>NC_089264.1:0-2516000 GCF_963930625.1 Muntiacus reevesi
TCCTGCGGACCCCAGGCTCCCAAGCTCCCAGGCTCCCAGGCTCCCAGGCGCTGCTAGGGTGCTGCGGACCCCAGGCTCCCAGGCTCCCAGGCGCGGGCTAGGGTGCTGCGGACCCCAGGCCCCCAGCCTCCCAGGCTCCCAGGCTCCCAGGCGCGGTCTATGGTGCTGCGGACCCCAGACTCCCAGGCTCCCAGGCTCCCAGGCCACCAGGCGCTGCTAGGGTGCTGCGGACCCCAGGCTTCCAGGCTCCCAGGCGCGGGCTAGGATGCTGCGGACACCAGGCTCCCAGGCGCGGGCTCGTGAGCTGCATCTCCCTGGCTTCGAGTGCAGGCCCGGGAGCTGCCTCTCCCAGGTTCAAAGGCAACATGGCGCGGGCTCAGGTCCTGCGGACCCCAGGCTCCCAGGCTCCCAGGCTCCCAGGCGCGGGCTCGGGAGCTGAGGGCCCCAGGCTCCCAGGCTCCCAGGCGCGGGCTAGGGTGCTGCGGACCCCAGGCCCCCAGCCTCCCAGGCTCCCAGGCTCCCAGGCCCGGGCTCGTGTGCTGCGGACCCCAGGCTCCCAAGCGCGGGCTCGGGAGCTGAGGGCCCCAGGCCCCCAGCCTCCCAGGCTCCCAGGCTCCCAGGCGCGGGATATGGTGCTGCGGACCCCAGGTCCCCAGGCTCCCAGGCTCCCAGGCGCGGGCTAGGGTGCTGCGGACCCCATGCCCCCAGCCTCCCAGGCTCACAGGCTCCCAGGCGCGGACTATGGTGCTGCGGACCCCAGACTCCCAGGCTCCCAGGCTCCCAGGCTCCCAGGCGCGGGCTCGGGTGCTGCGGACCCCAGGCTCCCAGGCTCCCAGGCGCGGGCTAGGGTGCTGCGGACCCCAGGCCCCCAGCCTCCCAGGCTCCCAGGCTCCCAGGCTCCCAGGCGCGGGCTCGTGTGCTGCGGACCCCAGGCTCCCAAACGCGGGCTCGGGAGCTGAGGGCACCAGGCTCCCAGGCTCCCAGGCTCCTAGGCGCGGGCTCAGGTCCTGCGGACCCCAGGCTCCCAAGCTCCCAGGCTCCCAGGCTCCCAGACGCTGCTAGGTTCCTGCGGACCCCAGGCTCCCAGGCTCCCAGGCGCGGGCTAGGGTGCTGCGGACCCCAGGCCCCCAGCCTCCCAGGCTCCCAGGCTCCCAGGCGCGGTCTATTGTGCTGCGGACCCCAGACTCCCAGGCTCCCAGGTTCCCAGGCGCGGGATAGGGTACTGCCGCCCCCAGGCCCCCAGGCTCCCAGGCTCCCAGGCTCCCAGGCGCGGGCTCGGGAGCTGAGGGCCCCGGGCTCCCAGCCTCCCAGGCTCCTAGGCTCCCAGGCTCCCAGGCGCGGGCTCGTGTGCTGCGGACCCCAGGCGCCCAGGCGCGGGCTCGTGTGCTGCGGACCCCAGGCCCCCAGCCTCCCAGGCTCCTAGGCTCCCAGGCTCCCAGGCGCGGGCTCGTGTGCTGCGGACCCCAGGCGCCCAGGCGCGGGCTCGGGTGCTGCGGACTCCAGACTCCCAGGCTCCCAGGCTCCCAGGCGCGGGCTCGTGTGCTGCGGACCCCAGGCTCCCAAGCGCGGGCTCGGGAGCTGAGGGCCCCAGGCTCCCAGGCTCCCAGGCTCCCAGGCGCGGGATCAGGTCCTGCGGACCCCAGGCTCCCAAGCTCCCAGGCTCCCAGGCTCCCAGGCGATGCTAGGGTGCTGCGGACCCCAGGCTCCCAGGCTCCCAGGCGCGGGCTAGGGTGCTGCGGACCCCAGAACCCAGGCTCCCAGGCTCCCAGGCTCCTAGGCGCGGGCTTGAGTGCTGCGGACCCGAGGCTCCCAGGCGCTGGCTTGTGAGCTGCATCTCCCTTGCTTCAAGTGCAGGCCCGGGAGCTGCCTCCCCCAGCTTCAAAGGCAACCAGGCGCGGGTTCCGGAGCTGCGGCCCCAGGATCCCAGGCTGCCAGGCTCCCAGGCGCGGGCTAGGGTGCTGCGGACCCCAGGCCCCCAGCCTCCCAGGCTCCCAGGCTCCCAGGCGCGGGCTCGTGTGCTGCGGACCCCAGGCTCCCGAGCGCGGGCACGGGAGCTGAGGGCCCCAGGCCCCCAGCCTCCCAGGCTCTCAGGCTCCCAGGCGCGGGATAGGGTGCTGCGGACCCCAGGCCTCCAGGCTCCCAGGTTCCCAGGCTCCCAGGCGCGGGCTCGGGAGCTGAGGGCCCCAGGCTCCCAGGCTCCCAGGCTCCTAGGCGCGGGGTAGGGTGGTGCGGACCCCAAGCTCCCAGGCTCCCAGGCTCCAAGGCGCTAGCTCAGGTGCTGCGAACCCCAGGCTCCCAGGCTCCCAGGCTCCCAGGCTCACAGGCGTGGTCTAGGGTGCTGCGGACCCCACACCCCAGGCTCCCAAGCTCCCAGGCTCCTAGGCGCGGGCTTGGGTGCTGGGGACCCCAGGCTCCCAGGCGCGGGCTCGTGAGCTGCATCTCCCTGGCTTCGAGTGCAGGCCCGGGAGCTGCTTCCCCCAGGTTCAAAGGCAACCAGGCGCGGGCTCAGGTCCTGCGGACCCCAGGCTCCCAGGCTCCCAGGCGCGGGCTCGGGTGATGCGGACCCCAGGCTCCCAGGCTCCCAGGCTCCCAGGCTCCCAGGCGCGGGCTCGGGGGCTGAGGGCCCCAGGCTCCCAGGCTCCCAGGCGCTGGCTAGGTTGCTGCGGACCCCAGGCCCCCAGCCTCCCAGGCTCCCAGGCTCCCAGGCGCGGGCTCGTGTGCAGCGGACCCCAGGCTCCCAAGCGCGGGCTCGGGAGCTGATGGCCCCAGGCCCCCAGGCTCCCAGGCTCCCAGGCTCCCAGGCGCTGCTAGGGTGCTGCGGACCCCAGGCTCCCAGGCTCCCAGGCGCGGGCTAGGGTGCTGCGGACCCCAGGCCCCCAGCCTCCCAGGCTCCCAGGCTCCCAGGCGCGGTCTATGGTGCTGCGGACCCCAGACTCCCAGGCTCCCAGGCTCCCAGGCTCCCAGGCGCTGCTAGGGTGCTGCGGACCCCAGGCCCCCAGTCTCCCAGGCTCCCAGGCTCCCAGGCTCGTTCTATGGTGCTGCGGACCTCAGGCTCCCAGGCTCCCAGGCTCCCAGGCGCGGGCTAGGGTGCTGCGTAACCCAGGCTCCCCGGCTCCCAGGCGCGGGCTAGGGTGCTGCGGACCCCAGGGCCCCAGCCTCCCAAACTCCCAGGCTCCCAGGCGTGGTCTAGGGTGCTGCGGACCCCAGAACCCAGGCTCCCAGGCTCCCAGGCGCTGCTAGGGTTCTGCCGACCCCATGTTCCCAGGCTCCCAGGCTCCCAGGCGCGGGCTCGTGTGCTGAGGACCCCAGGCTCCCAGGCTCCCAGGCGAAGATCGAAAGCTGCTGAAAACCAGTATACGGCCTCCCGTGCGTTTGCTCGTGAGATGCGTGCCCCAGGCTCCCAAGCGCGTGCTCGTGAGCTGGGACCCCAAGGCTCATAGGCTAACAGGTGCGTTCTCGGGAGATTGTGCCCGCAGGCTCACAGGCTCCCAGGCGCGTGCTCGTGTGCTGCGCACCCCAGGCTCCCAGGCTCCCAGGCTCCCAGGCTCCCAGGCGCGGGCTCGGGAGCTGAGGGCCCCAGGCTCCCAGGATCCCAGGCGCGGGCTAGGTTGCTGCGGACCCCAGGCCCCCAGCCTCCCAGGCTCCCAGGCTCCCAGGCTCCCAGGCGCGGGCTCGTGTGCTGCGGACCCCAGGCTCCCAAGCGCGTGCTCGGGAGCTGAGGGCCCCAGGCTCCCAGGCTCCCAGGCTCCTAGGCGCGGGCTCAGGTCCTGCGGACCCCATGCTCCCAAGCTCCCAGGCTCCCAGGCTCCCAGGCGCTGCTAGGGTGCTGCGGACCCCAGGCTCCCCGGCTCCCAGGCGCGGGCTAGGGTGCTGCGGACCCCAGGCCCCCAGCCTCCCAGGCTCCCAGGCTCCCAGGCGCTGTCTATGGTGCTGCGGACCCCAGACTCCCAGGCTCCCAGGCTCCCAGGCCACCATGCGCTGCTAGGGTGCTGCGGACCCTAGGCTTCCAGGCTCCCAGGCGCGGGCTAGGATGCTGCGGACCCCAGGCTCCCAGGCGCGGGCTCGTGAGCTGCATCTCCCTGGCTTCGAGTGCAGGCCCGGGAGCTGCCTCTCCCAGGTTCAAAGGCAACATGGCGCGGGCTCAGGTCCTGCGGACCCCAGGCTCCCAGGCTCCCAGGCTCCCAGGCGCGGGCTCGGGAGCTGAGGGCCCCAGGCTTCCAGGCTCCCAGGCGCGGTCTATTGTGCTGCGGACCCCAGACTCCCATGCTCCCAGGCTCCCAGGCGCGGGATAGGGTGCTGCGGACCCCAGGCCCCCAGGCTCCCATGCTCCCAGGCTCCCAGGCGCGGGCTCGGGAGCTGAGGGCCCCGGGCTCCCAGGCTCCCAGGCTCCCAGGCGCGGGCTCGTGTGCTGCGGACCCCAGGCGCCCAGGCGCGGGCTCGGGTGCTGCGGACTCCAGACTCCCAGGCTCCCAGGCTCCCAGGCGCGGGCTCGTGTGCTGCGGACTCCAGGCTCCCAAGCGGGGGCTCGGGAGCTGAGGGCCCCAGGCTCCCAGGCTCCCAGGCTCCCAGGCGCGGGCTCAGGTCCTGCGGACCCCAGGCTCCCAAGCTCCCAGGCTCCCAGGCTCCCAGGCGCTGCTAGGGTGCTGCGGACCCCAGGCTCCCAGGTTCCCAGGCGGGGGCTAGGGTGCTACGGACCCCAGAACCCAGGCTCCCAGGCTCCCAGGCTCCTCGGCGCGAGCTTGAGTGCTGCGGACCCGAGGCTCCCAGGCGCTGGCTTGTGAGCTGCATCTCCCTGGCTTCGAGTGCAGGCCCGGGAGCTGCCTCCCCCAGGTTCAAAGGCAACCAGGCGCGGGTTCCGGAGCTGCGGCCCCAGGATCCCAGGCTGACAGGCTCCCAGGCGCGGGCTAGGGTACTGCGGACCCCAGGCCCCCAGCCTCCCAGGCTCCCAGGCTCCCAGGCGCGGGCTCGTGTGCTGCGGACCCCAGGCTCCCGTGCGCGGGCTCGGGAGCTGAGGGCCCCAGGCTCCCAGGCTCCCAGGCTCCCAGGCTCCCATGCGCGGGCTCAGGTCCTGCGGACCCCAGGCTCCCACGCTCCCAGGCTCCCAGGCTCCCAGGCGCTGCTAGGGTGCTGCGGACCCCAGGCTCCCAGGCTCCCAGGCGCGGGCTAGGGTGCTGCGGACCCAAGGCCCCCAGCCTCCCAGGCTCCCAGGCTCCCAGGCACGGTCTATGGTGCTGCGGACCCCAGACTCTCAGGCTCCCAGGCTCCCAGGCTCCCAGGCGCGGGCTCGGGTGCTGCGGACCCCAGGCTCCCAGGCTCCCAGGCTCCCAGGCTCAAAGGCGCGGGCTCGGGAGCTGAGGGCCCCAGGCTCCCAGGCTCGCAGGCGCTGGCTAGGGTTCTGCGGATCCCAGGCCCCCAGCCTCCCAGGCTCCCAGGCTCCCAAGCGCGGGCTCGGGTGCTGTGGACCCCAGGCCCCCAGCCTCCCAGGCTCCCAGGCTCCCAGGTGCGGTCTATTGTGCTGCGGACCCCAGACTCCCAGGCTCCCAGGCTCCCAGGCGCTGCTAGGGTGCTGCGGACCCCAGGCTCCCCGGCTCCCAGGCGCGGGCTAGGGTGCTGCGGACCCCAGGCCACCAGCCGCCCAGGCTCCCAGGCTCCCAGGCGCGGTCTATTGTGCTGCGGACCCCAGACTCCCAGGCTCCCAGGCTCCCAGGCTCCCAGGCGCGGGATAGGGTGCTGCGGACCCCAGGCCCCCAGGCTCCCAGGCTCCCAGGCGCGGGCTCGGGATCTGAGGGCCCCAGGCCCCCAGGCTCCCAGGCGCGGGATACGGTGCTGCGGACCCCAGGCCCCCAGGCTCCCAGGCTCCCAGGCTCCCAGGCGCTGGCTCGGGAGCTGAGGGCCCCAGGCTCCCAGGCTCCCAGGCTCCTAGGCGCGGGGTAGGGTGGTGCAGACCCCAGGCTCCCAGGCTCCCAGGCTCCCAGGCGCCGGCTCAGGTGCTCCGGACCCCAGGCTCCCAGGCTCCCAGGCTCCCAGGCGCGGGCTAGGGTGCTGCGGACCCCAGGCTCCCAGGCTCCCAGGCTCCCAGGGTCCCAGGCGCGGGCTAGGGTGCTGCGATCCCCAGGGCCCTAGCCTCCCAAACTCCCAGGCTCCCAGGCGTGGTCTAGGGTGCTGCGGTCCCCAGAACCCAGGCTCCCAGGCTCCCAGGCTCCCAGGCGCTGCTAGGGTGCTGCCAACCCCATGCTCCCAGGCTCCCAGGGTCCCAGGCGCGGGCTCGTGTGCTCAGGATCCCAGGCTACCAGGCTCCCAGGCTCCCAGGCGAAGATCGAAACCTGCTCAAAACCAGTATCCGGCCTCCCGTGCGTTTGCTCGGGAGATGCGTGCCCCAGGCTCCCAAGCGCGTGCTCGTGAGCTGGGACCCCAAGGCTCATAGGCTAACAGGTGCGTTCTCGGGAGATTGTGCCCGCAGGCTCACAGGCTCCCAGGCGCGTGCTCGTGTGCTGCGCACCCCAGGCTCCCAGGCGCGTGCACGTGAGCTGGGAACCCAAGGCTCACAGGCTACCAGGCGCGGGATCGGGGGCTGGGCTTCACAGGCTCCCAGGCGCGGGCTCGTGTGCTGCGCACCCCAGGCTCCCATGCGCTGGCTCGTGAGCTGCATCTCCCTGGCTTCGAGTGCAGGCCCGGGAGCTGCCTCCCCCAGGTTCAAAGGCAACCAGGCGCGGGTTCCGGAGCTGCGGCCCCAGGATCCCAGGCTCCCAGGCTCCCTGGCGCGGGCTAGGGTGCTGCGGACCCCAGGCCCCCAGCCTCCCAGGCTCCCAGGCTCCCAGGCGCGGGCTCGTGTGCTGCGGACCCCAGGCTCCCAAGCGCGGGCTCGGGAGCTGAGGGCCCCAGGCTCTCAAGCACCCAGGCTCCCAGGCTCCCAGGCTCCCAGGCGCGGGCTCAGGACCTGCGGACACCAGGCTCCCAAGCTCCCAGGCTCCCAGGCTCCCAGGCGCTGCTAGGGTGCTGCGGACCCCAGGCTCCCAGGCTCCCAGGCGCGGGCTAGGGTGCTGCGGACCCCAGGCCCCCAGCCTCCCAGGCTCCCATGCTCC
The DNA here is from genome assembly GCF_963930625.1 of Muntiacus reevesi. Taxonomy (NCBI): domain Eukaryota; kingdom Metazoa; phylum Chordata; class Mammalia; order Artiodactyla; family Cervidae; genus Muntiacus; species Muntiacus reevesi. The sequence goes on from NC_089264.1 coordinate 7,083, forward strand.
CAGGCGCGGTCTCTTGTGCTGCGGACCCCAGACTCCCAGGCTCCCAGGCTCCCAGGCTCCCAGGCGCTGCTAGGGTGCTGCGTACCCCAGGCTCCCAGGCTCCCAGGCGCGGGCTAGGGTGCTGCGGACCCCAGGCCCCCAACCTCCCAGGCTCCCAGGCGCGGTCTATGGTGCTGCGGACCCCAGACTCCCAGGCTCCCAGGCTCCCAGGCTCCCAGGCGCGGGCTTGGGTGCTGCGGACCCCAGGCTCCCAGGCTCCCAGGCTCCCAGGCTCCCAGGCGCGGGCTCGGGAGCTGAGGGCCCCAGGCTCCCAGGCTCCCAGGCGCGGGCTAGGGTGCTGCGGACCCCAGGCCCCCAGCCTCCCAGGCTCCCAGGCTCCCAGGCTCCCAGGCGCGGGCTCGTGTGCTGCGGACCCCAGGCTCCCAAGCGCGGGCTCGGGAGCTGAGGGCCCCAGGCTCCCAGGCTCCCAGGCTCCTAGGCGCGGGATCAGGTCCGGCGGACCCCAGGCTCCCAAGCTCCCAGGCTCCCAGGCTCCCAGGCGCTGCTAGGGTGCTGCGGACCCCAGGCTCCCAGGCTCCCAGGCGCGGGCTAGGGTGCTGCGGACCCCAGGCCCCCAGCATCCCAGGCTTCCAGGCTCCCAGGCACGGTCTATTGTGCTGCGGACCCCAGACTCCCAGGCTTCCAGGCTCCCAGGCTCCCAGGCGCTGCTAGGGTGCTGCGGACCCCAGGCTCCCAGGCTCCCAGGCTCCCAGGCTCCCAGGCGCGGGCTAGGGTGCTGCGGACCCCAGGCCCCCAGGCTCCCAGGCTCCCAGGCTCCCAGGCGCGGGCTCGGGAGCTGAGGGCCCCAGGCTCCCAGGCTCCCAGGCTCCCAGGCGCGGGCTCGGGTGCTGCGGACCCCAGGCCCCCAGCCACCCAGGCTCCTAGGCTCCAAGGCTCCCAGGCGCTGCTAGGGTGCTGCGGACCCCATGCCCCCAGCCTCCCAGGCTCCCAGGCTCCCAGGCGCGGGCTCGGGTGCTGCGGACCCCAGGCTCCCAGGCTCCCAGGCGCGGGCTCGGGAGCTGAGGGCCCCAGGCTCCCAGGCTCCCAGGCGCGGGCTCGTGTGCTGCGGACCCCAGGCTCACAAGCGCGGGCTCGGGAGCTGAGGGCCCCAGGCCCCCAGCCTCCCAGGCCCCCAGCCTCCCAGGCTCCCAGGCTCCCAGGCTCCCAGGCGCGGGCTCGTGTGCTGCGGACTCCAGGCTCCCAAGCGCGGGCTCGGGAGCTGAGGGCCCCAGGCTCCCAGGCTCCCAGACTCCTAGGCGCGGGCTCAGGTCCTGCGGACCCCAGGCTCCAAAGCTCCCAGGCTCCCAGGCTCCCAGGCGCTGCCAGGTTCCTGCGGACCCCAGGCTCCCAGGCTCCCAGGCGCGGGCTAGGGTGCTGCGGACCCCAGGCCCCCAGCCTACCAGGCTCCCAGGCTCCCAGGCGCGGTCTATTGTGCTGCGGACCCCAGACTCCCAGGCTCCCAGGCTCCCAGGCGCGGGATAGGGTGCTGCGGACCCCAGGCCCCCAGGCTCCCAGGCTCCCAGGCTCCCAGGCGCGGGCTCGGGAGCTGAGGGCCCCGGGCTCCCAGGCTCCCAGGCTCCCAGGAGCGGGCTCGTGTGCTGCGGACCCCAGGCTCCCAGGCGCGGGCTCGTGTGCTGCGGACCCCAGGCTCCCAAGCGCGGGCTCGGGAGCTGAGGGCCCCAGGCTCCCAGGCTCCCAGGCTCCCGGGCGCGGGCTCAGGTCCTGCGGACCCCAGGCTCCCAAGCTCCCAGGCTCCCAGGCTCCCAGGCGCTGCTAGGGTGCTGCGGACCCCAGGCTCCCAGGCTCCCAGGCTCCCAGGCAGGGGCTAGGGTGCTGCGGACCCCAGAACCCAGGCTCCCAGGCTCCCAGGCTCCTAGGCGCGGGCTTGAGTGCTGCGGACCCGAGGCTCCCAGGCGCTGGCTTGTGAGCTGCATCTCCCTGGCTTCGAGTGCAGGCCCGGGAACTGCCTCCCCCTGGTTCAAAGGCAACCAGGCGCGTGTTCCGGAGCTGCGGCCCCAGGATCCCAGGCTGCCAGGCTCCCAGGCGCGGGCTAGGGTGCTGCGGACCCCAGGCCCCCAGCCTCCCAGGCTCCCAGGCTCCCAGGCGCGGGCTCGTGTGCTGCGGACCCCAGGCTCCCGTGCGCGGGCTCGGGAGCTGAGGGCCCCAGGCTCCCAGGCTCCCAGGCTCCCAGGCTCCCATGCGCGGGCTCAGGTCCTGCGGACCCCAGGCTCCCACGCTCCCAGGCTCCCAGGCTCCCAGGCGCTGCTAGGGTGCTGCGGACCCCAGGCTCCCAGGCTCCCAGGCGCGGGCTAGGGTGCTGCGGACCCAAGGCCCCCAGCCTCCCAGGCTCCCAGGCTCCCAGGCGCGGTCTATGGTGCTGCGGACCCCAGACTCCCAGGCTCCCAGGCTCCCAGGCTCCCAGGCGCGGGCTCGGGTGCTGCGGACCCCAGGCTCCCAGGCTCCCAGGCTCCCAGGCTCCAAGGCGCGGGCTCGGGACCTGAGGGCCCCAGGCTCCCAGGCTCGCAGGCGCTGGCTAGTGTTCTGCGGATCCCAGGCCCCCAGCCTCCCAGGCTCCCAGGCTCCCAGGCGCGGGCTCGTGTGCTGCGGACCCCAGGCTCCCAAGCGCGGGCTCGGGATCTGAGGGCCCCAGGCCCCCTGCCTCCCAGGCTCGCAGGCGCTGGCTAGGGTTCTGCGGATCCCAGGCTCCCAGGCTCCCAGGCTCCCAGGCTCCCAGGCGCGGGCTCAGGTCCTGCGGACCGCAGGCTCCCAAGCTCCCAGGCTCCCAGGCTCCCAGGCGCTGCTAGGGTGCTGCGGACCCCAGGCTCCCCGGCTCCCAGGCGCGGGCTAGGGTGCTGCGGACCCCAGGCCACCAGCCTCCCAGGCTCCCAGGCTCCCAGGCATGGTCTATTGTGCTGCGGACCCCAGACTCCCAGGCTCCCAGGCTCCCAGGCTCCCAGGCGCGGGATAGGGTGCTGCGGACCCCAGGCCCCCAGGCTCCCAGGCTCCCAGGCGCGGGCTCGGGATCTGAGGGCCCCAGGCCCCCAGCCTCCCAGGCTCCCAGGCGCGGGATACGGTGCTGCGGACCCCAGGCCCCCAGGCTCCCAGGCTCCCAGGCGCGGGCTCGGGAGCTGAGGGTCCCAGGCTCCCAGGCTCCCAGGCTCCTAGGCGCGGGGTAGGGTGGTGCAGACCCCAGGCTCCCAGGCTCCCAGGCTCCCAGGCGCCGGCTCAGGTGCTGCGGACCCCAGGCTCCCAGGCTCCCAGGCTCCCAGGCGCGGGCTAGGGTACTGCGGACCCCAGGCTCCCAGGCTCCCAGGCTCCCAGGCTCCCAGGCGCGGGCTAGGGTGCTGCGATCCCCCGGGCCCCAGCCTCCCAAACGCCCAGGCTCCCAGGCGTGGTCTAGGGTGCTGCGGACCCCAGAACCCAGGCTCCCAGGCTCCCAGGCTCCCAGGCGCTGCTAGGGTGCTGCCGACCCCATGCTCCCAGGCTCCCAGGGTCCCAGGCGCGGGCTCGTGTGCTGAGGATCCCAGGCTCCCAGGCTCCCAGGCTCCCAGGCGAAGATCGAAAGCTGCTCAAAACCAGTATCCGGCCTCCCGTGCGTTTGCTCGGCAGATGCGTGCCCCAGGCTCCCAAGCGCGTGCTCGTGAGATGGGACCCCAAGGCTCATAGGCTAACAGGTGCGTTCTCGGGAGATTGTGCCCGCAGGCTCACAGGCTCCCAGGCGCGTGCTCGTGTGCTGCGCACCCCAGGCTCCCAGGCGCGTGCACGTGAGCTGGGAACCCAAGGCTCACAGGCTACCAGGCGCGGGATCGGGGGCTGGGCTTCACAGGCTCCCAGGCGCGGGCTCGTGTCCTGCGCACCCCAGGCTCCCATGCGCTGGCTCGTGAGCTGCGTCTCCCTGGCTTCGAGTGCAGGCCCGGGAGCTGCCTCCCCGAGGTTCAAAGGCAACCAGGCGCGGGTTCCGGAGCTGCGGCCCCAGGATCCCAGGCTCCCAGGCTCCCTGGCGCGGGCTAGGGTGCTGCGGACCCCAGGCCCCCAGCCTCCCAGGCTCCCAGGCTCCCAGGCGCGGTCTATTGTGCTGCGGACCCGAGATTCCCAGGCTCCCAGGCTCCCAGGCGCGGGCTAGGGTGCTGCGGACCCCAGGCCCCCAGGCTCCCAGGCTCCCAGGCTCCCAGGCGCGGGCTCGGGAGCTGAGGGCCCCAGGCTCCCAGGCTCCCAGGCTCCCAGGCGCGGGCTCGGGTGCTGCGGACCCCAGGCCCCCAGCCTCCCAGGCTCCTAGGCTCCAAGGCTCCCAGGCGCGGGCTCGTGTGCTGCGGACCCCAGGCTCCCAGGCGCGGGCTCGGGTGCTGCGGACCCCAGGCTCCCAAGCGCGGGCTCGGGAGCTGAGGGCCCCAGGATCCCAGGCTCCCAGGCTCCCTGGCGCGGGCTACGGTGCTGCGGACCCCAGGCCCCCAGCCTCCCAGGCTCCCAGGCTCCCAGGCGCGGGCTAGGGTGCTGCGGACCCCAGGCTCCCAAGCGCGGGCTCGGGAGCTGAGGGCCCCAGGCCCCCAGCCTCCCAGGCTCCCAGGCTCCCAGGCGCGGGCTCGTGTGCTGCGGACCCCAGGCTCCCAAGCGCGGGCTCGGGAGCTGAGGGCCCCAGGCCCCCAGCCTCCCAGGCTCCCAGGCTCCCAGGCGCGGGATAGGGTGCTGTGGACCCCAGGTCCCCAGGCTCCCAGGCGCGGGCTCGTGTGCTGCGGACCCCAGGCTCCCAAGCGCGGGCTCGGGAGCTGAGGGCCCCAGGCTCCCAAGCACCCAGGCTCCCAGGCTCCCAGGCGCGGGCTCAGGTCCTGCGGACCCCAGGCTCCCAAGCTCCCAGGCTCCCAGGCTCCCAGGCGCTGCTAGGGTGCTGCGGACCCCAGGCTCCCAGGCTCCCAGGCTCCCAGGCTCCAAGGCGCGGGCTCGGGACCTGAGGGCCCCAGGCTCCCAGGCTCGCAGGCGCTGGCTAGGGTTCTGCGGATCCCAGGCCCCCAGCCTCCCAGGCTCCCAGGCTCCCAGGCTCCCAGGCGCGGGCTCAGGTCCTGCGGACCGCAGGCTCCCAAGCTCCCAGGCTCCCAGGCTCCCAGGCGCTGCTAGGGTGCTGCGGACCCCAGGCTCCCCGGCTCCCAGGCGCGGGCTAGGGTGCTGCGGACCCCAGGCCACCAGCCTCCCAGGCTCCCAGGCTCCCAGGCATGGTCTATTGTGCTGCGGACCCCAGACTCCCAGGCTCCCAGGCTCCCAGGCTCCCAGGCGCGGGATAGGGTGCTGCGGACCCCAGGCCCCCAGGCTCCCAGGCTCCCAGGCGCGGGCTCGGGATCTGAGGGCCCCAGGCCCCCAGCCTCCCAGGCTCCCAGGCGCGGGATACGGTGCTGCGGACCCCAGGCCCCCAGGCTCCCAGGCTCACAGGCTCCCAGGCGCGGGCTCGGGAGCTGAGGGTCCCAGGCTCCCAGGCTCCCAGGATCCTAGGCGCGGGGTAGGGTGGTGCAGACCCCAGGCTCCCAGGCTCCCAGGCTCCCAGGCGCCGGCTCAGGTGCTGCGGACCCCAGGCTCCCAGGCTCCCATGCTCCCAGGCGCGGGCTAGGGTGCTGCGGACCCCAGGTTCCCAGGCTCCCAGGCTCCCCGGCTCCCCGGCGCGGGCTCGGGAGCTGAGGGCCCCAGGCTCCCAGGCTCCCAGGCGCGGGCTAGGGTGCTGCGGACCCCAGGCCCCCAGCCTCCCAGGCTCCCAGGCTCCCAGGCGCGGGCTCGTGTGCTGCGGACCCCAGGCTCCCAAGCGCGGGCTCGGGAGCTGAGGGCCCCAGGCCCCCAGCCTCCCAGGCTCCAAGGCTCCCAGGCTCCCAGGCGCTGCTAGGGTGCTGCGGACCCCAGGCTCCCAGGCTACCAGGCGCGGGCTAGGGTGCTGCGGACCCCAGGCCCCCAGCCTCCCAGGCTCCCTGGATCCCAGCCGCGGTCTATGGTGCTGCGGACCCCAGACTCCCAGGCTCCCAGGCTCCCAGGCGCGGGCTCGTGTGCTGCGGACCCCAGGCTCACAAGCGCGGGCTCGGGAGCTGAGGGCCCCAGGACCCCAGCCTCCCAGGCTCCCAGGCTCCCAGGCGCGGGATATGGTGCTGCGGACCCCAGACTCCCAGGCTCCCAGGCTCCCAGGCGCTGCTAGAGTGCTGCGGACCCCATGCCCCCAGCCTCCCAGGCTCCCAGGCAAGGGCTCGGGTGCTGCGGACCCCAGGCTCCCAGGCTCCCAGGCTCCCAGGCGCGGGCTCGGGAGCTGAGGGCCCCAGGCTCCCAGGCTCTCAGGCGCGGGATACGGTGCTGCGGACCCCAGGCCCCCAGGCTCCCAGGCTCCCAGGCTCCGAGGCGCGAGCTCGGGAGCTGAGGGTCCCAGACTCCCAGGCTCCCAGGCTCCTAGGCGCGGGGTAGGGTGGTGCAGACCCCAGGCTCCCAGGCTCCCAGGCTCCCAGGCGCCGGCTCAGGTGCTGCGGACCCCAGGCTCCCAGGCTCCCAGGCTCCCAGGCGCGGGCTAGGGTGCTGCGGACCCCAGGCTCCCAGGCTCCCAGGCTCCCAGGCGCGGGCTAGGGTGCTGCGATCCCCAGGGCCCCAGCCTCCCAAACTCCCAGGCTCCCAGGCGTGGTCTAGGGTGCTGCGGACCCCAGAACCCAGGCTCCCAGGCTCCCAGGCTCCCAGGCGCTGCTAGGGTGCTGCCGACCCCATGCTCCCAGGCTCCCAGGGTCCCAGGCGCGGGCTCGTGTGCTGAGGATCCCAGGCTACCAGGCTCCCAGGCTCCCAGGCGAAGATCGAAAGCTGCTCAAAACCAGTATCCGGCCTCCCGTGCGTTTGCTCGGCAGATGCGTGCCCCAGGCTCCGAAGCGCGTGCTCGTGAGATGGGACCCCAAGGCTCATAGGCTAACAGGTGCGTTCTCTGGAGATTGTGCCCGCAGGCTCACAGGCTCCCAGGCGCGTGCTCGTGTGCTGCGCACCCCAGGCTCCCAGGCGCGTGCACGTGAGCTGGGAACCCAAGGCTCACAGGCTACCAGGCGCGGGATCGGGGGCTGGGCTTCACAGGCTCCCAGGCGCGGGCTCGTGTGCTGCGCACCCCAGGCTCCCATGCGCTGGCTCGTGAGCTGCGTCTCCCTGGCTTCGAGTGCAGGCCCGGGAGTTGCCTCCCCGAGGTTCAAAGGCAACCAGGCGCGGGTTCCGGAGCTGCGGCCCCAGGATCCCAGGCTCCCAGGCTCCCTGGCGCGGGCTAGGGTGCTGCGGACCCCAGGCCCCCAGCCTCCCAGGCTCCCAGGCTCCCAGGCGCGGTCTATTGTGCTGCGGACCCCAGATTCCCAGGCTCCCAGGCTCCCAGGCGCGGGCTAGGGTGCTGCGGACCCCAGGCCCCCAGGCTCCCAGGCTCCCAGGCTCCCAGGCGCGGGCTCGGGAGCTGAGGGCCCCAGGCTCCCAGGCTCCCAGGCTCCCAGGCGCGGGCTCGGGTGCTGCGGACCTCAGGCCCCCAGCCTCCCAGGCTCCTAGGCTCCAAGGCTCCCAGGCGCGGGCTCGTGTGCTGCGGACCCCAGGCTCCCAGGCGCGGGCTCGGGTGCTGCGGACCCCAGGCTCCCAGGCTCCCAGGCGCGGGCTCGTGTGCTGCGGACCCCAGGCTCCCAAGCGCGGGCTCGGGAGCTGAGGGCCCCAGGCTCCCAGGCTCCCAGGCTCCCAGGCGCGGGCTCAGGTCCTGCGGACCCCAGGCTCCCAAGCTCCCAGGCTCCCAGGCTCCCAGGCGCTGCTAGGGTGCTGCGGACCCCAGGCTCCCAGGCTCCCAGGCGCGAGCTAGGGTGCTGCGGACCCCAGAACCCAGGCTCCCAGGCTCCCAGGCTCCTAGGCGCGAGCTTGAGTGCTGCGCACCCCAGGCTCCCAGGCGCGTGCACGTGAGCTGGGACCCCAAGGCTCACAGGCTACCAGGCGCGGGATTGGGAGCTGGGCTTCACAGGCTCCCAGGCGCGGGCTCCTGTGCTGCGCACCCCAGGCTCCCATTCGCTGGCTCGTGAGCTGCATTTCCCTGGCTTCGAGTGCAGGCCCGGGAGCTGCCTCCCCCAGGTTCAAAGGCAACCAGGCGCGGGTTCCGGAGCTGCGGCCCCAGGCCCCCAGGCTCCCAGCCTCCCAGGCTCCCAGGCTCCCAGGCGCGGGCTCGGGTGCTGCGGACCCCAGGCTCCCAGGCTCCCAGGCTCCCAGGCTCCAAGGCGCGGGCTCGGGAGCTGAGGGCCCCAGGCTCCCAGGCTCCCAGGCGCGGGCTCGTGTGCTACGTACCCCAAGCTCCCAAGCGCGGGCTCGGGAGCTGGGGGCCCCAGGCCCCCAGGCTCCCAGGCTCCCAGGCGCGGGCTCGGGAGCTGAGGGCCCCAGGCTCCCAGGCTCCCAGGTTCCTAGGCGTGGGCTCAGGTCCTGCGGACCCCAGGCTCCCAAGCTCCCAGTCTCCCAGGCTCCCATGCGCGGTCTATTGTGCTGCGGACCCCAGACTCCCAGGCTCCCAGGCTCCCAGGCTCCCAGGCACGGGCTCGGGATCTGAGGGCCCCAGGTCCCCATCCTCCCAGGCTCCCAGGCGCGGGCTCGTGTGCTGCGCACCCCAGTCTCCCAGGCGCTGGCTCGTGAGCTGCATCTCCCTGGCTTCGAGTGCAGGCCCGGGAGCTGCCTCCCCCAGGTTCAAAGGCAACAAGGCGCGGGTTCCGGAGCTGCGGCCCCAGGATCCCAGGCTCCCAGGCTCCCTGGCGCGGGCTAGGGTGCTACGGACCCCAGGCCCCCAGCCTCCCAGGCTCCCAGGCTCCCAGGCGCGGGCTCGTGTGCTGCGGACCCCAGGCTCCCAAGCGCGGGCTCGGGAGCTGAGGGCCCCAGGCCCCCAGCCTCCCAGGCTCCCAGGCTCCCAGGCGCGGGCTCGTGTGCTGCGGACCCCAGGCTCCCAAGCGCGGGCTCGGGAGCTGAGGGCCCCAGGCCCCCAGCCTCCCAGGCTCCCAGGCTTCCAGGTGCGGGATAGGGTGCTGCGGACCCCAGGTCCCCAGGCTCCCAGGCGCGGGCTCGTGTGCTGCGGACCCCAGGCTCCCAAGCGCGGGCTCGGGAGCTGAGGGCCCCAGGCTCCCAAGCTCCCAGGCTCCCAGGCGCGGGCTCAGGTCCTGCGGACCCCAGGCTCCCAAGCTCCCAGGCTCCCAGGCTCCCAGGCGCTGCTAGGGTGCTGCGGACCCCAGGCTCCCAGGCTCCCAGGCGCGGGCTAGGGTGCTGCGGACCCAAGGCCCCCAGCCTCCCAGGCTCCCAGGCTCCCAGGCGCGGTCTATTGTGCTGCGGACCCCAGACTCCCAGGCTCCCAGGCTCCCAGGCTCCCAGGCGCTGCTAGGGTGCTGCGTACCCCAGGCTCCCAGGCTCCCAGGCGCGGGCTAGGGTGCTGCGGACCCCATGCCCCCAGCCTCCCAGGCTCCCAGGCTCCCAGGCGCGGTCTATGGTGCTGCGGACCCCAGGCTCCCAGGCTCCCAGGCTCCCAGGCTCCCAGGCGCGGGCTCGGGAGCTGAGGGTCCCAGGCTCCCAGGCTCTCAGGCGCGGGCTAGGGTGCTGCGGACCCCAGGCCCCCAGCCTCCCAGGCTCCCAGGCTCCCAGGCTCCCAGGCGCGGGCTCGTGTGCTGCGGACCCCAGGCTCCCAAGCGCGGGCTCGGGAGCTGAGGGCCCCAGGCTCCCAGGCTCCCAGGCTCCTAGGCGCGGTCTCAGGTCCTGCGGACCCCAGGCTCCCAGGCTCCCAGGCTCCCAGGCTCCCAGGCGCTGCTAGGATGCTGCGGACCCCAGGCTCCCAGGCTCCCAGGCGCGGGCTAGGGTGCTGCGGACCCCAGGCCCCCAGCCTCCCAGGCTCCCAGGCTCCCAGGCGCTGTCTATGGTGCTGCGGACCCCAGACTACCAGGCTCCCAGGCTCCCAGGCCACCAGGCGCTGCTAGGGTGCTGCGGACCCCAGGCTTCCAGGCTCCCAGGCGCGGGCTAGGATGCTGCGGACCCCAGGCTCCCAGGCGCGGGCTCGTGAGCTGCATCTCCCTGGCTTCGAGTGCAGGCCCGGGAGCTGCCTCTCCCAGGTTCAAAGGCAACATGGCGCGGGCTCAGGTCCTGCGGACCCCAGGCTCCCAGGCTCCCAGGCTCCCCGGCGCGGGCTCGGGAGCTGAGGGCCCCAGGCTCCCAGGCTCCCAGGCGCGGGCTAGGGTGCTGCGGACCCCAGGCCCCCAGCCTCCCAGGCTCCCAGGCTCCCAGGCGCGGGCTCGTGTGCTGCGGACCCCAGGCTCCCAAGCGCGGGCTCGGGAGCTGAGGGCCCCAGGCCCCCAGCCTCCCAGGCTCCAAGGCTTCCAGGCTCCCAGGCGCTGCTAGGGTGCTGCGGACCCCAGGCTCCCAGGCTACCAGGCGCGGGCTAGGGTGCTGCGGACCCCAGGCCCCCAGCCTCCCAGGCTCCCAGGATCCCAGCCGCGGTCTATGGTGCTGCGGACCCCAGACTCCCAGGCTCCCAGGCTCCCAGGCGCGGGCTCGTGTGCTGCGGACCCCAGGCTCACAAGAGCGGGCTCGGCAGCTGAGGGCCCCAGGCCCCCAGCCTCCCAGGCTACCAGGCTCCCAGGCGCGGGATATGGTGCTGCGGACCCCAGGTCTCCAGGCTCCTAGGCTCCCAGGCGCGGGCTAGGGTGCTGCGGACCCCAGGCCCCCAGCCTCCCAGGCTCCCAGGATCCCAGCCGCGGTCTATTGTGCTGCGGACCCCAGACTCCCAGGCTCCCAGGCTCCCAGGCTCCCAGGCGCTGCTAGGGTGCTGCGTACCCCAGACTCCCAGGCTCCCAGGCTCCCAGGCTCCCAGGCGCTGCTAGGGTGCTGCGGACCCCATGCCCCCAGCCTCCCAGGCTCCCAAGCTCCCAGGCTCCTAGGCGCGGGCTTGGGGGCTGGGGACCCCAGGCTCCCAGGCGCGGGCTCGTGAGCTGCATCTCCCTGGCTTCGAGTGCAGGCCCGGGAGCTGTTTCCCCCAGGTTCAAAGGCAACCTGGCGCGGGCTCAGGTCCTGCGGACCCCAGGCTCCCAGGCTCCCAGGCGCGGGCTCGGGTGATGCGGACCCCAGGCTCCCATCCTCCCAGGCTCCCAGGCTCCAGGCGCGGGCTCGGGATCTAAGGGCCCCAGGCTCCCAGGCTCCCAGGCGCGGGCTAGGGTGCTGCGGACCCCAGGCCCCCAGCCTCCCAGGCTCCCAGGCTCCCAGGCGCGGGCTCGTGTGCAGCGGACCCCAGGCTCCCAAGCGCGGGCTCGGGAGCTGATGGCCCCAGGCCCCCAGCCTCCCAGGCTCCCAGGCTCCCAGCCGCTGCTAGGGTGCTGCGGACCCCAGGCTCCCAGGCGCGGGCTAGGGTGCTGAGGACCCCAGGCCCCCAGCCTCCCAGGCTCCCAGGCTCCCAGGCGCGGTCTATGATGCTGCGGACCCCAGACTCCCAGGCTCCCAGCCTCCCAGGCTCCCAGGCGCGGGCTCGTGTGCAGCGGACCCCAGGCTCCCAAGCGCTGGATCGGGAGCTGATGGCCCCAGGCCCCCAGCCTCCCAGGCTCCCAGGCGCTGCTAGGGTGCTGCGGACCCCAGGCCCCCAGCCTCCCAGGCTCCCAGGCTCCCAGGCGCGTTCTATGGTGCTGCGGACCCCAGACTCCCAGGCTCCCAGGCTCCCAGGCGCGGGCTCGTGTGCTGCGGACCCCAGGCTCCCAAGCGCGGGCTCGGGCGCTGAGGGCCCCAGGCCCCCAGCCTCCCAGGCTCCCAGGCTCCCATTCTCCCAGGCGCTGCTAGGGTGCTGCGGACCCCAGGCCCCCAGGCTCCCAGGCGCGGGCTAGGGTGCTGCGGACCCCAGGCCCCCAGCCTCCCAGGCTCCCAGGATCCCAGGCGCGGTCTATGGTGCTGCGTACCCCAGACTCCCAGGCTTCCAGGCTCCCAGGCGCGGGCTCGTGTGCTGTGTACCCCAGGCTCCCGAGCGCGGGCTCGGGAGCTGAGGACCCCAGGCCCGCAGCCTCCCAGGCTCCCAGGCTCCCAGGCGCTGCTAGGGTGCTGCGGACCCCAGGCTCCCAGGCTCCCAGGCGCGGGCTAGGGTGCTGCGGACCCCAGGCCCCCAGCCTCCCAGGCTCCCAGGCTCCCAGGCGCGGTCTATTGTGCTGCGGACCCCAGATTCCCAGGCTCCCAGGCTCCCAGGCGCGGGCTAGGGTGCTGCGGACCCAAGGCCCCCAGGCTCCCAGGCGCGGGATAGGGTGTTGCGGACCCCAGGCCACCAGGCTCCCAGGCTCCCAGGCTCCCAGGCGCGGGCTCGGGAGCTGAGGGCCCCAGGCTCCCAGGCTCCCAGGCGCGGGCTAGGGTGCTGCGGACCCAAGGCCCCCAGCCTCCCAGGCTCCCAGGCTCCCAGGCGCTGCTAGGGTGCTGCCGACCCCATGCTCCCAGGCTCCCAGGCTCCCAGGCGAAGATCGAAAGCTGCTGAAAACCAGTATCCGGCCTCCCGTGCGTTTGCTCGGGAGATGCGTGCCCCAGGCTCCCTAGCGCGTGCTCGTGAGCTGGGACCCCAAGGCTCATAGGCTAACAGGTGCGTTCTCGGGAGATTGTGCCCGCAGGCTCACAGGCTCCCAGGCGCGTGCTCGTGTGCTGCGCACCCCAGGCTCCCAGGCGCGTGCACGTGAGCTGGGACCCCAAGGCTCACAGGCTACCAGGCGCGGGATTGGGAGCTGGGCTTCACAGGCTCCCAGGCGCGGGCTCCTGTGCTGCGCACCCCAGGCTCCCATTCGCTGGCTCGTGAGCTGCATTTCCCTGGCTTCGAGTGCAGGCCCGGGAGCTGCCTCCCCCAGGTTCAAAGGCAACCAGGCGCGGGTTCCGGAGCTGCGGCCCCAGGATCCCAGGCTCCCAGGCTCCCAGGCGCGGGCTCAGGTCCTGCGGACCCCAGGCTCCCAAGCTCCCAGGCTCCCAGGCTCCGAGGCGCTGCTAGGGTGCTGCGGACACCAGTCTCCCAGGCTCCCAGGCACGGGCTAGGGTGCTGCGGACCCCAGGCCCCCAGGCTCCCAGGCTCCCAGGCTCGCAGGCGCGGGCTCGGGAGCTGAGGGCCCCAGGCTCCCAGGCTCCCAGGCGCGGGCTAGGGTGCTGCGTACCCCATGCTCCCAGGCTCCCAGGCTCCCAGGCGCGGGCTCGGGAGCCGCGGACCCCAGACTCCCAGTCTCCCAGGCTCCCAGGCGCGGGCTCGTGTGCTGCGGTCCCCAGGCTCCCAAGCGCGGGCTCGGGAGCTGAGGGCCCCAGGCTCCCAGGCGCCCAGGCGCGGGCTCAGGTCCTGCAGACCCCAGGCTCCCAAGCTCCCAGGCTCCCAGGCTCCCAGGCGCTGCAAGGGTGCTGCGGACCCCAGGCTCCCAGGCTCCCAGGCGCGGGCTAGGGTGCTGCGGACGCCAGGCCCCCAGCCTCCCAGGCTCCCAGGCTCCCAGGCGCGGTCTATTGTGCTGCGGAACCCAGACTCCCAGGCTCCCAGGCTCCCAGGCTCCCAGGCGCGGAATAGGGTGCTGCGGACCCCAGGCCCCCAGGCTCCCAGGCTCCCAGGTTCCCAGGCGCGGGCTCGGGAGCTGAGGGCCCCAGGCCCCCAGGGTCCCAGGCTCCCAGGCTCCCAGGCGCGGGATAGGGTGCTGCGGACCCCAGGCCCCCAGGCTCCCAGGCTCCCAGGCTCCCAGGCGCGGGCTCGGGAGCTGAGGGCACCAGGCTCCCAGGCTCCCAGGCTCCTAGGCGCGTGGTAGGGTGGTGCGGACCCCAGGTTCCCAGGCTCCCAGGCTCCCAGGCGCCGGCTCAGGTGCTGCGGACCTCAGGCTCCCAGGCTCCCAGGCTCCCAGGCGCGGGCTCGGGAGCTGAGGGCCCCAGGCTCCCAGGCTCCCAGAATCCCAGGCTCCCAGGCGCGGGCTAGGGTGCTGCGGACCCCAGGCCCCCAGTCTCCCAGGCTCCCAGGCTCCCAGGCGCGGGCTCGTGTGCTGCGGACCCCAGGCTCCCGAGCGCGGGCTCGGGAGCTGAGGGCCCCAGGCCCCCAGCCTCCCAGTCTCCCAGGCTCCCAGGCGCGGGATAGGGTGCTGCGGACCCCAGGCCACCAGGCTCCCAGGCTCCCAGGCTCCCAGGCGCGGGCTCGGAGGCTGAGGGCCCCAGGCTCCCAGGCTCCCAGGCTCCCAGGCGCGGGATAGGGTGCTGCGGACCCCAGGTCCCCAGGCTCCCAGGCTCCCAGGCGCGGGCTCGTGTGCTGCGGACCCCAGGCTCCCAAGCGCGGGCTCGGGAGCTGAGGGCCCCAGGCTCCCAAGCACCCAGGCTCCCAGGCTCCCAGGCGCGGGCTCAGGTCCTGCGGACCCCAGGCTCCCAAGCTCCCAGGCTCCCAGGCTCCCAGGTGCTGCTAGAGTGCTGCGGACCCCAGACTCCCAAGCTCCCAGGCTCCCAGGCTCCCAGGCGCTGCTGGTGTGCTGCGTACCCCAGGCTCCCAGGCTCCCAGGCGCGGGCTAGGGTGCTGCCGACCCCATGCCCCCAGCCTCCCAGGCTCCCAGGCTCCCAGGCGCGGTCTATGGTGCTGCGGACCCCAGACTCCCAGGCTCCCAGGCTCCCAGGCTCCCAGGCGCCGGCTCGGGTGCTGCGGACCCCAGGCTCCCAGGCTCCCAGGTTCCCAGGCTCCCAGGCGCGGGCTCGGGAGCTGAGGGCCCCAGGCTCCCAGGCTCCCAGGCGCGGGCTAGTGTGCTGCGGACCCCAGGCCCCCAGCCTCCCAGGCTCCCAGGCTCCCAGGCTCCCAGGCGCGGGCTCGTGTGCTGCGGACCCCAGGCTCCCAAGCGCAGGCTCGGGAGCTGAGGGCCCCAGGCTCCCAGGCTCCCAGTCTCCTAGGCGCGGGCTCAGGTCCTGCGGACCCCAGGCTCCCAAGCTCCCAGGCTCCCAGGCTCCCAGGCGCTGCTAGGGTGCTGCGGACCCCAGGCTCCCAGGCTCCCAGGCGCGGGCTAGGGTGCTGCGGACCCCAGGCCCCCAGCCTCCCAGGCTCCCAGGCTCCCAGGCGCGGTCTATTGTGCTGCGGACCCCAGACTCCCAGGCTCCCAGGCTCCCAGGCTCCCAGGCTCCCAGGCGCTGCTAGGGTGCTGCGGACCCCAGGCTCCCAGGCTCCCAGGCTCCCAGGCTCCCAGGCTCCCAGGCGCGGGGTCGTGTGCTGCGGACCCCAGGCTCCCAAGCGCGGGCTCGGGAGCTGAGGGTCCCAGGCTCCCAGGCTACCAGGCTCCTAGGCGCGGGCTCAGGTCCTGCGGACCCCAGGCTCCCAAGCTCCCAGGCTCCCAGGCTCCCAGGCGCGGGATAATGTGCTGCGGACCCCAGGCCCCCAGGCTCCCAGGCTCCCAGGCTCCCAGGCGCGGGCTCGTGTGCTGAGGGCCCAAGGCTCCCAGGCTCCCAGGCTCCCAGGCGCGGGCTCGTGTGCTGCGGACCCCAGGCTCCCAGGCGCGGGCTCGGGTGCTGCGGACCGCAGACTCCCAGGCTCCCATGCTCCCAGGCGCGGGCTCGTGTGCTGCGGACCCCAGGCTCCCAAGCGCGGGCTCGGGAGCTGAGGGCCCCAGGCTCCCAGGCTCCCAGGCTCCCAGGCGCGGGCTCACGTCCTGCCGACCCCAGGCTCCCAAGCTCCCAGGCTCCCAGGCTCCCAGGCGCTGCTAGGGTGCTGCGGACCCCAGGCTCCCAGGCTCCCAGGCGCGGGCTAGGGTGCTGCGGACCCTAAACCCAGGCTCCCAGGCTCCCAGGCTTCTAGGCGCGGGCTTGAGTGCTGCGGACCCGAGGCTCTCAGGCGCTGGCTTGTCAGCTGCATCTATCTGGCTTCGAGTGCAGGCCCGGGAGCTGCCTCCCCCAGGTTCAAAGGCAACCATGCGTGGGTTCCGGAGCTGCGGCCCCAGGATCCCAGGCTGCCAGGCTCCCAGGCGCGGGCTAGGGTGCTGCGGACCCCAGGCCCCCAGCCTCCCAGGCTCCCAGGCTACCAGGCGCGGGCTCGGGAGCTGAGGGCCCCAGGCTCCCAGGCTCCCAGGCTCCTAGGCGCGGGGTAGGGTGGTGCGGATCCCAGGCTCCCAGGCTCCCAGGCTCCCAGGCGCGGGCTAGGGTGCTGCGGACCCCAGGCCCCCAGCCTCCCAAACTCCCAGGCTCCCAGGCGTGGTCTAGGGTGCTGCGGACCCCAGAACCCAGGCTCCCAGGCTCCCAGTCTCCCAGGCGCTTCTAGGGTGCTGCCGACCCCATGCTCCCAGGCTCCCAGGCTCCCAGGCGCGGGCTCGTGTGCTGAGGATCCCAGGCTCCCAGGCTCCCAGGCGAAGATCGAAAGCTGCTCAAAACCAGTATCCGGCCTCCCGTGCGTTTGCTCGGGAGATGCGTGCCCCAGGCTCGCAAGCGCGTGCTCGTGAGCTGGGACCACAAGGCTCATAGGCTAACAGGTGCGTTCTCGGGAGATTGTGCCCGCAGGCTCACAGGCTCTCAGGCGCGTGCTCGTGTGCTGCGCACCCCAGGCTCCCAGGCGCGTGCACGTGAGCTGGGAACCCAAGGCTCACAGGCTACCAGGCGCGGGATCGGGGGCTGGGCTTCACAGGCTCCCAGGCGCGGGCTCGTGTGCTGCGCACCCCAGGCTCCCAGGTGCTGGCTCGTGAGCTGCATCTCCCTGGGTTCGAGTGCAGGCCCGGGAGCTGCTTCCCCCAGGTTCAAAGGCAACCAGGCGCGGGCTCAGGTCCTGCGGACCCCAGGCTCCCAGGCTCCCAGGCGCGGGCTCGGGTGATGCGGACCCCAGACCCCAGGCTCCCAAGCTCCCAGGCTCCTAGGCGCGGGCTTGGGTGCTGGGGACCCCAGGCTCCCAGGCGCGGGCTCGTGAGCAGCATCTCCCTGGCTTCGAGTGCAGGCCCGGGAGCTGCTTCCCCCAGGTTCAAAGGCAACCAGGCGCGGGCTCAGGTCCTGCGGACCCCAGGCTCCCAGGCTCCCAGGCGCGGGCTCGGGTGATGCGGACCCCAGGCTCCCAGGCTCCCAGGCTCCCAGGCTCCCAGGCGCGGACTCGGGACGTAAGGGCCCCAGGCTCCCAGGCTCCCAGGCGCGGGCTAGGGTGCTGCGGACCCCAGGCCCCCAGCCTCCCAGGCTCCCAGGCTCCCAGGCGCGGGCTCGTGTGCAGCGCACCCCAGGCTCCCAAGCGCGGGCTCGGGAGCTGATGGCCCCAGGCCCCCAGCCTCCCAGGCTCCCAGGCTCCCAGGCGCTGCTAGGGTGCTGCGGACCCCAGGCTCCCAGGCGCGGGCTAGGGTGCTGCGGACCCCAGGCCCCCAGCCTCCCAGGCTCCCAGGCTCCCAGGCGCGTTCTATGATGCTGCGGACCCCAGACTCCCAGGCTCCCAGCCTCCCAGGCTCCCAGGCTCCCAGGCGCGGGCTCGTGTGCAGCGGACCCCAGGCTCCCAAGCGCTGGATCGGGAGCTGATGGCCCCAGGCCCCCAGCCTCCCAGGCTCCCAGGCGCTGCTAGGGTGCTGCGGACCCCAGGCCCCCAGCCTCCTAGGCTCCCAGGCTCCCAGGCGCGTTCTATGGTGCTGCGGACCCCAGGCCCCCAGCCTCCCAGGCTCCCAGGCTCCCAGGCGCGGGCTAGGGTGCTGCGGACCCCAGGCCCCCAGCCTCCCAGGCTCCCAGGCTCCCAGGCGCGGGCTCGTGTGCAGCGCACCCCAGGCTCCCAAGCGCGGGCTCGGGAGCTGATGGCCCCAGGCCCCCAGCCTCCCAGGCTCCCAGGGTCCCAGGCGCTGCTAGGGTGCTGCGGACCCCAGGCTCCCAGGCGCGGGCTAGGGTGCTGCGGACCCCAGGCCCCCAGCCTCCCAGGCTCCCAGGCTCCCAGGCGCGTTCTATGATGCTGCGGACCCCAGACTCCCAGGCTCCCAGCCTCCCAGGCTCCCAGGCTCCCAGGCGCGGGCTCGTGTGCAGCGGACCCCAGGCTCCCAAGCGCTGGATCGGGAGCTGATGGCCCCAGGCCCCCAGCCTCCCAGGCTCCCAGGCGCTGCTAGGGTGCTGCGGACCCCAGGCCCCCAGACTCCCAGGCTCCCAGGCTCCCAGGCTCCCAGGCGCTGCTAGGGTGCTGCGGATCCCAGGCCCCCAGTCTCCCAGGCTCCCAGGCTCCCAGGCGCGGGCTCGTGTGCTGCGGACCCCAGGCTCCCAAGCGCGGGCTCGTGCGATGAGGGCCCCAGGCCCCCATCCTCCCAGGCTCCCAGGCTCCCATTCTCCCAGGCGCTGCTAGGGTGCTGTGGACCCCAGGCCCCCATGCTCACAGGCGCGGGCTACGGTGCTGAGGACCCCAGGCCCGCAGCCTCCCAGGCTCCCAGGCTCCCAGGCGCGGGATAGGGTGCTGCGGACCCCAGGTACCCATGCTCCCAGGCTCCCAGGCTCGGGCTCGTGTGCTGCGGACCCCAGGCTCCCAAGCGCGGGCTCGGGAGCTGAGGGCCCCAGGCTCCCAGGCTCCCAGGCTCCCAGGCTCCCATGCGCGGGCTCAGGTCCTGCGGACCCCAGGCTCCCACGCTCCCAGGCTCCCAGGCTCCCAGGCGCTGCTAGGGTGCTGCGGACCCCAGGCTCCCAGGCTCCCAGGCGCGGGCTAATGTGCTGCGGACCCAAGGCCCCCAGCCTCCCAGGCTCCCAGGCTCCCAGGCGCGGTCTATGGTGCTGCGGACCCCAGACTCCCAGGCTCCCAGGCTCCCAGGCTCCCAGGCGCGGGCTCGGGTGCTGCGGACCCCAGGCTCCCAGGCTCCCAGGCTCCAAGGCGCGGGCTCGGGAGCTGAGGGCCCCAGGCTCCCAGGCTCGCAGGCGCTGGCTAGGGTGCTGCGGTTCCCAGGCCCCCAGGCTCCCAGGCTCCCAGGCTCCCAGGCTCCCAGGCGCGGGCTCGTGTGATGCGGACCCCAGGCTCCCAAGCGCGGGCTCGGGAGCTGAGGGCCCCAGGCTCCCAGGCTCCCAGGCTCCCAGGCTCCCATGCGCGGGCTCAGGTGCTGCGGACCGCAGGCTCCCAAGCTCCCAGGCTCCCAGGCTCCCAGGCGCTGCTAGGGTGCTGCGGACCCCAGGCTCCCAGGCTCCCAGGCGCGGGCTAGGGTGCTGCGGACCCCAGGCCACCAGCCTCCCAGGCTCCCAGGCTCCCAGGCGCGGTCTATTGTGCTGCGGACCCCAGACTCCCAGGCTCCCAGGCTCCCAGGCTCCCAGGTGCGGGATAGGGTGCTGCGGACCCCAGGCCCCCAGGCTCCCAGGCTCCCAGGCTCCCAGGCGCTGGCTCGGGGTCTGAGGGCCCCAGGCCCCCAGCCTCCCAGGCTCCCAGGCGCGGAATGCGGTGCTGCGGACCCCAGGCCCCCAGGCTCCCAGGCTCCCAGGCTCCCAGGCGCGGGCTCGGGAGCTGAGGGCCCCAGGCTCCCAGGCTCCCAGGCTCCCAGGCGCGGGCTAGGGTGCTGCGTACCCCAGGCTCCGAGGCGCGGGCTAGGGTGCTGCGGACCCCAGGGCCCCAGCCTCCCAAACTCCCAGGCTCCCAGGCGTGGTCTAGGGTGCTGCGGACCCCAGAACCCAGGCTCCCAGGCTCCCAGGCGCTGCTAGGGTGCTGCCGACCCCATGCACCCAGGCTCCCAGGCTCCCAGGCGCGGGCTCGTGTGCTGAGGATCCCAGGCTACCAGGCTCCCAGGCGAAGATCGAAAGCTGCTGAAAACCAGTATCCGGCCTCCCGTGCGTTTGCTCGGGAGATGCGTGCCCCAGGCTCCCAAGCGCGTGCTCGTGAGCAGGGACCCCAAGGCTCATAGGCTAACAGGTGCGTTCTCGGGAGATTGTGCCCGCAGGCTCACAGGCTCCCAGGCGCGTGTCGTGTGCTGCGCACCCCAGGCTCCCAGGCGCGTGCACGTGAGCTGGGAACCCAAGGCTCACAGGCTACCAGGCGCGGGATCGGGGGCTGGGCTTCACAGGCTCCCAGGCGCGGGCTCGTGTGCTGCGCACCCCAGGCTCCCAGGCGCTGGCTCGTGAGCTGCATCTCCCTGGGTTCGAGTGCAGGCCCGGGAGCTGCCTCCCCCAGGTTCAAAGGCAACCAGGCGCGGGTTCCGGAGCTGCGGCCCCAGGATCCCAGGCTCCCAGGCTCCCTGGCGCGGGCTAGGGTGCTGCCGACCCCAGGCCCCCAGCCTCCCAGGCTCCCAGGCTCCCAGGCGCGGGCTCGTGTGCTGCGGACCCCAGGCTCCCAAGCGCGGGCTCGGGAGCTGAGGGCCCCAGGCCCCCAGCCTCCCAGGCTCCCAGGCTCCCAGGCGCGGGATAGGGTGCTGCGGACCCCAGGTCCCCAGGCTCCCAGGCTCCCAGGCGCGGGCTCGTGTGCTGCGGACCCCAGGCTCCCAAGCGCGGGCTCGGGAGCTGAGGGCCCCAGGCTCCCAAGCACCCAGGCTCCCAGGCTCCCAGGCGCGGGCTCAGGTCCTGCGGACCCCAGGCTCCAAAGCTCCCAGGCTCCCAGGCTCCCAGGCGCTGCTAGAGTGCTGCGGACCCCAGACTCCCAGGCTCCCAGGCTCCCAGGCGCTGCTGGTGTGCTGCGTACCCCAGGCTCCCAGGCTCCCAGGCGCGGGCTAGGGTGCTGCCGACCCCATGCCCCCAGCCTCCCAGGCTCCCAGGCTCCCAGGCGCGGTCTATGGTGCTGCGGACCCCAGACTCCCAGGCTCCCAGGCTCCCAGGCTCCCAGGCGCCGGCTCGGGTGCTGCGGACCCCAGGCTCCCAGGCTCCCAGGTTCCCAGGCTCCCAGGCGCGGGCTCGGGAGCTGAGGGCCCCAGGCTCCCAGGCTCCCAGGCGCGGGCTAGTGTGCTGCGGACCCCAGGCCCCCAGCCTCCCAGGCTCCCAGGCTCCCAGGCTCCCAGGCGCGGGCTCGTGTGCTGCGGACCCCAGGCTCCCAAGCGCAGGCTCGGGAGCTGAGGGCCCCAGGCTCCCAGGCTCCCAGTCTCCTAGGCGCGGGCTCAGGTCCTGCGGACCCCAGGCTCCCAAGCTCCCAGGCTCCCAGGCGCTGCTAGGGTGCTGCGGACCCCAGGCTCCCAGGCTCCCAGGCGCGGGCTAGGGTGCTGCGGACCCCAGGCCCCCAGCCTCCCAGGCTCCCAGGCTCCCAGGCGCGGTCTATTGTGCTGCGGACCCCAGACTCCCAGGCTCCCAGGCTCCCAGGCTCCCAGGCTCCCAGGCGCTGCTAGGGTGCTGCGGACCCCAGGCTCCCAGGCTCCCAGGCTCCCAGGCTCCCAGGCTCCCAGGCGCGGGGTCGTGTGCTGCGGACCCCAGGCTCCCAAGCGCGGGCTCGGGAGCTGAGGGTCCCAGGCTCCCAGGCTACCAGGCTCCTAGGCGCGTGCTCAGGTCCTGCGGACCCCAGGCTCCCAAGCTCCCAGGCTCCCAGGCTCCCAGGCGCGGGATAATGTGCTGCGGACCCCAGGCCCCCAGGCTCCCAGGCTCCCAGGCTCCCAGGCGCGGGCTCGTGTGCTGAGGCCCCAAGGCTCCCAGGCTCCCAGGCTCCCAGGCGCGGGCTCGTGTGCTGCGGACCCCAGGCTCCCAGGCGCGGGCTCGGGTGCTGCGGACCCCAGACTCCCAGGCTCCCATGCTCCCAGGCGCGGGCTCGTGTGCTGCGGACCCCAGGCTCCCAAGCGCGGGCTCGGGAGCTGAGGGCCCCAGGCTCCCAGGCTCCCAGGCTCCCAGGCGCGGGCTCACGTCCTGCCGACCCCAGGCTCCCAAGCTCCCAGGCTCCCAGGCTCCCAGGCGCTGCTAGGGTGCTGCGGACCCCAGGCTCCCAGGCTCCCAGGCGCGGGCTAGGGTGCTGCGGACCCTAGAACCCAGGCTCCCAGGCTCCCAGGCTTCTAGGCGCGGGCTTGAGTGCTGCGGACCCGAGGCTCTCAGGCGCTGGCTTCTCAGCTGCATCTATCTGGCTTCGAGTGCAGGCCCGGGAGCTGCCTCCCCCAGGTTCAAAGGCAACCATGCGTGGGTTCCGGAGCTGCGGCCCCAGGATCCCAGGCTGCCAGGCTCCCAGGCGCGGGCTAGGGTGCTGCGGACCCCAGGCCCCCAGCCTCCCAGGCTCCCAGGCTACCAGGCGCGGGCTCGGGAGCTGAGGGCCCCAGGCTCCCAGGCTCCCAGGCTCCTAGGCGCGGGGTAGGGTGGTGCGGATCCCAGGCTCCCAGGCTCCCAGGCTCCCAGGCGCGGGCTAGGGTGCTGCGGACCCCAGGCCCCCAGCCTCCCAAACTCCCAGGCTCCCAGGCGTGGTCTAGGGTGCTGCGGACCCCAGAACCCAGGCTCCCAGGCTCCCAGTCTCCCAGGCGCTTCTAGGGTGCTGCCGACCCCATGCTCCCAGGCTCCCAGGCTCCCAGGCGCGGGCTCGTGTGCTGAGGATCCCAGGCTCCCAGGCTCCCAGGCGAAGATCGAAAGCTGCTCAAAACCAGTATCCGGCCTCCCGTGCGTTTGCTCGGGAGATGCGTGCCCCAGGCTCCCAAGCGCGTGCTCGTGAGCTGGGACCACAAGGCTCATAGGCTAACAGGTGCGTTCTCGGGAGATTGTGCCCGCAGGCTCCCAGGCTCCCAGGCGCGGGCTCGTGTGCTGCGGACCCCAGGCTCCCAAGCGCGGGCTCGGGAGCTGAGGGCCCCAGGCTCCCAAGCACCCAGGCTCCCAGGCTCCCAGGCGCGGGCTCAGGTCCTGCGGACCCCAGGCTCCCAAGCTCCCAGGCTCCCAGGCTCCCAGGCGCTGCTAGAGTGCTGCGGACCCCAGACTCCCAAGCTCCCAGGCTCCCAGGCTCCCAGGCGCTGCTGGTGTGCTGCGTACCCCAGGCTCCCAGGCTCCCAGGCGCGGGCTAGGGTGCTGCCGACCCCATGCCCCCAGCCTCCCAGGCTCCCAGGCTCCCAGGCGCGGTCTATGGTGCTGCGGACCCCAGACTCCCAGGCTCCCAGGCTCCCAGGCTCCCAGGCGCCGGCTCGGGTGCTGCGGACCCCAGGCTCCCAGGCTCCCAGGTTCCCAGGCTCCCAGGCGCGGGCTCGGGAGCTGAGGGCCCCAGGCTCCCAGGCTCCCAGGCGCGGGCTAGTGTGCTGCGGACCCCAGGCCCCCAGCCTCCCAGGCTCCCAGGCTCCCAGGCTCCCAGGCGCGGGCTCGTGTGCTGCGGACCCCAGGCTCCCAAGCGCAGGCTCGGGAGCTGAGGGCCCCAGGCTCCCAGGCTCCCAGTCTCCTAGGCGCGGGCTCAGGTCCTGCGGACCCCAGGCTCCCAAGCTCCCAGGCTCCCAGGCTCCCAGGCGCTGCTAGGGTGCTGCGGACCCCAGGCTCCCAGGCTCCCAGGCGCGGGCTAGGGTGCTGCGGACCCCAGGCCCCCAGCCTCCCAGGCTCCCAGGCTCCCAGGCGCGGTCTATTGTGCTGCGGACCCCAGACTCCCAGGCTCCCAGGCTCCCAGGCTCCCAGGCTCCCAGGCGCTGCTAGGGTGCTGCGGACCCCAGGCTCCCAGGCTCCCAGGCTCCCAGGCTCCCAGGCTCCCAGGCGCGGGGTCGTGTGCTGCGGACCCCAGGCTCCCAAGCGCGGGCTCGGGAGCTGAGGGTCCCAGGCTCCCAGGCTACCAGGCTCCTAGGCGCGGGCTCAGGTCCTGCGGACCCCAGGCTCCCAAGCTCCCAGGCTCCCAGGCTCCCAGGCGCGGGATAATGTGCTGCGGACCCCAGGCCCCCAGGCTCCCAGGCTCCCAGGCTCCCAGGCGCGGGCTCGTGTGCTGAGGGCCCAAGGCTCCCAGGCTCCCAGGCTCCCAGGCGCGGGCTCGTGTGCTGCGGACCCCAGGCTCCCAGGCGCGGGCTCGGGTGCTGCGGACCGCAGACTCCCAGGCTCCCATGCTCCCAGGCGCGGGCTCGTGTGCTGCGGACCCCAGGCTCCCAAGCGCGGGCTCGGGAGCTGAGGGCCCCAGGCTCCCAGGCTCCCAGGCTCCCAGGCGCGGGCTCACGTCCTGCCGACCCCAGGCTCCCAAGCTCCCAGGCTCCCAGGCTCCCAGGCGCTGCTAGGGTGCTGCGGACCCCAGGCTCCCAGGCTCCCAGGCGCGGGCTAGGGTGCTGCAGACCCTAAACCCAGGCTCCCAGGCTCCCAGGCTTCTAGGCGCGGGCTTGAGTGCTGCGGACCCGAGGCTCTCAGGCGCTGG
The DNA here is from genome assembly GCF_963930625.1 of Muntiacus reevesi. Taxonomy (NCBI): domain Eukaryota; kingdom Metazoa; phylum Chordata; class Mammalia; order Artiodactyla; family Cervidae; genus Muntiacus; species Muntiacus reevesi. Next base: position 31,231 of record NC_089264.1, read on the forward strand.
CTTGTCAGCTGCATCTATCTGGCTTCGAGTGCAGGCCCGGGAGCTGCCTCCCCCAGGTTCAAAGGCAACCATGCGTGGGTTCCGGAGCTGCGGCCCCAGGATCCCAGGCTGCCAGGCTCCCAGGCGCGGGCTAGGGTGCTGCGGACCCCAGGCCCCCAGCCTCCCAGGCTCCCAGGCTACCAGGCGCGGGCTCGGGAGCTGAGGGCCCCAGGCTCCCAGGCTCCCAGGCTCCTAGGCGCGGGGTAGGGTGGTGCGGATCCCAGGCTCCCAGGCTCCCAGGCTCCCAGGCGCGGGCTAGGGTGCTGCGGACCCCAGGCCCCCAGCCTCCCAAACTCCCAGGCTCCCAGGCGTGGTCTAGGGTGCTGCGGACCCCAGAACCCAGGCTCCCAGGCTCCCAGTCTCCCAGGCGCTTCTAGGGTGCTGCCGACCCCATGCTCCCAGGCTCCCAGGCTCCCAGGCGCGGGCTCGTGTGCTGAGGATCCCAGGCTCCCAGGCTCCCAGGCGAAGATCGAAAGCTGCTCAAAACCAGTATCCGGCCTCCCGTGCGTTTGCTCGGGAGATGCGTGCCCCAGGCTCGCAAGCGCGTGCTCGTGAGCTGGGACCACAAGGCTCATAGGCTAACAGGTGCGTTCTCGGGAGATTGTGCCCGCAGGCTCACAGGCTCTCAGGCGCGTGCTCGTGTGCTGCGCACCCCAGGCTCCCAGGCGCGTGCACGTGAGCTGGGAACCCAAGGCTCACAGGCTACCAGGCGCGGGATCGGGGGCTGGGCTTCACAGGCTCCCAGGCGCGGGCTCGTGTGCTGCGCACCCCAGGCTCCCAGGTGCTGGCTCGTGAGCTGCATCTCCCTGGGTTCGAGTGCAGGCCCGGGAGCTGCTTCCCCCAGGTTCAAAGGCAACCAGGCGCGGGCTCAGGTCCTGCGGACCCCAGGCTCCCAGGCTCCCAGGCGCGGGCTCGGGTGATGCGGACCCCAGACCCCAGGCTCCCAAGCTCCCAGGCTCCTAGGCGCGGGCTTGGGTGCTGGGGACCCCAGGCTCCCAGGCGCGGGCTCGTGAGCAGCATCTCCCTGGCTTCGAGTGCAGGCCCGGGAGCTGCTTCCCCCAGGTTCAAAGGCAACCAGGCGCGGGCTCAGGTCCTGCGGACCCCAGGCTCCCAGGCTCCCAGGCGCGGGCTCGGGTGATGCGGACCCCAGGCTCCCAGGCTCCCAGGCTCCCAGGCTCCCAGGCGCGGACTCGGGACGTAAGGGCCCCAGGCTCCCAGGCTCCCAGGCGCGGGCTAGGGTGCTGCGGACCCCAGGCCCCCAGCCTCCCAGGCTCCCAGGCTCCCAGGCGCGGGCTCGTGTGCAGCGCACCCCAGGCTCCCAAGCGCGGGCTCGGGAGCTGATGGCCCCAGGCCCCCAGCCTCCCAGGCTCCCAGGCTCCCAGGCGCTGCTAGGGTGCTGCGGACCCCAGGCTCCCAGGCGCGGGCTAGGGTGCTGCGGACCCCAGGCCCCCAGCCTCCCAGGCTCCCAGGCTCCCAGGCGCGTTCTATGATGCTGCGGACCCCAGACTCCCAGGCTCCCAGCCTCCCAGGCTCCCAGGCTCCCAGGCGCGGGCTCGTGTGCAGCGGACCCCAGGCTCCCAAGCGCTGGATCGGGAGCTGATGGCCCCAGGCCCCCAGCCTCCCAGGCTCCCAGGCGCTGCTAGGGTGCTGCGGACCCCAGGCCCCCAGCCTCCTAGGCTCCCAGGCTCCCAGGCGCGTTCTATGGTGCTGCGGACCCCAGGCCCCCAGCCTCCCAGGCTCCCAGGCTCCCAGGCGCGGGCTAGGGTGCTGCGGACCCCAGGCCCCCAGCCTCCCAGGCTCCCAGGCTCCCAGGCGCGGGCTCGTGTGCAGCGCACCCCAGGCTCCCAAGCGCGGGCTCGGGAGCTGATGGCCCCAGGCCCCCAGCCTCCCAGGCTCCCAGGGTCCCAGGCGCTGCTAGGGTGCTGCGGACCCCAGGCTCCCAGGCGCGGGCTAGGGTGCTGCGGACCCCAGGCCCCCAGCCTCCCAGGCTCCCAGGCTCCCAGGCGCGTTCTATGATGCTGCGGACCCCAGACTCCCAGGCTCCCAGCCTCCCAGGCTCCCAGGCTCCCAGGCGCGGGCTCGTGTGCAGCGGACCCCAGGCTCCCAAGCGCTGGATCGGGAGCTGATGGCCCCAGGCCCCCAGCCTCCCAGGCTCCCAGGCGCTGCTAGGGTGCTGCGGACCCCAGGCCCCCAGACTCCCAGGCTCCCAGGCTCCCAGGCTCCCAGGCGCTGCTAGGGTGCTGCGGATCCCAGGCCCCCAGTCTCCCAGGCTCCCAGGCTCCCAGGCGCGGGCTCGTGTGCTGCGGACCCCAGGCTCCCAAGCGCGGGCTCGTGCGATGAGGGCCCCAGGCCCCCATCCTCCCAGGCTCCCAGGCTCCCATTCTCCCAGGCGCTGCTAGGGTGCTGTGGACCCCAGGCCCCCATGCTCACAGGCGCGGGCTACGGTGCTGAGGACCCCAGGCCCGCAGCCTCCCAGGCTCCCAGGCTCCCAGGCGCGGGATAGGGTGCTGCGGACCCCAGGTACCCATGCTCCCAGGCTCCCAGGCTCGGGCTCGTGTGCTGCGGACCCCAGGCTCCCAAGCGCGGGCTCGGGAGCTGAGGGCCCCAGGCTCCCAGGCTCCCAGGCTCCCAGGCTCCCATGCGCGGGCTCAGGTCCTGCGGACCCCAGGCTCCCACGCTCCCAGGCTCCCAGGCTCCCAGGCGCTGCTAGGGTGCTGCGGACCCCAGGCTCCCAGGCTCCCAGGCGCGGGCTAATGTGCTGCGGACCCAAGGCCCCCAGCCTCCCAGGCTCCCAGGCTCCCAGGCGCGGTCTATGGTGCTGCGGACCCCAGACTCCCAGGCTCCCAGGCTCCCAGGCTCCCAGGCGCGGGCTCGGGTGCTGCGGACCCCAGGCTCCCAGGCTCCCAGGCTCCAAGGCGCGGGCTCGGGAGCTGAGGGCCCCAGGCTCCCAGGCTCGCAGGCGCTGGCTAGGGTGCTGCGGTTCCCAGGCCCCCAGGCTCCCAGGCTCCCAGGCTCCCAGGCTCCCAGGCGCGGGCTCGTGTGATGCGGACCCCAGGCTCCCAAGCGCGGGCTCGGGAGCTGAGGGCCCCAGGCTCCCAGGCTCCCAGGCTCCCAGGCTCCCATGCGCGGGCTCAGGTGCTGCGGACCGCAGGCTCCCAAGCTCCCAGGCTCCCAGGCTCCCAGGCGCTGCTAGGGTGCTGCGGACCCCAGGCTCCCAGGCTCCCAGGCGCGGGCTAGGGTGCTGCGGACCCCAGGCCACCAGCCTCCCAGGCTCCCAGGCTCCCAGGCGCGGTCTATTGTGCTGCGGACCCCAGACTCCCAGGCTCCCAGGCTCCCAGGCTCCCAGGTGCGGGATAGGGTGCTGCGGACCCCAGGCCCCCAGGCTCCCAGGCTCCCAGGCTCCCAGGCGCTGGCTCGGGGTCTGAGGGCCCCAGGCCCCCAGCCTCCCAGGCTCCCAGGCGCGGAATGCGGTGCTGCGGACCCCAGGCCCCCAGGCTCCCAGGCTCCCAGGCTCCCAGGCGCGGGCTCGGGAGCTGAGGGCCCCAGGCTCCCAGGCTCCCAGGCTCCCAGGCGCGGGCTAGGGTGCTGCGTACCCCAGGCTCCGAGGCGCGGGCTAGGGTGCTGCGGACCCCAGGGCCCCAGCCTCCCAAACTCCCAGGCTCCCAGGCGTGGTCTAGGGTGCTGCGGACCCCAGAACCCAGGCTCCCAGGCTCCCAGGCGCTGCTAGGGTGCTGCCGACCCCATGCACCCAGGCTCCCAGGCTCCCAGGCGCGGGCTCGTGTGCTGAGGATCCCAGGCTACCAGGCTCCCAGGCGAAGATCGAAAGCTGCTGAAAACCAGTATCCGGCCTCCCGTGCGTTTGCTCGGGAGATGCGTGCCCCAGGCTCCCAAGCGCGTGCTCGTGAGCAGGGACCCCAAGGCTCATAGGCTAACAGGTGCGTTCTCGGGAGATTGTGCCCGCAGGCTCACAGGCTCCCAGGCGCGTGTCGTGTGCTGCGCACCCCAGGCTCCCAGGCGCGTGCACGTGAGCTGGGAACCCAAGGCTCACAGGCTACCAGGCGCGGGATCGGGGGCTGGGCTTCACAGGCTCCCAGGCGCGGGCTCGTGTGCTGCGCACCCCAGGCTCCCAGGCGCTGGCTCGTGAGCTGCATCTCCCTGGGTTCGAGTGCAGGCCCGGGAGCTGCCTCCCCCAGGTTCAAAGGCAACCAGGCGCGGGTTCCGGAGCTGCGGCCCCAGGATCCCAGGCTCCCAGGCTCCCTGGCGCGGGCTAGGGTGCTGCCGACCCCAGGCCCCCAGCCTCCCAGGCTCCCAGGCTCCCAGGCGCGGGCTCGTGTGCTGCGGACCCCAGGCTCCCAAGCGCGGGCTCGGGAGCTGAGGGCCCCAGGCCCCCAGCCTCCCAGGCTCCCAGGCTCCCAGGCGCGGGATAGGGTGCTGCGGACCCCAGGTCCCCAGGCTCCCAGGCTCCCAGGCGCGGGCTCGTGTGCTGCGGACCCCAGGCTCCCAAGCGCGGGCTCGGGAGCTGAGGGCCCCAGGCTCCCAAGCACCCAGGCTCCCAGGCTCCCAGGCGCGGGCTCAGGTCCTGCGGACCCCAGGCTCCAAAGCTCCCAGGCTCCCAGGCTCCCAGGCGCTGCTAGAGTGCTGCGGACCCCAGACTCCCAGGCTCCCAGGCTCCCAGGCGCTGCTGGTGTGCTGCGTACCCCAGGCTCCCAGGCTCCCAGGCGCGGGCTAGGGTGCTGCCGACCCCATGCCCCCAGCCTCCCAGGCTCCCAGGCTCCCAGGCGCGGTCTATGGTGCTGCGGACCCCAGACTCCCAGGCTCCCAGGCTCCCAGGCTCCCAGGCGCCGGCTCGGGTGCTGCGGACCCCAGGCTCCCAGGCTCCCAGGTTCCCAGGCTCCCAGGCGCGGGCTCGGGAGCTGAGGGCCCCAGGCTCCCAGGCTCCCAGGCGCGGGCTAGTGTGCTGCGGACCCCAGGCCCCCAGCCTCCCAGGCTCCCAGGCTCCCAGGCTCCCAGGCGCGGGCTCGTGTGCTGCGGACCCCAGGCTCCCAAGCGCAGGCTCGGGAGCTGAGGGCCCCAGGCTCCCAGGCTCCCAGTCTCCTAGGCGCGGGCTCAGGTCCTGCGGACCCCAGGCTCCCAAGCTCCCAGGCTCCCAGGCGCTGCTAGGGTGCTGCGGACCCCAGGCTCCCAGGCTCCCAGGCGCGGGCTAGGGTGCTGCGGACCCCAGGCCCCCAGCCTCCCAGGCTCCCAGGCTCCCAGGCGCGGTCTATTGTGCTGCGGACCCCAGACTCCCAGGCTCCCAGGCTCCCAGGCTCCCAGGCTCCCAGGCGCTGCTAGGGTGCTGCGGACCCCAGGCTCCCAGGCTCCCAGGCTCCCAGGCTCCCAGGCTCCCAGGCGCGGGGTCGTGTGCTGCGGACCCCAGGCTCCCAAGCGCGGGCTCGGGAGCTGAGGGTCCCAGGCTCCCAGGCTACCAGGCTCCTAGGCGCGTGCTCAGGTCCTGCGGACCCCAGGCTCCCAAGCTCCCAGGCTCCCAGGCTCCCAGGCGCGGGATAATGTGCTGCGGACCCCAGGCCCCCAGGCTCCCAGGCTCCCAGGCTCCCAGGCGCGGGCTCGTGTGCTGAGGCCCCAAGGCTCCCAGGCTCCCAGGCTCCCAGGCGCGGGCTCGTGTGCTGCGGACCCCAGGCTCCCAGGCGCGGGCTCGGGTGCTGCGGACCCCAGACTCCCAGGCTCCCATGCTCCCAGGCGCGGGCTCGTGTGCTGCGGACCCCAGGCTCCCAAGCGCGGGCTCGGGAGCTGAGGGCCCCAGGCTCCCAGGCTCCCAGGCTCCCAGGCGCGGGCTCACGTCCTGCCGACCCCAGGCTCCCAAGCTCCCAGGCTCCCAGGCTCCCAGGCGCTGCTAGGGTGCTGCGGACCCCAGGCTCCCAGGCTCCCAGGCGCGGGCTAGGGTGCTGCGGACCCTAGAACCCAGGCTCCCAGGCTCCCAGGCTTCTAGGCGCGGGCTTGAGTGCTGCGGACCCGAGGCTCTCAGGCGCTGGCTTCTCAGCTGCATCTATCTGGCTTCGAGTGCAGGCCCGGGAGCTGCCTCCCCCAGGTTCAAAGGCAACCATGCGTGGGTTCCGGAGCTGCGGCCCCAGGATCCCAGGCTGCCAGGCTCCCAGGCGCGGGCTAGGGTGCTGCGGACCCCAGGCCCCCAGCCTCCCAGGCTCCCAGGCTACCAGGCGCGGGCTCGGGAGCTGAGGGCCCCAGGCTCCCAGGCTCCCAGGCTCCTAGGCGCGGGGTAGGGTGGTGCGGATCCCAGGCTCCCAGGCTCCCAGGCTCCCAGGCGCGGGCTAGGGTGCTGCGGACCCCAGGCCCCCAGCCTCCCAAACTCCCAGGCTCCCAGGCGTGGTCTAGGGTGCTGCGGACCCCAGAACCCAGGCTCCCAGGCTCCCAGTCTCCCAGGCGCTTCTAGGGTGCTGCCGACCCCATGCTCCCAGGCTCCCAGGCTCCCAGGCGCGGGCTCGTGTGCTGAGGATCCCAGGCTCCCAGGCTCCCAGGCGAAGATCGAAAGCTGCTCAAAACCAGTATCCGGCCTCCCGTGCGTTTGCTCGGGAGATGCGTGCCCCAGGCTCCCAAGCGCGTGCTCGTGAGCTGGGACCACAAGGCTCATAGGCTAACAGGTGCGTTCTCGGGAGATTGTGCCCGCAGGCTCACAGGCTCTCAGGCGCGTGCTCGTGTGCTGCGCACCCCAGGCTCCCAGGCGCGTGCACGTGAGCTGGGAACCCAAGGCTCACAGGCTACCAGGCGCGGGATCGGGGGCTGGGCTTCACAGGCTCCCAGGCGCGGGCTCGTGTGCTGCGCACCCCAGGCTCCCAGGCGCTGGCTCGTGAGCTGCATCTCCCTGGCTTCGAGTGCAGGCCCGGGAGCTGCCTCCCCCAGGTTCAAAGGCAACCAGGCGCGGGTTCCGGAGCTGCGGCCCCAGGATCCCAGGCTCCCAGGCTCCCTGGCGCGGGCTAGGGTGCTGCGGACCCCAGGCCCCCAGCCTCCCAGGCTCCCAGGCTCCCAGGCGCGGGATAGGGTGCTGCGGACCCCAGGTCCCCAGGTTCCGAGGCTCCCAGGCTCGGGCTCGTGTGCTGCGGACCCCAGGCTCCCAAGCGCGTGCTCGGGAGCTGAGGGCCCCAGGCCCGCAGCTTCCCAGGCTCCCAGGCTCCCAGGCGCGGATTAGGGTGCTGCGGACCCCAGGTCCCCAGGTTCCGAGGCTCCCAGGCTCGGGCTCGTGTGCTGCGGACCCCAGGCTCCCAAGCGCGGGCTCGCGAGCTGAGGGCCCCAGGCTCCCAGGCGCCCAGGCTCCCAGGCTCCCATGCGCGGGCTCAGGTCCTGCGGACCCCAGGCTCCCACGCTCCCAGGCTCCCAGGCTCCCAGGCGCTGCTAGGGTGCTGCGGACCCCAGGCTCCCAGGCTCACAGGCGCGGGCTCGTGTGCTGCGGAACGCAGGCTCCCAGGCGCGGGCTCGGGTGCTGCGGACCCCAGACTCCCAGGCACCCAGGCTCCCAGGCGCGGGCTCGTGTGCTGCGGACCCCAGGCTCCCAAGCGCGGGCTCGGGAGCAGAGGGCCCCAGGCTCCCAGGCTCCCAGGCTCCAGGCGCGGGCTCAGGTCCTGCGGACCCCAGGCTCCCAAGCTCCCAGGCTCCCAGGCTCCCAGGCGCTGCTAGTGTGCTGCGGACCCCAGGCTCCCAGGCTCCCAGGCGCGGGCTAGGGTGCTGCGGACCCCAGAACCCAGGCACCCAGGCTCCCAGGCTCCCAGGCGCGGGCTCGGGAGCTGAAAGCCCTAGGCTCCCAGGCTCCCAGGCGCGGGCTAGGGTGCTGCGGACCCCAGTCTCCCAGGCTCCCAGGCACCCAGGCGCGGGCTCGTGTGCAGCGGACCCCAGGCTCCCAAGCGCGGGCTCGGGAGCTGATGGCCCCAGGCCCCCAGCCTCCCAGGCTCCCAGGCTCCCAGGCGCTGCTAGGGTGCTGCTGACCCCAGGCTCCCAGGCTCCCAGGCGCGGGCTAGGGTGCTGCGGACCCCAGGCCCCCAGCCTCCCAGGCTCCCAGGCTCCCAGGCGCGGTCTATGGTGCTGCGGACCCCAGACTCACAGGCTCCCAGGCTCCCAGGCTCCCAGGCTCCCACGCGCTGCTAGGGTGCTGCGGACCCCAGGCCCCCAGCCTCCCAGGCTCCCAGGCGCCCATTCTCCCAGGCGCTCCTAGGGTGCCGCGGACCCCAGGCTCCCAGGCTCCCAGGCGCGGGCTAGGGTGCTGCGGACCCCAGGCCCCCAGCCTCCCAGGCTCCCAGGATCCCAGGCGCGGTCTATGGTGCTTCGGACCCCAGAATCCCATATTCCCAGGCTCCCAGGCGCGGGCTCGTGTGCTGCGGACCCCATGCTTCCAAGCGCGGGCTCGGGAGCTGAGCGCCCCAGGACCGCAGCCTCCTAACCTCCCAGGCTCCCAGGCGCGGGATAGGGTGCTGCGGACCCCAGGTCCCCAGGTTCCGAGGCTCCCAGGCTCGGGCTCGTGTGCTGCGGACCACAGGCTCCCAAGCGCGGGCTCGGGAGCTGAGGGCCCCAGGCTCCCAGGCTCCCAGGTCCCATGCGCGGGCTCAGGTCCTGCGGACCCCAGGCTCCCAGGCTCCCAGGCTCCCAGGCTCCCAGGCGCTGCTAGGGTGCTGCGGACCCCAGGCTCCCAGGTTCCCAGGCGCGGGCTAGGGTGCTGCGGACCCCAGGCCCCCAGCCTCCCAGGCTCCCAGGCTCCCAGGCGCGGTCTATGGTGCTGCGGACCCCAGACTCCCAGGCTCCCAGGCTCCCAGGCTCCCAGGCGCGGGCTCGGGTGCTGCGCACCCCAGGCTCCCAGGCTCCCAGGCTCCCAGGCTCCAAGGCGCGGGCTCGGGAGCTGAGGGCCCCAGGCTCCCAGGCTCCCAGGCGCTGGCTAGGGTGCTGCGGATCCCAGGCCCGCAGCCTCCCAGGCTCCCAGGCTCCCAGGCTCCCAGACGCGGGCTCGTGTGCTGCGGACCCCAGGCTCCCAAGCGCGGGCTCGGGAGCTGAGGGCCCCAGGCTCCCAGGCTCCCAGGCTCCCAGGCTCCCAGGCGCGGGCTCAGGTCTTGCGGACCGCAGGCTCCCATGCTCCCAGGCTTCCAGGCTCCCAGGCGCTGCTAGGGTGCTGCGGACCCCAGGCTCCCAGGCTCCCAGGCGCGGGCTAGGGTGCTGCGGACCCCAGGCCACCAGCCTCCCAGGCTCTCAGGCTCCCAGGCGCGGTCTATTGTGCTGCGGACCCCAGACTCCCAGACTCCCAGGCTCCCAGGCTCCCAGGCTCCCAGGCGCGGGCTCGGGAGCTGAGGGCCCCAGGCTCCCAGGCTCCCAGGCTCCCAGGCGCGGGCTCAGGTCCTGCGGACCGCAGGCTCCCAAGCTCCCAGGCTCCCAGGCTCCCAGGCGCTGCTAGGGTGCTGCGGACCCCAGGCTCCCCGGCTCCCAGGCGCGGGCTAGGGTGCTGCGGACCCCAGGCCACCAGCCTCCCAGGCTCCCAGGCTCCCAGGCGCGGTCTATTGTGCTGCGGACCCCAGACTCCCAGGCTCCCAGGCTCCCAGGCTCCCAGGCACGGGATAGGGTGCTGCGGACCCCAGGCCCCCAGGCTCCCAGGCTCCCAGGCGCGGGCTCGTGTGCTGCGGACCCCAGGCTCCCAAGCGCGGGCTCGGGAGCTGAGGGCCCCAGGCCCCCAGCCTCCCAGGCTCCCAGGCTCCCAGGCGCGGGCTCGTGTGCTGCGGACCCCAGGCTCCCAAGCGCGGGCTCGGGAGCTGAGGGCCCCAGGCCCCCAGCCTCCCAGGCTCCCAGGCTCCCAGGCGCGGGCTCGTGTGCTGCGGACCCCAGGCTCCCAAGCGCGGGCTCGGGAGCTGAGGGCCCCAGGCCCCCAGCCTCCCAGGCTCCCAGGCTTCCAGGTGCGGGATAGGGTGCTGCGGACCCCAGGTCCCCAGGCTCCCAGGCGCGGGCTCGTGTGCTGCGGACCCCAGGCTCCCAAGCGCGGGCTCGGGAGCTGAGGGCCCCAGGCTCCCAAGCTCCCAGGCTCCCAGGCGCGGGCTCAGGTCCTGCGGACCCCAGGCTCCCAAGCTCCCAGGCTCCCAGGCTCCCAGGCGCTGCTAGGGTGCTGCGGACCCCAGGCTCCCAGGCTCCCAGGCGCGGGCTAGGGTGCTGCGGACCCAAGGCCCCCAGCCTCCCAGGCTCCCAGGCTCCCAGGCGCGGTCTATTGTGCTGCGGACCCCAGACTCCCAGGCTCCCAGGCTCCCAGGCTCCCAGGCGCTGCTAGGGTGCTGCGTACCCCAGGCTCCCAGGCTCCCAGGCGCGGGCTAGGGTGCTGCGGACCCCATGCCCCCAGCCTCCCAGGCTCCCAGGCTCCCAGGCGCGGTCTATGGTGCTGCGGACCCCAGACTCCCAGGCTCCCAGGCTCCCAGGCTCCCAGGCGCGGGCTCGGTTGCTGCGGACCCCAGGCTCCCAGGCTCCCAGGCTCCCAGGCTCCCAGGCGCGGGCTCGGTTGCTGCGGACCCCAGGCTCCCAGGCTCCCAGGCTCCCAGGCTCTCAGGCGCGGGCTAGGGTGCTGCGGACCCCAGGCCCCCAGCCTCCCAGGCTCCCAGGCTCCCAGGCTCCCAGGCGCGGGCTCGTGTGCTGCGGACCCCAGGCTCCCAAGCGCGGGCTCGGGAGCTGAGGGCCCCAGGCTCCCAGGCTCCCAGGCTCCTAGGCGCGGTCTCAGGTCCTGCGGACCCCAGGCTCCCAGGCTCCCAGGCGCGGGCTCGGGTGATGCGGACCCCAGGCTCCCAGGCTCCCAGGCTCCCAGGCTCCCAGGCGCTGCTAGGATGCTGCGGACCCCAGGCTCCCAGGCTCCCAGGCGCTGTCTATGGTGCTGCGGACCCCAGACTACCAGGCTCCCAGGCTCCCAGGCCACCAGGCGCTGCTAGGGTGCTGCGGACCCCAGGCTTCCAGGCTCCCAGGCGCGGGCTAGGATGCTGCGGACCCCAGGCTTCCAGGCGCGGGCTCGTGAGCTGCATCTCCCTGGCTTCGAGTGCAGGCCCGGGAGCTGCCTCTCCCAGGTTCAAAGGCAACATGGCGCGGGCTCAGGTCCTGCGGACCCCAGGCTCCCAGGCTCCCAGGCTCCCCGGCGCGGGCTCGGGAGCTGAGGGCCCCAGGCTCCCAGGCTCCCAGGCGCGGGCTAGGGTGCTGCGGACCCCAGGCCCCCAGCCTCCCAGGCTCCCAGGCTCCCAGGCGCGGGCTCGTGTGCTGCGGACCCCAGGCTCCCAAGCGCGGGCTCGGGAGCTGAGGGCCCCAGGCCCCCAGCCTCCCAGGCTCCAAGGCTCCCAGGCTCCCAGGCGCTGCTAGGGTGCTGCGGACCCCAGGCTCCCAGGCTACCAGGCGCGGGCTAGGGTGCTGCGGACCCCAGGCCCCCAGCCTCCCAGGCTCCCAGGATCCCAGCCGCGGTCTATGGTGCTGCGGACCCCAGACTCCCAGGCTCCCAGGCTCCCAGGCGCGGGCTCGTGTGCTGCGGACCCCAGGCTCACAAGAGCGGGCTCGGCAGCTGAGGGCCCCAGGCCCCCAGCCTCCCAGGCTACCAGGCTCCCAGGCGCGGGATATGGTGCTGCGGACCCCAGGTCTCCAGGCTCCTAGGCTCCCAGGCGCGGGCTAGGGTGCTGCGGAACCCAGGCCCCCAGCCTCCCAGGCTCCCAGGCTCCCAGGCGCGGTCTATTGTGCTGCGGACCCCAGACTCCCAGGCTCCCAGGCTCCCAGGCTCCCAGGCGCTGCTAGGGTGCTGCGTACCCCAGACTCCCAGGCTCCCAGGCCCCCAGGCTCCCAGGCGCTGCTAGGGTGCTGCGGACCCCATGCCCCCAGCCTCCCAGGCTCCCAAGCTCCCAGGCTCCTAGGCGCGGGCTTGGGGGCTGGGGACCCCAGGCTCCCAGGCGCGGGCTCGTGAGCTGCATCTCCCTGGCTTCGAGTGCAGGCCCGGGAGCTGTTTCCCCCAGGTTCAAAGGCAACCTGGCGCGGGCTCAGGTCCTGCGGACCCCAGGCTCCCAGGCTCCCAGGCGCGGGCTCGGGTGATGCGGACCCCAGGCTCCCATCCTCCCAGGCTCCCAGGCTCCAGGCGCGGGCTCGGGATCTAAGGGCCCCAGGCTCCCAGGCTCCCAGGCGCGGGCTAGGGTGCTGCGGACCCCAGGCCCCCAGCCTCCCAGGCTCCCAGGCTCCCAGGCGCGGGCTCGTGTGCAGCGGACCCCAGGCTCCCAAGCGCGGGCTCGGGAGCTGATGGCCCCAGGCCCCCAGCCTCCCAGGCTCCCAGGCTCCCAGCCGCTGCTAGGGTGCTGCGGACCCCAGGCTCCCAGGCGCGGGCTAGGGTGCTGAGGACCCCAGGCCCCCAGCCTCCCAGGCTCCCAGGCTCCCAGGCGCGGTCTATGATGCTGCGGACCCCAGACTCCCAGGCTCCCAGCCTCCCAGGCTCCCAGGCGCGGGCTCGTGTGCAGCGGACCCCAGGCTCCCAAGCGCTGGATCGGGAGCTGATGGCCCCAGGCCCCCAGCCTCCCAGGCTCCCAGGCGCTGCTAGGGTGCTGCGGACCCCAGGCCCCCAGCCTCCCAGGCTCCCAGGCTCCCAGGCGCGTTCTATGGTGCTGCGGACCCCAGACTCCCAGGCTCCCAGGCTCCCAGGCGCGGGCTCGTGTGCTGCGGACCCCAGGCTCCCAAGCGCGGGCTCGGGCGCTGAGGGCCCCAGGCCCCCAGCCTCCCAGGCTCCCAGGCTCCCATTCTCCCAGGCGCTGCTAGGGTGCTGCGGACCCCAGGCCCCCAGGCTCCCAGGCGCGGGCTAGGGTGCTGCGGACCCCAGGCCCCCAGCCTCCCAGGCTCCCAGGATCCCAGGCGCGGTCTATGGTGCTGCGTACCCCAGACTCCCAGGCTCCCAGGCTCCCAGGCGCGGGCTCGTGTGCTGTGTACCCCAGGCTCCCGAGCGCGGGCTCGGGAGCTGAGGACCCCAGGCCCGCAGCCTCCCAGGCTCCCAGGCTCCCAGGCGCTGCTAGGGTGCTGCGGACCCCAGGCTCCCAGGCTCCCAGGCGCGGGCTAGGGTGCTGCGGACCCCAGGCCCCCAGCCTCCCAGGCTCCCAGGCTCCCAGGCGCGGTCTATTGTGCTGCGGACCCCAGATTCCCAGGCTCCCAGGCTCCCAGGCGCGGGCTAGGGTGCTGCGGACCCAAGGCCCCCAGGCTCCCAGGCGCGGGATAGGGTGTTGCGGACCCCAGGCCACCAGGCTCCCAGGCTCCCAGGCTCCCAGGCGCGGGCTCGGGAGCTGAGGGCCCCAGGCTCCCAGGCTCCCAGGCGCGGGCTAGGGTGCTGCGGACCCAAGGCCCCCAGCCTCCCAGGCTCCCAGGCTCCCAGGCGCTGCTAGGGTGCTGCCGACCCCATGCTCCCAGGCTCCCAGGCTCCCAGGCGAAGATCGAAAGCTGCTGAAAACCAGTATCCGGCCTCCCGTGCGTTTGCTCGGGAGATGCGTGCCCCAGGCTCCCTAGCGCGTGCTCGTGAGCTGGGACCCCAAGGCTCATAGGCTAACAGGTGCGTTCTCGGGAGATTGTGCCCGCAGGCTCACAGGCTCCCAGGCGCGTGCTCGTGTGCTGCGCACCCCAGGCTCCCAGGCGCGTGCACGTGAGCTGGGACCCCAAGGCTCACAGGCTACCAGGCGCGGGATTGGGAGCTGGGCTTCACAGGCTCCCAGGCGCGGGCTCCTGTGCTGCGCACCCCAGGCTCCCATTCGCTGGCTCGTGAGCTGCATTTCCCTGGCTTCGAGTGCAGGCCCGGGAGCTGCCTCCCCCAGGTTCAAAGGCAACCAGGCGCGGGTTCCGGAGCTGCGGCCCCAGGATCCCAGGCTCCCAGGCTCCCAGGCGCGGGCTCAGGTCCTGCGGACCCCAGGCTCCCAAGCTCCCAGGCTCCCAGGCTCCGAGGCGCTGCTAGGGTGCTGCGGACACCAGTCTCCCAGGCTCCCAGGCACGGGCTAGGGTGCTGCGGACCCCAGGCCCCCAGGCTCCCAGGCTCCCAGGCTCGCAGGCGCGGGCTCGGGAGCTGAGGGCCCCAGGCTCCCAGGCTCCCAGGCGCGGGCTAGGGTGCTGCGTACCCCATGCTCCCAGGCTCCCAGGCTCCCAGGCGCGGGCTCGGGAGCCGCGGACCCCAGACTCCCAGTCTCCCAGGCTCCCAGGCGCGGGCTCGTGTGCTGCGGTCCCCAGGCTCCCAAGCGCGGGCTCGGGAGCTGAGGGCCCCAGGCTCCCAGGCGCCCAGGCGCGGCCTCAGGTCCTGCAGACCCCAGGCTCCCAAGCTCCCAGGCTCCCAGGCTCCCAGGCGCTGCAAGGGTGCTGCGGACCCCAGGCTCCCAGGCTCCCAGGCGCGGGCTAGGGTGCTGCGGACGCCAGGCCCCCAGCCTCCCAGGCTCCCAGGCTCCCAGGCGCGGTCTATTGTGCTGCGGAACCCAGACTCCCAGGCTCCCAGGCTCCCAGGCGCGGAATAGGGTGCTGCGGACCCCAGGCCCCCAGGCTCCCAGGCTCCCAGGTTCCCAGGCGCGGGCTCGGGAGCTGAGGGCCCCAGGCCCCCAGGGTCCCAGGCTCCCAGGATCCCAGGCGCGGGATAGGGTGCTGCGGACCCCAGGCCCCCAGGCTCCCAGGCTCCCAGGCTCCCAGGCGCGGGCTCGGGAGCTGAGGGCACCAGGCTCCCAGGCTCCCAGGCTCCTAGGCGCGGGGTAGGGTGGTGCGGACCCCAGGTTCCCAGGCTCCCAGGCTCCCAGGCGCCGGCTCAGGTGCTGCGGACCTCAGGCTCCCAGGCTCCCAGGCTCCCAGGCGCGGGCTCGGGAGCTGAGGGCCCCAGGCTCCCAGGCTCCCAGAATCCCAGGCTCCCAGGCGCGGGCTAGGGTGCTGCGGACCCCAGGCCCCCAGTCTCCCAGGCTCCCAGGCTCCCAGGCGCGGGCTCGTGTGCTGCGGACCCCAGGCTCCCGAGCGCGGGCTCGGGAGCTGAGGGCCCCAGGCCCCCAGCCTCCCAGTCTCCCAGGCTCCCAGGCGCGGGATAGGGTGCTGCGGACCCCAGGCCACCAGGCTCCCAGGCTCCCAGGCTCCCAGGCGCGGGCTCGGAGGCTGAGGGCCCCAGGCTCCCAGGCTCCCAGGCTCCCAGGCGCGGGATAGGGTGCTGCGGACCCCAGGTCCCCAGGCTCCCAGGCTCCCAGGCGCGGGCTCGTGTGCTGCGGACCCCAGGCTCCCAAGCGCGGGCTCGGGAGCTGAGGGCCCCAGGCTCCCAAGCACCCAGGCTCCCAGGCTCCCAGGCGCGGGCTCAGGTCCTGCGGACCCCAGGCTCCCAAGCTCCCAGGCTCCCAGGCTCCCAGGCGCTGCTAGAGTGCTGCGGACCCCAGACTCCCAAGCTCCCAGGCTCCCAGGCTCCCAGGCGCTGCTGGTGTGCTGCGTACCCCAGGCTCCCAGGCTCCCAGGCGCGGGCTAGGGTGCTGCCGACCCCATGCCCCCAGCCTCCCAGGCTCCCAGGCTCCCAGGCGCGGTCTATGGTGCTGCGGACCCCAGACTCCCAGGCTCCCAGGCTCCCAGGCTCCCAGGCGCCGGCTCGGGTGCTGCGGACCCCAGGCTCCCAGGCTCCCAGGTTCCCAGGCTCCCAGGCGCGGGCTCGGGAGCTGAGGGCCCCAGGCTCCCAGGCTCCCAGGCGCGGGCTAGTGTGCTGCGGACCCCAGGCCCCCAGCCTCCCAGGCTCCCAGGCTCCCAGGCTCCCAGGCGCGGGCTCGTGTGCTGCGGACCCCAGGCTCCCAAGCGCAGGCTCGGGAGCTGAGGGCCCCAGGCTCCCAGGCTCCCAGTCTCCTAGGCGCGGGCTCAGGTCCTGCGGACCCCAGGCTCCCAAGCTCCCAGGCTCCCAGGCTCCCAGGCGCTGCTAGGGTGCTGCGGACCCCAGGCTCCCAGGCTCCCAGGCGCGGGCTAGGGTGCTGCGGACCCCAGGCCCCCAGCCTCCCAGGCTCCCAGGCTCCCAGGCGCGGTCTATTGTGCTGCGGACCCCAGACTCCCAGGCTCCCAGGCTCCCAGGCTCCCAGGCTCCCAGGCGCTGCTAGGGTGCTGCGGACCCCAGGCTCCCAGGCTCCCAGGCTCCCAGGCTCCCAGGCTCCCAGGCGCGGGGTCGTGTGCTGCGGACCCCAGGCTCCCAAGCGCGGGCTCGGGAGCTGAGGGTCCCAGGCTCCCAGGCTACCAGGCTCCTAGGCGCGGGCTCAGGTCCTGCGGACCCCAGGCTCCCAAGCTCCCAGGCTCCCAGGCTCCCAGGCGCGGGATAATGTGCTGCGGACCCCAGGCCCCCAGGCTCCCAGGCTCCCAGGCTCCCAGGCGCGGGCTCGTGTGCTGAGGGCCCAAGGCTCCCAGGCTCCCAGGCTCCCAGGCGCGGGCTCGTGTGCTGCGGACCCCAGGCTCCCAGGCGCGGGCTCGGGTGCTGCGGACCGCAGACTCCCAGGCTCCCATGCTCCCAGGCGCGGGCTCGTGTGCTGCGGACCCCAGGCTCCCAAGCGCGGGCTCGGGAGCTGAGGGCCCCAGGCTCCCAGGCTCCCAGGCTCCCAGGCGCGGGCTCACGTCCTGCCGACCCCAGGCTCCCAAGCTCCCAGGCTCCCAGGCTCCCAGGCGCTGCTAGGGTGCTGCGGACCCCAGGCTCCCAGGCTCCCAGGCGCGGGCTAGGGTGCTGCGGACCCTAAACCCAGGCTCCCAGGCTCCCAGGCTTCTAGGCGCGGGCTTGAGTGCTGCGGACCCGAGGCTCTCAGGCGCTGGCTTGTCAGCTGCATCTATCTGGCTTCGAGTGCAGGCCCGGGAGCTGCCTCCCCCAGGTTCAAAGGCAACCATGCGTGGGTTCCGGAGCTGCGGCCCCAGGATCCCAGGCTGCCAGGCTCCCAGGCGCGGGCTAGGGTGCTGCGGACCCCAGGCCCCCAGCCTCCCAGGCTCCCAGGCTACCAGGCGCGGGCTCGGGAGCTGAGGGCCCCAGGCTCCCAGGCTCCCAGGCTCCTAGGCGCGGGGTAGGGTGGTGCGGATCCCAGGCTCCCAGGCTCCCAGGCTCCCAGGCGCGGGCTAGGGTGCTGCGGACCCCAGGCCCCCAGCCTCCCAAACTCCCAGGCTCCCAGGCGTGGTCTAGGGTGCTGCGGACCCCAGAACCCAGGCTCCCAGGCTCCCAGTCTCCCAGGCGCTTCTAGGGTGCTGCCGACCCCATGCTCCCAGGCTCCCAGGCTCCCAGGCGCGGGCTCGTGTGCTGAGGATCCCAGGCTCCCAGGCTCCCAGGCGAAGATCGAAAGCTGCTCAAAACCAGTATCCGGCCTCCCGTGCGTTTGCTCGGGAGATGCGTGCCCCAGGCTCGCAAGCGCGTGCTCGTGAGCTGGGACCACAAGGCTCATAGGCTAACAGGTGCGTTCTCGGGAGATTGTGCCCGCAGGCTCACAGGCTCTCAGGCGCGTGCTCGTGTGCTGCGCACCCCAGGCTCCCAGGCGCGTGCACGTGAGCTGGGAACCCAAGGCTCACAGGCTACCAGGCGCGGGATCGGGGGCTGGGCTTCACAGGCTCCCAGGCGCGGGCTCGTGTGCTGCGCACCCCAGGCTCCCAGGTGCTGGCTCGTGAGCTGCATCTCCCTGGGTTCGAGTGCAGGCCCGGGAGCTGCTTCCCCCAGGTTCAAAGGCAACCAGGCGCGGGCTCAGGTCCTGCGGACCCCAGGCTCCCAGGCTCCCAGGCGCGGGCTCGGGTGATGCGGACCCCAGACCCCAGGCTCCCAAGCTCCCAGGCTCCTAGGCGCGGGCTTGGGTGCTGGGGACCCCAGGCTCCCAGGCGCGGGCTCGTGAGCAGCATCTCCCTGGCTTCGAGTGCAGGCCCGGGAGCTGCTTCCCCCAGGTTCAAAGGCAACCAGGCGCGGGCTCAGGTCCTGCGGACCCCAGGCTCCCAGGCTCCCAGGCGCGGGCTCGGGTGATGCGGACCCCAGGCTCCCAGGCTCCCAGGCTCCCAGGCTCCCAGGCGCGGACTCGGGACCTAAGGGCCCCAGGCTCCCAGGCTCCCAGGCGCGGGCTAGGGTGCTGCGGACCCCAGGCCCCCAGCCTCCCAGGCTCCCAGGCTCCCAGGCGCGGGCTCGTGTGCAGCGCACCCCAGGCTCCCAAGCGCGGGCTCGGGAGCTGATGGCCCCAGGCCCCCAGCCTCCCAGGCTCCCAGGCTCCCAGGCGCTGCTAGGGTGCTGCGGACCCCAGGCTCCCAGGCGCGGGCTAGGGTGCTGCGGACCCCAGGCCCCCAGCCTCCCAGGCTCCCAGGCTCCCAGGCGCGTTCTATGATGCTGCGGACCCCAGACTCCCAGGCTCCCAGCCTCCCAGGCTCCCAGGCTCCCAGGCGCGGGCTCGTGTGCAGCGGACCCCAGGCTCCCAAGCGCTGGATCGGGAGCTGATGGCCCCAGGCCCCCAGCCTCCCAGGCTCCCAGGCGCTGCTAGGGTGCTGCGGACCCCAGGCCCCCAGCCTCCCAGGCTCCCAGGCTCCCAGGCGCGTTCTATGGTGCTGCGGACCCCAGGCCCCCAGCCTCCCAGGCTCCCAGGCTCCCAGGCGCGGGCTAGGGTGCTGCGGACCCCAGGCCCCCAGCCTCCCAGGCTCCCAGGCTCCCAGGCGCGGGCTCGTGTGCAGCGCACCCCAGGCTCCCAAGCGCGGGCTCGGGAGCTGATGGCCCCAGGCCCCCAGCCTCCCAGGCTCCCAGGCTCCCAGGCGCTGCTAGGGTGCTGCGGACCCCAGGCTCCCAGGCGCGGGCTAGAGTGCTGCGGACCCCAGGCCCCCAGCCTCCCAGGCTCCCAGGCTCCCAGGCGCGTTCTATGATGCTGCGGACCCCAGACTCCCAGGCTCCCAGCCTCCCAGGCTCCCAGGCTCCCAGGCGCGGGCTCGTGTGCAGCGGACCCCAGGCTCCCAAGCGCTGGATCGGGAGCTGATGGCCCCAGGCCCCCAGCCTCCCAGGCTCCCAGGCGCTGCTAGGGTGCTGCGGACCCCAGGCCCCCAGACTCCCAGGCTCCCAGGCTCCCAGGCGCTGCTAGGGTGCTGCGGATCCCAGGCCCACAGTCTCCCAGGCTCCCAGGCTCCCAGGCGCGGGCTCGTGTGCTGCGGACCCCAGGCTCCCAAGCGCGGGCTCGTGCGATGAGGGCCCCAGGCCCCCATCCTCCCAGGCTCCCAGGCTCCCATTCTCCCAGGCGCTGCTAGGGTGCTGTGGACCCCAGGCCCCCAGGCTCACAGGCGCGGGCTAGGGTGCTGAGGACCCCAGGCCCGCAGCCTCCCAGGCTCCCAGGCTCCCAGGCGCGGGATAGGGTGCTGCGGACCCCAGGTACCCAGGCTCCCAGGCTCCCAGGCTCGGGCTCGTGTGCTGCGGACCCCAGGCTCCCAAGCGCGGGCTCGGGAGCTGAGGGCCCCAGGCTCCCAGGCTCCCAGGCTCCCAGGCTCCCATGCGCGGGCTCAGGTCCTGCGGACCCCAGGCTCCCACGCTCCCAGGCTCCCAGGCTCCCAGGCGCTGCTAGGGTGCTGCGGACCCCAGGCTCCCAGGCTCCCAGGCGCGGGCTAATGTGCTGCGGACCCAAGGCCCCCAGCCTCCCAGGCTCCCAGGCTCCCAGGCGCGGTCTATGGTGCTGCGGACCCCAGACTCCCAGGCTCCCAGGCTCCCAGGCTCCCAGGCGCGGGCTCGGGTGCTGCGGACCCCAGGCTCCCAGGCTCCCAGGCTCCAAGGCGCGGGCTCGGGAGCTGAGGGCCCCAGGCTCCCAGGCTCGCAGGCGCTGGCTAGGGTGCTGCGGTTCCCAGGCCCCCAGCCTCCCAGGCTCCCAGGCTCCCAGGCTCCCAGGCGCGGGCTCGTGTGATGCGGACCCCAGGCTCCCAAGCGCGGGCTCGGGAGCTGAGGGCCCCAGGCTCCCAGGCTCCCAGGCTCCCAGGCTCCCATGCGCGGGCTCAGGTGCTGCGGACCGCAGGCTCCCAAGCTCCCAGGCTCCCAGGCTCCCAGGCGCTGCTAGGGTGCTGCGGACCCCAGGCTCCCAGGCTCCCAGGCGCGGGCTAGGGTGCTGCGGACCCCAGGCCACCAGCCTCCCAGGCTCCCAGGCTCCCAGGCGCGGTCTATTGTGCTGCGGACCCCAGACTCCCAGGCTCCCAGGCTCCCAGGCTCCCAGGTGCGGGATAGGGTGCTGCGGACCCCAGGCCCCCAGGCTCCCAGGCTCCCAGGCTCCCAGGCGCGGTCTATGGTGCTGCGGACCCCAGACTCCCAGGCTCCCAGGCTCCCAGGCTCCCAGGCGCGGGCTCGGGTGCTGCGGACCCCAGGCTCCCAGGCTCCCAGGCTCCAAGGCGCGGGCTCGGGAGCTGAGGGCCCCAGGCTCCCAGGCTCGCAGGCGCTGGCTAGGGTGCTGCGGTTCCCAGGCCCCCAGCCTCCCAGGCTCCGAGGCTCCCAGGCTCCCAGGCGCGGGCTCGTGTGATGCGGACCCCAGGCTCCCAAGCGCGGGCTCGGGAGCTGAGGGCCCCAGGCTCCCAGGCTCCCAGGCTCCCAGGCTCCCATGCGCGGGCTCAGGTGCTGCGGACCGCAGGCTCCCAAGCTCCCAGGCTCCCAGGCTCCCAGGCGCTGCTAGGGTGCTGCGGACCCCAGGCTCCCAGGCTCCCAGGCGCGGGCTAGGGTGCTGCGGACCCCAGGCCACCAGCCTCCCAGGCTCCCAGGCTCCCAGGCGCGGTCTATTGTGCTGCGGACCCCAGACTCCCAGGCTCCCAGGCTCCCAGGCTCCCAGGTGCGGGATAGGGTGCTGCGGACCCCAGGCCCCCAGGCTCCCAGGCTCCCAGGCTCCCAGGCGCTGGCTCGGGGTCTGAGGGCCCCAGGCCCCCAGCCTCCCAGGCTCCCAGGCGCGGGATGCGGTGCTGCGGACCCCAGGCCCCCAGGCTCCCAGGCTCCCAGGCTCCCAGGCGCGGGCTCGGGAGCTGAGGGCCCCAGGCTCCCAGGCTCCCAGGCTCCCAGGCGCGGGCTAGGGTGCTGCGTACCCCAGGCTCCGAGGCGCGGGCTAGGGTGCTGCGGACCCCAGGGCCCCAGCCTCCCAAACTCCCAGGCTCCCAGGCGTGGTCTAGGGTGCTGCGGACCCCAGAACCCAGGCTCCCAGGCTCCCAGGCGCTGCTAGGGTGCTGCCGACCCCATGCACCCAGGCTCCCAGGCTCCCAGGCGCGGGCTCGTGTGCTGAGGATCCCAGGCTACCAGGCTCCCAGGCGAAGATCGAAAGCTGCTGAAAACCAGTATCCGGCCTCCCGTGCGTTTGCTCGGGAGATGCGTGCCCCAGGCTCCCAAGCGCGTGCTCGTGAGCAGGGACCCCAAGGCTCATAGGCTAACAGGTGCGTTCTCGGGAGATTGTGCCCGCAGGCTCACAGGCTCCCAGGCGCGTGCTCGTGTGCTGCGCACCCCAGGCTCCCAGGCGCGTGCACGTGAGCTGGGAACCCAAGGCTCACAGGCTACCAGGCGCGGGATCGGGGGCTGGGCTTCACAGGCTCCCAGGCGCGGGCTCGTGTGCTGCGCACCCCAGGCTCCCAGGCGCTGGCTCGTGAGCTGCATCTCCCTGGGTTCGAGTGCAGGCCCGGGAGCTGCCTCCCCCAGGTTCAAAGGCAACCAGGCGCGGGTTCCGGAGCTGCGGCCCCAGGATCCCAGGCTCCCAGGCTCCCTGGCGCGGGCTAGGGTGCTGCCGACCCCAGGCCCCCAGCCTCCCAGGCTCCCAGGCTCCCAGGCGCGGGCTCGTGTGCTGCGGACCCCAGGCTCCCAAGCGCGGGCTCGGGAGCTGAGGGCCCCAGGCCCCCAGCCTCCCAGGCTCCCAGGCTCCCAGGCGCGGGATAGGGTGCTGCGGACCCCAGGTCCCCAGGCTCCCAGGCTCCCAGGCGCGGGCTCGTGTGCTGCGGACCCCAGGCTCCCAAGCGCGGGCTCGGGAGCTGAGGGCCCCAGGCTCCCAAGCACCCAGGCTCCCAGGCTCCCAGGCGCGGGCTCAGGTCCTGCGGACCCCAGGCTCCAAAGCTCCCAGGCTCCCAGGCTCCCAGGCGCTGCTAGAGTGCTGCGGACCCCAGACTCCCAGGCTCCCAGGCTCCCAGGCGCTGCTGGTGTGCTGCGTACCCCAGGCTCCCAGGCTCCCAGGCGCGGGCTAGGGTGCTGCCGACCCCATGCCCCCAGCCTCCCAGGCTCCCAGGCTCCCAGGCGCGGTCTATGGTGCTGCGGACCCCAGACTCCCAGGCTCCCAGGCTCCCAGGCTCCCAGGCGCCGGCTCGGGTGCTGCGGACCCCAGGCTCCCAGGCTCCCAGGTTCCCAGGCTCCCAGGCGCGGGCTCGGGAGCTGAGGGCCCCAGGCTCCCAGGCTCCCAGGCGCGGGCTAGTGTGCTGCGGACCCCAGGCCCCCAGCCTCCCAGGCTCCCAGGCTCCCAGGCTCCCAGGCGCGGGCTCGTGTGCTGCGGACCCCAGGCTCCCAAGCGCAGGCTCGGGAGCTGAGGGCCCCAGGCTCCCAGGCTCCCAGTCTCCTAGGCGCGGGCTCAGGTCCTGCGGACCCCAGGCTCCCAAGCTCCTAGGCTCCCAGGCGCTGCTAGGGTGCTGCGGACCCCAGGCTCCCAGGCTCCCAGGCGCGGGCTAGGGTGCTGCGGACCCCAGGCCCCCAGCCTCCCAGGCTCCCAGGCTCCCAGGCGCGGTCTATTGTGCTGCGGACCCCAGACTCCCAGGCTCCCAGGCTCCCAGGCTCCCAGGCTCCCAGGCGCTGCTAGGGTGCTGCGGACCCCAGGCTCCCAGGCTCCCAGGCTCCCAGGCTCCCAGGCTCCCAGGCGCGGGGTCGTGTGCTGCGGACCCCAGGCTCCCAAGCGCGGGCTCGGGAGCTGAGGGTCCCAGGCTCCCAGGCTACCAGGCTCCTAGGCGCGTGCTCAGGTCCTGCGGACCCCAGGCTCCCAAGCTCCCAGGCTCCCAGGCTCCCAGGCGCGGGATAATGTGCTGCGGACCCCAGGCCCCCAGGCTCCCAGGCTCCCAGGCTCCCAGGCGCGGGCTCGTGTGCTGAGGCCCCAAGGCTCCCAGGCTCCCAGGCTCCCAGGCGCGGGCTCGTGTGCTGCGGACCCCAGGCTCCCAGGCGCGGGCTCGGGTGCTGCGGACCCCAGACTCCCAGGCTCCCATGCTCCCAGGCGCGGGCTCGTGTGCTGCGGACCCCAGGCTCCCAAGCGCGGGCTCGGGAGCTGAGGGCCCCAGGCTCCCAGGCTCCCAGGCTCCCAGGCGCGGGCTCACGTCCTGCCGACCCCAGGCTCCCAAGCTCCCAGGCTCCCAGGCTCCCAGGCGCTGCTAGGGTGCTGCGGACCCCAGGCTCCCAGGCTCCCAGGCGCGGGCTAGGGTGCTGCGGACCCTAGAACCCAGGCTCCCAGGCTCCCAGGCTTCTAGGCGCGGGCTTGAGTGCTGCGGACCCGAGGCTCTCAGGCGCTGGCTTCTCAGCTGCATCTATCTGGCTTCGAGTGCAGGCCCGGGAGCTGCCTCCCCCAGGTTCAAAGGCAACCATGCGTGGGTTCCGGAGCTGCGGCCCCAGGATCCCAGGCTGCCAGGCTCCCAGGCGCGGGCTAGGGTGCTGCGGACCCCAGGCCCCCAGCCTCCCAGGCTCCCAGGCTACCAGGCGCGGGCTCGGGAGCTGAGGGCCCCAGGCTCCCAGGCTCCCAGGCTCCTAGGCGCGGGGTAGGGTGGTGCGGATCCCAGGCTCCCAGGCTCCCAGGCTCCCAGGCGCGGGCTAGGGTGCTGCGGACCCCAGGCCCCCAGCCTCCCAAACTCCCAGGCTCCCAGGCGTGGTCTAGGGTGCTGCGGACCCCA
Source organism: Muntiacus reevesi (assembly GCF_963930625.1). NCBI lineage: Eukaryota > Metazoa > Chordata > Mammalia > Artiodactyla > Cervidae > Muntiacus > Muntiacus reevesi. The sequence continues at coordinate 55,096 of NC_089264.1, forward strand.
GAACCCAGGCTCCCAGGCTCCCAGTCTCCCAGGCGCTTCTAGGGTGCTGCCGACCCCATGCTCCCAGGCTCCCAGGCTCCCAGGCGCGGGCTCGTGTGCTGAGGATCCCAGGCTCCCAGGCTCCCAGGCGAAGATCGAAAGCTGCTCAAAACCAGTATCCGGCCTCCCGTGCGTTTGCTCGGGAGATGCGTGCCCCAGGCTCCCAAGCGCGTGCTCGTGAGCTGGGACCACAAGGCTCATAGGCTAACAGGTGCGTTCTCGGGAGATTGTGCCCGCAGGCTCACAGGCTCTCAGGCGCGTGCTCGTGTGCTGCGCACCCCAGGCTCCCAGGCGCGTGCACGTGAGCTGGGAACCCAAGGCTCACAGGCTACCAGGCGCGGGATCGGGGGCTGGGCTTCACAGGCTCCCAGGCGCGGGCTCGTGTGCTGCGCACCCCAGGCTCCCAGGCGCTGGCTCGTGAGCTGCATCTCCCTGGCTTCGAGTGCAGGCCCGGGAGCTGCCTCCCCCAGGTTCAAAGGCAACCAGGCGCGGGTTCCGGAGCTGCGGCCCCAGGATCCCAGGCTCCCAGGCTCCCTGGCGCGGGCTAGGGTGCTGCGGACCCCAGGCCCCCAGCCTCCCAGGCTCCCAGGCTCCCAGGCGCGGGATAGGGTGCTGCGGACCCCAGGTCCCCAGGTTCCGAGGCTCCCAGGCTCGGGCTCGTGTGCTGCGGACCCCAGGCTCCCAAGCGCGTGCTCGGGAGCTGAGGGCCCCAGGCCCGCAGCTTCCCAGGCTCCCAGGCTCCCAGGCGCGGATTAGGGTGCTGCGGACCCCAGGTCCCCAGGTTCCGAGGCTCCCAGGCTCGGGCTCGTGTGCTGCGGACCCCAGGCTCCCAAGCGCGGGCTCGCGAGCTGAGGGCCCCAGGCTCCCAGGCGCCCAGGCTCCCAGGCTCCCATGCGCGGGCTCAGGTCCTGCGGACCCCAGGCTCCCACGCTCCCAGGCTCCCAGGCTCCCAGGCGCTGCTAGGGTGCTGCGGACCCCAGGCTCCCAGGCTCACAGGCGCGGGCTCGTGTGCTGCGGAACGCAGGCTCCCAGGCGCGGGCTCGGGTGCTGCGGACCCCAGACTCCCAGGCACCCAGGCTCCCAGGCGCGGGCTCGTGTGCTGCGGACCCCAGGCTCCCAAGCGCGGGCTCGGGAGCAGAGGGCCCCAGGCTCCCAGGCTCCCAGGCTCCAGGCGCGGGCTCAGGTCCTGCGGACCCCAGGCTCCCAAGCTCCCAGGCTCCCAGGCTCCCAGGCGCTGCTAGTGTGCTGCGGACCCCAGGCTCCCAGGCTCCCAGGCGCGGGCTAGGGTGCTGCGGACCCCAGAACCCAGGCACCCAGGCTCCCAGGCTCCCAGGCGCGGGCTCGGGAGCTGAAAGCCCTAGGCTCCCAGGCTCCCAGGCGCGGGCTAGGGTGCTGCGGACCCCAGTCTCCCAGGCTCCCAGGCACCCAGGCGCGGGCTCGTGTGCAGCGGACCCCAGGCTCCCAAGCGCGGGCTCGGGAGCTGATGGCCCCAGGCCCCCAGCCTCCCAGGCTCCCAGGCTCCCAGGCGCTGCTAGGGTGCTGCTGACCCCAGGCTCCCAGGCTCCCAGGCGCGGGCTAGGGTGCTGCGGACCCCAGGCCCCCAGCCTCCCAGGCTCCCAGGCTCCCAGGCGCGGTCTATGGTGCTGCGGACCCCAGACTCACAGGCTCCCAGGCTCCCAGGCTCCCAGGCTCCCACGCGCTGCTAGGGTGCTGCGGACCCCAGGCCCCCAGCCTCCCAGGCTCCCAGGCGCCCATTCTCCCAGGCGCTCCTAGGGTGCCGCGGACCCCAGGCTCCCAGGCTCCCAGGCGCGGGCTAGGGTGCTGCGGACCCCAGGCCCCCAGCCTCCCAGGCTCCCAGGATCCCAGGCGCGGTCTATGGTGCTTCGGACCCCAGAATCCCATATTCCCAGGCTCCCAGGCGCGGGCTCGTGTGCTGCGGACCCCATGCTTCCAAGCGCGGGCTCGGGAGCTGAGCGCCCCAGGACCGCAGCCTCCTAAGCTCCCAGGCTCCCAGGCGCGGGATAGGGTGCTGCGGACCCCAGGTCCCCAGGTTCCGAGGCTCCCAGGCTCGGGCTCGTGTGCTGCGGACCACAGGCTCCCAAGCGCGGGCTCGGGAGCTGAGGGCCCCAGGCTCCCAGGCTCCCAGGTCCCATGCGCGGGCTCAGGTCCTGCGGACCCCAGGCTCCCAGGCTCCCAGGCTCCCAGGCTCCCAGGCGCTGCTAGGGTGCTGCGGACCCCAGGCTCCCAGGTTCCCAGGCGCGGGCTAGGGTGCTGCGGACCCCAGGCCCCCAGCCTCCCAGGCTCCCAGGCTCCCAGGCGCGGTCTATGGTGCTGCGGACCCCAGACTCCCAGGCTCCCAGGCTCCCAGGCTCCCAGGCGCGGGCTAGGGTGCTGCGCACCCCAGGCTCCCAGGCTCCCAGGCTCCCAGGCTCCAAGGCGCGGGCTCGGGAGCTGAGGGCCCCAGGCTCCCAGGCTCCCAGGCGCTGGCTAGGGTGCTGCGGATCCCAGGCCCGCAGCCTCCCAGGCTCCCAGGCTCCCAGGCTCCCAGACGCGGGCTCGTGTGCTGCGGACCCCAGGCTCCCAAGCGCGGGCTCGGGAGCTGAGGGCCCCAGGCTCCCAGGCTCCCAGGCTCCCAGGCTCCCAGGCGCGGGCTCAGGTCTTGCGGACCGCAGGCTCCCATGCTCCCAGGCTTCCAGGCTCCCAGGCGCTGCTAGGGTGCTGCGGACCCCAGGCTCCCAGGCTCCCAGGCGCGGGCTAGGGTGCTGCGGACCCCAGGCCACCAGCCTCCCAGGCTCTCAGGCTCCCAGGCGCGGTCTATTGTGCTGCGGACCCCAGACTCCCAGACTCCCAGGCTCCCAGGCTCCCAGGCTCCCAGGCGCGGGCTCGGGAGCTGAGGGCCCCAGGCTCCCAGGCTCCCAGGCTCCCAGGCGCGGGCTCAGGTCCTGCGGACCGCAGGCTCCCAAGCTCCCAGGCTCCCAGGCTCCCAGGCGCTGCTAGGGTGCTGCGGACCCCAGGCTCCCCGGCTCCCAGGCGCGGGCTAGGGTGCTGCGGACCCCAGGCCACCAGCCTCCCAGGCTCCCAGGCTCCCAGGCGCGGTCTATTGTGCTGCGGACCCCAGACTCCCAGGCTCCCAGGCTCCCAGGCTCCCAGGCACGGGATAGGGTGCTGCGGACCCCAGGCCCCCAGGCTCCCAGGCTCCCAGGCGCGGGCTCGTGTGCTGCGGACCCCAGGCTCCCAAGCGCGGGCTCGGGAGCTGAGGGCCCCAGGCCCCCAGCCTCCCAGGCTCCCAGGCTCCCAGGCGCGGGCTCGTGTGCTGCGGACCCCAGGCTCCCAAGCGCGGGCTCGGGAGCTGAGGGCCCCAGGCCCCCAGCCTCCCAGGCTCCCAGGCTCCCAGGCGCGGGCTCGTGTGCTGCGGACCCCAGGCTCCCAAGCGCGGGCTCGGGAGCTGAGGGCCCCAGGCCCCCAGCCTCCCAGGCTCCCAGGCTTCCAGGTGCGGGATAGGGTGCTGCGGACCCCAGGTCCCCAGGCTCCCAGGCGCGGGCTCGTGTGCTGCGGACCCCAGGCTCCCAAGCGCGGGCTCGGGAGCTGAGGGCCCCAGGCTCCCAAGCTCCCAGGCTCCCAGGCGCGGGCTCAGGTCCTGCGGACCCCAGGCTCCCAAGCTCCCAGGCTCCCAGGCTCCCAGGCGCTGCTAGGGTGCTGCGGACCCCAGGCTCCCAGGCTCCCAGGCGCGGGCTAGGGTGCTGCGGACCCAAGGCCCCCAGCCTCCCAGGCTCCCAGGCTCCCAGGCGCGGTCTATTGTGCTGCGGACCCCAGACTCCCAGGCTCCCAGGCTCCCAGGCTCCCAGGCGCAGCTAGGGTGCTGCGTACCCCAGGCTCCCAGGCTCCCAGGCGCGGGCTAGGGTGCTGCGGACCCCATGCCCCCAGCCTCCCAGGCTCCCAGGCTCCCAGGCGCGGTCTATGGTGCTGCGGACCCCAGACTCCCAGGCTCCCAGGCTCCCAGGCTCCCAGGCGCGGGCTCGGTTGCTGCGGACCCCAGGCTCCCAGGCTCCCAGGCTCCCAGGCTCCCAGGCGCGGGCTCGGTTGCTGCGGACCCCAGGCTCCCAGGCTCCCAGGCTCCCAGGCTCTCAGGCGCGGGCTAGGGTGCTGCGGACCCCAGGCCCCCAGCCTCCCAGGCTCCCAGGCTCCCAGGCTCCCAGGCGCGGGCTCGTGTGCTGCGGACCCCAGGCTCCCAAGCGCGGGCTCGGGAGCTGAGGGCCCCAGGCTCCCAGGCTCCCAGGCTCCTAGGCGCGGTCTCAGGTCCTGCGGACCCCAGGCTCCCAGGCTCCCAGGCGCGGGCTCGGGTGATGCGGACCCCAGGCTCCCAGGCTCCCAGGCTCCCAGGCTCCCAGGCGCTGCTAGGATGCTGCGGACCCCAGGCTCCCAGGCTCCCAGGCGCGGGCTAGGGTGCTGCGGACCCCAGGCCCCCAGCCTCCCAGGCTCCCAGGCTCCCAGGCGCTGTCTATGGTGCTGCGGACCCCAGACTACCAGGCTCCCAGGCTCCCAGGCCACCAGGCGCTGCTAGGGTGCTGCGGACCCCAGGCTTCGAGGCTCCCAGGCGCGGGCTAGGATGCTGCGGACCCCAGGCTCCCAGGCGCGGGCTCGTGAGCTGCATCTCCCTGGCTTCGAGTGCAGGCCCGGGAGCTGCCTCTCCCAGGTTCAAAGGCAACATGGCGCGGGCTCAGGTCCTGCGGACCCCAGGCTCCCAGGCTCCCAGGCTCCCCGGCGCGGGCTCGGGAGCTGAGGGCCCCAGGCTCCCAGGGTCCCAGGCGCGGGCTAGGGTGCTGCGGACCCCAGGCCCCCAGCCTCCCAGGCTCCCAGGCTCCCAGGCGCGGGCTCGTGTGCTGCGGACCCCAGGCTCCCAAGCGCGGGCTCGGGAGCTGAGGGCCCCAGGCCCCCAGCCTCCCAGGCTCCAAGGCTCCCAGGCTCCCAGGCGCTGCTAGGGTGCTGCGGACCCCAGGCTCCCAGGCTACCAGGCGCGGGCTAGGGTGCTGCGGACCCCAGGCCCCCAGCCTCCCAGGCTCCCAGGATCCCAGCCGCGGTCTATGGTGCTGCGGACCCCAGACTCCCAGGCTCCCAGGCTCCCAGGCGCGGGCTCGTGTGCTGCGGACCCCAGGCTCACAAGAGCGGGCTCGGCAGCTGAGGGCCCCAGGCCCCCAGCCTCCCAGGCTACCAGGCTCCCAGGCGCGGGATATGGTGCTGCGGACCCCAGGTCTCCAGGCTCCTAGGCTCCCAGGCGCGGGCTAGGGTGCTGCGGAACCCAGGCCCCCAGCCTCCCAGGCTCCCAGGCTCCCAGGCGCGGTCTATTGTGCTGCGGACCCCAGACTCCCAGGCTCCCAGGCTCCCAGGCTCCCAGGCGCTGCTAGGGTGCTGCGTCCCCCAGACTCCCAGGCTCCCAGGCTCCCAGGCTCCCAGGCGCTGCTAGGGTGCTGCGGACCCCATGCCCCCAGCCTCCCAGGCTCCCAAGCTCCCAGGCTCCTAGGCGCGGGCTTGGGGGCTGGGGACCCCAGGCTCCCAGGCGCGGGCTCGTGAGCTGCATCTCCCTGGCTTCGAGTGCAGGCCCGGGAGCTGTTTCCCCCAGGTTCAAAGGCAACCTGGCGCGGGCTCAGGTCCTGCGGACCCCAGGCTCCCAGGCTCCCAGGCGCGGGCTCGGGTGATGCGGACCCCAGGCTCCCATCCTCCCAGGCTCCCAGGCTCCAGGCGCGGGCTCGGGATCTAAGGGCCCCAGGCTCCCAGGCTCCCAGGCGCGGGCTAGGGTGCTGCGGACCCCAGGCCCCCAGCCTCCCAGGCTCCCAGGCTCCCAGGCGCGGGCTCGTGTGCAGCGGACCCCAGGCTCCCAAGCGCGGGCTCGGGAGCTGATGGCCCCAGGCCCCCATCCTCCCAGGCTCCCAGGCTCCCAGCCGCTGCTAGGGTGCTGCGGACCCCAGGCTCCCAGGCGCGGGCTAGGGTGCTGAGGACCCCAGGCCCCCAGCCTCCCAGGCTCCCAGGCTCCCAGGCGCGGTCTATGATGCTGCGGACCCCAGACTCCCAGGCTCCCAGCCTCCCAGGCTCCCAGGCGCGGGCTCGTGTGCAGCGGACCCCAGGCTCCCAAGCGCTGGATCGGGAGCTGATGGCCCCAGGCCCCCAGCCTCCCAGGCTCCCAGGCGCTGCTAGGGTGCTGCGGACCCCAGGCCCCCAGCCTCCCAGGCTCCCAGGCTCCCAGGCGCGTTCTATGGTGCTGCGGACCCCAGACTCCCAGGCTCCCAGGCTCCCAGGCGCGGGCTCGTGTGCTGCGGACCCCAGGCTCCCAAGCGCGGGCTCGGGCGCTGAGGGCCCCAGGCCCCCAGCCTCCCAGGCTCCCAGGCTCCCATTCTCCCAGGCGCTGCTAGGGTGCTGCGGACCCCAGGCCCCCAGGCTCCCATGCGCGGGCTAGGGTGCTGCGGACCCCAGGCCCCCAGCCTCCCATGCTCCCAGGATCCCAGGCGCGGTCTATGGTGCTGCGTACCCCAGACTCCCAGGCTCCCAGGCTCCCAGGCGCGGGCTCGTGTGCTGTGTACCCCAGGCTCCCGAGCGCGGGCTCGGGAGCTGAGGACCCCAGGCCCGCAGCCTCCCAGGCTCCCAGGCTCCCAGGCGCTGCTAGGGTGCTGCGGACCCCAGGCTCCCAGGCTCCCAGGCGCGGGCTAGGGTGCTGCGGACCCCAGGCCCCCAGCCTCCCAGGCTCCCAGGCTCCCAGGCGCGGTCTATTGTGCTGCGGACCCCAGATTCCCAGGCTCCCAGGCTCCCAGGCGCGGGCTAGGGTGCTGCGGACCCAAGGCCCCCAGGCTCCCAGGCGCGGGATAGGGTGTTGCGGACCCCAGGCCACCAGGCTCCCAGGCTCCCAGGCTCCCAGGCGCGGGCTCGGGAGCTGAGGGCCCCAGGCTCCCAGGCTCCCAGGCGCGGGCTAGGGTGCTGCGGACCCAAGGCCCCCAGCCTCCCAGGCTCCCAGGCTCCCAGGCGCTGCTAGGGTGCTGCCGACCCCATGCTCCCAGGCTCCCAGGCTCCCAGGCGAAGATCGAAAGCTGCTGAAAACCAGTATCCGGCCTCCCGTGCGTTTGCTCGGGAGATGCGTGCCCCAGGCTCCCTAGCGCGTGCTCGTGAGCTGGGACCCCAAGGCTCATAGGCTAACAGGTGCGTTCTCGGGAGATTGTGCCCGCAGGCTCACAGGCTCCCAGGCGCGTGCTCGTGTGCTGCGCACCCCAGGCTCCCAGGCGCGTGCACGTGAGCTGGGACCCCAAGGCTCACAGGCTACCAGGCGCGGGATTGGGAGCTGGGCTTCACAGGCTCCCAGGCGCGGGCTCCTGTGCTGCGCACCCCAGGCTCCCATTCGCTGGCTCGTGAGCTGCATTTCCCTGGCTTCGAGTGCAGGCCCGGGAGCTGCCTCCCCCAGGTTCAAAGGCAACCAGGCGCGGGTTCCGGAGCTGCGGCCCCAGGATCCCAGGCTCCCAGGCTCCCAGGCGCGGGCTCAGGTCCTGCGGACCCCAGGCTCCCAAGCTCCCAGGCTCCCAGGCTCCGAGGCGCTGCTAGGGTGCTGCGGACACCAGTCTCCCAGGCTCCCAGGCACGGGCTAGGGTGCTGCGGACCCCAGGCCCCCAGGCTCCCAGGCTCCCAGGCTCGCAGGCGCGGGCTCGGGAGCTGAGGGCCCCAGGCTCCCAGGCTCCCAGGCGCGGGCTAGGGTGCTGCGTACCCCATGCTCCCAGGCTCCCAGGCTCCCAGGCGCGGGCTCGGGAGTCGCGGACCCCAGACTCCCAGTCTCCCAGGCTCCCAGGCGCGGGCTCGTGTGCTGCGGTCCCCAGGCTCCCAAGCGCGGGCTCGGGAGCTGAGGGCCCCAGGCTCCCAGGCGCCCAGGCGCGGGCTCAGGTCCTGCAGACCCCAGGCTCCCAAGCTCCCAGGCTCCCAGGCTCCCAGGCGCTGCAAGGGTGCTGCGGACCCCAGGCTCCCAGGCTCCCAGGCGCGGGCTAGGGTGCTGCGGACGCCAGGCCCCCAGCCTCCCAGGCTCCCAGGCTCCCAGGCGCGGTCTATTGTGCTGCGGAACCCAGACTCCCAGGCTCCCAGGCTCCCAGGCTCCCAGGCGCGGAATAGGGTGCTGCGGACCCCAGGCCCCCAGGCTCCCAGGCTCCCAGGTTCCCAGGCGCGGGCTCGGGAGCTGAGGGCCCCAGGCCCCCAGGGTCCCAGGCTCCCAGGCTCCCAGGCGCGGGATAGGGTGCTGCGGACCCCAGGCCCCCAGGCTCCCAGGCTCCCAGGCTCCCAGGCGCGGGCTCGGGAGCTGAGGGCACCAGGCTCCCAGGCTCCCAGGCTCCTAGGCGCGGGGTAGGGTGGTGCGGACCCCAGGTTCCCAGGCTCCCAGGCTCCCAGGCGCCGGCTCAGGTGCTGCGGACCTCAGGCTCCCAGGCTCCCAGGCTCCCAGGCGCGGGCTCGGGAGCTGAGGGCCCCAGGCTCCCAGGCTCCCAGAATCCCAGGCTCCCAGGCGCGGGCTAGGGTGCTGCGGACCCCAGGCCCCCAGTCTCCCAGGCTCCCAGGCTCCCAGGCGCGGGCTCGTGTGCTGCGGACCCCAGGCTCCCGAGCGCGGGCTCGGGAGCTGAGGGCCCCAGGCCCCCAGCCTCCCAGTCTCCCAGGCTCCCAGGCGCGGGATAGGGTGCTGCGGACCCCAGGCCACCAGGCTCCCAGGCTCCCAGGCTCCCAGGCGCGGGCTCGGAGGCTGAGGGCCCCAGGCTCCCAGGCTCCCAGGCTCCCAGGCGCGGGATAGGGTGCTGCGGACCCCAGGTCCCCAGGCTCCCAGGCTCCCAGGCGCGGGCTCGTGTGCTGCGGACCCCAGGCTCCCAAGCGCGGGCTCGGGAGCTGAGGGCCCCAGGCTCCCAAGCACCCAGGCTCCCAGGCTCCCAGGCGCGGGCTCAGGTCCTGCGGACCCCAGGCTCCCAAGCTCCCAGGCTCCCAGGCTCCCAGGCGCTGCTAGAGTGCTGCGGACCCCAGACTCCCAAGCTCCCAGGCTCCCAGGCTCCCAGGCGCTGCTGGTGTGCTGCGTACCCCAGGCTCCCAGGCTCCCAGGCGCGGGCTAGGGTGCTGCCGACCCCATGCCCCCAGCCTCCCAGGCTCCCAGGCTCCCAGGCGCGGTCTATGGTGCTGCGGACCCCAGACTCCCAGGCTCCCAGGCTCCCAGGCTCCCAGGCGCCGGCTCGGGTGCTGCGGACCCCAGGCTCCCAGGCTCCCAGGTTCCCAGGCTCCCAGGCGCGGGCTCGGGAGCTGAGGGCCCCAGGCTCCCAGGCTCCCAGGCGCGGGCTAGTGTGCTGCGGACCCCAGGCCCCCAGCCTCCCAGGCTCCCAGGCTCCCAGGCTCCCAGGCGCGGGCTCGTGTGCTGCGGACCCCAGGCTCCCAAGCGCAGGCTCGGGAGCTGAGGGCCCCAGGCTCCCAGGCTCCCAGTCTCCTAGGCGCGGGCTCAGGTCCTGCGGACCCCAGGCTCCCAAGCTCCCAGGCTCCCAGGCTCCCAGGCGCTGCTAGGGTGCTGCGGACCCCAGGCTCCCAGGCTCCCAGGCGCGGGCTAGGGTGCTGCGGACCCCAGGCCCCCAGCCTCCCAGGCTCCCAGGCTCCCAGGCGCGGTCTATTGTGCTGCGGACCCCAGACTCCCAGGCTCCCAGGCTCCCAGGCTCCCAGGCTCCCAGGCGCTGCTAGGGTGCTGCGGACCCCAGGCTCCCAGGCTCCCAGGCTCCCAGGCTCCCAGGCTCCCAGGCGCGGGGTCGTGTGCTGCGGACCCCAGGCTCCCAAGCGCGGGCTCGGGAGCTGAGGGTCCCAGGCTCCCAGGCTACCAGGCTCCTAGGCGCGGGCTCAGGTCCTGCGGACCCCAGGCTCCCAAGCTCCCAGGCTCCCAGGATCCCAGGCGCGGGATAATGTGCTGCGGACCCCAGGCCCCCAGGCTCCCAGGCTCCCAGGCTCCCAGGCGCGGGCTCGTGTGCTGAGGGCCCAAGGCTCCCAGGCTCCCAGGCTCCCAGGCGCGGGCTCGTGTGCTGCGGACCCCAGGCTCCCAGGCGCGGGCTCGGGTGCTGCGGACCGCAGACTCCCAGGCTCCCATGCTCCCAGGCGCGGGCTCGTGTGCTGCGGACCCCAGGCTCCCAAGCGCGGGCTCGGGAGCTGAGGGCCCCAGGCTCCCAGGCTCCCAGGCTCCCAGGCGCGGGCTCACGTCCTGCCGACCCCAGGCTCCCAAGCTCCCAGGCTCCCAGGCTCCCAGGCGCTGCTAGGGTGCTGCGGACCCCAGGCTCCCAGGCTCCCAGGCGCGGGCTAGGGTGCTGCGGACCCTAAACCCAGGCTCCCAGGCTCCCAGGCTTCTAGGCGCGGGCTTGAGTGCTGCGGACCCGAGGCTCTCAGGCGCTGGCTTGTCAGCTGCATCTATCTGGCTTCGAGTGCAGGCCCGGGAGCTGCCTCCCCCAGGTTCAAAGGCAACCATGCGTGGGTTCCGGAGCTGCGGCCCCAGGATCCCAGGCTGCCAGGCTCCCAGGCGCGGGCTAGGGTGCTGCGGACCCCAGGCCCCCAGCCTCCCAGGCTCCCAGGCTACCAGGCGCGGGCTCGGGAGCTGAGGGCCCCAGGCTCCCAGGCTCCCAGGCTCCTAGGCGCGGGGTAGGGTGGTGCGGATCCCAGGCTCCCAGGCTCCCAGGCTCCCAGGCGCGGGCTAGGGTGCTGCGGACCCCAGGCCCCCAGCCTCCCAAACTCCCAGGCTCCCAGGCGTGGTCTAGGGTGCTGCGGACCCCAGAACCCAGGCTCCCAGGCTCCCAGTCTCCCAGGCGCTTCTAGGGTGCTGCCGACCCCATGCTCCCAGGCTCCCAGGCTCCCAGGCGCGGGCTCGTGTGCTGAGGATCCCAGGCTCCCAGGCTCCCAGGCGAAGATCGAAAGCTGCTCAAAACCAGTATCCGGCCTCCCGTGCGTTTGCTCGGGAGATGCGTGCCCCAGGCTCGCAAGCGCGTGCTCGTGAGCTGGGACCACAAGGCTCATAGGCTAACAGGTGCGTTCTCGGGAGATTGTGCCCGCAGGCTCACAGGCTCTCAGGCGCGTGCTCGTGTGCTGCGCACCCCAGGCTCCCAGGCGCGTGCACGTGAGCTGGGAACCCAAGGCTCACAGGCTACCAGGCGCGGGATCGGGGGCTGGGCTTCACAGGCTCCCAGGCGCGGGCTCGTGTGCTGCGCACCCCAGGCTCCCAGGTGCTGGCTCGTGAGCTGCATCTCCCTGGGTTCGAGTGCAGGCCCGGGAGCTGCTTCCCCCAGGTTCAAAGGCAACCAGGCGCGGGCTCAGGTCCTGCGGACCCCAGGCTCCCAGGCTCCCAGGCGCGGGCTCGGGTGATGCGGACCCCAGACCCCAGGCTCCCAGGCTCCCAGGCTCCCAGGCGCGGACTCGGGACCTAAGGGCCCCAGGCTCCCAGGCTCCCAGGCGCGGGCTAGGGTGCTGCGGACCCCAGGCCCCCAGCCTCCCAGGCTCCCAGGCTCCCAGGCGCGGGCTCGTGTGCAGCGCACCCCAGGCTCCCAAGCGCGGGCTCGGGAGCTGATGGCCCCAGGCCCCCAGCCTCCCAGGCTCCCAGGCTCCCAGGCGCTGCTAGGGTGCTGCGGACCCCAGGCTCCCAGGCGCGGGCTAGGGTGCTGCGGACCCCAGGCCCCCAGCCTCCCAGGCTCCCAGGCTCCCAGGCGCGTTCTATGATGCTGCGGACCCCAGACTCCCAGGCTCCCAGCCTCCCAGGCTCCCAGGCTCCCAGGCGCGGGCTCGTGTGCAGCGGACCCCAGGCTCCCAAGCGCTGGATCGGGAGCTGATGGCCCCAGGCCCCCAGCCTCCCAGGCTCCCAGGCGCTGCTAGGGTGCTGCGGACCCCAGGCCCCCAGCCTCCCAGGCTCCCAGGCTCCCAGGCGCGTTCTATGGTGCTGCGGACCCCAGGCCCCCAGCCTCCCAGGCTCCCAGGCTCCCAGGCGCGGGCTAGGGTGCTGCGGACCCCAGGCCCCCAGCCTCCCAGGCTCCCAGGCTCCCAGGCGCGGGCTCGTGTGCAGCGCACCCCAGGCTCCCAAGCGCGGGCTCGGGAGCTGATGGCCCCAGGCCCCCAGCCTCCCAGGCTCCCAGGCTCCCAGGCGCTGCTAGGGTGCTGCGGACCCCAGGCTCCCAGGCGCGGGCTAGGGTGCTGCGGACCCCAGGCCCCCAGCCTCCCAGGCTCCCAGGCTCCCAGGCGCGTTCTATGATGCTGCGGACCCCAGACTCCCAGGCTCCCAGCCTCCCAGGCTCCCAGGCTCCCAGGCGCAGGCTCGTGTGCAGCGGACCCCAGGCTCCCAAGCGCTGGATCGGGAGCTGATGGCCCCAGGCCCCCAGCCTCCCAGGCTCCCAGGCGCTGCTAGGGTGCTGCGGACCCCAGGCCCCCAGACTCCCAGGCTCCCAGGCTCCCAGGCGCTGCTAGGGTGCTGCGGATCCCAGGCCCCCAGTCTCCCAGGCTCCCAGGCTCCCAGGCGCGGGCTCGTGTGCTGCGGACCCCAGGCTCCCAAGCGCGGGCTCGTGCGATGAGGGCCCCAGGCCCCCATCCTCCCAGGCTCCCAGGCTCCCATTCTCCCAGGCGCTGCTAGGGTGCTGTGGACCCCAGGCCCCCAGGCTCACAGGCGCGGGCTAGGGTGCTGAGGACCCCAGGCCCGCAGCCTCCCAGGCTCCCAGGCTCCCAGGCGCGGGATAGGGTGCTGCGGACCCCAGGTACCCAGGCTCCCAGGCTCCCAGGCTCGGGCTCGTGTGCTGCGGACCCCAGGCTCCCAAGCGCGGGCTCGGGAGCTGAGGGCCCCAGGCTCCCAGGCTCCCAGGCTCCCAGGCTCCCATGCGCGGGCTCAGGTCCTGCGGACCCCAGGCTCCCACGCTCCCAGGCTCCCAGGCTCCCAGGCGCTGCTAGGGTGCTGCGGACCCCAGGCTCCCAGGCTCCCAGGCGCGGGCTAATGTGCTGCGGACCCAAGGCCCCCAGCCTCCCAGGCTCCCAGGCTCCCAGGCGCGGTCTATGGTGCTGCGGACCCCAGACTCCCAGGCTCCCAGGCTCCCAGGCTCCCAGGCGCGGGCTCGGGTGCTGCGGACCCCAGGCTCCCAGGCTCCCAGGCTCCAAGGCGCGGGCTCGGGAGCTGAGGGCCCCAGGCTCCCAGGCTCGCAGGCGCTGGCTAGGGTGCTGCGGTTCCCAGGCCCCCAGCCTCCCAGGCTCCCAGGCTCCCAGGCTCCCAGGCGCGGGCTCGTGTGATGCGGACCCCAGGCTCCCAAGCGCGGGCTCGGGAGCTGAGGGCCCCAGGCTCCCAGGCTCCCAGGCTCCCAGGCTCCCATGCGCGGGCTCAGGTGCTGCGGACCGCAGGCTCCCAAGCTCCCAGGCTCCCAGGCTCCCAGGCGCTGCTAGGGTGCTGCGGACCCCAGGCTCCCAGGCTCCCAGGCGCGGGCTAGGGTGCTGCGGACCCCAGGCCACCAGCCTCCCAGGCTCCCAGGCTCCCAGGCGCGGTCTATTGTGCTGCGGACCCCAGACTCCCAGGCTCCCAGGCTCCCAGGCTCCCAGGTGCGGGATAGGGTGCTGCGGACCCCAGGCCCCCAGGCTCCCAGGCTCCCAGGCTCCCAGGCGCGGTCTATGGTGCTGCGGACCCCAGACTCCCAGGCTCCCAGGCTCCCAGGCTCCCAGGCGCGGGCTCGGGTGCTGCGGACCCCAGGCTCCCAGGCTCCCAGGCTCCAAGGCGCGGGCTCGGGAGCTGAGGGCCCCAGGCTCCCAGGCTCGCAGGCGCTGGCTAGGGTGCTGCGGTTCCCAGGCCCCCAGCCTCCCAGGCTCCGAGGCTCCCAGGCTCCCAGGCGCGGGCTCGTGTGATGCGGACCCCAGGCTCCCAAGCGCGGGCTCGGGAGCTGAGGGCCCCAGGCTCCCAGGCTCCCAGGCTCCCAGGCTCCCATGCGCGGGCTCAGGTGCTGCGGACCGCAGGCTCCCAAGCTCCCAGGCTCCCAGGCTCCCAGGCGCTGCTAGGGTGCTGCGGACCCCAGGCTCCCAGGCTCCCAGGCGCGGGCTAGGGTGCTGCGGACCCCAGGCCACCAGCCTCCCAGGCTCCCAGGCTCCCAGGCGCGGTCTATTGTGCTGCGGACCCCAGACTCCCAGGCTCCCAGGCTCCCAGGCTCCCAGGTGCGGGATAGGGTGCTGCGGACCCCAGGCCCCCAGGCTCCCAGGCTCCCAGGCTCCCAGGCGCTGGCTCGGGGTCTGAGGGCCCCAGGCCCCCAGCCTCCCAGGCTCCCAGGCGCGGGATGCGGTGCTGCGGACCCCAGGCCCCCAGGCTCCCAGGCTCCCAGGCTCCCAGGCGCGGGCTCGGGAGCTGAGGGCCCCAGGCTCCCAGGCTCCCAGGCTCCCAGGCGCGGGCTAGGGTGCTGCGTACCCCAGGCTCCGAGGCGCGGGCTAGGGTGCTGCGGACCCCAGGGCCCCAGCCTCCCAAACTCCCAGGCTCCCAGGCGTGGTCTAGGGTGCTGCGGACCCCAGAACCCAGGCTCCCAGGCTCCCAGGCGCTGCTAGGGTGCTGCCGACCCCATGCACCCAGGCTCCCAGGCTCCCAGGCGCGGGCTCGTGTGCTGAGGATCCCAGGCTACCAGGCTCCCAGGCGAAGATCGAAAGCTGCTGAAAACCAGTATCCGGCCTCCCGTGCGTTTGCTCGGGAGATGCGTGCCCCAGGCTCCCAAGCGCGTGCTCGTGAGCAGGGACCCCAAGGCTCATAGGCTAACAGGTGCGTTCTCGGGAGATTGTGCCCGCAGGCTCACAGGCTCCCAGGCGCGTGCTCGTGTGCTGCGCACCCCAGGCTCCCAGGCGCGTGCACGTGAGCTGGGAACCCAAGGCTCACAGGCTACCAGGCGCGGGATCGGGGGCTGGGCTTCACAGGCTCCCAGGCGCGGGCTCGTGTGCTGCGCACCCCAGGCTCCCAGGCGCTGGCTCGTGAGCTGCATCTCCCTGGGTTCGAGTGCAGGCCCGGGAGCTGCCTCCCCCAGGTTCAAAGGCAACCAGGCGCGGGTTCCGGAGCTGCGGCCCCAGGATCCCAGGCTCCCAGGCTCCCTGGCGCGGGCTAGGGTGCTGCCGACCCCAGGCCCCCAGCCTCCCAGGCTCCCAGGCTCCCAGGCGCGGGCTCGTGTGCTGCGGACCCCAGGCTCCCAAGCGCGGGCTCGGGAGCTGAGGGCCCCAGGCCCCCAGCCTCCCAGGCTCCCAGGCTCCCAGGCGCGGGATAGGGTGCTGCGGACCCCAGGTCCCCAGGCTCCCAGGCTCCCAGGCGCGGGCTCGTGTGCTGCGGACCCCAGGCTCCCAAGCGCGGGCTCGGGAGCTGAGGGCCCCAGGCTCCCAAGCACCCAGGCTCCCAGGCTCCCAGGCGCGGGCTCAGGTCCTGCGGACCCCAGGCTCCAAAGCTCCCAGGCTCCCAGGCTCCCAGGCGCTGCTAGAGTGCTGCGGACCCCAGACTCCCAGGCTCCCAGGCTCCCAGGCGCTGCTGGTGTGCTGCGTACCCCAGGCTCCCAGGCTCCCAGGCGCGGGCTAGGGTGCTGCCGACCCCATGCCCCCAGCCTCCCAGGCTCCCAGGCTCCCAGGCGCGGTCTATGGTGCTGCGGACCCCAGACTCCCAGGCTCCCAGGCTCCCAGGCTCCCAGGCGCCGGCTCGGGTGCTGCGGACCCCAGGCTCCCAGGCTCCCATGCTCCCAGGCTCCCAGGCGCGGGCTCGGGTGCTGCGGACCCCAGGCCCCCAGCCTCCCAGGCTCCTAGGCTCCAAGGCTCCCAGGCGCGGGCTCGGGTGCTGCGGACCCCAGGCTCCCAGGCTCCCAGGCGCGGGCTCGTGTGCTGCGGACCCCAGGCTCCCAAGCGCGGGCTCGGGAAGTGAGGGCCCCAGGCTCCAAGGCTCCCAGGCTCCCAGGCGCGGGCTCAGGTCCTGCGGACCCCAGGCTCCCAAGCTCCCAGGCTCCCAGGCTCCCAGGCGCTGCTAGAGTGCTGCGGACCCCAGGCTCCCAGGCTCCCAGGCGCGAGCTAGGGTGCTGCGGACCCCAGAACCCAGGCTCCCAGGCTCCCAGGCTCCCAGGCTCCTTGGCGCGAGCTTGAGTGCTGCGGACCCGAGGCTCCCAGGCGCTGGCTTGTGAGCTGCATCTCTCTGGCTTCGAGTGCAGGCCCGGGAGCTGCCTCCCCCAGGTTCAAAGGCAACCAGGCGCGGGTTCCGGAGCTGCGGCCCCAGGATCCCAGGCTGCCAGGTTCCCAGGCGCGGGCTAGGGTGCTGCGGACCCCAGGCCACCAGCCTCCCAGGCTCCCAGGCTCCCAGGCGCGGGCTCGTGTGCTGCGGACCCCAGGCTCCCGAGCGCAGGCTCGGGAGCTGAGGGCCCCAGGCCCCCAGCCTCCCAGGCTCCCAGGATCCCAGGCGCGGGATAGGGTGTTGCGGACCCCAGGCCACCAGGCTCCCAGGCTCCCAGGCTCCCAGGCGCGGGCTCAGGAGCTGAGGGCCCCAGGCTCCCAGGTTCCCAGGCGCGGGCTAGGGTGCTGCGGACCCAAGGCCCCCAGCCTCCCAGGCTCCCAGGCTCCCAGGCGCTGCTAGGGTGCTGCCGACCCCATGCTCCCAGGCTCCCAGGCTCCCAGTCGAAGATCGAAAGCTGCTGAAAACCAGTATCCGGCCTCCCGTGCGTTTGCTCGGGAGATGCGTGCCCCAGGCTCCCTAGCGCGTGCTCGTGAGCTGGGACCCCAAGGCTCATAGGCTAACAGGTGCGTTCTCGGGAGATTGTGCCCGCAGGCTCACAAGCTCCCAGGCGCGGGCTCGTGTGCTGCGGACCCCAGGCTCCCAGGCGCGGGCTCGTGTGCTGCGGACCCCAGGCTCCCAAGCGCGGGCTCGGGAGCTGAGGGCCCCAGGCCCCCAGCCTCCCAGGCTCCCAGGCTCCCAGGCGCGGGATAGGGTGCTGCGGACCCCAGGTCCCCAGGCTCCCAGGCTCCCAGGCGCGGGCTCGTGTGCTGCGGACCCCAGGCTCCCAAGCGCGGGCTCGGGAGCTGAGGGCCCCAGGCTCCCAAGCACCCAGGCTCCCAGGCTCCCAGGCGCGGGCTAGGGTGCTGCGGACCCCAGGCCCCCAGGCTCCCAGGCTCCCAGGCTCCCAGGCGCGGGCTCGGGAGCTGAGGGCCCCATGCTCCCATGCTCCCAGGCTCCCAGGCGCGGGCTCGGGTGCTGCGGACCCCAGGCCCCCAGCCTCCCAGGCTCCTAGGCTCCAAGGCTCCCAGGCGCGGGCTCGTGTGCTGCGGACCCCAGGCTCCCAGGCGCAGGCTCGGGTGCTGCGGACCCCTGGCTCCCAGGCTCCCAGGCGTGGGCTCGTGTGCTTCGGACCCCAGGCTCCCAAGCGCGGGCTCGGGAGCTGAGGGCCCCAGTCTCCCAGGCTCCCAGGCTCCCAGGCGCGGGCTCAGGTCCTGCGGACCCCAGGCTCCCAAGCTCCCAGGCTCCCAGACTCCCAGGCGCTGCTAGGGTGCTGCGGACCCCAGGCTCCCAGGCTCCCAGGCGCGAGCTAGGGTGCTGCGGACCCCAGAACCCAGGCTCCCAGGCTCCCAGGCTCCCAGGCTCCTAGGCGCGAGCTTGAGTGCTGCGGACCCGAGGCTCCCAGGTGCTGGCTTGTGAGCTGCATCTCTCTGGCTTCGAGTGCAGGCCCGGGAGCTGCCTCCCCCAGGTTCAAAGGCAACCAGGCGCGGGTTCCGGAGCTGCGGCCCCAGGATCCCAGGCTGCCAGGTTCCCAGGCGCGGGCTAGGGTGCTGCGGACCCCAGGCCACCAGCCTCCCAGGCTCCCAGGCTCCCAGGCGCGGGCTCGTGTGCTGCGGACCCCAGGCTCCCGAGCGCGGGCTCGGGAGCTGAGGGCCCCAGGCCCCCAGCCTCCCAGGCTCCCAGGATCCCAGGCGCGGGATAGGGTGTTGCGGACCCCAGGCCACCAGGCTCCCAGGCTCCCAGGCTCCCAGGCGCGGGCTCGGGAGCTGAGGGCCCCAGGCTCCCAGGCTCCCAGGCGCGGGCTAGGGTGCTGCGGACCCAAGGCCCCCAGCCTCCCAGGCTCCCAGGCGCGGTCTATTGTGCTGCGGAACCCAGACTCCCAGGCTCCCAGGCTCCCAGGCTCCCAGGCGCGGGATAGGGTGCTGCGGACACCAGGCTCCCAGGCTCCCAGGTTCCCAGGCGCGGGCTCGGGAGCTGAGGGCCCCAGGCCCCCAGCCTCCCAGGCTCCCAGGCTCCCAGGCGCGGGATAGGGTGCTGCGGACCCCAGGCCCCCAGGCTCCCAGGCTCCCAGGCGCGGGCTCGGGAGCTGAGGGCCCCAGGCTCCCAGGCTCCCAGGCTCCTAGGCGCGGGGTAGGGTGGTGTGGACCCCAGGTTCCCAGGCTCCCAGACTCCCAGGCGCCGGCTCAGGTGCTGCGGACCTCAGGCTCCCAGGCTCCCAGGCTCCCAGGCGCGGGCTCGGGAGCTGAGGGCCCCAGGCTCCCAGGCTCCCAGGCTCCCAGGCTCCCAGGCGCGGGCTAGGGTGCTGCGGACCCCAGGCCCCCAGTCTCCCAGGCTCCCAGGCGCGGGCTCGTGTGCTGCGGACCCCAGGCTCCCGAGCGCGGGCTCGGGAGCTGAGGGCCCCAGGCCCCCAGCCTCCCAGTCTCCCAGGCTCCCAGGCGCGGGATAGGGTGCTGCGGACCCCAGGCCACCAGGCTCCCAGGCTCCCAGGCTCCCAGGCGCGGGCTCGGTAGCTGAGGGCCCCAGGTTCCCAGGCTCCCAGGCTCGTAGGCGCGGGGTAGGGTGCTGCGGACCCCAGGCTCCCAGGCTCCCAGGCTCCCAGGCTCACAGGCGTGGTCTAGGGTGCTGCGGACCCCAGACCCCAGGCTACCAAGCTCCCAGGCTCCTAGGCGCGGGCTTGGGTGCTGTGGACCCCAGGCTCCCAGGCGCGGGCTCGTGAGCTGCATCTCCCTGGCTTCGAGTGCAGGCCCGGGAGCTGTTTCCCCCAGGTTCAAAGGCAACCAGGCGCGGGCTCAGGTCCTGCGGACCCCAGGCTCCCAGGCTCCCAGGCGCGGGCTCGGGTGATGCGGACCCCAGGCTCCCAGGCTCCCAGGCTCCCAGGCTCCCAGGCTCCCAGGCGCGGGCTCGGGACCTAAGGGCCCCAGGCTCCCAGGCTCCCAGGCGCGGGCTAGGGTGCTGCGGACCCCAGGCCCCCAGCCTCCCAGGCTCCCAGGCTCCCATGCGCGGGCTCGTGTGCAGCGGACCCCAGGCTCCCAAGCGCTGGATCGGGAGCTGATGGCCCCAGGCCCCCAGCCTCCCAGGCTCCCAGGCTCCCAGGCGCTGCTAGGGTGCTGCGGACCCCAGGCTCCCAGGCGCGGGCTAGGGTGCTGCGGACCCCAGGCCCCCAGCCTCCCAGGCTCCTAAGCTCCCAGGCGCGGTCTATGATGCTGCGGACCCCAGACTCCCAGGCTCCCAGCCTCCCAGGCTCCCAGGCTCCCAGGCGCGGGCTCGTGTGCAGCGGACCCCAGGCTCCCAAGCGCTGAATCGGGAGCTGATGGCCCCAGGCCCCCAGCCTCCCAGGCTCCCAGGCGCTGCTAGGGTGCTCCGGACCCCAGGCCCCCAGCCTCCCAGGCTCCCAGGCTCCCATTCTCCCAGGCGTTGCTAGGGTGCTGCGGACCCCAGGCCCCCAGGCTCCCAGGCGCGGGCTAGGGTGCTGCGGACCCCAGGCCCCCAGCCTCCCAGGCTCCCAAGATCCCAGGCGCGGTCTATGGTGCTGCGGACCCCAGACTCCCAGGCTCCCAGGCTCCCAGGCGCGGGCTCGTGTGCTGTGTACCCCAGGCTCCCAAGCGCGGGCTCGGGAGCTGAGGACCCCAGGCCCACAGCCTCCCAGGCTCCCAGGCTCCCAGGCGCGGGATAGGGTGCTGCGGACCCCAGGTCCCCAGGCTCCCAGGCTCCCAGGCTCGGGCTCGTGTGCTGCGGACCCCAGGCTCCCAAGCGCGGGCTCGGGAGCTGAGGGCCCCAGGCTCCCAGGCTCCCAGGCTCCCAGGCTCCCAGGCGCTGCTAGGGTGCTGCGGACCACAGGCTCCCAGGCTCCCAGGCGCGGGCTAGGGTGCTGCGGACCCAAGGCCCCCAGCCTCCCAGGCTCCCAGGCGCGGTCTATGGTGCTGCGGACCCCAGACTCCCAGGCTCCCAGGCTCCCAGGCTCCCAGGCGCGGGCTCGGGTGCTGCGGACCCCAGGCTCCCAGGCTCCCAGGCTCCCAGGCTCCAAGGCGAGGGCTCGGGAGCTGAGGGCCCCAGGCTCCCAGGCTCGCAGGCGCTGGCTAGGGTGCTGCGGTTCCCAGGCCCCCAGCCTCCCAGGCTCCCAGGCTCCCAGGCGCGGGCTCGTGTGCTGCGGACCCCAGGCTCCCAAGCGCGGGCTCGGGAGCTGAGGGCCCCAGGCTCCCAGGCTCCCAGGCTCCCAGGCGCGGGCTCAGGTCCTGCGGACCGCAGGCTGCCAAGCTCCCAGGCTCCCAGGCTCCCAGACGCTGCTAGGGTGCTGCGGACCCCAGCCTCCCAGGCTCCCAAGCGCGGGCTAGGGTGCTGCGGACCACAGGCCACCAGCCTCCCAGGCTCCCAGGCTCCCAGGCGCGGTCTATTGTGCTGCGGACCCCAGACTCCCAGGCTCCCAGGCTCCCAGGCTCCCAGGCGCGGAATAGGGTGCTGCGGACCCCAGGCCCCCAGGCTCCCAGGCTCCCAGGCTCCCAGGCGCGGGCTCGGGGTCTGAGGGCCCCAGGCCCCCAGCCTCCCAGGCTCCCAGGCGCGGGATACGGTGCTGCGGAACCCAGGCCCCCAGGCTCCCAGGCTCCCAGGCTCCCAGGCGCGGGCTCGGGAGCTGAGGGCCCCAGGCTCCCAGGCTCCCAGGCTCCTAGGTGCGGGGTAGGGTGGTGCAGACCCCAGGCTCCCAGGCTCCCAGGCTCCCAGGCGCGGGCTAGGGTGCTGCGTACCCCAGGCTCCCAGGCGCGGGATATGGTGCTGCGGACCCCAGGTCCCCAGGCTCCCAGGCTCCCAGGCTCGGGCTTGTGTGCTGCGGACCCCACGCTCCCAAGCGCGGGCTCGGGAGCTGAGGGCCCCAGGCTCCCAGGCTCCCAGGCTCCCAGGCTCCCATGCGCGGGCTCAGGTCCTGCGGACCCCAGGCTCCCAAACTCCCAGACTCCCAGGCTCCCAGGCGCTGCTAGGGTGCTGCGGACCCCAGGCTCCCAGGCTCCCAGGCGCGGGCTAGGGTGCTGCGGACCCCAGGCCCCCAGCCTCCCAGGCTCCCAGGCTCCCAGGCGCGGTCTATGGTGCTGCGGACCACAGACTCCCAGGCTCCCAGGCTCCCAGGCTCCCAGGCGCGGGCTCGGGTGCTGCGGACCCCAGGCTCCCAGGCTCCCAGGCTCCCAGGCTCCAAGGCGCGGGCTCGGGAGCTGAGGGCCCCAGGCTCCCAGGGTCCCAGGCGCGGGCTCGTGTGCTGCGGACCCCAGGCTCCCAAGCGCGGGCTCGGGAGCTGAGGGCCCAAGGCTCCCAGGCTCCCAGGCTCCCAGGCTCCCAGGCGCGGGCTCAGGTCCTGCGGACCGCAGGCTCCCAAGCTCCCAGGCTCCCAGGGGTTGCTAGGGTGCTGCGGACCCCAGGCTCCCAGGTTCCCAGGCGCGGGTTAGGGTGCTGTGGACCCCAGGCCCCCAGCCTCCCAGGCTCCCAGGCTCCCAGGCGCGGTCTATGGTGCTGCGGACCACAGACTCCCAGGCTCCCAGACTCCCAGGCTCCCAGGCGCGGGCTCGTGTGCTGCGGACCCCAGGCTCCCAAGCGCGGGCTCGGGAGCTGGGGGCCCCAGGCCCCCAGGCTCCCAGCCTCCCAGGCTCCCAGGCTCCCAGGCGCGGGCTCGGGTGCTGCGGACCCCAGGCTCCCAAGCTCCCAGGCTCCCAGGCTCCCAGGCGCTGCTAGGGTGCTGCGGACCCCAAGCTCCCAAGCGCGGGCTCGGGAGCTGGGGGCCCCAGGCCCCCAGGCTCCCAGGCTCCCAGGCTCCCAGGCGCGGGCTCGGGAGCTGAGGGCCCCAGGCTCCCAGGCTCCCAGGCTCCTAGGCGCGGGGTAGGGTGGTGCGGACCCCAGGCTCCCAGGCTCCCAGGCTCCCAGGCGCGGGCTCAGGTGCTGCGGACCCCAGGCTCCAGGGTCCCAGGCTCCCATGCGCGGGCTCGGGTGCTGCGGACCCCAGGCCCCAGCCTCCCAAGCTCCCATGCACCCAGGCGTGGTCTAGGGTGCTGCGGACCCCAGAACCCAGGCTCCCAGGCTCCCAGGCTCCCAGGCGCTGCTAGGGTGCTGCCGACCCCATGCTCCCAGGCTCCCAGGGTCCGAGTCGCGGGCTCGTGTGCTGAGGATCCCAGTCTACCAGGCTCCCAGGCTCCCAGGCGAAGATCGAAAGCTGCTCAAAACCAGTATCCGGCCTCCCGTGCGTTTGCTCGGCAGATTCGTGCCCCAGGCTCCCAAGCGCGTGCTCGTGAGATGGGACCCCAAGGCTCATAGGCTAACAGGTGCGTTCTCGGGAGATTGTGCCCGCAGGCTCACAGGCTCCCAGGCGCGTGCTCGTGTGCTGCGCACCCCAGGCTCCCAGGCGCGTGCACGTGAGCTGGGACCCCAAGGCTCACAGGCTACCAGGCGCGGGATCGGGAGCTGGGCTTCACAGGCTCCCAGGCGCGGGCTCCTGTGCTGCGCACCCCAGGCTCCCATGCGCTGGCTCGTGAGCTGCATTTCCCTGGGATCGAGTGCAGGCCCGGGAGCTGCCTCCCCCAGGTCCAAAGGCAACCAGGCGCGGGTTCCGGAGCTGCGGCCCCAGGATCCCAGGCTCCCAGGCGCGGGCTCAGGTCCTGCGGACCCCAGGCTCCCAAGCTCCCAGGCTCCCAGGCTCCCAGGCGCTGCTAGGGTGCTGCGGACACCAGTCTCCCAGGCTCCCAGGCTCCCAGGCAAGGGCTAGGGTGCTGCGGACCCCAGGCCCCCAGGCTCCCAGGCTCCCAGGCTCGCAGGCTCGCAGGCGCGGGCTCGGGAGCTGAGGGCCCAGGGCTCCCAGGCTCCCAGGCTCCAGGCGCGGGCTAGGGTGCTGCGTACCCCATGCTCCCAGGCTCCCAGGCTCCCAGGCCCGGGCTCGGGAGCTGCGGACCCCAGACTCCCAGTCTCCCAGGCTCCCAGGCGCGGGCTCGTGTGCTGCGGACCCCAGGCTCCCAAGCGCGGGCTCGGGAGCTGAGGGCCCCAGGCTCCCAGGCTCCCAGGCGCCCAGGCGCGGGCTCAGGTCCTGCGGACCCCAGGCTCCCAAGGTCCCAGGCTCCCAGGCTCCCAGGCGCTGCTAGGGTGCTGCGGACCCCAGGCTCCCAGGCTCCCAGGCGCGGGCTAGGGTGCTGCGGACGCCAGGCCCCCAGCCTCCCAGGCTCCCAGGCTCCCAGGCGCGGTCTATTGTGCTGCGGACCCCAGACTCCCAGGCTCCCAGGCTCCCAGGCGTGGGATAGGGTGCTGCGGACCCCAGGCCCCCAGGCTCCCAGGCTCCCAGGTTCCCAGGCGCGGGCTCGGGAGCTTAGGGCCCCAGGCCCCCAGCCTCCCAGGCTCCCATGCTCCCATTCTCCCAGGCGCTGCTATGGTGCTGCGGACCCCAGGCTCCCAGGCTCCCAGGCGCGGGCTAGGGTGCTGCGGACCCCAGGCCCCCAGCCTCCCAGGCTCCCAGGATCCCAGGCGAGGTCTATGGTGCTGCGGACCCCAGGCTCCCAGGTCCCCAGGCTCCCAGGCTCCCAGGCTCGGGCTCGTGTGCTGCGGACCCCAGGCTCCCAAACTCCCAGGCTCCCAGGCGCTGCTAGGGTGCTGCGGACCCCAGGCTCCCAGGCTCCCAGGCGCGGGATAGGTTGCTGCGGACCCCAGGCCCCCAGCCTCCCAGGCTCCCAGGCTCCCAGGCGCGGTCTATGATGCTGCGGACCCCAGACTCCCAGGCTCCCAGGCTCCCAGGCTCCCAGGCGCGGGCTCGGGTGCTGCGGACCCCAGGCTCCCAGGCTCCCAGGCTCCCAGGCGCGGTCTATGGTGCTGTGGACCCCAGGCTCCCAGGCTCCCAGGCTCCCAGGCTCCCAGGCGCGGGCTAGGGTGCTGCGGACCCCAGGCCCCCAGCCTCCCAGGCTCCCAGGCTCCCAGGCGCGGTCTATGGTGCTGCGGACCCCAGACTCCCAGGCTCCCAGGCTCCCAGGCGCGGGCTCGTGTGCTACGGACCCCAGGCTCCCAAGCGCGGGCTCGGGAGCTGAGGGCCCAAGGCTCCCAGGCTCCCAGGCTCCCAGGCTCCCAGGCGCGGGCTCAGGTCCTGCGGACCGCAGGCTCCCAAGCTCCCAGGCTCCCAGGCTCCCAGGCGCTGCTAGGGTGCTGCGGACCCCAGGCTCCCAGGTTCCCAGGCGCGGGTTAGGGTGCTGTGGACCCCAGGCCCCCAGCCTCCCAGGCTCCCAGGCTCCCAGGCGCGGTCTATGGTGCTGCGGACCACAGACTCCCAGGCTCCCAGACTCCCAGGCTCCCAGGCGCGGGCTCGTGTGCTGCGGACCCCAGGCTCCCAAGCGCGGGCTCGGGAGCTGGGGGCCCCAGGCCCCCAGGCTCCCAGCCTCCCAGGCTCCCAGGCTCCCAGGCGCGGGCTCGGTTGCTGCGGACCCCAGGCTCCCAGGCTCCCAGGCTCCCAGGCTCCCAGGCGCGGGCTCGGGTGCTGCGGACCCCAGGCTCCCAGGCTCCCAGGCTCCCAGGCTCCAAGGCGCGGGCTCGGGAGCTGAGGGCCCCAGGCTCCCAGGCTCCCAGGCTCCTAGGCGCGGTTAGGGTGGTGCGGACCCCAGGCTCCCAGGCTCCCAGGCTCCCAGGCGCGGGCTCAGGTGCTGCGGACCCCAGGCTCCAGGGTCCCAGGCTCCCATGCGCGTGCTCGGGTGCTGCGGACCCCAGGCCCCAGCCTCCCAAGCTCCCATGCACCCAGGCGTGGTCTAGGGTGCTGCGGACCCCAGAACCCAGGCTCCCAGGCTCCCAGGCTCCCAGGCGCTGCTAGGGTGCTGCCGACCCCATGCTCCCAGGCTCCCAGGATCCCAGGCTCCCAGGCGAAGATCGAAAGCTGCTGAAAACCAGTATCCGGCCTCCCGTGCGTTTGCTCGGGAGATGCGTGCCCCAGGCTCCCTAGCGCGTGCTCGTGAGCTGGGACCCCAAGGCTCATAGGCTAACAGGTGCGTTCTTGGGAGATTGTGCCCGCAGGCTCACAGGCTCCCAGGCGCGTGCTCGTGTGCTGCGCACCCCAGGCTCCCAGGCGCGTGCACGTGAGCTGGGACCCCAAGGCTCACAGGCTACCAGGCGCGGGATCGGGAGCTGGGCTTCACAGGCTCCCAGGCGCGGGCTCCTGTGCTGCGCACCCCAGGCTCCCCTGCGCTGGCTCGTGAGCTGCATTTCCCTGGGATCGAGTGCAGGCCCGGGAGCTGCCTCCCCCAGGTCCAAAGGCAACCAGGCGCGGGATCCGGAGCTGCGGCCCCAGGATCCCAGGCTCCCAGGCTCCCAGGCGCGGGCTCAGGTCCTGCGGACCCCAGGCTCCCAAGCTCCCAGGCTCCCAGGCTCCCAGGCGCTGCTAGGGTGCTGCGGACACCAGTCTCCCAGGCTCCCAGGCTCCCAGGCACGGGCTAGGGTGCTGCGGACCCCAGGCCCCCAGGCTCCCAGGCTCCCAGGCTCGCAGGCTCGCAGGCGCGGGCTCGGGAGCTGAGGGCCCCAGTCTCCCAGGCTCCCAGGGTCCCAGGCTCCCAGGCGCGGGCTAGGGTGCTGCGTACCCCATGCTCCCAGGCTCCCAGGCTCCCAGGCGCGGGCTCGGGAGCTGCGGACCCCAGACTCCCAGTCTCCCAGGCTCCCAGGCGCGGGCTCGTGTGCTGCGGACCCCAGGCTCCCAAGCGCGGGCTCGGGAGCTGAGGGCCCCAGGCTCCCAGGCTCCCAGGCGCCCAGGCGCGGGCTCAGGTCCTGCGGACCCCAGGCTCCCAAGGTCCCAGGCTCCCAGGCTCCCAGGCGCTGCTAGGGTGCTGCGGACCCCAGGCTCCCAGGCTCCCAGGCGCGGGCTAGGGTGCTGCGGACGCCAGGCCCCCAGCCTCCCAGGCTCCCAGGCTCCCAGGCGCGGTCTATTGTGCTGCGGACCCCAGACTCCCAGGCTCCCAGGCTCCCAGGCGCTGGATAGGGTGCTGCGGACCCCAGGCCCCCAGGCTCCCAGGCTTCCAGGTTCCCAGGCGCGGGCTCGGGAGCTTAGGGCCCCAGGCCCCCAGCCTCCCAGGCTCCCAGGCTCCCAGGCTCCCATTCTCCCAGGCGCTGCTATGGTGCTGCGGACCCCAGGCTCCCAGGCTCCCAGGCGCGGGCTAGGGTGCTGCGGACCCCAGGCCCCCAGCCTCCCAGGCTCCCAGGATCCCAGGCGAGGTCTATGGTGCTGCGGACCCCAGACTCCCAGGCTCCCAGGCTCCCAGGCGCGGGCTCGTGTGCTGCGGACCCCAGGCTCCCAAGCGCGGGCTCGGGAGCTGAGGGCCCCAGGCCCGCAGCTTCCAAGGCTCCCAGGCGCGGGATAGGGTGCTGCGGACCCCAGGTCCCCAGGTTCCGAGGCTCCCAGGCTCGGGCTCGTGTGCTGCGGACCCCAGGCTCCCAAGCGCGGGCTCGGGAGCTGAGGGCCCCAGGCTCCCAGGCTCCCAGGCTCCCAGGCTCCCATGCGCGGGCTCAGGTCCTGCGGACCCCAGGCTCCCAAGCTCCCAGGCTCCCAGGCTCCCAGGCGCTGCTAGGGTGCTGCGGACCCCAGGCTCCCAGGCTCCCAGGCGCGGGCTAGGGTGCTGCGGACCCCAGGCACCCAGCCTCCCAGGCTCCCAGGCTCCCAGGCGCGGTCTATGGTGCTGCGGACCCCAGACTCCCAGGCTCCCAGGCTCCCAGGCTCCCAGGCGCGGGCTCGGGTGCTGCGGACCCCAGGCTCCCAGGCTCCCAGGCTCCCAGGCGCTGGCTAGGGTACTGCGGATCCCAGGCCCGCAGCCTCCCAGGCTCCCAGGCTCCCAGGCTCCCAGACGCGGCTCGTGTGCTGCGGACCCCAGGTTCCCAAGCGCGGGCTCGGGAGCTGAGGGCCCCAGGCTCCCAGGCTCCAAGGCTCCCAGGCTCCCAGGCGCGGGCTCGTGTGCTGCGGACCCCAGGCTCCCAAGCGCGGGCTCGGGAGCTGAGGGCCCCAGGCTCCCAGCCTCCCAGGCTCCCAGGCTCCCAGGCGCGGGCTCGTTTGCTGCGGACCCCAGGCTCCCAAGCGCGGGCTCGGGAGCTGAGGGCCCCAGGCCCCCAGCCTCCCAGGCTACCAGGCTCCCAGGCGCGGGATAGGGTGCTGCGGACCCCAGGTCCCCAGGCTCCCAGGCGCGCGCTCGTGTCCTGCGGACCCCAGGCTCCCAAGCGCGGGCTCGGGAGCTGAGGGCCCCAGGCTCCCAAGCACCCAGGCTCCCAGGCTCCCATGCGCGGGCTCAGGTCCTGCGGACCCCAGGCTCCCAAGCTCCCAGGCTCCCAGGCTCCCAGGCGCTGCTAGGGTGCTGCGGACCCCAGGCTCCCAGGCTCCCAGGCGCGGTCTATTGTGCTGCGGACCCCAGACTCCCAGGCTCCCAGGCTCCCAGGCTCCCAGGCGCTGCTAGGGTGCTGCGTACCCCAGGCTCCCAGGCTCCCAGGCGCGGGCTAGGGTGCTGCGGACCCCATGCCCCCAGCCACCCAGGCTCCCAGGCTCCCATGCGCGGTCTATGGTGCTGCGGACCCCAGACTCCCAGGCTCCCAGGCTCCCAGGCTCCCAGGCGCGGGCTCGGTTGCTGCGGACCCCAGGCTCCCAGGCTCCCAGGCTCCCAGGCTCCCAGGCGCGGGCTCGGGAGCTGAGGGCCCCAGGCTCCCAGGCTCCCAGGCGCGGGCTAGGGTGCTGCGGACCCCAGGCCCCCAGCCTCCCAGGCTCCCAGGCTCCCAGGCTCCCAGGCGCGGGCTCGTGTGCTGCGGACCCCAGGCTCCCAAGCGCGGGCTCGGGAGCTGAGGGCCCCAGGCTCCCAGGCTCCTAGGCGCGGGCTCAGGTCCTGCGGACCCCAGGCTCCCAAGCTCCCAGGCTCCCAGGCTCCCAGGCGCTGCTAGGGTGCTGCGGACCCCAGGCTCCCAGGCTCCCAGGCGCGGGCTAGGGTGCTGCGGACCCCAGGCCCCCAGCCTCCCAGGCTCCCAGGCTCCCAGGCGCTGTCTATGGTGCTGCGGACCCCAGACTCCCAGGCTCCCAGGCTCCCAGGCCACCAGGCGCTGCTAGGGTGCTGCGGACCCCAGGCTTCCAGGCTCCCAGGCGCGGGCTAGGATGCTGCGGACCCCAGGCCCCCAGGCTCCCAGGCTCCCAGGCTCCCAGGCGCGGGCTCGGGAGCTGAGGGCCCCGGGCTCCCAGGCTCCCAGGCTCCCAGGCGCGGGCTCGTGTGCTGCGGACCCCAGGCGCCCAGGCGCGGGCTCGGGTGCTGCGGACTCCAGACTCCCAGGCTCCCAGGCTCCCAGGCGCGGGCTCGTGTGCTGCGGACCCCAGGCTCCCAAGCGCGGGCTCGGGAGCTGAGGGCCCCAGGCTCCCAGGCTCCCAGGCTCCAAGGCGCGGGCTCAGGTCCTGCGGACACCAGGCTCCCAAGCTCCCAGGATCCCAGGCTCCCAGGCGCTGCCAGGGTGCTGCGGACCCCAGGCTCCCAGGCTCCCAGGCTCCCAGGCAGGGGCTAGGGTGCTGCGGACCCCAGAACCCAGGCTCCCAGGCTCCCAGGCTCCTAGGCGCGGGCTTGAGTGCTGCGGACCCGAGGCTCCCAGGCGCTGGCTTGTGAGCTGCATCTCCCTGGCTTCGAGTGCAGGCCCGGGAACTGCCTCCCCCAGGTTCAAAGGCAACCAGGCGCGGGTTCCGGAGCTGCGGCCCCAGGATCCCAGGCTGCCAGGCTCCCAGGCGCGGGCTAGGGTGCTGCGGACCCCAGGCCCCCAGCCTCCCAGGCTCCCAGGCTCCCAGGCGCGGGCTCGTGTGCTGCGGACCCCAGGCTCCCGTGCGCGGGCTCGGGAGCTGAGGGCCCCAGGCTCCCAGGCTCCCAGGCTCCCAGGCTCCCATGCGCGGGCTCAGGTCCTGCGGACCCCAGGCTCCCACGCTCCCAGGCTCCCAGGCTCCCAGGCGCTGCTAGGGTGCTGCGGACCCCAGGCTCCCAGGATCCCAGGCTCCCAGGCTCCCCGGCGCGGGCTCGGGAGCTGAGGGCCCCAGGCTCCCAGGCTCCCAGGCGCGGGCTAGGGTGCTGCGGAACCCAGGCCCCCAGCCTCCCAGGCTCCCAGGCTCCCAGGCGCGGGCTCGTGTGCTGCGGACCCCAGGCTCCCAAGCGCGGGCTCGGGAGCTGAGGGCCCCAGGCCCCCAGCCTCCCAGGCTCCAAGGCTCCCAGGCTCCCAGGCGTTGCTAGGGTGCTGCGGACCCCAGGCTCCCAGGCTACCAGGCGCGGGCTAGGGTGCTGCGGACCCCAGGCCCCCAGCCTCCCAGGCTCCCTGGATCCCAGCCGCGGTCTATGGTGCTGCGGACCCCAGACTTCCAGTCTCCCAGGCTCCCAGGCGCGGGCTCGTGTGCTGCGGACCCCAGGCTCACAAGCACGGGCTCGGGAGCTGAGGGCCCCAGGCCCCCAGCCTCCCAGGCTCCCAGGCTCCCAGGCGCGGGATATGGTGCTGCGGACCCCAGACTCCCAGGCTCCCAGGCTCCCAGGCTCCCAGGCGCTGCTAGGGTGCTGCGGACCCCATGCCCCCAGCCTCCCAGGCTCCCAGGCTCCCAGGCGCGGGCTCGGGTGCTGCGGACCCCAGGCTCCCAGGCTCCCAGGCTCCCAGGCGCGGTCTCGGGAGCTGAGGGCCCCAGGCTCCCAGGCTCCAGGCGCGGGCTAGGGTGCTGCGGACCCCAGGCCCCCAGCCTCCCAGGCTCCCAGGCTCCCAGGCGCGGGCTCGTGTGCTGCGGACCCCAGGCTCACAAGCACGGGCTCGGGAGCTGAGGGCCCCAGGCCCCCAGCCTCCCAGGCTCCCAGGCTCCCAAGCGCGGGATATGGTGCTGCGGACCCCAGACTCCCAGGCTCCCAGGCTCCCAGGCTCCCAGGCGCTGCTAGGGTGCTGCGGACCCCATGCCCCCAGCCTCCCAGGCTCCCAGGCTCCCAGGCGCGGGCTCGGGTGCTGCGGACCCCAGGCTCCCAGGCTCCCAGGCTCCCAGGCGCGGGCTCGGGAGCTGAGGGCCCCAGGCTCCCAGGCTCCAGGCGCGGGCTCGTGTGCTGCGGACCCCAGGCTCCCAAGCGCGGGCTCGTGAGCTGAGGGCCCCAGGCTCCCAGGCTCCCAGACTCCTAGGCGCTGGCTCAGGTCCTGCGGACCCCAGGCTCCAAAGCTCCCAGGCTCCCAGGCTCCCAGGCGCTGCTAGGTTCCTGCGGACCCCAGGCTCCCAGGCTCCCAGGCGCGGGCTAGGGTGCTGCGGACCCCAGGCCCCCAGCCTCCCAGGCTCCCAGGCTCCCAGGCGCGGTCTATTGTGCTGCGGACCCCAGCCTCCCAGGCTCCCAGGCTCCCAGGCGCGGGCTCGGGCGCTGCGGACCCCAGGCTCCCAGGCTCCCAGGCTCCCAGGCGCGGGCTCGGGAGCTGAGGGCCCCGGGCTCCCAGGCTCCCAGGCTCCCAGGCGCGGGCTCGTGTGCTGCGGACCCCAGGCGCCCAGGCGCGGGCTCGGGTGCTGCGGACTCCAGACTCCCAGTCTCCCAGGCTCCCAGGCGCGGGCTCGTGTGCTGCGGACCCCAGGCTCCCAAGCGCGGGCTCGGGAGCTGAGGGCCCCAGGCTCCCAGGCTCCCAGGCTCCCAGGCGCGGGCTCAGGTCCTGCGGACCCCAGGCTCCCAAGCTCCCAGGATCCCAGGCTCCCAGGCGCTGCTAGGGTGCTGCGGACCCCAGGCTCCCAGGCTCCCAGGCTCCCAGGCAGGGGCTAGGGTGCTGCGGACCCCAGAACCCAGGCTCCCAGGCTCCCAGGCTCCTAGGCGCGGGCTTGAGTGCTGCGGACCCGAGGCTCCCAGGCGCTGGCTTGTGAGCTGCATCTCCCTGGCTTCGAATGCAGGCCCGGGAACTGCCTCCCCCAGGTTCAAAGGCAACCAGGCGCGGGTTCCGGAGCTGCGGCCCCAGGATCCCAGGCTGCCAGGCTCCCAGGCGCGGCTAGGGTGCTGCGGACCCCAGGCCCCCAGCCTCCCAGGCTCCCAGGCTCCCAGGCGCGGGCTCGTGTGCTGCGGACCCCAGGCTCCCGTGCGCGGGCTCGGGAGCCGAGGGCCCCAGGCTCCCAGGCTCCCAGGCTCCCAGGCTCCCAGGCTCCCATGCGCGGGCTCAGGTCCTGCGGACCCCAGGCTCCCACGCTCCCAGGCTCCCAGGCTCCCAGGCGCTGCTAGGGTGCTGCGGACCCCAGGCTCCCAGGCTCCCAGGCGCGGGCTAGGGTGCTACGGACCCAAGGCCCCCAGCCTCCCAGGCTCCCAGGCTCCCAGGCGCGGTCTATGGTGCTGCGGACCCCAGACTCCCAGGCTCCCAGGCTCCCAGGCTCCCAGGCGCGGGCTCGGGTGCTGCGGACCCCAGGCTCCCAGGCTCCCAGGCTCCCAGGCTCCAAGGCGCGGGCTCGGGACCTGAGGGCCCCAGGCTCCCAGGCTCGCAGGCGCTGGCTAGGGTTCTGCGGATCCCAGGCCCCCAGCCTCCCAGGCTCCCAGGCTCCCAGGCTCCCAGGCGCGGGCTCAGGTCCTGCGGACCGCAG
The DNA here is from genome assembly GCF_963930625.1 of Muntiacus reevesi. Classification (NCBI taxonomy): domain Eukaryota; kingdom Metazoa; phylum Chordata; class Mammalia; order Artiodactyla; family Cervidae; genus Muntiacus; species Muntiacus reevesi. The sequence goes on from NC_089264.1 coordinate 86,904, forward strand.
GCTCCCAAGCTCCCAGGCTCCCAGGCTCCCAGGCGCTGCTAGGGTGCTGCGGACCCCAGGCTCCCCGGCTCCCAGGCGCGGGCTAGGGTGCTGCGGACCCCAGGCCACCAGCCTCCCAGGCTCCCAGGCTCCCAGGCATGGTCTATTGTGCTGCGGACCCCAGACTCCCAGGCTCCCAGGCTCCCAGGCTCCCAGGCGCGGGATAGGGTGCTGCGGACCCCAGGCCCCCAGGCTCCCAGGCTCCCAGGCGCGGGCTCGGGATCTGAGGGCTCCAGGCCCCCAGCCTCCCAGGCTCCCAGGCGCGGGATACGGTGCTGCGGACCCCAGGACCCCAGGCTCCCAGGCTCACAGGCTCCCAGGCGCGGGCTCGGGAGCTGAGGGTCCCAGGCTCCCAGGCTCCCAGGCTCCTAGGCGCGGGGTAGGGTGGTGCAGACCCCAGGCTCCCAGGCTCCCAGGCTCCCAGGCGCCGGCTCAGGTGCTGCGGACCCCAGGCTCCCAGGCTCCCATGCTCCCAGGCGCGGGCTAGGGTGCTGCGGACCCCAGGCTCCCAGGATCCCAGGCTCCCAGGCTCCCCGGCGCGGGCTCGGGAGCTGAGGGCCCCAGGCTCCCAGGCTCCCAGGCGCGGGCTAGGGTGCTGCGGACCCCAGGCCCCTAGCCTCCCAGGCTCCCAGGCTCCCAGGCGCGGGCTCGTGTGCTGCGGACCCCAGGCTCCCAAGCGCGGGCTCGGGAGCTGAGGGCCCCAGGCCCCCAGCCTCCCAGGCTCCAAGGCTCCCAGGCTCCCAGGCGCTGCTTGGGTGCTGCGGACCCCAGGCTCCCAGGCTACCAGGCGCGGGCTAGGGTGCTGCGGACCCCAGGCCCCCAGCCTCCCAGGCTCCCTGGATCCCAGCCGCGGTCTATGGTGCTGCGGACCCCAGACTCCCAGGCTCCCAGGCTCCCAGGCGCGGGCTCGTGTGCTGCGGACCCCAGGCTCACAAGCGCGGGCTCGGGAGCTGAGGGCCCCAGGCCCCCAGCCTCCCAGGCTCCCAGGCTCCCAGGCGCGGGATATGGTGCTGCGGACCCCAGACTCCCAGGCTCCCAGGCTCCCAGGCTCCCAGGCGCTGCTAGGGTGCTGCGGACCCCATGCCCCCAGCCTCCCAGGCTCCCAGGCTCCCAGGCTCCCAGGCGCGGGCTCGTGTGCTGCGGACCCCAGGCTCCCAGGCTCCCAGGCTCCCAGGCGCGGGCTCGGGAGCTGAGGGCCCCAGGCTCCCAGGCTCCAGGCGCGGGCTAGGGTGCTGCGGACCCCAGGCCCCCAGCCTCCCAGGCTCCCAGGCTCCCAGGCTCCCAGGCGCGGGCTCGTGTGCTGCGGACCCCAGGCTCCCAAGCGCGGGCTCGTGAGCTGAGGGCCCCAGGCTCCCAGGCTCCCAGACTCCTAGGCGCTGGCTCAGGTCCTGCGGACCCCAGGCTCCAAAGCTCCCAGGCTCCCAGGCTCCCAGGCGCTGCTAGGTTCCTGCGACCCCAGGCTCCCAGGCTCCCAGGCGCGGGCTAGGGTGCTGCGTACCCCAGGCCCCCAGCCTCCCAGGCTCCCAGGCTCCCAGGCGCGGTCTATTGTGCTGCGGACCCCAGACTCCCAGGCTCCCAGGCTCCCAGGCGCGGGATAGGGTGCTGCGGACCCCAGGCCCCCAGGCTCCCAGGCTCCCAGGCTCCCAGGCGCGGGCTCGGGAGCTGAGGGCCCCGGGCTCCCAGGCTCCCAGGCTCCCAGGCGCGGGCTCGTGTGCTGCGGACCCCAGGCGCCCAGGCGCGGGCTCGGGTGCTGCGGACTCCAGACTCCCAGTCTCCCAGGCTCCCAGGCGCGGGCTCGTGTGCTGCGGACCCCAGGCTCCCAAGCGCGGGCTCGGGAGCTGAGGGCCCCAGGCTCCCAGGCTCCCAGGCTCCCAGGCGCGGGCTCAGGTCCTGCGGACCCCAGGCTCCCAAGCTCCCAGGCTCCCAGGCTCCCAGGCGCTGCTAGGGTGCTGCGGACCCCAGGCTCCCAGGCTCCCAGGCTCCCAGGCAGGGGCTAGGGTGCTGCGGACCCCAGAACCCAGGCTCCCAGGCTCCTAGGCGCGGGCTTGAGTGCTGCGGACCCGAGGCTCCCAGGCGCTGGCTTGTGAGCTGCATCTCCCTGGCTTCGAGTGCAGGCCCGGGAACTGCCTCCCCCAGGTTCAAAGGCAACCAGGCGCGGGTTCCGGACCTGCGGCCCCAGGATCCCAGGCTGCCAGGCTCCCAGGCGCGGGCTAGGGTGCTGCGGACCCCAGGCCCCCAGCCTCCCAGGCTCCCAGGCTCCCAGGCGCGGGCTCGTGTGCTGCGGACCCCAGGCTCCCGTGCGCGGGCTCGGGAGCTGAGGGCCCCAGGCTCCCAGGCTCCCAGGCTCCCAGGCTCCCATGCGCGGGCTCAGGTCCTGCGGACCCCAGGCTCCCACGCTCCCAGGCTCCCAGGCTCCCAGGCGCTGCTAGGGTGCTGCGGACCCCAGGCTCCCAGGCTCCCAGGCGCGGGCTAGGGTGCTGCGGACCCAAGGCCCCCAGTCTCCCAGGCTCCCAGGCTCCCAGGCGCGGTCTATGGTGCTGCGGACCCCAGACTCCCAGGCTCCCAGGCTCCCAGGCTCCCAGGCGCGGGCTCGGGTGCTGCGGACCCCAGGCTCCCAGGCTCCCAGGCTCCCAGGCTCCAAGGCGCGGGCTCGGGACCTGAGGGCCCCAGGCTCCCAGGCTCGCAGGCGCTGGCTAGGGTTCTGCGGATCCCAGGCCCCCAGCCTCCCAGGCTCCCAGGCTCCCAGGCGCGGGCTCAGGTCCTGCGGACCGCAGGCTCCCAAGCTCCCAGGCTCCCAGGCTCCCAGGCGCTGCTAGGGTGCTGCGGACCCCAGGCTCCCCGGCTCCCAGGCGCGGGCTAGGGTGCTGCGGACCCCAGGCCACCAGCCTCCCAGGCTCCCAGGCTCCCAGGCATGGTCTATTGTGCTGCGGAACCCAGACTCCCAGGCTCCCAGGCTCCCAGGCGCGGGATAGGGTGCTGCGGACCCCAGGCCCCCAGGCTCCCAGGCTCCCAGGCGCGGGCTCGGGATCTGAGGGCCCCAGGCCCCCAGCCTCCCAGGCTCCCAGGCGCGGGATACGGTGCTGCGGACCCCAGGCCCCCAGGCTCCCAGGCTCCCAGGCTCCCAGGCGCGGGCTCGGGAGCTGAGGGTCCCAGGCTCCCAGGCTCCCAGGCTCCTAGGCGCGGGGTAGGGTGGTGCAGACCCCAGGCTCCCAGGCTCCCAGGCTCCCAGGCGCCGGCTCAGGTGCTGCGGACCCCAGGCTCCCAGGCTCCCAGGCTCCCAGGCGCGGGCTAGGGTGCTGCGGACCCCAGGCTCCCAGGCTCCCAGGCTCCCAGGCGCGGGCTAGGGTGCTGCGATCCCCAGGGCCCCAGCCTCCCAAACTCCCAGGCTCCCAGGCGTGGTCTAGGGTGCTGCGGACCCCAGAACCCAGGCTCCCAGGCTCCCAGGCGCTGCTAGGGTGCTGCCGACCCCATGCTCCCAGGCTCCCAGGGTCCCAGGCGCGGGCTCGTGTGCTGAGGATCCCAGGCTACCAGGCTCCCAGGCGAAGATCGAAAGCTGCTCAAAACCAGTATCCGGCCTCCCGTGCGTTTGCTCGGCAGATGCGTGCCCCAGGCTCCCAAGCGCGTGCTCGTGAGATGGGACCCCAAGGCTCATAGGCTAACAGGTGCGTTCTCGGGAGATTGTGCCCGCAGGCTCACAGGATCCCGGGCGCGTGCTCGTGTGCTGCGCACCCCAGGCTCCCAGGCGCGTGCACGTGAGCTGGGAACCCAAGGCTCACAGGCTACCAGGCTAGGGATCGGGGGCTGGGCTTCACAGGCTCCCAGGCGCGGGCTCGTGTGCTGCGCACCCCAGGCTCCCATGCGCTGGCTCGTGAGCTGCGTCTCCCTGGCTTCGAGTGCAGGCCCGGGAGCTGCCTCCCCGAGGTTCAAAGGCAACCAGGCGCGGGTTCCGGAGCTGCGGCCCCAGGATCCCAGGCTCCCAGGCTCCCTGGCGCGGGCTAGGGTGCTGCGGACCCCAGGCCCCCAGCCTCCCAGGCTCCCAGGCTCCCAGGCGCGGTCTATTGTGCTGCGGACCCCAGATTCCCAGGCTCCCAGGCTCCCAGGCGCGGGCTAGGGTGCTGCGGACCCCAGGCCCCCAGGCTCCCAGGCTCCCAGGCTCCCAGGCGCGGGCTCGGGAGCTGAGGGCCCCAGGCTCCCAGGCTCCCAGGCTCCCAGGCGCGGGCTCGGGTGCTGCGGACCCCAGGCCCCCAGCCTCCCAGGCTCCTAGGCTCCAAGGCTCCCAGGCGCGGGCTCGTGTGCTGCGGACCCCAGGCTCCCAGGCGCGGGCTCTGGTGCTGCGGACCCCAGGCTCCCAGGCTCCCAGGCGCGGGCTCGTGTGCTGCGGACCCCAGGCTCCCAAGCGCGGGCTCGGGAGCTGAGGGCCCCAGGCTCCCAGGCTCCCAGGCTCCCAGGCGCGGGCTCAGGTCCTGCGGACCCCAGGCTCCCAAGCTCCCAGGCTCCCAGGCTCCCAGGCGCTGCTAGGGTGCTGTGGACCCCAGGCTCCCAGGCTCCCAGGCGCGAACTAGGGTGCTGCGGACCCCAGAACCCAGGCTCCCAGGCTCCCAGGCTCCCAGGCTCCTAGGCGCGAGCTTGAGTGCTGCGGACCCGAGGCTCCCAGGCGCTGGCTTGTGAGCTGCATCTCTCTGGCTTCGAGTGCAGGCCCGGGAGCTGCCTCCCCCAGGTTCAAAGGCAACCAGGCGCGGGTTCCGGAGCTGCGGCCCCAGGATCCCAGGCTGCCAGGTTCCCAGGCGCGGGCTAGGGTGCTGCGGACCCCAGGCCACCAGCCTCCCAGGCTCCCAGGCTCCCAGGCGCGGGCTCGTGTGCTGCGGACCCCAGGCTCCCGAGCGCGGGCTCGGGAGCTGAGGGCCCCAGGCCCCCAGCCTCCCAGGCTCCCAGGATCCCAGGCGCGGGATAGGGTGTTGCGGACCCCAGGCCACCAGGCTCCCAGGCTCCCAGGCTCCCAGGCGCGGGCTCGGGAGCTGAGGGCCCCAGGCTCCCAGGCTCCCAGGCGCGGGCTAGGGTGCTGCGGACCCAAGGCCCCCAGCCTCCCAGGCTCCCAGGCTCCCAGGCGCTGCTAGGGTGCTGCCGACCCCATGCTCCCAGGCTCCCAGGCTCCCAGTCGAAGATCGAAAGCTGCTGAAAACCAGTATCCGGCCTCCCGTGCGTTTGCTCGGGAGATGCTTGCCCCAGGCTCCCTAGCGCGTGCTCGTGAGCTGGGACCCCATGGCTCATAGGCTAACAGGTGCGTTCTCGGGAGATTGTGCCCGCAGGCTCACAGGCTCCCAGGCGCGTGCTCGTGTGCTGCGCACCCCAGGCTCCCAGGCGCGTGCACGTGAGCTGGGACCCCAAGGCTCACAGGCTACCAGGCGCGGGATTGGGAGCTGGGCTTCACAGGCTCCCAGGCGCGGGCTCCTGTGCTGCGCACCCCAGGCTCCCATTCGCTGGCTCGTGAGCTGCATTTCCCTGGCTTCGAGTGCAGGCCCGGGAGCTGCCTCCCCCAGGTTCAAAGGCAACCAGGCGCGGGTTCCGGAGCTGCGGCCCCAGGATCCCAGGCTCCCAGGCTCCCAGGCGCGGGCTCAGGTCCTGCGGACCCCAGGCTCCCAAGCTCCCAGGCTCCCAGGCTCCCAGGCGCTGCTAGGGTGCTGCGGACACCAGTCTCCCAGGCTCCCAGGCTCCCAGGCACGGGCTAGGGTGCTGCGGACCCCAGGCCCCCAGGCTCCCAGGCTCCCAGGCTCGCAGGCGCGGGCTCGGGAGCTGAGGGCCCCAGGCTCCCAGGCTCCCAGGCTCCCAGGCGCGGGCTAGGGTGCTGCGTACCCCATGCTCCCAGGCTCCCAGGCTCCCAGGCGCGGGCTCGGGTGCTGCGGACCCCAGACTCCTAGTGTCCCAGGCTCCCAGGCGCGGGCTCGTGTGCTGCGGACCCCAGGCTCCCAAGCGCGGGCTCGGGAGCTGAGGGCCCCAGGCTCCCAGGCGCCCAGGCGCGGGCTCAGGTCCTGCGGACCCCAGTCTCCCAAGGTCCCAGGCTCCCAGGCTCCCAGGCGCTGCTAGGGTGCTGCGGACCCCAGGCTCCCAGGCTCCCAGGCGCGGGCTAGGGTGCTGCGGACGCCAGGCCCCCAGCCTCCCAGGCTCCCAGGCTCCCAGGCGCGGTCTATTGTGCTGCGGAACCCAGGCTCCCAGGCTCCCAGGCGCAGGATAGGGTGCTGCGGACCCCAGGCTCCCAGGCTCCCAGGTTCCCAGGCGCAGGCTCGGGAGCTGAGGGCCCCAGGCCCCCAGCCTCCCAGGCTCCCAGGCTCCCAGGCTCGGGATAGGGTGCTGCGGACCCCAGGCCCCCAGGCTCCCAGGCTCCCAGGCTCCCAGGCGCGGGCTCGGGAGCTGAGGGCCCCAGGCTCCCAGGCTCCCAGGCTCCTAGGCGCGGGGTAGGGTGGTGCGGACCCCAGGTTCCCAGGCTCCCAGGCTCCCAGGCGCCGGCTCAGGTGCTGCGGACCTCAGGCTCCCAGTCTCCCAGGCTCCCAGGCGCGGGCTCGGGAGCTGAGGGCCCCTGGCTCCCAGGCTCCCAGGCTCCCAGGCTCCCAGGTGCGGGCTAGGGTGCTGCGGCCCCAGGCCCCCAGTCTCCCAGGCTCCCAGGCGCGGGCTCGTGTGCTGCGGACCCCAGGCTCCCGAGCGCGGGCTCGGGAGCTGAGGGCCCCAGGCCCCCAGCCTCCCAGCCTCCCAGGCTCCCAGGCTCCCAGGCGCGGTCTATTGTGCTGCGGACCCCGGCCTCCCAGGCTCCCAGGCTCCCAGGCGTGGGATAGGGTGCTGCGGACCCCAGGCCCCCAGGCTCCCAGGCTCCCAGGTTCCCAGGCGCGGGCTCGGGAGCTTAGGGCCCCAGGCCCCCAGCTTCCCAGGCTCCCATGCTCCCATTCTCCCAGGCGCTGCTATGGTGCTGCGGACCCCAGGCTCCCAGGCTCCCAGGCGCGGGCTAGGGTGCTGCGGACCCCAGGCCCCCAGCCTCCCAGGATCCCAGGATCCCAGGCGAGGTCTATGGTGCTGCGGACCCCAGGCTCCCAGGTCCCCAGGCTCCCAGGCTCCCAGGCTCGGGCTCGTGTGCTGCGGACCCCAGGCTCCCAAGCGCGGGCTCGGGAGCTGAGGGCCCCAGGCTCCCAGGCTCCCAGGCTCCCATGCGCGGGCTCAGGTCCTGCGGACCCCAGGCTCCCACGCTCCCAGGCTCCCAGGCTCCCAGGCGCTGCTAGGGTGCTGCGGATCCCAGGCTCCCAGGCTCCCAGGCGCGTGATAGGGTGCTGCGGACCCCAGGCCCCCAGGCTCCCAGGCTCCCAGGCTCCCAGGCGCGGTCTCGGGGTCTGAGGGCCCCAGGCCCCCAGCCTCCCAGGGTCCCAGGCGCGGGATACGGTGCTGCGGAACCCAGGCCCCCAGGCTCCCAGGCTCCCAGGCTCCCAGGCGCGGGCTCGGGAGCTGAGGGCCCCAGGCTCCCAGGCTCCCAGGCTCCTAGGCGCGGGGTAGGGTGGTGCAGACCCCAGGCTCCCAGGCTCCCAGGCTCCCAGGCGCGGGCTAGGGTGCTGGGTACCCCAGGCTCCCAGGCGCGGGATAGGGTGCTGCGGACCCCAGGTCCCCAGGCTTCCAGGCTCCCAGGCTCGGGCTTGTGTGCTGCGGACCCCACGCTCCCAAGCGCGAGCTCGGGAGCTGAGGGCCCCAGGCTCCCAGGCTCCCAAGCTCCCAGTCTACCATGCGCGGGCTCAGGTCCTGCGGACCCCAGGCTCCCAAACTCCCAGGCTCCCAGGCGCTGCTAGGGTGCTGCGGACCCCAGGCTCCCAGGCTCCCAGGCGCGGGCTAGGGTGCTGCGGACCCCAGGCCCCCAGCCTCCCAGGCTCCCAGGCTCCCAGGCGCGGTCTATGGTGCTGCGGACCCCAGACTCCCAGGCTCCCAGGCTCCCAGGCGCGGGCTCGGGTGCTGCGGACCCCAGGCCCCCAGCCTCCCAGGCTCCCAGGCGCGGTCTATGGTGCTGTGGACCCAGGCTCCCAGGCTCCCAGGCTCCCAGGCTCCCAGGCGCGGGCTAGGGTGCTGCGGACCCCAGGCCCCCAGCCTCCCAGGCTCCCAGGCTCCCAGGCGCGGTCTATGGTGCTGCGGACCCCAGACTCCCAGGCTCCCAGGCTCCCAGGCGCGGGCTCGTGTGCTACGGACCCCAGGCTCCCAAGCGCGGGCTCGGGAGCTGAGGGCCCAAGGCTCCCAGGCTCCCAGGCTCCCAGGCGCGGGCTCAGGTCCTGCGGACCGCAGGCTCCCAAGCTCCCAGGCTCCCAGGCTCCCAGGCGCTGCTAGGGTGCTGCGGACCCCAGGCTCCCAGGTTCCCAGGCGCGGGTTAGGGTGCTGTGGACCCCAGGCCCCCAGCCTCCCAGGCTCCCAGGCTCCCAGGCGCGGTCTATGGTGCTGCGGACCACAGACTCCCAGGCTCCCAGACTCCCAGGCTCCCAGGCGCGGGCTCGTGTGCTGCGGACCCCAGGCTCCCAAGCGCGGGCTCGGGAGCTGGGGGCCCCAGGCCCCCAGGCTCCCAGCCTCCCAGGCTCCCAGGCTCCCAGGCGCGGGCTCGGTTGCTGCGGACCCCAGGCTCCCAGGCTCCCAGGCTCCCAGGCTCCCAGGCGCGGGCTCGGGTGCTGCGGACCCCAGGCTCCCAGGCTCCCAGGCTCCCAGGCTCCAAGGCGCGGGCTCGGGAGCTGAGGGCCCCAGGCTCCCAGGCTCCCAGGCTCCTAGGCGCGGGGTAGGGTGGTGCGGACCCCAGGCTTCCAGGCTCCCAGGCTCCCAGGCGCGGGCTCAGGTGCTGCGGACCCCAGGCTCCAGGGTCCCAGGCTCCCATGCGCGTGCTCGGGTGCTGCGGACCCCAGGCCCCAGCCTCCCAAGCTCCCATGCACCCAGGCGGGGTCTAGGGTGCTGCGGACCCCAGAACCCAGGCTCCCAGGCTCCCAGGCGCTGCTAGGGTGCTGCCGACCCCATGCTCCCAGGCTCCCAGGATCCCAGGCTCCCAGGCGAAGATCGAAAGCTGCTGAAAACCAGTATCCGGCCTCCCGTGCGTTTGCTCGGGAGATGCGTGCCCCAGGCTCCCTAGCGCGTGCTCGTGAGCTGGGACCCCAAGGCTCATAGGCTAACAGGTGCGTTCTTGGGAGATTGTGCCCGCAGGCTCACAGGCTCCCAGGCGCGTGCTCGTGTGCTGCGCACCCCAGGCTCCCAGGCGCGTGCACGTGAGCTGGGACCCCAAGGCTCACAGGCTACCAGGCGCGGGATCGGGAGCTGGGCTTCACAGGCTCCCAGGCGCGGGCTGCTGTGCTGCGCACCCCAGGCTCCCCTGCGCTGGCTCGTGAGCTGCATTTCCCTGGGATCGAGTGCAGGCCCGGGAGCTGCCTCCCCCAGGTCCAAAGGCAACCAGGCGCGGGATCCGGAGCTGCGGCCCCAGGATCCCAGGCTCCCAGGCTCCCAGGCGCGGGCTCAGGTCCTGCGGACCCCAGGCTCCCAAGCTCCCAGGCTCCCAGGCTCCCAGGCGCTGCTAGGGTGCTGCGGACACCAGTCTCCCAGGCTCCCAGGCTCCCAGGCACGGGCTAGGGTGCTGCGGACCCCAGGCCCCCAGGCTCCCAGGCTCCCAGGCTCGCAGGCTCGCAGGCGCGGGCTCGGGAGCTGAGGGCCCCAGGCTCCCAGGCTCCCAGGCTCCCAGGCTCCCAGGCGCGGGCTAGAGTGCTGCGTACCCCATGCTCCCAGGCTCCCAGGCTCCCAGGCGCGGGCTCGGGAGCTGCGGACCCCAGACTCCCAGTCTCCCAGGCTCCCAGGCGCGGGCTCGTGTGCTGCGGACCCCAGGCTCCCAAGCGCGGGCTCGGGAGCTGAGGGCCCCAGGCTCCCAGGCTCCCAGGCGCCCAGGCGCGGGCTCAGGTCCTGCGGACCCCAGGCTCCCAAGGTCCCAGGCTCCCAGGCTCCCAGGCGCTGCTAGGGTGCTGCGGACCCCAGGCTCCCAGGCTCCCAGGCGCGGGCTAGGGTGCTGCGGACGCCAGGCGCCCAGCCTCCCAGGCTCCCAGGCTCCCAGGCGCTGTCTATTGTGCTGCGGACCCCAGACTCCCAGGCTCCCAGGCTCCCAGGCGCGGGATAGGGTGCTGCGGACCCCAGGCCCCCAGGCTCCCAGGCTCCCAGGTTCCCAGGCGCGGGCTCGGGAGGTAGGGCCTCAGGCCCCCACCCTCCCAGGCTCCCAGGCTCCCAGGCTCCCATTCTCCCAGGCGCTGCTATGGTGCTGCGGACCCCAGGCTCCCAGGCTCCCAGGCGCGGGCTAGGGTGCTGCGGACCCAAGGCCCCCAGCCTCCCAGGCTCCCAGGCTCCCAGGCTCCCATGCGCGGGCTCAGGTCCTGCGGACCCCAGGCTCCCAAGCTCCCAGGCTCCCAGGCTCCCAGGCGCTGCTAGGGTGCTGCGGACCCCAGGCTCCCAGGCTCCCAGGCGCGGGCTAGGGTGCTGCGGACCCCAGGCCCCCAGCCTCCCAGGCTCCCAGGCTCCCAGGCGCGGTCTATGGTGCTGCGGACCCCAGACTCCCAGGCTCCCAGGCTCCCAGGCTCCCAGGCGCGGGCTCGGGTGCTGCGGACCCCAGGCTCCCAGGCTCCCAGGCTCCCAGGCGCTGGCTAGGGTACTGCGGATCCCAGGCCCGCAGCCTCCCAGGCTCCCAGGCTCCCAGGCTCCCAGACGCGGGCTCGTGTGCTGCGGACCCCAGGTTCCCAAGCGCGGGCTCGGGAGCTGAGGGCCCCAGGCTCCCAGGCTCCCAGGCTCCCAGGCTCCCAGGCGCGGGCTCGTGTGCTGCGGACCCCAGGCTCCCAAGCGCGGGCTCGGGAGCTGAGGGCCCCAGGATCCCAGGCTCCCAGGCTCCCTGGCGCGGGCTACGGTGCTGCGGACCCCGGGCCCCCAGCCGCCCAGGCTCCCAGACTCCCAGGCGCGGGCTCGTGTGCTGCGGACCCCAGGCTCCCAAGCGCGGGCTCGGGAGCTGAGGGCCCCAGGCCCCCAGCCTCCCAGGCTCCCAGGCTCCCAGGCGCGGGCTCGTTTGCTGCGGACCCCAGGCTCCCAAGCGCGGGCTCGGGAGCTGAGGGCCCCAGGCCCCCAGCCTCCCAGGCTCCCAGGCTCCCAGGCGCGGGATAGGGTGCTGCGGACCCCAGGTCCCCAGGCTCCCAGGCGCGGGCTCGTGTCCTGCGGACCCCAGGCTCCCAAGCGCGGGCACGGGAGCTGAGGGCCCCAGGCTCCCAAGCACCCAGGCTCCCAGGCTCCCAGGCGCGGGCTCAGGTCCTGCGGACCCCAGGCTCCCAAGCTCCCAGGCTCCCAGGCTCCCAGGCGCTGCTAGGGTGCTGCGGACCCCAGGCTCCCAGGCTCCCAGGCGCGGTCTATTGTGCTGCGGACCCCAGACTCCCAGGCTCCCAGGCTCCCAGGCTCCCAAGCGCTGCTAGGGTGCTGCGTACCCCAGGCTCCCAGGCTCCCAGGCGCGGGCTCGTGTGCTGCGGACCCCAGGCTCACAAGCACGGGCTCGGGAGCTGAGGGCCCCAGGCCCCCAGCCTCCCAGGCTCCCAGGCTCCCAGGCGCGGGATAGGGTGCTGCGGACCCCAGGTCCCCAGGCTCCCAGGCGCGGGCTCGTGTCCTGCGGACCCAAGGCTCCCAAGCGCGGGCTCGGGAGCTGAGGGCCCCAGGCTCCCAAGCACCCAGGCTCCCAGGCTCCCAGGCGCGGGCTCAGGTCCTGCGGACCCCAGGCTCCCAAGCTCCCAGGCTCCCAGGCTCCCAGGCGCTGCTAGGGTGCTGCGGACCCCAGGCTCCCAGGCTCCCAGGCGCGGTCTATTGTGCTGCGGACCCCAGACTCCCAGGCTCCCAGGCTCCCAGGCTCCCAGGCGCTGCTAGGGTGCTGCGTACCCCAGGCTCCCAGGCTCCCAGGCGCGGGCTCGTGTGCTGCGGACCCCAGGCTCACAAGCACGGGCTCGGGAGCTGAGGGCCCCAGGCCCCCAGCCTCCCAGGCTCCCAGGCTCCCAGGCGCGGGATATGGTGCTGCGGACCCCAGACTCCCAGGCTCCCAGGCTCCCAGGCTCCCAGGCGCTGCTAGGGTGCTGCGGACCCCATGCCCCCAGCCTCCCAGGCTCCCAGACTCCCAGGCGCGGGCTCGGGTGCTGCGGACCCCAGGCTCCCAGGCTCCCAGGCTCCCAGGCGCGGGCTCGGGAGCTGAGGGCCCCAGGCTCCCAGGCTCCAGGCGCGGGCTCGTGTGCTGCGGACCCCAGGCTCCCAAGCGCGGGCTCGTGAGCTGAGGGCCCCAGGCTCCCAGGCTCCCAGACTCCTAGGCGCTGGCTCAGGTCCTGCGGACCCCAGGCTCCAAAGCTCCCAGGCTCCCAGGCTCCCAGGCGCTGCTAGGTTCCTGCGGACCCCAGGCTCCCAGGCTCCCAGGCGCGGGCTAGGGTGCTGCGGACCCCAGGCCCCCAGCCTCCCAGGCTCCCAGGCTCCCAGGCGCGGTCTATTGTGCTGCGGACCCCAGCCTCCCAGGCTCCCAGGCTCCCAGGCGCGGGCTCGGGTGCTGCGGAACCCAGGCTCCCAGGCTCCCAGGCTCCCAGGCGCGGGCTCGGGAGCTGAGGGCCCCGGGCTCCCAGGCTCCCAGGCTCCCAGGCGCGGGCTCGTGTGCTGCGGACCCCAGGCGCCCAGGCGCGGGCTCGGGTGCTGCGGACTCCAGACTCCCAGTCTCCCAGGCTCCCAGGCGCGGGCTCGTGTGCTGCGGACCCCAGGCTCCCAAGCGCGGGCTCGGGAGCTGAGGGCCCCAGGCTCCCAGGCTCCCAGGCTCCCAGGCTCGCATGCGCGGGCTCAGGTCCTGCGGACCCCAGGCTCCCACGCTCCCAGGCTTCCAGGCTCCCAGGCGCTGCTAGGGTGCTGCGGACCCCAGGCTCCCAGGCTCCCAGGCGCAGGCTAGGGTGCTGCGGACCCAAGGCCCCCAGCCTCCCAGGCTCCCAGGCTCCCAGGCGCGGGCTCGGGTGCTGCGGACCCCAGGCTCCCAGGCTCCCAGGCTCCCAGGCTCCAAGGCGCGGGCTCGGGACCTGAGGGCCCCAGGCTCCCAGGCTCGCAGGCGCTGGCTAGGGTTCTGCGGATCCCAGACCCCCAGCCTCCCAGGCTCCCAGGCTCCCAGGCTCCCAGGCGCGGGCTCAGGTCCTGCGGACCGCAGGCTCCCAAGCTCCCAGGCTCCCAGGCTCCCAGGCGCTGCTAGGGTGCTGCGGACCCCAGGCTCCCCGGCTCCCAGGCGCGGGCTAGGGTGCTGCGGACCCCAGGCCACCAGCCTCCCAGGCTCCCAGGCTCCCAGACATGGTCTATTGTGCTGCGGACCCCAGACTCCCAGGCTCCCAGGCTCCCAGGCTCCCAGGCGCGGGATAGGGTGCTGCGGACCCCAGGCCCCCAGGCTCCCAGGCTCCCAGGCGCGGGCTCGGGATCTGAGGGCCCCAGGCCCCCAGCCTCCCAGGCTCCCAGGCGCGGGATACGGTGCTGCGGACCCCAGGCCCTCAGGCTCCCAGGCTCCTAGGCGCGGGGTAGGGTGGTGCAGACCCCAGGCTCCCAGGCTCCCAGGCTCCCAGGCGCCGGCTCAGGTGCTGCGGACCCCAGGCTCCCAGGCTCCCATGCTCCCAGGCGCGGGCTAGGGTGCTGCGGACCCCAGGCTCCCAGGATCCCAGGCTCCCAGGCTCCCCGGCGCGGGCTCGGGAGCTGAGGGCCCCAGGCTCCCAGGCTCCCAGGCGCGGGCTAGGGTGCTGCGGAACCCAGGCCCCCAGCCTCCCAGGCTCCCAGGCTCCCAGGCGCGGGCTCGTGTGCTGCGGACCCCAGGCTCCCAAGCGCGGGCTCGGGAGCTGAGGGCCCCAGGCCCCCAGCCTCCCAGGCTCCAAGGCTCCCAGGCTCCCAGGCGCTGCTAGGGTGCTGCGGACCCCAGGCTCCCAGGCTACCAGGCGCGGGCTCGTGTGCTGAGGATCCCAGGCTACCAGGCTCCCAGGCGAAGATCGAAAGCTGCTCAAAACCAGTATCCGGCCTCCCGTGCGTTTGCTCGGCAGATGCGTGCCCCAGGCTCCCAAGCGCGTGCTCGTGAGATGGGACCCCAAGGCTCATAGGCTAACAGGTGCGTTCTCGGGAGATTGTGCCCGCAGGCTCACAGGATCCCGGGCGCGTGCTCGTGTGCTGCGCACCCCAGGCTCCCAGGCGCGTGCACGTGAGCTGGGAACCCAAGGCTCACAGGCTACCAGGCTAGGGATCGGGGGCTGGGCTTCACAGGCTCCCAGGCGCGGGCTCGTGTGCTGCGCACCCCAGGCTCCCATGCGCTGGCTCGTGAGCTGCGTCTCCCTGGCTTCGAGTGCAGGCCCGGGAGCTGCCTCCCCGAGGTTCAAAGGCAACCAGGCGCGGGTTCCGGAGCTGCGGCCCCAGGATCCCAGGCTCCCAGGCTCCCTGGCGCGGGCTAGGGTGCTGCGGACCCCAGGCCCCCAGCCTCCCAGGCTCCCAGGCTCCCAGGCGCGGTCTATTGTGCTGCGGACCCCAGATTCCCAGGCTCCCAGGCTCCCAGGCGCGGGCTAGGGTGCTGCGGACCCCAGGCCCCCAGGCTCCCAGGCTCCCAGGCTCCCAGGCGCGGGCTCGGGAGCTGAGGGCCCCAGGCTCCCAGGCTCCCAGGCTCCCAGGCGCGGGCTCGGGTGCTGCGGACCCCAGGCCCCCAGCCTCCCAGGCTCCTAGGCTCCAAGGCTCCCAGGCGCGGGCTCGTGTGCTGCGGACCCCAGGCTCCCAGGCGCGGGCTCTGGTGCTGCGGACCCCAGGCTCCCAGGCTCCCAGGCGCGGGCTCGTGTGCTGCGGACCCCAGGCTCCCAAGCGCGGGCTCGGGAGCTGAGGGCCCCAGGCTCCCAGGCTCCCAGGCTCCCAGGCGCGGGCTCAGGTCCTGCGGACCCCAGGCTCCCAAGCTCCCAGGCTCCCAGGCTCCCAGGCGCTGCTAGGGTGCTGTGGACCCCAGGCTCCCAGGCTCCCAGGCGCGAACTAGGGTGCTGCGGACCCCAGAACCCAGGCTCCCAGGCTCCCAGGCTCCCAGGCTCCTAGGCGCGAGCTTGAGTGCTGCGGACCCGAGGCTCCCAGGCGCTGGCTTGTGAGCTGCATCTCTCTGGCTTCGAGTGCAGGCCCGGGAGCTGCCTCCCCCAGGTTCAAAGGCAACCAGGCGCGGGTTCCGGAGCTGCGGCCCCAGGATCCCAGGCTGCCAGGTTCCCAGGCGCGGGCTAGGGTGCTGCGGACCCCAGGCCACCAGCCTCCCAGGCTCCCAGGCTCCCAGGCGCGGGCTCGTGTGCTGCGGACCCCAGGCTCCCGAGCGCGGGCTCGGGAGCTGAGGGCCCCAGGCCCCCAGCCTCCCAGGCTCCCAGGATCCCAGGCGCGGGATAGGGTGTTGCGGACCCCAGGCCACCAGGCTCCCAGGCTCCCAGGCTCCCAGGCGCGGGCTCGGGAGCTGAGGGCCCCAGGCTCCCAGGCTCCCAGGCGCGGGCTAGGGTGCTGCGGACCCAAGGCCCCCAGCCTCCCAGGCTCCCAGGCTCCCAGGCGCTGCTAGGGTGCTGCCGACCCCATGCTCCCAGGCTCCCAGGCTCCCAGTCGAAGATCGAAAGCTGCTGAAAACCAGTATCCGGCCTCCCGTGCGTTTGCTCGGGAGATGCTTGCCCCAGGCTCCCTAGCGCGTGCTCGTGAGCTGGGACCCCATGGCTCATAGGCTAACAGGTGCGTTCTCGGGAGATTGTGCCCGCAGGCTCACAGGCTCCCAGGCGCGTGCTCGTGTGCTGCGCACCCCAGGCTCCCAGGCGCGTGCACGTGAGCTGGGACCCCAAGGCTCACAGGCTACCAGGCGCGGGATTGGGAGCTGGGCTTCACAGGCTCCCAGGCGCGGGCTCCTGTGCTGCGCACCCCAGGCTCCCATTCGCTGGCTCGTGAGCTGCATTTCCCTGGCTTCGAGTGCAGGCCCGGGAGCTGCCTCCCCCAGGTTCAAAGGCAACCAGGCGCGGGTTCCGGAGCTGCGGCCCCAGGATCCCAGGCTCCCAGGCTCCCAGGCGCGGGCTCAGGTCCTGCGGACCCCAGGCTCCCAAGCTCCCAGGCTCCCAGGCTCCCAGGCGCTGCTAGGGTGCTGCGGACACCAGTCTCCCAGGCTCCCAGGCTCCCAGGCACGGGCTAGGGTGCTGCGGACCCCAGGCCCCCAGGCTCCCAGGCTCCCAGGCTCGCAGGCGCGGGCTCGGGAGCTGAGGGCCCCAGGCTCCCAGGCTCCCAGGCTCCCAGGCGCGGGCTAGGGTGCTGCGTACCCCATGCTCCCAGGCTCCCAGGCTCCCAGGCGCGGGCTCGGGTGCTGCGGACCCCAGACTCCTAGTGTCCCAGGCTCCCAGGCGCGGGCTCGTGTGCTGCGGACCCCAGGCTCCCAAGCGCGGGCTCGGGAGCTGAGGGCCCCAGGCTCCCAGGCGCCCAGGCGCGGGCTCAGGTCCTGCGGACCCCAGTCTCCCAAGGTCCCAGGCTCCCAGGCTCCCAGGCGCTGCTAGGGTGCTGCGGACCCCAGGCTCCCAGGCTCCCAGGCGCGGGCTAGGGTGCTGCGGACGCCAGGCCCCCAGCCTCCCAGGCTCCCAGGCTCCCAGGCGCGGTCTATTGTGCTGCGGAACCCAGGCTCCCAGGCTCCCAGGCGCAGGATAGGGTGCTGCGGACCCCAGGCTCCCAGGCTCCCAGGTTCCCAGGCGCAGGCTCGGGAGCTGAGGGCCCCAGGCCCCCAGCCTCCCAGGCTCCCAGGCTCCCAGGCTCGGGATAGGGTGCTGCGGACCCCAGGCCCCCAGGCTCCCAGGCTCCCAGGCTCCCAGGCGCGGGCTCGGGAGCTGAGGGCCCCAGGCTCCCAGGCTCCCAGGCTCCTAGGCGCGGGGTAGGGTGGTGCGGACCCCAGGTTCCCAGGCTCCCAGGCTCCCAGGCGCCGGCTCAGGTGCTGCGGACCTCAGGCTCCCAGTCTCCCAGGCTCCCAGGCGCGGGCTCGGGAGCTGAGGGCCCCTGGCTCCCAGGCTCCCAGGCTCCCAGGCTCCCAGGTGCGGGCTAGGGTGCTGCGGCCCCAGGCCCCCAGTCTCCCAGGCTCCCAGGCGCGGGCTCGTGTGCTGCGGACCCCAGGCTCCCGAGCGCGGGCTCGGGAGCTGAGGGCCCCAGGCCCCCAGCCTCCCAGCCTCCCAGGCTCCCAGGCTCCCAGGCGCGGTCTATTGTGCTGCGGACCCCAGACTCCCAGGCTCCCAGGCTCCCAGGCGTGGGATAGGGTGCTGCGGACCCCAGGCCCCCAGGCTCCCAGGCTCCCAGGTTCCCAGGCGCGGGCTCGGGAGCTTAGGGCCCCAGGCCCCCAGCCTCCCAGGCTCCCATGCTCCCATTCTCCCAGGCGCTGCTATGGTGCTGCGGACCCCAGGCTCCCAGGCTCCCAGGCGCGGGCTAGGGTGCTGCGGACCCCAGGCCCCCAGCCTCCCAGGATCCCAGGATCCCAGGCGAGGTCTATGGTGCTGCGGACCCCAGGCTCCCAGGTCCCCAGGCTCCCAGGCTCCCAGGCTCGGGCTCGTGTGCTGCGGACCCCAGGCTCCCAAGCGCGGGCTCGGGAGCTGAGGGCCCCAGGCTCCCAGGCTCCCAGGCTCCCATGCGCGGGCTCAGGTCCTGCGGACCCCAGGCTCCCACGCTCCCAGGCTCCCAGGCTCCCAGGCGCTGCTAGGGTGCTGCGGATCCCAGGCTCCCAGGCTCCCAGGCGCGTGATAGGGTGCTGCGGACCCCAGGCCCCCAGGCTCCCAGGCTCCCAGGCTCCCAGGCGCGGTCTCGGGGTCTGAGGGCCCCAGGCCCCCAGCCTCCCAGGGTCCCAGGCGCGGGATACGGTGCTGCGGAACCCAGGCCCCCAGGCTCCCAGGCTCCCAGGCTCCCAGGCGCGGGCTCGGGAGCTGAGGGCCCCAGGCTCCCAGGCTCCCAGGCTCCTAGGCGCGGGGTAGGGTGGTGCAGACCCCAGGCTCCCAGGCTCCCAGGCTCCCAGGCGCGGGCTAGGGTGCTGGGTACCCCAGGCTCCCAGGCGCGGGATAGGGTGCTGCGGACCCCAGGTCCCCAGGCTTCCAGGCTCCCAGGCTCGGGCTTGTGTGCTGCGGACCCCACGCTCCCAAGCGCGAGCTCGGGAGCTGAGGGCCCCAGGCTCCCAGGCTCCCAAGCTCCCAGTCTACCATGCGCGGGCTCAGGTCCTGCGGACCCCAGGCTCCCAAACTCCCAGGCTCCCAGGCGCTGCTAGGGTGCTGCGGACCCCAGGCTCCCAGGCTCCCAGGCGCGGGCTAGGGTGCTGCGGACCCCAGGCCCCCAGCCTCCCAGGCTCCCAGGCTCCCAGGCGCGGTCTATGGTGCTGCGGACCCCAGACTCCCAGGCTCCCAGGCTCCCAGGCGCGGGCTCGGGTGCTGCGGACCCCAGGCCCCCAGCCTCCCAGGCTCCCAGGCGCGGTCTATGGTGCTGTGGACCCAGGCTCCCAGGCTCCCAGGCTCCCAGGCTCCCAGGCGCGGGCTAGGGTGCTGCGGACCCCAGGCCCCCAGCCTCCCAGGCTCCCAGGCTCCCAGGCGCGGTCTATGGTGCTGCGGACCCCAGACTCCCAGGCTCCCAGGCTCCCAGGCGCGGGCTCGTGTGCTACGGACCCCAGGCTCCCAAGCGCGGGCTCGGGAGCTGAGGGCCCAAGGCTCCCAGGCTCCCAGGCTCCCAGGCGCGGGCTCAGGTCCTGCGGACCGCAGGCTCCCAAGCTCCCAGGCTCCCAGGCTCCCAGGCGCTGCTAGGGTGCTGCGGACCCCAGGCTCCCAGGTTCCCAGGCGCGGGTTAGGGTGCTGTGGACCCCAGGCCCCCAGCCTCCCAGGCTCCCAGGCTCCCAGGCGCGGTCTATGGTGCTGCGGACCACAGACTCCCAGGCTCCCAGACTCCCAGGCTCCCAGGCGCGGGCTCGTGTGCTGCGGACCCCAGGCTCCCAAGCGCGGGCTCGGGAGCTGGGGGCCCCAGGCCCCCAGGCTCCCAGCCTCCCAGGCTCCCAGGCTCCCAGGCGCGGGCTCGGTTGCTGCGGACCCCAGGCTCCCAGGCTCCCAGGCTCCCAGGCTCCCAGGCGCGGGCTCGGGTGCTGCGGACCCCAGGCTCCCAGGCTCCCAGGCTCCCAGGCTCCAAGGCGCGGGCTCGGGAGCTGAGGGCCCCAGGCTCCCAGGCTCCCAGGCTCCTAGGCGCGGGGTAGGGTGGTGCGGACCCCAGGCTTCCAGGCTCCCAGGCTCCCAGGCGCGGGCTCAGGTGCTGCGGACCCCAGGCTCCAGGGTCCCAGGCTCCCATGCGCGTGCTCGGGTGCTGCGGACCCCAGGCCCCAGCCTCCCAAGCTCCCATGCACCCAGGCGGGGTCTAGGGTGCTGCGGACCCCAGAACCCAGGCTCCCAGGCTCCCAGGCGCTGCTAGGGTGCTGCCGACCCCATGCTCCCAGGCTCCCAGGATCCCAGGCTCCCAGGCGAAGATCGAAAGCTGCTGAAAACCAGTATCCGGCCTCCCGTGCGTTTGCTCGGGAGATGCGTGCCCCAGGCTCCCTAGCGCGTGCTCGTGAGCTGGGACCCCAAGGCTCATAGGCTAACAGGTGCGTTCTTGGGAGATTGTGCCCGCAGGCTCACAGGCTCCCAGGCGCGTGCTCGTGTGCTGCGCACCCCAGGCTCCCAGGCGCGTGCACGTGAGCTGGGACCCCAAGGCTCACAGGCTACCAGGCGCGGGATCGGGAGCTGGGCTTCACAGGCTCCCAGGCGCGGGCTGCTGTGCTGCGCACCCCAGGCTCCCCTGCGCTGGCTCGTGAGCTGCATTTCCCTGGGATCGAGTGCAGGCCCGGGAGCTGCCTCCCCCAGGTCCAAAGGCAACCAGGCGCGGGATCCGGAGCTGCGGCCCCAGGATCCCAGGCTCCCAGGCTCCCAGGCGCGGGCTCAGGTCCTGCGGACCCCAGGCTCCCAAGCTCCCAGGCTCCCAGGCTCCCAGGCGCTGCTAGGGTGCTGCGGACACCAGTCTCCCAGGCTCCCAGGCTCCCAGGCACGGGCTAGGGTGCTGCGGACCCCAGGCCCCCAGGCTCCCAGGCTCCCAGGCTCGCAGGCTCGCAGGCGCGGGCTCGGGAGCTGAGGGCCCCAGGCTCCCAGGCTCCCAGGCTCCCAGGCTCCCAGGCGCGGGCTAGAGTGCTGCGTACCCCATGCTCCCAGGCTCCCAGGCTCCCAGGCGCGGGCTCGGGAGCTGCGGACCCCAGACTCCCAGTCTCCCAGGCTCCCAGGCGCGGGCTCGTGTGCTGCGGACCCCAGGCTCCCAAGCGCGGGCTCGGGAGCTGAGGGCCCCAGGCTCCCAGGCTCCCAGGCGCCCAGGCGCGGGCTCAGGTCCTGCGGACCCCAGGCTCCCAAGGTCCCAGGCTCCCAGGCTCCCAGGCGCTGCTAGGGTGCTGCGGACCCCAGGCTCCCAGGCTCCCAGGCGCGGGCTAGGGTGCTGCGGACGCCAGGCGCCCAGCCTCCCAGGCTCCCAGGCTCCCAGGCGCTGTCTATTGTGCTGCGGACCCCAGACTCCCAGGCTCCCAGGCTCCCAGGCGCGGGATAGGGTGCTGCGGACCCCAGGCCCCCAGGCTCCCAGGCTCCCAGGTTCCCAGGCGCGGGCTCGGGAGGTAGGGCCTCAGGCCCCCACCCTCCCAGGCTCCCAGGCTCCCAGGCTCCCATTCTCCCAGGCGCTGCTATGGTGCTGCGGACCCCAGGCTCCCAGGCTCCCAGGCGCGGGCTAGGGTGCTGCGGACCCCAGGCCCCCAGCCTCCCAGGCTCCCAGGCTCCCAGGCTCCCATGCGCGGGCTCAGGTCCTGCGGACCCCAGGCTCCCAAGCTCCCAGGCTCCCAGGCTCCCAGGCGCTGCTAGGGTGCTGCGGACCCCAGGCTCCCAGGCTCCCAGGCGCGGGCTAGGGTGCTGCGGACCCCAGGCCCCCAGCCTCCCAGGCTCCCAGGCTCCCAGGCGCGGTCTATGGTGCTGCGGACCCCAGACTCCCAGGCTCCCAGGCTCCCAGGCTCCCAGGCGCGGGCTCGGGTGCTGCGGACCCCAGGCTCCCAGGCTCCCAGGCTCCCAGGCGCTGGCTAGGGTACTGCGGATCCCAGGCCCGCAGCCTCCCAGGCTCCCAGGCTCCCAGGCTCCCAGACGCGGGCTCGTGTGCTGCGGACCCCAGGTTCCCAAGCGCGGGCTCGGGAGCTGAGGGCCCCAGGCTCCCAGGCTCCCAGGCTCCCAGGCTCCCAGGCGCGGGCTCGTGTGCTGCGGACCCCAGGCTCCCAAGCGCGGGCTCGGGAGCTGAGGGCCCCAGGATCCCAGGCTCCCAGGCTCCCTGGCGCGGGCTACGGTGCTGCGGACCCCGGGCCCCCAGCCGCCCAGGCTCCCAGACTCCCAGGCGCGGGCTCGTGTGCTGCGGACCCCAGGCTCCCAAGCGCGGGCTCGGGAGCTGAGGGCCCCAGGCCCCCAGCCTCCCAGGCTCCCAGGCTCCCAGGCGCGGGCTCGTTTGCTGCGGACCCCAGGCTCCCAAGCGCGGGCTCGGGAGCTGAGGGCCCCAGGCCCCCAGCCTCCCAGGCTCCCAGGCTCCCAGGCGCGGGATAGGGTGCTGCGGACCCCAGGTCCCCAGGCTCCCAGGCGCGGGCTCGTGTCCTGCGGACCCCAGGCTCCCAAGCGCGGGCATGGGAGCTGAGGGCCCCAGGCTCCCAAGCACCCAGGCTCCCAGGCTCCCAGGCGCGGGCTCAGGTCCTGCGGACCCCAGGCTCCCAAGCTCCCAGGCTCCCAGGCTCCCAGGCGCTGCTAGGGTGCTGCGGACCCCAGGCTCCCAGGCTCCCAGGCGCGGTCTATTGTGCTGCGGACCCCAGACTCCCAGGCTCCCAGGCTCCCAGGCTCCCAAGCGCTGCTAGGGTGCTGCGTACCCCAGGCTCCCAGGCTCCCAGGCGCGGGCTCGTGTGCTGCGGACCCCAGGCTCACAAGCACGGGCTCGGGAGCTGAGGGCCCCAGGCCCCCAGCCTCCCAGGCTCCCAGGCTCCCAGGCGCGGGATAGGGTGCTGCGGACCCCAGGTCCCCAGGCTCCCAGGCGCGGGCTCGTGTCCTGCGGACCCAAGGCTCCCAAGCGCGGGCTCGGGAGCTGAGGGCCCCAGGCTCCCAAGCACCCAGGCTCCCAGGCTCCCAGGCGCGGGCTCAGGTCCTGCGGACCCCAGGCTCCCAAGCTCCCAGGCTCCCAGGCTCCCAGGCGCTGCTAGGGTGCTGCGGACCCCAGGCTCCCAGGCTCCCAGGCGCGGTCTATTGTGCTGCGGACCCCAGACTCCCAGGCTCCCAGGCTCCCAGGCTCCCAGGCGCTGCTAGGGTGCTGCGTACCCCAGGCTCCCAGGCTCCCAGGCGCGGGCTCGTGTGCTGCGGACCCCAGGCTCACAAGCACGGGCTCGGGAGCTGAGGGCCCCAGGCCCCCAGCCTCCCAGGCTCCCAGGCTCCCAGGCGCGGGATATGGTGCTGCGGACCCCAGACTCCCAGGCTCCCAGGCTCCCAGGCTCCCAGGCGCTGCTAGGGTGCTGCGGACCCCATGCCCCCAGCCTCCCAGGCTCCCAGACTCCCAGGCGCGGGCTCGGGTGCTGCGGACCCCAGGCTCCCAGGCTCCCAGGCTCCCAGGCGCGGGCTCGGGAGCTGAGGGCCCCAGGCTCCCAGGCTCCAGGCGCGGGCTCGTGTGCTGCGGACCCCAGGCTCCCAAGCGCGGGCTCGTGAGCTGAGGGCCCCAGGCTCCCAGGCTCCCAGACTCCTAGGCGCTGGCTCAGGTCCTGCGGACCCCAGGCTCCAAAGCTCCCAGGCTCCCAGGCTCCCAGGCGCTGCTAGGTTCCTGCGGACCCCAGGCTCCCAGGCTCCCAGGCGCGGGCTAGGGTGCTGCGGACCCCAGGCCCCCAGCCTCCCAGGCTCCCAGGCTCCCAGGCGCGGTCTATTGTGCTGCGGACCCCAGCCTCCCAGGCTCCCAGGCTCCCAGGCGCGGGCTCGGGTGCTGCGGAACCCAGGCTCCCAGGCTCCCAGGCTCCCAGGCGCGGGCTCGGGAGCTGAGGGCCCCGGGCTCCCAGGCTCCCAGGCTCCCAGGCGCGGGCTCGTGTGCTGCGGACCCCAGGCGCCCAGGCGCGGGCTCGGGTGCTGCGGACTCCAGACTCCCAGTCTCCCAGGCTCCCAGGCGCGGGCTCGTGTGCTGCGGACCCCAGGCTCCCAAGCGCGGGCTCGGGAGCTGAGGGCCCCAGGCTCCCAGGCTCCCAGGCTCCCAGGCTCGCATGCGCGGGCTCAGGTCCTGCGGACCCCAGGCTCCCACGCTCCCAGGCTTCCAGGCTCCCAGGCGCTGCTAGGGTGCTGCGGACCCCAGGCTCCCAGGCTCCCAGGCGCAGGCTAGGGTGCTGCGGACCCAAGGCCCCCAGCCTCCCAGGCTCCCAGGCTCCCAGGCGCGGGCTCGGGTGCTGCGGACCCCAGGCTCCCAGGCTCCCAGGCTCCCAGGCTCCCAGGCTCCAAGGCGCGGGCTCGGGACCTGAGGGCCCCAGGCTCCCAGGCTCGCAGGCGCTGGCTAGGGTTCTGCGGATCCCAGACCCCCAGCCTCCCAGGCTCCCAGGCTCCCAGGCTCCCAGGCGCGGGCTCAGGTCCTGCGGACCGCAGGCTCCCAAGCTCCCAGGCTCCCAGGCTCCCAGGCGCTGCTAGGGTGCTGCGGACCCCAGGCTCCCCGGCTCCCAGGCGCGGGCTAGGGTGCTGCGGACCCCAGGCCACCAGCCTCCCAGGCTCCCAGGCTCCCAGACATGGTCTATTGTGCTGCGGACCCCAGACTCCCAGGCTCCCAGGCTCCCAGGCTCCCAGGCGCGGGATAGGGTGCTGCGGACCCCAGGCCCCCAGGCTCCCAGGCTCCCAGGCGCGGGCTCGGGATCTGAGGGCCCCAGGCCCCCAGCCTCCCAGGCTCCCAGGCGCGGGATACGGTGCTGCGGACCCCAGGCCCTCAGGCTCCCAGGCTCCTAGGCGCGGGGTAGGGTGGTGCAGACCCCAGGCTCCCAGGCTCCCAGGCTCCCAGGCGCCGGCTCAGGTGCTGCGGACCCCAGGCTCCCAGGCTCCCATGCTCCCAGGCGCGGGCTAGGGTGCTGCGGACCCCAGGCTCCCAGGATCCCAGGCTCCCAGGCTCCCCGGCGCGGGCTCGGGAGCTGAGGGCCCCAGGCTCCCAGGCTCCCAGGCGCGGGCTAGGGTGCTGCGGAACCCAGGCCCCCAGCCTCCCAGGCTCCCAGGCTCCCAGGCGCGGGCTCGTGTGCTGCGGACCCCAGGCTCCCAAGCGCGGGCTCGGGAGCTGAGGGCCCCAGGCCCCCAGCCTCCCAGGCTCCAAGGCTCCCAGGCTCCCAGGCGCTGCTAGGGTGCTGCGGACCCCAGGCTCCCAGGCTACCAGGCGCGGGCTAGGGTGCTGCGGACCCCAGGCCCCCAGCCTCCCAGGCTCCCTGGATCCCAGCCGCGGTCTATGGTGCTGCGGACCCCAGACTTCCAGGCTCCCAGGCTCCCAGGCGCGGGCTCGTGTGCTGCGGACCCCAGGCTCACAAGCACGGGCTCGGGAGCTGAGGGCCCCAGGCCCCCAGCCTCCCAGGCTCCCAGGCTCCCAGGCGCGGGATATGGTGCTGCGGACCCCAGACTCCCAGGCTCCCAGGCTCCCAGGCTCCCAGGCGCTGCTAGGGTGCTGCGGACCCCATGCCCCCAGCCTCCCAGGCTCCCAGGCTCCGGCTCGGGTGCTGCGGACCCCAGGCTCCCAGGCTCCCAGGCTCCCAGGCGCGGGCTCGGGAGCTGAGGGCCCCAGGCTCCCAGGCTCCAGGCGCGGGCTAGGGTGCTGCGGACCCCAGGCCCCCAGCCTCCCAGGCTCCCAGGCTCCCAGGCGCGGGCTCGTGTGCTGCGGACCCCAGGCTCACAAGCACGGGCTCGGGAGCTGAGGGCCCCAGGCCCCCAGCCTCCCAGGCTCCCAGGCTCCCAGGCGCGGGATATGGTGCTGCGGACCCCAGACTCCCAGGCTCCCAGGCTCCCAGGCTCCCAGGCGCTGCTAGGGTGCTGCGGACCCCATGCCCCCAGCCTCCCAGGCTCCCAGGCTCCCAGGCGCGGGCTCGTGTGCTGCGGACCCCAGGCTCCCAGGCTCCCAGGCTCCCAGGCGCGGGCTCGGGAGCTGAGGGCCCCAGGCTCCCAGGCTCCAGGCGCGGGCTCGTGTGCTGCGGACCCCAGGCTCCCAAGCGCGGGCTCGTGAGCTGAGGGCCCCAGGCTCCCAGGCTCCCAGACTCCTAGGCGCTGGCTCAGGTCCTGCGGACCCCAGGCTCCAAAGCTCCCAGGCTCCCAGGCTCCCAGGCGCTGCTAGGTTCCTGCGGACCCCAGGCTCCCAGGCTCCCAGGCGCGGGCTAGGGTGCTGCGGACCCCAGGCCCCCAGCCTCCCAGGCTCCCAGGCTCCCAGGCGCGGTCTATTGTGCTGCGGACCCCAGCCTCCCAGGCTCCCAGGCTCCCAGGCGCGGGCTCGGGTGCTGCGGACCCCAGGCTCCCAGGCTCCCAGGCTCCCAGGCGCGGGCTCGGGAGCTGAGGGCCCCGGGCTCCAAGGCTCCCAGGCTCCCAGGCGCGGGCTCGTGTGCTGCGGACCCCAGGCGCCCAGGCGCGGGCTCGTGTGCTGCGGACTCCAGACTCCCAGTCTCCCAGGCTCCCAGGCGCGGGCTCGTGTGCTGCGGACCCCAGGCTCCCAAGCGCGGGCTCGGGAGCTGAGGGCCCCAGGCTCCCAGGCTCCCAGGCTCCCAGGCGCGGGCTCAGGTCCTGCGGACCCCAGGCTCCCAAGCTCCCAGGATCCCAGGCTCCCAGGCGCTGCTAGGGTGCTGCGGACCCCAGGCTCCCAGGCTCCCAGGCTCCCAGGCAGGGGCTAGGGTGCTGCGGACCCGAGAACCCAGGCTCCCAGGCTCCCAGGCTCCTAGGCGCGGGCTTGAGTGCTGCGGACCCGAGGCTCCCAGGCGCTGGCTTGTGAGCTGCATCTCCCTGGCTTCGAATGCAGGCCCGGGAACTGCCTCCCCCAGGTTCAAAGGCAACCAGGCGCGGGTTCCGGAGCTGCGGCCCCAGGATCCCAGGCTGCCAGGCTCCCAGGCGCGGCTAGGGTGCTGCGGACCCCAGGCCCCCAGCCTCCCAGGCTCCCAGGCTCCCAGGCGCGGGCTCGTGTGCTGCGGACCCCAGGCTCCCGTGCGCGGGCTCGGGAGCTGAGGGCCCCAGGCTCCCAGGCTCCCAGGCTCCCAGGCTCCCATGCGCGGGCTCAGGTCCTGCGGACCCCAGGCTCCCACGCTCCCAGGCTCCCAGGCTCCCAGGCGCTGCTAGGGTGCTGCGGACCCCAGGCTCCCAGGCTCCCAGGCGCGGGCTAGGGTGCTACGGACCCAAGGCCCCCAGCCTCCCAGGCTCCCAGGCTCCCAGGCGCGGTCTATGGTGCTGCGGACCCCAGACTCCCAGGCTCCCAGGCTCCCAGGCTCCCAGGCGCGGGCTCGGGTGCTGCGGACCCCAGGCTCCCAGGCTCCCAGGCTCCCAGGCTCCAAGGCGCGGGCTCGGGACCTGAGGGCCCCAGGCTCCCAGGCTCGCAGGCGCTGGCTAGGGTTCTGCGGATCCCAGGCCCCCAGCCTCCCAGGCTCCCAGGCTCCCAGGCTCCCAGGCGCGGGCTCAGGTCCTGCGGACCGCAGGCTCCCAAGCTCCCAGGCTCCCAGGCTCCCAGGCGCTGCTAGGGTGCTGCGGACCCCAGGCTCCCCGGCTCCCAGGCGCGGGCTAGGGTGCTGCGGACCCCAGGCCACCAGCCTCCCAGGCTCCCAGGCTCCCAGGCATGGTCTATTGTGCTGCGGACCCCAGACTCCCAGGCTCCCAGGCTCCCAGGCTCCCAGGCGCGGGATAGGGTGCTGCGGACCCCAGGCCCCCAGGCTCCCAGGCTCCCAGGCGCGGGCTCGGGATCTGAGGGCTCCAGGCCCCCAGCCTCCCAGGCTCCCAGGCGCGGGATACGGTGCTGCGGACCCCAGGCCCCCAGGCTCCCAGGCTCACAGGCTCCCAGGCGCGGGCTCGGGAGCTGAGGGTCCCAGGCTCCCAGGCTCCCAGGCTCCTAGGCGCGGAGTAGGGTGGTGCAGACCCCAGGCTCCCAGGCTCCCAGGCTCCCAGGCGCCGGCTCAGGTGCTGCGGACCCCAGGCTCCCAGGCTCCCATGCTCCCAGGCGCGGGCTAGGGTGCTGCGGACCCCAGGCTCCCAGGATCCCAGGCTCCCAGGCTCCCCGGCGCGGGCTCGGGAGCTGAGGGCCCCAGGCTCCCAGGCTCCCAGGCGCGGGCTAGGGTGCTGCGGACCCCAGGCCCCCAGCCTCCCAGGCTCCCAGGCTCCCAGGCGCGGGCTCGTGTGCTGCGGACCCCAGGCTCCCAAGCGCGGGCTCGGGAGCTGAGGGCCCCAGGCCCCCAGCCTCCCAGGCTCCAAGGCTCCCAGGCTCCCAGGCGCTGCTAGGGTGCTGCGGACCCCAGGCTCCCAGGCTACCAGGCGCGGGCTAGGGTGCTGCGGACCCCAGGCCCCCAGCCTCCCAGGCTCCCTGGATCCCAGCCGCGGTCTATGGTGCTGCGGACCCCAGACTCCCAGGCTCCCAGGCTCCCAGGCGCGGGCTCGTGTGCTGCGGACCCCAGGCTCACAAGCGCGGGCTCGGGAGCTGAGGGCCCCAGGCCCCCACCCTCCCAGGCTCCCAGGCTCCCAGGCGCGGGATATGGTGCTGCGGACCCCAGACTCCCAGGCTCCCAGGCTCCCAGGCTCCCAGGCGCTGCTAGGGTGCTGCGGACCCCAGGCCCCCAGCCTCCCAGGATCCCAGGATCCCAGGCGAGGTCTATGGTGCTGCGGACCCCAGGCTCCCAGGTCCCCAGGCTCCCAGGCTCCCAGGCTCGGGCTCGTGTGCTGCGGACCCCAGGCTCCCAAGCGCGGGCTCGGGAGCTGAGGGCCCCAGGCTCCCAGGCTCCCAGGCTCCCATGCGCGGGCTCAGGTCCTGCGGACCCCAGGCTCCCACGCTCCCAGGCTCCCAGGCTCCCAGGCGCTGCTAGGGTGCTGCGGATCCCAGGCTCCCAGGCTCCCAGGCGCGTGATAGGGTGCTGCGGACCCCAGGCCCCCAGGCTCCCAGGCTCCCAGGCTCCCAGGCGCGGTCTCGGGGTCTGAGGGCCCCAGGCCCCCAGCCTCCCAGGGTCCCAGGCGCGGGATACGGTGCTGCGGAACCCAGGCCCCCAGGCTCCCAGGCTCCCAGGCTCCCAGGCGCGGGCTCGGGAGCTGAGGGCCCCAGGCTCCCAGGCTCCCAGGCTCCTAGGCGCGGGGTAGGGTGGTGCAGACCCCAGGCTCCCAGGCTCCCAGGCTCCCAGGCGCGGGCTAGGGTGCTGGGTACCCCAGGCTCCCAGGCGCGGGATAGGGTGCTGCGGACCCCAGGTCCCCAGGCTTCCAGGCTCCCAGGCTCGGGCTTGTGTGCTGCGGACCCCACGCTCCCAAGCGCGAGCTCGGGAGCTGAGGGCCCCAGGCTCCCAGGCTCCCAAGCTCCCAGTCTACCATGCGCGGGCTCAGGTCCTGCGGACCCCAGGCTCCCAAACTCCCAGGCTCCCAGGCGCTGCTAGGGTGCTGCGGACCCCAGGCTCCCAGGCTCCCAGGCGCGGGCTAGGGTGCTGCGGACCCCAGGCCCCCAGCCTCCCAGGCTCCCAGGCTCCCAGGCGCGGTCTATGGTGCTGCGGACCCCAGACTCCCAGGCTCCCAGGCTCCCAGGCGCGGGCTCGGGTGCTGCGGACCCCAGGCCCCCAGCCTCCCAGGCTCCCAGGCGCGGTCTATGGTGCTGTGGACCCAGGCTCCCAGGCTCCCAGGCTCCCAGGCTCCCAGGCGCGGGCTAGGGTGCTGCGGACCCCAGGCCCCCAGCCTCCCAGGCTCCCAGGCTCCCAGGCGCGGTCTATGGTGCTGCGGACCCCAGACTCCCAGGCTCCCAGGCTCCCAGGCGCGGGCTCGTGTGCTACGGACCCCAGGCTCCCAAGCGCGGGCTCGGGAGCTGAGGGCCCAAGGCTCCCAGGCTCCCAGGCTCCCAGGCGCGGGCTCAGGTCCTGCGGACCGCAGGCTCCCAAGCTCCCAGGCTCCCAGGCTCCCAGGCGCTGCTAGGGTGCTGCGGACCCCAGGCTCCCAGGTTCCCAGGCGCGGGTTAGGGTGCTGTGGACCCCAGGCCCCCAGCCTCCCAGGCTCCCAGGCTCCCAGGCGCGGTCTATGGTGCTGCGGACCACAGACTCCCAGGCTCCCAGACTCCCAGGCTCCCAGGCGCGGGCTCGTGTGCTGCGGACCCCAGGCTCCCAAGCGCGGGCTCGGGAGCTGGGGGCCCCAGGCCCCCAGGCTCCCAGCCTCCCAGGCTCCCAGGCTCCCAGGCGCGGGCTCGGTTGCTGCGGACCCCAGGCTCCCAGGCTCCCAGGCTCCCAGGCTCCCAGGCGCGGGCTCGGGTGCTGCGGACCCCAGGCTCCCAGGCTCCCAGGCTCCCAGGCTCCAAGGCGCGGGCTCGGGAGCTGAGGGCCCCAGGCTCCCAGGCTCCCAGGCTCCTAGGCGCGGGGTAGGGTGGTGCGGACCCCAGGCTTCCAGGCTCCCAGGCTCCCAGGCGCGGGCTCAGGTGCTGCGGACCCCAGGCTCCAGGGTCCCAGGCTCCCATGCGCGTGCTCGGGTGCTGCGGACCCCAGGCCCCAGCCTCCCAAGCTCCCATGCACCCAGGCGGGGTCTAGGGTGCTGCGGACCCCAGAACCCAGGCTCCCAGGCTCCCAGGCGCTGCTAGGGTGCTGCCGACCCCATGCTCCCAGGCTCCCAGGATCCCAGGCTCCCAGGCGAAGATCGAAAGCTGCTGAAAACCAGTATCCGGCCTCCCGTGCGTTTGCTCGGGAGATGCGTGCCCCAGGCTCCCTAGCGCGTGCTCGTGAGCTGGGACCCCAAGGCTCATAGGCTAACAGGTGCGTTCTTGGGAGATTGTGCCCGCAGGCTCACAGGCTCCCAGGCGCGTGCTCGTGTGCTGCGCACCCCAGGCTCCCAGGCGCGTGCACGTGAGCTGGGACCCCAAGGCTCACAGGCTACCAGGCGCGGGATCGGGAGCTGGGCTTCACAGGCTCCCAGGCGCGGGCTGCTGTGCTGCGCACCCCAGGCTCCCCTGCGCTGGCTCGTGAGCTGCATTTCCCTGGGATCGAGTGCAGGCCCGGGAGCTGCCTCCCCCAGGTCCAAAGGCAACCAGGCGCGGGATCCGGAGCTGCGGCCCCAGGATCCCAGGCTCCCAGGCTCCCAGGCGCGGGCTCAGGTCCTGCGGACCCCAGGCTCCCAAGCTCCCAGGCTCCCAGGCTCCCAGGCGCTGCTAGGGTGCTGCGGACACCAGTCTCCCAGGCTCCCAGGCTCCCAGGCACGGGCTAGGGTGCTGCGGACCCCAGGCCCCCAGGCTCCCAGGCTCCCAGGCTCGCAGGCTCGCAGGCGCGGGCTCGGGAGCTGAGGGCCCCAGGCTCCCAGGCTCCCAGGCTCCCAGGCTCCCAGGCGCGGGCTAGAGTGCTGCGTACCCCATGCTCCCAGGCTCCCAGGCTCCCAGGCGCGGGCTCGGGAGCTGCGGACCCCAGACTCCCAGTCTCCCAGGCTCCCAGGCGCGGGCTCGTGTGCTGCGGACCCCAGGCTCCCAAGCGCGGGCTCGGGAGCTGAGGGCCCCAGGCTCCCAGGCTCCCAGGCGCCCAGGCGCGGGCTCAGGTCCTGCGGACCCCAGGCTCCCAAGGTCCCAGGCTCCCAGGCTCCCAGGCGCTGCTAGGGTGCTGCGGACCCCAGGCTCCCAGGCTCCCAGGCGCGGGCTAGGGTGCTGCGGACGCCAGGCGCCCAGCCTCCCAGGCTCCCAGGCTCCCAGGCGCTGTCTATTGTGCTGCGGACCCCAGACTCCCAGGCTCCCAGGCTCCCAGGCGCGGGATAGGGTGCTGCGGACCCCAGGCCCCCAGGCTCCCAGGCTCCCAGGTTCCCAGGCGCGGGCTCGGGAGGTAGGGCCTCAGGCCCCCACCCTCCCAGGCTCCCAGGCTCCCAGGCTCCCATTCTCCCAGGCGCTGCTATGGTGCTGCGGACCCCAGGCTCCCAGGCTCCCAGGCGCGGGCTAGGGTGCTGCGGACCCCAGGCCCCCAGCCTCCCAGGCTCCCAGGCTCCCAGGCTCCCATGCGCGGGCTCAGGTCCTGCGGACCCCAGGCTCCCAAGCTCCCAGGCTCCCAGGCTCCCAGGCGCTGCTAGGGTGCTGCGGACCCCAGGCTCCCAGGCTCCCAGGCGCGGGCTAGGGTGCTGCGGACCCCAGGCCCCCAGCCTCCCAGGCTCCCAGGCTCCCAGGCGCGGTCTATGGTGCTGCGGACCCCAGACTCCCAGGCTCCCAGGCTCCCAGGCTCCCAGGCGCGGGCTCGGGTGCTGCGGACCCCAGGCTCCCAGGCTCCCAGGCTCCCAGGCGCTGGCTAGGGTACTGCGGATCCCAGGCCCGCAGCCTCCCAGGCTCCCAGGCTCCCAGGCTCCCAGACGCGGGCTCGTGTGCTGCGGACCCCAGGTTCCCAAGCGCGGGCTCGGGAGCTGAGGGCCCCAGGCTCCCAGGCTCCCAGGCTCCCAGGCTCCCAGGCGCGGGCTCGTGTGCTGCGGACCCCAGGCTCCCAAGCGCGGGCTCGGGAGCTGAGGGCCCCAGGATCCCAGGCTCCCAGGCTCCCTGGCGCGGGCTACGGTGCTGCGGACCCCGGGCCCCCAGCCGCCCAGGCTCCCAGACTCCCAGGCGCGGGCTCGTGTGCTGCGGACCCCAGGCTCCCAAGCGCGGGCTCGGGAGCTGAGGGCCCCAGGCCCCCAGCCTCCCAGGCTCCCAGGCTCCCAGGCGCGGGCTCGTTTGCTGCGGACCCCAGGCTCCCAAGCGCGGGCTCGGGAGCTGAGGGCCCCAGGCCCCCAGCCTCCCAGGCTCCCAGGCTCCCAGGCGCGGGATAGGGTGCTGCGGACCCCAGGTCCCCAGGCTCCCAGGCGCGGGCTCGTGTCCTGCGGACCCCAGGCTCCCAAGCGCGGGCACGGGAGCTGAGGGCCCCAGGCTCCCAAGCACCCAGGCTCCCAGGCTCCCAGGCGCGGGCTCAGGTCCTGCGGACCCCAGGCTCCCAAGCTCCCAGGCTCCCAGGCTCCCAGGCGCTGCTAGGGTGCTGCGGACCCCAGGCTCCCAGGCTCCCAGGCGCGGTCTATTGTGCTGCGGACCCCAGACTCCCAGGCTCCCAGGCTCCCAGGCTCCCAAGCGCTGCTAGGGTGCTGCGTACCCCAGGCTCCCAGGCTCCCAGGCGCGGGCTCGTGTGCTGCGGACCCCAGGCTCACAAGCACGGGCTCGGGAGCTGAGGGCCCCAGGCCCCCAGCCTCCCAGGCTCCCAGGCTCCCAGGCGCGGGATAGGGTGCTGCGGACCCCAGGTCCCCAGGCTCCCAGGCGCGGGCTCGTGTCCTGCGGACCCAAGGCTCCCAAGCGCGGGCTCGGGAGCTGAGGGCCCCAGGCTCCCAAGCACCCAGGCTCCCAGGCTCCCAGGCGCGGGCTCAGGTCCTGCGGACCCCAGGCTCCCAAGCTCCCAGGCTCCCAGGCTCCCAGGCGCTGCTAGGGTGCTGCGGACCCCAGGCTCCCAGGCTCCCAGGCGCGGTCTATTGTGCTGCGGACCCCAGACTCCCAGGCTCCCAGGCTCCCAGGCTCCCAGGCGCTGCTAGGGTGCTGCGTACCCCAGGCTCCCAGGCTCCCAGGCGCGGGCTCGTGTGCTGCGGACCCCAGGCTCACAAGCACGGGCTCGGGAGCTGAGGGCCCCAGGCCCCCAGCCTCCCAGGCTCCCAGGCTCCCAGGCGCGGGATATGGTGCTGCGGACCCCAGACTCCCAGGCTCCCAGGCTCCCAGGCTCCCAGGCGCTGCTAGGGTGCTGCGGACCCCATGCCCCCAGCCTCCCAGGCTCCCAGACTCCCAGGCGCGGGCTCGGGTGCTGCGGACCCCAGGCTCCCAGGCTCCCAGGCTCCCAGGCGCGGGCTCGGGAGCTGAGGGCCCCAGGCTCCCAGGCTCCAGGCGCGGGCTCGTGTGCTGCGGACCCCAGGCTCCCAAGCGCGGGCTCGTGAGCTGAGGGCCCCAGGCTCCCAGGCTCCCAGACTCCTAGGCGCTGGCTCAGGTCCTGCGGACCCCAGGCTCCAAAGCTCCCAGGCTCCCAGGCTCCCAGGCGCTGCTAGGTTCCTGCGGACCCCAGGCTCCCAGGCTCCCAGGCGCGGGCTAGGGTGCTGCGGACCCCAGGCCCCCAGCCTCCCAGGCTCCCAGGCTCCCAGGCGCGGTCTATTGTGCTGCGGACCCCAGCCTCCCAGGCTCCCAGGCTCCCAGGCGCGGGCTCGGGTGCTGCGGAACCCAGGCTCCCAGGCTCCCAGGCTCCCAGGCGCGGGCTCGGGAGCTGAGGGCCCCGGGCTCCCAGGCTCCCAGGCTCCCAGGCGCGGGCTCGTGTGCTGCGGACCCCAGGCGCCCAGGCGCGGGCTCGGGTGCTGCGGACTCCAGACTCCCAGTCTCCCAGGCTCCCAGGCGCGGGCTCGTGTGCTGCGGACCCCAGGCTCCCAAGCGCGGGCTCGGGAGCTGAGGGCCCCAGGCTCCCAGGCTCCCAGGCTCCCAGGCTCGCATGCGCGGGCTCAGGTCCTGCGGACCCCAGGCTCCCACGCTCCCAGGCTTCCAGGCTCCCAGGCGCTGCTAGGGTGCTGCGGACCCCAGGCTCCCAGGCTCCCAGGCGCAGGCTAGGGTGCTGCGGACCCAAGGCCCCCAGCCTCCCAGGCTCCCAGGCTCCCAGGCGCGGGCTCGGGTGCTGCGGACCCCAGGCTCCCAGGCTCCCAGGCTCCCAGGCTCCCAGGCTCCAAGGCGCGGGCTCGGGACCTGAGGGCCCCAGGCTCCCAGGCTCGCAGGCGCTGGCTAGGGTTCTGCGGATCCCAGACCCCCAGCCTCCCAGGCTCCCAGGCTCCCAGGCTCCCAGGCGCGGGCTCAGGTCCTGCGGACCGCAGGCTCCCAAGCTCCCAGGCTCCCAGGCTCCCAGGCGCTGCTAGGGTGCTGCGGACCCCAGGCTCCCCGGCTCCCAGGCGCGGGCTAGGGTGCTGCGGACCCCAGGCCACCAGCCTCCCAGGCTCCCAGGCTCCCAGACATGGTCTATTGTGCTGCGGACCCCAGACTCCCAGGCTCCCAGGCTCCCAGGCTCCCAGGCGCGGGATAGGGTGCTGCGGACCCCAGGCCCCCAGGCTCCCAGGCTCCCAGGCGCGGGCTCGGGATCTGAGGGCCCCAGGCCCCCAGCCTCCCAGGCTCCCAGGCGCGGGATACGGTGCTGCGGACCCCAGGCCCTCAGGCTCCCAGGCTCCTAGGCGCGGGGTAGGGTGGTGCAGACCCCAGGCTCCCAGGCTCCCAGGCTCCCAGGCGCCGGCTCAGGTGCTGCGGACCCCAGGCTCCCAGGCTCCCATGCTCCCAGGCGCGGGCTAGGGTGCTGCGGACCCCAGGCTCCCAGGATCCCAGGCTCCCAGGCTCCCCGGCGCGGGCTCGGGAGCTGAGGGCCCCAGGCTCCCAGGCTCCCAGGCGCGGGCTAGGGTGCTGCGGAACCCAGGCCCCCAGCCTCCCAGGCTCCCAGGCTCCCAGGCGCGGGCTCGTGTGCTGCGGACCCCAGGCTCCCAAGCGCGGGCTCGGGAGCTGAGGGCCCCAGGCCCCCAGCCTCCCAGGCTCCAAGGCTCCCAGGCTCCCAGGCGCTGCTAGGGTGCTGCGGACCCCAGGCTCCCAGGCTACCAGGCGCGGGCTAGGGTGCTGCGGACCCCAGGCCCCCAGCCTCCCAGGCTCCCTGGATCCCAGCCGCGGTCTATGGTGCTGCGGACCCCAGACTTCCAGGCTCCCAGGCTCCCAGGCGCGGGCTCGTGTGCTGCGGACCCCAGGCTCACAAGCACGGGCTCGGGAGCTGAGGGCCCCAGGCCCCCAGCCTCCCAGGCTCCCAGGCTCCCAGGCGCGGGATATGGTGCTGCGGACCCCAGACTCCCAGGCTCCCAGGCTCCCAGGCTCCCAGGCGCTGCTAGGGTGCTGCGGACCCCATGCCCCCAGCCTCCCAGGCTCCCAGGCTCCGGCTCGGGTGCTGCGGACCCCAGGCTCCCAGGCTCCCAGGCTCCCAGGCGCGGGCTCGGGAGCTGAGGGCCCCAGGCTCCCAGGCTCCAGGCGCGGGCTAGGGTGCTGCGGACCCCAGGCCCCCAGCCTCCCAGGCTCCCAGGCTCCCAGGCGCGGGCTCGTGTGCTGCGGACCCCAGGCTCACAAGCACGGGCTCGGGAGCTGAGGGCCCCAGGCCCCCAGCCTCCCAGGCTCCCAGGCTCCCAGGCGCGGGATATGGTGCTGCGGACCCCAGACTCCCAGGCTCCCAGGCTCCCAGGCTCCCAGGCGCTGCTAGGGTGCTGCGGACCCCATGCCCCCAGCCTCCCAGGCTCCCAGGCTCCCAGGCGCGGGCTCGTGTGCTGCGGACCCCAGGCTCCCAGGCTCCCAGGCTCCCAGGCGCGGGCTCGGGAGCTGAGGGCCCCAGGCTCCCAGGCTCCAGGCGCGGGCTCGTGTGCTGCGGACCCCAGGCTCCCAAGCGCGGGCTCGTGAGCTGAGGGCCCCAGGCTCCCAGGCTCCCAGACTCCTAGGCGCTGGCTCAGGTCCTGCGGACCCCAGGCTCCAAAGCTCCCAGGCTCCCAGGCTCCCAGGCGCTGCTAGGTTCCTGCGGACCCCAGGCTCCCAGGCTCCCAGGCGCGGGCTAGGGTGCTGCGGACCCCAGGCCCCCAGCCTCCCAGGCTCCCAGGCTCCCAGGCGCGGTCTATTGTGCTGCGGACCCCAGCCTCCCAGGCTCCCAGGCTCCCAGGCGCGGGCTCGGGTGCTGCGGACCCCAGGCTCCCAGGCTCCCAGGCTCCCAGGCGCGGGCTCGGGAGCTGAGGGCCCCGGGCTCCAAGGCTCCCAGGCTCCCAGGCGCGGGCTCGTGTGCTGCGGACCCCAGGCGCCCAGGCGCGGGCTCGTGTGCTGCGGACTCCAGACTCCCAGTCTCCCAGGCTCCCAGGCGCGGGCTCGTGTGCTGCGGACCCCAGGCTCCCAAGCGCGGGCTCGGGAGCTGAGGGCCCCAGGCTCCCAGGCTCCCAGGCTCCCAGGCGCGGGCTCAGGTCCTGCGGACCCCAGGCTCCCAAGCTCCCAGGATCCCAGGCTCCCAGGCGCTGCTAGGGTGCTGCGGACCCCAGGCTCCCAGGCTCCCAGGCTCCCAGGCAGGGGCTAGGGTGCTGCGGACCCGAGAACCCAGGCTCCCAGGCTCCCAGGCTCCTAGGCGCGGGCTTGAGTGCTGCGGACCCGAGGCTCCCAGGCGCTGGCTTGTGAGCTGCATCTCCCTGGCTTCGAATGCAGGCCCGGGAACTGCCTCCCCCAGGTTCAAAGGCAACCAGGCGCGGGTTCCGGAGCTGCGGCCCCAGGATCCCAGGCTGCCAGGCTCCCAGGCGCGGCTAGGGTGCTGCGGACCCCAGGCCCCCAGCCTCCCAGGCTCCCAGGCTCCCAGGCGCGGGCTCGTGTGCTGCGGACCCCAGGCTCCCGTGCGCGGGCTCGGGAGCTGAGGGCCCCAGGCTCCCAGGCTCCCAGGCTCCCAGGCTCCCATGCGCGGGCTCAGGTCCTGCGGACCCCAGGCTCCCACGCTCCCAGGCTCCCAGGCTCCCAGGCGCTGCTAGGGTGCTGCGGACCCCAGGCTCCCAGGCTCCCAGGCGCGGGCTAGGGTGCTACGGACCCAAGGCCCCCAGCCTCCCAGGCTCCCAGGCTCCCAGGCGCGGTCTATGGTGCTGCGGACCCCAGACTCCCAGGCTCCCAGGCTCCCAGGCTCCCAGGCGCGGGCTCGGGTGCTGCGGACCCCAGGCTCCCAGGCTCCCAGGCTCCCAGGCTCCAAGGCGCGGGCTCGGGACCTGAGGGCCCCAGGCTCCCAGGCTCGCAGGCGCTGGCTAGGGTTCTGCGGATCCCAGGCCCCCAGCCTCCCAGGCTCCCAGGCTCCCAGGCTCCCAGGCGCGGGCTCAGGTCCTGCGGACCGCAGGCTCCCAAGCTCCCAGGCTCCCAGGCTCCCAGGCGCTGCTAGGGTGCTGCGGACCCCAGGCTCCCCGGCTCCCAGGCGCGGGCTAGGGTGCTGCGGACCCCAGGCCACCAGCCTCCCAGGCTCCCAGGCTCCCAGGCATGGTCTATTGTGCTGCGGACCCCAGACTCCCAGGCTCCCAGGCTCCCAGGCTCCCAGGCGCGGGATAGGGTGCTGCGGACCCCAGGCCCCCAGGCTCCCAGGCTCCCAGGCGCGGGCTCGGGATCTGAGGGCTCCAGGCCCCCAGCCTCCCAGGCTCCCAGGCGCGGGATACGGTGCTGCGGACCCCAGGCCCCCAGGCTCCCAGGCTCACAGGCTCCCAGGCGCGGGCTCGGGAGCTGAGGGTCCCAGGCTCCCAGGCTCCCAGGCTCCTAGGCGCGGAGTAGGGTGGTGCAGACCCCAGGCTCCCAGGCTCCCAGGCTCCCAGGCGCCGGCTCAGGTGCTGCGGACCCCAGGCTCCCAGGCTCCCATGCTCCCAGGCGCGGGCTAGGGTGCTGCGGACCCCAGGCTCCCAGGATCCCAGGCTCCCAGGCTCCCCGGCGCGGGCTCGGGAGCTGAGGGCCCCAGGCTCCCAGGCTCCCAGGCGCGGGCTAGGGTGCTGCGGACCCCAGGCCCCCAGCCTCCCAGGCTCCCAGGCTCCCAGGCGCGGGCTCGTGTGCTGCGGACCCCAGGCTCCCAAGCGCGGGCTCGGGAGCTGAGGGCCCCAGGCCCCCAGCCTCCCAGGCTCCAAGGCTCCCAGGCTCCCAGGCGCTGCTAGGGTGCTGCGGACCCCAGGCTCCCAGGCTACCAGGCGCGGGCTAGGGTGCTGCGGACCCCAGGCCCCCAGCCTCCCAGGCTCCCTGGATCCCAGCCGCGGTCTATGGTGCTGCGGACCCCAGACTCCCAGGCTCCCAGGCTCCCAGGCGCGGGCTCGTGTGCTGCGGACCCCAGGCTCACAAGCGCGGGCTCGGGAGCTGAGGGCCCCAGGCCCCCACCCTCCCAGGCTCCCAGGCTCCCAGGCGCGGGATATGGTGCTGCGGACCCCAGACTCCCAGGCTCCCAGGCTCCCAGGCTCCCAGGCGCTGCTAGGGTGCTGCGGACCCCATGCCCCCAGCCTCCCAGGCTCCCAGGCTCCCAGGCTCCCAGGCGCGGGGTCGTGTGCTGCGGACCCCAGGCTCCCAGGCTCCCAGGCTCCCAGGCGCGGGCTCGGGAGCTGAGGGCCCCAGGCTCCCAGGCTCCAGGCGCGGGCTAGGGTGCTGCGGACCCCAGGCCCCCAGGCTCCGAGGCTCCCAGGCTCCCAGGCTCCCAGGCGCGGGCTCGTGTGCTGCGGACCCCAGGCTCCCAAGCGCGGGCTCGTGAGCTGAGGGCCCCAGGCTCCCAGGCTCCCAGACTCCTAGGCGCTGGCTCAGGTCCTGAGGACCCCAGGCTCCAAAGCTCCCAGGCTCCCAGGCTCCCAGGCGCTGCTAGGTTCCTGCGGACCCCAGGCTCCCAGGCTCCCAGGCGCGGGCTAGGGTGCTGCGGACCCCAGGCCCCCAGCCTCCCAGGCTCCCAGGCTCCCAGGCGCGGTCTATTGTGCTGCGGACCCCAGACTCCCAGGCTCCCAGGCTCCCAGGCGCGGGATAGGGTGCTGCGGACCCCAGGCCCCCAGCCTCCCAGGCTCCCAGGCTCCCAGGCGCGGTCTATTGTGCTGCGGACCCCAGACTCCCAGGCTCCCAGGCTCCCAGGCGCGGGATAGGGTGCTGCGGACCCCAGGCCCCCAGGCTCCCAGGCTCCCAGGCTCCCAGGCGCGGGCTCGGGAGCTGAGGGCCCCGGGCTCCCAGGCTCCCAGGCTCCCAGGCGCGGGCTCGTGTGCTGCGGACCCCAGGCGCCCAGGCGCGGGCTCGGGTGCTGCGGACTCCAGACTCCCAGTCTCCCAGGCTCCCAGGCGCGGGCTCGTGTGCTGCGGACCCCAGGCTCCCAAGCGCGGGCTCGGGAGCTGAGGGCCCCAGGCTCCCAGGCTCCCAGGCTCCCAGGCGCGGGCTCAGGTCCTGCGGACCCCAGGCTCCCAAGCTCCCAGGCTCCCAGGCTCCCAGGCGCTGCTAGGGTGCTGCGTACCCCAGGCTCCCAGGCTCCCAGGCTCCCAGGCAGGGGCTAGGGTGCTGCGGACCCCAGAACCCAGGCTCCCAGGCTCCCAGGCTCCTAGGCGCGGGCTTGAGTGCTGCGGACCCGAGGCTCCCAGGCGCTGGCTTGTGAGCTGCATCTCCCTGGCTTCGAGTGCAGGCCCGGGAACTGCCTCCCCCAGGTTCAAAGGCAACCAGGCGCGGGTTCCGGACCTGCGGCCCCAGGATCCCAGGCTGCCAGGCTCCCAGGCGCGGGCTAGGGTGCTGCGGACCCCAGGCCCCCAGCCTCCCAGGCTCCCAGGCTCCCAGGCGCGGGCTCGTGTGCTGCGGACCCCAGGCTCCCGTGCGCGGGCTCGGGAGCTGAGGGCCCCAGGCTCCCAGGCTCCCAGGCTCCCAGGCTCCCATGCGCGGGCTCAGGTCCTGCGGACCCCAGGCTCCCACGCTCCCAGGCTCCCAGGCTCCCAGGCGCTGCTAGGGTGCTGCGGACCCCAGGCTCCCAGGCTCCCAGGCGCGGGCTAGGGTGCTGCGGACCCAAGGCCCCCAGGCTCCCAGGCTCCCAGGCGCGGTCTATGGTGCTGCGGACCCCAGACTCCCAGGCTCCCAGGCTCCCAGGCTCCCAGGCGCGGGCTCGGGTGCTGCGGACCCCAGGCTCCCAGGCTCCCAGGCTCCCAGGCTCCAAGGCGCGGGCTCGGGACCTGAGGGCCCCAGGCTCCCAGGCTCGCAGGCGCTGGCTAGGGTTCTGCGGATCCCAGGCCCCCAGCCTCCCAGGCTCCCAGGCTCCCAGGCGCGGGCTCAGGTCCTGCGGACCGCAGGCTCCCAAGCTCCCAGGCTCCCAGGCTCCCAGGCGCTGCTAGGGTGCTGCGGACCCCAGGCTCCCCGGCTCCCAGGCGCGGGCTAGGGTGCTGCGGACCCCAGGCCACCAGCCTCCCAGGCTCCCAGGCTCCCAGGCATGGTCTATTGTGCTGCGGACCCCAGACTCCCAGGCTCCCAGGCTCCCAGGCGCGGGATAGGGTGCTGCGGACCCCAGGCCCCCAGGCTCCCAGGCTCCCAGGCGCGGGCTCGGGATCTGAGGGCCCCAGGCCCCCAGCCTCCCAGGCTCCCAGGCGCGGGATACGGTGCTGCGGACCCCAGGCCCCCAGGCTCCCAGGCTCCCAGGCTCCCAGGCGCGGGCTCGGGAGCTGAGGGTCCCAGGCTCCCAGGCTCCCAGGCTCCTAGGCGCGGGGTAGGGTGGTGCAGACCCCAGGCTCCCAGGCTCCCAGGCTCCCAAGCGCCGGCTCAGGTGCTGCGGACCCCAGGCTCCCAGGCTCCCAGGCGCGGGCTAGGGTGCTGCGGACCCCAGGCTCCCAGGCTCCCAGGCTCCCAGGCTCCCAGGCGCGGGCTCGGGTGCTGCGGACCCCAGGCTCCCAGGCTCCCAGGCTCCCAGGCTCCAAGGCGCGGGCTCGGGACCTGAGGGCCCCAGGCTCCCAGGCTCGCAGGCGCTGGCTAGGGTTCTGCGGATCCCAGGCCCCCAGCCTCCCAGGCTCCCAGGCTCCCAGGCTCCCAGGCGCGGGCTCAGGTCCTGCGGACCGCAGGCTCCCAAGCTCCCAGGCTCCCAGGCTCCCAGGCGCTGCTAGGGTGCTGCGGACCCCAGGCTCCCCGGCTCCCAGGCGCGGGCTAGGGTGCTGCGGACCCCAGGCCACCAGCCTCCCAGGCTCCCAGGCTCCCAGGCATGGTCTATTGTGCTGCGGACCCCAGACTCCCAGGCTCCCAGGCTCCCAGGCTCCCAGGCGCGGGATAGGGTGCTGCGGACCCCAGGCCCCCAGGCTCCCAGGCTCCCAGGCGCGGGCTCGGGATCTGAGGGCTCCAGGCCCCCAGCCTCCCAGGCTCCCAGGCGCGGGATACGGTGCTGCGGACCCCAGGCCCCCAGGCTCCCAGGCTCACAGGCTCCCAGGCGCGGGCTCGGGAGCTGAGGGTCCCAGGCTCCCAGGCTCCCAGGCTCCTAGGCGCGGGGTAGGGTGGTGCAGACCCCAGGCTCCCAGGCTCCCAGGCTCCCAGGCGCCGGCTCAGGTGCTGCGGACCCCAGGCTCCCAGGCTCCCATGCTCCCAGGCGCGGGCTAGGGTGCTGCGGACCCCAGGCTCCCAGGATCCCAGGCTCCCAGGCTCCCCGGCGCGGGCTCGGGAGCTGAGGGCCCCAGGCTCCCAGGCTCCCAGGCGCGGGCTAGGGTGCTGCGGACCCCAGGCCCCCAGCCTCCCAGGCTCCCAGGCTCCCAGGCGCGGGCTCGTGTGCTGCGGACCCCAGGCTCCCAAGCGCGGGCTCGGGAGCTGAGGGCCCCAGGCCCCCAGCCTCCCAGGCTCCAAGGCTCCCAGGCTCCCAGGCGCTGCTAGGGTGCTGCGGACCCCAGGCTCCCAGGCTACCAGGCGCGGGCTAGGGTGCTGCGGACCCCAGGCCCCCAGCCTCCCAGGCTCCCTGGATCCCAGCCGCGGTCTATGGTGCTGCGGACCCCAGACTCCCAGGCTCCCAGGCTCCCAGGCGCGGGCTCGTGTGCTGTGGACCCCAGGCTCACAAGCGCGGGCTCGGGAGCTGAGGGCCCCAGGCCCCCACCCTCCCAGGCTCCCAGGCTCCCAGGCGCGGGATATGGTGCTGCGGACCCCAGACTCCCAGGCTCCCAGGCTCCCAGGCTCCCAGGCGCTGCTAGGGTGCTGCGGACCCCATGCCCCCAGCCTCCCAGGCTCCCAGGCTCCCAGGCTCCCAGGCGCGGGGTCGTGTGCTGCGGACCCCAGGCTCCCAGGCTCCCAGGCTCCCAGGCGCGGGCTCGGGAGCTGAGGGCCCCAGGCTCCCAGGCTCCAGGCGCGGGCTAGGGTGCTGCGGACCCCAGGCCCCCAGGCTCCGAGGCTCCCAGGCTCCCAGGCTCCCAGGCGCGGGCTCGTGTGCTGCGGACCCCAGGCTCCCAAGCGCGGGCTCGTGAGCTGAGGGCCCCAGGCTCCCAGGCTCCCAGACTCCTAGGCGCTGGCTCAGGTCCTGCGGACCCCAGGCTCCAAAGCTCCCAGGCTCCCAGGCTCCCAGGCGCTGCTAGGTTCCTGCGGACCCCAGGCTCCCAGGCTCCCAGGCGCGGGCTAGGGTGCTGCGGACCCCAGGCCCCCAGCCTCCCAGGCTCCCAGGCTCCCAGGCGCGGTCTATTGTGCTGCGGACCCCAGACTCCCAGGCTCCCAGGCTCCCAGGCGCGGGATAGGGTGCTGCGGACCCCAGGCCCCCAGCCTCCCAGGCTCCCAGGCTCCCAGGCGCGGTCTATTGTGCTGCGGACCCCAGACTCCCAGGCTCCCAGGCTCCCAGGCGCGGGATAGGGTGCTGCGGACCCCAGGCCCCCAGGCTCCCAGGCTCCCAGGCTCCCAGGCGCGGGCTCGGGAGCTGAGGGCCCCGGGCTCCCAGGCTCCCAGGCTCCCAGGCGCGGGCTCGTGTGCTGCGGACCCCAGGCGCCCAGGCGCGGGCTCGGGTGCTGCGGACTCCAGACTCCCAGTCTCCCAGGCTCCCAGGCGCGGGCTCGTGTGCTGCGGACCCCAGGCTCCCAAGCGCGGGCTCGGGAGCTGAGGGCCCCAGGCTCCCAGGCTCCCAGGCGCGGGCTAGGGTGCTGCGATCCCCAGGGCCCCAGCCTCCCAAACTCCCAGGCTCCCAGGCGTGGTCTAGGGTGCTGCGGACCCCAGAACCCAGGCTCCCAGGCTCCCAGGCTCCCAGGCGCTGCTAGGGTGCTGCCGACCCCATGCTCCCAGGCTCCCAGGGTCCCAGGCGCGGGCTCGTGTGCTGAGGATCCCAGGCTACCAGGCTCCCAGGCGAAGATCGAAAGCTGCTCAAAACCAGTATCCGGCCTCCCGTGCGTTTGCTCGGCAGATGCGTGCCCCAGGCTCCCAAGCGCGTGCTCGTGAGATGGGACCCCAAGGCTCATAGGCTAACAGGTGCGTTCTCGGGAGATTGTGCCCGCAGGCTCACAGGATCCCAGGCGCGTGCTCGTGTGCTGCGCACCCCAGGCTCCCAGGCGCGTGCACGTGAGCTGGGAACCCAAGGCTCACAGGCTACCAGGCGCGGGATCGGGGGCTGGGCTTCACAGGCTCCCAGGCGCGGGCTCGTGTGCTGCGCACCCCAGGCTCCCATGCGCTGGCTCGTGAGCTGCGTCTCCCTGGCT
This sequence comes from Muntiacus reevesi, assembly GCF_963930625.1. Lineage (NCBI taxonomy): Eukaryota > Metazoa > Chordata > Mammalia > Artiodactyla > Cervidae > Muntiacus > Muntiacus reevesi. The sequence continues at coordinate 130,349 of NC_089264.1, forward strand.
TCGAGTGCAGGCCCGGGAGCTGCCTCCCCGAGGTTCAAAGGCAACCAGGCGCGGGTTCCGGAGCTGCGGCCCCAGGATCCCAGGCTCCCAGGCTCCCTGGCGCGGGCTAGGGTGCTGCGGACCCCATGCCCCCAGCCTCCCAGGCTCCCAGGCTCCCAGGCGCGGTCTATTGTGCTGCGGACCCCAGATTCCCAGGCTCCCAGGCTCCCAGGCGCGGGCTAGGGTGCTGCGGACCCCAGGCCCCCAGGCTCCCAGGCTCCCAGGCTCCCAGGCGCGGGCTCGGGAGCTGAGGGCCCCAGGCTCCCAGGCTCCCAGGCTCCCAGGCGCGGGCTCGGGTGCTGCGGACCCCAGGCCCCCAGCCTCCCAGGCTCCTAGGCTCCAAGGCTCCCAGGCGCGGGCTCGTGTGCTGCGGACCCCAGGCTCCCAGGCGCGTGCTCGGTTGCTGCGGACCCCAGGCTCCCAGGCTCCCAGGCGCGGGCTCGTGTGCTGCGGACCCCAGGCTCCCAAGCGCGGGCTCGGGAGCTGAGGGCCCCAGGCTCCCAGGCTCCCAGGCTCCCAGGCGCGGGCTCAGGTCCTGCGGACCCCAGGCTCCCAAGCTCCCAGGCTCCCAGGCTCCCAGGCGCTGCTAGGGTGCTGTGGACCCCAGGCTCCCAGGCTCCCAGGCGCGAGCTAGGGTGCTGCGGACCCCAGAACCCAGGCTCCCAGGCTCCCAGGCTCCCAGGCTCCTAGGCGCGAGCTTGAGTGCTGCGGACCCGAGGCTCCCAGGCGCTGGCTTGTGAGCTGCATCTCTCTGGCTTCGAGTGCAGGCCCGGGAGCTGCCTCCCCCAGGTTCAAAGGCAACCAGGCGCGGGTTCCGGAGCTGCGGCCCTAGGATCCCAGGCTGCCAGGTTCCCAGGCGCGGGCTAGGGTGCTGCGGACCCCAGGCCACCAGCCTCCCAGGCTCCCAGGCTCCCAGGCGCGGGCTCGTGTGCTGCGGACCCCAGGCTCCCGAGCGCGGGCTCGGGAGCTGAGGGCCCCAGGCCCCCAGCCTCCCAGGCTCCCAGGATCCCAGGCGCGGGATAGGGTGTTGCGGACCCCAGGCCACCAGGCTCCCAGGCTCCCAGGCTCCCAGGCAGGGGCTAGGGTGCTGCGGACCCCAGAACCCAGGCTCCCAGGCTCCCAGGCTCCTAGGCGAGGGCTTGAGTGCTGCGGACCCGAGGCTCCCAGGCGCTGGCTTGTGAGCTGCATCTCCCTGGCTTCGAATGCAGGCCCGGGAACTGCCTCCCCCAGGTTCAAAGGCAACCAGGCGCGGGTTCCGGAGCTGCGGCCCCAGGATCCCAGGCTCCCAGGCTCCCAGGCGCGGGCTCGTGTGCTGCGGACCCCAGGCTCCCGTGCGCGGGCTCGGGAGCTGAGGGCCCCAGGCTCCCAGGCTCCCAGGCTCCCAGGCTCCCAGGCGCTGCTAGGGTGCTGCGGACCCCAGGCTCCCAGGCTCCCAGGCGCGGGCTAGGGTGCTACGGACCCAAGGCCCCCAGCCTCCCAGGCTCCCAGGCTCCCAGGCGCGGTCTATGGTGCTGCGGACCCCAGACTCCCAGGCTCCCAGGCTCCCAGGCTCCCAGGCTCCCAGGCTCCAAGGCGCGGGCTCGGGACCTGAGGGCCCCAGGCTCCCAGGCTCGCAGGCGCTGGCTAGGGTTCTGCGGATCCCAGGCCCCCAGCCTCCCAGGCTCCCAGGCTCCCAGGCTCCCAGGCGCGGGCTCAGGTCCTGCGGACCGCAGGCTCCCAAGCTCCCAGGCTCCCAGGCTCCCAGGCGCTGCTAGGGTGCTGCGGACCCCAGGCTCCCCGGCTCCCAGGCGCGGGCTAGGGTGCTGCGGACCCCAGGCCACCAGCCTCCCAGGCTCCCAGGCTCCCAGGCATGGTCTATTGTGCTGCGGACCCCAGACTCCCAGGCTCCCAGGCTCCCAGGCTCCCAGGCGCGGGATAGGGTGCTGCGGACCCCAGGCCCCCAGGCTCCCAGGCTCCCAGGCGCGGGCTCGGGATCTGAGGGCTCCAGGCCCCCAGCCTCCCAGGCTCCCAGGCGCGGGATACGGTGCTGCGGACCCCAGGCCCCCAGGCTCCCAGGCTCACAGGCTCCCAGGCGCGGGCTCGGGAGCTGAGGGTCCCAGGCTCCCAGGCTCCCAGGCTCCTAGGCGCGGGGTAGGGTGGTGCAGACCCCAGGCTCCCAGGCTCCCAGGCTCCCAGGCGCCGGCTCAGGTGCTGCGGACCCCAGGCTCCCAGGCTCCCATGCTCCCAGGCGCGGGCTAGGGTGCTGCGGACCCCAGGCTCCCAGGATCCCAGGCTCCCAGGCTCCCCGGCGCGGGCTCGGGAGCTGAGGGCCCCAGGCTCCCAGGCTCCCAGGCGCGGGCTAGTGTGCTGCGGACCCCAGGCCCCCAGCCTCCCAGGCTCCCAGGCTCCCAGGCGCGGGCTCGTGTGCTGCGGACCCCAGGCTCCCAAGCGCGGGCTCGGGAGCTGAGGGCCCCAGGCCCCCAGCCTCCCAGGCTCCAAGGCTCCCAGGCTCCCAGGCGCTGCTAGGGTGCTGCGCACCCCAGGCTCCCAAGCTACCAGGCGCGGGCTAGGGTGCTGCGGACCCCAGGCCCCCAGCCTCCCAGGCTCCCTGGATCCCAGCCGCGGTCTATGGTGCTGCGGACCCCAGACTCCCAGGCTCCCAGGCTCCCAGGCGCGGGCTCGTGTGCTCCGGACCCCAGGCTCACAAGCGCGGGCTCGGGAGCTGAGGGCCCCAGGCCCCCAGCCTCCCAGGCTCCCAGGCTCCCAGGCGCGGGATATGGTGCTGCGGACCCCAGACTCCCAGGCTCCCAGGCTCCCAGGCTCCCAGGCGCTGCTAGGGTGCTGCGGACCCCATGCCCCCAGCCTCCCAGACTCCCAGGCTCCCAGGCTCCTAGGCGCGGGGTAGGGTGGTGCAGACCCCAGGCTCCCAGGCTCCCAGGCTCCCAGGCGCCGGCTCAGGTGCTGCGGACCCCAGGCTCCCAGGCTCCCATGCTCCCAGGCGCGTGCTAGGGTGCTGCGGACCCCAGGCTCCCAGGATCCCAGGCTCCCAGGCTCCCCGGCGCGGGCTCGGGAGCTGAGGGCCCCAGGCTCCCAGGCTCCCAGGCGCGGGCTAGGGTGCTGCGGACCCCAGGCCCCCAGCCTCCCAGGCTCCCAGGCTCCCAGGCGCGGGCTCGTGTGCTGCGGACCCCAGGCTCCCAAGCGCGGGCTCGGGAGCTGAGGGCCCCAGGCCCCCAGCCTCCCAGGCTCCAAGGCTCCCAGGCTCCCAGGCGCTGCTAGGGTGCTGCGGACCCCAGGCTCCCAGGCTACCAGGCGCGGGCTAGGGTGCTGCGGACCCCAGGCCCCCAGCCTCCCAGGCTCCCTGGATCCCAGCCGCGGTCTATGGTGCTGCGGACCCCAGACTCCCAGGCTCCCAGGCTCCCAGGCGCGGGCTCGTGTGCTGCGGACCCCAGGCTCACAAGCGCGGGCTCGGGAGCTGAGGGCCCCAGGCCCCCAGCCTCCCAGGCTCCCAGGCTCCCAGGCGCGGGATATGGTGCTGCGGACCCCAGACTCCCAGGCTCCCAGGCTCCCAGGCGCTGCTAGGGTGCTGCGGACCCCATGCCCCCAGCCTCCCAGGCTCCCAGGCTGCCAGGCTCCCAGGCGCGGGGTCGTGTGCTGCGGACCCCAGGCTTCCAGGCTCCCAGGCTCCCAGGCGCGGGCTCGGGAGCTGAGGGCCCCAGGCTCCCAGGCTCCAGGCGCGGGCTAGGGTGCTGCGGACCCCAGGCCCCCATGCTCCCAGGCTCCCAGGCTCCCAGGCTCCCAGGCGCGGGCTCGTGTGCTGCGGACCCCAGGCTCCCAAGCGCGGGCTCGTGAGCTGAGGGCCCCAGGCTCCCAGGCTCCCAGACTCCTAGGCGCTGGCTCAGGTCCTGCGGACCCCAGGCTCCAAAGCTCCCAGGCTCCCAGGCTCCCAGGCGCTGCTAGGTTCCTGCGGACCCCAGGCTCCCAGGCTCCCAGGCGCGGGCTAGGGTGCTGCGGACCCCAGGCCCCCAGCCTCCCAGGCTCCCAGGCTCCCAGGCGCGGTCTATTGTGCTGCGGACCCCAGACTCCCAGGCTCCCAGGCTCCCAGGCGCGGGATAGGGTGCTGCGGACCCCAGGCCCCCAGGCTCCCAGGCTCCCAGGCTCCCAGGCGCGGGCTCGGGAGCTGAGGGCCCCGGGCTCCCAGGCTCCCAGGCTCCCAGGCGCGGGCTCGTGTGCTGCGGACCCCAGGCGCCCAGGCGCGGGCTCGGGTGCTGCGGACTCCAGACTCCCAGTCTCCCAGGCTCCCAGGCGCGGGCTCGTGTGCTGCGGACCCCAGGCTCCCAAGCGCGGGCTCGGGAGCTGAGGGCCCCAGGCTCCCAGGCTCCCAGGCTCCCAGGCGCGGGCTCAGGTCCTGCGGACCCCAGGCTCCCAAGCTCCCAGGCTCCCAGGCTCCCAGGCGCTGCTAGGGTGCTGCGGACCCCAGGCTCCCAGGCTCCCAGGCAGGGGCTAGGGTGCTGCGGACCCCAGAACCCAGGCTCCCAGGCTCCCAGGCTCCTAGGCGCGGGCTTGAGTGCTGCGGACCCGAGGCTCCCAGGCGCTGGCTTGTGAGCTGCATCTCCCTGGCTTCGAGTGCAGGCCCGGGAACTGCCTCCCCCAGGTTCAAAGGCAACCAGGCGCGGGTTCCGGACCTGCGGCCCCAGGATCCCAGGCTGCCAGGCTCCCAGGCGCGGGCTAGGGTGCTGCGGACCCCAGGCCCCCAGCCTCCCAGGCTCCCAGGATCCCAGGCGCGGGCTCGTGTGCTGCGGACCCCAGGCTCCCGTGCGCGGGCTCGGGAGCTGAGGGCCCCAGGCTCCCAGGCTCCCAGGCTCCCAGGCTCCCATGCGCGGGCTCAGGTCCTGCGGACCCCAGGCTCCCACGCTCCCAGGCTCCCAGGCTCCCAGGCGCTGCTAGGGTGCTGCGGACCCCAGGCTCCCAGGCTCCCAGGCGCGGGCTAGGGTGCTGCGGACCCAAGGCCCCCAGTCTCCCAGGCTCCCAGGCTCCCAGGCGCGGTCTATGGTGCTGCGGACCCCAGACTCCCAGGCTCCCAGGCTCCCAGGCGCGGGCTCGGGTGCTGCGGACCCCAGGCTCCCAGGCTCCCAGGCTCCCAGGCTCCAAGGCGCGGGCTCGGGACCTGAGGGCCCCAGGCTCCCAGGCTCGCAGGCGCTGGCTAGGGTTCTGCGGATCCCAGGCCCCCAGCCTCCCAGGCTCCCAGGCTCCCAGGCGCGGGCTCAGGTCCTGCGGACCGCAGGCTCCCAAGCTCCCAGGCTCCCAGGCTCCCAGGCGCTGCTAGGGTGCTGCGGACCCCAGGCTCCCCGGCTCCCAGGCGCGGGCTAGGGTGCTGCGGACCCCAGGCCACCAGCCTCCCAGGCTCCCAGGCTCCCAGGCATGGTCTATTGTGCTGCGGACCCCAGACTCCCAGGCTCCCAGGCTCCCAGGCGCGGGATAGGGTGCTGCGGACCCCAGGCCCCCAGGCTCCCAGGCTCCCAGGCGCGGGCTCGGGATCTGAGGGCCCCAGGCCCCCAGCCTCCCAGGCTCCCAGGCGCGGGATACGGTGCTGCGGACCCCAGGCCCCCAGGCTCCCAGGCTCCCAGGCTCCCAGGCGCGGGCTCGGGAGCTGAGGGTCCCAGGCTCCCAGGCTCCCAGGCTCCTAGGCGCGGGGTAGGGTGGTGCAGACCCCAGGCTCCCAGGCTCCCAGGCTCCCAGGCGCCGGCTCAGGTGCTGCGGACCCCAGGCTCCCAGGCTCCCAGGCGCGGGCTAGGGTGCTGCGGACCCCAGGCTCCCAGGCTCCCAGGCTCCCAGGCGCGGGCTAGGGTGCTGCGATCCCCAGGGCCCCAGCCTCCCAAACTCCCAGGCTCCCAGGCGTGGTCTAGGGTGCTGCGGACCCCAGAACCCAGGCTCCCAGGCTCCCAGGCTCCCAGGCGCTGCTAGGGTGCTGCCGACCCCATGCTCCCAGGCTCCCAGGGTCCCAGGCGCGGGCTCGTGTGCTGAGGATCCAAGGCTACCAGGCTCCCAGGCGAAGATCGAAAGCTGCTCAAAACCAGTATCCGGCCTCCCGTGCGTTTGCTCGGCAGATGCGTGCCCCAGGCTCCCAAGCGCGTGCTCGTGAGATGGGACCCCAAGGCTCATAGGCTAACAGGTGCGTTCTCGGGAGATTGTGCCCGCAGGCTCACAGGCTCCCAGGCGCGTGCTCGTGTGCTGCGCACCCCAGGCTCCCAGGCGCGTGCACGTGAGCTGGGAACCCAAGGCTCACAGGCTACCAGGCGCGGGATCGGGGGCTGGGCTTCACAGGCTCCCAGGCGCGGGCTCGTGTGCTGCGCACCCCAGGCTCCCATGCGCTGGCTCGTGAGCTGCGTCTCCCTGGCTTCGAGTGCAGGCCCGGGAGCTGCCTCCCCGAGGTTCAAAGGCAACCAGGCGCGGGTTCCGGAGCTGCGGCCCCAGGATCCCAGGCTCCCAGGCTCCCTGGCGCGGGCTAGGGTGCTGCGGACCCCAGGCCCCCAGCCTCCCAGGCTCCCAGGCTCCCAGGCGCGGTCTATTGTGCTGCGGACCCCAGATTCCCAGGCTCCCAGGCTCCCAGGCGCGGGCTAGGGTGCTGCGGACCCCAGGCCCCCAGGCTCCCAGGCTCCCAGGCTCCCAGGCGCGGGCTCGGGAGCTGAGGGCCCCAGGCTCCCAGGCTCCCAGGCTCCCAGGCGCGGGCTCGGGTGCTGCGGACCCCAGGCCCCCAGCCTCCCAGGCTCCTAGGCTCCAAGGCTCCCAGGCGCGGGCTCGTGTGCTGCGGACCCCAGGCTCCCAGGCGCGGGCTCGGGTGCTGCGGACCCCAGGCTCCCAGGCTCCCAGGCGCGGGCTCGTGTGCTGCGGACCCCAGGCTCCCAAGCGCGGGCTCGGGAGCTGAGGGCCCCAGGCTCCCAGGCTCCCAGGCTCCCAGGCGCGGGCTCAGGTCCTGCGAACCCCAGGCTCCCAAGCTCCCAGGCTCCCAGGCTCCCAGGCGCTGCTAGGGTGCTGTGGACCCCAGGCTCCCAGGCTCCCAGGCGCGAGCTAGGGTGCTGCGGACCCCAGAACCCAGGCTCCCAGGCTCCCAGGCTCCCAGGCTCCTAGGCGCGAGCTTGAGTGCTGCGGACCCGAGGCTCCCAGGCGCTGGCTTGTGAGCTGCATCTCTCTGGCTTCGAGTGCAGGCCCGGGAGCTGCCTCCCCCAGGTTCAAAGGCAACCAGGCGCGGGTTTCGGAGCTGCGGCCCCAGGATCCCAGGCTGCCAGGTTCCCAGGCGCGGGCTAGGGTGCTGCGGACCCCAGGCCACCAGCCTCCCAGGCTCCCAGGCTCCCAGGCGCGGGCTCGTGTGCTGCGGACCCCAGGCTCCCGAGCGCGGGCTCGGGAGCTGAGGGCCCCAGGCCCCCAGCCTCCCAGGCTCCCAGGATCCCAGGCGCGGGATAGGGTGTTGCGGACCCCAGGCCACCAGGCTCCCAGGCTCCCAGGCTCCCAGGCGCGGGCTCGGGAGCTGAGGGCCCCAGGCTCCCAGGCTCCCAGGCGCGGGCTAGGGTGCTGCGGACCCAAGGCCCCCAGCCTCCCAGGCTCCCAGGCTCCCAGGCGCTGCTAGGGTGCTGCGGACTCCAGTCTCCCAGGCTCCCAGGCTCCCAGGCACGGGCTAGGGTGCTGCGGACCCCAGGCCCCCAGGCTCCCAGGCTCCCAGGCTCGCAGGCGCGGGCTCGGGAGCTGAGGGCCCCAGGCTCCCAGGCTCCCAGGCGCGGGCTAGTGTGCTGCGTACCCCATGCTCCCAGGCTCCCAGGCTCCCAGGCGCGGGCTCGGGTGCTGCGGACCCCAGACTCCCAGTGTCCCAGGCTCCCAGGCGCGGGCTCGTGTGCTGCGGACCCCAGGCTCCCAAGCTCCCAGGCTCCCAGGCTCCCAGGCGCTGCTAGGGTGCTGCGGACCCCAGGCTCCCAGGCTCCCAGGCGCGGGCTAGGGTGCTGCGGACGCCAGGCCCCCAGCCTCCCAGGCTCCCAGGCTCCCAGGCGCGGTCTATTGTGCTGCGGAACCCAGGCTCCCAGGCTCCCAGGCGCGGGATAGGGTGCTGCGGACCCCAGGCTCCCAGGCTCCCAGGTTCCCAGGCGCGGGCTCGGGAGCTGAGGGCCCCAGGCCCCCAGCCTCCCAGGCTCCCAGGCTCCCAGGCTCGGGATAGGGTGCTGCGGACCCCAGGCCCCCAGGCTCCCAGGCTCCCAGGCTCCCAGGCGCGGGCTCCGGAGCTGAGGGCCCCAGGCTCCCAGGCTCCCAGGCTCCTAGGCGCGGGGTAGGGTGTTGCGGACCCCAGGTTCCCAGGCTCCCAGGCTCCCAGGCGCCGGCTCAGGTGCTGCGGACCTCAGGCTCCCAGGCTCCCAGGCTCCCAGGCGCGGGCTCGGGAGCTGAGGGCCCCAGGCTCCCAGGCTCCCAGGCTCCCAGGCTCCCAGGTGCGGGCTAGGGTGCTGCGGCCCCAGGCCCCCAGTCTCCCAGGCTCCCAGGCGCGGGCTCGTGTGCTGCGGACCCCAGGCTCCCGAGCGCGGGCTCGGGAGCTGAGGGCCCCAGGCCCCCAGCCTCCCAGTCTCCCAGGCTCCCAGGCGCGGGATAGGGTGCTGCGGACCCGAGGCCACCAGGCTCCCAGGCTCCCAGGTTCCCAGGCGCGGGCTCGTGAGCTGAGGGCCCCAGGCTCCCAGGCTCCCAGGCTCCTAGGCGCGGGGTAGGGTGGTGCGGACCCCAAGCTCCCATGCTCCCAGGCTCCCAGGCGCCGGCTCAGGTGCTGCGGACCCCAGGCTCCCAGGCTCCCAGGCTCCCAGGCTCACAGGCGTGGTCTAGGGTGCTGCGGACCCCAGACCCCAGGCTCCCAAGCTCCCAGGCTCCTAGGCGCGGGCTTGTGTGCTGGGGACCCCAGGCTCCCAGGCGCGGGCTCGTGAGCTGCATCTCCCTGGCTTCGAGTGCAGGCCCGGGAGCTGTTTCCCCCAGGTTCAAAGGCAACCAGGCGCGGGCTCAGGTCCTGCGGACCCCAGGCTCCCAGGCTCCCATGCGCGGGCTCGGGTGATGCGGACCCCAGGCTCCCAGGCTCCCAGGCTCCCAGGCTCCCAGGCTCCCAGGCGCGGGCTCGGGACCTAAGGGCCCCAGGCTCCCAGGCTCCCAGGCGCGCGCTAGGGTGCTGCGGAGCCCAGGCCCCCAGCCTCCCAGGCTCCCAGGCTCCCAGGCGCAGCTCGTGTGCAGCGGACCCCAGGCTCCCAAGCGCGGGCTCGGGAGCTGATGGCCCCAGGCCCCCAGCCTCCCAGGCTCCCAGGCTCCCAGGCGCTGCTAGGGTGCTGCGGACCCCAGGCTCCCAGGCGCGGGCTAGGGTGCTGCGGACCCCAGGCCCCCAGCCTCCCAGGCTCCCAGGCTCCCAGGCGCGGTCTATGGTGCTGCGGACCACAGTCTCCCAGGCTCCCAGACTCCCAGGCTCCCAGGCGCGGGCTCGTGTGCTGCGGACCCCAGGCTCCCAAGCGCGGGCTCGGGAGCTGGGGGCCCCAGGCCCCCAGGCTCCCAGGCTCCCAGGCTCCCAGGCGCGGGCTCGGGTGCTGCGGACCCCAGGGTCCCAAGCTCCCAGGCTCCCAGGCTCCCAGGCGCTGCTAGGGTGCTGCGGACCCCAAGCTCACAAGCGCGGGCTCGGGAGCTGGGGGCCCCAGGCCCCCAGGCTCCCAGGCTCCCAAGCTCCCAGGCGCGGGCTCGGGAGCTGAGGGCCCCAGGCTCCCAGGCTCCCAGGCTTTTAGGCGCGGGGTAGGGTGGTGAGGACCCCAGGCTCCCAGGCTCCCAGGCTCCCAGGCGCGGGCTCAGGTGCTGCGGACCCCAGGCTCCAGGGTCCCAGGCTCCCATGCGCGGGCTCGGGTGCTGCGGACCCCAGGCCCCAGCCTCCCAAGCTCCCATGCACCCAGGCGTGGTCTAGGGTGCTGCGGACCCCAGAACCCAGGCTCCCAGGCTCCCAGGAGCTGCTAGGGTGCTGCCGACCCCATGCTCCCAGGCTCCCAGGATCCCAGGCTCCCAGGCGAAGATCGAAAGCTGCTGAAAACCAGTATCCGGCCTCCCGTGCGTTTGCTCGGGAGATGCGTGCCCCAGGCTCCCTAGCGCGTGCTCGTGAGCTGGGACCCCAAGGCTCATAGGCTAACAGGTGCGTTCTCGGGAGATTGTGCCCGCAGGCTCACAGGCTCCCAGGCGCGTGCTCGTGTGCTGCGCACCCCAGGCTCCCAGGCGCGTGCACGTGAGCTGGGACCCCAAGGCTCACAGGCTACCAGGCGCGGGATAGGGAGCTGGGCTTCACAGGCTCCCAGGCGCGGGCTCCTGTGCTGCGCACCCCAGGCTCCCATGCGCTGGCTCGTGAGCTGCATTTCCCTGGGATCGAGTGCAGGCCCGGGAGCTGCCTCCCCCAGTTCCAAAGGCAACCAGGCGCGGGTTCCGGAGCTGCGGCCCCAGGATCCCAGGCTCCCAGGCTCCCAGGCGCGGGCTCAGGTCCTGCGGACCCCAGGCTCCCAAGCTCCCAGGCTCCCAGGCTCCCAGGCGCTGCTAGGGTGCTGCGGACACCAGTCTCCCAAGCTCCCAGGCTCCCAGGCACGGGCTAGGGTGCTGCGGACCCCAGGCCCCCAGGCTCCCAGGCTCCCAGGCTCGCAGGCTCGCAGGCGCGGGCTCGGGAGCTGAGGGCCCCAGGCCCCCAGCCTCCCAGGCTCCCAGGATCCCAGGCGCGGGATAGGGTGTTTTTCGGACCCCAGGCCACCAGGCTCCCAGGCTCCCAGGCTCGCAGGCGCGGGCTCGGGAGCTGAGGGCCCCAGGCTCCCAGGCTCCCAGGCGCGGGCTAGTGTGCTGCGTACCCCATGCTCCCAGGCTCCCAGGCTCCCAGGCGCGGGCTCGGGTGCTGCGGACCCCAGACTCCCAGTGTCCCAGGCTCCCAGGCGCGGGCTCGTGTGCTGCGGACCCCAGGCTCCCGAGCGCGGGCTCGGGAGCTGAGGGCCCCAGGCTCCCAGGCGCCCAGGCGCGGGCTCAGGTCCTGCGGACCCCAGGCTCCCAAGCTCCCAGGCTCCCAGGCTCCCAGGCGCTGCTAGGGTGCTGCGGACCCCAGGCTCCCAGGCTCCCAGGCGCGGGCTAGGGTGCTGCGGACGCCAGGCCCCCAGCCTCCCAGGCTCCCAGGCTCCCAGGCGCGGTCTATTGTGCTGCGGAACCCAGGCTCCCAGGCTCCCAGGCGCGGGATAGGGTGCTGCGGACCCCAGGCTCCCAGGCTCCCAGGTTCCCAGGCGCGGGCTCGGGAGCTGAGGGCCCCAGGCCCCCAGCCTCCCAGGCTCCCAGGCTCCCAGGCTCGGGATAGGGTGCTGCGGACCCCAGGCCCCCAGGCTCCCAGGCTCCCAGGCTCCCAGGCGCGGGCTCCGGAGCTGAGGGCCCCAGGCTCCCAGGCTCCCAGGCTCCTAGGCGCGGGGTAGGGTGTTGCGGACCCCAGGTTCCCAGGCTCCCAGGCTCCCAGGCGCCGGCTCAGGTGCTGCGGACCTCAGGCTCCCAGGCTCCCAGGCTCCCAGGCGCGGGCTCGGGAGCTGAGGGCCCCAGGCTCCCAGGCTCCCAGGCTCCCAGGCTCCCAGGTGCGGGCTAGGGTGCTGCGGCCCCAGGCCCCCAGTCTCCCAGGCTCCCAGGCGCGGGCTCGTGTGCTGCGGACCCCAGGCTCCCGAGCGCGGGCTCGGGAGCTGAGGGCCCCAGGCCCCCAGCCTCCCAGTCTCCCAGGCTCCCAGGCGCGGGATAGGGTGCTGCGGACCCGAGGCCACCAGGCTCCCAGGCTCCCAGGTTCCCAGGCGCGGGCTCGTGAGCTGAGGGCCCCAGGCTCCCAGGCTCCCAGGCTCCTAGGCGCGGGGTAGGGTGGTGCGGACCCCAAGCTCCCATGCTCCCAGGCTCCCAGGCGCCGGCTCAGGTGCTGCGGACCCCAGGCTCCCAGGCTCCCAGGCTCCCAGGCTCACAGGCGTGGTCTAGGGTGCTGCGGACCCCAGACCCCAGGCTCCCAAGCTCCCAGGCTCCTAGGCGCGGGCTTGTGTGCTGGGGACCCCAGGCTCCCAGGCGCGGGCTCGTGAGCTGCATCTCCCTGGCTTCGAGTGCAGGCCCGGGAGCTGTTTCCCCCAGGTTCAAAGGCAACCAGGCGCGGGCTCAGGTCCTGCGGACCCCAGGCTCCCAGGCTCCCATGCGCGGGCTCGGGTGATGCGGACCCCAGGCTCCCAGGCTCCCAGGCTCCCAGGCTCCCAGGCTCCCAGGCGCGGGCTCGGGACCTAAGGGCCCCAGGCTCCCAGGCTCCCAGGCGCGCGCTAGGGTGCTGCGGAGCCCAGGCCCCCAGCCTCCCAGGCTCCCAGGCTCCCAGGCGCAGCTCGTGTGCAGCGGACCCCAGGCTCCCAAGCGCGGGCTCGGGAGCTGATGGCCCCAGGCCCCCAGCCTCCCAGGCTCCCAGGCTCCCAGGCGCTGCTAGGGTGCTGCGGACCCCAGGCTCCCAGGCGCGGGCTAGGGTGCTGCGGACCCCAGGCCCCCAGCCTCCCAGGCTCCCAGGCTCCCAGGCGCGGTCTATGGTGCTGCGGACCACAGTCTCCCAGGCTCCCAGACTCCCAGGCTCCCAGGCGCGGGCTCGTGTGCTGCGGACCCCAGGCTCCCAAGCGCGGGCTCGGGAGCTGGGGGCCCCAGGCCCCCAGGCTCCCAGGCTCCCAGGCTCCCAGGCGCGGGCTCGGGTGCTGCGGACCCCAGGGTCCCAAGCTCCCAGGCTCCCAGGCTCCCAGGCGCTGCTAGGGTGCTGCGGACCCCAAGCTCACAAGCGCGGGCTCGGGAGCTGGGGGCCCCAGGCCCCCAGGCTCCCAGGCTCCCAGGCTCCCAGGCGTGGGCTCGGGAGCTGAGGGCCCCAGGCTCCCAGGCTCCCAGGCTTTTAGGCGCGGGGTAGGGTGGTGAGGACCCCAGGCTCCCAGGCTCCCAGGCTCCCAGGCGCGGGCTCAGGTGCTGCGGACCCCAGGCTCCAGGGTCCCAGGCTCCCATGCGCGGGCTCGGGTGCTGCGGACCCCAGGCCCCAGCCTCCCAAGCTCCCATGCACCCAGGCGTGGTCTAGGGTGCTGCGGACCCCAGAACCCAGGCTCCCAGGCTCCCAGGAGCTGCTAGGGTGCTGCCGACCCCATGCTCCCAGGCTCCCAGGATCCCAGGCTCCCAGGCGAAGATCGAAAGCTGCTGAAAACCAGTATCCGGCCTCCCGTGCGTTTGCTCGGGAGATGCGTGCCCCAGGCTCCCTAGCGCGTGCTCGTGAGCTGGGACCCCAAGGCTCATAGGCTAACAGGTGCGTTCTCGGGAGATTGTGCCCGCAGGCTCACAGGCTCCCAGGCGCGTGCTCGTGTGCTGCGCACCCCAGGCTCCCAGGCGCGTGCACGTGAGCTGGGACCCCAAGGCTCACAGGCTACCAGGCGCGGGATAGGGAGCTGGGCTTCACAGGCTCCCAGGCGCGGGCTCCTGTGCTGCGCACCCCAGGCTCCCATGCGCTGGCTCGTGAGCTGCATTTCCCTGGGATCGAGTGCAGGCCCGGGAGCTGCCTCCCCCAGTTCCAAAGGCAACCAGGCGCGGGTTCCGGAGCTGCGGCCCCAGGATCCCAGGCTCCCAGGCTCCCAGGCGCGGGCTCAGGTCCTGCGGACCCCAGGCTCCCAAGCTCCCAGGCTCCCAGGCTCCCAGGCGCTGCTAGGGTGCTGCGGACACCAGTCTCCCAAGCTCCCAGGCTCCCAGGCACGGGCTAGGGTGCTGCGGACCCCAGGCCCCCAGGCTCCCAGGCTCCCAGGCTCGCAGGCTCGCAGGCGCGGGCTCGGGAGCTGAGGGCCCCAGGCCCCCAGCCTCCCAGGCTCCCAGGATCCCAGGCGCGGGATAGGGTGTTTTTCGGACCCCAGGCCACCAGGCTCCCAGGCTCCCAGGCTCCCAGGCGCGGGCTCGGGAGCTGAGGGCCCCAGGCTCCCAGGCTCCCAGGCGCGGGCTAGGGTGCTGCGGACCCAAGGCCCCCAGCCTCCCAGGCTCCCAGGCTCCCAGGCGCTGCTAGGGTGCTGCCGACCCCATGCTCCCAGGCTCCCAGGCTCCCAGTCGAAGATCGAAAGCTGCTGAAAACCAGTATCCGGCCTCCCGTGCGTTTGCTCGGGAGATGCTTGCCCCAGGCTCCCTAGCGCGTGCTCGTGAGCTGGGACCCCATGGCTCATAGGCTAACAGGTGCGTTCTCGGGAGATTGTGCCCGCAGGCTCACAGGCTCCCAGGCGCGTGCTCGTGTGCTGCGCACCCCAGGCTCCCAGGCGCGTGCACGTGAGCTGGGACCCCAAGGCTCACAGGCTACCAGGCGCGGGATTGGGAGCTGGGCTTCACAGGCTCCCAGGCGCGGGCTCCTGTGCTGCGCACCCCAGGCTCCCATTCGCTGGCTCGTGAGCTGCATTTCCCTGGCTTCGAGTGCAGGCCCGGGAGCTGCCTCCCCCAGGTTCAAAGGCAACCAGGCGCGGGTTCCGGAGCTGCGGCTCCAGGATCCCAGGCTCCCAGGCTCCCAGGCGCGGGCTCAGGTCCTGCGGACCCCAGGCTCCCAAGCTCCCAGGCTCCCAGGCTCCCAGGCGCTGCTAGGGTGCTGCGGACACCAGTCTCCCAGGCTCCCAGGCTCCCAGGCACGGGCTAGGGTGCTGCGGACCCCAGGCCCCAAGGCTCCCAGGCTCCCAGGCTCGCAGGCGCGGGCTCGGGAGCTGAGGGCCCCAGGCTCCCAGGCTCCCAGGCTCCCAGGCGCGGGCTAGGGTGCTGCGTACCCCATGCTCCCAGGCTCCCAGGCTCCCAGGCGCGGGCTCGGGTGCTGCGGACCCCAGACTCCCAGTGTCCCAGGCTCCCAGGCGCGGGCTCGTGTGCTGCGGACCCCAGGCTCCCAAGCGCGGGCTCGGGAGCTGAGGGCCCCAGGCTCCCAGGCGCCCAGGCGCGGGCTCAGGTCCTGCGGACCCCAGGCTCCCAAGCTCCCAGGCTCCCAGGCTCCCAGGCGCTGCTAGGGTGCTGCGGACCCCAGGCTCCCAGGCTCCCAGGCGCGGGCTAGGGTGCTGCGGACGCCAGGCCCCCAGCCTCCCAGGCTCCCAGGTTCCCAGGCGCGGTCTATTGTGCTGCGGAACCCAGGCTCCCAGGCTCCCAGGCGCGGGATAGGGTGCTGCGGACCCCAGGCTCCCAGGCTCCCAGGTTCCCAGGCGCGGGCTCGGGAGCTGAGGGCCCCAGGCCCCCAGCCTCCAAGGCTCCCAGGCTCCCAGGCTCGGGATAGGGTGCTGCGGACCCCAGGCCCCCAGGCTCCCAGGCTCCCAGGCTCCCAGGCGCGGGCTCGGGAGCTGAGGGCCCCAGGCTCCCAGGCTCCCAGGCTCCTAGGCGCGGGGTAGGGTGGTGCGGACCCCAGGTTCCCAGGCTCCCAGGCTCCCAGGCGCCGGCTCAGGTGCTGCGGACCTCAGGCTCCCAGGCTCCCAGGCTCCCAGGCGCGGGCTCGGGAGCTGAGGGCCCCAGGCTCCCAGGCTCCCAGGCTCCCAGGCTCCCAGGTGCGGGCTAGGGTGCTGCGGCCCCAGGCCCCCAGTCTCCCAGGCTCCCAGGCGCGGGCTCGTGTGCTGCGGACCCCAGGCTCCCGAGCGCGGGCTCGGGAGCTGAGGGCCCCAGGCCCCCAGCCTCCCAGTCTCCCAGGCTCCCAGGCGCGGGATAGGGTGCTGCGGACCCGAGGCCACCAGGCTCCCAGGCTCCCAGGCTCCCAGGCGCGGGCTCGGGAGCTGAGGGCCCCAGGCTCCCAGGCTCCCAGGCTCCTAGGCGCGGGGTAGGGTGGTGCGGACCCCAAGCTCCCATGCTCCCAGGCTCCCAGGCCCCGGCTCAGGTGCTGCGGACCCCAGGCTCCCAGGCTCCCAGGCTCCCAGGCTCACAGGCGTGGTCTAGAGTGCTGCGGACCCCAGACCCCAGGCTCCCAAGCTCCCAGGCTCCTAGGCGCGGGCTTGTGTGCTGGGGACCCCAGGCTCCCAGGCGCGGGCTCGTGAGCTGCATCTCCCTGGCTTCGAGTGCAGGCCCGGGAGCTGTTTCCCCCAGGTTCAAAGGCAACCAGGCATGGGCTCAGGTCCTGCGGACCCCAGGCTCCCAGGCTCCCAGGCGCGGGCTCGGGTGATGCGGACCCCAGGCTCCCAGGCTCCCAGGCTCCCAGGCTCCCAGGCGCGCGCTAGGGTGCTGCGGAGCCCAGGCCCCCAGCCTCCCAGGCTCCCAGGCTCCCAGGCGCAGCTCGTGTGCAGCGGACCCCAGGCTCCCAAGCGCGGGCTCGGGAGCTGATGGCCCCAGGCCCCCAGCCTCCCAGGCTCCCAGGCTCCCAGGCGCTGCTAGGGTGCTGCGGACCCCAGGCTCCCAGGCGCGGGCTAGGGTGCTGCGGACCCCAGGCCCCCAGCCTCCCAGGCTCCCAGGCTCCCAGGCGCGGTCTATGGTGCTGCGGACCACAGACTCCCAGGCTCCCAGACTCCCAGGCTCCCAGGCGCGGGCTCGTGTGCTGCGGACCCCAGGCTCCCAAGCGCGGGCTCGGGAGCTGGGGGCCCCAGGCCCCCAGGCTCCCAGGCTCCCAGGCGCGGGCTCGGGTGCTGCGGACCCCAGGGTCCCAAGCTCCCAGGCTCCCAGGCTCCCAGGCGCTGCTAGGGTGCTGCGGACCCCAAGCTCCCAAGCGCGGGCTCGGGAGCTGGGGGCCCCAGGCCCCCAGGCTCCCAGGCTCCCAGGCTCCCAGGCGCGGGCTCGGGAGCTGAGGGCCCCAGGCTCCCAGGCTCCCAGGCTTTTAGGCGCGGGGTAGGGTGGTGAGGACCCCAGGCTCCCAGGCTCCCAGGCTCCCAGGCGCGGGCTCAGGTGCTGCGGACCCCAGGTTCCAGGGTCCCAGGCTCCCATGCGCGGGCTCGGGTGCTGCGGACCCCAGGCCCCAGCCTCCCAAGCTCCCATGCACCCAGGCGTGGTCTAGGGTGCTGCGGACCCCAGAACCCAGGCTCCCAGGCTCCCAGGAGCTGCTAGGGTGCTGCCGACTCCATGCTCCCAGGCTCCCAGGATCCCAGGCTCCCAGGCGAAGATCGAAAGCTGCTGAAAACCAGTATCCGGCCTCCCGTGCGTTTGCTCGGGAGATGCGTGCCCCAGGCTCCCTAGCGCGTGCTCGTGAGCTGGGACCCCAAGGCTCATAGGCTAACAGGTGCGTTCTCGGGAGATTGTGCCCGCAGGCTCACAGGCTCCCAGGCGCGTGCTCGTGTGCTGCGCACCCCAGGCTCCCAGGCGCGTGCACGTGAGCTGGGACCCCAAGGCTCACAGGCTACCAGGCGCGGGATAGGGAGCTGGGCTTCACAGGCTCCCAGGCGCGGGCTCCTCTGCTGCGCACCCCAGGCTCCCATGCGCTGGCTCGTGAGCTGCATTTCCCTGGGATCGAGTGCAGGCCCGGGAGCTGCCTCCCCCAGTTCCAAAGGCAACCAGGCGCGGGTTCCGGAGCTGCGGCCCCAGGATCCCAGGCTCCCAGGCTCCCAGGCGCGGGCTCAGGTCCTGCGGACCCCAGGCTCCCAAGCTCCCAGGCTCCCAGGCTCCCAGGCGCTGCTAGGGTGCTGCGGACACCAGTCTCCCAAGCTCCCAGGCTCCCAGGCACGGGCTAGGGTGCTGCGGACCCCAGGCCCCCAGGCTCCCAGGCTCCCAGGCTCGCAGGCTCGCAGGCGCGGGCTCGGGAGCTGAGGGCCCCAGGCTCCCAGGCTCCCAGGCGCGGGCTAGGGTGCTGCGTACCCCATGCTCCCAGGCTCCCAGGCTCCCAGGCGCGGGCTCGGGAACTGCGGACCCCAGACTCCCAGTCTCCCAGGCTCCCAGGCGCGGGCTCGTGTGCTGCGGACCCCAGGCTCCCAAGGTCCCAGGCTCCCAGGCTCCCAGGCGCTGCTAGGGTGCTGCGGACCCCAGGCTCCCAGGCTCCCAGGCGCGGGCTAGGGTGCTGCGAACGCCAGGCCCCCAGCCTCCCAGGCTCCCAGGCTCCCAGGCGCGGTCTATTGTGCTTCGGACCCCAGACTCCCAGGCTCCCAGGCTCCCAGGCGCGGGCTAGGGTGCTGCGGACCCCAGGCCCCCAGGCTCCCAGGCTCTCAGGTTCCCAGGCGCGGGCTCGGGAGCTTAGGGCCCCAGGCCCCCAGCCTCACAGGCTCCCAGGCTCCCATTCTCCCAGGCGCTGATATGGTGCTACGGACCCCAGGCTCCCAGGCTCCCAGGCGCGGGCTAGGGTGCTGCGGACCCCAGGCCCCCAGCCTCCCAGGCTCCCAGGATCCCAGGCGAGGTCTATGGTGCTGCGGACCCCAGGCTCCCAGGTCCCCAGGCTCCCAGGCTCCCAGGCTCGGGCTCATGTGCTGCGGACCCCAGGCTCCCAAGCGCGGGCTCGGGAGCTGAGGGCCCCAGGCTCCCAAGCTCCCAGGCTCCCAGGCTCCAAGGCGCTGCTAGGGTGCTGCGGACCCCAGGCTCCCAGGCTCCCAGGCGCGGGCTAGGGTGCTGCGGACCCCAGGCCACCAGCCTCCCAGGCTCCCAGGCTCCCAGGCGCGGTCTATTGTGCTGCGGACCCCAGACTCCCAGGCACCCAGGCTCCCAGGCTCCCAGGCGCGGGATAGGGTGCTGCGGACCCCAGGCCCCCAGGCTCCCAGGCTCCCAGGCTCCCAGGCGCGGGCTCCGGGTCTGAGGGCCCCAGGCCCCCAGCCTCCCAGGCTCGCAGGCGCGGGATACGGTGCTGCGGAACCCAGGCCCCCAGGCTCCCAGGCTCCCAGGCTCCCAGGCGCGGGCTCGGGAGCTGAGGGCCCCAGGCTCCCAGGCTCCCAGGCTCCTAGGCGCGGGGTAGGGTGGTGCAGACCCCAGGCTCCCAGGCTCCCAGGCTCCCAGGCGCGGGCTAGGGTGCTGCATACCCCAGGCTCCCAGGCGCGGGATAGGGTGCTGCGGACCCCAGCTCCCCAGGCTCCCAGGCTCCCAGGCTCGGGCTTGTGTGCTGCGGACCCCACGCTCCCAAGCGCGGGCTCGGGAGCTGAGGGCCCCAGGCTCCCAGGCTCCCAGGCTCCCAGGCTCCCATGCGCGGGCTCAGGTCCTGCGGACCCCAGGCTCGCAAACTCCCAGGCTCCCAGGCTCCCAGGCGCTGCTAGGGTGCTGCGGACCCCAGGCTCCCAGGCTCCCAGGCGCGGGCTAGGGTGCTGCGGACCCCAGGCCCCCAGCCTCCCAGGCTCCCAGGCGCGGTCTATGGTGCTGCGGACCCCAGACTCCCAGGCTCCCAGGGTCCCAGGCTCCCAGGCGCGGGCTCGGGTGCTGCGGACCCCAGGCTCCCAGGCTCCCAGGCTCCCAGGCGCGGTCTATGGTGCTGCGGACCCCAGACTCCCAGGCTCCCAGGCTCCCAGGCTCCCAGGCGCGGGCTAGGGTGCTGCGGACCCCATGCCCCCAGCCTCCCAGGCTCCCAGGCGCGGTCTATGGTGCTGCGGACCCCAGACTCCCAGGCTCCCAGGCTCCCAGGCTCCCAGGCGCGGGCTCGGGTGCTGCGGACCCCAGGCTCCCAGGCTCCCAGGCTCCCAGGCGCGGTCTATGGTGCTGCGGACCCCAGACTCCCAGGCTCCCAGGCTCCCAGGCTCCCAGGCGCGGGCTCGTGTGCTACGGACCCCAGGCTCCCAAGCGCGGGCTCGGGAGCTGAGGGCCCAAGGCTCCCAGGCTCCCAGGCTCCCATGCGCGGGCTCAGGTCCTGCGGACCCCAGGCTCCCAAGCTCCCAGGCTCCCAGGCTCCCAGGCGCTGCTAGGGTGCTGCGGACCCCAGGCTCCCAGGCTCCCAGGCGCGGGCTAGGGTGCTGCGGACGCCAGGCCCCCAGCCTCCCAGGCTCCCAGGCTCCCAGCCGCGGTCTATTGTGCTGCGGAACCCAGACTCCCAGGCTCCCAGGCTCCCAGGCTCCCAGGCGCGGGATAGGGTGCTGCGGACCCCAGGCTCCCAGGCTCCCAGGTTCCCAGGCGCGGGCTCGGGAGAAGAGGGCCCCAGGCCCCCAGCCTCCCAGGCTCCCAGGCTCCCAGGCGCGGGATAGGGTGCTGCGGACCCCAGGCCCCCAGGCTCCCAGGATCCCAGGCTCCCAGGCGCGGGCTCGGGAGCTGAGGGCCCCAGGCTCCCAGGCTCCCAGGCTCCTAGGCGCGGGCTCGGGAGCAGCGGACCCCAGACTCCCAGTGTCCCAGGCTCCCAGGCGCGGGCTCGTGTGCTGCGGAACCCAGGCTCCCAAGCGCGGGCTCGGGAGCTGAGGGCCGCAGGCTCCCAGGCGCCCAGACGTGGGCTCAGGTCCTGCGGACCCCAGGCTCCCAAGCTCCCAGGCTCCCAGGCTCCCAGGCGCTGCTAGGGTGCTGCGGACCCCAGGCTCCCAGGCTCCCAGGCGCGGGCTAGGGTGCTGCGGACGCCAGGCCCCCAGCCTCCCAGGCTCCCAGGCTCCCAGCCGCGGTCTATTGTGCTGCGGAACCCAGACTCCCAGGCTCCCAGGCTCCCAGGCTCCCAGGCGCGGGCTCGGGAGAAGAGGGCCCCAGGCCCCCAGCCTCCCAGGCTCCCAGGCTCCCAGGCGCGGGATAGGGTGCTGCGGACCCCAGGCCCCCAGGCTCCCAGGCTCCCAGGCTCCCAGGCGCGGGCTCGGGAGCTGAGGGCCCCAGGCTCCCAGGCTCCCAGGCTCCTAGGCGCGGGGTAGGGTGGTGCGGACCCCAGGTTCCCAGGGTCCCAGGCTCCCAGGCGCGGGCTCGGGTGCTGCGTACCCCAGGCTCCCAGGCTCCCAGGCTCCCAGGCGCGGGCTCGGGAGCTGAGGGCCCCAGGCTTCCAGGCTCCCAGGCGCGGGCTTGTGTGCTGCGGACCCCAGGCTCCCAAGCACGGGCTCGGGACCTGAAGGCCCCAGGCCCCCAGCCTCCCAGGCTCCCAGGCTCCCAAGCTCCCAGGCGCTGCTAGGGTGCTGCGGACCCCAGGCTCCCAGGCTCCCAGGCGCGGGTTAGGGTGCTGCGGACCCCAGGCCCCCAGCCTCCCAGGCTCCCAGGCTCCCAGGCACGGTATATGGTGCTGCGGACCCCAGACTCCCAGGCTCCCAGGCTCCCAGGCGCGGGCTCGTGTGCTGCGGACCCCAGGCTCCCAAGCGTGGCCTCGGGAGCTGAGGGCCCCAGGCTCCCAGTCTCCCAGGCTCCCAGGCGCGGGCTCAGGTCCTGCGGACCCCAGGCTCACAAGCTCCCAGGCTCCCAGGCGCTGCTAGGGTGCTGCGGACCCCAGGCTCCCAGGCTCCCTGGCGCGGGCTAGGGTGCTGCGGAGCCCAGGCCCCCAGCCTCCCAGGCTTCTAGGCTCCCAGGCGCGGTCTATGGTGCTGCGGACCCCAGACTCCCAGGCTCCCAGGCTCCCAGGCTCCCAGGCGCTGCTAGGGTACTGCGGACCCCAGGCTCCCAGGCTCCCAGGCGCGGGCTAGGGTGCTGCGTACCCCAGGCCCCCAGCCTCTCAGGCTCCCAGGCTCCCAGGCGCGGTCTATGGTGCTGCGGACCCCAGACTCCCAGGCTCCCAGGCTCCCAGGCTCCCAGGCGCGTGCTCGGGTGCTGCGGACCCCAGGTTCCAGGCTCCCAGGCTCCCAGGCGCGGGCTCGGGAGCTGAGGGCCCCAGGCTCCCAGGCTCCCAGGCGCGGGCTAGTGTGCTGCGGACCCCAGGCCACCAGCCTCCCAGGCTCTCAGGCTCCCAGGCTCCAAGGCGCGGGCTCGGGAGCTGAGGGCCCCAGGCTCCCAGGCTCGCAGGCGCTGGCTAGGTTGCAGCGGTTCCCAGGCACCCAGCCTCCCAGGCTCCCAGGCTCCCAGGCTCACAGGCGCGGGCTCGTGTGCTGCGGACCCCAGGCTCCCAAGCGCGGGCTCGGGAGCTGAGGGCCCCAGGCTCCCAGGCTCCCAGTCTCCCAGGCTCCCAGGCGCGGGCTCAGGTCCTGCGGACCGCAGGCTCCCAAGCTCCCAGGCTCCCAGGCTCCCAGGCGCTGCTAGGGTGCTGCGGACCCCAGGCTCCCAGGCTCCCAGGCGCGGTCTATTGTGCTGCGGACCCCAGACTCCCAGGCTCCCAGGCTCCCAGGCTCCCAGGCGCGGGATAGGGTGCTGCGGACCCCAGGCCCCCAGGCTCCCAGGCTCCCAGGATCCCAGGCGCGGGCTTGGGGTCTGAGGGCCCCAGGCCCCCAGCCTCCCAGGCTACCAGGCGCGGGATACGGTGCTGCGGAACCCAGGCCCCCAGGCTCCCAGGCTCCCAGGCTCCCAGGCGCGGGCTCGGGAGCTGAGGGCCCCAGGCTCCCAGGCTCCCAGGCTCCTAGGCGCGGGGTAGGGTGGTGCAGACCCCAGGCTCCCAGGCTCCCAGGCTCCCAGGCGCGGGCTAGGGTGCTGCGTACCCCAGGCTCCCAGGCGCGGGATAGGGTGCTGCGGACCCCAGGTCCCCAGGCTCCCAGGCTCCCAGGCTCGGGCTTGTGTGCTGCGGACCCCACGCTCCATGCGCGGGCTCGGGAGCTGAGGGCCCCAGGCTCCCAGGCTCCCAGGCTCCCAGGCTCCCATGCGCGGGCTCAGGTCCTGCGGACCCCAGGCTCCCAAACTCCCAGGCTCCCAGGCTCCCAGGCGCTGCTAGGGTGCTGCGGACCCCAGGCTCCCAGGCTCCCAGGCGCGGGCTAGGGTGCTGCGGACCCCAGGCCCCCAGCCTCCCAGGCTCCCAGGCTCCCCGGCGCGGTCTATGGTGCTGCGGACCCCAGACTCCCAGGCTCCCAGGCTCCCAGGCTCCCAGGCGCGGGCTCGGGTGCTGCGGACCCCAGGCTCCCAGGCTCCCAGGCTCCCAGGCGCGGTCTATGGTGCTGCGGACACCAGACTCCCAGGCTCCCAGGCTCCCAGGCTCCCAGGCGCGGGCTAGGGTGCTGCGGACCCCAGGCCCCCAGCCTCCCAGGCTCCCAGGCTCCCAGGCGCGGGATATGGTGCTGCGGACCCCAGACTCCCAGGCTCCCAGGCTCCCAGGCGCTGCTAGGGTGCTGCGGACCCCATGCCCCCAGCCTCCCAGGCTCCCAGGCTCCCAGGCGCGGGCTCGGGTGCTGCGGACCCCAGGCTCCCAGGCTCCCAGGCTCCCAGGCGCGGGCTCGGGAGCTGAGGGCCCCAGGCTCCCAGGCTCCAGGCGCGGGCTAGGGTGCTGCGGACCCCAGGCCCCCAGCCTCCCAGGCTCCCAGGCTCCCAGGCTCCCAGGCGCGGGCTCGTGTGCTGCGGACCCCAGGCTCCCAAGCGCGGGCTCGTGAGCTGAGGGCCCCAGGCTCCCAGGCTCCCAGACTCCTAGGCGCGGGCTCAGGTCCTGCGGACCCCAGGCTCCAAAGCTCCCAGGCTCCCAGGCTCCCAGGCGCTGCTAGGTTCCTGCGGACCCCAGGCTCCCAGGCTCCCAGGCGCGGGCTAGGGTGCTGCGGACCCCAGGCCCCCAGCCTCCCAGGCTCCCAGGCTCCCAGGCGCGGTCTATTGTGCTGCGGACCACAGACTCCCAGGCTCCCAGGCTCCCAGGCGCGGGATAGGGTGCTGCGGACCCCAGGCCCCCAGGCTCCCAGGCTCCCAGGCTCCCAGGCGCGGGCTCGGGAGCTGAGGGCCCCGGGCTTCCAGACTCCCAGGCTCCCAGGCGCGGGATCGTGTGCTGCGGACCCCAGGCGCCCAGGCGCGGGATCGGGTGCTGCGGACTCCTGACTCCCAGGCTCCCAGGCTCCCAGGCGCGGGCTCGTGTGCTGCGGACCCCAGGCTCCCAAGCGCGGGCTCGGGAGCTGAGGGCCCCAGGCTCCCAGGCTCCCAGGCTCCCAGGCGCGGGCTCAGGTCCTGCGGACCCCAGGCTCCCAAGCTCCCAGGCTCCCAGGCTCCCAGGCGCTGCTAGGGTGCTGCGGACCCCAGGCTCCCAGGCTCCCAGGCTCCCAGGCAGGGGCTAGGGTGCTGCGGACCCCAGAACCCAGGCTCCCAGGCTCCCTGGCTCCTAGGCACGGGCTTGAGTGCTGCGGACCCGAGGCTCCCAGGCACTGGCTTGTGAGCTGCATCTCCCTGGCTTCGAGTGCAGGCCCGGGAACTGCCTCCCCCAGGTTCAAAGGCAACCAGGCGCGGGTTCCGGAGCTGCGGCCCCAGGATCCCAGGCTGCCAGGCTCCCAGGCGCGGGCTAGGGTGCTGCGGACCCCAGGCCCCCAGCCTCCCAGGCTCCCAGGCTCCCAGGCGCGGGCTCGTGTGCTGCGGACCCCAGGCTCCCGTGCGCGGGCTCGGGAGCTGAGGGCCCCAGGCTCCCAGGCTCCCAGCCTCCCATGCGCGGGCTCAGGTCCTGCGGACCCCAGGCTCCCACGCTCCCAGGCTCCCAGGCTCCCAGGCGCTGCTAGGGTGCTGCGGACCCCAGGCTCCCAGGCTCCCAGGCGCGGGCTAGGGTGCTGCGGACCCAAGGCCCCCAGCCTCCCAGGCTCCCAGGCTCCCAGGCGCGGTCTATGGTGCTGCGGACCCCAGACTCCCAGGCTCCCAGGCTCCCAGGCTCCCAGGCGCGGGCTCGGGTGCTGCGGACCCCAGGCTCCCAGGCTCCCAGGCTCCCAGGCTCCAAGGCGCGGGCTCGGGACCTGAGGGCCCCAGGCTCCCAGGCTCGCAGGCGCTGGCTAGGGTTCTGCGGATCCCAGGCCCCCAGCCTCCCAGGCTCCCAGGCTCCCAGGCGCGGGCTCGTGTGCTGCGGACCCCAGGCCCCCAGGCTCCCATGCTCCCAGGCTCCCAGGCGCGGGCTCGGGAGCTGAGGGTCCCAGGCTCCCAGGCTCCCAGGCTCCTAGGCCCGGGGTAGGGTGGTGCAGACCCCAGGCTCCCAGGCTCCCAGGCTCCCAGGCGCCGGCTCAGGTGCTGCGGACCCCAGGCTCCCAGGCTCCCAGGCTCCCAGGCGCGGGCTAGGGTGCTGCGGACCCCAGGCTCCCAGGCTCCCAGGCTCCCAGGCTCCCAGGCTCCCAGGCGCGGGCTAGGGTGCTGCGATCCCCAGGGCCCCAGCCTCCCAAACTCCCAGGCTCCCAGGCGTGGTCTAGGGTGCTGCGGACCCCAGAACCCAGGCTCCCAGGCTCCCAGGCTCCCAGGCGCTGCTAGGGTGCTGCCGACCCCATGCTCCCAGGCTCCCAGGGTCCGAGTCGCGTGCTCGTGTGCTGAGGATCCCAGTCTACCAGGCTCCCAGGCTCCCAGTCGAAGATCGAAAGCTGCTCAAAACCAGTATCCGGCCTCCCGTGCGTTTGCTCGGCAGATGCGTGCCCCAGGCTCCCAAGCGCGTGCTCGTGAGATGGGACCCCAAGGCTCATAGGCTAAGAGGTGCGTTCTCGGGAGATTGTGCCCGCAGGCTCACAGGCTCCCAGGCGCGTGCTCGTGTGCTGCGCACCCCAGGCTCCCAGGCGCGTGCACGTGAGCTGGGAACCCAAGGCTCACAGGCTACCAGGCGCGGGATCGGGGGCTGGGCTTCACAGGCTCCCAGGCGCGGGCTCGTGTGCTGCGCACCCCAGGCTCCCATGCGCTGTCTCGTGAGCTGCGTCTACCTGGCTTCGAGTGCAGGCCCGGGAGCTGCCTCCCCGAGGTTCAAAGGCAACCAGGCACGGGTTCCGGAGCTGCGGCCCCAGGATCCCAGGCTCCCAGGCTCCCTGGCGCGGGCTAGGGTGCTGCGGACCCCAGGCCCCCAGCCTCCCAGGCTCCCAGGCTCCCAGGCGCGGTCTATTGTGCTGCGGACCCCAGATTCCCAGGCTCCCAGGCTCCCAGGCGCGGGCTAGGGTGCTGCGGACCCCAGGCCCCCAGGCTCCCAGGCTCCCAGGCTCCCAGGCGCGGGCTCGGGAGCTGAGGGCCCCAGGCTCCCAGGCTCCCAGGCTCCCAGGCGCGGGCTCGGGTGCTGCGGACCCCAGGCCCCCAGCCTCCCAGGCTCCTAGGCTCCAAGGCTCCCAGGCGCGGGCTCGTGTGCTGCGGACCCCAGGCTCCCAGGCGCGGGCTCGGGTGCTGCGGACCCCAGGCTCCCAGGCTCCCAGGCGCGGGCTCGTGTGCTGCGGACCCCAGGCTCCCAAGCGCGGGCTCGGGAGCTGAGGGCCCCAGGCTCCCAGGCTCCCAGGCTCCCAGGCGCGGGCTCAGGTCCTGCGGACCCCAGGCTCCCAAGCTCCCAGGCTCCCAGGCTCCCAGGCGCTGCTAGGGTGCTGTTGACCCCAGGCTCCCAGGCGCGAGTTAGGGTGCTGCGGACCCCAGAACCCAGGCTCCCAGGCTCCCAGGCTCCCAGGCTCCTAGGCGCGAGCTTGAGTGCTGCGGACCCGAGGCTCCCAGGCGCTGGCTTGTGAGCTGCATCTCTCTGGCTTCGAGTGCAGGCCCGGGAGCAGCCTCCCCCAGGTTCAAAGGCAACCAGGCGCGGGTTCCGGAGCTGCGGCCCCAGGATCCCAGGCTGCCAGGTTCCCAGGCGCGGGCTAGGGTGCTGCGGACCCCAGGCCACCAGCCTCCCAGGCTCCCAGGCTCCCAGGCGCGGGCTCGTGTGCTGCGGACCCCAGGATGCCGAGCGCGGGCTCGGGAGCTGAGGGCCCCAGGCCCCCAGCCTCCCAGGCTCCCAGGATCCCAGGCGCGGGATAGGGTGTTGCGGACCCCAGGCCACCAGGCTCCCAGGCTCCCAGGCTCCCAGGCGCGGGCTCGGGAGCTGAGGGCCCCAGGCTCCCAGGCTCCCAGGCGCGGGCTAGGGTGCTGCGGACCCAAGGCCCCCAGCCTCCCAGGCTCCCAGGCTCCCAGGCGCTGCTAGGGTGCTGCCGACCCCATGCTTCCAGGCTCCCAGGCTCCCAGTCGAAGATCGAAAGCTGCTGAAAACCAGTATCCGGCCTCCCGTGCGTTTGCTCGGGAGATGCGTGCCCCAGGCTCCCTAGCGCGTGCTCGTGAGCTGGGACCCCAAGGCTCATAGGCTAACAGGTGCGTTCTCGGGAGATTGTGCCCGCAGGCTCACAGGCTCCCAGGCGCGTGCTCGGGTGCTGCGGACCCCAGGCTCCCAGCCTCCCAGGCTCCCAGGCTCCCAGGCGCGGGCTCGGGTGCTGCGGACCCCAGGCTCCCAAGCTCCCAGGCTCCCAGGCTCCCAGGCGCTGCTAGGGTGCTGCGGACCCCAAGCTCCCAAGCGCGTGCTCGGGAGCTGGGGGCCCCAGGCCCCCAGGCTCCCAGGCTCCCAGGCTCCCAGGCGCGGGCTCGGGAGCTGATGACCCCAGGCTCCCAGGCTCCCAGGCTCCTAGGCGCGGGGTAGGGTGGTGCGGACCCCAGGCTCCCAGGCGCGGGCTCAGGTGCTGCGGACCCCAGGCTCCAGGGTCCCAGGCTCCCATGCGCGGGCTCGGGTGCTTCGGACCCCAGGCCCCAGCCTCCCAAGCTCCCATGCACCCAGGCGTGGTCTAGGGTGCTGCGGACCCCAGACTCCCAGGCTCCCAGGCTCCCAGGCCACCAGGCGCTGCTCGGGTGCTGCGGACCCCAGGCTTCCAGGCTCCCAGGCGCGGGCTAGGATGCTGCGGACCCCAGGCTCCCAGGCGCGGGCTCGTGAGCTGCATCTCCCTGGCTTCGAGTGCAGGCCCGGGAGCTGCCTCTCCCAGGTTCAAAGGCAACATGGCGCGGGCTCAGGTCCTGCGGACCCCAGGCTCCCAGGCTCCCAGGCTCCCCCGCGCAGGCTCGGGAGCTGAGGGCCCCAGGCTCCCAGGCTCCCAGGCGCGGGCTAGGTTGCTGCGGACCCCAGGCCCCCAGCCTCCCAGGCTCCCAGGCTCCCAGGCGCGGGCTCGTGTGCTGCGGACCCCAGGCTCCCAAGCGCGGGCTCGGGAGCTGAGGGCCCCAGGCCCCCAGCCTCCCAGCCTCCAAGGCTCCCAGGCTCCCAGGCGCTGCTAGGGTGCTGCGGTCCCCAGGCTCCCAGGCTACCAGGCGCGGGCTAGGGTGCTGCGGACCCCAGGCCCCCAGCCTCCCAGGCTCCCAGGATCCCAGCCGCGGTCTATGGTGCTGCGGACCCCAGACTCCCAGGCTCCCAGGCTCCCAGGCGCGGGCTCGTGTGCTACGGACCCCAGGCTCACAAGCGCGGGCTCGGGAGCTGAGGGCCCCAGGCCCCCAGCCTCCCAGGCTCCCAGGCTCCCAGGCGCGGGATATGGTGCTGCGGACCCAAGACTCCCAGGCTCCCCGGCTCCCAGGCGCTGCTAGGGTGCTGCGGACCCCATGCCCCCAGCCTCCCAGGCTCCCAGGCTCCCAGGCGCGGGCTTGGGTGCTGCGGACCCCAGGCTCCCAGGCTCCCAGGCTCCCAGGCGCGGGCTCGGGAGCTGAGGGCCCCAGGCTCCCAGGCTCCAGGCGCGGGCTAGGGTGCTGCGGACCCCAGGCCCCCAGCCTCCCAGGCTCCCAGGCTCCCAGGCTCCCAGGCGCGGGCTCGTGTGCTGCGGACCCCAGGCTCCCAAGCGCGGGCTCGTGAGCTGAGGGCCCCAGGCTCCCAGGCTCCCAGACTCCTAGGCGCGGGCTCAGGTCCTGCGGACCCCAGTCTCCAAAGCTCCCAGGCTCCCAGGCTCCCAGGCGCTGCTAGGTTCCTGCGGACCCCAGGCTCCCAGGCTCCCAGGCGCGGGCTAGGGTGCTGCGGACCCCAGGCCCCCAGCCTCCCAGGCTACCAGGCGCGGTCTATTGTGCTGCGGACCCCAGACTCCCAGGCTCCCAGGCTCCCAGGCGCGGGATAGGGTGCTGCGGACCCCAGGCCCCCAGGCTCCCAGGCTCCCAGGCTCCCAGGCGCGGGCTCGGGAGCTGAGGGCCCCGGGCTCCCAGGCTCCCAGGCTCCCAGGCGCGGGATATGGTGCTGCGGACCCCAGACTCCCAGGCTCCCAGGCTCCCAGGCGCGGTCTATGGTGCTGCGGACCACAGACTCCCAGGCTCCCAGACTCCCAGGCTCCCAGGCGCGGGCTCGTGTGCTGCGGACCCCAGGCTCCCAAGCGCGGGCTCGGGAGCTGGGGGCCCCAGGCCCCCAGGCTCCCAGCCTCCCAGGCTCCCAGGCTCCCAGGCGCGGGCTCGGGTGCTGCGGACCCCAGGCTCCCAAGCTCCCAAGCTCCCAGGCTCCCAGGCGCTGCTAGGGTGCTGCGGACCCCAAGCTCCCAAGCGCGGGCTAGGGAGCTGGGGGCCCCAGGCCCCCAGGCTCCCAGGCTCCCAGGCTCCCAGGCGCGGGCTCGGGAGCTGAGGGCCCCAGGCTCCCAGGCTCCCAGGCTCCTAGGCGCGGGGTAGGGTGGTGCGGACCCCAGGCTCCCAGGCTCCCAGGCGCGGGCTCAGGTGCTGCGGACCCCAGGCTCCAGGGTCCCAGGCTCCCATGCGCGGGCTCGGGTGCTTCGGACCCCAGGCCCCAGCCTCCCAAACTCCCATGCACCCAGGCGTGGTCTAGGGTGCTGCGGACCCCAGAACCCAGGCTCCCAGGCTCCCAGGCGCTGCTAGGGTGCTGCCGACCCCATGCTCCAAGGCTCCCAGGATCCCAGGCTCCCAGGCGAAGATCGAAAGCTGCTGAAAACCAGTATCCGGCCTCCCGTGCGTTTGCTCGGGAGATGCGTGCCCCAGGCTCCCTAGCGCGTGCTCGTGAGCTGGGACCCCAAGGCTCATAGGCTAACAGGTGCGTTCTCGGGAGATTGTGCCCGCAGGCTCACAGGCTCCCAGGCGCGTGCTCGTGTGCTGTGCACCCCAGGCTCCCAGGCGCGTGCACGTGAGCTGGGACCCCAAGGCTCACAGGCTACCAGGCGCGGGATCGGGAGCTGGGCTTCACAGGCTCCCAGGCGCGGGCTCCTGTGCTGCGCACCCCAGGTTCCCATGCGCTGGCTCGTGAGCTGCATTTCCCTGGGATCGAGTGCAGGCCCGGGAGCTGCCTCCCCCAGGTCCAAAGGCAACCAGGCGCGGGTTCCGGAGCTGCGGCCCCAGGATCCCAGGCTCCCAGGCTCCCAGGCGCGGGCTCAGGTCCTGCGGACCCCAGGCTCCCAAGCTCCCAGGCTCCCAGGCTCCCAGGCGCTGCTAGGGTGCTGCGGACACCAGTCTCCCAAGCTCCCAGGCTCCCAGGCACGGGCTAGGGTGCTGCGGACCCCAGGCCCCCAGGCTCCCAGGCTCCCAGGCTCGCAGGCTCGCAGGCGCGGGCTCGGGAGCTGAGGGCCCCAGGCTCCCAGGCTCCCAGGCTCCCAGGCGCGGGCTAGGGTGCTGCGTACCCCATGCTCCCAGGCTCCCAGGCTCCCAGGCGCGGGCTCGGGAGCTGCGGACCCCAGACTCCCAGTCTCCCAGGCTCCCAGGCGCGGGCTCGTGTGCTGCGGACCCCAGGCTCCCAAGCGCGGGCTCGGGAGCTGAGGGCCCCAGGCTCCCAGGCGCCCAGGCGCGGGCTCAGGTCCTGCGGACCCCAGGCTCCCAAGGTCCCAGGTTCCCAGGCTCCCAGGCGCTGCTAGGGTGCTGCGGACCCCAGGCTCCCAGGCTCCCAGGCGCGGGCTAGGGTGCTGCGAACGCCAGGCCCCCAGCCTCCCAGGCTCCCAGGCTCCCAGGCGCGGTCTATTGTGCTTCGGACCCCAGACTCCCAGGCTCCCAGGCTCCCAGGCGCGGGCTAGGGTGCTGCGGACCCCAGGCCCCCAGCCTCCCAGGCTCCCAGGATCCCAGGCGAGGTCTATGGTGCTGCGGACCCCAGGCTCCCAGGTCCCCAGGCTCCCAGGCTCCCAGGCTCGGGCTCGTGTGCTGCGGACCCCAGGCTCCCAAGCGCGGGCTCGGGAGCTGAGGGCCCCAGGCTCCCAGGCTCCGAGGCTCCCAGGCTCCCATGCGCGGGCTCAGGTCCTGCGGAACCCAGGCTCCCACGCTCCCAGGCTCCCAGGCTCCCAGGCGCTGCTAGGGTGCTGCGGACCCCAGGCTCCCAGGCTCCCAGGCGCGGGATAGGGTGCTGCGGACCCAAGGCCCCCAGCCGCCCAGGCTCCCAGGCTCCCAGGCGCGGTCTATGGTGCTGCGGACCCCAGACTCCCAGGCTCCCAGGCTCCCAGGCTCCCAGGCGCGGGCTCGGGTGCTGCGGACCCCAGGCTCCCAGGCTCCCAGGCTCCCAGGCTCCAAGGCGCGGGCTCGGGAGCTGAGGGCCCCAGGCTCCCAGGCTCGCAGGCGCTGGCTAGGGTGCTTCGGTTCCCAGGCCCCCAGCCTCCCAGGCTCCCAGGCTCCCAGGCTCCCAGGCGCGGGCTCGTGTGCTGCGGACCCCAGGCTCCCAAGCGCGGGCTCGGGAGCTGAGGGCCCCAGGCTCCCAGGCTCCCAGGCTCCCAGGCTCCCAGGCGCGGGCTCAGGTCCTGCGGACCGCAGGCTCCCAAGCTCCCAGGCTCCCAGGCTCCCAGGCGCTGCTAGGGTGCTGCGGACCCCAGGCTCCCAGGCTCCCAGGCGCGGGCTAGGGTGCTGCGGACCCCAGGCCACCAGCCTCCCAGGCTCCCAGGCTCCCAGGCGCGGTCTATTGTGCTGCGGACCCCAGACTCCCAGGCTCCCAGGCTCCCAGGCTCCCAGGCGCGTGATAGGGTGCTGCGGACCCCAGGCCACCAGGCTCCCAGGCTCCCAGGCTCCCAGGCGCGGGCTCGGGGTCTGAGGGCCCCAGGCCCCCAGCCTCCCAGGCTCCCAGGCGCGGGATACGGTGCTGCGGAACCCAGGCCCCCAGGCTCCCTGGCTCCCAGGCTCCCAGGCGCGGGCTCGGGAGCTGAGGTCCCCAGGCTCCCAGGCTCCCAGGCTCCTAGGCGCGGGGTAGGGTGGTGCAGACCCCAGGCTCCCAGGCTCCCAGGCTTCCAGGCGCGGGCTAGGGTGCTGCGTACCCCAGGCTCCCAGGCGCGGGATAGGGTGCTGCGGACCCCAGGTCCCCAGGCTCCCAGGCTCCCAGGCTCGGGCTTGTGTGCTGCGGACCCCACGCTCCCAAGCGCGGGCTCGGGAGCTGTGGTCCCCAGGCTCCCAGGCTCCCAGGCTCCCAGGCTCCCATGCGCGGGCTCAGGTCCTGCGGACCACAGGCTCCCAAACTCCCAGGCTCCCAGGCTCCCAGGCGCTGCTAGGGTGCTGCGGACCCCAGGCTCCCAGGCTCCCAGGCGCGGGCTAGGGTGCTGCGGACCCCAGGCCCCCAGCCTCCCAGGCTCCCAGGCTCCCAGGCGCGGTCTATGGTGCTGCGTACCCCAGACTCCCAGGCTCCCAGGCTCCCAGGCTCCCAGCGCGGGCTCGGGTGCTGCGGACCCCAGGCTCCCAGGCTCCCAGGCTCCCAGGCTCCCAGGCTCCCAGGCGCGGTCTATAGTGCTGCGGACCCCAGACTCCCAGGCTCCCAGGCTCCCAGGCGCGGGCTAGGGTGCTGCGGACCCCAGGCCCCCAGCCTCCCAGGCTCCCAGGCTCCCAGGCGCGGTCTATGGTGCTGCGGACCCCAGACTCCCAGGCTCGCAGGCTCCCAGGCTCCCAGGCGCGGGCTCGTGTGCTACGGACCCCAGGCTCCCAAGCGCGGGCTCGGGAGCTGAGGGCCCAAGGCTCCCAGGCTCCCAGGCTCCCAGGCTCCCAGGCGCGGGATCAGGTCCTGCGGACCGCAGGCTCCCAAGCTCCCAGGCTCCCAGGCTCCCAGGCGCTGCTAGGGTGCTGCGGACCCCAGGCTCCCAGGTTCCCAGGCGCGGGTTAGGGTGCTGTGGACCTCAGGCCCCCAGCCTCCCAGGCTGCCAGGCTCCCAGGCGCGGTCTATGGTGCTGCGGACCACAGACTCCCAGGCTCCCAGACTCCCAGGCTCCCAGGCGCGGGCTCGTGTGCTGCGGACCCCAGGTTCCCAAGCGCGGGCTCGGGAGCTGGGGGCCCCAGGCCCCCAGGCTCCCAGCATCCCAGGCTCCCAGGCTCCCAGGCGCGGGCTCGGGTGCTGCGGACCCCAGGCTCCCAGGCTCCCAGGCTCCCAGGCTCCCAGGCGCGGGCTCGGGTGCTGCGGACCCCAGGCTCCCAGGCTCCCAGGCTCCCAGGCTCCAAGGCGCGGGCTCGGGAGCTGAGGGCCCCAGGCTCCCAGGCTCCCAGGCGCGGGCTCGTGTGCTACGGACCCCAAGCTCCCAAGCGCGGGCTCGAGAGCTGGGGGCCCCAGGCCCCCAGGCTCCCAGGCTCCCAGGCGCGGGCTCGGGAGCTGAGGGCCCCAGGCTCCCAGGCTCCTAGGCGCGGGGTAGGGTGGTGCGGACCCCAGGCTCCCAGGCTCCCAGGCTCCCAGGCGCGGGCTCAGGTGCTGCGGTCCCCAGGCTCCAGGGTCCCAGGCTCCCATGCGCGGGCTCGGGTGCTGCGGACCCCAGGCCCCAGCCTCCCAAGCTCCCATGCACCCAGGCGTGGTCTAGGGTGCTGCGGACCCCAGAACCCAGGCTCCCAGGCGCTGCTAGGGTGCTGCCGACCCCATGCTCCCAGGCTCCCAGGATCCCAGGCTCCCAGGCGAAGATCGAAAGCTGCTGAAAACCAGTATCCGGCCTCCCGGGCGTTTGCTCGGGAGATGCGTGCCCCAGGCTCCCTAGCGCGTGCTCGTGAGCTGGGACCCCAAGGCTCATAGGCTAACAGGTGCGTTCTCGGGAGATTGTGCCCGCAGGCTCACAGGCTCCCAGGCGCGTGCTCGTGTGCTGCGCACCCCAGGCTCCCAGGCGCGTGCACGTGAGCTGGGACCCCAAGGCTCACAGGCTACCAGGCGCGGGATCGGGAGCTGGGCTTCACAGGCTCCCAGGCGCGAGCTCCTGTGCTGCGCACCCCAGGCTCCCATGCGCTGGCTCGTGAGCTGCATTTCCCTGGGATCGAGTGCAGGCCCGGGAGCTGCCTCCCCCAGGTCCAAAGGCAACCAGGCGCGGGTTCCGGAGCTGCGGCCCCAGGATCCCAGGCTCCCAGGCTCCCAGGCGTGGGCTCAGGTCCTGCGGACCCCAGGCTCCCAAGCTCCCAGGCTTCCAGGCTCCCAGGCGCTGCTAGGGTGCTGCGGACACCAGTCTCCCAGGCTCCCAGGCTCCCAGGCACGGGCTAGGGTGCTGCGGACCCCAGGCCCCCAGGCTCCCAGGCTCCCAGGCTCGCAGGCTCGCAGGCGCGCGCTCGGGAGCTGAGGGCCCCAGGCTCCCAGGCTCCCAGGCTCCCAGGCGCGGACTAGGGTGCTGCGTACCCCATGCTCCCAGGCTCCCAGGCGCGGGCTCGGGAGCTGCGGACCCCAGACTCCCAGTCTCCCAGGCTCCCAGGCGCGGGCTCGTGTGCTGCGGACCCCAGGCTCCCAAGCGCGGGCTCGGGAGCTGAGGGCCCCAGGCTCCCAGGCTCCCAGGCGCCCAGGCGCGGGCTCAGGTCCTGCGGACCCCAGGCTCCCAAGGTCCCAGGCTCCCAGGATCCCAGGCGCTGCTAGGGTGCTGCGGACCCCAGGCTCCCAGGCTCCCAGGCGCGGGCTAGGGTGCTGCGGACGCCAGGCCCCCAGCCTCCCAGGCTCCCAGGCTCCCAGGCGCGGTCTATTGTGCTGCGGACCCCAGACTCCCAGGCTCCCAGGCTCCCAGGCGCGGGATAGGGTGCTGCGGACCCCAGGCCCCCAGGCTCCCAGGCTCCCAGGTTCCCAGGCGCGGGCTCGGGAGCTTAGGGCCCCAGGCCCCCAGCCTCCCAGGCTCCCAGGCTCTCATTCTCCCAGGCGCTGCTATGGTGCTGCGGACCCCAGGCTCCCAGGCTCCCAGGCGCGGGCTAGGGTGCTGCGGACCCCAGGCCCACAGCCTCCCAGGCTCCCAGGATCCCAGGCGAGGTCTATGGTGCTGCGGACCCCAGACTCCCAGGCTCCCAGGCTCCCAGGCACGGGCTCGTGTGCTGCGGACCCCAGGCTCCCAAGCGCGGGCTCGGGAGCTGAGGGCCCCAGGCCCGCAGCTTCCCAGGCTCCCAGGCTCCCAGGCGCGGGATAGGGTGCTGCGGACCCCAGGTCCCCAGGTTCCGAGGCTCCCAGGCTCGGGCTCGTGTGCTGCGGACCCCAGGCTCCCAAGCGCGGGCTCGGGAGCTGAGGGCCCCAGGCTCCCAGGCTCCCAGGCTCCCATGCGCGGGCTCAGGTCCTGCGGACCCCAAGCTCCCAAGCTCCCAGGCTCCCAGGCTCCCAGGCGCTGCTAGGGTGCTGCGGACCCCAGGCTCCCAGGCTCCCAGGCGCGGGCTAGGGTGCTGCGGACCCCAGGCCCCCAGCCTCCCAGGCTCCCAGGCTCCCAGGCGCGGTCTATGGTGCTGCGGACCCCAGACTCCCAGGCTCCCAGGCTCCCAGGCTCCCAGGCTCCCAGGCTCCCAGGCGCGGGCTCGGGTGCTGCGGACCCCAGGCTCCCAGGCTCCCAGGCTCCCAGGCTCCAAGGCGCGGGCTCGGGAGCTGAGGGCCCCAGGCTCCCAGGCTCCCAGGCGCTGGCTAGGGTGCTGCGGATCCCAGGCCCGCAGCCTCCCAGGCTCCCAGGCTCCCAGGCTCCCAGACGCGGGCTCGTGTGCTGCGGACCCCAGGGTCCCAAGCGCGGGCTCGGGAGCTGAGGGCCCCAGGCTCCCAGGCTCCCAGGCTCCCAGGCTCCCAGGCGCGGGCTCAGGTCCTGCGGACCGCAGGCTCCCAAGCTCCCAGGCTTCCAGGCTCCCAGGCGCTGCTAGGGTGCTGCGGACCCCAGGCTCCCAGGCTCCCAGGCGCGGGCTAGGGTGCTGCGGACCCCAGGCCACCAGCCTCCCAGGCTCCCAGGCTCCCAGGCGCGGTCTATTGTGCTGCGGACCCCAGACTCCCAGGCTCCCAGGCTCCCAGGCTCCCAGGCACGGGCTCGGGATCTGAGGGCCCCAGGCCCCCATCCTCCCAGGCTCCCAGGCGCGGGCTCGTGTGCTGCGGACCCCAGGCTCCCAAGCGCGGGCTCGGGAGCTGAGGGCCCCAGGCTCCCAGGCTCCCAGGCTCCCAGGCTCCCAGGCGCGGGCTCAGGTCCTGCGGACCGCAGGCTCCCAAGCTCCCAGGCTCCCAGGTTCCCAGGCGCTGCTAGGGTGCTGCGGACCCCAGGCTCCCCGGCTCCCAGGCGCGGGTAGGGTGCTGCGGACCTCAGGCCACCAGCCTCCCAGGCCCCCAGGCGCGGTCTATTGTGCTGCGGACACCAGACTCCCAGGCTCCCAGGCTCCCAGGCTCCCAGGCGCGGGATAGGGTGCTGCGGACCCCAGTCCCCCAGGTTCCCAGGCTCCCAGGCTCCCAGGCGCGGGCTCGGGATCTGAGGGCCCCAGGCCCCCAGCCTCCCAGGCTTCCAGGCGCGGGATACGGTGCTGCGGACCCCAGGCCCCCAGGCTCCCAGGCTCCCAGGCTCCCAGGCGCGGGCTCGGGAGCTGAGGGCCCCAGGCTCCCAGGCTCCCAGGCTCCTAGGCGCGGGGTAGGGTGGTGCGGACCCCAGGCTCCCAGGCTCCCAGGCTCCCAGGCGCCGGCTCAGGTGCTTTGGACCCCAGGCTCCCAGGCTCCCAGGCTCCCAGGCGCGGGCTAGGGTGCTGCGTACCCCAGGCTCCCAGGCTCCCAGGCGCGGGCTAGGGTGCTGCGGACCCCAGGGCCCCAGCCTCCCAAACTCCCAGGCTCCCAGGCGTGGTCTAGGGTGCTGCGGACCCCAGAACCCAGGCTCCCAGGCTCCCAGGCGCTGCTAGGGTGCTGCCGACCCCATGCTCCCAGGCTCCCAGGCTCCCAGGCGCGGGCTCGTGTGCTGAGGACCCCAGGCTCCCAGGCTCCCAGGCGAAGATCGAAAGCTGCTGAAAACCAGTATCCGGCCTCCCGTGCGTTTGCTCGGGAGATGCGTGCCCCAGGCTCCCAAGCGCGTGCTCGTGAGCTGGGACCCCAAGGTTCATAGGCTAACAGGTGCGTTCTCGGGAGATTGTGCCCGCAGGCTCACAGGCTCCCAGGCGCGTGCTCGTGTGCTGCGCACCCCAGGCTCCCAGGCGCGAGCACGTGAGCTGGGAACCCAAGGCTCACAGGCTACCAGGCGCGGGATCGGGGGCTGGGCTTCACAGGCTCCCAGGCGCGGTCTCGTGTGCTGGGCACCCCAGGCTCCCAGGCGCTGGCTCGTGAGCTGCATCTCCCTGGCTTCGAGTGCAGGCCCAGGAGCTGCCTCCCCCAGGTTCAAAGGCAACAAGGCGCGGGTTCCGGAGCTGCGGCCCCAGGATCCCAGGCTCCCAGGCTCCCTGGCGCGGGCTACGGTGCTGCGGACCCCAGGCCCCCAGCCTCCCAGGCTCCCAGGCTCCCAGGCGCGGGCTCGTGTGCTGCGGACCCCAGGCTCCCAAGCGCGGGCTCGGGAGCTGAGGGCCCCAGGCCCCCAGCCTCCCAGGCTCCCAGGCTCCCAGGCGCGGGCTCGTGTGCTGCGGACCCCAGGCTTCCAAGCGCGGGCTCGGGAGCTGAGGGCCCCAGGCCCCCAGCCTCCCAGGCTCCCAGGCTCCCAGGCGCGGGATAGGGTGCTGCGGACCCCAGGTCCCCAGGCTCTCAGGCGCGGGCTCGTGTGCTGCGGACCCCAGGCTCCCAAGCGCGGGCTCGGGAGCTGAGGGCCTCAGGCTCCCAAGCACCCAGGATCCCAGGCTCCCAGGCGCGGGCTCAGGTCCTGCGGACCCCAGGCTCCCAAGCTCCCAGGCTCCCAGGCTCCCAGGCTCCCAGGCGCTGCTAGGGTGCTGCGGACCCCAGGCTCCCAGGCTCCCAGGCGCGGGCTAGGGTGCTGCGGACCCAAGGCCCCCAGCCTCCCAGGCTCCCAGGCTCCCAGGCGCGGTCTATTGTGCTGCGGACCCCAGACTCCCAGGCTCCCAGGCTCCCAGGCTCCCAGGCGCTGCTAGGTTGCTGCGTACCCCAGGCTCCCAGGCTCCCAGGCGCGGGCTAGGGTGCTGCGGACCCCATGCCCCCAGCCTCCCAGGCTCCCAGGCGCGGTCTATGGTGCTGCGGACCCCAGACTCCCAGGCTCCCAGGCTCCCAGGCTCCCAGGCGCGGGCTCGGTTGCTGCGGACCCCAGGCTCCCAGGCTCCCAGGCTCCCAGGCTCCCAGGCGCGGGCTCGGGAGCTGAGGGCCCCAGCCTCCCAGGCTCCCAGGCGCGGGCTAGGGTGCTGCGGACCCCAGGCCCCCAGCCTCCCAGGCTCCCAGGCTCCCAGGCTCCCAGGCGCGGGCTCGTGTGCTGCGGACCCCAGGCTCCCAAGCGCGGGCTCGTGAGCTGAGGGCCCCAGGCTCCCAGGCTCCCAGGCTACTAGGCGCGGGCTCAGGTCCTGCGGACCCCAGGCTCCCAGGCTCCCAGGCGCGGGCTAGGGTGCTGCGGACCCCAGGCCCCCAGGCTCCCAGGCTCCCAGGCGCTGTCTATGGTGCTGTGGACCCCAGACTCCCAGGCTCCCAGGCTCCCAGGCCACCAGGCGCTGCTAGGGTGCTGCGGACCCCAGGCTTCCAGGCTCCCAGGCGCGGGCTAGGATGCTGCGGACCCCAGGCTCCCAGGCGCGGGCTCGTGAGCTTCATCTCCCTGGCTTCGAGTGCAGGCCCGGGAGCTGCCTCTCCCAGGTTCAAAGGCAACATGGCGCGGGCTAAGGTCCTGCGGACCCCAGGCTCCCAGGCTCCCAGGCTCCCCGGCGCGGGCTCGGGAGCTGAGGGCCCCAGGCTCCCAGGCTCCCAGGCGCGGGCTAGGGTGCTGCGGACCCCAGGCCCCCAGCCTCCCAGGCTCCCAGGCTCCCAGGCGCGGGCTCGTGTGCTGCGGACCCCAGGCTCCCAAGCGCGGGCTCGGGAGCTGAGGGCCCCAGGCCCCCAGCCTCCCAGGCTCCAAGGCTCCCAGGCTCCCAGGCGCTGCTAGGGTGCTGCGGACCCCAGGCTCCCAGGCTACCAGGCGCGGGCTAGGGTGCTGCGGACCCCAGGCCCCCAGCCTCCCAGGCTCCCAGGATCCCAGCCGCGGTCTATGGTGCTGCGGACCCCAGACTCCCAGGCTCCCAGGCTCCCAGGCGCGGGCTCGTGTGCTGCGGACCCCAGGCTCACAAGCGCAGGCTCGGGAGCTGAGGGCCCCAGGCCCCCAGCCTCCCAGGCTCCCAGGTTCCCAGGCTCCCAGGCGCGGGCTCGGGAGCTGAGGGCCCCAGGCTCCAAAGCTCCAGGCGCGGGCTAGGGTGCTGCGGACCCCAGGCCCCCAGCCTCCCAGGCTCCCAGGCTCCCAGGCTCCAGGCGCGGGCTCGTGTGCTGCGGACCCCAGGCTCCCAAACGCGGGCTCGGGAGCTGAGGGCCCCAGGCTCCCAGGCTCCCAGACTCCTAGGCGCGGGCTCAGGTCCTGCGGACCCCAGGCTCCAAAGCTCCCAGGCTCCCAGGCTCCCAGGCGCTGCTAGGCTCCTGCGGACCCCAGGCTCCCAGGCTCCCAGGCGCGGGCTAGGGTGCTGCGGACCCCAGACTCCCAGGCTCCCAGGCTCCCAGGCGCGTGATAGGGTGCTGCGGACCCCAGGCCTCCAGGCTCCCAGGCTCCCAGGCTCCCAGGCGCGGGCTCGGGAGCTGAGGGCCCCGGGCTCCCAGGCTCCCAGGCTCCCAGGCGCGGGCTCGTGTGCTGCGGACCCCAGGCGCCCAGGCGCGGGCTCGGGTGCTGCGGACTCCAGACTCCCAGGCTCCCAGGCTCCCAGGCGCGGGCTCGTGTGCTGCGGACCACAGGCTCCCAAGCGCGGGCTCGGGAGCTGAGGGCCCCAGGCTCCCAAGCACCCAGGCTCCCAGGCTCCCAGGCGCGGGCTCAGGACCTGCGGACACCAGGCTCCCAAGCTCCCAGGCTCCCAGGCTCCCAGGCGCTGCTAGGGTGCTGCGGACCCCAGGCTCCCAGGCTCCCAGGCTCCCAGGCTCCCAGGCGCGGGCTCAGGTCCTGCGGACCCCAGGCTCCCAAGCTCCCAGGCACCCAGGCTCCCAGGCGCTGCTAGGGTGCTGCGGACACCAGGCTCCCAGGGTCCCAGGCTCCCAGGCGGGGGCTAGGGTGCTGCGTACCCCAGAACCCAGGCTCCCAGGCACCCAGGCTCCTAGGCGCGGGCTTGAGTGCTGCGGACCCGAGGCTCCCAGGCGCTGGCTTGTGAGCTGCATCTCCCTGGCTTCGAGGGCAGGCCCGGGAACTGCCTCCCCCAGGTTCAAAGGCAACCAGGCGCGGGTTCCGGAGCTGCGGCCCCAGGATCCCAGGCTCCCAGGCTCCCAGGCGCGGGCTCGTGTGCTGCGGACCCCAGGCTCCCGTGCGCGGTCTCGGGAGCTGAGGGCCCCAGGCTCCCAGGCTCCCAGGCTCCCAGGCTCCCATGCGCGGGCTCAGGTCCTGCGGACCCCAGGCTCCCACGCTCCCAGGCTCCCAGGCTCCCAGGCGCTGCTAGGGTGCTGCGGACCCCAGGCTCCCAGGCTCCCAGGCGCGGGCTAGGGTGCTGCGGACACAAGGCCCCCAGCCTCCCAGGCTCCCAGGCTCCCAGGCGCGGTCTATGGTGCTGCGGACCCCAGACTCCCAGGCTCCCAGGCTCCCAGGCTCCCAGGCGCGGGCTCGGGTGCTGCGGACCCCAGGCTCCCAAGCTCCCAGGCTCCCAGGCTCCAAGGCGCGGGCTCGGGAGCTGAGGGCCCCAGGCTCCCAGGCTCGTAGGCGCTGGCTAGGGTTCTGCGGATCTCAGGCCCCCAGCCTCCCAGGCTCCCAGGCTCCCAGACGCGGGCTCGTGTGCTGCGGACCCCAGGCTCCCAAGCGCGGGCTCGGGAGCTGAGGGCCCCAGGCTCCCAGGCTCCCAGGCTCCCAGGCTCCCAGGCGCGGGCTCAGGTCCTGCGGACCGCAGGCTCCCAAGCTCCCAGGCTCCCAGGCTCCCAGGCGCTGCTAGGGTGCTGCGGACCCCAGGCTCCCAGGCTACCAGGCGCGGGCTAGGGTGCTGCGGACCCCAGGCCCCCAGCCTCCCAGGCTCCCAGGATCCCAGCCGCGGTCTATGGTGCTGCGGACCCCAGACTCCCAGGCTCCCAGGCTCCCAGGCGCGGGCTCGTGTGCTGCGGACCCCAGGCTCACAAGCGCAGGCTCGGGAGCTGAGGGCCCCAGGCCCCCAGCCTCCCAGGCTCCCAGGTTCCCAGGCTCCCAGGCGCGGGCTCGGGAGCTGAGGGCCCCAGGCTCCAAAGCTCCAGGCGCGGGCTAGGGTGCTGCGGACCCCAGGCCCCCAGCCTCCCAGGCTCCCAGGCTCCCAGGCTCCAGGCGCGGGCTCGTGTGCTGCGGACCCCAGGCTCCCAAACGCGGGCTCGGGAGCTGAGGGCCCCAGGCTCCCAGGCTCCCAGACTCCTAGGCGCGGGCTCAGGTCCTGCGGACCCCAGGCTCCAAAGCTCCCAGGCTCCCAGGCTCCCAGGCGCTGCTAGGCTCCTGCGGACCCCAGGCTCCCAGGCTCCCAGGCGCGGGCTAGGGTGCTGCGGACCCCAGACTCCCAGGCTCCCAGGCTCCCAGGCGCGTGATAGGGTGCTGCGGACCCCAGGCCTCCAGGCTCCCAGGCTCCCAGGCTCCCAGGCGCGGGCTCGGGAGCTGAGGGCCCCGGGCTCCCAGGCTCCCAGGCTCCCAGGCGCGGGCTCGTGTGCTGCGGACCCCAGGCGCCCAGGCGCGGGCTCGGGTGCTGCGGACTCCAGACTCCCAGGCTCCCAGGCTCCCAGGCGCGGGCTCGTGTGCTGCGGACCACAGGCTCCCAAGCGCGGGCTCGGGAGCTGAGGGCCCCAGGCTCCCAAGCACCCAGGCTCCCAGGCTCCCAGGCGCGGGCTCAGGACCTGCGGACACCAGGCTCCCAAGCTCCCAGGCTCCCAGGCTCCCAGGCGCTGCTAGGGTGCTGCGGACCCCAGGCTCCCAGGCTCCCAGGCTCCCAGGCTCCCAGGCGCGGGCTCAGGTCCTGCGGACCCCAGGCTCCCAAGCTCCCAGGCACCCAGGCTCCCAGGCGCTGCTAGGGTGCTGCGGACACCAGGCTCCCAGGGTCCCAGGCTCCCAGGCGGGGGCTAGGGTGCTGCGTACCCCAGAACCCAGGCTCCCAGGCACCCAGGCTCCTAGGCGCGGGCTTGAGTGCTGCGGACCCGAGGCTCCCAGGCGCTGGCTTGTGAGCTGCATCTCCCTGGCTTCGAGGGCAGGCCCGGGAACTGCCTCCCCCAGGTTCAAAGGCAACCAGGCGCGGGTTCCAGAGCTGCGGCCCCAGGATCCCAGGCTCCCAGGCTCCCAGGCGCGGGCTCGTGTGCTGCGGACCCCAGGCTCCCGTGCGCGGTCTCGGGAGCTGAGGGCCCCAGGCTCCCAGGCTCCCAGGCTCCCAGGCTCCCATGCGCGGGCTCAGGTCCTGCGGACCCCAGGCTCCCACGCTCCCAGGCTCCCAGGCTCCCAGGCGCTGCTAGGGTGCTGCGGACCCCAGGCTCCCAGGCTCCCAGGCGCGGGCTAGGGTGCTGCGGACACAAGGCCCCCAGCCTCCCAGGCTCCCAGGCTCCCAGGCGCGGTCTATGGTGCTGCGGACCCCAGACTCCCAGGCTCCCAGGCTCCCAGGCTCCCAGGCGCGGGCTCGGGTGCTGCGGACCCCAGGCTCCCAAGCTCCCAGGCTCCCAGGCTCCAAGGCGCGGGCTCGGGAGCTGAGGGCCCCAGGCTCCCAGGCTCGTAGGCGCTGGCTAGGGTTCTGCGGATCTCAGGCCCCCAGCCTCCCAGGCTCCCAGGCTCCCAGACGCGGGCTCGTGTGCTGCGGACCCCAGGCTCCCAAGCGCGGGCTCGGGAGCTGAGGGCCCCAGGCTCCCAGGCTCCCAGGCTCCCAGGCTCCCAGGCGCGGGCTCAGGTCCTGCGGACCGCAGGCTCCCAAGCTCCCAGGCTCCCAGGCTCCCAGGCGCTGCTAGGGTGCTGCGGACCCCAGGCTCCCCGGCTCCCAGGCGCGGGCTAGGGTGCTGCGGTCCCCAGGCCACCAGCCTCCCAGGCTCCCAGTCTCCCAGGCGCGGTCTATTGTGCTGCGGACCCCAGGCTCCCAGGCTCCCAGGCTCCCAGGCTCCCAGGCGCGGGATAGGGTGCTGCGGACCCCAGGCCCCCAGGCTCCCATGCTCCCAGGCGCGGGCTCGGGATCTGAGGGCCCCAGGCCCCCAGCCTCCCAGGCTCCCAGGCGCGGGATACGGTGCTGCGGACCCCAGGCCACCAGGCTCCCAGGCTCCCAGGCTCCCAGGCGCGGGCTCGGGAGCTGAGGGTCCCAGGCTCCCAGGCTCCCAGGCTCCTAGGCGCGGGGTAGGGTGGTGCAGACCCCAGGCTCCCAGGCTCCCAGGCTCCCAGGCGCCGGCTCAGGTGCTGCGGACCCCAGGCTCCCAGGCTCCCAGGCTCCCAGGCGCGGGCTAGGGTGCTGCGGACCCCAGGCTCCCAGGCTCCCAGGCTCCCAGGCGCGGGCTAGGGTGCTGCGATCCCCAGGGCCCCAGCCTCCCAAACTCCCAGGCTCCCAGGCGTGGTCTAGGGTGCTGCGGACCCCAGAACCCAGGCTCCCAGGCTCCCTGGCTCCCAGGCGCTGCTAGGGTGCTGCCGACCCCATGCTCCCAGGCTCCCAGGGTCCCAGGCGCGGGCTCGTGTGCTGAGGATCCCAGGCTACCAGGCTCCCAGGCTCCCAGGCGAAGATCGAAAGCTGCTCAAAACCAGTATCCGGCCTCCCGTGCGTTTGCTCGGCAGATGCGTGCCCCAGGCTCCCAAGCGCGTGCTCGTGAGATGGGACCCCAAGGCTCATAGGCTAACAGGTGCGTTCTCGGGAGATTGTGCCCGCAGGCTCACAGGCTCCCAGGCGCGTGCTCGTGTGCTGCGCACCCCAGGCTCCCAGGCGCGTGCACGTGAGCTGGGAACCCAAGGCTCACAGGCTACCAGGCGCGGGATCGGGGGCTGGGCTTCACAGGCTCCCAGGCGCGGGCTCGTGTGCTGCGCACCCCAGGCTCCCATGCGCTGGCTCGTGAGCTGCGTCTCCCTGGCTTCGAGTGCAGGCCCGGGAGCTGCCTCCCCGAGGTTCAAAGGCAACCAGGCGCGGGTTCCGGAGCTGCGGCCCCAGGATCCCAGGCTCCCAGGCTCCCTGGCGCGGGCTAGGGTGCTGCGGACCCCAGGCCCCCAGCCTCCCAGGCTCCCAGGCTCCCAGGCGCGGGCTCGTGTGCTGCGGACCCCAGGCTCCCAAGCGCGGGCTCGGGAGCTGAGGGCCCCAGGCCCCCAGCCTCCCAGGCTCCCAGGCTCCCAGGCGCGGGATAGGGTGCTGCGGACCCCAGGTTCCCAGGCTCCCAGGCTCCCAGGCGGGGGCTTGTGTGCTGCGGACCCCAGGCTCCCAAGCGCGGGCTCGGGAGCTGAAGGCCCCAGGCTCCCAAGCACCCAGGCTCCCAGGCTCCCAGGCGCGGGCTCAGGACCTGCGGACACCAGGCTCCCAAGCTCCCAGGCTCCCAGGCTCCCAGGCGCTGCTAGGGTGCTGCGGACCCCAGGCTCCCAGGCTCCCAGGCACGGGCTAGGGTGCTGCGGACCCCAGGCCCCCAGCCTCCCAGGCTCCCATGCTCCCAGGCGCGGTCTATTGTGCTGCGGACCCCAGACTCCGAGGCTCCCAGGCTCCCAGGCTCCCAGGCGCTGCTAGGGTGCTGCGTACCCCAGGCTCCCAGGCTCCCAGGCGCGGGCTAGGGTGCTGCGGACCCCAGGCCCCCAGCCTCTCAGGCTCCCAGGCTCCCAGGCGCGGTCTATGGTGCTGCGGACCCCAGACTCCCAGGCTCCCAGGCTCCCAGGCTCCCATGCGCGGGCTCGGATGCTGCGGACCCCAGGCTCCCAAGCGCGGGCTCGGGCGCTGAGGGCCCCAGGCCCCCAGCCTCCCA
The DNA here is from genome assembly GCF_963930625.1 of Muntiacus reevesi. NCBI lineage: Eukaryota > Metazoa > Chordata > Mammalia > Artiodactyla > Cervidae > Muntiacus > Muntiacus reevesi. The sequence goes on from NC_089264.1 coordinate 175,083, forward strand.
GGCTCCCAGGCTCCCATTCTCCCAGTCGCTGCTAGGGTGCTGCGGACCCCAGGCCCCCAGTCTCCCAGGCTCCCAGGCTCCCAGGCGCGGGCTCGGTTGCTGCGGACCCCAGGCTCCCAAGCGCGGGCTCGGGCGCTGATGGCCCCAGGCCCCCAGCCTCCCAGGCTCCCAGGCTCCCAGGCTCCCAGGCGCTGCTAGGGTGCTGCGGACCCCAGGCCCCCAGTCTCCCAGGCTCCCAGGCTCCCATCGCGGGCTCGTGTGCTGCGGACCCCAGGCTCCCAAGCGCGGGCTCGGGCGCTGAGGGCCCCAGGGCCCCAGCCTCCCAGGCTCCCAGGCTCCCATTCTCCCAGGCGCTGCTAGGGTGCTGCGGACCCCAGGCCCCCAGGCTCCCAGGCGCGGGCTAGGGTGCTGCGGACCCCAGGCCCCCAGCCTCCCAGGCTCCCAGGATCCCAGGAGCGGTCTATGGTGCTGCGGACCCCAGACTCCCAGGCTCCCAGGCTCCCAGTCGCGGGCTCGTGTGCTGTGTACCCCAGGCTCCCAAGCGTGGGCTCGGGAGCTGAGGACCCCAGGCCCGCAGCCTCCCAGGCTCCCAGGCTCCCAGGCGCGGGATAGGGTGCTGCGGACCCCAGGTCCCCAGGATCCCAGGCTCCCAGGCTCGGGCTCGTGTGCTGCGGACCCCAGGCTCCCAAGCGCGGGCTCGGGAGCTGAGGGCCCCAGGCTCCCAAGCACCCAGGCTCCCAGGCTCCCATGCGCGGGCTCAGGTCCTGCGGACCCCAGGCTCCCACGCTCCCAGGCTCCCAGGCTCCCAGGCGCTGCTAGGGTGCTGCGGACCCCAGGCTCCCAGGCTCCCAGGCGCGGGCTAGTGTGCTGCGGACCCAAGGCCCCCAGCCTCCCAGGCTCCCAGGCTCCCAGGCGCGGTCTATGGTGCTGCGGACCCCAGACTCCCAGGCTCCCAGGCTCCCAGGCTCCCAGGCGCGGGCTCGGGTGCTGCGGACCCCAGGCTCCCAGGCTCCCAGGCTCCCAGGCTCCAAGGCGCGGGCTCGGGAGCTGAGGGCCCCAGGCTCCCAGGCTCGCAGGCGCTGGCTAGGGTGCTGCGGTTCCCAGGCCCCCAGCCTCCCAGGCTCCCAGGCTCCCAGGCTCCCAAGCGCGGGCTCGTGTGCTGCGGACCCCAGGCTCCCAAGCGCGGGCTCGGGAGCTGAGGGCCCCAGGCTCCCAGGCTCCCAGGCTCCCAGGCTCCCAGGCGCGGGCTCAGGTCCTGCGGACCGCAGGCTCCCAAGCTCCCAGGCTCCCAGGCTCCCAGGCGCTGCTAGGGTGCTGCGGACCCCAGGCTCCCAGGCGCGGGCTAGGGTGCTGCGGACCCCAGGCCACCAGCCTCCCAGGCTCCCAGGCGCGGTCTATTGTGCTGCGGACCCCAGACTCCCAGGCTCCCAGGCTCCCAGGCGCGGGATAGGGTGCTGCGGACCCCAGGCCCCCAGGCTCCCAGGCTCCCAGGCTCCCAGGCGCGGGCTCGGGGTCTGAGGGCCCCAGGCCCCCAGCCTCCCAGGCTCCCAGGCGCGGGATACGGTGCTGCGGAACCCAGGCCCCCAGGCTCCCAGGCTCCCAGGCTCCCAGGCGCGGGCTCGGGAGCTGAGGGCCCCAGGCTCCCAGGCTCCCAGGCTCCTAGGCGCGGGGTAGGGTGGTGCAGACCCCAGGCTCCCAGGCTCCCAGGCTCCCAGGCGCGGGCTAGGGTGCTGCGTACCCCAGGCTCCCAGGCGCGGGATAGGGTGCTGCGGACCCCAGGTCCCCAGGCTCCCAGGCTCCCAGGCTCGGGCTTGTGTGCTGCAGACCCCACACTCCCAAGCGCGGGCTCGGGAGCTGAGGGCCCCAGGCTCCCAGGCTCCCAGGCTCCCAGGCTCCCATGCGCGGGCTCAGGTCCTGCGGACCCCAGGCTCCCAAACTCCCAGGCTCCCAGGCGCTGCTAGGGTGCTGCGGACCCCAGGCTCCCAGCCTCCAGGCGCGGTCTATGGTGCTGCGGACCCCAGACTCCCAGGCTCCCAGGCTCCCAGGCTCCCAGGCGCGGGCTCGGTTGCTGCGGACCCCAGGCTCCCAGGCTCCCAGGCTCCCAGGCTCCCAGGCGCGGGCTCGGTTGCTGCGGACCCCAGGCTCCCAGGCTCCCAGGCTCCCAGGCTCCCAGGCGCGGGCTCGGGTGCTGCGGACCCCAGGCTCCCAGGCTCCCAGGCTCCCAGGCTCCAAGGCGTGGGCTCGGGAGCTGAGGGCCCCAGGCTCCCAGGCTCCCAGGCGCGGGCTCGTGTGCTACGGACCCCAAGCTCCCAAGCGCGGGCTCGGGAGCTGGGGGCCCCAGGCCCCCAGGCTCCCAGGCTCCCAGGCTCCCAGGCGCGGGCTCGGGAGCTGAGGGCCCCAGGCTCCCAGGCTCCTAGGCGCGGGGTAGGGTGGTGCGGACCCCAGGCTCCCAGGCTCCCAGGCTCCCAGGCGCGGGCTCAGGTGCTGCGGACCCCAGGCTCCAGGGTCCCAGGCTCCCATGCGCGGGCTCGGGTGCTGCGGACCCCAGGCCCCAGCCTCCCAAACTCCCATGCACCGAGGCGTGGTCTAGGGTGCTGCGGACCCCAGAACCCAGGCTCCCAGGCTCCCAGGCGCTGCTAGGGTGCTGCCGAACCCATGCTCCCAGGCTCCCAGGATCCCAGGCTCCCAGGCGAAGATCGAAAGCTGCTGAAAACCAGTATCCGGCCTCCCGGGCGTTTGCTCGGGAGATGCGTGCCCCAGGCTCCCTAGCGCGTGCTCGTGAGCTTGGACCCCAAGGCTCCTAGCTAACAGGTGCGTTCTCGGGAGATTGTGCCCGCAGGCTCACAGGCTCCCAGGCGCGTGCTCGTGTGCTGCGCACCCCAGGCTCCCAGGCGCGTGCACGTGAGCTGGGACCCCAAGGCTCCCAGGCTCCCAGGCGCGGGCTCGGGTGCTGCGGACCCCAGGCCCCCAGCCTCCCAGGCTCCTAGGCTCCCAGGCTCCCAGGCGCGGGCTCGTGTGCTGCGGACCCCAGGCTCCCAAGCGCGGGCTCGGGAGCTGAGGGCCCCAGGCTCCCAGGCTCCCAGGCTCCCAGGCTCCCAGGCGCGGGCTCAGGTCCTGCGGGCCACAGGCTCCCAAGCTCCCAGGCTCCCAGGTTCCCAGGCGCTGCTAGGGTGCTGCGGACCCCAGGCTCCCCGGCTCCCAGGCGCGGGCTAGGGTGCTGCGGACCCCAGGCCACCAGCCTCCCAGGCTCCCAGGCGCCGTCTATTGTGCTGCGGACCCCAGACTCCCAGGCTCCCAGGCTCCCAGGCTCCCAGGCGCGGGATAGGGTGCTGCGGACCCCAGTCCCCCAGGCTCCCAGGCTCCCAGGCTCCCAGGCGCGGGCTCGGGATCTGAGGGCCCCAGGCCCCCAGCCTCCCAGGCTCCCAGGCGCGGGATACGGTGCTGCGGACCCCATGCCCCCAGGCTCCCAGGCTCCCAGGCTCCCAGGCGCGGGCTCGGGAGCTGAGGGCCCCAGGCTCCCAGGCTCCCAGGCTCCTAGGCGCGGGGTAGGGTGGTGCAGACCGCAGGCTCCCAGGCTCCCAGGCGCCGGCTCAGGTGCTGCGGACCCCAGGCTCCCAGGCTCCCAGGCTCCCAGGCGCGGGCTAGGGTGCTGCGTACCACAGGCTCCCAGGCTCCCAGGCGCTGGCTAGGGTTCTGCGGACCCCAGGGCCCCAGCCTCCCAAACTCCCAGGCTCCCAGGCGTGGTCTAGGGTGCTGCGGACCCCAGAACCCAGGCTCCCAGGCTCCCAGGCGCTGTTAGGGTGCTGCCGGCCCCATGCTCCCAGGCTCCTAGGCTCCCAGGCGCGGGCTCGTGTGCTGAGGACCCCAGGCTCCCAGGCTCGCAGGCGAAGATCGAAAACTGCTGAAAACCAGTATCCGGCCTCCCGAGCGTTTGCTCGGGAGATGCGTGCCCCAGGCTCCCAAGCGCGTGCTCGTGAGCTGGGACCCCAAGGCTCAGAGGCTAACAGGTGCGTTCTCGGGAGATTGTGCCCGCAGGCTCACAGACTCCCAGGCGCGTGCTCGTGTGCTGCGCACCCCAGGCTCCCAGGCGCGTGCACGTGAGCTGGGAACCCAAGGCTCACAAGCTACCAGGCGCGGGATCGGGGGCTGGGCTTCACAGGCTCCCAGGCGCGGGATCGTGTGCTGCGCACCCCAGGCTCCCAGGCGCTGGCTCGTGAGCTGCATCTCCCTGGCTTCGAGTGCAGGCCCGGGAGCTGCCTCCCCCAGGTTCAAAGGCAACAAGGCGCGGGTTCCGGAGCTGCGGCCCCAGGATCCCAGGCTCCCAGGCTCCCTGGCGCGGGCTAGGGTGCTGCGGACCCCAGGCCCCCAGCCTCCCAGGCTCCCAGGCTCCCAGGCGCGGGCTCGTGTGCTGCGGACACCAGGCTCCCAAGCGCGGGCGCGGGAGCTGAGGGCCCCAGGCCCCCAGCCTCCCAGGCTCCCAGGCTCCCAGGCGCGGGCTCGTGTGCTGCGGACCCCAGGCTCCCAAGCGCGGGCTCGGGAGCTGAGGGCCCCAGGCCCCCAGCCTCCCAGGCTCCCAGGCTTCCAGGCGCGGGATAGGGTGCTGCGGACCCCAGGTCCCCAGGCTCCCAGGCGCGGGCTCGTGTGCTGCGGACCCCAGGCTCCCAAGCGCGGGCTCGGGAGCTGAGGGCCCCAGGCTCCCAAGCACCCAGGCTCCCAGGCTCCCAGGCGCGGGCTCAGGTCCTGCGGACCCCAGGCTCCCAAGCTCCCAGGCTCCCAGGCTCCCAGGCGCTGCTAGGGTGCTGCGGACCCCAGGCTCCCAGGCTCCCAGGCGCGGGCTAGGGTGCTGCGGACCCAAGGCCCCCAGCCTCCCAGGCTCCCAGGCTCCCAGGCGCGGTCTATTGTGCTGCGGACCCCAGACTTCCAGGCTCCCAGGATCCCAGGCTCCCAGGCGCTGCTAGGGTGCTGCGTACCCCAGGCTCCCAGGCTCCCAGGCGCGGGCTAGGGTGCTGCGGACCCCATGCCCCCAGCCTCCCAGGCTCCCAGGCTCCCAGGCGCGGTCTATGGTGCTGCGGACCCCAGACTCCCAGGCTCCCAGGCTCCCAGGCTCCCAGGCGCGGGCTCGGTTGCTGCGGACCCCAGGCTCCCAGGCTCCCAGGCTCCCAGGCGCGGGCTCGGGAGCTGAGGGCCCCAGGCTCCCAGGCTCCCAGGCGCGGGCTAGGGTGCTGCGGACCTCAAGCCCCCAGCCTCCCAGATTCCCAGGCTCCCAGGCTCCCAGGCGCGGGCTCGTGTGCTGCGGACCCCAGGCTCCCAAGTGTGGGCTCGGGAGCTGAGGGCCCCAGGCTCCCAGGCTCCCAGGCTCCTAGGCGCGGGCTCAGGTCCTGCGGACCCCAGGCTCCCAAGCTCCCAGGCTCCCAGGCTCCCAGGCGCTGCTAGGGTGCTCCGGACCCCAGGCTCCCAGGCTCCCAGGCGCGGGCTAGGGTGCTGCGGACCCCAGGCCCCCAGCCTCCCAGGCTCCCAGGCTCCCAGGCGCTGTCTATGGTGCTGCGGACCCCAGGCTCCCAGGCTCCAAGGCCACCAGGCGCTGCTAGGGTGCTGCGGACCCCAGGCTTCCAGGCTCCCAGGCGCGGGCTAGGATGCTGCGGACCCCAGGCTCCCAGGCGCGGGCTCGTGAGCTGCATCTCCCTGGCTTCGAGTGCAGGCCCGGGAGCTGCCTCTCCCAGGTTCAAAGGCAACATGGCGCGGGCTCAGGTCCTGCGGACCCCAGGCTCCCAGGCTCCCAGGCTCCCCGGCGCGGGCTCGGGAGCTGAGGGCCCCAGGCTCCCAGGCTCCCAGGCGCGGGCTAGGGTGCTGCGGACCCCAGGCCCCCAGCCTCCCAGGCTCCCAGGCTCCCAGGCGCGGGCTCGTGTGCTGCGGACCCCAGGCTCCCAAGCGCGGGCTCGGGAGCTGAGGGCCCCAGGCCCCCAGCCTCCCAGGCTCCAAGGCTCCCAGGCTCCCAGGCGCTGCTAGGGTGCTGCGGACCCCAGGTTCCCAGGCTCCCAGGCGCGGGCTAGGGTGCTGCGGACCCCAGGCCCCCAGCCTCCCAGGCTCCCAGGATCCCAGCCGCGGTCTATGGTGCTGCGGACCCCAGACTCCCAGGCTCCCAGGCTCCCAGGCGCGGGCTCGTGTGCTGCGGACCCCAGGCTCACAAGCGCGGGCTCGGGAGCTGAGGGCCCCAGGCCCCCAGCCTCCCAGGGTCCCAGGCTCCCAGGCGCGGGATATGGTGCTGCGGACCCCAGCCTCCCAGGCTCCCAGGCTCCCAGGCGCGGTCTATTGTGCTGCGGACCCCAGACTCCCAGGCTCCCAGGCTCCCAGGCTCCCAGGCGCTGCTAGGGTGCTGCGTACCCCAGACTCCCAGGCTCCCAGGCTCCCAGGCTCCCAGGCGCTGCTAGGGTGCTGCGGACCCCATGCCCCCAGCCTCCAAGGCTCCCAGGCTCCCAGGCGCGGGCTCGGGTGCTGCGGACCCCAGGCTCCCAGGCTCCCAGGCTCCCAGGCGCGGGCTCGGGAGCTGAGGGCCCCAGGCTCCCAGGCTCCAGGCGCGGGCTAGGGTGCTGCGGACCCCAGGCCCCCAGCCTCCCAGGCTCCCAGGCTCCCAGGCTCCCAGGCGCGGGCTCGTGTTCTGCGCACCCCAGGCTCCCAAGCGCGGGCTCGGGAGCTGAGGGCCCCAGGCTCCCAGGCTCCCAGGCTCCTAGGCGCGGGCTCAGGTCCTGCGGACCCCAGGCTCCAAAGCTCCCAGGCTCCCAGGCTCCCAGGCGCTGCTAGGTTCCTGCGGACCCCAGGCTCCCAGGCTCCCAGGCGCGGGCTAGGGTGCTGCGGACCCCAGGCCCCCAGCCTACCAGGCTCCCAGGCTCCCAGGCGCGGTCTGTTGTGCTGCGGACCCCAGACTCCCAGGCTCCCAGGCTCCCAGGCGCGGGATAGGGTGCTGCGAACCCCAGGCCCGCAGGCTCCCAGGCTCCCAGGCTCCCAGGCGCGGGCTCGGGAGCTGAGGGCCCCGGGCTCCCAGGCTCCCAGGCTCCCAGGCGCGGGCTCGTGTGCTGCGGACCCCAGGCGCCCAGGCGCGGGCTCGGGTGCTGCGGACTCCAGACTCCCAGGCTCCCAGGCTCCCAGGCGCGGGCTCGTGTGCTGCGGACCACAGGCTCCCAAGCGCGGGCTCGGGAGCTGAGGGCCCCAGGCTCCCAGGCTCCCAGGCTCCCAGGCGCGGGCTCAGGTCCTGCGGACCCCAGGCTCCCAAGCTCCCAGGCTCCCAGGCTCCCAGGCGCTGCTAGGGTGCTGCGGACCCCAGGCTCCCAGGCTCCCAGGCGGGGGCTAGGGTACTGCGGACCCCAGAACCCAGGCTCCCAGGCTCCCAGGCTCCTAGGCGCGGGCTTGAGTGCTGCGGACCCGAGGCTCCCAGGCGCTGGCTTGTATGCTGCATCTCCCTGGCTTCGAGTGCATGCCCGGGAACTGCCTCCCCCAGGTTTAAAGGCAACCAGGCGCGGGTTCCGGAGCTGCGGCCCCAGGATCCCAGGCTGCCAGGCTCCCAGGCGCGGGCTAGGGTGCTGCGGACCCCAGGCCCCCAGCCTCCCAGGCTCCCAGGCTCCCAGGCTCCCAGGCTCCCATGCGCGGGCTCAGGTCCTCCGGACCCCAGGCTCCCACGCTCCCAGGCTCCCAGGCTCCCAGGCGCTGCTAGGGTGCTGCGGACCCCAGGCTCCCAGGCTCCCAGGCGCGGGCTAGGGTGCTGCGGACCCAAGGCCCCCAGCCGCCCAGGCTCCCAGGCTCCCAGGCGCGGTCTATGGTGCTGCGGACCCCAGACTCCCAGGCTCCCAGGCTCCCAGGCTCCCAGGCGCGGGCTCGGGTGCTGCGGACCCCAGGCTCCCAGGCTCCCAGGCTCCCAGGCTCCCAGGCTCCCAGGCTCCCAGGCTCCAAGGCGCGGGCTCGGGAGCTGAGGGCCCCAGGCTCCCAGGCTCGCAGGCGCTGGCTAGGGTTCTGCGGATCCCAGGCCCCCAGCCTCCCAGGCTCCCAGGCTCCCAGGCGCGGGCTCGTGTGCTTCGGACCCCAGGCTCCCATTCGCGGGCTCGGGAGCTGAGGGCCCCAGGCTCCCAGGCTCCCAGGCTCCCAGGCTCCCAGGCGCGGGCTCAGGTCCTGCGGACCGCAGGCTCCCAAGCTCCCAGGCTCCCAGGCGCTGCTAGGGTGCTGCGGACCCCAGGCTCCCCGGCTCCCAGGCGCGGGCTAGGGTGCTGCGGACCCCAGGCCACCAGCCTCCCAGGCTCCCAGGCTCCCAGGCGCGGTCTATTGTGCTGCGGACCCCAGACTCCCAGGCTCCCAGGCTCCCAGGCTCCCAGGCGCGGGATACGGTGCTGCGGACCCCAGGCCCCCAGGCTCCCAGGCTCCCAGGCGCGGGCTCGGGATCTGAGGGCCCCAGGCCCCCAGCCTCCCAGGCTCCCAGGCGCGGGATACGGTGCTGCGGAACCCAGGCCCCCAGGCTCCCAGGCTCCCAGGCTCCCAGGCGCGGGCTCGGGAGCTGAGGGACCCAGGCTCCCAGGCTCCTAGGCGCGGGGTAGGGTGGTGCAGACCCCAGGCTCCCAAGCTCCCAGGCTCCCAGGCGCCGGCTCAGGTGCTGCGGACCCCAGGCTCCCAGCCTCCCAGGCTCCCAGGTGCGGGCTAGGGTGCTGCGGACCCCAGGCTCCCAGGCTCCCAGGCTCCCAGGCTCCCAGGCGCGGGCTAGGGTGCTGCGGACCCCAGGCCCCCAGGCTCCCAGGCTCCCAGGCTCGCAGGCGCGGGCTCGGGAGCTGAGGGCCCCAGGCTCCCAGGCTCCCAGGCTCCCAGGCACGGTCTAGGGTGCTGCGTACCCCAGGCTCCCAGGCTCCCAGGCTCCCAGGCGCGTGCTCGGGTGCTGCGGACCCCAGACTCCCAGGCTCCCAGGCTCCCAGGCGCGGGCTCGTGTGCTGCAGACCCCAGGCTCCCAAGCGCGGGCTCGGGAGCTGAGGGCCCCAGGCCCCCAGCCTCCCAGTCTCCCAGGCTCCCAGGCTCCCAGGCGCTGCTAGGGTGCTGCGGACCCCAGGCTCCCAGGCTCCCAGGCGCGGGCTAGGGTGCTGCGGACCCCAGGCCCCCAGCCTCCCAGGCTCCCAGGATCCCAGGCGCGGTCTATGGTGCTGCGGACCCCAGACTCCCAGGCTCCCAGGCTCCCAGGCGCGGGCTCGTGTGCTACGTACCCCAGGCTCCCAAGCGCGGGCTTTGGAGCTGAGGGCCCCAGGCCCCCAGCCTCCCAGGCTCCCAGGCTCCCAGGCGCGGGATAGGGTGCTGCGGACCCCAGGTCCGCAGGCTCCCAGGCTCCCAGCCGCGGGCTCGTGTGCTGCGGACCCCAGGCTCCCAAGCGCGGGCTCGGGAGCTGAGGGCCCCAGGCCCCCAGCCTCCCAGGCTCCAAGGCTCCCAGGCTCCCAGGCGCTGCTGGGGTGCTGCGGACCCCAGGCTCCCAGGCTCCCAGGCGCGGGCTAGGGTGCTGTGGACCCCAGGCCCCCAGCCTCCCAGGCTCCCAGGCTCCCAGGCGCGGTCTATGGTGCTGCGGACCACAGACTCCCAGGCTCCCAGACTCCCAGGCTCCCAGGCGCGGGCTCCTGTGCTGCGGACCCCAGGCTCCCAAGCGCGGGCTCGGGAGCTGCGGGCCCTAGGCCCCCAGGCTCCCATCCTCCCAGGCTCCCAGGCTCCCAGGCGCGGGCTCGGGTGCTGCGGACCCTAGGCTCCCAAGCTCCCAGGCTCCCAGGCTCCCAGGCTCTGCTAGGGTGCTGCGGACCCCACGCTCCGAAGCGCGGGCTCTGGAGCTGGGGGCCCCAGGCCTCCAGGCTCCCAGGCTCCCAGGCGCGGGCTCGGGAGCTGAAGGCCTCAGGCTCCCAGGCTCCCAGGCGCGGGCTCGGGTGCTGCGGACCCTAGGCTCCCATGCTCCCAGGCTCCCAGGCGCTGCTAGGGTGCTGCGGACCCCACGCTCCCAAGCGCGGGCTCAGGAGCTGGGGGCCCCAGGCCTCCAGGCTCGCATGCTCCCAGGCTCCCAGGCGCGGGCTCAGGAGCTGAGGGCCCCAGGCTCCCAGGCTCCTAGGCGCTGGGTAGGGTGGTGCGGACCCCAGGCTCCCAGGCTCCCAGGCTCCCAGGCGCGGGCACAGGTGCTGCGGACCCCAGGCTCCAGGGTCCCAGGCTCCCAGGGGCGGGCTAGGGTGCTGCGTACCCCAGGCTCCCAGGCTCCCAGGCTCCCAGGCGCGTGCTCGGGTGCTGCGGACCCCAGGCCCCAGCCTCCCAAGCTCCCATGCACCCAGGCGTGGTCTAGGGTGATGCGGACCCCAGAACCCAGGCTCCCAGCTCCCAGGTTCCCAGGCCCTGCTAGGGTGCTGCCGACCCCATGCTCCCAGGCTCCCAAGATCCCAGGCGCGGGCTCGTGTGCTGAGGACCCCAGGCACCCAGGCTCCCAGGCTGCCAGGCGAAGATCGAAAGCTGCTGAAAACCAGTATCCGGCCTCCCGTGCGTTTTCTCGGGAGATGCGTTCCCCAGGCTCCCAAGCGCGTGCTTGTGAGCTGGGACCCCAAGGCTCATAGGCTAACAGGTGCGTTCTCGGGAGATTGTGCCCGCAGGCTCACAGGCTCCCAGGCACGTGCTCGTGTGCTGCGCACCCCAGGCTCCCAGGCGCGTGCACGTGAGCTGGGACCCCAAGGCTCACAGGCTACCAGGCGCGGGATCGGGAGCTGGGCTTCACAGGCTCCCAGGCGCGGGCTCGTGTGCTGCGCACCCCAGGCTCCCATGCGCTGGCTCGTGAGCTGCATTTCCCTGGCTTCGAGTGCAGGCCCGGGAACTGCCTCCCCCAGGTTCAAAGGCAACCAGGCGCGGGTTCCGGAGCTGCGGCACCAGGGTCCCAGGCTCCCAGCCTCCCAGGCGCGGGCTCAGGTCCTGCGGACCCCAGGCTCCCAAGCTCCCAGGCTCCCAGGCTCCCAGGCGCTGCTAGGGTGCTGCGGACCCCAGGCTCCCAGGCTCCCAGGCGCTGCTAGGGTGCTGCGGACCCCAGGCTCCCAGGCTCCCATGTTACCAGGCGCGGGCTAGGGTGCTTCGGACCCCTGGCTCCCAGGCTCCCAGGCTCCCAGGCGCGGGCTAGGGTGCTGCGGACCCCAGGCCCCCAGTCTCCCAGGCTCCCAGGCTCGCAGGCGCGGGCTCGGGAGCTGAGGGCCCCAGGCTCCCAGGCTCCCAGGCGCGGGCTAGGGTGCTGCGTACCCCAGGCTCCCAGGCTCCCAGGCTCCCAGGCGCGGGCTCGTGTGCTGCGGACCCCAGGCTCCCAAGCGCGGGCTCGGGAGCTGAGGGCCCCAGGCTCCCAGGCTCCCAGGCTCCCAGGCGCGGGTTCAGGTCCTGCGGACCCCAGGCTCCCAAGCTCCCAGGCTCCCAGGCTCCCAGGCGCTGCTAGGGTGCTGCGGAACCCAGGCTCCCAGGCTCCCAGGCGCGGGCTAGGGTGCTGCGGACCCCAGGCCCCCAGTCTCCAAGGCTCCCAGGCTCCCAGGCTCCCAGGCGCGGTCTATTGTGCTGCGGACCCCAGACTCCCAGGCTCCTAGGCTCCCAGGCTCCCAAGCGCGGGATAGGGTGCTGCGGACCCCAGGGCCCCAGGCTCCAAGGCTCCCAGGCTCCCAGGCGCGGGCTCGGGAGCTGAGGGCCCCAGGCCCCCAGCCTCCCAGGCTCCCAAGCTCCCAGGCGCGGGATACGGTTCTGCGGACCCCAGGCCCCCAGGCTCCAAGGCTCCCAGGCTCCCAGGCGCGGGCTCGGGAGCTGAGGGCCCCAGGCTCCCAGGCTCCCAGGCTCCCAGGCGCGGGTTCCGGAGCTGCGGCCCCAGGATCCCAGGCTCCCAGGCTCCCAGGCGCGGGCTAGGGTGCTGCGGACCCCAGGCCCCCAGCCTCCCAGGCTCCCAGGCTCCCAGGCGCGGGCTCGTGTGCTCCGGACCCCAGGCTCCCGAGCGCGGGCTCGGGAGCTGAGGGCCCCAGGCCCCCAGCTTCCCAGGCTCCCAGGCTCCCAGGCGCGGGATAGGGTTCTGCGGACACCAGGCCACCAGGCTCCCAGGCTCCCAGGCTCCGAGGCGCGGGCTCGGGAGCTGAGGGCCCCAGGCTCCCAGGCTCCCAGGCTCCTAGGCGCGGGCTAGGGTGGTGTGGACCCCAGGCTCCCAGGCTCCCAGGCTCCCAGGCTCCCAGGCTCCCAGGCTCCCAGGCGCGGGCTCGGGTGCTGCGGACCCCAGGCTCCCAGGCTCCCAGGCTCCCAGGCTCCCAGGCGCGGGCTCGGGAGCTGAGGGCCCCAGGCTCCCAGGCTCCCAGGCGCGGGCTAGGGTGCTGCGGACCCCAGGCCCCAGCCTCCCAGGCTCCCGGGCTCCCAGTCTCCCAGGCGCTGCTAGGGTGCTGCGGACCCCAGGCTCCCAGGCTCCCAGGCGCGGGCTCGTGTGCTGCGGACCCCAGGCTCCCAAGCGCGGGCTCGGGAGCTGAGTGCCCCAGGCTCCCAGGCTCCCAGGTTCCCAAGCTTGGGCTAGGGTGCTGCGGACCCCAGGCTCCCAGTCTCCCAGGCTCCCAGGCTCCCAGGCGCGGTCTATTGTGCTGCGGACCCCAGACTCCCAGGTTCCCAGGCTCCCAGGCTCCCAGGCGCGGGATAGGGTGCTGCGGACCCCAGGCCCCCAGCCTCCAAGGCTCCCAGGTTCCCAGGCGCGGGCTCGGGTGCTGAGGGCCCCAGGCCCCCAGCCTCCCAGCCTCCCAGGCTCCCAGGCTCCCAGGCGCGGGATAGGGTGCTGCGGACCCCAGGCCCCCAGACTCCCAGGCTCCCAGGCTCCCAGGCGCGGGCTCGGGAGCTGAGGGCCCCAGGCTCCCAGGCTCCCAGGCTCCCAGGCACGGGCTCAGGTCCTGCGGACCCCAGGCTCCCAAGCTCCCAGGCTCCCAGGCTCCCAGGCGCTGCTACAGTGCTGCGGACCCCAGGCTCCCAGGCTCCCAGGCGCGGGCTAGTGTGCTGCGGACCCCAGGCCCCCAGCCTCCCAGGCTCCCAGGCTCCCAAGCGCGGTCTATGGTGCTGCGGACCCCAGACTCCCAGGCTCCCAGGCTCCCAGGCTCCCAGGCCCTGCTAGGGTGCTGCGGACCCCAGGCTCCCAGGCTCCCAGGCGCGGGCTTGGGTGCTGCGGACCCCAGGCCCCCAGCCTCCCAGGCTCCCAGGCTCCCAGGCACGGTATATGGTGCTGCGGACCCCAGACTCCCAGGCTCCCAGGCTCCCAGACGCGCACTCGGGAGCTGAGGGCCACAGGCTCCCAGGCTCCCAGGCGCGGGCTCGTGTGCTGCGGACCCCAGGCTCCCAAGCGCGGGCTCGGGAGCTGAAGGCCCCAGGCCCCCAGCCTCCCATGCTCCCAGGCTCCCAAGCTCCCAGGCGCTGCTAGGGTGCTGCGGACCCCAGGCTCCCAGGCTCCCAGGCGCGGGCTAGGGTGCTGCGGACCCCAGGCCCCCAGCCTCCCAGGCTCCCAGGCTCCCAGGCACGGTATATGTTGCTGCGGACCCCAGACTCCCAGGCTCCCAGGCTCCCAGGCGCGGGCTCGTGTGCTGCGGACCCCAGGCTCCCAAGCGCGGCCTCGGGAGCTGAGGGCCCCAGGCTCCCAGTCTCCCAGGCTCCCAGGCGCGGGCTCAGGTCCTGCGGACCCCAGGCTCACAAGCTCCCAGGCTCCCAGGCGCTGCTAGGGTGCTGCGGACCCCAGGCTCCCAGGCTCCCAGGCGCGGGCTAGGGTGCTGCGGAGCCCAGGCCCCCAGCCTCCCAGGCTACCAGGCTCCCAGGCGCGGTCTATGGTGCTGCGGACCCCAGACTCCCAGGCTCCCAGGCTCCCAGGCGCTGCTAGGGTACTGCGGACCCCAGGCTCCCAGGCTCCCAGGCGCGGGCTAGGGTGCTGCGTACCCCAGGCCCCCAGACTCTCAGGCTCCCAGGCTCCCAGGCGCGGGCTCGGGTGCTGCGGACCCCAGGCTCCCAGGCTCCCAGGCGCGGGCACAGGTGCTGCGGACCCCAGGCTCCAGGGTCCCAGGCTCCCAGGCGCGGGCTAGGGTGCTGCGTACCCCAGGCTCCCAGGCTCCCAGGCTCCCAGGCGCGTGCTCGGGTGCTGCGGACCCCAGGCCCCAGCCTCCCAAGCTCCCATGCACCCAGGCGTGGTCTAGGGTGATGCGGACCCCAGAACCCAGGCTCCCAGCTCCCAGGTTCCCAGGCCCTGCTAGGGTGCTGCCGACCCCATGCTCCCAGGCTCCCAAGATCCCAGGCGCGGGCTCGTGTGCTGAGGACCCCAGGCACCCAGGCTCCCAGGCTCCCAGGCGAAGATCGAAAGCTGCTGAAAACCAGTATCCGGCCTCCCGTGCGTTTTCTCGGGAGATGCGTTCCCCAGGCTCCCAAGCGCGTGCTTGTGAGCTGGGACCCCAAGGCTCATAGGCTAACAGGTGCGTTCTCGGGAGATTGTGCCCGCAGGCTCACAGGCTCCCAGGCACGTGCTCGTGTGCTGCGCACCCCAGGCTCCCAGGCGCGTGCACGTGAGCTGGGACCCCAAGGCTCACAGGCTACCAGGCGCGGGATCGGGAGCTGGGCTTCACAGGCTCCCAGGCGCGGGCTCGTGTGCTGCGCACCCCAGGCTCCCATGCGCTGGCTCGTGAGCTGCATTTCCCTGGCTTCGAGTGCAGGCCCGGGAGCTGCCTCCCCCAGGTTCAAAGGCAACCAGGCGCGGGTTCCGGAGCTGCGGCCCCAGGGTCCCAGGCTCCCAGCCTCCCAGGCGCGGGCTCAGGTCCTGCGGACCCCAGGCTCCCAAGCTCCCAGGCTCCCAGGCTCCCAGGCGCTGCTAGGGTGCTGCGGACCCCAGGCTCCCAGGCTCCCAGGCGCTGCTAGGGTGCTGCGGAACCCAGGCTCCCAGGCTCCCATGTTACCAGGCGCGGGCTAGGGTGCTTCGGACCCCTGGCTCCCAGGCTCCCAGGCTCCCAGGCGCGGGCTAGGGTGCTGCGGACCCCAGGCCCCCAGTCTCCCAGGCTCCCAGGCTCGCAGGCGCGGGCTCGGGAGCTGAGGGCCCCAGGCTCCCAGGCTCCCAGGCTCCCAGGCGCGGGCTAGGGTGCTGCGTACCCCAGGCTCCCAGGCTCCCAGGCGCGGGCTCGGGTGCTGCGGACCCCAGACTCCCAGGCTCCCAGGCTCCCAGGCGCGGGCTCGTGTGCTGCGGACCCCAGGCTCCCAAGCGCGGGCTCGGGAGCTGAGGGCCCCAGGCTCCCAGGCTCCCAGGCTCCCAGGCGCGGGTTCAGGTCCTGCGGACCCCAGGCTCCCAAGCTCCCAGGCTCCCAGGCTCCCAGGCGCTGCTAGGGTGCTGCGGAACCCAGGCTCCCAGGCTCCCAGGCGCGGGCTAGGGTGCTGCGGACCCCAGGCCCCCAGTCTCCCAGGCTCCCAGGCTCCCAGGCGCGGTCTATTGTGCTGCGGACCCCAGACTCCCAGGCTCCCAGGCTCCCAGGCTCCCAAGCGCGTGATAGGGTGCTGCGGACCCCAGGGCCCCAGGCTCCAAGGCTCCCAGGCTCCCAGGCGCGGGCTCGGGAGCTGAGGGCCCCAGGCCCCCAGCCTCCCAGGCTCCCAAGCTCCCAGGCGCGGGATACGGTTCTGCGGACCCCAGGCCCCCAGGCTCCAAGGCTCCCAGGCTCCCAGGCGCGGGCTCGCGAGCTGAGGACCCCAGGCTCCCAGGCTCCCAGGCTCCCAGGCGCGGGTTCCGGAGCTGCGGCCCCAGGATCCCAGGCTCCCAGGCTCCCAGGCGCGGGCTAGGGTGCTGCGGACCCCAGGCCCCCAGCCTCCCAGGCTCCCAGGCTCCCAGGCGCGGGCTCGTGTGCTCCGGACCCCAGGCTCCCGAGCGCGGGCTCGGGAGCTGAGGGCCCCAGGCCCCCAGCCTCCCAGGCTCCCAGGCTCCCAGGCGCGGGATAGGGTGCTGCGGACACCAGGCCACCAGGCTCCCAGGCTCCCAGGCTCCGAGGCGCGGGCTCGGGAGCTGAGGGCCCCAGGCTCCCAGGCTCCCAGGCTCCTAGGCGCGGGCTAGGGTGGTGTGGACCCCAGGCTCCCAGGCTCCCAGGCTCCCAGGCTCCCAGGCTCCCAAGCGCGGGCTCGGGTGCTGCGGACCCCAGGCTCCCAGGCTCCCAGGCTCCCAGGCGCGGGCTCGGGAGCTGAGGGCCCCAGGCTCCCAGGCTCCCAGGCGCGGGCTAGGGTGCTGCGGACCCCAGGCCCCAGCCTCCCAGGCTCCCGGGCTCCCAGGCTCCCAGGCGCTGCTAGGGTGCTGCGGACCCCAGGCTCCCAGGCTCCCAGGCACGGGCTCGTGTGCTGCGGACCCCAGGCTCCCAAGCGCGGGCTCGGGAGCTGAGTGCCCCAGGCTCCCAGGCTCCCAGGTTCCCAAGCTTGGGCTAGGGTGCTGCGGACCCCAGGCTCCCAGTCTCCCAGGCTCCCAGGCTCCCAGGCGCGGTCTATTGTGCTGCGCACCCCAGACTCCCAGGTTCCCAGGCTCCCAGGCTCCCAGGCGCGGGATAGGGTGCTGCGGACCCCAGGCCCCCAGCCTCCAAGGCTCCCAGGTTCCCAGGCGCGGGCTCGGGTGCTGAGGGCCCCAGGCCCCCAGCCTCCCAGCCTCCCAGGCTCCCAGGCTCCCAGGCGCGGGATAGGGTGCTGCGGACCCCAGGCCCCCAGACTCCCAGGCTCCCAGGCTCCCAGGCGCGGGCTCGGGAGCTGAGGGCCCCAGGCTCCCAGGCTCCCAGGCTCCCAGGCTCCCATGCGCGGGCTCAGGTCCTGCGGACCACAGGCTCCCAAACTCCCAGGCTCCCAGGCTCCCAGGCGCTGCTAGGGTGCTGCGGACCCCAGGCTCCCAGGCTCCCAGGCGCGGGCTAGGGTGCTGCGGACCCCAGGCCCCCAGCCTCCCAGGCTCCCAGGCTCCCAGGCGCGGTCTATGGTGCTGCGTACCCCAGACTCCCAGGCTCCCAGGCTCCCAGGCTCCCAGCGCGGGCTCGGGTGCTGCGGACCCCAGGCTCCCAGGCTCCCAGGCTCCCAGGCTCCCAGGCTCCCAGGCGCGGTCTATGGTGCTGCGGACCCCAGACTCCCAGGCTCCCAGGCTCCCAGGCGCGGGCTAGGGTGCTGCGGACCCCAGGCCCCCAGCCTCCCAGGCTCCCAGGCTCCCAGGCGCGGTCTATGGTGCTGCGGACCCCAGACTCCCAGGCTCGCAGGCTCCCAGGCTCCCAGGCGCGGGCTCCTGTGCTACGGACCCCAGGCTCCCAAGCGCGGGCTCGGGAGCTGAGGGCCCAAGGCTCCCAGGCTCCCAGGCTCCCAGGCTCCCAGGCGCGGGATCAGGTCCTGCGGACCGCAGGCTCCCAAGCTCCCAGGCTCCCAGGCTCCCAGGCGCTGCTAGGGTGCTGCGGACCCCAGGCTCCCAGGTTCCCAGGCGCGGGTTAGGGTGCTGTGGACCCCAGGCCCCCAGCCTCCCAGGCTGCCAGGCTCCCAGGCGCGGTCTATGGTGCTGCGGACCACAGACTCCCAGGCTCCCAGGCTCCCAGCGCGGGCTCGGGAGCTGGGGGCCCCAGGCCCCCAGGCTCCCAGCATCCCAGGCTCCCAGGCTCCCAGGCGCGGGCTCGGGTGCTGCGGACCCCAGGCTCCCAGGCTCCCAGGCTCCCAGGCTCCCAGGCGCGGGCTCGGGTGCTGCGGACCCCAGGCTCCCAGGCTCCCAGGCTCCCAGGCTCCAAGGCGCGGGCTCGGGAGCTGAGGGCCCCAGGCTCCCAGGCTCCCAGGCGCGGGCTCGTGTGCTACGGACCCCAAGCTCCCAAGCGCGGGCTCGAGAGCTGGGGGCCCCAGGCCCCCAGGCTCCCAGGCTCCCAGGCGCGGGCTCGGGAGCTGAGGGCCCCAGGCTCCCAGGCTCCTAGGCGCGGGGTAGGGTGGTGCGGACCCCAGGCTCCCAGGCTCCCAGGCTCCCAGGCGCGGGCTCAGGTGCTGCGGACCCCAGGCTCCAGGGTCCCAGGCTCCCATGCGCGGGCTCGGGTGCTGCGGACCCCAGGCCCCAGCCTCCCAATCTCCCATGAACCCAGGCGTGGTCTAGGGTGCTGCGGACCCCAGAACCCAGGCTCCCAGGCGCTGCTAGGGTGCTGCCGACCCCATGCTCCCAGGCTCCCAGGATCCCAGGCTCCCAGGCGAAGATCGAAAGCTGCTGAAAACCAGTATCCGGCCTCCCGTGCGTTTGCTCGGGAGATGCGTGCCCCAGGCTCCCTAGCGCGTGCTCGTGAGCTGGGACCCCAAGGCTCATAGGCTAACAGGTGCGTTCTCGGGAGATTGTGCCCGCAGGCTCACAGGCTCCCAGGCGCGTGCTCGTGTGCTGCGCACCCCAGGCTCCCAGGCGCGTGCACGTGAGCTGGGACCCCAAGGCTCACAGGCTACCAGGCGCGGGATCGGGAGCTGGGCTTCACAGGCTCCCAGGCGCGAGCTCCTGTGCTGCGCACCCCAGGCTCCCATGCGCTGGCTCGTGAGCTGCATTTCCCTGGGATCGAGTGCAGGCCCGGGAGCTGCCTCCCCCAGGTCCAAAGGCAACCAGGCGCGGGTTCCGGAGCTGCAGCCCCAGGATCCCAGGCTCCCAGGCTCCCAGGCGTGGGCTCAGGTCCTGCGGACCCCAGGCTCCCAAGCTCCCAGGCTCCCAGGCTCCCAGGCGCTGCTAGGGTGCTGCGGACACCAGTCTCCCAGGCTCCCAGGCTCCCAGGCACGGGCTAGGGTGCTGCGGACCCCAGGCCCCCAGGCTCCCAGGCTCCCAGGCTCGCAGGCTCGCAGGCGCGCGCTCGGGAGCTGAGGGCCCCAGGCTCCCAGGCTCCCAGGCTCCCAGGCGCGGACTAGGGTGCTGCGTACCCCATGCTCCCAGGCTCCCAGGCGCGGGCTCGGGAGCTGCGGACCCCAGACTCCCAGTCTCCCAGGCTCCCAGGCGCGGGCTCGTGTGCTGCGGACCCCAGGCTCCCAAGCGCGGGCTCGGGAGCTGAGGGCCCCAGGCTCCCAGGCTCCCAGGCGCCCAGGCGCGGGCTCAGGTCCTGCGGACCCCAGGCTCCCAAGGTCCCAGGCTCCCAGGATCCCAGGCGCTGCTAGGGTGCTGCGGACCCCAGGCTCCCAGGCTCCCAGGCGCGGGCTAGGGTGCTGCGGACGCCAGGCCCCCAGCCTCCCAGGCTCCCAGGCTCCCAGGCGCGGTCTATTGTGCTGCGGACCCCAGACTCCCAGGCTCCCAGGCTCCCAGGCGCGGGATAGGGTGCTGCGGACCCCAGGCCCCCAGGCTCCCAGGCTCCCAGGTTCCCAGGCGCGGGCTCGGGAGCTTAGGGCCCCAGGCCCCCAGCCTCCCAGGCTCCCAGGCTCTCATTCTCCCAGGCGCTGCTATGGTGCTGCGGACCCCAGGCTCCCAGGCTCCCAGGCGCGGGCTAGGGTGCTGCAGACCCCAGGCCCACAGCCTCCCAGGCTCCCAGGATCCCAGGCGATGTCTATGGTGCTGCGGACCCCAGACTCCCAGGCTCCCAGGCTCCCAGGCACGGGCTCGTGTGCTGCGGACCCCAGGCTCCCAAGCGCGGGCTCGGGAGCTGAGGGCCCCAGGCCCGCAGCTTCCCAGGCTCCCAGGCTCCCAGGCGCGGGATAGGGTGCTGCGGACCCCAGGTCCCCAGGTTCCGAGGCTCCCAGGCTCGGGCTCGTGTGCTGCGGACCCCAGGCTCCCAAGCGCGGGCTCGGGAGCTGAGGGCCCCAGGCTCCCAGGCTCCCAGGCTCCCATGCGCGGGCTCAGGTCCTGCGGACCCCAGGCTCCCAAGCTCCCAGGCTCCCAGGCTCCCAGGCGCTGCTAGGGTGCTGCGGACCCCAGGCTCCCAGGCTCCCAGGCGCGGGCTAGGGTGCTGCGGACCCCAGGCCCCCAGCCTCCCAGGCTCCCAGGCTCCCAGGCGCGGTCTATGGTGCTGCGGACCCCAGACTCCCAGGCTCCCAGGCTCCCAGGCTCCCAGGCTCCCAGGCTCCCAGGCGCGGGCTCGGGTGCTGCGGACCCCAGGCTCCCAGGCTCCCAGGCTCCCAGGCTCCAAGGCGCGGGCTCGGGAGCTGAGGGCCCCAGGCTCCCAGGCTCCCAGGCGCTGGCTAGGGTGCTGCGGATCCCAGGCCCGCAGCCTCCCAGGCTCCCAGGCTCCCAGGCTCCCAGACGCGGGCTCGTGTGCTGCGGACCCCAGGGTCCCAAGCGAGGGCTCGGGAGCTGAGGGCCCCAGGCTCCCAGGCTCCCAGGCTCCCAGGCTCCCAGGCGCGGGCTCAGGTCCTGCGGACCGCAGGCTCCCAAGCTCCCAGGCTTCCAGGCTCCCAGGCGCTGCTAGGGTGCTGCGGACCCCAGGCTCCCAGGCTCCCAGGCGCGGGCTAGGGTGCTGCGGACCCCAGGCCACCAGCCTCCCAGGCTCCCAGGCTCCCAGGCGCGGTCTATTGTGCTGCGGACCCCAGACTCCCAGGCTCCCAGGCTCCCAGGCTCCCAGGCACGGGCTCGGGATCTGAGGGCCCCAGGCCCCCATCCTCCCAGGCTCCCAGGCGCGGGCTCGTGTGCTGCGGACCCCAGGCTCCCAAGCGCGGGCTCGGGAGCTGAGGGCCCCAGGCTCCCAAGCTCCCAGGCTCCCAGGCTCCCAGGCGCGGGCTCAGGTCCTGCGGACCGCAGGCTCCCAAGCTCCCAGGCTCCCAGGTTCCCAGGCGCTGCTAGGGTGCTGCGGACCCCAGGCTCCCCGGCTCCCAGGCGCGGGTAGGGTGCTGCGGACCTCAGGCCACCAGCCTCCCAGGCCCCCAGGCGCGGTCTATTGTGCTGCGGACACCAGACTCCCAGGCTCCCAGGCTCCCAGGCTCCCAGGCGCGGGATAGGGTGCTGCGGACCCCAGTCCCCCAGGTTCCCAGGCTCCCAGGCTCCCAGGCGCGGGCTCGGGATCTGAGGGCCCCAGGCCCCCAGCCTCCCAGGCTTCCAGGCGCGGGATACGGTGCTGCGGACCCCAGGCCCCCAGGCTCCCAGGCTCCCAGGCTCCCAGGCGCGGGCTCGGGTGCTGAGGGCCCCAGGCTCCCAGGCTCCCAGGCTCCTAGGCGCGGGGTAGGGTGGTGCGGACCCCAGGCTCCCAGGCTCCCAGGCTCCCAGGCGCCGGCTCAGGTGCTTTGGACCCCAGGCTCCCAGGCTCCCAGGCTCCCAGGCGCGGGCTAGGGTGCTGCGTACCCCAGGCTCCCAGGCTCCCAGGCGCGGGCTAGGGTGCTGCGGACCCCAGGGCCCCAGCCTCCCAAACTCCCAGGCTCCCAGGCGTGGTCTAGGGTGCTGCGGACCCCAGAACCCAGGCTCCCAGGCTCCCAGGCGCTGCTAGGGTGCTGCCGACCCCATGCTCCCAGGCTCCCAGGCTCCCAGGCGCGGGCTCGTGTGCTGAGGACCCCAGGCTCCCAGGCTCCCAGGCGAAGATCGAAAGCTGCTGAAAACCAGTATCCGGCCTCCCGTGCGTTTGCTCGGGAGATGCGTGCCCCAGGCTCCCAAGCGCGTGCTCGTGAGCTGGGACCCCAAGGTTCATAGGCTAACAGGTGCGTTCTCGGGAGATTGTGCCCGCAGGCTCACAGGCTCCCAGGCGCGTGCTCGTGTGCTGCGCACCCCAGGCTCCCAGGCGCGAGCACGTGAGCTGGGAACCCAAGGCTCACAGGCTACCAGGCGCGGGATCGGGGGCTGGGCTTCACAGGCTCCCAGGCGCGGTCTCGTGTGCTGGGCACCCCAGGCTCCCAGGCGCTGGCTCGTGAGCTGCATCTCCCTGGCTTCGAGTGCAGGCCCAGGAGCTGCCTCCCCCAGGTTCAAAGGCAACAAGGCGCGGGTTCCGGAGCTGCGGCCCCAGGATCCCAGGCTCCCAGGCTCCCTGGCGCGGGCTACGGTGCTGCGGACCCCAGGCCCCCAGCCTCCCAGGCTCCCAGGCTCCCAGGCGCGGGCTCGTGTGCTGCGGACCCCAGGCTCCCAAGCGCGGGCTCGGGAGCTGAGGGCCCCAGGCCCCCAGCCTCCCAGGCTCCCAGGCTCCCAGGCGCGGGCTCGTGTGCTGCGGACCCCAGGCTTCCAAGCGCGGGCTCGGGAGCTGAGGGCCCCAGGCCCCCAGCCTCCCAGGCTCCCAGGCTCCCAGGCGCGGGATAGGGTGCTGCGGACCCCAGGTCCCCAGGCTCTCAGGCGCGGGCTCGTGTGCTGCGGACCCCAGGCTCCCAAGCGCGGGCTCGGGAGCTGAGGGCCTCAGGCTCCCAAGCACCCAGGATCCCAGGCTCCCAGGCGCGGGCTCAGGTCCTGCGGACCCCAGGCTCCCAAGCTCCCAGGCTCCCAGGCTCCCAGGCGCTGCTAGGGTGCTGCGGACCCCAGGCTCCCAGGCTCCCAGGCGCGGGCTAGGGTGCTGCGGACCCAAGGCCCCCAGCCTCCCAGGCTCCCAGGCTCCCAGGCGCGGTCTATTGTGCTGCGGACCCCAGACTCCCAGGCTCCCAGGCTCCCAGGCTCCCAGGCGCTGCTAGGTTGCTGCGTACCCCAGGCTCCCAGGCTCCCAGGCGCGGGCTAGGGTGCTGCGGACCCCATGCCCCCAGCCTCCCAGGCTCCCAGGCGCGGTCTATGGTGCTGCGGACCCCAGACTCCCAGGCTCCCAGGCTCCCAGGCTCCCAGGCGCGGGCTCGGTTGCTGCGGACCCCAGGCTCCCAGGCTCCCAGGCTCCCAGGCTCCCAGGCGCGGGCTCGGGAGCTGAGGGCCGCAGGCTCCCAGGCTCCCAGGCGCGGGCTAGGGTGCTGCGGACCCCAGGCCCCCAGCCTCCCAGGCTCCCAGGCTCCCAGGCTCCCAGGCGCGGGCTCGTGTGCTGCGGACCCCAGGCTCCCAAGCGCGGGCTCGTGAGCTGAGGGCCCCAGGCTCCCAGGCTCCCAGGCTACTAGGCGCGGGCTCAGGTCCTGCGGACCCCAGGCTCCCAGGCTCCCAGGCGCGGGCTAGGGTGCTGCGGACCCCAGGCCCCCAGGCTCCCAGGCTCCCAGGCGCTGTCTATGGTGCTGTGGACCCCAGACTCCCAGGCTCCCAGGCTCCCAGGCCACCAGGCGCTGCTAGGGTGCTGCGGACCCCAGGCTTCCAGGCTCCCAGGCGCGGGCTAGGATGCTGCGGACCCCAGGCTCCCAGGCGCGGGCTCGTGAGCTTCATCTCCCTGGCTTCGAGTGCAGGCCCGGGAGCTGCCTCTCCCAGGTTCAAAGGCAACATGGCGCGGGCTAAGGTCCTGCGGACCCCAGGCTCCCAGGCTCCCAGGCTCCCCGGCGCGGGCTCGGGAGCTGAGGGCCCCAGGCTCCCAGGCTCCCAGGCGCGGGCTAGGGTGCTGCGGACCCCAGGCCCCCAGCCTCCCAGGCTCCCAGGCTCCCATGCGCGGGCTCGTGTGCTGCGGACCCCAGGCTCCCAAGCGCGGGCTCGGGAGCTGAGGGCCCCAGGCCCCCAGCCTCCCAGGCTCCAAGGCTCCCAGGCTCCCAGGCGCTGCTAGGGTGCTGCGGACCCCAGGCTCCCAGGCTACCAGGCGCGGGCTAGGGTGCTGCGGACCCCAGGCCCCCAGCCTCCCAGGCTCCCAGGATCCCAGCCGCGGTCTATGGTGCTGCGGACCCCAGACTCCCAGGCTCCCAGGCTCCCAGGCGCGGGCTCGTGTGCTGCGGACCCCAGGCTCACAAGCGCAGGCTCGGGAGCTGAGGGCCCCAGGCCCCCAGCCTCCCAGGCTCCCAGGTTCCCAGGCTCCCAGGCGCGGGCTCGGGAGCTGAGGGCCCCAGGCTCCAAAGCTCCAGGCGCGGGCTAGGGTGCTGCGGACCCCAGGCCCCCAGCCTCCCAGGCTCCCAGGCTCCCAGGCTCCAGGCGCGGGCTCGTGTGCTGCGGACCCCAGGCTCCCAAACGCGGGCTCGGGAGCTGAGGGCCCCAGGCTCCCAGGCTCCCAGACTCCTAGGCGCGGGCTCAGGTCCTGCGGACCCCAGGCTCCAAAGCTCCCAGGCTCCCAGGCTCCCAGGCGCTGCTAGGCTCCTGCGGACCCCAGGCTCCCAGGCTCCCAGGCGCGGGCTAGGGTGCTGCGGACCCCAGACTCCCAGGCTCCCAGGCTCCCAGGCGCGTGATAGGGTGCTGCGGACCCCAGGCCTCCAGGCTCCCAGGCTCCCAGGCTCCCAGGCGCGGGCTCGGGAGCTGAGGGCCCCGGGCTCCCAGGCTCCCAGGCTCCCAGGCGCGGGCTCGTGTGCTGCGGACCCCAGGCGCCCAGGCGCGGGCTCGGGTGCTGCGGACTCCAGACTCCCAGGCTCCCAGGCTCCCAGGCGCGGGCTCGTGTGCTGCGGACCACAGGCTCCCAAGCGCGGGCTCGGGAGCTGAGGGCCCCAGGCTCCCAAGCACCCAGGCTCCCAGGCTCCCAGGCGCGGGCTCAGGACCTGCGGACACCAGGCTCCCAAGCTCCCAGGCTCCCAGGCTCCCAGGCGCTGCTAGGGTGCTGCGGACCCCAGGCTCCCAGGCTCCCAGGCTCCCAGGCTCCCAGGCGCGGGCTCAGGTCCTGCGGACCCCAGGCTCCCAAGCTCCCAGGCACCCAGGCTCCCAGGCGCTGCTAGGGTGCTGCGGACACCAGGCTCCCAGGGTCCCAGGCTCCCAGGCGGGGGCTAGGGTGCTGCGTACCCCAGAACCCAGGCTCCCAGGCACCCAGGCTCCTAGGCGCGGGCTTGAGTGCTGCGGACCCGAGGCTCCCAGGCGCTGGCTTGTGAGCTGCATCTCCCTGGCTTCGAGGGCAGGCCCGGGAACTGCCTCCCCCAGGTTCAAAGGCAACCAGGCGCGGGTTCCGGAGCTGCGGCCCCAGGATCCCAGGCTCCCAGGCTCCCAGGCGCGGGCTCGTGTGCTGCGGACCCCAGGCTCCCGTGCGCGGTCTCGGGACCTGAGGGCCCCAGGCTCCCAGGCTCCCAGGCTCCCAGGCTCCCATGCGCGGGCTCAGGTCCTGCGGACCCCAGGCTCCCACGCTCCCAGGCTCCCAGGCTCCCAGGCGCTGCTAGGGTGCTACGGACCCCAGGCTCCCAGGCTCCCAGGCGCGGGCTAGGGTGCTGCGGACACAAGGCCCCCAGCCTCCCAGGCTCCCAGGCTCCCAGGCGCGGTCTATGGTGCTGCGGACCCCAGACTCCCAGGCTCCAGGCTCCCAGGCTCCCAGGCGCGGGCTCGGGTGCTGCGGACCTCAGGCTCCCAGGCTCCCAGGCTCCCAGGCTCCAAGGCGCGGGCTCGGGAGCTGAGGGCCCCAGGCTCCCAGGCTCGTAGGCGCTGGCTAGGGTTCTGCGGATCTCAGGCCCCCAGCCTCCCAGGCTCCCAGGCTCCCAGACGCGGGCTCGTGTGCTGCGGACCCCAGGCTCCCAAGCGCGGGCTCGGGAGCTGAGGGCCCCAGGCTCCCAGGCTCCCAGGCTCCCAGGCTCCCAGGCGCGGGCTCAGGTCCTGCGGACCGCAGGCTCCCAAGCTCCCAGGCTCCCAGGCTCCCAGGCGCTGCTAGGGTGCTGCGGACCCCAGGCTCCCCGGCTCCCAGGCGCGGGCTAGGGTGCTGCGGTCCCCAGGCCACCAGCCTCCCAGGCTCCCAGGCTCCCAGGCGCGGTCTATTGTGCTGCGGACCCCAGGCTCCCAGGCTCCCAGGCTCCCAGGCTCCCAGGCGCGGGATAGGGTGCTGCGGACCCCAGGCCCCCAGGCTCCCATGCTCCCAGGCGCGGGCTCGGGATCTGAGGGCCCCAGGCCCCCAGCCTCCCAGGCTCCCAGGCGCGGGATACGGTGCTGCGGACCCCAGGCCACCAGGCTCCCAGGCTCCCAGGCTCCCAGGCGCGGGCTCGGGAGCTGAGGGTCCCAGGCTCCCAGGCTCCCAGGCTCCTAGGCGCGGGGTAGGGTGGTGCAGACCCCAGGCTCCCAGGCTCCCAGGCTCCCAGGCGCCGGCTCAGGTGCTGCGGACCCCAGGCTCCCAGGCTCCCAGGCTCCCAGGCGCGGGCTAGGGTGCTGCGGACCCCAGGCTCCCAGGCTCCCAGGCTCCCAGGCGCGGGCTAGGGTGCTGCGATCCCCAGGGCCCCAGCCTCCCAAACTCCCAGGCTCCCAGGCGTGGTCTAGGGTGCTGCGGACCCCAGAACCCAGGCTCCCAGGCTCCCAGGCTCCCAGGCGCTGCTAGGGTGCTGCCGACCCCATGCTCCCAGGCTCCCAGGGTCCCAGGCGCGGGCTCGTGTGCTGAGGATCCCAGGCTACCAGGCTCCCAGGCTCCCAGGCGAAGATCGAAAGCTGCTCAAAACCAGTATCCGGCCTCCCGTGCGTTTGCTCGGCAGATGCGTGCCCCAGGCTCCCAAGCGCGTGCTCATGAGATGGGACCCCAAGGCTCATAGGCTAACAGGTGCGTTCTCGGGAGATTGTGCCCGCAGGCTCACAGGCTCCCAGGCGCGTGCTCGTGTGCTGCGCACCCCAGGCTCCCAGGCGCGTGCACGTGAGCTGGGAACCCAAGGCTCACAGGCTACCAGGCGCGGGATCGGGGGCTGGGCTTCACAGGCTCCCAGGCGCGGGCTCGTGTGCTGCGCACCCCAGGCTCCCATGCGCTGGCTCGTGAGCTGCGTCTCCCTGGCTTCGAGTGCAGGCCCGGGAGCTGCCTCCCCGAGGTTCAAAGGCAACCAGGCGCGGGTTCCGGAGCTGCGGCCCCAGGATCCCAGGCTCCCAGGCTCCCTGGCGCGGGCTAGGGTGCTGCGGACCCCAGGCCCCCAGCCTCCCAGGCTCCCAGGCTCCCAGGCGCGGGCTCGTGTGCTGCGGACCCCAGGCTCCCAAGCGCGGGCTCGGGAGCTGAGGGCCCCAGGCCCCCAGCCTCCCAGGCTCCCAGGCTCCCAGGCGCGGGATAGGGTGCTGCGGACCCCAGGTCCCCAGGCTCCCAGGCTCCCAGGCGGGGGCTCGTGTGCTGCGGACCCCAGGCTCCCAAGCGCGGGCTTGGGAGCTGAGGGCCCCAGGCTCCCAAGCACCCAGGCTCCCAGGCTCCCAGGCGCGGGCTCAGGACCTGCGGACACCAGGCTCCCAAGCTCCCAGGCTCCCAGGCTCCCAGGCGCTGCTAGGGTGCTGCGGACCCCAGGCTCCCAGGCTCCCAGGCGCGGGCTAGGGTGCTGCGGACCCCAGGCCCCCAGCCTCCCAGGCTCCCATGCTCCCAGGCGCGGTCTATTGTGCTGCGGACCCCAGACTCCGAGGCTCCCAGGCTCCCAGGCTCCCAGGCGCTGCTAGGGTGCTGCGTACCCCAGGCTCCCAGGCGCGGGCTAGGGTGCTGCGGACCCCAGGCCCCCAGCCTCTCAGGCTCCCAGGCTCCCAGGCGCGGTCTATGGTGCTGCGGACCCCAGACTCCCAGGCTCCCAGGCTCCCAGGCTCCCATGCGCGGGCTCGGATGCTGCGGACCCCAGGCTCCCAAGCGCGGGCTCGGGCGCTGAGGGCCCCAGGCCCCCAGCCTCCCAGGCTCCCAGGCTCCCATTCTCCCAGGCGCTGCTAGGGTGCTGCGGACCCCAGGCCCCCAGTCTCCCAGGCTCCCAGGCTCCCAGGCGCGGGCTCGGTTGCTGCGGACCCCAGGCTCCCAAGCGCGGGCTCGGGCGCTGATGGCCCCAGGCCCCCAGCCTCCCAGGCTCCCAGGCTCCCAGGCTCCCAGGCGCTGCTAGGGTGCTGCGGACCCCAGGCCCCCAGTCTCCCAGGCTCCCAGGCTCCCATCGCGGGCTCGTGTGCTGCGGACCCCAGGCTCCCAAGCGCGGGCTCGGGCGCTGAGGGCCCCAGGGCCCCAGCCTCCCAGGCTCCCAGGCTCCCATTCTCCCAGGCGCTGCTAGGGTGCTGCGGACCCCAGGCCCCCAGGCTCCCAGGCGCGGGCTAGGGTGCTGCGGACCCCAGGCCCCCAGCCTCCCAGGCTCCCAGGATCCCAGGAGCGGTCTATGGTGCTGCGGACCCCAGACTCCCAGGCTCCCAGGCTCCCAGTCGCGGGCTCGTGTGCTGTGTACCCCAGGCTCCCAAGCGTGGGCTCGGGAGCTGAGGACCCCAGGCCCGCAGCCTCCCAGGCTCCCAGGCTCCCAGGCGCGGGATAGGGTGCTGCGGACCCCAGGTCCCCAGGATCCCAGGCTCCCAGGCTCGGGCTCGTGTGCTGCGGACCCCAGGCTCCCAAGCGCGGGCTCGGGAGCTGAGGGCCCCAGGCTCCCAAGCACCCAGGCTCCCAGGCTCCCATGCGCGGGCTCAGGTCCTGCGGACCCCAGGCTCCCACGCTCCCAGGCTCCCAGGCTCCCAGGCGCTGCTAGGGTGCTGCGGACCCCAGGCTCCCAGGCTCCCAGGCGCGGGCTAGTGTGCTGCGGACCCAAGGCCCCCACCCTCCCAGGCTCCCAGGCTCCCAGGCGCGGTCTATGGTGCTGCGGACCCCAGACTCCCAGGCTCCCAGGCTCCCAGGCTCCCAGGCGCGGGCTCGGGTGCTGCGGACCCCAGGCTCCCAGGCTCCCAGGCTCCCAGGCTCCAAGGCGCGGGCTCGGGAGCTGAGGGCCCCAGGCTCCCAGGCTCGCAGCCGCTGGCTAGGGTGCTGCGGTTCCCAGGCCCCCAGCCTCCCAGGCTCCCAGGCTCCCAGGCTCCCAAGCGCGGGCTCGTGTGCTGCGGACCCCAGGCTCCCAAGCGCGGGCTCGGGAGCTGAGGGCCCCAGGCTCCCAGGCTCCCAGGCTCCCAGGCTCCCAGGCGCGGGCTCAGGTCCTGCGGACCGCAGGCTCCCAAGCTCCCAGGCTCCCAGGCGCTGCTAGGGTGCTGCGGACCCCAGGCTCCCAGGCGCGGGCTAGGGTGCTGCGGACCCCAGGCCACCAGCCTCCCAGGCTCCCAGGCGCGGTCTATTGTGCTGCGGACCCCAGACTCCCAGGCTCCCAGGCTCCCAGGCTCCCAGGCGCGGGATAGGGTGCTGCGGACCCCAGGCCCCCAGGCTCCCAGGCTCCCAGGCTCCCAGGCGCGGGCTCGGGGTCTGAGGGCCCCAGGCCCCCAGCCTCCCAGGCTCCCAGGCGCGGGATACGGTGCTGCGGAACCCAGGCCCCCAGGCTCCCATGCTCCCAGGCTCCCAGGCGCGGGCTCGGGAGCTGAGGGCCCCAGGCTCCCAGGCTCCCAGGCTCCTAGGCGCGGTGTAGGGTGGTGCAGACCCCAGGCTCCCAGGCTCCCAGGCTCCCAGGCGCGGGCTAGGGTGCTGCGTACCCCAGGCTCCCAGGCGCGGGATAGGGTGCTGCGGACCCCAGGTCCCCAGGCTCCCAGGCTCCCAGGCTCGGGCTTGTGTGCTGCGGACCCCACACTCCCAAGCGCGGGCTCGGGAGCTGAGGGCCCCAGGCTCCCAGGCTCCCAGGCTCCCAGGCTCCCATGCGCGGGCTCAGGTCCTGCGGACCCCAGGCTCCCAAACTCCCAGGCTCCCAGGCTCCCAGGCGCTGCTAGGGTGCTGCGGACCCCAGGCTCCCAGGCTCCCAGGCGCGGGCTAGGGTGCTGCGGACCCCAGGCCCCCAGCCTCCCAGGCTCCCAGCCTCCAGGCGCGGTCTATGGTGCTGCGGACCCCAGACTCCCAGGCTCCCAGGCTCCCAGGCTCCCAGGCGCGGGCTCGGTTGCTGCGGACCCCAGGCTCCCAGGCTCCCAGGCTCCCAGGCTCCCAGGCGCGGGCTCGGTTGCTGCGGACCCCAGGCTCCCAGGCTCCCAGGCTCCCAGGCTCCCAGGCGCGGGCTCGGGTGCTGCGGACCCCAAGCTCCCAGGCTCCCAGGCTCCCAGGCTCCAAGGCGTGGGCTCGGGAGCTGAGGGCCCCAGGCTCCCAGGCTCCCAGGCGCGGGCTCGTGTGCTACGGACCCCAAGCTCCCAAGCGCGGGCTCGGGAGCTGGGGGCCCCAGGCCCCCAGGCTCCCAGGCTCCCAGGCTCCCAGGCGCGGGCTCGGAAGCTGAGGGCCCCAGGCTCCCAGGCTCCTAGGCGCGGGGTAGGGTGGTGCGGACCCCAGGCTCCCAGGCTCCCAGGCTCCCAGGCGCGGGCTCAGGTGCTGCGGACCCCAGGCTCCAGGGTCCCAGGCTCCCATGCGCGGGCTCGGGTGCTGCGGACCCCAGGCCCCAGCCTCCCAAACTCCCATGCACCGAGGCGTGGTCTAGGGTGCTGCGGACCCCAGAACCCAGGCTCCCAGGCTCCCAGGCGCTGCTAGGGTGCTGCCGACCCCATGCTCCCAGGCTCCCAGGATCCCAGGCTCCCAGGCGAAGATCGAAAGCTGCTGAAAACCAGTATCCGGCCTCCCGGGCGTTTGCTCGGGAGATGCGTGCCCCAGGCTCCCTAGCGCGTGCTCGTGAGCTTGGACCCCAAGGCTCATAGGCTAACAGGTGCGTTCTCGGGAGATTGTGCCCGCAGGCTCACAGGCTCCCAGGCGCGTGCTCGTGTGCTGCGCACCCCAGGCTCCCAGGCGCGTGCACGTGAGCTGGGACCCCAAGGCTCCCAGGCTCCCAGGCGCGGGCTCGGGTGCTGCGGACCCCAGGCCCCCAGCCTCCCAGGCTCCTAGGCTCCCAGGCTCCCAGGCGCGGGCTCGTGTGCTGCGGACCCCAGGCTCCCAAGCGCGGGCTCGGGAGCTGAGGGCCCCAGGCTCCCAGGCTCCCAGGCTCCCAGGCTCCCAGGCGCGGGCTCAGGTCCTGCGGGCCGCAGGCTCCCAAGCTCCCAGGCTCCCAGGTTCCCAGGCGCTGCTAGGGTGCTGCGGACCCCAGGCTCCCCGGCTCCCAGGCGCGGGCTAGGGTGCTGCGGACCCCAGGCCACCAGCCTCCCAGGCTCCCAGGCGCCGTCTATTGTGCTGCGGACCCCAGACTCCCAGGCTCCCAGGCTCCCAGGCTCCCAGGCGCGGGATAGGGTGCTGCGGACCCCAGTCCCCCAGGCTCCCAGGCTCCCAGGCTCCCAGGCGCGGGCTCGGGATCTGAGGGCCCCAGGCCCCCAGCCTCCCAGGCTCCCAGGCGCGGGATACGGTGCTGCGGACCCCATGCCCCCAGGCTCCCAGGCTCCCAGGCTCCCAGGCGCGGGCTCGGGAGCTGAGGGCCCCAGGCTCCCAGGCTCCCAGGCTCCTAGGCGCGGGGTAGGGTGGTGCAGACCGCAGGCTCCCAGGCTCCCAGGCGCCGGCTCAGGTGCTGCGGACCCCAGGCTCCCAGGCTCCCAGGCTCCCAGGCGCGGGCTAGGGTGCTGCGTACCACAGGCTCCCAGGCTCCCAGGCGCTGGCTAGGGTTCTGCGGACCCCAGGGCCCCAGCCTCCCAAACTCCCAGGCTCCCAGGCGTGGTCTAGGGTGCTGCGGACCCCAGAACCCAGGCTCCCAGGCTCCCAGGCGCTGTTAGGGTGCTGCCGGCCCCATGCTCCCAGGCTCCCAGGCTCCCAGGCGCGGGCTCGTGTGCTGAGGACCCCAGGCTCCCAGGCTCGCAGGCGAAGATCGAAAACTGCTGAAAACCAGTATCCGGCCTCCCGTGCGTTTGCTCGGGAGATGCGTGCCCCAGGCTCCCAAGCGCGTGCTCGTGAGCTGGGACCCCAAGGCTCATAGGCTAACAGGTGCGTTCTCGGGAGATTGTGCCCGCAGGCTCACAGACTCCCAGGCGCGTGCTCGTGTGCTGCGCACCCCAGGCTCCCAGGCGCGTGCACGTGAGCTGGGAACCCAAGGCTCACAAGCTACCAGGCGCGGGATCGGGGGCTGGGCTTCACAGGCTCCCAGGCGCGGGATCGTGTGCTGCGCACCCCAGGCTCCCAGGCGCTGGCTCGTGAGCTGCATCTCCCTGGCTTCGAGTGCAGGCCCGGGAGCTGCCTCCCCCAGGTTCAAAGGCAACAAGGCGCGGGTTCCGGAGCTGCGGCCCCAGGATCCCAGGCTCCCAGGCTCCCTGGCGCGGGCTAGGGTGCTGCGGACCCCAGGCCCCCAGCCTCCCAGGCTCCCAGGCTCCCAGGCGCGGGCTCGTGTGCTGCGGACACCAGGCTCCCAAGCGCGGGCGCGGGAGCTGAGGGCCCCAGGCCCCCAGCCTCCCAGGCTCCCAGGCTCCCAGGCGCGGGCTCGTGTGCTGCGGACCCCAGGCTCCCAAGCGCGGGCTCGGGAGCTGAGGGCCCCAGGCTCCCAAGCACCCAGGCTCCCAGGCTCCCAGGCGCGGGCTCAGGTCCTGCGGACCCCAGGCTCCCAAGCTCCCAGGCTCCCAGGCTCCCAGGCGCTGCTAGGGTGCTGCGGACCCCAGGCTCCCAGGCTCCCAGGCGCGGGCTAGGGTGCTGCGGACCCAAGGCCCCCAGCCTCCCAGGCTCCCAGGCTCCCAGGCGCGGTCTATTGTGCTGCGGACCCCAGACTTCCAGGCTCCCAGGCTCCCAGGCTCCCAGGCGCTGCTAGGGTGCTGCGTACCCCAGGCTCCCAGGCTCCCAGGCGCGGGCTAGGGTGCTGCGGACCCCATGCCCCCAGCCTCCCAGGCTCCCAGGCTCCCAGGCGCGGTCTATGGTGCTGCGGACCCCAGACTCCCAGGCTCCCAGGCTCCCAGGCTCCCAGGCGCGGGCTCGGTTGCTGCGGACCCCAGGCTCCCAGGCTCCCAGGCTCCCAGGCTCCCAGGCGCGGGCTCGGGAGCTGAGGGCCCCAGGCTCCCAGGCTCCCAGGCGCGGGCTAGGGTGCTGCGGACCTCAAGCCCCCAGCCTCCCAGATTCCCAGGCTCCCAGGCTCCCAGGCGCGGGCTCGTGTGCTGCGGACCCCAGGCTCCCAAGCGCGGGCTCGGGAGCTGAGGGCCCCAGGCTCCCAGGCTCCCAGGCTCCTAGGCGCGGGCTCAGGTCCTGCGGACCCCAGGCTCCCAAGCTCCCAGGCTCCCAGGCTCCCAGGCGCTGCTAGGGTGCTGCGGACCCCAGGCTCCCAGGCTCCCAGGCGCGGGCTAGGGTGCTGCGGACCCCAGGCCCCCAGCCTCCCAGGCTCCCAGGCTCCCAGGCGCTGTCTATGGTGCTGCGGACCCCAGACTACCAGGCTCCCAGGCTCCCAGGCCACCAGGCGCTGCTAGGGTGCTGCAGACCCCAGGCTTCCAGGCTCCCAGGCGCGGGCTAGGATGCTGCGGACCCCAGGCTCCCAGGCGCGGGCTCGTGAGCTGCATCTCCCTGGCTTCGAGTGCAGGCCCGGGAGCTGCCTCTCCCAGGTTCAAAGGCAACATGGCGCGGGCTCAGGTCCTGCGGACCCCAGGCTCCCAGGCTCCCAGGCTCCCCGGCGCGGGCTCGGGAGCTGAGGGCCCCAGGCTCCCAGGCTCCCAGGCGCGGGCTAGGGTGCTGCGGACCCCAGGCCCCCAGCCTCCCAGGCTCCCAGGCTCCCAGGCGCGGGCTCGTGTGCTGCGGACCCCAGGCTCCCAAGCGCGGGCTCGGGAGCTGAGGGCCCCAGGCCCCCAGCCTCCCAGGCTCCAAGGCTCCCAGGCTCCCAGGCGCTGCTAGGGTGCTGCGGACCCCAGGCTCCCAGGCTCCCAGGCGCGGGCTAGGGTGCTGCGGACCCCAGGCCCCCAGCCTCCCAGGCTCCCAGGATCCCAGCCGCGGTCTATGGTGCTGCGGACCCCAGACTCCCAGGCTCCCAGGCTCCCAGGCGCGGGCTCGTGTGCTGCGGACCCCAGGCTCACAAGCGCGGGCTCGGGAGCTGAGGGCCCCAGGCCCCCAGCCTCCCAGGGTCCCAGGCTCCCAGGCGCGGGATATGGTGCTGCGGACCCCAGCCTCCCAGGCTCCCAGGCTCCCAGGCGCGGTCTATTGTGCTGCGGACCCCAGACTCCCAGGCTCCCAGGCTCCCAGGCTCCCAGGCGCTGCTAGGGTGCTGCGTACCCCAGACTCCCAGGCTCCCAGGCTCCCAGGCTCCCAGGCGCTGCTAGGGTGCTGCGGACCCCATGCCCCCAGCCTCCAAGGCTCCCAGGCTCCCAGGCGCGGGCTCGGGTGCTGCGGACCCCAGGCTCCCAGGCTCCCAGGCTCCCAGGCGCGGGCTCGGGAGCTGAGGGCCCCAGGCTCCCAGGCTCCAGGCGCGGGCTAGGGTGCTGCGGACCCCAGGCCCCCAGCCTCCCAGGCTCCCAGGCTCCCAGGCTCCCAGGCGCGGGCTCGTGTTCTGCGGACCCCAGGCTCCCAAGCGCGGGCTCGGGAGCTGAGGGCCCCAGGCTCCCAGGCTCCCAGGCTCCTAGGCGCGGGCTCAGGTCCTGCGGACCCCAGGCTCCAAAGCTCCCAGGCTCCCAGGCTCCCAGGCGCTGCTAGGTTCCTGCGGACCCCAGGCTCCCAGGCTCCCAGGCGCGGGCTAGGGTGCTGCGGACCCCAGGCCCCCAGCCTACCAGGCTCCCAGGCTCCCAGGCGCGGTCTGTTGTGCTGCGGACCCCAGACTCCCAGGCTCCCAGGCTCCCAGGCGCGGGATAGGGTGCTGCGAACCCCAGGCCCGCAGGCTCCCAGGCTCCCAGGCTCCCAGGCGCGGGCTCGGGAGCTGAGGGCCCCGGGCTCCCAGGCTCCCAGGCTCCCAGGCGCGGGCTCGTGTGCTGCGGACCCCAGGCGCCCAGGCGCGGGCTCGGGTGCTGCGGACTCCAGACTCCCAGGCTCCCAGGCTCCCAGGCGCGGGCTCGTGTGCTGCGGACCACAGGCTCCCAAGCGCGGGCTCGGGAGCTGAGGGCCCCAGGCTCCCAGGCTCCCAGGCTCCCAGGCGCGGGCTCAGGTCCTGCCGACCCCAGGCTCCCAAGCTCCCAGGCTCCCAGGCTCCCAGGCGCTGCTAGGGTGCTGCGGACCCCAGGCTCCCAGGCTCCCAGGCGGGGGCTAGGGTACTGCGGACCCCAGAACCCAGGCTCCCAGGCTCCCATGCTCCTAGGCGCGGGCTTGAGTGCTGCGGACCCGAGGCTCCCAGGCGCTGGCTTGTGAGCTGCATCTCCCTGGCTTCGAGTGCAGGCCCGGGAACTGCCTCCCCCAGGTTTAAAGGCAACCAGGCGCGGGTTCCGGAGCTGCGGCCCCAGGATCCCAGGCTGCCAGGCTCCCAGGCGCGGGCTAGGGTGCTGCGGACCCCAGGCCCCCAGCCTCCCAGGCTCCCAGGCTCCCAGGCTCCCAGGCTCCCATGCGCGGGCTCAGGTCCTCCGGACCCCAGGCTCCCACGCTCCCAGGCTCCCAGGCTCCCAGGCGCTGCTAGGGTGCTGCGGACCCCAGGCTCCCAGGCTCCCAGGCGCGGGCTAGGGTGCTGCGGACCCAAGGCCCCCAGCCGCCCAGGCTCCCAGGCTCCCAGGCGCGGTCTATGGTGCTGCGGACCCCAGACTCCCAGGCTCCCAGGCTCCCAGGCTCCCAGGCGCGGGCTCGGGTGCTGCGGACCCCAGGCTCCCAGGCTCCCAGGCTCCCAGGCTCCCAGGCTCCCAGGCTCCCAGGCTCCAAGGCGCGGGCTCGGGAGCTGAGGGCCCCAGGCTCCCAGGCTCGCAGGCGCTGGCTAGGGTTCTGCGGATCCCAGGCCCCCAGCCTCCCAGGCTCCCAGGCTCCCAGGCGCGGGCTCGTGTGCTTCGGACCCCAGGCTCCCATTCGCGGGCTCGGGAGCTGAGGGCCCCAGGCTCCCAGGCTCCCAGGCTCCCAGGCTCCCAGGCGCGGGCTCAGGTCCTGCGGACCGCAGGCTCCCAAGCTCCCAGGCTCCCAGGCGCTGCTAGGGTGCTGCGGACCCCAGGCTCCCCGGCTCCCAGGCGCGGGCTAGGGTGCTGCGGACCCCAGGCCACCAGCGTCCCAGGCTCCCAGGCTCCCAGGCGCGGTCTATTGTGCTGCGGACCCCAGACTCCCAGGCTCCCAGGCTCCCAGGCTCCCAGGCGCGGGATACGGTGCTGCGGACCCCAGGCCCCCAGGCTCCCAGGCTCCCAGGCGCGGGCTCGGGATCTGAGGGCCCCAGGCCCCCAGCCTCCCAGGCTCCCAGGCGCGGGATACGGTGCTGCGGAACCCAGGCCCCCAGGCTCCCAGGCTCCCAGGCTCCCAGGCGCGGGCTCGGGAGCTGAGGGACCCAGGCTCCCAGGCTCCTAGGCGCGGGGTAGGGTGGTGCAGACCCCAGGCTCCCAGGCTCCCAGGCTCCCAGGCGCCGGCTCAGGTGCTGCGGACCCCAGGCTCCCAGCCTCCCAGGCTCCCAGGTGCGGGCTAGGGTGCTGCGGACCCCAGGCTCCCAGGCTCCCAGGCTCCCAGGCTCCCAGGCGCGGGCTAGGGTGCTGCGGACCCCAGGCCCCCAGGCTCCCAGGCTCCCAGGCTCCCAGGCGCGGGCTCGGGTGCTGCGGACCCCAGACTCCCAGGCTCCCAGGCTCCCAGGCGCGGGCTCGTGTGCTGCAGACCCCAGGCTCCCAAGCGCGGGCTCGGGAGCTGAGGGCCCCAGGCCCC
Organism: Muntiacus reevesi; assembly: GCF_963930625.1. Classification (NCBI taxonomy): domain Eukaryota; kingdom Metazoa; phylum Chordata; class Mammalia; order Artiodactyla; family Cervidae; genus Muntiacus; species Muntiacus reevesi. The sequence continues at coordinate 211,427 of NC_089264.1, forward strand.
CAGCCTCCCAGTCTCCCAGGCTCCCAGGCTCCCAGGCGCTGCTAGGGTGCTGCGGACCCCAGGCTCCCAGGCTCCCAGGCGCGGGCTAGGGTGCTGCGGACCCCAGGCCCCCAGCCTCCCAGGCTCCCAGGATCCCAGGCGCGGTCTATGGTGCTGCGGACCCCAGAGTCCCAGGCTCCCAGGCTCCCAGGCGCGGGCTCGTGTGCTACGTACCCCAGGCTCCCAAGCGCGGGCTTTGGAGCTGAGGGCCCCAGGCCCCCAGCCTCCCAGGCTCCCAGGCTCCCAGGCGCGGGATAGGGTGCTGCGGACCCCAGGTCCGCAGGCTCCCAGGCTCCCAGCCGCGGGCTCGTGTGCTGCGGACCCCAGGCTCCCAAGCGCGGGCTCGGGAGCTGAGGGCCCCAGGCCCCCAGCCTCCCAGGCTCCAAGGCTCCCAGGCTCCCAGGCGCTGCTGGGGTGCTGCGGACCCCAGGCTCCCAGGCTCCCAGGCGCGGGCTAGGGTGCTGTGGACCCCAGGCCCCCAGCCTCCCAGGCTCCCAGGCTCCCAGGCGCGGTCTATGGTGCTGCGGACCACAGACTCCCAGGCTCCCAGGCTCCCAGGCGCGGGCTCCTGTGCTGCGGACCCCAGGCTCCCAAGCGCGGGCTCGGGAGCTGCGGGCCCTAGGCCCCCAGGCTCCCATCCTCCCAGGCTCCCAGGCGCGGGCTCGGGTGCTGCGGACCCTAGGCTCCCAAGCTCCCAGGCTCCCAGGCTCCCAGGCTCTGCTAGGGTGCTGCGGACCCCACGCTCCGAAGCGCGGGCTCTGGAGCTGGGGGCCCCAGGCCTCCAGGCTCCCAGGCTCCCAGGCGCGGGCTCGGGAGCTGAAGGCCTCAGGCTCCCAGGCTCCCAGGCGCGGGCTCGGGTGCTGCGGACCCTAGGCTCCCAAGCTCCCAGGCTCCCAGGCGCTGCTAGGCTGCTGCGGACCCCACGCTCCCAAGCGCGGGCTCAGGAGCTGGGGGCCCCAGGCCTCCAGGCTCGCATGCTCCCAGGCTCCCAGGCGCGGGCTCAGGAGCTGAGGGCCCCAGGCTCCCAGGCTCCTAGGCGCTGGGTAGGGTGGTGCGGACCCCAGGCTCCCAGGCTCCCAGGCGCGGGCACAGGTGCTGCGGACCCCAGGCTCCAGGGTCCCAGGCGCGGGCTAGGGTGCTGCGGAGCCCAGGCCCCCAGCCTCCCACGCTCCCAGGCTCCCAGGCTCCCAGGCGCTGCTAGGGTGCTGCGGACCCCAGGCTCCCAGGCTCCCAGGCGCGGGCTAGGGTGCTGCGGACCCAAGGCCCCCAGCCGCCCAGGCTCCCAGGCTCCCAGGCGCGGTCTATGGTGCTGCGGACCCCAGACTCCCAGGCTCCCAGGCTCCCAGGCTCCCAGGCGCTGCTAGGGTACTGCGGACCCCAGGCTCCCAGGCTCCCAGGCGCGGGCTCGGGTGCTGCGGACCCCAGGCTCCCAGGCTCCCAGGCTCCCAGGCTCCCAGGCGCGGGCTCGGGAGCTGAGGGCCCCAGGCTCCCAGGCTCCCAGGCGCGGGCTAGGGTGCTGCGGACCCCAGGCCCCAGCCTCCCAGGCTCCCGGGCTCCCAGGCTCCCAGGCGCTGCTAGGGTGCTGCGGACCCCAGGCTCCCAGGCTCCCAGGCACGGGCTCGTGTGCTGCGGACCCCAGGCTCCCAAGCGCGGGCTCGGGAGCTGAGTGCCCCAGGCTCCCAGGCTCCCAGGTTCCCAAGCTTGGGCTAGGGTGCTGCGGACCCCAGGCTCCCAGTCTCCCAGGCTCCCAGGCTCCCAGGCGCGGTCTATTGTGCTGCGCACCCCAGACTCCCAGGTTCCCAGGCTCCCAGGCTCCCAGGCGCGGGATAGGGTGCTGCGGACCCCAGGCCCCCAGCCTCCAAGGCTCCCAGGTTCCCAGGCGCGGGCTCGGGTGCTGAGGGCCCCAGGCCCCCAGCCTCCCAACCTCCCAGGCTCCCAGGCTCCCTGGCGCGGGCTAGGGTGCTGCGGACCCCAGGCCCCCAGCCTCCCAGGCTCCCAGGCTCCCAGGCGCGGGCTCGTGTGCTGCGGACACCAGGCTCCCAAGCGCGGGCGCGGGAGCTGAGGGCCCCAGGCCCCCAGCCTCCCAGGCTCCCAGGCTCCCAGGCGCGGGCTCGTGTGCTGCGGACCCCAGGCTCCCAAGCGCGGGCTCGGGAGCTGAGGGCCCCAGGCTCCCAAGCACCCAGGCTCCCAGGCTCCCAGGCGCGGGCTCAGGTCCTGCGGACCCCAGGCTCCCAAGCTCCCAGGCTCCCAGGCTCCCAGGCGCTGCTAGGGTGCTGCGGACCCCAGGCTCCCAGGCTCCCAGGCGCGGGCTAGGGTGCTGCGGACCCAAGGCCCCCAGCCTCCCAGGCTCCCAGGCTCCCAGGCGCGGTCTATTGTGCTGCGGACCCCAGACTTCCAGGCTCCCAGGCTCCCAGGCTCCCAGGCGCTGCTAGGGTGCTGCGTACCCCAGGCTCCCAGGCTCCCAGGCGCGGGCTAGGGTGCTGCGGACCCCATGCCCCCAGCCTCCCAGGCTCCCAGGCTCCCAGGCGCGGTCTATGGTGCTGCGGACCCCAGACTCCCAGGCTCCCAGGCTCCCAGGCTCCCAGGCGCGGGCTCGGTTGCTGCGGACCCCAGGCTCCCAGGCTCCCAGGCTCCCAGGCTCCCAGGCGCGGGCTCGGGAGCTGAGGGCCCCAGGCTCCCAGGCTCCCAGGCGCGGGCTAGGGTGCTGCGGACCTCAAGCCCCCAGCCTCCCAGATTCCCAGGCTCCCAGGCTCCCAGGCGCGGGCTCGTGTGCTGCGGACCCCAGGCTCCCAAGCGCGGGCTCGGGAGCTGAGGGCCCCAGGCTCCCAGGCTCCCAGGCTCCTAGGCGCGGGCTCAGGTCCTGCGGACCCCAGGCTCCCAAGCTCCCAGGCTCCCAGGCTCCCAGGCGCTGCTAGGGTGCTGCGGACCCCAGGCTCCCAGGCTCCCAGGCGCGGGCTAGGGTGCTGCGGACCCCAGGCCCCCAGCCTCCCAGGCTCCCAGGCTCCCAGGCGCTGTCTATGGTGCTGCGGACCCCAGACTACCAGGCTCCCAGGCTCCCAGGCCACCAGGCGCTGCTAGGGTGCTGCAGACCCCAGGCTTCCAGGCTCCCAGGCGCGGGCTAGGATGCTGCGGACCCCAGGCTCCCAGGCGCGGGCTCGTGAGCTGCATCTCCCTGGCTTCGAGTGCAGGCCCGGGAGCTGCCTCTCCCAGGTTCAAAGGCAACATGGCGCGGGCTCAGGTCCTGCGGACCCCAGGCTCCCAGGCTCCCAGGCTCCCCGGCGCGGGCTCGGGAGCTGAGGGCCCCAGGCTCCCAGGCTCCCAGGCGCGGGCTAGGGTGCTGCGGACCCCAGGCCCCCAGCCTCCCAGGCTCCCAGGCTCCCAGGCGCGGGCTCGTGTGCTGCGGACCCCAGGCTCCCAAGCGCGGGCTCGGGAGCTGAGGGCCCCAGGCCCCCAGCCTCCCAGGCTCCAAGGCTCCCAGGCTCCCAGGCGCTGCTAGGGTGCTGCGGACCCCAGGCTCCCAGGCTCCCAGGCGCGGGCTAGGGTGCTGCGGACCCCAGGCCCCCAGCCTCCCAGGCTCCCAGGATCCCAGCCGCGGTCTATGGTGCTGCGGACCCCAGACTCCCAGGCTCCCAGGCTCCCAGGCGCGGGCTCGTGTGCTGCGGACCCCAGGCTCACAAGCGCGGGCTCGGGAGCTGAGGGCCCCAGGCCCCCAGCCTCCCAGGGTCCCAGGCTCCCAGGCGCGGGATATGGTGCTGCGGACCCCAGCCTCCCAGGCTCCCAGGCTCCCAGGCGCGGTCTATTGTGCTGCGGACCCCAGACTCCCAGGCTCCCAGGCTCCCAGGCTCCCAGGCGCTGCTAGGGTGCTGCGTACCCCAGACTCCCAGGCTCCCAGGCTCCCAGGCTCCCAGGCGCTGCTAGGGTGCTGCGGACCCCATGCCCCCAGCCTCCAAGGCTCCCAGGCTCCCAGGCGCGGGCTCGGGTGCTGCGGACCCCAGGCTCCCAGGCTCCCAGGCTCCCAGGCGCGGGCTCGGGAGCTGAGGGCCCCAGGCTCCCAGGCTCCAGGCGCGGGCTAGGGTGCTGCGGACCCCAGGCCCCCAGCCTCCCAGGCTCCCAGGCTCCCAGGCTCCCAGGCGCGGGCTCGTGTTCTGCGGACCCCAGGCTCCCAAGCGCGGGCTCGGGAGCTGAGGGCCCCAGGCTCCCAGGCTCCCAGGCTCCTAGGCGCGGGCTCAGGTCCTGCGGACCCCAGGCTCCAAAGCTCCCAGGCTCCCAGGCTCCCAGGCGCTGCTAGGTTCCTGCGGACCCCAGGCTCCCAGGCTCCCAGGCGCGGGCTAGGGTGCTGCGGACCCCAGGCCCCCAGCCTACCAGGCTCCCAGGCTCCCAGGCGCGGTCTGTTGTGCTGCGGACCCCAGACTCCCAGGCTCCCAGGCTCCCAGGCGCGGGATAGGGTGCTGCGAACCCCAGGCCCGCAGGCTCCCAGGCTCCCAGGCTCCCAGGCGCGGGCTCGGGAGCTGAGGGCCCCGGGCTCCCAGGCTCCCAGGCTCCCAGGCGCGGGCTCGTGTGCTGCGGACCCCAGGCGCCCAGGCGCGGGCTCGGGTGCTGCGGACTCCAGACTCCCAGGCTCCCAGGCTCCCAGGCGCGGGCTCGTGTGCTGCGGACCACAGGCTCCCAAGCGCGGGCTCGGGAGCTGAGGGCCCCAGGCTCCCAGGCTCCCAGGCTCCCAGGCGCGGGCTCAGGTCCTGCCGACCCCAGGCTCCCAAGCTCCCAGGCTCCCAGGCTCCCAGGCGCTGCTAGGGTGCTGCGGACCCCAGGCTCCCAGGCTCCCAGGCGGGGGCTAGGGTACTGCGGACCCCAGAACCCAGGCTCCCAGGCTCCCATGCTCCTAGGCGCGGGCTTGAGTGCTGCGGACCCGAGGCTCCCAGGCGCTGGCTTGTGAGCTGCATCTCCCTGGCTTCGAGTGCAGGCCCGGGAACTGCCTCCCCCAGGTTTAAAGGCAACCAGGCGCGGGTTCCGGAGCTGCGGCCCCAGGATCCCAGGCTGCCAGGCTCCCAGGCGCGGGCTAGGGTGCTGCGGACCCCAGGCCCCCAGCCTCCCAGGCTCCCAGGCTCCCAGGCTCCCAGGCTCCCATGCGCGGGCTCAGGTCCTCCGGACCCCAGGCTCCCACGCTCCCAGGCTCCCAGGCTCCCAGGCGCTGCTAGGGTGCTGCGGACCCCAGGCTCCCAGGCTCCCAGGCGCGGGCTAGGGTGCTGCGGACCCAAGGCCCCCAGCCGCCCAGGCTCCCAGGCTCCCAGGCGCGGTCTATGGTGCTGCGGACCCCAGACTCCCAGGCTCCCAGGCTCCCAGGCTCCCAGGCGCGGGCTCGGGTGCTGCGGACCCCAGGCTCCCAGGCTCCCAGGCTCCCAGGCTCCCAGGCTCCCAGGCTCCCAGGCTCCAAGGCGCGGGCTCGGGAGCTGAGGGCCCCAGGCTCCCAGGCTCGCAGGCGCTGGCTAGGGTTCTGCGGATCCCAGGCCCCCAGCCTCCCAGGCTCCCAGGCTCCCAGGCGCGGGCTCGTGTGCTTCGGACCCCAGGCTCCCATTCGCGGGCTCGGGAGCTGAGGGCCCCAGGCTCCCAGGCTCCCAGGCTCCCAGGCTCCCAGGCGCGGGCTCAGGTCCTGCGGACCGCAGGCTCCCAAGCTCCCAGGCTCCCAGGCGCTGCTAGGGTGCTGCGGACCCCAGGCTCCCCGGCTCCCAGGCGCGGGCTAGGGTGCTGCGGACCCCAGGCCACCAGCGTCCCAGGCTCCCAGGCTCCCAGGCGCGGTCTATTGTGCTGCGGACCCCAGACTCCCAGGCTCCCAGGCTCCCAGGCTCCCAGGCGCGGGATACGGTGCTGCGGACCCCAGGCCCCCAGGCTCCCAGGCTCCCAGGCGCGGGCTCGGGATCTGAGGGCCCCAGGCCCCCAGCCTCCCAGGCTCCCAGGCGCGGGATACGGTGCTGCGGAACCCAGGCCCCCAGGCTCCCAGGCTCCCAGGCTCCCAGGCGCGGGCTCGGGAGCTGAGGGACCCAGGCTCCCAGGCTCCTAGGCGCGGGGTAGGGTGGTGCAGACCCCAGGCTCCCAGGCTCCCAGGCTCCCAGGCGCCGGCTCAGGTGCTGCGGACCCCAGGCTCCCAGCCTCCCAGGCTCCCAGGTGCGGGCTAGGGTGCTGCGGACCCCAGGCTCCCAGGCTCCCAGGCTCCCAGGCTCCCAGGCGCGGGCTAGGGTGCTGCGGACCCCAGGCCCCCAGGCTCCCAGGCTCCCAGGCTCCCAGGCGCGGGCTCGGGTGCTGCGGACCCCAGACTCCCAGGCTCCCAGGCTCCCAGGCGCGGGCTCGTGTGCTGCAGACCCCAGGCTCCCAAGCGCGGGCTCGGGAGCTGAGGGCCCCAGGCCCCCAGCCTCCCAGTCTCCCAGGCTCCCAGGCTCCCAGGCGCTGCTAGGGTGCTGCGGACCCCAGGCTCCCAGGCTCCCAGGCGCGGGCTAGGGTGCTGCGGACCCCAGGCCCCCAGCCTCCCAGGCTCCCAGGATCCCAGGCGCGGTCTATGGTGCTGCGGACCCCAGAGTCCCAGGCTCCCAGGCTCCCAGGCGCGGGCTCGTGTGCTACGTACCCCAGGCTCCCAAGCGCGGGCTTTGGAGCTGAGGGCCCCAGGCCCCCAGCCTCCCAGGCTCCCAGGCTCCCAGGCGCGGGATAGGGTGCTGCGGACCCCAGGTCCGCAGGCTCCCAGGCTCCCAGCCGCGGGCTCGTGTGCTGCGGACCCCAGGCTCCCAAGCGCGGGCTCGGGAGCTGAGGGCCCCAGGCCCCCAGCCTCCCAGGCTCCAAGGCTCCCAGGCTCCCAGGCGCTGCTGGGGTGCTGCGGACCCCAGGCTCCCAGGCTCCCAGGCGCGGGCTAGGGTGCTGTGGACCCCAGGCCCCCAGCCTCCCAGGCTCCCAGGCTCCCAGGCGCGGTCTATGGTGCTGCGGACCACAGACTCCCAGGCTCCCAGGCTCCCAGGCGCGGGCTCCTGTGCTGCGGACCCCAGGCTCCCAAGCGCGGGCTCGGGAGCTGCGGGCCCTAGGCCCCCAGGCTCCCATCCTCCCAGGCTCCCAGGCGCGGGCTCGGGTGCTGCGGACCCTAGGCTCCCAAGCTCCCAGGCTCCCAGGCTCCCAGGCTCTGCTAGGGTGCTGCGGACCCCACGCTCCGAAGCGCGGGCTCTGGAGCTGGGGGCCCCAGGCCTCCAGGCTCCCAGGCTCCCAGGCGCGGGCTCGGGAGCTGAAGGCCTCAGGCTCCCAGGCTCCCAGGCGCGGGCTCGGGTGCTGCGGACCCTAGGCTCCCAAGCTCCCAGGCTCCCAGGCGCTGCTAGGCTGCTGCGGACCCCACGCTCCCAAGCGCGGGCTCAGGAGCTGGGGGCCCCAGGCCTCCAGGCTCGCATGCTCCCAGGCTCCCAGGCGCGGGCTCAGGAGCTGAGGGCCCCAGGCTCCCAGGCTCCTAGGCGCTGGGTAGGGTGGTGCGGACCCCAGGCTCCCAGGCTCCCAGGCGCGGGCACAGGTGCTGCGGACCCCAGGCTCCAGGGTCCCAGGCGCGGGCTAGGGTGCTGCGGAGCCCAGGCCCCCAGCCTCCCACGCTCCCAGGCTCCCAGGCTCCCAGGCGCTGCTAGGGTGCTGCGGACCCCAGGCTCCCAGGCTCCCAGGCGCGGGCTAGGGTGCTGCGGACCCAAGGCCCCCAGCCGCCCAGGCTCCCAGGCTCCCAGGCGCGGTCTATGGTGCTGCGGACCCCAGACTCCCAGGCTCCCAGGCTCCCAGGCTCCCAGGCGCTGCTAGGGTACTGCGGACCCCAGGCTCCCAGGCTCCCAGGCGCGGGCTCGGGTGCTGCGGACCCCAGGCTCCCAGGCTCCCAGGCTCCCAGGCTCCCAGGCGCGGGCTCGGGAGCTGAGGGCCCCAGGCTCCCAGGCTCCCAGGCGCGGGCTAGGGTGCTGCGGACCCCAGGCCCCAGCCTCCCAGGCTCCCGGGCTCCCAGGCTCCCAGGCGCTGCTAGGGTGCTGCGGACCCCAGGCTCCCAGGCTCCCAGGCACGGGCTCGTGTGCTGCGGACCCCAGGCTCCCAAGCGCGGGCTCGGGAGCTGAGTGCCCCAGGCTCCCAGGCTCCCAGGTTCCCAAGCTTGGGCTAGGGTGCTGCGGACCCCAGGCTCCCAGTCTCCCAGGCTCCCAGGCTCCCAGGCGCGGTCTATTGTGCTGCGCACCCCAGACTCCCAGGTTCCCAGGCTCCCAGGCTCCCAGGCGCGGGATAGGGTGCTGCGGACCCCAGGCCCCCAGCCTCCAAGGCTCCCAGGTTCCCAGGCGCGGGCTCGGGTGCTGAGGGCCCCAGGCCCCCAGCCTCCCAACCTCCCAGGCTCCCAGGCTCCCAGGCGCGGGATAGGGTGCTGCGGACCCCAGGCCCCCAGACTCCCAGGCTCCCAGGCTCCCAGGCGCGGGCTCGGGAGCTGAGGGCCCCAGGCTCCCAGGCTCCCAGGCTCCCAGGCTCCCATGCGCGGGCTCAGGTCCTGCGGACCACAGGCTCCCAAACTCCCAGGCTCCCAGGCTCCCAGGCGCTGCTAGGGTGCTGCGGACCCCAGGCTCCCAGGCTCCCAGGCGCGGGCTAGGGTGCTGCGGACCCCAGGCCCCCAGCCTCCCAGGCTCCCAGGCTCCCAGGCGCGGTCTATGGTGCTGCGTACCCCAGACTCCCAGGCTCCCAGGCTCCCAGGCTCCCAGCGCGGGCTCGGGTGCTGCGGACCCCAGGCTCCCAGGCTCCCAGGCTCCCAGGCTCCCAGGCTCCCAGGCGCGGTCTATGGTGCTGCGGACCCCAGACTCCCAGGCTCCCAGGCTCCCAGGCGCGGGCTAGGGTGCTGCGGACCCCAGGCCCCCAGCCTCCCAGGCTCCCAGGCTCCCAGGCGCGGTCTATGGTGCTGCGGACCCCAGACTCCCAGGCTCGCAGGCTCCCAGGCTCCCAGGCGCGGGCTCGTGTGCTACGGACCCCAGGCTCCCAAGCGCGGGCTCGGGAGCTGAGGGCCCAAGGCTCCCAGGCTCCCAGGCTCCCAGGCTCCCAGGCGCGGGATCAGGTCCTGCGGACCGCAGGCTCCCAAGCTCCCAGGCTCCCAGGCTCCCAGGCGCTGCTAGGGTGCTGCGGACCCCAGGCTCCCAGGTTCCCAGGCGCGGGTTAGGGTGCTGTGGACCCCAGGCCCCCAGCCTCCCAGGCTGCCAGGCTCCCAGGCGCGGTCTATGGTGCTGCGGACCACAGACTCCCAGGCTCCCAGGCTCCCAGCGCGGGCTCGGGAGCTGGGGGCCCCAGGCCCCCAGGCTCCCATCATCCCAGGCTCCCAGGCTCCCAGGCGCGGGCTCGGGTGCTGCGGACCCCAGGCTCCCAGGCTCCCAGGCTCCCAGGCTCCCAGGCGCGGGCTCGGGTGCTGCGGACCCCAGGCTCCCAGGCTCCCAGGCTCCCAGGCTCCAAGGCGCGGGCTCGGGAGCTGAGGGCCCCAGGCTCCCAGGCTCCCAGGCGCGGGCTCGTGTGCTACGGACCCCAAGCTCCCAAGCGCGGGCTCGAGAGCTGGGGGCCCCAGGCCCCCAGGCTCCCAGGCTCCCAGGCGCGGGCTCGGGAGCTGAGGGCCCCAGGCTCCCAGGCTCCTAGGCGCGGGGTAGGGTGGTGCGGACCCCAGGCTCCCAGGCTCCCAGGCTCCCAGGCGCGGGCTCAGGTGCTGCGGACCCCAGGCTCCAGGGTCCCAGGCTCCCATGCGCGGGCTCGGGTGCTGCGGACCCCAGGCCCCAGCCTCCCAAGCTCCCATGAACCCAGGCGTGGTCTAGGGTGCTGCGGACCCCAGAACCCAGGCTCCCAGGCGCTGCTAGGGTGCTGCCGACCCCATGCTCCCAGGCTCCCAGGATCCCAGGCTCCCAGGCGAAGATCGAAAGCTGCTGAAAACCAGTATCCGGCCTCCCGTGCGTTTGCTCGGGAGATGCGTGCCCCAGGCTCCCTAGCGCGTGCTCGTGAGCTGGGACCCCAAGGCTCATAGGCTAACAGGTGCGTTCTCGGGAGATTGTGCCCGCAGGCTCACAGGCTCCCAGGCGCGTGCTCGTGTGCTGCGCACCCCAGGCTCCCAGGCGCGTGCACGTGAGCTGGGACCCCAAGGCTCACAGGCTACCAGGCGCGGGATCGGGAGCTGGGCTTCACAGGCTCCCAGGCGCGAGCTCCTGTGCTGCGCACCCCAGGCTCCCATGCGCTGGCTCGTGAGCTGCATTTCCCTGGGATCGAGTGCAGGCCCGGGAGCTGCCTCCCCCAGGTCCAAAGGCAACCAGGCGCGGGTTCCGGAGCTGCAGCCCCAGGATCCCAGGCTCCCAGGCTCCCAGGCGTGGGCTCAGGTCCTGCGGACCCCAGGCTCCCAAGCTCCCAGGCTCCCAGGCTCCCAGGCGCTGCTAGGGTGCTGCGGACACCAGTCTCCCAGGCTCCCAGGCTCCCAGGCACGGGCTAGGGTGCTGCGGACCCCAGGCCCCCAGGCTCCCAGGCTCCCAGGCTCGCAGGCTCGCAGGCGCGTGCTCGGGAGCTGAGGGCCCCAGGCTCCCAGGCTCCCAGGCTCCCAGGCGCGGACTAGGGTGCTGCGTACCCCATGCTCCCAGGCTCCCAGGCGCGGGCTCGGGAGCTGCGGACCCCAGACTCCCAGTCTCCCAGGCTCCCAGGCGCGGGCTCGTGTGCTGCGGACCCCAGGCTCCCAAGCGCGGGCTCGGGAGCTGAGGGCCCCAGGCTCCCAGGCTCCCAGGCGCCCAGGCGCGGGCTCAGGTCCTGCGGACCCCAGGCTCCCAAGGTCCCAGGCTCCCAGGATCCCAGGCGCTGCTAGGGTGCTGCGGACCCCAGGCTCCCAGGCTCCCAGGCGCGGGCTAGGGTGCTGCGGACGCCAGGCCCCCAGCCTCCCAGGCTCCCAGGCTCCCAGGCGCGGTCTATTGTGCTGCGGACCCCAGACTCCCAGGCTCCCAGGCTCCCAGGCGCGGGATAGGGTGCTGCGGACCCCAGGCCCCCAGGCTCCCAGGCTCCCAGGTTCCCAGGCGCGGGCTCGGGAGCTTAGGGCCCCAGGCCCCCAGCCTCCCAGGCTCCCAGGCTCTCATTCTCCCAGGCGCTGCTATGGTGCTGCGGACCCCAGGCTCCCAGGATCCCAGGCGCGGGCTAGGGTGCTGCGGACCCCAGGCCCACAGCCTCCCAGGCTCCCAGGATCCCAGGCGAGGTCTATGGTGCTGCGGACCCCAGACTCCCAGGCTCCCAGGCTCCCAGGCACGGGCTCGTGTGCTGCGGACCCCAGGCTCCCAAGCGCGGGCTCGGGAGCTGAGGGCCCCAGGCCCGCAGCTTCCCAGGCTCCCAGGCTCCCAGGCGCGGGATAGGGTGCTGCGGACCCCAGGTCCCCAGGTTCCGAGGCTCCCAGGCTCGGGCTCGTGTGCTGCGGACCCCAGGCTCCCAAGCGCGGGCTCGGGAGCTGAGGGCCCCAGGCTCCCAGGCTCCCAGGCTCCCATGCGCGGGCTCAGGTCCTGCGGACCCCAGGCTCCCAAGCTCCCAGGCTCCCAGGCTCCCAGGCGCTGCTAGGGTGCTGCGGACCCCAGGCTCCCAGGCTCCCAGGCGCGGGCTAGGGTGCTGCGGACCCCAGGCCCCCAGCCTCCCAGGCTCCCAGGCTCCCAGGCGCGGTCTATGGTGCTGCGGACCCCATACTCCCAGGCTCCCAGGCTCCCAGGCTCCCAGGCTCCCAGGCTCCCAGGCTCCCAGGCGCGGGCTCGGGTGCTGCGGACCCCAGGCTCCCAGGCTCCCAGGCTCCCAGGCTCCAAGGCGCGGGCTCGGGAGCTGAGGGCACCAGGCTCCCAGGCTCCCAGGCGCTGGCTAGGGTGCTGCGGATCCCAGGCCCGCAGCCTCCCAGGCTCCCAGGCTCCCAGGCTCCCAGACGCGGGCTCGTGTGCTGCGGACCCCAGGGTCCCAAGCGCGGGCTCGGGAGCTGAGGGCCCCAGGCTCCCAGGCTCCCAGGCTCCCAGGCTCCCAGGCGCGGGCTCAGGTCCTGCGGACCGCAGGCTCCCAAGCTCCCAGGCTTCCAGGCTCCCAGGCGCTGCTAGGGTGCTGCGGACCCCAGGCTCCCAGGCTCCCAGGCGCGGGCTAGGGTGCTGCGGACCCCAGGCCACCAGCCTCCCAGGCTCCCAGGCTCCCAGGCGCGGTCTATTGTGCTGCGGACCCCAGACTCCCAGGCTCCCAGGCTCCCAGGCTCCCAGGCACGGGCTCGGGATCTGAGGGCCCCAGGCCCCCATCCTCCCAGGCTCCCAGGCGCGGGCTCGTGTGCTGCGGACCCCAGGCTCCCAAGCGCGGGCTCGGGAGCTGAGGGCCCCAGGCTCCCAAGCTCCCAGGCTCCCAGGCTCCCAGGCGCGGGCTCAGGTCCTGCGGACCGCAGGCTCCCAAGCTCCCAGGCTCCCAGGTTCCCAGGCGCTGCTAGGGTGCTGCGGACCCCAGGCTCCCCGGCTCCCAGGCGCGGGTAGGGTGCTGCGGACCTCAGGCCACCAGCCTCCCAGGCCCCCAGGCGCGGTCTATTGTGCTGCGGACACCAGACTCCCAGGCTCCCAGGCTCCCAGGCTCCCAGGCGCGGGATAGGGTGCTGCGGACCCCAGTCCCCCAGGTTCCCAGGCTCCCAGGCTCCCAGGCGCGGGCTCGGGATCTGAGGGCCCCAGGCCCCCAGCCTCCCAGGCTTCCAGGCGCGGGATACGGTGCTGCGGACCCCAGGCCCCCAGGCTCCCAGGCTCCCAGGCTCCCAGGCGCGGGCTCGGGTGCTGAGGGCCCCAGGCTCCCAGGCTCCCAGGCTCCTAGGCGCGGGGTAGGGTGGTGCGGACCCCAGGCTCCCAGGCTCCCAGGCTCCCAGGCGCCGGCTCAGGTGCTTTGGACCCCAGGCTCCCAGGCTCCCAGGCTCCCAGGCGCGGGCTAGGGTGCTGCGTACCCCAGGCTCCCAGGCTCCCAGGCGCGGGCTAGGGTGCTGCGGACCCCAGGGCCCCAGCCTCCCAAACTCCCAGGCTCCCAGGCGTGGTCTAGGGTGCTGCGGACCCCAGAACCCAGGCTCCCAGGCTCCCAGGCGCTGCTAGGGTGCTGCCGACCCCATGCTCCCAGGCTCCCAGGCTCCCAGGCGCGGGCTCGTGTGCTGAGGACCCCAGGCTCCCAGGCTCCCAGGCGAAGATCGAAAGCTGCTGAAAACCAGTATCCGGCCTCCCGTGCGTTTGCTCGGGAGATGCGTGCCCCAGGCTCCCAAGCGCGTGCTCGTGAGCTGGGACCCCAAGGTTCATAGGCTAACAGGTGCGTTCTCGGGAGATTGTGCCCGCAGGCTCACAGGCTCCCAGGCGCGTGCTCGTGTGCTGCGCACCCCAGGCTCCCAGGCGCGAGCACGTGAGCTGGGAACCCAAGGCTCACAGGCTACCAGGCGCGGGATCGGGGGCTGGGCTTCACAGGCTCCCAGGCGCGGTCTCGTGTGCTGGGCACCCCAGGCTCCCAGGCGCTGGCTCGTGAGCTGCATCTCCCTGGCTTCGAGTGCAGGCCCAGGAGCTGCCTCCCCCAGGTTCAAAGGCAACAAGGCGCGGGTTCCGGAGCTGCGGCCCCAGGATCCCAGGCTCCCAGGCTCCCTGGCGCGGGCTACGGTGCTGCGGACCCCAGGCCCCCAGCCTCCCAGGCTCCCAGGCTCCCAGGCGCGGGCTCGTGTGCTGCGGACCCCAGGCTCCCAAGCGCGGGCTCGGGAGCTGAGGGCCCCAGGCCCCCAGCCTCCCAGGCTCCCAGGCTCCCAGGCGCGGGCTCGTGTGCTGCGGACCCCAGGCTTCCAAGCGCGGGCTCGGGAGCTGAGGGCCCCAGGCCCCCAGCCTCCCAGGCTCCCAGGCTCCCAGGCGCGGGATAGGGTGCTGCGGACCCCAGGTCCCCAGGCTCTCAGGCGCGGGCTCGTGTGCTGCGGACCCCAGGCTCCCAAGCGCGGGCTCGGGAGCTGAGGGCCTCAGGCTCCCAAGCACCCAGGATCCCAGGCTCCCAGGCGCGGGCTCAGGTCCTGCGGACCCCAGGCTCCCAAGCTCCCAGGCTCCCAGGCTCCCAGGCGCTGCTAGGGTGCTGCGGACCCCAGGCTCCCAGGCTCCCAGGCGCGGGCTAGGGTGCTGCGGACCCAAGGCCCCCAGCCTCCCAGGCTCCCAGGCTCCCAGGCGCGGTCTATTGTGCTGCGGACCCCAGACTCCCAGGCTCCCAGGCTCCCAGGCTCCCAGGCGCTGCTAGGTTGCTGCGTACCCCAGGCTCCCAGGCTCCCAGGCGCGGGCTAGGGTGCTGCGGACCCCATGCCCCCAGCCTCCCAGGCTCCCAGGCGGGGTCTATGGTGCTGCGGACCCCAGGCTCCCAGGCTCCCAGGCTCCCAGGCTCCCAGGCGCGGGCTCGGTTGCTGCGGACCCCAGGCTCCCAGGCTCCCAGGCTCCCAGGCTCCCAGGCGCGGGCTCGGGAGCTGAGGGCCGCAGGCTCCCAGGCTCCCAGGCGCGGGCTAGGGTGCTGCGGACCCCAGGCCCCCAGCCTCCCAGGCTCCCAGGCTCCCAGGCTCCCAGGCGCGGGCTCGTGTGCTGCGGACCCCAGGCTCCCAAGCGCGGGCTCGTGAGCTGAGGGCCCCAGGCTCCCAGGCTCCCAGGCTACTAGGCGCGGGCTCAGGTCCTGCGGACCCCAGGCTCCCAGGCTCCCAGGCGCGGGCTAGGGTGCTGCGGACCCCAGGCCCCCAGGCTCCCAGGCTCCCAGGCGCTGTCTATGGTGCTGTGGACCCCAGACTCCCAGGCTCCCAGGCTCCCAGGCCACCAGGCGCTGCTAGGGTGCTGCGGACCCCAGGCTTCCAGGCTCCCAGGCGCGGGCTAGGATGCTGCGGACCCCAGGCTCCCAGGCGCGGGCTCGTGAGCTTCATCTCCCTGGCTTCGAGTGCAGGCCCGGGAGCTGCCTCTCCCAGGTTCAAAGGCAACATGGCGCGGGCTAAGGTCCTGCGGACCCCAGGCTCCCAGGCTCCCAGGCTCCCCGGCGCGGGCTCGGGAGCTGAGGGCCCCAGGCTCCCAGGCTCCCAGGCGCGGGCTAGGGTGCTGCGGACCCCAGGCCCCCAGCCTCCCAGGCTCCCAGGCTCCCATGCGCGGGCTCGTGTGCTGCGGACCCCAGGCTCCCAAGCGCGGGCTCGGGAGCTGAGGGCCCCAGGCCCCCAGCCTCCCAGGCTCCAAGGCTCCCAGGCTCCCAGGCGCTGCTAGGGTGCTGCGGACCCCAGGCTCCCAGGCTACCAGGCGCGGGCTAGGGTGCTGCGGACCCCAGGCCCCCAGCCTCCCAGGCTCCCAGGATCCCAGCCGCGGTCTATGGTGCTGCGGACCCCAGACTCCCAGGCTCCCAGGCTCCCAGGCGCGGGCTCGTGTGCTGCGGACCCCAGGCTCACAAGCGCAGGCTCGGGAGCTGAGGGCCCCAGGCCCCCAGCCTCCCAGGCTCCCAGGATCCCAGCCGCGGTCTATGGTGCTGCGGACCCCAGGCTCCCAGGCTCCCAGACTCCTAGGCGCGGGCTCAGGTCCTGCGGACCCCAGGCTCCCAGGCTCCCAGGCGCGGGCTAGGGTGCTGCGGACCCCAGACTCCCAGGCTCCCAGGCTCCCAGGCGCGTGATAGGGTGCTGCGGACCCCAGGCCTCCAGGCTCCCAGGCTCCCAGGCTCCCAGGCGCGGGCTCGGGAGCTGAGGGCCCCGGGCTCCCAGGCTCCCAGGCTCCCAGGCGCGGGCTCGTGTGCTGCGGACCCCAGGCGCCCAGGCGCGGGCTCGGGTGCTGCGGACTCCAGACTCCCAGGCTCCCAGGCTCCCAGGCGCGGGCTCGTGTGCTGCGGACCACAGGCTCCCAAGCGCGGGCTCGGGAGCTGAGGGCCCCAGGCTCCCAAGCACCCAGGCTCCCAGGCTCCCAGGCGCGGGCTCAGGACCTGCGGACACCAGGCTCCCAAGCTCCCAGGCTCCCAGGCTCCCAGGCGCTGCTAGGGTGCTGCGGACCCCAGGCTCCCAGGCTCCCAGGCTCCCAGGCTCCCAGGCGCGGGCTCAGGTCCTGCGGACCCCAGGCTCCCAAGCTCCCAGGCACCCAGGCTCCCAGGCGCTGCTAGGGTGCTGCGGACACCAGGCTCCCAGGGTCCCAGGCTCCCAGGCGGGGGCTAGGGTGCTGCGTACCCCAGAACCCAGGCTCCCAGGCACCCAGGCTCCTAGGCGCGGGCTTGAGTGCTGCGGACCCGAGGCTCCCAGGCGCTGGCTTGTGAGCTGCATCTCCCTGGCTTCGAGGGCAGGCCCGGGAACTGCCTCCCCCAGGTTCAAAGGCAACCAGGCGCGGGTTCCGGAGCTGCGGCCCCAGGATCCCAGGCTCCCAGGCTCCCAGGCGCGGGCTCGTGTGCTGCGGACCCCAGGCTCCCGTGCGCGGTCTCGGGAGCTGAGGGCCCCAGGCTCCCAGGCTCCCAGGCTCCCAGGCTCCCATGCGCGGGCTCAGGTCCTGCGGACCCCAGGCTCCCACGCTCCCAGGCTCCCAGGCTCCCCGGCGCTGCTAGGGTGCTGCGGACCCCAGGCTCCCAGGCTCCCAGGCGCGGGCTAGGGTGCTGCGGACACAAGGCCCCCAGCCTCCCAGGCTCCCAGGCTCCCAGGCGCGGTCTATGGTGCTGCGGACCCCAGACTCCCAGGCTCCAGGCTCCCAGGCTCCCAGGCGCGGGCTCGGGTGCTGCGGACCTCAGGCTCCCAGGCTCCCAGGCTCCCAGGCTCCAAGGCGCGGGCTCGGGAGCTGAGGGCCCCAGGCTCCCAGGCTCGTAGGCGCTGGCTAGGGTTCTGCGGATCTCAGGCCCCCAGCCTCCCAGGCTCCCAGGCTCCCAGACGCGGGCTCGTGTGCTGCGGACCCCAGGCTCCCAAGCGCGGGCTCGGGAGCTGAGGGCCCCAGGCTCCCAGGCTCCCAGGCTCCCAGGCTCCCAGGCGCGGGCTCAGGTCCTGCGGACCGCAGGCTCCCAAGCTCCCAGGCTCCCAGGCTCCCAGGCGCTGCTAGGGTGCTGCGGACCCCAGGCTCCCCGGCTCCCAGGCGCGGGCTAGGGTGCTGCGGTCCCCAGGCCACCAGCCTCCCAGGCTCCCAGGCTCCCAGGCGCGGTCTATTGTGCTGCGGACCCCAGGCTCCCAGGCTCCCAGGCTCCCAGGCTCCCAGGCGCGGGATAGGGTGCTGCGGACCCCAGGCCCCCAGGCTCCCATGCTCCCAGGCGCGGGCTCGGGATCTGAGGGCCCCAGGCCCCCAGCCTCCCAGGCTCCCAGGCGCGGGATACGGTGCTGCGGACCCCAGGCCACCAGGCTCCCAGGCTCCCAGGCTCCCAGGCGCGGGCTCGGGAGCTGAGGGTCCCAGGCTCCCAGGCTCCCAGGCTCCTAGGCGCGGGGTAGGGTGGTGCAGACCCCAGGCTCCCAGGCTCCCAGGCTCCCAGGCGCCGGCTCAGGTGCTGCGGACCCCAGGCTCCCAGGCTCCCAGGCTCCCAGGCGCGGGCTAGGGTGCTGCGGACCCCAGGCTCCCAGGCTCCCAGGCTCCCAGGCGCGGGCTAGGGTGCTGCGATCCCCAGGGCCCCAGCCTCCCAAACTCCCAGGCTCCCAGGCGTGGTCTAGGGTGCTGCGGACCCCAGAACCCAGGCTCCCAGGCTCCCAGGCTCCCAGGCGCTGCTAGGGTGCTGCCGACCCCATGCTCCCAGGCTCCCAGGGTCCCAGGCGCGGGCTCGTGTGCTGAGGATCCCAGGCTACCAGGCTCCCAGGCTCCCAGGCGAAGATCGAAAGCTGCTCAAAACCAGTATCCGGCCTCCCGTGCGTTTGCTCGGCAGATGCGTGCCCCAGGCTCCCAAGCGCGTGCTCATGAGATGGGACCCCAAGGCTCATAGGCTAACAGGTGCGTTCTCGGGAGATTGTGCCCGCAGGCTCACAGGCTCCCAGGCGCGTGCTCGTGTGCTGCGCACCCCAGGCTCCCAGGCGCGTGCACGTGAGCTGGGAACCCAAGGCTCACAGGCTACCAGGCGCGGGATCGGGGGCTGGGCTTCACAGGCTCCCAGGCGCGGGCTCGTGTGCTGCGCACCCCAGGCTCCCATGCGCTGGCTCGTGAGCTGCGTCTCCCTGGCTTCGAGTGCAGGCCCGGGAGCTGCCTCCCCGAGGTTCAAAGGCAACCAGGCGCGGGTTCCGGAGCTGCGGCCCCAGGATCCCAGGCTCCCAGGCTCCCTGGCGCGGGCTAGGGTGCTGCGGACCCCAGGCCCCCAGCCTCCCAGGCTCCCAGGCTCCCAGGCGCGGGCTCGTGTGCTGCGGACCCCAGGCTCCCAAGCGCGGGCTCGGGAGCTGAGGGCCCCAGGCCCCCAGCCTCCCAGGCTCCCAGGCTCCCAGGCGCGGGATAGGGTGCTGCGGACCCCAGGTCCCCAGGCTCCCAGGCTCCCAGGCGGGGGCTCGTGTGCTGCGGACCCCAGGCTCCCAAGCGCGGGCTTGGGAGCTGAGGGCCCCAGGCTCCCAAGCACCCAGGCTCCCAGGCTCCCAGGCGCGGGCTCAGGACCTGCGGACACCAGGCTCCCAAGCTCCCAGGCTCCCAGGCTCCCAGGCGCTGCTAGGGTGCTGCGGACCCCAGGCTCCCAGGCTCCCAGGCGCGGGCTAGGGTGCTGCGGACCCCAGGCCCCCAGCCTCCCAGGCTCCCATGCTCCCAGGCGCGGTCTATTGTGCTGCGGACCCCAGACTCCGAGGCTCCCAGGCTCCCAGGCTCCCAGGCGCTGCTAGGGTGCTGCGTACCCCAGGCTCCCAGGCGCGGGCTAGGGTGCTGCGGACCCCAGGCCCCCAGCCTCTCAGGCTCCCAGGCTCCCAGGCGCGGTCTATGGTGCTGCGGACCCCAGACTCCCAGGCTCCCAGGCTCCCAGGCTCCCATGCGCGGGCTCGGATGCTGCGGACCCCAGGCTCCCAAGCGCGGGCTCGGGCGCTGAGGGCCCCAGGCCCCCAGCCTCCCAGGCTCCCAGGCTCCCATTCTCCCAGGCGCTGCTAGGGTGCTGCGGACCCCAGGCCCCCAGTCTCCCAGGCTCCCAGGCTCCCAGGCGCGGGCTCGGTTGCTGCGGACCCCAGGCTCCCAAGCGCGGGCTCGGGCGCTGATGGCCCCAGGCCCCCAGCCTCCCAGGCTCCCAGGCTCCCAGGCTCCCAGGCGCTGCTAGGGTGCTGCGGACCCCAGGCCCCCAGTCTCCCAGGCTCCCAGGCTCCCATCGCGGGCTCGTGTGCTGCGGACCACAGGCTCCCAAGCGCGGGCTCGGGCGCTGAGGGCCCCAGGGCCCCAGCCTCCCAGGCTCCCAGGCTCCCATTCTCCCAGGCGCTGCTAGGGTGCTGCGGACCCCAGGCCCCCAGCCTCCCAGGCTCCCAGGCTCCAAGGCGCGGGCTCGGGAGCTGAGGGCCCCAGGCTCCCAGGCTCGCAGGCGCTGGCTAGGGTGCTGCGGTTCCCAGGCCCCCAGCCTCCCAGGCTCCCAGGCTCCCAGGCTCCCAAGCGCGGGCTCGTGTGCTGCGGACCCCAGGCTCCCAAGCGCGGGCTCGGGAGCTGAGGGCCCCAGGCTCCCAGGCTCCCAGGCTCCCAGGCTCCCAGGCGCGGGCTCAGGTCCTGCGGACCGCAGGCTCCCAAGCTCCCAGGCTCCCAGGCTCCCAGGCGCTGCTAGGGTGCTGCGGACCCCAGGCTCCCAGGCGCGGGCTAGGGTGCTGCGGACCCCAGGCCACCAGCCTCCCAGGCTCCCAGGCGCGGTCTATTGTGCTGCGGACCCCAGACTCCCAGGCTCCCAGGCTCCCAGGCTCCCAGGCGCGGGATAGGGTGCTGCGGACCCCAGGCCCCCAGGCTCCCAGGCTCCCAGGCTCCCAGGCGCGGGCTCGGGGTCTGAGGGCCCCAGGCCCCCAGCCTCCCAGGCTCCCAGGCGCGGGATACGGTGCTGCGGAACCCAGGCCCCCAGGCTCCCAGGCTCCCAGGCTCCCAGGCGCGGGCTCGGGAGCTGAGGGCCCCAGGCTCCCAGGCTCCCAGGCTCCTAGGCGCGGGGTAGGGTGGTGCAGACCCCAGGCTCCCAGGCTCCCAGGCTCCCAGGCGCGGGCTAGGGTGCTGCGTACCCCAGGCTCCCAGGCGCGGGATAGGGTGCTGCGGACCCCAGGTCCCCAGGCTCCCAGGCTCCCAGGCTCGGGCTTGTGTGCTGCGGACCCCACACTCCCAAGCGCGGGCTCGGGAGCTGAGGGCCCCAGGCTCCCAGGCTCCCAGGCTCCCAGGCTCCCATGCGCGGGCTCAGGTCCTGCGGACCCCAGGCTCCCAAACTCCCAGGCTCCCAGGCTCCCAGGCGCTGCTAGGGTGCTGCGGACCCCAGGCTCCCAGGCTCCCAGGCGCGGGCTAGGGTGCTGCGGACCCCAGGCCCCCAGCCTCCCAGGCTCCCAGCCTCCAGGCGCGGTCTATGGTGCTGCGGACCCCAGACTCCCAGGCTCCCAGGCTCCCAGGCTCCCAGGCGCGGGCTCGGTTGCTGCGGACCCCAGGCTCCCAGGCTCCCAGGCTCCCAGGCTCCCAGGCGCGGGCTCGGTTGCTGCGGACCCCAGGCTCCCAGGCTCCCAGGCTCCCAGGCTCCCAGGCGCGGGCTCGGGTGCTGCGGACCCCAAGCTCCCAGGCTCCCAGGCTCCCAGGCTCCAAGGCGTGGGCTCGGGAGCTGAGGGCCCCAGGCTCCCAGGCTCCCAGGCGCGGGCTCGTGTGCTACGGACCCCAAGCTCCCAAGCGCGGGCTCGGGAGCTGGGGGCCCCAGGCCCCCAGGCTCCCAGGCTCCCAGGCTCCCAGGCCCGGGCTCGGAAGCTGAGGGCCCCAGGCTCCCAGGCTCCTAGGCGCGGGGTAGGGTGGTGCGGACCCCAGGCTCCCAGGCTCCCAGGCTCCCAGGCGCGGGCTCAGGTGCTGCGGACCCCAGGCTCCAGGGTCCCAGGCTCCCATGCGCGGGCTCGGGTGCTGCGGACCCCAGGCCCCAGCCTCCCAAACTCCCATGCACCGAGGCGTGGTCTAGGGTGCTGCGGACCCCAGAACCCAGGCTCCCAGGCTCCCAGGCGCTGCTAGGGTGCTGCCGACCCCATGCTCCCAGGCTCCCAGGATCCCAGGCTCCCAGGCGAAGATCGAAAGCTGCTGAAAACCAGTATCCGGCCTCCCGGGCGTTTGCTCGGGAGATGCGTGCCCCAGGCTCCCTAGCGCGTGCTCGTGAGCTTGGACCCCAAGGCTCATAGGCTAACAGGTGCGTTCTCGGGAGATTGTGCCCGCAGGCTCACAGGCTCCCAGGCGCGTGCTCGTGTGCTGCGCACCCCAGGCTCCCAGGCGCGTGCACGTGAGCTGGGACCCCAAGGCTCCCAGGCTCCCAGGCGCGGGCTCGGGTGCTGCGGACCCCAGGCCCCCAGCCTCCCAGGCTCCTAGGCTCCCAGGCTCCCAGGCGCGGGCTCGTGTGCTGCGGACCCCAGGCTCCCAAGCGCGGGCTCGGGAGCTGAGGGCCCCAGGCTCCCAGGCTCCCAGGCTCCCAGGCTCCCAGGCGCGGGCTCAGGTCCTGCGGGCCGCAGGCTCCCAAGCTCCCAGGCTCCCAGGTTCCCAGGCGCTGCTAGGGTGCTGCGGACCCCAGGCTCCCCGGCTCCCAGGCGCGGGCTAGGGTGCTGCGGACCCCAGGCCACCAGCCTCCCAGGCTCCCAGGCGCCGTCTATTGTGCTGCGGACCCCAGACTCCCAGGCTCCCAGGCTCCCAGGCTCCCAGGCGCGGGATAGGGTGCTGCGGACCCCAGTCCCCCAGGCTCCCAGGCTCCCAGGCTCCCAGGCGCGGGCTCGGGATCTGAGGGCCCCAGGCCCCCAGCCTCCCAGGCTCCCAGGCGCGGGATACGGTGCTGCGGACCCCATGCCCCCAGGCTCCCAGGCTCCCAGGCTCCCAGGCGCGGGCTCGGGAGCTGAGGGCCCCAGGCTCCCAGGCTCCCAGGCTCCTAGGCGCGGGGTAGGGTGGTGCAGACCGCAGGCTCCCAGGCTCCCAGGCGCCGGCTCAGGTGCTGCGGACCCCAGGCTCCCAGGCTCCCAGGCTCCCAGGCGCGGGCTAGGGTGCTGCGTACCACAGGCTCCCAGGCTCCCAGGCGCTGGCTAGGGTTCTGCGGACCCCAGGGCCCCAGCCTCCCAAACTCCCAGGCTCCCAGGCGTGGTCTAGGGTGCTGCGGACCCCAGAACCCAGGCTCCCAGGCTCCCAGGCGCTGTTAGGGTGCTGCCGGCCCCATGCTCCCAGGCTCCCAGGCTCCCAGGCGCGGGCTCGTGTGCTGAGGACCCCAGGCTCCCAGGCTCGCAGGCGAAGATCGAAAACTGCTGAAAACCAGTATCCGGCCTCCCGTGCGTTTGCTCGGGAGATGCGTGCCCCAGGCTCCCAAGCGCGTGCTCGTGAGCTGGGACCCCAAGGCTCATAGGCTAACAGGTGCGTTCTCGGGAGATTGTGCCCGCAGGCTCACAGACTCCCAGGCGCGTGCTCGTGTGCTGCGCACCCCAGGCTCCCAGGCGCGTGCACGTGAGCTGGGAACCCAAGGCTCACAAGCTACCAGGCGCGGGATCGGGGGCTGGGCTTCACAGGCTCCCAGGCGCGGGATCGTGTGCTGCGCACCCCAGGCTCCCAGGCGCTGGCTCGTGAGCTGCATCTCCCTGGCTTCGAGTGCAGGCCCGGGAGCTGCCTCCCCCAGGTTCAAAGGCAACAAGGCGCGGGTTCCGGAGCTGCGGCCCCAGGATCCCAGGCTCCCAGGCTCCCTGGCGCGGGCTAGGGTGCTGCGGACCCCAGGCCCCCAGCCTCCCAGGCTCCCAGGCTCCCAGGCGCGGGCTCGTGTGCTGCGGACACCAGGCTCCCAAGCGCGGGCGCGGGAGCTGAGGGCCCCAGGCCCCCAGCCTCCCAGGCTCCCAGGCTCCCAGGCGCGGGCTCGTGTGCTGCGGACCCCAGGCTCCCAAGCGCGGGCTCGGGAGCTGAGGGCCCCAGGCCCCCAGCCTCCCAGGCTCCCAGGCTTCCAGGCGCGGGATAGGGTGCTGCGGACCCCAGGTCCCCAGGCTCCCAGGCGCGGGCTCGTGTGCTGCGGACCCCAGGCTCCCAAGCGCGGGCTCGGGAGCTGAGGGCCCCAGGCTCCCAAGCACCCAGGCTCCCAGGCTCCCAGGCGCGGGCTCAGGTCCTGCGGACCCCAGGCTCCCAAGCTCCCAGGCTCCCAGGCTCCCAGGCGCTGCTAGGGTGCTGCGGACCCCAGGCTCCCAGGCTCCCAGGCGCGGGCTAGGGTGCTGCGGACCCAAGGCCCCCAGCCTCCCAGGCTCCCAGGCTCCCAGGCGCGGTCTATTGTGCTGCGGACCCCAGACTTCCAGGCTCCCAGGCTCCCAGGCTCCCAGGCGCTGCTAGGGTGCTGCGTACCCCAGGCTCCCAGGCTCCCAGGCGCGGGCTAGGGTGCTGCGGACCCCATGCCCCCAGCCTCCCAGGCTCCCAGGCTCCCAGGCGCGGTCTATGGTGCTGCGGACCCCAGACTCCCAGGCTCCCAGGCTCCCAGGCTCCCAGGCGCGGGCTCGGTTGCTGCGGACCCCAGGCTCCCAGGCTCCCAGGCTCCCAGGCTCCCAGGCGCGGGCTCGGGAGCTGAGGGCCCCAGGCTCCCAGGCTCCCAGGCGCGGGCTAGGGTGCTGCGGACCTCAAGCCCCCAGCCTCCCAGATTCCCAGGCTCCCAGGCTCCCAGGCGCGGGCTCGTGTGCTGCGGACCCCAGGCTCCCAAGCGCGGGCTCGGGAGCTGAGGGCCCCAGGCTCCCAGGCTCCCAGGCTCCTAGGCGCGGGCTCAGGTCCTGCGGACCCCAGGCTCCCAAGCTCCCAGGCTCCCAGGCTCCCAGGCGCTGCTAGGGTGCTGCGGACCCCAGGCTCCCCGGCTCCCAGGCGCGGGCTAGGGTGCTGCGGACCCCAGGCCCCCAGCCTCCCAGGCTCCCAGGCTCCCAGGCGCTGTCTATGGTGCTGCGGACCCCAGACTACCAGGCTCCCAGGCTCCCAGGCCACCAGGCGCTGCTAGGGTGCTGCAGACCCCAGGCTTCCAGGCTCCCAGGCGCGGGCTAGGATGCTGCGGACCCCAGGCTCCCAGGCGCGGGCTCGTGAGCTGCATCTCCCTGGCTTCGAGTGCAGGCCCGGGAGCTGCCTCTCCCAGGTTCAAAGGCAACATGGCGCGGGCTCAGGTCCTGCGGACCCCAGGCTCCCAGGCTCCCAGGCTCCCCGGCGCGGGCTCGGGAGCTGAGGGCCCCAGGCTCCCAGGCTCCCAGGCGCGGGCTAGGGTGCTGCGGACCCCAGGCCCCCAGCCTCCCAGGCTCCCAGGCTCCCAGGCGCGGGCTCGTGTGCTGCGGACCCCAGGCTCCCAAGCGCGGGCTCGGGAGCTGAGGGCCCCAGGCCCCCAGCCTCCCAGGCTCCAAGGCTCCCAGGCTCCCAGGCGCTGCTAGGGTGCTGCGGACCCCAGGCTCCCAGGCTCCCAGGCGCGGGCTAGGGTGCTGCGGACCCCAGGCCCCCAGCCTCCCAGGCTCCCAGGATCCCAGCCGCGGTCTATGGTGCTGCGGACCCCAGACTCCCAGGCTCCCAGGCTCCCAGGCGCGGGCTCGTGTGCTGCGGTCCCCAGGCTCACAAGCGCGGGCTCGGGAGCTGAGGGCCCCAGGCCCCCAGCCTCCCAGGGTCCCAGGCTCCCAGGCGCGGGATATGGTGCTGCGGACCCCAGCCTCCCAGGCTCCCAGGCTCCCAGGCGCGGTCTATTGTGCTGCGGACCCCAGACTCCCAGGCTCCCAGGCTCCCAGGCTCCCAGGCGCTGCTAGGGTGCTGCGTACCCCAGACTCCCAGGCTCCCAGGCTCCCAGGCTCCCAGGCGCTGCTAGGGTGCTGCGGACCCCATGCCCCCAGCCTCCAAGGCTCCCAGGCTCCCAGGCGCGGGCTCGGGTGCTGCGGACCCCAGGCTCCCAGGCTCCCAGGCTCCCAGGCGCGGGCTCGGGAGCTGAGGGCCCCAGGCTCCCAGGCTCCAGGCGCGGGCTAGGGTGCTGCGGACCCCAGGCCCCCAGCCTCCCAGGCTCCCAGGCTCCCAGGCTCCCAGGCGCGGGCTCGTGTTCTGCGGACCCCAGGCTCCCAAGCGCGGGCTCGGGAGCTGAGGGCCCCAGGCTCCCAGGCTCCCAGGCTCCTAGGCGCGGGCTCAGGTCCTGCGGACCCCAGGCTCCAAAGCTCCCAGGCTCCCAGGCTCCCAGGCGCTGCTAGGTTCCTGCGGACCCCAGGCTCCCAGGCTCCCAGGCGCGGGCTAGGGTGCTGCGGACCCCAGGCCCCCAGCCTACCAGGCTCCCAGGCTCCCAGGCGCGGTCTGTTGTGCTGCGGACCCCAGACTCCCAGGCTCCCAGGCTCCCAGGCGCGGGATAGGGTGCTGCGAACCCCAGGCCCGCAGGCTCCCAGGCTCCCAGGCTCCCAGGCGCGGGCTCGGGAGCTGAGGGCCCCGGGCTCCCAGGCTCCCAGGCTCCCAGGCGCGGGCTCGTGTGCTGCGGACCCCAGGCGCCCAGGCGCGGGCTCGGGTGCTGCGGACTCCAGACTCCCAGGCTCCCAGGCTCCCAGGCGCGGGCTCGTGTGCTGCGGACCACAGGCTCCCAAGCGCGGGCTCGGGAGCTGAGGGCCCCAGGCTCCCAGGCTCCCAGGCTCCCAGGCGCGGGCTCAGGTCCTGCGGACCCCAGGCTCCCAAGCTCCCAGGCTCCCAGGCTCCCAGGCGCTGCTAGGGTGCTGCGGACCCCAGGCTCCCAGGCTCCCAGGCGGGGGCTAGGGTACTGCGGACCCCAGAACCCAGGCTCCCAGGCTCCCATGCTCCTAGGCGCGGGCTTGAGTGCTGCGGACCCGAGGCTCCCAGGCGCTGGCTTGTGAGCTGCATCTCCCTGGCTTCGAGTGCAGGCCCGGGAACTGCCTCCCCCAGGTTTAAAGGCAACCAGGCGCGGGTTCCGGAGCTGCGGCCCCAGGATCCCAGGCTGCCAGGCTCCCAGGCGCGGGCTAGGGTGCTGCGGACCCCAGGCCCCCAGCCTCCCAGGCTCCCAGGCTCCCAGGCTCCCAGGCTCCCATGCGCGGGCTCAGGTCCTCCGGACCCCAGGCTCCCACGCTCCCAGGCTCCCAGGCTCCCAGGCGCTGCTAGGGTGCTGCGGACCCCAGGCTCCCAGGCTCCCAGGCGCGGGCTAGGGTGCTGCGGACCCAAGGCCCCCAGCCGCCCAGGCTCCCAGGCTCCCAGGCGCGGTCTATGGTGCTGCGGACCCCAGACTCCCAGGCTCCCAGGCTCCCAGGATCCCAGGCGCGGGCTCGGGTGCTGCGGACCCCAGGCTCCCAGGCTCCCAGGCTCCCAGGCTCCCAGGCTCCCAGGCTCCCAGGCTCCAAGGCGCGGGCTCGGGAGCTGAGGGCCCCAGGCTCCCAGGCTCGCAGGCGCTGGCTAGGGTTCTGCGGATCCCAGGCCCCCAGCCTCCCAGGCTCCCAGGCTCCCAGGCGCGGGCTCGTGTGCTTCGGACCCCAGGCTCCCATTCGCGGGCTCGGGAGCTGAGGGCCCCAGGCTCCCAGGCTCCCAGGCTCCCAGGCTCCCAGGCGCGGGCTCAGGTCCTGCGGACCGCAGGCTCCCAAGCTCCCAGGCTCCCAGGCGCTGCTAGGGTGCTGCGGACCCCAGGCTCCCCGGCTCCCAGGCGCGGGCTAGGGTGCTGCGGACCCCAGGCCACCAGCGTCCCAGGCTCCCAGGCTCCCAGGCGCGGTCTATTGTGCTGCGGACCCCAGACTCCCAGGCTCCCAGGCTCCCAGGCTCCCAGGCGCGGGATACGGTGCTGCGGACCCCAGGCCCCCAGGCTCCCAGGCTCCCAGGCGCGGGCTCGGGATCTGAGGGCCCCAGGCCCCCAGCCTCCCAGGCTCCCAGGCGCGGGATACGGTGCTGCGGAACCCAGGCCCCCAGGCTCCCAGGCTCCCAGGCTCCCAGGCGCAGGCTCGGGAGCTGAGGGACCCAGGCTCCCAGCCTCCCAGGCTCCCAGGTGCGGGCTAGGGTGCTGCGGACCCCAGGCTCCCAGGCTCCCAGGCTCCCAGGCTCCCAGGCGCGGGCTAGGGTGCTGCGGACCCCAGGCCCCCAGGCTCCCAGGCTCCCAGGCTCCCAGGCGCGGGCTCGGGTGCTGCGGACCCCAGACTCCCAGGCTCCCAGGCTCCCAGGCGCGGGCTCGTGTGCTGCAGACCCCAGGCTCCCAAGCGCGGGCTCGGGAGCTGAGGGCCCCAGGCCCCCAGCCTCCCAGTCTCCCAGGCTCCCAGGCTCCCAGGCGCTGCTAGGGTGCTGCGGACCCCAGGCTCCCAGGCTCCCAGGCGCGGGCTAGGGTGCTGCGGACCCCAGGCCCCCAGCCTCCCAGGCTCCCAGGATCCCAGGCGCGGTCTATGGTGCTGCGGACCCCAGAGTCCCAGGCTCCCAGGCTCCCAGGCGCGGGCTCGTGTGCTACGTACCCCAGGCTCCCAAGCGCGGGCTTTGGAGCTGAGGGCCCCAGGCCCCCAGCCTCCCAGGCTCCCAGGCTCCCAGGCGCGGGATAGGGTGCTGCGGACCCCAGGTCCGCAGGCTCCCAGGCTCCCAGCCGCGGGCTCGTGTGCTGCGGACCCCAGGCTCCCAAGCGCGGGCTCGGGAGCTGAGGGCCCCAGGCCCCCAGCCTCCCAGGCTCCAAGGCTCCCAGGCTCCCAGGCGCTGCTGGGGTGCTGCGGACCCCAGGCTCCCAGGCTCCCAGGCGCGGGCTAGGGTGCTGTGGACCCCAGGCCCCCAGCCTCCCAGGCTCCCAGGCTCCCAGGCGCGGTCTATGGTGCTGCGGACCACAGACTCCCAGGCTCCCAGGCTCCCAGGCGCGGGCTCCTGTGCTGCGGACCCCAGGCTCCCAAGCGCGGGCTCGGGAGCTGCGGGCCCTAGGCCCCCAGGCTCCCATCCTCCCAGGCTCCCAGGCGCGGGCTCGGGTGCTGCGGACCCTAGGCTCCCAAGCTCCCAGGCTCCCAGGCTCCCAGGCTCTGCTAGGGTGCTGCGGACCCCACGCTCCGAAGCGCGGGCTCTGGAGCTGGGGGCCCCAGGCCTCCAGGCTCCCAGGCTCCCAGGCGCGGGCTCGGGAGCTGAAGGCCTCAGGCTCCCAGGCTCCCAGGCGCGGGCTCGGGTGCTGCGGACCCTAGGCTCCCAAGCTCCCAGGCTCCCAGGCGCTGCTAGGCTGCTGCGGACCCCACGCTCCCAAGCGCGGGCTCAGGAGCTGGGGGCCCCAGGCCTCCAGGCTCGCATGCTCCCAGGCTCCCAGGCGCGGGCTCAGGAGCTGAGGGCCCCAGGCTCCCAGGCTCCTAGGCGCTGGGTAGGGTGGTGCGGACCCCAGGCTCCCAGGCTCCCAGGCTCCCAGGCGCGGGCACAGGTGCTGCGGACCCCAGGCTCCAGGGTCCCAGGCGCGGGCTAGGGTGCTGCGGAGCCCAGGCCCCCAGCCTCCCACGCTCCCAGGCTCCCAGGCTCCCAGGCGCTGCTAGGGTGCTGCGGACCCCAGGCTCCCAGGCTCCCAGGCGCGGGCTAGGGTGCTGCGGACCCAAGGCCCCCAGCCGCCCAGGCTCCCAGGCTCCCAGGCGCGGTCTATGGTGCTGCGGACCCCAGACTCCCAGGCTCCCAGGCTCCCAGGCTCCCAGGCGCTGCTAGGGTACTGCGGACCCCAGGCTCCCAGGCTCCCAGGCGCGGGCTAGGGTGCTGCGTACCCCAGGCCCCCAGCCTCTCAGGCTCCCAGGCTCCCAGGCGCGGGCTCGGGTGCTGCGGACCCCAGGCCCCCAGGCTCCCAGGCGCGGGCACAGGTGCTGCGGACCCCAGGCTCCAGGGTCCCAGGCTCCCAGGCGCGGGCTAGGGTGCTGCGTACCCCAGGCTCCAGGGTCCCAGTCTCCCAGGCGCGGGCTAGGGTGCTGCGTACCCCAGGCCCCAGCCTCCCAAGCTCCCATGCACCCAGGCGTGGTCTAGGGTGATGCGGACCCCAGAACCCAGGCTCCCAGCTCCCAGGTTCCCAGGCCCTGCTAGGGTGCTGCCGACCCCATGCTCCCAGGCTCCCAAGATCCCAGGCGCGGGCTCGTGTGCTGAGGACCCCAGGCACCCAGGCTCCCAGGCTCCCAGGCGAAGATCGAAAGCTGCTGAAAACCAGTATCCGGCCTCCCGTGCGTTTTCTCGGGAAATGCGTTCCCCAGGCTCCCAAGCGCGTGCTTGTGAGCTGGGACCCCAAGGCTCATAGGCTAACAGGTGCGTTCTCGGGAGATTGTGCCCGCAGGCTCACAGGCTCCCAGGCACGTGCTCGTGTGCTGCGCACCCCAGGCTCCCAGGCGCGTGCACGTGAGCTGGGACCCCAAGGCTCACAGGCTACCAGGCGCGGGATCGGGAGCTGGGCTTCACAGGCTCCCAGGCGCGGGCTCGTGTGCTGCGCACCCCAGGCTCCCATGCGCTGGCTCGTGAGCTGCATTTCCCTGGCTTCGAGTGCAGGCCCGGGAGCTGCCTCCCCCAGGTTCAAAGGCAACCAGGCGCGGGTTCCGGAGCTGCGGCCCCAGGGTCCCAGGCTCCCAGCCTCCCAGGCGCGGGCTCAGGTCCTGCGGACCCCAGGCTCCCAAGCTCCCAGGCTCCCAGGCTCCCAGGCGCTGCTAGGGTGCTGCGGACCCCAGGCTCCCAGGCTCCCAGGCGCTGCTAGGGTGCTGCGGACCCCAGGCTCCCAGGCTCCCATGTTACCAGGCGCGGGCTAGGGTGCTTCGGACCCCTGGCTCCCAGGCTCCCAGGCTCCCAGGCGCGGGCTAGGGTGCTGCGGACCCCAGGCCCCCAGTCTCCCAGGCTCCCAGGCTCGCAGGCGCGGGCTCGGGAGCTGAGGGCCCCAGGCTCCCAGGCTCCCAGGCTCCCAGGCGCGGGCTAGGGTGCTGCGTACCCCAGGCTCCCAGGCTCCCAGGCGCGGGCTCGGGTGCTGCGGACCCCAGACTCCCAGGCTCCCAGGCTCCCAGGCGCGGGCTCGTGTGCTGCGGACCCCAGGCTCCCAAGCGCGGGCTCGGGAGCTGAGGGCCCCAGGCTCCCAGGCTCCCAGGCTCCCAGGCGCGGGTTCAGGTCCTGCGGACCCCAGGCTCCCAAGCTCCCAGGCTCCCAGGCTCCCAGGCGCTGCTAGGGTGCTGCGGAACCCAGGCTCCCAGGCTCCCAGGCGCGGGCTAGGGTGCTGCGGACCCCAGGCCCCCAGTCTCCCAGGCTCCCAGGCTCCCAGGCGCGGTCTATTGTGCTGCGGACCCCAGACTCCCAGGCTCCCAGGCTCCCAGGCTCCCAAGCGCGGGATAGGGTGCTGCGGACCCCAGGGCCCCAGGCTCCAAGGCTCCCAGGCTCCCAGGCGCGGGCTCGGGAGCTGAGGGCCCCAGGCCCCCAGCCTCCCAGGCTCCCAAGCTCCCAGGCGCGGGATACGGTTCTGCGGACCCCAGGCCCCCAGGCTCCAAGGCTCCCAGGCTCCCAGGCGCGGGCTCGGGAGCTGAGGACCCCAGGCTCCCAGGCTCCCAGGCTCCCAGGCGCGGGTTCCGGAGCTGCGGCCCCAGGATCCCAGGCTCCCAGGCTCCCAGGCGCGGGCTAGGGTGCTGCGGACCCCAGGCCCCCAGCCTCCCAGGCTCCCAGGCTCCCAGGCGCGGGCTCGTGTGCTCCGGACCCCAGGCTCCCGAGCGCGGGCTCGGGAGCTGAGGGCCCCAGGCCCCCAGCCTCCCAGGCTCCCAGGCTCCCAGGCGCGGGATAGGGTGCTGCGGACACCAGGCCACCAGGCTCCCAGGCTCCCAGGCTCCGAGGCGCGGGCTCGGGAGCTGAGGGCCCCAGGCTCCCAGGCTCCCAGGCTCCTAGGCGCGGGCTAGGGTGGTGTGGACCCCAGGCTCCCAGGCTCCCAGGCTCCCAGGCTCCCAGGCGCGGGCTCGGGTGCTGCGGACCCCAGGCTCCCAGGCTCCCAGGCTCCCAGGCTCCCAGGCGCGGGCTCGGGAGCTGAGGGCCCCAGGCTCCCAGGCTCCCAGGCGCGGGCTAGGGTGCTGCGGACCCCAGGCCCCAGCCTCCCAGGCTCCCGGGCTCCCAGGCTCCCAGGCGCTGCTAGGGTGCTGCGGACCCCAGGCTCCCAGGCTCCCAGGCGCGGGCTCGTGTGCTGCGGACCCCAGGCTCCCAAGCGCGGGCTCGGGAGCTGAGTGCCCCAGGCTCCCAGGCTCCCAGGTTCCCAAGCTTGGGCTAGGGTGCTGCGGACCCCAGGCTCCCAGTCTCCCAGGCTCCCAGGCTCCCAGGCGCGGTCTATTGTGCTGCGGACCCCAGACTCCCAGGTTCCCAGGCTCCCAGGCTCCCAGGCGCGGGATAGGGTGCTGCGGACCCCAGGCCCCCAGCCTCCAAGGCTCCCAGGTTCCCAGGCGCGGGCTCGGGTGCTGAGGGCCCCAGGCCCCCAGCCTCCCAGCCTCCCAGGCTCCCAGGCTCCCAGGCGCGGGATAGGGTGCTGCGGACCCCAGGCCCCCAGACTCCCAGGCTCCCAGGCTCCCAGGCGCGGGCTCGGGAGCTAAGGGCCCCAGGCTCCCAGGCTCCCAGGCTCCCAGGCACGGGCTCAGGTCCTGCGGACCCCAGGCTCCCAAGCTCCCAGGCTCCCAGGCTCCCAGGCGCTGCTACAGTGCTGCGGACCCCAGGCTCCCAGGCTCCCAGGCGCGGGCTAGTGTGCTGCGGACCCCAGGCCCCCAGCCTCCCAGGCTCCCAGGCTCCCAAGCGCGGTCTATGGTGCTGCGGACCCCAGACTCCCAGGCTCCCAGGCTCCCAGGCTCCCAGGCGCTGCTAGGGTGCTGCGGACCCCAGGCTCCCAGGCTCCCAGGTGCGGGCTTGGGTGCTGCGGACCCCAGGCCCCCAGCCTCCCAGGCTCCCAGGCTCCCAGGCACGGTATATGGTGCTGCGGACCCCAGACTCCCAGGCTCCCAGGCTCCCAGACGCGCGCTCGGGAGCTGAGGGCCACAGGCTCCCAGGCTCCCAGGCGCGGGCTCGTGTGCTGCGGACCCCAGGCTCCCAAGCGCGGCCTCGGGAGCTGAGGGCCCCAGGCTCCCAGTCTCCCAGGCTCCCAGGCGCGGGCTCAGGTCCTGCGGACCCCAGGCTCACAAGCTCCCAGGCTCCCAGGCGCTGCTAGGGTGCTGCGGAGCCCAGGCCCCCAGCCTCCCAGGCTACCAGGCTCCCAGGCGCGGTCTATGGTGCTGCGGACCCCAGACTCCCAGGCTCCCAGGCTCCCAGGCTCCCAGGCGCTGCTAGGGTACTGCGGACCCCAGGCTCCCAGGCTCCCAGGCGCGGGCTAGGGTGCTGCGTACCCCAGGCCCCCAGCCTCTCAGGCTCCCAGGCTCCCAGGCGCGGGCTCGGGTGCTGCGGACCCCAGGCTCCCAGGCTCCCAGGCGCGGGCACAGGTGCTGCGGACCCCAGGCTCCAGGGTCCCAGGCTCCCAGGCGCGGGCTAGGGTGCTGCGTACCCCAGGCTCCAGGGTCCCAGGCTCCCAGGCGCGGGCTAGGGTGCTGCGTACCCCAGGCCCCAGCCTCCCAAGCTCCCATGCACCCAGGCGTGGTCTAGGGTGATGCGGACCCCAGAACCCAGGCTCCCAGCTCCCAGGTTCCCAGGCCCTGCTAGGGTGCTGCCGACCCCATGCTCCCAGGCTCCCAAGATCCCAGGCGCGGGCTCGTGTGCTGAGGACCCCAGGCACCCAGGCTCCCAGGCTCCCAGGCGAAGATCGAAAGCTGCTGAAAACCAGTATCCGGCCTCCCGTGCGTTTTCTCGGGAGATGCGTTCCCCAGGCTCCCAAGCGCGTGCTTGTGAGCTGGGACCCCAAGGCTCATAGGCTAACAGGTGCGTTCTCGGGAGATTGTGCCCGCAGGCTGACAGGCTCCCAGGCACGTGCTCGTGTGCTGCGCACCCCAGGCTCCCAGGCGCGTGCACGTGAGCTGGGACCCCAAGGCTCACAGGCTACCAGGCGCGGGATCGGGAGCTGGGCTTCACAGGCTCCCAGGCGCGGGCTCGTGTGCTGCGCACCCCAGGCTCCCATGCGCTGGCTCGTGAGCTGCATTTCCCTGGCTTCGAGTGCAGGCCCGGGAGCTGCCTCCCCCAGGTTCAAAGGCAACCAGGCGCGGGTTCCGGAGCTGCGGCCCCAGGGTCCCAGGCTCCCAGCCTCCCAGGCGCGGGCTCAGGTCCTGCGGACCCCAGGCTCCCAAGCTCCCAGGCTCCCAGGCTCCCAGGCGCTGCTAGGGTGCTGCGGACCCCAGGCTCCCAGGCTCCCAGGCGCTGCTAGGGTGCTGCGGACCCCAGGCTCCCAGGCTCCCATGTTACCAGGCGCGGGCTAGGGTGCTTCGGACCCCTGGCTCCCAGGCTCCCAGGCTCCCAGGCGCGGGCTAGGGTGCTGCGGACCCCAGGCCCCCAGTCTCCCAGGCTCCCAGGCTCGCAGGCGCGGGCTCGGGAGCTGAGGGCCCCAGGCTCCCAGGCTCCCAGGCTCCCAGGCGCTGCTAGGGTGCTGCGGACCCCAGGCTCCCAGGCTCCCTGGCGCGGGCTAGGGTGCTGCGGACCCCAGGCCCCCAGCCTCCCATGCTCCCAGAATCCCAGGCGCGGTCTATGGTGCTGCGGATCCCAGGCTCCCAGGCTCCCAGTCTCCCAGGCGCGGGCTCGTGTGCTGGGGACCCCAGGCTCCCAAGCGCGGGCTCGGGAGCTGAGGGCCCCAGGCCCCCAGCCTCCCAGGCTCCCAGGCTCCCAGGCGCGGGCTCGTGTGCTGCGGACCCCAGGCGCCCAATCGCGGGCTCGGGAGCTGAGGGCCCCAGGCTCACAGGCTCCCAGGCTCCCAGGCTCCCAGGCGCGGGCTCAGGTCCTGCCGACCACAGGCTCCCAAGCTCCCAGGCTCCCAGGCTCCCAGGCGCTGCTAGGGTGCTGCGGACCCCAGGCTCCCAGGCTCCCAGGCGCGGTCTATGGTGCTGCGGACCCCAGACTCCCAGGCTCCCAGGCGCTGCTAGGGTGCTGCGGACCCCAGGCTCCCAGGCTCCCAGGCGCGGGCTAGGGTGCTGCGGACACCAGGCCCCCAGCCTCCCAGGCTCCCAGGCTCCCAGGCGTGGTCTATGGTGCTGCGGACCCCAGACTCCCAGGCTCCGAAGCTCCCAGGCTCCCAGGCGCGTGCTTCGGTGCTGCGGACCCCAGGCTCCCAAGCTCCCAGGCTCCCATGCGCGGGCTCGGGAGCTGAGGGCCTCAGGCTCCCAGGCTCCCAGGCGCGGGATAGTGTGCTGCAGACCCCAGGCCCACAGCCACCCAGGCTCCCAGGCTCCCAGGCTCCCAGGCGCGGGCTCGTGTGCTGCGGACCCCAGGCTCCCAAGCGCGGGCTCGGGAGCTGAGGGCCCCAGGCCCCCAGCCTCCCAGGCTCCCAGGCTCCCAGGCTCCCAGGCGCTGCTAGGGTGCTGCGGACCCAAGGCCCCCAGCCTCCCAGGCTCCCAGGCTCCCAGGCGCGGTCTATGGTGCTGCGGACCCCAGACTCCCAGGCTCCCAGGCTCCCAGGCGCGGGCTCGTGTGCTGCGGACCCCAGTCTCCCAAGCGCGGGCTCGGGAGCTGAGGGCCCCAGGCCCCCAGCCTTCCAGGCTCCCAGTCTCCCAGGCGCGGGATAGGGTGCTACGGATCCCAAATCCCCAGGCTCCCAGGCTCCCAGGTGCGGGCTCGTGTGCTGCGGACCACAGGCTCCCAAGCGCGGGCTCGGGAGCTGAGGGCCCCAGGCCCCCAGCCTCCCAGGCTCCCAGGCTCCCAGGCGCGGTCTATGGTGCTGCGGACCCCAGACTCCCAGGCTCCCAGGCTCCCAGGCGCGGGCTCGTGTGCTGCGGACCCCAAGCTCCCAAGCGCGGGTTCGGGAGCTGAGGGCCCCAGGCCCCCAGCCTCCCAGGCTCCCAGGCTCCCAAGCTCCCAGGCGCTGCTAGGGTGCTGCGGACCCCAGGCTCCCAGGCTCCCAGGCGCGGTCTATGGTGCTGCGGACCCCAGACTCCCAGGCTCTCAGGCTCCCAGGCGCGGGCTCGTGTTCTGCGGACCCCAGGCTCCCAAGCGCGGGCTCGGGAGCTGAGGGCCCCAGGCCCCCAGCCTCCCAGGCTCCCAGGCTCCCAGGCGCGGGATAGGGTGCTGCGGACCCCAGGCTCCCATGCGCGGGCTCGGGAGCTGAGGACCTCAGGCTCCCAGGCTCCCAGGCTCCCAGGCGCGGGCTCAGGTCCTGCGGACCCCAGGCTCCCAAGCTCCCAGGCTCCCAGGCGCTGCTAGGGTGGTGCGGACCCCAGGCTCCCAGGCTCCCAGGCGCGGGCTAGGGTGCTGCTGACCCCAGGCCCCCAGCCTCCCAGGCTCCCAGGCGCGGTCTATGGTGCTGCGGACCCCAGACTCCAAGGCTCCCAGGCTCCCAGGCTACCAGGCGCTGTTGGGTGCTGCAGACCCCAGGCTCCCAGGCTCCCAGGCGCGGGCTAGGGTGCTGCGGACCCCAGGCCCCCAGCCTCCAAGGCTCCCAGGTTCCCAGGCGCGGGCTCGGGTGCTGAGGGCCCCAGGCCCCCAGCCTCCCAGCCTCCCAGACTCCCAGGCTCCCAGGCTCCCAGGCGCGGGCTCGGGAGCTGAGGGCCCCAGGCTCCCAGGCTCCCAGGCTCCCAGGCACGGGCTCAGGTCCTGCGGACCCCAGGCTCCCAAGCTCCCAGGCTCCCAGGCTCCCAGGCGCTGCCACAGTGCTGCGGACCCCAGGCTCCCAGGCTCCCAGGCGCGGGCTAGTGTGCTGCGGACCCCAGGCCCCCAGCCTCCCAGGCTCCCAGGCTCCCAAGCGCGGTCTATGGTGCTGCGGACCCCAGACTCCCAGGCTCCCAGGCTCCCAGGCTCCCAGGCGCTGCTAGGGTGCTGCGGACCCCAGGCTCCCAGGCTCCCAGGCGCGGGCTTGGGTGCTGCGGACCCCAGGCCCCCAGCCTCCCAGGCTCCCAGGCTCCCAGGCACGGTATATGGTGCTGCGGACCCCAGACTCCCAGGCTCCCAGGCTCCCAGACGCGCGCTCGGGAGCTGAGGGCCACAGGCTCCCAGGCTCCCAGGCGCGGGCTCGTGTGCTGCGGACCCCAGGCTCCCAAGCGCGGGCTCGGGAGCTGAAGGCCCCAGGCCCCCAGCCTCCCAGGCTCCCAGGCTCCCAAGCTCCCAGGCGCTGCTAGGGTGCTGTGGACCCCAGGCTCCCAGGCTCCCAGGCGCGGGCTAGGGTGCTGCGGACCCCAGGCCCCCAGCCTCCCAGGCTCCCAGGCTCCCAGGCACGGTATATGTTGCTGCGGACCCCAGACTCCCAGGCTCCCAGGCTCCCAGGCGCGGGCTCGTGTGCTGCGGACCCCAGGCTCCCAAGCGCGGCCTCGGGAGCTGAGGGCCCCAGGCTCCCAGTCTCCCAGGCTCCCAGGCGCGGGCTCAGGTCCTGCGGACCCCAGGCTCACAAGCTCCCAGGCTCCCAGGCGCTGCTAGGGTGCTGCGGACCCCAGGCTCCCAGGCTCCCAGGCGCGGGCTAGGGTGCTGCGGAGCCCAGGCCCCCAGCCTCCCAGGCTACCAGGCTCCCAGGCGCGGTCTATGGTGCTGCGGACCCCAGACTCCCAGGCTCCCAGGCTCCCAGGCTCCCAGGCGCTGCTAGGGTACTGCGGACCCCAGGCTCCCAGGCTCCCAGGCGCGGGCTAGGGTGCTGCGTACTCCAGGCCCCCAGCCTCTCAGGCTCCCAGGCTCCCAGGCGCAGTCTATGGTGCTGCGGACCCCAGACTCCCAAGCTCCCAGGCTCCCACGCTCCCAGGCGCGTGCTCGGGTGCTGCGGACCCCAGGCTCCAGGCTCCCAGGCTCCCAGGCGCGGGCTCGGGAGCTGAGGGCCCCAGGCTCCCAGGCTCCCAGGCGCGCGCTAGTGTGCTGCGGACCCCAGGCCACCAGCCTCCCAGGCTCCCAGGTTCCCAGGCTCCCAGGCGCGGGCTCGGGTGCTGCGGACCCCAGGCTCCCAACCGCGGGCTCGGGAGCTGAGGGCCCCAGGCCCCCAGCCTCCCAGGCTCCCAGGCTCCCAAGATCCCAGGCGCTGCTATGGTGCTGCGGACCCCAGGGTCCCAGGCTCCCAGGCTCCCAGGCGCGGGATAGGTTACTGCGGACCCCAGGCCCCCAGGCTCCCAGGCTCCCAGGCTCCTAGGCTCCCAGGCGCGGGCTCGGGAGCTGAGGGTCCCAGGCCCCCAGCCTCCCAGGCTCCCAGGCTCCCAGGCGCGGTATAGGGTGCTGCGGACCCCAGGGCCCCAGGCTCCCTGCTCCCAGGCTCCCAGGCTCCCAGGCGCGGGCTCGGGAGCTGAGGGCCCCAGGCCCCCAGGCTCCCAGGCTCCCAGGCGCGGGATAGGGTGCTGCGGACCCCAGGCCCCCAGGCTCCCAGGCTCCCAGGCGCGGGCTCGGGAGCTGAGGGCCCCAGGCCCCCAGCCTCCCAGGCTCCCAGGCTCCCAGGCGCGGTATAGGGTGCTGCGGACCCCAGGCCCCCAGGCTCCCTGCTCCCAGGCTCCCAGGCTCCCAGGCGCGGGCTCGGGAGCTGAGGTCCCCAGGCTCCCAGGCTACCAGGCTCCCAGGCGCGGTCTCGGGTGCTGCGGACCCCAGGCTCCCAGGCACGGCCTCGTGAGCTCCATCTCCCAGGCTCCGAGGGGCAGGCTCGGGAGCTGCCTCCCCTAGTTTCAAAGGCAACCAGGCGCGGGTTCGAAAGCTGGGGCCCCAGGCTCCCAGGCTCCCAGGCTCCCAGGCGCGGGCTCAGGTGCTGCGGACCCCTGGCTCCCATGCTCCCAGGCTACCAGGCGCGGGCTAGGGTGCTGCGTACCCCAGGCTCCCAGGCTCCCAGGCTCCCAGGCGCGGGCTAGGGTGCTGCGGACGCCAGAACCCAGGCTACCAGGCTCCCAGGCGCGGGCTAGGGTGCTGCGGACCCCAGGCTCCCAGGATCCCAGGCTCACAGGCGCGGGCTCAGGTGCTGCGGACCCCTGGCTCCCATGCTCCCAGGCTCCCAGGCGCGGGCTCAGGTGCTGCAGACCCCAGGCTCCCAGGCTCCCAGGCTCACAGGCGCGAGCTAGGGTGCTGCGGACGCCAGAACCCAGGCTCCCAGGCTCCCAGGCTCCTAGGCGCGGGCTTGAGTGCTGGGGACCCCAGGTTCCCAGGCGCTGGCTCGTGAGCTGCTTCTCCCTGGCTTCGAGTGCAGGCCCGGGAGCTGCCTCCCCCAGGTTCAAAGGCAACCAGGCGCGGGCTCGTGTGCTGCGCACCCCAGGCTTCCAGGCGCGTGCACGTGAGCTGGGACCCCAAGGCTCGCAGGCTACCAGGCGCGGGATCGGGAGCAGGGCTTCAAAGGCTCCCAGGCGCGGGCTCATGTGCTGCGCACCCCAGGCTCCCAGGCGCGGGCTCGTGAGCTGGGGCCCCCAGGCTCACAGGCTCCCAGGCGCGGGCTAGGGTGCTGCGGACCCCAGGCCCCCAACCTCCCAGGCTCCCAGGCGCGGTCTATTGTGCTGCGGACCCCAGACTCCCAGGCTCCCAGGCTCCCAGGGTCCCAGGCGCGGGATAGGGTGCTGCAGACCCCAGGCCCCCAGGCTCCCAGGCTCCCAGGCTCCCAGGCGCCGGCTCGGGAGCTGAGGGCCCCAGGCCCCCAGCCTCCCAGGCTCCCAGGCTCCCAGGCGCGGGCTCGGGAGCTGAGGGCCCCAGGCTCCCAGGCTCCCAGGCTCCTAGGCGCGTGGTAGGGTGGTGCGGACCCCAGGCTCCCAGGCTCCCAGGCGCGGGCTAGGGTGCTGCGAACCCCAGGCTCCCAAGCTCCCAGGCGCGGGCTAGGGTGCTGCGGACCCCAGGCCCCCAGCCTCCCAAACTGCCAGGCTCCCAGGCGTGGTCTAGGGTGCTGCGGACCCCAGAACCCAGGCTCCCAGGCTCCCAGGCTCCCAGGCGCTGCTAGGGTGCTGCCGACCCCATGCTCCCAGGCTCCCAGGCTCCCAGGCGAAGATCGAAAGCTGCTGAAAACCAGTATCCGGCCTCCCGTGCGTTTGCTCGGGAGATGCGTGCCCCAGGCTCCCAAGCGCGTGCTCGTGACCTGGGAACCCAAGGCTCATAGGCTAACAGGTGCGTTCTCGGGAGATTGTGCCCGCAGGCTCACAGGCTCCCAGGCGCGTGCTCGTGTGCTGCGCACCCCAGGCTCCCAGGCGCGTGCACGTGAGCTGGGACCCCAAGGCTCACAGGCTACCAGGCGCGGGATCGGGGGCTGGGCTTCACAGGCTCCCAGGCGCGGGCTCGTGTGCTGCGCACCCCAGGCTCCCAGGCGCTGGCTCGTGAGCTGCATTTCCCTGGCTTCGAGTGCAAGCCCGGGAGCTGCCTCCCCCAGGTTCAAAGGCAACCAGGCGTGGGTTCCGGAGCTGCGGCCCCAGGATCCCAGGCTCCCAGGCTCCCAGGCGCGTGCTAGGGTGCTGCGGACGCCAGGCCCCCAGCCTCCCAGGCTCCCAGGCTCCCAGCGCGGGCTCGTGTGCTGCGGACCCCAGGCTCCCGAGCGCGGGCTCAGGAGCTGAGGGCTCCAGGCCCCCAGCCTCCCAGGCTCCCAGGCGCGGGATAGGGTGCTGCGGACCCCAGGCCACCAGGCTCCCAGGCTCCCAGGCTCCCAGGCGCGGGCTCGGGAGCTGAGGGCCCCAGGCTCCCAGGCTCCCAGGCTCCTAGGCGCGGGGTAGGGTGGTGGGGACTCCAGGCTCCCAGGCTCCCAGGCTCCCAGGCGCCGGCTCAGGTGCTGCGGGCCCCAGGCTCCCAGGCTCCCAGGCTCCCAGGCTCACAGGCGTGGTCTAGGGTGCTGCGGACCCTAGACCCCAGGCTCCCAGCCTCCCAGGCTCCTAGGCGCGGGCTTGGGTGCTGGGGACCACAGGCTCCCAGGCGCGGGCTCGTGAGCTGCATCTCCCTGGCTTCGAGTGCAGGCCCGGGAGCTGCCTCCCCCAGGATCAAAGGCAACCAGGCGCGGGCTCAGGTACTGCGGACCCCAGGCTCCCAGGCTCCCAGGCGCGGGCTCGGGTGCTGCGGACCCCAGGCTCCCAGGCTCCCAGGCTCCCAGGCGCGGGCTCGGGAGCTGAGGGTCCCAGGCTCCCAGGCTCCCAGGCGCGGGCTAGGGTGCTGCGGACCCCAGGCCCCCAGCCTCCCAGGCTCCCAGGCTCCCAGGCGCGTGCTCGTGTGCTGCGGACCCCAGGCTCCCAAGCGCGGTCTCGGGAGCTGAGGGCCCCAGGCCCCCAGCCTCCCAGGCTCCCAGGTTCCCAGGCTCCCAGGCGCTGCTAGGGTGCTGCGGACCCCAGGCTCCCAGGCTCCCTGGCGCGGGCTAGGGTGCTGCGGACCCCAGGCCCCCAGCCTCCCATGCTCCCAGAATCCCAGGCGCGGTCTATGGTGCTGCGGATCCCAGGCTCCCAGGCTCCCAGTCTCCCAGGCGCGGGCTCGTGTGCTGGGGACCCCAGGCTCCCAAGCGCGGGCTCGGGAGCTGAGGGCCCCAGGCCCCCAGCCTCCCAGGCTCCCAGGCTCCCAGGCGCGGGCTCGTGTGCTGCGGACCCCAGGCGCCCAATCGCGGGCTCGGGAGCTGAGGGCCCCAGGCTCCCAGGCTCCCAGGCTCCCAGGCTCCCAGGCGCGGGCTCAGGTCCTGCCGACCACAGGCTCCCAAGCTCCCAGGCTCCCAGGCTCCCAGGCGCTGCTAGGGTGCTGCGGACCCCAGGCTCCCAGGCTCCCAGGCGCGGTCTATGGTGCTGCGGACCCCAGACTCCCAGGCTCCCAGGCGCTGCTAGGGTGCTGCGGACCCCAGGCTCCCAGGCTCCCAGGCGCGGGCTAGGGTGCTGCGGACCCCAGGCCCCCAGCCTCCCAGGCTCCCAGGCTCCCAGGCGTGGTCTATGGTGCTGCGGACCCCAGACTCCCAGGCTCCGAAGCTCCCAGGCTCCCAGGCGCGTGCTTCGGTGCTGCGGACCCCAGGCTCCCAAGCTCCCAGGCTCCCATGCGCGGGCTCGGGAGCTGAGGGCCCCAGGCTCCCAGGCTCCCAGGCGCGGGATAGTGTGCTGCAGACCCCAGGCCCACAGCCACCCAGGCTCCCAGGCTCCCAGGCTCCCAGGCGCGGGCTCGTGTGCTGCGGACCCCAGGCTCCCAAGCGCGGGCTCGGGAGCTGAGGGCCCCAGGCCCCGAGCCTCCCAGGCTCCCAGGCTCCCAGGCTCCCAGGCGCTGCTAGGGTGCTGCGGACCCAAGGCCCCCAGCCTCCCAGGCTCCCAGGCTCCCAGGCGCGGTCTATGGTGCTGCGGACCCCAGACTCCCAGGCTCCCAGGCTCCCAGGCGCGGGCTCGTCTGCTGCGGACCCCAGTCTCCCAAGCGCGGGCTCGGGAGCTGAGGGCCCCAGGCCCCCAGCCTTCCAGGCTCCCAGTCTCCCAGGCGTGGGATAGGGTGCTACGGATCCCAAATCCCCAGGCTCCCAGGCTCCCAGGTGCGGGCTCGTGTGCTGCGGACCACAGGCTCCCAAGCGCGGGCTCGGGAGCTGAGGGCCCCAGGCCCCAAGCCTCCCAGGCTCCCAGGCTCCCAGGCGCGGTCTATGGTGCTGCGGACCCCAGACTCCCAGGCTCCCAGGCTCCCAGGCGCGGGCTCGTGTGCTGCGGACCCCAAGCTCCCAAGCGCGGGTTCGGGAGCTGAGGGCCCCAGGCCCCCAGCCTCCCAGGCTCCCAGGCTCCCAAGCTCCCAGGCGCTGCTAGGGTGCTGCGGACCCCAGGCTCCCAGGCTCCCAGGCGCGGTCTATGGTGCTGCGGACCCCAGACTCCCAGGCTCTCAGGCTCCCAGGCGCGGGCTCGTGTTCTGCGGACCCCAGGCTCCCAAGCGCGGGCTCGGGAGCTGAGGGCCCCAGGCCCCCAGCCTGCCAGGCTCCCAGGCTCCCAGGCGCGGGATAGGGTGCTGCGGACCCCAGGCTCCCATGCGCGGGCTCGGGAGCTGAGGGCCTCAGGCTCCCAGGCTCCCAGGCTCCCAGGCGCGGGCTCAGGTCCTGCGGACCCCAGGCTCCCAAGCTCCCAGGCTCCCAGGCGCTGCTAGGGTGGTGCGGACCCCAGGCTCCCAGGCTCCCAGGCGCGGGCTAGGGTGCTGCGGACCCCAGGCCCCCAGCCTCCCAGGCTCCCAGGCGCGGTCTATGGTGCTGCGGACCCCAGACTCCAAGGCTCCCAGGCTCCCAGGCTACCAGGCGCTGTTGGGTGCTGCAGACCCCAGGCTCCCAGGCTCCCAGGCGCGGGCTAGGGTGCTGCGGACCCCAGGCCCCCAGCCTCCAAGGCTCCCAGGTTCCCAGGCGCGGGCTCGGGTGCTGAGGGCCCCAGGCCCCCAGCCTCCCAGCCTCCCAGGCTCCCAGGCTCCCAGGCGCGGGATAGGGTGCTGCGGACCCCAGGCCCCCAGACTCCCAGGCTCCCAGGCTCCCAGGCGCGGGCTCGGGAGCTGAGGGCCCCAGGCTCCCAGGCTCCCAGGCTCCCAGGCACGGGCTCAGGTCCTGCGGACCCCAGGCTCCCAAGCTCCCAGGCTCCCAGGCTCCCAGGCGCTGCTACAGTGCTGCGGACCCCAGGCTCCCAGGCTCCCAGGCGCGGGCTAGTGTGCTGCGGACCCCAGGCCCCCAGCCTCCCAGGCTCCCAGGCTCCCAAGCGCGGTCTATGGTGCTGCGGACCCCAGACTCCCAGGCTCCCAGGCTCCCAGGCTCCCAGGCGCTGCTAGGGTGCTGCGGACCCCAGGCTCCCAGGCTCCCAGGCGCGGGCTTGGGTGCTGCGGACCCCAGGCCCCCAGCCTCCCAGGCTCCCAGGCTCCCAGGCACGGTATATGGTGCTGCGGACCCCAGACTCCCAGGCTCCCAGGCTCCCAGACGCGCGCTCGGGAGCTGAGGGCCACAGGCTCCCAGGCTCCCAGGCGCGGGCTCGTGTGCTGCGGACCCCAGGCTCCCAAGCGCGGGCTCGGGAGCTGAAGGCCCCAGGCCCCCAGCCTCCCAGGCTCCCAGGCTCCCAAGCTCCCAGGCGCTGCTAGGGTGCTGTGGACCCCAGGCTCCCAGGCTCCCAGGCGCGGGATAGGGTGCTGCGGACCCCAGGCCCCCAGCCTCCCAGGCTCCCAGGCTCCCAGGCACGGTATATGTTGCTGCGGACCCCAGACTCCCAGGCTCCCAGGCTCCCAGGCGCGGGCTCGTGTGCTGCGGACCCCAGGCTCCCAAGCGCGGCCTCGGGAGCTGAGGGCCCCAGGCTCCCAGTCTCCCAGGCTCCCAGGCGCGGGCTCAGGTCCTGCGGACCCCAGGCTCACAAGCTCCCAGGCTCCCAGGCGCTGCTAGGGTGCTGCGGACCCCAGGCTCCCAGGCTCCCAGGCGCGGGCTAGGGTGCTGCGGAGCCCAGGCCCCCAGCCTCCCAGGCTCCCAGGCTCCCAGGCGCGGTCTATGGTGCTGCGGACCCCAGACTCCCAGGCTCCCAGGCTCCCAGGCTCCCAGGCGCTGCTAGGGTACTGCGGACCCCAGGCTCCCAGGCTCCCAGGCGCGGGCTAGGGTGCTGCGTACCCCAGGCCCCCAGCCTCTCAGGCTCCCAGGCTCCCAGGCGCGGTCTATGGTGCTGCGGACCCCAGACTCCCAAGCTCCCAGGCTCCCACGCTCCCAGGCGCGTGCTCGGGTGCTGCGGACCCCAGGCTCCAGGCTCCCAGGCTCCCAGGCCCGGGCTCGGGAGCTGAGGGCCCCAGGCTCCCAGGCTCCCAGGCGCGGGCTAGTGTGCTGCGGACCCCAGGCCACCAGCCTCCCAGGCTCCCAGGTTCCCAGGCTCCCAGGCGCGGGCTCGGGTGCTGCGGACCCCAGGCTCCCAACCGCGGGCTCGGGAGCTGAGGGCCCCAGGCCCCCAGCCTCCCAGGCTCCCAGGCTCCCAAGATCCCAGGCGCTGCTAGGGTGCTGCGGACCCCAGGGTCCCAGGCTCCCAGGCGCGAGCTAGGGTGCTGCGGACCCCAGGCCCCCAGCCTCCCAGGCTCCCAGACTCCCAGGCGCGGTCTATGGTGCTGCGGACCCCAGACTCCCAGGCTCACAGGCTCACAGGCGCGGGCTCGTGTGCTGCGGACCCCAGGCTCCCAAGAGCGGGCTCGGGAGCTGAGGGCCCCAGGCCCCCAGCCTCCCAGGCTCCCAGTCTCCCAGGCGCGGGATAGGGTGCTACGAATCCCAGGTCCCCAGGCTCCCAGGCTCCCAGGTGCGGGCTCGTGTGCTGCGGACCACAGGCTCCCAAGCGCGGGCTCGGGAGCTGAGGGCCCCAGGCCCCCAGCCTCCCAGGCTCCCAGGCTCCCAATCTCCCAGGCGCTGCTAGGGTGCTGCGGAACCCAGGCTCCCAGGCTCCCAGGCGTGGGCTAGGGTGCTGCGGACCCCAGGCCCCCAGCCTCCCAGGCTCCCAGGCTCCCAGGCGCGGGATAGGGTGCTGCGGACCCCAGGCCACCAGGCTCCCCGGCTCCCAGGCTCCCAGGCGCGGGCTCGGGTGCTGCGGACCCCAGGCTCCCAGGCTCCCAGGCTCCCAGGCGCGGGCTCGTGTGCTGAGGACCCCAGGCTACCAGGATCCCAGGCTCCCAGGCGAAGATCGAAAGCTGCTGAAAACCAGTATACGGCCTCCCGTGCGTTTGCTCGGGAGATGCGTGCCCCAGGCTCCCAAGCGCGTGCTCG
Source organism: Muntiacus reevesi (assembly GCF_963930625.1). Classification (NCBI taxonomy): domain Eukaryota; kingdom Metazoa; phylum Chordata; class Mammalia; order Artiodactyla; family Cervidae; genus Muntiacus; species Muntiacus reevesi. The sequence continues at coordinate 256,139 of NC_089264.1, forward strand.
TGAGCTGAGTCCCCAAGGCTCATAGGCTAACAGGTGCGTTCTCGGGAGATTGTGCCCGCAGGCTCACAGGCTCCCAGGCGCGTGCTCGTGTGCTGCGCACCCCAGGCTCCCAGGCGCGTGCACGTGAGCTGGGACCCCAAGGCTCATAAGCTACCAGGCGCGGGATCGGGAGCTGGGCTTCACAGGCTCCCAGGCGCGGGCTAGGGTGCTGCGGACCCCAGGCTCCCAGGCTCCCAGGCACCCAGGCTCCAGGATTGGGTGCTGCGGACCCCATGCTCCCAGGCTCCCAGTCTCCCAGGCGCGGGCTCGGGTGCTGCGGACCCCAGGCTCCCAGGCTCCCAGGCTCCCAGTCTCCCAGGCGCGGGATAGGGTGCTGCGGACCCCAGGCCACCAGGCTCCCAGGCTCCCAGGCTCCCAGGCGCGGGCTCGGGAGCTGAGGGCCCCAGGCTCCCATGCTCCCAGGCTCCTAGGCGCAGGGTAGGGTGGTGCGGATCCCAAGCTCCCAGGCTCCCAGGCTCCCAGGCGACGGCTCAGGTGCTGCGGACCCCAGGCTCCCAGGCTCCCAGGCTCACAGGCATGGTCTAGGGTGCTGCGGACCCCAGGCTCCGAGGCGCGGGCTCGTGAGCTGCATCTCCCTGGCTTCGAGTGCAGGCCCGGGGGCTGCTTCCCCCAGTTTCAAAGGCAACCAGGCGCGGGCTCAGGTCCTGCGGACCCCAGGCTCCCAGGCTCCCAGGCGCGGGCTCGGGTGCTGCGGACCCCAGGCTCCCAGGCTCCCAGGCTCCCAGGCTCCCAGGCGCGGGCTCGGGAACTGAGGGCCCTAGGCTCCCAGGCTCCCAGGCGCGGGCTAGGTGCTGCGGACCCCAGGCCCCCAGCCTCCCAGGCTCCCAGGCTCCCAGGCGCGGGCTCGTGTGCAGCGGACCCCAGGCTCCCAAGCGCGGGCTCGGGAGCTGATGGCCCCAGGCCCCCAGCCTCCCAGGCTCCCAGGCTCCCAGGCGCTGCTAGGGTGCTGCGGACCCCAGGCTCCCAGGCTCCCAGGCGCGGGCTAGGGTGCTGCGGACCCCAGGCCACCAGCCTCCCAGGCTCCCAGGCTCCCAGGCGCGGTCTATGGTGCTGCGGACCCCAGACTCCCAGGCTCCCAGGCTCCCAGGCTCCCAGGCTCCCAGGCGCTGCTAGGGTGCTGCGGACCCCAGGCCCCCAGCCTCCCAGGCTCCCAGGCTCCCAGGCGCGTTCTATGGTGCTGCGGACCCAAGACTCCCAGGCTCCCAGGCTCCCAGGCTCCCAGGCGCTGCTAGGGTGCTGCGGACCCCAGGCCCCCAGCCTCCCAGGCTCCCAGGCTCCCAGGCGCGGGCTCGTGTGCTGCGGACTCCAGGCTCCCAAGCGCGGTCTCGGGCGCTGAGGGCCCCAGGCCCCCAGCCTCCCAGGCTCCCAGGCTCCCATTCTCCCAGGCGCTGCTAGGGTGCTGCGGACACCAGGCTCCCAGGCTCCCAGGCGCGGGCTAGGGTGCTGCGGACCCCAGGCCCCCAACCTCCCAGGCTCCCAGGATCCCAGGCGCGGTCTATGGTGCTGCGGACCCCAGACTCCCAGGCTCCCAGGCTCCCAGGCGCGGGCTCGTGTGCTGCGGACCCCAGGCTCCTAAGCGCGGCCTCGGGAGCTGAGGGCCCCAGGCCCCCAGCCTCCCAGGCTCCCAGGCTCCCAGGCGCGGGATAGGGTGCTGCGGACCCCAGGTCCCCAGGCTCCCAGGCTCCCAGGCTCGGGCTCGTGTGCTGCCGACCCCAGGCTCCCAAGCACGGGCTCGGGAGCTGAGGGCCCCAGGCTCCCAGGCTCCCAGGCTCCCAGGCGCGGGCTAGGGTGCTGCGGACCCCAGGCCCCCAGCCTCCCAGGCTCCCAGGCTCCCAGGCGCGGTCTATGGTGCTGCGGACCCCAGACTCCCAGGCTCCCAGGCTCCCAGGCGCGGGCTCGGGTGCTGCCGACCCCAGGCTCCCAGGCTCCCAGGCTCCAAGGCGCGGGCTCGGGAGCTGAGGGCCCCAGGCTCCCAGGCTCGCAGGCGCTGGCTAGGGTGCTGCGGATCCCAGGCCCCCAGCCTCCCAGGCTCCCAGGCTCCCAGGCTCCCAGGCGCGGGCTCGTGTGCTACGGACCCCAGGCTCCCAAGCGCGGGCTCGGGAGCTGAGGGCCCCAGGCTCCCAGGCTCCCAGGCTCCCAGGCTCCCAGGCGCGTGCTCAGGTCCTGCGGACCGCAGGCTCCCAGGTTCCCAGGCGCGGGTTAGGGTGCTGTGGACCCCAGGCCCCCAGCCTCCCAGGCTCCCAGGCTCCCAGGCGCGGTCTATGGTGCTGCGGACCACAGACTCCCAGGCTCCCAGACTCCCATGCTCCCAGGCTCCCAGGCGCGGGCTCGTGTGCTGCGGACACCAGGCTCCCAAGCTCCCAGGCTCCCAGGCTCCCAGGCGCTGCTAGGGTGCTGCGGACCCCAAGCTCCCAAGCGCGGGCTCGGGAGCTGGGGGCCCCAGGCCCCCAGGCTCCCAGGCTCCCAGGCTCCCAGGCGCGGGCTCGGGAGCTGAGGGCCCCAGGCTCCCAGGCTCCTAGGCGCGGGGTAGGGTGGTGCGGACCCCAGGCCCCCAGGCTCCCAGGCTCCCAGGCTCCCAGGCGCGGGATAGGGTGCTGCGGACCCCAGGCCCCCAGGCTCCCAGGCTCCCAGGCTCCCAGGCGCGGGCTCGGGAGCTGAGGGCCCCAGGCTCCCAGGCTCCCAGGCTCCTAGGCGCTGGGTAGGGTGGGGCGGACCCCAGGCTCCCATGCTCCCAGGCTCCCATTCGCCGGCTCAGGTGCTGCGGACCTCAGGCTCCCAGGCTCCCAGGCTCCCAGGCGCGGGCTCGGGAGCTTAGGGCCCCAGGCTCCAAGGCTCCCATGTTCCCAGGCGCGGGCTCGTGTGCTGCGGACCCCAGGCTCCCGAGCGAGGGCTCGGGAGCTGAGGGCCCCAGGCCCCCAGCCTCCCAGGCTCCCAGGCGCGGGATAGGGTGCTGCGGACCCCAGGCCACCAGGCTCTCAGGCTCCCAGGCTCCCAGGCGCGGGCTCGGGAGCTGAGGGCCCCAGGCTCCCAGGCTCCCAGGCTCCTAGGCGCGGGCTCAGGTCCTGCGGACCCCATGCTCCCAAGCTCCCAGGCTCCCAGGCTCCCAGGCGCTGCTAGGGTGCTGCGGACCCCAAGCTCCCAAGCGCGGGCTCGGGAGCTGGGGGCCCCAGGCTCCCAGGCTCCTAGGCGCGGGGTAGGGTGGTGCGGACCCCAGGCCCCCAGACTCCCAGGCTCCCAGGCTCCCAGGCGCGGGATAGGGTGCTGCGGACCCCAGGCCCCCAGGCTCCCAGGCTCCCAGGCTCCCAGGCGCGGGCTCGGGAGCTGAGGGCCCCAGGCTCCCAGGCTCCCAGGCTCCTAGGCGCTGGGTAGGGTGGGGCGGACCCCAGGCTCCCATGCTCCCAGGCTCCCATTCGCCGGCTCAGGTGCTGCGGACCTCAGGCTCCCAGGCTCCCAGGCTCCCAGGCGCGGGCTCGGGAGCTTAGGGCCCCAGGCTCCAAGGCTCCCAGGTTCCCAGGCGCGTGCTCGTGTGCTGCGGACCCCAGGCTCCCGAGCGCGGGGTCGGGAGCTGAGGGCCCCAGGCCCCCAGCCTCCCAGTCTCCCAGGCTCCCAGGCGCGGGATAGGGTGCTGCGGACCCCAGGCCACCAGGCTCTCATGCTCCCAGGCTCCCAGGCGCGGGCTCGGGAGCTGAGGGCCCCAGGCTCCCAGGCTCCCAGGCTCCTAGGCGCGGGCTCAGGTCCTGCGGACCCCATGCTCCCAAGCTCCCAGGCTCCCAGGCTCCCAGGCGCTGCTAGGGTGCTGCGGACCCCAAGCTCCCAAGCGCGGGCTCGGGAGCTGGGGGCCCCAGGCCCCCAGGCTCCCAGGCTCCCAGGCGCGGGCTCGGGAGCTGAGGGCCCCAGGCTCCCAGGCTCCTAGGCGCGGGGTAGGGTGGTGCGGACCCCAGGCTCCCAGGCTCCCAGGCTCCCAGGCGCGGGCTCAGGTGCTGCGGACCCCAGGCTCCAGGGTCCCAGGCTCCCATGCGCGGGCTCGGGTGCTGCGGACCCCAGGCCCCAGCCTCCCAAGCTCCCATGCACCCAGGCGTGGTCTAGGGTGCTGCGGACCCCAGAACCCAGGCTCCCAGGCTCCCAGGCGCTGCTAGGGTGCTGCCGACCCCATGCTCCCAGGCTCCCAGGATCCCAGGCTCCCAGGCGAAGATCGAAAGCTGCTGAAAACCAGTATCCGGCCTCCCGTGCGTTTGCTCGGGAGATGCGTGCCCCAGGCTCCCTAGCGCGTGCTCGTGAGCTAGGACCCCAAGGCTCATAGGCTAACAGGTGCGTTCTCGGGAGATTGTGCCCGCAGGCTCACAGGCTCCCAGGCGCGTGCTCGTGTGCTGCGCACCCCAGGCTCCCAGGCGCGTGCACGTGAGCTGGGACCCCATGGCTCACAGGCTACCAGGCGCGGGATTGGGAGCTGGGCTTCACAGGCTCCCAGGCTCGGGCTCCTGTGCTGCGCACCCCAGGCTCCCATGCGCTGGCTCGTGAGCTGCATTTCCCTGGCTTCGAGTGCAGGCCCGGGAGCTGCCTCCCCCAGGTTCAAAGGCAACCAGGCGCGGGTTCCGGAGCTGCGGCCCCAGGATCCCAGGCTCCCAGGCTCCCAGGCGCGGGCTCAGGTCCTGCGGACCCCAGGCTCCCAAGCTCCCAGGCTCCCAGGCTCCCAGGCGCTGCTAGGGTGCTGTGGACACCAGTCTCCCAGGCTCCCAGGCTCCCAGGCACGGGCTAGGGTGCTGCGGACCCCAGGCCCCCAGGCTCCCAGGCTCCCAGGCTCGCAGGCGCGGGCTCGGGAGCTGAGGGCCCCAGGCTCCCAGGCTCCCAGGCTCCCAGGCGCGGGCTAGGGTGCTGCGTACCCCATGCTCCCAGGCTCCCAGGCTCCCAGGCGCGGGCTCGGGAGCTGCGGACCCCAGACTCCCAGTCTCCCAGGCGCGGGCTCGTGTGCTGCGGACCCCAGGCTCCCAAGCGCGGGCTCGGGAGCTGAGGGCCCCAGGCTCCCAGGCTCCCAGGCGCCCAGGCGCGGGCTCAGGTCCTGCGGACCCCAGGCTCCCAAGCTCCCAGGCTCCCAGGCTCCCAGGCGCTGGTAGGGTGCTGCGGACCCCAGGCTCCCAGGCTCCCAGGCGCGGGCTAGGGAGCTGCGGACGCCAGGCCCCCAGCCTCCCAGGCTCCCAGGCTCCCAGGCGCGGTCTATTGTGCTGCGGACCCCAGACTCCCAGGCTCCGAGGCTCCCAGGCTCCCAGGCGCGGGATAGGGTGCTGCGGACCCCAGGCCCCCAGCCTCCCAGGCTCCCAGGCTCCCAGGCGCGGGATAGGGTGCTGCGGACCACAGGCCCCCAGGCTCCCAGGCTCCCAGGCTCCCAGGCGCGGGCTCGGGAGCTGAGGGCCCCAGGCTCCCAGGCTCCCAGGCTCCTAGGCGCGGGGTAGGGTGGGGCGGACCCCAGGCTCCCATGCTCCCAGGCTCCCATTCGCCGGCTCAGGTGCTGCGGACCTCAGGCTCCCAGGCTCCCAGGCTCCCAGGCGCGGGCTCGGGAGCTTAGGGCCCCAGGCTCCAAGGCTCCCAGGTTCCCAGGCGCGGGCTCGTGTGCTGCGGACCCCAGGCTCCCGAGCGCGGGCTCGTGAGCTGAGGGCCCCAGGCCCCCAGCCTCCCAGTCTCCCAGGCTCCCAGGCGCGGGATAGGGTGCTGCGGACCCCAGGCCACCAGGCTCTCAGGCTCCCAGGCTCCCAGGCGCGGGATCGGGAGCTGAGGGCCCCAGGCTCCCAGGCTCCCAGGCTCCTAGGCGCGGGCTCAGATCCTGCGGACCCCATGCTCCCAAGCTCCCAGGCTCCCAGGCTCCCAGGCGCTGCTAGGGTGCTGCGGACCCCAGGCTCCCAGGCTCCCAGGCGCCGGCTAGGGTGCTGCGGACCCCAGGCCCCAGCCTCCCAGGCTCCCAGGCTCCCAGGCGCGGTCTATTGTGCTGCGGACCCCAGACTATCAGGCTCCCAGGCTCGCAGGCGCGGGATAGGGTGCTGCGGACCCCAGGCCCCCAGGCTCCCAGGCTCCCAGGCTCCCAGGCTCGGGCTCGGGAGCTGAGGGCCCCAGGCTCCCAGGCTCCCAGGCTCCTAGGCGCGGGGTAGGGTGGTTCGGACCCCAAGCTCCCAGGCTCCCAGGCTCCCAGGCGCCGGCTCAGGTGCTGCGGACCCCAGGCTCCCAGGCTCCCAGGCTCCCAGGCTCACAGGCGTGGTCTAGGGTGCTGCGGACCCCAGACCCCAGGCTCCAAAGCTCCCAGGCTCCTAGGCGCGGGCTTGGGTGCTGGGGACCCCAGGCTCCGAGGCGCGGGCTCGTGAGCTGCATCTCCCTGGCTTCGAGTGCAGGCCCGGGAGCTGCTTCCCCCAGGTTCAAAGGCAACCAGGCGCGGGCTCAGGTCCTACGGACCCCAGGCTCCCAGGCTCCCAGGCGCGGGCTCGTGTGATGCGGACCCCAGGCTCCCAGGCTCCCAGGCTCCCAGGCGCGGGCTCGTGTGCAGCGGACCCCAGGCTCCCAGGCGCGGGCTCGTGTGCAGCGGACCCCAGGCTCCCAAGCGCGGGCTCGGGAGCTGATGGCCCCAGGCCCCCAGCCTCCCAGGCTCCCAGGCTCCCAGGCGCTGCTAGGGTGCTGCGGACCCCAGGCTCCCAGGCTCCCAGGCGCGGGCTAGGGTGCTGCGGACCCCAGGCCCCCAGCCTCCCAGGCTCCCAGGCGCGGTCTATGATGCTCCGGACCCCAGACTCCCAGGCTCCCAGGCTCCCAGGCTCCCAGGTGCTGCTAGGGTGCTGCGGACCCCAGGCCCCCAGCCTCCCAGGCTCCCAGGCTCCCAGGCGCGTTCTATGGTGCTGCGGACCCCAGACTCCCAGGCTCCCAGGCTCCCAGGCGCTGCTAGGGTGCTGCGGACCGCAGGCCCCCAGCCTCCCAGGCTCCCAGGCTCCCAGGCGCGGGCTCGTGTGCTGCGGACCCCAGGCTCCCAAGCGCGGGCTCGGGCGCTGAGGGCCCCAGGCCCCCAGCCTCCCAGGCTCCCAGGCTCCCATTCTCCCAGGCGCTGCTAGGGTGCTGCGGACCCCAGGCCCCCAGGCTCCAGGCGCGGGCTAGGGTGCTGCGGACCCCAGGCCCCCAGCCTCCCAGGCTCGCAGGATCCCAGGCGCGGTCTATGGTGCTGCGGACCCTAGACTTCCAGGCTCCCAGGCTCCCAGGTGCGGGCTCGTGTGCTGCGGACCCCAGGCTCCCAAGCGCGGGCTCGGGAGCTGATGGCCCCAGGCCCCCAGCCTCCCAGGCTCCCAGGCTCCCATTCTCCCAGGCGCTGCTAGGGTGCTGCGGACCCCAGGCCCCCAGGCTCCAGGCGCGGGCTAGGGTGCTGCGGACCCGAGGCCCCCAGCCTCCCAGGCTCCCAGGATCCCAGGCACGGTCTATGGGGCTGCGGACCCCAGACTCCCAGTCTCCCAGGCACCCAGGCGCGGGCTCGTGTGCTGCGGACCACAGGCTCCCAAGCGCGGGCTCGGGAGCTGAGGGCCCCAGGCTCCCAGGCTCCCAAGCGCCCAGGCGCGGGCTCAGGTCCTGCGGACCCCAGGCTCCCAAGCTCCCAGGCTCCCAGGCTCCCAGGCGCTGCTAGGGTGCTGCGAACCCCAGGCTCCCAGTCTCCCAGGCGCGGGCTAGGGTGCTGCGGACGCCAGGCCCCCAGCCTCCCAGGCTCCCAGGCTCCCAGGCGCGGTCTATTGTGCTGCGGACCCCAGACTCCCAGGCTCCCAGGCTCCCAGGCTCCCAGGCGCGGGATAGGGTGCTGCGGACCCCAGGCCCCCAGGCTCCCAGGCTCCCAGGTTCCCAGGCGCGGGCTCGGGAGCTGAGGGCCCCAGGCCCCCAGCCTCCCAGGCTCCCAGGCTCCCAGGCGCGGGATAGGGTGCTGCGGACCCCAGGCTCCCAGGCTCCCAGGCGCAGGCTCGGGAGCTGAGGTCCCCAGGCTCCCAGGCTCCCAGGGTCCTAGGCGCGGGGTAGGGTGGTGCGGACCCCAGGCTCCCAGGCTCCCAGGCTCCCAGGCGCCGGCTCAGGTGCTGCGGACCTCAGGCTCCCAGGCTCCCAGGCTCCCAGGCTCCCAGGCGCGGGCTCGGGAGCTGAGGGCCCCAGGCTCCCAGGCTCCCAGGCTCCCAGGCTCCCAGGCTCCTAGGCGCGGGCTCAGGTCCTGGGGACCCCAGGCTCCCAAGCTCCCAGGCTCCTAGGCTCCCAGGCGATGCTAGGGTGCTGCGGACCCCAGGCTCCCAGGCTCCCAGGCGCGGGCTAGGGTGCTGCGGACCCCAGGCCCCCAGCCTCCCAGGCTCCCAGGCTCCCAGGCGCGGTCTATTGTGCTGCGGACCCCAGACTCCCAGGCTCGCAGGCTCCCAGGCTCCCAGGCGCGGGATAGGGTGCTGCGGACCCCAGGCCCCCAGGCTCCCAGGCTCCCAGGCTCCCAGGCGCGGGCTCGGGAGCTGAGGGCCCCAGGCTCCCAGGCTCCCAGGCTCCTAGGCGCGGGGTAGGGTGGTGCGGACCCCAAGCTCCCAGGCTCCCAGGCTCCCAGGCGCCTGCTCAGGTGCTGTGGACCCCAGGCTCCCAGGCTCCCAGGCTCCCAAGCTCACAGGCGTGGTCTAGGGTGCTGCGGACCCCAGACCCCAGGCTCACAAGCTCCCAGGCTCCTAGGCGCGGGCTTGGGTGCTAGGGACCCCAGGCTCCGAGGCGCGGGCTCGTGAGCTGCATCTCCCTGGATTCGAGTGCAGGCCCGGGAGCTGCTTCCCCCAGGTTCAAAGGCAACCAGGCGCGGGCTCAGGTCCTGCGGACCCCAGGCTCCCAGGCTCCCAGGCGCGGGCTCGTGTGATGCGGACCCCAGGCTCCCAGGCTCCCAGGCTCCCAGGCGCGGGCTCGGGAGCTTAGGGCCCCAGGCTCCAAGGCTCCCAGGTTCCCAGGCGCGGGCTCGTGTGCTGCGGACCCCAGGCTCCCGAGCGCGGGCTCGTGAGTTGAGGGCCCCAGGCCCCCAGCCTCCCAGTCTCCCAGGCTCCCAGGCGCGGGATAGGGTGCTGCGGACCCCAGGCCACCAGGCTCTCAGGCTCCCAGGCTCCCAGGCGCGGGATCGGGAGCTGAGGGCCCCAGGCTCCCAGGCTCCCAGGCTCCTAGGCGCGGGCTCAGATCCTGCGGACCCCATGCTCCCAAGCTCCCAGGCTCCCAGGCTCCCAGGCGCTGCTAGGGTGCTGCGGACCCCAGGCTCCCAGGCTCCCAGGCGCCGGCTAGGGTGCTGCGGACCCCAGGCCCCAGCCTCCCAGGCTCCCAGGCTCCCAGGCGCGGTCTATTGTGCTGCGGACCCCAGACTATCAGGCTCCCAGGCTCGCAGGCGCGGGATAGGGTGCTGCGGACCCCAGGCCCCCAGGCTCCCAGGCTCCCAGGCTCCCAGGCGCGGGCTCGGGAGCTGAGGGCCCCAGGCTCCCAGGCTCCCAGGCTCCTAGGCGCGGGGTAGGGTGGTTCGGACCCCAAGCTCCCAGGCTCCCAGGCTCCCAGGCGCCGGCTCAGGTGCTGCGGACCCCAGGCTCCCAGGCTCCCAGGCTCCCAGGCTCACAGGCGTGGTCTAGGGTGCTGCGGACCCCAGACCCCAGGCTCCAAAGCTCCCAGGCTCCTAGGCGCGGGCTTGGGTGCTGGGGACCCCAGGCTCCGAGGCGCGGGCTCGTGAGCTGCATCTCCCTGGCTTCGAGTGCAGGCCCGTGAGCTGCTTCCCCCAGGTTCAAAGGCAACCAGGCGCGGGCTCAGGTCCTGCGGACCCCAGGCTCCGAGGCTCCCAGGCGCGGGCTCGTGTGCAGCGGACCCCAGGCTCCCAAGCGCGGGCTCGGGAGCTGATGGCCCCAGGCCCCCAGCCTCCCAGGCTCCCAGGCTCCCAGGCGCTGCTAGGGTGCTGCGGACCCCAGGCTCCCAGGCTCCCAGGCTCCCAGGCTCCCAGGCGCGGGCTCGGGAGCTAAGGGCCCCAGGCTCCCAGGCTCCCAGGCTCCCAGGCTCCCAGGCTCCCAGGCGCTGGCTCGTGTGCAGCGGACCCCAGGCTCCCAAGCGCGGGCTCGGGAGCTGATGGCCCCAGGCCCCAAGCCTCCCAGGCTCCCAAGCTCCCAGGCGCTGCTAGGGTGCTGCGGACCCCAGGCTCCCAGGCTCCCAGGCGCGGGCTTGGGTGCTGGGGACCCCAGGCTCCGAGGCGCGGGCTCGTGAGCTGCATTTCCCTGGCTTCGAGTGCAGGCCCGGGAGCTGCCTCCCCCAGGTTCAAAGGCAACCAGGCGCGGGTTCCGGAGCTGCGGCCCCAGGATCCCAGGCTCCCAGGCTCCCAGGCGCGGGCTCAGGTCCTGCGGACCCCAGGCTCCCAAGCTCCCAGGCTCCCAGGCTCCCAGGCGCTGCTAGGGTGCTGTGGACACCAGTCTCCCAGGCTCCCAGGCTCCCAGGCTCGCAGGCGCGGGCTCGGGAGCTGAGGGCCCCAGGCTCCCAGGCTCCCAGGCTCCCAGGCGCGGGCTAGGGTGCTACGTACCCCATGCTCCCAGGCTCCCAGGCTCCCAGGCGCGGGCTCGGGAGCTGCGGACCCCAGACTCCCAGTCTCCCAGGCGCGGGCTCGTGTGCTGTGGACCCCAGGCTCCCAAGCGCGGGCTCGGGAGCTGAGGGCCCCAGGCTCCCAGGCTCCCAGGCGCCCAGGCGCGGGCTCAGGTCCTGCGGACCCCAGGCTCCCAAGCTCCCAGGCTCCCAGGCTCCCAGGCGCTGGTAGGGTGCTGCGGACCCCAGGCTCCCAGGCTCCCAGGCGCGGGCTAGGGAGCTGCGGACGCCAGGCCCCCAGCCTCCCAGGCTCCCAGGCTCCCAGGCGCGGTCTATTGTGCTGCGGACCCCAGACTCCCAGGCTCCCAGGCTCCCAGGCTCCCAGGCGCGGGATAGGGTGCTGCGGACCCCAGGCCCCCAGGCTCCCAGGCTCCCAGGCTCCCAGGCGCGGGCTCGGGATCTGAGGGCCCCAGGCCCCCATCCTCCCAGGCTCCCAGGCGCGGGATACGGTGCTGCGGACCCCAGGCCCCCAGGCTCCCAGGCTCCCAGGCGCGGGCTCGGCAGCTGAGGGCCCCAGGCTCCCAGGCTCCCAGGCTCCTAGGCGCGGGGTAGAGTGGTGCGGACCCCAGGCTCCCAGGCTCCCAGGCTCCCAGGCGCGGGCTAGGGTGCTGCGTACCCCAAGCTCCCAGGCTCCCAGGCACGGGCTAGGGTGCTGCGGACCCCAGGCCCCCAGCCTCCCAAACTCCCAGGCTCCCAGGCGTGGTCTAGGGTGCTGCGGACCCCAGAACCCAGGCTCCCAGGCTCCCAGGCTCCCAGGCGCTGCTAGGGTGCTGCCGACCCCATGCTCCCAGGCTCCCAGGCGCGGGCTCGTGTGCTGAGGATCCCAGGCTACCAGGCTCCCAGGCTCCCAGGCGAAGATCGAAAGCTGCTCAAAACCAGTATCCGGCCTCCCGTGCGTTTGCTCGTGAGATGCGTGCCCCAGGCTCCCAAGCGCGTGCTCGTGAGCTGGGACCCCAAGGCTCATAGGCTAACAGGTGCGTTCTCGGGAGATTGTGCCCGCAGGCTCACAGGCTCCCAGGCGCGTGCTCGTGTGCTGCGCACCCCAGGCTCCCAGGCGCGTGCACGTGAGCTGGGATCCCAAGGCTCACAGGCTACCAGGCGCGGGATCGGGGGCTGGGCTTCACAGGCTCCCAGGCGCGGGCTCGTGTGCTGCGCTCCCCAGGCTCCCAGGCGCTGGCTCGTGAGCTGCATCTCCCTGGCTTCGAGTGCAGGCCCGGGAGCTGCCTCCCCCAGGTTCAAAGGCAACCAGGCGCGGGTTCCGGAGCTGCGGCCCCAGGATCCCAGGCTCCCAGGCTCCCTGGCGCGGGCTAGGGTGTTGCGGACCCCAGGCCCCCAGCCTCCCAGGCTCCCAGGCTCCCAGGCGCGGGCTCGTGTGCTGCGGACCCCAGGCTCCCAAGCGCGGGCTCGGGAGCTGAGGGCCCCAGGCCCCCAGCCTCCCAGGCTCCCAGGCGCGGGATAGGGTGCTGCGGACCCCAGGTCCCCAGGCTCCCAGGCTCCCAGGCGCGGGCTCATGTGCTGCGGACCCCAGGCTCCCAAGCGCGGGCTCGGGAGCTGAGGGCCCCAGGCTCCCAAGCACCCAGGCTCCCAGGCTCCCAGGCGCGGGCTCAGGTCCTGCGGACCCCAGGCTCCCAAGCTCACAGGCTCCCAGGTTCCCAGGCGCTGCTAGGGTGCTGCGGACCCCAGGCTCCCAGGCTCCCAGGCGCGAGCTAGGGTGCTGCGGACCCAAGGCCCCCAGCCTCCCAGGCTCCCAGGCTCCCAGGCGCGGTCTATTGTGCTGCGGACCCCAGACTCCCAGGCTCCCAGGCTCCCAGGCTCCCAGGCGCTGCTAGGGTGCTGCGTACCCCAGGCTCCCAGGCTCCCAGGCGCGGGCTAGGGTGCTGCGGACCCCATGCCCCCAGCCTCCCAGGCTCAAGGCTCCCAGGCGCGGTCTATGGTGCTGCGGACCCCAGACTCCCAGGCTCCCAGGCTCCCAGGCGCGGGCTCGGGTGCTGCGGACCCCAGGCTCCCAGGCTCCCAGGCTCCCAGGCGCGGGCTCGGGAGCTGAGGGCCCCAGGCTCCCAGGCTCCCAGGCGCGGGCTAGGGTGCTACGGACCCCAGGCCCCCAGCCTCCCAGGCTCCCAGGCTCCCAGGCTCCCAGGCGCGGGCTCGTGTGCTGCGGACCCCAGGCTCCCAAGCGCGGGCTCGGGAGCTGAGGGCCCCAGGCTCCCAGGCTCCCAGGCTCCTAGGCGCGGTCTCAGGTCCTGCGGACCCCAGCCTCCCAAGCTCCCAGGCTCCCAGGCTCCCAGGCGCTGCTAGGGTGCTGCGGACCCCAGGCTCCCAGGCTCCCAGGCGCGGGCTAGGGTGCTGCGTACCCAGGCCCCCAGCCTCCCAGGCTCCCAGGCTCCCAGGCGCGGTCTATTGTGCTGCGGACCCCAGACTCCCAGGCTCCCAGGCTCCCAGGCGCGGGATAGGGTGCTGCGGACCCCAGGCCCCCAGGCTCCCAGGCTCCCAGGCTCCCAGGCGCGGGCTCGGGAGCTGAGGGCCCCAGGCTCCCAGGCTCCCAGGCTCCCAGGCGCGGGCTCGGGTGCTGCGGACCCCAGGCCCCCAGCCTCCCAGGCTCCTAGGCTCCCAGGCTCCCAGGCGCGGGCTCGTGTGCTGCGGACCCCAGGCTCCCAGGCGCGGGCTCGGGTGCTGCGGACCCCAGACTCCCAGGCTCCCAGGCTCCCAGGCGCGGGCTCGTGTGCTACGGACCCCAGGCTCCCAAGCGCGGGCTCGGGAGCTGAGGGCCCAAGGCTCCCAGGCTCCCAGGCTCCCAGGCTCCCAGGCTCCCAGGCGCGGGCTCAGGTCCAGCGGACCGCAGGCTCCCAAGCTCCCAGGCTCCCAGGCTCCCAGGCGCTGCTAGGGTGCTGCGGACCCCAGGCTCCCAGGTTCCCAGGCACGGGTTAGGGTGCTGTGGACCCCAGGCCCCCAGCCTCCCAGGCTCCCAGGCTCCCAGGCGCGGTCTATGGTGCTGCGGACCACAGACTCCCAGGGTCCCAGACTCCCAGGCTCCCAGGCGCGGGTTCGTGTGCTGCGGACCCCAGGCTCCCAAGCGCGGGCTCGGGAGCTGGGGGCCCCAGGCCCCCAGGTTCCCAGCCTCCCAGGCTCCCAGGCTCCCAGGCGCGGGCTCGGGTGCTGCGATCCCCAGGCTCCCAAGCTCCCAGGCTCCCAGGGTCCCAGGCGCGGTCTATTGTGCTGCGGATCCAGACTCCCAGGCTCCCAGGCTCCCAGGCGCGGGATAGGGTGCTGCGGACCCCAGGCCCCCAGGCTCCCAGGCTCCCAGGCTCCCAGGCGCGGGCTCGGGAGCTGAGGGCCCCAGGCTCCCAGGCTCCCAGGCTCCCAGGCGCGGGCTCGGGTGCTGCGGACCCCAGGCCCCCAGCCTCCCAGGCTCCTAGGCTCCCAGGCTCCCAGGCGCGGGCTCGTGTGCTACGTACCCCAGGCTCCCAGGCGCGGGCTCGGGTGCTGCGGACCCCAGACTCCCAGGCTCCCAGGCTCCCAGGCGCGGGATAGGGTGCTGCGGACCCCAGGCCACCAGGCTCTCAGGCTCCCAGGCTCCCAGGCGCGGGCTCGGGAGCTGAGGGCCCCAGGCTCCCAGGCTCCCAGGCTCCTAGGCGCGGGCTCAGGTCCTGCGGACCCCATGCTCCCAAGCTCCCAGGCTCCCAGGCTCCCAGGCGCTGCTAGGGTGCTGCGGACCCCAAGCTCCCAAGCGCGGGCTCGGGAGCTGGGGGCCCCAGGCCCCCAGGCTCCCAGGCTCCCAGGCTCCCAGGCGCGGGCTAGGGTGCTGCGGGCCCCAGGCCCCCAGGCTCCCAGGCTCCCAGGCTCGCAGGCGCGGGCTCGGGAGCTGAGGGCCCCAGGCTCCCAGGCTCCCAGGCTCCCAGGCGCGGGCTAGGGTGCTGCGTACCCCATGCTCCCAGGCTCCCAGGCTCCCAGGCGCGGGCTCAGGTCCTGCGGACCCCAGGCTCCCAAGCTCACAGGCTCCCAGGTTCCCAGGCGCTGCTAGGGTGCTGCGGACCCCAGGCTCCCAGGCTCCCAGGCGCGAGCTAGGGTGCTGCGGACCCAAGGCCCCCAGCCTCCCAGGCTCCCAGGCTCCCAGGCGCGGTCTATTGTGCTGCGGACCCCAGACTCCCAGGCTCCCAGGCTCCCAGGCTCCCAGGCGCTGCTAGGGTGCTGCGTACCCCAGGCTCCCAGGCTCCCAGGCGCGGGCTAGGGTGCTGCGTACCCCAGGCTCCCAGGCTCCCAGGCGCGGGCTAGGGTGCTGCGGACCCCAGCCTCCCAGGCTCAAGGCTCCCAGGCGCGGTCTATGGTGCTGCGGACCCCAGACTCCCAGGCTCCCAGGCTCCCAGGCGCGGGCTCGGGTGCTGCGGACCCCAGGCTCCCAGGCTCCCAGGCTCCCAGGCGCGGGCTCGGGAGCTGAGGGCCCCAGGCTCCCAGGCTCCCAGGCGCGGGCTAGGGTGCTACGGACCCCAGGCCCCCAGCCTCCCAGGCTCCCAGGCTCCCAGGCTCCCAGGCGCGGGCTCGTGTGCTGCGGACCCCAGGCTCCCAAGCGCGGGCTCGGGAGCTGAGGGCCCCAGGCTCCCAGGCTCCCAGGCTCCTAGGCGCGGTCTCAGGTCCTGCGGACCCCAGCCTCCCAAGCTCCCAGGCTCCCAGGCTCCCAGGCGCTGCTAGGGTGCTGCGGACCCCAGGCTCCCAGGCTCCCAGGCGCGGGCTAGGGTGCTGCGTACCCAGGCCCCCAGCCTCCCAGGCTCCCAGGCTCCCAGGCGCGGTCTATTGTGCTGCGGACCCCAGACTCCCAGGCTCCCAGGCTCCCAGGCGCGGGATAGGGTGCTGCGGACCCCAGGCCCCCAGGCTCCCAGGCTCCCAGGCTCGGGCTCGTGTGCTGCGGACCCCAGACTCCCAAGCGCGGGCTCGGGAGCTGAGGGCCCCAGGCTCCCAGGCTCCCAGGCTCCCAGGCTCCCATGCGCGGGCTCAGGTACTGCGGACCCCAGGCTCCCACGCTCCCAGGCTCCCAGGCGCGGGCTAGGGTGCTGCGGACCCAAGGCCCCCAGCCTCCCAGGCTCCCAGGCTCCCAGGCGCGGTCTATGGTGCTGCGGACCCCAGACTCCCAGGCTCCCAGGCTCCCAGGCTCCCAGGCGCGGGCTCGGGTGCTGCGGACCCCAGGCTCCCAGGCTCCCAGGCTCCCAGGCTCCAAGGCGCGGGCTCGGGAGCTGAGGGCCCCAGGCTCCCAGGCTCGCAGGCGCTGGCTAGGGTGCTGCGGATCCCAGGCCCCCAGCCTCCCAGGCTCCCAGACTCCCAGGCTCCCAGGCGCGGGCTCGTGTGCTGCGGACCCCAGGCTCCCAAGCGCGGGCTCGGGAGCTGAGGGCCCCAGGCTCCCAGGCTCCCAGGCTCCCAGGCTACCAGGCGCGGGCTCAGGTCCTGCGGACCGCAGGCTCCCAAGCTCCCAGGGTCCCAGGCTCCCAGGCGCAGCTAGGGTGCTGCGGACCCCAGGCTCCCAGGCTCCCAGGCGCGGGCTAGGGTGCTGCGGACCCCAGGCGCCAGCCTCCCAGGCTCCCAGGCTCCCAGGCGCGGTCTATTGTGCTGCGGACCCCAGACTCCCAGGCTCCCAGGCTCCCAGGCTCCCAGGCGCGGGATAGGGTGCTGCGGACCCCAGGCCCCCAGGCTCCCAGGCTCCCAGGCGCGGGATACGTTGCTGCGGACCCCAGGCCCCCAGGCTCCCAGGCTCCCAGGCTCCCAGGCGCGGGCTCGGGTGCTGCGGACCCCAGGCTCCCAGGCTCCCAGGCTCCCAGGCTCCCAGGCGCGGGCTCGGGAGCTGAGGGCCCCAGGCTCCCAGGCGCGGGCTAGGGTGCTGCGGACCCCAGGGCCCTAGCCTCCCAAACTCCCAGGCTCCCAGGCGTGGTCTAGGGTGCTGCGGACTCCAGAACCCAGGCTCCCAGGCTCCCAGGCTCCCAGGCGCTGCTAGGGTGCTGCCGACCCCATGCTCCCAGGCTCCCAGGCGCGGGCTCGTGTGCTGAGGATCTCAGGCTACCAGGCTCCCAGGCTCCCAGGTGAAGATCGAAAGCTGCTGAAAACCAGTATCCGGCCTCCCGTGCGTTTGCTCGGGAGATGCGTGCCCCAGGCTCCCAGGCGCGGGATAGGGTGCTGCGGACCCCAGGTCCCCAGGCTCCCAGGCGCGGGCTCGTGTGCTGCGGACCCCAGGCTCCCAAGCACCCAGGCTCCCAGGCTCCCAGGCGCGGGCTCAGGTCCTGCGGACCCCAGGCTCCCAAGCTCCCAGGCTCCCAGGCTCCCAGGCGCGGGATAGGGTGCTGCGGACCCCAGGCCCCCAGCCTCCCAGGCTCCCAGGCTCCCAGGCGCGGGATAGGGTGCTGCGGACCCCAGGCCCCCAGGCTCCCAGGCTCCCAGGCTCCCAGGCGCGGGCTCGGGAGCTGAGGGCCCCAGGCTCCCAGGCTCCCAGGCTCTTAGGCGCGGGGTAGGGTGGGGCGGACCCCAGGCTCCCATGCTCCCAGGCTCCCATTCGCCGGCTCAGGTGCTGCGGACCTCAGGCTCCCAGGCTCCCAGGCGCGGGCTCGGGAGCTTAGGGCCCCAGGCTCCAAGGCTCCCAGGTTCCCAGGCGCGGGCTCGTGTGCTGCGGACCCCAGGCTCCCGAGCGCGGGCTCGGGAGCTGAGGGCCCCAGGCCCCCAGCCTCCCAGTCTCCCAGGCTCCCAGGCGCGGGATAGGGTGCTGCGGACCCCAGGCCACCAGGCTCTCAGGCTCCCAGGCTCCCAGGCGCGGGCTCGGGAGCTGAGGGCCCCAGGCTCCCAGGCTCCCAGGCTCCCAGGCTCCAAGGCGCGGGCTCGGGAGCTGAGGGCCCCAGGCTCCCAGGCTCGCAGGCGCTGGCTAAGTTGCTGCGGATCCCAGGCCCGCAGCCTCCCAGGCTCCCAGGCTCCCAGGCTCCCAGGCTCCCAGGCGCGGGCTAGGGTGCTGCGGACCCCAGGCCCCCAGCCTCCCAGGCTCCCAGGCTCCCAGGCGCGGGCTCGTGTGCTGCGGACCCCAGGCTCCCGAGCGCGGGCTCGGGAGCTGTGGGCCCCAGGCCCCCAGCCTCCCAGGCTCCCAGGCTCCCAGGCGCGGGATAGGGTGCTGCGGACCCCAGGCCACCAGGCTCCCAGGCTCCCAGGCTCCCAGGCGCGGGCTCGGGAGCTGAGGGCCCCAGGCTCCCAGGCTCCCAGGCTCCTAGGCGCAGGGTAGGGTGGTGCGGATCCCAAGCTCCCAGGCTCCCAGGCTCCCAGGCTCCCAGGCGCGGGATAGGGTGCTGCGGACCCCAGGCCACCAGGCTCCCAGGCTCCCAGGCTCCCAGGCGCGGGCTAGGGTGCTGCGGACCCCAGGCCCCCAGCCTCCCAGGCTCCCAGGCTCCCAGGCGCGGTCTATGGTGCTGCGGACCCCAGACTCCCAGGCTCCCAGGCTCCCAGGCTCCCAGGCGCTGCTAGGGTGCTGCGGACCCCAGGCCCCCAGCCTCCCAGGCTCCCAGGCTCCCAGGCGGGTTCTATGGTGCTGCGGACCCAAGACTCCCAGGCTCCCAGGCTCCCAGGCTCCAAGGCGCTGCTAGGGTGCTGCGGACCCCAGGCCCCCAGCCTCCCAGGCTCCCAGGCTCCCAGGCGCGGGCTCGTGTGCTGCGGACTCCAGGCTCCCAAGCGCGGTCTCGGGCGCTGAGGGCCCCAGGCCCCCAGCCTCCCAGGCTCCCAGGCTCCCATTCTCCCAGGCGCTGCTAGGGTGCTGCGGACCCCAGGCTCCCAGGCTCCCAGGCGCGGGCTAGGGTGCTGCGGACCCCAGGCCCCCAGCCTCCCAGACTCCCAGGATCCCAGGCGCGGTCTATGGTGCTGCGGACCCCAGACTCCCAGGCTCCCAGGCTCCCAGGCGCGGGATAGGGTGCTGCGGACCCCAGGTCCCCAGGCTCCCAGGCTCCCAGGCTCGGGCTCGTGTGCTGCCGACCCCAGGCTCCCAAGCGCGGGCTCGGGAGCTGAGGGCCCCAGGCTCCCAGGCTCCCAGGCTCCCAGGCGCGGGCTAGGGTGCTGCGGACCCCAGGCCCCCAGCCTCCCAGGCTCCCAGGCTCCCAGGCGCGGTCTATGGTGCTGCGGACCCCAGGCTCCCAGGCTCCCAGGCTCCAAGGCGCGGGCTCGGGAGCTGAGGGCCCCAGGCTCCCAGGCTCGCAGGCGCTGGCTAGGGTGCTGCGGATCACAGGCCCCCAGCCTCCCAGGCTCCCAGGCTCCCAGGCTCCCAGGCGCGGGCTCGTGTGCTACGGACCCCAGGCTCCCAAGCGCGGGCTCGGGAGCTGAGGGCCCCAGGCTCCCAGGCTCCCAGGCTCCCAGGCTCCCAGGCGCGTGCTCAGGTCCTGCGGACCGCAGGCTCCCAAGCTCCCAGGCTCCCAGGCTCCCAGGCGCTGCTAGGGTGCTGCGGACCCCAGGCTCCCAGGTTCCCAGGCGCGGGTTAGGGTGCTGCGGACCCCAGGCTCCCATGCACCCAGGCGTGGTCTAGGGTGCTGCGGACCCCAGAACCCAGGCTCCCAGGCTCCCAGGCGCTGCTAGGGTGCTGCCGACCCCATGCTCCCAGGCTCCCAGGATCCCAGGCTCCCAGGCGAAGATCGAAAGCTGCTGAAAACCAGTATCCGGCCTCCCGTGCGTTTGCTCGGGAGATGCGTGCCCCAGGCTCCCTAGCGCGTGCTCGTGAGCTAGGACCCCAAGGCTCATAGGCTAACAGGTGCGTTCTCGGGAGATTGTGCCCGCAGGCTCACAGGCTCCCAGGCGCGTGCTCGTGTGCTGCGCACCCCAGGCTCCCAGGCGCGTGCACGTGAGCTGGGACCCCATGGCTCACAGGCTACCAGGCGCGGGATTGGGAGCTGGGCTTCACAGGCTCCCAGGCTCGGGCTCCTGTGCTGCGCACCCCAGGCTCCCATGCGCTGGCTCGTGAGCTGCATTTCCCTGGCTTCGAGTGCAGGCCCGGGAGCTGCCTCCCCCAGGTTCAAAGGCAACCAGGCGCGGGTTCCGGAGCTGCGGCCCCAGGATCCCAGGCTCCCAGGCTCCCAGGCGCGGGCTCAGGTCCTGCGGACCCCAGGCTCCCAAGCTCCCAGGCTCCCAGGCTCCCAGGCGCTGCTAGGGTGCTGTGGACACCAGTCTCCCAGGCTCCCAGGCTCCCAGGCACGGGCTAGGGTGCTGCGGACCCCAGGCCCCCAGGCTCCCAGGCTCCCAGGCTCGCAGGCGCGGGCTCGGGAGCTGAGGGCCCCAGGCTCCCAGGCTCCCAGGCTCCCAGGCGCGGGCTAGGGTGCTGCGTACCCCATGCTCCCAGGCTCCCAGGCTCCCAGGCGCGGGCTCGGGAGCTGCGGACCCCAGACTCCCAGTCTCCCAGGCGCGGGCTCGTGTGCTGCGGACCCCAGGCTCCCAAGCGCGGGCTCGGGAGCTGAGGGCCCCAGGCTCCCAGGCTCCCAGGCTCCTAGGCGCGGGCTCAGGTCCTGCGGACCCCATGCTCCCAAGCTCCCAGGCTCCCAGGCTCCCAGGCGCTGCTAGGGTGCTGCGGACCCCAAGCTCCCAAGCGCGGGCTCGGGAGCTGGGGGCCCCAGGCCCCCAGGCTCCCAGGCTCCCAGGCTCCCAGGCGCGGGCTCGGGAGCTGAGGGCCCCAGGCTCCCAGGCTCCTAGGTGCGGGGTAGGGTGGTGCGGACCCCAGGCTCCCAGGCTCCCAGGCTCCCAGGCGCGTGCTCAGGTGCTGCGGACCCCAGGCTCCAGGGTCCCAGGCTCCCATGCGCGGGCTCGGGTGCTGCGGACCCCAGGCCCCAGCCTCCCAAGCTCCCATGCACCCAGGCGTGGTCTAGGGTGCTGCGGACCCCAGAACCCAGGCTCCCAGGCTCCCATGCGCTGCTAGGGTGCTGCCGACCCCATGCTCCCAGGCTCCCAGGATCCCAGTCTCCCAGGCGCGGGCTAGGGTGCTGCGGACGCCAGGCCCCCAGCCTCCCAGGCTCCCAGGCTCCCAGGCGCGGTCTATTGTGCTGCGGACCCCAGACTCCCAGGCTCCCAGGCTCCCAGGCGCGGGATAGGGTGCTGCGGACCCCAGGCTCCCAGGCTCCCAGGCGCAGGCTCGGGAGCTGAGGGCCCCAGGCTCCCAGGCTCCCAGGCTCCTAGGCGCGGGGTAGGGTGGTGCGGACCCCAGGCTCCCAGGCTCCCAGGCTCCCATTCGCCGGCTCAGGTGCTGCGGACCTCAGGCTCCCAGGCTCCCAGGCTCCCAGGCGCGGGCTCGGGAGCTTAGGGCCCCAGGCTCCCAGGCTCCCAGGCTCCCAAGCGCGGGCTCGTGTGCTGCGGACCCCAGGCTCCCGAGCGCGGGCTCGGCAGCTGAGGGCCCCAGGCCCCCAGCCTCCCAGTCTCCCAGGCTCCCATGCGCGGGATAGGGTGCTGCGGACCCCAGGCCACCAGGCTCCCAGGCTCCCAGGCTCCCAGGCGCGGGCTCGGGAGCTGAGGGCCCCAGGCTCCCAGGCTCCCAGGCTCCCAGGCTCCCAGGCTCCTAGGCGCGGGCTCAGGTCCTGGGGACCCCAGGCTCCCAAGCTCCCAGGCTCCCAGGCTCCCAGGCGATGCTAGGGTGCTGCGGACCCCAGGCTCCCAGGCTCCCAGGCGCGGTCTATTGTGCTGCGGACCCCAGACTCCCAGGCTCCCAGGCTCTCAGGCGCGGGATAGGGTGCTGCGGACCCCAGGCCCCCAGGCTCCCAGGCTCCCAGGCTCCCAGGCGCGGGCTCGGGAGCTGAGGGCCCCAGGCTCCCAGGCTCCCAGGCTCCTAGGCGCGGGGTAGGGTGGTGCGGACCCCAAGCTCCCAGGCTCCCAGGCTCCCAGGCGCCTGCTCAGGTGCTGTGGACCCCAGGCTCCCAGGCTCCCAGGCTCCCAAGCTCACAGGCGTGGTCTAGGGTGCTGCGGACCCCAGACCCCAGGCTCCCAAGCTCCCAGGCTCCGAGGCGCGGGCTCGTGAGCTGCATCTCCCTGGCTTCGAGTGCAGGCCCGGGAGCTGCTTCCCCCAGGTTCAAAGGCAACCAGGCGCGGGCTCAGGTCCTGCGGACCCCAGGCCCCCAGCCTCCCAGGCTCGCAGGATCCCAGGCGCGGGCTCGGGTGATGCGGACCCCAGGCTCCCAGGCTCCCAGGCTCCCAGGCGCGGGCTCGGGAGCTAAGGGCCCCAGGCTCCCAGGCTCCCAGGCACGGGCTAGGGTGCTGCGGACCACAGGCCCCCAGCCTCCCAGGCTCCCAGGCTCCCAGGCGCGGGCTCGTGTGCAGCGGACCCCAGGCTCCCAGGCGCGGGCTCGTGTGCAGCGGACCCCAGGCTCCCAAGCGCGGGCTCGGGAGCTGATGGCCCCAGGCCCCCAGCCTCCCAGGCTCCCAGGCTCCCAGGCGCTGCTAGGGTGCTGCGGACCCCAGGCTCCCAGGCTCCCAGGCGCGGGCTAGGGTGCTGCGGACCCCAGGCCCCCAGCCTCCCAGGCTCCCAGGCGCGGTCTATGATGCTCCGGACCCCAGACTCCCAGGCTCCCAGGCTCCCAGGCTCCCAGGCGCTGCTAGGGTGCTGCGGACCCCAGGCCCCCAGCCTCCCAGGCTCCCAGGCTCCCAGGCACGTTCTATGGTGCTGCGGACCCCAGACTCCCAGGCTCCCAGGCTCCCAGGCGCTGCTAGGGTGCTGCGGACCGCAGGCCCCCAGCCTCCCAGGCTCCCAGGCTCCCAGGCGCGGGCTCGGGTGCTGCGGACCCCAGGCTCCCAAGCGCGGGCTCGGGCGCTGAGGGCCCCAGGCCCCCAGCCTCCCAGTCTCCCAGGCTCCCATTCTCCCAGGCGCTGCTAGGGTGCTGCGGACCCCAGGCCCCCAGGCTCCAGGCGCGGGCTAGGGTGCTGCGGACCCCAGGCCCCCAGCCTCCCAGGCTCGCAGGATCCCAGGCGCGGTCTATGGTGCTGCGGACCCCAGACTTCCAGGCTCCCAGGCTCCCAGGTGCGGGCTCGTGTGCTGCGGACCCCAGGCTCCCAAGCGCGGGCTCGGGAGCTGAGGGCCCCAGGCCCGCAGCCTCCCAGGCTCCCAGGCTCCCAGGCGCGGGATAGGGTGCTGCGGACCCCAGGTCCCCAGGCTCCCAGGCTCCCAGGCTCGGGCTCGTGTGCTGCGGACCCCAGACTCCCAAGCGCGGGCTCGGGAGCTGAGGGCCCCAGGCTCCCAGGCTCCCAGGCTCCCAGGCTCCCATGCGCGGGCTCAGGTACTGCGGACCCCAGGCTCCCACGCTCCCAGGCTCCCAGGCGCTGCTAGGGTGCTGCGGTCCCCAGGCTCCCAGGCTCCCAGGCGCGGGCTAGGGTGCTGCGGACCCAAGGCCCCCAGCCTCCCAGGCTCCCAGGCTCCCAGGCGCGGTCTATGGTGCTGCGGACCCCAGACTCCCAGGCTCCCAGGCTCCCAGGCTCCCAGGCGCGTGCTCGGGTGCTGCGGACCCCAGGCTCCCAGGCTCCCAGGCTCCCAGGCTCCAAGGCGCGGGCTCGGGAGCTGAGGGCCCCAGGCTCCCAGGCTCGCAGGCGCTGGCTAGGGTGCTGCGGATCCCAGGCCCCCAGCCTCCCAGGCTCCCAGACTCCCAGGCTCCCAGGCGCGGGCTCGTGTGCTGCGGACCCCAGGCTCCCAAGCGCGGGCTCGGGAGCTGAGGGCCCCAGGCTCCCAGGCTCCCAGGCTCCCAGGCTACCAGGCGCGGGCTCAGGTCCTGCGGACCGCAGGCTCCCAAGCTCCCAGGGTCCCAGGCTCCCAGGCGCAGCTAGGGTGCTGCGGACCCCAGGCTCCCAGGCTCCCAGGCGCGGTCTATTGTGCTGCGGACCCCAGACTCCCAGGCTCCCAGGCTCCCAGGCTCCCAGGCGCGGGATAGGGTGCTGCGGACCCCTGGCCCCCAGGCTCCCAGGCTCCCAGGCGCGGGATACGTTGCTGCGGACCCCAGGCCCCCAGGCTCCCAGGCTCCCAGGCTCCCAGGCGCGGGCTCGGGTGCTGCGGACCCCAGGCTCCCAGGCTCCCAGGCTCACAGGCGCGGGCTCGGGAGCTGAGGGCCCCAGGCTCCCAGGCGCGGGCTAGGGTGCTGCGGACCCCAGGGCCCTAGCCTCCCAAACTCCCAGGCTCCCAGGCGTGGTCTAGGGTGCTGCGGACTCCAGAACCCAGGCTCCCAGGCTCCCAGGCTCCCAGGCGCTGCTAGGGTGCTGCCGACCCCATGCTCCCAGGCTCCCAGGCGCGGGCTCGTGTGCTGAGGATCTCAGGCTACCAGGCTCCCAGGCTCCCAGGTGAAGATCGAAAGCTGCTGAAAACCAGTATCCGGCCTCCCGTGCGTTTGCTCGGGAGATGCGTGCCCCAGGCTCCCAAGCGCGTGCTCGTGAGCTGGGACCCCAAGGCTCATAGGCTAACAGGTGCGTTCTCGGGAGATTGTGCACGCAGGCTCACAGGCTCCCAGGCGCGTGCTCGTGTGCTGCGCACCCCAGGCTCCCAGGCGCGTGCACGTGAGCTGGGACCCCAAGGCTCACAGACTACCAGGCGCGGGATCGGGGGCTGGGCTTCACAGGCTCCCAGGCGCGGGCTCGTGTGCTGCGCACCCCAGGCTCCCAGGCGCTGGCTCGTGAGTTGCATCTCCCTGGCTTCGAGTGCAGGCCCGGGAGCTGCCTCCCCCAGGTTCAAAGGCAACCAGGCGCGGGTTCCGGAGCTGCGGCCCCAGGATCCCAGGCTCCCAGGCTCCCTGGCGCGGGCTAGGGTGCTGCGGACCCCAGGCCCCCAGCCTCCCAGGCTCCCAGGCTCCCAGGCGCGGGCTCGTGTGCTGCGGACCCCAGGCTCCCAAGCGCGGGCTCGGGAGCTGAGGGCCCCAGGCCCCCAGCCTCCCAGGCTCCCAGGCTCCCAGGCGCGGGATAGGGTGCTGCGGACCCCAGGTCCCCAGGCTCCCAGGCTCCCAGGCGCGGGCTCGTGTGCTGCGGACCCCAGGCTCCCAAGCGCGGGCTCGGGAGCTGAGGGCCCCAGGCTCCCAAGCACCCAGGCTCCCAGGCTCCCAGGCGCGGGCTCAGGTCCTGCGGACCCCAGGCTCCCAAGCTCCCAGGCTCCCAGGTTCCCAGGCGCTGCTAGAGTGCTGCGGACCCCAGGCTCCCAGGCTCCCAGGCGCGGGCTAGGGTGCTGCGGACCCAAGGCCCCCAGCCTCCCAGGCTCCCAGGCTCCCAATCGCGGTCTATTGTGCTGCGGACCCCAGACTCCCAGGCTCCCAGGATCCCAGGCGCTGCTAGGGTGCTGCGTACCCCAGGCTCCCAGGCTCCCAGGCGCAGGCTAGGGTGCTGCGGACCCCATGCCCCCAGCCTCCCAGGCTCCCAGGCTCCCAGGCGCGGTCTATTGTGCTGCGGACCCAAGGCCCCCAGCCTCCCAGGCTCCCAGGCTCCCAATCGCGGTCTATTGTGCTGCGGACCCCATGCCACCAGCCTCCCAGGCTCCCAGGCTCCCAGGCGCGGGCTAGGGTGCTGCGGACCCCATGCCCCCAGCCTCCCAGGCTCCCAGGCTCCCAGGCGCGGTCTATGGTGCTGCGGACCCCAGATTCCCAGGCTCCCATGCTCCCAGGCGCGGGCTCGGGTGCTGCGGACCCCAGGCTCCCAGGCTCCCAGGCGCGGGCTCGGGAGCTGAGGGCCCCAGGCTCCCAGGCTCCCAAGCGCGGGCTCGGGAGCTGAGGGCCCCAGGCTCCCAGGCTCCCAGGCTCCTAGGCCCGGGCTCAGGTCCTGCGGACCCCAGGCTCCCAAGCTCCCAGGCTCCCAGGCTCCCAGGCGCTGCTAGGGTGCTGCGGACCCCAGGCTCCCAGGCTCCCAGGCGCGGGCTAGGGTGCTGCGGACCCAGGCCCCCAGCCTCCCAGGCTCCCAGGCTCCCAGGCGCGGTCTATGGTGCTGCGGACCCCAGACTCCCAGGCTCCCAGGCTCCCACGCGCGGGATAGGGTGCTGCGGACCCCAGGCCCCCAGGCTCCCAGGCTCCCAGGCTCGGTCTATTGTGCTGCGGACCCCAGACTCCCAGGCTCCCAGGCTCCCACGCGCGGGATAGGGTGCTGCGGACCTAAGGCACCCAGGCTCCCAGGCTCCCAGGCTCCCAGGCGCGGGCTCGGGAGCTGAGGGCCCCAGGCTCCCAGGCTCCCAGGCTCCCAGGCGCGGGCTCGGGTGCTGCGGACCCCAGGCCCCCAGCCTCCCAGGCTCCTAGGCTCCCAGGCTCCCAGGCGCGGGCTCGTGTGCTGCGGACCCCAGGCTCCCAGGCGCGGGCTCGGGTGCTGCGGACCCCAGACTCCCAGGCTCCCAGGCTCCCAGGTGCGGGCTCGTGTGCTACGGACCCCAGGCTCCCAAGCGCGGGCTCGGGAGCTGAGGGCCCAAGGCTCCCAGGCTCCCAGGCTCCCAGGCTCCCAGGCGCGGGCTCAGGTCCAGCGGACCGCAGGCTCCCAAGCTCCCAGGCTCCCAGGCTCCCAGGCGCTGCTAGGGTGCTGCGGACCCCAGGCTCACAAGCTCCCAGGCTCCCAGGCTCCCAGGCTCGGGCTCGTGTGCTGCGGACCCCAGGCTCCCAAGCGCGGGCTCAGGAGCTGAGGGCCCCAGGCCCCCAGCCTCCCAGGCTCCCAGGCTCCCAAACTCCCGGGCGCTGCTAGGGTGCTGCGGACCCCAGGCTCCCAGGCTCCCAGGCGCGGGCTAGGGTGCTGCGGACCCCAGGCCCCAAGCCTCCCAGGCTCCCAGGCTCCCAGGCGCGGTCTATGGTGCTGCGGACTCCAGACTCCCAGGCTCCAAGGCTCCCAGGCGCGGGCTCGTGTGCTGCGGACCCCAGGCTCCCAAGCGCGGGCTCGGGAGCTGAGGGGCCCAGGCCCCCAGCCTCCCAGGCTCCCAGGCGCGGGATAGGGTGCTGCGGACCCCAGGCTCCCAAGCGCGGGCTCGGGAGCTGAGGGGCCCAGGCCCCCAGCCTCCCAGGCTCCCAGGCTCCCAGGCGCGGGATAGGGTGCTGCGGACCCCATGCTCCCAGGATCCCAGGCGGGGGCTCGTGTGCTGCGGACCCCAGGCTCCCAAGCGCGGACTCGGGAGCTGAGGGCCCCAGGCCCCCAGCCTCCCAGGCTTCCAGGCTCCCAGGCGTGGGATAGGGTGCTGCGGACCCCAGGTCCCCAGGCTCCCAGGCTCCCAGGTGCGGGCTCGTGTGCTGCGGACCCCAGGCTCCCAAGCGCGGGCTCGGGAGCTGAGGGCCTCAGGCTCCCAGGCTCCCAGGCGCGGGTTCTGGTCCTGCGGACCCCAGGCTCCCAGGCTCCCAGGCTCCCAGGCTCCCAGGCGCTGCTAGGGTGCTGCGGACCCCAGGCTCCCAGGCTTCCAGGCGCGGGCTAGGGTGCTGCGGACCCCCGGCCCCCAGCCTCACAGTCTCCGAGGCTCCCAGGCGCGGTCTATGGTGCTGCGGACCCCAGACTCCCAGGCTCCCAGGCTCCCAGGCTCCCAGGCGCTGCTAGGGTGCTGCGGACCCCAGGCTCCCAGGCTCCCAGGCTCCCAGGCTCCCAGGCGCGGGCTCGTGTGCTGCGGACCCCAGGCTTCCAAGCGCGGGCTCGGGAGCTGAGAGCCCCAGGCTCCCAGGCTCCCAGGCTCCTAGGCGCGGGCTCAGGTCCTGCGGACCCCAGGCTCCCAAGCTCCCATGCTCCCAGGCTCCCAGGCGCTGCTAGGGTGCTGCGGACCCCAGGCTCCCAGGCTCCCAGGCTCCCAGGCGCCGGCTCAGGTGCTGCGGACCCCAGGCTCCTAAGCGCGGGCTCGGGAGCTGAGGGCCCTAGGCTCCCAGTCTCCCAGGCGCTGCTAGGGTGCTGCGGACCCCAGGCTCCCAGGCTCCCAGGCGCAGGCTAGGGTGCTGCGGACCCCAGGCCCCCAGCCTCCCAGGCTCCCAGGCGCTGTCTATGCTGCTGCGGACCCCAGACTCCCAGGCTCCCAGGCTCCCAGGCTCCCAGGCGCGGGCTCGGGTGCTGCGGACCCCAGGCCCCCAGGCTCCCAGGCTCCCAGGTTCCCAGGCGCGGGCTCGGGAGCTGAGGGCCCCAGGCTCCCAGGCTCCCAGGCGCGGGCTCGGGTGCTGCGGACCCCAGGCTCCCAGTCTCCCAGGCTCCCAGGCGCGGGCTCGGGAGCTGAGCGCCCCAGGCTCCCAGGCTCCCAGGCTCCTAGGCGCGGTGTAGGGTGGTGCGGACCCAAGGCTCCCAGGCTCCCAGGCTCCCTGGCTCCCAGGCGTGGGCTCAGGTGCTGCGGACCCAAGGCTCCCAGGCTCCCAGGCTCCCAGGCGCGGGCTAGGGTGCTGCGTACCCCAGGCTCCCAGGCGCTGTCTCGTGAGCTGGGACCCCAAGGCTCACAGGCTACCAGGCGCGGGATCGGGGGCTGGGCTTCACAGGCTCCCAGGCGCGGGCTCGTGTGCTGCGCACCCCAGGCGCCCAGGCGCTGGCTCGTGAGCTGCATCTCCCTGGCTTCGAGTGCAGGCCCGGGAGCTGCCTCCCCCAGGTTCAAAGGCAACCAGGCGCGGGTTCCGGCGCTGCGGCCCCAGGATCCCAGGCTCCCAGGCTCCCTGGCGCGGTCTCAGGTCCTGCGGACCCCAGGCTCCCAGGCTCCCAGTTTACCAGGCGCGGGCTAGGGTGCTTCGGACCCCTGGCTCCCAGGCTCCCAGGCTCCCAGGCGCGGGCTAGGGTGCTGCGGACCCCAGGCTCACAGGCTCCCAGGCTCCCAGGCGCGCGCTAGGGTGCTGCGGACCCCAGGCCCCCAGCCTCCCAGGCTCCCAGGCTCCCATGCGCGGGCTAGGGTGCTGCGGACCCCAGGCCCCCAGGCTCCCAGGCTCCCAGGCGCGGGCTTGGGAGCTAAGGGCCCCAGGCTCCCAGGCTCCCAGGCGCGGGCTCGTGTGCTGCGGACCCCAGGCTCCCAGGCTCCCAGGCTCCCAGGCGCGGGCTAGGGTGCTGCGGACCCCAGGCCCCCAGCCTCCCAGGCTCCCAGGCTCCCAGGCGCGGGCTCGTGTGCTGCGGACCCCAGGCTCCCAAGCGCGGGCTCGGGAGCTGAGGGCCCCAGGCTCCCAGGCTCCCAGGCGCGGGCTCAGGTCCTGCGGACCCTAGGCTCCCAATCTCCCAGGCTCCCAGGCTCCCAGGCGCTGCTTGGGTGCTGCTGACCCCAGGCTCCCAGGCTCCCAGGCTCCCAGGTTAACAGGCGCGGGCTAGGGTGCTTCGGACCCCTGGCTCCCAGGCTCCCAGGCGCGAGCTAGGGTGCTGCGGACCCCAGGCTCCCAGGCTCCCTTGCGTGGGCTCAGGTCCTGCGGACCCCAGGCTCCCAGGCTCCCAGGCTCCCAGGCGCGGGCTAGGGTGCTGCGGACCCCAGGCTCCCAGGCTCCCAGGCTCCCAGGCGCGGGCTAGTGTGCTGCGGACCCCAGGCCCCCAGCCTCCCAGGCTCCCAGGCTCCCAGGCGCGTGATAAGGTGCTGCCGACCCCAGGCCCCCAGGCTCCCAGGCTCCCAGACGCGGGCTCGAGAGCTGAGGGCCCCAGGCTCCCAGGCTCCCATGCGCGGGGTAGGGTGGTTCGGACCCCAGGCTCCCAGGCTCCCAGGCGCGGGCTAGGGTGCTGCGGACCCCAGTCCCCCAGCCTCCCAATCTCCCAGGCTCCCAGGCGTGGTCTAGGGTGCTGCGGACCCCAGACCCCAGGTTCGCAGGCTCCCAGGCTCCTAGGCGCGGGCTTGGGTGCTGCGGACCCCAGGCTCCCAGGCGCGGGGTCGTGAGCTGCATCTCCCTGGCTTCCAGTGCAGGCCCGGGAGCTGCCTCCCCCAGGTTCAAAGGCAACCAGCGCGGGTTCGGGAGCTGCGGCCTGAGGCTCCCAGGCTCCCCGGCGAAGACACGAGAGCTGCTGTAAACCAGTCTCCGGACTCCCGGGCGTTTGCTCGGGAGCTGAGGGCCCCAGGCTCCCAGGCTCCCAGGCTCCCAGGAGCGGGCTAGGTTGCTGCGGACCCCAGGCCCCCAGCCTCCCAAGCTCCCAGGCTCACAGGCTACCAGGTGCAGGCTCAGGTCCTGTGGACCCCAGGCTCCCAGGCGCGGGCTCGTGTGCTGCATCTCCCAGGGTCCGAGGGGCCGTCTCGGGAGCTGCCTCCCCCAGGTTCAAAGGCAACCAGGCGCGGGCTCGGGTGCTGCTGAAAACCAGTCTACGGGCTCACGTGCGTTTGCTCGGGAGCTGAACGCCCCAGTCTCCCAGGTTCCCAGGCTCCTAGGCGCGGCTCGGGTGCTGCCGACACCTGGGTCCCAGGCGCGGGCCGTGAGCTGCATCTCCCAGGCTCCGAGCGGTTGCCTTTGAACCTGGGGGAGGCAGCTCCCGAGCCTGCCCCTCGGAGCCTGGGAGATGCAGCCCAGGAGCCCGCGCCTGGGAGCCTGGGAGCCTGAGAGCCTGGGGCCCTCAGCTCCCGAGCAAACGCCCGGGAGCCCGGAGACTGGTTTACAGCAGCTCTCGTGTCTTCGCCTAGGAGCCTGGGAGTCTGGGGCCCCAGCTCCCGAGCCCGCGCCTGTTTGCCTTTGAACCTGTGGGAGGCAGCTCCCGAGCCTGCCCCTCGGAGCCTGGGAGATGCAGCTCACGAGCCCGCGCCTGGGAGCCTGGGGTCCGCAGCACCCGAGCCCGCGCCTGGGAACCTGGGGCCCCAGCTTCCGAACCCGCGCCTGGGTGCCTTTGAACCTGGGGGAGGCAGCTCCCGAGCCTGCCCCTCGGAGCCTGGGAGATGCAGCTCTCGAGCCCGCGCCTGGGACCGTGGGGTCCGCAGCACCTGAGCCCGCGCCTGGGAGCCTGGGAGCCTGGTGCCATCAGCTCCCGAGCAAACGCCCGGGAGCCCAGAGACTGGTTTACAGCAGCTCTCGTGTCTTCGCCTGGGAGCCTGGGAGCCTGGGGACCCAGCTCCCGAGCAAACGCACGGAGCCCGGAGACTGGTTTACAGCAGCTCTCGTGTCTTCGCCTGGGAGCCTGGGAGTCTGGGGCCCCAGCTCCCGAGCCCGCGCCTGGTAGCCTGTGAGCATGGGGACCCCAGCTTCCGAGCCCTCTCCAGGTAGCCTGTGAGCCTTGGGGTCCTAGCTCCCGAGCCCGCGCCTGGGAGCCTGGAAGCCTGGGAGTCTGGGGCCCACAGCACCCGAGCCCGCGCCTGGGAGCCTGGGAGTCTGGGGCCCCAGCTTCCGAGCCCGCGCCTGGTAGCCTGTGAGCACCAGTTCCCGAACCCGCGCCTTGTAGCGTGTGAGCCTGGGGGCCCCAGCTCCGGAGCCCGCGCCTGTTAGCCTGTGAGCCTGGGGGCCCCAGCTCCTGAGCCCACGCCTGGAAGCCTCTGAGCCTTAGGGTCCCAGCTCCCAAGCCCGCGCCTGATAACCTGTGAGCCTTGGGTCCCAGCTCACGAGCCCGCGCTTGGGAGCCTTGTGTCCGCATCACCCAAGCCGGCGCCTGTGTGCCTAGGAGACGGGGAGCCTGGAACCTGGTAGCCTGGGAGCCTGGGGCCCGCAGCTCCCGAGCCCGTGCCTGGGAGCCTGTGAGCCTGGGAGACCCAGCTCACGAGCCCGCGCCTGGGAGCCTGTGAGGCCCAGCTCCCGAGCCCGCGCCTGGTAGCCTGTGAGCCTTGGGGTCCCAGCTCACGAGCCCGCGCCTGGGAGCCTGGTGTGCGCAACACACGAGCACGCCCCTGGGAGCCTGTGAGCCTGGGGGCACAATCTCCCGAGAACGCACCTGTTACCCTATGAGCCTTGGGGTTCCCAGCTCACGAGCACGGGCTTGGGAGCCTGGGGCACGCATCTGCCGAGCAAACACCCAGGAGGCCGGATACTGGTTTTCAGCTGCTTTGTATCTTCGCCAAGGAGCCTGGGGCCCCCATCTCCCGAGGAAACGCACGGAGCCCGGAGACTGGTTTACAGCAGCTCTCGTGTCTTCGCCTGGGAGCCCGGGAGTCTGGGGCCCCAGCTCCCGAGCCCGTGCCTGGTAGCCTGTGAGCATGGGGACCCCAGCTTCCGAGCCCGCTCCAGGTAGCCTGTGAGCCTTGGGGTCCTAGCTCCCGAGCCCGCGCCTGGGAGCCTGGGAGCCTGGGGCCCTCAGCTCACGAGCCCGCGCCTGGGGCCTGGGAGTCTGGGGCCCCAGCTCCCGGGCCCGCGACCGGGAGCCTGTGAGCCTGGGGGCCCCAGGTCCCGAGCCCGCGCCTGGAAGCCTCTGAGCCTTAGGGTCCCAGCTCCCAAGCCCGCGCCTGATAACCTGTGAGCCTTGGGTCCCAGCTCACGAGCCCACGCTTGGGAGCCTTGTGTCCGCATCACCCAAGCCCGCGCCTGTGTGCCTAGGAGACGGGGAGCCTGGAACCTGGTAGCCTGGGAGCCTGGGGCCCGCAGCTCCCGAGCCCGCGCCCGGGAGCCTGGAAGCATGGGGCCCCAGCTCCCGAGCAAACGCCCGGGAGCCCGGAGACTGGTTTACAGCAGCTCTCGTGTCTTCGCCTGGGAGCCCGGGAGTCTGGGGCCCCAGCTCCCGAGCCCGCGCCTGGTAGCCTGTGAGCACCAGTTCCCGAGCCCGCGTCTTGTAGCGTGTGAGCCTGGGGGCCCAGCTCCGGAGCCCGCGCCTGGTAGCCTGTGAGCATGGGGACCCCAGCTTCCGAGCCCGCTCCAGGTAGCCTGTGAGCCTTGGGGTCCTAGCTCCCGAGCCCGCGCCTGGGAGCCTGGGGCCCCAGCTCCCGGGCCCGCGACCGGGAGCCTGTGAGCCTGGGGGCCCCAGGTCCCGAGCCCGCGCCTGGTTGCCTGTGGGCCTTCGGGTCCCAGCTTACGAGCCCACGCCTGGGAGCCTGCTGTCCGCAGCACCTGAGCCCGCGCCTGTGAACCTGGGAGCATGGGGGCCCCAGCTCCTGAACCCGCACCTGGTTGCCTTTGAACCTGGGGGAGGCAGCTCCCGAGCCTGCCCCTCGGAGCCTGGGAGATGCAGCCCAGGAGCCCGCGCCAGGGAGCCTGGGAGTCTGGGGCCCCAGCTCCCGAGCCCGCGTCTGGGAGCCTGTGAGCCTGGGAGCCCCAGCTCACGAGCCCGCGCCTGGGAGCCTGTGAGGCCCAGCTCCCGAGCCCGCGCCTGGGAGCCTGGGGTGCCCAGCACACGAGCACGCGCCTGGGAGCCTGTGAACCTGGGGGCACAATCTCCCGAGAACGCACTTGTTAGCCTATGAGCCTTGGGGTCCCAGCTCACGAGCACGCGCTTGGGAGCCTGGTGCACGCATCTGCCGAGCAAACGCCCGGGAGGCCGGATACTTGTTTTCAGCTGCTTTCGATCTTCGCCTGGGAGCCTGGGAGCCTGGGGCCCCCATCTCCCGAGCAAACGCTCGGGAGCCCGGAGACTGGTTTACAGCAGCTCTCGTGTCTTCGCCTGGGAGCCTGGGAGTCTGGGGCCCAAGCTCCCGAGCCCGCGCCTGGGAGCCTGGGAGTCTGGGGCCCCAGCTTCCGAGCCCGCGCCTGGGAGCCTGGGAGCCTGGGGCCCACAGCACCCGAGCCCGCGCCAGGGAGCCTGGGAGTCTGGGGCCCCAGCTTCCGAGCCCGCGCCTGGTAGCCTGTGAGCACCAGTTCCCGAGCCCGCGTCTTGTAGCGTGTGAGCCTGGGGGCCCAGCTCCGGAGCCCGCGCCTGGTAGCCTGTGAGCATGGGGACCCCAGCTTCCGAGCCCGCTCCAGGTAGCCTGTGAGCCTTGGGGTCCTAGCTCCCGAGCCCGCGCATGGGAGCCTGGGGCCCTCAGCTCACGAGCCCGCGCCTGTGAGCCTGGGAGTCTGGGGCCCCAGCTCCCGGGCCCGCGACCGGGAGCCTGTGAGCCTGGGGGCCCCAGGTCCCGAGCCCGCGCCTGGTTGCCTGTGGGCCTTGGGGTCCCAGCTTACGAGCCCGCGCCTGGTAGCCTGTGAGCCTTGGGGTCCCAGCTCACGAGCCCGCGCCTGGGAGTCTGGGGCCCCAGCTCCTGAGCCCGCGCCTGGGAGCCTGGGAGCCTGGGAGCCTGGGTCCCTCAGCTCCCGAGCAAACGCCCGGGAGCCTGGAGATGGTTTACAGCAGGTCTCGTGTCTGCGCCTGGGAGCCTGGGGGTCTGGGGTCCCAGCTCCCGAGCCCGCGCCTAGTAGCCAGTGATCCTGGTGGCCCCAGCTCCCGAACCCGCGCCTGGTTGCCTTTTAACCTGGGGGAGGCAGCTCCCGAGCCTGCCCCTTGGAGCCTGGGAGAAGCAGCTCACGAGGCCGTGCCTGGAGCCTGGGGTCCGCAGCACCCGAGCCCACGCCTGGGAGCCTGGGGCGTCAGCTCCCGAGAAAACGCCCGGGAGCCCGGAGACTGGTTTACAGCAGCTCTCGTGTCTTCGCCAGGGAGCCTGAGAGCCTGGGGCCCTGAACTCCCGAGCAAACGCCCGGGAGCCCGGAGACTGGTTTACAGCAGCTCTCGTGTCTTCGACTGCGAGCCTGGTAGCCTGGGAGTCTGGGGTCCGCAGCACCCGAGCCTGCGCCTGGAAGCTTGGGAGACTGGGAACTTGGGAGCCTGGGGCCCTCAGCTCCCGAGCAAACGCCCGGGAGCCCGGAGACTGGTTTACAGCAGCTCTCGTGTCTTTGCCTGGAAGCATGGGAGTCTGGGGCCCCAGCTCCCTAGCCCGCGCCTGGGAGCCTGTGAGCCTGGGGGCCCCAGCTCCCGAACCCGCGCCTGGTTGCCTTTGAACCTGGGGGTGGAAGCTCCCGAGCCTGCACCTCGGAGCCTGGGAGATGCAGCTCACGTGCCCGCGCCTTCGAGCCTGAGGTCCCCAGCACCCGAGCCCGCACCTGGGAGCCTGGGAGCCTGGGAGCCTGGGGCCCGCAGCTCCCGAGCAAACGCCCGGGAGCCCGGAGACTGGTTTACAGCAGCTCTCGTGTCTTCGCCTGGGAGCCTGGGAGTCTGGGGCCCCAGCTCCCGAGCCCGCCCCTGGTAGCCTGTGATCCTGGTGGCCCCAGCTCCCGAACCCGCGCCTGGTTGCCTTTGAACCTGGGGAAGGCAGCTCCCGAGCCTGCCCCTCGGAGCCTGGGAGATGCCGCTCACGAGCCCGCACCTGGGAGCCTGGGAGCCTGGGAGCCTGGGAGCCTGGGGCCCTCAGCTCCCGAGCAAACGCCCGGGAGCCCGGAGACTGGTTTACAGCAGCTCTCGTGTCTTCGCCTGGGAGCCTGGGAGTCTGGGGCCCCAGCTCCCGAGCCCGCGCCCGGGAGCCTGGGAACCGCCACTCCCGAGCCTGCGCCCGGGAGCCCGGGGGTCGCAGCTCACGAGCCCGCGCCTGGGATCCTGGGGGCCGCAGCTCCCGAGCTCGCGCCGGGGAGCACGGAATGAGAAGTTTGGATGATAAGGCAATTCATCAAGGCTTTTGTGTTTTTACGTGACTATCTGATCTCATAGCAGTAACGCCCAGAATTTTCACGGCTTACTTTACTTTCGATATGTTATAAAGCATAGTCAATACATACTCTGCTATCTAATGTGCTCAAGTGAAATGAACTGCGCTGATTGGTCATTTGGATTTGTCAATGTTTTAAAAATTAGTAACATAATTCTAAATTAAAAAAGACATAACGTTGGCAGTCTGATTAAAATGAAGGGTGAGACAAACCAACCTAGTGAATAGATTACTGGTGTTATGAGTAAGAAACAGGACCCAGTTCATATCTAGTTTTCAGGTTCAGTGAATGAGGTTCTTTCCCAGGTCATTTAGCAGAATTTGTTGAAGATGTCTAAGATATTAACCTTATTAACATTTCTCAGAAGGCTGGTTGAGGCTTGAAGCCTTCTTCTCTGCTTTGCCTCACAGGATTTGGAAAGGCTGATGAAACAACATTAGCAAGTTTCTAAGGACTTTGTGGGTAATGGCTTCGCAGACAAAGGCCTGGAGAGACTTCCTCTGTCCTGGGAAGACGCAGGTGCGCCTGCCCGGTGGGTGACTGGGTCAGGGTGAGGAACGGACCCCAGTGAGGTGTTGTCATCTTTCGGCCCAAGGATGTTGCTCCATTTCATCCACTCACCCTGGAGAGCAGAGTCTGATTGCTCAACCGTTGCTCAGAAATGCCTCGTTGATCCATTTCTTCTTAAAATTGAATGCTTATTAGCACCGTGCTAAACATTTTACAAACACCATCTGATTTAATCCTTACAATGAACCTATGAGAGAAGCACTACTCTTTCCCTTTTACAAATTAGGATCCTGAGGCCCAGAACTAACTTACCTGCACAAGATCAGACAGCCCGAGAGAGGCAGGGTGTGAGGCCTGTGCTAACTTCAGAGTCTGAACTCTCAGCTCAGGTTACACTGTTAACTGATCTTCACGGGTGCTGCCCAATGGGTGGGTGGCAGCAACTCAATGATGCATGTCTCAATTCCTTGACTTTATCAGACTACAGATACATCTAACTCCTCTGAGCTATTACAACACTGTCTGTATCATTCATTTGGCAAATACCATTTATTGTCTTATACAGTTTATTTGATTCTGTGTATAAACATATTTTAGTTTGCATTAATTGGGGATCTTCGGTTGCAAGCTACAGAAACTAACTTCAACTAACTTAAGGGCTCCCTACTACTCCCCGACTGCAATATGGGAAGAATATCGGGTGATTCACAAAATCAGAAGAAAAAAGAACCACTTCATCTTGGGAAGATCACAAACAAGGGCAACTTTGGAGATCTTTATAGAAGACATTTATGGGTGTTCTCTTTTGGTGTGAAACGGGGAGGATTTAACTCTAAGTACCTTCATTCAAGCAGTGTCGCCTGCCCAAGATTCACACTCCCGGCAGAGATGGAGAGCCTGATTGGCCCAGTTAGACCAATCATCTGCCTAGTCTTTGCAGAGCATGGGGACTGTGATGGATAATCTTTCAGGATCCAAATGATCCTACTGTGATATGGGAAGAGACACAATCCATGTCTAGATTATTGTGATTAATTTTATATCCCCTGATGCAATACTATAATTTTTCAGGCAGAAAAGACAATCTATGGTACAAAGACAAGGCTAAGAGGCAGGAAATTATTAAGACAAAGGACCCAGAGAATAAGCAGAGAAATCACAATTCTTAGAATGATGATGCCCTAGGAAGAGGCACATAATTTCAGCCTCCATCAGTAAAAGTTAAAGTATTCATCTATTATACTCTTAGCTGTACCTCTGCTCTCTTCTACTTTCAGAACTGTTCCCTGTGATAAATTTTATGGTTTGAGCAATCTTACAGGAGATTATTCCTCCTGAATAAACAAATATGGAAATGAATTTTTATGAACACAAGTTAGATGTAGTTCATTTCATTTATAGCTGTAGCTAAATAAACTTGGCTTTAAAAAAGCTAAGTAAAATTATAATGAGTGAATTTTAATACAAACCACTTCAAGATATTTTTTTTTTTCAAATTTAAATTTTGGTTGGGCCTACAAACTGCCTTAGGAAAGCAGGTGGTGTTTTGGATTAAATTTTGTATTATTCCACTACGTAGAAATCCTTTTAGAAAGTTCTATTTTCCCTAAGTGCTACAGTATTGACTGGTCAACCTGACTTCAAAGTAGTTGCAGAGGATCAATGTTGGCTTAGCTACAGCTTGGCAAAGACTGGGAGGTAAGATAAGAGCTGTTGGTCCAGAAAAACAACCCATGATAAAGCGTTCTTTTAAACTATAGCAAATGCATATATTCTAACAAAACAATACAAAATTTCTTCCAAACAACTCTCAGATCTCTCTGCACGTATTTTAAAATCATCTGCAAAACCATAAGGATCATGGTTGTGTGATGAAAATTCAATAGAAACCTCTAAAGATTAATAGTAACATATGGATAATCATTAAAGAAATTACATTCAATACCCTAAATTTTCAAACACTTGCACCTACTCTGTTTATATACATATTTTTTTGACATGCTTGCATGTTTTAATACACATATATCATTGCATGCTTTACCTTTTTCTTTGATGGCTCTGGTAATCCTACTTCATGATCACAGCAGCCATGGCTCTCATCTCCTATCACAACATACCAAGAAGGAAGAAGATATAGAGGCTAAAGACCCTGTATGTCTTATGAACTTTCTTTTTTTTTCAGGATGGACAATCTCTTTCGAGATCTCTTAGCAGACTTCCTCCTAGATCTCACTGACTAGAGCTGGGTTTACACAAATATGTACTCCTCAATCAAACCTAGGCAAAGGAGAGCTGGACTGTCATGGCCTGCTGAGAACAGGCCAAGCATGCTGCCCATTATGGTTTGGGAGGCTTGTAAGAACCTGGGCCTCATCTTCAGAGATTCATATTTATTTGGCTAGAGTAGGGTGCAGATATCAGGAGTTTTAAACATTTCCACAACTCTAATATGCAGCAGGTCGGGATCCAAGAGTCTATGCCAGCTTTGGTGTTTCACTTTTGTCTGGCCTGTTCCTACTCTGTAAAAAGCAGAGCTCTGTTAGCAGGAGGAGCAGGCAGACCCCACAGCTCACAGTGTCTACCAGAGGAGCTGACAGTAGATCAGGTACACGGCCTCCCTAAGAGAGCATATCTGAAATCTACAGAAGACATTGTTCATTTAGGCCCTTCATGAATTTAATTCGTCAGTCTTTATAGAATGTATACCACTGTGGAGACCCTGTATATGTATAAGGTAAAAACTGGGAGCAGAGTATACTTTATCTTGTAAGTCCAATTTCCTTGTAACAACCTTCACTCAGCACCTAGAATGAGATCCACATTCTAGTTACATTAGGTGCTAGGTTCAAGCAGAGAACAGAGATTCTGCCCTAATGCAACTTACTTTCAAGAATACAGTTGTGCTCTAAACATTGAAGAGAATTGTAAAGAAATTCATGCAATGGTTTCCTCCTTCCATGAGTTAACAATTCAAGGCTGCCTGTTCACTTTCTACTGTTTAAACTCAATATTTAAGTACGTACATGTTCTAGACAGATACTGTTACACAAAATAATCCTAGTCATAAAGACTGCAGGCTTAGATATAGGGGAGATATACTAAAGAAGTAGTATATTATAGTTAAGTGCCATGAAGGAAAAGAATAGGCTCTTATGAGAGAGTTACAGGGCAACATAATTGAAATGAAAGGAGATCCAGAAAGGCTAACTGTTTAAAGTGAGATGGAGACAAATTTAAATTCAGATTAAAGCACATTCCTTCCATTTCTTAATTTCTGTTTTACTACCTTCTCTTCTAGCTGACTACCTGGAACTTCTTGAAAGACTCACCATCTTGCCAGTGAAATTGATCGAGATGTTATCTCAGAGAAGCTGCTTTCTCAAGATTTTTTGGGCAAGACATGTGCTCATAGACTCATGTTTGTCTTGCTTGCTATATTCTCCATTGTTTCTTATCACCTGATTTCCCTTTTTTTCATATATTCCTCTCCCACCTTTCATCCGCCCCACTGTCTTTTTTCTTCCTCTTTTCAAAATATGAATTGCTCCTAAATGCACTTAGTACTCGGAGAAGGCAATGGCACCCCACTCCAGTACTCTTGCCTGGAAAATCCCATGGACAGAGGAGCCTGGTAGGCTGCAGTCCATGGGGTCGCTGAGCCGGACACGACTGAGCAACTTCACTTTCACTTTTCACTTTCACGCACCGGAGAAGGAAATGGCAACCCACTCCAGTATTCTTGCCTGGAAAATCCCTTGGACAGAGAAGCCTGGTAGGCTACAGCCCATGGGGTTGCAAAGAGATGGACACAACTCAGGACCTATGCATACCAGCATACCATATCATGGTGCTGCCAAATATTAAAAGCTGAGAACTCTTAAAGCCACAAGCACACATGTGAGCTGTCTTCCAAAAGACAAAACAACAACAACAAGAAACCCCAAATTATGTTAATTTGTTCAGAGGTATGAATGATGTAGCATACACCATTGTAATTGACTAAGCCAAAGCCTTTGACTGTGTGGATAACAATAAACTGTGGAAAATTCTGAAAGAGATGGGAATACCAGACCACCTGACCTGCCTCTTGAAAAATCTGTATGCAGATCAGGAAGCGACAGTTAGAACTGCACATGGAACAACAGACTGGTTCCAAATAGGGAAAGGACTACGTCAAGGCTGTATTTTGTCACTGTGCTTATTAACTTATATGCAGAGTACATCATGAGAATTGCTGGGGTGGATGAAGCACAAGCTGGAATCAAGATTGCTGGGAGAAATATCAATAACCTCAGATATGCAGATGACACCACCCTTATGGCAGAAAGCAGGGAGGAACTAAAAGGCCTCTTGATATAGAAACGAATGAAAATGAAAACACAACAACCCAAAACTTATGGGACACTGTAAAAGCAGTGCTATGGGGAAGGTTCATAGCATTACAAGCTTACCTCAAGAAACAAGAAAAAAGTCAAATAACTAACCTAACTCTACACCTAAAGCAACTAGAGAAGGAAGAAATGAAGAACCCCAGGGTTAGTAGAAGGAAAGAAATCTTAAAACTTAGGGCAGAAATAAATGCAAAAGAAACAAAAGAGACCATAGAAAAAATCAACAAAGCTAAAAGCTGGTTTTTTGAAAAGGTAAACAAAATTGACAAACCGTTAGCCAGACTCATCAAGAAACAAAGGGAGAAGAATCAAATCAACAAAATTAGAAATGAAAATGGAGAGATAAAAAAAAAAAGAAAGAAAATGGAGAGATCACAACAGACAACACTGAAATACAAAGGATCATAAGAGACTAGTACCAGCAGCTCTATGCCAATAAAATGGACAACTTGGAAGAAATGGACAAATTCTTAGAAAAGTATAACTTTCCAAAACTGAACCAGGAAGAAAGAGAAGATCTTAACAGACCAATCACAAGCACGGAAATCGAAACTGTAATCAGAAATCTTCCAGCAAAGAAAAGCCCAGGACCAGATGGCTTCACAGCTGAATTCTACCAAAAATTTAGAGAAGAGCTAACACCCATCTTACTCAAACTCTTCCAGAAAATTGCAGAAGAAGGTAAACTTCCAAACTCATTCTATGAGGCCACCATTACCCTAATTCCAAAACCAGACAAAGATGCCACAAAAAAAGAAAACTACAGGCCAATATCACTGATGAACATAGATGCAAAATCCTTAACAAAATTCTAGCAAACAGAATCCAACAACATATTAAAAAAAATCATACACCATGACCAAGTGGGTTTTATCCCAGGAATGCAAGGATTCTTTAATATCCACAAATCAATCAATGTAATACACCACATTAACAAATTGAAAGATAAAAACCATATGATTATCTCAATAGATGCAGAGAAAGCCTTTGACAAAATTCAACACTCATTTATGATTAAAACTCTCCAGAAAGCAGGAATAGAAGGAACATACCTCAACATAATAAAAGCTATATATGACAAACCCATAGCAAGCATCACCCTCAATGGTGAAAAATTGAAAGCATTTCCCCTAAAATCAGGAACAAGACAAGGGTGCCCACTCTCACCACTACTATTCAACATAGTGTTGGAAGTTTTGGTCACAGCAATCAGAGCAGAAAAGGAAGTAAAAGGAATCCAGATTGGAAAAGAAGAAGTGAAACTCTCACTGTTTGCAGATGACATGATCCTCTACATAGAAAACCCTAAAGACTCTTCCAGAAAATTACTAGAGCTAATCAATGAATATAGTAAAGTTGCAGGATATACAATTAACAACAGAAATCTCTTGCATTCCTATATACTAACAACGAAAAAATACAAAGAGAAATTAAGGAAACAATACCATTCACCATTGCAACAAAAAGAATAAAATACTTAGGAGTATATCTACCTAAAGAAACAAAAGAGATGGACAGGGAGGCCTGGTGTGCTGCAGTCCATGGGGTCGCAGAGTCAGACATGACTGAGCGACTGAATTGAACTGATACCACTGTAAAACTTTGCAATTTCAGCTGTGGGTTATAGGCCTGTAGCACTGATATTACCTGGGATCTTGCTAGAAATGCAGAGTCTTAGATCATACAAAACCTGCATTTCAACAAGATTCCTGGTTGTTTCATACGTACATTAAAACTGGGGACTTGCAGATGCAGAGGATCCTAGAACATAGAGTTATGAGAATTAATAATCTTACTTCCTAGACACCATTGTATATTTAACCTTCCTGGCATAGCCATTTTTGCTTTCTCAGCACTTTTTCATTTCTTTATATTCTCTAAGTTATCATATGTTGCTCTTCTCATTCCATCTGTAGCACAAAATATTACATATCTCTAAGATCTAGAAAATTGTAGCTGATCAGTCATCCACTGCCTTTTCTGTCTTCATTCAAAATA
Organism: Muntiacus reevesi; assembly: GCF_963930625.1. Classification (NCBI taxonomy): domain Eukaryota; kingdom Metazoa; phylum Chordata; class Mammalia; order Artiodactyla; family Cervidae; genus Muntiacus; species Muntiacus reevesi. The sequence goes on from NC_089264.1 coordinate 298,077, forward strand.
TCTTATTTAATTTTGAAAAGCTGTATTAAACTTAGTTTCTAATTCCTTAGAATAAACAGATACTAACACAAATATAAACTGAGACATATTAATTAACCAATGTTTATCTTTAATAGGAATCATGTACATCTTACTTTCTCAAAATTTCTATCCAGTTATTTAGATAATTTTGTTATGTGACGTGCTTACTTTTCTAGATTCTTTTCTAAGAAGTATTTTGCTATCTGCCTTTTCTTTAAATAAGAGCCATAGCACCTCAGGTAAAATTAACCTTGGTCTGTTAACACAAACATTAGACAGTGTTTGGTCTTTAGATGTTTAAATATATTTATATCTGTAACATTCTGGAGAGGGAGGTCACTGTTGTGTGGAATATCAGCTCTGAAAATACTTGGCTTGAACCTCGAGCAATCCAACCAACCTTGGATCTTCTTTGTCTCCAGATCATCTACAAATGTTAAGGTTTTTTCCTATGTCAATAAAGAATATACACACACATATGAGTTTGATTTTGTTTTTAAATTAAACGTGGAGCTAATATAAAATAAGATTTATAAGGTATGTGTAAGGTATCAAGTATCATAGTACAATGAAATCCATGTAGCCACTGCCCAGTTTAAGTAACATAACATACCTTTAAAATCCTGCCCCTGCTAGATACCATAATCTTCCCTTCCTGCTCCCTAATCACTCTAGAATTTTATGATCATTTCCTTGCTTTTTCTCAGTTATACAACACTTGTAACTCTAAATACTGTTTATTTTGAACTTTTATATTAATAGAATCATATGATATATATTCTGTGACTTTTTTTTTTTAAACCTGACATTATTTTCCTGGTATTCATCTGCAGTAATTTTTGTAGATAAAATTCACTTATTCTCACTACTCTATTGGCAAATACTGAATACACCTTAATTTATCCATCTACTACTAATGGAAAGTTGGATTATTTGCAATTTTTTGCTATTACAACTGTACTGAGGGACTTTCCCAGCAGCCTAGTGGCTAAGAATCCGCCTTCCAATGCAGGGAATGCGGGTTGATCCCTAGCCCAGGAACTGGGATCCCATAGGCCATGGGACCTGAGCCTGAGCGCCACAACTAGAGAGAAGCCCACAGGCTGCAGTGAGGATCCTGACGTAACCAAAAGTAAAATAAATGTCAGAAAAGTGAAGCCGCTGCACTGACAGGGTCTTTGTGTTTATGCATTAAGGACACGAGTCTCTTTATGGCAGTGATTCAGTCCTCACTGAGTACCACTGACTGACTATGTTTTACGATAAATGACATGTAATAATTCTTCTGTATTGATTCTATAAGGACTTGCTTTCATACAAATGACAGCACATGATAAATTTAAGAATAATATTACCACATTTCAACTTTTTGGAAAATGTATTTCAGACTGTTACACAGAATCACATGATCCTCAAAATTCAAGTTTACAACTGATCTTCACAAGACCCTTATCCATATACACAATAGTTATTCAGAAGGAAAAATTCGATACAGTATTTTAGTAGTTACGTGATTTGTAACCAATACTGAATTACTGAAAGCCGAAGAACTCTCAATGAATTACATATAGGATAACCATTCTCAAATACAAGAAGCGAGACAATAAAGGAAAATTTTCTGTTCAGTCGTAGAAAAATGATAAAGGCATTTATGATGAGATAAATGCTTTAAGTTAGTACACAACCTACTGGGTGAATAAAACTGCCACACTGGTTGGTAGTTTTCCTCTTGAATATATGTGGTATGGCATCATCCATTTTGGAGAAGAAAACGGCAACCCACTCCAGTATTCTTGCGTGGAAAATTCCATGGACAGAGGAACCTGGTGGGCTACAGTCCATGGGGTTGCAAAGAGTCAGACACAACTGAGCATGCACACATTACCCAATTATCTGACATTAAGTAATACGTAAAATTTCAAGTCGGAGTTCTCAAAACGGTTGCTTGGTATTTTTGAATAGTGTCTGGTGTACTCAGAGTGTTTCTTTTCATTTATCTTTTCTTCTTTTATAAGGTTTAGTGGGACTGTGCAATGCTGGAGCAATAGTCCAGAATGTCCTGAATAGTGAATTCCATTGTAACACCAGATCCAGGATAACAGCGAGCTATCAAACCTTCAAAATGCTTGTACTGGCGAATGAATTCATCCTGCATGGAGTGCCACACCACCTACAAAATGAAAATGAGAGTCGCTAAACTGCAAGAGGAAACAATACATAACAAGAATGTAGAAATACTGTCAAGACATATTCTAAGCATTTAGGATAGCATAATTCACTTTCACACATTGGAGAAGGCAATGGCAACCCACTCCAGTGTTCTTGCCTTGAGATCCCAGGGACGGGGGAGCCTGGTGGGCCGCCGTCTATGGGGTCGCACAGGGTCGGACAGGACTGAAGTGACTTAGCAGCAGGATAGCATAATAGTTAATCACTGTGGATGGTGACTGCAGCCATGAAATTAAAAGATGCTTGCTCCTTGGAAGAAAAGCTATGACAAACCTAGACAACATATTAAACAGCAAAAACTTCACTTTGCTGACAAAGGTCTGTAGAGTCAAAACTATGGTTTTTCCAGTAGTCATGTAGAGATGTGAGACTTGGACCATAAAGAGGGCTGAGTGCCAAAAAACTGATGCTTTCGAACTGTGCTGGGGAAGATTCTTGAGTCCCTTGGACTGCAAGGAGATCCAACCAGTCAGTCCTAAAGGAAATCAACCCTGAATATTCATTGGAAGGATTGATGCTGAAGTTAAAGCTCCAATATTTTGGACACCTGATGTGAAGAGCCGACTCACTGGAAAAGACCCTGATGCTGGGAAAGATTGAAGGTGGGAAGAGGAGAAGGTGGCAGAGGATGAGATGGTTAGGTAACATCATCGACTCAATGGACATGAATGTGAGCAAACTCTGGGCAGTCCATGGGGTCGCAAAGAGTCGGACACGACTGAGCGACGGAGCTGAACTGGGAGAGAGTGAAGGACAGGGAAGCCTGGCGTGCTGCAGTCCACAGGGTCACAGAGTCACGTCTGAACGACTGAACAACAACAGTTAAGAATGTACATCCTGAAGGAAGATTCGTAACTCCTCGAGTGACCTTGAGTATGTTACACCACTCTTCTGTGCCTCAAGGCCCTCCTTATCTGTAAACTGGGTCGTGATAATAATACCTTCCCCACAGGTTCAAATGAGATTAAATGAGTGAATGTATGTAAAGTGCTCAGAACAGTGTTTGACACAGTAATGTTTATTACATTTCAGCTGTTATTGTATCTGTTCCAATAGCCAACACAGATGTGGCTATGCACTACTATGTATGAAATAAGACTAAGGATTAAATGAAACTTCACAGCAGATGAAAGTTTAATTTATCTAAAATTAAGGATGCAAAACACTTCTTGATGACATGGAGAACACCAAGATGAGTCAGACTAATCATGAGCAGTCAAAGGGATCTATAGTCTAGAAGTGGAAACTAAATTGCTGACAGATATAAGCAGAAATCAATACGACACTGTAAATCAACTGTACTTCAGTCAAGAAAAAGTAAACAAATGAACAGTCCCATCAGAAAATAAACCTTAGACAACTATCAAGGCAGAACCTGACACACACACACTGACACGGCAGCGCTGTCAATAGGCTACACTTACTCGACTTGTTTCACATCAGCACAGTGCAAAGGGCTTTATGCACGTATTATTCTATTTAAGTCTCATGACAACCTGGTGAGGGTGGGTACTATGAACGAACACCACTTCTATCTGCCAGTTCAAAGAGTGCCTTCTTCGAGGATTTTTCCTTGTAAATCCTAAATGTCACAAACCTTAAATTCCTAACAGTCAGCTTAAGACTATTTTACTAAACAGCTTTACTTACACTTTTTGCTTCTCATCTTTTAGCTCACAGTATTTCTTCCACTGGGAATGCCACTTCTATTTTATCTGTTAAGTTAGTATCTGACTTCCAGAGACTAACATAAATGCTTTCCTTCATGAAGCCTTCCATGATGCTAAAATCAAGAGTGATTCTTACTCATCTCTAACTGAGGTTTAAACCTGACTCTATCATACATTAGCTATGGGATCGTGGTCACATTACTCTACCTCTCCAAGCTCTGATTTTCACATGTATAAAATGGCAATGGCAATAATATTAGTGCCCACCTAGAGAGTACAGGTATTATTTCTGCTTTTCAAATAAGGAAACTGAGGCTCAGAGAGGTGAACTAACTTGCTCCAAACCAGGCAGTTTTACCTGGAGGCAGATTATGAACCCATATCCAGGCTCCCATGCTCACAATCACTCCACATTCCATTCCCTTACTACCTTCCAAACTAAAACAAAACACAGAAAGTCATGAAAAACCCGTCCCCAAACAAAAGCAAAACAACTTAATGTCTCAAAATGATACCACAGAAATATAAAATACACAGAGATAGCCATATAAACTTGTATAAATATTCCTTTTTTCCTCACAATTTACTAATCTTGTCTGCATTTTATATGGCGCTTTCCTCCTGCACTAAAATTAGAAAATGTATAGCATTTCTAGAGGAATATTTAGGGGAAAATAGATATATAAAAGGATGTGCAATCTAGGTAGGTTAAGAGAACTAAAGCATACCTGAAGTAAGTTCTCCTCTTCACATAAATGTTTATCAACCTTCTCGTAGAGGTTATCGAGACCTTTTTTCACTTCTTTTCCAGGAGACTCTTTAATAACTTTTCGGAGTTCTTGCTTGTTAAACGCAAGTTGATAGCTCACTTCCTCCTCTCTTATACCCTGTGCCACCCGAGCTTCCACACCTTCAAACAAATGCTTCAAGGAAATGAAAAGAAACAACGGCTAAGAACGGCTCTCACTACCACTTAAATTAAAAAAAAAAAAAAAAAATCTGATTATAAACTAGTATATATCCACTGTGTAAAAATCAGACGGTGTGTGAAAATATAAAGGATAAAATAATAATCAGCTATTATCACACTACTCAGAGATAAGTACTGTCAAAAGACTAGAATTCCCTCTAGTCTTTTGATGTGTGAGTATGAAAATGAGATTAATTTTGTATGCTATATTTTCCATTTAATATTTGATATGTTTTTCCCAAAGTATAAATTTTAATGGGTGCATCATGTTCCGTCCAATGACTATACTATGTTTATTCATTCCTTCAGTATTAAGTATTTAATATTTTTTACTTTTTCTCTTGAAGTTGGCAAAATCTACTCATCAAAAACAAAATCTATTATAAATACAGCTATAAATAACTTTCATACATAGGTATTTACCCACATTTTTGATGACTGTCCAGCATAAATTTCTAGGACTATAATTCCTCAGTTGAGGAGTGTAATTGTTAAGCATTCTGAAGACTCTTCATATACACAAATTGCTTCCCAGAAAAGTTCAGTTACTTTATATTTCTGTCAGCAGTATATGACACTATTTAATCTTATCATACTATCATCAGCATTATCATAACTAAAGAAAAATCTTTGTCATTTTGAAAAGTGAAAAAGGGGGACTTTCCTGGCAGTCCAGTGGTTAAGACTCTGCCCTTCCAATGCAGACGGCATGGATTGGATCCCCGGTGGACGGACGGGGATGGGGAACTAAGATCCCACATGCCAAGTGGTGTAGCCAAAAAAAAAAAGTAAGAAAGGTTTATTTGTCATTTTATTTCAATATTCTTCAGCTAGCAATGAAGTTTATCTGCTTTTCATATGCTCAGTAAGTACATTCAGAACCCATACCCATTTATATATTGGGATCCTAGTGCTTTCCTGACTGATTTTAAAAAGATCTTTTATATTTAGCATCCTGACTCTTGTACTGTTATAAATATTCTTCTCAGGCTGCCTTTTAAGTGTAAGTGGTTTTTTAACATGTATATTGGCAAGTCTTTACTTGAGCACAACATGATTTAATACTGACAAGTCAAATCCCCTCTCTACTATTCTCTAAAATTTTCTTAGCAATTATTTATTTATTCTTCATTAAATTACTACATTTTTAATAATAATTTTCTAGACAAATCTGTTCCAGATATTTAAATTTTTTTTCTACACAGATTTTAATTAATGTATTTATTTTTCTACACAGATTTTTAATTGGTTATTATAACATATAGGAAACAAACTGTTTTTTGATATATATATATACCTTGACTAGGTTAAAAAACCTACTTTACTTTACAAGATGAAATAACTCCCACATGTCACACACAGGTGATTGTAAGCCCGAGGGCCTCCCAGGTGGCGCAGTCACAGACTCCGCCTGCCAGCAGGAGACACAAGAGGCCCGGATCTGACCCCTGGGTGGTAGGATTCCGTGGAGAAGGAAATGGCAGTCCATTGCAGTATGATTCTCTTTCCATATGTCTTTATGTTTCGGTCTTACTGCATTGGCTAGAGCTTCTCTAACAATGTTACATAATAAAGGATTTATCAATGTGTCTGCTCTAAATTTGATTTCAAAGGAAGTTCCTTTATGTTGCAGTTACGCATCATGCAGGCTTTAGGTCTGAGACAGACCCTTTACCCTAAAGGAATATCTGCCTGTTCTTCAGTTTACAAGGCACTGGTTCTGCATTTGAATTGCTGACAACAGACAGACAATTTTTATTTGACTCTAACTTCAAAACAAAGATGACGAATCACACTGTGGACCTAATTTGTTAGAAGGGTCCATTTAAGCTTCTACTATGTTGCAAAGTTCTCTAAAACTACCATTTCTCATGTTTAAAGATCAGATTTGCTCTGGGGAATGACAAGTCAAGAAAGGAAGGATAAAGAAAAGGCAATGAATAAAACAATTTTTTATTTTCTTTTTATCTTGATAGAATTTTCAAAATCTTCATCTGAGCTAGGGATAAAGGTTAGCCATTTACGAGGTAAGAAATGGAAGACTGGTATAATGGAAAAGGCTAAATCTATGGTTAATCCCCCTGCTTTGCTACCTGTCAATTACTATAACTTTTTATTTACTTCCAATTTCTTCATTTGTAAAACAAGGATAATGCTATCTTACCCCACATCATCGTTTACAAGAATTAAAAGAAATAATGTATATAAAACATCTAGCAGTGTCTGAGCAGCTTCAATATCTCAGTCCATCCTTCCTTATCCTCCTGCACCCACCAATGAATGAGCAAATTTAAATGTCTGTTGTGTTACTCACATCTAAACACAGGTTCAAAACCAAGAAAAAAATACTGAATGAAAATATGCTGACATTTAGCTTTTCAAGAGGTTGTCCTAAAGAGTATATGACATAAGACTGAAGGTGATCTGTGTTTTTTTGTTTGGCTTCTTTTTTTTTCAGCTTCTAGACATGAGATTTTCAAACGAGAAAGTGTTGCAAAAATATGGTGGAAGTTTTCCATCATGAGGACATCCCTGGGGGTCTTCTGGCTTTCGTTCGCTACTTTCTCCACTAAAACAAAAATGGAAAAAATGTAACGATGACCTGGTATGACTATGACCACATTTAGCTATGGAAAAATTACATGATTTTTTTCATTTATAACTTTAAGAAGTAAGCACATTTCTGGACTTAATCAAATAAAACATACTGTATTGAAGGATCGACCTAAACCTAAATAAAAAATCATTCTAAAACAGTTATATATATATATATATATATATATATATATATATATATATATATATATGGCTAAATTTGGATTCCTATTTCACATCTTTAGCCAACCAAATTCTAAATTGTTCAAGTGCTTAAAATGTCAAAGGCAAATAAATGAATGCAATTGTAAGTACTAAGAAAAATAAACCTAATTAAAGAAATAATTCTGTGGTAGTACGAACTTTCTAAGAATGGCCCAAAACTGAGAAGTCATAAAGAGAAAGATGAATAAACTTAACATATAATTTGGAAGCTCTTACACAGTAAAACATACCATAAGCAAAACTGAATTATATCCTTCTAGGTTAACAAAGGATAACAAGACTGATAATACCGAGAAATACTGGGTCTTGAGGCAGATGTGACAGAAACTTTCACCAAACACTCAAAGGACCAAACTGGTATAATCTTTCTATGTGGTTATTTGGCAGAAACTCAACAGACACAAAACTTCTGACCCAGGAATTATTTCTAATAACTGATCCTAGGGAAATCATTGGACAATATACAGAAATATACAGAAAACTGGAAACAAACCAAATGCCTGTTAACAGAAGATCTGCTAAGTAAACAATGACAGATGGAACTCTATGTAATCATCAGAAGTGACTACGGTTATCTGTATCAGGAGACAAGGACAGACACTAGAATCACAGAGTCTAGCAGGTTCCAAACAGGGTGTAAGGTGTGAGAAACATTTCAAATTACAGAACACACAATATGTGCATGTCTGTCAGGGAGAGAGATATACTGAAAAGTTCACACAGGTAAAAATTAAATGTTAACCTTTGTATGATGAGATTACAAATTACCTTTAGTTTCTTCTTGATTTTTAAAGTCAGTGTGCTGATTTTGGGGGGTATGTAATGAGCATATACTACTTTACAATCAGACAAAGCAAAGCTACTTTGAATTTTAAAAGAAATATCAACCATATAAACATTCAATCATGTAATTTATCATCTTTCCCCTAAACCTGTTTCCACCAAAAATGTATTATCTCTAACTGTTGAGATAATTCTACTTTGGTCATTTTTTTTAGTTTTAAAAATTCCTGAATTGATGCAGTCAGATCATTTATTTCAAATTAAACACATCCACACTGTTTCTGTAACTTAACTGTGTGATCTGACATAGCTAGATGATGAATTACACTATTTTAGCATTAATTTGGGCTTCCCTGGTAGCTCAGCTGGTAAAGAATCGGCCTGCAATGCAGGAGACCCAGATTCAGTAACTGGCTCGGGAAGATCCCCTGGAGAAGGGATAGGCTACCCACTGCAGTATTCTTGACCTTCCCCGGTGGCTCAGATGGTAAAGAAACCACCTGCAATGTGGGAGGCCTGGGTTTGATCCCGGGGTTGGGAAGATCCCCTGGCTGATTGCACGGCAACCCGTGCCAGTATTCTTGCCTGGAGAATCCCATGGACAGAGGAGCCTGGTGGGCTACAGTCCATGGTGTTGCAAAGAGTCGGACATGACTGACTGACTAAGCACACACACATACAGACATCACTGTTGATCAGCTCAAGAAGACTCCTGCTAAAATGCGAATGTAATCCACAAGGTCATTTTTGTGTTTAAAAAATGAATTTCAACTTTGCATACTGATAGCCCATATGAACCCTAAAATATAAGTAGTTCCTGGTAAATACAAAAGGGTTTTACACACTGTTTTTCAAATTTAAGAAATCTTTATTATTATTATTATTTTTAATATATATATATATTTTTATTTACTTGTGCCAGGACTTCATCGCTGCATGTGGGATCTGGTTCCCTGACCAGGGATTGAACCCAGGTTCTCCACATTGGGAGTGTGGAGTCTTAGCCACTGGACCACCAGAGAAGTCCCAAATTTAAGAAATCTTTAATTTCAGAAAACTTAAAAAAGACTAGAGACTATGGAAAATAATGAACACATCTGTCTCCCAACTTCTAACTTAATCAGAAATAATGAAAACAACTGACCAAAAACACCAGAAATAAGGAAAACCACCACCAAAAACTTCTTCATAATGTAACAAAAGTTTACCATTAACAAATACTCCTCTGATAAGTTTAGTATATGCTTTATCTAGATCTCCACGACACTCAGCATTTTTAAAGATTGATTCTGCGAGTCCAGCAAATTCTTCAAATTCAGCAACAAACGGGAGAATTCCTACTTTACTCTTCTTTGAGATCTTTACTTCTTCCATTTGCCTTATTTGGTTACTCTAAAGTTAGGCAGAAAGCAAGGGAGAAAAATAGCTAAGCAACTTAGAAACAACGTACAATTAAAAGTAAATATATATACCACAAAGGCATGATGTAATTTAATACCTAGAACATTTCGGACATTTACTAATCAAAGATTAACACAATATGGATAACTATGAAAAACTATTTCTAGAGATTAAAAAGTACATAGATATCATTGAAGGAACTAAAATCAAGGGGAAAAATCCAAATTATTCAAAACAAAATGCACTCAAAGCTTGTGAACCTCAGGTCTTTGTTTCAAGTAAAAACAACCAATGAACACTTCTATCATTTATAAAAGGTAAGTATATAATGATTGCCCACTTTGGGGCAGAGCAGATACCAGAGCACACACAGGATCTCTCAAGATTATTTCTGGTTGGTGTCTATATAGTCAAGTTGAGAACCACAACCATTTCCAAATCCCATCAGCCTAAAATTTGTTTGGATAGAGAAGTTCTATGTTTTGGGGGTATGAGCACAGAGGAGAACAGGTACTTCTACTGTGGATTTGCATTATATAGTTTTCCATGTACCTATTAGTCATTCACTCTAAATCAGTATAGCAAAGTACTTGTGTAAGATGGATACAAAGTAACAAATAGACATATAGACAGAACATAGACACTTTGGTTCAAAATAATCAATTATGATTCTGTGTACTTCCAGGGGATCTAGTTCTATTCCCAGTAAGAAGTACACTGCCCAAGTGTTGAGTCATTTTCAACTCCTACCTAAAATTTCATTGTGCTGAGATTCTGGGGGTATAACCTGAAAACCATATGACATGTAGAGATTAGAAAAGTAACCGTTCTTTTGTTCAATATGGTATTGGAAGTCCTAGACATAGCAATCAGACAGGAAAAATAAATAAAAGGAATCCAAATTGGACAAATCATTCTAAAACCTGTATGGAAACACAAAAGATCGTAATGCCAAGGCAAGCTCAAGAAAGAAGAACAAAATCAGAGGTATTATGCTCCCTGATTTCAAACTATACTACAAAGTTACAGTCATCAAACAATATGGTACTGGTACAAAAACAGACATGTACATTAACAGAACAGAGCGCCCAGGAATAAACCCATCCTTATACGGTTAATTAATCTATGACAAAGAAGGCAAGAATATACAATGAGGCAGAGACACCCAGATCATACCATTTTCAAAGGTTAAAGGGTACAAAACCACATCACTGTAGTGTGAGGAATCCTGAAAAGCAAAGTAAATGCAGGTAAGAAATGTACTGGAGTGCAGTGTCCAGCTTGGTAGTACTTGATATGTTTCTAATTTTATCCCTAGTTCTTGGCAGGCTAATCTTTTTAGCCCTGTTCCTTGAAGAACACTTTGGGCTTGGCCACCAGATGAAAGTACTAAACTCAGATACCATCTATTCCACTTTCTGCAGTTGTCTGACATTCATTCTTTGGCTCAATACACAGAGAACCATTCACTACTCTTTCAAGGTATGCTTTAGGTCCAGATCTTGTCCCAAGTACCAAAAACATGTAACACTTACTGAGCACACACAACTGACGACACTGTGAAAAGACTTGATTTAAATTAAGAAACAGATTGATGATAACCAACAGAAGGAACCATCCTCTTCCCTTTAGTGACAAGGTCCATCTTTTAGAAATACATGCAATTTAGGGAAAAAACACGACTTTATACCTTTGTCTAGGTTAATTTAACTAAATTTCTTCACTTCCCAGTTTTGAGAGGAACACGAACATTCTTCAGCAAACTATTACTAATTACCACTATTGTTCCCTGGTGACTCAGATGGTAAAGCATCTGCCTACAATGTGGGAAACCTGGGTTCGATCCCTGGGTCGGGATGATCCCCTGGAGAAGGAAATGGCAACCCAGTCCAGTACTCTGGCCTGGAAAATCCCATGGACGGAGGAGCATGGTAGGCTACAGTCCATGGGGTCGCAGAGAGTCGGTCACGACTAAGCGACTTTACTTTCACTTTCATTACTGTCATCATCATCATCATCATCATCACCATTACAAGCAATTAGTTACAAGCTCTTATTCTGTACCAGGCAATGTGCTAAGCACTTCATTTGAACCCATGTCTACATCTCCCTGACACTATTATATCTTACACTTCTAACAATTACATTCAACTGGATTGAGAGGTATTATATTAAAGTTTTATATACTAGCTTTATTCACTGATAAGAGCAAGAAAATCTTCATATTCTAAAAATGTACAGTGTTCTCATGGTTAATGTTCTAGCTATTCTTATTCTATGTCACATAGGACTCATTATCTTAGACTTTGGTAATTCTTTATTTTCTTTTTGGCAATCAGCTTACAATCAGACCTTACAGGTTTATCATCACTTCTGAAGAAAGCTGGGCAGGGAAGAGGATAAGTGGCCAAATTTCATAATATTTCAAATGCCAGTGCAATCATTTGGTGGGGAAGGAGGGTTAACAAGTCTGTTGAGGTGACATTTACGTTTCTACGGATGGCTTTTAAACTTTCAGAAATCAGTAAGCATTATTTTTAAAAAGTATAAAAGATGAAGTGGATTTTAATCACCCTTAATATTTTTATTATTCTCTCATTATTCTATGGGCTTCCCTGGTGGCTCAGCCGGTAAAGAATCTGCCTGCAAAGCGAGAGACCTCGGTTCGATCCCTGGGTTGGGAAGATCCCCTGGAGGGAATGGCTACCCACTCCAGTATTCTTGTCTGGATAATTCCATGGACAGAGGAGTCTGGCAAACTACAGACCATGGGGTCACAAAGACTCAAACATGACTGAGTGACTTTCACTCACTCATTATTCTATGGCTATTCAAGCACTGGATTTAACTTAGAGGTTACATAGTAGAATAATTCAGATGATAAATACCTATTTTTACATATTAATACTAAATATATTCATAAAATGAAACTCTTTTTAGAACCTGGCCCAATCCTCTTCATATCTATAAGCTTACCAAAACCTAACAGAAAAAATAAAGTTAATGATTTTTTTCCCTATTAGGAGAAAAATGATAACTACCAAAAGTTGTCATAAGAACAATTTATTCTTAAAGCAATATGATTAAAGCTATTGAACTGAAAAAAATACTTTAATCAATTAAAATAACCCAAATATTAATTACCCTATTGTGATATATTAAAAGAAGAAAAACAATAAATTCAAGTTTCAGTTGCTTCATTAAATCTATGGTCACTAATTGGTCACCTGGGATTTCAGTTACTTAGTGGATCTCGGGTGTAATCGCTGCTGCCTCTGTGTCAGTCACTCCAGGACTGGCCATGGTTCACAGTGTAGACGGGACACAACTTGGCACTAGCCTGCTCCTGGACACTGCAGCCAATACCCTGCTGCAAGGCGTGGGGACAGGAACAGTAGGTCCCCTGGTGGGAAGCCAGAAGTCTTTGAAACACACACACACACACACACACACACACACACACACACACACACACACACAGATACTCTGCAATGGTTAAGAGTTCTAAGTTACTGAAAAAAAAAATACCCAACTTACAATACATTTGTCAAAGTTCCTTTTGACAGTCACCAAAACATTTCCCAGTGTAGTGCTCAGAAAAGAAGCGGGGTCCACTTTCTGTGCAGTCCACACATGGCGACTCATTTTGACTAGCATGTCAAGGGAGTTAAAGCTATCGATTTTGTCTCCTAATGCAATCAAGTTGTTCAGTTCTGGCTCAATGCAGCGAAATATTTTAATCATCATCTGGCGGATCATATCTTTCCTGTTCAGAAATACAAAACAGAATAGTTAGTACAAGCTTCAGGTGCATTTACCTTTAACTTTAATCCACTCGGTATACACAAATGACTAAAATTTGATATATCAACTAACACTGTCCAAATAGTTAATTATTCTAGAGTGGTTTCCAACATAAACATATTTTTTTGAGGTTGCATTTTTATCACTCAAAATAACGTCCTTTGTAGAACTGGGTCCTGAAATGTGCTTTGTGATTTCTGAGAAATACACTACAATTCAAATGCAACTTCCTACCAGCAAACATCAAAATTGACTGCATTTGTGTGATTACAAGAGCAAAGAAAAGCCAAAGAGCCATAAAGGGGACCAAGTTTACTTCATTGAGAAGCTCTGTAACACACTGGGCACACAGATCGGTGCTCTGAGTGTTGTCAGCTATGGACAGTAATCTGGACTCCTCACTGGGCAGCATTCCTTCCTGCTCAATTGAAAGTTTACTTTTTTTTCACAATAAACAACAGATAGTAACAAACACATACTCAGATGAAACAGGCAGCGGTGGGCCAGCATTATGTTGCCGTGACAAAGTTCCTCCATCTGTGTCCTCTGCTTCAGGCTGCAAAAATTATTCAGATACTTCACATAATAAAAGGCTAACAAATTGAAGAGTTTAGTTTATATAGCAATAGCCTGCTCAGTCTCCAAATTCTTAGGAGAGAATGTATGATGAGAAATAATGATTTTTAAAGGTAGTATTATCAATGAAATTATATAATTTAACATGTTGCTTCAGAATGTTCAGGAGAAGCTTTGTTTTCAGATTTTATCTGAGAATGAGAAGCTGTGTTTGCTTCTGAGCACATTTAGGGGGGGTGGGGCGGGAGAGAAAGGTAGAGGAGACTCAGAGGGAGTGCAGGAACGAGGGGACAATTTAATAAAAAGCTGAAAATATCTAGGGACATGTTCAAGGGAGAATTTTGAAAATTAAAATCATTCTAATAAAATTAATCATCCTAATAAAACTTGAGCATAAAAAATGCTGTCAGAAGTTCTTACAGAAACTAACAAATTTACTAGCAATTACCATCTACAAGAACAAACCCCCTAACCATCTGAAAGACTTAATTTTGAGCACTGTTTTTATATGTTAGTTCTTTTAAAGATCATCTTAATTTTAAAAAAATCACTCGATTTGCATTGTGTTTTTAAGTTCTTTAAAATACTCTAGCAAATGGCTCATTTTATTTTCTTACATTTATGCCACCAGAGAGCCATGTTCAATAGGCATTATTATACCCATTACATAGATGAGGAAAAGTAGGGATTAAATAATTAGTTTATGGTCTTGAAAGGTTGTTGCTGAACGATAAGACGCGGGATTCTTGGCCTCCGGAGGAGACGAATTCAATTCGGGGCCAGAGACGAGGCTGGATCGCTCAGAGCTTTTGTGTAATAAAGTTTTATTAAAGTATAAAGGAGATAGAGAAAGCTTCTGACATAGGCATCAGAAGGGGGCAAAAGAGTACCCCCCTCCTAGTCTTTAGCTGTATGGTATATAGTCACTCACAGTCCGTTAATGAAAAGAAAGGAATGTCATAAAATCTAGAATGGCACCAGATAATTCATCCCAGGCCATAAAACTATTGACTTGCACCTTGTACCAACAAATAGTTTCGTTTACATAGATTAGGGGAACAATACCTGAACAAGTAAGTTAGGCCCTTTGGCGGAACCAACTTGAAGATGGAGTCTGGGGTTCATTAACATAGCTTAAGACAACATTTCCATACGAAAAAGAAATGTATTGGTTAACTCAAGGTTTGGGAGTAGTTAGCTTTAGGTGAGACCAGGTGTCATGGCCACACAGAATGTTAGGAGAAACCTCCTTTTAATTTTGTATAGAGAAGGAAAAACAGATCGCTGGTTTGTTCTTTTCTGCCGGTTAAGAGAGATAAAAATGTCTGGCACTTACAGTCTCATACCTCCATTTGGAGACCCCTGGCCTTCCTGCCTGTTACTCTCTCATTCCCCCCTTTTCTTTTAGGAGAATTATGTTGCCTAGGGAAAAGGGGCGTCGTTTTCATTCCATAACTGCTTCTGAGCTGACAAGGGGCGTTGTCCCTAAATTGGTGAGGCAACATATTCTCCTAATCCTCATAGTGAGGATGTCTGATCCAGGGGCCCCAAATAGTAATCGGAAGAAGCTGCAGTGATAGCAGGAGTTTGAGCAACCATTTGTAACTTAAAAGCTTTCATGCGACTAGAAACAAATCCAGTTACACAGTTACAGATGCAGGGAGCAAAGAGCAAAAACAAAACAATCAGAATTATTGTAATTAAGATAGTTTTCCACCATGGGGAACTAGTTAATGTCTCCCAAAGTGAGGCGATTGAGGCTTCAGGAGTATCCATGGCCCCAATCATCTTGTTCATGTGTTTAGTAAAATGAGTAACATTAGTGCTCATATCAGGTATATATGTACAGCATTGAGTATGAATGATGGCACAAGTTCCTCCTTGTGCAGCAAAATAGTGATTAAACTGAGACAGTGTATAATCAAAATTAAAAGTCACATTATGTCCATAGTTAAGGTACAGAGTATTACACCAGTTCATTCTAGGGTTGTTAGATGTCATCAGACGAAGAAGAGGCATCACATGTGATTGTTGTCGAAGGTATTCGCAGACTTGGAGAAAGTCTTTTCCTTGAAGTGGAGATGTCCACCATGGGAAGCCTTCCACTGATGAAGAGGGGAGTGCTCCGCAGACCCAACAGTTAGACCGATTGTGGAATGCAGCATAGGAGTGAGCCCAGGACAGGAAGGCACTGTCTTGAGGATCAAAGGGCAGACTCAGGATTTCTGGAGTCAGCAGAAGTAGGCTCACATAGATTATCAGGCCCATCTGAAACATACAAAGTCAGAGCATAGAAAGTAAAAACAAAAAATGACATCACTTAGTTCTGGTCAGGGTGCCACCTCTTGACTCGAGTGTGATGTACCCAAGAATCAATTCCTGGCACTTTGACAGCTGTGGGAGAAGAAAGAATAACCTGGTAAGGGCCTTCCCAGAGGGGCTCGAGGGATGAGCCCCCAGATCCCAATGTTTTTGTGAGGACCTCGGTTCCTGGCTCAAATAGAGGCTTGCTGGATTCAGAGGCTGGGTCAGGAGTCGTCTCCCGGAGTTCTGTTAATGCCTGTTGAAAAGCTGAGAGCTGAGTTACATAATTAGTTAGCTCTAAGGCTTCAGGATCTATAACAATGTCTGTGCGTAAGAAAGGCCTTCCATAAATACATTCAAAGGGGGACAGTCCCTCCTTTTTGGGGGCAGTTCCAGCCCTCATTAAAGCTATGGGTTTCTTGAGTTAATTTGCGCAGATGTCTTTTGATAATGTCATTAGCTTTTTCAACCTTTCCTGAGGATTGGGGTCTCCAGGAACAGTGTGAGTGATACTCTATTCCTAGAGCTTTAGACACCCCCTGAGTTACAGCAGCTTTAAAGGCGGAGCCATTGTCACTCTGAAGGCTCCGTGGCAGCCCAAACCTGGGGATGATTTCATGGATTAAAATCTTTATAACTTCCTTAGCTTGTTCACTACGACAGGGGAACGCCTCAATCCATCCAGTAAAAGTATCCACCCAAACTTGTAAGCAAGAATATCCATTAGGTTTTGGCATATGAGTAAAATCAATTTCCCAGTCCTCTCCAGGATACTTTCCCTTTCGTTGTAATCCAGATTTTGCTAGCCTTTCCGTCTTTGGGTTATTTTTCTGACAAACCTCACACCGTTTGATAATGTTTTTTAAAGTTTTCATTATATTTTTACCTTCAAACAAACGAGAAGTCATCTGGCAAGTACTTTCTACACCCAAATGAAAACTCTGATGTAAACCCTTAAGAATTTTCCACTGAGCATTTTCAGGAATTATTAATCGTCCATCCTCGGACTGTAACCATCCTTTATCAGTAATCTTTGCTCCTCTTTTCTCATATCTTTTTAATTCTTCCTCAGTATATTGTGGTTTTTCTTGTTCTACAGGACCTGTCCATATCAAAGGCGTCTGTAGGGAGGGGGTTTCATAAAGTGCCGCTTTTTTGGCTTGAGAGTCTGCTAACAGGTTACCGGTGGCTACTTTACTCCCATCCCTGCTGTGCCCTTTGCAATGCATAACCGCTACTTCTTTAGGACAATAGATAGCAGTTAAAAGTCTCTGGATCTCTCTGAAATGCTTAATAGGTTCCCCTGTTGCTGTTTGAAACTGTCTTTCTTTCCATACTGCAGCATGAGCATGCAAAGTCAAATAAGCATACTTAGAATCAGTGTAGACATTTACTCGCTGCCCTTTGCTTAACTCTAGAGCTCGGGTCAGAGCCACAAGCTCCGCTAACTGGGCGCTGGTTTCCTGGGGGAGAGATTTCGCTTCTAAAACCTGTTCAGCCGTCACCACAGCATAACCTGCTTTACGCTTTCCATCCCGAACAAGAACTGCCATCTGTAAATATTTCCATGTCAGGATTGTCTAATGGGGTATCCATTAGATCTTCCCGAGCTGCATAGTTTAAAGTTAGAAATTGGGAACAATCGTGATCAGGTGTTTCATCTTCCTTCTCAGGAAGGAAAGTAGCAGGATTTAAATTTCTACAAACTTAAAGCTTAGTTACTGGTCCTTCTAACAACAGTGACTGATATTTAAGAAGCCTACTGTCTGTCATCCAAATGTTAACCTTAGAATTTAAGATTCCACTCACATCATGAGAAGTCAGTACAGTAAGGTTTCGTCCAGTAATTATTTTTAAAGCTTCAGGTGCTAATAAAGCAGCTGCCCCAATTACTCTTAGGCAGTGGGGCCACCCACGTGCAATTACATCTAATTCTTTGCTTAGATAAGCAATAGGTAGCTGGTGAGGCCCCCGGGGTTGTGTCAAAACTCCCAAGGCCATACCTTTCCTTTCAGTGACAAACAAGTTAAATTCTGACCCTGTGGGCAAACTCAAAGCTGGAGCTTGCAGGAGAGCAGTCTGAAGAACCTTAAAAGCCTTTTGAGTATCTGGAGACCAAACCAGTTTGTCAGTTTGGGCCTGCTGAGTTTCAGCTATAAGTTTATATAAAGGCCGGGCAAGTTCTCCATAACCCGGAATCCAAATACGACAGTAGCCTGTGATTCCCAAAAATCCTCTCAATTGCCTTAAAGTCATAGGTAGGGGATGGTTTAGTATAGGTTTAATTCTCTCGGGGCCTATGGCCCTAGTCCCTTCTGATATGATTAGGCCCAGATATCTAACAGATTGTTGACAAAGCTGAGCCTTTTCTCTTGATGCCTTGTAACCGCAGCCTGCCAGAAAGTTTAAGAAATCTTCTGAGGCTCGTGAACAAGCTTCCTCTGTCTCAGCACAGAGCAAAATATCATCTACATATTGTAACACTACTGCTTTAGAGCTATTAAAGTTTTGTAGATCCCGTGACAAACTTTGTCCAAATAAGTGGGGACTGTCACGAAATCCCTGGGGCAAAACTGTCCAGGTTAACTGAGAAGCTGGCTGAGTAGGGTCTTCAAAGGCAAATAGAAATTGACTTTCCTCTGCCAAAGGCACTGAAGAGAAGGCATCTTTTAAATCAATTACTGAAAAATATTTGGCTCGTTCAGGAATTTCAGACAGTAGCGTATAAGGATTAGGCACCACGGGGTGTAAAGGAACCACAGCCTCATTTATTATTCGTAAATCTTGAACTAATCTCCACTTATCATTTGATTTTTTTACACCCAAAATAGGAGTGTTGCATGGACTGTTACAGGGAACTAATAGTCCCTGCTCCTTTAAATTTTCAATGATGGGTTTTAACCCTTCCTTAACTTCAGGTTTCAGTGGATACTGCTTCTTATGTGGGAATAAGTGTGGGTCTTTGGAGCTTGACAACTACAGGAATAGCATTTTGTGCTCGACCCACAGATTTTCCATCAGCCCATACTCTAGGATTCACATTTTCTTCAACTAAAGGGAGAGAAAGGGAGGGCTCCATATTCATGAAAACAGAGGCATGGACCTTGCTCAGTATATCTCTCCCCAAAAGGGGTGAGGGTGATTCTGGCACGATAAGAAACTCGTGTGAAAATAGCACAGAATCCCAGTTGCACGATAGAGAATAACTGAAGTAATACCTTTTGGCTCGTCCAGACAGTCCCATTACGGAAGCGGATCGGGAAGAAAGTGGGCCAGGGGCTTCAGTAAGCACGGAGTAAGTTGCCCCAGTATCTAAAAGGAAATTGACGGATTGGCCTCCCACCGTTATCAATACCCGGGGTTCCTCAGGTGTAATTAGGACGGGAGCTTGTGTGGGGACCCCCGGGCACCTTCAGTCCTGATTGTCTTGAGAGTCAGACCCCTGAGACCTACACCTCTGGGGGCAGTCTCTCCTCCAGTGTGGTCCCTTGCAGACCGGACATGGAGCCGGGGGCGGCTCAGACGCCTGAGGGCAATCCCGCTTGAGATGCCCCTCCTTTCCACAGCCATAGCAAGCCCATCCCTTTTCACCTGGGTCCCTCTGGGCATTTTTCTCAGGCTGTTTAAGAACGGTTTTCATAGCCATTGCGAGGGCTTCCGCCTTTTCCTTCGTCTTTCTCTGCCTTTCTTTCTTTTCCTCATATTCCCTACCATAATAGACTGTCTGAGCCAGTTGTAACAGATTATCTACAGACTGATTTGGTCCATACGCCCGTTTTGATAACTTACGGCGAATATCTGGAGCCGACTGAGTGAGAAATCTATCCTTTAAGATCACTTTCCCCTCTTCACTTTCGGGATCAATCTCAGTGAATCTGCGAAGGGCTTCTCTCAGTCTGTCTAGGAATTTACCAGGAGCTTCCTTCTCTTCTTGTTCTATGTCTGCCAGTTTGCCATAGTTTAAAGGCTTAGAACGCGCCTGCCTGAGTCCTTCAAGAATACATCTGACAAAATGACTCTGATCCCATCTTCCTTTAGCAGTGTTAGAGTCCCAGTCTGGTTCTGTAGCTGGGACCGCCTGACTCCCAGTGGGGAGGGCAGTCATCTCGTCCTCCCTCTTTCCCACTGATTCATTACCAAGCCATTCATCTCCATAAGCAACCGCTTTACCCAAAACTCGAGGCTTTGAGTCGGCAGTCAACGTTTGTCCCAAGATATACATCACATCCTTCCAAGTAAGGTCATAATGCAGAGTAACACCTTTAAAAGCTCTAATACACTCTAATATACACTACTTCTACCCAATTCCCTTGCTTTTTACAGAACTGTTTTAATTGTAAAACAGTATTATACTTAAGAGACCCTCCAACTGGCCACCGTTCGCCATCCTCCAGTGGGTACCGCGGCCATGCAGTATCACATAGGAAGACCAGGTGTGTCTTCTTTAAGCCCTGGGGATCAAATCTATCCCAGTTTTGCAGGATACAGTTCAAAGGAGTGAGGCTGGAATTGTTAGCTCCCATCTGTAAGAGAGAAAAAAAGCGACCAGCGCCATTTTTCTACCGGAGGCGTCCCTCCCTGCTCTAGATGGGGGTGTAGACAGACATTACACCAAAAGCTTTTCCTTCCTGGTCGGACTTAGTCTGTCCCTTACCGACGCAGGCGTCACACTCGTCCCTCCCGGTTCTACCACCGAGACGGGGTGGGGATGCACCCAGGGTAGACCTGATGGCATCCCTGACTGACGTCCAGCTCTTCACCTCACTTGCCTCTGATGCCACCCAGGGTGCAATCAGAGTAACCTTCCGGAATGCCTCCCAAGCCAAGACCTCTGGGGGACACATTCGTCACCTGAGTGCCTGTGCACGACCCGGAGTATATTCCTGACCACAATAAGACTGATACAAACATGAAACTGAGATGTTCCTTCCAAGAGTCACCACACCGGTATAAGAGCCTCCTCTGCTCCAGTAAGAGCCAGTGTTACCAAAAGAAAAAAACCATTGCAGTTCCAATCCAAGTAACCTTTAACATCAGAGATGCTCTGGGAGTTAGAGCTCCATCTAGCTTCCAAACTTTCCATGCCTAGCGAGGCTAGGCGCTTCCTAACTACCAATCCAAGTTTGAGACCTAGACCACAGTAGAGTAGCAACATAGGTTACAAGTCTCTTGAAAGCCTAAGATCCGAGAGATAAGGTTAGCACTTTTAATTCCCAAGGAGTTATGAAATGGTCAGAGACCGAAAAGTTTGACCGAGAAAAAAGAGTTCGGTCCACATGCTTTGCCCGTTTCTGGTCGGCTCCCAAAGGGGACACTGGTTGCCTCTTGGCATTGGCAGGTCGGTATAAACCCCCGACAAGTTTCTGCCATAAGCCTTATGAGGTCGCCGAGGAAGCGCAGAGCAGGGCCTTTCATTCATTCACACAAGCACACCTTAGAGTTAGTAAAGAACAGCGGAAAACGTGTTCGCTAGGAGAACAAAGAAGTAGAGCTCCAAGCATCCTTACCTTGTCCTGAAGGATCCCGGACGAGCCCTCAAGATGAAAGGTTGTTGCTGAACGATAAGACGCGGGATTCTTGGCCTCCGGAGGAGACGAATTCAATTCGGGGCCAGAGACGAGGCTGGATCGCTCAGAGCTTTTGTGTAATAAAGTTTTATTAAAGTATAAAGGAGATAGAGAAAGCTTCTGACATAGGCATCAGAAGGGGGCAAAAGAGTACCCCCCTCCTAGTCTTTAGCTGTATGGTATATAGTCACTCACAGTCTGTTAATGAAAAGAAAGGAATGTCATAAAATCTAGAATGGCACCAGATAATTCATCCCAGGCCATAAAACTATTGACTTGCACCTTGTACCAACAAATAGTTTCGTTTACATAGATTAGGGGAACAATACCTGAACAAGTAAGTTAGGCCCTTTGGCGGAACCAACTTGAAGATGGAGTCTGGGGTTCATTAACATAGCTTAAGACAACATTTCCATACGAAAAAGAAATGTATTGGTTAACTCAAGGTTTGGGAGTAGTTAGCTTTAGGTGAGACCAGGTGTCATGGCCACACAGAATGTTAGGAGAAACCTCCTTTTAATTTTGTATAGAGAAGGAAAAACAGATCGCTGGTTTGTTCTTTTCTGCCGGTTAGGAGAGATAAAAATGTCTGGCACTTACAGCCTCATTCCTCCATTTGGAGACCCCTGGCCTTCCCGCCTGTTACTCTCTCAGTCTCATAGTAAGAAAGCCATAAGAAAGATTCTGATTTGAGGCTCTCCATTTTTCTCTTGCTTGCTTTCATTTATTTTTTAAGACCATGGGGGCTTCCCTGGTGGCTCAGCAGGAAAGAAATCTGCCTGCCAATGCAGGAGCCACGGGTTCAATCCCTGGGTTGGGAAGATCCCCTGGTGAAGGAACTGGCAATCCACTCCAGTATTCTTGCCTGGGGAATCCCATGGAGAGAGAAACCTGGTGGGCTACAGTCCACGGGGTTGCAAAGAGTCAGACACGACTTAGTGACTAAATAACAACAAATATACATTAAAACATCATTGTAATTTTTTAATTCTATTTACTTTTTCTTGATCACTAACACAATAAATTTGCTTTTTAAAAATATTTTTTGCCAAGTAAACTCAGACATTTCCCCCACTCATCAATTTGGAGAATGTTTAGGCCTAAGATAGTCTAGAATATTAGATTAGATGCCCAAACACTATCCTTTTTTTTATTATCTTATATGATAAAAATTACTTAAAAAATCCTTACAATGTAAATTCTTTGTTCTGATATTGAAATTATGACAACATAATGATTAGGCTAATTATGATATAGATCACAAATATGAGCTAGTAAATAAATGTCACCCATACCACAGTTCCAGGCATACTCTGATGTCGCTGTAGTTTGAAAAATTTACTTATGAAGTCTTGTTCTGCCAGACACAGGGGCTCCAGTTCACTCAGTACCTGTTCAAAGATCTGAAGAAAACCAAAATGATTCTACAAAGAACTGAACAAAACGCTTAAAATAACATTCCACATTTAATCACTTTTCTGCAGCAACCAGGGAAGCTTTATCTATAATCTTAATAGAATCCCCCAAACAAATACTTCCAAGATTGACAAGACAATGCAGTATTGATGAGGCATAACAGGATCAGAACATACCTAAAACAAAACTGACAACAATTACTCACTTGGAATCTGGAAAGAGGAACAGAGTGATAAAACTTTATTTAAACAATTTAGCTTCATAAAAGTTGTTTCCTCTTTGTAGTCACTCAAATAACTGGATTGACAATGCAAGCTCTTTATGATTTATAACAAATTTTAATAAAGCTGTTATGTCATTTAATTGATGAATCACATTTCAGTTGCCATTTGACCAGTTATTTTTTTTTTTTTTTTTAGATTCAGAAATGGAAAGTAAGACACGGTTAATTAAAAGAGTCAATAGAGCCCAAATCTTTGAACACAATTAAAGCAGTAACAAACTGGTGCTAGAAAACTGACAGTAATGTTTAAGAAACATGCGTCATTTTATCTTACCTTATCAAACCTGGCTCTGTCGGCGACATCGAGATCAGAGGCCGACATGTTTCCCATGTCCAGCAAGGAAGATGACTGAGACCGGTGGTTCCCGGAGCTCTGAACACTGAGCTTATTTAGACTGGAAGTAGACCCGGTTAATTTCCCGGAACTCCCGTGAAGACCTGGGAAATGATAAACCTTTAAAAGCTGTGACCTTCACGAATGAAAGGTTCATGGCATCCATCAGGGCTCCCTTCTGCTGTCCTGCTCTTCTGGGGCTCATATGGGTTAGGGCATAACTCTGCCACATGAAGAGGATGTAGAGTGTCTTCCTCTTTCATTAAGATTTGTGTTCTACTTCTGAGCCTATGTAAAGACAGGTGAAATCATACAGAATCACAGAATAAGACTGAAAGGGATCTTAGAGATCACACTGTGCCCTGCCCAGTCTCATCACAGTTGTCTGATGATTTTTCAAAAGTAGATGAGGAGTTCTTTTCCACTCAGAAGACATGACTATGGATGAAAGTCACTGACCCCCTAGAATACTAGCTAACATAATGATTGTATTTCTAGAAAAAAACTGCCATATTCCAATATTATTTGCCTCTACATTGAATCAACATATTAGGCTGAACCAAATGAAACTACCAACACTCAATTAATCTTGTCCTACTAAAAACGTCAATTACACATGACTCAACTTAATACATTCCTGAACTCAGACATTCCTGTTTTTTCAGCAAGTGAATTGATTAAAGTTCTTTTAAAAACTAAACAAAACGAAAAGAGAAAAACTAACAACAAAAACAAAACCCTGAATATTTGTTGTATTTAAAATACAACTAACATAACACATACATAGTTAACTATATTAATATGGGACATCTGAGTTTAGGTATAAACATAGGTATCTATCATAGCTATGAGGAAAAATGAGAACAATATGTCTGCACAATATCCTACATACACCAAACTATTAAAGGATTCTATTTTTACAAGAAAATGTGATGTTTCTATTCAGAATTAAATTTAAACAGTAAAACATTTTTATTCTTCTTGACTATTTCTCAGCTAAACCTGTATTATTCACTGATGGTCAGAAGGGACAAATAATAAAATAAGTGATAAAAAATATGATATACAAATCATATTTGTATATGTAAAGTAAAAAATAACAACAACAAATATGATATACAGTTAGTTAGAGACAAACTTTGGTTTCATTATGCAAAATCTGACCATACGTACAAGAAATTTTATAGTTTCTAAACACAGCCTGAAAACAAAAGTATAACGGTTAAGACTTTTTATAAGTTTCTGACTACCCACCATACATGTTTAACCATGCCACACATTTCTTGGATGCAGCCATCCCACTTCCTTTCTGTTGGTTTTCTTTCTGGCCAAACCCTGGCAACCCAGAGCAAGCAGTGTTTCTGGCGCAGCTTCTCCAGGATGAACGACTGGCTCCTAGACACACACACGCACTGAGAGCACCTGCTGACACGCCGAGCACGCCCACTCTCGGCTTCCCGTCTGACAGCACTGCCTTTCCAGGCAGTGTGGCTGCGACGGGTTAGGCTGCAAGCGTCACAGACAAAGACAAGTTAGCAAGCTGCAATCTGCACAAACCGCGCACAAGAGGAAGTTAAAGCTCTAGTTGAAAAGACACATGCAAAGAACCAGGAGCATCAAGCAACGAGAGAGGCAACATATGTTTAGTTGGTCAGCTACTGCTTGAGAAATTACATGACAGAAAAACCTTTACTAGTCTTTTAATGTACTATTTAATGCAAATATTCAGGTAAAAATATCTACATGTGTAAACCTCCCCCACACTTTTAAGTCTCCTAAGTTGATGTACTTAAATTTAAAGACTACACTTCCAAGTTCTGATTTCTGAAGAAAACAGAGTTCAAGTAAATAATTTAATACAGTGAAAATTTAATAGAATGAACTTGCACATTTATACATTAAATGCATTAACAATCCTGTATTCACTGAAAGCTCTTGGAAGGAATCTCCACTGTACTAAATAATTTTATACTCCCTCTGATAAAAAAAATTATGAGTGGAGTTTTAAAACCATTTTAGAAATAATAAGCTAAACTGTTTAGTAACTTAGCTGGCTCTGTGAACACTGAGAATAAAACACATGTATCAAAACACTAATTATTGGGAGATGGGTAGGTAGAAGGGTAAAGCTGAGAGACAGGTCTAATGTGGGAATTGGAGTTCTTTCAGGGTCATTTGGCATTTCCTTTATCTAAAACCTCTCTTTAGTATTTGTTCGATCAATTGTAGAGATCGTTTTGTGAAACATTCTAAACCCAAATGAGAATCTAACTTGAATGGCAAAGAAAGAAATTATAGAATAAAACAGAAAATTAATGAATATAACTCTAGAAATATTTAAGAAACGGAAAACAAGGTGTCAACTCCTGCCAAACAGGGATAGTGATAGTTGCTATTGCTAGGCAAAAGCTCGAGTATAAACTAGTAATTTGCCACACCAAAAACATGTCAATCTTCCTAGCCTTGTCTGCCTGAAGTTTAAAGGAATATGAAATGATAAGGCTGGACACACAGCAACCAGGAGCGGGGGATGCACTGGAGCCACTAGCTTGTCAATCTGAACAGTACCTGCTGGCGATCTTAAGGTGTCACTCTACTAAGTTCACCAGTTTCAGAGCAAAGCCTAATTCTGCATATAGTTTTCTTTTTTTAAAGTAGTTAATAAATACTACTAGTGCCCTATTTGGGCTCATAAAAAAGTCTATATTATTTATCAGCAAGAAGTAACAATATTCTGGTAAATTTTAAATATCCTTAAACAATTTCTGCTAGAGTACAAGCACCAAGAGGGTAGGGTCTTTGCTCATTGCTGCATTCTCAGTATCGAGCAGCGATTATCATGTAATAGGTAATTAATAAACATTTACTGAATGAATCATCCACTCAGGACTGAATGTAGTCTTGTGTTCAAGACTCCCTTTGGAGTCAACAAGATTTCTTAATTTCAGTGGACAAACACTGGAAAAAATGTGCTTGGCATATCATTTTTTAAGTTTTGGATTACTAAAGATAAGGAAGTTATTATGTAAATGGACTCAACTAATACTTGTGTGTCTTATCTTAGTAGTAAAAAGAAAAAAAATGGGCAATTAAAAAAATTATTACTAGATATCCTTTGCCTGTCTTTTCATTCAGTACATCTGAGGAATACAGAAGAAAAACAAAACACCAAAGTATCAATCTCGGGAGGACAATCCCACACCTCTGAGAGTATCAGGGTAACCTTCTGACCTTAGAAAGGCAAAGGTTTTATAAAAACCTTACCACAAAGAAAAAGTGCTTTACTGGCATTTTAACATTGTTTTAAATTATCTAAACTAAGTAGATGTTAAAGACTTGAGTAAAGAATGGTTCAAAAAGAGAGAATTCCCCTGAATCTCTATGACTATACACAATTTCCTTTTGTAAAATACATTCAATCTGACTTTCTATTCTTTTTTTTTTTAACCGCCCGCCGCTGACTTTCTATTTTTATTAGTATCTCGGATGCAGCATTTTCAGAGCAAGGAAAAAACAAAACAAATTTAAAATTTTATTCATAATTCCTTAATTTTGATCCATTGAAAATTTACCTTCCCCAAATTTTAGGTTTCTCTTTTAACTGTAATTACTATTAAGAACTGATTTAAACATAATTCGAATCCTTGAAAAGGTATCTTTAAAAAGTTTACATTCTATCTATTTAGAACTTCTGAAGTCATTTGTATTTAACTTGAAATTTATTTTTAAATGTTGACCAACAAGCTACATTTTCAAAGATGAACAAAATAGTTTTTATCCTCTGAATTCTGTTTATTATTTAGTTTTTCCTTTCTTGTAACTGATAACATCAAAGTAATAGAAACTATAATTTTTTGGTTACTCTCCTATTTCTTACTACTTAATGGATACATACGAGAGATGTAATTTTAACCCTGTTTTAAAAGTATCTTCTAAACTTGTCTTAGGTTAATTAAAAATTTTTTAACAAGATAATTTAAGAACTTCAAAAAATAAGAAAAAAAATTAAGGTTTTAGGTTAATGCAATGATACCATTAAGATAGTATTGTATTTGATTTAAATTATATTCCAATTATGTCATTTATCTCAATGAGAATCTTAAGCTTGATAAATTAATATTATGACAGGGGCATTAATAACCTCCCAAGGAGGTAGTTTTAGAAAGATTTCCCTTTTACTGCAGTAGCAAGTGATGACAAATATACTAAATGAAAACATTAAACATGTAACTGTATTAATATGTTGTTTACTAAAAAGAAAAACTGATTTTGTTATAGCCACGCTTTCCGGGAAACAGACTCACTCAGAAGGACAATGCAGATAGTGGAGTGCAGTTTATTACACCGGCGGGCCCAAGGCAGAGTCTCCTCTTAGCCAAGGACCCCGTCCAGCATTTGTGAAAATCTTTTATACCCCATGTGTACGTGTCCAAATCCACCACCTACCCCATGTGTACGTGTCCAAACCCCACCACCTACCCCATGTGTACGTGTCCAAACCCACCACCTCAATTCCGTTGAGACTTACATAAACAAAGGTAGGGTAAATACAACTACAATAACCCCATCATTCAAGTGTTGTGTGTTCAAACAGTCAATAGTCAATAAGCCCGGAGTTACATTCCAACCAGTTAATAATCGATAAGCCTGTGATTACATCCTGATAGATACAGGAAAAGTTTATGACCTGTCCGGAGACAGGGGTGATTACGGTATGCTTCCTCTTAGGCAATGAGCAACCTGGATGTGATCTTCAAGATTCCCCTGTCTGGAGGGGGTCTTATCCTTCCATTGTCGTTCCCACAGGCACTAAGCAGAGAGTTCAGAGTCCACTGGAGAGGCAGCCGAGCACGATCAGCACGGACAGGCCTGAGATGGAGTCCAGGCCCTATGAATTCCTTCTTCAATTTAACATATCCATGGTGAAACATTAACAAGGATATAAACACACCGTTTAAGAACAAGTAACCTTTAGGATGAGTTAGCATTTCTGTTTCCAAAAGCCTATTGTCCCAATATTTTTATCAGTATCTTTACCAAAGTGCAATACACAGATTCAAACCATTTAAAAAATCGGAACTAGTATCACCAATATATTAGTGTTGTATTAAAAACAAAAACAAACCACAAACCAGTGAATCACAAAATAATTACCCACTACTAAAGATAGTCTTCTTTGTCCTAAAGAAAAGAATGGAAAGACGAGCTATCAATTTCAATCAGGGCACAGGCTCCTTTCAACAAGCAAATGCTACACTCATGGTTCTAAAGGGGAGCTATGCAGACACAGAGGACACACTGTAGCCATTTAAGGCCAGGTTCTGACTCCGACAGGCACAGAACTCCATCCAGAAAGTCCAGAGATGGGTACATGCAAGAGCAGAACGTGGCCTCGGCAAATCATTTCCTTGCAACTTGATACTTTCACTGGTTATCCTTTTAAATCAAGTTTTTTGTTTATTTAACATATTTAGAAGCAACAAAAACCCCTCTTGTTTCAAAAATAACTCTTTGGAAAAATAAAGTATAATTACAGGAGAAATTTTGGTGACATTTTTACAGCCCCTTCACAGGGGAGAAAACACTTAGCAACTTTCTTTTTGATTCAAAATAGCCAGTGACAAGTAAGAAGCCAGGCATCACTTCACTTCCCTGTGGAGTGCAATGACTTAAGAGATCACAGACTTGCCTCCAACTGGTACAAAAGGTCTTTTAGGAAATCAGAAACTGAACTTCCAACATCTGTCTCTTAATCTAGTACTTTCTCTCCAGACTGCACTTCATTCTCTGGCCAACTGCTGCTGCTGTGACTATACACAGCTGTCCCTGGTATCTGTGCAGGGTTGGTTCCAGCACCAGTGGTGGACACCAAAATCCATGGATGCTCAAGTCCCATGGTTGGTCCTCCGTATTTACGGGTTCCGCGTCTGCGCTGTACTTTTATTAGACACGGCATGTATATACAATTGCTGTCAAGTTCACATACTGCAGAATTTTAATTAGTAAAAATAAGGCTTTAGAGACATACTTGTTCCATGAAAAACCTATAAATCAAACCAATGCATTAGATTTATTCTTTTACTAATTCTATTGTATCTCCTTCCACCTTGCCTAAAAAGTCTTAAAATTATGTGTCACAGATAAATAATTTTTAGTAGAAGAGAAAACAAGGGGACTGAGGTGCCTAAGCTTACCAAGCTTCTTGCTTTCTTTAGTTGTGCCAGTCATCTTGATCTTTGCAACTTCAAAGACATCTTTAATTTCTCTCTCACAGAGTCATGATAAATAATCCATGCAATTCTTAAAAGTGAAAACAACACATACTCATTAATAAAACAAGTATAACAATTTCCATTTCTCAATCCCCCCATATCCTTTGTGCTTGTTTTCAATTTTGTGGTCTTAAAATATTTGATGCATTTCATAGGACACAAGAAGGCTATTTTCCATCTTTTAAAAAAACTGAACTGGCATCATAATATTAACAGTTTGTAAAAATATGAAGTTGAATAATCACACTCACATTTTCACTTTTATACTTTCAGTTCAGTTCAGTTGCTCAGTCAAGTACGACTCTTTGCAACCCCATGGACTGCAGCATGCCAGGCCTCCCTGTCCATCACCAACTCCCGAAGCCTGCTCAAACTCATGTCCATTGAGTCGGTGATGCCATCCAGCCGTCTCATCTTCTGTTGTCCCCTTCTCCTCCAGTCTTCAATCTTTCCCAGCATCAGGGTCTTTTCAAATGAGTCACTTCTACGCATCAGGTGGCCAAAGTATTGGAGTTTCAGCTTCAATATCAGTTGTTTCAATGAATATTCAGGACTGATTTCCTTTAGGATTGACTGGTTGTATCTCCTTGCTGTACGAGGGACTCTCAAGAATCCTCTCCAACACCACAGTTCAAAGGCATCAATTCTTCGGTGCTCAGCTTTCTTTACAGTCCAACTCTCACACCCATACATAACTACTGGAAAAGTCATAGCCTTGACTAAATGGACCTTTGTTGGCAAAGTAATGTCTCAGTTTTTTAATATGCTGTCTAGGTTGGTCATAGCTTTTCTCCCAAGGAGCAAGCCTCTTTTAATTTCATGGCTGTAATCACCACCTGCAGTGATTTTGGAGCCCCCCAAAATAAAGTCTCTCACTGCTTCCATTGTCTCCCCATTTATTTGCCATGAAGTGATGGGACCAGATGCCATGATCTTAGTTTTCTGAATGTTGAGTTTTAAGCCAACTTTTTCACTCTCCTCTTTCACTTTCATCAAGAGGCTCTTTAGTTCTTCACTTTCTGCCATAAGGCTGGTGTCATCTGCTTATCTGAGGATTTTGATATTTCTCCTGGCAATCCTGATGCCAGTTTGTGCTTCACGAAGCCCAGCATTTCAAACGATGTACTCTGCATATAAGTTAAATAAGCAGGGTGACAGTATACAACCTTGATATACTCCTTTCCTGATTTGGAACCAGTCTGTTGTTCCATGTTCAGTTCTAACCGTTGCTTCCTGACCTGC
The DNA here is from genome assembly GCF_963930625.1 of Muntiacus reevesi. NCBI lineage: Eukaryota > Metazoa > Chordata > Mammalia > Artiodactyla > Cervidae > Muntiacus > Muntiacus reevesi. Next base: position 329,769 of record NC_089264.1, read on the forward strand.
ATACAGATTTCTTGAGAGGCAAATAACGTGGTCTGCTACTCCTATCTTTTGAAAAATTTTTCACAGTTTGGTAATCCACACAGTCAAAGGCTTTGGCGTAGTCAGTAAAGCAGCAGTAGATGTTTTTCTGGAACTCTCTTGCTTTTTCAATGATCCGATGGTAATTTACACATTACCTTTCATGTATTTTAAACATAGCTGCATTCATACGATACTGGGTGTTTGGGGCAGCACAATCACGCTTTTCCAGGTCATATGCTAATGACTGCACAGTATTATGCTCTGCTGATGTTCAGTTTAGTAAACCAACCTCCTAACACAGACTACATAATTGGTTTTGATGTTTTCCTGTGATAGACAATGTTACAACAAGCTTTTCATCTCTAATGAACTGCTTTCTTGGAATAATTTCCTAAGGGTAAAATTACAGTGCTAAAGAATAAGGGAATCTTTTAACTCTTCTTCCATAATACCATGCTGTTTCAAAAATTATTATACCAACAGACAGGATCAATGACACTGAAGCAGGACACTGAGTTTTACCATACCTTGCCAGCATGGGGTAGTAAATTAGCCCCAAATAGGTTACTCTCATAAGAATTTAATTACCACATCTTACAGTTTTCATAATCAAATGATTTCTTTTTAAAAAACAAAATTTATTCTAGTTCAAATGAAAACATCTATTATTTAACATGCAAACTCATTCCCTCATCATCTATGCTTATTATCATACAAAAATATTTTATACCCTGACGAAAGAGTCAACAGTGGGAGGCCATGTATTTTTCCAAATCCTATGTTAAATGCCTTATGTAGAGTTTCACTAAATTTAAATAAATCCGCAGCAGAAAAACTCCTATGCCTAGTTATTCTTTTAAATTTATCATGAAATCTACACTTCAGTTTCAAACACATCCAGTTTTAGAACAGTTTACTTTGCTTTAAACATCAGATGTAACTTTCAAAGGTATATCACTTAAATTATTTGTATACTGACTCATAGTTCATTATTGATTTTTTTAAGTTATTTTATAAGTATATAAAAATATATTAGATATATTTATATATATTTAGATATTTTATTGATAGATACGTCCTTATAAAAAATTTTTGGATGAAACATAATATAGAGCCTTCTTTTTTCCAATTTGCATGCCACATACATTTCCCACAGATTCTCCGTAAGGAAAGTTAAATAGGAAATTTTTTCCTGTGATCTTTGTGTGTAGCTTTAAAAGCAAATCTAAAGCTAAACAGACACTAAAATTATTCCTATTTCGTTCAGCTATTTCACTTTTCAGCATCTCATTCATTGAATTTTAAATTATCACAAAAACACTGATCACTGGAAATCAATGTAAATGGCTGACCAATTTATAATTCATAAAATCTTCATTAGATTTCTACTCAACTCACTCAATATAACAGACTGCATTCCAATACCCAAACTAAGTGCACACTACTACCCAAGCAATTTAAACAGTCGCTATTTCTAAAACAGTGATTTGAGCAGACTACTGAAAATCACCTTCTTTTTCAATACAATTGAAATGACTGAACACCTTCCCCCAGGTGCTCAACAGAACCCACAGGTGGGGAAGCCCACAGACAGGCGTGACTCCCAGCTCATTCACTTACTGAATTCAGAGAGAAGCTTCTCACTGGGAGTATTTCTCTTAGCATCTTGTATACAGCACCTAACTTAAAATCCAACTATCTTGAGCTTAAATACTGTTATCTCAGGCAGTATTTCCAACTTTTTCTTGTGCTCACTTTAGAGTCTTACAGATAACACCATGTTTTATTTTCTATATTTACAAATATAGGACTGAGGCTGAGACAATGTGTGAGCAGTCTTAAAGACTGTCGGCCTCAAGGGGCTATTGGGAGAGGAAAGATTGTTCCTACCTAAACAAGGATAAACCATCTCCCTGCTCAACTGCTCTACATGCTCTACTGCCCCAGCTAGGCAGAAGGGATTCTGGGCAGCCGAGCTTATTACATGCCCAACGCACCTCTATTTTCCTTAGGCTCTAAATTACATACACCCCCAAATCAGGGGTTTGCTTAGATTCAGCCGTAAGTAGAGTTGGGGCAGGGCCTAGTTATTCTTTTCCCTAAAGAAATGAAGACAAGCTTTTCCTGGTCCTGCCAAAAAGTGTGAGCTGGGTACAAATAACCAAGTACAAAGGTGAGTGCTACGTCACTTCAATCAGGTTCAACTCTTTGCAGCCCTACGGACTAGAGCTCACCAGGCTCCTCTGTCCATGGAATTCTCCAGGCAAGAATACTGGAGTGGGTTGCCATTTCCTTCTCCAGGGGACCTTCCTGAGCCAGACACTGAAGCTGAATCTCCTGTCTCCTGCATTGGCAGGCGGGTTCTTTACCACTAGCACACACTACGTGGAAAGGATCAAGTACAAATAGCATCTGGATTTAATTATTATTTCTTACCAAAGAAACACTGATTTGTCAGGTTCCTTTTTTCATTCCTTTCCTTCCATTTCCTTTCATTCCTTTCTTGGTCATATTAATAAGATTCCTATTTTTGAAAACACTTGAGCAACCAAATTAGATTATCAGGCATAAAACTGCATGGTCTGTCACAAGTTCAAACACAAGATAAAGCAAGATTCTTTGGAAATAAGATAATTTCATTTAAAAAAGCACATCAATACTGTCAATTGAAAATATACCATGAGCAGAGAATGATTCCATACTTCAGCACTAGACTGGCTACTGGCTTGCTTCTTCACTTTAAATTACATTCATGAAGCTACATATATATAAAGATACGGCAATAATACTCACTGAGAACACAATCAGGCAAAAAGCTTATTGATTATTTTACTCATTTGAATATTCACTAGGGGACAAAGCACTTGTTGGCACAAAACTCTTAAGATGTAACAATATTTAATCATTCAAAATACAGTATTAATCCTCTTAAAACTTCAGAAGGCAAAGATTCCAGTCATGCAAATATTCTTCTGTAAACTATCTCCAAATCAGAATTCTGCTGACTCAAAACTAATCAGAATACAACACAACAGTAGAGTCCTGAGCCCAAGGGTTCCTGCTACAATGGCCGTTTACTAAATGAGAGCATGTCATTCTGCTACTCAAAGCCCATCAACACCCCTCCCTCATCTCTCTGCAAGTAAAAACCAAATTCCAACACCGGTGCCCAGTCCCTTCCAGATCTGCCCTGCCCCGCCCCCCGCCCCCCACCGCACCTCTCACGCCCGCCCTCCCATCCTGAACCTGACTCGCCGTGCTCCCACCACCACGGCCTGGTTGCTCCTCCAGTGCTCCAGGTTGCTCTTGCCTTGGGGCACTTGTGCTGTGCTGGGAAAGCTTTCCTCGGAAATTCCCACTGCGCACCCCTGCTTATCTTTAAAATTTGTGCTCAAATGTTGCCTTCTCGGACCACCCTTTTTGAAACCGCAACCTTTCTGATGTCCTAGCATTCCCTGCTTTATTTTCTCTAGAGCTCTCAGCAGTACCTTCCAGCAGACTATGAAGTTGACTTTTATGTTGGTCCTTCTCCACTGGAATATGTACTCTGAACAGGCAAGTGTTCGCCTGTCTCCTTCAGCGCCGTTCTCTTTCGTGCATACAACAGTGTCAGCACACAGCAGATGCTCAGCGCGTTTGCTAAGGGAACGTGTGAATGGCTCTTTCTTGTCCAGCTGTGGCCATCCGTGTGTGTGTGTGCTCAGCCACTCAGTCGTGTCCCACTCTGCGACCCCACGGACTGTGGCCACCAGGCTCCTCTCTCCACGGGATTCTCCAGGCAATGGTACTGCAGTCGGTTGCCATTTCCTTCTCCAGGGGATCTTTCCAACCCAGGGATCAAGCCTGCATTTTCTACATTGACAGGTGGATTTTTTTTTTATCATTGCGCCACCTGGGAAGCCCAAGTGGTATTTATCACTGTTTTAATCTCTGCGTCTCACAAGTCTGGCACCATCCTGTCCCTTGTTTTGGGATTCTCTCTTGTGACTTATAATCTCCATTCCTACTATCATCTTCTTCGTCCAAGATTTCATTTCAGTTCATTATTGTATTAGGTTCTTAGTTTCCCCTATCAAGTCTCTTCCTGTGTCTGAAGAATGCTGCTAGGACTCACGACTCAGATTTTTCAACCTAACTTCTCACTCTTCTAGAATATGGAATTTCAGCTTCAGTCAGGCTGGTCTTCTTAAAGTCCCGGGAAAAGAGTCAAGTCCAATGTTTTCTATGAAGTTTTCTCCTGTGGCTACAGGTCATGAATTTCCTTTCTCTAACATGCTATACATTTAAACTCATATCCAGTTCAGCACTTAACTCTGGCCGGCTGCTAAGGATAGTTGCTCTTCCCGGGCAGACCTGACGCTCTCTGGAAGTAGGAGCATGTGTGGGAGCCACTTCTTATTCTTACATATGGATTAGTGAGTACAAAAGAGGCACACAGTGAAAATCTGGTGAGTGACAAAGAAATGTACCATAATATGATAATCCAATTTTTCCAGCTAGTGTGTCCCACAATCAGGAACAGAAATACCCATGTTCCTCTGTGCCTGGAACAGTGGAATGTCTGCTTAATAAAGAGGCACACTGCATGTGCTTAAAAGAACAGATTACAGGTTCTTATAAAGCAAATGCCTCATTGAAAATATAACTTCATACTCTCTAGTTTTTATATTGCACATAAAGCAACTCAGGAAATAATTATTTAACTAACTAAACTAAATGATGCTTCAAGCTACAGTACGGCCTAATACTATACTGAAGTTCAAATTTTAGCTGTTCTCCATCTAAGTACATAAAATAAATGTTCTCCAGAATTTTAGACTCTGTGGGAGAAGGCGAGGGTGGGATGTTCAGAGAGAAGAGCATTGAAACAAGTATACTATCAAGGGTGAAAGAGATCACCAGCCCAGGCTGGATGCATGAGACGGGTGCTCAGGGCTGGTGCACTGGGAAGACCCAGAGGGATGGGATGGAGAGGGAGGCGGGAGGGGGGATCAGGATGGGGAACACATGTAAATCCATGGCTGATTCATGTCAGTGTACGGCAAAAACCACTACAATATTGTAAAGTAATTAGCCTCCAACGAATAAAAATAAATGAAAAAGAAAAAAAATGTTCTCCATAGCTAATGAGCACTAAGAAATTCAACTACTTGCTGCTTTTTTAAGAACATACAACAGTGCTTCAAATGTCACTTGCGGAACTGAACACACGACCTCTCGATTCTAAAAGATAATGCTCTATACTCAGTGAGTAACTGACGTCAAATCCATACCTTTGTTAGTCCCTCATATTTTCGATAATCCGTACTCTCTAGCCACTCCATCAGCTTGGCATATCGGAGTAAGTCTCTATGAAATGCATGATGATTAGGTAAAGTCAGTTCAATAGAGCGCTGAGCAAGAGTTGAACTCTGATCACGACCCTAGAGTGAATAAATAAGGACATAACTATCACTGACAGTATAAAGAAACATTGTTGTAACTAAATATCCTTAATAATGATCAAGCATGGCCAAGCAAAAACAACAGAACATAGAAATATAAGAACTGAGTACTTACTTGTCTTTTTTTAATCATCCTGTGTATACAAACTGAACACCACCACCATAAAATAGTCATAAACACACAAGAATGACTCTCTGATAAATCGACTCATTTTATCTTTTAGAGTAGTTGAGAATGAATAGTTTAATCAACTTTACCTCTCCCATAACATTTTACAATTGACTAAGCAAATAAATATCATGATATAAACTGTTACTAAGAAACACACACCGAACAGGGGAAGTCATTCAAAACAAATTGTCTCCATCTATGATATCTCCATTAGAGTCTACGATATTTAAACAGCAGGTGAAAATGCACAGGACACAGAATGTCAGAACTAGGAAGGACTGCAGATGACTGCTTCCTGGGCTTTCCAGGACAGCGCTCAGTGCTCAGTTGCTGGATCATATCCTATTCTTGGCCAACCCAATAGATTGTCTGTAGCCTGCCGGGCTCCTCTGTCCATGGGAGTTCCCAGCAAGAGTACTGGTGTAGGTTGCCATTTCCTCCTCCAGGGGATCTTCCCCACCCAGGGACTGAACCTATGTCTTCTGCACTGCAGGCGGATTCTTTACCACTGAGCCACCTGGGAAGCCCTTTCCAGGATAACCCCTAATAATAATGTAATTTTAATTTTTCCATTAATTTTCTACAGAAGCAACTATATAATTTTGTTTTTAATCCTTGACATGACTTATATAAATGAGCACGTTTTCAATCAGCCTGAGGCAGACGATGCATCCTGACTTTTGTTCTAGAGTATATGGATCCAGTAGATCAGCTGACCCAACGGAACAAACTGAAATTCAAAGGGCTAAGTGATCCACACAGGCCACACAGGCGGAAGGCTAGAATCTGAACCTCAGCCATGTGAGTCTCACTTCTGTTTTCTTTTAAAAACATGCCAAACAAAACCATTCTAACCAGACTCAAAAACTGCTGAAGGTCATTACAAACATTACATTTCAGAAATGTTTACCACATCAGAAGGATGACTGAGATTCCACTGACTCACAGATATTAGATACTGTACACAGAGAGAGATTAGTTTTAAGTCTGCTAATGTCTCCAAATTGTGCCTTAATTAAGTTACACTAACTAAAAGGAAGGAGTAATTGACAAACTTGTTATTGCTGATAAATGTTTTCCAAATATTTTACCCTTATTAATAATAATATTAGATATATTTCCATTATCCTTCCTCATTAATTTTTTCAATAATTCAAGACTCAAAATCATGGTTTATGTTCTTCTATAGCTGTTTACTCAGGTCACTGCATGTTAAGTTGTACTATTTAATTTAATGTCAGGAAAACTCTTCAATTAAAAACCTTCATCTCTCCTGCAAAATGGAAGAACCAACATTTATAGAGAATTTTACGGTTTACAAAGCTCTTCTACATATATTACTATTCAAAACTTTCTACTGTAAGTAGCATTTCCAGATCATCATCATGTGAAAATTCACTGATATAAAAACATTATTACCTTCAGACTATTAGGATATATTAAATATTGTTAGTGTTAACAGAAAGATTTTAAGAGAAACTGGTTTCAAAATATATAGGAAGGAGAAAAAATACTTAAATTGCTTAATTCAATCAATAATATAGATAACTATCATATCTAGAATTCAATCGTGCTAAGAATTTTACTCTTTATATACTTTAAAAATTAAGACATTGTTTAAAGTTTCTTATTAGAGATAAATAAATTAGTAATGATGACTGAAAACCTTTTGAAAAGGACTGGCCATTCTAGATGCCTTTAAGAACACCATGATTCATGAGAAGAGGTCAAAATATCAACATTAACAGGAGTTTTGGAAGAAGCGGATTCCAACCCTCATGAATGACTTTGAGGGGTATGACTTCAGTACAGGAAGTAACTATAGATGTGGTAGAAAGCAGAACTAGAATTAGAAGTGGAGTCTAAAGATGTGACTGAACTGTTATCATCTCATTTAACAGATATTTAATGGATGAGAAGTTGCTTCTTACGGATGAACAAAGAAACTGGTCTCTTGAAAGAGAATCTACTCCTGATGAAGATGCTGTGAAGGCTACTGAAATGACAACAAAGGATTTAGACTATAATTAATACATAAACTAAGTTGATAAAACAAGTAGCAGGATTTGAGAAGACTGACTCCAATTTTGGAAGAAGTTCTACTGTGGGTAAAATGCTATCAAACAGCATTGCATGCCACAGAGAAATTGTCTGAGAAAGGAAAAGTTGATCATTACAGCAAACTTCACTCTTGTCTTATTTTTAAAAATTGCCATAGCTACCCCAATCTTCAGCAATCACTGCCTTGGTCCTCCAGCACCTTCAACATTGAGGAAAGACCCTCCACCAGCAAAAAGATGATGACTCAGATGGTAGGCTCAGAGGGTGCTTAGCAATTTTTAGCAATGAAGTATTTTTAAAATAAATGTGTACATTCTTCTGTTAGACATAATGCTATTGCACACAATAGGCTACAATACTGTGTAAACATAGCTTTTTTATGCACTGGGAAACCAAAAAATTTGTGTGACTTGCTTTACTGACACATTCACTTCATTGTGGTGTCCCTAAGGTAGCCCCTATACACTGCTGTAGAGTTTTAAGTACATTACCTTTACCACATCCTCACAAGCATCTTGAGGGTAGCAGCCATTTCTTACTCTTACATATGGAGGACAGTGAGTCCTGTCACACAATGTAACACACAAATCAGACACACAATCAAAATTTGATGGTGAACAAAGACATGTAACCCAGTGCAGTAATCGAATCTTCCCAGTGTGTCCCACAACCAGGAACAGAAATCCCCTTGTTTCCCAACTCTTTGCTAGGTGACACGAAGTATTCAATTTAACACACAGAAAATCTCTTTTCTGCACTTGGGACACTGTCTTTCATCTTCATCAGCACATTCCAGGTTGTTGCAACATTCTGGTTTTTAACATGCATTACTCACATGTAACAATGCATATTAGATTTTCAGAACTGGGATGCATTCATTTTAAACAAAGCCATTAGTTTATAAGGCAAGGAAGCAAAAATCACAAATAATAGCATGTTATAACAAACAATTAAGGGTGGAGAAAGGATTATCATTTAATGACTGCTATTTTCCATACCATTTACAAATGTGGACTATAGCCTGTCAACAGGATAATTTAAAAAAACTAGGGAATTGTGTAAAAATAGATATTATTGAAATAATAGTGTAAGAAAAATGTGCATTAGTATTTCCTATGTGATTCCTAGGTTTACTTTTTTCCTGAAGCTTTTCAAGTCAAGTGGAATGTTAAGAGAGTCTTCCCCTGGTTCCCCCTTGCACGGTTAGTTAGCTGATCTTCCTTTACTCCCATGGTACCACCATAACATACACCCTCCCTCAGTCTGTTTGTCGCCCTTCTCTAGATCGTGAGCAACTAGAGCAAAGAATCAGCCTCTCATCTATTCCAATGAAATGTCTGGAATGCATCTTTAATCACTTGGCAAATGACTTCCAAATAAAGGAGTGAGTGAGTGAATGAAAGAATGACAGAAAGAAAAGCAAGCAGAATGAGATTAAATGCCTTTGGATCTAAATAAACTTTCTGTTATGGGACATTAAAAAAACTGCCACAAATATGGTTAACAGGTAGCTCAAATCAGTAAATTATAACTATAAAGATTCTGCTGCTATTAAGCTTAGTAAACCTTACAGGGGAAAAAAAAGAATCGGAGAAGCTGGAGCCAAAGTTGATGTACTCACAGGCACGGAAAGAAAGTAGGACCTGTTATAGAGTTGAAGGAGGGCCTGAGTAAACTAATCAGAAATAAAATAGAGTAAATACAATTGTTTCAGAATACTACAAAGTGAAAACAAAATAAGAACCTGGAATATCAGTCAGCATTTCTTGATGAACAAAATTTCACTCAACTTTTTTTTGGCCCCAAATCCCTATTAAAGAGATCATAAATACACAAAATCTAATTTATGACACCTAATTTATTCAAGAAATATTAAGTCTAATTTATTATTTATTAAAAAAAGCACCTTCTAGTCAAATCCCTCTAAGGTATACTTAACAGCAACATTTATATCATTGCCACAACCTTAATTATAACACCCTTTCCACATAGAAATAGAGATAAAGGTTTTCTATAAGATTAAATCAACTAGAATTTACAATTGAGTTAGTCATTTTTCTCATATTTATAAGTATATGGAGCCAATGAAATACTGAAAACATGGAATCAAGTCCCTGTTCTCACTTGAAAATACTGAAAAATAAAACAGGCCAAACATTAAAAACGTAACAAGTTTGGACTTATTTTTAGAAACAAGATTGTCTAAATGGGGTATATGTAACATGCAAGCACAATTATTTAAAACTTAGGGAATTTTGACTAAAAGGAACTGTCTTCATAGGAGACCACTGAGGCCCCCAAAACATCTATGAGCAAATACATACATATCTAAAAATATTAAAATCAAATAAATATAGAAAGGAACATATTGTGCTCCCAATTAAATACATTAAATTTTTTTTCTGTGACCATTTCATTTCAAGCTACAGGAACATGCCAGTACTATAATAAGATAAAATTACCTGTCGAACAAAAACATTGTTGAGGTGACTGGCCAGTCTCCGGGCAAAATTCTCTCGCAAATCACTGAAACGCTGCTGCTGCTGCTGCTGAACTGCCAGAAGCACATCATGGCCTGAAATCGTGACAGCTTATTCAACGGGTTAAAGAGCTCCCGGATGTCTAAGGAGTGCATTTATAACAGAAGCCGTATTTCAGTTCTGAAGAACTCAACCTTTTGCTGGTTTATGCGTGTGTTTATAAAAGAAAGGTAAGGGGGAAAAACAGTGTAACTCAGCGATCCTCACGCTGCGGTCTTGCCTCAGCCTCACCTGGGAACGGTCAGAAACATGGATTCTAAGGCCTCAGAGCGGACCTACTGCTTCTGAGCTGGCCCCTAGCCGTGATCCCGATGCAAGCTCAAGTTTAGGAACCGCTGGTCTAGCAAAGCCTTACGGCATCTACTTTGTGCTAGGTCCTGTGAACAGCGCTGAAGAAAAATGCTGGTGTTAACGTAGAGTCACTGATGGTCAATCAGAAGGTACCGAAATGAACAAGTTCTTCGTGCCGATATAAATTATGTTTGAGAGTAAGTGAAACTTGTTTCAATAGCTAATAATCTAACCCTAAACCACCTGCCTCATGGACTTCTTGTCAAAAGCTTTACACTAAGTCAGAAGCTTAGTCCCAGGTTCTTGGGCAGATTTTATGGTCATACCTGGTCGAAGAGCTACATTCACGCACTGCAGCAGGGCATCTGCAGCATTGGTGCAGGCCTCAATGCCCCTGGAAGAAGAAAGATCTCCTTCCTGAAGTGCCTTTATATGACCTTTGGCCAGGTCCATGTGGCTCTGGAAAGTAAACAAACACACCATTTGTCTGTGTACTCTTAGGAAGTTTACAGGTAAGATGCTACGCAATCCTATTACTGGGTGTTTGAAACTTCAGTATTTTTAAATCTTGCTCTCCTAAGGAAACTAGAAAATACTTGCAAATGGGCTTTAGAGATCATTAGTTTTGTTTTTTTTTTTTAATTGTTGCTAGTAGTTTATAACCATGCTTACCACAAGAAACTCTATCTCAGACAGGAGTTTTACGTTATTAGTGTTACTGAGATGAATGAGGTGGTTGCTTTCGGAGATCTGATCCATCTGTTCTTTTACACTTTGGAGCATTTCCTCATAACTGCTCAGTTTCAATTCAATCTGATCCACCTCCTTGAGAGGCTCATCCAGTAACTTCATTAGGATGTTGACTTGCTTTTCAGAGGCCATGATAGACTGGATGTTGGCCTACACAGTTAAAAAGAGAAGTAATACTTCATATTCTTCAAATGAAATATCCATAAATCTTTGACAGCAGCGTGACTCAGCAGCAGCGGCAACAAAGGCTGACACACACATCTACACGTCTACTTTAATTGGCTGCTTTGTGTTTACACTCCACTTTTTCACACAGTATTTCAGGGAAGCACACGTCCCCTTATGTGGAGGTTAGGGACCAGATCTCAATACCGCATATTTAGGGCATGCGCCATGATGTATCATCAGCAATGGTGGACTCTCATTAGTGCCGTTAGGTTATACCATCTCTGACGCTGCTTCCAGCTCTATCAACTATAGACATTTTCTATAATCTGCAACATTTATGTAAAACCCTAAACAAAAGCATAATAATCACCTATGCTAATACCTTAGTTAAGAGGGTAGCAGTAGCATGCCAGTCTTTAACAGATACATGGAACTAATTTATAACTGTAGCATGATTTGTACTAATAGGATGTGGAAGAGTCTATTGCCATAAGATAGCTCCTTCTACAATATTCTTTCTTTTCTCTTTCATTTGCAACTACTTTTTTTTTCCAGACAAAGTAGCAACAAACTACCGACCCCTTATTAATATTTTCTAAAGACTCTATTGATTCTCAATTCCCTGAAATATGGAAGCTTTCAAACCCAAAATTAAGCTGCAAAGTAATATGATGACTTGAAACACAGAGGCAACATTAACTAGAAAATACAAACCACAAAGCCACATTAAGAAGGCAGATAACATGATATGAGGAAAAAATTTGGATAAAGAGTTAAAATAATATCATTGTATGGGTGATGCTAAAATTTCACATGTTATTTTATATACTATTCATAATAACTCCCATGGAGGTGCAGCCCAACTGTAAAGCAGCAGAGCTCTGACCCACTGAATCTTAAGCAGCAGAGCTGTGACTTGAACTGATCCAGGACAATTTTCACTTCAACATCTTGAAGTCTCTTCTAGGCTTTACTTCCAGAGAGTTCTACAAATTTGTAAGCTTGGGCTATTGGTGTAATCTCTGGACCTCAGTTCAACCTTACAACTTCTGTACCTTTCATGTATAAAATGCCAACACTCTTTTAAGTCTTAAAAACATTCCTTATTCTCAGAGTTTTTCTTAAATTCATACTTTGCCTAACAAAACGACACCCCCCTCACAAAACACTCTCATTTTAGATTTTTCTCATAAGACAGGTGCTACTTGTAGCTTTTTACTTCCTAAAGATGTACATGTAGGTACAAGCTCAGATATGTGCATACAAATATACAGCATCTATTCCACAGCAGTTCAGAGGAGTCGTCAAACATCCTTTTGCCCTGGCTCTCCTGTTTTCACTACACTATTTTGCTCTCTTTGGGTAAAGGATTCGCTTCTTTCAGCTCACTCTCTCTCCTTCTAACTTGTACCTATTTTTTTCCCCCCAAACCACAAAAATGTTATTCTCTTGCCTTGAACTATTCTGAAGTGTTCCAGAGGCTGGGGGAATCAACCCCCAGGGTGGTTTCAGGTTGGCTACTTTCTACTTCCATCACTTCATATCAAGAACCTCCCCAAATCCAGAACCTCAGCCAACTGCCTTCACTGGCCTAATAGGAATGGTTCTGTCTCTGGACCAAGAACAGTGAAAGACAGAGGGAGGCAGCTGGTGATGCGCTTCTAGGGAAAGACAGCAACGATCCCACCGTCTAGGCTCAAAGGCAGCGGCAGCAGAATATGAACATCACCAGTCTCCTCAGCTTACCACACATCACTAGCCACACGTTACAAGAAAGGCTGACCCCATCTAACACCTGCAGCTCTCTGGACAACCTTTCTGCAAAGGCCTCGGCGCTAGAAATTGCATATTCACAGCCTTCCATCATTATCTCAATATCCCGCTCTTCTCTTGCATTTAACTCTTGGCATTCATCCACTGCCTCTTCCTCACCTCCTGTCACACTCTGATTTTCTCCACTTGGAACAGATTCTTAAAAGAGGGTAAAAATTAAAAATAAAGTAGTAAAAAACTAGGAAGGACAACAGCATTGTACTTACAGGTAAGGTCAGTTATAAGCACAGGTCACATTTAGAGGCTGAAAAATAGGAAAAAAATGATTCAAAATATATGAAAAAAAACTTATTTTATGAAGAACCGCATATGTTAACATGTCTATTATAACAAAAGCATGCAGTCTAATTTATTGACTTGTGTTAAAACAGGCCTTAGTCACACTTTCCCAAAACATAATTAAACTATAAAACAAATATACAACCGGAAACGAAACACGTGTACAAGCCTAACCTTTTTTTTTCTCTACCTGAGATAACTGTTGCTCTAATACAATAATGCTTATAATTCAGGACACATGAGGAACAATTTGCTTTCCTTTTTTTTCCAGGTAACACCTTCTTCTGTTATTTTTGTTCTTTCTATCTTTGTTATGTTTTGTGTTTTCCTCCAAATAACTTTCAATTGAAATTTTAAAAATGCATCTACAATTCATAATTTATTTTGGGCAATGAAAATATTAACTGAACTTTCCATTTCTCTCTGTAAAAATTTTTCACATGTGTTTATAAAATTTCTAAGGATCAGCTAATAGAAACTTTCTCAATATCTGTATAGTAAGAACAACATCATGGCTGTGTAAAACTACAAAAATTTCAGCTGTCTTCCTGCTTCAAAACAAAAGACCAGGAGGTCAGAACTGAGATGCTTTCTAGATAAATGTTTCAGTTCACTTTCTGGAAAGAACAGACTCAGCATATGGGATTTTACATAAATCTTGAGATCGAGAGATAAAATGAAAAAAATAATTTTACCCTTAAATAAACCTCGAAACAAAGTTACTGATTTTCAACAATTCACAGGACACGCTTTAAAACACAAATTCCAAGTGTTTTAGATATTCATTATTTTGTATGAAAATGAGAATCTACATTCAGCATGACTTGACATATGTTAACTTGTCCTTGAACAAAACACACCTAATTCAAAGTAACAAATGATTTACTCTTAAGAATGCTAATTAGCCAGCTTTAGATAACATGCCAGAAAAAAAGAGGGGCTAAAACTTTCGGCACAGGCAATTACAGACTGCAGTACACAAACGCAAGTCCCTTAGAGCGGCGTCTCCCAGCTCTCAGCCCTTTCCAAGTCACTCTGGAAATGTTAAAAGTGTTTTGTGTGCAGCTTTTTAGCCACTAGGGGGCAGGGGATGCCCAGTTCATTCTGCACAGCTCCTTACACAAGTAAACATTTAAAATAAACAAATATTTTAAATGATCATAATTGTTTCAGAAGGCATCTTCTCACATAAGCAAGGTCATGAATCACTGTCAAGTAAAACTGAAGTAGCACCAAATCAATAACAAGAAACATTTTTATGGACTTTGAAACTTTAGAAAGCATTTGTATGTTCATTATCTAATGTAATCCTCAAATAAATTCCATGAAATAGTTATTATTTTCCCATTAGAAATTACCACATACTATGTCCTTAGTGACTGCCCAAGAAAAGCTGAAATCTTGAGTGTTACACCTATTAATGCCAAGGTCCCCGCCCCACCCCATGGGAATGCTGGATGCTAAAACTGACAGGGATTTTCAGCTCAAGATGGCAGACTAGGACACATTTACTTTCTGTTCCTTCTGAAACCATACTTAAATAAAAGTGTAGAAATACCAAAATTAATAAGCCAGTAAAAGCCAAGAGGTTGTGGAAGTCATCAACTACAGAAAGATTTCAACATATTTCGAGAAGGCAAAAAATGAAACCGAGTGATGAATAAAATAACTAAGGAAAGACTGTCCTAAGGAGGGTCTGCACAAAGCCAGTTAGCTTTCAGTGAGTTCTGGTTATAGCAAAGGGCAAGGAAAGAAGAGGAGCTGAAAAACAAGGAAATTAAAGTTATTTTAGGGAAAAAAGTTACTTGTATGAGCTCCAGAGACCACTCAGCCTGCTGCCATATCAATCCATGGATTACAATGGATTGTTGGTAAGCAAGACAAGAAAATAAGGAAGAAACAAAAATGAAGAGATTGTTCCTTACTGAACTCTTCTCAAATGAGATCAAGGAATTATGGTTAAATGCCACAGCTGTAAATCATTTCTGCTCCTAGAGAGGTCAGATAGGGCTTATGATATTTCTCGCTTTTTTCAGACATAATTTAGGTCTGAGAAAAACCTTTTGTGTCCTCCAATCTCAAATCTTCTTGGGGATGGAAGTCCAAATTTACTCTGACATACTATAAAAAGAATCTCAAGAGCAGAGGGCAAACTAATTTATAATATATGAATTATGTCCAGTGTTATTTTAAATAGATTTTAAACTAAAATATATAAATAAAGTTTCACTGATCAATACAATTCTGGGTTCTGAAACCTCTACATGTCACATGCCTGCTGTGTAACACACAATGTCAGCCCAGGAGAAAGAAAACACTCCAATGAAGTAAGCCAAAGAAACAAGATTCAAACTCGATAAAGCCATGTTAGACTAGGAGTTTTCAGTCCTATCCTATTCTTTTGAAGCTTCTACCTTGTGAATAATAACATGTCTCCCTTGTCCTAGACACCCAAGAGTGTGACTTCTCTCCTGGGCATAAGAATCTTTAGAATTATATATGGTAGTAAAGAGTGGACCCAGCTGACATGCTCACAGTGACCAAACTGTACTGACTGACTGAAGCTGACACAGGGCTCCACTATGAACCTGCAATAAGTGATGTGTTTGCTTTCTCAACATGAATGAGCTGCCTTACTGAACACACTCCAGGAAGGCCACAGAAACAGGCTTCTAATCCATACAGAATAATGCACTGGTAAATTTCTTTCAGGAAAGCCCATGATTTATCTAGACTATCATCTTTACATATCTGGATCCTTCAAACTATACCAAAGGGAAAACCTCCGCTGGTGCTATGCTGACAACTGGTGGTCCTTAACCTGCCTCTTCTGAGATCAGAACCCAACGCAGCAGGTGATCAATTCATGAATTGAGCAAAAGAAAACCTACAGGGTAGGATATAGACTCATTATAGGTATGACACTTAGGGCTAAGTGCCATAAGGAGGACAAGAAAAGAGCAGTAACACGTGAAGCATGTATGGCGGAGAGGCACCACAGCCCAGAGCAGGTTTGGGTCACAACCTGGCTAAGCCATTACCATCTGCACACCCTGAAGAACAGTCTAAGATTTAACTGTTGTACCAAATTTCTAAAAAGAAGTGAAGAAAGAGGCTTACCCGCCAGAAAAGGACGTGGTGGGGTGCAGCACCTGGTCAGGTGAGGGCTCTGCATTCCGGCTGGTGATGATGGCAGAGGAGCCGCGGCGGAGAAGCTGCTCCTGGCTCCTGGCCTCGCAGAGAAGCTGGAGAGGTCCCCACAGGTGCTGGACCACCCCCGGGAGGGTGGGTGGCTCCTGCAGTCAGCTTTGCACAGGTCTCTGAGACCCAGGCAGGGAAGGGCCGGCAGATACACACGCAGGCACCAAGGGGGCTGCATGATGAGGAGCTAGATGGGATGAGCTCTGGAGAAGGAGGCCCCCACGGTCCTGAAGAGTCTGCACGGTGGCCCATCTGGTGCCAAACACCTGCCACCCACAGTGGGAGGTCTCAGCGGCTAGAGAGCCCGGGAGGGGTCGTGCACTGGGGCCCGCCCTTTGCCCCGGAATTTGCAGTTTCTCTGTGACACGTATACCATGGACGCGTCACAATTGCCAGGCTGAGTCCTCCTCTCTCCAGGGCGTGTTTGACCGCGAGAGGAGTAAGAACCTAGGGAGACGCTCTCGCAGTTTCACATTCTATTCTCGGGTTATTTGGCGCACAATACGGGCAATTTACTGTGTAAACTTCTTTCTGTGCTCCGCCGCCGGCGCCCGCTGGGCCGGCGCTCGCTGGTTTTGCGCCCTCGGGGTGCCACCACATCTGGCCGGGGTCACCCCGCCGCCCCAGCTCCTGCTTTACAACCTGGTCGCAGGCTGCTCAACCAGGATCCAGTGCCCTCATCGTCCGGGTTTTACAGCATGCCGAAAAGGTGGTACCCAATCCAGCAGGCTGGGTACTCTCCCGTGTGGGCGGGCTACCCCTGGCGAACTTGAGGGAGCGGCCGAAGCAGCAGCCCGTCCTGTCCACTCGTAATTCCATGATGTTCGGACCTTCGAGAACCGTCAGAATTCCTCCACCGGGGCGCAAAATTACTCTCCTGCGTTCACTCCCTGAGCTACCTGTTCAGGTAGCCAAGGCTGGGAAGCCGGTACCAACCAGTCACCGCCCACTTCCTCGCGCAAATGAGAGTAAGGCCATGGTCCAGGAAGATCAAAGGGAAGGCGTGACAGAGGAGGAAGGTCACACAGAGGCCGAAGGAGAGGACAACGGAAAGATGAGTCCGGACCGCAGCGGGGCTATGACAATGACACCTAGGCCCCAGGAGACCGGCGGGCTCCTCCCGCCCCTCCACTGCCCTCCCGAGCCTCCAAACCTCCTTCCGGGGCACCCAGGAGGCAACTTCAGTGAGAAAGCCCAGGTGTCTCGGACGAAGTCTTCCTCCCAAAGCCCCGCCATCTGCTCAGACGGCACTGCTGGAGACGGCCGGCCTCCCTCGCAGCCTGGCCCCCTGGCCACGGTGCTCTCTGCCCCAAGTCCGCGCTGCAGCCTGCTGCCCGAGAGGCCAGGAGAAGTGGTGCTGGGTGAAGACCACCAACCCGGCTGCCCAGAGTCACCGATGTCCGGGAAGGCGCTGCAGCGTGAGCCACCTTCAGACACCCCGCGGAGAAGCTCTTCTCCCCTGGGAGCCGCCGGCAGTGGGCGCCCCCGCAAGAGGACGATGCCCCCGCCGCTTTTTCTGCCACTGCCGCCCCCGCTGCCGCCACTGCCGCCCCCGCTGCCGCTGCTCTGGGGTCGCAGTGACCTTCCCCCGCCTCCGAAGCTTCCAGCCATGACTCGCGCCAAAACCCGGGGCACCCTGAAACAAAACAGGGACCGTCAGAGGAACAGAATCCTGAGGGATCCAAGGCAGGCCATGCGACGCCGCAGCGCCGCCCCGCCTGCCCCAGGGACCACAGGCTCCCTGCCTCCGGTCAGTCACACGTTGCAGGTCCCTCCTACCACCACCAACTTGGCCGACCTGTCCTCCAGATTCCCCAATCTGGCTGGCCTTCCACCTTGCCTGACACCTTATGTGGATCGGGTGGCAAGACACACAGCCCCCGTGGACTCTCATTCTGCTAGTCCTGCAGATGCTCTGCCTCCAGTTTCCAATCCCACTGTGGGAACTGCCCTCAAGGAGGATGCGGGCACTGCGTGTGCAGTCAGAGCAACACCACCTTCTATTTCTGACCTCTCCACACCCCTGAGCACCCCAACCCTCCCCTTCCAGCCACCCTCCGACAAAAATGAATCCCCAACACCCATGTGTGTAGATTCTCCCCCTCCCTCATACTTACTCACCCCTCTTCCAGACCGCCCCATCGCTCCCCCTGCTACAACTTCTACTGGAGTCCCTTTTACCACCACAGTCACAGCATCTCCAAGTGTAACCTTCCTGTCTCCTTCAGATCAGGACGTCACTGACATGGACACTACTCCCCCGGCTCATGCTGTAACCTTTCAGTCTCCCCCAGGTATTGGGGTGGAGCAGACACGCACTGCAGGGAGACCAGACACCACCAGCGCCATTTGTGCCGACGGTCTCCTGCCCTGCTTCAATCTTTAACTATGCCTTTCACTCCCAAACCAACCCTCACCCTACATCTGCAGCCACTGATGGGCAGCAGAGAGCCTCTGTTTTTCCCAAGCCCCCATCTGGGGCTCCGGCTGCTGTCTTCCCCGGGCCCCCACCTGGGGGTCAGGCTGTCGTCTTCCGCGGGCCCCCACCCGGAGGTCAGGCTGCCGCCATTCCCGAGCCCTCATCTGGGGCTCCGGCTGCCGCCTTCCCTGGGCCCCCACATGGTTATCAGGCTGCCGCCTTTCCCAGGCCCTCATCTGGGGCTCCGGCTGCCGTCTTCCCCGGGCCATCACCTGGATATCAGGCTGCCGCCTTTCGGGGGCCCTCATCTGGGGCTCCGACTGCCATCTTCCCCGGGCCCCCACCTGGGGGTCAGGCTGTCGTCTTCCGCGGGCCCACACCCGGAGGTCAGGCTGCCGCCTTTCCCGGGACCCCACCTGGGAGTCAGGCCGTCGTCTTCCCCGGGCCCCCACCTGGGGGTCAGGCTGCCGCCTTTCCCGGGCCCCCATCTGGGGCTCCGGCTGCCGCCTTCCCCGGGCCCCCACCTGGGGGTCAGGCTGCTGCCTTTCCCAGGCCCTCATCTGGGGCTCCGGCTGGCGCCTTCCCCGGGCCCCCACCTGGGGGTCAGGCTGTCGTCTTCCCCGGGCCCCCACTCGGAGTCAGGCTGCCGCCTTTCCCGGGCCCCCACCTGGGGCTCCGGCTGCCGCCTTCCCCGGGCCCCCATTTGGGTATCAGGCTGCTGCCTTTCCCAGGCCCTCATCTGGGGTTCTGGCTGCCGCCTTCCCGGGCCCCCACCTGGGGGTCAGGCTGCTGCCTTTCCCGGGCCCTCATCTGGGGCTCCGGCTGGCGCCTTCCCCGGGCCCCCACTCGGAGTCAGACTGCCGCCTTCCCCGGGCCACCACCTGGGTATCAGGCTGCTGCCTTTCCCGGGCCCCCACCTGGGGGTCAGGCTCTCGTCTTCCCCGGGCCCCCACCTGGGGGTCAGGCTGCTACCTTTCCCGGGCCCTCATCTGGGGCTCCGGCTGGCGCCTTCCCCGGGCCCCCACCTGGGACTCTGGTTAATGTCTCCCTTGGAACCCCATCTACGGCCTTGGGTCCTGTCTTCCCCGGCCCCACTGTGTAGGACTCCAGCCAGTGTCTTCCCCATCCCTCCATCTAGGGTTCTGCCCACTCTCTCCCCTAGCCCCCCATCTACAGCTTTTGGTCCTGTCTTCCCTGGCCCCCTCTCTAGGGCTTTGGCTCTTTCCCTCAGTCCCCAAATTATGGCTTTAGGTCCTGCCTCCCCCAGCCCCCCATCTATTGCTTCAGCTCCTGTTTTCCCCAAACCCCCATCTATGGCTTCGGCTCCTGCCTCCCCCAGCCCCCCACCTATGGCTTCGGCAGTTATCTATGCTTCAGCAGTCAGCATCTCTACAGATGTCAAACCAGTCTTTGACATCAAAGCTATGGATGCACCTCCTCCTCAGACTTTACTTTCTAGTCTACCTCTGACTCCAAGGACAACCACTACTCATACCACATGGCTCTTCCTGGTTCTGAGAACACAGCACCCAGTGGCAGCGATGCCTGGACCCGAGCCTCCACTTATTTACCTGTGGACGTGGTCAACAGAGGTACCCATGTTTCAAGTGAAGCTTGAAACCCAGAACTCACCATTGAACCCACATCTGGGGCCAACAACAGGAAGAAGCCTAACAAGTCTATTCCACTGGGAAACCCATTAGCCCTAGCACAAGATGAAAAGCTAACCTCTTCTGCAGTCCAGCCACCCAGAGGAAGGATAATGGATTCGGGTTTACCAGATCCCCTGTCTTCCACCACCACCATCAACATGCAGCCGCCCTCTGTCTACAGCTCAGGTATTTTCCCCAGGGATGTATCTGCTACTTCTGGTTTTGGAATGGATACCACAGTGCCCAGTCCTGGAGACAGTAGCTTGTTGTCTTGCTAGTACCACATGAGGCCCACTGTTGATGGGGCTGCAGCCTCTATGGCTGGTGGGAGTTTTGGGTTGGTGTGAATGCCCTAGGCCTCACTTATTCAGAAGCATCTGGCCCACCTCACTTTTGCACAGAACTGTGTGGGACACCCAGCACCACCTGTGTTCCTACTGTGGCCAGATCACCTTGGGCTCATCTCATTGCAGCTGGCTGCTGCAGTAGGAACAGCAAGCCCCCATCCCAGCATCCGGGCACATATCTGGTTCCAACTTGAATCCAAACGCCTGGGGTCTCCTTCAGCCAAGTCCAGGTGGTAGAGTCACGGCAGGGGAAACCACCATCCTTATGGTTAGAGGTCGGGGTGTTACCACTTCCCATCACTGCACCCAGGACCCACATGAGTGTAGACAAGCTACAGTTACAAATCCCATCACCATGAAGAAGAAATTTGTGTCAAGGGACAAGTCAATTTCAACTTTTCACTAGAACAACACTGCATCCATTGGATTTGCAACTGTGAGACCCACCCCTGGCTTGAAACCCACTAGAAGTTCCACCTGACTTCCAAACACAAGGGGTCCACCTGTCCAAGATCCAAGTGGTGGTGGTATAGGAGGGAACGTCATCATTCCCAGGAATGGAGGACCTGGTAGCCACACTTCCCATCAGTACAACTGGGACCCACCTGGCCAATACACCATGGGTGAACACATGGAAGGAGCCACATCTCATCTCGGATGGGAGGCCCCAGTGTCAGCACCTGCCACTGGGCTCGGAACTCATATATGCAAAGCACAGAGCGGGTGACGGGGGCCAGCACCTCACCCGCTGTGACTGGGTACACTTCTGCTGTCCCATTCACACAAAGCACCCAGGCCTCCCCAGCCCAAACCCACGTAGTACGATGGGGGATAGCACCATATATATTTAGAGAGGAATGTCTGCACTCAGAACTCCTGGGACCCCAACTCAGGGCACCCCTCTGACTTTGGAGGAGCACGATGTTGCCTTTAGCAGCAATGAGCCAAAGGACCACACGCTCAGCGATATGCACGAGTAGGTGTGTGTTGTATGTGCATGGGTGAGGAAGGTGGGTGTGTGTGTCGTGCAGGCTGAGAAGTATCTGAGCCCAGTTCAGAACTACATACCAGAATTGAGAAGTTCCATGTGGAGGATGGAAAGTAATCTGCATGTATCATCCACTATGCCATCCCTGGTTTGACTGTAAACTTGGCCGACCCAAACTTCTGGATATTTTCCCTACACTTGGAACTGGCAAGTTCTACAGCTGTCTTTAGCTGCTTCCTCTCCCCCTACCCATTTGCCTCAATGGACACTTATCTTTCCCAGCTTTATGGACAAATATGTATATAGGTAATTTATATATAAGTAAAAACTTATTCCTGTTAATCTACTACTGTTTGTGTGTCTTTACCCATTGATATATATGAGTCATGATGTGTTGAGGCAGACTTAAGGTTGCAAAATTTTCTGGGTCCCAGTGACTGGGTTGTGGAGCTAGGCATACATTATGACCATGTGTGCTGACTTCTGAAATCTGCTTTGAGTGTAAGGAGTGACAGTCCAGGAAGAACTAAGGTCCAGAGGAGGCAGAGACAGGGCAGCCCATCCTTACTTCTCTATGTCTCTCTCTCTGCCCCTGCACCACTCGAACCACACCAGAGGCCAGACAATCCCTGATGTGTGAAGACGAAACACACTTGATGGTTTTCGTTTATGAAAACGTTTAAATGTCTCTTTTGTGCATCTTTTGATCCAATTGAAACTTAGGCCAGTCATCTCTGTATGTTCCCACTTCACCCAGAGAGGATGGACTTTGTATCCAGGTTCATGTGTCTGGAGAAACAAAGGAAGAGTCCATGCCTGCTCTGTAATTGTTGAAAATTTAAGTTTACTTCAAGTTGATCATACTGCTTAAAGTATCAGAAAAGATTCTCTTCAATAACTGGCTTGGCTCTGAGATAGGCTGCTAAAATACCAAACATAAGAGGTATAACTGTGTCCAGTTCTTGCAGACCCTAGAGTTTTGCTGGGCCTCCAGGAGGTTCAATAAAGGCAAAACTCCTGACTCTCTGTAGCCTATCCTGTAGTCAGAGGGGAGAACAGAAATCAGTGTAAATTATCTGACAAGCTGGTGGTGTGGTTTAGTTGCTAAGTTGTGTCAGACTCTTTGCAACCCCAGGGACTGTAGCCCACCTGTAGGCTCCTCTGTCCACAGGATTTTCCAGGCAAGGATACTGGAGTGGGTTGCCATTTCCTTCTCCAGGGGGTCTTCCTGACCCAGAGATCGGGCCAGGTCTCCTGCATTACAGGTGGATTCTTTACTGACTGAGCCTCCAGGGAAGCCTAGTAACAAACGCAACAGAGATTGAGCAGTGTATGGGCAGAGAAACAAGGTGTTCCAGTTAAACAGTAGAACAGGATAAGTCTTACTGGGAAGGTGGAGTTTGAACAGTGTAGCGGGAGGGAACTGAGTCAGATATCTGAGGAAAAAGCATTCCAGATAATGGGAATAACCTCTCCAAGGCCCAGAAGAAGGACACCAATGCCCTAAGGGAAAAGCTAGTAAATAATGCGGCTGGAAGAAAGTCAGAAAGTGGGAAGGGAGAAGAGAAGAGGAAAGGAGGGTGGAGAAGATGTGGATTGAATTGTGGCATCATCATTTATTGATTGTGTGATCACAAAGTTAATCCAACCTTCAAACGTTTCAGTGAAATCAGTGATTTTCCTATGGCCAATTTACCTCACACGAGTTTTGGAAGGATAAAATAACACAGGGAAATGAATTATAAGCCACTGTTATTATTCTACACATAAAGACAGATAGACAGACAGATATAGAGAGTTAAGACAATTTTTTTGTCCCCCTCCACAGATTCATATATTGAAGCCCTATCCCCTTATGTGTGATGGAATTAGGAGATGGAGTTTTTAGGAGGTAACTAGGTTTAGAAGAGGCCATGAGGGTAGAGCTGTCATGATAGGATTAGCTCTTATAAGAAACAGAAAAAACACGAAAGCTTTCTCTCTCCACCATGTGAGGAGGACACAGCAAGGAGATGGCCATCTACAAGCCAAAAATGGAGGACTCACCTGGAAGTGTTTCTGCCTTGCTCTTAAGACTTCCCAGAAGTGTGAAATGTCTCTTGTTTAAGCCACTTAGTCTATGCTATTCTGTTATAGCAGCCTGAGCAGACTAATACAGGCAGGTGAGTAGGGAAAGGATAACTGATAGCTACATAGATGGAGATAGAGCATGCGTATGTATGCTTAATGAATTACTTCAAATGTCCTCACCAGGCAATTCAAATAGGAGATTCCCATTTTAAAGGGAGCATAAAAGTGCTTGCTTTCATGAAGTATACAGATGGAAAAATACTGCAGCCTAAAAATGCACAGCACTGAGCCTAATGCAACATTTCTGAGATTAGTCCTGCAAAACAAAGAACACCATCACAGAGAGGCCGACAGCCTCCTCCCGGCACCCTGCCGCCTGATTCATTTACTCCAAGTTGTTCCTCCCGACTCCAGAGGATCAAAGCTCCTGTTGCCTGACTTCAGACACTCTCCTTCCCTACCAGAAGCAGGGCTGAAATACAGTTTGCTTCTAATAGTTCCACACCTTCTCTCGGCCATGCAGGACAACATCACCAGGGACAATTTTTAACTTTTAAAATTTATAATGCTTTTCATTAAAAAACAAAAATCCTTCAAAGCTGAAAACAACAATTCTGATAAGGCAAGCACTTAGCAAATGTATGAGATATAAAGATGATTTTGAATTTCATGTTTTAATGCATTTACACAGTTGAAGCTACATCTAAATAAATGGAAATATTGTTATGAAAATACTATGTGGACATGATAGCATCTCAAATACAGAAATTCAACTTTTCTAACCCCAGTTCCCCTCTCCAGAGACAGTTTTTGGCCACAGGAATGTTGCCCCCATAATTCTAGACATTATGTTTATCTGCTGTATCCATTGTAGATCCATTTTAGCACCCTAGCATGAGGCAGGAAGATAAACTCCTACCCCCACTACTTCTCATCCCTCTTCCCTCCAATACATCATATTCATTTCATCACTTCTGCTGCCTCTCTTCTGTAATGCCATGCAATTTTTGCTGGCTTTTATTGAAGGGAGAAGTAGTAGCCTAGTGGCTAAAAGCCTTGGTTCTGGAGATGGACCACTTGGCTTGGAAGCTTTGTTCTTCAGTATATTAGCTCTGCAATCCTGAGCAATTTACTCAACCTTCCTGGGCCTCTGTTTCCTCACCTGTATGATGAGGAACTGGATGATAACCACCACTGCGTGGAGTTGCTCGTGATGATGCAAATAATAACACATCTGCAGCCTTCAATGTCCAACACACGGAAGCTCTCAAGAAATATTAGCTATAGGACATAGCTACAGTACTCACTTTCACTCTAATCTCATCATTTTCTTTATGCCTGAGACTGCTTGTGCCCCCAGTTCTGTCTTTCCCCTTGTACAGCTCACCTTTGGGCAATAGCATGTTTGCTTTACCTGTGATGATAATATTTATAATTTGTTATGCAAACACAACAAAGTGTCCTGTGTTTTATTTACAGGTTGATGCTATGGGTTGAAAACCAGTAAGTTAAATTAACTAAGTTCTGCTCGGTCCTGGGGACAACAGAATGGTAGAACTGTATTTCCCTCTCTGTAGGCATGATGCTCCTACTTCTGTCTCTATCATCAACTGTTTAAACTCATGCTGTATTTCAGTTTGCTTTTTCCTTCAACTGCTATTTTCTCACAAAATGTCATCACTTCTCCTAAAATCTGACCCACCTTCTTTTGTTCTCTTGAACCATTTCCCCAGAATAAACTATTTTTAAAATGTTCAAAGGCAACACTGTTTCCTTGCCTGGATCCCCTCCTCTTTCAGAACCCTTGCCCCTCCCCCTCCTCAGTTTGAAGCTCTAAGACCAAAGGAAGCATAAGACCCTGAAAGAAAAGAGACCAAATTGCTTTCAGGTTAGACTGGAAATAACCACTAGTTACTGATCATGAAAACGGCATAATTCTGGCCCCATCACTCCTAATTTCCTTGCCTTGTGGGAGAGTTAACAATCTGGATTTCAACCAGTACTTCAGGTCATTATGAGCCAGGTAGTCCTTATTCCATACTGTGCCCAATACTGGTCTAGGCCACGAGTGAGATCTCACCTAGGGCCTCTTACATTTCTTAAGATTAGAAATTTTGTGTGGAACTTCAGGCTAAAACTCTCGTTATTATCAAGCAGGGCATTTTCCCCACATATACCTCTCAAGAATTAGCAGGCGGCTTGTGGAAGATTTGAGAATCCCAGACTCATGAATGCATGTCTTTCTTGTCGCCGATATTTTCTTCTCAGAGATCCAGAAACACCCTTGCCTATGCTGAGCCCACCCAGGCCCTCCCTGGACCGGGCGCTGCCGTCACCCAGGGTGACGAGAGGCGAGGGGCTGCCTGAGCAGCAGCTGACGCCTCACGTGAGACGGAGCCGGGCGCGGTCCCTCAGCAGCCCCGGGACAGGGGTGTCGCCCTCAGACGCTCCTCTCAGGCCTGGAGAACGCCGCGGGTGCTAAGTGTTGAGGCCACAATGTGGACCTCCCGTATTTGCCCAAGGTGGAAAGGCTAGGAGAGACAGAAAAACAAAACAACCTTGAGAAACAGAACCAGGCTTGAAAAGTTCTCTCTCTGAGACAAGTGGCACTTTTGTCTTAAATTCACGCTAAGTTGGAGATCACACACCTTTGGTTTTTAAACTGGCAGATACTTGTTTTACAATGTTGTGTTGGTTTATGCCATACAACAAAGCAAATCAGTCATAATTATATATACATATATAATATATACGTTATATATAATATAAACATATAATTATCTATATCTGTATCTCCCCTTCCTCTTGAGCCTACCTCAGCCCTCCCCTCACTCCCCTCCAGGCCATCACAGAGTACCAGGCTGGGCTCTCCGGGTTATCCGGCAGCTTCCCACTAGTAGCTATTTCACACGTGATAGTGTCTATATGCCAATGCTACTTTGTGGCGACATGGATGAACCGAGACACTTTCTTAGAAGTAGGTTTTCAGAACATGGAGGAAAAATGAAAGCTTATGTCCAAAGAGATGGGGATGTGTGTGGGGGAGGCGGGGGGACAGTGAGATAAAGGGTGCAAAACATAAGCTCTGTCCATTTTTAATTTGCTGCTGGACTAGCCCAGGCTGTTGTACAGAAATCTGAAAACACTAAATGTGGTGAAATAGCCACATGGACAATTGCTCAAAAATACTTTTCTGTTCCCCTTGAAACAGAATGATTTTACTGATTTCATCAAATACATACCTCAAAGTGATGACAGAAAGTTGAGTAAGTTATGTGCTGGGAATTGCACTTATGATTATTAGCAAGCACAATTACAGTGCTTACACTACAACAAGTACTATTTTAAGTGCTTAGCAAGTGCTTAAGCCCATTTAATCCTCACAATTGCAATCTTAGGTAGGTATTATTTATAATACTGACTTATTTTTTTGAAACTGAGGCCCAGAGAGGTTAAAGAGCCTGTCCAATGTCGCACAGTAAGTAGATGGCAAAAACCCAGGATTAAAACAAACCATCTATACTTTCATCACTTTGCTATGTCACCTTATTACAAGTTATGTTTAGGGAAGGGACAAAAATGACAAGACTCAACTAAAAGGAAAAGGGAGAAATGAGAAAATGACTGATCCTAGAAGCTAGGCAGGGTTTAGGCTCAGGAATTTCTGGTGATGAGGTCTGGAAATAAGAATAAGAACTTTTGGGGAATATTAATTTGGGGTAGTATCTGAATCCATTGAGAAATGACTTTGTTTTCTTTAAAATTTATAAAGACCAGTTGGATGAAGAGTCATAAAGGAGAGGAAAAGAAGATGGTGGCTTAAGTAACGTCTTACTTAAGTAACCTCTTCCCTCTCGTTAGGACTTCCTGGGTAGCTCAGTTGGGAAACAGTCTGCCTGCAATGCAGGAGACCCCAGTTCGATTCCCGGGTCAGGAAGATCCCCTGAAGAAGGGAAACTGCCCACTCCAGTACTCTTGGGCTTCCCTCGTGGCTCAGTTGGCAAATAATCCGCCTGCAATGCAGGAGACCTGGGTTCGATCCCTTGGTTGGGAAGATCCCCTGGAGCAAGGTATGGCAACCCACTCCAGTACTCTTGCCTGGAGGCTCCCCATGGACAGAGGAGCCTGGGGGGCTATGGGGTCTCCAAAGAGTTGGACATGACCGAGCAACTTTTACTTTCCTTCTAATTAATAGAGGTGAGAGGACCTGTGGAGAAGGACAGAGCTCTCTCTACTAGCTGTCCAGACATGTTACCAGGATGAACAAGGAGAAAAACGGCAACCACTGTACTGGATCTGATGATCCCGCAAAGCCAAGGATTCAGGTTTTTAAGAATGGCTTATGATGGCAAACCTGCTGCATGCCGCTATTCCACTAAGTGTGCTTCCAGGCACACATCTTAACTGGGGTAATAGTTCCTAAGAGGTGCACATTTGTTCGGTACGGTTGCTGTAATATTACTACAAACTTGGTGGCTTAAAACGAAACACATTTTCTTACGGTTCTGGAAGACAGAGGTCCAAAACCAGTTTCACTGGACTGAAATCAGGAGTTGGTAGGACCATTCATGCCCCCTCTAGAGGCTCTAAGACAGAATCTGTTTTCTTGTCAGCATTCCTTGGTTTCTGGCTGCATCAATCCAAACCTAGCTTCATCATCACTTTCTCTTTGGAGTCAAATCTCCCTCTACCTCTCTCTCGTGAGGACACCAGTGATGACTGAGTACCCATCCAGGTAACCCAGGAGAATCTTCCTATCAATAACCTTAATTTAATCCCATTGGCAAAATCCCTTCTGTCATTTAATGTGACATTCACAGGTTCTGGGCATTAGAATATGGATATTTAGGGACAAGGGTATTATTCAGTACACAACAAGGAAGATACAGTTATGTTTCTCGGTTGCAGGAAATGAAGTTTAGGAGAGCAATTTTTCCCAGGTTTTACAATCTCCAGAGTTGAGGTTTAAATCCTGGCAGTCAGAGTTTAGGACACACTCTAAACAATTTCAATCTGTGTCCTTAACTACTGCATACTACTTGGTTAAGAGTCACACACAGGTATCAAGACCCAATTGAATAAAACATGATGTACTGTCTCATCTTTCACTTGTGTATTTCTGAATCTGGCCCAGCGCAGAAGAGTCCA
The DNA here is from genome assembly GCF_963930625.1 of Muntiacus reevesi. NCBI lineage: Eukaryota > Metazoa > Chordata > Mammalia > Artiodactyla > Cervidae > Muntiacus > Muntiacus reevesi. The sequence goes on from NC_089264.1 coordinate 359,153, forward strand.
GAAAATTGTTAAGCAGGGTTACTAAGAGAAAGCATTTCCTGTCTGATCTGCACTGAGTAATGAAAGGTTGCTATTTTTTTTTAATTGAATATGCCACCAAGTAGTGTTATCACCATTTTATATACTCAAACAACCAAACAACAACAAAAAGCTATGGATGCAAAGGTGTCAGGGTCATGTCTAAAGGCATCCTGCTGGAAAAAGAGCTGGGTACCAGATGCCGAGACCCGGATTCAGCCCATCCGTCCTGACTAAGCACCTATTCAGAGATTGTGACTCACCACCCAGCACCTGAGTCTTTATATCCCAGCTTCAAGATGGAAATTAGTTGAGGGATCACAGACACTTGTACTAATCACCAATTCATAATCTGCTAACCCCTTCCTTTGTGGGAGAGAACCTGACATTTCTAAAATCCTTTTCTGCCTGAGAGTGAGCAGAGCTGCCCTTGCTCCTCTGGCCATGACCTACTGTGCTTTGAAAAGGAGATTTGGCAAGTGCAGCTGCACACACATCTCCAATATCACACATCTATGGAAAATTCCAACCAGGTTTTAAGCCCAGTCACATTACATTTTTCTGAGGATCAGTAATGATTTGCTGCCGGGGTCCAGCCTCGGCAGGATCCAGGGGATACCCTCAGGATGAACGGCGTCGGCGAGAGAGAGAGGAGACGTGAGACTAGCATTGATAGGGCCAAGTCTGCGAGAGAGAGAGAGAGAGAGAGAGAGAGAGACAGAGAGAGAGAGAGAGAGAGAGAGAGAGAGAGAGAGAGAGAGAGAGAGAGAGAGAGAGAGAATATGACCAGACGGGGATGCAGAGAGTCTGGAAGAGTCTGGCAATGCTTTATTTTTTACCATAGCTTTTATACCCTAAGTTTGTACATTTCTAAGGGGAAGATAGTTTAACATTACGTCAGCTTGTCCTTCACGAAACCAGGGTGTTTTCTGCATACTTCTTTGTTTATGAGGGTCTTGTACATTATCTTCTGGCCTTGGGGCCTATTGACATTTTATGACCTAGGTGAATGCAAAGCTGTTTTCCGTAATCTATTCTTTAATGAACACAAAGGTCAATCCTTTTGCAGAAGTTATCAGTTAAATTTATCTAAAAGGTTTACCACACAAAGACTCTGCAGCTCCAGTGAGGCAGCCCCTGTTTAGCATTCCTGGTTAAAATTAACAAATTTAAACTCTTATTTTTCTAAATCTTTAACTATAACCACTTTTAGAATAATATTTTTATGTTCTCTCATAGGGCTTCCTCACCCCCGAAGGGCTCTGTGCCTACTAAAGACTTTAGGTGATCAGGTTCTTTATGCTGTTTTATGATTAGGATATTATAAGCAATCATGCATATTAGTACCAAGGACCTAAACGCATTTGCCAAACAAACTAAAATACCAGCAAAGGAGTTTAAATTAAAACACTCCTTTCACCCTAAATAATCTCATAAAATACCACCACCTGGGAAACTTATTGATTAAAATTCTAAATTGATTCTTATTTGGGAAGAGATCGGGGAAGGCCTTCCTGCCTGTGTCAGAGAAATTAGGGAGTAGTCCATTGAGGCAGGCATCAGAAAGACAGATATCATCTTTAAGGTGAGAGCCGGGGGCAGCTTTCCAAAACCCCTGAAAACCTGATTCGCCTTGCCCGTCAGGTTTTCTCCCCTATGGCCTCTTTAGGGGTAGGGTCTCGTGTGTTGGCTCCCGGCAATTTGCTGAGGATCAGTAATGCTCTCCGTATGCTAGCTGACAAGGGCATGATCTCTGTGCTTATTATATTCCATTTGTCAGTTCCTCTCTGACACAGTTGTCCGCAGGATTCCTTAGGAATATTTGAGTTATTTAGGCACTATTTCAGGAGTTGCTCCTGCCTGTATCCTCTCATTTCTTAATCAACAATTCCCAATAAGTAATTCAGCTGAGGTAGGTTATGAGAGGCATTCTTCCCTACTCCATGTGAATCTACACCCTGGACATCTGAATCTTCATGCCCTGTAAGTTTCAGATATGTGACATCTCATCCTCCCCATCATCACTATTTTCAGGAGTCAGGACCACAACGGTGACTGGCAAGTTCATCAACCTTTCCATTTCTTTCCCTCTTGATTGTTTCAGAGTGATTGGCGAGAGACTGTGCGTTTCGATTTTTTGAAAAGCTCAGTGGTCCAGAGACAATACTAGAATTCGGCTCTGGAGAAACACACATTCTGCTCATTGTTCTCTCTCTCTTATAGAACAGAAAAGAGACTCACCCATCACACAGTTACGCAAGGTTTACCTGCGTGCACTGCTAAGGATTTGGATAAGACTGCTAATACTCCGTGTTTCCTACAGGAAGATACTTTGCATTCCATAAAATTAAATCCACACCATATGAGAAATTTAGTCTAACCTCTTATCTATTGATTCATGAGGTTTGGCTCACTGAGATTTCCCCCTCATTCTATGGTGAAAAAAGGGAATTGCTGGCCAAAGACATCATCAAATGTTTATGTTTCCAAGTTTGCCAGTTATCTTTAACTCTATTTGGGTTGCCTTTTGCTATGCAGAATTCTTTCATTTTTCTGAAGTCAAAGCAACTCTCTTTTTTCTTTATATCTCAATTTCACACTCCGCTTAGAGAAAGACTTCCTCATAACAAGATACAAATTCTCATCCTACAGGCCTCTAGGTATTTGTTTCTTACCATGGGACATTACTCAACATATGCTATACAGGCAGTTCTCACTCTGAACAGTTTGCTCATGCATGAATTTCAGTTCAGTTCAGTTCAGTTCAGTCGCTCAGTCATGTCCGATTCTTTGCAATCCCATGGACTGCAGCACGCCAGGCCTCCCTGTCCATCACCAACTCCCAGAGTCCACCCCAACCCATGTCCATCGAGTTGGTGATGCCATCCAACCATCTCATCCTCTGTCGTCCCCTTCTCCTCCTGCCCTCAGTCTTTCCCAGCATCAGGGTCTTTTCAAATGAGTCAGCTCTTCGCATGAGGTGGCCAAAGTATTGGCGTTTCAGCTTCAACATCAGTCCTTCCAAAGGACACCCAGGACTGATCTCCTTTAGGATGGACTGGTTGGATCTCCTTGCAGTCCAAGGGACTCTCAAGAGTCTTCTCCAACACCACAGTTCAAAAGCATCAGTTCTTCTGCACTCAACTTTCTTTACAGTCCAACTCTCACATCCATACATTACAGTTATTTAATTAAATAATGCCTATCCCACAACAGAACAAACAAATTTCAGATACCGGCATGTATTAACTGTGAGGAAGTGCCAAACTTCACAGCTGTTATCAAGTTCACAAACCACCACGGTGATGATAGATGTATATCACAATTAGAGAACAGTCAGGCCCCATCTTTCAAAGTCTCTGGGCTAATTTGGCCTTGGAGTACAGAATGAAACAGGGCAAAGGCTAACAGAGCTTTGCCAAGAGAACACACTGGTCAGAGCAAACACCCTCTTCAAACAACACAAGAGAAGCCTCTACCCATGGACTTCACCAGATGGTCAATACCAAAACCAGACTGATTATATTCTTCACAGCCAAAGATGGAGAAGCTCTATACAGTCAGCAAAAACAAGACCAGCAGCTGACTCTGGCACAGATCATGAACTCCTTATTGCCAAGTTCAGACTGAAATTGGACAAAGTAGGAAAAACCACTAGACCATCCAGGTGTGACCTAAATAAAATCCCTTAGAATTATATAGTGGAAGTGACAAATAGATTCAAGGGATTCGATCTGATAGTGGCTGTAGAACTATGGATAGAGGTCTGTGACATTGCAGGGAAGGCAGTGATCAAGAACATCAACAAGAGAAAAACGCAAAAGGCAAAATGGCTGTCTAGGAAGGCCTTACAAACAGCTATGAAAAGAAGTGAAAGACAAAGGAGAAAAGGAAAGATATCCCCATTTGAATACAGAATTCCAAAGAATAGCAAGGAGAGATAAGAAAACCTTCCTCAGTGATCAATGCAAATAAATAGAGGAAAACAATAGAATGGGAAAGACTAGAGATCTCTTCAAGAAAATTAGAGATATCAAGGGAACTGTTCATGCAAAGATGTTATAAACAGTGACACATCCCAGAAAAGTCAAGTCAGAAGCACTTCTAGAATAGGGATGTGAGGAACTCTGTGGATCCTCTTCCCAATAAAAAACAAATGATCAAAGTATGGAAAACAATTTAAATATGTCTGGAAGCCATCCTAAGGTCATATAACAAATGGAGAAATACTAATTCAAGAAAACCTGCTAACTTTTAGAAGAACAGAGTCAGTGCCATCTGAACCATGCCTTGCCCCCTTCCTTTCCCAGGTATAGTGACAGGAGGTCTAATCTAGGCTTGGGAAGTTAAGAAGATGGAGTAAGTCTTTCATGACAGTCCAAGCCTAGGGTTATGGTATCTGCCAAGAGGAGCAGACCACCTATTTCTCATCCCTTCCTCTCCCAGCTTCATGTGGCTAAAGCTCTATTTCAGGCAAAAATGACTGAGAAGGTAGAGGCTCTCTTCCTCTACCTGGGCCTTGTTGTAGGACAAAAGTTCCACAGCAGCCATGACAGGCTGAGAATACTAGACCTTAAGCATCCTCGTCTTAGTACACGAGTATAGCTGAGGTTCCATGTTAGGAGGAGAAAGCCAAGACGACCATACAGTATCTTTGCCTAGAACTCTGCTCATAGAACATGGGTGTCTCTGCAAGAGAAACAGGGTGCTGTCCTCACCTTAAACTCTGAAGCAGTAGCAGGTACATTCTGCCCGGGAAGAAGAGGAAGCCTAAAAGCACAGAGCACTCCATACTTCTCCTTAAGAGGACTCATCTTATATTGAATGGAGTGTGGAGAAGTTCAAGCCTAAGGACACTGGAATCACCAGTGGTGATTTTGGTGATAAGTAAATTAGTTGGGGCTTATAGCTCTGTAACAGCAATACGAGAAAAGGCAGAACAGCTAGAAGGTTAGTAGAAATAACTGAGGAAAGAAGTAGCAGGGTCCTCCTGGGGGTGGCGGAAGCCTTAAAATGTGACCTCAAAGACAACTCCTACAGAAGTTGTAGAAGCACTGGAATCAGATTGTTTCTGTTCAAGCAGAATCAGATCAGACTTCAGAGTAATTTATTTACCAGGGTGTTGTCAAAACAATAGAGCAATCAGCTAGAAATTAGCATAGGCTAACTGTGGCATCTGATACCAATGCAGATATGTCATCTGCAACTAAAGCAGTATCCTCAAAGGGAGTTCACTGAAAGAGATAATCAAAGAGGACAGAGATAAAACCATTTTAACCCAGTGGGGTAGGAGGAGTCATACTCAAGCCTGCACTCTCTAAGCTCAACATTAAGGGTTGCACATTTGGGGAAAAACTAATTTCACTCAGCTAAAACAAGCGACTAACTAGAAAATAAATGCCAACAAACAAGTAGACTAGTTAACAATCATAGTCCTAGAAATAGGGAGTTAGTATCAGAACTGCTACAATGTATTATCAAATATCCAGTTTGGAACTAAAAAAGTACCAACTATGAGAAAGGCAAATAAACAAGAAAGCATAGTTTCAGGATTTAAAAGAACAGGCAAAGGAAACTGCATTTTAGAGAGCCCAAATGTACTTTGAGGAGAGAAACTCTAAAGTAGCTATTACAAATACCTTCAAAGAACTAAAGAAAGTCACACTTACAGAATTAAAGGAAGATATGATGATAATGTCTCATCTATTAGAAAAGATCAATGAAAAATAGAAATGATAAGTTGAACCAAAAGGAAACTTTGGAGTTCAAAAAGCCCAATAACCAAGCAAAAATTCTGCTTCAGGGGTCAACAGGAAATGGGAGTTAGGAGAAGAATAAACCAGTAAACACGAAGACAGGTTGATAGAGATCACAGAATCTGAGAGCAGAAAAAAAATAAGAATGAGGAACAATGAAGAGAGCCTTGGAGAAATGTAGGACACTATTGAGCATACTAACGTACGGATCCATTCTGCATGGATTCTGCATTTGCAAATTTGACGACTTGCAAAATGTGTTTGTAACCCCCCAAACGGACACTCAGCGCAAGTTCACAGTCATTTACAAACTTATATAAAAAGTAATGAATCATCTGAGTCACCCAAAACATGTTCTAACTGAGGTCAAATCAGGCAACACACTGCCCTGTCATTTCGGCTCTCACACGGAACAAGTTTCTTTTCTGACGTATACTTAGTGTCAAGTTTTTCATGTTCTTGTGCTTTTTTTGTGATTTTGCTATTTTAAATGGCCTCAACTGTAGTGAAGTGCTGTCTACAAGCACAAGACGGCTGTGATGTGCTTTTCAGGAAAAAATGTGTGTTAGATAAGCTTCATTCAAGCATGACTTATAGTGCTGCTCACTATGAGTTCAATGTAACAAATCAACAATACTTTACGTTCAGGAAAAAGAAGAGGGGATTTGTTTTGTATGTGACACTGCTCCATAAAGTGCTAAGGTAATATCCATAGTATGTGATGAAGCTACGGAAAGGTAGAGTTTTACAGATAAACTTTTCAGATAACTTGTAGATTTGTGAGTTGATGAACAATTTTTTAAAAATGCAGTGTACAGATTGCTTTGAGGCTGAATTCCAAAGAATTTTATGGTCAAACAGTTAATGAAAACACGACCAATTCCTTACACAGTCTTCTAAAAAACAGAAGAGGACAGAATACTTCTCAACTCATTCTATTATTTCAATTTACCCTGATGCCAAAACTGGACAAACACAAGAAATACCCATACATAATTTGAGATAATGTGGGTGTGGGATTTGATCTATTCTCAAGAATGAGGACTATTTCTGGCTTAGAAGTGAACCACAGTTCTGATGATAATAATTCATATTAGTATGTGTCTGTGTTGTAGTGCTCAATTGTTTAATCTTCAGTCTTAAATATTGTTTCATGGCTGCAATTCCATCAAACAATATGTATATAATAAATTACCTGCCCCCCAATAGAGAAGAAAATCTTAAACAGCTGCAGTGATTATTATCAGAAACTTTATATGCAGCCATAACATCAAACAGTGCTGCTGGTGTTTAGTCGTTCAATCATGTCCTACTCTTTGTGCCCTGAAGGACCGCAGAATGCTTCCCTGCTCTTCACTATCGCCCAGAGTCTGCTCAGACTCCTTGAACTGGTGACGCCGTTCAACTGTCTCATCCTCTCTGGTCTCCTACTCCTCCGGTACTCAGTCCTTCTCAGCATCAGGGTCTTTCCCAAAGAGCTGGATAGCTCAAACAGTGATACATATATAATTTATCATGTGATCAGATGATAATAGTCTTCTTCAGCCAAAGCTGATAAATCACAAAAACGAAGGACTGAAACCTGATGCCAAAATAATTTTCTCTTCCTGTGTTAAACAATACAGAGACTGAGCAAACTTCCTCTGACTATGTTAAACAATACTGAGAATAAGCAAAGTAAAATTAGGTTTTTGCTCCAGGGAATACTCCCTCCTAGAAGAGAAGGCTGAGCAAATAAGAGCAGTTGACTTGTGGAGACGAGACTTACTTGTCACACCGCACTTCAAAACCCTCACTTCCCTGTACGTGCCAACCCAAAGCAGTTACAGCATAAACTCTGCCCGGTCCCAGCTGGTTCCCTCTCTTGCAAGATTCACCTGAAAATTACTCTCTAAAATTCTAAAACCATGCAACTATTCCCCACCTCCCCGGTTTTCCCCTTCAGAGATGTTACCAAGAGTGTGACAGCTATAGTGTATTTTCCCTTGTTGCAATATGTCAAATAAATTTAGCTTTACTGGATTCAGGATTTTCTGTTGATCTTTAGGGGCTGTTGGCACACCCCTTAAGATTTTTATATTCTATTGGACAGTGAGTTTTTAAAGACAGGCTCTTATACTCTACTCTCCAAGTATATGTCAGAAAGCACCTCCCAAAAGAATGACTGCATTCACCAGGCAGTTAAGAGAAACCTATGAAACTGAAACACTGCCTTTTATTTTAAAAATAACTGTAGTGGAAGAACAAATGCACTACAGTCTCATGCTTTAGAGACTAAAAATAATAGTATGTTTTTCATTGCTTTCTAATTAGTGTAGAAATTATCTAAAATGGAAAAATGAAACTCAGAGGATCATATATCAGCCTAGAGAAGCAGTAAAATTTGCCACATTTTATAAAGACAGCATTTTAAAGAGAAAAACAGAGGAACATGTAGAAGGGCTTTGAACTAAATCATTCATAATATGATAAGTAATCTACTTCTAAAAGAGGTTTAAAGGTATTTGACAGTATGGGAATGTACTTATTTATTCAATAAATATGTTTAAAAAAAATTTTTTTTAATAAATATGTTTTAATAACTACTATAGGTTGAGTCAAGTTTTTGGAACTGGTGCATAATGGTTAACAAAGCGAATGTTCTCTAAGTACATGGGACTTGTATTCTAGTTGTAAGAAGGCAAATCTTTCAGAAGTTAATGCATACATAAATATAGAATTAACCACTTGCGGGAGGAAAAACAAAAGTGAAATTTCAAGTATCTTAGATAATGGAAATAATAGATGACAGGAATGAGATATGTTTCATCGATCTTAAATAAAACAACACACTCGATCTGAGGAGGAAGGACTGAGACCATGTGAAACTCAGCGCTCCACGGGGCCACAGAGAGCTGGACAAAACTGAGCCCACGACGCACAGGAGACACAGCTCAGCGCCCGAAGCTCTGTTTCCACACGGCGTCTCCAGAAGCGTCAGACAGAGTGACTCTGAGAGAAGTTGCAGCTGGGACTGGTTATGGAACCCTAACAGAGACCAGCTACTGCAGGAGACAGCATTCTAACTCACTGACTGCACTGGGCATTTTCAGTAAACACACATCACAATGCTTACCTAGAATGTACAGGACATAACCTGGTCTGCATTAATACATTTAGGTATCTAAACTCCAAAAGAACACACAAGTGGGATAAAAATCACTTAAGCATGAAACATACACATTTACCCCATCATAATTCAGTACTAAATAAAGAGTTTGAGTTGTCTCAAGGCCCTCTGTGCTGAACTAATTCTTAGAAATGCACATTTTCCCAAGTCTGAGTCAGGAAGAAATACAAAATAGGAACAGGCCAATTGCCAGTAATGAAACAGAACAGATAATTTAAAAACTGCACCCAAAACAAAATGCCAAGACTAGATAGCTTTTACAGGTGAATTCTACCAAACAGAGAAAAGTTGTCATCTATACTTTTCAAGTAGACTCAAACACTGTTAGCCCACAGGCCATACTTTGAGCAACAAGTGTGTAGGGACTATAGCGATAGCTATGTGTAAGCCAGTGTCAGTCTCCAAGGAATTTCAATAGCAATCAGCAGGAAATGATTGAGCAGGTCCGCAAATCATTTTCGACTCTTCCTGCAGAGGTCTTAATCTTCACTGGGAACATGCAGGTACCCAGAGTCTCTGTCCTGGTCTAAGTAAGGCAGACCAGAGGAAACAGGCTTTACGTAGCGCAAGCTCAACCACCATAAACGCTGCGGATGAGGTCGGCAAGAGTCGGATTTTTCTGTTTGTTTTCGTTTTATTCATCTATATATGCACAGTCTCTGAAACAGAACCTTCCTTTAATAAGAGTTCAATAAGTGTTTGTTGAATTAGATTGGAAGTAAATGAAATCTTTCTGGTCTTATTTTCTAGTTCACCTTAAATATTAAGACTTCTAGTGACATATGGGCTGATTCTCAAAGAGTGTATTTGCTGGAATTATGCTTTCAGATTCTTGCTGTTCATACAGATAAGAAATGGCTCAATATCTTTACTAACTTGAATTCAGCAGCTTACTCTTACTGGGTTTCTGACATCAGAAATACCTAACTTGACTACTTTTCAAAATCATAACATGGATAAATCTAAAGAGCTTTTCTATTTAGTATATCATGATCATAAAATTCTTGTTGGAAAGATTATTTATTAACAATCCAGCAGCACTCGGTAACCACATTAACACTTCTTAATAAAAAGTATAATTAAAAAAGATTTTAATGATACTAGTATCTCCTTAGAATTTTTAATGTGATAGAAAACTCAGTGCCCTGAGTTTATCATGGAAGCCTAGATTAAAAGCCTAGCTGTCTCATTCTTCAGCAGTGTAGACCCTCTGTAAAATAAGAAACAAATATTATATATATGCATATATATTGGTCAGGGCCCCAGTGTCTGACACAGATCTCTTGGACTTGTAGAGAGAGATACTATCATTACTCTTTGACCCAAGTTCCTGACACAAAGCTCTTGAGACTTTCGTTAATTTACTGAGTGATGGGACCATCTGACACAGAGCTCCTAAGTCCTCTGTGATTTCCTAGGTGATAGGAATATCTTTCTGTTCTCTTGGATGGAGGATGGTCACCAGAAAGAGCAAGCTGGGAGCAGAACTTTGGGACTTTTGGTCCCATCTCCTATTCTCCAGGAGGGGAAAAGGTTGGAAGTGCAGTTTGTGATCATGCTAACATTAGGAATCCTCCATAAAAACCCTAAAAGTACTGGGTTCAGAGTATTTCCCCGTTAGTGAACACACCTACGTGCCTGGAGGACAGCGCATTTCAATTATAAAAGGTAGACTCTTGCACTCAAGACCTTTCCAGACCTCATCCTATGTATCTCTTCATCCAGCTTTTCATTTGTAACCTTTATAAAATATAAAATCAGTGAACTGTTTTCCTGAGCTCTATGAGCTGCTCGATCAAATTACTGAATCCAGGGAGGGTACTGTGGGAACCTCCAATTTGCAGCCAAGTTGGTCAGAAATTTTAGGCAACCCGAGGATCTACTACTAGTGATTAGTATCTGAAGTTAGGGGTTGGGGGAGGGGCAGTCTCACAACCCTTAACCAGCAGCCTCTATGCTACCGCTGGTTAGTGTCAGAACTGAATAAAGGATATCAAGCTGGTGTTGGAGATTCAGCGTGGGAAAAATCCCAGACATCTGGTGTCAGAAATCTTATGAACGAGTTGGCCTCTGCTGCTGTTGTTGCTATTTAGTCGCTAAGTCATGTTGAACTGTTTAGAGATACCACCAGGTTCCTCTGCCCATGGGATTTTTCAGGCAAGTACACTGGATTGTGCTGTCATTTCCTTCTCCAGGAGATCTTCCCGACCCAGGGACTGAACCTTCAGCTCCTGCCGTGTCTCCTGCATTATCAGTGGGTTCTTCACTGCTGGGCCACCAAGGAAGCGCTCAACACCCACATATCAAGTGGAAATCACAGCTCACTTGAGACTCTCATGTCAAGCAAAAATAATCACAAAAGTCATTCTAAAAGTCAACAGATGTGAAGAGTATACCAAACTCACGGGGGTGGCACAGGAGTCAAAGCTTTTTTTTTTTTTTTTAGCTTGCAAAGCACTTTAACATTCCTTATCCTGTTTGAATTACCCTAAGAGCATTTTCTAGTGCCAGTGTAAGGGAAGGAACAATATGAACAACCCTCTTTATTTGTGAATATACAGATACAAGCATACCTCATTTGACTGTGCTTAGTTTATCAAGCTTCACATACATTGTGGTTTTCACATATTGAAGGTTTGTGGCAAGACTGCGTTGTCAAATGATGGTTAGCATTTTTTAGCAATAAAGTATTTTCAACTGAGGTATGTACTTTTTTAGACATAATACTGTTGCACACTAGACTACAGTATAGTGTAAGCATAACTTTTTTGTGCACTCAAGAGACCAAAAAAATTCATGTGACTCACTTTATCATATTTGCTTTACTGCAGTGGTCTGAAACTGAACCTACAGAATCTCTGAGGTATGCCTATATATAAATACACTGAAGCCCTAAAATCCTAAGGCTAAGGGCAGAGGACTTCTCTTTGAGAATTATAGCATTTTGGTGTTTTGAAACATGTGAGCAATGCCTTGTAATTAATTTTCCCACCATCATTATTTTATGTTTAAAAGCTTTAATGTGTGCCCAGATTTCTAAGGTCAATAAACAAATAATATATTCTAAAAAGAAATGGCCCTGAGACAAAAACTGCTTGCCAGTTTGTTTTCTATCATTGATATCTATTGACAAATATGCCAATGGTTGTGCTAATCAATGTCATTTCAAATTTGTATCCTTCCATTCTCAAACACAGACTTGAGTAGACGTTTTATTCATATAAATGGAATCTTTTCAAGTACTTTTAAACTTGAAATCATAGGACTTATAATAGTGAGAAATCTACAGTTTAAGTAATTACAACACAATTCATTGAAAACCTTTTTTGAGAAACTCAATTTTTTGAAATGTTAGTGTGAGAATCATATAAATCAAGCTCCCCTCTCCTGTAGAATTTTGGCCTGGAGTTTTTAATAATTATTTCAGGAAATATGATAAGTGAGAGAAAGTATAAACACATTTCACAGAACTTCTTATATATATGACATTATAGTATATCAAACTAAGAAAACGATTCTGCAACAATAAGCAATAGTCTTATGACTTGAGATATGCTTACAGATCATTTCCGATCAAGTATGTAATATTTAGTATTTTGATAACAAGAATGGTATAAGACCATCTCTGTTCCTCTCTTAAAATGGAAAATAAAATATTATACATGTCTCCTTCTTATTTCTGTATAATGCTTCCCCGGCATGCATTGCGGAGCCAAAACCTGACATGAAAGTTTATGACAGAGTGAGATTGTAAAAATGCATTTTTTATCTGAGACGATTTTGCAATAAAAGCACATTTCAGTCCTTTAAAATAACAGTCGACAAGATTTACTGTATCAAATGTAAGTGTCACACCTCAGTCAGTGGTTAAGATTTCAAACAAACCCCAGCCGCTAAGCTGAAATTGGCTTTTAAAATCTTTAAGTTAGTTTGTTCCCAGATGAACATTTTTTTTTTAAACATGAAAAACCACACTTATCATACAGCTTGCAAATTCTCTGGTTTCCATTTACCCATTTTATTATCTTTTTATTACTGACAGAGACAGGAGCCAAGTCAGAGCTACATTAATCCAGAAACCAAAAGTAAGTAGACGACAATATTGTGAATATTAATGCAAGGTGGCAGCTCTTATTTTTCACCATCCCATCGTATTTTTCCTTGGAACCAATTTGTACAAAATGTATTTAAAAATCAGAAAGTTAAAGACAACCAATTTTCAACTCATTGACCTACAAATTTGTCTGATTGCAGGGGACTTCTGTTGTAGCAGGGAGATTAGGAGTGGGTGCTTGAAACTTCAGGTCCCTTGGGGAGGGTGTAATCACTGCTGACAATGCACCCGAGCTGTTTTATGTCTGGGGTAGAAATTGGAGGACATCTAGCCAGTTTATGAGTCCCAAGAGAGGGGGCAACGGATGTCCATAACCGTAACACCTCACTCTGTGGGGAGCCTGTCTAGTTTGTGGCAAGAATTTTAAGCTTCATTTTTCCTGGATAGCGTTCCCTTCTCTCTTTTTCTTTCACTCTCTTGTCTAAGTAAATAAAAGTAGACCTAAAAGTACATTCATACACACACACACACACACACACACACACACACACACAGAAAAGAAAATTAAATGAAGAAAATCTCAACAAATTCGACCTTAGATTTGTTTCAGCTATTATGAACACTCAGACTTAGCACCCACTTTCTTTGCAAGTTTATCCCTAATAATGACCAATATTTGTGTACTCCCCTTAGGATTACCAAAGGCATTCACAAATGTAACATCTGCACAATTAAAAGTTTCTGCAGCAGGAATATAGCTCCATCACGCAGATTGCAAATTTTAGTCTTGAAGATGGTTTTTTTGAAACAAAGTCCCTGAGATAGAAATTAAATCTACTTTTCCAGAATTCAAAGTCCAATGATCTTTTCTGTATACTAAATTGATATTTTCAACTTTGAAATGTTTATTAATTGTTTTAATATTGTATATAAAGAATAAATTAAAATTAGACTTCCTACATTCAGCATACTCAAAAAGGTAAACCTATACAGAGTATCCAAGGAGTAAAAATACCAAAACACACAGTGTAAAATCAGATAGAAGGTGGATGCCAAGGGTCCTCTGGTTCCCTTTCCTTTAAGAGTCCGACCAGCGAAACGTGAAGGGCTGGGACGCAGGGGAGGCGGCAAGCAGGAGACACTGCGCCCTCTGGTCCTGTCACTTGTGTGCTCCCTTGGGAAAATGTGGGACTCACTGAGTATGATTATTTCCAATAAACCCAAAGTGAAGACTACCCAAGTGCCCGTGAGTAGAAGGATGGATTAACAGATTGTGATTTACACAAACAAGAAGAAAACACAAGCAATGAAAAAGAATCATCTTCACTTCACCCAACAGTGAGGCTTTCTTAAATATGCTAATCAGCCAAAAAAAAAAAAAAAAAACAAGAGCCAGACACCAAAGAATACACACTATATTACCAAATTTATATAAAATGCAATGCAGTCAAACTAGTCTCTAGGTTAAAGGAGGCGAGGAGCTGCTGAAAGGAACTAGTGCAGGGGGTATGGAGGGCTCCGCCTTCATCTGCATGATGGGTGCACAGTTGTGCTTTATTTGTCACAGTCTTTGAAATGAAACATTCATGATATTTGTACTTTCCTCTACATAGAATACACCTCAATAAAACTTGCAAAGGAAGGACATAGTTGGACCTTAAGACTGCATCTGTACCACCATGGATCTCTTGGATTAACTAACTTGTAGGCTTTTTCAGGCTGAAGAACTTTGGAAAAGTGTGGGCTTTGGATCCATTTGCCTGAGTTACAAATCTCCACTGCACTGTGACACTCACTGGCAATGTGTTCTAAGGGAAGTCCCCTAAACCCTCGGTTTCTCCAGTAAAGTTTTTATGGATTTGTGCCCCTCAACTCCCCAGTGGGGACAAACAGCATAAACAGGACAAAAACATAAATGTAAACCATATAAACTGAGAGACTGCAAACAAACTGATGGTATCATTCTTCCTCAGCCCTTAAATATCTTTGAGTTAGTGCTATCACTAGCAAAAAAAAAAAAAAAAAAAAAAAGGAAAGAAAAAAAATCAAATTCTGTATTAGGAAGGTCTGGTAATAATTCAGTACGGCCAGCAACTCTCCACAGTTTAGTGCCTTCACACAACAGATGTTATTTCTGACACTTGAATGGCCAGGTGGGGTTTCCTCATTTAACGGCCTTCAGAAATCCTGTCCTCGGCTCAGTCTTTGGGATCCTCTCACTGTGTATTTGGAGAAAAGAGACCTTAGGAAAGGTGCATCTGTCCTTAACTGCTTTGGCCCTGAAGATGTGTGTGTTGCTCTCATTTACATTCATTTTAGGGGGAAGCAGCCACAGGGCCCCATCTCTCTGCAAACAAGCTCAGGAAAGTATGACTTTTCATTATCAGTCCATTAGCCACATCTGCCACATTGTCCTTATGTTCTCCTACACAAACTACAGGTAATTTCTGAGGCTCTATCAGTTAGGCATTTCACAACAAAGTCACAGAAATCCCAGGATCATTTGATCTACAAACGCATGTAACTTTGTGAAATATATATTCCAACTGGTTGACTTTAAACTCAATCTAAATACCAACGGATCTACTCACATTTCTGAGAGACAGCTTACATTCATTAACAAATGTTAGTTAGCCTGAGTCTCAACACCAAGGTGTCAGATCAGATCAATCTGAATTGAACACACTTTACTTTTTTGATCTTCAAGGTGAGAGATATCTTGGTGTTGTAGAAAGTACCCAGCACTGGTAACTGGGGTCATGATCCACCTTCTAAATTTATAATCAAATGTCAATATAATCAAATCTAGAGGGAATTCTTATATAGGACTTTTAAAAAATCTTCATAAACTTAAACCCACTGTAAATATTGTTCTCTAAAACTTTGGAAATGGAAGTTTTACTTTTACAATAGAAGGCTTATATAAGATACAGGACTTATTCCAAATCACAAACTTGGAACCAAAACTTGAGGCTCTATATTACCAGTCTAATATATATTTTCTTTCTTAGCAAAGCAGGAAAATGTCAAAAGGAAAAATGTAATAATGGTTGCATGTAGGAGACACTAATGATCAAGTTTAAGAAAAAATTTGATAAATCTGATAAGACTGTTTTACTGCCGAAATTCTCCCTGCTCCTTGATAGTTGACCCAAGTAGTACCAGGAACTGCAATTATATCAATAATCATCATAAACTGTATCTATTTCTCACTCTTCAATCTTTTTTTTGTACTTGCAGGCTTAGGATTGCAAAACATAAGGCAAAAGGTATCACTTTGAAGAGTTTTCATCATTATAACCTTTTGGTCCCAGGAAGTGGTTATTTCATTTTAATAGTCCTCTTTCTATATATATAGGTGTCTTATGCCTGAAATGAATTTTCAAGACTGTCTTTATGTGAAGTATTTGGCAATCCAAAAACTACTGTTTCTGAAAATATGTATAGACCAGGAATGAAGTGTTCCATTTTTACAATGAGATGCAGATTTCCCATTAAAAAGTAAAGCTTTCATCTCCAATGCTATCAAGGACAGTATTTGAGTTTTGGTGAATTAATTTAAGAGGCTATAGAAGTCCTATAAAAGAATTTTTGCTAGTCTATTTATTACTTACTGTTGATTATAAATTTGAGCATTACTATTAGTGTCCAGCTTGTGACTTTGAATAGTAGCAGATAAATATTGCTAACTGGTATTTAATCATTTTCAGTAACACTCTTTTCAATTAAACTTAATCTCATACACGTTTATACAATTTTACAATTTAATTATACAATTATCTCATACTATTTGTACAATTTGAGGGATCAATTATCAAAATGCATTGATACTATTTTTTTACTTGTCTCTATCTCAATCACCCTGTTTACTGTTTTAAGTGCCCTTTCTTCCTTAAAGCAAAACAGGACAAAAAAAAAAAAAAGAAAGAAAGATAGATACAGGAGAAAATGTGGAGGTTATTTCAGGGCTGAAGTAAGATATGAAGAATTGTTCTAATCTTTCCTCCAGCTTTTAACAGTGTTTCAAACTCTATCAAGTAAGAATAGATGACTGTTATGCGATGTAGGGCATTGTGGGCCTGGGGTCTTCAATATTTCTCTAAGTTTGTAGATCTCATGGTCACAAGTAAGCACAAGTAGTTAATAAGTTCTATGCACCATCTTCGCTAACCCTACATACCTATGAACCGGCACAATGCCTAGTACATAATACTTGATTAAAAATTAATGAAGTATGGTTGGCAGCAGTTCCTCTATCTCTTGGCCAATCCTGACTTGTACATTCTTCTCTCAATATTATAGGTAAGCCAAATAAACAATCACCCTGAAAGCTCTTCAAATGGCTAAGAAAACTTCTGTCCCAAACTATACTGTCATCTGAAATTCCACTTTTGAGTTTCATTCATTTAGCTAAAAATGTCGGTCTTGTTAAAATGCAAAACAAATGCAGCAACACGGAGTCAATCACACTTGAATCCCTTTTAAATTATTTAAACTCATGACAGATGAATATCAGATTTGGTTTTCCCTAGTGCAGTCTGGCCAGAGGAGGGAGTCATTCTGTGGTCATAGAAGTAGGATGAGAAAAACCCAAGTCAGTAAGATGAGTTTAGATGAGTCAGAACAAAGAAACTTATCTCACACTGTTGCCTATAGATGAAATAATACTAAGAGCATACATATTATCTGATTATTACCAGTACTCATACATAATGAAAGTGAGATCCACTGCTGTGAACTAGTTAAAAGCTAATCATTGTCAGAGTCAAGGTTAGTTTCTAAGAGACTTGACTTTTAGTTTTGTGCTCCTTCTTTCAACTTTGATTACTTCTTTATAAATGCGAATCCTACTTCAAAGTAACCTAAACCTTATAAAATATTTTGGAAATTCAAAAGAACCTTAAAAGGAGTATCAACAAATTTCCTGCCTCTGTAATTTTCTATAGTATACATAAATAACTACTTAGGCTCCTTAAGAGTGATTCAATTTTCCAAACATGTAAACTATGATTAATTAAGTGTGAAGGTTTATGATTATGTAATTGGAATTTGGTTTAAAAATATTCTCCATCATTTTCATCAATACTAAATCAGCTAATTGAAATAATCATTGGGATCTACATCTATAGCAAAAAAGAAAAATCTGTATTGCTGCAAAAAAGAAAATATCTTTCCTCCTACTTCAAAAATGTATTCAATAAGGTAATTACTGCTAAATAAAAATTATACCATCTTCCATAATAGAGTGCTGAGGTCAACAGAGTCAAAATTAAGAATATCAGGCAATGCATTAGAGTTCTCGAGAGAAATGGGACCAATAGGGCATAAATATGTATATATCTGTGTTTATAACAATATATGTATATATTTATACACAAACACATTCATTACAGGGAATTAGCTCCCATGATTAGAGAGATGCAGAAGTCTCAGTATTTGCAGGGTGGTAAGTCAGAGCTGAAGACTCAAGCCTAAGTCCACAATTCTGAGAATCAGGAAAGCCAATGATGATGTTCCATTCTAAAAACTAGCAGGCTTGAGATCAGGAAGAGCTAATGTTTTAGTTTGAGTCTAAAGGCAGGAGCAAAGTCACTGTCCCAGTTCAAAGGACACAAGTTGGCAGAATTCCCTCTTCACAGGGGAAGGTCAGCTTTTCTGTTCTATTTAGGCATTCAGATGATTAAATGAGGCCCACTCACATTAGGGGGGGGGGGGCAATCTGATTTACTCGATATGCCGATTTAAATTTTAATCTCATCCAAAAACACTCTTAGCAAATACTTGGTGTCTTAATCCACTTGGGCTGCTGTAACAAAATACTATAAATTGGACAACTTATAAATAACAGAACTTTCTCAGAGTTCTGAAAGTTGTACATCAAAAGATCAGAGTGATAACATGGTTGGCTGCTGACTTTTTCTGGATTGTAGACTTCTTATTGCATCCTCACATAGCAGGAAAAACAAGGGATCTCTGTGGGGCCTCTTTTATAAGAAAACTCATCTCATTCATAAGGGTTCACCTCTTGACTCTTAAGTCACTTCCTTACACCCTTAACTCTTGATACTATCATTCTTGTGGGTTGCCATTTCCTCCTTAGGGGAGCTTCCTGACCCAGGGATCAAACCTGTCCATCTTATGTCTCCTGCTCTGACAGGCGGGTTCTTTACCACTAGTGCCAGCTGGGGAGCCCCCTACGGTGCCTGGCATCTACATTAGTCAGGGAGCACTCTAAGGGAGCCCTCTGTGACATCCTAAAACAGTGGGGGCAGCAGGAACATTGTTCATAGTAGGGTGACTGAGTCAAAATTTTACGTAGTGAAATAGTCTACTGATAAATCCATTTTCATTTTGTGTTTTACTGCTCTGTACTCACAAAAGCATATAAAAATGAGCTTCCCTACAGTCTCCAACCCTAACTCCCTTCTCTCCAGAAGCACAGTCAGCCCCACAGTTCTAGTTCTTAACTCTCCATGTGACAAGGTGCATAGTAGACAGGATCCTCTTCACACCTCTTTAAAGAAATCAGACCCAGGACCATGGACCACGATGCTGTCAGTTCTTACAACGGCTCTTTCTGGGTGGAGACTGGGGACACTCCAGGTCTTCCCTGGTAGCTCAGAGGGTAAAGCATCTGCCTGCAGTGCAAGAGACTGCGCTCCATCCCTGGGTCCGGAAGACCCCCTGGAGAAGGGAACGGCAACCCGCTCCAGTGCTACTGCCTGGGGAATTCCATGGCGGGAGGAGCCTGGCAGGCTCCAAGAGAACCTAAGGAGAGAAAGACAAATGGTAGTGTACTACAGAGAGCTCATATTCTCTTGCTTATCTTTTTCAGGAATTTTGTGTTGTCAAATACAGTCATCATTAAAATTTAAATGATATAAACTTACTGTGAAACTAATTTTATTAACAACAATACTAACGGATATTCAAAACTCATCACTTCCTAATTATTATACTGCATTTTATTATAATCTGTGCTCTTTCTTGAGGTTATTTACATGTCTTAAATTTGTATGGTGGAAATAATAAAAAAAATCTGTTCCCAACTCTGCCTTCACTGACATCATGTTGGTAACATGAAACTGACCACCATGGGAGCAGTCCCACTACAGAAATGGGCAAACACTACACTGTGGCTTCAGTTTCACAGTGAGTCCATTACGAAGCTGGCATATCACTTGGCTGACAGAGTGAGTGCCAAGGTCTAACAAGGATGGTCTGACCCTAGCTATTGTGAGGTCACTGAGGATGAAGCAGAGGACAGTGGTTACAAATTGAACATGGCACCCATGTATGGAAGGATTTCTAAACGTGCTCTGTCTATGGAGTGGATTCTAAATCATGATATTCTGGAATCCCCTCCACCTTCAAAGGGATCATTCCTGGTCTGATCAAAAAGTATTGGCAGGCATGACCTTTGCAAATGAGGACCAAGTCTCTCTTCACTTTTTCTGGTATAGAAGAAGCCTCCGATCTCTTCTACAAAATAATGGAAGGGTTTCCCACTATTAGATGACACTGTACATTTGCCCAACTAGGTGGTTTGTGTCTGGATCCAAAATAAATGGTATTTATATGAAAAATCTGATATTACTTGTACCCCTACGATTGTGTAATGATTCATGTTTGTTATTGCATGGGGAAATGCCTTGTTAGTAAAAATTAAATGTGGCAGTAGGCATATCTCATAGGGATATTGATTATAAATTGCATTTATTACTAAGTTTCATATAGGCCAAATATTTGAAATATTCATATTGTCTTAGAAAAAACAGGTGTGATTAATGTTTTAAATGTTTGCATCTGATTCCAGAAACTATGTTGCAGAGTTATAATTCCCCCTCTATCCCTCAGATTTTGTGAGACTAAGAAATGATTATACATGTGACATTGGAAGGAGAATTGATGAAGTTGGTAGAAAGGTCCTACAACCTTTCTCAAGACCCCCCAAATCATGCTACCTTAAAGATACTCTAAGGATGGCTCAGATATTACAGTTAGTCAAATGCAGCTAATGAGTTAGTAAAATTAGGATATTAATGTTACTGGGAATTGGTTGATCCTCACTGATTAGTGAGTTAGTCATGAGAAAAACTGCCCTATCCATTGTATCCCAGGGGCTAGCCAAGGAAAGAAAACCATTTTACAAGCAAGATTAAAGGGAATTAAGTACAGAGAATTGGTTATACCAGTCATGGAAGAGCCATGAGACCAAATAAGGGATGTGTGCAATCCACAGATTATCACCAACAGAAGACTACTATTCTCTTAGGCTGGAGGTCAAAGGAAACAGGTGATATCACCAAGAGTCAAGACAGCATCTATGGTCACCTGGCTGACAGGCTTTTTAGGACCTGGAGTCAAAGAGTTGAAGACATTCCTGCCAGAGATGCCAGCAAGATCAAGATAGAGAAAAAGACTCTGGTTTCTCCCTTCCTCCTGCTCCTCAACTACATATCAAGGATTCTCATTAAATCTAATCATGTGAATAGTATGTGGCTTCTAGGGGTCAGCAGAGCAAGAAAGGGAGAGGGAATACATCTGAGGGGAAACAGGTACAGGAATAATAAATCTAGCAAATCCAAAATATGTATCTATATCTAGATGGATAGACAGATAAACACAGACTCCCCCCAACATCCATTAATGCTATGACAAGGTAAAGAAAAATAGGGTTTTTTTCCCCTTACCCAGGTATATTATCTAAAGGAGCACTTAATTAGTTACTGAATTAGAAGTTGGTACATTCTACTGCTATTTAGCGTCCTAAATGAGCACAAGATTGGCCAACTATCATGAGAGTCTATTACTGATCCAAGAGACTCTTTTTTTCCCATTATTCCAAAGCTCTCTATCTGTTCTCAAACTGGGAGAGGTACTATAAAACAGAAAATGAGACTGATCTGACAGTTAACCCACTCTTTTCACCTTGCCTTCTTTTAAATATGCTGAGAAAAGTAAAATGGTCAAAAGGAAAGGAGGAGGAGAGGCACAAGTATGCTCACAAACTAGGTGATGGATGGCTGAGAGCTGACTCTTTCTCAAGTGCTTTTATTGTCCCACGTGCTTACCCCTGCATCCCAGGAGACAGCTTGATGTAACACGCCAGTATTAGTGTCACTTCCTTGCCATATCCTCTTTTCACCATCACAAAGATAAGAGTCCATCAGAAAATACATGTTTCCTAGGGTTACTTCTGTTTTACGCAGATCCTCTTTATGAAGCTATTCTTAGAGTCCTCTTCAGTATCATAAGCTTCAACTAAGAAAACTACCTTTCCTTCCTTTCTGAACATTGTTTCATGAGGAATGAGTCCTGTTACTTACAAAGATAGGCAGAGGTCTCTCAAAGCAGAAAAGTCATCTCTTTTGCTTGCTTTCCACGTGCCATCTAGGTACTACAGTTAAGAACTTCAAGCACACAAATTTGTTCTAGAGAACTGGCAACTCAAAAATACAAATAATCTTTATAGTATTCAAGTAACCCTTAAACTTTTTGAAAAATAACCTTGCTTTAAAAGTCAGAGTGCAAAAAAACTCAAAAGAGTTGGCACGTCCCTCCAAAAGATTCTCTAACGTTTAGCAAAACTGAATTCACACTAAATCTGTTTATGAGTAAAAGACAAGTCAACTTTAAAACCAATCATAGATGACAATGTTTCTTTTCAATGTGTCTGCTTTGGAGCCATATTTCTGCTAAACACTCAAAAATTTCTTCTTGAGTATTTAGTGATATATTAGAACCAGAAATAAGGGATGTTAGTGCTAGAAGGCAGTCAACGGTCTGTAATTTAATTCACATATTCCTTCTGCACCAGACTCTGTAAGATCACTGAGTCAGCTTAAGAACTTTGAAGCTGTAGAGTCCAGGGCAGGCCATTACAGTATGCCGATATCACTGTCCTCCTGCTCTGACGTTCTCCACTGAGTGACAGGGGAAGGAGAAGGAAGCGCAGTCACCATCAACTGAGAGTGATGAGACTGGAATATTAAAATTCAGGCTTATCTGAGCTGACTGAATTGGCTGGCAGAATGTTCTCCAGTTAAAGGTGGGGAAAGGTTAATTCTGCACATGACACCGCTACTGCATTTATACAAGTCTCCTAGGACAACTGTTTGCCTTGAATTGTTTTCTTCCTTTATTTCAGTCAGACAGTTGTGTTGACTGATTTTTCTTTTTGATGTATGAAATGACTGTTTGACTGAATTTACCATTTGATTTCTACTAACGCACTGTAAAAACAATAGTCAACTTAGACTGGCAGGTATGAAAAATTCTACTGCAGAACCAGACAGAAATATTGCGTTCTATAGGTACATATGTCATATGCCCTGGGTTTTGGAAAATTGTTCCAATTTCAACTATTTTGCCCCATGTTTCAAAAGAGTGGGGCCACTGATTTAATAGTAAAAATAAGATTTGTGAAGTTCATATAAAAATAATTTTGTGTGAACCTGAGAATCACATAATGGGATCAGAAAAGAACTATTATGAGAAATTTTACTGTTTCTTACTTATCAAGAGGTGTTTCTATGTCAAACTTTTCAGTCTTCTTCTAGAAGATGTTTAGGAACAAAAGGTTTGAATATATTCATAGCAAATCCTTATTTATAGTTTTGTTTTCCCAATAATTATAGTTACTAAGATAGGACATGGAAAATGGCCTATCTCATGATTCTAAGCTCCTATTGAACATGTGGGAATTGGTAACATGAGTAGAAAAGTGAAGCAACTTTTGAGATTGTTACTGAGTAATGCTGATTTTATAATGAGTGCTTCCTTACATATCTGACTAATTTATCACGGTGCAGATGGCTGATTCCCATGCTTAGAAATGACAAAGGTCTTAAGAAATTCTCCATATTCCATTCATCAATCTGTGTTCTTCTTCAAAGCAAAATTAATCCCTTGACTATTAACATAGTAGCTTAATTATAATTTTTAATTTTAAAATTAACTGTGAGAATCGGAATTTCTGGTAGGAAAAAGTGATGGAAGATGGGACAAAATAAAATAAATCAAAGAATTCATAGAAAGCTAAAACAGAATTTTTCAATAGTAGGTAAGGACTTCTGCTTCCAACTATATCAGTTTACCTTAGGAAACCATACCAGAAAGGTCAGATAAATCATAAGCAACATTTGACTGTGAGCATTATAAAGCTAATGAGGTAGCCATGACATAGAAAAATAAAATAGAAAAGAAACTCATAGAAGTAAGAACAGTATTCTGCACATGCTTTATCTAATCCAGTCATTTAGAAACTATTGATGAAAATCAAAAGCATGAGAAACCAAATATGGCTCCTAAGAGGCAGAAAAGCCAGTAGATCTTAGGACAATATTGGAGGACTGAGGAGAGAGCAGGGTTGGACTTTAGAAATAACAAGGCAGCTAGAATTTTAAGGATCAAAATCCCAGAGATGGGAAAGATTCAGAGACTCGAGCTCAATTCAGCAACAGTGGTCCCTTGACGTTATCACATTTTCCACGTAGGTAGACAAGGCAAGATGTTAAGAAGTCAAACAAAAGCTAACTGAAGTCAAAACAAAGACTCAGGAGTCTTGTAATGCTGAGGAGATAAAACTGAGGTTCAGAACCCACCAAAGAATAGTGGCCCGGTGGAAAGCTAATGATATGAATTAGGACACTGGAGGTTTCTATATGTATCTGTGTCCACGTGAATGTGTGTTAGGAAGGTTGATGAAACGGCTACCTTGATGGAAACATCTATAAAGAAGGAAAATGAGTATGAAGCTTGTGCAATGACTGAAGATCAATAAGCTGATCTTTCCTTCTGCTCCTTACCTGGGAATAGGAAATTCTCTCTTGAAAAAAGGACAGTTGACCGTTCAACAATACAAGACTTAGAGACACCGACTCCCTATGCAGTCAAAAATTCACATATCACTTGATAGGCGGCCCTTCCTATCTATGGTTCTGCATCTGAGGATTCAACCAACCACGGATCATGCAGTGCTGCAGTTGTTGGGAAAAAATCCATATATAAGTGGATCTGTGCAATCTAAATCCAGGTTGTTCAAAGGTCAACTGGAATGTCATTATGATTCTCTACAACTTGTCATATCCCAAGTCTGGTGTTCATCAAAGAACCACCAAGACTCCCAAGAAAAGGAGAATTAGAATAAAAAACAGAATCAGAATCATGGATGACCTAGATATTAAAGTTCAAATATATTTTGATAAATATTACCAAGTTCAGGAAAATAGATGACAAGGTAGAGAATTTAACTAGACAACTAGAAACTGATTAAAGTTGAACTGACAGAATTCAAAATTAAACTCAGTAGTGGGCCGAACACAGGTGAAGAAAGATAAATGAACTGGAAGACAGAGTAGCAGTAAAAATAGGAAGACTAAACGTGGAAAACAAAAAGGATAAAAAAGTACAGAAAAGAGCATTTGAAACATATGGGCCACAGTAAACATTTTCATCATATGTTTACATTGGAGTCCAAAGGGAAAAGAAGAGAGAGATTCGGGCGAGAACAATATTTAGAAATAATAGCTGAGAGTTCTCAAAAACTAAAAAGAATATATCAAGCCATAAATTCAACAAGCACTAAAAAACGCAACAAGAGTAAATATAAAGAAACCATATCTAACACCACCAGAGTACAATTTACAAATAGCAAAGAAAAACAGAACACCTTAGAAGTAACCAGAGGAAAAACAACAGTTGACCTTTCAACAATGCATGAGATTAAGATTACTGCTTACTTCTCAACAAAAATGATTAATACTAGAAAATAATGGAAAGTGCTAAAGAAAATAACTGCTCACTGAGAATTCTAGAGGCAGAGAAAATGTTGTTTGGAAGATGAAATAAGGAAATCTGCAAACAAACAAAATTTAGAGAATATGTTCTCATCAGAACCAACTGAAAGGGAGACCCGCAGGCAGAAGGAAAATTATCATAGAGGAAAATAAGGACTTGACAAAGGAATTAAATAGAACAGAAAGGAAGCGTAAGTGAATAAATCTGAATAAAATCTAACTGCACATAAGAGTAATAATGAAATATATAAAAATTAGAATGCATTAAAACAAGAGGAAGAGGAAAAAGTAATAAAATAAATTTAAGGTCTCAGCACTGCTTGAGAAGCAGTAAAGGAGCTAATAAGTCACGGTGCATGTGTAACTGCTACCTATATAAGCATTGTGAGCTAATAAAGGGAAAATGGAGTTTGATGAATTTAAAAGGAAGAGCCAGAGGAACATAAAAAGGAAGGACAAGCAGAAAACAAGGAGTAAAAGGTCTATAATAAGATACGTTAACTGTAAATAGTCACATTAAAGGGCAGAGATTTTTTGAAACAAACAAAAATCTTAATTCTATGCCCCTTACAAGACACCATAGTCAGACTGCAAGTTAAAGGATGCAAAACTTATGTCATAAAAACAATAAGCAAAACTGAAAAAAAAATAATGGGAGATTTGAAAGCAAAAAGTATCACTGGAGATAAGACAGGATAATAAAACCAACCATTACTTTACAAGGAACATGTCATAAAACTAAACTTCGAGGCAATATATGAAGGGAAATTCTGAAAACTAACTAGAAATAAAATCTAAATTACCTAGATCAATAATTCAGAACAACAACAAATCAGTAAACTACAGAAGATCTGAATACCATTGTTAAAGTCTTTGGCCTATACACCCCGAGGAAACCAGAATTGAAAGAGACATATGTACCCCAACATTCACTGCAGCACTATTTACAAAGCTAGACAAGGAAGCAACCTAGATGTCCACCAGCAGATGAATGGATAGGAAAGTTGTGCTATATGCACACAATGAAATATTACTCAGCTATAAAAAGGAATGCATCTGAGTCAGTTCTAATGAGGTGGATGAACCTGGAGCCTATTATACAGAGTGAAGTAAGCCAGAAATAGAAAGACAAATACTCTATATTAATGCATATAGAGAGAACTTAGAAAGATGGTACCAACAATCCTACATGCATGGCAGCAAAGATGACACAGATGTAAAGAACAGACTTTTGGACTCAGGGGGAAAAGATGAGAGTGGGATGATTTGAGAGAAGAGCATTGAAACATGTACATTACCATATGTAAAATAGATGACCTGTGCAAATTTGATGCATGAACCAGGGCACCTAAAGTCGGTGCTCTGAGAAAACCCAGAGGAATACAGTGGGGTGGGAAATGGGAGAGGAGGTTCAGAATTGGGGGGGACACATGTATACCTGTGGCCATTTCATGTTGACCTATGGCAAAAACCATCACAATATCCTTAATGTAACTATATCCAATTAAAATAAATTAATTGAAAAACTCTTTGGCCTACATTTGCATAAAACACTGCATTAACAAGAATGAAATGCACATTTACATACAAATTTTGAGGTGTACATGGCACACTTTTAAGTTGACTGAATGCTGGGTATAAAACAAGACTCAGAATAATCAAGAAATTTTAAAATGTATAACCAATATTTTATCAAATATTTGGACATTAAAAACACACTTCTGGATTTCCATGGTGGTCCAGTGACTAAGACTCCATACTCCCAATGCAGGGAGCCTGAATTCCATCTCGAGTCAGGGAACTGGTTCCCACAAACAAAGAGTTTTCATGCCACAACTAAACGACCTTGCATGCTACAATGAAGACTGAAGATCCTGAAAGCCACAACTAAGACCAGGTGCAGCTGAATAAACAAATTAAATTAAAAAAAAAAAAACCAAAACATACTTCTGATAAATATGGATGTCAAAGATAAAGTCATAATAGGAATTAGAATTTCATTAATTGAATGATAATGAAACACTGACCTAGAGCCAGACATCCTGGAATATGAAATCAGGTGGGCCTTAGTAAGCATCACTACGAACAAGGCTAGTGGAGGTGATGGAATTCAAGTTGAGCTATTTCAAATCCTGAAAGATGATGCTGTAAAAGTGCTGCACTCAATATGTCAGCAAATTTGGAAAACTCAGCAGTGGCCACAGGACTGGAAAAGGTCAGTTTTCATTCCAATCCCAAAGAATGCTCAAACTACCGCACAATTGCACTCATCTCACACACTAGTAAAGTAATGCTCAAAGTTCTCCAAACCAGGCTTCAGCAATACCTGATCCGTGAACTTCCAGATGCTCAAGCTGGTTTGAGAAAAGGCAGAGGAGCCAGAGATCAAATTGCCAACATCCGCTGGATCATCGAAAAAGCAAGAGAGGTCCAGAAAAGCATCTATTTCTGCTTTATTGACTATGCCAAAGCCTTTGACTGTGTGGATCACAATAAACTGTGGAAAATTCTGAAGGAGATAGGAATACCAGACTACCTGACCTGCCTCTTGAGAAACCTGTATGCAGGTCAGGAAGCAACAGTTAGAATTGAACATGGAACAACAGACTGGTTCCAGAATTAGGAAAAGGAGTACGTCAAGGTTGTCTATTGTCACCCTGCTCATTTAACTTACATGCGGTGTACATCATGAGAAACGCTGGGCTGGAGAAAGCACAAGCTGAAATCAAGACGGCCTGGAGAAATATCAATAACCTCAGATATGCAGATGACACCACCCTTATGGCAGAAAGTGAAGAAGAACTAAAGAGCCTCTGGATAAAAGTGAAAGAGGAGAGTGAAAAAGTTGGCTTAAAGCTCAACATTCAGAAAACGAAGATCATGGCATCTGGTCCCATCACTTCATGGCAAATAGATGGGGAAACAGTGGAAACAGTGGCTGACTTTATTTTTCTGGGCTCCAAAATCACTGCAGGTGGTGACTGCAGCCATGAAATTAAAAGACACTTACTCCTTGGAAGGAAAGTTATGGCCAACCCAGGCAGCGTATTAAAAAGTAGAGACATTACTTTGGCCACAAAGGTCCGTCTAGTCAAGGTTATGGTTTTTCCAGTGGTCATGTATGGAAGTGAGAGTTGGACTATAAAGTTGAGCACCAAAGAATTGATGCTTTTGAACTGTGGTGTTGGAGAGGACTCTTGAGAGTCCCTTGGACTGCAAGGAGCTCCAACCAGTCCATCCTAAACGACACCAGTCCTGGGTGTTCATTGGAAGGACTGATGTTGAAGCTGAAACTCCAATACTTTGGCCACCTGATGTGAAGAACTGACTCATTTGAAAAGACCCTGATGCTGGGAAAGATTGAGGGCAGGAGGAGAAGGGGACGATGGAGGATGAGACAGTTGGATGGCATCACCAACACAACAGATATGGGTTGGGGTGGACTCTGGGACTTGGTGATGGACAGGGAGGCCTTGCATGCTGCAGTTCATGGGGTCGCAAAGAGTCAGATATGACTGAGCATCTGAACTGAACTGAATGAAAATATACTGTAGCAAAACCTGTGGGCTGCAGATAAAGCTGTGGTCACATAGACGCTTAAGTATTAGAATTATATAATATATGTAATCATATACGTGTGTGTGTGTTGTGTAAATGGAAAAAGAATAAAGCTTCCAAAAGATACCCTATTACCTTGAGGTAGACAACTACTGAACTATACCTAATAGTGGAGGCAGGGCAGACTTCAGAACTTCAGGAGACCAGCAGAAGGCAGCATTTGGAAACAGGAGT
The DNA here is from genome assembly GCF_963930625.1 of Muntiacus reevesi. NCBI lineage: Eukaryota > Metazoa > Chordata > Mammalia > Artiodactyla > Cervidae > Muntiacus > Muntiacus reevesi. The sequence continues at coordinate 388,742 of NC_089264.1, forward strand.
AGCTTCCAAATTAGGCAGTTTGAGAGCACAGTGAACGCCAATGTCAGAAGCAGTCTCCAGGAAAAAGCATTTAATGTATAAAGTGGTGGAGAAACTAAAATATATTTAAGATTTGACACTCTAATTCCTTTTAAGGATGATTTATGTTTCTAGGGAAAAAATAAGAAGTACTTGATGTAGAAGGTGAATAACTTTATAATTTCCAGGAGAATCTTGGTACCAGGATGACACAATGAAGAACTTGGGAGTCCCCTGACTAATCTAGCAGCGAGAAAATGAAAACAGAGATGAGAGAGAGAAATAGAAAGACATATTTGTGCAACTGGGCACTGCTGCACTTTAAAGTCTAGGTATGCACTCCAAATCATAAACAAATGCCACCATGTTCAGAGCTAACCCTGAGACAGTGATTAGTGTCTAAGAGATTAATTAGGGACAACTCTTGGCATCAACAACGTATGGAAGAAAAGGACATCAGATTGGGCAAAGGTAGAAGTAAAGTTGTGTTGCAGCCTCAGGAAACCTCAGGTGACCCTTTGGGGGAGAGTTCTTAAAATGAGATGACCCCTTCAGGGGGATGTCCCAATTCAGGAGGATGTCTTAACTTTTATATTCTTACACCTGTCATTGGATGAAGGGCATTGTACGAAGGGGTGATGTGACCCTGGGCTAAGTGGCTCCCTTTAGCTGAGATTGGCTGTCTGCAGCATTTCCAGGGCTGGGGCAAAAGCTCTAGAATCTGAAAATTGTTCAACTTTCCTTGTCTGGGTTGCCAAAGTAAAAAATACAGGCAGGGTATATTACAAATAGTTCTTTAGCCTGGAGAAGAGGTCTTGAAGCTGTGAGCCACTCACTGGGAAGCAGCAGGACATGAAGGATTCTTGAACAGATCGGAAGCTACTGGAAGGTCTTTCAGGAGTTCAATCCCATAATAAATACTGTACCTTCAGTGTAACTTTGCCCTCTCTGCCAGTCTTCCTCAGTTCCCATGTGGGCCCTTTTTTGGACTTGAACTTGGTGTTCCCAGAACTTGAGCTGGAGACTTCCATGAAGTCTGCTTTCCATCTACTGGCTCAGCTTTCTTGCTCTCTCTGCTCCAGGCTAGTCTCTTCAAACTGCCTTTTCCATTTCTGGCAATAATACCCCTCTCTAGACCTAACTAATGCTTTTCTGGGGCAAAAGGAAGAGAATTAATAAGGGTAACTTTTATTTCTAGGAGGGAAGTTACCATATTCCTTCAGAGTATTCATCTCCTTGATTATTTAACTTTTACTCTAGATTACTCATGGGTATTTCTGCTCCCCTACCTTCAACCCAAGGAGGTTTTAGAACATTGTCCTCTCTCAGCATCAAGTCTCTCTCCATCCTCCCTCTCTCTCTCTAAGACCCACCTTTATCCACACACTCACAGGCTTTCTGGACCTCCGAGGAAGATAAGCACTTCACAGAATCTCTGCTACAGGACCAAACATACTGAAATGACTTTTTATGAAGATATTGAAGCAACAGAAAAAGAATACATGAGGATTGTTTCTCCTGAGGGTTCAATTATTTAGAGGGCCTTTATCACACTTCGATTGATAAATCTAACCTTTCCTTTCTTGACTACAGTTGATCACACTGTGATGAAAACAAGGTAGAAAATGGAAAAATAATACTTGGATTTTAATGAAATAATAAAAATGCAGGGCCTATCTTTGACTTTTGCCAAGAGAGAAAAGAGTTCACATTTCGACTATGTGGTGGCAGGAGTCCCTTTTAAAACAGGGCCAGTCTGCATGATGCATTGAAAAATCAACCTTTTCAAATATAGCCATAACCCCTCAAGATTGTTTCATTTCTTGGGGCCAGGCAAACCAAACTTCGGGTTTGGTTTGAGTGGTGCCCTGTATACTAAAGTGATAAACATAATCTGGAAGCACAGCACAGGCTAAAAATATGGAGCTGGCAGCCTTTGATTGAAATTGAAATATTTTTCTGCTTTTAATTCACTGCATAAAATTTTAACTGTCCAAATTCAATCAGGTAGGTCGTCCTAATGATCATGAGCTTCAACCCTGCTAACAACTAAGCCTGCACTGTTAAACTCTACTTTATCTGTTCCAGAAACCTCCTGGGTTTCTTTAATGCCTCTGTTATTACTTGCTTTGCATCATTCTGCGTTTCTTTAAAAACACAGCTGTGTGACCTCTGGAAGTTTTATTACTTCCTTGAGACTTGGTTGCCTCCTCTATGAATATCTGGGTATATATTTAGTATTGCTCAATAGAATTTTTTATGATAATGAAAATGTTTTGTATCTGTACTAGCCAATGCAGTATTCACTAGCCACATGTAGCTAATAAACATCTTTAAAATATGGCAAATCCAACTGAGAAACTGCAGTTTTAATTTTAAAATTTGTTTAAATACAAATAACCTCATGTAGGTAGCATCTACTGACAGTATAAATCTATGTAATATTTTAAGGATATTCTCCACTCTAAAACTCTACCATTCATTAGCTCAACCTAAATATTTCTGCCCTTTGACAAGCAGAAAATAATTTATGCCGCCCTTGAAATTATTTTTCAAGACCTTTGTCAGTTTGGGGACATCATATTCTTAAAAGTGACTTTGCTTTGTGAAACTTTAATAACGTTGACGTTTCCTGCCCTTGGAAGCACCTCTGTTATTATGGGAAATGTTGTGGACGAACAAGGACCATTTCAAGAGATGTGGGAAAACTCCTTCTGGACTTAATTTCATGATGAGGATGCTCAGAATGTCAAAATGCTAAATTGCTTATAGTAAGAACCATACCTCTTTCACACTATTTTCTGCATGTAGCTGGAAAATGTTTAAAATATTTTAAAATAACTGCACATCTATTTCTGAAGCTGATTTGGCTGTTCAAGGCTTACTAGAACTTTATCCATCTCACTATTTCACTCAGTAAACAAATGCAGTTGTTACATATGTGTCTGTGTTCCCTTCTAGATTATGTGTTTATGAAGTTAGAAACTAGATTTATGTCACAGCCCTTATGTATAGCACAATATTCATTGCTAATTCAGATCGTATTTTAAGATGAGACAAAAGTTAACATTTTTAATGTAGTCACAAATATCTAGCAAACCAATCAGAAAAAAAAAAAACAATTTTTTTAATTGGTCAAGAACAAAAAGAGAAATACTTCATGCAAAATCATATCTCTAATAACTACCACTGGAATTAGAACACACACATGCTAAAATTATTTTAAAATATCTTATCAAAGACTTTAAGGCTGTACCTAAAAAGATTATATCAGAAGTGAACATAATCACGTTGTCTGACCAGCGTGAATCACGCAAGGCATATTATATATAAAATAAACAATAAGAACCCACTGTATCGCACAGAGAACTTACTCAATACCTTGTAATAAACGGTAATGGAAAAGAATACACACACACACACACACACACACACACACACACAACTGAATTACTTACCTGTACAGCTGACATACAACACTGTAAATCAACGACACTTCAATTTTTTTAAATAAGTGTAAAAGGTCGTATAGCTTCATAAACTCACCTCTGGTACCCAAGGGACTACCTGAAACAACAGCAGCTACCACTTTCCTGGAGACAGGACATGGCCAGCAAACTGGGCTGTTACACTCGGTAATAGTCATACCTGTAAAAAATATACAGGCTCATTAACACATAGGAATTCCTCATTTTTCTGGCAGTATTAGGCAATGAGGTATGCATATGAGAATTTTTTAAATGACAAATTTAAGAAGAGTATTTTAACCTTCACTCATTAATTTTTTCTAAAATTAAGAAATGTATTCATCAGTGTATTTAATGTTTCCTTGATGACTTGGGGTCATCAGTTCAATCAACGTTTGCATGAATAATACAAATGGAAGCAAGACAAGCACTCACACTGAAACTGAAGATGACATAATGTTCTATCAACTGGAATAACTGATGAAGGAGTAAGAAAAAAAAGACAAAAATGAAAACAAACCATGATCAAGAAACAGTCACGTTCTGACTTCTTCTATTTAGTTTCAAAAAGTGAATTGAAAGTGCTCCGTTGTGTCCGACTCTTTGTGACCCCATGGACTGTAGCCCACCAGGCTCCTCTGTCCATGGAATTCTCCAGGCCAGAATATTGGAGTGGGTAGTCGTTCCCTTCTCCAGGGGATCTTTCCAACCCAGGGATCGAACCCAGGACTTCTGCATTGCAGGTGGATTCTTTCCTGTCTCAACCACCAGGGAAGCCATTTCAAAAAGAGACCACAAATCCCAGTGGTATCTCCAACATTATTAGCTGTCTTTATCCCTTGTTTCCATTTTCCTTTCCTTTTTCTTCTACCCTAGAGGGGTTCCAGGAAATGTTTATAGCTGCTCTCAAGACAAATTCTAATACCTGCTTCTTCTCAAAATTTCACAATGTGTCCAGGAGATAAACAGTGTGGAGGTCAAATACAATTCACCACAGGGAGATCTGTGGTGAAAATAACATCAGAAACTAGCTCCTAAACATGCAAAGAGCAGAGTATGGTGTCAGGCACTAATTTCCTTCCAAATACCTCTCCATTTCTAAACGATGTCTTTATTTATTTACCAAGATCCCTTTTTATTGGTTCCCTCTTCCAGACTGCTTCACTTCACCTGTCCTCACATTAAAGACATTCACACTCTTTTTGATTCCAGTTATTTGCTCATTAAGTAATCATAGAACACACACATGCTAAAATTATTTTAAAATATCTTATCAAAGACTTTAAGGCTGTACCTAAAAAGATTATATCAGAAGTGAACATAATCATGTAGTCTGACCAGCGTGAATCACGCAAGGCATATTATATATAAAATAAACAATAAGAACCCACTGTATCGCACAGAGAACTTTGGAATTAAATACTGAGTAAAATTAAAATACTGGAATCACTTGGAGGGTTTAAGCACTTCCACCAATGAATACTGGGTGTGGAATTCAAGAGGCTGCACTTGACTTGGCCTTGTCCAAGTTCTTTCTTAAGAAGTATGTAAGATAAACCTAAACTCAGAGTTATTCAGATTGGACTGCTTTCTCAGGTGGACTAGAATTCACTGCTCATTCCACCCACTCTGAGGTCAGTGGCACTTTTCGGAGATGGGGTGGCCTCCTCTGCCCACTGCGGAGGCTCAGTTCCCCCTGGGCCCACTCTCTGTCTCAAATCCCACACTGAGGCCAGATGCCAGCCTTCCCAGAACATTAGTGGTCTCCTTTCAGTGTTTGAACTGCTCAGACTGAGTCCCCGTGGACTCTTTCTCAGCTTGAAACCTGATCTTCAACCCCTTTACCTGACCTGGATGGTCACCTTCCTACTCTAGGCTTCAGCTGCTTTAGCTGTAAAATGATATATCTCTTCTTAGTTCCATGGAGTCGCAAAGAGACCGACACAACTTAGCAACTGAACAATGACGACATGATATTCTTTATGATACCCTGTATCGCAGGACCTGTTTCTACGGCTCCTGATGCCAGCTTCTTTCACAATCATATCTTGTTCATCTCTGAAAGTGGAATCCAAATCAATCATTTCCAGGCAGCTTTCAAATCTAGAATCATTCCCTGAACTTTCAAAGCAGGTTCTCTTAATCCCTTTCTCCTAGGATGGCAGGCACTTCATACTCTGTCTTCTCTCCTGAGGATTCACAACTCCTCCAAGATCAAGATGCTGCTCAACCAATTCTCAGGTCACACTCTGCACAGCGCTTGGTGTATGGCAAACAGCCAATAAAGATTTGAAAACGAATTAAATCGAAATGAATGACTCACGGTTGCTGACAACTTTAATTGTTCTCCCTTCCTGGGGAGAACAGTTGGAAGAATCCCCAGTCTCTCTTGTGGCCACAGAAATGGACTGTGGCCAAAACAGCAGCAGAGAAACTGACCTGGATCCTTCCAGAGCTGGCTCATCAGAAACTTCCATATGCATTTCTCCATATTCTTGACCCCTTCTGCTGATGGATGCAGATGGGGATGAGGTCTAAGGGAAGGGAGACGGTATAGGATGGGAGGAGTCTGGGTTCCTGAATGACCATCTGAAGGAGTGCAGTCTCCCCAAAGTGAATACCCACCCAGGGCTGTGATGTGGGAACCATAGTGCTGTGCTGCTGAAATTTGGGGAGTTGTGTGGTAATTTAGCATAAACCATTATACGCACAATTATGCTAATTATACGATCCACTTAAATGGCCCTCAATCTAGTACATTTAAAATGACAGACATCAATTTGTGTTATTGACACTTTTACCCTCCAATTTAACCCTGCTCTTCTGAATCAGTCATTTGACCTCAGAGAATATCAATTCCTCAACAGATTTTACTCTGAGATTCATACACACTGCAATCAGAATTACAATATTTGAAAAATAATGTTGAGAAAGTACTTTCCAGAGAAAACTTCAGTAACTTTTAATTCCTTGATCCTGCTTTGAAAACACAGCATAGTAAACTACTTGCAGTTTATCCATATTTATTGCTAATTCACAAAGTATTTTAGTTGGGATTAATTTTTAACAAATAAATAGCAGGTTTCTTGTCCACATCACAGCTGAATGACTAAATTCTCTCTCTGGAAGATTTCTTGACTGACCTTTATTTGTACTCAGTCAACTGATCTGGGTCAAATACCAGATATTAAAAATCTTCAGCATGTTCTTTTTCTTTCATTACTTTTCATCCAATAAGCATTTGACCACGTGGATTTTTCTCTGGTCTGGAGTATTTTTACTAACAAGCTACATGATGTTGCAAAAGACCTTAAGGCCCAAATGCTGGTATCTAATGAGTCTGTTCCTTTGAAGAGACTGATTTACTTTTGCTCCAACTTTTGGAAAACTTGCCCCAAAAAGCTCCACCACCCTCCTATTCTGCCCACTTCATCCATTAGAGAAGACGATTTTCTCAGTGTTACTTCCAAGGTACAGGCAGATGAACGCTTATACAACGGATTCAGTTACCTGCCTGGGAACTGAAAGGACCTTTCCCATTCAAATATCCTGGTTAGGAACCACGTTTTTTAATTTCTCTGGGAATTAAGAAACAGCAAGGAACGAGGGTACGTGGTTGATAAATGAACGTCAGTTCTTCTGAAAATCACTCTGTCTCCTCCCGTTCCTCTTGGTGTTCAAGGTAGGGAAAGAACCCTGGTCATCACCATGTGGTTATCGCTCTCCTTCTCTTCGAAGAGACAAGCCGTTTCATTGAGGACACTAATTCACCAAACTCAAGGCTCGAATTCCTTTTATGTACCCGATGCCTATCTTTATAGTATATGCCATTATCTTCAACAGTGAAATGATATGCTTTATTCCTCATTACAGAGACCAAAGTGCTATAGCAAAAGTCACTCCTGAGAGTTTTACGTGGAAATTTACTGACTCAAGAACAAATTTCTGTAGAAAAAGACAACCCATCTCTGTGTTACAAAGCATTGTTCCTTGCATCAACCACCAGTGTTAACTACAATCTATTATGATTTGAAGCATGCTAAATAAGCAGATTGTACTAAAAAAGAAAAGCACATAAAAAACCCACAGAACAAAACCCAAACTATTCTCAATAAAAATATCCATTTGCTGGAGCCAATCTGAGATTTAACCAGGATTAGATACTTTAAACTGCAACACTGCATACCAGAACACCATGAAATAAACATTTCTCCTGATTTGGATACCATCTCCTCCTGATGCAAACTCTACCCCGACCCAAAGAAATCCAAAAATCCCAAAACCAGCCAACCAACAACAAAAAATAACCAAAGACCCAAAACCAAACAAAAAACCAAAGAAACCACGCCCATTACTATAACTAAAATTCTCAAATATTTGAGCGTCTATGGTAACTGCTCAAAGAAGTATTTTTTAAATGCTCATTTAACTTAGGAGCTTCCCTAGTAGCTCAGTTGCTAAAGAATCTGCCTACAATGCCAGAGACTCGGCTTCGATTCCTGGGTTGGGAAGATCTCCTGGAGAAGCAAATGGCAACGCACTCAAGTATTCCTGCCTGGAGAATTCCACGGACAGAGGAGCCTGAAGGGCTACAGTCAGTCCACGGTGTCCCAAGAGTTGGGACATGACTTAGCGACAATACTGTCACCATTTAAGAGCAGTGCAGCTCCGCCAAAAGTCACCAAAAGTCGTTAGGCTTGAAAAGCCTAACGGAATCAAGAAAAACTCTTCACCATACCCCAAAACATACAAAGGCGGGAATAGTTTTATTTCAAACTTTGCTTAGATGTTAGTATGTCACAAACTGCCCTCCAAGACGCGCTCTTAGAGTCAGTGACCGTCAATAAAGCCTGAAAACGCTGAAAGTGAACGTTAATAACCTTTTGTAGCCTATCCTCCAGAAGGCTTTAGCAAAGAGCACGGAGTCCCACCTGAACACCCGCTGTTGGCGGCCAGCGAACAGGATCCCGAGCTGGGCGCCCCCATCACCGGCGCGCATCCGGGAGCAGAGACCTCTTCACACCCGCGGACCCAACGCGCCCGACGCGCACCCCGCGGCCCCGACTTCGGGCTCCTCGGAGGCACCTCCCCTTCCCGAACCCGCGAGCCCGCGGCGACCGGGTCCAGGCGGCGCCCACAGACCCAGAGGCCGCCCCCCGCGGTCGAGGGGCGCCGAGTTAGGGAGGGCTGCGAGCGCGCGGGGCGCCCACAGTTCCACGACCGTCTTGGGCCCCGGCCCGGGGTCCTCACCCTGCGGCCGGTGGCGGCGACCCCGGACCCGAGGACCCAGCGAGGCTCGCGCTCCGCGAGGCTGGAGGAGTCGGGGGCCGCTGGCCGTTGGGCAGGCGGGGGCGCGCGGTGAGGGGCTGCGGATAGAGCTGCACTTACTCGTGTCTGCGCTGCTCCCCGGTCCGGGGCCTTTCGCAGTGGGGACCGACCCAGTCTCCACCTTCCCTCCCCTCAGGAGCGGTCCGGGAGCTCTGGCGTCCCTGTGCCTCCGCCCACTCGCCTGTGGCCGCTCGCGCCTGCGCACTCGCACCTGCAGCCTCTCGCGCCTGCGCACTCGCTCCAGGCCCAGTGGGGGCGGGGAGGGGCGTTTGTCAGCCCCAGGACTCCTGGCTGGAAAATCCTGACTTTACATTTCCTTAGAGTGTTGGACTTGATATCAGTTGTTTAAAAAAATAAATGTCAAGTTTTCTTATCCTAATCATCATTTCATGACTATAGATTCTGTCTTTGTAAGATTTAAGAATAATAATTTCTACTTGGTCAACTGAGTCAGATAATAGGTACCAAACTTATCTATTGCTTCTATAAATTTTCAGTCAATACGTTTTAGCCTGTGAAGTTTTATTTAGTGTGTGTGTGTGTGTGTGTGTGTGTGTGTGTGTTACTACTAATCAGCCTCGGCAGGGGCAGAGTCTTGAGATGAAGGGAGAGTTAGGATCTCCTAGGCTAGCGCTGTCTCCCTGCCACGTAGTTTGCCGTGGGAACTAGAGGTCCTGAGACCCCAGGATATTTTGGCAATGTGGAGCAGATTCTCTGCGTGTGCACACAAGTACACACTGACATACGTCAGAGGAAGGGAGCATAGGCAGTGGGGTCAGGGGAGGGGTGGACCTTGGGGTGGCAACGGTGACAGAAACATGCGTCATTTCTCCTGGACTGAGGCAAAGACCACCTTGTTGGACCTCGTATGGAATCAAGGTCAGGACATCTGCACTGGCTGTGGTGAGGAGTCCTGAGAAGCGAATGAGACACCCCCCGGCTGAAGTGGACAAGAGGAGGCTGAGGGTCCTCTTCAAGGTCCCTCTCAAAGCCCCTGCTTCCTGTGGATCCTCTCACATTCCCTCCTGGGGCCCACGGAATGCTGGTGTCCTGAAGTCTCTCAGAGGTAGGGTCTGTGCTGTGCTTTCCCTGCTGGGTGTGCAGTATGAGAGGTTCCCATCAAAGGGGTCATGTGTCCAGTGCGGGGGCGAGGAGAGTGGCCCTTGCACTCCTACACATTCCCCTGCCCCTGACCTGGCCTATACCTCCTCCTACTAGCATCCGAGCTTCTCAGTGGAGGAATGGAGCCTCTGATCTATTCACTTACCAGCTGTGCCCTGAGCATTCAGTGGGGGCTGTGATGAAAAGAAGCACCAGGGTCACAGGCTGGAGGGGGAAGTGGAGAAACACAGGCCCTCGTCTATCAGATCTAGTCCGTTAAATCTATTTCTCACTTCCACTGTATAATCATTAGGGATTTGATTTAGGTCATACTTGAATGGTCTAGTCGTTTTCTGTACTTTATTCAATTTCAGCCTGAATTTGGCAATAAGGAGTTCATCATCTGAGCCACAGTCAGCTCCCGGTCCTGTTCTTGCTGACTGTATAGAGCTTCTCTATCTTTGGCTGCAAAGAATATAATCAGTCTGATTTCAATGTTGACCACCTGGTGATGTCCATTTGTAAAGTCTTCTCTTATGTTTTTGGAAGAGGGTGTTTTCTATGACCAGTGCATTCTCTTGGCAGAACTCTATTAGCCTTTGCCCTGCTTCATTCTGTACTCCAAGGCCAAGTTTGTCTGTTATTCCAGGTGTTTCTTGACTTGCTGCTTTTGCATTCCAGTCCCCTATAATGAAAAGGACATCCTTCTGGGTGTTAGTCCTGGAAGGTCTTGTAGGTCTTCATAGAAGCGTTCAAGTTTCTTCTGTTCTTCTGCTGAAGAAACTCTTCAAGTTCAGTTTCTTCAGCATTACGGTTTGGGGCATAGACTTGGATTACCGTGATATTGAATGGTTTGCCTTGGAAACAAACAGAGGCCATTCTGTTTTTTTATGAGATTGCATCCAAGTACTGCATTTCAGACTCTTTTGTTGACTATGATGGCTACTACATTTCTTCTAAGGGATCCTTGCTCACAGTAGCAGTTATAATGATCATCTGAGTGACATTCACCCATTCCAGTCCATTTTAATTTGCTGATTCCTAAAATGTCGACGTTCACTCTTGCCATCTCCTGCTTGGCCACTTCCAATTTTTCTTGATTCATGGACCTAACATTCCAGGTTCCTATGCAATATTGCTCTTACAGCACCAGACCTTTCTTTCATCACCAGTCACATCCACAACTGGCTATTGTTTTTGCTTTGGCTCTGTCTCTTCATTCTTTCTGGAGTTATTTCTCCACTGATCTCCAGTAGCATATCGGACACCTACCGAATGGGGAGTTCGTCTTTCAGCGCCATATTTTTTGCCTTTTCATTCTGTTCATGGGGTTCTCAAGACAAGAATACTGAAGTGGTTTGCCATTCTCTTCTCCAGTGGACCACATTCTGTCAGACCTCTTCACCATGACTCGTCCATCTTGGGTGATCCTACTTGGCACAGTCTATAGTTTCATTAAGTTAGACAAGGGTGTGGTCCACGTGGTTAGAGGAACCATGTGATTAGACCTGGTTCATGTGGTTAGATGCACCAGTCTTACTGGGGTAAGCTTATAATCCATGTTTATAATTCTAAATTAGGTGAAGGATACTGGTTGTTGTTTTTTTTTCCTCACAACATTGATTATACCTATCATATAATTGTTACTATTCCTAGGTGAAGGAGGCCATAATTTTTCCTCATGATGTTGATCATATCTATCATTTTTCCTCATGACATTGATTATACCTATCATTCCTCATGACATTGATTATACCTGTTATAGACTTCTTATATCTATGCCTACCTAAATTAAGTGTTACCATTTGTTTAATACCTGTTTCTCTTACTTGTTAAAGATATGGTCATGTCCATTTCATCTTTACATTTTCTAAAACATTTCCAGACATTATATTAATGTCTATCAATGGGGAAATCAATACATATTTCTTGACTATTACATTGATATATCTTGTTTGTCAAACATTTTAGGCAAAATTCATAGTACCAAGAGTAAATTTTTCTTCCTTAAAATTATTTTACAAAGATCATTTACTTATGTAGATCAAATTCACATTTCTCAACCGTGTACCCTGCCTACATAATCTTAACATGCTATTAAAATGTGTACTATCCACGAGATTTCTCTAGTGTTCCTTGGTCCTTTTAAGATGGTGCTCTTGATGTGCAGGGGAAAGTATGTAAGTGACTCATTTGAAATGGAGCCCTTTTCAAAGAGCCAGGATTCATTGGATATATCTTATAAAAGCTCCACCCTTACCGGGGTCTAACAGCTTTTGTAAGCCTTTTTCTGATGCTCCTGCTTAAACATTTTCAGCATTCAAAATGCTTTAAACTGTCATCATTTTTTTTACACATTGACACTTATTTTACTGTGCGACTTTTAACTTCTTGGCTTTTACCTCACTTCTATCAACTTTGTTTGAACTGTTCACTGACATGGCATAGAGGGACTCCTCATAGAATTTAACTTAACCCTGACCTAACCTCAGTCCAAAAGTTGTTTCAAGTGACATCATCCACCTTTAATTAAGTCCCATCATTCTTCTCCCATGAATTGGCTCCTGTGACACTGCAGGCAGGCATAGTTAGCATCCCTCCATTCTGCCAGGGCATTGGCCGCATGCGATGTTAGCTTTAGTTCAGACGCCTTTTAAACTTCATTTTGCAACATGGGGAGTCGCTTTAATTTTTTTACACCCCTTAGTGTATGTTCCCAGTGTAGTTCAGTGAGAATGATTTCTTGATTTCTCCCCCTTTTTCAAAAAGAGAGTGCAATTCCACCTTAAATGTAAAACATGTTAAAGAATAATAAGTATAATAAATATAGAAATGTTCACAAGTGGGGCTTGATCAAGACAGGGAATTTTTCTTTTCCTGTGGTTTTTCCACAATTATAAGAACAATGTTGTTTTATGAGCTCAAATTCTTAAGAGCATAAAGACCGAAGATGAAGTAGTAATTGCCAACTAGGAAGTGCCAGATTAAAAGCATCTGAGAGGTTCCAAAGTGCCTCAGTGTATAAAATAACAATGAACTCTGGGATTAGAGGAAAAGAGGAAGCTGCTGAAATTATGTTCCTTTAATTCTGCCTTCGAAACAGCTATCATGTTGAATCAGTAATATCATGTTTCTTTTTCAGTCTTTAGAGGAATATGACATTTTTTTCCCTAATACCCTTCAGATGGTATACCAGAGAGGTTCATCCAACAGAAATGATCGATGAGCTTTTAATCTGAAAAAAAAAAAAAAAAACCAAAAAAAAAAGTCATGATCCTTGGTGGTGAAGAAATTCATCAAAAGCTCCACAGTTCTGTAAAAGTACAAGTCTTTCTACAAAGAGTGAAGCCAGAAGGGAGCCCCGCAGAGGGTGGGAAAATCATATTGATAAGTGTGTTCATGTTTATTTCTTCCTTACTGAACTTCTAGACCAATTTTGGAAGGTCCTAGATCTATTTTAGCTAAGGAATTCCTTTAGAATGTCAGGGCAAGCCTAAAGTTGGGCTTCTGGCAATTCTGCCAACAGTGACCACTAGTTCCTTGTACTAAAGTTTATATCAGAGCTATAATTTAAAATAACTGCTATTTCACCCATAGCCTATTCTTATGACAATCAATAATATCTCCAAGATTATCAGATGTCCTTTGGGGAACAAAATTGACTCATGAAAATGTGTAATGTCAACCTTTCTTCTTGTCGATATCCTTATGTCTGTTTACCCATTGTCCATCTGTCACAGACATCCTGAGACACACCAATCCTGAACACTCAACATTTTATCTTCTTTATTCCCATTGCTGGGTTTCTGAGTGATGCTTAAAAAAACAATCACACAATGGTTTCAACATTTATCGCTGCCTAGCCAAGTGTCCTTGTTTCTTTACTCTTCACTCTTCAATTCTCTATAGCATCTGTTGAAATAGTTACCCACTCTTATTATGATTCCATTTTGTCCCTCATCACCCACCTTCTAATTCATGGAGAAAATCAAGGCATCAGAAGATAAGTCTCTCAAATTTCTGTCCTGGAACCTAAGAACATATCTGCCTGACATTTTCTCTCTTTATATTATTAAAGAACGACTCTTCTTCCTGTCCATTGATAGCTTCTGCCTATGCCATCTCCAGCCCTTCTCAGGACCCTTACTCTATGAATTATATAGTTAACAACATTTATGAAGTTTCAAACATGTCAGCATAACACAGTTTCTTTTTCCAGTTATTTATTTACTCTTTCCTGTCTCTTAATAACTTTCCAAAATTAAATTTGTATCACCCCATCAGTGCCATCCAATCATTCCTCAAAGAGCTTGAACACATTTTGTGTTCCTACGAACATCTCTAGCCAATATCTTCTTATTTATTATACTTCATAGCAATATTTTGCCTCTGTTAAATTGCTTAAAAGAATATTTGACAGTCCTGCTCATCTTAAAGTTTTCTACTTTTTTTAACACTACAGATTCCTTTGATTTTATTTTAGTCCTATGGATATTCTCTCTTGGGATCCTTGCAATGGTCTTCTACTCATACAAGTTCATGTTCCTCGGGGCTCTCTTCACAGTGCCTCAGCTCATTACTTACATCTTTTGTATTGTTTTAGCTGCCTTCTCATATTTAATCCCACAGGTCTACCTTGATTCATGCAGTTTTGAATGAGTTCTATAGGTTGTCTTGCTCAGACTAACATTTATGTTAGTTCCTAGAATCTGATTACTTGTTGTAACCCCCCCCCCCCTTTTTATTGTATTCTGCCATCTTTTTACCTCAGTTTTTTCTTTCTCTTTCTTTGCCAACAAGTAAATATTTTCATGTTTCTGCAAGGTTAGGGCCCTCTAAGCAAGGAATTAATGGAACAAGAGTTAATAAGCAAGCCATGGACGTTAAAGATGTGTGACAATATGTAGTTTTGATCACCACCTCCTATATAGTCTTATAAACCTGTCCATACATACTTCTTTCAGGCATTCTAGTGAGAAATCTAGAAAGCTTTTGTTGTTCATCAATGAGTTGTGTCCGATGCTTTGTGACCTCTCAGACAGTAACAAGTCAGCCTTCCCTGTCCTTCACCATCTCCCAGAACTTGCTCAAACTCATGTCCATTGAGTCAATGATGTCATCCAGCCCTCTCATCCTCTGTTGTCACCTGCTCCTCCTGCCTTCAGCTTTCCCAGCATCAGGGTCTTTTCCAGTGAGTCAGCTCTTCACATCAGGTGGCCAAAGTACTATAGCTTCAGCTTCAGTACCAGACCTTTCAATGAATATTCAGGACTGATTTCCTTTAGGACTGATTGGTTGGATATCTTTGCTGTCCAAATGACTCTCAAGAGTCTTCTCGAACACCAAAGTTCAAAAGCATCACATCTTTGCCACTCAGCCTTCTTTATTGTCCAACTCTCACATCCAAACATGACTACTGGAAAAATCACAGCTTTGACGAGACAGACTTTCGTTGGCAAAGTAGTGCTTCTGCTTTTTAATTGACCATCTGGGTTGGTCATGGCTTTTCTTCCAAGGAGCAAGCGTCTTTTAATTTCATGGCTGCAGTACCATCTGCAGTGATTTTGGGGCCCAAGAAAAGAAAGTCTGTCACTGTTTCCATTGTTTCCCCATCTACTTGCCATGAAGTGATAGGACTGGATGCTATGATCTTCATTTTTTTGAATGTTGAGGTTTTTTTTTTTTTAATCCATTTATTTTGAATGTTGAGTTTTAAGCCAGTTTTTTTCACTTTCCTCTTTCACCTTCATCAAGAGGCTCTTTAGCTCCTCTTTGCTTTCTGCCATAATGGTAGTGTCATCAGCATATCTGAGGTTATTGATATTTCTCCTGGCAATCTTGATTCCAGCTTGTACTTCATCCAGCCGCCTGACATTTCACATGATGTACTGTGCATATAAGTTAAATAACCAGAGTGACAATCTACAGTCTTGATGTACTCCTTTCTAAATTTGGAACCAGTCCATTGGTCCATGTCTGGTTGTATCTTGCTTCTTGACCTGCATACAGATTTCTCAGGAGGCATGTAAGGTGGTTTGGTATTCCTGTCTCTTAAAACATGGTCCAGGTTGTTGTGATCCACACCTGAAAGCATGTGCATAGTCAATGAAGCAGAAGTAGATGGTTATCTGGAATTCTCTTGCTTTGTCTATGATTCAGTGGATGTTGGCATTTTGATGTCTGGTTCCTCTGCCTTTTCTAAATACAGCTAAAATATCTGGAAGTTTTGGATTCATGTATTGTTGAAGCCTAGCTTGGAGAATTTTGAACATTATTTTGCTGGCATGTGAAATAAGTGCAATTGTGTGGTAGTTTGAACATCTTGGGGATTGCTTTCTTTGGGATGGAATGAAAGTTGACCTTTTCCAGTCCTGTGGCCACTGCTGAGTTTTCCAAATTTGCTGGCATATTGAGTTGAGCACTTGAACAGCCTCATCTTTTAGGATTTGAAATAGATCAGCTGGAATTCCATCACCTCCAGTAGCCTGGTTTGTAGTGATTCTTCCTCAGGCCCACTTGACTTCACACTCCAGGATGTCTGGCTCTAGGTGAGTGATCACACCATGGTGATTATCTTGGTCATTAAGATCTCTTTTGTGTAGTTCTTCTGTATATTCTTGCCATCTACTCTTAATATCTTCTGCTTCTGTTAGATCCATACCGTTTCTGTCCTTTATTGTTCTCCTCTTTGCATGAAATATTCCCTTGGTATCTTTAATTTTCATGAAGAGATCCATAGTCTTTCCCATTCAATGGTTTTCCTCTATTTCTTTGCACTGAACACTGAGGAAGGCTTTCTTATCTCTCCTTGCTGTTCTGAGGAAATCTGCATTCACCGGAGGATATCTTTCTTTTTCTCCTTTGCCTTTCACTTCTCTTCTTTTCTCAGCTATTTGTAAGGCCACCCCAGACAACCATTTTGTCTTTTTGCATTTCTTTTCTTGGATATAGTTCCACCTCCTATATAGTCTTACGAACTTCTGTTCATAGTTCTTCAGGCACTCTCTCTCTCAGATCTAATCCCTTAAATTTATTTGTCACTTTTACTGTAAAATTATAAGGGATTTGATTTAGGTCCTACCTGAATGCTCTAGTGGTTTTCCTACTTTCTTCAATTTCGGTCTGAATTTGGCAATAAGGAGTTCATGGTCTGAGCCACAGTCAGCTCCTGGTCTTATTTTTGCTGACTGTATAGAGCTTCTCCATCTTTGGATGGAAAGAATATAATCAATTGGATTTCGGTATTGACCATCTGGTGACCTCCACATATAGATTCATCTCTTGTGTGGTTGGAAGAGGGTGTTTGTTATGACCAGTACATTCTCTTGACAAAACTTTGTTAGCCTGGTTCATTTTGTACTCTAAGCCAAACTTGCCTGTTACTCCAGGTATCTCTTGACTTCCTACTTTTGTATTTCAGTTCCCTGTGATGAAAAGGATATCTTTTTTTTTTTTTGGTGTTAGTTCTAGAAACTCTTGTAGGTCTTCATAGAACTGTTCAATTTCAGCTTCTTTGGCATTAGTGGTTGGGGCACAGACTTGGATTACTGTGATATTGAATGGTTTGCATTGGAAACAAACAAAGGTCATTCTGTCATTTTTTAGATCACCTCCAAATACTGCATTTTGGACTCTTTTGTTGACTGTGAGGGCTACTCCGTTTCTACTAAGGGAGTCTTGCCCACAGTACTAGATACAATGGTCATCTGAGTTAATTTCACCCATTCCGGCCCATTTTCGTTTACTGAATCCTAAAATTTCACTGTTCTCTCTTGCCATCTCCTGTTTGACCACTTCCAATTTACCTGGATGTGTGGACCTAACATTCCAGGTTTCTATTGCAATATTGTTCTTTACAGCATCAGAATTTACTTTCACCACCAGACACATCCACACCTGGCTGTTTCCACTTTGGCTCATCCTCTTTATTCCTTCGGGGGCTATTACTCCGCTCTTCTCCAGTAGCATATTGGGCGCTGAGCAAAATGGGGAGTTCATCTTTCAGTGTCATAGTTTTGGCTTTTCATATTGCTCATGGGGTTCTCAATGCAACAATCCTCAAGTGGCTTTCCGTTCCTTCAGGGACCACCTTTTGTCAGAATTCTTCACCATGACCCGTCCATCTTGGGTGCCCTACACTGCATGGCTAATAGTTTCATTGATTTAGACAAGGCTGTGATTCATGTAATCAGTTTGGTAAGTTTTCTGTGATTGTGCTTTCCATAAAGAGAACTTTACCTCCCCAAACTATATATTTACATTCCAAAAGGGAAGGAAACCTGGAACCTTGGGTGTATACCAGGATATATAAACCTGGAGACACTTGACTTACAGTTCGTCTAGAGACCACTACTTACTTCCCACAAGGGAACTTCCCTTTCTCTACCCTAGGAGAGTTTGTTTGCATAAGGGAGAATCATTTCTCTTCTCAGGAAGGAAGGATGTTAACTGGACAGCATGTGTATTGAATCCCTGATTCTTAATTTCATGGCTTCTCTCCTGTTATGTGACACCCAAACACACCAGCTTGTCCATATAGCATCACCCCAGAAGAAGGTAGAAACTGTTGTGTAGTGAACTGATACAAGTATTACTGTCAGTAATAACAATCTGTCTTGATCCAGAAACCTCATGTTTGAATTGATGGTAACATAAACAAATATAGACATTAAAAACTTAATCGTCTTTTCCTTCTTTTTCATGAAAATCATGCCATTTTATTTACTACAGGGATAGTGAATAATTTTATTATCATTTCTTTTGTTTTTTTCTGGTATCGTTCTTCAAACACATAGAAAAGGGACATTTGAATCAGGGCAAACTTGAGTGCTCATGGGTTCCAGCTATATGTCAGGTTCCCCCTGGTTACTCTGAGAGCTGAAAAGAATAAATTTCTGCCACTTGTAGTCTGCGTGCCACATCTAGATGAGTGCCAGCACACTGGCTGTAATCTTGGCTATAGACACTCATCTCGAATCGTATTTATTTTCCCTTGTCGTATGGAAATTTCATAGCTCACGTCTTTGTTGTTATTGTCATTTTTCTTTGTGACACCAGATTCTTGAAGCAATCCATCCAGACCAAATGCTTTCCCATGGACAGAGTTATGTGTGTTCTCAGTCTGCTGTCTCCTGCCACAACTACAGTGCAGCCCTTGTTGATACATCCCTCAAAATGTATTGTACCAGTAGTGGCCACCGCTTTCCCCTTGAGTTTCTTCCTTTCTCCCTTCAGTCATTTCTACTTTGTTTCTTGTGTGTGTGTCCATGTCCATCTGTCTCTCTTTCTTGTGCAGAAAGTCAGAGCATCAAAGATCAGAGGAGAAGCATTAAACTTTAAGACAGGCATAGACAGCATTCTTCCCCCCTCAAGAAACTGACCATCACATGAAAGGATGACTTTCCTGTATTTTAGGAGAAATAGACTGAATGGTTCTAAACGAGGAAGAGAAAGTGAAGAGGAACATGGTAATTTTCCTGCTTTGATTAGTTTTTAAGCATTAGTAGACAAAAAACACAGAGAAGGGATGGGGATGTAGCTCTTCAAACATTCTTTTATTCCAGTAAAATTATTCAATGAGTAGTTCCCTTATTTATTCTCTTCAAAACTACTTGACTGGAAGAATTCATATGGACCACCATCCTACCAATGTGGAGCTCCAGGTTCTTAACATCTCAGTGTTTCAAATAATCTAAATGTGGGATATATTTTGGCATGTTGTTTTTCCAACTACTTTGAAGCATAAATATTTCTAGTTGACATTCTACTATGCCTAAAATTAAATGTTAACTGATTTTATGCTCTGTAGGAAGGGTCTTGGAGGGTCTTAAAGAATTTTAATTTGTCACAATTTGTTTTGAAAGAATCCAGAATTGTACTTGAGTTATATCCCAATTTTCCAAGTATTGAATGAAGTATTTTAAAATCAAAATGCAGTCTTATTATTTTAAAATGTGTCCTCATCAAATTAAGAATAGATAATTTAATGATTCTGCTTAGTGTTGGTGGGGAATACGTGTAAGTCTATGGCTGATTCATATCAATGTATGACAAAACCCACTGAAATGTTGTGAAGTAATTAGCCTCCAACTAATAAAAAAAAAAAAACATTTAATTTTTTTGAATTACTTCAATATTAGAATTGGGGAGGACAATCTGTTAACAAAGAAAAAGAAGTTGTAATTATTTTATAGTAAGCATTTTTTCAGGTATATTTATTAAGTTACTACTCTGAGAAAGGCAGTATGCTAGCTCTTCTGGTATATCAAAATGAATATATAAGTCAAAAGGGAAATATGGGCTTCTCAGATGACTGAGTGGTAAAAAATCTGCCTGCCAATGCAGGAGATTCAGGAGATGCAGATTCGATGCTTGGGTCAGGAATATTCCCTGGAGAAAGGAATGATTATTCCCCTGAGTATTCTTGTCTGGAAAATACCGTAGACAGAGGAGACTGGTGAGATACAGTCCATGGGGTCACAAAGAGTTGGACTAGACTGAGCACACATGTATGCAAAAGAGAAATATAATCTCAAATTATTTATTGAAAAACTACTTTGTGTGTGTTGTTACTTAATCTTAAGTTTATTTGAAGAAACTAAATATACACAAAGAATTCATATCCATTTAAAGTCACATAGGGGATTCCATGGCAGGATTTTGGCTGCTTTAAAATCAGGTCATGGTGGAGAATTTTGACAAAATGTGGCCCACTGGAGAAGAGAATAGCAAACCACTTCAGTATTCTTGCCTTGAGAACCCCATGAACAGTATGAAAAGGCAAAAAGATAGGACACTGAAAGATGAACTCCCCAAGTTGGTAGACGCCCAGTATGCTACTAGAGATCAGTGGAGAAATAACTCCAGAAGAATGAAGAGATGGAGCCACAGCAAAAACAACACCCAGTTGCGAATGTGACTCATGATGGAAGTCAAGTCCGATGCTGTGAAGGGTAATGCTGCATAGGAACCTGGAATGTTAGGTCCACGAATCAAGGCAAATTGGAAGTGGTCAAACAGGAGATGGCAAGAGTGAACACTGACATTTTAGGAATCAGTGAACTAAAACAGACTGGAATGGGGTAATTTAACTCAGATGACAATTATACCTACTACTGTGGGCAAGAATCCCTTAGAAGAAATGGAGTAGCCATCACAGTCAACAAGAAAGTCCAAAATGCAGGACTTGGATGTAATCTCAAAAACAACAAAATGATTTTGTTCCTTTCCAAGGCAAACCATTCAGTATCATGGTAATCCAAGTCTACGCCCCAACCAGTAATGCTGAAGAAGTTGAAGTTAAACAATTCTATGAAAACCTACAAGACTTTCAGGAACTAATACCCAAAAAAGATGTCCTTTTAATTATAGGGGACTGGAGTGCAAAAGTAGGAAGTCAAGAGATATCTAGAGTAACAGACAAGTTCGGCTTGGGTGTACAAAATGAAGCAGGCTAGTGGAGTTTTGTCAAGCGAACACACTGGTCATAACAAACACCCTCTTCCAACAAGACAAGAGGAGAGTCTACACATGGACATCACCAGGTGGTCAAAACTGAAATCAGATTGATTACATTCTTTGCAGCCAGAGATGGAGAAGCTCTTGTTAGCAAAAACAAGACCCGGAGCTTACTGTGGCTCAGATCATGAACTGCTTAATTCCAAATTCAGATTTAAATTAAAGAAAGTAGGGAAAACCTCTAGAACATTCAGGTAGGACCTAAATCAAATCCCTTAAAATTATACATTGGAAGTGAGAAGTAGATGCAAGGAATTAGATCTAACAGACAAGAGTACCTGAAGAACTATGGATGGAGGTTCTTGACATTGTACAGGAGGCAGGGATCAAGAACTTCCCCAAGGAAAAGAAATGCAAAAAGGCAAAATGGTTGTCTGAGGAGGCCTTACAAATAGCTGTGAAAAGAAGAGATGCAAAAGGCAAAGGAGAAAAGGAAAGATATCCCCATTTGAATGCAGAGTTCCAAAGAATAGCAAGGAGAGATAAGAAAGCCTTCTTCAGTGATCAGTGCAAAGAAATAGAGGAAAACAATTGAATGGGAAAGACTATAGATCTCTTCAAGAAAATGAGAGCTACCAAGGGAATGTTTTGTGCAGAGATGGACACAAGAAAGGACAAAAATTCCATGGACCTACAGACACAGAAGATATTAATAAGAGGTGGCAACAATACACAGAAGAGCTATACAAAAACATCTTCATGACCCAGATAATCAGAATGGTGTGATCACTCACCTAGGGCCAGACATCCTGGGGTGTGATGTGAAGTGGGCCTTAGGAAGCATCATTATGAACAAAGCTAGTGGAGGTGATGGAATTCCAGTTGAGCTATTTCAAATCCTAAAAGATGATGCTGTGAAAGTGTTGCACTCAATATGCCAGCAAGTTTGGAAAACTCAGCAGTGGCCACAGGACTGGAAAAGGTTAGTTTTCATTCCAATCCCACAAAATGCTGACAGCCACACAATTGCACTCAGCTCATATGCTAGCAAAGAAATGCTCAAAATTCTCCAAGCCAGGCTTTAACACTACATGAACCTTGAACTTCCAGATGTTCCATCTGGATTTATAAAAGGAACAGGAACCAGGGACCAAATTGCCAACATCCGCTGAATCATTGAAAAAACAAGAGTTCCAGAAAAACATCTATTTCTGCTTTACTGACTGCACCAAAGCCTTTGACTATTTGGATCACAACAAACTGTGGAAAACTCTTAAAGAGATGGGAATACCAGACCACCTGACCTGCCTCCTGAGACGTCTCTATGCAGCTCAGGAAGCAACAGTTAGACCTGGACATGGAAAAAAAGACTGGCTCCAAATTGGGAAAGGAGTACATCGAGGCTATATATAGTCACTCTATTTATTGAACTTATATGCAGAGTACATCATGAGAAACACTGGGCTGGATGAAGCACAAGCTGGAATCAAGATTGCTGGGAGAAATATCAATAACCTCAGATATGCAGACGACACCACACTTATTGCAGAAAGTGAAGAAGAACTAAAGAGCCTCTTGATGAAAGTGTAGAGGAGAGTGAAAATGTTGGTGTAAAACTCAACATTCAGAAAACTAAGATCATGGCATCTGGTTCCATCACTTCATGGCAAATAGTTGGGGAAACAATGGAAACAGTGAGAGACTTTATTTTGGGGGGCTCCAAATTCACTGCAGATGGTGATTGCAGCCATGAAATTAAAAGATGCTTACTCCTTGGAAGAAAAGCTATGACCAACCTAATAAGCATATTAAAAAGCAGAGACATTACTTTGCCAACAAAGGTTCGTCTAGCCAAAGCTATGCTTTTTTCCCATCAGTTCAGTTTAGTTTAATCAGTCGGTTATGTCTGACCTACTCTTTGTGACCCCATGAACTTCAGCGTGCCAGGCCTCCCTGTCCATCACCAACTCCCGGAGTCCACTCAAACCCATGTCCATCGAGTCAGTGATGTCATCCAACCATCTCATTCTCTGTCGTTCCCTTCTCCTGCCCTCAATCTTTCCCAGCATCAGGGTCTTTTCCAATGAGTCAGCTCTTCGCAGACATGTATGGATGTGAAAGTTGGACTATAAAGAAAGCCGAGCACTGAAGAATTGCTGCTTTTGAACTATGGTGTTGGATAAGACTCTTGAGAGTCCCTTGGACTGCAAGGAGATCCAACCAGTCCATCCTGAAGGTAATCAGCCCTGAATAGTCATTGGAAAGACTGATGCTGTAGCTGAAACTCCAATACTTTGGCCATCTGATGCGAAGAACTGACTCATTGGAAAAGACCCTGATGCTGGGAAAGATTGAAGGCGGGAGGAGAAGAGGATGACAGAAGGTGAGATGGTTGGATGCCATCACTGATTCAATGGACATGAGTTTGAGGGAACTCCGGTGGTTGGTGGTGGACAGGGAGGCCTGGTTGCTGCAGTCGGTTGGTTCGCCAAGAGTCAGACATGACTGAGCGACTGCACTGAACTGAACTGACAATTCCTAATGAGGTAATTGTTATGGGAGTAGGAGACCACAGGGACCACAGGCGCCAGTGAAGCCTTTGTATGGAGGAAATAAAATGAATTAGACTTGAATAGGCTGAAAGGGCGGAGACAATCCAAAGAGGGCTGAGACTGATGTGAGAACAGAATTTTAAAAGCTCATTTGGAAACTTGCTGTGAGTAGAGGAATGAAAGTGGGAAATGGGGGACAGATTGACCATGAATGAATGAAAGAGTCTTGCTGGAGTGACTAATGGATAGAGTTTGCTTCCTGATGTTGACTGTTTTTAGAAAGGATGAGCCAAAATTCCAAAGAAAGAAAAATGTGGGCTTGATGCATCTATCTTTTAGGGATCATGGCTGCTGGAAATAATTAATTAAAAGTAAATTTTTATTCAAGCAATTTTGCATTTCAGCTTTTCTTCTATTTTCTACTTTAATATGATGCTAATAAATCCCACCTTCATTTAATTCTTTCTGTAGCAGCTCCCTCTTTCGTGTATTCTTTTAATATTGATTCCGTGAGCCACTCCTAATACCAGTTGAAAGATTTGAAAAGGAATAATTGGCTAAAGGCAGAATTAATGAAAGAGTATATTAAATAATCCCAGAAAGTAGTGATTACAGAGGTTGGAATATCTGGACAGCTTGAAATCCACAAAGATGATTTCAACATTTCATTTTTTACTGTGTGCCAGTTTAAAAAGTCTTCTATAGGTATTTACCTCTAATTTTCGTTAAACATTAAACCTTTTTTTTGTTCTAGATATTCCTTCCTAATCCTTTTTTATATTTCATTCCATTTTCTCCTCAATGCTTTAGTTTCTACTCCATACCTTTTCTAAATTTTCTAAATTGGAAATATTTAGTATTAGCCACTTCTGTAATTTCCTCCTGTTTCCCCTTTGACTTCCTTGTGTATGAAGTTTTTAATTAAGTTTCTTTTTCTCTCATCATTTTCTTTTGTTTGCAATTTTTAAATGTCTATTCCTGGTTATTTTTTCTGAGACAGTAAATTAAGTGAAAGTCTTTCTCTTAAAGGGAAGGCTCTTTATAATCTAAAATACACAAATACATTAGAAAATTATTAATACTGTATACATTCTCTTGATACTAAGAGCATGAGTATTATAGTGAGAAAAATTATACACAGTCATATATTATACTATTATTCTAGCAGATGTATATAGTTTTCATTAGACTGTTCTACCCATATCTTAAGCGTTTGGTTCCATGATCCTCAACTGGGGGCAAGACTTGTTGCAAACAAATATCCCCTTTTTAATAAATTAATGCTAAGCCCTCTTTGCTCTTTGGGAATGTAGTTTTGTTCAGAAAGGAAATTGACCTTGTTTATTGCTTTCTTTCTTTTGCTGCCCCGAGTGGATTTTCATGCTTGTGAAAATGAGATACTGGCAGGGGCCAGATTAAAAGGAGGAGGATATTGGGCCCATTTCCTCCTCTGACTCTGCCAAACCAACTGCACTCTTATAAGTAACCGTCCTGCTCTTCCAGGCTTGAGCCTCTCCTGTGCAGAAAATTAAGACAGCATCTGAGGAGGTCTAGGACAAGGACAACCGTCCACCAGGGACCAAGCTAAGATTGGCAGACCAATTTTCACTTGTGAACAATGCCAGAATTCAACCCATACGTCTCCCATGGTGAAGCACTGTAGCATGTCATTAACCCACTGAGCCACTTAGCAGCTTCTCTCTGCTTGCTGTCTTGTGAATTAACATCTCAGCTGCCACCACACAAGACCCCGGGTTGATTTCTTTTAGGAGTGTGGCTGAATGAATAGCAGTTCTCTGTAACAAGTGATCAGGGCATAGCACTTTCAAATTTTCAACTGAAAGCAATAGCAATTTGCCATTCAGTCCTATCTTGTCATCATCATTAGGTTGGGAAATCGCAATCCTAAGGCTCCTTGCAATGTGCTGTCAACCTGATATCTTGTAATTTTAATATGTCTCTGGTTAATAATTAATTACTTTAACTCAGTAGGTGGGATCTGAATTTGGCTTCGAAAAAGAAATCCCTCTGAGCTGAAATATTCTTTGAGACTCCAACATCTTTTGAAGTTCCCCCTCAATCAGCCTCCTTGCCTTCTTATTTAAATGATCTGCCATATAATAAAAACTGCATCAAAAGCTCCAAGCTTAAAATATACAACAAAAAGCTGCTTCTGGGTGAAGAGTTTGGATCTAAATCAAAACGTTTCTGTGTGCTGGCCATTATCACATGCAGTTAACTGCTGGGAAATACTGATGTTCAAAAGATATGGGGGAAAAAGGCATCTGCTTTCTCACGCTGGTGTATATTTGTCGTCTTGATAAAAACGCAAGGCAGCATATGCAGAACTTGTGCGGAAACGCCATTCACAGGTCATTCCTTTGTATTTGAATAATTTCTTTCCAGGTGCTGGAATGAATAGCAGACTCGGGGAGGGTTTGAGCACCTCCCTGTCTTAAGTTCTTCCATGACCATATTTTAGTGTCTCATTCATTTTTTGATCAAAGTAAACCACTTTGTCAGGTCTTCAGAATGAAGGTACTGTCCCTTGACTTTCCTGGATCATAAGCTATAATGTAGAAAGGTTTCTCACATTTTTGTCTGATGAATTACTGAAAATATAGCCAAGGTAAGAACTTACTAACTCTTTCTCTCAGCCCAGATATTTGGTCTACTACATTTAACAAGTGGAAGGATATGTGGGTAAATTAAACGATGCCTACCATAAATCAAGCCTGTGATAAATCTGAGTGATATTTCCACTTGCAGGTTCCAACTGTGCTCTGCATTCCCATAATATTAGGTGCACTGGCTGCTTGCTCTCATATATACCTGCCCAATGTTGAAATTCAGGAACTCTGAGCATTATTTTATTTCTATCAAGAAAAGCTTAAGACTTTTCAAAAGTTATTCTGGAACTATACAAAATCCTTAAAAAGTCTACAGCATGTTGAAAACAGAAAAAAAGTCTATATGTAAATGTCTATGTGATATTATACCCAGAGATGGTCCCAAGGCTTAATCTCATATTCAGTTACAATTAAGTACTAGTGATGTGCTTGAGGATCCACGTTGAGGCGGACAGGCTATGACCAGCCTCTGAAAGTGCAAGTTCATTGGTAAACCAATGGTGTTTGTTATTTAGTAGAAGGTGGAACTATAGCTCATACCCCACAGCCTTCACTCGGACCCTAGGAAACTGCTTGTGATAGACCTGTGGTGAAGTGCATATGGTAACCAGCTGGCAAAAAGAGAATTTCAAAGTCTCAATACATATTTTTTTTCTTAAATTCGTCAATACCTCCCCTCAACCAAGTCTTCTCAAATCTCAAAGACCCTTCAGAGGTAGCCAAATTGTTCTTTTTCTGCAAGAGGCACTTTTATGACTACGTATATTCTTTTTTTTTTTTTTATTTTAATAAAGATATATTAAACATTAAAATATCTACATTAAACATTACATTAAAGTATCTCATGAACTCTGGTAAGAAACATGATTCATCATCATCCTAAAAATGCTGACATAAATATGACAATAGTGATGATAAAAAAGATTAAGATGAAATTTCTTCTATAGAATTCCTTTACATATTTGATCTGTTGAGAAAAGATTAGAGATCAATTAGAATTACTCTGAGATTTAATTTATGACAATTTAACATTTTAATATCTTTGAACTTTAATTTTGTGAACAAAGTTTTAATTATACTGTTTGATCAATTTGCATTTATTGAACATCTACTATATAGCAAGTACTATACCAGACTCCCACAAAAAGCTTAAAAGAAATGACCCCTGAAATCTTAACTCACATTAAAACATCCCACAAAGTAATTGACAAAGGAATAATATGGGGGGAAAAGTTTTCTACAATGGAATATTACTCAGCCATAAAAATAATGAAATAATGCCATTTTCAGTAACATGGACGGACTAGAATTTGTCACACGAAGTGAGGTAAGCCAGACAGACAAAGACAAAAAGTCATGTGATATTGCTTATATGTGGGGTCTAAAAAGAAGTGATACAAATGAACTAACTTACAAAACGGAAGTAGAACCACAGGCATAGACAACAAACTTTTGGTTACCACAGGAGAAAGTCGGGGGATAACTTAGGAGTTTGGGATTAACATATACACACTACTATTTAAAAAAAAATACTGCTAAGCATCTTTTGCAGCACAAATACTGCCAAGATAATAACAAGAGGATATAACACAAGAAAATTAAATGCCTTTTTAAGTGGAAAAATTCAGAGAACTCACAGTAGCATATAAACTCTACACAGGGCTATTATGTTTTCTCCTGCAACGTATAATTTTTACAATGTGTACAAACCCACAAGTGATAGTTTAAGGCAGAGAAGCTGCTTCCAAAGTGAGAATAGTAAACTGAACTGAGATTTACTACTTTGGTAGTCATAATGCTGAGGTTAATGCTGCCTGGGATGAAAGGAGTGTGCTCAGTGAACCTTCCAGGATACCCAGGATGCAACGCGGCTTTTTACAAGAATGTGCACAGTGCCTCTGATGCTAGGAAAAGACAGACTCACACCACGTGCTTTACCTATTGGCGCTGACACATTTACTGTTTTCCCAAGCACTCCATATTTATAAATACAAATGGTTTACAAGAAGACTCTCAATTAAATAAAACATTTCCTATCTGGAAGAGTAAATACTACAAACAATCTGAAGCCTTAACTCAAATGGGGACAAGCAGAGGTTACTTGCTCCAGTAGCAGCTAGAATTCTGGGGAGAGGCTCCAGAGCAAAACAGGAATACATGAAGAAGGCAGGAAATAGTAGGAAGGCAAAGAAAGGGATGTGGAGAGGTACTGAAATTCCATGGATGAGGCTGTACTGTTAGCTCTTCCTACTTCCCTGTTCTCTGACAAAGCCCTGCATGTGATGCAAGGCCCAGCAGAGATTTGGTGCTGCCAGGCTGCTCCAGCCACTGTGGCCTCATCTTTTCTCTGCCATCACTGTGGCCCTCACCCAGATTCCTTTCTTGTCAAACTTGTATACAATCACCCAAGCCCTGTGAGTCTATGACCTCTTGGTCAAACTGTCTGTTACCCAGGACACAAATAGATTGAGGGTGTCAGATAACATGGTAATTTGGTGAGGGAGAAGACAGTTGGAGCACAGTAATGCCCCTTTCCCCCACCATATGCATCCTTTAAAGTATCAATAAATGTCCTTTATCCATCTATGTTTCTCTGTATCTCCAAGTCACCAGAGGGCAATTGAGTGTGATTCCTATCTTTTAAAAAATTCATTTCCTTTGATCTGTTCATTCTCTCTGGGAAGCTAATGGCTAGAACATTTGAGTCAATTCTCTTTGTCTTGGGGGAAGAGGAGTAACACAAAGCTGGGTGATGATAAAGTGGGCTGTATTGCTCGATGGGCATCACAAAGAATGTCGTGTGCGCTGAAGTTAGAGCTGTGACACTGCATGAAGCAATGGACATCCTGCAACCACATCTTAAATTCAAAACCATTTCTTCTGGAACTGATTAGTACCCAACTAATACATACACATAATAATACTCCCACATGCTTGATGCCTGCTGACTCTCTGAAAAACCTTGTTCACCCGTGTCTCAGCTGCCACCCTCCCCCACCCCTGGAAACTCTCGGGATCACTATGAACACACTGAAGGAGAAGCAGTGGCCTTTCACGAAGCTAGGACACGACCGTGAGAGTAATGGAATGATGCAGGGTTCACCCCAGACACCCAAACCACCACAGCCACTTTATCACACACCCAGACACAAAGATTTGGGTGAATGCTCTCAGTAAAAATTATGAGCTCATACGGTGGAGGTGGGGAGGGGAGGGAAGTTTACCTGTTCAAAAAATATTTTCTGAGAGGTTATTATGGGTCAGGCACTCTATTTTGAGTAAAGCAGCTATTTTACATAGAAATAAACCAATCTTCTTAAGAGGTTCAAGAACTGTTGTGCACGTTGGTTGGCGATTCCTGAAAGCTTTTGTAACATCACATCTTTCTCCTGCTTGTACCCACTTTATCTCTTTCCTTGAATCGGGGAGAGAGAAAGGAGTCAGAGAGGCAGAGACAGACATACAGAAAGGGAATCACCTTTGCATTCAGGGATTTGCTAACGTTTTCAGGTGAGGGCACAAGAACTCAGGAGGTGCACCGCTTCTCCAGCTCTTGTTATCTTCTTGCAAGTTCTGTACATTGGACTGGGCACGTGGATCTAACACGCAAGTCAGTACCCTTGTAACTTTCTATCATGTATGTTTAAAGAAACAAGAGGTCTGAGTAGGAAAACGGCTGGACCGGGCGAGTGCGGCTTGCGGTGGGACCTGAACTTGGGATTTCAGCCCGAAACCTCTGGCCAGGGCTTGCGCGGTTTCAAGACTCGGGACCGGACACCCGCCCCTTGCGCCGCCCACTGCACGCCTCCACTCGGGCCCAGCTCCCGCTCAGCTCCCTGCACACCCAGCCCTGCCTCCGGGGTCCACCTGGAGGCGCCGGAGCTGGGGCTTGATCTCCGGAATCAACCGCTCAGCCTGGGCGGTCCAGATCCCCTGGGCTGCGGCTCCTCCTGGAACCGTAGCTGCTCCCACTAACCTTTGGAAGAGAGAAAAAACTGTTCCAGACCTTTCTGTGTACCTCAAGTGTGGGAGGAAAGGACGTGAGCTTGTGTTAGAAGGTGTAGACATTGGGCTCCTCAAGGAGAGAGACTGATCCGGGAACTCTGAGCCCTGCAGCCCCCACTAGACCCCGGCCGCCGGCAGCCGTCCTTGGGGAAGTGGCCGCCAAGGAGGGTCGGTGCGTCGGACCGGTAACATGGCTGAGGCAGCACTGGACGCCGAGCTCGCTATAGGTGCTCTTTCCCAGGATCTGATAGATGATTCATTTTTATACGTAATGTTTTACCCCACTCTATAGCTCCGACTGGTTAATGTTCAACCCCGGGGCTTCGAGGGGCAGCTTGGAGGGAGGCAGCCAGGGAAGACCCATTCAAGGAATTGGCTGCTTGGGAGGAAGGCGAAGAAGCCCCAGAGAGGGTGAGGGGGATGCGGTGTGGCGGGGTCGGGGGGCTCTCCTCCGGCCAGGGCCTCGCTAAGCCGCCTCCCAGAGGGCAGACAAGCAGGCGGATCCGCGGTCAGAGCCCAGCGCGCGTCCCTGGAAGCGCAGCCGGGAGGCCGCGCCCTGGCCGGCCCGACCGCCCACGACGCCGCCGCCCAGGCCCTGAGCGGCGCGTGCAGGGGCGGCGGGCGCTTCGGCCCAGCGGGACTCTGAGGGCAAAGCTGCGGCTCCCGGGCCGCCTGGGTCCGACGCTCGCCGGGGGCGGCAGGCAGGCTAGGCACGCCGCGGGAGGCGGGGTGGGGGTGGGGGGCGGCGGCAGCTGCGGATTAGATTCCGGTTTTGTTGTCGGGAGGGAGCCGAGAAGAGTCCCCGGAGGTGCGTAGGATGCCCTCTGGGCCGCCGCTTCTCCGGGTGCCTCTGAAAATACCGTCAGGGTCGTGCGAGGCGGCACGTCTGGCCACCGCCCTTCTCCCACGTCGCCGGCCAAAAAAGTGGAACATCAAGATAAAGCAGCTGTTGTGGTCAATAGCAAGTGGTGCCGGAGCCACAGTTCGGGCGGCAGGGAGGCCCAGGGTGATGCCGCCCCCCGGCGCGCGTTCGGGTGGAGCGGCGGCTCCGCGGGTCCCCCGCAGGGCTGGGCCGCGTGGCCCTGCAGAATCCAGGGGTCCAGAAGGCCCGGGCCAGCTGTCCAGGCTGGCACTCCGGGCGCGGGGCGCTTGAGGCAAGCAGGCTCCGGGCTGGGGAGGGGAGCTTCGCGCCGGGAGCTGCAGCCCTGAATTTGCAGACCGGAGTTTTTCGCCCCTGTCGGAGAATCTGACAACCAAGATCCTGCCTCATCAGATAAGAGTGGCTCCTGTGATTTCACGGGTTTTAGGCTGGGGTGGAGGCATTGAGGTTAGGAGAGCCCTGTGAATGAACATCCCCCGGAGGCCCAGCGCCCGCCTAAGAAGGGTTTTATTTTACTTTCTTTTGTTGGATATTATCTTATTTCCTAACAAAGTGACCTGTCCTCTGTCGCCCTGGGCTCTGGCAGTTGGCAAATCCCTTTCTGTGGCGCTGGGGACAGCCGGCAGGGTCTCCACCTCTGCCGTGCCCACATGCAGGGGTGTATCAGTCAGACTCACGGTCCATCCAACACGGGCGGCCGCGTGAAGTGACATTGGAGAAGGCTGTGCCAGTTCATCCGGGAGGACCGAGAAAGACGCCATCAAGTTGCATCTGGGTGCAGTAACCCCACCCAGATATCCGCCCAGAGAAGCAGGGTTGAGTGGGCTGGGTTGTTGATACTAACCAGAACGGAGAAAGGGCCCCCAAACCAGGTTACCATTAGTCGTGGTTCCAAGTCACGTTCCATATGCTGTTCCACCGACTTTTCAGGGACAGCACAAATGACTCCAGGTCTCATCTCCCCAAAGGAACGAAGATAAAGCTTCCTGCCCAGGACTGCCTGCAGGGGGGACTGCGGTAATAAATGTTGACCTGCAGCAAAAATCGATTGAGTGGGACCGAGGTGGTGGCAGTAACGATGGTTGGGGGAGTGGGGGGAGACCCGCGTGGAAGCGGGAGGGGCGAGGGAACCGACTCCGGCAGCTTGGGAACTAGACTTTTCTCACTTGAAGGGAAAAGGAGGTGCAGAAAGGGGCTGAAAGGCGAGCCAGGGTGGGTTGGGAAAGCGAGGTGAGGAGGGTCATTCTCCCTTCTGGGAGTCCTGGGAAAGGCCGACTACGTATATTCTTAAACTGTAATCAGACTGAAGTATTTGGGTTTTTTAATTTTTCTGTGTAAGGTTTAATGTTTGAGGCTATTAATTCATAGCTAGATTTCCAGACAATAAAATATACTATCAATAGGGCAGTGGTGTGTCTCCACTAGGGGCTCAAAATCAAAGCTCAAAGACTTCAGCTAAAAATATGGTTAGGGTGGAGAGGGAGGTGGGAGGGGGGATCGGGATGGGGAATACATGTAACTCCATGGCTGATTCATGTCAATGTATGACAAAACCCACTGCAATGTTGTGAAGTAATTAGCCTCCAACTAATAAAAAAAAAAAAAAAAAAAAAGATACTCCTCATACATCATAAAAAAAAAAAAGATGGTTGGGGGATGAGAGAAGTGATGAACTGGAGCTACCTTATATCAGTCTTTGAAAGCACATTGTTAAATTCTCAGTACTCTCGTGAGCAAGTTGTTGCACAAAGCCATTACTAAAATTGTATAAACTTACAGTTAAATAATCTTAAAAGCAAAAGAAATGCATTCTTAAAATTCATCAATTCCTGATTTAACTACAATTTGCTATTATCTGTGCTGCGAAGTTACTTATAGGATTTATAACTATATAGTAAAAATAGAAACAGCAATGTGTGGATTTGCAGGTCTTTCCTGCTCTGACTTCAGTGATTATCACATTGGTGTCTTGTAGTTTGCATGATGTAGGCATTTACATCACAATAGTTGTCAAATGCTAAAATAAGAGCATGATCTATGAGGTTAGCTGCCTAGATCATGGAGCAACAAACTTTTCTGTAAAAGGCCAGATAGTATATATTAACAGCATGTAGAACTTTAAATATATACTTTATAGTTTATATGCAACTAGAGAATAATGACTGACCTTTAGGTTGATAATTATTGAAACACTTTTCTATGTGTATGTGTTTAAATATTCTATAATCAAACAGAAATAAAAGGAATGCAGACTCTAATGCTATAGTACAGTTAGGCTTCTTAAAATTCTCTCATCTTGAGAAAGGATTTTCTTTAACTAGAGGCAACTTTTTAAATAATGTTCAAACCAATTTGTTAGGCAGCCATAAAATATATGTCTAGTTCGTTAATTCTACTTTCTTCCAAAAATTTTTATACCTTATCCTCTTTCCTCCTTTCCCATGCTTACTCTCGGGTTAAAACATTTAGAGCAATCAGAACAGATTTTCATTGGCATCTGTCCTCATATTCCCCACCTACTCTTCCTTCCATGTTTCTAAATACAGTTCCTCAACTTGTAGCCTAGATAATCAAACCCCTTATGTCTACTCAGAGACATTTTCCCATCAGTTTTCTCCTTTCTTTCTTATATTATCGTCTTCCCTCTCTTCTTGATTACTCTTGTGCTATTATTTCTCTCATCTTAAACAAGAACTTCTCTTTTTTATATTTTTTAAATCGAAATATAGTTAATTTACAATATTGTGCTAGTTTTAGGTATAGCAAAGTGATTCAATTCTGTATATCCTTCAGATTATTTTGCATTACAGGTCATTACAAGATACTGAATATAGTATCCCCTACTAAGCAAAGTAAGTCAGGACAAAGACAAATATCATATGATAGCACTTTTATGTGGAATCTAAAAAGATAATGCAAATGAATCCGTGTATGAAACAGAAACAGATTCACAGACGTAGAAAACAAATTTATGGTTTGTTTTATGTTTATCAAAGGGGAAAGGGATGGGGGAGTGATCAACCAGGAGTTTGAGAATAACAGATAACAGACTACTGTGCATAAACAAGAACTTCTCTTAACCACACTTCCCCTGCCAGCTGCCATCACATTTCTTTGCTCCCCTTTATACTAAGACTCTTAAAAAGAGATGACTGTATGGGTTTCTCCAACTTCTATTAATATATTACCAGTCTCCACTACTCCACCAAAAAAAAATGATATTATGGAGCTTACACATAACCTTCATTACAGCTAGATGAGTGGCTGGTTTGGGGTTCTCATGCCATTTAGTCTCACTGTATGACTTGACAGTGTTGATCACACCATCTTCCATGATTAGATGGTCTCATTTAGCTTATAAGTCACCACACAGTTTGCTTTCTCCTGCCACCTCACTCATTATTCTTTTCCCCGTCTCCTTTGCTGGCTTCTCCTTATCTCTTTGATTCTCATTGCTGTGGTCCTGAGTTCAAAATTTGATGTTCTGATTCTTTACTTACATTCACTCCCTTTAAGATCTCATCCAAATACTGGCTTAAATATCACCTACATGCTGACAGTATCCAAATTTATGTCTTTAATAGTCACCCAAATAAGAAAATGATTTAAAAAATAAATCTACATTTCATTGAAAATTTTATTATGTCTTTTCCCAGCAAAATTAAGTTTCTCAGGTAAGAATTTAGTCATTCATTAAAGATTTGGGTGTATTTTCTGTGTACCTAGTGGCTGGAAGTCAGAGAAGGGAGATCAGAAAAAATTTAAATTATTGGGGAAGACATGATTACAGAAAAATTATATGTCTTAGGTATTTGACAAGCAACAGTCTATGTAGGAGAGCCTTACGGTGCCCTTAAAAATAGGAGTGTTAGAGCCTGAATTAGAGAAACAAGGACAAAATGAATCTCTAAAGTCATTTCATCTGTCATCTCTCAATTCCTCTGGAGAAACTTCTGATTGCAATAGTTTTCAATGACTCAAGGGTTAGAAGTTCAAATACTTTTCTTGTAATGTTATGTCACAGTTATAAGTGACATAATCATTCATTTAATTTTAAAGCTCTCTTCAAAGTCTTTACATTACATTTTGCTAGAGAGTCTTATTTATCCCATAGTCAACTACTGCAAAAAAATAAAATAATAATAAGATCTCACTGGGAAACATTTTTTCAATCTTAAATAGGTTAGGACTAAATCTGAATACAGGAGTTATTTGATAGTCTAAATGAAGAGTGGAGTTGATTGTTTCAAGGTACTATCTATAATTGAAAATGGAGGCTGATACTAATACTGAAACAATTTTAATAAAAGTTCTTCTACTTGTAAATTCTTTAGTGGGATATTTTCCCCTTACCATACATTTGTTATCTCTTTGGGATACTGGTCAGACAAGTTCTAAACAGGATACCCACATTTAACCACATATCATTAGATCTTATACACTGTAAGAGATTTGTTGGATACCAAGCCACTTAGCAAGCGTGTGGTCAGCCAAGCTGAATCACTGAAGATACTGTTGGTAAGCACCAGGCCATTGTGGTCTGGGGACGGTTATTTAGGCTTTGGCTCTCCATTCCTAATCTCCTGGAGAAGTGTTTACCTTCTCTGTTTACACTTCTAGTTCTACACCAAGTTGTGGCTTGCATTTTAGATTTTAGTGTCTTCTGGAAATCGGTTGGTTTATCTTTTTCAAGGTTTGCCTTGAGAGTCTGTGTTTCATTGCCAATTAGATAGGTTTCTTAAACTATAGTCTAAAGGGGAGAAAAAATTTCTAAAAACATTAACCATAATAAATAGATTTTATAAAAGTTTTAAATTCCACTATAGTTAATCAGTTTGAACAAGACATTTAAGCTCTAAATAGCATTTTAAAGTAAACAGAGCTTCATACAAAGTGACAGTTAGAATTATATTTTCCGCTTCTGAGTGTGAGAAAATTAATGTACCAAAATAGCGCCTACTGTTTAAAGATGTCTTGCTCCAGACATATTTAACAACTGAGATTCGCAGTGGGTAGACCACTGAAGTGTCTCGTCATTAAATTATGCACTGTACATCAGAAACAGATGTACTCCTGGAAGTCTTGCATGACAACATTGTTTTGCAATTTCCTGATTAAGACATTGCTAAAAGTGAAAATGGAACCGAACTAACAGGTCAGCTATCTTACTTTAATCATGGAGGAGAGCGGTTGGCTTTGAGAAGGCCTGGTGCCTTTCCTTGGCAGTTTGATATAAACTCTAAATGCTATTTCTTTACCTTGTTTTCCTCTAAAAGCTAAGGAATTAATGAAATTACTTATTTTAAATATTGCTTGACCTTAAAGTATTTAGATTTTAATAGGCCAATGTCACAACTACTTAATATATTGAGTCACAAAACAAATCTTACAAATCAAGTGGAAAAAAAAAACTGGGAAAAATGTTATAGTCATTCTTTCTAATCCATGGAAAAATAGCTATGTATCTCTCTGGAAATAAATTGTATTGAACAATATATAAAAGAAAGTGAAATTTCACTGAAGCATAGTTATGTGGATGGACTTGGACAAAGTCAAAAGATAAGAATGGAGGGTCGTACTTCTCTGGTGGGTCAGTGGTAAAGAATCCACATGCCAATTCAGGAAACACAGGTTCAGGGTCTGGTCTGGGAAGATCCCACCTGCCAGAGATCAGTTAAGTCCATGAGCCACAACCACTGAGCCTGTGCCCGAGAGCCCTGATGCTGCAACTGCTGCATCCTGAGTGTCCAGGGCCCATGTTCTGCAACAAGAGGAGCTACCACAATGAGAACCCTGAACACCGCAATGAGAGAAAAGCCCGTCCAGCAGCGAAGACCCAGCACAGCCATATGTAAATCAATAGTAAGGTGTTCCCAAAATTTAAAAAAAAGAAGGGTTATTATCTGGCACTAAGAGGTAAAACTGAAAATCACTGACTGGTTCTAGTCTAGGAAGTATTTTTGAAAAGAATAGATGTTAACTATAAAAATCTATCAATTTATATTCCAATGTGTGATATATTTTCCATGGAAATTAATTTAGGAAAAAACTTCAAATTCAGGTCATATATGTGGAAATTCTTTCTTTTAAACTTAACCGTCCTCGAAAGTGTTAGTAATTACAACTTATAAAAGAGTCAGAGTTTGCTGGACAAATAAATTGAGATCAGTTTTGGAAATTTTATTTTATGAAATGTTATACAATGGAGGCTTCTGTTTGAAGTGTCGTAAAATTAACAAACCAAATATTTTACAGAACTGGGGGAATAAAGGCTTCAAATTGTCTTTATCTGTGGTTGCCATTCTCGAATATGAAACAAGAACAGTAATTTTTCCCTATTTTTTTAAACTGTAGGCCACATATT
The DNA here is from genome assembly GCF_963930625.1 of Muntiacus reevesi. Taxonomy (NCBI): domain Eukaryota; kingdom Metazoa; phylum Chordata; class Mammalia; order Artiodactyla; family Cervidae; genus Muntiacus; species Muntiacus reevesi. Next base: position 426,544 of record NC_089264.1, read on the forward strand.
TTTGACCATCATCTATTTATTCACATATGTATTTCTTCACTAAAAACGTTTTGTTTCAAAAAGTAAATCTACAGTTGTTCTATATCCACAGTTAATTTTCTTGTGTCCAGATACACACATTTTTATTCCAACAAGATAAACATTCCAATGAGATAAACATTTTCACTAAAAGGTTGCGACACTTCAAAGTGGCCACAGATGACTGATTCTTTCTTAGTTACTGCCTCATTGTAAATCTTTGAGCAAGAAAGAATTTCTTCGTACATTTCTCATTCCTTACAAATACAGGTTAGAATAGTGTGACTCTAGGGAAAATAGCCCCAATTCATATTTTTCTAACCTTAATTTTTAAATAATGTCCAATGAAAAAATTACCCATTCAGTTAGTTTTTAGTAAGTTTGTAGTTGTCTCAATTTGTTTGGATGACTGCAATTTCATTAGTTAAAGATACTGTTATATATGTAGTGAGGTTTTACGGGGATGGGAAAAATGCATAATGTTATGAAAGACAGACACATGTTCAAAATGTTGCCATTTGTTTTACATGAATTAGAAAATGATGACACGGCTCTGTTTTGAAATCATCAGTCTTCATGAATTATTTTATAAATAATATAGTTGAAATAAAACCTCAAACTTATTTTTTGACCACATTTCCCCCTGTGATCTTTAAATCCAGGCATATATTTAGGAAAGTTAAATCCTTAAGTTTTAAAGTTATGTATACTTCATGCACCAAAAAGAAATTCGAAGGCTTTTTTTCCCCTCTTTTTTGGCTCCCTAAATCTTTTGAGTAGTTTATGTTTCTTTGTTATAGAGAGGGCTGTAAGTCCTTTTTTTTTCCCTGGTAGAAACTGGGAATTGTGCTTTGCTAAATGTAAACAATATCAAAAACTAAAGTATCTTCTGGATTTGGATTGGATCCCTAAGTCAATGCGATTCAGTAGCTTCTTATATTGGCAAACTATGCTCCCATCTACCAAAGATGAAAAATGGGTCAACAAGTAGCTTAAGGATTTTTGCCAGATATTTACATATGAATCAAAGGTGATGTCTCCTTAAATTGTACTTAATATAGGAAACAGTCTGTTTGATTTCAAACTTAAGTGGTATTTGATGTAGTCATTGCCTGTTCATGATTAAAATCTTACAGAAAGCCCACCAATGATGAGCAATCTAACATTTGCAGTCTCAGTTGTCAACTGTGCCAATTTCATGAAAATCATATTATCATAGTTGGATCCAGGCTAACCACAGAGAGCTCTTTCTCTATCCATAATTACATAATTAGATTATTTTTATCTTAAAGCTTACTTTAAGTAACATTTTCTCTATGGTATATTATTAAAGAATCATGCCTTCTTGAAGTCTCTTTGTAAGCCAAGAAACCCACATGTTACACATTATAGGGGGAAAAAAATAGCTTTCATGAGATTTCTGCCCAGCTTTGAATCAAGGTTCAGGAACTGTATTACAGTCTGCCAGTGACATTTTGGGAATGAAGAGAATACAGTTGCAGAGCAAACTTTACTAAAATAATTGATGAGACAAGATATTGGATGTTAAAAAAATGCTATTACTCTTAGTGCCAAACCTATCTTTCTCAAGAGTTAGACTTGGACATTTGAGATAAGATTTTAAAACTATGTTCTCTATATAGAAACTGCATCTGCTATCGTAGGCTGAGGGGAGGAGGCAGTCTTGATCTACAATAAGTCTATTTTGTTTTAATGTTTGGTTATTAATATATACAATATCGTTCATCCTCATTCTCAGTTTTATATAAGCCAAAGAGAGTGTAAATTCATCAATACTACACAAACCAGGCATACAGAGTTTGGTAACTGACTGTGAATTCTGGTAAATTGCTTATATTTCTCTAGAAATGTTGGTTTGCAGATCTCATGCTTCATACGCTAGAAATGTGTGACAAAGATATTACTCAAGATAAGGACACAAAGCCTAGGGAAATAGAAATATGTGAGATGATAACCCCACTCAACCAAATAGACAATGTTAGTTAAGTAGTGAATGTTTTTATTTCATTTATTTTATTTTCTATAGATTTATAAATGAAAAAAAGATGAGCTTAAGAAAGAAGGCTGCTCTGAATCAAATATGGAAGAATGTCCATTTCAAGTCTTAGCTGAATCTGAGTCTGAAATTGCTTATCAACTTTTTTTTTTTTAATTACAGAATGCTGCCTTATGCAGATGTGCAGTGAATCCTTGAACAGGAGAGTTATTTGTCCTCCCAGTCTTCCCTGTATCAAAACCCATTGACAACACAACTAAAAGTAAGTTATTAAACTTGTCCTTAATTCTGCCTATAGTGATACAGCTCTTTGAGATTTCTCACAAAGCTTTTCTCCAGGTTGGGATTCTACTCTGAGGAATTATAAACTGGAGTAAATTTCAGTTTCCTATATCTAAAGTTTAAGATCACTGTCGCATCTTTGTTGTATCCTGTGATGCACTGCATCACTGATACATCATTGGATATCTTCCCAACTGTATTAGAAACTTATGGTTTCCTTCTACCTTTAGTAAATTTTCTTTCACTGGCTTTGTTATTTTTCCATGATGGGGAAATTTGAGCATGGATATTTGAGTACACTATAAAGCATCCAGGGCAAACTGGATTTGGTTATGTCACAACCCACTCCAATGTTTTTGCCTGCAGAATTCTATGGACACAGGAGCCTGCCAGGCTACAGTCCATGGGAACGCAAAGAGTGGGACATGACTGAGCAACTAACACTTTCATTTTTCAACCCAAGAAGGTCTGTGGGTTCATGATGCAAATTCGCCTATCTCCATTCTAACAATATAGACCTATGTATCGATCATTAAAAAATAGTTCTCATCACTGAACTAAAATTATTAAAGACAATATGTATCCATTTTTAGATAGTTTACTACGCATTAGGGGGAAGTGTTGATTTAATGACACTTCTCCTCAGTTGTCTTGTATATTGTTGTTGTTGTCATTTAATCTCTCAGTTGTGTCCAACTCTTAGCGACCCAATGGACGTTAGCCCACCAGGCTCCTCTATACATGAGATTTCCCAGACAAGAATACTGGAGTGGGTTGCCATTTCCTTCTCCATGGAACCTTCCTGACCCAGGGATCAAATCTCCATCGCCTGCATTGGCAGGTGGATTCTTTACCACTGAGCCACGAGGAAGCCCTGTTTTGTATATGATAACTGAAAAGGCAGAAAGACAGGACACTGAAAGATGAACTCCCCAGGTTGGTAGGTGCCCAGTATGCTACTGCTGATCGGTGGAGCTATATCTCCAAAAAGAATGAAGGGATGCAGCCAAAGCAAAAACAACACCCAGTTGTGGATGGGACTGGTGATGAAAGAAAGGTCTGAGGCTGTAAGAGCAATATTGTATAGGAACCTGGAATGTTAGATCCATGAATCAAGGCAAGTTGGAAGTGGTGAAACAGGAGATGGCAAGAGTGAACATCAATACTTCAGGAATCAGTGAGCTAAAATGGACTGGAATGGGTGAATTTAACTCAGGTGACCATTAAATCTACTCCTGTGGGCCAGAATCCCTTAGAAGAGTGATAATCTCTAAGAGCAGAGGCACATGATGTGGTTGTACCAACATTACAGCTTAATGATTGGAAGGACAGCACAGGGATGGGGATCCCAAGTGGAGCCAGGTAATCAGGGTAAAGGAAGCAGAGATAAAAGCTCTGGAAGGCTGAAGTGGAATGAACAGTGAATGTGGGGCAGAATATGAGAGTGGAGGGGGCTGCATAATGAGAAAGTTCTGGAAAATTGCAGAAGGGTCACCTTGAGTCTTTGGTTAAGTACTGATCTACACAAACATTAGGGGAAACTCTGAAATTAGAGAAAGAACCTGGGAAAGGCCAGGAGTGACAAGTTTTTTGAGTTCACATAAGATGGAAGTAATTTCTGTTCTTGAAGTCAAAGTGGAAAGACCTCATGATACATCAGGTCTTAGCAGTGAAAGCAAGTGAAAGTAAGTTAGCCTTAAAATTCTCTGTGTGTGCCTGCTTCATCGCTTCAGTCGTGTCCAACTCTTTGCAACCCTATGGACTGTAGCCTACCAGTCCATGGGATTCTGCAGACAAGAATACTGGAGTGGGTTGCCATGCCCTCCTCCAGGGGATGATCTTCCCAACCCAGGGATCAATCTTAGGTCTCCCCCATTGCAAGCAGTTCTTTACTGCCTGAGCTACCAGGGAAGCCACTTTCCTTTTTAACCTTTTTTAACATGTTTAAAAAGTTAAAAAGAAAGTTTTGAAAAATTAATATGACCCACATGTAACCTAACTGTCTGCCTTGTGAAAATACAGTGCTCTTTAAAGGTATATATATAAAAAAAAAAGTCCTTTATTGTACAATATGAAATACACAGTGTCCAGCATCTAGTCAAAAATTACTAGGCAATCAAAGGAACAGAAAAATACAGATTTTAATCAGGAGAAATATAATTTGATAGAAATAAATGCAGAAATAGCACATAAAGGAATTAACAAATGAAGAGTTTGGAAAGCTGGGACAACTTCCAGTTTATGGTCTACAGTATAGAAATCTTAGAAATTTCACTTCATTTTCAGAAAAAGAAAAAGATGAACAAAGTAAAAATCAGCAATCATTTTTAGATATATGATATACATCAGAGAATTGAAGGTCACAGGGCAAACTACTGCCCCAACTGGAGACAGATTCATATACTGCAAGTCAAAATGTTTTCTTCACTAGGAGCAAAAGTCTAAGAGCAGAAGTCTGTTAGAAATACTTAAACAGCAACTGCTGAATTGTTGGAAGTTCTGTTTGGATAAGCTTGAATGTTAAGAGACTCCAGGCAGGCCAGTCATACAAGTTGTCTCATGCTTATGAGAGTTTTACCCCCAATAGTCCCACTAGCTTTTGAGGATGAACATTAGAGAGAGATGTCCTCATGATTCCCACAGTGTGAGAAGAATGCAGCATTCTGAAATATTCCAAAAGCATCCTATTATCCTTAACAAAGAATACCCTCTAAAGTTACTATTTTACCAAAATCTGACTGACTTGTATTTTAATAAAGCCTATCTGACTTAGGAGAAGGGAAATATCAAACTCCAGCCCCATTTTACCTTTGATGTGGGGAAAGGGAAATAACCAACTTCAGAAACACCTCTTCATTTCTGTGTCACCCAAGGTGAGAAAACTAGAAAAATAGCAAATTAAATCCAAAGTAAGAACAAACGAATAATAAAAAATTAGGGTAGAAATCAGTGAAATTTAAAACAGAAATCAATAAAGGTGGCAAAACCAAAAGCTAGCTCTTGGAAAGTATCAGCGAAGTTGATGAACCTCTAGTCAAATTAACTAAGAAAAATAGTGACCAGTGGTTGCCAGGGATTAGGGTGCTGGGAGTGAGGGATGAGCAGGTGGCACAAAGGCCTGGGAAGCTATCTGTATGTTACACTGTAATGGTGGAGACCTGACATTATGCACTTGTCAAAACCCATAGAAATATACACACAAAGAATGAAGGCTACTGAATGAAGGCTACTGTAATCTGTACACTTTAGCTAATGATAATGTGTATGTATAGGCTTATCAATTGCAAAAAATTTGCCACACTACTCTGAGATACTAAACATGGGGAAAACTGTCTAGTTTAGGGGAAATTGAGTATACATTGGAATTTTTGTACTTTCTGCTCACTTTTTTCTAGAAACTTACTGACTCTATATAGTGTGCTAATTTAAAAGGTAGCTGAGATAAACATTAGAACTTCTCTATAAAGGATATAAAAGAAAACCTGAACATGATGAGATCTTAGACACAATAATCATAATGAAGTTGTAAACAAAATTCAGATAGATTTTCTAGAGATTAAAAGTACAACATATACTTAAAAAAATACACTGAATGTTATTATAAGTATATAAGTCACAGGCAACCTCATTACATTTAAAGGCATGCTAATGAAAAGTATGTTAAAAAGTCATAGAAAAAGATGAAAATAAATTTCACTATTAGAGGGATATTATCAAGTATTATAACACATTAGTAACTGGAGTCCTAGAAGAAGAAAAAATAATGAGGCAGGAAAGAAATGTGATGAAATAGTCATGAAAAGTTTATAAATTTGATGACTGACAGACACATAAATTCAATAATTTAAATAATAACAAAAGCACAATGGTGGTAATGAAACCAACACTAAGGTTTATAATAAAATCACTGAAAACCAGAGACACTAAGAAAATCTTAAAAGAAGGTAGAGAAAAAAGACACATGACAAAGGGAAAAATATACATCAAAATGAAAGCAGACTTCAGAAACTATAAAACCAGAAGACAGTGGCATAAGATCTTTAAGATGCTAAATGAAAAATATTTCTTGACCTAGAATTATTGCATGTATCACAATATTCTTCAAACTTACAGGCAAAAATATGTTTCAGACCAAAAAAAAACTTGTGAGAATTAAGAAGATTCATACTAAAAGTAATACTTAAGGAAAATATTCAAACAGAAGTTAATTGGTACCAAACGTATATTTGAATCTGCAAAAAGAGTGAGAGTGCTGGAAATGGTAAATATTTGAATGCTGTTCAGTTGCTAAGTCATGTCTGACTCTGCAACCCCATGGTCTGCAGCCTGGCAGGCTCCTCTGTCGATGGAGATTCTCCAGGCAAGAATACTGGAGAGGGTTACCATTTCCTTCTCCAAAATATTTAAATAAACATTCAAATATTTAAAGAAGATATATGTTCTCACTTTAAAAAATTTCTGTAGCAGATCATTTCCTTGTCATTATTAACAAATATACTTGACATTTATTATTAAGAAGTAATAATGCATGGTTTCGTTTATAGAATTAGCAGAAATAAAACATATGACAACAATACAACCAAAGAGGAAAAGTGAATATGGAGTTACACTCTTATAAGATTTTTATACTGTATTTGAAGTGATAATAACATAATCTTAATTTAGACTGTGATAAGTTAAAGATGAATATGGTAAACTCTAAAGCGATTACTAATAAGAAAAAGGAACAAGGTGAGCTAACTAAGAGTAAAGATACAATAGAATCATATAATTAATCTCATAACATCATTAATATAAAAATGCAGAAATATTTGATAAGAGAAAGATGAGATGGAACAAATAGAAAATAGCTTTAACTTCAGTCTTATTGATAGCCACACTGAATATATTGTGTCATCCAATGCCAAAGTCACATTTAGGTATTAGGGACATATATGTTTAGGCCAAATTGAAATGTGGTATGAGTATAAAACATGCATTGGCTATCAAAAACTTAGTATGAGTTAATCTAATGTAAAATAGTCAGTAATATATTTTTACATTGATTGTTTAAATGAGAATATTTTTGGATATATTTGAATAAATAAAGCAAAGTATTGAAAGAGTATTTTAACCCTTTTTGGTGTGTCTACTAAATTTTTAAAAAATTACATATATGTGACTAATATTTGTGGCTCACATTTTATTTTCATTGGATAGCACTGGCCCAAATACCCCAATTAAAAGTCAATATTGTCAGATTGGATGAAAACCAAAACCTATATATACATGTTGTCTACAGGAAACCCACTTTAAGTATTAAAATATAAATGTTAAAGAATGGAAAAAGTTATAATATGAAAACACCACTTAGATGAAAGCTGGAGTGCTCATATTCTATCAAACCAAGTTGACCTCAGAACAAGGAAAAATGCCAGGACCAAGAGAGACGTTATATATTAATAAAGAGGCCAATTTATCAAGAAGCTATAATAATTCTAAATTCAGTAAGAGAAGTTTGAAATATGTGAATAAAAAATAACAGCAGACTGACATCTTAAGAAATGCTAAATCAAGCTAAAATGATTCATTCAGGCTGAAGAAATGATACCAAATTCAAATTGGATCCTCAGAAAGAAATGGTAAAAATAAGGGTAAATGGAAAACTGTATTTCTCTTTATATACTTTTACAGTAAAAAATGGAGTTCATTGAATTTATCATCTGTTTAGGCTCATTTATATATGTAGTTGTACTGTGTCTACAATTTACATGAAGTGGTCCAATTTTAACTCTATGTTGGTTAGGAAAAAACTAAATATGTGCACTGTAATCCATCAAGTTAAGAAAAAAAGAAAGGGAAAAAACTATAGTTATTAAGAAAGTAGGTAAAATAAAATTTTTTACGTATTCAAAAATCAGAAACAAATGAGAAAAGGGGGAACAGAGTAACAAAAAAAGGGGGATAAATGAAAAAACTGCATGGCAGATCTAAATTGAATCATATCAATAATTATGTTAAACACTAAGAAACTAAACACCCAAATTAAAAACTGTCCAAATGAATAAAAGACCCAACAATAAGTCATATAACAGATACAGTTTAAGTAATAATACATAGAAAAGTGCTGCAATTCTAAGATAAGCACAGCCCTGTTAATAAGAGATTTACTTAGTAAATGGCTAATGAGGAGAAATATATTTAGCATGCCAAGAGTAAGAAAAGAAGGCTGTAGTGGCAGTGTTAATAATAGATAAAACTGACCTTAACACAAATTGTATTCCTAAAAATAGAGATTTCACAATGATAACTCATTTCATTAGGAAGACAAAATTATCATAACTATGTGCTTAAGAATAAAGTTTAAAAATATGAAGCAAAAATGAACAGGATTAAAGAAACAGATAATTGGAAAAATAAAGATTTTGATAGAGACTTTCTCCTCTTTAAGAAATTGATAGAGAAACTAGACTTTAAGCAATCAAAATCAATTCACCTTCAAAGAAGATAAAGTATCAAATAATTCAATATATATACATGGAGATATGTATATAAAAGCAAAAATAAAAATTTAATCCTTAAAAAGTTTTGGCTCTCTACATTTTATGCTTCATATCAGAAGATAAAACAATGTCTTTTATATAAAACAATGAGAACTAGGTTTACTTTCTTTTATTCTGATGTCTTTGTAAAAAGTTATTTTCTATTTTGATTAACCTTGAAAACAAACATTCAGCTATCAGGGCAAACAATGGCAAATATATGACATTTTATTAAGCCCTGTTCTAAACTAAGTCAACACCACCTTTGCTTCACCTTCTTACTTAGAAGTTAATGGCAAAAAAGTCAACGGCTAAAACTGACAGTAGTTTTTGAAAATGAAAATTATCAGAAAGCATCTCAAATTCAAAATCTTTCGGGCATGGGAAATATAATTTTGCTTTATGTCTCATAGTCTATGAGAATGTTTGCTTTTTACTGTTAAGTCTAGGATGTATCTAGTGGTTGCAATGCACCATAAGCTTTTTATATGGAAAACATGCTTCTTATACAGTGGTCAGTATGGTATGACATTTGAGTAGGCACAAAGTGAAAAAAAGATTTTTCTGAAAAACATCATCAACCCCTCACAAGACCAAAGATTGGCATAGTGGTGGAAGCAACCTGTGTTGTTCATTAGGTCTGACACCAATTTTGTATTAATCTGATTTCTTTTTCTCTTAGCCATGTGAGTGATATGCATGTGCCCCCTCCCTCACCTGATAGCTCAGTTGGCAAAGAATCTGCCTGCAATGCAGGAGACCTGGGTTCAATCCCTGGGTTGGGAAGATAAGATCCCCTGGGGAAGGGAAAGGCTACCCACTCCAGCAGTCCATGGTGGGCCACAGAGAATCGAACAGGGCTGAGCGACTTTCACTTTCTCCCTTACAACAATTTCCCCCTCCTTTTACAACTGGCACTTTTGGTTGGTGATATGTGTAGAGTTTTCCTGTTGCTGGTCCCAAATCTGGCATTATTTCTGACAGTCATTTTCTTTGGATAAAATCCAAATATTTTAGAAGATTGAAGTAAATTAATTGTGTTATCTATTTCAATAAAAGAGCCACCACAGCCAAGCCAACATAAACAGGTTATAACAGTGATGGCCAATTTAAAGGTTCATTAACAAATACCAGTAGTAGCACTATAATTTCCAACCTTTTATCACTCAAATATGAAACTACAGGCATTGAAGACACCAGAGAGAAAACTATGTCACACCACAGACTGTCGATCAGTTTTTTACTTATCATTATAAACTTCCAAAATGTAAGTTAAGTTCTCGCTGTCTTGCTAATTTTCAGATTTAATTGTGCCCCCAAAATGATGACAGTGTTTTAGTTGTTCTTTTTTGTGCTTCCTTTCCCATTTGTCTCCTCTGGCAAACACTTACTTTCTGATCATTTACCCTCCTTAACGAATCTCCTTGTTTAATTGTTTAAAATGATCTATATAGTTTTAAGTGAGTTTGGAGCCTCAATGTTTACTTCACTTGTTCACAGTGTGATGGCAGAAAGATGTAGAGGAAACAAAAATGACAGTGGTACCCTAGAATTGAGGTATGGTTTCTGCTCTCTCTTCTGGGCAGAAAAGAAGTCACAGTCACAGGTAAGTTGAACTCCACCTTACAAAAACACCTGGTTGTAACTTGTGTACAAGAAAAAGCTAAAAGTCAAAGTGACAAATTGGGAAAAACTATTCACAAAACCCTGTAGATTAATAATATTTATTATTCATCTGCTACAAATTTGTGAATGTTTTGCCTAGTTTTAATAATAACATTAATCATTTCTCTGCAAAAGACTTTTAACCTTTCAAGTGGCAATTTTAAAACTCTTAAGAAATGAAAATTGATTAAAATTTATAAAAAATTATAGAGGAAGAAATCTAAACATAAAGATAGGAATGACTTTTCACTCTTATCTGTGCCTTCATTTGTAATAATAGTACAATAAAAGAGCACACAGTTTTCACTCATCCTCTTAGTAATGAAAATTGAGGAATAGTGTTGGGTACTGTTGAGGGTGGAATGAGACAGGAAAAGTAAGTGCGGATGGTGCTCAGGGCCGATGGGACATTTATGCACTCTCTCCTTTGACATTCAGCTGCAGGGAACTAGACATTGTAAAATTCAGTGAGATAGTCACGTTTATGAACTAATTGTTTGAAGTACAAATAAGTATAATATTTTTGATATGTATTTGGTATGTGCTGTGATAATTTTAAAAGTGAATCAACTCTGATATTCTAGTGTGAGGAAACAATCACATGTTTAGACAAAAACTTAACTACTAAGTTGATTCATAACATAATACCATATAGTAATGGAAAGTCAGATATAATCTAGATAGCCAAAAGCATGGCTTAAAAGAACCTGACAATCTTTATGATGACATGTCATGCAAACAGTGAAAGAGAATATCAGGCAATATTTATTAACACGAGAAAACATCTATATTGTGTTGGTTGTTAAAATCAGAGGCAAAATTGTTTATAATATAAGCACGATCTTGTCAAAAGATATGTATAATGTCATTACATACATATTCATGTAATTATATAAAATTATATAAAAATTTAGTTTTATATATTCATATTTAAGGTCAAAAGGAAATGATGGTCTCTATCATCACTTATATTCGTCCACTCAAACTGTTAAAACACCATAGACTGGGTGGATTAAACAACAGAAATATATTTCTCACAGTTCTGGAGGCTGGAAGTCTGAGCTGAGGGTACTGGAAGGGTAGGTGTCTGGTGAGAAGTCTCTCTGGACTGCAGATGGCTACTTTCTCACTGTGTCTTCACATGGAGGAAAGAGAGAGCTCTTCTTATAAGGACACTAATTCCACCATGAGGGTCTTACCCCATCCCCCATGATCTCATCCTAACCTAATTCCCTGCCTATGTCCATACATTCAGATATCATCACCATGGGATTTAGGACTTTAATGTATAAATTTAGGGGATACACATACAGTGTAACTGAACACTTCACAGATGACTTATAATTTCTTCTTAAACAAAGCAATTAATCATATTCCATAGATTCTAAATAGGTTAATTTTTATATTAAACAGTATTAAAAACAGTTGAAACATTAAAATTCTAAATGGCAGGATGATGAATCTGGTTTCATTGTATGCTTCTGAGCATTTCACAAAGCTTCCCTTGATCACTTCTCTCATATTCAGTAACTTTTTGAGATCAGAATGACAATCATTAGGCATCCTATTTCTTAGTTATGCACATTAGTATTTCAAATAAGAGTCATAATTTAATCAGGGTGCATAGTTGCTACTAGGGCAAAATTGGGAAAGGAATAGTTTTAGATTCCTAATGTTTTACACACTATAGCAGTCCTGCTGTGTTTCCAGTAAAATACCTTGGAACATAGTCCATGACAAAAACAGATCAGGCTTTTCCTTCAAACGTTAATTACTCAAGTACGAAAGTGCCAGTGAGGAAATAGTGCCAACTACAGGGATCACATGGGGGCAAGAATGAGCCTGCCGGGAACCCCTTCTTAAAACTTTACAGCCCAGTTCTATTTTTCCTAATGTATGGCAAACAAAACCATGAAGAAAAAGAGTAAGGAAGAAAGAGTAGGAGAGGAAGGAAGCAAAGAAGGAAGAAGATGAGAAAGGAAGACAGGGAAGGGAAGAAGGAAAGACAGCAGGAAGGAGAGAAAAGAGGAAACAAGTGATACGAGGTTTGGCCCGCAATCCAAAAGTTAATCCTGTTAGGGGAAGAACTATATAAGCCAAATTTCACTGGTTGAAATTTTCACTTAATTCGTTACAAAATTGCATGAGAAGATGCTTTGGACTTACTTAGCTTTCTGGTTTGTTTTTGTTGGCTTAATAAACATACTTTGGAAAGAGAATGTACATTTGGAGCCCTAATATACCTCTACCCTCCCCAGGATACTCTACCCACTCCTGCCTCTAAGGAGGCAGAAGCCTTTGGTGCTGAAGCGCTGGCAGCACACTCGGGGCAGACAGTATCCTTAAAGACCACAGCCTGCTGGAAAGCAGAGTTGCTGCAAAAAGCAAGCTCCTAGTAGCTATCTCAAAACACTTTTCTTCTTTTTCTCCCTATTTTGGTCACCCTGGGAAACACTTTAAAAAAAAAAAATCAACTCTATTGAAATGTAATTTACATAAAATAAATATTACTCTTTTAAGTGTATAGCTTGGTGAATTTTGACAGATGTAATTATCCAGGTAGCTCCTGGAACAAACAAGATGTTATTTCCTTCACTCCAAAACTTTCCCTTATACCCCTTCCCAGTTATCTTTCCTATCTCCAACACCATTCTGTTACTCTGAATTAGATTTGTCTCTTAGGAACTTTCATATAAATAGACTGGACTGTTTTGTGCTTAGCGTTTTGTAGTTAGAAAGTTTTTGAGATTCATTCATACTGTTGGACATATCACTAGTTTATTCCTCTATATTGTAGTAGATATAGTTTTACCGCTCTTTCCTGTATAGTCGATACATTTTCTATTTTTTGTCTAGTCTTACTGCTCAAGGCCTTTAGTCAAATAAGTGATAAGAACATCCTTGCCTTATCTCCAATTTCAGGGGGAAATCATTAATTCTTTCAGCACTAAATGCTTGGCACAGGGTTTTTAGACATGCTCTTTATTAGGCTGAGGAACTTACTTTCTATTTTTAGCTAGATAATTTTAACATATTGAGTGTTTAAGTGTTTTAATTTTTTCTTACATCTGTTGAACTGATCATATCATTTTTCTGTTCAAATAATGAATAAGGTGAACAAAATTGATTTTTATGAGCTATTATTCAACCTTGCAATTCTATTAGAAACTCCAGTTGCTCATTTTACATATTCTCAAGCTCAATTTGTTATTATGTTTTAAGGGAGTTTTGATCTATGTTTATAAAGAATATTAGTCTGCAGTTTGATTGCTTATAAATGTCTTTGTCTTGGTTTAACAGAGTAATACTGGCCCTGTAACATCAGTTAGGAAGTGTTTCTTTCACTTCTATTTTCCAAAACATTTTGTTTGGGATTATTGCTCTACTTCCTTAAAGTTGAGCAGAACTCATCAGAGAAATTATGTAGTCTAGAATTTTATTTGTAGGGAACTTTTAAAGTAAAATTCAAATATTCTTAGTAGTTAAAAACTAGGGTTTTACAAAGAATTTGGCATGTCATCTAGTCTGCCAAATGTACTTGCCTAAAGATTTCATAACATCCCTATTATCAGATTAATGTCTGTAGGTTCTGTAGTTATATTCTTTCTGTTTCATTCCTGATAGCTAAAATCTGTGACTTTTCCATTTTCTTCTTGATAAATCTAGCCAGACATTTTTCAGATTCATTTTTTTCCTTCAAATTACCGATTTATGTTTCTGTTAATTTTCTCTATGATCTGAGCCACCAAGGATGCTCTTATCTTTTAAAATGTTCTTCCTTATACTTAATTTGGGTTTACTTTATGCTTCATTTTTTAGCTTCTTAAGGTAGAACCTTAATCTATTATCTTAAGATAATAGATTCTATATGTTCAATATAAGAATATTAAATCTATACATTTTCCCGTAAGAAATATTTTAGCTGCACCACACAATTTTTATTATATTTTCATTTTCTAAAACTATTTTCCAATTTCCCTTGTGCTTTTCTTTTTCCTTTGACTCATGGGTTATTCTGCAACACTTTGCATCCTGCCAAATGATAGAGTATTCTTCTATATATCCTACTAATGTCCTTTTTCTGGTCCATAATATAAATTAGGTTCTCTCATTTCATTTAGTTGTCATGTCACCATGTCTTCTGACAGTTCCTTAGTCTTATTCAGACATTTGAAAAATGAAAAAAAAAAAAAAAAAGAGTACCAAAATTGGGCAGGTCATTTATTTTTGTAGAATATCTCTCAACTTTAATTCTTCTGGCGTTTTCTCACAATTACATTAAAATTAAATATTTTTTTGGTAAAAAAACACCACAGAATGGATGTTATGACCTGCTCAGCGCATCATATAAGAAACTCCATGTCTTTGATGTATCTTGTGACGAGTAGCATTCAATGTGATCACGTGGCTAAGGCGGCACCTCCACTGTAAGTGTGCCATTTCATAATGACGCGTATTGTGGGAGATGCTTCACACTGTGCAGACAGCTTCTCAATGTGCCTGTGTCACACTGATTTTAATATTTCTCAAAGGTTCTGCCTTGTGATGATTATTACTGAAAATGAATGATTTTCTATTTTCTTTACTCCTTCTATATTCAGTGATGAAAGTTTTACTGTAAGAAAGAGCTGGCCCTTGTGATTCTTCCCCTTTTTTGTTGACATATTCAATTATTTATATTAGTATGGACTCGTGGATATCTTATCTTCTTCTCGAGGTTATAAATCTAACTATCTTTATTATTTTACAGCTCAAAATTTCCCAGATTTGGCTATGAGAGCTCCTTCGGGTTGGGTTTTGTGTCTTCTTCAAAAATCTCCATCATCATTCTGGGAGCACTTTCTTACTTTCTGGCATCAAAATATCCCCGACTCATCTTACATTTTCCTTGCCCGATCCTGATGCCAAATGTTTCTCCAAGGATCTTGACTCCTCTAATTAGGAACAATATTCTCATTGTTACTTCAGTGGTATTGCTTCTAGGCCCTTTTGCTGGAGGAGGTAGGAAATATATATATATATCAACTCATACACTCATATACATCTATGTTTCTACATTTATCTACTTGTCTGAGTACTAAAAACATACCATATGCTTTTCCCCCTAGTCTAACACTACAGCATTCATTCTGGCCTTCCCTTTTCCCTCATTTGTATCAATAACTATTTTCTGAGAGTAGACGCCCAGGCTTTCATTATCCACCATATATTTACTTTTTGCTCAATCCTAGCACACACACAAAGTAATTTCATATCTACAAACTCATAACCTTGTGAAAAGCACATTTACAAACTGGAGTCTAATATTGTTCACACAGTTCTTTTTTGTCTTTAGCCTTACAGATACAGTCAATTTGTGTGTGTGTTTAAGACTTCTTTGGCTGGTTTTTTCTGCCCCAGTCTAATCAATGTGATTATATTTATCATTTTGTAATAGAGTCAAGTTTGTTACCTTTTGAATTTTATTTTGTATATACCGTATTCTGACAGGTTTTAATCGCTTGAGACTATGGGAAACATTATCACCATTCTAAGAGTCATAGCTCAAAATATACTCAACAAAGTGTCATTTCTTCCTCTTCTGTCATGTTTCATTTCCAGCTGGGCTCTGAGGGTGAACTGTCTCAAAGGTTTCAAAATTACATTTCCTGCGTATTAATATCTTTTGCACAGAAGATCATGCATACATATTTCTTAAATCCTATTTTTTCTTATTGTATACTAAGGAGAGTCTTTTGCACTTTGTTTTTTATTGCTTGCTAGTTTATTATGTTCAATATCAAAATAGTTAAATATTGGTATAAGAGCTCCAATAACATCCTTTTTCCTGAGTTCCCAGAGAAAACCCTTCTCGTTTCTGAATTTGTTTCAGTTGTCTGATTTACTCCTGATTGTGGCTCATGTTGTCTTGCTTCTTGCCATGCTCAGTACTTTTATGTTGGAGTCATGTCTGCACTGTTGTTTTCCTTGAAAGAGTCTGTCCTTTCATCTGGCAGCAGTTTAAGCTACTAGCAGATCTGCTTGATCTCTTTAAGGCCTCTTGTTAAGCTTTGTTATGGTTGGCCTAGAGTAGGCTTCACTCCAGATAGAGTTTAGCTCTAGTAGTAATGCATGACCCAGTGGATTATCACCAGGGACCCTCAGTGGCCTGATCAAATGTCTTTCTACTTTCTCTGATCTCTGGGATTGTTCAGCTTACAAGTTACGGACTATCCTTTGTTCAGCCTCACGAACTTGAACTCTATACATAGACTGATTAGTTCTCAGCAAAAATGCAAGAGTACCCCGAGCACGTTTCTGAAGCTTTTTCCCCTTGTACTTCTTTGTCTGCAACTTTGCTGTGCAATCTCAGCATGCTCCTCCATGGTTTCTGTATCCTCAACTCAGCAAGACCTGGAGGATTTGCTTGGACTCCCTCTTCCAGTGCCCATGATTCAATAACGCAGCCAAGCAGAACATGGGTCCTCATGTGCTAATCTTGTTTCCTTTCTCTCAAGGTTCCCTGTTTCTTCTGTCCATTGTACAATGACTGAAAACAATCGATGCCTATATCTTGTTCAGCTAAGTTTTTACCTCACTAAAGCAACTTTGGTTTCTGTTTTTACATCAGGCTTGAAGGCTGAAGTTTGCCCTTTCTGAGTCAGTGATAATCAGATTATAAGCAGCACCCACTAGCCAGCATGCCACCTTTGTGCATCGTGGGATTAGTTGTCCATTCTTTAAGATGCTTAGTCACCATTCACTAATTGTGACAATAAATAGTATGCCAGTCTCTGAGGACTGTGATATGAACAGTGCTTCTGTGGCCGTGAGATGTATAACCTAAACCTGCACAAGTAATGAATTTTGACTCTGAAAGGATTCTAGAAAGAGAGAAGAATTACTGATACCACATCCTGAGAATGTATTATGGAATTCTACTTGCAGAATAAAATGGGCACTGTGATCTTATGTTTTTGTTAGAGGCTATGATGACTTGAAAGAATTCTTAAAACAGATTAGAAATATTTTGACTACTAAAAGAAATAGGTATATAGGTCAAGAAATAAGACAAGCTAATAAATATAAACTTTGAGAGGAACGTTGTGAAAAACCAGTCAAATGGTTGGATGCTGGAAACTAAACTGCAGGGTGTGATGCAATGAAGACATTAGGGATTCCCAGGATGTATATAATTATACACACACACACAAACACACACACACACATTATAGGTGTATATATGTGTGTGTGTGTGTGTGTATACACCTGTATACACACAAAGATTATGTATATTATGTGTGTGCCTACAGAATCACACATAATAGTTAGTCCTTGAGTCATTTTTATTTATGAGAAATCAGTTTAAGTAAGCAACAGAAAGACTGCCTTAACTGGGAACAAAAGGCAAAAATTAGATCTGAAACTGTGGACAACCTGTCTCTCTTGATGCTCACTTGTTGACAAGTGAACTATGGGATTGAGACCTTTTTTAAAACCACTAGCAGATTAAATAATTCTCTGTCCTTAGCATCTTCTTGATTTACTGCCTAGGCATTTATATTATGGAAGTTCTCTAACTTCATCCACTAGTTTATTGACCCATCTAATAGCCATTATGATATATAGTGCCATGACAAATAAGACAAATAAAATGTGACCTTTGTCTTTGAGCATTTTATAATATTGCAGGAGGGATAGACAAAAGAAAAGTCATTTCAATGGAAGTGATAGCTTTCCAAAATGAACCGCATATGGAAGATGAAATTTTAAGGCGTATTAGTTGTGTAGAAGCATCCTCCCAAATCATTATAATCTACAGACCTCTCTCACTGCATATATGTCTCCATGCGACTACATGTATATATTTATATGCTCATTTAGAGCACAGTGTTTGTGAATCCTTGTAAATAATTAACATAAGGTGTATTAAAGTTTTTGCTTCAAATCATATATTCTCTAGCATCAAAGGTAGATATTTATTGCTCTGACAAATATAATTTCAGTAATTAATGTGTTTCATGTAACACTGTCATATCCATCAGGCTGTATTTGGTGAGAATAATGCAGTTGCAATTGCATGAGAGCTTATATCATCTACTGCTATCTTTTGGGCTTCCCTGGTGGTTCAGAAAGTAAAGAATCTACCTGCAGTGTGGGAGATCCAGATTGGATCTCTGGGTCAGAAAGATCCCAAAGAAAGGAATGGCTACCCACTTGCTAGTAGTAAAGAAACTGCCTGCCAATGCAGATGTTTAAGAGACACAGGTTCGATCCGTGTGTCAGGTAGATCCCCTGAAGAAGGGAATGGCAATCCACTCCAGTATTCTTGCCTAGAGAATCCCATGGACAGAGGAGCCTGGTGGGCTACAGTATGGGGGATCACAAAGAGTCAGACATGACTGAAGCAGCTTACCAAGCATGCATACTGCTGGTTTTTGCAATGGAACTCAGTGAGCTTGCTACATTTCCAGTGAAATTTAGCAGGCAGGTTGCTAAGCTGAATGAGGAGCATTAACATCTAGTGCATTTGTATGGAAATACAAAAAACCTCGAATAGCCAAAGTAATCTTGAGAAAGAAGAATGGAACTGGAGGAATCAACCTGCCTGACTTCAGACTCTACTACAAAGCCACAGTCATCAAGACAGTATGGTACTGGCACAAAGACAGAAATATAGATCAATGGAACAGAATAGAAAGCCCAGAGATAAATCCACGATCCTATGGACACCTTATCTTTGACAAAGAAGGCAAGGATATACAATGGAAAAAAGACAACCTCTTTAACAAGTGGTGCTGGGAAAACTGGTCAACCACTTGTAAAAGAATGAAACTAAAACACTTTCTAACACCATACACAAAAATAAACTCAAAATGGATTAAAGATCTAAATGTAATACCAGAAACTATAAAACTCCTAGAGGAGAACACAGGCAAAACCCTCTCCGACATAAATCTCAGCAAGATCCTCTATGACCCACCTCCCCGAATATTGGAAATAAAAGCAAAACTAAACAAATGGCACCTAATGAAACTTAAAACCTTCTGCACTACAAAGGAAACTATAAGTAAGGTGAAAAGACAGCCCTCAGATTGGGAGAAAATAATAGCAAATGAAGAAACAGATAAAGGATTAATCTCAAAAATATACAAGCAACTCCTGAAGCTCAATTCCAGAAAAATAAATGACCCAATCATAAAATGGGCCAAAGAACTAAACAGACATTTTTCCAAAGAAGACATACAGATGGCTAACAAACACATGAAAAGATGCTCAACATCACTCATTATCAGAGAAATGCAAATCAAAACCACAATGAGGTACCATTACACGCCAGTCAGGATGGCTGCTATCCAAAAGTCTACAAGCAATAAATGCTGGAGAGGGTGTGGAGAAAAGGGAACCCTCTTACACTGTTGGTGGGAATGCAAACTAGTACAGCCACTATGGAAAACAGTGTGGGGATTTCTTAAAAAACTGGAAATAGAACTGTCATATGACCCAGCAATCCCACTTCTGGGCATACACACTGAAGAAACCAGATCTGAAAGAGACACGTGCACCCCAATGTTCATCGCAGCACTGTTTATAATAGCCAGGACATGGAAGCAACCTAGATGCCCATCAGCAGATGAATGGATAAGGAAGCTGTGGTACATATACACCATGGAATATTACTCAGCCATTAAAAAGAATTCATTTGAATCAGTTCTAATGAGATGGATGAAACTGGAGCCCATTATACAGAGTGAAGTAAGCCAGGAAGATAAAGAACATTACAGTATACTAACACATATATACGGAATTTAGAAAGATGGTAACGATGGCCCTATATGCAAAACAGAAAAAGAGACACAGAAGTACAAAACAGACTTTTGAACTCTGTGGGAGAAGGTGAGGGTGGGATGTTTCGAAAGAACAGCATGTATATTATCTATGGTGAAACAGATCACCAGCCCAGGTGGGATGCATGAGTCAAGTGCTCGGGCCTGGTGCACTGGGAGGACCCAGAGGAGTCGGGTGGAGAGGGAGGTGGGAGGGGGGATCGGGATGGGGAATACGTGTAACTCTATGGCTGATTCGTGTCAACGTATGACAAAACCCACTGAAATGTTGTGAAGTAATTACCCTCCAACTAATAAAAAAAATAGATTAAAAAAAAAAAGATCCAGTGCAATACCTGATCCTAAGGATTTCCAAATGGATCACACCCATGGTCCCAGTGAGCAGCCAAACTGATGTCCTACTAGAAAAGATGAGACAGTACTTAACACTGAGAAATAGAAAGATAGATCTTGTGGCATATAATCAGTGGGGAAATCTTAGAGCTGTGTTAAAATATAATTTACTAAAAGGATAGTTTGCCCATTGTATTAGCTCTATTGTTGCTGGAACAAATTACTACAATCTTAGTGTCTTAAAACAACCACTGTATTACCTTACAGTTCTAAAGTTCAGACATCTGAAATAGTCTTGTGTGGTTAAAACCAAAGTCTCTACAGGCCTTTCTGAAGACTCTAGGGAAGTGTTTAGTTCCTTGCCTTTTCCAGTTTTCAGAGGCTTCCTCGGCTCAAGGTCTCTTTCTAATTTCAAAGTCAGCAATCTCATCATTCTGACCTTGGCTTTGGTTGTCATATTTTCTTCTCCTCCTGTTCTCTTCCCCTTATGCCTGTTTCACTTATAAGGACCTTTGGAATTACACCAGAGGCCACCTGGATAATCTTCCCATCTCAGTGACATCTGCAAAGTTTCTCCTGCCATGAAGGTATCATAGTCTCAGGGCCAGGACTTAGTCCATATACTTCTTTAGGGGGCCATGATTATGCCTACCACACCCAGACTGTCATTTTTTTTTTTTAATTTCACCATGTTATTAATTTTGGTAGGTTATATTAGTTAGCTGATAATATTAAAAAAGTAATTCTGAGTTGCTGACTTAAATTAGGCATAGGAAACAATTTGATATTCAAGGTAAATTTAACTAAGTGTAGAAAATCTCTTTGAGATGATACAATAGCTTTTCGTGTTGAATCTGTTACTAGAAATGCCTGGAAGCAAGGAGGCCTTGCATATTTAAAATATTTGATTTATATTTCTGTAAAAGAAGATGTCCAGTGTCTGCAAACCAGCTTGCTCTCTCTGTACTCCTGGTGCTTGTCTATCCGTTGGTTATTGCTGAGCATGGATACCACAGAGTACTTGGTCAAAACCTCCTTGTTGCTCTATTAGAGAACTTAATTGATTCTGCGTTATACTGGTGGCTGAGCAGAGAATCAAGTTTTCTGAGGACACATATTTTGGCTCTGAGAGTAGATTTTGGGGAAAAACAAGCAAACAAAAAGCCTAAGCTACATCCTATCTGCTAAATACCTCCCAGGCATCAGAAAATGTACTTGTCAGTAGCCATTATACCTAACTGCAAGGGGGAATACTTAAGGCAAATAGTCTAGGGACCTGGTTTTTGTTGCGAATATTTTTTGCAAAATTCCTATTTACCCTGGACCCTCCCTTACCTCTTACAAGCAGTCCCTCAGAGCTGAGAGGCTGTCTTCTGGGTTTACATCCTCAGAAATTCCTTCAAATAAAACATAATTCTAAAACAAACAAACAAAGAAACAAAACAGCCTGTGTGTTTTTCCTTTGCTGAAGCATTCCTGCCAGGGCAGTGTCCTCTTCTGACTTTGAACAGAAACCGAGTCCCTTGAATCTCTGTTACCAGGGGTCTTATTTCTCTTCCTCTGCATCCCTCAGCACTGACTTGGAAGTTAGAGAAGGAAATGTGTGTTGTGTGCTGTGCAGAGATCCTCACATCATTGGATGGGATGAGACTTAGTGGTAGTGGGTGTTAGCTATATTGGGCACATGTTATTGACAACTGACTCTTATTTCCTGTTAATTATTATCTTATGGTGTCGTCTCATTAAGTAGCAGGATGATCGGATTTTGAATAAAGGAGATAACCATGCTTTAATTTTGTTTTCGGGGGGGAATCCTAAAATTTGATTATATTATTATAAAATTTTATTATATTAAATAATTTACATGGATACATTTATTTAAATCTTCACCAGTTATTGAAAATCTGCTTACTCCAGGAGTCCCTGTGCTTATTAATATGTGATTAATATATGATTCAACCATTTAATAAATACTGCTTATTTATATTTTTATAGGGTCTAGAAGAGGCATCTTGTGAATGAAGAGAATAAAAATACATTTTGAAAATGATAAATACCCTAGATAATTTTTAAATTTTGTCTTCTGCTTCATATCAGCAGAGATAATAAAGTAGTTTGGTAGCAGTGAGTTAAGTGGTTATATATTTACTCCTTGGAAGGAAAGTTATAACCAACCTAGACAGCATATTAAAAAGCAGAGACATTACTTTGTCAACAAAGGTCCGTCTAGTCAAGGCTATGGTTTTCCCAGTAGTCATATATGGATGTGAGAGTTGGACTACAAAGAAAGCTGAGTACAGAAGAATTGATGTTTTTGAACTATGGTGTTGGAGAAGACTCTTGAGAGTCCCTTGGACTGCAAGGAGATCCAACCAGTCCATCCTGAAGGAGATCAGTTCTGGGTGTTCATTGCAAGGACTGATGTTGAAGCTGAAACTCCAATACTTTGGCCACCTGATGCGAAGAACTGACTCATTGGAAAAGACCCTGGTCCTGGGAAAGATTGAGGGCAGGAGGAGAAGGGGACGACAGAGGATGAGATGGTTGGATGGCATCACTGACTCAATGGACATGAGTTTGGGTAATCTCCGGGAGATGGTGATGGACAGGGCGGCCTGGTGTGCTGTGGTTCATGGGGTCACACAGAGTCAGACACAACTGAGAGACTGGAATGAAAGATAACTTCATGTAAAAAATTGGAAATTTCTGAAAATTAATTATCTTGTTAACTTTATTGTTGGTTTCAAAGGTAGCTTTAAAGATGTTAAGAATATAATGAAATGTTCAAGTGTCCTGTCTGTATGATGTGCACCCATCAGATGTTGAATTTGATGAGCATCTCCCAAGAAATATCTCCAATGAGTGGAGCCCAGATTATAATCCCTGGAACCTCTGATTATGTTTACATGCATGGAAACGGGATTTTGCAGATTCAGTTAGGTCAAGGACATTTAGATGAGGAGATTATCATAGATTATCCAGGGAGAGTCAGTATACTCACAAGTGTCCTTACAAATGGAAGGAATCAGAAGAGAGTCAGAGGGAAGGATGA
The DNA here is from genome assembly GCF_963930625.1 of Muntiacus reevesi. Classification (NCBI taxonomy): domain Eukaryota; kingdom Metazoa; phylum Chordata; class Mammalia; order Artiodactyla; family Cervidae; genus Muntiacus; species Muntiacus reevesi. Next base: position 450,259 of record NC_089264.1, read on the forward strand.
CTGTGGAGGAAAGCTTGAAGTGATGTGGTGTAGTCAGTCAATCAGTTCAGTCGCTCAGTCGTGTCCGACTCTGCGACCGCATGAATCGCAGCACACCGAGCCTCCCTGTCCATCATCAACTCCTGGAGTTTACACAAACTCATGTCCATCGAGTCGATGACTCCATCCAGCCATTTCATCTTCTGTCGTCCCCTTCTCCCCCTGCCCCCAATCCCTCCCAGCATCAGGGTCTTTGCCAGTGAGTCAACTCTTCGCATGAGGTGGCCAAAGTATTGGACTTTCAGCTTCAGCATCAATCCTTCCAATGAGCACCCAGGACTGCTCTCCTTTAGGATGGACTGGTTGGATTTCCTTGCAGTCCAAGGGACTCTCAAGAGTCTTCTCCAACACCACAGCTCAAAAGCAGCAATTCTTCTGCTCTCAGCTTTCTTATAGTCCAACTCTCACCTCCATACATGACTACTGGAAAAAACATAGCCTTGACTAGACGGACCTTTGTTGGCAAAGTAATATCTCTGCTTTTTAATATGCTGTCTAGGTTGGTCATAACTTTCCTTCCAAGGAGTAAGTGTCTTTCAATTTCATGGCTGCAATCACCATCTGCAGTGAATTTGGAGCCCCCCAAAATAAAGTCTGTCACTGTTTCCACTGTTTCCCCATCTATTTCCCACGAAGTGCTGCGACCAGATGCCATGATCTCAGTTTTCTGAATGTTGAGCTTTAAGCCAACTTTTTCACTCTCCTCTTTCACTTTCATCAAGAGGCTCTTTAGTTCTTCACTTTCTGCCATAAGGGTGGTTTTATCTGCATATCTGACGTTATTGGTATTTCTCCCGGCAACGTTGATTCCAGCTTGTGCTTCTTCCAGCCCAGCGTTTCTCATGATGTACTCTGCATATAAGTTAAATAAGCAGGGTGACAATATACAGCCTTGAGATACTCCTTTTCCTATTTGGAACCAGTCTGTTGTTCCATGTCCAGTTCTAACTGTTGCTTCCTGACATGCATATAGGTTTCTCAAGAGGCAGGTCAGGTGGTCTGGTATTTCCATCTCTTTCAGAATTTTCCACAGTTTATTGTGATCCACACAGTCAAAGGCTTTGGCATAGTCAATAAAGCAGAAATAGATGTTTTTCTGGAACTCTCTTGCTTTTTCAGTGATCCAGCAGATGTTGGCAATTTGATCTCTGGTTCCTCTGCCTTTTCTAAAATCAGCTTGAACATCTGGAAGTTCACGGTTCATGTACTGCTGAAGCCTGGCTTGGAGAATTTTGAGCATAATGATGTGGTTTAAGAAGGGCTCAATTTTCTTTTGCTCATTTAAAGATGTAGAAAGGGGCCATGTGCCAAGGAATGTGGGCAGTCTCTAAAATCTGGAAAAGGCAAGGGAATGGATTACCCTCTATAGAGTCCAGAAAAAAAATGTAGTCTTTTGGACACTTCTGTTTAATCTCATAAGGGACTTTTGACTCCTGACCTTAAGAATTATAAGATATTAATTTTGCATTAGGCCACTAAGTTTGTAGGGATTTGTTATAGCAGCAATAGAAAACTATGCACATGAACCAGAGAATATTAGAATTATTACTATTGGTTTACATGCTACAAGCAGGTAAAATCATCTGTAGTTTAAAGTGAATTACAGAACTTTCAGATTGTTCCAAGAGAGAAAAAATGAAGAACTCTAAAAATTATTAGCTTTAATTAAAAAAAAAAAAGATATTCATGCAAGCCAAGTTTTGAAGCCAACTTAAATTTAGAAAGTTATGATTTTTTAAAAAATATTGAATAGTTGATTTATTATGTTATGTTAATTTCTCTTCTATATAGGAAAGTGGCTCAATTATCCAATATATTCTTTTTCATATTTTTTCCATTATAGCTTATTACAGGGTATTGGATATAGTTCCATGTGCTATATAGTAGGACACTGTTTATCCATCCTATATATACTAGCTTGCACCCACTAATTCCAATTAACTCTCAGTCTTTGGGAGTTTGACCCTCCCTTGGCCAACAGTTTGTTCTCTATATCTGTGTGTCTTTTCCGTTTTGTAGGTAAGTTCATTTGTGTCGTAGTTCAGATTCCACATCTAAGTGTTGTCATATGTATTTGTCTTTCTCTTTCTGACTTATTTTACTTAGTGTGATGATCTCTGGGCTCATCCATGTTGCTACAAATGGCATTATTTCATTTTGGATGGCTAAGTAAATACTCCATTGTATGTATTTGCCATACTTTCTTTATCCATTCATCTGTTGATAGACATTTAGGTTCTTTCCATGATTTGGCTATTGTAAACAGTGCCGCTATGGACATAGGGGAACATGGATCTTTTCAAATTACTGTTTTGTCTGGGTAAATGCCCAGAAGTGGGATTGCTGGATCATATGGTAATTTTATTTTTACTACTATTTTTATTTTTACTACTTTCTACAGTGTCTGCACCAATGTACATTCCCATCAACAGTATAGGAGGGCTCCCTTTTCTCCACTCTTTCTCGAGGGGTCTTCCTTGGTGGCTCAGATGGTAAAGAATCTGCCTGCAATGCGCGAGACCAGGGTTCAATCCCTGGGTCAGAAAGATCTCCTTGAGAAGGAAATGGCAACCCACTCCAGTATTTTGCCTTGAGAATTCCATGGACAGAGGAGCCTGGGGAGTTACAGTCCATGGGGTCACAAAGAGTTGGACAGGACTGAAGAACTCCTTATTGCCCAATTCAGACTTAAATTGAAGAAAGTAGGGAAAACCACTAGACCATTCAGGTAGGACCTAAATCAAATCCCTTACAATTATACAGTGGAAGTGAGAAATATATTTAAGGGGCTAGATCTGATAGACAGAGTGCCTGATGAACTATGGACAGAGGTTCATGACATTATACAGGAGACAGAGATCAAGACCATCACCAAGAAAAATGCAAAAAAGCAAAATGGGTGTCTGAGGAAGCCTTGCAAATAGCTGTGAAAAGAAGAGAAGTGAAAAGCGAAGAAGAAAAGGAAAGATATCCCCATGTGAATGCAGAGTTCCAAGAAAAGCAAGGAGAGATAAGAAAGCGTTCTTCAGTGATCAGTGCAAAGAAATAGAGGAAAACAAGAGAATGGGAAAGACTAGAGATCTCTTCAAGAAAATTAGAGATACCAAGGGAAATTTTCATGCAAAGATGGGTACAGTAAAGGACAGAAATGGTATATGTCTAACAGAAGCAGAAGATATTAAGAAGAGGTTGCAAGAATACACAGAAAAACTATACGAAAAAGATCTTCATGATGGAGATAATCATGATGGTGTGATCACTCACCTAGAGCCAGACATCCTGGAATGAGAAGTCAAGTGGGCCTTAGGAAGCATCTCTAAGAAAAAAGCTAGTGGATGTGATGGAATTCCAGTTGAGCTATTTCAAATCCTGAAAGATGATGCTGTGAAAGTGCTGCACTCGATATGCCAGCAGATTTGGAAAACTCAGCAGTGGCCACAGGACTGGAAATGTCAGTTTTCATTCCAATCCCTAAAAAAGGCAATCCCAAAGAATGCTCAGACTACCACACAATTGCACTCATCTCAAATGCTAGTAAAGTAATGTTTAAAATTCTCCAAGCCAGGCTTCAGCAATACATGAACTGTGAACTTCCAGATATTCAAGCTGGTTTTAGAAAAGGCAGAGGAACCAGAGATCAAATTGCCAATATCCACTGGCAAGAGAGTTCCAGAAAAACACCTATTTCTGATTTATTGACTATGCCAAACATTTGACTGTGTAGATCACAATAAACTGGAAAATTCTGAAGGAGTTGGGCATACCAGACCACCTGACCTGCCTCTTGAGAAACCTGTATGCAGGTCAAGAAGCAACAGCTAGAACTGGACATGGAACAACAGACTGGTTCCAAATAGGAAAAAGAGTATGTCAAGGCTGTATATTGTCACTCTGCTCATTCAGCTTATATGCAGAGTACATCATGAGAAACTCTAGGCTGGATGATGCACAAGCTGGAATCAAGATTGCCGGGAGAAATATCAATAACGTCAGATATGCAGATAACACCACCCTTATGGCAGAAAGTGAAGAACTAAAGAGCCTCTTGATGAAAGTGAAAGAGGAGAGTGAAAAAGTTGGCTTAAAGCTCAACATTCAGAAAATGAAGATCATGGCATCTGGTTTCATCACTTCATGGGAAATAGATGGGGAAACAGTGGAAACAGTGTCAGACTTTATTTTTGGGGCTTCAAAATCACTGCAGATAGTGACTGCAGCCATGAAATTAAAAGACGCTTACTCCTTGGAAAGAAAGTTATGACCAAACTAGAAAGCATTTAAAAAGCAGAGACATTACATTGCCAACAAAGGTCTGTCTCGTCAAGGCTATGGTTTTTCCAGTAGTCATGTATGGATGTGAGAGTTGGACTATAAAGAAAGCTGAGAGCAGAAGAATTGCTGCTTTTGAGCTGTGGTGTTAGATAAAGCTCTTGAGAGTCCCTTGGACTGCAAGGTGATCCAATAGGTCCATCCTAAAGGAAATCAGTCCTGAGTCTTCATTGGAAGGACTAATGTTGAAGCTGAAACTCCAGTACTTTGGCCACCTGATGTGAAGAGCTGACTCATTTGAAGACCCCGAAGTTGGGAAAGATGGAGGGCAGGAGGTGAAGGGCACGACAGAGTATGAGCTGGCTGAATGGCATCATCGACTCAATGGACTTGAGTTTGGGTGGACCTTGGGAGTTGGTGATGGACAGGGAGGCCTGGCGTGCTGCGGTTCGTGGGGTCACAGAGTCGGTCAGACATAACCGAGTGATTAAACTGAACTGAACTGTTGGGAAAAACCATACATTTGACTAGACGAACCTTTGTTGGCAAAGTAATGTCTCTGCTTTTTAATATGCTTATTAGGTTGGTCATAGCTTTTCTTCCAAGGAGTAAGCATCTTTTAATTTCATGGCTGCAGTCACCATCTGCAGTGAATTTGGAGCCCCCCAAAATAAAGTCTCTCACTGTATCCATTGTTTCCCCAACTATTTGCCATGAAGTGATGGGACCAGATGCCATGATCTTAGTTTTCTGAATGTTGAGTTTTACACCAACATTTTCACTCTCCTCTTACACTTTCATCAAGAGGCTCTTTAGTTCTTCTTCAATTTCTGCAATAAGTGTGGTGTCGTCTGCATATCTGAGGTTATTGATATTTCTCCCAGCAATCTTGATTCCAGCTTGTGCTTCATCCAGCTCAGTGTTTCTCATGATGTACTCTGCATATAAGTTCAATAAATAGAGTGACTATATATAGCCTCGATGTACTCCTTTCCCAATTTGGAGCCAGTCTTTTGTTCCATGTCCAGGTCTAACTGTTGCTCCCTGAGCTGCATAGAGACATCTCAGGAGGCAGGTCAGGTGGTCTGGTATTCCCATCTCTTTAAGAGTTTTCCACAGTTTGTTGTGATCCAAATAGTCAAAGGCTTTGGTGCAGTCAGTAAAGCAGAAATAGATGTTTTTCTGGAACTCCTGTTTTTTCAATGATTCAGCAGATATTGGCAATTTGATCCCTGGTTCCTGTTCCTTTTATAAATCCAGATGGAACATCTGGAAGTTCAAGGTTCATGTAGTGTTAAAGCCTGGCTTGGAGAATTTTGAACATTTCTTTGCTAGCATAGGAGCTGAGTGCAGTTGTGTGGTTGTCAGCATTTTGTGGGATTGGAATGAAAACTAACCTTTTCCTGTCCTGTGGCCACTGCTGAGTTTTCCAAATTTGCTGGCATACTGAGTGCAGCACTTTCACAGCATCATCTTTTAGGATTTGAAATAGCTCAACTGGAATTCCATCACCTCCACTAGCTTTGTTCATAATGACGCTTCCTAAGGCCCACTTCACATCACACCCCAGGATGTCTGGCCCTAGGTGAGTGATCACACCATTCTGATTATCTGGGTCATGGAGCTGTTTTTGTATAGCCCTTCTGGCTATTGTTGACACCTCTTATTAATATCTTCTGTGTCTGCAGGTCCATGGAATTTTTGTCCTTTATTTTGTCCATCTTTGCACAAAACACTCCCTTGGTAGCTCTCATTTTCTTGAAGAGACCTATAGTCTTTCCCATTCAATTGTTTTCCTCTATTTCTTTGCACTGATCACTGAAGAAGGCTTTCTTATCTCTCCTTGCTATTCTTTGGAACTCTGCATTCAAATGGGGATATCTTTCCTTTTCTCCTTTGCCTTTTGCATCTCTTCTTTTCACAGCCATTTGTAAGGCCTCCTCAGACAACCATTTTGCTTTTTGCATTTCTTTTCCTTGGGGAAGTACTTGATCCCTGCCTCCTGTACAATGTCAAGAACCTCCATCCATAGTTCTTCAGGTACTCTTGTCTATCAGATCTAATTCCTTGCATCTATTTCTCACTTCCAATGTATAATTTTAAGGGATTTGATTTAGGTCATACCTGAATGTTCTAGAGGTTTTCCCTACTTTCTTTAATTTAAGTCTGAATTTGGAATTAAGTAGTTCATGATCTGAGCCACAGTAAGCTGCGGGTCTTGTTTTTGCTAACAAGAGCTTCTTCATCTCTGGCTGCAAAGAATGTAATCAGTCTGATTTCAGTTTTGACCACCTGGTGATGTCCATGTGTAGACTCTCCTCTTGTCTTGTTGGAAGAGGGTGTTTGTTATGACCAGTGTGTTCGCTTGACAAAACTCCACTAGCCTGCTTCATTTTGTACACCCAAGCCGAACTTGTCTGTTACTCTAGATATCTCTTGACTTCCTACTTTTGCACTCCAGTCCCCTATAATTAAAAGGACATCTTTTTTGGGTATTAGTTCCTGAAAGTCTTGTAGGTTTTCATAGAATTGTTTAACTTCAACTTCTTCAGCATTACTGGTTGGGGCGTAGACTTGGATTACCATGATACTGAATGGTTTGCCTTGGAAAGGAACAAAATCATTTTGTTGTTTTTGAGATTACATCCAAGTCCTGCATTTTGGACTTTCTTGTTGACTGTGATGGCTACTCCATTTCTTCTAAGGGATTCTTGCCCACAGTAGTAGGTATAATTGTCATCTGAGTTAAATTACCCCATTCCAGTCTGTTTTAGTTCACTGATTCCTAAAATGTCAGTGTTCACTCTTGCCATCTCCTGTTTGACCACTTCCAATTTGCCTTGATTCGTGGACCTAACATTCCAGGTTCCTATGCAGCATTACCCTTCACAGCATCGGACTTGACTTCCATCATGAGTCACATTCGCAACTGGGTGTTGTTTTTGCTGTGGCTCCATCTCTTCATTCTTCTGGAGTTATTTCTCCACTGATCTCTAGTAGCATACTGGGCGTCTACCAACTTGGGGAGTTCATCTTTCAGTGTCCTATCTTTTTGCCTTTTCATACTGTTCATGGGGTTCTCAAGGCAAGAATACTGAAGTGGTTTGCTATTCTCTTCTCCAGTGGGCCACATTTTGTCAGAATTCTCCACCATGACCTGATTTTAAAGCAGCCAAAATCCTGCCATGGAATCCCCTATGTGAATTTAAATGGATATGAATTCTTTGTGTATATTTAGTTTCTTCAAATAAACTTAAGATTAAGTAACAACACACACAAAGTAGTTTTTCAACAAATAATTTGAGATTATATTTCTCTTTTGCATACATGTGTGCTCAGTCTAGTCCGACTCTTTGTGACCCCGTGGACTGTATCTCACCAGTCTCCTCTGTCTACGGGATTTTCCAGACAAGAATACTCAGGGGAATAATCATTCCTTTCTCCAGGGAATATTCCTGACCCAAGCATCGAATCTGCATCTCCTGAATCTCCTGCATTGGCAGGCAGATTTTTTACCACTCAGTCATCTGAGAAGCCCATATTTCCCTTTTGACTTATATATTCATTTTGATATACCAGAAGAGCTAGCATACTGCCTTTCTCAGAGTAGTAATTTAATAAATATACCTGAAAAAATGCTCACTATAAAATAATTACAACTTCTTTTTCTTTGTTAACAGATTGTCCTCCCCAATTCTAATATTGAAGTAATTCAAAAAAATTAAATGTTTTTTTTTTTTTATTAGTTGGAGGCTAATTACTTCAGAACATTTCAGTGGGTTTTGTCATACATTGATATGAATCAGCCATAGAGTTACACGTATTCCCCACCAACACTAAGCAGAATCATTAAATTATCTATTCTTAATTTGATGAGGACACATTTTAAAATAATAAGACTGCATTTTGATTTTAAAATACTTCATTCAATACTTGGAAAATTGGGATATAACTCAAGTACAATTTTGGATTCTTTCAAAACAAATTGTGACAAATTAAAATTCTTTAAGACCCTCCAAGACCCTTCCTACAGAGCATCAAATCAGTTTACATTTAATTTTAGGCATAGTAGAATGTCAACTAGAAATATTTATGCTTCAAAGTAGTTGGAAAAACAACATGCCAAAATATATCCCACATTTAGATTATTTGAAACACTGAGATGTTAAGAACCTGGAGCTCCACATTGGTGGGATGGTGGTCCATGTGAATTCTTCCAGTCAAGTAGTTTTGAAGAGAATAAATAAGGGAACTACTCATAGAATAATTTTACTGGAATAAAAGAATGTTTGAAGAGCTACATCCCCATCCCTTCTCTGTGTTTTTTGTCTACTAATGCTTAAAAACTAATCAAAGCAGGAAAATTACCATGTTCCTCTTCACTTTCTCTTCCTCGTTTAGAACCATTCAGTCTATTTCTCCTAAAATACAGGAAAGTCATCCTTTCATGTGATGGTCAGTTTCTTGAGGGGGGAAAAATGCTGTCTATGCCTGTCTTAAAGTTTAATGCTTCTCCTCTGATCTTTGATGCTCTGACTTTCTGCACAAGAAAGAGAGACAGATGGACATGGACACACACACAAGAAACAAAGTAGAAATGACTGAAGGGAGAAAGGAAGAAACTCAAGGGGAAAGCGGTGGCCACTACTGGTACAATACATTTTGAGGGATGTATCAACAAGGGCTGCACTGTAGTTGTGGCAGGAGACAGCAGACTGAGAACACACATAACTCTGTCCATGGGAAAGCATTTGGTCTGGATGGATTGCTTCAAGAATCTGGTGTCACAAAGAAAAATGACAATAACAACAAAGACGTGAGCTATGAAATTTCCATACGACAAGGGAAAATAAATACGATTCGAGATGAGTGTCTATAGCCAAGATTACAGCCAGTGTGCTGGCACTCATCTAGATGTGGCACGCAGACTACAAGTGGCAGAAATTTATTCTTTTCAGCTCTCAGAGTAACCAGGGAGAACCTGTCATATAGCTGGAACCCATGAGCACTCAAGTTTGCCCTGATTCAAATGTCCCTTTTCTATGTGTTTGAAGAACGATACCAGAAAAAAACAAAAGAAATGATAATAAAATTATTCACTATCCCTGTAGTAAATAAAATGGCATGATTTTCACGAAAAAGAAGGAAAAGACGATTAAGTATTTAATGTCTATATTTGTTAATGTTACCATCAATTCAAACATGAGGTTTCTGGATCAAGACAGATTGTTATTACTGATAGTAATACTTGTGTCAGTTCACTACACAACAATTTCTACCTTCTTCTGGGGTGATGCTATATGGACAAGCTGGTGTGTTTGGGTGTCACATAACAGGAGAGAAGCCATGAAATTAAGAATCAGGGATTCAATACACATGCTGTCCAGTTAACATCCTTCCTTCCTGAGAAGAGAAATGATTCTCCCTTATGCAAACAAATTCTCCCAGGGTAGAGAAAAGGAAGTTCCCTTGTGGGAAGTAAGTAGTGGTCTCTAGACGAACTGTAAGTCAAGTGTCTCCAGGTTTATATATCCTGGTATACACCCAAGGTTCCAGGTTTCCTTCCCTTTTGGAATGTAAATATATAGTTTGGGGAGGTAAAGTTCTCTTTATGGAAAGCACAATCACAGAAAACTTACCAAACTGATTACATGAATCACAGTCTTGTCTAAATCAATGAAACTATTAGCCATGCAGTGTAGGGCACCCAAGATGGACGGGTCATGGTGAAGAATTCTGACAAAACGTGGTCCACTGAAGGAACGGAAAGCCACTTGAGGATTGTTGCATTGAGAACCCCATGAGCAATATGAAAAGCCAAAACTATGACACTGAAAGATAAACTCCCCATTTTGCTCGGCGCTCAATATGCTACTGGAGAAGAGCGGAGTAATAGCCCCAGCAGGAATAAAGAGGATGAGCCAAAGTGGAAACAGCCAGGTGTGGATGTGTCTGGTGGTGAAAGTAAATTCTGATGCTGTAAAGAACAATATTGCAATAGAAACCTGGAATGTGAGGTCCACACATTCAGGTAAATTGGAAGTGGTCAAACAGGAGATGGCAAGAGTGAACATTGAAATTTTAGGATTCAGTAAACGAAAATGGGCCGGAATGGGTGAAATTAACTCAGATGACCATTGTATCTAGTACTGTGGGCAAGACTCCCTTAGTAGAAATGGAGTAGCCCTCACAGTCAACAAAAGAGTCCAAAATGCAGGACTTGGAGGTGATCTAAAAAATGACAGAATGACCTTTGTTTGTTTCCAATGCAAACCATTCAATATCACAGTAATCCAAGTCTGTGCCCCAACCACTCATGCCAAAGAAGCTGAAGTTGAACAGTTCTATGAAGACCTACAAGACTTTCTAGAACTAACACCAAAAAAAAAAAAGAAAAAAAAAAAAAGATATCCTTTTCATCACAGGGAACTGAAATACAAAAGTAGGAAGTCAAGAGATACCTGGAGTAACAGGCAAGTTTGGCTTAGAGTACAAAATGAACCAGGCTAACAAAGTTTTGTCAAGAGAATGTACTGGTCATAACAAACACCCTCTTCCAACCACACAAGAGATGAATCTATATGTGGAGGTCACCAGATGGTCAATACCGAAATCCAATTGATTATATTCTTTCCATCCAAAGATGGAGAAGCTCTATACAGTCAGCAAAAATAAGACAAGGAGCTGACTGTGGCTCAGACCATGAACTCCTTATTGCCAAATTCAGACTGAAATTGAAGAAAGTAGGAAAACCACTAGAGCATTCAGGTATGACCTAAATCAAATCCCTTATAATTATACAGTAAAAGTGACAAATAAATTTAAGGGATTAGATCTGAGAGAGAGAGTGCCTGAAGAACTATGAACAGAAGTTCGTAAGACTATATAGGAGGTGGAACTATATCCAAGAAAAGAAATGCAAAAAGACAAAATGGTTGTCTGGGGTGGCCTTACAAATAGCTGAGAAAAGAAGAGAAGTGAAAGGCAAAGGAGAAAATGAAAGATATCCTCAGGTGAATGCAGATTTCCTCAGAACAGCGAGGAGAGATAAGAAAGCCTTCCTCAGTGTTCAGTGCAAAGAAATAGAGGAAAACCATTGAATGGGAAAGACTATGGATCTCTTCATGAAAATTAAAGATACCAAGGGAATATTTCATGCAAAGAGGAGAACAATAAAGGACAGAAACGGTATGGATCTAACAGAAGCAGAAGATATTAAGAGTAGATGGCAAGAATATACAGAAGAACTACACAAAAGAGATCTTAATGACCCAGATAATCACCATGGTGTGATCACTCACCTAGAGCCAGACATCCTGGAGTGTGAAGTCAAGTGGGCCTGAGGAAGAATCACTACAAACCAGGCTACTGGAGGTGATGGAATTCCAGCTGATCTATTTCAAATCCTAAAAGATGAGGCTGTTCAAGTGCTCAACTCAATATGCCAGCAAATTTGGAAAACTCAGCAGTGGCCACAGGACTGGAAAAGGTCAATTTTCATTCCATCCCAAAGAAAGCAATCCCCAAGATGTTCAAACTACCACACAATTGCACTTAATTCACATGCCAGCAAAATGATGTTCAAAATTCTCCAAGCTAGGCTTCAACAATACATGAATCCAAAACTTCCAGATATTTTAGCTGTATTTAGAAAAGGCAGAGGAACCAGACATCAAAATGCCAACATCCACTGAATCATAGACAAAGCAAGAGAATTCCAGATAACCATCTACTTCTGCTTCATTGACTATGCACATGCTTTCAGTTGTGGATCACAACAACCTGGACCATGTTTTAAGAGACAGGAATACCAAACCACCTTACATGCCTCCTGAGAAATCTGTATGTAGGTCAAGAAGCAAGATACAACCAGACATGGAACAATGGACTGGTTGCAAATTTAGAAAGGAGTACATCAAGACTGTAGATTGTCACTCTGGTTATTTAACTTATATGCACAGTACATCATGTGAAATGTCAGGCGGCTGGATGAAGTACAAGCTGGAATCAAGATTGCCAGGAGAAATATCAATAACCTCAGATATGCTGATGACACTACCATTATGGCAGAAAGCAAAGAGGAGCTAAAGAGCCTCTTGATGAAGGTGAAAGAGGAAAGTGAAAAAAACTGGCTTAAAACTCAACATTCAAAATAAATGGATTTAAAAAAAAAAAACCTCAACATTCAAAAAAACGAAGATCATAGCATCCAGTCCTATCACTTCATGCAAGTAGATGGGGAAACAATGGAAACAGTGACAGACTTTCTTTTCTTGGGCCCCAAAATCACTGCAGATGGTACTGCAGCCATGAAATTAAAAGACGCTTGCTCCTTGGAAGAAAAGCCATGACCAACCTAGATGGTCTATTAAAAAGCAGAAGCACTACTTTGCGGACGAAAGTCTGTCTCGTCAAAGCTGTGATTTTTCCCCTAGTCATGTTTGGATGTGAGAGTTGGACAATAAAGAAGGCTGAGTGTCAAAGATGTGATGCTTTTGAACTTTGGTGTTCGAGAAGACTCTTGAGAGTCATTTGGACAGCAAAGATATCCAACCAATCAGTCCTAAAGGAAATCAGTCCTGAATATTCATTGGAAGGTCTGGTACTGAAGCTGAAGCTATAGTACTTTGGCCACCTGATGTGAAGAGCTGACTCACTGGAAAAGACCCTGATGCTGGGAAAGCTGAAGGCAGGAGGAGCAGGTGACAACAGAGGATGAGAGGGCTGGATGACATCATTGACTCAATGGACCTGAGTTTGAGCAAGTTCTGGGAGATGGTGAAGGACAGGGAAGGCTGACTTGTTACTGTCTGAGAGGTCACAAAGCATTGGACACAACTCATTGATGAACAACAAAAGCTTTCTAGATTTCTCACTAGAATGCCTGAAAGAAGTATGTATGGACAGGTTTATAAGACTATATAGGAGGTGGTGATCAAAACTACATATTGTCACACATCTTTAACTTCCATGGCTTGCTTATTAACTCTTGTTCCATTAATTCCTTGCTTAGAGGGCCCTAACCTTGCAGAAACATGAAAATATTTACTTGTTGGCAAAGAAAGAGAAAGAAAAAACTGAGGTAAAAAGATGGCAGAATACAATAAAAAGGGGGGGTGTTTACAACAAGTAATCAAATTCTAGGAACTAACATAAATGTTAGTCTGAGCAAGACAACCTATAGAACTCATTCAAAACTGCATGAATCAAGGTAGACCTGTGGGATTAAATATGAGAAGGCAGCTAAAATAATACAAAAGATGTAAGTAATGAGCTGAGGCACTGTGAAGAGAGCCCCGAGGAACATGAACTTGTATGAGAAGAAGACCATTGCAAGGATCCCAAGAGAGAATATCCATAGGACTAGAATAAAATCAAAGGAATCTGTAGTGTTACAAAAAGTAGAAAATTTTAAGATGAGCAGAACTGTCAAATATTCTTTTAAGCAATTTAACAGAGGCAAAATATTGCTACGAAGTATAATAGATAAGAAGATATTGGCTAGAGATGTTCGTAGGAACACAAAATGTGTTCAAGCTCTTTGAGGAATGATTGGATGGCACTGATGGGGTGATACAAATTTAATTTTGGAAAGTTATTAAGAGACAGGAAAGAGTAAATAAATAACTGGAAAAAGAAACTGTGTTATGCTGACATGTTTGAAACTTCATAAATGTTGTTAACTATATAATTCATAGAGTAAGGGTCCTGAGAAGGGCTGGAGATGGCATAGGCAGAAGCTATCAATGGACAGGCAGAAGAGTCCTTCTTTAATAATATAAAAAGAGGAAATGTCAGGCAGATATGTTCTTAGGTTCCAGGACAGAAATTTGAGAGACTTATCTTCTGATGCTTTGATTTTCTCCATGAATTAGAAGGTGGGTGATGAGGGACAAAATGGAATCATAATAAGAGTGGGTAACTACTTCAGCAGATGCTATAGGGAATTGAAGAGTGAAGAGTAAAGATACAAGGACACTTGGCTAGGCAGCGATAAATTTTGAAACCATTGTGTGATTGTTTTTTTAAGCATCACTCAGAAACCCAGCAATGGGAATAAAGAAGATAAAATGTTGAGTGTTCAGGATTGGTGTGTCTCAGTGTGTCTGTGACAGATGGACAATGGGTAAACAGACATAAGGATATCGGCAAGAAAAAAGATTGACATTACAAATTTTCATGAGGCAATTTTGTTCCCCAGAGGACATCTGATAATCTTGGAGACATTATTGATTGTCATAAGAATAGGCTATGGGTGAAATAGCAGTTATTTTAAATTATAGCTCTGATATAAACTTTAGTACAAGGAACTAGTGGTCACTGTTGGCAGAATTGCCAGAAGCCCAACTTTAGGCTTGCCCTGACATTCAAAAGGAATTCCTTAGCTAAAATAGATCTAGGACCTTCCAAAATTGGTCTAGAAGTTCAGTAAGGAAGAAATAAACATGAACACACTTATCAATATGATTTTCCCACCCTCTGCGGGGCTCCCTTCTGGCTTCACTCTTTGTAGAAAGACTTGTACTTTTACAGAACTGTGGAGCTTTTGATGAATTTCTTCACCACCAAGGATCATGACTTTTTTTTTTGGTTTTTTTTTTTTTTTTTCAGATTAAAAGCTCATCGATCATTTCTGTTGGATGAACCTCTCTGGTATACCATCTGAAGGGTATTAGGGAAAAAAATGTCATATTCCTCTAAAGACTGAAAAAGAAACATAATATTACTGATTCAACATGTTAGCTGTTTCGAAGGCAGAATTAAAGGAACATAATTTCAGCAGCTTCCTCTTTTCCTCTAATCCCAGAGTTCATTGTTATTTTATACACTGAGGCACTTTGGAACCTCTCAGATGCTTTTAATCCGGCACTTCCTAGTTGGCAATTACTACTTCATCCTCGGTCTTTATGCTCTCAAGAATTTGAGCTCATAAAACAACATTGTTCTTATAATTGTGGAAAAACCACAGGAAAAGAAAAATTCCCTGTCTTGATCAAGCCCCACTTGTGAACATTGATATATTTATTATACTTATTATACTTTAACATGTTTTAAATTTAAGGTGGAATTGCACTCTCTTTTTGAAAAAGGGGGAGAAATCAAGAAATCATTCTCACTGAACTACACTGGGAACATACATTAAGGGGTGTAAAAAAATTAAAGCGACTCCCCATGTTGCAAAATGAAGTTTAAAAGGCGTCTGAACTAAAGCTAACATCGCATGCGGCCAATGCCCTGGCAGAATGGAGGGATGCTAACTATGCCTGCCTGCAGTGTCACAGGAGCCAATTCATGGGAGAAGAATGATGGGACTTAATTAAAGGTGGATGATGTCACTTGAAACAACTTTTGGACTGAGGTTAGGTCAGGGTTAAGTTAAATTCTATGAGGAGTCCCTCTATGCCATGTCAGTGGACAGTTCAAACAAAGTTGATAGAAGGGAGGTAAAAGCCAAGAAGTTAAAAGTCGCACAGTAAAATAAGTATCAATGTGTAAAAAAAATGATGACAGTTTAAAGCATTTTGAATGCTGAAAATGTTTAAGCAGGAGCATCAGAAACAGGCTTACAAAAGCTGTTAGACCCCAGTAAGGGTGGAGCTTTTATAAGATATATCCAATGAATCCTGGCTCTTTGAAAAGGGCTCCATTTCAAATGAGTCACTTACATACTTTCCCCTGCACATCAAGAGCACCATCTTAAAAGGACCAAGGAACACTAGAGAAATCTCGTGGATAGTACACATTTTAATAGCATGTTAAGATTATGTAGGCAGGGTACACGGTTGAGAAATGTGAATTTGATCTACATAAGTAAATGATCTTTGTAAAATAATTTTAAGGAAGAAAAATTTACTCTTGGTACTATGAATTTTGCCTAAAATGTTTGACAAACAAGATATATCAATGTAATAGTCAAGAAATATGTATTGATTTCCCCATTGATAGACATTAATATAATGTCTGGAAATGTTTTAGAAAATGTAAAGATGAAATGGACATGACCATATCTTTAACAAGTAAGAGAAACAGGTATTAAACAAATGGTAACACTTAATTTAGGTAGGCATAGATATAAGAAGTCTATAACAGGTATAATCAATGTCATGAGGAATGATAGGTATAATCAATGTCATGAGGAAAAATGATAGATATGATCAACATCATGAGGAAAAATTATGGCCTCCTTCACCTAGGAATAGTAACAATTATATGATAGGTATAATCAATGTTGTGAGGGAAAAAAAAACAACAACCAGTATCCTTCACCTAATTTAGAATTATAAACATGGATTATAAGCCTACCCCAGTAAGACTGGTGCATCTAACCACATGAACCAGGTCTAATCACATGGTTCCTCTAACCACGTGGACCACACCCTTGTCTAACTTAATGAAACTATAGACCGTGCCAAGTAGGATCACCCAAGATGGACGAGTCATGGTGAAGAGGTCTGACAGAATGTGGTCCACTGGAGAAGAGAATGGCAAACCACATCAGTATTCTTGTCTTGAGAACCCCATGAACAGAATGAAAAGGCAAAAAATATGGCGCTGAAAGACGAACTCCCCATTCGGTAGGTGTCCGATATGCTACTGGAGATCAGTGGAGAAATAACTCCAGAAAGAATGAAGAGACAGAGCCAAAGCAAAAACAATAGCCAGTTGTGGTTGTGACTGGTGATGAAAGAAAGGTCTGGTGCTGTAAGAGCAATATTGCATAGGAACCTGGAATGTTAGGTCCATGAATCAAGAAAAATTGGAAGTGACCAAGCAGGAGATGGCAAGAGTGAACGTCGACATTTTAGGAATCAGCAAATTAAAATGGACTGGAATGGGTGAATGTCACTCAGATGATCATTATAACTGCTACTGTGAGCAAGGATCCCTTAGAAGAAATGTAGTAGCCATCATAGTCAACAAAAGAGTCTGAAATGCAGTACTTGGATGCAATCTCATAAAAAAACAGAATGGCCTCTGTTGGTTTCCAAGGCAAACCATTCAATATCACGGTAATCCAAGTCTATGCCCCAAACCGTAATGCTGAAGAAACTGAACTTGAAGAGTTTCTTCAGCAGAAGAACAGAAGAAACTTGAACGCTTCTATGAAGACCTACAAGACCTTCCAGGACTAACACCCAGAAGGATGTCCTTTTCATTATAGGGGACTGGAATGCAAAAGCAGCAAGTCAAGAAACACCTGGAATAACAGACAAACTTGGCCTTGGAGTACAGAATGAAGCAGGGCAAAGGCTAATAGAGTTCTGCCAAGAGAATGCACTGGTCATAGAAAACACCCTCTTCCAAAAACATAAGAGAAGACTTTACAAATGGACATCACCAGGTGGTCAACATTGAAATCAGACTGATTATATTCTTTGCAGCCAAAGATAGAGAAGCTCTATACAGTCAGCAAGAACAAGACCGGGAGCTGACTGTGGCTCAGATGATGAACTCCTTATTGCCAAATTCAGGCTGAAATTGAATAAAGTACAGAAAACGACTAGACCATTCAAGTATGACCTAAATCAAATCCCTAATGATTATACAGTGGAAGTGAGAAATAGATTTAACGGACTAGATCTGATAGACGAGGGCCTGTGTTTCTCCACTTCCCCCTCCAGCCTGTGACCCTGGTGCTTCTTTTCATCACAGCCCCCACTGAATGCTCAGGGCACAGCTGGTAAGTGAATAGATCAGAGGCTCCATTCCTCCACTGAGAAGCTCGGATGCTAGTAGGAGGAGGTATAGGCCAGGTCAGGGGCAGGGGAATGTGTAGGAGTGCAAGGGCCACTCTCCTCGCCCCCGCACTGGACACATGACCCCTTTGATGGGAACCTCTCATACTGCACACCCAGCAGGGAAAGCACAGCACAGACCCTACCTCTGAGAGACTTCAGGACACCAGCATTCCGTGGGCCCCAGGAGGGAATGTGAGAGGATCCACAGGAAGCAGGGGCTTTGAGAGGGACCTTGAAGAGGACCCTCAGCCTCCTCTTGTCCACTTCAGCCGGGGGGTGTCTCATTCGCTTCTCAGGACTCCTCACCACAGCCAGTGCAGATGTCCTGACCTTGATTCCATACGAGGTCCAACAAGGTGGTCTTTGCCTCAGTCCAGGAGAAATGACGCATGTTTCTGTCACCGTTGCCACCCCAAGGTCCACCCCTCCCCTGACCCCACTGCCTATGCTCCCTTCCTCTGACGTATGTCAGTGTGTACTTGTGTGCACACGCAGAGAATCTGCTCCACATTGCCAAAATATCCTGGGGTCTCAGGACCTCTAGTTCCCACGGCAAACTACGTGGCAGGGAGACAGCGCTAGCCTAGGAGATCCTAACTCTCCCTTCATCTCAAGACTCTGCCCCTGCCGAGGCTGATTAGTAGTAACACACACACACACACACACACACACACACACACACTAAATAAAACTTCACAGGCTAAAACGTATTGACTGAAAATTTATAGAAGCAATAGATAAGTTTGGTACCTATTATCTGACTCAGTTGACCAAGTAGAAATTATTATTCTTAAATCTTACAAAGACAGAATCTATAGTCATGAAATGATGATTAGGATAAGAAAACTTGACATTTATTTTTTTAAACAACTGATATCAAGTCCAACACTCTAAGGAAATGTAAAGTCAGGATTTTCCAGCCAGGAGTCCTGGGGCTGACAAACGCCCCTCCCCGCCCCCACTGGGCCTGGAGCGAGTGCGCAGGCGCGAGAGGCTGCAGGTGCGAGTGCGCAGGCGCGAGCGGCCACAGGCGAGTGGGCGGAGGCACAGGGACGCCAGAGCTCCCGGACCGCTCCTGAGGGGAGGGAAGGTGGAGACTGGGTCGGTCCCCACTGCGAAAGGCCCCGGACCGGGGAGCAGCGCAGACACGAGTAAGTGCAGCTCTATCCGCAGCCCCTCACCGCGCGCCCCCGCCTGCCCAACGGCCAGCGGCCCCCGACTCCTCCAGCCTCGCGGAGCGCGAGCCTCGCTGGGTCCTCGGGTCCGGGGTCGCCGCCACCGGCCGCAGGGTGAGGACCCCGGGCCGGGGCCCAAGACGGTCGTGGAACTGTGGGCGCCCCGCGCGCTCGCAGCCCTCCCTAACTCGGCGCCCCTCGACCGCGGGGGGCGGCCTCTGGGTCTGTGGGCGCCGCCTGGACCCGGTCGCCGCGGGCTCGCGGGTTCGGGAAGGGGAGGTGCCTCCGAGGAGCCCGAAGTCGGGGCCGCGGGGTGCGCGTCGGGCGCGTTGGGTCCGCGGGTGTGAAGAGGTCTCTGCTCCCGGATGCGCGCCGGTGATGGGGGCGCCCAGCTCGGGATCCTGTTCGCTGGCCGCCAACAGCGGGTGTTCAGGTGGGACTCCGTGCTCTTTGCTAAAGCCTTCTGGAGGATAGGCTACAAAAGGTTATTAACGTTCACTTTCAGCGTTTTCAGGCTTTATTGACGGTCACTGACTCTAAGAGCGCGTCTTGGAGGGCAGTTTGTGACATACTAACATCTAAGCAAAGTTTGAAATAAAACTATTCCCGCCTTTGTATGTTTTGGGGTATGGTGAAGAGTTTTTCTTGATTCCGTTAGGCTTTTCAAGCCTAACGACTTTTGGTGACTTTTGGCGGAGCTGCACTGCTCTTAAATGGTGACAGTATTGTCGCTAAGTCATGTCCCAACTCTTGGGACACCGTGGACTGACTGTAGCCCTTCAGGCTCCTCTGTCCGTGGAATTCTCCAGGCAGGAATACTTGAGTGCGTTGCCGTTTGCTTCTCCAGGAGATCTTCCCAACCCAGGAATCGAAGCCGAGTCTCTGGCATTGTAGGCAGATTCTTTAGCAACTGAGCTACTAGGGAAGCTCCTAAGTTAAATGAGCATTTAAAAAATACTTCTTTGAGCAGTTACCATAGACGCTCAAATATTTGAGAATTTTAGTTATAGTAATGGGCGTGGTTTCTTTGGTTTTTTGTTTGGTTTTGGGTCTTTGGTTATTTTTTGTTGTTGGTTGGCTGGTTTTGGGATTTTTGGATTTCTTTGGGTCGGGGTAGAGTTTGCATCAGGAGGAGATGGTATCCAAATCAGGAGAAATGTTTATTTCATGGTGTTCTGGTATGCAGTGTTGCAGTTTAAAGTATCTAATCCTGGTTAAATCTCAGATTGGCTCCAGCAAATGGATATTTTTATTGAGAATAGTTTGGGTTTTGTTCTGTGGGTTTTTTATGTGCTTTTCTTTTTTAGTACAATCTGCTTATTTAGCATGCTTCAAATCATAATAGATTGTAGTTAACACTGGTGGTTGATGCAAGGAACAATGCTTTGTAACACAGAGATGGGTTGTCTTTTTCTACAGAAATTTGTTCTTGAGTCAGTAAATTTCCACGTAAAACTCTCAGGAGTGACTTTTGCTATAGCACTTTGGTCTCTGTAATGAGGAATAAAGCATATCATTTCACTGTTGAAGATAATGGCATATACTATAAAGATAGGCATCGGGTACATAAAAGGAATTCGAGCCTTGAGTTTGGTGAATTAGTGTCCTCAATGAAACGGCTTGTCTCTTCGAAGAGAAGGAGAGCGATAACCACATGGTGATGACCAGGGTTCTTTCCCTACCTTGAACACCAAGAGGAACGGGAGGAGACAGAGTGATTTTCAGAAGAACTGACGTTCATTTATCAACCACGTACCCTCGTTCCTTGCTGTTTCTTAATTCCCAGAGAAATTAAAAAACGTGGTTCCTAACCAGGATATTTGAATGGGAAAGGTCCTTTCAGTTCCCAGGCAGGTAACTGAATCCGTTGTATAAGCGTTCATCTGCCTGTACCTTGGAAGTAACACTGAGAAAATCGTCTTCTCTAATGGATGAAGTGGGCAGAATAGGAGGGTGGTGGAGCTTTTTGGGGCAAGTTTTCCAAAAGTTGGAGCAAAAGTAAATCAGTCTCTTCAAAGGAACAGACTCATTAGATACCAGCATTTGGGCCTTAAGGTCTTTTGCAACATCATGTAGCTTGTTAGTAAAAATACTCCAGACCAGAGAAAAATCCACGTGGTCAAATGCTTATTGGATGAAAAGTAATGAAAGAAAAAGAACATGCTGAAGATTTTTAATATCTGGTATTTGACCCAGATCAGTTGACTGAGTACAAATAAAGGTCAGTCAAGAAATCTTCCAGAGAGAGAATTTAGTCATTCAGCTGTGATGTGGACAAGAAACCTGCTATTTATTTGTTAAAAATTAATCCCAACTAAAATACTTTGTGAATTAGCAATAAATATGGATAAACTGCAAGTAGTTTACTATGCTGTGTTTTCAAAGCAGGATCAAGGAATTAAAAGTTACTGAAGTTTTCTCTGGAAAGTACTTTCTCAACATTATTTTTCAAATATTGTAATTCTGATTGCAGTGTGTATGAATCTCAGAGTAAAATCTGTTGAGGAATTGATATTCTCTGAGGTCAAATGACTGATTCAGAAGAGCAGGGTTAAATTGGAGGGTAAAAGTGTCAATAACACAAATTGATGTCTGTCATTTTAAATGTACTAGATTGAGGGCCATTTAAGTGGATCGTATAATTAGCATAATTGTGCGTATAATGGTTTATGCTAAATTACCACACAACTCCCCAAATTTCAGCAGCACAGCACTATGGTTCCCACATCACAGCCCTGGGTGGGTATTCACTTTGGGGAGACTGCACTCCTTCAGATGGTCATTCAGGAACCCAGACTCCTCCCATCCTATACCGTCTCCCTTCCCTTAGACCTCATCCCCATCTGCATCCATCAGCAGAAGGGGTCAAGAATATGGAGAAATGCATATGGAAGTTTCTGATGAGCCAGCTCTGGAAGGATCCAGGTCAGTTTCTCTGCTGCTGTTTTGGCCACAGTCCATTTCTGTGGCCACAAGAGAGACTGGGGATTCTTCCAACTGTTCTCCCCAGGAAGGGAGAACAATTAAAGTTGTCAGCAACCGTGAGTCATTCATTTCGATTTAATTCGTTTTCAAATCTTTATTGGCTGTTTGCCATACACCAAGCGCTGTGCAGAGTGTGACCTGAGAATTGGTTGAGCAGCATCTTGATCTTGGAGGAGTTGTGAATCCTCAGGAGAGAAGACAGAGTATGAAGTGCCTGCCATCCTAGGAGAAAGGGATTAAGAGAACCTGCTTTGAAAGTTCAGGGAATGATTCTAGATTTGAAAGCTGCCTGGAAATGATTGATTTGGATTCCACTTTCAGAGATGAACAAGATATGATTGTGAAAGAAGCTGGCATCAGGAGCCGTAGAAACAGGTCCTGCGATACAGGGTATCATAAAGAATATCATGTCGTCATTGTTCAGTTGCTAAGTTGTGTCGGTCTCTTTGCGACTCCATGGAACTAAGAAGAGATATATCATTTTACAGCTAAAGCAGCTGAAGCCTAGAGTAGGAAGGTGACCATCCAGGTCAGGTAAAGGGGTTGAAGATCAGGTTTCAAGCTGAGAAAGAGTCCACGGGGACTCAGTCTGAGCAGTTCAAACACTGAAAGGAGACCACTAATGTTCTGGGAAGGCTGGCATCTGGCCTCAGTGTGGGATTTGAGACAGAGAGTGGGCCCAGGGGGAACTGAGCCTCCGCAGTGGGCAGAGGAGGCCACCCCATCTCCGAAAAGTGCCACTGACCTCAGAGTGGGTGGAATGAGCAGTGAATTCTAGTCCACCTGAGAAAGCAGTCCAATCTGAATAACTCTGAGTTTAGGTTTATCTTACATACTTCTTAAGAAAGAACTTGGACAAGGCCAAGTCAAGTGCAGCCTCTTGAATTCCACACCCAGTATTCATTGGTGGAAGTGCTTAAACCCTCCAAGTGATTCCAGTATTTTAATTTTACTCAGTATTTAATTCCAAAGTTCTCTGTGCGATACAGTGGGTTCTTATTGTTTATTTTATATATAATATGCCTTGCGTGATTCACGCTGGTCAGACTACATGATTATGTTCACTTCTGATATAATCTTTTTAGGTACAGCCTTAAAGTCTTTGATAAGATATTTTAAAATAATTTTAGCATGTGTGTGTTCTATGATTACTTAATGAGCAAATAACTGGAATCAAAAAGAGTGTGAATGTCTTTAATGTGAGGACAGGTGAAGTGAAGCAGTCTGGAAGAGGGAACCAATAAAAAGGGATCTTGGTAAATAAATAAAGACATCGTTTAGAAATGGAGAGGTATTTGGAAGGAAATTAGTGCCTGACACCATACTCTGCTCTTTGCATGTTTAGGAGCTAGTTTCTGATGTTATTTTCACCACAGATCTCCCTGTGGTGAATTGTATTTGACCTCCACACTGTTTATCTCCTGGACACATTGTGAAATTTTGAGAAGAAGCAGGTATTAGAATTTGTCTTGAGAGCAGCTATAAACATTTCCTGGAACCCCTCTAGGGTAGAAGAAAAAGGAAAGGAAAATGGAAACAAGGGATAAAGACAGCTAATAATGTTGGAGATACCACTGGGATTTGTGGTCTCTTTTTGAAATGGCTTCCCTGGTGGTTGAGACAGGAAAGAATCCACCTGCAATGCAGAAGTCCTGGGTTCGATCCCTGGGTTGGAAAGATCCCCTGGAGAAGGGAACGACTACCCACTCCAATATTCTGGCCTGGAGAATTCCATGGACAGAGGAGCCTGGTGGGCTACAGTCCATGGGGTCACAAAGAGTCGGACACAACGGAGCACTTTCAATTCACTTTTTGAAACTAAATAGAAGAAGTCAGAACGTGACTGTTTCTTGATCATGGTTTGTTTTCATTTTTGTCTTTTTTTTCTTACTCCTTCATCAGTTATTCCAGTTGATAGAACATTATGTCATCTTCAGTTTCAGTGTGAGTGCTTGTCTTGCTTCCATTTGTATTATTCATGCAAACGTTGATTGAACTGATGACCCCAAGTCATCAAGGAAACATTAAATACACTGATGAATACATTTCTTAATTTTAGAAAAAATTAATGAGTGAAGGTTAAAATACTCTTCTTAAATTTGTCATTTAAAAAATTCTCATATGCATACCTCATTGCCTAATACTGCCAGAAAAATGAGGAATTCCTATGTGTTAATGAGCCTGTATATTTTTTACAGGTATGACTATTACCGAGTGTAACAGCCCAGTTTGCTGGCCATGTCCTGTCTCCAGGAAAGTGGTAGCTGCTGTTGTTTCAGGTAGTCCCTTGGGTACCAGAGGTGAGTTTATGAAGCTATACGACCTTTTACACTTATTTAAAAAAATTGAAGTGTCGTTGATTTACAGTGTTGTATGTCAGCTGTACAGGTAAGTAATTCAGTTGTGTGTGTGTGTGTGTGTGTGTGTGTGTGTGTGTATTCTTTTCCATTACCGTTTATTACAAGGTATTGAGTAAGTTCTCTGTGCGATACAGTGGGTTCTTATTGTTTATTTTATATATAATATGCCTTGCGTGATTCACGCTGGTCAGACAACGTGATTATGTTCACTTCTGATATAATCTTTTTAGGTACAGCCTTAAAGTCTTTGATAAGATATTTTAAAATAATTTTAGCATGTGTGTGTTCTAATTCCAGTGGTAGTTATTAGAGATATGATTTTGCATGAAGTATTTCTCTTTTTGTTCTTGACCAATTAAAAAAATTGTTTTTTTTTTTTCTGATTGGTTTGCTAGATATTTGTGACTACATTAAAAATGTTAACTTTTGTCTCATCTTAAAATACGATCTGAATTAGCAATGAATATTGTGCTATACATAAGGGCTGTGACATAAATCTAGTTTCTAACTTCATAAACACATAATCTAGAAGGGAACACAGACACATATGTAACAACTGCATTTGTTTACTGAGTGAAATAGTGAGATGGATAAAGTTCTAGTAAGCCTTGAACAGCCAAATCAGCTTCAGAAATAGATGTGCAGTTATTTTAAAATATTTTAAACATTTTCCAGCTACATGCAGAAAATAGTGTGAAAGAGGTATGGTTCTTACTATAAGCAATTTAGCATTTTGACATTCTGAGCATCCTCATCATGAAATTAAGTCCAGAAGGAGTTTTCCCACATCTCTTGAAATGGTCCTTGTTCGTCCACAACATTTCCCATAATAACAGAGGTGCTTCCAAGGGCAGGAAACGTCAACGTTATTAAAGTTTCACAAAGCAAAGTCACTTTTAAGAATATGATGTCCCCAAACTGACAAAGGTCTTGAAAAATAATTTCAAGGGCGGCATAAATTATTTTCTGCTTGTCAAAGGGCAGAAATATTTAGGTTGAGCTAATGAATGGTAGAGTTTTAGAGTGGAGAATATCCTTAAAATATTACATAGATTTATACTGTCAGTAGATGCTACCTACATGAGGTTATTTGTATTTAAACAAATTTTAAAATTAAAACTGCAGTTTCTCAGTTGGATTTGCCATATTTTAAAGATGTTTATTAGCTACATGTGGCTAGTGAATACTGCATTGGCTAGTACAGATACAAAACATTTTCATTATCATAAAAAATTCTATTGAGCAATACTAAATATATACCCAGATATTCATAGAGGAGGCAACCAAGTCTCAAGGAAGTAATAAAACTTCCAGAGGTCACACAGCTGTGTTTTTAAAGAAACGCAGAATGATGCAAAGCAAGTAATAACAGAGGCATTAAAGAAACCCAGGAGGTTTCTGGAACAGATAAAGTAGAGTTTAACAGTGCAGGCTTAGTTGTTAGCAGGGTTGAAGCTCATGATCATTAGGACGACCTACCTGATTGAATTTGGACAGTTAAAATTTTATGCAGTGAATTAAAAGCAGAAAAATATTTCAATTTCAATCAAAGGCTGCCAGCTCCATATTTTTAGCCTGTGCTGTGCTTCCAGATTATGTTTATCACTTTAGTATACAGGGCACCACTCAAACCAAACCCGAAGTTTGGTTTGCCTGGCCCCAAGAAATGAAACAATCTTGAGGGGTTATGGCTATATTTGAAAAGGTTGATTTTTCAATGCATCATGCAGACTGGCCCTGTTTTAAAAGGGACTCCTGCCACCACATAGTCGAAATGTGAACTCTTTTCTCTCTTGGCAAAAGTCAAAGATAGGCCCTGCATTTTTATTATTTCATTAAAATCCAAGTATTATTTTTCCATTTTCTACCTTGTTTTCATCACAGTGTGATCAACTGTAGTCAAGAAAGGAAAGGTTAGATTTATCAATCGAAGTGTGATAAAGGCCCTCTAAATAATTGAACCCTCAGGAGAAACAATCCTCATGTATTCTTTTTCTGTTGCTTCAATATCCTCATAAAAAGTCATTTCAGTATGTTTGGTCCTGTAGCAGAGATTCTGTGAAGTGCTTATCTTCCTCGGAGGTCCAGAAAGCCTGTGAGTGTGTGGATAAAGGTGGGTCTTAGAGAGAGAGAGGGAGGATGGAGAGAGACTTGATGCTGAGAGAGGACAATGTTCTAAAACCTCCTTGGGTTGAAGGTAGGGGAGCAGAAATACCCATGAGTAATCTAGAGTAAAAGTTAAATAATCAAGGAGATGAATACTCTGAAGGAATATGGTAACTTCCCTCCTAGAAATAAAAGTTACCCTTATTAATTCTCTTCCTTTTGCCCCAGAAAAGCATTAGTTAGGTCTAGAGAGGGGTATTATTGCCAGAAATGGAAAAGGCAGTTTGAAGAGACTAGCCTGGAGCAGAGAGAGCAAGAAAGCTGAGCCAGTAGATGGAAAGCAGACTTCATGGAAGTCTCCAGCTCAAGTTCTGGGAACACCAAGTTCAAGTCCAAAAAAGGGCCCACATGGGAACTGAGGAAGACTGGCAGAGAGGGCAAAGTTACACTGAAGGTACAGTATTTATTATGGGATTGAACTCCTGAAAGACCTTCCAGTAGCTTCCGATCTGTTCAAGAATCCTTCATGTCCTGCTGCTTCCCAGTGAGTGGCTCACAGCTTCAAGACCTCTTCTCCAGGCTAAAGAACTATTTGTAATATACCCTGCCTGTATTTTTTACTTTGGCAACCCAGACAAGGAAAGTTGAACAATTTTCAGATTCTAGAGCTTTTGCCCCAGCCCTGGAAATGCTGCAGACAGCCAATCTCAGCTAAAGGGAGCCACTTAGCCCAGGGTCACATCACCCCTTCGTACAATGCCCTTCATCCAATGACAGGTGTAAGAATATAAAAGTTAAGACATCCTCCTGAATTGGGACATCCCCCTGAAGGGGTCATCTCATTTTAAGAACTCTCCCCCAAAGGGTCACCTGAGGTTTCCTGAGGCTGCAACACAACTTTACTTCTACCTTTGCCCAATCTGATGTCCTTTTCTTCCATACGTTGTTGATGCCAAGAGTTGTCCCTAATTAATCTCTTAGACACTAATCACTGTCTCAGGGTTAGCTCTGAACATGGTGGCATTTGTTTATGATTTGGAGTGCATACCTAGACTTTAAAGTGCAGCAGTGCCCAGTTGCACAAATATGTCTTTCTATTTCTCTCTCTCATCTCTGTTTTCATTTTCTCGCTGCTAGATTAGTCAGGGGACTCCCAAGTTCTTCATTGTGTCATCCTGGTACCAAGATTCTCCTGGAAATTATAAAGTTATTCACCTTCTACATCAAGTACTTCTTATTTTTTCCCTAGAAACATAAATCATCCTTAAAAGGAATTAGAGTGTCAAATCTTAAATATATTTTAGTTTCTCCACCACTTTATACATTAAATGCTTTTTCCTGGAGACTGCTTCTGACATTGGCGTTCACTGTGCTCTCAAACTGCCTAATTTGGAAGCTACTCCTGTTTCCAAATGCTGCCTTCTGCTGGTCTCCTGAAGTTCTGAAGTCTGCCCTGCCTCCACTATTAGGTATAGTTCAGTAGTTGTCTACCTCAAGGTAATAGGGTATCTTTTGGAAGCTTTATTCTTTTTCCATTTACACAACACACACACACGTATATGATTACATATATTATATAATTCTAATACTTAAGCGTCTATGTGACCACAGCTTTATCTGCAGCCCACAGGTTTTGCTACAGTATATTTTCATTCAGTTCAGTTCAGATGCTCAGTCATATCTGACTCTTTGCGACCCCATGAACTGCAGCATGCAAGGCCTCCCTGTCCATCACCAAGTCCCAGAGTCCACCCCAACCCATATCTGTTGTGTTGGTGATGCCATCCAACTGTCTCATCCTCCATCGTCCCCTTCTCCTCCTGCCCTCAATCTTTCCCAGCATCAGGGTCTTTTCAAATGAGTCAGTTCTTCACATCAGGTGGCCAAAGTATTGGAGTTTCAGCTTCAACATCAGTCCTTCCAATGAACACCCAGGACTGGTGTCGTTTAGGATGGACTGGTTGGAGCTCCTTGCAGTCCAAGGGACTCTCAAGAGTCCTCTCCAACACCACAGTTCAAAAGCATCAATTCTTTGGTGCTCAACTTTATAGTCCAACTCTCACTTCCATACATGACCACTGGAAAAACCATAACCTTGACTAGACGGACCTTTGTGGCCAAAGTAATGTCTCTACTTTTTAATACGCTGCCTGGGTTGGCCATAACTTTCCTTCCAAGGAGTAAGTGTCTTTTAATTTCATGGCTGCAGTCACCACCTGCAGTGATTTTGGAGCCCAGAAAAATAAAGTCAGCCACTGTTTCCACTGTTTCCCCATCTATTTGCCATGAAGTGATGGGACCAGATGCCATGATCTTCGTTTTCTGAATGTTGAGCTTTAAGCCAACTTTTTCACTCTCCTCTTTCACTTTTATCCAGAGGCTCTTTAGTTCTTCTTCACTTTCTGCCATAAGGGTGGTGTCATCTGCATATCTGAGGTTATTGATATTTCTCCAGGCCGTCTTGATTCCAGCTTGTGCTTTCTCCAGCCCAGCGTTTCTCATGATGTACACCGCATGTAAGTTAAATGAGCAGGGTGACAATAGACAACCTTGACGTACTCCTTTTCCTAATTCTGGAACCAGTCTGTTGTTCCATGTTCAATTCTAACTGTTGCTTCCTGACCTGCATACAGGTTTCTCAAGAGGCAGGTCAGGTAGTCTGGTATTCCTATCTCCTTCAGAATTTTCCACAGTTTATTGTGATCCACACAGTCAAAGGCTTTGGCATAGTCAATAAAGCAGAAATAGATGCTTTTCTGGACCTCTCTTGCTTTTTCGATGATCCAGCGGATGTTGGCAATTTGATCTCTGGCTCCTCTGCCTTTTCTCAAACCAGCTTGAGCATCTGGAAGTTCACGGATCAGGTATTGCTGAAGCCTGGTTTGGAGAACTTTGAGCATTACTTTACTAGTGTGTGAGATGAGTGCAATTGTGCGGTAGTTTGAGCATTCTTTGGGATTGGAATGAAAACTGACCTTTTCCAGTCCTGTGGCCACTGCTGAGTTTTCCAAATTTGCTGACATATTGAGTGCAGCACTTTTACAGCATCATCTTTCAGGATTTGAAATAGCTCAACTTGAATTCCATCACCTCCACTAGCCTTGTTCGTAGTGATGCTTACTAAGGCCCACCTGATTTCATATTCCAGGATGTCTGGCTCTAGGTCAGTGTTTCATTATCATTCAATTAATAAAATTCTAATTCCTATTATGACTTTATCTTTGACATCCATATTTATCAGAAGTATGTTTTGGTTTTTTTTTTTTTAATTTAATTTGTTTATTCAGCTGCACCTGGTCTTAGTTGTGGCTTTCAGGATCTTCAGTCTTCATTGTAGCATGCAAGGTCGTTTAGTTGTGGCATGAAAACTCTTTGTTTGTGGGAACCAGTTCCCTGACTCGAGATGGGATTCAGGCTCCCTGCATTGGGAGTATGGAGTCTTAGTCACTGGACCACCATGGAAATCCAGAAGTGTGTTTTTAATGTCCAAATATTTGATAAAATATTGGTTATACATTTTAAAATTTCTTGATTATTCTGAGTCTTGTTTTATACCCAGCATTCAGTCAACTTAAAAGTGTGCCATGTACACCTCAAAATTTGTATGTAAATGTGCATTTCATTCTTGTTAATGCAGTGTTTTATGCAAATGTAGGCCAAAGAGTTTTTCAATTAATTTATTTTAATTGGATATAGTTACATTAAGGATATTGTGATGGTTTTTGCCATAGGTCAACATGAAATGGCCACAGGTATACATGTGTCCCCCCCAATTCTGAACCTCCTCTCCCATTTCCCACCCCACTGTATTCCTCTGGGTTTTCTCAGAGCACCGACTTTAGGTGCCCTGGTTCATGCATCAAATTTGCACAGGTCATCTATTTTACATATGGTAATGTACATGTTTCAATGCTCTTCTCTCAAATCATCCCACTCTCATCTTTTCCCCCTGAGTCCAAAAGTCTGTTCTTTACATCTGTGTCATCTTTGCTGCCATGCATGTAGGATTGTTGGTACCATCTTTCTAAGTTCTCTCTATATGCATTAATATAGAGTATTTGTCTTTCTATTTCTGGCTTACTTCACTCTGTATAATAGGCTCCAGGTTCATCCACCTCATTAGAACTGACTCAGATGCATTCCTTTTTATAGCTGAGTAATATTTCATTGTGTGCATATAGCACAACTTTCCTATCCATTCATCTGCTGGTGGACATCTAGGTTGCTTCCTTGTCTAGCTTTGTAAATAGTGCTGCAGTGAATGTTGGGGTACATATGTCTCTTTCAATTCTGGTTTCCTCGGGGTGTATAGGCCAAAGACTTTAACAATGGTATTCAGATCTTCTGTAGTTTACTGATTTGTTGTTGTTCTGAATTATTGATCTAGGTAATTTAGATTTTATTTCTAGTTAGTTTTCAGAATTTCCCTTCATATATTGCCTCGAAGTTTAGTTTTATGATATGTTCCTTGTAAAGTAATGGTTGGTTTTATTATCCTGTCTTATCTCCAGTGATACTTTTTGCTTTCAAATCTCCCATTATTTTTTTTTCAGTTTTGCTTGTTGTTTTTATGACATAAGTTTTGCATCCTTTAACTTGCAGTCTGACTATGGTGTCTTGTAAGGGGCATAGAATTAAGATTTTTGTTTGTTTCAAAAAATCTCTGCCCTTTAATGTGACTATTTACAGTTAACGTATCTTATTATAGACCTTTTACTCCTTGTTTTCTGCTTGTCCTTCCTTTTTATGTTCCTCTGGCTCTTCCTTTTAAATTCATCAAACTCCATTTTCCCTTTATTAGCTCACAATGCTTATATAGGTAGCAGTTACACATGCACCGTGACTTATTAGCTCTTTTACTGCTTCTCAAGCAGTGCTGAGACCTTAAATTTATTTTATTACTTTTTCCTCTTCCTCTTGTTTTAATGCATTCTAATTTTTATATATTTCATTATTACTCTTATGTGCAGTTAGATTTTATTCAGATTTATTCACTTACGCTTCCTTTCTGTTCTATTTAATTCCTTTGTCAAGTCCTTATTTTCCTCTATGATAATTTTCCTTCTGCCTGCGGGTCTCCCTTTCAGTTGGTTCTGATGAGAACATATTCTCTAAATTTTGTTTGTTTGCAGATTTCCTTATTTCATCTTCCAAACAACATTTTCTCTGCCTCTAGAATTCTCAGTGAGCAGTTATTTTCTTTAGCACGTTCCATTATTTTCTAGTATTAATCATTTTTGTTGAGAAGTAAGCAGTAATCTTAATCTCATGCGTTGTTGAAAGGTCAACTGTTGTTTTTCCTCTGGTTACTTCTAAGGTGTTCTGTTTTTCTTTGCTATTTGTAAATTGTACTCTGGTGGTGTTAGATATGGTTTCTTTATATTTACTCTTGTTGCGTTTTTTAGTGCTTGTTGAATTTATGGCTTGATATATTCTTTTTAGTTTTTGAGAACTCTCAGCTATTATTTCTAAATATTGTTCTCGCCCGAATCTCTCTCTTCTTTTCCCTTTGGACTCCAATGTAAACATATGATGAAAATGTTTACTGTGGCCCATATGTTTCAAATGCTCTTTTCTGTACTTTTTTATCCTTTTTGTTTTCCACGTTTAGTCTTCCTATTTTTACTGCTACTCTGTCTTCCAGTTCATTTATCTTTCTTCACCTGTGTTCGGCCCACTACTGAGTTTAATTTTGAATTCTGTCAGTTCAACTTTAATCAGTTTCTAGTTGTCTAGTTAAATTCTCTACCTTGTCATCTATTTTCCTGAACTTGGTAATATTTATCAAAATATATTTGAACTTTAATATCTAGGTCATCCATGATTCTGATTCTGTTTTTTATTCTAATTCTCCTTTTCTTGGGAGTCTTGGTGGTTCTTTGATGAACACCAGACTTGGGATATGACAAGTTGTAGAGAATCATAATGACATTCCAGTTGACCTTTGAACAACCTGGATTTAGATTGCACAGATCCACTTATATATGGATTTTTTCCCAACAACTGCAGCACTGCATGATCCGTGGTTGGTTGAATCCTCAGATGCAGAACCATAGATAGGAAGGGCCGCCTATCAAGTGATATGTGAATTTTTGACTGCATAGGGAGTCGGTGTCTCTAAGTCTTGTATTGTTGAACGGTCAACTGTCCTTTTTTCAAGAGAGAATTTCCTATTCCCAGGTAAGGAGCAGAAGGAAAGATCAGCTTATTGATCTTCAGTCATTGCACAAGCTTCATACTCATTTTCCTTCTTTATAGATGTTTCCATCAAGGTAGCTGTTTCATCAACCTTCCTAACACACATTCACGTGGACACAGATACATATAGAAACCTCCAGTGTCCTAATTCATATCATTAGCTTTCCACCGGGCCACTATTCTTTGGTGGGTTCTGAACCTCAGTTTTATCTCCTCAGCATTACAAGACTCCTGAGTCTTTGTTTTGACTTCAGTTAGCTTTTGTTTGACTTCTTAACATCTTGCCTTGTCTACCTACGTGGAAAATGTGATAACGTCAAGGGACCACTGTTGCTGAATTGAGCTCGAGTCTCTGAATCTTTCCCATCTCTGGGATTTTGATCCTTAAAATTCTAGCTGCCTTGTTATTTCTAAAGTCCAACCCTGCTCTCTCCTCAGTCCTCCAATATTGTCCTAAGATCTATTGGCTTTTCTGCCTCTTAGGAGCCATATTTGGTTTCTCATGCTTTTGATTTTCATCAATAGTTTCTAAATGACTGGATTAGATAAAGCATGTGCAGAATACTGTTCTTACTTCTATGAGTTTCTTTTCTATTTTATTTTTCTATGTCATGGCTACCTCATTAGCTTTATAATGCTCACAGTCAAATGTTGCTTATGATTTATCTGACCTTTCTAGTATGGTTTCCTAAGGTAAACTGATATAGTTGGAAGCAGAAGTCCTTACCTACTATTGAAAAATTCTGTTTTAGCTTTCTATGAATTCTTTGATTTATTTTATTTTGTCCCATCTTCCATCACTTTTTCCTACCAGAAATTCCGATTCTCACAGTTAATTTTAAAATTAAAAATTATAATTAAGCTAATATGTTAATAGTCAAGGGATTAATTTTGCTTTGAAGAAGAACACAGATTGATGAATGGAATATGGAGAATTTCTTAAGACCTTTGTCATTTCTAAGCATGGGAATCAGCCATCTGCACCGTGATAAATTAGTCAGATATGTAAGGAAGCACTCATTATAAAATCAGCATTACTCAGTAACAATCTCAAAAGTTGCTTCACTTTCCTACTCATGTTACCAATTCCCACATGTTCAATAGGAGCTTAGAATCATGAGATAGGCCATTTTCCATGTCCTATCTTAGTAACTATAATTATTGGGAAAACAAAACTATAAATAAGGATTTGCTATGAATATATTCAAACCTTTTGTTCCTAAACATCTTCTAGAAGAAGACTGAAAAGTTTGACATAGAAACACCTCTTGATAAGTAAGAAACAGTAAAATTTCTCATAATAGTTCTTTTCTGATCCCATTATGTGATTCTCAGGTTCACACAAAATTATTTTTATATGAACTTCACAAATCTTATTTTTACTATTAAATCAGTGGCCCCACTCTTTTGAAACATGGGGCAAAATAGTTGAAATTGGAACAATTTTCCAAAACCCAGGGCATATGACATATGTACCTATAGAACGCAATATTTCTGTCTGGTTCTGCGGTAGAATTTTTCATACCTGCCAGTCTAAGTTGACTATTGTTTTTACAGTGCGTTAGTAGAAATCAAATGGTAAATTCAGTCAAACAGTCATTTCATACATCAAAAAGAAAAATCAGTCAACACAACTGTCTGACTGAAATAAAGGAAGAAAACAATTCAAGGCAAACAGTTGTCCTAGGAGACTTGTATAAATGCAGTAGCGGTGTCATGTGCAGAATTAACCTTTCCCCACCTTTAACTGGAGAACATTCTGCCAGCCAATTCAGTCAGCTCAGATAAGCCTGAATTTTAATATTCCAGTCTCATCACTCTCAGTTGATGGTGACTGCGCTTCCTTCTCCTTCCCCTGTCACTCAGTGGAGAACGTCAGAGCAGGAGGACAGTGATATCGGCATACTGTAATGGCCTGCCCTGGACTCTACAGCTTCAAAGTTCTTAAGCTGACTCAGTGATCTTACAGAGTCTGGTGCAGAAGGAATATGTGAATTAAATTACAGACCGTTGACTGCCTTCTAGCACTAACATCCCTTATTTCTGGTTCTAATATATCACTAAATACTCAAGAAGAAATTTTTGAGTGTTTAGCAGAAATATGGCTCCAAAGCAGACACATTGAAAAGAAACATTGTCATCTATGATTGGTTTTAAAGTTGACTTGTCTTTTACTCATAAACAGATTTAGTGTGAATTCAGTTTTGCTAAACGTTAGAGAATCTTTTGGAGGGACGTGCCAACTCTTTTGAGTTTTTTTGCACTCTGACTTTTAAAGCAAGGTTATTTTTCAAAAAGTTTAAGGGTTACTTGAATACTATAAAGATTATTTGTATTTTTGAGTTGCCAGTTCTCTAGAACAAATTTGTGTGCTTGAAGTTCTTAACTGTAGTACCTAGATGGCACGTGGAAAGCAAGCAAAAGAGATGACTTTTCTGCTTTGAGAGACCTCTGCCTATCTTTGTAAGTAACAGGACTCATTCCTCATGAAACAATGTTCAGAAAGGAAGGAAAGGTAGTTTTCTTAGTTGAAGCTTATGATACTGAAGAGGACTCTAAGAATAGCTTCATAAAGAGGATCTGCGTAAAACAGAAGTAACCCTAGGAAACATGTATTTTCTGATGGACTCTTATCTTTGTGATGGTGAAAAGAGGATATGGCAAGGAAGTGACACTCATACTGGCGTGTTACATCAAGCTGTCTCCTGGGATGCAGGGGTAAGCACGTGGGACAATAAAAGCACTTGAGAAAGAGTCAGCTGTCAGCCATCCATCACCTAGTTTGTGAGCATACTTGTGCCGCTCCTCCTCCTTTCCTTTTGACCATTTTACTTTTCTCAGCATATTTAAAAGAAGGCAAGGTGAAAAGAGTGGGTTAACTGTCAGATCAGTCTCATTTTCTGTTTTATAGTACCTCTCCCAGTTTGAGAACAGATAGAGAGCTTCGGAATAATGGGAAAAAAAGAGTCTCTTGGATCAGTAATAGACTCTCATGATATTTGGCCAATCTTGTGCTCCTTTAGGACGCTAAATAGCAGGTGAATGTACCAACTTCTAATTCAGTAACTAATTGAGTGCTCCTTTAGATAATATACCTGGGTAAAGGGAAAAAAACCCTATTTTTCTTTACCTTGTCATAGCATTAATGGATGTTGGGGGGAGTCTGTGTTTATCTGTCTATCCATCTAGATATAGATACATATTTTGGATTTGCTAGATTTATTATTCCTGTACCTGTTTCCCCTCAGATGTATTCCCTCTCCCTTTCTTGCTCTGCTGACCCCTAGAAGCTACATACTGTTCACATGATTAGATTTAATGAGAATCCTTGATATGTAGTTGAGGAGCAGGAGGAAGGGAGAAACCAGAGTCTTTTTCTCTATCTTGATCTTGCTGGCATCTCTGGCAGGAATGTCTTCAACTCTTTGACTCCAGGTCCTAAAAAGCCTGTCAGCCAGGTGACCATAGATGCTGTCTTGACTCTTGGTGATATCACCTGTTTCCTTTGACCTCCAGCCTAAGAGAATAGTAGTCTTCTGTTGGTGATAATCTGTGGATTACACACATCCCTTATTTGGTCTCATGGCTCTTCCATGACTGGTATAACCAATTCTCTGTACTTAATTCCCTTTAATCTTGCTTGTAAAATGGTTTTCTTTCCTTGGCTAGCCCCTGGGATACAATGGATAGGGCAGTTTTTCTCATGACTAACTCACTAATCAGTGAGGATCAACCAATTCCCAGTAACATTAATATCCTAATTTTACTAACTCATTAGCTGCATTTGACTAACTGTAATATCTGAGCCATCCTTAGAGTATCTTTAAGGTAGCATGATTTGGGGGGTCTTGAGAAAGGTTGTAGGACCTTTCTACCAACTTCATCAATTCTCCTTCCAATGTCACATGTATAATCATTTCTTAGTCTCACAAAATCTGAGGGATAGAGGGGGAATTATAACTCTGCAACATAGTTTCTGGAATCAGATGCAAACATTTAAAACATTAATCACACCTGTTTTTTCTAAGACAATATGAATATTTCAAATATTTGGCCTATATGAAACTTAGTAATAAATGCAATTTATAATCAGTGTCCCTATGAGATATGCCTACTGCCACATTTAATTTTTACTAACAAGGCATTTCCCCATGCAATAACAAACATGAATCATTACACAATCGTAGGGGTACAAGTAATATCAGATTTTTCATATAAATACCATTTATTTTGGATCCAGACACAAACCACCTAGTTGGGCAAATGTACAGTGTCATCTAATAGTGGGAAACCCTTCCATTATTTTGTAGACGAGATCGGAGGCTTCTTCTATACCAGAACAAGTGAAGAGAGACTTGGTCCTCATTTGCAAAGGTCATGCCTGCCAATACTTTTTGATCAGACCAGGAATGATCCCTTTGAAGGTGGAGGGGATTCCAGAATATCATGATTTAGAATCCACTCCATAGACACAGCACGTTTAGAAATCCTTCCATACATGGGTGCCATGTTCAATTTGTAACCACTGTCCTCTGCTTCATCCTCAGTGACCTCACAATAGCTAGGGTCAGATCATCCTTGTTAGACCTTGGCACTCACTCTGTCAGCCAAGTGATATGCCAGCTTCGTAATGGACTCACTGTGAAACTGAAGCCACAGTGTAGTGTTTGCCCATTTCTGTAGTGGGACTGCTCCCATGGTGGTCAGTTTCATGTTACCAACATGATGTCAGTGAAGGCAGAGTTGGGAACAGATTTTTTTTATTATTTCCACCATACAAATTTAAGACATGTAAATAACCTCAAGAAAGAGCACAGATTATAATAAAATGCAGTATAATAATTAGGAAGTGATGAGTTTTGAATATCCGTTAGTATTGTTGTTAATAAAATTAGTTTCACAGTAAGTTTATATCATTTAAATTTTAATGATGACTGTATTTGACAACACAAAATTCCTGAAAAAGATAAGCAAGAGAATATGAGCTCTCTGTAGTACACTACCATTTGTCTTTCTCTCCTTAGATTCTCTTGGAGCCTGCCAGGCTCCTCCCGCCATGGAATTCTCCAGGCAGTAGCACTGGAGCGGGTTGCCGTTCCCTTCTCCAGGGGGTCTTCCGGACCCAGGGATGGAGCTCAGTCTCTTGCACTGCAGGCAGATGCTTTACCCTCTGAGCTACCAGGGAAGACCTGGAGTGTCCCCAGTCTCCACACAGAAAGAGCCGTTGTAAGAACTGACAGCATCGTGGTCCATGGTCCTGGGTCTGATTTCTTTAAAGAGGTGTGAAGAGGATCCTGTCTACTATGCACCTTGTCACATGGAGAGTTAAGAACTAGAACTGTGGGGCTGACTGTGCTTCTGGAGAGAAGGGAGTTAGGGTTGGAGACTGTAGGGAAGCTCATTTTTATATGCTTTTGTGAGTACAGAGCAGTAAAACACAAAATGAAAATGGATTTATCAGTAGACTATTTCACTACGTAAAATTTTGACTCAGTCACCCTACTATGAACAATGTTCCTGCTGCCCCCACTGTTTTAGGATGTCACAGAGGGCTCCCTTAGAGTGCTCCCTGACTAATGTAGATGCCAGGCACCGTAGGGGGCTCCCCAGCTGGCACTAGTGGTAAAGAACCCGCCTGTCAGAGCAGGAGACATAAGATGGACAGGTTTGATCCCTGGGTCAGGAAGCTCCCCTAAGGAGGAAATGGCAACCCACAAGAATGATAGTATCAAGAGTTAAGGGTGTAAGGAAGTGACTTAAGAGTCAAGAGGTGAACCCTTATGAATGAGATGAGTTTTCTTATAAAAGAGGCCCCACAGAGATCCCTTGTTTTTCCTGCTATGTGAGGATGCAATAAGAAGTCTACAATCCAGAAAAAGTCAGCAGCCAACCATGTTATCACTCTGATCTTTTGATGTACAACTTTCAGAACTCTGAGAAAGTTCTGTTATTTATAAGTTGTCCAATTTATAGTATTTTGTTACAGCAGCCCAAGTGGATTAAGACACCAAGTATTTGCTAAGAGTGTTTTTGGATGAGATTAAAATTTAAATCGGCATATCGAGTAAATCAGATTGCCCCCCCCCCCCAATGTGAGTGGGCCTCATTTAATCATCTGAATGCCTAAATAGAACAGAAAAGCTGACCTTCCCCTGTGAAGAGGGAATTCTGCCAA
Organism: Muntiacus reevesi; assembly: GCF_963930625.1. Lineage (NCBI taxonomy): Eukaryota > Metazoa > Chordata > Mammalia > Artiodactyla > Cervidae > Muntiacus > Muntiacus reevesi. The sequence goes on from NC_089264.1 coordinate 489,305, forward strand.
CTTGTGTCCTTTGAACTGGGACACTGACTTTGCTCCTGCCTTTAGACTCAAACTAAAACATTAGCTCTTCCTGATCTCAAGCCTGCTAGTTTTTAGAATGGAACATCATCATTGGCTTTCCTGATTCTCAGAATTGTGGACTTAGGCTTGAGTCTTCAGCTCTGACTTACCACCCTGCAAATACTGAGACTTCTGCATCTCTCTAATCATGGGAGCTAATTCCCTGTAATGAATGTGTTTGTGTACAAATATATACATATATTGTTATAAACACACATATATACATATTTATGCCCTATTGGTCCCATTTCTCTCGAGAACTCTAATGCATTGCCTGATATTCTTAATTTTGACTCTGTTGACCTCAGCACTCTATTATGGAACATGGTATAATTTTTATTTAGCAGTAATTACCTTATTGAATACATTTTTGAAGTAGGAGGAAAGATATTTTCTTTTTTGCAGCAATACAGATTTTTCTTTTTTGCTATAGATGTAGATCCCAATGATTATTTCAATTAGCTGATTTAGTATTGATGAAAATGATGGAGAATATTTTTAAACCAAATTCCAATTACATAATCATAAACCTTCACACTTAATTAATCATAGTTTACATGTTTGGAAAATTGAATCACTCTTAAGGAGCCTAAGTAGTTATTTATGTATACTATAGAAAATTACAGAGGCAGGAAATTTGTTGATACTCCTTTTAAGGTTCTTTTGAATTTCCAAAATATTTTATAAGGTTTAGGTTACTTTGAAGTAGGATTCGCATTTATAAAGAAGTAATCAAAGTTGAAAGAAGGAGCACAAAACTAAAAGTCAAGTCTCTTAGAAACTAACCTTGACTCTGACAATGATTAGCTTTTAACTAGTTCACAGCAGTGGATCTCACTTTCATTATGTATGAGTACTGGTAATAATCAGATAATATGTATGCTCTTAGTATTATTTCATCTATAGGCAACAGTGTGAGATAAGTTTCTTTGTTCTGACTCATCTAAACTCATCTTACTGACTTGGGTTTTTCTCATCCTACTTCTATGACCACAGAATGACTCCCTCCTCTGGCCAGACTGCACTAGGGAAAAACAAATCTGATATTCATCTGTCATGAGTTTAAATAATTTAAAAGGGATTCAAGTGTGATTGACTCTGTGTTGCTGCATTTGTTTTGCATTTTAACAAGACCGACATTTTTAGCTAAATGAATGAAACTCAAAAGTGGAATTTCAGATGACAGTATAGTTTGGGACAGAAGTTTTCTTAGCCATTTGAAGAGCTTTCAGGGTGATTGTTTATTTGGCTTACCTATAATATTGAGAGAAGAATGTACAAGTCAGGATTGGCCAAGAGATAGAGGAACTGCTGCCAACCATACTTCATTAATTTTTAATCAAGTATTATGTACTAGGCATTGTGCCGGTTCATAGGTATGTAGGGTTAGCGAAGATGGTGCATAGAACTTATTAACTACTTGTGCTTACTTGTGACCATGAAATCTACAAACTTAGAGAAATATTGAAGACCCCAGGCCCACAATGCCCTACATCGCATAACAGTCATCTATTCTTACTTGATAGAGTTTGAAACACTGTTAAAAGCTGGAGGAAAGATTAGAACAATTCTTCATATCTTACTTCAGCCCTGAAATAACCTCCACATTTTCTCCTGTATCTATCTTTCTTTCTTTTTTTTTTTTTTTGTCCTGTTTTGCTTTAAGGAAGAAAGGGCACTTAAAACAGTAAACAGGGTGATTGAGATAGAGACAAGTAAAAAAATAGTATCAATGCATTTTGATAATTGATCCCTCAAATTGTACAAATAGTATGAGATAATTGTATAATTAAATTGTAAAATTGTATAAACGTGTATGAGATTAAGTTTAATTGAAAAGAGTGTTACTGAAAATGATTAAATACCAGTTAGCAATATTTATCTGCTACTATTCAAAGTCACAAGCTGGACACTAATAGTAATGCTCAAATTTATAATCAACAGTAAGTAATAAATAGACTAGCAAAAATTCTTTTATAGGACTTCTATAGCCTCTTAAATTAATTCACCAAAACTCAAATACTGTCCTTGATAGCATTGGAGATGAAAGCTTTACTTTTTAATGGGAAATCTGCATCTCATTGTAAAAATGGAACACTTCATTCCTGGTCTATACATATTTTCAGAAACAGTAGTTTTTGGATTGCCAAATACTTCACATAAAGACAGTCTTGAAAATTCATTTCAGGCATAAGACACCTATATATATAGAAAGAGGACTATTAAAATGAAATAACCACTTCCTGGGACCAAAAGGTTATAATGATGAAAACTCTTCAAAGTGATACCTTTTGCCTTATGTTTTGCAATCCTAAGCCTGCAAGTACAAAAAAAAGATTGAAGAGTGAGAAATAGATACAGTTTATGATGATTATTGATATAATTGCAGTTCCTGGTACTACTTGGGTCAACTATCAAGGAGCAGGGAGAATTTCGGCAGTAAAACAGTCTTATCAGATTTATCAAATTTTTTCTTAAACTTGATCATTAGTGTCTCCTACATGCAACCATTATTACATTTTTCCTTTTGACATTTTCCTGCTTTGCTAAGAAAGAAAATATATATTAGACTGGTAATATAGAGCCTCAAGTTTTGGTTCCAAGTTTGTGATTTGGAATAAGTCCTGTATCTTATATAAGCCTTCTATTGTAAAAGTAAAACTTCCATTTCCAAAGTTTTAGAGAACAATATTTACAGTGGGTTTAAGTTTATGAAGATTTTTTAAAAGTCCTATATAAGAATTCCCTCTAGATTTGATTATATTGACATTTGATTATAAATTTAGAAGGTGGATCATGACCCCAGTTACCAGTGCTGGGTACTTTCTACAACACCAAGATATCTCTCACCTTGAAGATCAAAAAAGTAAAGTGTGTTCAATTCAGATTGATCTGATCTGACACCTTGGTGTTGAGACTCAGGCTAACTAACATTTGTTAATGAATGTAAGCTGTCTCTCAGAAATGTGAGTAGATCCGTTGGTATTTAGATTGAGTTTAAAGTCAACCAGTTGGAATATATATTTCACAAAGTTACATGTGTTTGTAGATCAAATGATCCTGGGATTTCTGTGACTTTGTTGTGAAATGCCTAACTGATAGAGCCTCAGAAATTACCTGTAGTTTGTGTAGGAGAACATAAGGACAATGTGGCAGATGTGGCTAATGGACTGATAATGAAAAGTCATACTTTCCTGAGCTTGTTTGCAGAGAGATGGGGCCCTGTGGCTGCTTCCCCCTAAAATGAATGTAAATGAGAGCAACACACACATCTTCAGGGCCAAAGCAGTTAAGGACAGATGCACCTTTCCTAAGGTCTCTTTTCTCCAAATACACAGTGAGAGGATCCCAAAGACTGAGCCGAGGACAGGATTTCTGAAGGCCGTTAAATGAGGAAACCCCACCTGGCCATTCAAGTGTCAGAAATAACATCTGTTGTGTGAAGGCACTAAACTGTGGAGAGTTGCTGGCCGTACTGAATTATTACCAGACCTTCCTAATACAGAATTTGATTTTTTTTCTTTTCTTTCTTTTTTTTTTTCTTTGCTAGTGATAGCACTAACTCAAAGATATTTAAGGGCTGAGGAAGAATGATGCCATCAGTTTGTTTGCAGTCTCTCAGTTTATATGGTTTACATTTATGTTTTTGTCCTGTTTATGCTGTTTGTCCCTACTGGGGAGTTGAGGGGCACAAATCCATAAAAACTTTACTGGAGAAACCGAGGGTTTAGGGGACTTCCTTAGAACACATTGCCAGTGAGTGTCACAGTGCAGTGGAGATTTGTAACTCAGGCAAATGGATCCAAAGCCCACACTTTTCCAAAGTTCTTCAGCCTGAAAAAGCCTACAAGTTAGTTAATCCAAGAGATCCATGGTGGTACAGATGCAGTCTTAAGGTCCAACTATGTCCTTCTTTTGCAAGTTTTATTGAGGTGTATTCTATGTAGAGGAAAGTACAAATATCATGAATGTTTCATTTCAAAGACTGTGACAAATAAAGCACAACTGTGCACCCATCATGCAGATGAAGGCGGAGCCCTCCATACCCCCTGCACTAGTTCCTTTCAGCAGCTCCTCGCCTCCTTTAACCTAGAGACTAGTTTGACTGCATTGCATTTTATATAAATTTGGTAATATAGTGTGTATTCTTTGGTGTCTGGCTCTTTTTTTTTTTTTTTTTTTTTTTTTTTTTTTTTTTTTGGCTGATTAGCGTATTTAAGAAAGCCTCACTGTTGGGTGAAGTGAAGATGATTCTTTTTCATTGCTTGTGTTTTCTTCTTGTTTGTGTAAATCACAATCTGTTAATCCATCCTTCTACTCACGGGCACTTGGGTAGTCTTCACTTTGGGTTTATTGGAAATAATCATACTCAGTGAGTCCCACATTTTCCCAAGGGAGCACACAAGTGACAGGACCAGAGGGCGCAGTGTCTCCTGCTTGCCGCCTCCCCTGCATCCCAGCCCTTCACGTTTCGCTGGTCGGACTCTTAAAGGAAAGGGAACCAGAGGACCCTTGGCATCCACCTTCTATCTGATTTTACACTGTGTGTTTTGGTATTTTTACTCCTTGGATACTCTGTATAGGTTTACCTTTTTGAGTATGCTGAATGTAGGAAGTCTAATTTTAATTTATTCTTTATATAAAATATTAAAACAATTAATAAACATTTCAAAGTTGAAAATATCAATTTAGTATACAGAAAAGATCATTGGACTTTGAATTCTGGAAAAGTAGATTTAATTTCTATCTCAGGGACTTTGTTTCAAAAAAACCATCTTCAAGACTAAAATTTGCAATCTGCGTGATGGAGCTATATTCCTGCTGCAGAAACTTTTTCTTGTGCAGATGTTACATTTGTGAATGCCTTTGGTAATCCTAAGGGCAGTACACAAATATTGGTCATTATTAGGGATAAACTTGCAAAGAAAGTGGGTGCTAAGTCTGAGTGTTCATAATAGCTGAAACAAATCTAAGGTCGAATTTGTTGAGATTTTCTTCATTTAATTTTCTTTTCTGTGTGTGTGTGTGTGTGTGTATGAATGTACTTTTAGGTCTACTTTTATTTACTTAGACAAGAGAGTGAAAGAAAAAGAGAGAAGGGAACGCTATCCAGGAAAAATGAAGCTTAAAATTCTTGCCACAAACTAGACAGGCTCCCCACAGAGTGAGGTGTTACGGTTATGGACATCCGTTGCCCCCTCTCTTGGGACTCATAAACTGGCTAGATGTCCTCCAATTTCTACCCCAGACATAAAACAGCTCGGGTGCATTGTCAGCAGTGATTACACCCTCCCCAAGGGACCTGAAGTTTCAAGCACCCACTCCTAATCTCCCTGCTACAACAGAAGTCCCCTGCAATCAGACAAATTTGTAGGTCAATGAGTTGAAAATTGGTTGTCTTTAACTTTCTGATTTTTAAATACATTTTGTACAAATTGGTTCCAAGGAAAAATAGGATGGGATGGTGAAAAACAAGAGCTGCCACCTTGCATTAATATTCACAATATTGTCGTCTACTTACTTTTGGTTTCTGGATTAATGTAGCTCTGACTTGGCTCCTGTCTCTGTCAGTAATAAAAAGATAATAAAATGGGTAAATGGAAACCAGAGAATTTGCAAGCTGTATGATAAGTGTGGTTTTTCATGTTTAAAAAAAAATGTTCATCTGGGAACAAACTAACTTAAAGATTTTAAAAGCCAATTTCAGCTTAGCGGCTGGGGCTTGTTTGAAATCTTAACCACTGACTGAGGTGTGACACTTACATTTGATACAGTAAATCTTGTCGACTGTTATTTTAAAGGACTGAAATGTGCTTTTATTGCAAAATCGTCTCAGATAAAAAATACATTTTTACAATCTCACTCTGTCATAAACTTTCATGTCAGGTTTTGGCTCCGCAATGCATGCGGGGGAAGCATTATACAGAAATAAGAAGGAGACATGTATAATATTTTATTTTCCATTTTAAGAGAGGAACAGAGATGGTCTTATACCATTCTTGTTATCAAAATACTAAATATTACATACTTGATCGGAAATGATCTGTAAGCATATCTCAAGTCATAAGACTATTGCTTATTGTTGCAGAATCGTTTTCTTAGTTTGATATACTATAATGCCATATATATAAGAAGTTCTGTGAAATGTGTTTATACTTTCTCTCACTTATCATATTTCCTGAAATAATTATTAAAAACTCCAGGCCAAAATTCTACAGGAGAGGGGAGCTTGATTTATATGATTCTCACACTAACATTTCAAAAAATTGAGTTTCTCAAAAAAAGTTTTCAATGAATTGTGTTGTAATTACTTAAACTGTAGATTTCTCACTATTATAAGTCCTATGATTTCAAGTTTAAAAGTACTTGAAAAGATTCCATTTATATGAATAAAACGTCTACTCAAGTCTGTGTTTGAGAATGGAAGGATACAAATTTGAAATGACATTGATTAGCACAACCATTGGCATATTTGTCAATAGATATCAATGATAGAAAACAAACTGGCAAGCAGTTTTTGTCTCAGGGCCATTTCTTTTTAGAATATATTATTTGTTTATTGACCTTAGAAATCTGGGCACACATTAAAGCTTTTAAACATAAAATAATGATGGTGGGAAAATTAATTACAAGGCATTGCTCACATGTTTCAAAAGACCAAAATGCTATAATTCTCAAAGAGAAGTCCTCTGCCCTTAGCCTTAGGATTTTAGGGCTTCAGTGTATTTATATATAGGCATACCTCAGAGATTCTGTAGGTTCAGTTCCAGACCACTGCAGTAAAGCAAATATGATAAAGTGAGTCACATGAATTTTTTTGGTCTCTTGAGTGCACAAAAAAGTTATGCTTACACTATACTGTAGTCTAGTGTGCAACAGTATTATGTCTAAAAAAGTACATACCTCAGTTGAAAATACTTTATTGCTAAAAAATGCTAACCATCATTTGACAACGCAGTCTTGCCACAAACCTTCAATATGTGAAAACCACAATGTATGTGAAGCTTGATAAACTAAGCACAGTCAAATGAGGTATGCTTGTATCTGTATATTCACAAATAAAGAGGGTTGTTCATATTGTTCCTTCCCTTACACTGGCACTAGAAAATGCTCTTAGGGTAATTCAAACAGGATAAGGAATGTTAAAGTGCTTTGCAAGCTAAGAAAAAAAAAAAAAGCTTTGACTCCTGTGCCACCCCCGTGAGTTTGGTATACTCTTCACATCTGTTGACTTTTAGAATGACTTTTGTGATTATTTTTGCTTGACATGAGAGTCTCAAGTGAGCTGTGATTTCCACTTGATATGTGGGTGTTGAGCGCTTCCTTGGTGGCCCAGCAGTGAAGAACCCACTGATAATGCAGGAGACACGGCAGGAGCTGAAGGTTCAGTCCCTGGGTCGGGAAGATCTCCTGGAGAAGGAAATGACAGCACAATCCAGTGTACTTGCCTGAAAAATCCCATGGGCAGAGGAACCTGGTGGTATCTCTAAACAGTTCAACATGACTTAGCGACTAAATAGCAACAACAGCAGCAGAGGCCAACTCGTTCATAAGATTTCTGACACCAGATGTCTGGGATTTTTCCCACGCTGAATCTCCAACACCAGCTTGATATCCTTTATTCAGTTCTGACACTAACCAGCGGTAGCATAGAGGCTGCTGGTTAAGGGTTGTGAGACTGCCCCTCCCCCAACCCCTAACTTCAGATACTAATCACTAGTAGTAGATCCTCGGGTTGCCTAAAATTTCTGACCAACTTGGCTGCAAATTGGAGGTTCCCACAGTACCCTCCCTGGATTCAGTAATTTGATCGAGCAGCTCATAGAGCTCAGGAAAACAGTTCACTGATTTTATATTTTATAAAGGTTACAAATGAAAAGCTGGATGAAGAGATACATAGGATGAGGTCTGGAAAGGTCTTGAGTGCAAGAGTCTACCTTTTATAATTGAAATGCGCTGTCCTCCAGGCACGTAGGTGTGTTCACTAACGGGGAAATACTCTGAACCCAGTACTTTTAGGGTTTTTATGGAGGATTCCTAATGTTAGCATGATCACAAACTGCACTTCCAACCTTTTCCCCTCCTGGAGAATAGAAGATGGGACCAAAAGTCCCAAAGTTCTGCTCCCAGCTTGCTCTTTCTGGTGACCATCCTCCATCCAAGAGAACAGAAAGATATTCCTATCACCTAGGAAATCACAGAGGACTTAGGAGCTCTGTGTCAGATGGTCCCATCACTCAGTAAATTAACGAAAGTCTCAAGAGCTTTGTGTCAGGAACTTGGGTCAAAGAGTAATGATAGTATCTCCCTCTACAAGTCCAAGAGATCTGTGTCAGACACTCGGGCCCTGACCAATATATATGCATATATATAATGTTTGTTTCTTATTTTACAGAGGGTCTACACTGCTGAAGAATGAGACAGCTAGGCTTTTAATCTAGGCTTCCATGATAAACTCAGGGCACTGAGTTTTCTATCACATTAAAAATTCTAAGGAGATACTAGCATCATTAAAATCTTATTTAATTATACTTTTTATTAAGACGTGTTAATGTGGTTACCGAGTGCTGCTGGATTGTTAATAAATAATCTTTCCAACAAGAATTTTATGATCATGATATACTAAATAGAAAAGCTCTTTAGATTTATCCATGTTATGATTTTGAAAAGTAGTCAAGTTAGGTATTTCTGATGTCAGAAACCCAGTAAGAGTAAGCTGCTGAATTCAAGTTAGTAAAGATATTGAGCCATTTCTTATCTGTATGAACAGCAAGAATCTGAAAGCATAATTCCAGCAAATACACTCTTTGAGAATCAGCCCATATGTCACTAGAAGTCTTAATATTTAAGGTGAACTAGAAAATAAGACCAGAAAGATTTCATTTACTTCCAATCTAATTCAACAAACACTTATTGAACTCTTATTAAAGGAAGGTTCTGTTTCAGAGACTGTGCATATATAGATGAATAAAACGAAAACAAACAGAAAAAGCCGACTCTTGCCGACCTCATCCGCAGCGTTTATGGTGGTTGAGCTTGCGCTACGTAAAGCCTGTTTCCTCTGGTCTGCCTTACTTAGACCAGGACAGAGACTCTGGGTACCTGCATGTTCCCAGTGAAGATTAAGACCTCTGCAGGAAGAGTCGACAATGATTTGCGGACCTGCTCAATCATTTCCTGCTGATTGCTATTGAAATTCCTTGGAGACTGACACTGGCTTACACATAGCTATCGCTATAGTCCCTACACACTTGTTGCTCAAAGTATGGCCTGTGGGCTAACAGTGTTTGAGTCTACTTGAAAAGTATAGATGACAACTTTTCTCTGTTTGGTAGAATTCACCTGTAAAAGCTATCTAGTCTTGGCATTTTGTTTTGGGTGCAGTTTTTAAATTATCTGTTCTGTTTCATTACTGGCAATTGGCCTGTTCCTATTTTGTATTTCTTCCTGACTCAGACTTGGGAAAATGTGCTTTTCTAAGAATTAGTTCAGCACAGAGGGCCTTGAGACAACTCAAACTCTTTATTTAGTACTGAATTATGATTGGGTAAGTGTGTATGTTTCATGCTTAAGTGATTTTTATCCCACTTGTGTGTTCTTTTGGAGTTTAGATACCTAAATGTATTAATGCAGACCAGGTTATGTCCTGTACATTCTAGGTAAGCATTGTGATGTGTGTTTACTGAAAATGCCCAGTGCAGTCAGTGAGTTAGAATGCTGTCTCCTGCAGTAGCTGGTCTCTGTTAGGGTTCCATAACCAGTCCCAGCTGCAGCTTCTCTCAGAGTCACTCTGTCTGACGCTTCTGGAGACGCCGTGTGGAAACAGAGCTTCGGGCGCTGAGCTGTGTCTCCTGTGCGTCGTGGGCTCAGTTTTGTCCAGCTCTCTGTGGCCCCGTGGAGCGCTGAGTTTCACATGGTCTCAGTCCTTCCTCCTCAGATCGAGTGTGTTGTTTTATTTAAGATCGATGAAACATATCTCATTCCTGTCATCTATTATTTCCATTATGTAAGATACTTGAAATTTCACTTTTGTATTTCCTCCCGCAAGTGGTTAATTCTATATTTATGTATGCATTAACTTCTGAAAGATTTGCCTTCTTACAACTAGAATACAAGTCCCATGTATTTAGAGAACATTCGCTTTGTTAACCATTATGCACCAGTTCCAAAAACTTGACTCAACCTATAGTAGTTATTAAAACATATTTATTAAAAAAAAATTTTTTTTAAACATATTTATTGAATAAATAAGTACATTCCCATACTGTCAAATACCTTTAAGCCTCTTTTAGGAGTAGATTACTTATCATATTATGAATGATTTAGTTCAAAGCCCTTCTACATGTTCCTCTGTTTTTCTCTTTAAAATGCTGTCTTTATAAAATGTTGCAAATTTTACTGCTTCTCTAGGCTGATATGATCCTCTGAGTTTCATTTTTCCATTTTAGATAATTTCTACACTAATTAGAAAGCAATGAAAAACATACTATTATTTTTAGTCTCTAAAGCATGAGACTGTAGTGCATTTGTTCTTCCACTATAGTTATTTTTAAAATAAAAGGCAGTGTTTCAGTTTCATAGGTTTCTCTTAACTGCCTGGTGAATGCAGTCATTCTTTTGGGAGGTACTTTCTGACATATACTTGGAGAGTAGAGTATAAGAGCCTGTCTTTAAAAACTCACTGTCCAATAGAATATAAAAATCTTAAGGGGTGTGCCAACAGCCCCTAAAGATCAACAGAAAATCCTGAATCCAGTAAAGCTAAATTTATTTGACATATTGCAATAAGGGAAAATACACTATAGCTGTCACACTCTTGGTAACATCTCTGAAGGGGAAAACCGGGGAGGTGGGGAATAGTTGCATGGTTTTAGAATTTTAGAGAGTAATTTTCAGGTGAATCTTGCAAGAGAGGGAACCAGCTGGGACCGGGCAGAGTTTATGCTGTAACTGCTTTGGGTTGGCATGTACAGGGAAGTGAGGGTTTTGAAGTGCGGTGTGACAAGTAAGTCTCGTCTCCACAAGTCAACTGCTCTTATTTGCTCAGCCTTCTCTTCTAGGAGGGAGTATTCCCTGGAGCAAAAACCTAATTTTACTTTGCTTATTCTCAGTATTGTTTAACATAGTCAGAGGAAGTTTGCTCAGTCTCTGTATTGTTTAACACAGGAAGAGAAAATTATTTTGGCATCAGGTTTCAGTCCTTCGTTTTTGTGATTTATCAGCTTTGGCTGAAGAAGACTATTATCATCTGATCACATGATAAATTATATATGTATCACTGTTTGAGCTATCCAGCTCTTTGGGAAAGACCCTGATGCTGAGAAGGACTGAGTACCGGAGGAGTAGGAGACCAGAGAGGATGAGACAGTTGAACGGCGTCACCAGTTCAAGGAGTCTGAGCAGACTCTGGGCGATAGTGAAGAGCAGGGAAGCATTCTGCGGTCCTTCAGGGCACAAAGAGTAGGACATGATTGAACGACTAAACACCAGCAGCACTGTTTGATGTTATGGCTGCATATAAAGTTTCTGATAATAATCACTGCAGCTGTTTAAGATTTTCTTCTCTATTGGGGGGCAGGTAATTTATTATATACATATTGTTTGATGGAATTGCAGCCATGAAACAATATTTAAGACTGAAGATTAAACAATTGAGCACTACAACACAGACACATACTAATATGAATTATTATCATCAGAACTGTGGTTCACTTCTAAGCCAGAAATAGTCCTCATTCTTGAGAATAGATCAAATCCCACACCCACATTATCTCAAATTATGTATGGGTATTTCTTGTGTTTGTCCAGTTTTGGCATCAGGGTAAATTGAAATAATAGAATGAGTTGAGAAGTATTCTGTCCTCTTCTGTTTTTTAGAAGACTGTGTAAGGAATTGGTCGTGTTTTCATTAACTGTTTGACCATAAAATTCTTTGGAATTCAGCCTCAAAGCAATCTGTACACTGCATTTTTAAAAAATTGTTCATCAACTCACAAATCTACAAGTTATCTGAAAAGTTTATCTGTAAAACTCTACCTTTCCGTAGCTTCATCACATACTATGGATATTACCTTAGCACTTTATGGAGCAGTGTCACATACAAAACAAATCCCCTCTTCTTTTTCCTGAATGTAAAGTATTGTTGATTTGTTACATTGAACTCATAGTGAGCAGCACTATAAGTCATGCTTGAATGAAGCTTATCTAACACACCTTTTTTCCTAAGAAGCACATCACAGCCGTCTTGTGCTGGTAGACAGCACTTCACTACAGTTGAGGCCATTTAAAATAGCAAAATCACAAAAAAAGCACGAGAACATGAAAAACTTGACACTAAGTATACGTCAGAAAAGAAACTTGTTCCGTGTGAGAGCTGAAATGACAGGGCAGTGTGTTGCCTGATTTGACCTCAGTTAGAACATGTTTTGGGTGACTCAGATGATTCATTACTTTTTATATAAGTTTGTAAATGACTGTGAACTTGCGCTGAGTGTCCGTTTGGGGGGTTACAAACACATTTTGCAAGTCGTCAAATTTGCAAATGCAGAATCCATGAAGAATGGATCCGTACGTTAGTATGCTCAATAGTGTCCTACATTTCTCCAAGGCTCTCTTCATTGTTCCTCATTCTTATTTTTTTTCTGCTCTCAGATTCTGTGATCTCTATCAACCTGTCTTCGTGTTTACTGGTTTATTCTTCTCCTAACTCCCATTTCCTGTTGACCCCTGAAGCAGAATTTTTGTTTGGTTATTGGGCTTTTTGAACTCCAAAGTTTCCTTTTGGTTCAACTTATCATTTCTATTTTTCATTGATCTTTTCTAATAGATGAGACATTATCATCATATCTTCCTTTAATTCTGTAAGTGTGACTTTCTTTAGTTCTTTGAAGGTGTTTGTAATAGCTACTTTAGAGTTTCTCTCCTCAAAGTACATTTGGGCTCTCTAAAATGCAGTTTCCTTTGCCTGTTCTTTTAAATCCTGAAACTATGCTTTCTTGTTTATTTGCCTTTCTCATAGTTGGTACTTTTTTAGTTCCAAACTGGATATTTGATAATACATTGTAGCAGTTCTGATACTAACTCCCTATTTCTAGGGCTATCATTGTTAACTAGTCTACTTGTTTGTTGGCATTTATTTTCTAGTTAGTTGCTTGTTTTAGCTGAGTGAAATTAGTTTTTCCCCAAATGTGCAACCCTTAATGTTGAGCTTAGAGAGTGCAGGCTTGAGTATGACTCCTCCTACCCCACTGGGTTAAAATGGTTTTATCTCTGTCCTCTTTGATTATCTTTTCAGTGAACTCCCTTTGAGGATACTGCTTTAGTTGCAGATGGCATATCTGCATTGGTATCAGATGCCACAGTTAGCCTATGCTAATTTCTAGCTGATTGCTCTATTGTTTTGACAACACCCTGGTAAATAAATTACTCTGAAGTCTGATCTGATTCTGCCTGAACAGAAACAATCTGATTCCAGTGCTTCTACAACTTCTGTAGGAGTTGTCTTTGAGGTCACATTTTAAGGCTTCCGCCACCCCCAGGAGGACCCTGCTACTTCTTTCCTCAGTTATTTCTACTAACCTTCTAGCTGTTCTGCCTTTTCTCGTATTGCTGTTACAGAGCTATAAGCCCCAACTAATTTACTTATCACCAAAATCACCACTGGTGATTCCAGTGTCCTTAGGCTTGAACTTCTCCACACTCCATTCAATATAAGATGAGTCCTCTTAAGGAGAAGTATGGAGAGCTCTGTGCTTTTAGGCTTCCTCTTCTTCCCGGGCAGAATGTACCTGCTACTGCTTCAGAGTTTAAGGTGAGGACAGCACCCTGTTTCTCTTGCAGAGACACCCATGTTCTATGAGCAGAGTTCTAGGCAAAGATACTGTATGGTCGTCTTGGCTTTCTCCTCCTAACATGGAACCTCAGCTATACTCGTGAACTAAGACGAGGATGCTTAAGGTCTAGTATTCTCAGCCTGTCATGGCTGCTGTGGAACTTTTGTCCTACAACAAGGCCCAGGTAGAGGAAGAGAGCCTCTACCTTCTCAGTCATTTTTGCCTGAAATAGAGCTTTAGCCACATGAAGCTGGGAGAGGAAGGGATGAGAAATAGGTGGTCTGCTCCTCTTGGCAGATACCATAACCCTAGGCTTGGACTGTCATGAAAGACTTACTCCATCTTCTTAACTTCCCAAGCCTAGATTAGACCTCCTGTCACTATACCTGGGAAAGGAAGGGGGCAAGGCATGGTTCAGATGGCACTGACTCTGTTCTTCTAAAAGTTAGCAGGTTTTCTTGAATAAGTATTTCTCCATTTGTTATATGACCTTAGGATGGCTTCCAGACATATTTAAATTGTTTTCCATACTTTGATCATTTGTTTTTTATTGGGAAGAGGATCCACAGAGTTCCTCACATCCCTATTCTAGAAGTGCTTCTGACTTGACTTTTCTGGGATGTGTCACTGTTTATAACATCTTTGCATGAAAAGTTCCCTTGATATCTCTAATTTTCTTGAAGAGATCTCTAGTCTTTCCCATTCTATTGTTTTCCTCTATTTATTTGCATTGATCACTGAGGAAGGTTTTCTTATCTCTCCTTGCTATTCTTTGGAATTCTGTATTCAAATGGGGATATCTTTCCTTTTCTCCTTTGTCTTTCACTTCTTTTCATAGCTGTTTGTAAGGCCTTCCTAGACAGCCATTTTGCCTTTTGCGTTTTTCTCTTGTTGATGTTCTTGATCACTGCCTTCCCTGCAATGTCACAGACCTCTATCCATAGTTCTACAGCCACTATCAGATCGAATCCCTTGAATCTATTTGTCACTTCCACTATATAATTCTAAGGGATTTTATTTAGGTCACACCTGGATGGTCTAGTGGTTTTTCCTACTTTGTCCAATTTCAGTCTGAACTTGGCAATAAGGAGTTCATGATCTGTGCCAGAGTCAGCTGCTGGTCTTGTTTTTGCTGACTGTATAGAGCTTCTCCATCTTTGGCTGTGAAGAATATAATCAGTCTGATTTTGGTATTGACCATCTGGTGAAGTCCATGGGTAGAGGCTTCTCTTGTGTTGTTTGAAGAGGGTGTTTGCTCTGACCAGTGTGTTCTCTTGGCAAAGCTCTGTTAGCCTTTGCCCTGTTTCATTCTGTACTCCAAGGCCAAATTAGCCCAGAGACTTTGAAAGATGGGGCCTGACTGTTCTCTAATTGTGATATACATCTATCATCACCGTGGTGGTTTGTGAACTTGATAACAGCTGTGAAGTTTGGCACTTCCTCACAGTTAATACATGCCGGTATCTGAAATTTGTTTGTTCTGTTGTGGGATAGGCATTATTTAATTAAATAACTGTAATGTATGGATGTGAGAGTTGGACTGTAAAGAAAGTTGAGTGCAGAAGAACTGATGCTTTTGAACTGTGGTGTTGGAGAAGACTCTTGAGAGTCCCTTGGACTGCAAGGAGATCCAACCAGTCCATCCTAAAGGAGATCAGTCCTGGGTGTCCTTTGGAAGGACTGATGTTGAAGCTGAAACGCCAATACTTTGGCCACCTCATGCGAAGAGCTGACTCATTTGAAAAGACCCTGATGCTGGGAAAGACTGAGGGCAGGAGGAGAAGGGGACGACAGAGGATGAGATGGTTGGATGGCATCACCAACTCGATGGACATGGGTTGGGGTGGACTCTGGGAGTTGGTGATGGACAGGGAGGCCTGGCGTGCTGCAGTCCATGGGATTGCAAAGAATCGGACATGACTGAGCGACTGAACTGAACTGAACTGAACTGAAATTCATGCATGAGCAAACTGTTCAGAGTGAGAACTGCCTGTATAGCATATGTTGAGTAATGTCCCATGGTAAGAAACAAATACCTAGAGGCCTGTAGGATGAGAATTTGTATCTTGTTATGAGGAAGTCTTTCTCTAAGCGGAGTGTGAAATTGAGATATAAAGAAAAAAGAGAGTTGCTTTGACTTCAGAAAAATGAAAGAATTCTGCATAGCAAAAGGCAACCCAAATAGAGTTAAAGATAACCGGCAAACTTGGAAACATAAACATTTGATGATGTCTTTGGCCAGCAATTCCCTTTTTTCACCATAGAATGAGGGGGAAATCTCAGTGAGCCAAACCTCATGAATCAATAGATAAGAGGTTAGACTAAATTTCTCATATGGTGTGGATTTAATTTTATGGAATGCAAAGTATCTTCCTGTAGGAAACACGGAGTATTAGCAGTCTTATCCAAATCCTTAGCAGTGCACGCAGGTAAACCTTGCGTAACTGTGTGATGGGTGAGTCTCTTTTCTGTTCTATAAGAGAGAGAGAACAATGAGCAGAATGTGTGTTTCTCCAGGGCCGAATTCTAGTATTGTCTCTGGACCACTGAGCTTTTCAAAAAATCGAAACGCACAGTCTCTCGCCAATCACTCTGAAACAATCAAGAGGGAAAGAAATGGAAAGGTTGATGAACTTGCCAGTCACCGTTGTGGTCCTGACTCCTGAAAATAGTGATGATGGGGAGGATGAGATGTCACATATCTGAAACTTACAGGGCATGAAGATTCAGATGTCCAGGGTGTAGATTCACATGGAGTAGGGAAGAATGCCTCTCATAACCTACCTCAGCTGAATTACTTATTGGGAATTGTTGATTAAGAAATGAGAGGATACAGGCAGGAGCAACTCCTGAAATAGTGCCTAAATAACTCAAATATTCCTAAGGAATCCTACGGACAACTGTGTCAGAGAGGAACTGACAAATGGAATATAATAAGCACAGAGATCATGCCCTTGTCAGCTAGCATACGGAGAGCATTACTGATCCTCAGCAAATTGCCGGGAGCCAACACACGAGACCCTACCCCTAAAGAGGCCATAGGGGAGAAAACCTGACGGGCAAGGCGAATCAGGTTTTCAGGGGTTTTGGAAAGCTGCCCCCGGCTCTCACCTTAAAGATGATATCTGTCTTTCTGATGCCTGCCTCAATGGACTACTCCCTAATTTCTCTGACACAGGCAGGAAGGCCTTCCCCGATCTCTTCCCAAATAAGAATCAATTTAGAATTTTAATCAATAAGTTTCCCAGGTGGTGGTATTTTATGAGATTATTTAGGGTGAAAGGAGTGTTTTAATTTAAACTCCTTTGCTGGTATTTTAGTTTGTTTGGCAAATGCGTTTAGGTCCTTGGTACTAATATGCATGATTGCTTATAATATCCTAATCATAAAACAGCATAAAGAACCTGATCACCTAAAGTCTTTAGTAGGCACAGAGCCCTTCGGGGGTGAGGAAGCCCTATGAGAGAACATAAAAATATTATTCTAAAAGTGGTTATAGTTAAAGATTTAGAAAAATAAGAGTTTAAATTTGTTAATTTTAACCAGGAATGCTAAACAGGGGCTGCCTCACTGGAGCTGCAGAGTCTTTGTGTGGTAAACCTTTTAGATAAATTTAACTGATAACTTCTGCAAAAGGATTGACCTTTGTGTTCATTAAAGAATAGATTACGGAAAACAGCTTTGCATTCACCTAGGTCATAAAATGTCAATAGGCCCCAAGGCCAGAAGATAATGTACAAGACCCTCATAAACAAAGAAGTATGCAGAAAACACCCTGGTTTCGTGAAGGACAAGCTGACGTAATGTTAAACTATCTTCCCCTTAGAAATGTACAAACTTAGGGTATAAAAGCTATGGTAAAAAATAAAGCATTGCCAGACTCTTCCAGACTCTCTGCATCCCCGTCTGGTCATATTCTCTCTCTCTCTCTCTCTCTCTCTCTCTCTCTCTCTCTCTCTGTCTCTCTCTCTCTCTCTCTCTCTCTCTCTCGCAGACTTGGCCCTATCAATGCTAGTCTCACGTCTCCTCTCTCTCTCGCCGACGCCGTTCATCCTGAGGGTATCCCCTGGATCCTGCCGAGGCTGGACCCCGGCAGCAAATCATTACTGATCCTCAGAAAAATGTAATGTGACTGGGCTTAAAACCTGGTTGGAATTTTCCATAGATGTGTGATATTGGAGATGTGTGTGCAGCTGCACTTGCCAAATCTCCTTTTCAAAGCACAGTAGGTCATGGCCAGAGGAGCAAGGGCAGCTCTGCTCACTCTCAGGCAGAAAAGGATTTTAGAAATGTCAGGTTCTCTCCCACAAAGGAAGGGGTTAGCAGATTATGAATTGGTGATTAGTACAAGTGTCTGTGATCCCTCAACTAATTTCCATCTTGAAGCTGGGATATAAAGACTCAGGTGCTGGGTGGTGAGTCACAATCTCTGAATAGGTGCTTAGTCAGGACGGATGGGCTGAATCCGGGTCTCGGCATCTGGTACCCAGCTCTTTTTCCAGCAGGATGCCTTTAGACATGACCCTGACACCTTTGCATCCATAGCTTTTTGTTGTTGTTTGGTTGTTTGAGTATATAAAATGGTGATAACACTACTTGGTGGCATATTCAATTAAAAAAAAATAGCAACCTTTCATTACTCAGTGCAGATCAGACAGGAAATGCTTTCTCTTAGTAACCCTGCTTAACAATTTTCTGGACTCTTCTGCGCTGGGCCAGATTCAGAAATACACAAGTGAAAGATGAGACAGTACATCATGTTTTATTCAATTGGGTCTTGATACCTGTGTGTGACTCTTAACCAAGTAGTATGCAGTAGTTAAGGACACAGATTGAAATTGTTTAGAGTGTGTCCTAAACTCTGACTGCCAGGATTTAAACCTCAACTCTGGAGATTGTAAAACCTGGGAAAAATTGCTCTCCTAAACTTCATTTCCTGCAACCGAGAAACATAACTGTATCTTCCTTGTTGTGTACTGAATAATACCCTTGTCCCTAAATATCCATATTCTAATGCCCAGAACCTGTGAATGTCACATTAAATGACAGAAGGGATTTTGCCAATGGGATTAAATTAAGGTTATTGATAGGAAGATTCTCCTGGGTTACCTGGATGGGCACTCAGTCATCACTGGTGTCCTCACGAGAGAGAGGTAGAGGGAGATTTGACTCCAAAGAGAAAGTGATGATGAAGCTAGGTTTGGATTGATGCAGCCAGAAACCAAGGAATGCTGACAAGAAAACAGATTCTGTCTTAGAGCCTCTAGAGGGGGCATGAATGGTCCTACCAACTCCTGATTTCAGTCCAGTGAAACTGGTTTTGGACCTCTGTCTTCCAGAACCGTAAGAAAATGTGTTTCGTTTTAAGCCACCAAGTTTGTAGTAATATTACAGCAACCGTACCGAACAAATGTGCACCTCTTAGGAACTATTACCCCAGTTAAGATGTGTGCCTGGAAGCACACTTAGTGGAATAGCGGCATGCAGCAGGTTTGCCATCATAAGCCATTCTTAAAAACCTGAATCCTTGGCTTTGCGGGATCATCAGATCCAGTACAGTGGTTGCCGTTTTTCTCCTTGTTCATCCTGGTAACATGTCTGGACAGCTAGTAGAGAGAGCTCTGTCCTTCTCCACAGGTCCTCTCACCTCTATTAATTAGAAGGAAAGTAAAAGTTGCTCGGTCATGTCCAACTCTTTGGAGACCCCATAGCCCCCCAGGCTCCTCTGTCCATGGGGAGGCTCCAGGCAAGAATACTGGAGTGGGTTGCCATACCTTGCTCCAGGGGATCTTCCCAACCAAGGGATCGAACCCAGGTCTCCTGCATTGCAGGCGGATTATTTGCCAACTGAGCCACGAGGGAAGCCCAAGAGTACTGGAGTGGGCAGTTTCCCTTCTTCAGGGGATCTTCCTGACCCGGGAATCGAACTGGGGTCTCCTGCATTGCAGGCAGACTGTTTCCCAACTGAGCTACCCAGGAAGTCCTAACGAGAGGGAAGAGGTTACTTAAGTAAGACGTTACTTAAGCCACCATCTTCTTTTCCTCTCCTTTATGACTCTTCATCCAACTGGTCTTTATAAATTTTAAAGAAAACAAAGTCATTTCTCAATGGATTCAGATACTACCCCAAATTAATATTCCCCAAAAGTTCTTATTCTTATTTCCAGACCTCATCACCAGAAATTCCTGAGCCTAAACCCTGCCTAGCTTCTAGGATCAGTCATTTTCTCATTTCTCCCTTTTCCTTTTAGTTGAGTCTTGTCATTTTTGTCCCTTCCCTAAACATAACTTGTAATAAGGTGACATAGCAAAGTGATGAAAGTATAGATGGTTTGTTTTAATCCTGGGTTTTTGCCATCTACTTACTGTGCGACATTGGACAGGCTCTTTAACCTCTCTGGGCCTCAGTTTCAAAAAAATAAGTCAGTATTATAAATAATACCTACCTAAGATTGCAATTGTGAGGATTAAATGGGCTTAAGCACTTGCTAAGCACTTAAAATAGTACTTGTTGTAGTGTAAGCACTGTAATTGTGCTTGCTAATAATCATAAGTGCAATTCCCAGCACATAACTTACTCAACTTTCTGTCATCACTTTGAGGTATGTATTTGATGAAATCAGTAAAATCATTCTGTTTCAAGGGGAACAGAAAAGTATTTTTGAGCAATTGTCCATGTGGCTATTTCACCACATTTAGTGTTTTCAGATTTCTGTACAACAGCCTGGGCTAGTCCAGCAGCAAATTAAAAATGGACAGAGCTTATGTTTTGCACCCTTTATCTCACTGTCCCCCCGCCTCCCCCACACACATCCCCATCTCTTTGGACATAAGCTTTCATTTTTCCTCCATGTTCTGAAAACCTACTTCTAAGAAAGTGTCTCGGTTCATCCATGTCGCCACAAAGTAGCATTGGCATATAGACACTATCACGTGTGAAATAGCTACTAGTGGGAAGCTGCCGGATAACCCGGAGAGCCCAGCCTGGTACTCTGTGATGGCCTGGAGGGGAGTGAGGGGAGGGCTGAGGTAGGCTCAAGAGGAAGGGGAGATACAGATATAGATAATTATATGTTTATATTATATATAACGTATATATTATATATGTATATATAATTATGACTGATTTGCTTTGTTGTATGGCATAAACCAACACAACATTGTAAAACAAGTATCTGCCAGTTTAAAAACCAAAGGTGTGTGATCTCCAACTTAGCGTGAATTTAAGACAATAGTGCCACTTGTCTCAGAGAGACAACTTTTCAAGCCTGGTTCTGTTTCTCAAGCTTGTTCTGTTTTTCTGTCTCTCCTAGCCTTTCCACCTTGGGCAAATACGGGAGGTCCACATTGTGGCTCCAACACTTAGCACCCGCGGCGTTCTCCAGGCCTGAGAGGAGCGTCTGAGGGCGGCACCCCTGTCCCGGGGCTGCTGAGGGACCGCGCCCGGCTCCGTCTCACGTGAGGCGTCAGCTGCTGCTCAGGCAGCCCCTCGCCTCTCGTCACCCTGGGTGACGGCAGCGCCCGGTCCAGGGAGGGCCTGGGTGGGCTCAGCATAGGCAAGGGTGTTTCTGGATCTCTGAGAAGAAAATATCGGCGACAAGAAAGACATGCATTCATGAGTCTGGGATTCTCAAATCTTCCACAAGCCGCCTGCTAATTCTTGAGAGGTATATGTGGGGAAAATGCCCTGCTTGATAATAACGAGAGTTTTAGCCTGAAGTTCCACACAAAATTTCTAATCTTAAGAAATGTAAGAGGCCCTAGGTGAGATCTCACTCGTGGCCTAGACCAGTATTGGGCACAGTATGGAATAAGGACTACCTGGCTCATAATGACCTGAAGTACTGGTTGAAATCCAGATTGTTAACTCTCCCACAAGGCAAGGAAATTAGGAGTGATGGGGCCAGAATTATGCCGTTTTCATGATCAGTAACTAGTGGTTATTTCCAGTCTAACCTGAAAGCAATTTGGTCTCTTTTCTTTCAGGGTCTTATGCTTCCTTTGGTCTTAGAGCTTCAAACTGAGGAGGGGGAGGGGCAAGGGTTCTGAAAGAGGAGGGGATCCAGGCAAGGAAACAGTGTTGCCTTTGAACATTTTAAAAATAGTTTATTCTGGGGAAATGGTTCAAGAGAACAAAAGAAGGTGGGTCAGATTTTAGGAGAAGTGATGACATTTTGTGAGAAAATAGCAGTTGAAGGAAAAAGCAAACTGAAATACAGCATGAGTTTAAACAGTTGATGATAGAGACAGAAGTAGGAGCATCATGCCTACAGAGAGGGAAATACAGTTCTACCATTCTGTTGTCCCCAGGACCGAGCAGAACTTAGTTAATTTAACTTACTGGTTTTCAACCCATAGCATCAACCTGTAAATAAAACACAGGACACTTTGTTGTGTTTGCATAACAAATTATAAATATTATCATCACAGGTAAAGCAAACATGCTATTGCCCAAAGGTGAGCTGTACAAGGGGAAAGACAGAACTGGGGGCACAAGCAGTCTCAGGCATAAAGAAAATGATGAGATTAGAGTGAAAGTGAGTACTGTAGCTATGTCCTATAGCTAATATTTCTTGAGAGCTTCCGTGTGTTGGACATTGAAGGCTGCAGATGTGTTATTATTTGCATCATCACGAGCAACTCCACGCAGTGGTGGTTATCATCCAGTTCCTCATCATACAGGTGAGGAAACAGAGGCCCAGGAAGGTTGAGTAAATTGCTCAGGATTGCAGAGCTAATAATATACTGAAGAACAAAGCTTCCAAGCCAAGTGGTCCATCTCCAGAACCAAGGCTTTTAGCCACTAGACTACTACTTCTCCCTTCAATAAAAGCCAGCAAAAATTGCATGGCATTACAGAAGAGAGGCAGCAGAAGTGATGAAATGAATATGATGTATTGGAGGGAAGAGGGATGAGAAGTAGTGGGGGTAGGAGTTTATCTTCCTGCCTCATGCTAGGGTGCTAAAATGGATCTACAATGGATACAGCAGATAAACATAATGTCTAGAATTATGGGGGCAACATTCCTGTGGCCAAAAACTGTCTCTGGAGAGGGGAACTGGGGTTAGAAAAGTTGAATTTCTGTATTTGAGATGCTATCATGTCCACATAGTATTTTCATAACAATATTTCCATTTATTTAGATGTAGCTTCAACTGTGTAAATGCATTAAAACATGAAATTCAAAAAAAAAAAAAAAACATGAAATTCAAAATCATCTTTATATCTCATACATTTGCTAAGTGCTTGCCTTATCAGAATTGTTGTTTTCAGCTTTGAAGGATTTTTGTTTTTTAATGAAAAGCATTATAAATTTTAAAAGTTAAAAATTGTCCCTGGTGATGTTGTCCTGCATGGCCGAGAGAAGGTGTGGAACTATTAGAAGCAAAGTGTATTTCAGCCCTGCTTCTGGTAGGGAAGGAGAGTGTCTGAAGTCAGGCAACAGGAGCTTTGATCCTCTGGAGTCGGAAGGAACAACTTGGAGTAAATGAATCAGGCGGCAGGGTGCCGGGAGGAGGCTGTCGGCCTCTCTGTGATGGTGTTCTTTGTTTTGCAGGACTAATCTCAGAAATGTTGCATTAGGCTCAGTGCTGTGCATTTTTAGGCTGCAGTATTTTTCCATCTGTATACTTCATGAAAGCAAGCACTTTTATTCCTTTAAAATGGGAATCTCCTATTTGAATTGCCTGGTGAGGACATTTGAAGTAATTCATTAAGCATACATACGCATGCTCTATCTCCATCTATGTAGCTATCAGTTATCCTTTCCCTACTCACCTGCCTGTATTAGTCTGCTCAGGCTGCTATAACAGAATAGCATAGACTAAGTGGCTTAAACAAGAGACATTTCACACTTCTGGGAAGTCTTAAGAGCAAGGTAGAAACACTTCCAGGTGAGTCCTCCATTTTTGGCTTGTAGATGGCCATCTCCTTGCTGTGTCCTCCTCACATGGTGGAGAGAGAAAGCTTTCGTGTTTTTTCTGTTTCTTATAAGAGCTAATCCTATCATGACAGCTCTACCCTCATGGCCTCTTCTAAACCTAGTTACCTCCTAAAAACTCCATCTCCTAATTCCATCACACATAAGGGGATAGGGCTTCAATATATGAATCTGTGGAGGGGGACAAAAAAATTGTCTTAACTCTCTATATCTGTCTGTCTATCTGTCTTTATGTGTAGAATAATAACAGTGGCTTATAATTCATTTCCCTGTGTTATTTTATACTTCCAAACTCGTGTGAGGTAAATTGGCCATAGGAAAATCACTGATTTCACTGAAACGTTTGAAGGTTGGATTAACTTTGTGATCACACAATCAATAAATGATGATGCCACAATTCAATCCACATCTTCTCCATCCTCCTTTCCTCTTCTCTTCTCCCTTCCCACTTTCTGACTTTCTTCCAGCCGCATTATTTACTAGCTTTTCCCTTAGGGCATTGGTGTCCTTCTTCTGGGCTTTGGAGAGGTTATTCCCATTATCTGGAATGCTTTTTCCTCAGGTATCTGACTCAGTTCCCTCCCGCTACACTGTTCAAACTCCACCTTCCCAGTAAGACTTATCCTGTTCTACTGTTTAACTGGAACACCTTGTTTCTCTGCCCATACACTGCTCAATCTCTGTTGCGTTTGTTACTAGGCTTCCCTGGAGGCTCAGTCAGTAAAGAATCCACCTGTAATGCAGGAGACCTGGCCCGATCTCTGGGTCAGGAAGACCCCCTGGAGAAGGAAATGGCAACCCACTCCAGTATCCTTGCCTGGAAAATCCTGTGGACAGAGGAGCCTACAGGTGGGCTACAGTCCCTGGGGTTGCAAAGAGTCTGACACAACTTAGCAACTAAACCACACCACCAGCTTGTCAGATAATTTACACTGATTTCTGTTCTCCCCTCTGACTACAGGATAGGCTACAGAGAGTCAGGAGTTTTGCCTTTATTGAACCTCCTGGAGGCCCAGCAAAACTCTAGGGTCTGCAAGAACTGGACACAGTTATACCTCTTATATTTGGTATTTTAGCAGCCTATCTCAGAGCCAAGCCAGTTATTGAAGAGAATCTTTTCTGATACTTTAAGCAGTATGATCAACTTGAAGTAAACTTAAATTTTCAACAATTACAGAGCAGGCATGGACTCTTCCTTTGTTTCTCCAGACACATGAACCTGGATACAAAGTCCATCCTCTCTGGGTGAAGTGGGAACATACAAAGATGACTGGCCTAAGTTTCAATTGGATCAGAAGATGCACAAAAGAGACATTTAAACGTTTTCAAAAACGAAAACCATAAAGTGTGTTTCCTCTTCACACATCAGGGATTGTCTGGCCTCTGGTGTGGTTCGAGTGGTGCAGGGGGAGAGAGAGAGACATAGAGAAGTAAGGATGAGCTGCCCTGTCTCTGCCTCCTCTGGACCTTAGTTCTTCCTGGACTGTCACTCCTTACACTCAAAGCAGATTTCAGAAGTCAGCACACATGGTCATAATGTATGCCTAGCTCCACAACCCAGTCACTGGGACCCAGAAAATTTTGCAACCTTAAGTCTGCCTCAACACATCATGACTCATATATATCAATGGGTAAAGACACACAAACAGTAGTAGATTAACAGGAATAAGTTTTTACTTATATATAAATTACCTATATACATATTTGCCCATAAAGCTGGGAAAGATAAGTGTCCATTGAGGCAAATGGGTAGGGGGAGAGGAAGCAGCTAAAGACAGCTGTAGAACTTGCCAGTTCCAAGTGTAGGGAAAATATCCAGAAGTTTGGGTCGGCCAAGTTTACAGTCAAACCAGGGATGGCATAGTGGATGATACATGCAGATTACTTTCCATCCTCCACATGGAACTTCTCAATTCTGGTATGTAGTTCTGAACTGGGCTCAGATACTTCTCAGCCTGCACGACACACACACCCACCTTCCTCACCCATGCACATACAACACACACCTACCCGTGCATATCGCTGAGCGTGTGGTCCTTTGGCTCATTGCTGCTAAAGGCAACATCGTGCTCCTCCAAAGTCAGAGGGGTGCCCTGAGTTGGGGTCCCAGGAGTTCTGAGTGCAGACGTTCCTCTCTAAATATATATGGTGCTATCCCCCATCGTACTACGTGGGTTTGGGCTGGGGAGGCCTGGGTGCTTTGTGTGAATGGGACAGCAGAAGTGTACCCAGTCACAGCGGGTGAGGTGCTGGCCCCCGTCACCTGCTCTGTGCTTTGCATATATGAGTTCCGAGCCCAGTGGCAGGTGCTGACACTGGGGCCTCCCATCCGAGATGAGATGTGGCTCCTTCCATGTGTTCACCCATGGTGTATTGGCCAGGTGGGTCCCAGTTGTACTGATGGGAAGTGTGGCTACCAGGTCCTCCATTCCTGGGAATGATGACGTTCCCTCCTATACCACCACCACTTGGATGTTGGACAGGTGGACCCCTTGTGTTTGGAAGTCAGGTGGAACTTCTAGTGGGTTTCAAGCCAGGGGTGGGTCTCACAGTTGCAAATCCAATGGATGCAGTGTTGTTCTAGTGAAAAGTTGAAATTGACTTGTCCCTTGACACAAATTTCTTCTTCATGGTGATGGGATTTGTAACTGTAGATTGTCTACACTCATGTGGGTCCTGGGTGCAGTGATGGGAAGTGGTAACACCCCGACCTCTAACCATAAGGATGGTGGTTTCCCCTGCCGTGACTCTACCACCTGGACTTGGCTGAAGGAGACCCCAGGCGTTTGGATTCAAGTTGGAACCAGATACGTGCCCGGATGCTGGGATGGGGGCTTGCTGTTCCTACTGCAGCAGCCAGCTGCAATGAGATGAGCCCAAGGTGATCTGGCCACAGTAGGAACACAGGTGGTGCTGGGTGTCCCACACAGTTCTGTGCAAAAGTGAGGTGGGCCAGATGCTTCTGAATAAGTGAGGCCTAGGGCATTCACACCAACCCAAAACTCCCACCAGCCATAGAGGCTGCAGCCCCATCAACAGTGGGCCTCATGTGGTACTAGCAAGACAGCAAGCTACTGTCTCCAGGACTGGGCACTGTGGTATCCATTCCAAAACCAGAAGTAGCAGATACATCCCTGGGGAAAATACCTGAGCTGTAGACAGAGGGCGGCTGCATGTTGATGGTGGTGGTGGAAGACAGGGGATCTGGTAAACCCGAATCCATTATCCTTCCTCTGGGTGGCTGGACTGCAGAAGAGGTTAGCTTTTCATCTTGTGCTAGGGCTAATGGGTTTCCCAGTGGAATAGACTTGTTAGGCTTCTTCCTATTGTTGGCCCCAGATGTGGGTTCAATGGTGAGTTCTGGGTTTCAAGCTTCACTTGAAACATGGGTACCTCTGTTGACCACGTCCACAGGTAAATAAGTCGAGGCTCGGGTCCAGGCATCGCTGCCACTGGGTGCTGTGTTCTCAGAACCAGGAAGAGCCATGTGGTATGAGTAGTGGTTGTCCTTGGAGTCAGAGGTAGACTAGAAAGTAAAGTCTGAGGAGGAGGTGCATCCATAGCTTTGATGTCAAAGACTGGTTTGACATCTGTAGAGATGCTGACTGCTGAAGCATAGATAACTGCCGAAGCCATAGGTGGGGGGCTGGGGGAGGCAGGAGCCGAAGCCATAGATGGGGTTTGGGGAAAACAGGAGCTGAAGCAATAGATGGGGGGCTGGGGGAGGCAGGACCTAAAGCCATAATTTGGGGACTGAGGGAAAGAGCCAAAGCCCTAGAGAGGGGGCCAGGGAAGACAGGACCAAAAGCTGTAGATGGGGGGCTAGGGGAGAGAGTGGGCAGAACCCTAGATGGAGGGATGGGGAAGACACTGGCTGGAGTCCTACACAGTGGGGCCGGGGAAGACAGGACCCAAGGCCGTAGATGGGGTTCCAAGGGAGACATTAACCAGAGTCCCAGGTGGGGGCCCGGGGAAGGCGCCAGCCGGAGCCCCAGATGAGGGCCCGGGAAAGGTAGCAGCCTGACCCCCAGGTGGGGGCCCGGGAAAGGCGGCAGCCGGAGGCCCAGGTGGGGGCCCGGGAAAGGCGGCAGCCTGATACCCAGGTGGGGGCCCGGGGAAGGCGCCAGCCGGAGCCCCAGGTGGGGGCCTGGGAAAGGCAGCAGCCTGATACCCAGGTGGGGGCCCGGGGAAGGCGCCAGCCGGAGCCCCAGATGAGGGCCTGGGAAAGGCAGCAGCCTGATACCCAGGTGGTGGCCCGGGGAAGGCGGCAGCCGGAGCCCCAGGTGGGGGCCCGGGGAAGGCGCTAGCCGGAGCCCCAGATGAGGGCCCGGGAAAGGCAGCAGCCTGACCCCCAGGTGGGGGCCCGGGGAAGGCGCCAGCCGGAGCCCCAGATGAGGTCCCGGGAACCGCAGCAGCCTGACCCCCAGGTGGGGGCCCGGGGAAGGCGGCAGCCGGAGCCCCAGATGGGGGCCCGGGAAAGGCGGCAGCCTGACCTCCGAGTGGGGGCCCGGGGAAGACGACAGCCTGACCCCCAGGTGCGGGCCCGGGGAGGGCGCCAGCGGGAGCCCCAGATGAGGGCCTGGGAAAGGCAGCAGCCTGACCCCCAGGTGGGGTCCCGGGGAAGGCGGCAGCCGGAGCCCCAGATGGGGGCCCGGGAAAGGCGGCAGCCTGATATCCAGGTGATGGCCCGGGGAAGACGGCAGCCGGAGCCCCAGATGAGGGCCCGGGAAAGGCGGCAGCCTGATAACCATGTGGGGGCCCAGGGAAGGCGGCAGCCGGAGCCCCAGATGAGGGCTCGGGAATGGCGGCAGCCTGACCTCCGGGTGGGGGCCCGCGGAAGACGACAGCCTGACCCCCAGGTGGGGGCCCGGGGAAGACAGCAGCCGGAGCCCCAGATGGGGGCTTGGGAAAAACAGAGGCTCTCTGCTGCCCATCAGTGGCTGCAGATGTAGGGTGAGGGTTGGTTTGGGAGTGAAAGGCATAGTTAAAGATTGAAGCAGGGCAGGAGACCGTTGGCACAAATGGCGCTGGTGGTGTCTGGTCTCCCTGCAGTGCGTGTCTGCTCCACCCCAATACCTGGGGGAGACTGAAAGGTTACAGCATGAGCCGGGGGAGTAGTGTCCATGTCAGTGACGTCCTGATCTGAAGGAGACAGGAAGGTTACACTTGGAGATGCTGTGACTGTGGTGGTAAAAGGGACTCCAGTAGAAGTTGTAGCAGGGGGAGCGATGGGGCGGTCTGGAAGAGGGGTGAGTAAGTATGAGGGAGGGGGAGAATCTACACACATGGGTGTTGGGGGTTCATTTTTGTCGGAGGGTGGCTGGAAGGGGAGGGTTGGGGTGCTCAGGGGTGTGGAGAGGTCAGAAATAGAAGGTGGTGTTGCTCTGACTGCACACGCAGTGCCCGCATCCTCCTTGAGGGCAGTTCCCACAGTGGGATTGGAAACTGGAGGCAGAGCATCTGCAGGACTAGCAGAATGAGAGTCCACGGGGGCTGTGTGTCTTGCCACCCGATCCACATAAGGTGTCAGGCAAGGTGGAAGGCCAGCCAGATTGGGGAATCTGGAGGACAGGTCGGCCAAGTTGGTGGTGGTAGGGAGGGACCTGCAACGTGTGACTGACCGGAGGCAGGGAGCCTGTGGTCCCTGGGGCAGGCGGGGCGGCGCTGCGGCGTCGCATGGCCTTCCTTGCATCCCTCAGGATTCTGTTCCTCTGACGGTCCCTGTTTTGTTTCAGGGTGCCCCGGGTTTTGGCGCGAGTCATGGCTGGAAGCTTCGGAGGCGGGGGAAGGTCACTGCGACCCCAGAGCAGCGGCAGCGGGGGCGGCAGTGGCGGCGGCGGTGGCGGCAGTGGCAGAAAAAGCGGCGGGGGCATCGTCCTCTTGCGGGGGCGCCCACTGCCGGCGGCTCCCAGGGGAGAAGAGCTTCTCCGCGGGGTGTCTGAAGGTGGCTCACGCTGCAGCGCCTTCCCGGACATCGGTGACTCTGGGCAGCCGGGTTGGTGGTCTTCACCCAGCACCACTTCTCCTGGCCTCTCAGGCAGCAGGCTGCAGCGCGGACTTGGGGCAGAGAGCACCGTGGCCACGGGGCCAGGCTGCGAGGGAGGCCGGCCGTCTCCAGCAGTGCCGTCTGAGCAGATGGCGGGGCTTTGGGAGGAAGGCTTCGTCCGAGACACCTGGGCTTTCTCACTGAAGTTGCCTCCTGGGTGCCCCGGAAGGAGGTTTGGAGGCTCGGGAGGGCAGTGGAGGGGCGGGAGGAACCCGCCGGTCTCCTGGGGCCTAGGTGTCATTGTCATAGCCCCGCTGGGGTCCGGACTCATCTTTCCGTTGTCCTCTCCTTCGGCCTCTGTGTGACCTTCCTCCTCTGTCACGCCTTCCCTTTGATCTTCCTGGACCATGGCCTTACTCTCCTTTGCGCGAGGAAGTGGGCGGTGACTGGTTGGTACCGGCTTCCCAGCCTTGGCTACCTGAACAGGTAGCTCAGGGAGTGAACGCAGGAGAGTAATTTTGCGCCCCGGTGGAGGAATTCTGACGGTTCTCGAAGGTCCGAACATCATGGAATTACGAGTGGACAGGACGGGCTGCTGCTTCGGCCGCTCCCTCAAGTTCGCCAGGGGTAGCCCGCCCACACGGGAGTACCCAGCCTGCTGGATTGGGTACCACCTTTTCGGCATGCTGTAAAACCCGGACGATGAGGGCACTGGATCCTGGTTGAGCAGCCTGCGACCAGGTTGTAAAGCAGGAGCTGGGGCGGCGGGGTGACCCCGGCCAGATGTGGTGGCACCCCGAGGGCGCAAAACCAGCGAGCGCCGGCCCAGCGGGCGCCGGCGCCGGCGGCGGAGCCCAGAAAGAAGTTTACACAGTAAATTGCCCGTATAGGACAGATTGTGCGCCAAATAACCCGAGAATAGAATGTGAAACTGGGAGAGCGTCTCCCTAGCTTCTTACTCCTCTCGCGGTCAAACACGCCCTGGAGGGAGGAGGACTCAGCCTGGCAATTGTGACGCGTCCATGGTATACGTGTCACAGAGAAACTGCAAATTCCGGGGCAAAGGGCGGGGCCCAGTGCACGACCCCTCCCGGGCTCTCTAGCCGCTGAGACCTCCCCCTGTGGGTGGCAGGTGTTTGGCACCAGATGGGCCACCGTGCAGAGACTCTTCAGGACCGTGGGGGCCTCCTTCTCCAGAGCTCATCCCATCTAGCTCCTCATCATGCAGCCCCCTTGGTGCCTGCGTGTGTATCTGCCGGCCCTTCCCTGCCTGGGTCTCAGAGACCTGTGCAAAGCTGACTGCAGGAGCCACCCACCCTCCCGGGGGTGGTCCAGCACCTGTGGGGACCTCTCCAGCTTCTCTGCGAGGCCAGGAGCCAGGAGCAGCTTCTCCGCCGCGGCTCCTCTGCCATCATCACCAGCCGGAATGCAGAGCCCTCACCTGGCCAGGTGCTGCACCCCACCACGTCCTTTTCTGGCGGGTAAGCCTCTTTCTTCACTTCTTTTTAGAAATTTGGTACAACAGTTAAATCTTAGACTGTTCTTCAGGGTGTGCAGATGGTAATGGCTTAGCCAGGATGTGACCCAAACCTGCTCTGGGCTGTGGTGCCTCCCCGCCATACATGCTTCACGTGTTACTGTTCTTTTCTTGTCCTCCTTATGGCACTTAGCCCTAAGTGTCATACCTATAATGAGTCTATATCCTACCCTGTAGGTTTTCTTTTGCTCAATTCATGAATTGATCACCTGCTGCGTTGGGTTCTGATCTCAGAAGAGGCAGGTTAAGGACCACCAGTTGTCAGCATAGCACCAGCGGAGGTTTTCCCTTTGGGATAGTTTGAAGGATCCAGATATGTAAAGATGATAGTCTAGATAAATCATGGGCTTTCCTGAAAGAAATTTACCAGTGCATTATTCTGTATGGATTAGAAGCCTGTTTCTGTGGCCTTCCTGGAGTGTGTTCAGTAAGGCAGCTCATTCATGTTGAGAAAGCAAACACATCACTTATTGCAGCTTCATAGTGGAGCCCTGTGTCAGCTTCAGTCAGTCAGTACAGTTTGGTCACTGTGAGCATGTCAGCTGGGTCCACTCTTTACTACCATATATAATTCTAAAGATTCTTATGCCCAGGAGAGAAGTCACACTCTTGGGTGTCTAGGACAAGGGAGACATGTTATTATTCACAAAGTAGAAGCTTCAAAAGAATAGGATAGGACTGAAAACTCCTAGTCTAACATGGCTTTATCGAGTTTGAATCTTGTTTCTTTGGCTTACTTCATTGGAGTGTTTTCTTTCTCCTGGGCTGACATTGTGTGTTACACAGCAGGCATGTGACATGTAGAGGTTTCAGAACCCAGAATTGTATTGATCAGTGAAACTTTATTTATATATTTTAGTTTAAAATCTATTTAAAATAACACTGGACATAATTCATATATTATAAATTAGTTTGCCCTCTGCTCTTGAGATTCTTTTTATAGTATGTCAGAGTAAATTTGGACTTCCATCCCCAAGAAGATTTGAGATTGGAGGACACAAAAGGTTTTTCTCAGACCTAAATTATGTCTGAAAAAAGCGAGAAATATCATAAGCCCTATCTGACCTCTCTAGGAGCAGAAATGATTTACAGCTGTGGCATTTAACCATAATTCCTTGATCTCATTTGAGAAGAGTTCAGTAAGGAACAATCTCTTCATTTTTGTTTCTTCCTTATTTTCTTGTCTTGCTTACCAACAATCCATTGTAATCCATGGATTGATATGGCAGCAGGCTGAGTGGTCTCTGGAGCTCATACAAGTAACTTTTTTCCCTAAAATAACTTTAATTTCCTTGTTTTTCAGCCCCTCTTCTTTCCTTGCCCTTTGCTATAACCAGAACTCACCGAAAGCTAACTGGCTTTGTGCAGACCCTCCTTAGGACAGTCTTTCCTTAGTTATTTTATTCATCACTCGGTTTCATTTTTTGCCTTCTCGAAATATGTTGAAATCTTTCTGTAGTTGATGACTTCCACAACCTCTTGGCTTTTACTGGCTTATTAATTTTGGTATTTCTACACTTTTATTTAAGTATGGTTTCAGAAGGAACAGAAAGTAAATGTGTCCTAGTCTGCCATCTTGAGCTGAAAATCCCTGTCAGTTTTAGCATCCAGCATTCCCATGGGGTGGGGCGGGGACCTTGGCATTAATAGGTGTAACACTCAAGATTTCAGCTTTTCTTGGGCAGTCACTAAGGACATAGTATGTGGTAATTTCTAATGGGAAAATAATAACTATTTCATGGAATTTATTTGAGGATTACATTAGATAATGAACATACAAATGCTTTCTAAAGTTTCAAAGTCCATAAAAATGTTTCTTGTTATTGATTTGGTGCTACTTCAGTTTTACTTGACAGTGATTCATGACCTTGCTTATGTGAGAAGATGCCTTCTGAAACAATTATGATCATTTAAAATATTTGTTTATTTTAAATGTTTACTTGTGTAAGGAGCTGTGCAGAATGAACTGGGCATCCCCTGCCCCCTAGTGGCTAAAAAGCTGCACACAAAACACTTTTAACATTTCCAGAGTGACTTGGAAAGGGCTGAGAGCTGGGAGACGCTGCTCTAAGGGACTTGCATTTGTGTACTGCAGTCTGTAATTGCCTGTGCCGAAAGTTTTAGCCCCTCTTTTTTTTCTGGCATGTTATCTAAAGCTGGCTAATTAGCATTCTTAAGAGTAGATCATTTGTTACTTTGAATTAGGTGTGTTTTGTTCAAGGACAAGTTAACATATGTCAAGTCATGCTGAATGTAGATTCTCATTTTCATACAAAATAATGAATATCTAAAACACTTGGAATTTGTGTTTTAAAGCGTGTCCTGTGAATTGTTGAAAATCAGTAACTTTGTTTCGAGGTTTATTTAAGGGTAAAATTATTTTTTTCATTTTATCTCTCGATCTCAAGATTTATGTAAAATCCCATATGCTGAGTCTGTTCTTTCCAGAAAGTGAACTGAAACATTTATCTAGAAAGCATCTCAGTTCTGACCTCCTGGTCTTTTGTTTTGAAGCAGGAAGACAGCTGAAATTTTTGTAGTTTTACACAGCCATGATGTTGTTCTTACTATACAGATATTGAGAAAGTTTCTATTAGCTGATCCTTAGAAATTTTATAAACACATGTGAAAAATTTTTACAGAGAGAAATGGAAAGTTCAGTTAATATTTTCATTGCCCAAAATAAATTATGAATTGTAGATGCATTTTTAAAATTTCAATTGGAAGTTATTTGGAGGAAAACACAAAACATAACAAAGATAGAAAGAACAAAAATAACAGAAGAAGGTGTTACCTGGGAAAAAAAGGAAAGCAAATTGTTCCTCATGTGTCCTGAATTATAAGCATTATTGTATTAGAGCAACAGTTATCCCAGGTAGAGAAAAAAAAGAGGTTAGGCTTGTACACGTGTTTCGTTTCCGGTTTTATATTTGTTTTATAGTTTAATTATGTTTTGGGAAAGTGTGACTAAAGCCTGTTTTAACACAAGTCAATAAATTAGACTGCATGCTTTTGTTATAATAGACATGTTAACATATGCGGTTCTTCATAAAAATAAGTTTTTTTTTCATATATTTTGAATCATTTTTTTCCTATTTTTCAGCATCTAAATGTGACCTGTGCTTATAACTGACCTTACCTGTAAGTACAATGCTGTTGTCCTTCCTAGTTTTTTACTACTTTATTTTTAATTTTTACCCTCTTTTAAGAATCTGTTCCAAGTGGAGAAAATCAGAGTGTGACAGGAGGTGAGGAAGAGGCAGTGGATGAATGCCAAGAGTTAAATGCAAGAGAAGAGCGGGATATTGAGATAATGATGGAAGGCTGTGAATATGCAATTTCTAGCACCGAGGCCTTTGCAGAAAGGTTATCCAGAGAGCTGCAGGTGTTAGATGGGGTCAGCCTTTCTTGTAACGTGTGGCTAGTGATGTGTGGTAAGCTGAGGAGACTGGTGATGTTCATATTCTGCTGCCGCTGCCTTTGAGCCTAGACGGTGGGATCGTTGCTGTCTTTCCCTAGAAGCGCATCACCAGCTGCCTCCCTCTGTCTTTCACTGTTCTTGGTCCAGAGACAGAACCATTCTTATTAGGCCAGTGAAGGCAGTTGGCTGAGGTTCTGGATTTGGGGAGGTTCTTGATATGAAGTGATGGAAGTAGAAAGTAGCCAACCTGAAACCACCCTGGGGGTTGATTCCCCCAGCCTCTGGAACACTTCAGAATAGTTCAAGGCTAGAGAATATAATTTTTGTGGTTTGGGGGGAAAAACATAGGTACAAGTTAGAAGGAGAGAGAGTGAGCTGAAAGAAGCGAATCCTTTACCCAAAGAGAGCAAAATAGTGTAGTGAAAACAGGAGAGCCAGGGCAAAAGGA
Source organism: Muntiacus reevesi (assembly GCF_963930625.1). Classification (NCBI taxonomy): domain Eukaryota; kingdom Metazoa; phylum Chordata; class Mammalia; order Artiodactyla; family Cervidae; genus Muntiacus; species Muntiacus reevesi. The sequence goes on from NC_089264.1 coordinate 524,530, forward strand.
TGTTTGACGACTCCTCTGAACTGCTGTGGAATAGATGCTGTTTATTTGTATGCACATATCTGAGCTTGTACCTACATGTACATCTTTAGGAAGTAAAAAGCTACAAGTAGCACCTGTCTTACGAGAAAAATCTAAAATGAGAGTGTTTTGTGAGGGGGGTGTCATTTTGTTAGGCAAAGTATGAATTTAAGAAAAACTCTGAGAATAAGGAATGTTTTTAAGACTTAAAAGAGTGTTGGCATTTTATACATGAAAGGTACAGAAGTTGTAAGGTTGAACTGAGGTCCAGAGATTACACCAATAGCCCAAGCTTACAAATTTGTAGAACTCTCTGGAAGTAAAGCCTAGAAGAGACTTCAAGATGTTGAAGTGAAAATTGTCCTGGATCAGTTCAAGTCACAGCTCTGCTGCTTAAGATTCAGTGGGTCAGAGCTCTGCTGCTTTACAGTTGGGCTGCATCTCCATGGGAGTTATTATGAATAGTATATAAAATAACGTGAAATTTTAGCATCACCCATACAATGATATTATTTTAATTCTTTATCCAAATTTTTTCCTCATATCATGTTATCTGCCTTCTTAATGTGGCTTTGTGGTTTGTATTTTCTAGTTAATGTTGCATCTGTGTTTCAAGTCATCATATTACTTTGCAGTTTAATTTTGGGTATGAAAGCTTCCATATTTCAGGGAATTGAGAATCAATAGAGTCTTTAGAAAATATTAATAAGGGGTCGGTGGTTTGTTGCTACTTTGTCTGGGAAAGAAAAGTAGTTGCAAATGAAAGAGAAAAGAAAGAATATTGTAGAAGGAGCTATCTTATGGCAATAGACTCTTCCACATCCTATTAGTACAAATCATGCTACAGTTATAAATTAGTTCCATGTATCTGTTAAAGACTGGCATGCTACTGCTACCCTCTTAACTAAGGTATTAGCATAGGTGATTATTATGCTTTTGTTTAGGGTTTTACATAAATGTTGCAGATTATAGAAAATGTCTATAGTTGATAGAGCTGGAAGCAGCGTCAGAGATGGTATAACCTAACGGCACTAATGAGAGTCCACCATTGCTGATGATACATCATGGCGCATGCCCTAAATATGCAGTATTGAGATCTGGTCCCTAACCTCCACATAAGGGGACGTGTGCTTCCCTGAAATACTGTGTGAAAAAGTGGAGTGTAAACACAAAGCAGCCTATTAAAGTAGACGTGTAGATGTAGATGTGTGTGTCAGCCTTTGTTGCCGCTGTTGCTGAGTCACGCTGCTGTCAAAGATTTATGGATATTTCATTTGAAGAATATGAAGTATTACTTCTCTTTTTAACTGTGTAGGCCAACATCCAGTGTATCATGGCCTCTGAAAAGCAAGTCAACATCCTAATGAAGTTACTGGATGAGGCTCTCAAGGTGGTGGATCTGATTGAATTGAAACTGAGCAGTTATGAGGAAATGCTCCAAAGTGTAAAAGAACAGATGGATCAGATCTCCGAAAGCAACCACCTCATTCATCTCAGTAACACTAATAACGTAAAACTCCTGTCTGAGATAGAGTTTCTTGTGGTAAGCATGGTTATAAACTACTAGCAACAATTAAAAAAAAGCAAAACTAATGATCTCTAAAGCCCATTTGCAAGTATTTTCTAGTTTCCTTAGGAGAGCAAGATTTAAAAATACTGAAGTTTCAAACACCCAGTAATAGGATTGCGTAGCATCTTACCTGTAAACTTCCTAAGAGTACACAGACAAATGGTGTGTTTGTTTACTTTCCAGAGCCACATGGACCTGGCCAAAGGTCATATAAAGGCACTTCAGGAAGGAGATCTTTCTTCTTCCAGGAGCATTGAGGCCTGCACCAATGCTGCAGATGCCCTGCTGCAGTGCGTGAATGTAGCTCTTCGACCAGGTATGACCATAAAATCTGCCCAAGAACCTGGGACTAAGCTTCTGACTTAGTGTAAAGCTTTTGACAAGAAGTCCATGAGGCAGGTGGTTTAGGGTTAGATTATTAGCTATTGAAACAAGTTTCACTTACTCTCAAACATAATTTATATCGGCACGAAGAACTTGTTCATTTCAGTACCTTCTGATTGACCATCAGTGACTCTACGTTAACACCAGCATTTTTCTTCAGCGCTGTTCACAGGACCTAGCACAAAGTAGATGCCGTAAGGCTTTGCTAGACCAGCGGTTCCTAAACTTGAGCTTGCATCGGGATCACGGCTAGGGGCCAGCGAATAAGCAGTAGGTCTGCTCTGAGGCCTTAGAATCCATGTTTCTGACCGTTCCCAGGTGAGGCTGAGGCAAGACCGCAGCGTGAGGATCGCTGAGTTACACTGTTTTTCCCCCTTACCTTTCTTTTATAAACACACGCATAAACCAGCAAAAGGTTGAGTTCTTCAGAACTGAAATACGGCTTCTGTTATGAATGCACTCCTTAGACATCCGGGAGCTCTTTAACCCGTTGAATAAGCTGTCACGATTTCAGGCCATGACGTGCTTCTGGCAGTTCAGCAGCAGCAGCAGCAGCGTTTCAGTGATTTGCGAGAGAATTTTGCCCGGAGACTGGCCAGTCACCTCAACAATGTTTTTGTTCGACAGGTAATTTTATCTTATTATAGTACTGGCATGTTCCTGTAGCTTGAAATGAAATGGTCACAGAAAAAAAATTTTAATGTATTTAATTGGGAGCACAATATGTTCCTTTCTATATTTATTTGATTTTAATATTTTTAGATATGTATGTATTTGCTCATAGATGTTTTGGGGGCCTCAGTGGTCTCCTATGAAGACAGTTCCTTTTAGCCAAAATTCCCTAAGTTTTAAATAATTGTGCTTGCATGTTACATATACCCCATTTAGACAATCTTGTTTCTAAAAATAAGTCCAAACTTGTTACGTTTTTAATGTTTGGCCTGTTTTATTTTTCAGTATTTTCAAGTGAGAACAGGGACTTGATTCCATGTTTTCAGTATTTCATTGGCTCCATATACTTATAAATATGAGAAAAATGACTAACTCAATTGTAAATTCTAGTTGATTTAATCTTATAGAAAACCTTTATCTCTATTTCTATGTGGAAAGGGTGTTATAATTAAGGTTGTGGCAATGATATAAATGTTACTGTTAAGTATACCTTAGAGGGATTTGACTAGAAGGTGCTTTTTTTAATAAATAATAAATTAGACTTAATATTTCTTGAATAAATTAGGTGTCATAAATTAGATTTTGTGTATTTATGATCTCTTTAATAGGGATTTGGGGCCAAAAAAAGTTGAGTGAAATTTTGTTCATCAAGAAATGCTGACTGATATTCCAGGTTCTTATTTTGTTTTCACTTTGTAGTATTCTGAAACAATTGTATTTACTCTATTTTATTTCTGATTAGTTTACTCAGGCCCTCCTTCAACTCTATAACAGGTCCTACTTTCTTTCCGTGCCTGTGGGTACATCAACTTTGGCTCCAGCTTCTCCGATTCTTTTTTTTCCCCTGTAAGGTTTACTAAGCTTAATAGCAGCAGAATCTTTATAGTTATAATTTACTGATTTGAGCTACCTGTTAACCATATTTGTGGCAGTTTTTTTAATGTCCCATAACAGAAAGTTTATTTAGATCCAAAGGCATTTAATCTCATTCTGCTTGCCTTTCTTTCTGTCATTCTTTCATTCACTCACTCACTCCTTTATTTGGAAGTCATTTGCCAAGTGATTAAAGATGCATTCCAGACGTTTCATTGGAATAGATGAGAGGCTGATTCTTTGCTCTAGTTGCTCACGATCTAGAGAAGGGCGACAAACAGACTGAGGGAGGGTGTATGTTATGGTGGTACCATGGGAGTAAAGGAAGACCAGCTAACTAACCGTGCAAGGGGGAACCAGGGGAAGACTCTCTTAACATTCCACTTGACTTGAAAAGCTTCAGGAAAAAAGTAAACATAGGAATCACATAGGAAATACTAATGCACATTTTTCTTACACTATTATTTCAATAATATCTATTTTTACACAATTCCCTAGTTTTTTTAAATTATCCTGTTGACAGGCTATAGTCCACATTTGTAAATGGTATGGAAAATACCAGTCATTAAATGATAATCCTTTCTCCACCCTTAATTGTTTGTTATAACATGCTATTATTTGTGATTTTTGCTTCCTTGCCTTATAAACTAATGGCTTTGTTTAAAATGAATGCATCCCAGTTCTGAAAATCTAATATGCATTGTTACATGTGAGTAATGCATGTTAAAAACCAGAATGTTGCAACAACCTGGAATGTGCTGATGAAGTTCATGAAAGACAGTGTCCCAAGTGCAGAAAAGAGATTTTCTGTGTGTTAAATTGAATACTTCGTGTCACCTAGCAAAGAGTTGGGAAACAAGGGGATTTCTGTTCCTGGTTGTGGGACACACTGGGAAGATTCGATTACCGCACTGGGTTACATGTCTTTGTTCACCATCAAATTTTGATTGTGTGTCTGATTTGTGTGTTACATTGTGTGACAGGACTCACTGTCCTCCATATGTAAGAGTAAGAAATGGCTGCTACCCTCAAGATGCTTGTGAGGATGTGGTAAAGGTAATGTACTTAAAACTCTACAGCAGTGTATAGGGGCTACCTTAGGGACACCACAATGAAGTGAATGTGTCAGTAAAGCAAGTCACACAAATTTTTTGGTTTCCCAGTGCATAAAAAAGCTATGTTTACACAGTATTGTAGCCTATTGTGTGCAATAGCATTATGTCTAACAGAAGAATGTACACATTTATTTTAAAAATACTTCATTGCTAAAAATTGCTAAGCACCCTCTGAGCCTACCATCTGAGTCATCATCTTTTTGCTGGTGGAGGGTCTTTCCTCAATGTTGAAGGTGCTGGAGGACCAAGGCAGTGATTGCTGAAGATTGGGGTAGCTATGTCAATTTTTAAAAATAAGACAAGAGTGAAGTTTGCTGTAATGATCAACTTTTCCTTTCTCAGACAATTTCTCTGTGGCATGCAATGCTGTTTGATAGCATTTTACCCACAGTAGAACTTCTTCCAAAATTGGAGTCAGTCTTCTCAAATCCTGCCACTTGTTTTATCAACTTAGTTTATGTATTAATTATAGTCTAAATCCTTTGTTGTCATTTCAGTAGCCTTCACAGCATCTTCATCAGGAGTAGATTCTCTTTCAAGAGACCAGTTTCTTTGTTCATCCGTAAGAAGCAACTTCTCATCCATTAAATATCTGTTAAATGAGATTATAACAGTTCAGTCACATCTTTAGACTCCACTTCTAATTCTAGTTCTGCTTTCTACCACATCTATAGTTACTTCCTGTACTGAAGTCATACCCCTCAAAGTCATTCATGAGGGTTGGAATCAGCTTCTTCCAAAACTCCTGTTAATGTTGATATTTTGACCTCTTCTCATGAATCATGGTGTTCTTAAAGGCATCTAGAATGGCCAGTCCTTTTCAAAAGGTTTTCAGTCATCATTACTAATTTATTTATCTCTAATAAGAAACTTTAAACAATGTCTTAATTTTTAAAGTATATAAAGAGTAAAATTCTTAGCACGATTGAATTCTAGATATGATAGTTATCTATATTATTGATTGAATTAAGCAATTTAAGTATTTTTTCTCCTTCCTATATATTTTGAAACCAGTTTCTCTTAAAATCTTTCTGTTAACACTAACAATATTTAATATATCCTAATAGTCTGAAGGTAATAATGTTTTTATATCAGTGAATTTTCACATGATGATGATCTGGAAATGCTACTTACAGTAGAAAGTTTTGAATAGTAATATATGTAGAAGAGCTTTGTAAACCATAAAATTCTCTATAAATGTTGGTTCTTCCATTTTGCAGGAGAGATGAAGGTTTTTAATTGAAGAGTTTTCCTGACATTAAATTAAATAGTACAACTTAACATGCAGTGACCTGAGTAAACAGCTATAGAAGAACATAAACCATGATTTTGAGTCTTGAATTATTGAAAAAATTAATGAGGAAGGATAATGGAAATATATCTAATGTTATTATTAATAAGGGTAAAATATTTGGAAAACATTTATCAGCAATAACAAGTTTGTCAAATACTCCTTCCTTTTAGTTAGTGTAACTTAATTAAGGCACAATTTGGAGACATTAGCAGACTTAAAACTAATCTCTCTCTGTGTACAGTATCTAATATCTGTGAGTCAGTGGAATCTCAGTCATCCTTCTGATGTGGTAAACATTTCTGAAATGTAATGTTTGTAATGACCTTCAGCAGTTTTTGAGTCTGGTTAGAATGGTTTTGTTTGGCATGTTTTTAAAAGAAAACAGAAGTGAGACTCACATGGCTGAGGTTCAGATTCTAGCCTTCCGCCTGTGTGGCCTGTGTGGATCACTTAGCCCTTTGAATTTCAGTTTGTTCCGTTGGGTCAGCTGATCTACTGGATCCATATACTCTAGAACAAAAGTCAGGATGCATCGTCTGCCTCAGGCTGATTGAAAACGTGCTCATTTATATAAGTCATGTCAAGGATTAAAAACAAAATTATATAGTTGCTTCTGTAGAAAATTAATGGAAAAATTAAAATTACATTATTATTAGGGGTTATCCTGGAAAGGGCTTCCCAGGTGGCTCAGTGGTAAAGAATCCGCCTGCAGTGCAGAAGACATAGGTTCAGTCCCTGGGTGGGGAAGATCCCCTGGAGGAGGAAATGGCAACCTACACCAGTACTCTTGCTGGGAACTCCCATGGACAGAGGAGCCCGGCAGGCTACAGACAATCTATTGGGTTGGCCAAGAATAGGATATGATCCAGCAACTGAGCACTGAGCGCTGTCCTGGAAAGCCCAGGAAGCAGTCATCTGCAGTCCTTCCTAGTTCTGACATTCTGTGTCCTGTGCATTTTCACCTGCTGTTTAAATATCGTAGACTCTAATGGAGATATCATAGATGGAGACAATTTGTTTTGAATGACTTCCCCTGTTCGGTGTGTGTTTCTTAGTAACAGTTTATATCATGATATTTATTTGCTTAGTCAATTGTAAAATGTTATGGGAGAGGTAAAGTTGATTAAACTATTCATTCTCAACTACTCTAAAAGATAAAATGAGTCGATTTATCAGAGAGTCATTCTTGTGTGTTTATGACTATTTTATGGTGGTGGTGTTCAGTTTGTATACACAGGATGATTAAAAAAAGACAAGTAAGTACTCAGTTCTTATATTTCTATGTTCTGTTGTTTTTGCTTGGCCATGCTTGATCATTATTAAGGATATTTAGTTACAACAATGTTTCTTTATACTGTCAGTGATAGTTATGTCCTTATTTATTCACTCTAGGGTCATGATCAGAGTTCAACTCTTGCTCAGCGCTCTATTGAACTGACTTTACCTAATCATCATGCATTTCATAGAGACTTACTCCGATATGCCAAGCTGATGGAGTGGCTAGAGAGTACGGATTATCGAAAATATGAGGGACTAACAAAGGTATGGATTTGACGTCAGTTACTCACTGAGTATAGAGCATTATCTTTTAGAATCGAGAGGTCGTGTGTTCAGTTCCGCAAGTGACATTTGAAGCACTGTTGTATGTTCTTAAAAAAGCAGCAAGTAGTTGAATTTCTTAGTGCTCATTAGCTATGGAGAACATTTTTTTTCTTTTTCATTTATTTTTATTCGTTGGAGGCTAATTACTTTACAATATTGTAGTGGTTTTTGCCGTACACTGACATGAATCAGCCATGGATTTACATGTGTTCCCCATCCTGATCCCCCCTCCCGCCTCCCTCTCCATCCCATCCCTCTGGGTCTTCCCAGTGCACCAGCCCTGAGCACCCGTCTCATGCATCCAGCCTGGGCTGGTGATCTCTTTCACCCTTGATAGTATACTTGTTTCAATGCTCTTCTCTCTGATCATCCCACCCTCGCCTTCTCCCACAGAGTCTAAAATTCTGGAGAACATTTATTTTATGTACTTAGATGGAGAATAGCTAAATTTTGAACTTCAATATAGTATTAGGCCATACTGTAGCTTGAAGCATCATTTAGTTTAGTTAGTTAAATAATTATTTCCTGAGTTGCTTTATGTGCAATATAAAAACTAGAGAGTATGAAGTTATATTTTCAATGAGGCATTTGCTTTATAAGAACCTGTAATCTGTTCTTTTAAGCACATGCAGTGTGCCTCTTTATTAAGCAGACATTCCATTGTTCCAGGCACAGAGGAACATGGGTATTTCTGTTCCTGATTGTGGGACACACTAGCTGGAAAAATTGGATTATCATATTATGGTACATTTCTTTGTCACTCACCAGATTTTCACTGTGTGCCTCTTTTGTACTCACTAATCCATATGTAAGAATAAGAAGTGGCTCCCACACATGCTCCTACTTCCAGAGAGCGTCAGGTCTGCCCGGGAAGAGCAACTATCCTTAGCAGCCGGCCAGAGTTAAGTGCTGAACTGGATATGAGTTTAAATGTATAGCATGTTAGAGAAAGGAAATTCATGACCTGTAGCCACAGGAGAAAACTTCATAGAAAACATTGGACTTGACTCTTTTCCCGGGACTTTAAGAAGACCAGCCTGACTGAAGCTGAAATTCCATATTCTAGAAGAGTGAGAAGTTAGGTTGAAAAATCTGAGTCGTGAGTCCTAGCAGCATTCTTCAGACACAGGAAGAGACTTGATAGGGGAAACTAAGAACCTAATACAATAATGAACTGAAATGAAATCTTGGACGAAGAAGATGATAGTAGGAATGGAGATTATAAGTCACAAGAGAGAATCCCAAAACAAGGGACAGGATGGTGCCAGACTTGTGAGACGCAGAGATTAAAACAGTGATAAATACCACTTGGGCTTCCCAGGTGGCGCAATGATAAAAAAAAAATCCACCTGTCAATGTAGAAAATGCAGGCTTGATCCCTGGGTTGGAAAGATCCCCTGGAGAAGGAAATGGCAACCGACTGCAGTACCATTGCCTGGAGAATCCCGTGGAGAGAGGAGCCTGGTGGCCACAGTCCGTGGGGTCGCAGAGTGGGACACGACTGAGTGGCTGAGCACACACACACACGGATGGCCACAGCTGGACAAGAAAGAGCCATTCACACGTTCCCTTAGCAAACGCGCTGAGCATCTGCTGTGTGCTGACACTGTTGTATGCACGAAAGAGAACGGCGCTGAAGGAGACAGGCGAACACTTGCCTGTTCAGAGTACATATTCCAGTGGAGAAGGACCAACATAAAAGTCAACTTCATAGTCTGCTGGAAGGTACTGCTGAGAGCTCTAGAGAAAATAAAGCAGGGAATGCTAGGACATCAGAAAGGTTGCGGTTTCAAAAAGGGTGGTCCGAGAAGGCAACATTTGAGCACAAATTTTAAAGATAAGCAGGGGTGCGCAGTGGGAATTTCCGAGGAAAGCTTTCCCAGCACAGCACAAGTGCCCCAAGGCAAGAGCAACCTGGAGCACTGGAGGAGCAACCAGGCCGTGGTGGTGGGAGCACGGCGAGTCAGGTTCAGGATGGGAGGGCGGGCGTGAGAGGTGCGGTGGGGGGCGGGGGGCGGGGCAGGGCAGATCTGGAAGGGACTGGGCACCGGTGTTGGAATTTGGTTTTTACTTGCAGAGAGATGAGGGAGGGGTGTTGATGGGCTTTGAGTAGCAGAATGACATGCTCTCATTTAGTAAACGGCCATTGTAGCAGGAACCCTTGGGCTCAGGACTCTACTGTTGTGTTGTATTCTGATTAGTTTTGAGTCAGCAGAATTCTGATTTGGAGATAGTTTACAGAAGAATATTTGCATGACTGGAATCTTTGCCTTCTGAAGTTTTAAGAGGATTAATACTGTATTTTGAATGATTAAATATTGTTACATCTTAGGAGTTTTGTGCCAACAAGTGCTTTGTCCCCTAGTGAATATTCAAATGAGTAAAATAATCAATAAGCTTTTTGCCTGATTGTGTTCTCAGTGAGTATTATTGCCGTATCTTTATATATATGTAGCTTCATGAATGTAATTTAAAGTGAAGAAGCAAGCCAGTAGCCAGTCTAGTGCTGAAGTATGGAATCATTCTCTGCTCATGGTATATTTTCAATTGACAGTATTGATGTGCTTTTTTAAATGAAATTATCTTATTTCCAAAGAATCTTGCTTTATCTTGTGTTTGAACTTGTGACAGACCATGCAGTTTTATGCCTGATAATCTAATTTGGTTGCTCAAGTGTTTTCAAAAATAGGAATCTTATTAATATGACCAAGAAAGGAATGAAAGGAAATGGAAGGAAAGGAATGAAAAAAGGAACCTGACAAATCAGTGTTTCTTTGGTAAGAAATAATAATTAAATCCAGATGCTATTTGTACTTGATCCTTTCCACGTAGTGTGTGCTAGTGGTAAAGAACCCGCCTGCCAATGCAGGAGACAGGAGATTCAGCTTCAGTGTCTGGCTCAGGAAGGTCCCCTGGAGAAGGAAATGGCAACCCACTCCAGTATTCTTGCCTGGAGAATTCCATGGACAGAGGAGCCTGGTGAGCTCTAGTCCGTAGGGCTGCAAAGAGTTGAACCTGATTGAAGTGACGTAGCACTCACCTTTGTACTTGGTTATTTGTACCCAGCTCACACTTTTTGGCAGGACCAGGAAAAGCTTGTCTTCATTTCTTTAGGGAAAAGAATAACTAGGCCCTGCCCCAACTCTACTTACGGCTGAATCTAAGCAAACCCCTGATTTGGGGGTGTATGTAATTTAGAGCCTAAGGAAAATAGAGGTGCGTTGGGCATGTAATAAGCTCGGCTGCCCAGAATCCCTTCTGCCTAGCTGGGGCAGTAGAGCATGTAGAGCAGTTGAGCAGGGAGATGGTTTATCCTTGTTTAGGTAGGAACAATCTTTCCTCTCCCAATAGCCCCTTGAGGCCGACAGTCTTTAAGACTGCTCACACATTGTCTCAGCCTCAGTCCTATATTTGTAAATATAGAAAATAAAACATGGTGTTATCTGTAAGACTCTAAAGTGAGCACAAGAAAAAGTTGGAAATACTGCCTGAGATAACAGTATTTAAGCTCAAGATAGTTGGATTTTAAGTTAGGTGCTGTATACAAGATGCTAAGAGAAATACTCCCAGTGAGAAGCTTCTCTCTGAATTCAGTAAGTGAATGAGCTGGGAGTCACGCCTGTCTGTGGGCTTCCCCACCTGTGGGTTCTGTTGAGCACCTGGGGGAAGGTGTTCAGTCATTTCAATTGTATTGAAAAAGAAGGTGATTTTCAGTAGTCTGCTCAAATCACTGTTTTAGAAATAGCGACTGTTTAAATTGCTTGGGTAGTAGTGTGCACTTAGTTTGGGTATTGGAATGCAGTCTGTTATATTGAGTGAGTTGAGTAGAAATCTAATGAAGATTTTATGAATTATAAGTTGGTCAGCCATTTACATTGATTTCCAGTGATCAGTGTTTTTGTGATAATTTAAAATTCAACGAATGAGATGCTGAAAAGTGAAATAGCTGAATGAAATAGGAATAATTTTAGTGTCTTTTTAGCTTTAGATTTGCTTTTAAAGTTACACACAAAGATCACAGGAAAAAATTTCCTATTTAACTTTCCTTACGGAGAATCTGTGGGAAATGTATGTGGCATGCAAATTGGAAAAAAGAAGGTTCTATATTATGTTTCATCCAAAAATTTTTTGTAAGGACATATCTATCAATAAAATATCTAAATATATATAAATATATCTAATATATTTTTATATACTTATAAAAAACTTAAAAAAATCAATAATGAACTATGAGTCAGTATACAAATAATTTAAGTGATATACCTTTGAAAGTTACATCTGATGTTTAAAGCAAAGTAAACTGTTCTAAAACTGGATGTGTTTGAAATTGAAGTGTAGATTTCATGATAAATTTAAAAGAATAACTAGGCATAGGAGTTTTTCTGCTGTGGATTTATTTAAATTTAGTGAAACTCTACATAAGGCATTTAACATAGGATTTGGAAAAATACATGGCCTCCCGCTGTTGACTCTTTCATCAGGGTATAAAATATTTTTGTATGATAATAAGCATAGATGATGAGGGAATGAGTTTGCATGTTAAATAATAGATGTTTTCATTTGAACTAGAATAAATTTTGTTTTTTAAAAAGAAATCATTTGATTATGAAAACTGTAAGATGTGGTAATTAAATTCTTATGAGAGTAACCTATTTGGGGCTAATTTACTACCCCATGCTGGCAAGGTATGGTAAAACTCAGTGTCCTGCTTCAGTGTCATTGATCCTGTCTGTTGGTATAATAATTTTTGAAACAGCATGGCATTATGGAAGAAGAGTTAAAAGATTCCCTTATTCTTTAGCACTGTAATTTTACCCTTAGGAAATTATTCCAAGAAAGCAGTTCATTAGAGATGAAAAGCTTGTTGTAACATTGTCTATCACAGCAAAACATCAAAACCAATTATGTAGTCTGTGTTAGGAGGTTGGTTTACTAAACTAAACATCAGCAGAGCATAATACTGTGCAGTCATTAGCATATGACCTGGAAAAGCGTGATTGTGCTGCCCCAAACACCCAGTATCGTATGAATGCAGCTATGTTTAAAATACATGAAAGGTAATGTGTAAATTACCATCGGATCATTGAAAAAGCAAGAGAGTTCCAGAAAAACATCTACTGCTGCTTTACTGACTACGCCAAAGCCTTTGACTGTGTGGATTACCAAACTGTGAAAAATTCTTCAGAAGATAGGAGTAGCAGACCACGTTATTTGCCTCTCAAGAAATCTGTATGCAGGTCAGGAAGCAACGGTTAGAACTGAACATGGAACAACAGACTGGTTCCAAATCAGGAAAGGAGTATATCAAGGTTGTATACTGTCACCCTGCTTATTTAACTTATATGCAGAGTACATCGTTTGAAATGCTGGGCTTCGTGAAGCACAAACTGGCATCAGGATTGCCAGGAGAAATATCAAAATCCTCAGATAAGCAGATGACACCAGCCTTATGGCAGAAAGTGAAGAACTAAAGAGCCTCTTGATGAAAGTGAAAGAGGAGAGTGAAAAAGTTGGCTTAAAACTCAACATTCAGAAAACTAAGATCATGGCATCTGGTCCCATCACTTCATGGCAAATAAATGGGGAGACAATGGAAGCAGTGAGAGACTTTATTTTGGGGGGCTCCAAAATCACTGCAGGTGGTGATTACAGCCATGAAATTAAAAGAGGCTTGCTCCTTGGGAGAAAAGCTATGACCAACCTAGACAGCATATTAAAAAACTGAGACATTACTTTGCCAACAAAGGTCCATTTAGTCAAGGCTATGACTTTTCCAGTAGTTATGTATGGGTGTGAGAGTTGGACTGTAAAGAAAGCTGAGCACCGAAGAATTGATGCCTTTGAACTGTGGTGTTGGAGAGGATTCTTGAGAGTCCCTCGTACAGCAAGGAGATACAACCAGTCAATCCTAAAGGAAATCAGTCCTGAATATTCATTGAAACAACTGATATTGAAGCTGAAACTCCAATACTTTGGCCACCTGATGCGTAGAAGTGACTCATTTGAAAAGACCCTGATGCTGGGAAAGATTGAAGACTGGAGGAGAAGGGGACAACAGAAGATGAGACGGCTGGATGGCATCACCGACTCAATGGACATGAGTTTGAGCAGGCTTCGGGAGTTGGTGATGGACAGGGAGGCCTGGCATGCTGCAGTCCATGGGGTTGCAAAGAGTCGTACTTGACTGAGCAACTGAACTGAACTGAAAGTATAAAAGTGAAAATGTGAGTGTGATTATTCAACTTCATATTTTTACAAACTGTTAATATTATGATGCCAGTTCAGTTTTTTTAAAAGATGGAAAATAGCCTTCTTGTGTCCTATGAAATGCATCAAATATTTTCAGACCACAAAATTGAAAACAAGCACAAAGGATATGGGGGGATTGAGAAATGGAAATTGTTATACTTGTTTTATTAATGAGTATGTGTTGTTTTCACTTTTAAGAATTGCATGGATTGTTTGTCATGACTCTGTGAGAGAGAAATTAAAGATGTCTTTGAAGTTGCAAAGATCAAGATGACTGGCACAACTAAAGAAAGCAAGAAGCTTGGTAAGCTTAGGCACCTCAGTCCCCTTGTTTTCTCTTCTACTAAAAATTATTTATCTGTGACACATAATTTTAAGACTTTTTAGGCAAGGTGGAAGGAGATACAATAGAATTAGTAAAAGAATAAATCTAATGCATTGGTTTGATTTATAGGTTTTTCATGGAACAAGTATGTCTCTAAAGCCTTATTTTTACTAATTAAAATTCTGCAGTATGTGAACTTGACAGCAATTGTATATACATGCCGTGTCTAATAAAAGTACAGCGCAGACGCGGAACCCGTGAATACGGAGGACCAACCATGGGACTTGAGCATCCATGGATTTTGGTGTCCACCACTGGTGCTGGAACCAACCCTGCACAGATACCAGGGACAGCTGTGTATAGTCACAGCAGCAGCAGTTGGCCAGAGAATGAAGTGCAGTCTGGAGAGAAAGTACTAGATTAAGAGACAGATGTTGGAAGTTCAGTTTCTGATTTCCTAAAAGACCTTTTGTACCAGTTGGAGGCAAGTCTGTGATCTCTTAAGTCATTGCACTCCACAGGGAAGTGAAGTGATGCCTGGCTTCTTACTTGTCACTGGCTATTTTGAATCAAAAAGAAAGTTGCTAAGTGTTTTCTCCCCTGTGAAGGGGCTGTAAAAATGTCACCAAAATTTCTCCTGTAATTATACTTTATTTTTCCAAAGAGTTATTTTTGAAACAAGAGGGGTTTTTGTTGCTTCTAAATATGTTAAATAAACAAAAAACTTGATTTAAAAGGATAACCAGTGAAAGTATCAAGTTGCAAGGAAATGATTTGCCGAGGCCACGTTCTGCTCTTGCATGTACCCATCTCTGGGCTTTTTGGATGGAGTTCTGTGCCTGTCGGAGTCAGAACCTGGCCTTAAATGGCTACAGTGTGTCCTCTGTGTCTGCATAGCTCCCCTTTAGAACCATGAGTGTAGCATTTGCTTGTTGAAAGGAGCCTGTGCCCTGATTGAAATTGATAACTCGTCTTTCCATTCTTTTCTTTAGGACAAAGAAGACTATCTTTAGTAGTGGGTAATTATTTTGTGATTCACTGGTTTGTGGTTTGTTTTTGTTTTTAATACAACACTAATATATTGGTGATACTAGTTCCGATTTTTTAAATGGTTTGAATCTGTGTATTACACTTTGGTAAAGATACTGATAAAAATATTGGGACAATAGGCTTTTGGAAACAGAAATGCTAACTCATCCTAAAGGTTACTTGTTCTTAAACGGTGTGTTTATATCCTTGTTAATGTTTCACCATGGATATGTTAAATTGAAGAAGGAATTCATAGGGCCTGGACTCCCATCTCAGGCCTGTCCGTGCTGATCGTGCTCGGCTGCCTCTCCAGTGGACTCTGAACTCTCTGCTTAGTGCCTGTGGGAACGACAATGGAAGGATAAGACCCCCTCCAGACAGGGGAATCTTGAAGATCACATCCAGGTTGCTCATTGCCTAAGAGGAAGCATACCGTAATCACCCCTGTCTCCGGACAGGTCATAAACTTTTCCTGTATCTATCAGGATGTAATCACAGGCTTATCGATTATTAACTGGTTGGAATGTAACTCCGGGCTTATTGACTATTGACTGTTTGAACACACAACACTTGAATGATGGGGTTATTGTAGTTGTATTTACCCTACCTTTGTTTATGTAAGTCTCAACGGAATTGAGGTGGTGGGTTTGGACACGTACACATGGGGTAGGTGGTGGGGTTTGGACACGTACACATGGGGTAGGTTGTGGATTTGGACACGTACACATGGGGTATAAAAGATTTTCACAAATGCTGGACGGGGTCCTTGGCTAAGAGGAGACTCTGCCTTGGGCCCGCCGGTGTAATAAACTGCACTCCACTATCTGCATTGTCCTTCTGAGTGAGTCTGTTTCCCGGAAAGCGTGGCTATAACAAAATCAGTTTTTCTTTTTAGTAAACAACATATTAATACAGTTACATGTTTAATGTTTTCATTTAGTATATTTGTCATCACTTGCTACTGCAGTAAAAGGGAAATCTTTCTAAAACTACCTCCTTGGGAGGTTATTAATGCCCCTGTCATAATATTAATTTATCAAGCTTAAGATTCTCATTGAGATAAATGACATAATTGGAATATAATTTAAATCAAATACAATACTATCTTAATGGTATCATTGCATTAACCTAAAACCTTAATTTTTTTTTCTTATTTTTTGAAGTTCTTAAATTATCTTGTTAAAAAATTTTTAATTAACCTAAGACAAGTTTAGAAGATACTTTTAAAACAGGGTTAAGATTACATCTCTCGTATGTATCCATTAAGTAGTAAGAAATAGGAGAGTAACCAAAAAATTATAGTTTCTATTACTTTGATGTTATCAGTTACAAGAAAGGAAAAACTAAATAATAAACAGAATTCAGAGGATAAAAACTATTTTGTTCATCTTTGAAAAATTAGCTTGTTGGTCAACATTTAAAAATAAATTTCAAGTTAAATACAAATGACTTCAGAAGTTCTAAGTAGATAGAATGTAAACTTTTTAAAGATACCTTTTCAAGGATTCGAATTATGTTTAAATCAGTTCTTAATAGTAATTACAGTTAAAAGAGAAACCTAAAATTTGGGGAAGGTAAATTTTCAATGGCTCAAAATTAAGGAATTATGAATAAAATTTTAAATTTGTTTTGTTTTTTCCTTGCTCTGAAAATGCTGCATCCGAGATACTAATAAAAATAGAAAGTCAGCGGCGGGCAGTTAAAAAAAAAAAGAATAGAAAGTCAGATTGAATGTATTTTACAAAAGGAAATTGTGTATAGTCATAGAGATTCAGGGGAATTCTCTCTTTTTGAACCATTCTTTACTCAAGTCTTTAACATCTACTTAGTTTAGATAATTTAAAACAACGTTAAAATGCCAGTAAAGCACTTTTTCTTTGTGGTAAGGTTTTTATAAAACCTTTGCCTTTCTAAGGTCAGAAGGTTACCCTGATACTCTCAGAGGTGTGGGATTGTCCTCCCGAGATTGATACTTTGGTGTTTTGTTTTTCTTCTGTATTCCTCAGATGTACTGAATGAAAAGACAGGCAAAGGATATCTAGTAATAATTTTTTAAATTGCCCATTTTTTTTCTTTTTACTACTAAGATAAGACACACAAGTATTAGTTGAGTCCATTTACATAATAACTTCCTTATCTTTAGTAATCCAAAACTTAAAAAATGATATGCCAAGCACATTTTTTCCAGTGTTTGTCCACTGAAATTAAGAAATCTTGTTGACTCCAAAGGGAGTCTTGAACACAAGACTACATTCAGTCCTGAGTGGATGATTCATTCAGTAAATGTTTATTAATTACCTATTACATGATAATCGCTGCTCGATACTGAGAATGCAGCAATGAGCAAAGACCCTACCCTCTTGGTGCTTGTACTCTAGCAGAAATTGTTTAAGGATATTTAAAATTTACCAGAATATTGTTACTTCTTGCTGATAAATAATATAGACTTTTTTATGAGCCCAAATAGGGCACTAGTAGTATTTATTAACTACTTTAAAAAAAGAAAACTATATGCAGAATTAGGCTTTGCTCTGAAACTGGTGAACTTAGTAGAGTGACACCTTAAGATCGCCAGCAGGTACTGTTCAGATTGACAAGCTAGTGGCTCCAGTGCATCCCCCGCTCCTGGTTGCTGTGTGTCCAGCCTTATCATTTCATATTCCTTTAAACTTCAGGCAGACAAGGCTAGGAAGATTGACATGTTTTTGGTGTGGCAAATTACTAGTTTATACTCGAGCTTTTGCCTAGCAATAGCAACTATCACTATCCCTGTTTGGCAGGAGTTGACACCTTGTTTTCCGTTTCTTAAATATTTCTAGAGTTATATTCATTAATTTTCTGTTTTATTCTATAATTTCTTTCTTTGCCATTCAAGTTAGATTCTCATTTGGGTTTAGAATGTTTCACAAAACGATCTCTACAATTGATCGAACAAATACTAAAGAGAGGTTTTAGATAAAGGAAATGCCAAATGACCCTGAAAGAACTCCAATTCCCACATTAGACCTGTCTCTCAGCTTTACCCTTCTACCTACCCATCTCCCAATAATTAGTGTTTTGATACATGTGTTTTATTCTCAGTGTTCACAGAGCCAGCTAAGTTACTAAACAGTTTAGCTTATTATTTCTAAAATGGTTTTAAAACTCCACTCATAATTTTTTTTATCAGAGGGAGTATAAAATTATTTAGTACAGTGGAGATTCCTTCCAAGAGCTTTCAGTGAATACAGGATTGTTAATGCATTTAATGTATAAATGTGCAAGTTCATTCTATTAAATTTTCACTGTATTAAATTATTTACTTGAACTCTGTTTTCTTCAGAAATCAGAACTTGGAAGTGTAGTCTTTAAATTTAAGTACATCAGCTTAGGAGACTTAAAAGTGTGGGGGAGGTTTACACATGTAGATATTTTTACCTGAATATTTGCATTAAATAGTACATTAAAAGACTAGTAAAGGTTTTTCTGTCATGTAATTTCTCAAGCAGTAGCTGACCAACTAAACATATGTTGCCTCTCTCGTTGCTTGATGCTCCTGGTTCTTTGCATGTGTCTTTTCAACTAGAGCTTTAACTTCCTCTTGTGCGCGGTTTGTGCAGATTGCAGCTTGCTAACTTGTCTTTGTCTGTGACGCTTGCAGCCTAACCCGTGGCAGCCACACTGCCTGGAAAGGCAGTGCTGTCAGACGGGAAGCCGAGAGTGGGCGTGCTCGGCGTGTCAGCAGGTGCTCTCAGTGCGTGTGTGTGTCTAGGAGCCAGTCGTTCATCCTGGAGAAGCTGCGCCAGAAACACTGCTTGCTCTGGGTTGCCAGGGCTTGGCCAGAAAGAAAACCAACAGAAAGGAAGTGGGATGACTGCATCCAAGAAATGTGTGGCATGGTTAAACATGTATGGTGGGTAGTCAGAAACTTATAAAAAGTCTTAACCGTTATACTTTTGTTTTCAGGCTGTGTTTAGAAACTATAAAATTTCTTGTACGTATGGTCAGATTTTGCATAATGAAACCAAAGTTTGTCTCTAACTAACTGTATATCATATTTGTTGTTGTTATTTTTTACTTTACATATACAAATATGATTTGTATATCATATTTTTTATCACTTATTATTTGTCCCTTCTGACCATCAGTGAATAATACAGGTTTAGCTGAGAAATAGTCAAGAAGAATAAAAATGTTTTACTGTTTAAATTTAATTCTGAATAGAAACATCACATTTTCTTGTAAAAATAGAATCCTTTAATAGTTTGGTGTATGTAGGATATTGTGCAGACATATTGTTCTCATTTTTCCTCATAGCTATGATAGATACCTATGTTTATACCTAAACTCAGATGTCCCATATTAATATAGTTAACTATGTATGTGTTATGTTAGTTGTATTTTAAATACAACAAATATTCAGGGTTTTGTTTTTGTTGTTAGTTTTTCTCTTTTCGTTTTGTTTAGTTTTTAAAAGAACTTTAATCAATTCACTTGCTGAAAAAACAGGAATGTCTGAGTTCAGGAATGTATTAAGTTGAGTCATGTGTAATTGACGTTTTTAGTAGGACAAGATTAATTGAGTGTTGGTAGTTTCATTTGGTTCAGCCTAATATGTTGATTCAATGTAGAGGCAAATAATATTGGAATATGGCAGTTTTTTTCTAGAAATACAATCATTATGTTAGCTAGTATTCTAGGGGGTCAGTGACTTTCATCCATAGTCATGTCTTCTGAGTGGAAAAGAACTCCTCATCTACTTTTGAAAAATCATCAGACAACTGTGATGAGACTGGGCAGGGCACAGTGTGATCTCTAAGATCCCTTTCAGTCTTATTCTGTGATTCTGTATGATTTCACCTGTCTTTACATAGGCTCAGAAGTAGAACACAAATCTTAATGAAAGAGGAAGACACTCTACATCCTCTTCATGTGGCAGAGTTGTGCCCTAACCCATATGAGCCCCAGAAGAGCAGGACAGCAGAAGGGAGCCCTGATGGATGCCATGAACCTTTCATTCGTGAAGGTCACAGCTTTTAAAGGTTTATCATTTCCCAGGTCTTCACGGGAGTTCCGGGAAATTAACCGGGTCTACTTCCAGTCTAAATAAGCTCAGTGTTCAGAGCTCCGGGAACCACCGGTCTCAGTCATCTTCCTTGCTGGACATGGGAAACATGTCGGCCTCTGATCTCGATGTCGCCGACAGAGCCAGGTTTGATAAGGTAAGATAAAATGACGCATGTTTCTTAAACATTACTGTCAGTTTTCTAGCACCAGTTTGTTACTGCTTTAATTGTGTTCAAAGATTTGGGCTCTATTGACTCTTTTAATTAACCGTGTCTTACTTTCCATTTCTGAATCTAAAAAAAAAAAATAAATAACTGGTCAAATGGCAACTGAAATGTGATTCATCAATTAAATGACATAACAGCTTTATTAAAATTTGTTATAAATCATAAAGAGCTTGCATTGTCAATCCAGTTATTTGAGTGACTACAAAGAGGAAACAACTTTTATGAAGCTAAATTGTTTAAATAAAGTTTTATCACTCTGTTCCTCTTTCCAGATTCCAAGTGAGTAATTGTTGTCAGTTTTGTTTTAGGTATGTTCTGACCCTGTTATGCCTCATCAATACTGCATTGTCTTGTCAATCTTGGAAGTATTTGTTTGGGGGATTCTATTAAGATTATAGATAAAGCTTCCCTGGTTGCTGCAGAAAAGTGATTAAATGTGGAATGTTATTTTAAGCGTTTTGTTCAGTTCTTTGTAGAATCATTTTGGTTTTCTTCAGATCTTTGAACAGGTACTGAGTGAACTGGAGCCCCTGTGTCTGGCAGAACAAGACTTCATAAGTAAATTTTTCAAACTACAGCGACATCAGAGTATGCCTGGAACTGTGGTATGGGTGACATTTATTTACTAGCTCATATTTGTGATCTATATCATAATTAGCCTAATCATTATGTTGTCATAATTTCAATATCAGAACAGAAAGAATTTACATTGTAAGGATTTTTTAAGTAATTTTTATCATATAAGATAATAAAAAAAAAGGATAGTGTTTGAGCATCTAATCTAATATTCTAGACTATCTTAGGCCTAAACATTCTCCAAATTGATGAGTGGGGGAAATGTCTGAGTTTACTTGGCAAAAAATATTTTTAAAAAGCAAATTTATTGTTTTAGTGATCAAGAAAAAGTAAATAGAATTAAAAAATTACAATGATGTTTTAATGTATATTTGTTGTTATTTAGTCACTAAGTCGTGTCTGACTCTTTGCAACCCCGTGGACTGTAGCCCACCAGGTTTCTCTCTCCATGGGATTCCCCAGGCAAGAATACTGGAGTGGATTGCCAGTTCCTTCACCAGGGGATCTTCCCAACCCAGGGATTGAACCCGTGGCTCCTGCATTGGCAGGCAGATTTCTTTCCTGCTGAGCCACCAGGGAAGCCCCCATGGTCTTAAAAAATAAATGAAAGCAAGCAAGAGAAAAATGGAGAGCCTCAAATCAGAATCTTTCTTATGGCTTTCTTACTATGAGACTGAGAGAGTAACAGGCGGGAAGGCCAGGGGTCTCCAAATGGAGGAATGAGGCTGTAAGTGCCAGACATTTTTATCTCTCCTAACTGGCAGAAAAGAACAAACCAGCGATCTGTTTTTCCTTCTCTATACAAAATTAAAAGGAGGTTTCTCCTAACATTCTGTGTGGCCATGACACCTGGTCTCACCTAAAGCTAACTACTCCCAAACCTTGAGTTAACCAATACATTTCTTTTTCGTATGGAAATGTTGTCTTAAGCTATGTTAATGAACCCCAGACTCCATCTTCAAGTTGGTTCCGCCAAAGGGCCTAACTTACTTGTTCAGGTGTTGTTCCCCTAATCTATGTAAACGAAACTATTTGTTGGTACAAGATGCAAGTCAATAGTTTTATGGCCTGGGATGAATTATCTGGTGCCATTCTAGATTTTATGACATTCCTTTCTTTTCATTAACAGACTGTGAGTGACTATATACCATACAGCTAAAGACTAGGAGGGGGGTACTCTTTTGCCCCCTTCTGATGCCTATGTCAGAAGCTTTCTCTATCTCCTTTATACTTTAGTAAAACTTTATTACACAAAAGCTCTGAGCGATCCAGCCTCGTCTCTGGCCCCGGATTGAATTCGTCTCCTCCGGAGGCCAAGAATCCCGCGTCTTATCGTTCAGCAACAACCTTTCAAGACCATAAACTAATTATTTAATCCCTACTTTTCCTCATCTATGTAATGGGTATAATAATGCCTATTGAACATGGCTCTCTGGTGGCATAAATGTAAGAAAATAAAATGAGCCATTTGCTAGAGTATTTTAAAGAACTTAAAAACACAATGCAAATCGAGTGATTTTTTTAAAATTAAGATGATCTTTAAAAGAACTAACATATAAAAACAGTGCTCAAAATTAAGTCTTTCAGATGGTTAGGGGGTTTGTTCTTGTAGATGGTAATTGCTAGTAAATTTGTTAGTTTCTGTAAGAACTTCTGACAGCATTTTTTATGCTCAAGTTTTATTAGGATGATTAATTTTATTAGAATGATTTTAATTTTCAAAATTCTCCCTTGAACATGTCCCTAGATATTTTCAGCTTTTTATTAAATTGTCCCCTCGTTCCTGCACTCCCTCTGAGTCTCCTCTACCTTTCTCTCCCGCCCCACCCCCCCCCCAAATGTGCTCACAAGCAAACACAGCTTCTCATTCTCAGATAAAATCTGAAAACAAAGCTTCTCCTGAACATTCTGAAGCAACATGTTAAATTATATAATTTCATTGATAATACTACCTTTAAAAATCATTATTTCTCATCATACATTCTCTCCTAAGAATTTGGAGACTGAGCAGGCTATTGCTATATAAACTAAACTCTTCAATTTGTTAGCCTTTTATTATGTAAAGTATCTGAATAATTTTTGCAGACTGAAGCAGAGGACACAGATGGAGGAACTTTGTCACGGCAACATAATGCTGGCACACCGCTGCCTGTTTCATCTGAGTATGTGTTTGTTACTATCTGTTGTTTATTGTGAAAAAAAAGTAAACTTTCAATTGAGCAGGAAGGAATGCTGCCCAGTGAGGAGTCCAGATTACTGTCCATAGCTGACAACACTCAGAGCACCGATCTGTGTGCCCAGTGTGTTACAGAGCTTCTCAATGAAGTAAACTTGGTCCCCTTTATGGCTCTTTGGCTTTTCTTTGCTCTTGTAATCACACAAATGCAGTCAATTTTGATGTTTGCTGGTAGGAAGTTGCATTTGAATTGTAGTGTATTTCTCAGAAATCACAAAGCACATTTCAGGACCCAGTTCTACAAAGGACGTTATTTTGAGTGATAAAAATGCAACCTCAAAAAAATATGTTTATGTTGGAAACCACTCTAGAATAATTAACTATTTGGACAGTGTTAGTTGATATATCAAATTTTAGTCATTTGTGTATACCGAGTGGATTAAAGTTAAAGGTAAATGCACCTGAAGCTTGTACTAACTATTCTGTTTTGTATTTCTGAACAGGAAAGATATGATCCGCCAGATGATAATTAAAATATTTCGCTGCATTGAGCCAGAACTGAACAACTTGATTGCATTAGGAGACAAAATCGATAGCTTTAACTCCCTTGACATGCTAGTCAAAATGAGTCGCCATGTGTGGACTGCACAGAACGTGGACCCCGCTTCTTTTCTGAGCACTACACTGGGAAATGTTTTGGTGACTGTCAAAAGGAACTTTGACAAATGTATTGTAAGTTGGGTATTTTTTTTTTCAGTAACTTAGAACTCTTAACCATTGCAGAGTATCTGTGTGTGTGTGTGTGTGTGTGTGTGTGTGTGTGTGTGTGTGTGTGTGTGTGTGTGTGTGTGTGTGTGTGTGTGTTTCAAAGACTTCTGGCTTCCCACCAGGGGACCTACTGTTCCTGTCCCCACGCCTTGCAGCAGGGTATTGGCTGCAGTGTCCAGGAGCAGGCTAGTGCCAAGTTGTGTCCCGTCTACACTGTGAACCATGGCCAGTCCTGGAGTGACTGACACAGAGGCAGCAGCGATTACACCCGAGATCCACTAAGTAACTGAAATCCCAGGTGACCAATTAGTGACCATAGATTTAATGAAGCAACTGAAACTTGAATTTATTGTTTTTCTTCTTTTAATATATCACAATAGGGTAATTAATATTTGGGTTATTTTAATTGATTAAAGTATTTTTTTCAGTTCAATAGCTTTAATCATATTGCTTTAAGAATAAATTGTTCTTATGACAACTTTTGGTAGTTATCATTTTTCTCCTAATAGGGAAAAAAATCATTAACTTTATTTTTTCTGTTAGGTTTTGGTAAGCTTATAGATATGAAGAGGATTGGGCCAGGTTCTAAAAAGAGTTTCATTTTATGAATATATTTAGTATTAATATGTAAAAATAGGTATTTATCATCTGAATTATTCTACTATGTAACCTCTAAGTTAAATCCAGTGCTTGAATAGCCATAGAATAATGAGTGAGTGAAAGTCACTCAGTCATGTTTGAGTCTTTGTGACCCCATGGTCTGTAGTTTGCCAGACTCCTCTGTCCATGGAATTATCCAGACAAGAATACTGGAGTGGGTAGCCATTCCCTCCAGGGGATCTTCCCAACCCAGGGATCGAACCGAGGTCTCTCGCTTTGCAGGCAGATTCTTTACCGGCTGAGCCACCAGGGAAGCCCATAGAATAATGAGAGAATAATAAAAATATTAAGGGTGATTAAAATCCACTTCATCTTTTATACTTTTTAAAAATAATGCTTACTGATTTCTGAAAGTTTAAAAGCCATCCGTAGAAACGTAAATGTCACCTCAACAGACTTGTTAACCCTCCTTCCCCACCAAATGATTGCACTGGCATTTGAAATATTATGAAATTTGGCCACTTATCCTCTTCCCTGCCCAGCTTTCTTCAGAAGTGATGATAAACCTGTAAGGTCTGATTGTAAGCTGATTGCCAAAAAGAAAATAAAGAATTACCAAAGTCTAAGATAATGAGTCCTATGTGACATAGAATAAGAATAGCTAGAACATTAACCATGAGAACACTGTACATTTTTAGAATATGAAGATTTTCTTGCTCTTATCAGTGAATAAAGCTAGTATATAAAACTTTAATATAATACCTCTCAATCCAGTTGAATGTAATTGTTAGAAGTGTAAGATATAATAGTGTCAGGGAGATGTAGACATGGGTTCAAATGAAGTGCTTAGCACATTGCCTGGTACAGAATAAGAGCTTGTAACTAATTGCTTGTAATGGTGATGATGATGATGATGATGATGACAGTAATGAAAGTGAAAGTAAAGTCGCTTAGTCGTGACCGACTCTCTGCGACCCCATGGACTGTAGCCTACCATGCTCCTCCGTCCATGGGATTTTCCAGGCCAGAGTACTGGACTGGGTTGCCATTTCCTTCTCCAGGGGATCATCCCGACCCAGGGATCGAACCCAGGTTTCCCACATTGTAGGCAGATGCTTTACCATCTGAGTCACCAGGGAACAATAGTGGTAATTAGTAATAGTTTGCTGAAGAATGTTCGTGTTCCTCTCAAAACTGGGAAGTGAAGAAATTTAGTTAAATTAACCTAGACAAAGGTATAAAGTCGTGTTTTTTCCCTAAATTGCATGTATTTCTAAAAGATGGACCTTGTCACTAAAGGGAAGAGGATGGTTCCTTCTGTTGGTTATCATCAATCTGTTTCTTAATTTAAATCAAGTCTTTTCACAGTGTCGTCAGTTGTGTGTGCTCAGTAAGTGTTACATGTTTTTGGTACTTGGGACAAGATCTGGACCTAAAGCATACCTTGAAAGAGTAGTGAATGGTTCTCTGTGTATTGAGCCAAAGAATGAATGTCAGACAACTGCAGAAAGTGGAATAGATGGTATCTGAGTTTAGTACTTTCATCTGGTGGCCAAGCCCAAAGTGTTCTTCAAGGAACAGGGCTAAAAAGATTAGCCTGCCAAGAACTAGGGATAAAATTAGAAACATATCAAGTACTACCAAGCTGGACACTGCACTCCAGTACATTTCTTACCTGCATTTACTTTGCTTTTCAGGATTCCTCACACTACAGTGATGTGGTTTTGTACCCTTTAACCTTTGAAAATGGTATGATCTGGGTGTCTCTGCCTCATTGTATATTCTTGCCTTCTTTGTCATAGATTAATTAACCGTATAAGGATGGGTTTATTCCTGGGCGCTCTGTTCTGTTAATGTACATGTCTGTTTTTGTACCAGTACCATATTGTTTGATGACTGTAACTTTGTAGTATAGTTTGAAATCAGGGAGCATAATACCTCTGATTTTGTTCTTCTTTCTTGAGCTTGCCTTGGCATTACGATCTTTTGTGTTTCCATACAGGTTTTAGAATGATTTGTCCAATTTGGATTCCTTTTATTTATTTTTCCTGTCTGATTGCTATGTCTAGGACTTCCAATACCATATTGAACAAAAGAACGGTTACTTTTCTAATCTCTACATGTCATATGGTTTTCAGGTTATACCCCCAGAATCTCAGCACAATGAAATTTTAGGTAGGAGTTGAAAATGACTCAACACTTGGGCAGTGTACTTCTTACTGGGAATAGAACTAGATCCCCTGGAAGTACACAGAATCATAATTGATTATTTTGAACCAAAGTGTCTATGTTCTGTCTATATGTCTATTTGTTACTTTGTATCCATCTTACACAAGTACTTTGCTATACTGATTTAGAGTGAATGACTAATAGGTACATGGAAAACTATATAATGCAAATCCACAGTAGAAGTACCTGTTCTCCTCTGTGCTCATACCCCCAAAACATAGAACTTCTCTATCCAAACAAATTTTAGGCTGATGGGATTTGGAAATGGTTGTGGTTCTCAACTTGACTATATAGACACCAACCAGAAATAATCTTGAGAGATCCTGTGTGTGCTCTGGTATCTGCTCTGCCCCAAAGTGGGCAATCATTATATACTTACCTTTTATAAATGATAGAAGTGTTCATTGGTTGTTTTTACTTGAAACAAAGACCTGAGGTTCACAAGCTTTGAGTGCATTTTGTTTTGAATAATTTGGATTTTTCCCCTTGATTTTAGTTCCTTCAATGATATCTATGTACTTTTTAATCTCTAGAAATAGTTTTTCATAGTTATCCATATTGTGTTAATCTTTGATTAGTAAATGTCCGAAATGTTCTAGGTATTAAATTACATCATGCCTTTGTGGTATATATATTTACTTTTAATTGTACGTTGTTTCTAAGTTGCTTAGCTATTTTTCTCCCTTGCTTTCTGCCTAACTTTAGAGTAACCAAATAAGGCAAATGGAAGAAGTAAAGATCTCAAAGAAGAGTAAAGTAGGAATTCTCCCGTTTGTTGCTGAATTTGAAGAATTTGCTGGACTCGCAGAATCAATCTTTAAAAATGCTGAGTGTCGTGGAGATCTAGATAAAGCATATACTAAACTTATCAGAGGAGTATTTGTTAATGGTAAACTTTTGTTACATTATGAAGAAGTTTTTGGTGGTGGTTTTCCTTATTTCTGGTGTTTTTGGTCAGTTGTTTTCATTATTTCTGATTAAGTTAGAAGTTGGGAGACAGATGTGTTCATTATTTTCCATAGTCTCTAGTCTTTTTTAAGTTTTCTGAAATTAAAGATTTCTTAAATTTGGGACTTCTCTGGTGGTCCAGTGGCTAAGACTCCACACTCCCAATGTGGAGAACCTGGGTTCAATCCCTGGTCAGGGAACCAGATCCCACATGCAGCGATGAAGTCCTGGCACAAGTAAATAAAAATATATATATATATTAAAAATAATAATAATAATAAAGATTTCTTAAATTTGAAAAACAGTGTGTAAAACCCTTTTGTATTTACCAGGAACTACTTATATTTTAGGGTTCATATGGGCTATCAGTATGCAAAGTTGAAATTCATTTTTTAAACACAAAAATGACCTTGTGGATTACATTCGCATTTTAGCAGGAGTCTTCTTGAGCTGATCAACAGTGATGTCTGTATGTGTGTGTGCTTAGTCAGTCAGTCATGTCCGACTCTTTGCAACACCATGGACTGTAGCCCACCAGGCTCCTCTGTCCATGGGATTCTCCAGGCAAGAATACTGGCACGGGTTGCCGTGCAATCAGCCAGGGGATCTTCCCAACCCCGGGATCAAACCCAGGCCTCCCACATTGCAGGTGGTTTCTTTACCATCTGAGCCACCGGGGAAGGTCAAGAATACTGCAGTGGGTAGCCTATCCCTTCTCCAGGGGATCTTCCCGAGCCAGTTACTGAATCTGGGTCTCCTGCATTGCAGGCCGATTCTTTACCAGCTGAGCTACCAGGGAAGCCCAAATTAATGCTAAAATAGTGTAATTCATCATCTAGCTATGTCAGATCACACAGTTAAGTTACAGAAACAGTGTGGATGTGTTTAATTTGAAATAAATGATCTGACTGCATCAATTCAGGAATTTTTAAAACTAAAAAAAATGACCAAAGTAGAATTATCTCAACAGTTAGAGATAATACATTTTTGGTGGAAACAGGTTTAGGGGAAAGATGATAAATTACATGATTGAATGTTTATATGGTTGATATTTCTTTTAAAATTCAAAGTAGCTTTGCTTTGTCTGATTGTAAAGTAGTATATGCTCATTACATACCCCCCAAAATCAGCAAACTGACTTTAAAAATCAAGAAGAAACTAAAGGT
Organism: Muntiacus reevesi; assembly: GCF_963930625.1. Taxonomy (NCBI): domain Eukaryota; kingdom Metazoa; phylum Chordata; class Mammalia; order Artiodactyla; family Cervidae; genus Muntiacus; species Muntiacus reevesi. Next base: position 553,397 of record NC_089264.1, read on the forward strand.
AATTTGTAATCTCATCATACAAAGGTTAACATTTAATTTTTACCTGTGTGAACTTTTCAGTATATCTCTCTCCCTGACATATCTGTACATGTTGTGTGTTCTGTAATTTGAAATGTTTCTCACACCTTACACCCTGTTTGGAACCTGCTAGACTCTGTGATTCTAGTGTCTGTCCTTGTCTCCTGATACAGATAACCGTAGTCACTTCTGATGATTACATAGAGTTCCATCTGTCATTGTTTACTTAGCAGATCTTCTGTTAACAGGCATTTGGTTTGTTTCCAGTTTTCTGTATATTTCTGTATATTGTCCAATAATTTCCCTAGGATCAGTTATTAGAAATAATTCCTGGGTCAGAAGTTTTGTGTCTGTTGAGTTTCTGCCAAATAACCACACAGAAAGATTATACCTGTTTGGTCCTTTGAGCGTTTAGTGGAAGTTTCTGTCACATCTGCCTCGAGACCCAGTATTTCTCAGTATTATCAGTCTTATTATCCTTTGTTAACCTAGAAGGATATAAATCAGTTTTGCTTACACAGTTTTACTGTGTAAGAGCTTCCAAATTATATGTTAAGTTTATTCGTCTTTCTCTTTATGACTTCTCAGTTTTGGGCCATTCTTAGAAAGTTCATACTACCACAGAATTATTTCTTTAATTAGGTTTATTTTTCTTAGTACTTACAATTGCATTCATTTATTTGCCTTTGACATTTTAAGCACTTGAACAATTTAGGATTTGGTTGGCTAAAAGATGTGAAATAGGAATCCAAATTTAGCCATATATATATAACTGTTTTAGAATGATTGTTTATTTAGGTTTAGGTCGATCCTTCAATACAGTATGTTTTATTTGATTAAGTCCAGAAATGTGCTTACTTCTTAAAGTTATAAATGAAAAAAATCATGTAATTTTTCCATAGCTAAATGTGGTCATATTCATACCAGGTCATCGTTACATTTTTTCCATTTTTGTTTTAGTGGAGAAAGTAGCAAACGAAAGCCAGAAGACCCCCAGGGATGTCCTCATGATGGAAAACTTCCACCATATTTTTGCAACACTTTCTCATTTGAAAATCTCATGTCTAGAAACTGATAAAATAAGAAGCCAAACAAAAAAACACAGATCACCTTCAGTCTTATGTCATATACTCTTTAGGACAACCTCTTGAAAAGCTAAATGTAAGCATATTTTCATTCAGTATATTTTTCTTGGTTTTGAACCTGTGTTTAGACGTGAGTAACACAACAGACATTTAAATTTGCTCATTCACTGGTGCAGGAGGATAAGGAAGGATGGACTGAGATATTGAAGCTGCTCAGACACTGCTAGATGTTTTATATACATTATTTCTTTTAATTCTTGTAAACGATGATGTGGGGTAAGATAGCATTATCCTTGTTTTACAAATGAAGAAACTGGAAGTAAATAAAAAGTTATAGTAATTGACAGGTAGCAAAGCAGGGGGATTAACCATAGATTTAGCCTTTTCCATTATACCAGTCTTCCATTTCTTACCTCATAAATGGCTAACCTTTATCCCTAGCTCAGATGAAGATTTTGAAAATTCTATCAAGATAAAAAGAAAATAAAAAATTGTTTTATTCATTGCCTTTTCTTTATCCTTCCTTTCTTGACTTGTCATTCCCCAGAGCAAATCTGATCTTTAAACATGAGAAATGGTAGTTTTAGAGAACTTTGCAACATAGTAGAAGCTTAAATGGACCCTTCTAACAAATTAGGTCCACAGTGTGATTAGTCATCTTTGTTTTGAAGTTAGAGTCAAATAAAAATTGTCTATCTGTTGTCAGCAATTCAAACGCAGAACCAGTGCCTTGTAAACTGAAGAACAGGCAGATGTTCCTTTAGGGTAAAGGGTCTGTCTCAGACCTAAAGCCTGCATGATGCGTAACTGCAACATAAAGGAACTTCCTTTGAAATCAAATTTAGAGCAGACACATTGATAAATCCTTTATTATGTAACATTGTTAGAGAAGCTCTAGCCAATGCAGTAAGACGGAAACATAAAGATATATGGAAAGAGAATCGTACTGGAGTGGACTGCTGCTTCCTTCTCCAGGGAATCCTACCACCCAGGGGTCAGATCTGGGCCTCTTGTGTCTCCTGCTGGCAGGCGGAGTCTGTGACTGCGCCACCCGGGGAGCCCTCGGACTTACAGTCACCTGTGTGTGACCTGTGGGGGTTGTCTCATCTGGTGAAGGAAAGTAGGTTTTTTAACCTAGTCAAGGTATATATATATATCAAAAAACAATTTGTTTCCTATATGTTATAATAACCAATTAAAAATCTGTGTAAAATAGAAAAATAAATACATTAATTAAAATCTGTGTAGAAAAAAAATTTAAATATCTGGAACAGATTTGTCTAGAAAATTATTATTAAAAATGTAATAATTTAATGAAGAATAAATAAATAATTGCTAAGAAAATTTTAGAGAATAGTAGAGAGGGGATTTGACTTGTCAGTATTAAATCATGTTGTGCTCAAGTAAAGACTTGCCAATATACATGTTAAAAAACCAATTACACTTTAAAGGCAACCTGAGAAGAATGTTTATAACAGCACAACAGTCAGTATGCTAAATATAAAAGATCTTTTTAAAATCAATCAGGAAAGCACTAGGATCCCAATATATAAATGGGTATGGGTTCTGAATGTACTTACTGAGCATATGAAAAGCAGATAAACTTCATTTCTAGCTGAAGAATATTGAAATAAAATGACAAATAAACCTTTCTTACCTTTTTTTTTTGGCTACACCACTTGGCATGTGGGATCTTAGTTCCACATCCCCGTCCGTCCACCGGGGATCCAATCCATGCCGTCTGCATTGGAAGGGCAGAGTCTTAACCACTGGACTGCCAGGAAAGTCCCCCTTTTTCACTTTTCAAAATGACAAAGATTTTTCTTTAGTTATGATAATGCTGATGATAGTATGATAAGATTAAATAGTGTCATATACTGCTGACAGAAATATAAAGTAACTGAACTTTTCTGGGAAGCAATTTGTGTATATGAAGAGTCTTCAGAATGCTTAACAATTACACTCCTCAACTGAGGAATTATAGTCCTAGAAATTTATGCTGGACAGTCATCAAAAATGTGGGTAAATACCTATGTATGAAAGTTATTTATAGCTGTATTTATAATAGATTTTGTTTTTGATGAGTAGATTTTGCCAACTTCAAGAGAAAAAGTAAAAAATATTAAATACTTAATACTGAAGGAATGAATAAACATAGTATAGTCATTGGACGGAACATGATGCAGCCATTAAAATTTATACTTTGGGAAAAACTTAAAATATTAAATGAAAAATATAGCATACAAAATTAATCTCATTTTCATACTCACACATCAAACGACTAGAGGGAATTCTAGTCTTTTGACAGTGCTTATCTCTGAGTAGTGTGATAATAGCTGATTATTATTTTATCCTTTATATTTTCACACACTGTCTGATTTTTACACAGTGGATATATACTATTTTATAGTCAGATTTTTTTTTTTTTTAATTTAAGTGGTAGTGAGAGCCGTTCTTAGCCGTTGTTTCTTTTCATTTCCTTGAAGCACTTCTTTGAAGGTGTGGAAGCTCGGGTGGCACAGGGTATAAGAGAGGAGGAAGTGAGCTATCAACTTGCGTTTAACAAGCAAGAACTCCGAAAAGTTATTAAAGAGTATCCTGGAAAAGAAGTGAAAAAAGGCCTCGATAACCTCTACGAGAAGGTTGATAAACATTTATGTGAAGAGGAGAACTTACTCCAGGTATGCTTTAGTTCTCTTAACCTACCTAGATTGCACATCCTTATATATATCTATTTTCCCCTAAATATTCCTCTAGAAATGCTATACATTTTCTAATTTTAGTGCAGGAGGAAAGCGCCATATAAAATGCAGACAAGATTAGTAAATTGTGAGGAAAAAAGGAATATTTATACAAGTTTATATGGCTCTCTCTGTGTATTTTATCTTTCTGTTGTATCATTTTGAGACATTAAGTTGTTTTGCTTTTGTTTGGGGATGGGTTTTTCATGACTTTCTGTGTTTTGTTTTAGTTTGGAAGGTAGTAAGGGAATGGAATGTGGAGTGATTGTGAGCATGGGAGCCTGGATATGGGTTCATAATCTGCCTCCAGGTAAAACTGCCTGGTTTGGAGCAAGTTAGTTCACCTCTCTGAGCCTCAGTTTCCTTATTTGAAAAGCAGAAATAATACCTGTACTCTCTAGGTGGGCACTAATATTATTGCCATTGCCATTTTATACATGTGAAAATCAGAGCTTGGAGAGGTAGAGTAATGTGACCACGATCCCATAGCTAATGTATGATAGAGTCAGGTTTAAACCTCAGTTAGAGATGAGTAAGAATTACTCTTGATTTTAGCATCATGGAAGGCTTCATGAAGGAAAGCATTTATGTTAGTCTATGGCAGTCAGATACTAACTTAACAGATAAAATAGAAGTGGCATTCCCAGTGGAAGAAATACTGTGAGCTAAAAGATGAGAAGCAAAAAGTGTAAGTAAAGCTGTTTAGTAAAATAGTCTTAAGCTGACTATTAGGAATTTAAGATTTGTGACATTTAGGATTTACAAGGAAAAATCCTAGAAGAAGGCACTCTTTGAACTGGCAGATAGAAATGGTGTTCGTTCATAGTACCCACCCTCACCAGGTTGTCATGAGATTTAAATAGAATAATACGTGCATAAAGCCCTTTGCACTGTGCTGATGTGAAACAAGTCGAGTAAGTGTAGCCTATTGACAGCGCTGCCGTGTCAGTGTGTGTGTGTCAGGTTCTGCCTTGATAGTTGTCTAAGGTTTATTTTCTGATGGGACTGTTCATTTGTTTACTTTTTCTTGACTGAAGTACAGTTGATTTACAGTGTCGTATTGATTTCTGCTTATATCTGTCAGCAATTTAGTTTCCACTTCTAGACTATAGATCCCTTTGACTGCTCATGATTAGTCTGACTCATCTTGGTGTTCTCCATGTCATCAAGAAGTGTTTTGCATCCTTAATTTTAGATAAATTAAACTTTCATCTGCTGTGAAGTTTCATTTAATCCTTAGTCTTATTTCATACATAGTAGTGCATAGCCACATCTGTGTTGGCTATTGGAACAGATACAATAACAGCTGAAATGTAATAAACATTACTGTGTCAAACACTGTTCTGAGCACTTTACATACATTCACTCATTTAATCTCATTTGAACCTGTGGGGAAGGTATTATTATCACGACCCAGTTTACAGATAAGGAGGGCCTTGAGGCACAGAAGAGTGGTGTAACATACTCAAGGTCACTCGAGGAGTTACGAATCTTCCTTCAGGATGTACATTCTTAACTGTTGTTGTTCAGTCGTTCAGACGTGACTCTGTGACCCTGTGGACTGCAGCACGCCAGGCTTCCCTGTCCTTCACTCTCTCCCAGTTCAGCTCCGTCGCTCAGTCGTGTCCGACTCTTTGCGACCCCATGGACTGCCCAGAGTTTGCTCACATTCATGTCCACTGAGTCGATGATGTTACCTAACCATCTCATCCTCTGCCACCTTCTCCTCTTCCCACCTTCAATCTTTCCCAGCATCAGGGTCTTTTCCAGTGAGTCGGCTCTTCACATCAGGTGTCCAAAATATTGGAGCTTTAACTTCAGCATCAATCCTTCCAATGAATATTCAGGGTTGATTTCCTTTAGGACTGACTGGTTGGATCTCCTTGCAGTCCAAGGGACTCAAGAATCTTCCCCAGCACAGTTCGAAAGCATCAGTTTTTTGGCACTCAGCCCTCTTTATGGTCCAAGTCTCACATCTCTACATGACTACTGGAAAAACCATAGTTTTGACTCTACAGACCTTTGTCAGCAAAGTGAAGTTTTTGCTGTTTAATATGTTGTCTAGGTTTGTCATAGCTTTTCTTCCAAGGAGCAAGCATCTTTTAATTTCATGGCTGCAGTCACCATCCACAGTGATTAACTATTATGCTATCCTGCTGCTAAGTCACTTCAGTCCTGTCCGACCCTGTGCGACCCCATAGACGGCGGCCCACCAGGCTCCCCCGTCCCTGGGATCTCAAGGCAAGAACACTGGAGTGGGTTGCCATTGCCTTCTCCAATGTGTGAAAGTGAATTATGCTATCCTAAATGCTTAGAATATGTCTTGACAGTATTTCTACATTCTTGTTATGTATTGTTTCCTCTTGCAGTTTAGCGACTCTCATTTTCATTTTGTAGGTGGTGTGGCACTCCATGCAGGATGAATTCATTCGCCAGTACAAGCATTTTGAAGGTTTGATAGCTCGCTGTTATCCTGGATCTGGTGTTACAATGGAATTCACTATTCAGGACATTCTGGACTATTGCTCCAGCATTGCACAGTCCCACTAAACCTTATAAAAGAAGAAAAGATAAATGAAAAGGAACACTCTGAGTACACCAGACACTATTCAAAAATACCGAGCAACCGTTTTGAGAACTCCGACTTGAAATTTTACGTATTACTTAATGTCAGATAATTGGGTAATGTGTGCATGCTCAGTTGAGTCTGACTCTTTGCAACCCCATGGACTGTAGCCCACCAGGTTCCTCTGTCCATGGAATTTTCCACGCAAGAATACTGGAGTGGGTTGCCGTTTTCTTCTCCAAAATGGATGATGCCATACCACATATATTCAAGAGGAAAACTACCAACGAGTGTGGCAGTTTTATTCGCCCAGTAGGTTGTGTACTAACTTAAAGCATTTATCTCATCATAAATGCCTTTATCATTTTTCTACGACTGAACAGAAAATTTTCCTTTATTGTCTCGCTTCTTGTATTTGAGAATGGTTATCCTGTATGGAATTCATTGAGAGTTCTTCAGCTTTCAGTAATTCAGTATTGGTTACAAATCATGTAACTACTAAAATACTGTATCGAATTTTTCCTTCTGAATAACTATTGTGTATATGGATAAGGGTCTTGTGAAGATCAGTTGTAAACTTGAATTTTGAGGATCATGTGATTCTGTGTAACAGTCTGAAATACATTTTCCAAAAAGTTGAAATGTGGTAATATTATTCTTAAATTTATCATGTGCTGTCATTTGTATGAAAGCAAGTCCTTATACAATCAATATAGAAGAATTATTACATGTCATTTATCGTAAAACATAGTCAGTCAGTGGTACTCAGTGAGGACTGAATCACTGCCATAAAGAGACTCGTGTCCTTAATGCATAAACACAAAGACCCTGTCAGTGCAGCGGCTTCACTTTTCTGACATTTATTTTACTTTTGGTTACGTCAGGATCCTCACTGCAGCCTGTGGGCTTCTCTCTAGTTGTGGCGCTCAGGCTCAGGTCCCATGGCCTATGGGATCCCAGTTCCTGGGCTAGGGATCAACCCACATTCCCTGCATTGGAAGGCGGATTCTTAGCCACTAGGCTGCTGGGAAAGTCCCTCAGTACAGTTGTAATAGCAAAAAATTGCAAATAATCCAACTTTCCATTAGTAGTAGATGGATAAATTAAGGTGTATTCAGTATTTGCCAATAGAGTAGTGAGAATTAGTGAATTTTATCTACAAAAATTACTGCAGATGAATACCAGGAAAATAATGTCAGGTTTAAAAAAAAAAAGTCACAGAATATATATCATATGATTCTATTAATATGAAATTTCAAAATAAACAGTATTTAGAGTTACAAGTGTTGTATAACTGAGAAAAAGCAAGGAAATGATCATAAAATTCTAGAGTGATTAGGGAGCAGGAAGGGAAGATTATGGTATCTAGCAGGGGCAGGATTTTAAAGGTATGTTATGTTACTTAAACTGGGCAGTGGCTACATGGATTTCATTGTACTATGATACTTGATACCTTACACATACCTTATAAATCTTATTTTATATTAGCTCAACGTTTAATTTAAAAACAAAATCAAACTCATATGTGTGTGTATATTCTTTATTGACATAGGAAAAAACCTTAACATTTGTAGATGATCTGGAGACAAAGAAGATCCAAGGTTGGTTGGATTGCTCGAGGTTCAAGCCAAGTATTTTCAGAGCTGATATTCCACACAACAGTGACCTCCCTCTCCAGAATGTTACAGATATAAATATATTTAAACATCTAAAGACCAAACACTGTCTAATGTTTGTGTTAACAGACCAAGGTTAATTTTACCTGAGGTGGTATGGCTCTTATTTAAAGAAAAGGCAGATAGCAAAATACTTCTTAGAAAAGAATCTAGAAAAGTAAGCACGTCACATAACAAAATTATCTAAATAACTGGATAGAAATTTTGAGAAAGTAAGATGTACATGATTCCTATTAAAGATAAACATTGGTTAATTAATATGTCTCAGTTTATATTTGTGTTAGTATCTGTTTATTCTAAGGAATTAGAAACTAAGTTTAATACAGCTTTTCAAAATTAAATAAGATATTTTGAATGAAGACAGAAAAGGCAGTGGATGACTGATCAGCTACAATTTTCTAGATCTTAGAGATATGTAATATTTTGTGCTACAGATGGAATGAAAAAAGAGCAACATATGATAACTTAGAGAATATAAAGAAATGAAAAAGTGCTGAGAAAGCAAAAATGGCTATGCCAGGAAGGTTAAATATACAATGGTGTCTAGGAAGTAAGATTATTAATTCTCATAACTTTATGTTCTAGGATTCTCTGCATCTGCAAGTCCCCAATTTTAATGTACGTATGAAACAACCAGGAATCTTGTTGAAATGCAGGTTTTGTATGATCTAAGACTCTGCATTTCTAGCAAGATCCCAGGTAATATCAATGCTACAGGCCTATAACCCACAGCTGAAATTGCAAAGTTTTACAGTGGTGTCAGTTCAATTCAGTCGCTCAGTCATGTCTGACTCTGCGACCCCATGGACTGCAGCACACCAGGCCTCCCTGTCCATCTCTTTTGTTTCTTTAGGTAGATATACTCCTAAGTATTTTATTCTTTTTGTTGCAATGGTGAATGGTATTGTTTCCTTAATTTCTCTTTGTATTTTTTCGTTGTTAGTATATAGGAATGCAAGAGATTTCTGTTGTTAATTGTATATCCTGCAACTTTACTATATTCATTGATTAGCTCTAGTACTTTTCTGGAAGAGTCTTCAGGGTTTTCTGTGTAGAGGATCATGTCATCTGCAAACAGTGAGAGTTTCACTTCTTCTTTTCCAATCTGGATTCCTTTTACTTCCTTTTCTGCTCTGATTGCTGTGGCCAAAACTTCCAACACTATGTTGAATAGTAGTGGTGAGAGTGGGCACCCTTGTCTTGTTCCTGATTTTAGGGGAAATGCTTTCAATTTTTCACCATTGAGGGTGATGCTTGCTATGGGTTTGTCATATATAGCTTTTATTATGTTGAGGTATGTTCCTTCTATTCCTGCTTTCTGGAGAGTTTTAATCATAAATGAGTGTTGAATTTTGTCAAAGGCTTTCTCTGCATCTATTGAGATAATCATCTGGTTTTTATCTTTCAATTTGTTAATGTGGTGTATTACATTGATTGATTTGTGGATATTAAAGAATCCTTGCATTCCTGGGATAAAACCCACTAGGTCATGGTGTATGATTTTTTAAATATGTTGTTGGATTCTGTTTGCTAGAATTTTGTTAAGGATTTTTGCATCTATGTTCATCAGTGATATTGGCCTGTAGTTTTCTTTTTTTGTGGCATCTTTGTCTGGTTTTGGAATTAGGGTGATGGTGGCCTCATAGAATGAGTTTGGAAGTTTACCTTCTTCTGCAATTTTCTGGAAGAGTTTGAGTAAGATGGGTGTTAGCTCTTCTCTAAATTTTTGGTAGAATTCAGCTGTGAAGCCATCTGGTCCTGGGCTTTTGTTTGCTGGAAGATTTCTGATTACAGTTTCGATTTCCGTGCTTGTGATGGGTCTGTTAAGATCTTCTATTTCTTCCTGGTTCACCAGTTTTGGAAAGTTATACTTTTCTAAGAATTTGTCCATTTCTTCCAAGTTGTCCATTTTATTGGCATAGAGCTGCTGGTACTAGTCTCTTATGATCCTTTGTATTTCAGTGTTGTCTGTTGTGATCTCTCCATTTTCTTTCTTTTTTTTTTAATCTCTCCATTTTCATTTCTAATTTTGTTGATTTGGTTCTTCTCCCTTTGTTTCTTGATGAGTCTGGCTAACGGTTTGTCAATTTTGTTTACCTTTTCAAAAAACCAGCTTTTAGCTTTGTTGATTTTTTCTATGGTCTCTTTTGTTTCTTTTGCATTTATTTCTGCCCTAAGTTTTAAGATTTCTTTCCTTCTACTAACCCTGGGGTTCTTCATTTCTTCCTTCTCTAGTTGCTTTAGGTGTAGAGTTAGGTTAGTTATTTGACTTTTTTCTTGTTTCTTGAGGTAAGCTTGTAATGCTGTGAACCTTCCCCTTAGCACTGCTATTACAGTGTCCCATAAGTTTTGGGTTGTTGTGTTTTCATTTTCATTCGTTTCTATATCAAGAGGCCTTTTAGTTCCTCCCTGCTTTCTGCCATAAGGGTGGTGTCATCTGCATATCTGAGGTTATTGATATTTCTCCCAGCAATCTTGATTCCAGCTTGTGCTTCATCCACCCCAGCAATTCTCATGATGTACTCTGCATATAAGTTAATAAGCACAGTGACAAAATACAGCCTTGACGTAGTCCTTTCCCTATTTGGAACCAGTCTGTTGTTCCATGTGCAGTTCTAACTGTTGCTTCCTGATCTGCATACAGATTTGTCAAGAGGCAGGTCAGGTGGTCTGGTATTCCCATCTCTTTCAGAATTTTCCACAGTTTATTGTTATCCACACAGTCAAAGGCTTTGGCATAGTCAATTACAATGGTGTAGGCTACATCATTCATACCTCTGAACAAATTAACATAATTTGGGGTTTTTATTGTTGTTGTTTTGTCTTTTGGAAGACAGCTCACGTGTGTGCTTGTGGCTTTAAGAGTTCTCAGCTTTTAATATTTGGCAGCACCATGATATGGTATGCTGGTATGCATAGGTGCTGAGTTGTGTCCATCTCTTTGCAACCCCATGGGCTGTAGCCTACCAGGCTTCTCTGTCCAAGGGATTTTCCAGGCAAGAATACTGGAGTGGGTTGCCATTTCCTTCTCCGGTGCGTGAAAGTGAAAAGTGAAAGTGAAGTTGCTCAGTCGTGTCCAGCTCAGCGACCCCATGGACTGCAGCCTACCAGGCTCCTCTGTCCATGGGATTTTCCAGGCAAGAGTACTGGAGTGGGGTGCCATTGCCTTCTCCAAGTACTAAGTGCATTTAGGTGCAATTCATATTTTGAAAAGAGGAAGAAAAAAGACAGTGGGGCAGATGAAAGTGGGGAGAGGAATATATGAAAAAAAGGGAGATCAGGTGATAAGAAACAATGGAGAATATAGCAAGCAAGACAAACATGAGTCTATGAGCACATGTCTTGCCCAAAAAGTCTTGAGAAAGCAGCTTCTCTGAGATAACATCTCGATCAATTTCACTGGCAAGATGGTGAGTCTTTCAAGAAGTTCCAGGTAGTCAGCTAGAAGAGAAGGTAGTAAAAAAGAAATTAAGAAATGGAAGGAATGTGCTTTAATCTGAATTTAAATTTGTCTCCATCTCACTTTAAACAGTTAGCCTTTCTGGATCTCCTTTCATTTCAATTATGTTGCCCTGTAACTCTCTCATAAGAGCCTATTCTTTTCCTTCATGGCACTTAACTATAATATACTACTTCTTTAGTATATCTCCCCTATATCTAAGCCTGCAGTCTTTATGACTAGGATTATTTTGTGTAACAGTATCTGTCTAGAACATGTACGTACTTAAATATTGAGTTTAAACAGTAGAAAGTGAACAGGCAGCCTTGAATTGTTAGCTCATGGAAGGAGGAAACCATTGCATGAATTTCTTTACAATTCTCTTCAATGTTTAGAGCACAACTGTATTCTTGAAAGTAAGTCGCATTAGGGCAGAATCTCTGTTCTCTGCTTGAACCTAGCACCTAATGTAACTAGATGTGAATCTCATTCTAGGTGCTCAGTGAAGGTTGTTACAAGGAAATTGGACTTACAAGATAAAGTATACTCTACTCCCAGTTTTTACCTTATACATATACAGGGTCTCCACAGTGGTATACATTCTATAAAGATTGACGAATTAAATTCATGAAGGGCCTAAATGAACAATGTCTTCTGTAGATTTCAGATATGCTCTCTTGGGGAGGCCGTGTACCTGATCTACTGTCAGCTCCTCTGGTAGACACTGTGAGCTGTGGGGTCTGCCTGCTCCTCCTGCTAACAGAGCTCTGCTTTTTACAGAGTAGGAACAGGCCAGACAAAAGTGAAACACCAAAGCTGGCATAGACTCTTGGATCCCGACCTGCTGCATATTAGAGTTGTGGAAATGTTTAAAACTCCTGATATCTGCACCCTACTCTAGCCAAATAAATATGAATCTCTGAAGATGAGGCCCAGGTTCTTACAAGCCTCCCAAACCATAATGGGCAGCATGCTTGGCCTGTTCTCAGCAGGCCATGACAGTCCAGCTCTCCTTTGCCTAGGTTTGATTGAGGAGTACATATTTGTGTAAACCCAGCTCTAGTCAGTGAGATCTAGGAGGAAGTCTGCTAAGAGATCTCGAAAGAGATTGTCCATCCTGAAAAAAAAAGAAAGTTCATAAGACATACAGGGTCTTTAGCCTCTATATCTTCTTCCTTCTTGGTATGTTGTGATAGGAGATGAGAGCCATGGCTGCTGTGATCATGAAGTAGGATTACCAGAGCCATCAAAGAAAAAGGTAAAGCATGCAATGATATATGTGTATTAAAACATGCAAGCATGTCAAAAAAATATGTATATAAACAGAGTAGGTGCAATTGTTTGAAAATTTAGGGTATTGAATGTAATTTCTTTAATGATTATCCATATGTTACTATTAATCTTTAGAGGTTTCTATTGAATTTTCATTACACAACCATGATCCTTATGGTTTTGCAGATGATTTTAAAATATGTGCAGAGAGATCTGAGAGTTGTTTGGAAGAAATTTTGTATTGTTTTGTTAGAATATATGCATTTGCTATAGTTTAAAAGAACACTTTATCGTGGGTTGTTTTTCTGGACCAACAGCTCTTATCTTACCTCCCAGTCTTTGCCAAGCTGTAGCTAAGCCAACATTGATCCTCTGCAACTTCTTTGAGGTCAGGTTGACCAGTCAATACTGTAGCACTTAGGGAAAGAGAACTTTCTAAAAGGATTTCTACGTAGTGGAATAATACAAAATTTAATCCAAAACACCACCTGCTTTCCTAAGGCAGTTTGTAGGCCCAACCTAAATTTAAATTTGAAAAAAAAAAAATCTTGAAGTGGTTTGTATTAAAATTCACTCATTATAATTTTACTTAGCTTTTTTAAAGCCAAGTTTATTTAGCTACAGCTATAAATGAAATGAACTACATCTAACTTGTGTTCATAAAAATTCATTTCCATATTTGTTTATTCAGGAGGAATAATCTGCTGTAAGATTGCTCAAACCATAAAATTTATCACAGGGAGCAGTTCTGAAAGTAGAAGAGAGCAGAGGAACAGCTAAGAGTATAATAGATGAATACTTTAACTTTTACTGATGGAGGCTGAAATTATGTGCCTCTTCCTAGGGCATCATCATTCTAAGAATTTCTCTGCTTATTCTCTGGGTCCTTTGTCTTAATAATTTCCTGCCTCTTAGCCTTGTCTTTGTACCATAGATTGTCTTTTCTGCCTGAAAAATTATAGTATTGCATCAGGGGATATAAAATTAATCACAATAATCTAGACATGGATTGTGTCTCTTCCCATGTCACAGTAGGATCATTTGGATCCTGAAAGATTATCCATCACAGTCCCCATGCTCTGCAAAGACTAGGCAGATGATTGGTCTAACTAGGCCAATCAGACTCTCCATCTCTGCCAGGAGTGTGAATCTTGGGCAGGCGACACTGCTTGAATGAAGGTACTTAGAGTTAAATCATCCCTGTTTCACACCAATAGAGAACACCCATAAATGTCTTCTATAAAGATCTCCAAAGTTGCCCTTGTTTGTGATCTTCCCAAGATGAAGTGGTTCTTTTTTCTTCTGATTTTGTGAATCACCCGATATTCTTCCCATATTGCAGTCGGGGAGTAGTAGGGAGCCCTTAAGTTAGTTGAAGTTAGTTTCTGTAGCTTGCAACCGAAGATCCCCAATTAATGCAAACTAAAATATGTTTATACACAGAATCAAATAAACTGTATAAGACAATAAATGGTATTTGCCAAATGAATGATACAGACAGTGTTGTAATAGCTCAGAGGAGTTAGATGTATCTGTAGTCTGATAAAGTCAAGGAATTGAGACATGCATCATTGAGTTGCTGCCACCCACCCATTGGGCAGCACCCGTGAAGATCAGTTAACAGTGTAACCTGAGCTGAGAGTTCAGACTCTGAAGTTAGCACAGGCCTCACACCCTGCCTCTCTCGGGCTGTCTGATCTTGTGCAGGTAAGTTAGTTCTGGGCCTCAGGATCCTAATTTGTAAAAGGGAAAGAGTAGTGCTTCTCTCATAGGTTCATTGTAAGGATTAAATCAGATGGTGTTTGTAAAATGTTTAGCACGGTGCTAATAAGCATTCAATTTTAAGAAGAAATGGATCAACGAGGCATTTCTGAGCAACGGTTGAGCAATCAGACTCTGCTCTCCAGGGTGAGTGGATGAAATGGAGCAACATCCTTGGGCCGAAAGATGACAACACCTCACTGGGGTCCGTTCCTCACCCTGACCCAGTCACCCACCGGGCAGGCGCACCTGCGTCTTCCCAGGACAGAGGAAGTCTCTCCAGGCCTTTGTCTGCGAAGCCATTACCCACAAAGTCCTTAGAAACTTGCTAATGTTGTTTCATTAGCCTTTCCAAATCCTGTGAGGCAAAGCAGAGAAGAAGGCTTCAAGCCTCAACCAGCCTTCTGAGAAATGTTAATAAGGTTAATATCTTAGACATCTTCCACAAATTCTGCTAAATGACCTGGGAAAGAACGTCATTCACTGAACCTGAAAACTAGATATGACCTGGGTCCTGTTTCTTACTCATAACACCAGTAATCTATTCACTAGGTTGGTCTGTCTCGTCCTTCATTTTAATCAGACTGCCAACGTTATGTCTTTTTTAATTTAGAATTATGTTACTAATTTTTAAAACATTGACAAATCCAAATGATCATTCAGCGCAGTTCATTTCACTTGAGCACATTAGGTAGCAGAATATGTATTGACTATGCTTTAAACATATCGAAAGTAAAGTAAGCCGTGAAAATTCTGGGCGTTACTGCTACGAGATCAGATAGTCACGTAAAAACACAAAAGCCTTGATGAATTGCCTTGTCATCATCCAAACTTCTCATTCCGTGCTCCCCGGCGCGTGCTCTGGAGCTGCGTCCCCCAAGCTCCCAAGCTCCAAGACGTGGGCTCGGAAGCTGCGGCTTCTAGGCTCCAAGGCTCCGAAAGGCAGGCTCGCGAGCTGCCTCCTCCAGGTTCACAGGCTCCCGGGCGTGGGCTCGGGAGCTGCGGACCCCAGGCTCACAGGCTACCAGGCGCGGGCTCGGGAGCTGGGGCCCCCAGGCTCACAGGCTACCAGGCGCGCGCTCGGGAGCTGGGGCCCAAAGGCTCACAGGCTACCAGGCGCGGGCTCGGGAGCTGCCTCCCCCAGGTTCAAAGGCTCCCGGGCGAGGGCTCGGGAGCTGCGACCCCCAGGCTCCCAGGCTCCCAGGCGAAGACTCGAGAGCTGCTGTAAAGCAGTCTTCGGGCTCCCGGGCGTTTGCTCAGGACCTGCGGCCACCAGGGTCAAGGGCGCGGGCTCGGGAGCTGCGGGCCCCAGGCTCCCAGGCGCGGGCTCGTGAGCTGCATCTCCCAGGCTCCGAGGGGCAGGGTCGGGAGCTGCCTCCCCCAGGTTCACAGGTTCCCGTGCGCGGGCTCGGTAGCTGCGGCCCCCAGACTCCCAGGTTCAGGGGCGCGGGCTCGGGAGCTGCGGACACCAGGCTCCCAGGCTCCAAGACGCGAGCCAAGAAGCTACGGCCCCCAGGCTCCCAGGCTCCGAGGGGCAGCCTCGGGAGCTGCCTCTCCCAGATTCACAGGCTCGCAGGCGCAGGCTCGGGAGCTGCGGCCCCCAGGCTCCCAGGCTCCGAGGGGCAGGCTCGGGATCTGCGGCCCCCAGGCTCCCAGGGTAACGGGCGGGGGCTCGGGAATTGTGGACCCCAGGCTCCCAGGCTCCCAGGCTCCCAGGCACGGGCTCGGGTGCTGCGGACCCCAGGCTCCCAGGCGCGGGCTCGTGAGCTGCATCTCCCAGGCTCCGAGGGGCAGGGTCGGGAGCTGCCTCCCCCAGGTTACCAGGTTCCCGTGCGCGGGCTCGTGAGCTGCGGCCCCCAGGGTCCCAGGCTCCCAGGGGCAGACTCGTTAGCTACTCTACACAGGCTCCCGGGCTCCCGGGCGTGGGCTCGGGAGCTGCGGACCCCGGGCTCCCGGGCCCCCAGGCTCACAGGCTCCCTGGCTCTCGGGCGCGGGCTCGGGAGCTGGGGCCCCAAGGCTCACAGGCTACCAGGCGAGGGCTCGGCAGCTGGGGCCCCAAGGCTCACAGGCTACCAGGCGCGGGCTCGGCAGCTGGGGCCCCAAGGCTCACAGGCTACCAGGCGCGGGCTCGGGAGCTGGGGCCACCAGGCTCACAGGCTACCAGGCGCGGGCTCGGGAGCTGGGGCCCCAGACTCCCAGGCTCCCAGGCGAAGACTCGAGAGCTGCTGTAAACTAGTCTCCGGGCTCCCGGGCGTTTGCTCGGGAGCTGCGGGCCCCAGGCTCCCAGGCTCCCAGGCTCCCAGGCGCGGGCTCGGGTGCTGCGGACACCAGGCTCCCAGGCGCGGGCTCGTGAGCTGCATCTCCCAGGCTCCGAGGGGCAGGGCCGGGAGCTGCCTCCCCCAGGTTACCAGGTTCCCGTGTGCGGGCTCGTGAAATGCGGCCCCCAGGGTCCCAGGCTCCCAGGGGCAGACTCGTTAGCTACTGTACACAGGCTTCTGGGCTCCCGGACGCGGGCTCGTGAGCTGCGGACACCAGGCTCCCGGGCGCGGGCTCGGGAGCTGGTGCCCCCAGGCCCCCAGGCTCCCAGGCTCCCGGACGCGGGCTCAGGAGCCTTGGTCCACGTGTTCCGGGGCGCGGGCTCGGGAGCTGAGGCCCACAGGCTCCCAGGCACCCCGGCGCGGGCTCGGGAGCTGCGTCCCCCAGGCTCACAGGCTACCAGGCGCAGGTTCGTGAGCTGCCGCACCCAGGTTCCCAGGCTCCCGGGCGCGGGCTCGGGATCTGCGGCCCCCAGGGTCCCAGGCTCACAGGGGCAGAACTTGAGCTGCCGCACCCAGGTTCCCAGGCTCCCCGGCGCGGGCTCGGGAGCTGCCGCACCCAGGTTCCCAGGCTCCAGGGTGCGAGCTCGGGAGGTGCCTCCCCCAGGTTCCCAGGCACACGGGCGCAGGCTCGGTAGCTGCGGCCCCCAGACTCCCAGGCTCCCAGGCGAAGACTCGAGAGCTGCTGTAAAGCAGTCTCCGGGCTCCCGTGCGTTTGCTCGGGAGCTGCGGCCCCCAGGCTCCCAGGCTCCCAGGCGCGGGCTCGTGTGCTGCGGACCCCAGGCTCCCAGGCGCGGGCTCGTGAGTTGCATCTCCCAGGCTCCGAGGGGCAGGCTCGGGAGCTGCCTCCCCCAGGTTCACAGGTTCCCGTGCGCGGGCTCGGGAGCTGCTTCCCCCAGACTCCCAGGCTCCCAGGCGAAGACTCGAGAGCTGCTGTAAAGCAGTCTCCGGGCTCCCGGGCGT
The DNA here is from genome assembly GCF_963930625.1 of Muntiacus reevesi. Lineage (NCBI taxonomy): Eukaryota > Metazoa > Chordata > Mammalia > Artiodactyla > Cervidae > Muntiacus > Muntiacus reevesi. The sequence goes on from NC_089264.1 coordinate 571,233, forward strand.
TTGCTCGGGACCTGCGGCCCCCAGGCTCCCAGGTTCAAGGGCGCGGGCTCGGGAGCTGCGGACACCAGGCTCCCAGGCTCCAAGACGCGAGCTAGGAAGCTACGGCCCCCAGGCTCCCAGGCTCCGAAGGGCAGGCTCGGGATCTGCAGCCCCCAGGCTCCCAGGGTAACGTGCGAGGGCTCGGGAGCTGTGGACACCAGGCTCCCAGGCGCGGGCTCGGGTGCTGCGTAACCCAGGCTCCCAGGCGCGGGCTCGTGAGCTAGATCTCCCAGGCTCCGAGGGGAAGGCACGGGAGCTGCCGCCCACAGGTTACCAGGTTCCCGTGCGCAGCTCCCGAGCCTGCGCCTACGAGCCTGTGAACCTGGGGGAGGCAGCTCCCGAGCCTGCCCCTTGGAGCCTGGGAGCCTGGGGGCCGCAGCTCCCGAGCAAACGCACGGGAGCCCGGAGACTGCTTTACAGCAGCTCTCGAGTCTTCGCCTGGGAGCCTGGGAGTCTGGGGACCGCAGCTACCGAGCCTGCGCCCGTGTGCCTGGGAACCTGGGGGAGGCACCTCCCGAGCTCGCACCCTGGAGCCTGGGAACCTGGGTGCGGCAGCTCCCGAGCCTGCGCCTGGCAGCCTGTGAGCCTGGGGGCCGCAGCTCCCGAGCCCGCGCCGGGGTGCCTGGGAGCCTGTGGGCCCAAGCTCCCGAGCCCGCGCCTGGGAGCCTGTGTGCCTGGGGGCCGCAGCTCCCGAGCCTGCCCCTTGGAGCCTGGGAGCTTGGGGCCGCAGCGCTCGAGGAAACGCCCAGGAGCCCGGAGACTGATTTACACCAGCTCTCGAGTCTTCGCCTGGGAGCCTGGGAGGCGACGGAGGAGTCTCATGGTTTTTCTAGAGTTGCGGTGGGAACCTGGGGTATATTCTCGAGTTAGGCCTGAGATGGCCCTTCCAAACACGGGTGTGTTCAGCGACGTCCGGACTCCTGTCTAGTTGGGAGGGACCCCCTCAGGAGTCTCCTCGCGGCTTGAAAGGGCCATAAGAACACCTCTCGAATTGAGGCGGCAGACCCAGGGTCCCTTTCCTGTTGCCACTGGGATCCTGGAATTCCTGTCCATTTTCCAGAGAAGTCAGGCATCGTCTCCTTTGGAATCATTGAACTCAATGTTCCTCTCGAGCTGTGCAATGGATGGGAGGCCGCCTGTCGAGAAGGGGCAGCGAGCTAGGGCTTTCTCTAGTGTCTCCCCAGGGGCTTCAGAGATCCCTTCAACTTGTGAGATGAAATCCAGCTTGCATTCAAGTCACTGCAGGAATTCTGGCCTGATTTCGAGTCAGGGCATCTCGGGGTCGATTCCATTGGAGGCCGCATGTTCAACGTCCCTCTCACAGACGTACAGCTGAGAGAAGCCTCCTCTTGTGGTGCTTGTGGACAGTTGGCATTCCTCTTGATTTGAAGCCAGGAAATCAGGTCTCACCTCGAGATGATTTTGGGTACACGGAGATTTTTCCGGTTGGTGCAGTGACCTCAGGATCCCTCTAGACTTGAGACAGTGTTCCTGGGGTTTCTCTGGAGTGACATCAAGGAAATCAGGCTCCTTTCGGGTTTGATCGGGAGCACGGAATTGCTCTGCACGCAATGCAGGGGAATCGGGCCTCATCTCGCCGCAAGGTGGGAGTCTCATGGTTTTCCTCGAATTGCGGTGGGTACCTGGGGTATATTCTCGAGTTGCGATGGGGATGGCCCTTCCAAACACGGGTGTGTTCAGTGACGTCAGGACTCCTGTCTAGTTGCGAGGGACCCCCTCAGGAGTCTCCTCGCGGCTTGAAAAGGCCATAAGAACACCTCTCGAATTGAGGCGGCAGACCCAGGGTCCCTTTCCTGTTGCCACTGGGATCTTGGGATTCCTGTCCATTTTCCAGAGGAGTCAGGGATCGTCTCCTTTGGAATCATTGAACTCCGTGTTCCTCTCGAGCTGTCAAATGGATGGGAGGCCGCCTGTCGAGAAGGGTCAGGGAGCTAGGGCTTTCTCTAGTGTCTCCACAGGGGCTTCAGACATCCCTTCATCTTGTGAGATCAAATCCAGCTTGCCTTCAGGTCACTGCAAGAATTCCGTCGTGAATTCGAGTCAGGGCATCTCGGGGTGGATTTCATTGGAGGCCGCAAGTTCAATGCTCCTCTCAAAGACGTACAGCTGAGAGAAACCTCCTGTTGTGGTTCATGTGGACATTTGGCATTCCTCTTGATTTGAAGCCAGGAAATCAGCTGTCACCTCGAGATGATTTTGGTAAACGGAGCTCTTTCTGGTTGCTGCAGTGACCTAAGGATCCCTCTAGACTTGAGACAGTGTTCTTGGAGTTTCTATGGAGTGCAATCAAGGAAATCAAGGCTCCTTTCGGGTTTGATGGGGAGCACGGAATTGCTCTGCACGCAGTGCAGGGGAATCGGGCCTCATCTCGCGGCGAGGGGGGAGTTTAATGGTTTTTCTCGAGTTGCGGCGGGATCCGGGGGAATATTCTCGAGTCACGACGGGGATGGCCCTTCCAAACACGGGTGTGTTCAGCGACGTCAGGACACCTGTCTAGTTGCGAGGGACCCCTCGGGAGTCTCCTCGCGGCTTGAAAGGTCCATAGGAACACCTCTCGAGGTGAGGCGGCCGATCAAGGGTCCCTTTCCTGTTTCCACTGGGATCCTGGGATTCCTGTCCATTTTCCAGAGGAGTCAGGCATCGTCTCCTTTGGAATCATTGAACTGCGTCTTCCTCTCCAGCTGTTCAATGGATGGGAGGCCGACTGTCGAGAAGCAGCAGGGAGCTAGGGCTTTCTATAATGTCTCCCCAGGGGCTTCAGACATTCCTTCATCTTGTGAGATGAAATCCAGCTTGCACTCAAGTCACTGCAGGAATTCCGGCCTGATTTCGAGTCAGGGCATTTCGGGGTCGATTCCATTGGAGGCCGCAAGTTCAACGTCCCTCTCACAGACGTACAGCTGAGAGAAGCCTCCTCTTGTGGTGCTTGTGGACAGTTGGCATTCCTCTTGATTTGAAGCCAGGAAATCAGCTCTCACCTCGAGATGATTTGGGGTACTCGGAGCTATTTCTAGTTGCTGCAGTGACCTCCAGATCCCTCTAGACTTGAGACAGTGTTACTGGGGTTTCTCTGGCGAGCCATCAAAGAAATCAAGGCTTCTTTCAGGTTTGATGAGGAGCACCGAATTGCTCTGCACTCAGTGCAGGGGAATCGGGCCTCAACTCGCGGCGAGGGGGGAGTCTCATGGTTTTTCTCGAGTTGCGGCGAGAACCTGGGTTATATTCTCGAGTTACGACGGGGATGGCCCTTCCAAACACGGGTGTGTTCAGCAACGTCAGGACTCCTGTCTAGTTGCGAGGGACACTTCGGGAGTCTCCTCGCGGCTTGAAAGGGCCATAGGAACACCTCTCGAGGTGAGGCGGCAGACCCAGGGTCCCTTTCTTGTTGCCACTGGGATCCTGGGATTCCTGTCCATTTTCCAGAGGAGTCAGGCATCCTCTCCTTTGGAATCATTGAACTCCGTGTTCCTCTCGAGCTGTCCAATGGATGAGAAGGCACCTGTCGAGAAGGGGCAGGGAGCTATGCCTTTCTCTAGTGTCTCCCCAGGGGCTTCAGACAGCCCTTCATCTTGTGAGAGGAAATCCAGCTTCCACTCAAGTCACTGCAGGAATTCCGGCTTGATTTCGAGTCAGGTCATCTCGGGTCGATTCCATTGGAGGCCGCAAATTCAACGTCCCTCTCACAGACGTACAGCTGAGAGCAGCCTCCTCTTGTGGTGCTTGTGGACAGTTGGCATTCCACTTGATTTGAAGCCAGGAGATCAGCTCTTACCTCGAGATGATTTGGGGTACACGGAGCTCTTTCTGGTTGCTGCAGTTACCTCAGGATCCCTCTAGATTGAGACAGTGTTCCTGGGGTTTCTCTGGAGTGCCATCAAGGAAATCAAGGCTCCTTTCGGGTTGAATGGGGAGGACGGAATTGCTCTGCACACAGTGCAGGGGAATCGGGCCTCATCTCACGGCGAGGGGGGAGACTCATGGTATTTCTTGAGTTGCGACGGGAACCTGGGGTATATTCTCGAGTTACGACGGGGATGGCCCTTCCAAACACGGTTGTGTTCAGCGGCATCAGGACTCCTCTCTAGTTGCGAGGGACCCCTCGGGAGCCTCCTCGCGGCTTGAAAGGGCCATAGGAACACCTCTCGAGGTGAGGCGGCAGACTCAGGGTCCCTTTTCTGTTGTCACTGGGATCCTGGGATTCCTGACCATTTTCCAGAGGAGTCAGGCATCATCTTCTTTGGAATCATTGAACTCCGTGTTCCTCTCGATCTGTCCAATGGATGGGAGGCCGCCTGTCGAGAAGGGGCAGGGAGCTAGGGCTTACTCTTTTGTCTCCACAGGGGCTTCAGACATCCCTTTATCTTTTGAAATGAAATACAGCTTGCACTCAAGTCACTGCAGGAATTACGGCCTGATTTCGAGTCAGGGCATCTCGGGATCGATTCCATTGGAGCCCGCAAGTTCAACGTCCCTCTCAAAGACGTACAGCTGAGAGAATGCTCCTCTTGTGGTGCTTGTGGACAGTTGGCATTCCACTTGATTTGAAGCCAGTAGATCAGATCTCACCTCGAGATGATTTGCGGTACACGGAGCTCTTTCTTGTTGCTGCAGTGACCCCAGGATCCCTCTAGACTTGAGACAGTGTTCCTGTGGTTTCTCTGGAATGCCATCAAGGAAATCAAGGCTCCTTTCGGGTTTGATCGGGAGCACGCAATTGCTCTGCATGCAGTGCAGGGGAATCGGGCCTCATCTCGCTGCGATGGGAGAGTCTCATGGTTTTTCTCGAGTGGCGCGGGAACCTGTGGTCTATTCTCGAGTTACGACGGGGATGGCCCTTCCAAACACGGGTGTGTTCAGCGACGTCAGGACTCCTGTCTAGTTGCGAGGGACCCCTCGGGAGTCTCCTCGCGGCTTGAAAGGGCCATAGGAACACCTGTTGAGGTGAGGCCGCAGACCCAGTGTTCCTTTCCTGTTGCCACTGGGATCCTGGGATTCCTGTCCATTTTCCAGAGGAGTCAGGCATCATCTCCTTTGGAATCATTGAACTCCGTGTTCCTCTCGAGCTGTCCAATGGACGGGAGGCCGGCAGTCGAGAAGGGGAAGGGAGCTAGGGCTTTGTCTAGTGTATCCCCAGGGGCTTCAGACATCCCTTCAACTTGTGAGATGAAATCCAGCTTGCACTCAAGTCCCTGCAGGAATTCCGGCCTGATTTCGAGTCAGGACATCTCGAGGTCGATTCCATTGGAGGCCGCAAATTCAGCGTCCCTCTCACAGACGTACAGCTGAGAGAAGCCTCCTCTTGTGGTGCCTGTGGACAGTTGGCATTCCTCTTGATCTGAAGCCAGGAAATCAGCTCCCACGTCGATGTGATTTGTGGTGCACTGAGCTCTTTCGGGTTGCTGCAGTGACCTCAAGATGCCTCTAGACTTGACACAGTGTTCCTGGGTTTTCTTGGAGTGCCATCAAGGAAATCAAGGCCTTTTTGGGTTTGAAGGGGAACACGAAATTGCTCGGCACGCAATGCAGGGGAATCTGGCCTCATCTCGCGGCGAGCGGTAGTCTCTTGGTTTTTCTCGAGTTGCGGCGGGAACCTGGGGTATATTCTCGAGTTACGATGGGGATGGCTCTTCCAAACACGTGTTTGTTCAGCAACGTCAGGACTCCTGTCTAGTTGCGAGGGACACCTCGGGATTCTCCTCGCGGTTTTAAAGGGCCATAGGAAGACCTCTCGAGGTGAGGCGGCAGACCCAGGTTCCCTTTCCTGTTGCCAGTGCCAGTGGGATAGTGGTATTCCTGTCAATTTTCAAGTGGAGTCTGGCATCTTCTCCTTTTGAATTATTGAACTCCGTGTTTCTCTCAAGTTGTCAAATTGATGTCAGGCCGCCTGTCGAGAAGGGGCAGCGAGCTAGGGCTTTCTCTAGTGTCTCCCCAGGGGCTTCAGACATCCCTTCATCTTGTGAGATGAAATCCACCTTGCATTCAAGTCACTGCAGGGTTTCTGGCCTGATTTCGAGTCAGGGCATCTCGGGGTTGATTCCATTTGAGGCCGCAAATTCAACATCCCTCTCACATACGTATAGCTGAGAGAAGCCTCCGCTTGAGCTGCTTGTGGATAGTTGGTATTCCTCTTGAGTCGAAGCCAGGGACTATGCTCTCATCTTGAGTTGATTTGGGGTACATGGAGCTCTTTCGTGTTGCTATAGTGACCTCAGGATCCCTCTAGACTTGAGACAGCTTTCTTGGGGATTCTCTGGAGTGCCATCAAGGAAATCAAGGCACCTTTCATGTGTGATGTGGAGCACGGAATTTCTCTGCACGCAGTGCATCGGAATTGGGCCTCATCTCGCGGCCAGGGGGAAGTCTCATTGTTTTTCTCGAGTTGCGGTGGGAACCTGGGTTATATTCTCGACTTACAACAGGGATGGCCCTTCCAAACACGTGTTTGTTCAGCGACGTCAGGACTCCTGTCTAGTTTCGAGGGATACCTCGGGATTCTCCTCGTGTCTTGGCAGGGCAATTGGGACACCTCTCCAGGTGAGGTGGGAGACACAGTGTCCCTTTCCACGTGCCACAGGCATACTGGGATTCCTCTCAGTTTTCAAGTGGAGTCAGGCATCGTCTCCTTTTGAAGCATTGATCTCCACGTACCTCTCGAGTTTTCAGAGGATGTTAGGCCTCCGGTAACGATTCGGCGTGGAACTAGGTCTATCTCTATGGTCTCCACAGGGTATTCAGACATCCTTTCGTCTTGGGAGATGAAAGACGAGCCTGCACTCAAGCCACTGCAGGGATATCTGGCCTTATTTCGAGTCAGGGCATCTCGGTGTCCATTCCACTTCAGGCCGCAAACTCAGGGTCCTCCTCACATACATATAGCTGAGAGAAGCCTCCTCTTGAGGTGCTTGTGGAATGTTGGTATTCCTCTTGAGTCGAAGCCAGGGACTCTGCTCTCATCTCTAGTTGATTTGTGGTACATGGAGCTCTTTCATGTTGCTACAGTTACCTCAGGATCCCTCTACACTTGAGACAGCTTTCTTGGGGATTCTCTGGAGTGCCATCAAGGGAATCAAGGCTCCTTTCGTGTTTGATGTGGAGCACGGAATTTCTCTGCACTCAGTGCAGGGGAATCGGGCCTCATCTCTCGGCGAGGGGGAAGTCTCATGGTTTTTCTCGAGTTGCGGCGGGAACCTGGGGTATATTCTCGACTTACGATGGGGATGGCCCTTCCAAACATGTGTTTGTTCAGCCACGTCAGGACTCCTGTCTAGTTGCGAGAGAGACCTCAGGATTCTCCTACAGGCATGGCAAGGCAATAGGGACTCCTCTCAAAATGAGGCGGGAAACCCAGCATCCCTTTCCAGTTGTCACAGGGATATTGGTATCCCTATCAATTTTCAAGAGGAATCAGGCATTGTCTCCTTTTCAAGCATTCAACTAGGGGTACCTCTCGAGTTGTCAAGAGGTTTTATGAGGCCTCCTGTCGAGACGAGGTGGAGAACTTGGTCTTTCTCTAGGGTCTCCACAGGGGATTTAAACACCCCTTCATCTTGGGAGATGAAAGACGAGCCTGAATTCAAATCACTGCAGGGAAATCCAGCCATATTCTGAGTCAGGGCATCTTGGAGTCCATTCCACTTTATGCCACAAACTCAGGGTCCCTCTCACATACCTATAGCTGAGAGAAGCCTCCTCTTGAGGTGCTTGTGGAAAGTTGGTATTCCTCTTGAGTCGAATCCAGGGAATCAGCTCTCATCTCGAGTTGATTTGTTGTACATGGAGCTCTTTCGTGTTGCTGTGGTGACCTCAGAGTCCCTCTAGACTTGTGAGAGTGTTCTTGGGCTCTCTCTGTAGGCCATCAGGAAGTCATGGCTCCTTTCCTGTTTGATGTGGAACACAGAATTTTTCTGCTCGCAATGCAGGGGAAATGGGTCTCATCTCACGGTCAGAGATGAGGTTCGATTACCCTGCATTGGCCCCAGAGCCATCCAGCATTCCCCATCAAACACGACAAGTGGCTTGACTTCGCTTAGGCAACTCCAGACATTCCCTGAGAACACTGTCCCAAGTCTAGAGGAACACCAAGTTCAGCACAGCAACTCGAGAAAAACTCCGTGTACCCCAAATCATCTAACAAAATATGAGAACTGATTCCCTGACTTCGACTCAACAGGAATGCCAAATTTCCACAAGCACCTCAAGAGGAGGCTTCTCTCAGCTATAGGTATATGACAGGGACCCTGAGTTTGCTGCCTCAAATGGAATGGACACCGACATACCCTGACTCAAAATAAGCCCAGATTTCCCTGCAGTGACTTGAACGCAGGCTCGTCCTTCATCTCAGAAGATGAAGGGATGTAGTAATCCCCTGTGGATACCCTAGAGACAGCCCTAGTTCCACGCCTCATTTCGTCAGGAGGCCTCACATCCCTTTGAAAACACGAGAGACACACGGAGTTCAATGCTTCAAAAGGAGACAATGCCTGATTCCTCTTGAAAATTGATAGGAATCCCAATATCCCTGTGGCAACTGGAAAGGGACCCTGGGTCTCCTGCCTCACCTCCAGAGACGTCCCTATTGCCCGGCCAAGCCTCAAGGAGAATTCTGAGGTGTCCCGCTCAACTTGACAGGAGTCCTGTAGACGCTGAAGAAACACGAGTTTTGAAGGGCCATCCCCGCCACAACTCGAGAACATGCTGCAGGTTCCTGCCGCAACTCGAGAAAAATTATGAGACTTCCCCCTCGCCACGAGATGAGGCCCGATTCTCCTGCATTGCATGCAGAGCAATTCCGTGTTCCCCATCAAACAGGAAAGCAAACTTGACTTCCTTGAGGAACTCCAAAGAGTCCCCAAGAACACTGTCACATGTCTAGAGGGACCCTGAGGTCACTGCAGCAACATGAAAGAGTACCGTGTCCCCCAAATCAACTTGAGATGAGTCCCGATTCCCATCCATTGGCTCCAGAGCCATCCCGCGTTCGCCAACAAAAACAATAAGTGGCTTGACTTCCTTTAGGGAACTCTAGAGATTCCCCAGGAACACTGTCCCAAGTTTACAGGAACACTAAGTTCAGCAGAGCAACTCGGGAAAAGTTCCATGTACCCCAAATCATCTTGAGATGAGACCTGATTCCCTGGCTTCGACTCAAGAGGAAGGCCCTGTTTCCACAAACACCTTAGGAGGAGGCTTCTCTCAGCTATAAGTATGTGAGAGGGACCCTGATTTTCCTGCCTCAAGTGGAATGGACACCAAGATGCCCTGACTCGAAATAAGGCCACATTTCCCTGCAGTGACTGGAATGCAGGCTCGTCTTTCATCTCACAAGAGGAAGGGATGTCGGAATCCCCTGTGGAGACCTTAGAGAAAGCCCTAGTTCTCCACCTCATCTCAACAGGAGGCCTCACATCCCTTTGACAACTCGAGAGGAACGCAGAGTTCAATGCTTCAAAAGGAGACGAATTCTGACTACTCCTGAAAATTGATAGGAATACCAATATTACTGTGGCAACTGGCAAGGGACACTAGGTCTCCCGCCTCACGTCCAGTGGCATCCCTATTGCCCTGCCAAGCTTCGAGGAGAATCCCAAGTTGTCCTTCACAATTAGACACGAATTCTGATGTCGCTGAACAAAGACGAATTTTGAAGTCCCATTCCTGCCGTTACTCGACATCATATCCCAGGTTCCCACTGCAACTCGAGAAAAACTATGAGACTTCCTCCTCGCCGCGAGATGAGGCCTGATTCCCATTCACTGCATGCAGAGAAATTCCGTGTTCCCCATCTAACACGAAAGGAGCCTTGACTTCCTTGATGGAACTCCAGAGAGTCCCCAAGAACACTGTCACAAGTCTAGAGGGACCCTGAGGTCACCGCACCAACATGAAAGAGCTCTGTGTACCCCAAATCAACTCGAGATGAGGCCCGAATCGCCTGCATTAGCTCCAGAGCCATCCCGTGTTCCCCATCAAACACGACAAGTGGCTTGACTTCCTTTAGGCAACTACAGATATTCCCCGAGAACACCATTCCAAGTCTAGGCGAGCACCAAGTTCAGCACAGCAATGGAAGAAAAGCTCCAAGTACCCCAAATCATCTAAAAAAATATGAGAAATGATTCCCTGACTTCAACTCAAGAGGAAGGCCAACTTTCCACAAGCACCTCAAGAGGAGGCTTCTCTCAGCTAAAGGTATGTGAGAGGAACCCTGAGTTTGTTGCCTCAAGGGAATGGACATTGACATGCTCTGACTCAAAATAAGGCCGGAACTCCCTGCAGTAACTTGAATGTAGGCTCGTCCTTTATCTCAGAAGATGAAGGGATGTTGGAATCCCATGTTGAGACCCTAGAGAAAGCCCTAGTTCCCCGCCTCATCTCGACAGGATGCCTCACATCCCTTTGACAACTCGAGAGGCATGCAGAGTTCAATGCCTCAAAAGGAGACGAAGCCTGACTCCTCTTGAAAATTGATAGGAATCCCAGTATCCCTTTATCAACTGGAAAGGGGACCTTGGTCTCCTGCCTCACCTCAAGAGGCGTCCCTATTACCCTGCCAAGCCTCGAGGAGAATCCCGAGGTTTCCCTCACAACTAGACTGGAGTCCTGACATCGCTGAACAAGCATGAGTTTTGAAGAGCCTTCCCCACCGTAACTAGAGAACATACCCCAGTTTCCTGCCGCCACTCGAGAAAAACCATGAGACTTCCCCCTTGCCGTGAGACGAGGCCCGATTCCCCTGCATTGCATGCAAAGCAATTCCGTGTTCCCCATCAAGCACGAAGGGAGACTTGACTTCCTTGAGGAACTCCAGAGAGTCCCCAAGAACACTGTCACAAGTCTAGAGGGACCCTGAGGTCCCAGCAGCAACACAAAAGAGCTCTGTGTACCCCAAATCAACTTGAGATGAGTCCCGATTCCCCTGCATTGGTTCCAGAGCCATCCCACATTCCCCATCAAACACGACTAGTGGCTTGACTTCCTTTAGGGAACTCCAGAGATGTCCGGAGAACACCATCCCAAGTCTAGAGGAACAACAAGTTCAGCACAGCAACTCGAGAAAAGCTCCATGTACCCCAAGTCATCTCGAGATGAGAGCTGATTCCCTGGCTTTGACTCAAGAGGAAGACCACCTTTCCACAAGCACTTCAAGAGGAGGCTTCTCTCAGCTATAGGTATGTGAGAGGGACCCTGAGTTTGCTGCCTCAAGTGGAATGGAAACCGAGATACCCTGACTCGAAATAAGGCTGGATTTCCCTGCAGTGACTTGAATGCAGGCTCGTCTATCATCTCACAAGAGGAAGAGATGTCTGAATCCCCTGTGGAGAGCCTAGAGAAAGCCCTAGTTCCCTGTCTCATCTCGACAGGAGGCCTCACATCCCTTTGACAACTCGAGAGGCATGCACAGTTCATTGCCTCAAAAGGAGATGATGCCTAACTCCTCTTGAAAATTGATAGGAATACCAATATCCCTGTGGCAACTGGAAAGGGACATTGGGTCTCCCACCTCACCTCAGGAGGCGTCCCTATTGCCCTGCCAAGCCTCGAGAAGAGTCCCGAGGTTGCCTCTCAACTAGACAGGAGTCCTGTCATTGCTGAACAAACACGAGTTTTGAAGGGGCATCCCTGCCGTAACTTGAGAACATAACCCGGGTTCCCACCACAACTCGAGAAAAACCATGAGTCTGTACTCATAGTTTCGAGATGAGGCCCGATTCCCCTGCACTGTGTGCAGAGCATTTCTGTGTTCCCCATCAAACACGAAGGGAGCTTTGACTTCTTTGAGGAACTCCAGAGAGTCCCCAGGAACACTGTTACAAGTCTAGAGGGACCCTGTGGTCACCACAGCAACGTGAAAGAGCTCCATGTACCCCAAATCAATTCGAGATGAGGTCCGATTCCCCTGCATTGGCTCCAGAGCCATCCTACATTCCCCATTAAACATGACAAGTGGCTTGACTTCCTTTAGGGAACTCCAGAGATTCCCCGAGAACACCATCTCAAGTCTAGAGGAACACCAAGTTCAGCAAAACAACTCGAGAAAAGCTCCATGTACCCCTCATAATCTCGAGATGAGAGCTTATTCCCGGAATTTGACTCAAGAGGAATGCCACCTTTCCACAAGCACCTCAAGAGAAGGCTTCTCTCAGCTATAGGTCTGTGAGAGGGACCCTGAGTTTGCTCCCTCAAGTGGAGAGGACACCATGATGCCCTGACTCGAAATAAGGCCACATTTCCCTGCAGCGACTTGAATGCAGGCTCGTCTTTCATCTCACAAGATGAAGGGATGTCAGAATCCCCTGTGTAGACCCTAGAGAAATCCCTAGCTCCCCGCCTCATCCTGACAGGAGGCCTCACATCTCTTTGAGAAATCAAGAGGCACGAGGAGTTCAATGTCTCAAAAGGAGATGATGCCTGACTCCTCTTAAAAATTGATAGGAATCCCAATATCCATGTGGCAACTGGAAAGGGACCCTCAGTCTCTCGCCTCAGTTCGAAATGCGTCCCTATTGCCCTGCCAAGCCTCGAGGAGAATCCCGAGGTGTCCCTCGCAACTAGACAGGTGTCCTGACGTTGCTGAAAAAACAAGAGGTTTGAAGTACGATCCCCGCCGTAACTCGAGAATATACCCCTGGTTCCCGCCACAACTCGAGAAAAACCATGAGACTTCCCCTTCGCCGTGAGATGAGGTCCGATTCCCCTGCATTGCCTGCAGAGCAAATCCGTGCTCCCCATCAAGCACGAAGGGAGCCTTGACTTCCTTGATGGAACTCCAGAGAATCTTCAAGGTCACTATCAAAAGTCTAGAGGGACCCTGAGGTCACCACAGCAACACAAAAGAGTTCTGTGTACCCCAAATCAACTTGAAATGAGGCCCGATTCCCCTGCCTTCGCTCCAGAGCCATCCCGCATTTCCCATCAAACTCGACAAGTGGCTTGACTTCCGTTAGGAAACTTCAGAGATGCCCCGAAAACACCGTCTCAAGTCTAGAGGAACACCAAGTTCAGCACAGAAAATTGAGAAAGCTCCAAATGCCCCAAATCATCTCACGATGAGAGCTGTTTCCTGGCTTCAAATCAACAGGAATGCCACCTTTCCACCAGCACCTCAAGAGGAGGTTTCTCTCAGCTATAGGTCTGTGAGAGGGACCCTGAGTTTGCTGCCTCAAGTGGAATGGACACCGACATGTCCTGAGTCAAAATAAGGCCAGATTTCCCTGCAGTGACTTGAATGCAGACTCGTCTTTCATCTCACGAGAGGAAGGGATGTCTGAATCCCCTGTGGAGACCCTAGAGAAAGCCCTAGTCCCAGCCTCATCTCGACAGGAGGCCTCACATCCCTTTGAAAACTCAAGAGGCACACGGAGTTCAGTGCCTCAGAAGGAGTCGATGCCTGACTCCTCTTAAAATTTGATAGGAATTCCAATATCCCTGTGGCAACTGGACAGGGATAGTGGGTCTCCCGCCTCACCTCGAGAGGTGTCCCTATTGCCCTGCAAGCTTTTAGGTGAATACCAAAGTGTCGATCGCAACAAGACAGGAGTCCTGACTTCACTGAACAAACATGAGTTTTGAAGGGCCATCCCCGTCATAACTCGAGAATATACCCCAGGTTCCCGCCGCAACTCGAGAAAAACCATGAGACTTCCCCCTCGCTGTGAGATGAGGCCCGATTCCCCTGCATTGCGTGCAGAGCAATTCCGTGTTCCCCATCAAGCATGAATGGAGCCTTGACTTCCTTGATGGCACTCCAGAGAGTCCCCAAGAACACTGTCACAAGTCTAGAGGAACACTGAGGTCACCGCAGTAAGACGAAAGAGCTCAGTGCACCTCAAATCAACTCAAGATGAGGGCCGATTCCCTTGCTTCACCTCGAGAGGAATGCCGACTTTCCACTGGCACCTCCAGAGGAGGCTACTCTCGGCTATAGGTATGTGAGAGGGACCCTGAGTATGCTGCCTCACGTGGAATGGACACCAACTTCCCCTGACTCGAGGTAAGGCCTGACTTCCCTGCAGTGATTCATATGCAAGCTTGCGTTTCTTCTAACAATGTAAAGGATTGCCTTAATCCCCTGTTGAGACCCTGGAAACAGCCCTAGTTGCCGACCTCATCTTGACAGGATGCCTCACACTGCTTTGACAACTCAAGAGGAATGTGAGGTTGCTGCTTCTACAGGAGATGATGCCTGACTCCTCTTGAGAATCGATAGGAATTCCAATATCCCAGTGGCAACTGGAAAGGGACCCTGTGTCTCCCTAGTCAGCTACTGCCCTGCCATGACTTGAGCAATATCCCAAGGTGTCCCTGGAAATTTACAGGAGTCTTTTTGTTGCTGAGAAGACAAGAGCGTTTAAAGAACATCCCCGTCATAACTCGAGAGGAAACCCCATGTTCCCACCGCAACTCGAGAAAAACCACATGGTTTCCCCCTCACTGCGAGATGAGGCCCGAATCCCCTGCTTTGGTTCCAGAACAATCCCGCATTCCCCATCAAACACGACAGGAGGCTTCACTTCCTTTAAGCAACTCCAGAGATTGCCCAAGCACACCGTCTCAAGTCTAGAGGAACCCCGAGGTCAGCACAGCAACTCGAGAACAGCTCCTCCCCAAACCATCTCGAGATGAGGGCCGATTCTCATTCTTCGATTGGAGAGGAATCCCGATGTTCCACTCACACTGGATGCGCTGCCTTGTCTCACCTGTTGAAACTCGAGAAGAACACAGAGGTCCCTGCTGTAAGTTGAAACGACATCGTGTTCCTCCTCAGCTCGACATAAGGACTGATTCCATGGCAATGACTTAAATGAAACTCCGAGTTTCCTCTCACAACACTAAGGGAGGACTGATGCCCTTTTTGCACTTCTAGAAAAAGCCCGAGTTCCCCACCTCATCTCGAAATGGGGAGGGCTTCCTTGCCTCTGAGAGGGTAACAGGCAGGAAGGCCAGGGGTCTCCAAATGGAGGAATGAGGCTGTAAGTGCCAGACATTTTTATCTCTCTTAAGCGGCAGGAAGGAACAAACCAGCGATCTGTTTTTCCTTCTCTATACAAAATTAAAAGGAGGTTTCTCTTAACATTCTGTGTTGCCATGACACCTGGTCTCACCTAAAGCTAACTACTCCCAAACCTTGAGTTAACCAATACATTTCTTTTTCGTATGGAAATGTTGTCTTAAGCTACGTTAATGTACCCCAGACTCTATCTTCAAGTTAGTTCTGCCAAAGGGCCTAACTTACTTACTCAGGTATTGTTCCCCTAATCTATGTAAACGGAACTATTTGTTGGTATTCTGCCCTTCTACAAGATTCAAATCAATCATTTTATGGCCTGGGATGAATTATTTGGTGCCATTCTAGATTTTATGACATTCATTTCTTTTCATTAACAGACTGTGAGTGACTATATACCATACAGCTAAAGACTAGGAGGGGGGTACTCTTTTGCCCCCTTCTGATGCCTATGTCAGAAGCTTTCTCTATCTCCTTTATACTTTAATAAAACTTTATTACACAAAAGCTCTAAGCGATCCAGCCTCGTCTCTGGCCCCGGATTGAATTCGTCTCCTCCGGAGGCCAAGAATCCCGCGTCTTATCATTCAGCAACAACCTTTCACCTCCACAGGAGAGGATGCCTGACTCCCCTTGAAAATCGATACAAACCACAAGATCCCTGGCGCAACAGGCAACGGACCCTGGAATTTCCGCCTCAACTCGAGATGTGTCCAGATTCCCCTGCCACAACTCGAGAAGAATCCCAAAGTGTCTCTGGCAATGAGAAAGGAGGTCTGACATCCCTGAGAAACCACGAGAGGTTCACTGCCATCCCTGTAGTTACTCAAGAGGAACCACGAGTTTCCTACGGCAACTTGAATAAAACCTCAAAATTCCACCTTCAAAGCAGTTAACTGATCTGTTCATTCAATAAGTCAAGTATTATATAAAGAATAATCTGTGATTGGATATTTAATTTGCATTGTTTCCTACCAGATCAGAAGAATATAATTTAGGGAAGAAGTTAAAATAGAGCATTACATGTTTTTAAATTACTGAGAATAATTCTAAAAGCCTAAAACACAATTGCTATTTGAATGAGATGGCCTATTTCATCACTACAAATATCCCCTCTTCACTATTCAGTATGATAAATATTTAAATGTCATTTTGTGGCCATTGATAATGACTCTCGTACACTATATAGATTTGCAGTTTTACTCTTCCAAACCCCATATTATGTACACAGGTTTGAATGGCAATTTCTCTGTAAATGAAAAAGAAGCAGAGGAGCATTACAGATTTGAAAGTGAATTGTGAATATATTGGTTCTGAAGTTTTCAGAAATTGAAATAAAATATTTTAATTACTAAGGTCCTGTGTTTTATATAGCTGAAGTCGATAATTTTGGTGGAATTATTAGTTCTCAGTAGCTTTCTCTAGTCTATGCTTGTTGAACTTCTACCAGTAGAAAGATATTTATTTATTCAAAGGTGTAATAGTTATAAATACATTATTAGATCTGGTTTTACATTACTTTATAGCAGTGACTAGGAGGAAAAGGAGGTAAAAATAACAGAAATGAAGAAAGAAAAGTCAGCTTGAGATATTAAGACATGTGATATAGGAAAAGAAAGAATTAAATATTTTCAGGATGACTGATTATTAGAAAGATTTGAACAGTTTGACTACACCAGTTAGAAAGAAACCAATTTATGCAAGTTAATAAGACACTTTGGGAGACTAAACCTCAAGTGAAACTTATTAGTATCCTCAAATGCCTTAGTGAACATCTAAAACACATATTTTTAAAGTTTGAGATGATGTATTTTGAAAAAAAATAGACGTAATTATACTTTGCTTGTTATCCTTTTGTTTGACTATAAAATATAATATTTTATCTGTAAATTAAGCACAATTGTAAATTAGGCACAAAATAAATATAGCTGATTTTGGCCATGTATGTATATCTCAAGATTCCAAATTTGTTGATCTTTTTTTTCTGTTTATCACATTTGCACCTAGGATGGATGGAAGGAAATTTCTCACATATAACGTTATCCACATATTATATCTCATATATTTGTGCTGTTTTATTTTCTCTCAGGGTTTCAATTATGTGTCTATTTTCTCAATAACTAATAGTGAGAATAGGAAAGAGATGACTGATTTTTTTCTACAGTACCATTTCTTGAATTCTAACAAGGCATAATATCCAGTTATGGTTGATAATATATGCTAATAGAATGGTTATGTAAATATACTACATTATACAGTGTTAGTTTTCAAATCAGGTATCAAAGTTGTTTATGAGGAATTAATATTTTCCAGATAGGGACAAAAAGGACATAAGGAAAACCTTTCAAAATAAAAGTAAAATCTTTTTTTTTTCCATTTATTTTTATTAGTTGGAGGCTAATTACTTCAAGTTTTGAACCCTTTCCATTATAAAATGCCCCATGCTGCAGTCAATGGGGTCACAAAGAGATGGATCAGACACAAACTGAGTGACTGAACTGAACTGATGACAAGGAATAATATGCATCATTGTATTTACATATGTATAAAGATTGATAACTATCTGCATGGCTACAAACTCCTGTGAGTCATGGAAAATAATAATAACGTCACAGAATTTATTCTCTTAGGACTTTCTCAGAAAAAGGAAGTTGAAATTCTCTGTTTTTTTATTGTTCTTACTTTGTTACGTTGGAATTCTTATCAGAAACCTACTTGTCATGATTTCTATCACCTCCAGTCAACTTATGAAGCAGTCGATATATTTCTGAGTCATCTATCCCTCACAGACCTTTGTTACACCTCCACTGTGACCCCTCAAGTTGATCGCTGACTTGCTGGCATCAAAGAAGACCATTTTTTACCATGGCTGCATGACACAGCTCTTCACCATGCACTTCTTTGGAGGGATCGAGGTCTTCATCCTCACAGGGATAGCCTATGATCACTATGTGGCCATCTGCAACCTCTGCGCTACACTCTGACCATGACCAGACAGAAGTGTGGGGCCAGGATTGCTGCTTCTGGCGCTGGGGGCTTCCTGCATTCTTTGGTCAGTTTCTTCTGGCCATCTTTTTACCCTACTGCGGCCCCAATGAAATCGATCATTACTTCTGTGATGTATATCCTTTGCTGAAACTGACCTGCACTGACACCACCAGAATCAGTCTCCTTGTCATCGCCAATTCGGGCCTCCTGGACCTGGCGGCTTTTGTGGTCTTGTTATCTTACATGGTCAGGTCCTACTCTGTAGAGAATCACTGCAAAGCTCTCTCCACCTGCAGTTCCCACATCACTGTGGTGGTCCTATTTTTCGCTCCTTTATTCTTCATTTACATTCGACCAGCAATTACATTAGCAGAAGACAAAGTGTCTGCTCTTTTTTATACGATCATTGCCCCCAAGCTCAACCCTCTAATCTACATGCTGAGAAACATGGAGATGAAGAGAACCATAAATAACTCTGGTGCCATATCACAGTAAGAAAGAAAATGAACTAAAAGATACCTCTGATTTTCACCACTGAACTTATTGAATGTATGAATTTTATACACAGAAAACTTTAAAATGTATAATGCTTGCCTATGTTTTTTGTTTTGTTTTAGCAACATATAGATTCAAATATGGACAAAAGTTTACAACTCCCTGGATTTATCCAGACTCTCTGCTGTGCTCTTTTCTAATTTTCTTGTTTTCTTATTTATATCTCCTCTTCCCCTCTGATCTTTTGGCTGTGTAATCAATTTAGGTATTTAGCAGTCGACTATCAAAGGCATCATGTAATACAAATCAACACTGAGAACCCATACAGCCCATTCTTGTACATGACTTTAATCAATAAAGCCAATTCCAGGTAGCAATGATTTAGAAGATAATTCCAACATTTACTTGCATCATTCAAAGAATATTCTAAAAGACCAAATTTTGGACCTGCAACTATATTTCTTAAAAATATAGCTTTCTACTCTGATAATTTTGTAGCCAGTGGCATCTGGAGCTTCTTATGTGTCCAACACTAGGACTCTTTTCTTTTGTTCTAAGGAACTGTCTCTCCCAACTCTCTCCGTGTAAACGTGAACTGCAACTCTGGCTAATTCTAGCACCTAATCGTGTGTATTTCTGATGGGCATGAGTTCTGGACCCAGAATTACTTACTAACTATGAGGACTGGGACATATGCTCAACAAACCATCCATCAAGTGGCAATAATAGCCCAACACACAGTCTTGTGAGGATATGTGCAGCACTGAAACACTGCTTGGTCACACAGTAAGTAGTCAATTAGCATGAGCTATTTTATTGCCCAGTCTCCTGTTATGCATCAGAAATGTAACCATTCTGATAATAACTTTCCTTTGGAGCAGTGAAGGTGTGAGAATGGGACTCATATTAATGTCATGTTCTGACTAGGCTTCCCTGGTGGTTCAGACACTAAAGAATCCACCTGAAATGTGGGAGACATGGGTTTGATTTTCTTGCATGAGAATTTGTTTTCAAGATGTAGAGAGAGCCATGCTAGATACAAAATGAGTTGTCAGTGTTGAGAATTCTCAAAATGGGTACACAATACAAAAAGAAAAATAACATAGTTCTATGACTCAGTTTAAAATGCCCAGCAAATAAACCTAAAAATATGTGCTAGAAATTCTTGCAAAAGTATCCTAACATATTTGCTTGTTGTTTTAAACCTAGCTCTTAACAGCTTTCTGAAAGCTCCTGGATCGGGCATGCACAGTATACACGTCAGAGAACATAACAGAGCAGGAAAGTGAAAGATCACCTTCTGGTGTGAAATAAGCAGGGTCTTTCATAAGAAGACCAGCCAGCCCTCAAAGTGTCGCTCTGCTTCAGAAGCTCTATCCTCCAATCAACCAGATTTGTATTATTGAAAAATAAAACTTCAAAAATTAACACAAATGTTTCTGTTTTATTTTTACCCTTGGAATGAAAGTCGTGAATATAGATTACTAAAATAATTGGAGACTGCAGCAACACGGATGAACCAAGACGTTATCTTACTAAGTAAATTAATTCAAACAGAGAAAACCAAATATATGCTATCACTTATATGTGGAATCAAGAAAAAAAAAATTACACAGATGGATTTATTTACAAAGCAGAAACAGACTCACAGATGCAGAAAACAAACAGGGTTACTAAAAGGAAAAGGGGAGGGGAGGGATTAATTAGGAGTTTGGGATTAACAGATACAGACTATGAAATATAAAACAGGTAAACAACAGTGATTTGTTGTATAGCACAGGAAACTATACTCAATATCTTCTAATAACCTATAATGAAAATGAGAAAACATAATGAGATGGAAAATATACATGCATATAAACACACATATATATGAATTGAATCACATGACTACATACCTGAAACCAGCACTGCATTTTAAATAAACTGTAGGTTAATAAAATAAGCAAACAAACATGGCATTGTCAATATCAATCATTAACTAGGGAATTCCTTCACTTTTGCACTTTGATCTCCTCCCTTATCAGTTTCTCAAGAGCATCAGCCGTATTTCTCTCTCCAGCTGGATCATTAATAGCATGTAAAATATCAGTTAAATAGACTGTACGTTAATAAAATAAGCAAGCAAACATGGCATTGTCAGTATCAATCATTAACTAGGGAATTCCTTCACTTTTGCACTTTGAGCTCCTCCCTTATCAGCTTCTCAAGAGCATCAGCCATATTTCTCTCTCCAGCTGGATCATTAATAGCATGTAAAATATCAAGAAACCATGACGAAATTCTTGGTAATTTAGTGAGTGACCTTACCAGTTCTTGCATTCAGGTTGTTATCCACCTTTCATTAACTTTGGCAAAAATATTTTACAAGTCAAAACAGAGAAGTTCATTCACACAAAATAATATCAGTGCCAACAACTTCTGGCCATAGAAATTCAAATTGTGTCAGGTGAAATGTGGTTAGTGATAGCCCTTTGTATATTTGACTAGTTTTGCATCAACTTATAAATTCATTTTAGCACCCCTTACTGACTATAAATATGTGGGGAACTGTTGTCTGAACCAATGGTAACATCTTACTGGTTTGTATATTAAATATTAATTATAAGTTCAAGAGAATCTTTGACATGTTCATTACACATTTGTATAAAAACACAAATATGTTCTCTATTAAAATGCATCATTTGTTCTGTACAGAACAGAATTTTGGACTCTGTGGGAGAAGGCAAGGGTGGGATGTTTCGAGAGAATAGCATTGAAACGTATATTATCTAGGGTGAAACAGATCACCAGCTCAGGCTGGATGCATGAGACAAGTGCTCGGGCCTGGTGCACTGGGAAGACCCAGAAGAATCGGGATGGGGAATACATGTAAATCCATGGCTGATTCATGTCAATGTATGACAAAAACCACTACAATATTGTAAAGTAATTAGCCTCCAACTAATAAAAATAAATGGGAAAAAAAGGGGGGGGGGAAGCCAGGTATAACATAAAAAAATAACATGCATCATTTGACAAACAATAAGCTTTAAAAAAAACTCTAAAAATAGATCCATTCACAGATACCCACTGACTGCTTAAAAAAATTCAGGGATACATGAAAAGATCTTAGAAGCTTTCAGACAGACAATAAACACAAAGTAATTTTTTTTCAAAGTAAATTTTTTAAAAGATGAATTCAGTTGTATGATTTCAGCTTTTGAACAGATATAAATACTACATTTTCAGGTACAAAATGTATGAGAAAATACAATTGTTTTATGGAATTGCATAAAGTAAAATTCAAGAGACAACTAAATAATAAACATCTGTATAACATAAAACAGTCGAAGATTCGCAGCTGAGTAAAACTTCTATAAATTAAAAAGAAAAGACCCACAGCTTCCTATTCATTTATTTAAAATATACTATTTGTAATTATTTTGTTGTTGTTGTTGTGTATTTCATTGTCTGTCTCCTTCTTTAGTCTCCAGCCTCATTGAGGGCAACGACCTGCTTTGTTCACCGCGAAGCATTTTCTAGCGCCCCCTGGTGGCTCTGTTGTAAAGAACCCACCTGCCAGTGCAGGAGATGTGAGTCTGATCCCTGGCACAATAAATTCCCTTGGAGAAGGAAATGCAACCCACTCCAGTATTTTCGCCTGCAAAATCGCATGGACAGAGGAGTCTGGTGGGCTACATTCCATGGGGTTGCAAAAGATTTGGACATGACTTAGCAATTAAGCAACAGCAAATGCATTCTCCATAGTAAGGTTTATCTAAAACCTTACTAAAACCTTACATAGTAAGGTTTATCTAAAAGTCAGAACATTTAGAAGTAGGAAATAGTAAGTATTTTTATATTAATGAATTTATGAGACCATTTTATGTTTTTGTTATAATTCTTTTTTTTTTTTTTTTTTTTCTTCGACACTCAGCTTTCTTTATTGTCCAACTCTCAAATCCATACATGACTACTGGGAAAACCATAGCCTTGACTAGACGGACCTTTGTTGGCAAATTAATGTCTCTGCTTTTTTTTTTTTTTTTTTTTAATATTATTTTATTAGTTGGAGGCCAATCACTTTACAACATTTCAGTGGGTTTTGTCATACATTGACATGAATCAGCCATATAGTTACATGTATTCCCCATCCCAATCCCCCCTCCCACCTCCCTCCCCACCCGACTCCTCAGGGTCCTCCCAGTGCACCAGGCCCGAGCACCTGACTCATGTATCCCACCTGGGCTGGTGGTCCGTTTCACCATAGATAATATACATGCTGTTCTTTCAAAACATCCCACCCTCACGTTCTCCCCCAGAGTTCAAAAGTCTGTTCTGTATTTCTGTGTCTCTTTTTCTGTTTTGCATATATAATTCTTTTTAAAATAAATTTTATACAAAATACATATGGAAAATTCAATCAGAAAAAGCACATCTTTTTAGTAAGGAGTTAGCCATACAAAGATAAATTAGGAAATAATCTGCACATCTGGCAAGAGAACCCATGGGTCCACCCCCCAAAAAAACCAACCAACCAACCAACCAAAACAAAAACCACTCTAAAGCATAGGAGACTTTTCCGGGCGTCACCTAGAAATTGTAATGCCCTAAAAAAAAATACCCTCTCCCAGGGAAAATTCAATCTTAAATTATGTGTCTACTCTCTGAACTTTGATTCTGGTCGTAGGGTTCTCAGTATTTCCCATGGCAGCTCATTTCAGCCTCCCTCAGCTAACTGATTCTGCCCTGTTCTGACAAATGGGCATTATATACAACATTCCTTATAGTCTCTATGTCCCATGTCAAATCACAGTGCCTTGGATGTAGATGCAATAGAAAAATGTAATTAAGGACTTTGGCATTTTTATTTATTAGGTAGAAGCTGAGAAACTGAAGCTATGGTTTACATCTTTGGCAAAGTATACTGATGGGAAATTTCTAAATCTTCAGAGATATTGAGACATATTCTATATTAAACATTTTTTCAGAATTCTCCTTAAATGCCAATTCAACATCAAAAAGAATATATCATATATATATATATATTTATATATTACATACATATACATCATATACATGTATATGATACAATATATCATATACATATGTATACATGTATATATATAACACAAATATATATACACATATAACACAAATATATATACACATATATATAACATATATATATATAACTTTTCTATAGAGGCAAAGGCAAAATATCAAAGAAACACATTTACTTTTTAGAAATGGAAATACTGGGTGCTAAAAGTATCTCAAAGTTAGTTCAATTTGCCAAATATATAGCTATCAGTGGAACTCATGAGTTCTCTTGTAAGATTTTATGCAGTTAGAGATGGGTTGCTGCATGGAAATGGTAATTTTTAAAATTCTGACTTTATTTTAGGTGTGAAGCTTCATCTTATAAGAAATCTGTCTGATGAGTTAAGTAGCTGGTGAGTTAAATCCAGTTCCTAATTATACTAGTGACTTTCCTAAAAATGAATATTTGAATCATTCTGATTATATTTATGATCTAAGCATTCTAACTGAACTTTGAAAAATTCCAAAATCTTTAAAATGCTACTTTTACTATATGGGGAAACATTCTGGCTTCAACTATCATGAATTGTGATTTGCACATGCGCTCTTAAAGTTATCAGTGCTATATCTCTCAGCAGCTATCAAAATACTACTAGATTTACTTATTTTTTAATATTTCATACATTTGATTTGATTTGAATTCCATGATGGAAAAAAGTTGAATATGAAGAAGAATAGACTGGCCCAGCAGATAAGTGGACAGTATTGCCGGGAAGGAACTGAATATTAAAAAAATCAAATCAAATCAAATCAAAACACCAGTATGCTTCTAAAATTATGCAGAGGCAAAAATGAATGATGAAACTTTCAAACCTACTTGAATGGATAGTATTTAAGTGGTAGGCTTCTTTTTCCTATGTTTAGATAATGTGTTTTTTGAAACGAAGAAAAATTATCAAAGGAAAATACAAACATCTGTCTAATTTGGGTAGGGTTAATTAGTTGAAAAGAAAGAAAACAAAAGTATTAACTGATGGAAATAAGCAGAACATTTATCTTCAGGAGCGTGGTGAAGCCAGCGCAGTCCATACCAGAGAAGGGTTTTGCTTCATGATAGAGTGTTTCTCTGATGTGAGGTACTACAGCCTTCAAGTGAGAAAGAACAGATTGTTTACGGCAGGGAAACTATGCTGTCTTCTCTATCTATCTTTATCCCACGTTACAATATTACATATTTTAAATAAGCTCAAAATATATAGTAGGAATAATACAATATACCCATTGATATGACAAACATAATGTCAATAACAATGAATGTTTACTAAATGTTTTTTTCTTAATATATACCAATGTCTGTCCTAAAGGCTTCCTTGGTGGCTCAGCTGGTAAAGAATCCACCAGCAATGTGGGAGACCTGGGTTCGATCCCCGGGTTGGGAAGATCCCCTGGAGAAGGGAACAGCTACACACTCCAGTATTCTGGCCTGGAGAGTTCCATGGACTGTATAGTCCATGGGGTCACAAACAGTGGGGCATGACTGAGTGACTTTCTATTTCACTTTCACTTTCTGTCGTAGTGAAAGTCACTCAGTCGTGTCCAACTCTTTGCATCCTAAACTGTTACATGAGTGAACTCATCACATCTTTATAGCAGATCTCAGAGTTAATTACAGCATTGTTCATTTTATAGATGAAGAAGTTGAGGTTACATATTTTTTCTGTGATTATGCTCCAACATAATTTTGGACCTGGCATCTCATTCTATGCAGATCCAGAACTCATAACCTTAATTGCTAGAATCTACTACTACTTGAATAGTGTAAGGGCCTCCTAAATTTATAACACTATGGAAGTTTCAAGAGGAAGGAGGTGAAACTAGCATGTTTTTGAGTATCAGATTCTGTATATGTCAACTTGTTTACATTTCACAATAGTCCTGTAAATTAAGCACTGCATGCTTATTTGAAGGAAGAAGGAAAAAGTGTTAAAGGAGGTGAAGACTCTTGAATTTGAGTATCAAAGTGGTGTGCTGAACTCAGGTCTATCTCCAAATTTTCTGATATTAACATTAATAATATTTCCTATATTGTTCAGAGAAGGATATTACAAGATGCAATTCCTGAGCTGGTGTACTTACATTTTCTCTGGGACCTTGATATTTAGGAATTATATGTTTTTAGCTCAGTTGTGTCTGATTCTTTGTGACTCCATGGACTATAGCCCAACAGGCTTCTCTGTCCAATTTCTCCAGGCAAAATTATTTATTGAGGTGGGTAGCCATTCCCTTCTCCAGGAGATCTTCCCAACCCAAAGACTGAACCCTGGTCTCCTTCATTGCAAGCAGATTTTTACCATTGGAGCCACCAGGTGAAGCCCTAATTAATTGTAGAGAATGGCCAATAATTATTGAATGTATAGTACTTTCCAGATATGCTTTAAGAAATTTCATATTTAGTAATTTTTATTCAAAAAATCACATATAAAGAGATATTATCTTTATATCAGTTTTACAGAAAAGTAAACTGAGGCACAGGAACTGTAATGAAATAACCACTTGCTGATACTGTACTTTTTATTTTTTATTTTCTCAATGTATCAAGCAGAGAAGGGAAGGCAGGAGAGAGGTAGACAGATATCTTTCCCAAATTAATGGAGAATCAGCAGTCACACATTATTGAAATCTGGAGAGATCTTCATAGATTATCTAATTTCTTATTTTATGAGTGGGAGCCTGAGATCCTAGGGCATGAAGAACTAAACAACAGAATGAGAGGGAAAAAATTAGGTATTTTATCTATTTATATAGTGTATTTACCAGATGATTAGTTGAATGAAGGTATAAGTGCTCCTATATTAGAGAATTGATAACATCCTTTTATATAGGCATGCAGATTGTGTGGGTGAATTCTCTAAGAAATTAAGGGAAGAAGTGCTACATCGTGTTTATTGGATTTGTGTTTGGGGGAAACTATTTTGGAATTAAAAGATCCCATTTCTCTATAATATTTCCAACCTAGGCAACTGTAATTGTAAGATGTAACTCAAATAGTTTACTATTTGAAACTCAATAGTTTCAAATTTACCTTGAAAGAGGAAATAATCTTGCAAGAGAAATACAGGCAAATAGAAATAGCAGAGTTGTATATACACTAACCTATAGATGTTACAAATAAAGTTTAAGAAATGTAAAAATTTCATGGAGTATTTCACATGAAGGAATTATTTCTTCATATAAATCAAAAAGGATTATGAGTCCACTCATAAAAATGATTTGTTCTTCAGTTTTATCACGAATTACTTGACTGATGGATGATTGCTTATTTCTTTTATTATTCCTTCAAAATTATAGCATATTGTTTGCTTTCCAGTTTTTTTTTTAAATTTTATTGATATTTATTTAACATTGACTATGTGCCAAGCACTGTGAAACCCAGCCACACATCCTACACTAATTTTGTGATTTCATTTGAAGCCATTTAATCAAGCAAATTCTGTAGTTACCTCTATTTTACACCGCAAGTTAGTGCATTATATGTCACCCTACTGAACACTGTTAAGAGTATCTCTTCTTTCATTCTTGACAAGTATAATTTCTTTCTTCCTCAAAAAATAATTTAAATTATATAAAAACTGGAACTTTCTCTAATTTGCCATTGTATTCTTAGCTCTTAGAAGAATATTAGTACTAGATATTCAAAAGAGTTCTATTACCTGAAAGTGATTTGAGTGGGTCTCAAAATGACTTGTCTTTAAAAGGCATTGGTGCCATTTTAAGTAGATATTAGGTTTCCACTTTCTCATCATTGATTCGTTTCATTACTTTTGTCATTTCAGTCAACTTTCTTGAACATCATCAGATCGTGGAAGCTAGAAATAATATTACTGAATATATTCTCTTGGGACTTTTTTCAGCCAAGAAAGTCTGGATCCTCTGCTTTTTATTTTTCTTACTCTGTTATCTGGATGTTTGGTTGGGGAATTTGATCATCATGATTTCTATTACATGCAGTTAGCTAATAATCCAGCCCATGTACTTCTTCCTTAACTACCTTGCACTCTCAGATCTCTTCTACACCTCCATTGTGACACCCAAACTCATGACTGACTTACTGATGGGGAAAAGGTCACTTCCTATAAAAATTGCATGACACAGCTTTTCACCACACACTTCTTTGGAGGGTATTGAGGTATTCATCCTCACAGGGATGGCCTATGACCACTATGTGGCCATTTGCAACCCTCTCCACTATGCTATCATCATAGCAAAGATGTCACTCAATTCTCATAGCATCACGTGCATGGGGACTTCTTCATTCTCTTGGTCTCTTTCTTCTTGCAATTGTTTTACCTTTATGTGGCCCCAATGAAACAGATCACTATTTCTGTGATGTATATCCTTTGTTGAAACTAGCCTGCACACAAAATTGGCTTTTTTTGTCATTGCCAATTCTGGCTTGATGGGACTGGTGATTTTTGGGGTTTTGATGGCCTCCTACATTTTGATTTTGTATAACCTGCACACATATTCTGCAGAAAGCCACCATAAAGCGCTTTCCATCTGTGGTTCCCACATCACAGTCGTGATCCTCTTTTTCCCACCTGTCATCTTTGTTTACATTAGACCTGCCACAACATTACCAGAAGATAAAGTGTTAACACTCTTCTACACAACTATTGTCCCCATGCTAAACCTGCTTATCTACACACTTAGAAACATGGAGATGAATAATTCCATGGGTTTGGTGCAAAAAAAAAGTTCTGGGAAGGGAGGTTAATGACTTGAAGGTTGTTCATCTTTGATGCCAGTGACTGTCTTCTCATCACTCCCTCTGTTGCTTATTCTCTCCTGCTAGTGGGAAAATCAGTCAGAATGTGTAACAGCTTGCCTTCAGTGGTTCCTTCTTTGTTTTCCTCTCAATATGTTTTCCTTGATTTCGCTTTTTACTAATAATCCCATTTGTTAAAAAAAGAAAAAAAAAGAAAGAAAACTTTTTACAGAGTAAAGACACATTGAAAAATCTGGAGAAAGAGTGATCCTGCCAGTATGGCAGGCTAAACCTGGGTGAGACCTAGTGCTCAAAATACTTGGCCTCAATGTATAAAAGGTTATAATATGTTAAAAGGTCAAAGACAGTTAAAGAATCCACCTGCTAATGCATGAGACACGGGTCTGATCCTTGGGCCAGGAAGATTCCCCTGGAAAAGGAAATGGCTACCAATTCCAATGTTTTGCCTGGGAAATCCCAGGGAGAGGAGCCTGGTGGGCTACAGCCTATGGGGATGCAAAACAGCTGGACATGACTCAGCAACTGAACAACAACAGAAAGGCAGTTATAGGAAAATAGGAACAATCACATATTGCAAACTCCTTACAGAACTATATACTAGCCTTGTATCTTACAACTGTAGAGTTTTTTTTTTTTAATCAAATAACTAGAAACATTTTTGTGTATTTGTGAACCATTATTATTTTACTTAAATGAAGAGGATGTATAGATCTAAGTAGAACATAGTAAAGTCCAGTCTTATAGTCTACAAGTGACTTTGCTGCAAAAAAGGAAGAAAATATAAATCCCCTAGTTCTTCAAAATAGATGATTTATCTCAAAGTTAAAGATTTTCACTTACTATCTAAATTCAAGTGTAGAATACTCTTAAAATAATATTTGACAAACTATAGATCAGACTCAGTGATGGGTGTGTGTATATATACACATTCTGCTGCTGTTCTTAGGTGTATCTGACTCTGTGCCCACCAGGCTTCTCTGTCCATGGGGATTCTCCAGGCACAAATATCAGAGTGGGTTGCCATGTTCTCCTCCAGGGGTTCTTCCCAACCCAGGGACTGAACCCAGATCTCCCACATTGCAGGCAGATTCTTTACCGACTGAGCCATCAGGCAAGCCCAAGAATACTGGAATGGGTAGCCTATCCCTTCTCCAGGGGATCTTCTTGTCACAAGAATCAACAGGGGTCTCTGCATTGCAGGTGGATTCTTTACCAGCTGAGCTACCAGGAAGTCTGGTATATATATAATATATCTGAATATTTCACATCTGAAACGTGAATAATATTTAAGGTATGGACCCTAGAACATAAGAGTGGAGGAATCCTAGACAGAGAAAATAGAAGAAAAAAAGTTGTAGATTGCCAGATTCTAGGGTAAGTTTAGAGAATGTAGAGGGGCCCAGTGTGGCTGGATAAAAGCATATAATGAGAGGAAATTGAGGGATAAAAGATGAAGGAACAAAAAAGAACCTACTATGAATTTCTTGTCACCAAATCCCATGCAAAGCACCTTGTATGAGTTTCCTGTAGCCATACCCCAAGCAAAATTTAACAGATGGTAGCCCAATTAATATTTCTTTTAATGACCAATGAAGCATAATGTTATTTCATAGACATTCATTTTTAAAAACAATATAATTAGAACAAATTTCCAAGACAAAAGCATAAAACCAAACAAATTGAGGAGTCACCCAGGTTTCCTTGACCACCCAATCTCTTTGTAACCCCATAATTTTTTTCAATGTGATGATTTATGAAATTAGATAGTTATACCTAATTTTCTAATGCATGAGTGAGAAGGTTGGATTTTATTTCAAGAAAAATAGGTTCCTCAGCAATTATCGGGCAGGTTGGTCATACAATAAGACATGTGTTTTAGAAGGACATTTCTTACATTCCTCCAAGTGCTCACACGGAAAACTAGTTGGATCCTTTAAAGTGCATATTGTAGTCTGAATCACAGTAGCATGCTTCATTGGCTAACCTAATGCCAAGTGTGAGAGGTGGACTATAAAGAAAGCTGAGTGCCAAAAATTGATGCTTTTGAACTGCAGCCTTGAAGAAGACTCTTGAGAGTCTCTTGAACTTAAGAGATCCAAAAAGCCCATCCTAAAGAAAATCAGTCCTGAATATTCATTGGAAGGGTTGATGCTGAAACTGAAACTCCAATACTTTGGCCACCTGATGTGAATAACTGACTCAATGGAAAAGACTGATGCTGAGAAAGATTGAAGGCAGGAGGAGAAGCAGACAACAGAGGATGAGATGGTTGGATGGCATCACCGCCTCAATGGACATGAGTTTGAGTAAACTCCACAAGTTGATGACGGACAGGGAAGCCTGGTGTGCTGCAGTCCATGGGGTCGCAAAGAGTCAGACACAACTGAGCGACTGAACTGAATGCCAGACGACGTTTATTTCAATTCCTCAAAGAAAGTGTATATGTTTTCTTCTAATACCTCAAAGGACACAGCTCCAGGAGACGAGACATGAATTCTAAACTATAATGAGTAGCACCCTATTTACTTTAAACCTGAGTGTGTCACTTTAGGCCATACCTTCCTCAGGGCGATTTTCATCTCCATGTTTCTCAGGGTGTAGATGAGAGGGTTCAGCATGGGAGCAATCACAGTGTAAAACACAGAGATGTCCTTGTCTTTGTTCTTGCTCCCTGCAGGTAGAACGTAAGTATAGATACTGGGCACAAAGAATAAAACTACAACTGTTATGTTAGAACTACATGTTGAGAGAACTTTTTTTCACCCTGCAGAAGAATGTGTTCTAAGGTTATATAGTATGACTAAGAAGCTACTAGAACAAGAAATATGACAGCCACCACCATTCCTGAATTTGCAATCACTAAGATACTCACAACACGAATATCTTTGCACATCAGTTTCAAAAGAGGTTTCACATCACACAGGTAGTGATCTATCCGATTAGGACCACAGAAAGATAATTGGAGTACCATGAGAAGTAAAGCAATAGAATGCCAAAAACCCACAACCCAGGCCAGGGTGATCAGCATGTTAAACGTCTACCTGTTCATGATGACCATGTAGTGCAGGGGCTTAACAATAGTGATGTAGCAATAAAAGCCATGGGCACCAAGATGAATATTTCCACACCTGCCAGCAAGTGGGCAGTGAAGAGCTGGGTCATACAGTTGTTATAGGAAATATTTTTTCTTGCTGCAGCTAAGTCCCTGATTAGCCTGGGGACGACCGTGGAGGTGTAGCTGACATCCATGAGGGAGAAGTGACAGAGAAAATAGTACATCAGTTGTTGCATTAGATGGCTGTAGGTGATGGTGAGTGAGATGATGAAATTCCCCATTAATACAGCCAGGTAACAGAGCAGGAACAAGAAGAAGAACAGTAACTCTATTTTCTTATTTCCCCACAACCCTATGAAAACAAATTCTGTGACATTGTTTTGGGTTTCCATGAGGTTGGGTAGAGTTCAGAGGACACAACATAAATTCAGTTCATCTGAAACAATACAGAACATAATACATCCTTAATTGCATATTTAAAGTTTTGGATTATTGTACATTGAGCAAAGATGTAAGTCACAGAAAATTTACTACAAATAATGTATCATTTGATATTAAGAGCAGTATAATTTGAACAATATTTAATAAAATAATGATTACGTCTGGAATATAACAACCCAACCAAGAGGTGGTATTCTGATACTCGTTCTGTATTTGTAAAATAAAAGCAAGAGGTTTCAGTAATTGGCACTAAATCATTAAGATATTAAGTTGCAATCAAACTAAGATGAACCTGACTCTGATAGCAGAGTTCATGCTCTTGGGAACTATGCAACAAAATTCACTGACCAGGGAAAGTCCGACTTTTGTCCATCTCTGTAAAAAATACAGTAATTCTCCAACCCAGCCTTTAGCCATCTATGTAATGGATATTTACATATTTAAGAAAATCTCTCCACTTTTCCATGTGAATGTAAATCACTTACAAAGTCGCAATTTCAGATAAACATTCAATGGAACTAAATATTATTTTTGAAAAATGCTTCTACTCATAGCAGAGCACACCCGTATTAGTTGAAAATATTTTCAGTGACTCTCCTTGTAGTCATGTGTGGTAAAGATTTAGAACATGGAGAGAATGGAAACAGAGAAGTTAAGCACAATATGAGCCATCTGAATATAGGAAGAAAGGTTATTGTTACATAAAAATTCACTCTAACCTTAATTTCAATAAATATATGTTTCAGAGGTTTCTGTTGATACTCCTTAGAGATAGTTTTTTTTTTTTTTCTTTTGACATTTGGTGAACTCAACACAATGAATTACCTATTCAGTTAAACACTTTTAAAACAGTGCCACCCCAAAAATCTGGTCTTGGAAAATTTAAAAAAATTGAATGATTCCAGTCAACTTTTCTGACCACAGTGCAGTAAGATTAGATCTCAAATACAGGAAAAAAATTGTTAAAAATTCAAATATATGGAGGCTAAATAACATGCTTCTGAATAACCAACAAATCATAGAAGAAATCAAAAAAGAAATCAAAATATGTATAGAAATGAATGAAAATGAAAACACAACAACCCAAAACCTATGGGACACTGTAAAAGCAGCTAAGGGGAAGGTTCATAGCATTACAGGCTTATATCAAGAAACAAGAAAAAAGCCAAATAAATAACCTAACTCTACACCTAAAGCAATTAGAGAAGGAAGAAATGAAGAACCCCAGGGTTAGAAGCAGGAAAGAAATCTTAAAAATTAGGGCAGAAATAAATGCAAAAGAAACTAAAGAGACCATAGCAAAAATCAACAAAGCTAAAAGCTGTTTTTTTTTTTTGAAAAAATAAACAAAATTAACAAACCATTAGCAAGACTCATTAAGAAACAAGAGAGAAGAACCAAATTAACAAAATTAGAAATGAAAAGGGTGAGATCACAACAGACAACACTAAAATACAGAGGATCATAAGAGACTACTACCAGCAGCTCTATGCCAATAAAATGGACAACTTGGAAGAAATGGACAAATTCTTAGAAAAGTATAACTTTCCAAAACTGAACCAGGAAGAAATAGAAGATCTTAACAGAACCATCACAAGCAAGGAAATCGAAACTGGAACCAAAAATCTTCCAGCAAACAAAAGCCCAGGACCAGATGGCTTCACAGCTGAATTCTACCAAAAATTTAGAGAAGAGCTAACACCTATCTTACTCAAACTCTTCCAGAAAGTTGCAGATGAAGGTAAACTTCCAAACTCATTCTATGAGGCCACTATCATGCTAATTCCAAAACCAGACAAAGATGCCACAAAAAAGGAAAACTACAGACCAATATCACTGATGAACATAGATGCAAAAATCCTTAACAAAATTCTAGCAAACAGAATCCAACAACATATTAAAAAAATCATACACCATGACCAAGTGGACTTTATCCCAGGAATGCAAGGATTCTTTAATATCCACAAATCAATCAATGTAATACGCCACATTAACAAATTGAAAGATAAAAACCATATGATTATCTCAATAGATGCAGAAAAAGCCTTTGACAAAATTCAACACTCATTTATGATCAAAATTCTCCAGAAAGCAGGAATAGAAGGAACATTCCTCAACATAATAAAAGCTATATATGACAAACCCACAGCAAGCATCTCCTTCAATGGTGAAAAAATGAAAGCATTTCCCCTGAAATCAGGAACAAGACAAGGGTGCCCACTCTCACCACTACTATTCAACATAGTGTTGGAAATTTTGGCCACAGCAATCAGAGCAGAAAAAGAAGTAAAAGGAATCCAGATAGGAAAAGAAGAAGTGAAACTCTTGCTATTTGCAGATGACGTGACCCTCTACATAGAAAACCCTAAAGACTCTTCCAGAAAATTACTAGAACTAATCAATGAATATAGAAAAGTTGCAGGATATAAAATTAACACACAGAAATCCCTTGCATTCCTATATACTAACAATGAGAAAACAGAAAGAGAAATTAAGGAAACAATACCATTCACCATTGCAACAAAAAGAATAAAATACTTAGGAGTACATCTACCTAAATAAACAAAAGGCCTATACATAGAAAACTATAAAACATTGATGAAAGAAATCAAAAGGACACAAACAGATGGAGAAACATACCGTGTTCATGGATTGGAAGAATCAATATTGTCAAAATGGCTATTTTACCCCAAGCAATCTATAGATTCAATGCAATCCCTATCAAGCTACCAATGGTATTTTTCACAGAACTAGAACAAATAATTTCACAGTTTATATGGAAATACAAAAAACCTCGAATAGCCAAAGTAATCTTGAAAAAGAAGAATGGAACTGGAGGAATCAACCTGCCTGGCTTCAGACTCTACTACAAGGCAACAGTCTTCAAGACAGTATGGTACTGGCACAAAGACAGAAATATAGATCAATGGAACAGAATAGAAAGCCCAGAGATAAATCCACGAACCTATGGACACCTTATCTTTGACAAAGGAGGCAAGGATATACAATGGAAAAAAGACAACCTCTTTAACAAGTGGTGCTGGGAAAACTGGTCAACCACTTGTAAAAGAATGAAACTCGAACATTTTCTAACACTATACACAAAAATAAACTCAAAATGGATTAAAGATATAAATGTAAGACCAGAAAGCTTAAAACTCCTAGAGGAGAACATAGGCAAAACACTCTCCAACATGAGTCACAGCAAGATCCTCTATGACCCACCTCCCAGAATATTGGACGTAAAAGCAAAACTAAACAAATAGGACCTAATGAAACTTAAAAGCTTTTGCACTACAAAGGAAATTATAAGCAAGGTGAAAAGACAGCCCTCAGATTGGGAGAAAATAATAGCAACTGAAGAAACAGACAAAGGACTAATCTCAAAAATATACAAGCAACTCTTGAAGCTCAATTCCAGAAAAATAAATGACCCAATCAAAAAATGGGCCAAAGAACTAAACAGACATTTCTCCAAAGAAGACATACAGATGGCTAACAAACACATGAAAAGATGCTCAACATCACTCATTTTCAGAGAAATGCAAATCAAAACCACAAAGAGGTACCATTACATGCCAGTCAGGATGGCTGCTATCCAAAAGTCTACAAGCAATAAATGCTGGAGAGGGTGTGGAGACAAGGGAACCCTCTTACACTGTTGGTGGGAATGCAAACTAGTACAGCCACTATGGAGAACAGTGTGGAGATTTCTTAAAAAACTGGAAATAGAACTGCCATATGACCCAGCAATCCCACTTCTGGGCATACACACCAAGGAAACCAGATCTGAAAGAGACACATGCACCCCAATGTTCATTGCAGCACTGTTTATAATAGCCAGGACATGGAAGCAACCTAGATGTCCATCAGCAGATGAATGGATAAGGAAGCTGTGGTACATATACATCATGGAATATTACTCAGCTGTTAAAAAGGATTCATTTGAATCAGTTCTAATGAGATGGATGAAACTGGAGCCCATTATACAGAGTGAAGTAAGCCAGAAAGATAAGGAACATTACAGCATACTAACACATATATATGGAATTTAGAAAGATGGTAACAATAATCCTATATGCAAAACAGAAAAAGAGACACAGAAGTACAGAACAGACTTTTGAACTCTGTGGGAGAAGGTGAGGGTGGGATGTTTTGAAAGAACAGCATGTATATTATCTATGGTGAAACAGATCACCAGCCCAGGTTAGATGCATGAGACAAGTGCTTGGGCCTGGTGCACTGGGAAGACCCAGAGGAGTCGGGTGGAGAGAGAGGTGGGAGGGGGGATCGGGATGGGGAATATGTGTAACTCTATGGTTGATTCATGTCAATGTATGACAAAACCCACTGAAATGTTGTGAAGTGATTAGCCTCCAACTGATTAAAAAAAAAAAAAAAAAAAAAAAAAAGAACAGTGCCACCTTTTTTGATGTAGTAAACCAAGCAAAAGAGTGAATATGTTGAAAAAATCAACTTTTACCCAAAACCAAATGTTCTCCACAGTAAAATCATTGCTTGCATCATATACTGTTAATTGTAATGAGTTGTTGTTTAATGGCATCATTGAGGAACAATGTGACATGTTAGATAGACCTATCATCTAATAATACAGGCTCACAAGTCCTATTTGATTTTTGTTGAGCACTAAACAGTTCAGCCTCTTTAAGCCTTCTTCAACTAGTAAGTGAAATTAATACTGCTGGATGTATTTTCCTTACAGCAAGTGAAATTCATAAGTAGCCTATATTTATGTGGAACATTGAACACATGATATAAACAAATTTAAAGACACTTTTTTATTAAAATTATAATAGAAATTATAGAAAAACTAGAGAACCAAAACTGTAGAAAATGCAGCTCTTAGTTTAGCGTCGTTTTTAAACAGTAGTACAAGCCTCAGTATCCCTTAATATTTGAATCAGTCCTCACTACTTACAGTGGTTGAGCAGAGCTTTGAAAAATACAGACTCACGGAAAAAGACCCCTCAGTGCAGGCTTTATTCTTCTTCCTGCCCTCCTGTAAACCAGGAGAAAGAAGCCTCTGCCTTGTCCCTCCTGTAAACCAGGACAGAGAGGCCTCAGCCTTGCCCCTCCTGTAAGCCGGGAGAGAGAGGCCTCTGCCTTGCCCCTCCTGTAAGCCGGGAGAGAGAGGCCTCTGCCTTGTCCCTCCTGTAAGCCGGGAGAGAGAGACCTCTGCCTTGCCCCTCCTGTAAACCGGGAGAGAGAGGCCTCTACCTTGCCCCTCCTGTAAACGGGGAGAGAGAGGCCTCTGCCTTGCCCCTCCTGTAAGCCGGGAGAGAGAGACCTCTGCCTTGTCCCTCCTGTAAGCCGGGAGAGAGAGGCCTCTGCCTTGCCCCTCCTTTGCCCTCTCCCTGTTCGCTCGCTCGCTCTCCCTGCGTCCAGCCCACACGCACACCACCCAAATACACATGTAGACACCGAGGGTTTGGGGGGTGAAGGAAGAATCCTGAGTCCAACTTTTCACATACCTTTCAGTTAAGGTGTCTCTTCCAAAAACCCCTCCTTCAAACTTTAAATTATTTTAAAAAATCTGTGAGGAATAGTTTGAAAAGGTATGTCAAACTACAGTTTGAAAGAGAAAAAAAGCTCTTAAATAAGCATATTAAGAAAAGGGATTTATAATTAAGGTAATGACAGTTCATGGATAGTGAAAAAACCCATTGAGGGCAATTTAATAAAATTGTTATCAACATATTAAGTGTTTATCATATTAAAAATAAATTAAAAAATCATGAAATTAACATGTATCATTTTCATTATTTTCTGTATTTAGAGTAAAGTGTTGAGATGAAAACAGAAAGTGCAAGTGTAGTTTTCTCAGTCATGTCTGAGTCTGTGAGCCCATGGGCTGTAGCCCTCCAGGCTCTGTCCTTGGAATTTTCCAAGGAAGAATACTGGAGTAGGTTGCCATGCCCTTCTCCAGGAAATCTTCCCAATCCAGGGATCAAAACCAGGTCTCCTGTATTGCAGGCAAATTCTTTACCATCTGAGCTGCTAGGGAAGCCCAAATGTTGGAACACTATATACTAACTTACTAAATGATCTGTTTTTTTTTTTCTTTTCTTTTCTTTTCCATTTATTTTTATTAGTTGGAAGCTAGTTACTTTACAATATTGTAGTGGGTTTTGCCATACATTGACATGAATCAGCCATGGATTTACATGTATTCCCCATCCCGATGCCCCCTCCCACCTCCCTCTCCAATGATCTGGGCACAAAACTAAAATATATATATATATATATATATATAAAATTTACTGACCATTTCACCTTTACCAACATCTAGTAAGGCATATAAAATTTCAATTACTATAATCAAAAATTACATAAAATTTTTCTAAATCCCAATTATTTTTTAGAATTTAATGTACATATGTGTAACTAATCATAACACTTATTTCTGCAAGACTTTACATTTATGAAATGTCAGGTGACTCTTCAGACTGTTTCTTTTTATTTCTCTGAGACTGGGCTTTGAAACAGCAAGTAGAGAATACATCTGACGCTCTCAGGAACTGTCTATCCAAAAGACTCTTTTAGGAAAGCATTGCTGTATTTAACTTGAATTGAAAGCACACCAAAGGAAAACAGGAAAAAAAATCCCACAGGCATTTTACAGCAGTCAGTGTGTATAAGGTTATAATTATAAGAATAAAGCTACTAATATTAATGGGATATATAAGACAGGTTTGAGGCTTCTTTCTTTAATTTAATCTCTTGAGGGTTATTATAGGAATGATTCAATAACTTTATAATGTTATAGAGACCAATTAAATATTATGGATAATTATTTTTCTATCACTTCTAAAATAATTTCCTCAAAAACTGAGCTTGCTAATGTTTACCAAGATGTGTATAATACACATTTAATATATTTGAAATCTTTATTATTTAATTGTATAAATATGGTAAGAGATAATCAGAACATGTATACTTCCCATATACACTTAACATTACTATCAAAATTTTGAAATTATTACTCACTGTTTATTTACTCCCACTTGAAACTCAGAAGCCATGAACAGCAATTTGTGTCAACAGGTATAATTTAGTATCAGGTAATGTTAGACAGTTGGGGAGAAAGCCACAATCCGTTTTTCTTTCTTTCTTTTTTTTGCTTTGCTTTATCCCTTTTCATCCCTTTGGCAAGAGAGAAAGAAGGGTGTCAGTAGAAGCTAAGGGACCAGGTGGAGTAAACTGTAGTCCTTAGCTCCTATTCCTTATCAAGTGATTTTCATGGGTCATGCAGGATCCTTCCAAGGTTTTGTTTATTTTATAATATATTTTTCCTTTATGAACTGCTTATTTCCACTCCAGATACTCACTGTGCTCTAATGTATTTAACTCTAACTAGCTGCAGGGCATTTCATATTAGTTGTACTCTCCCCATAGTCAACACCTAGAAATAACCTCTTAGTAGAATCACCTTATGTTGTGGCGTTTGACTCTGTCTTCTCCTTGCTGCTTGATACTGGGAAGCAATAAAAGTCCTTAAATGCTAATTTGATTAAATAAGAAACACTCTTTGAAAGATCAATAAAACTGATGATATCTCAAAGTAAGGAAAATGGGGAGAGAAGGAATAAGAGAAAAATAGAGACAAAATACTTAAATCAAGAATGAAATAATGTACATCATTACAAAATCTACAGATATTAACAGGATGGTAGAAAATATTAGAAAATAATTGTAATGAAAGTATTGCAGTATCTAACAGAAGATGAAGAAAAGCAGAATTGCGCTATATCACCTAAATAAATTAAATTCATGGCTAAACTTCTTGCCAAATATAATTTCTGATCCAATGAATTTAATAATAATTTATCATGGTCATGTGGAAATTATCTCAGGATTAAAATACTCAAAATGCAACAGTTTAATTCACTATATTAGCACAATAAAGAGAAGACTCACAAGGCCATTTCAAAAAATTCATGAAGTTAATTATACTTAAAAATTTTCAATTTATATATATATATACATATATATATATAACATTTTAAAAATACTTCAGCAAATGAAAGGAAATTGCTTAACCTAATATAGAAACTGTATAAGACTTACAACTACCATCACTTATAATAGTGAATACTCTGTAAGTTTTTACCAATAAAATATTGTCCACTCCTATTTCTGAATTAAAACTTAAATTCTAGACACAGCAGTAAGGTAAGAAAAAGAAACATAAGACATACAAATTCAAAAAAATAGGAGTAAAATTGTAGTAAATATACATATATGCACAAGAATTGTTATTTGGTAGAAAATGCTAAGTGTTCTGTAAAGAATCTAAAATGGCACTAGTGGTAAAGAACCCATCTGCCAATGCAAGAGCCAAAAGAGACAGGGGTTTGATCCCTGGATTGGGAAGATCCTCTAGAGGAATGCATGGCAATCCACTCCAATATTCTTGCTTGGGGGAATCTCTATGGACAGAGACTGGTGGCTATAGCCCAAGGGGTCTCAAAGAGTTAGACACAACCGAAATGAATTAACATGTATGCAATCAATTAGTTTAGCAAGTTCAAAAGATCTAATTTCAATACAAAAAATAAATACATTTCTAGAATAGCAACAATCAAAAACTGAAATTAAAATCAACATCTATATAAGGTATTAATTAAAAATATGAAACTTGAGAGATAAATGTATAATAATATATACTTATAGAACACTTAACCTGTATATCAAAATCAGAAAATATTTCTTAGAAAAATTCAGTACATAAATAAGTAAAGAGATGTGTCATATAGGTGCATTATAAGACATACTCTATTTTACCATTTTACTTTCTTAATTTCAATGAAATTCCAATAAAATAAAACAGAATAATCAGAGTAAATCAATAATTCCATTCTGAAATCTATGTAGAAACATGCAAGTTTAAAGAAACCTGGAATACTTTCAAAAATCTTTTATGACCACAATAAAATCAACCACAGAAACAGAAACAAGTAGAAAAAAAAAATGTGGAGATTAACCAAATGCTACTAAAAAACCAATGGGCTACTGATGAAAAATCAAAGAGGAAACTAAAAAATACCTTGAAATAAATGACAATGAAAACACAGTCATACAAAACCTATGGGAGGCAACAGAAATTCATAGCAGTACAGGTCTTCAAAAAACAATAAAGTGAAAGGTGCTCAGTCGTGTCCAACTCTTTGCCATCCCATAGACTATACGGTCCATGGAATTCTTCAAGCCAGAATACTGGAGTGGGTAGCCCTTCCCTTCCCTATGGGATCTTCCCAACCTAGGGATTGAACCCAAGTCTCCTGCATTGCAGGTGGATTCTTTACAAGCTGAGCCACAAGGGAAGCCCTAGGATACTGGAGTGGGTACCCTATCCCTTCTCCAGCAGATTTTCCTGACCCAGGAATCGAATTGGGGTCTCCTGCACTGAAGGCAGATTCTTTACCAACTGAGATATCAAGGAAGCCCTGATAAATAACTCAAATAAACAGTCTAATCTACCACTTGAAAGGATTAGAAAAAGAAGAACATACAAAACCTAGAGTATGTAGAAGGAAAAAATAAAGATCACATATAAATCAATAAAATAGAGATATGAAATAATAGAAAAATAATAAAACCAAGAGTAGGTTCATTGAAAAGATAAACAAAACAGACAAACCTCTGGCCAAGCTAAAGAAGAAGAAAATAGAGAGGGCCCAAATAAACAAAAAAGAAATTAAAGATGAGAAATAACAACCAATACCACTGTAATACAAAAGCACATAAGTGAATACTAAGAATAATTATATGACAACAAATTGGACAAAGTAGAAGAAATGGACAGATTTCTAGAAATATATGACACACAAAAACAGAATCAAGTAAAAATAGATAAATTGAACTTCCCTATCACTAGAAGTGAAACAGAATCTGTTTAAAAAAAAAAAAAGGTAAAGAAAGAAAAAAGAAAAACCTCCCTGCAAAAAAAAAAAAAAAATCCAGAGCCAGAAGGTTTCACTGGGAAAACTACCAGATACAAAAGAACTTACACTAATCCTTCTCAAACTCTTCCATAAGATTGAAGAGGAGGGAACCCACACAAAATCATTCTATTAAGCCATCATCACTCTGAAATCAAAATCAGACAAAGACAGTACCAAAATGAAATTCCTGCCCAATATCTTTTATGACTACAGATGCAAAAATTCTCAACAAAATATTAGCAGGCCAAATTCAACGATATGCATAAAGATCATACACGACAATCAAGTTGGGTTCATACAAGGGTCACAAGGATGGTTTAACATACACAAATCAATTCATGTGATATACCACATCAAAAATAGAAAAGACAGAAAACATTCAATTATGCAGTAGATGAAAAGGTATTTGATAAAATTAAAGATCCATGCATTATAATAACTCAAAGTTAGTATGTAGAAAGCATATCTTAACATAATAAAAACTATTTATGACAACCCACAGGCAACATAGTGCTCAATGTTGAAAAGCTGAAAGTCTTCTTGCTAAAATCTGGAACAAGATAAAGATGCCCACTTTCATCACTTCTATTCAACATAGTTTTGGATATCATAGCCATAAGGTATTAGATAAGAAAAAGAAATAAAACATATCCAAATTGGAAAAGAAGAGGTAAAATTACTATTACATGCCAGTAATATAATAAATATATAGAAAACCCTAAAGACTCACAAAAACTGTTAGAACTGATAAATTCAGCAAAGTCAGCAGGATACAAGATTAATATACAGATATTGGTTGAATTTCTTTATTATTAACTATATATATATATATATATATATATATATATCAGAAAAGGAAAGTAAAAGCAAAACAAAAAATCATTTCTAAAACTCAATTATTAAAATAAAACATAAAATTTAAGAATAAACCAGACCAAGGTGGTGAAAGACTTATAAGCTAAAAACTATAACACACTAAGAAAAGAAATTGCAAATGACTGAAAGAAATGGAATGATATCCCACGCTCTGAGACTGGAAGAATTAATATTGTTAAAATGGCCGTTCTAATCAAAGCAATCTACTGATTTAATGTGAATTCCTATCAGATCACTCATGATATTTTTTTTTAAACTGAGGTATTTAAATGTGGAAATAGACTTAATTTATGCTATTTATTATAAATAGCAAATCAATTGGTCATGCATAAGAAAAAAAAATGAACCTCAAAGATTACCACACACTACAGAAATACTAACTCAAAATGAGTCAGAGACCTAGAGACAATATGTACATTTAACTTTATAGAAAATCTACAAGATTTTTCTGAGTTGGAGTTAGATCAATTTTTTTATATATATGACACAATAGAAACTTTAAGAAAAATTAAAAATTGGATCTTGTCAAAATGTCAAATTTGCTCATCAGATGTCATCATTTTAAAATTAAAAAGACAATCCATGAAACAGGGGTAAATTCTGCATGTATATATACAAGTTTATGTATACACAATGGTACATATTTTTATGCTTAAATTTTTACAAACATGAAATTTTATATATAATTTTATATAATTATATGTAAAGTGATTATTGATTCATATATCTATATATACACAAAAAGCATAAATATGACAAAAG
The DNA here is from genome assembly GCF_963930625.1 of Muntiacus reevesi. Classification (NCBI taxonomy): domain Eukaryota; kingdom Metazoa; phylum Chordata; class Mammalia; order Artiodactyla; family Cervidae; genus Muntiacus; species Muntiacus reevesi. Next base: position 614,690 of record NC_089264.1, read on the forward strand.
AGTTGTATGTAAACTGTGTAAAGAATAGCTTAGTAATAAGAAACCCATAATCCTTAATTTTTTGTTATGTAAATAACTTGATCATAAGCTTCACAAAATAAGATAAACAGTGGCCAATAATAATATAAAAATTTTAAAATACTCAAGATCATTAATCACCACAGCATGCATATTAAAATCACAATAATTTACTACTACATAGCACCTAAAAAGACTAAAAGGAAAATAGCTCATTATACTAGTGGCAAGCACATAGTTCAGTTCAGTTCATTCGCTCAACTTGTCTGACTCTTTGCGACCTCATGAACTGCAGCACACCAGGCACCCCTGTCCATCACCAATTCCTGGAATTCACCCAAACCCATCTTCGTTGAGTCGGTGATGCCATCCAACCATCTCATCCTCTGTCATCCCCTTCTCCTCCTGCCCTCAATCTTTCCCAGTATCAGGGTCTTTTCAAATGAGTCAGTTCTTTGCATCAGGTGGCCAAAGTATTGGAGTTTCAGCTACAACATCAGTCCTTCCAATGAACACCCAGGACTGATCTCCTTTAGGGTGGACTTGTTGGATCTCTTGAAGTCCAACGGACTCTCAAGAGTCTTCCCGAACACCACAGTTCAAAAGTATCAATTCTTCAGTACTTAGCTTTCTTTATAGTCCAACTCTCACATCTATACATGACCACTGGAAAAACCATAGCCTTGACTAGACGGACCTTTGTTTGCAAAGTAATGTCTCTGTTTTTTAATATGCTGTCTAGGTTGGTCATAACTTTCCTTCCAAGGAGTAAGCATATTTTAATTTCAAGGCTGCAATCACCATCTGCAGTGATTTTGGAGCCCAGGAAAATAAATTCAGCCGCTGTCTCCATTGTTTCCCCATCTATTTGCCATGAAGTGATGGGACCGGATGCCATGATGATAGTTTTCTGAGTGTTGAGCTTTAAGCCAACTTTTTCACTTTCTTCTTTCACTTTCATCAAGAGGCCCTTTAGTTCTTCTTCACTTTCTGTCATAAGGGTGGTGTCATCTGCATATCTGAGGTTATTGATATTTCTCCCAGCAATCTTGATTCCAGCTTGTGCTTCCTCCAGCCCAGTGTTCCTCATGATGTACTCTGCATATAAGTTAAATAAACAGGGTGACAATATACAGCTTTGACATATTCCTTTTCCTATTTGGAACCAGTGTGTTGTTCCATGTTCAGTTCTAACTGTTGCTTCCTAACCCTCATACAGGTTTCTCAAGAGGCAGGCCAGGTGGTCTGGTATTCCCATCTCTTTCAGAATTTTCCACAGTTTATTGTGATCCAGACAGTCAAAGGCTGTGGCATAGTCAATAAAGCACATAGAACAACTGGAAATCTCTTTCTGTGTTTTTTATGTTTCTCCAACTTTTTAATACTGTCTCATATTCCATACAAACCAATCTTCACGTCCCAGAGATATCTACTTGGGAGTTTCCTAGAATTTCGATCTACTTCTACAACCCACTGATGAATAGTTTCAGAGTCAGGTACTTTAATATGACTGCCATTAATTTTATGCCCTTACTGATCTGGCCCTTAAGAAATCAATAGTAGTTTTCCCATAAAATATTTGATATTGAGAAGAAAACAAAGTTCTTTCTCTGACATATTTGAACAACTAAATTACATCACTCATTCCCACGCTGGAATTATGTGTGTGTGTGGGCTCAGTCATGTCTGACTCTTTGCAACCCCATGGACTATATTCAGCTAGGCTTTTTTTTTTTTTTTTTTTTTTACATCTTTCAGGTTCTCACTCCTTTTTATTTGAAACATAATTGATTTATAATGTTTCAGGTATACAACAAAGTGATTCAGTAACAGATAGTTAATAGGTAGATAGAGAGACATGATCTTTTTTAGACTGTTTTCCATTATAGGCTATTACTAGATATTGAATATAGTCCCCTATACTATACAGTAGGTCCTTGTTTATCAGTTTTATATATAATAGTAAATACAGTAATGTGTATCCTTAACCTCAAAATTTCAATTTATCCCTTTAGTAACCACAACTTTGTTGTCCGTATCTGTGAGTCTATTACTGTTTTGTAAAAAAGTTCATTTATATAATTTTTTTAAGATTACATATATAAGTGATATCATATGGTATTTTTCTTTCTCTGGCTTAGTTTATTTAGTATGATAGTCTCTAGGTCCATCCATGTTGCTGCAAATGGCATTACCTCTTTTGTCTCAATGTCAGCTAGGCTTTTTTATCCATGAAATTTTCCAAGTAAGAATACAGGAATGGATTGTCATTCCCTACTCCAGGCAATCTTCTGACCCAGGGATCAAAGCCAGGTCTCGTGTCTCTTGCATTGGCAGGTGGATTCCTTACCACTTTGCTACCTGACAAGTGTCACAACGTAATTGTTACTATGTTGGTGCAAATGTAATTGAAGTTTCAGACCGTGAATTTCTAATCATTATAATTAGGCTCAAACATATCTTATTAAACAAAATAAGAATCATTACAATTAACACATGTTTGCCAAAATATGGCAAGAAATAACTTTGTTTAACCCTCCAGCATAAAATTTTGTGCTTCAACCTTCAAGGAACTCTTGGAAAGCATTTTCTGCCTCTGTCTTGTGGAAGCAGTTTTCCTGAAAAAAGCTGTTGAGATGCTTGAAGTAGTGGTAGTAGGGTGACAAGAGGTCCGGTGAATATGTCGGATGGGACAAAACTTCATAGCCCACTTCATTCAACTTTTGAAGCATTAGTTGTGTGATGTGTGGCCAGCCATTGTTATAGAGAAAGACTGGATCCATTCAGTTGACCAGTGCTGGCTGGAGAGTTGCAATTTTCTGTGTATCTCATAGATTTGCTGAGCATATCTCTCAGGTGTAATGGTTTTGCCAGGATTCAGAAAGCTGTAGTGGATCAGACCAGCAGCTGACCACCAGACATTGACCATGTCCTTTTTCTGGTGCAAGTTTGGTTCTGGGAAGTACTTTAAAGCTTCTTGTGGGTCCAATCACTGAGCTGGTTGTTGCTGGTTGTCTAATAAAATCCACTTTTCCTCGCACATCACAATCTGACTGAGAAATGGTTTATTGTTGCATAGAATAAATGACAACACTTCAAAACAATGATTTTTGTTTGTTTGTTTTGATCTGTGGTTAGCTCATGAGGCACCCACTTATAGAGTTTTTTAACCTTTCCAATTTGCTTCAAATGCCAAATGAAAATAGAATGGTTGATGCTGAGTTGTTTGACAACTTCTTGTGTAGTTTGTTGTAAGAGGATCAGCTTTGATGATCCTCTCAGTTGGTCATTGTCAACTTCCAATAGCCAGCCATGGTACTTCTCATCTTCACTGACCTTGTGTCCTTTCCAAAGCTTCTTGATCCACCACTGCACTGTCTGTTCCTTAGCAGTTCCTGGGCCAAAAATATTGTTGATGTTGCAACATAAAGTTGCCTCAGCTGCTTTATGACCCATTTTAAACTCAAATAAGAAAATCACTCTAATTTGCTTTTTGTCAAACTTAACTTCCCTAGTCTAAAATAAACATAAAATAAACAGCAAATAATGTAATTAACAGCAAAAAATTAAAGTGACAAATGTTGTTTTAAAATGATGTAAAACATAATCATATTTATTTAAGAATGCATTCCAATATCAAAGGGCAAATGCAAACTGCAATTGGTTTTGTGCTAATCTAATATTCATATGAATTTAGCTTTTTTAGAAACTCAGAAACACAAGTTCAAATAGAATCTTACATATTCAGACTTCAAGTGTAGAGAGTACAATTCCTCACTCAAATTTAAGAGTTTCTCAAAGGTGTCTCTTCAGAATACCTGTTTTTAAGACAAAATCTTTCTATCAAAGAAAATAATTAATACCTGGTAAAGAAAGTTGCAGCTACAAGACAAAGCCCTTTAGTCTTGTAGCAATTTCTTTAAATATTCATGTAATGCAAGGTGAAGAGTGTGTGTGTGTGTGTGTGCACGCGCGCGCATGCACGTGTGTGTTTGAATCTCCAGAGCAAGAGTCATCATGGGTGGAATGATCCATTTGAATGTGCTTCCACCACAGTTTTTGCCTCTTAATTACAGAACCAGAGCTGTCTAAAGAAGACCGTGCCTCTGCTTGTTTTAACTGAATCCATTCCAAACTCAAATTCTAAGTTTTGTATAGAAATATTTTGAGGCTTTGGACTAGTAGGAAATAATTAGACTTTAAAAAGCAAAATAAAACTTGCTTGTTGACTACTTCTTTTTCCCATGTGTGGCATATTTTTCATAGTCAAAGTTATTTATCCCAAGAAGAGGTCAGTTTGAAGATGGCATTGTTTCTGAATACTCTCAACTCTCATTAAGATCACATCAGGGCTGTGTGTCAACCTAGATGAGTGGGATGGAGTGGGAAATTGGAGGGAAGCTCATGAGGGAGGGGACATATATATACTGATGCCTGATCCATGTTTTATGTAGGGCAGAAGCCAACACAGCATTGCAATTATTCTTCAATTAAAAATGAATAAATTAAGGAAAAGATAATTTAATATTGAAGCAAGCTTTTCTATAATTCTGAGGCTTATTAACAAATTTTAACTTTCTATATAACATTGTTTCAATACTTTTCAAATAGAGTATTTAATCATTACCCAAATTTTTAAAAATAAAATACTTGATAAATACCATTAACATTCTTTGAAATAAATTTTAGATTCACTGAAGTTAAGAAAATGAAAGGACCCAGTTTTCCTATTCCAAAATCAGGCTTTTACAATGAGACAACTCCTTTAGTACTCAATCATAACTAATAATGAGAATGAAAACAAAATTCAAATATACAGTAGTGCATCAGTATAATTTTAAATAAACAGATCAACAACTGTTTAGTCCAAGCATGAATGTGAAGCAGTTTGCTATGATCAACCACTAAGGATAATATGACTCTCTTTGCCCTCACTAAAAGTAAAATTGGAGATGACTCTTCCTGAACTTAATGTACAGTTAAATGTTTCTCTGCCTTACTAATCAAATGTTAATTCACTTTCTAAATGTATACACAGCCACAAAAATAGATAAAACATCTGTATATACTTATATCACAGTGACGGTTATGTTCATATATTTCCTCATTCAATTATTATAAAACCTGTGAAGTATATAATATTATTTTCTCTTTATAGGTGAGAAAACAAAATTTTAAAATGCTGAGAAATATATCCTAGATGAAAGAAATTGCAAGTGAAAGAATCAAGATTCTAGTTTGATCTTTCTGACTCTCAAACAAATACACTTACCCCCAAGTTATTTTTAACAACTTTCAAAACAGTCTGATGGCCCATGCTCTGTATGGAAATTGGAGAAGGAGAAGCTATGTCTGTGAGAAAGGTCAAGGTCAAAACACTTTCAATGATGAAATACCACATTTTATTTGAAATTTGGAAGCACAAATATATTATTGTTTGAGCTTGGTTTAAGATTGGTAAAGGATTATGGTAAGGTTGTATATTGTCACCTTGCTTATTTAACTTCTGTGCAGAGTACATCATGTGAAATGCCAGGATGGATGAATCACAAACTGGAGTCAAAAATGGCAGGAGAAATATTAATAAACTCAGACATGCAGATGATACTATTCTAACGGCAGAAAGTGGAGAGAAATTAAAGAACCTCTTGATGAGGGTGAAAGAAGAGAGCAAAAACCCTGACTTGAAAAATCAACGTTTTAAAACCTAAGAACATGACATCTGATTCCAACACTTAATGGCAAATAGAAGGGAGGTGGGGACTTGGAGCAGTGGCAGATTTTGTTCTCTTGGGCTCCATAATCACTGCAGATGATGACTGTAGCCATGAAATTAAAAGACATTTGCACCTTGGAAGAAAAGCTATGGCAAACCTACAAATCATATTAAAAAGCAGGGATATCATTTTGCCGACAAAGTTCTGATAGTTAAAGCTATTGTTTTTCCAGTAGTCATGTACAGATGGAAGAGCTGGACCATAAACAAGGCTGAACACCAAAGAATTGATGCCTTCAGATTGTGGTGCTAGAGAAGAATCTTGAGAGTTCCTAGGACTGCAAAGAAGAACAAACTTATTAATCCTAAATGAAATCAATCCCGGATATTCATTGGAAGGACTGATGCTGAAGTTCCCGTACCTTGGCCATCTGATGCAAAGAGCCAACTCATTGGAAAAGACCCTGATGCTGGGAAAGATCAAAAGCAAAAAGTAAAGAAAGGGGGCAGGCAGAAGATGAGATGGTTAAATGGAATCACCGACTCAGTGGACGTGAATTAGAACAAACTCTGGGAGACAGAGAAGGATAAGGGGGCCTGCCATGCTGAAATCTATGAGCTCTCAAAGAGCTGGACATGGCTTAGCAGCTGAGCAATAAAAACAGCAAGAGTAAGTAAGTTTAATAAATTCAAGATTGCTTTAATAATTTTTCAAGAAATATAAATAATCATAATATAAAATACAAGGAGAATAAGAACAGCATGGGACTCACTCTCCCAGGACTCACACAGATTCCAAAGATTCAGAAAATCATCTTTCTTGTGTTTTTGGTTATCTACACCATCTCTGTGGTCAGAAATGTGCTCATGGTGGTCACTATAACTGCCAGACCATTACAGGAGTCCCCCGTGTACATTTCCCTGGCCCATTTCTCTCGCTCTCTCTTTTTTTTTTTTTTTTTGATGCTTGCTATTCCTCTGTGAATATCTCTATATTGATTATAGTTTCAAACTATGGGAAAAAAAAAGACTGTCCTATTCAAAAGATCCATGACCCAAATCTTTTCAGAACATTTACTCAGAGGCGCTGAGATCATCATGCTTTGTGTGACAGACAGCCTATGTCTACTATGTGGCCATCTGTAAGCCCTTCTACTAGTCAATCATCATGAACTGGAGAGCATGTGGCCTGCTAGTGGTAGTGGTGTGCGTAGGAGGTTTTCTTCATGTAGCGTCTTACTTTTGTGATTACTCTTCTGTGGTCCTAATGCCATAGATCAGTTTTTGTGTGATCGGAATCCTTCACTTAATTTTGCCTGCACAGATACTCAAACTCTAGGATTACTTGCCTCTGCCAACAGTGGAGGCATCTGTCTGTTAGACCTCCTTCTCCTCATGGTCTGCTATGTGGTCATCCTGTCCTCCCTGCGACCCACCACCTAGAGGCAAGGCACGAGGCACTCTCCAGCTGTGTCTCTCATATCACAGTTGTTGTTTTCTTCTTTGTGCTCTGTGTAACCGCGTACATGAGATCTGAAACTACTTTATACATTCATAAAACATATATATTTATATATTGCATTTCTTACTAAGTTCTAATAATTTTGCATAAATAGCTGCTCATTTTTATATATCATAAGGGTAATGGTAGTATATTTCAATACTTAACTAGTATTGGTAGTTTTTCAATGGTAATATTTCAATGGTAATGGTAGTAATGGTATATTTCAATACTTAACTAGTTTGCAAAAGAAATGAGTCATTGAACCTCCAAAGGGTAAAAAAAAAGAAGAGATTGTTTCAAGTTTTCAAATGCTTGCAGCCTTCAGAACTTATTGGTATCCTAAGGTATCACCTTAGGATGCTAACCCAAAAGAAATAGTGATGACACAAACAAAAGGGCACTTTAGTGTCAGGCAGGATCTTCAACTATATTAAAAAAAGCAAAAAACAGTTATGCTCCATAAAGCACTTGCCTGCCTGCTACTATTGCATAGGAGGTCATGGTGATTGTTGGGGTGTGAGAGGATGAAGACTGAACTCTGTGGTACCGTGTAGTATGCAGAATGTAGCAAATGAAACTGCATCCGTCAGAGCCTCTTCACTGGCTCAGTGTCCCCATGCCCCTGTTGCTGTATCTCTGGGCTTCTCACAGCTCACAGCCCCACCCTGATCTTGACAAATGAACCTGAGAAAATAAAAGCTGTCTCATCTGTGGCATTATGCTCACCATCCCAGGGCCCACCAGGGAACAATGGCTGATTTAATGGAGCAAAAAGAGCTGATTTTCTTGTCCTAGGTTGGAGCCAGTTCTGTTGTATTCTGAACACTTCAGAGCTCCTGTGGCTCCAGGCTGAAGACAAATCTTAGTAAGGACAATATCCATCTTCCCCTACTATTGTCAGATGCTCTCAATTCTTTCTCTACTTTTCACCAGGACTATAAGAAATAAATATTGAAGAGAAATTTTTGTGTATCTCCGTTGCTTTGCCCTTTCTAGGACATCATGTACTTGAAATCACAGAGTATGTGGTCTTATCACATTGGCTTATTTGACTTCACAATATGCATTCAGATGTCCTCTATGCCTTCTCATAGCTTGGTAGGTCATTTCTTTTTAGCACTGAATGATATTCCACTGTCTTGATGTACAGTAGTTTATACATCCATGAAAAGACTACATTCAAGGTTTGGTCATTATAAGTAAACTTCCCTGGTGGCTCAGACAGTAAAGAATCTGCCTGCAATGCAGGAGACCCGGGTTAAATCCCTGGGTCAGGAAGATCCCCTGAAGAAGGGAATGGCAACCCATTCCAGTATTCTTTCCTGGGAGAATTCCATGGAAAGAGGAATTTGGCAGGCTACAGTCTATGGGGTAGCAAAGAGTCGGACTTGACTGAGTGACTAACTCTTCATACACTTGCAATAAACAGTCATGTGTAGCCTAGTTAACATTTGGGCTTTCTGTTTGTTTGTTTGTTTCCTTGGTTTTTTTTTTGGTCTTTAGACCATATCTTATTTTTCTTTTGCTCGTCCCCTTCCCCATATGTAGCAGGAAAGTTCTGAATCCAATGACTACTCATTTACTTATCTATTTTAGGCAGATAGGAGTTTGGCAATACATAAAATTTATTATTCAGTTCCTTAAGTTTTATGGGAAATGTCTTATATTCTGATCAATAAGTGTAATAGTAGTCACTTTTTTCAGCATTCTGAATGAGTGAGTCTTTCTCTGTGCTCAATTGTTAATATTAATTTTTAAACATGAACTCAGGTGTACAGATAACCTTGATCTCAAGTTCAGTCACTCATCTGTGTCTGACTCTGCAACCCCATCGACTGTAGCCCACCAGGATCCTCTGTCTGTTGAAATATCCAGGCAAGAATAATGGAGTGGGTTGTCATTTCTTACTCCAGGGGGTCTTCCTGACCCAGGGATGGAGCCCACAACTCTTTTGTCCCCTGCTTTGACTGGTGGATTCTTTACCACTGGGGAGCCCAAGGTATATTTAAGCGATGGGTCCTAAAGCAAAGGGGGGTAGGGCTATCCTAGTCAGAGGAAATAGAAGAGCAAAATAATAGAGCTAGCAGATTTAAGGCAAGTTTAGAGAATGTAGAGGGGCCCAGTATAACTGGATGAAAGCATCCAAACAAAGGGGATTGAGAAAAGAATGGTGAAGAAAGAAGAAAAGCACCCAATATGAGTTTCTGGTAACCACATGCCTTGCAAAATTTCACAAGTATTGAAAGAAACAAAATGTTAGTCGCTCAGTCATGTCCAACTCTTTGCCACCCCTTGGACTGTAGCCCACCAGGCTCCTCTGTCCATGGAATTCACCAGGCAAGAATATTGAAGTGGGTTGCTATTCCCTTCTCCAAGGGATCTTCCCGACCCAGGGATCAAACCCAGGTCTCCCACAATACAGGCAGATTCTTTACCATCTGAGCCACCAGGGAAGCTCTTAATATTACCTTTTATGAACTATAATATTATCTCATTTTATAGATATTTTCAAAATGAAAACAATATAACTAAAACAAATTTCCAAGACAAAGGCATAAAAACTTACAGAGTCAGTAGTCACCCATGTCTCCTTTATCCTATACCCTATTATTATAACAATATTTTTTCTTTAAATGTGGTGTGGCCTCTGAGATTTGCTGCTGCTGCTAAGTCGCTTCAGTCATGTCCAACTGTATGCAACCCCATAGACGGCAACCCATCAGGCTCCCCTGTCCATGGGATTCTCCAGGCAAGAACACCGGAGTGGGTTGCCATTTCCTTCTCCAATGCATGAAAGTGAAACGTGAAAGTGAAGTTGCTCAGTCACTGAGGTTAGCTAGTTAGTCAAATAATTTTCTAATGCACGAGTCAACAGGTTAGATTATATTCCAAGGAAAATAAGGTTTCACAGCAATTTTTACAGAGGACTGTTATGTGACAGGAGATGTGCTTTAGGACAGTTCTTATATTAAAATGTCTCAAATCCAAGTGGTCACACCCAGAACTAGCTGGATCCCTAAAGGAGCAGACTGTGATCTGAATCACAGTAATATGCTTCTTTGACTCATACAATGTCAGGGGTAATTGAGTCCAACTCCCCAAAGAAAGCTAGTATGTTTTCAATAATATTTCAATGGATGCATGTCCTCAGGACATCAAGTACATCACCCTATTTACTTTAAATCTAAATGTGTCACTTTAGTCCATACTTTCCTCATGACGATTTTCATCTCCATGTTTCTCAGGGTGTAGATGAGAGGGTTCAGCATGGGAGCAATCACAGTGTGAAACAGAGATTTTCTTGTCCTTGTTCTCATGCTCTGCAGGTAGAGTATAAATGTAGATAAATGTAGTACAACTGTTATGTGAGAACTACAAGTAGAGAGAGCTTTCCTTCACCCTAGAGAGGAATGTGTTCTAAGATTATATAACATGACAATGTAAGAAGCTACTAGGACAAGAAATATGGCAACAGCTACCATCCCTGAATTTGCAAACACTAAGATACTCACAACATGAACCTGCACACCAGTTTCAAAAGAGGCTTCACATCACACACATAATGATCTATCTGATTAAGACCACAAAAAGGTAACTTGGGTGCCATGAGAAGTAAAGCAATAGAATGCCAAAAACTGACAACTCTGGCAAGGACGGTCAGCATGTCACACCTCTGTCTGTTCATGATGACCATGCAGTGCAGGGGTTTGACAATGGTGATGTAGTGGTCAAAAGCCATGGACACCAAAATGAATATTTCCACACCTGCCAGCAAGTGGGCAGTGAAGAGCTGGGTCATACAGTTGTTATAAGAAATGTTTCTTCGTGCTGCAGCTAAGTCCCTGATTAGCCTGGGAACCACTGTGGAGGTGTAGCAGACATCAATGAGGGAGAGGTGACAGAGAAAATAGTACATCATTTGTTGCATTAGATGGCTGCAGGTGATGGTGAGTGAGATGATGAAATTCTCCATTAATACAGCCAGGTACCAGACCAGGAACAAGAAGAACAGTAACTTTATTTTCTTATTTCCCCACAGCCCTATGAAAACAAATTCTGTGACATTGTTCTGATTTTCCATGAAGCTGAGCTGAGTTCAGAATACACAACATAAATTCAGTTCATCTGAAATGATACAGAACATGATACACATTTAATAGCATTTTTTAAAAAAATTATGTTACTAAAAATTTGCTACAATCTATTTTTTTGTTTGTTTGTTTTTAGATCATGGGCATCATATTTCAAATGATATTTTAAAAGAATATGTATATAAATCTGGATCATTTGTAAATATTTTTCAGGGATTTAACTCATAACCAACTAACAGGTAGTTACTGATGCTCATTTTGCATATTGGAAAACAAAAATATCGGAGGACTTAGTTAATTACACCAAATTATTAAGATACTAAATTAAAGTCAAGTCAAGATGAATCTGACTCTGATACCAGACTTCATGCTCTTGGTAACTGTGTAACAGCACTCACTGACCACAGGAAATTACAGCTCTCGTCCATCTCCATAGAAGATAAAGGTCATTCTCCATTTCAGCCTTTAGTCACCTACATAGCTTTAAGAAAATCTCTCCCATTCTCCATGTGCATATGGATCTTGTATAAAGTTCCAGTCACAGATGAGCATTCCATACAATCAGTGGAGCTCCATATATATATTCCTGAAATTAAAACAAAGCATGCTATAATTATAGTAGAGCCTACCTAAATTAGTTAAAAGTATTAATAGTTTCAAGGGTCCTCCTTGGTAGTTGTGGTCAAGATTCAGAACATGGAGTAGCTGGGAACAAGAGATTTAGGTACAATGTGGGGCATGTGAATATAGGAAGATGGGGTATTACTATATTAAAACTCCATTTTTCTGATTATTCAAAATATAGAGGTTACTGTTGATACTTTATAAACATTTTCAAGAACTAGAAGTTTTCTTTTGAAATCTGAAGAACTTTATGTGATTAAAGAATAACCTACTTATTAAATACACATTTTGAACAGTGCCACCTTTTTGATATGGTATACCTAGGAGCAGAGAAATCAATATGTTGAAATCATCACCTTCTACCCATAATCAAATGTCCTCCACAGCAAAGTCATGGCTTGCCTCAAACATTGTTAATTTCAGTGGCCTGTGTCCAAATGGTACTACTGAGAAACACTATGATGTATTGTATAGATCCATCATCAAATGATCATGAAGATGAGCATCTAGGCTCCCATGTTCTTGTTAGTTTTGTTTGTTTGTTGATGCTGTTGTGAGCACTGAGTAGTTAATACTCTCGGAGCTTCTTTCATCAACTGATAAGTGAAACTGATAACAGTGGATCTGTTTGCATCATGTCAAAAAAAAGTGTGTAAAGAATATCTAATATAAATAGGCTATTGTTCTGACTTGTCAGCTCCACAGGACAATATTCTAACATGCAATTGGAGAAAAAACACTGTTCTCTAAGAAAATAAATACTGCCATATTCATTAGTTAATTGTTTTATCTTTAGATTTTCTATTCCATAACAGGGAAATTGGTTGACAAATCCATATTAGACTTACATAAACCTAAGCAAGAAACATCAGTGCTTCTGTTACACAGACTAACGCAAGTTTAGTCTGTATAAAAAAGAGAGGTTATTAAAGAACTTATTTATATATAAATGGAGAAATCTAGTTTATGTGGAATACTGATCACATGACATAAACAAATTTAAGATAACTTTTCATTAAGATTTTAGTACGAAATTATAGAAAAACTGGAGAATCAAAACTGTAGAAAGTGCATCTCTTGTTTTAGAATGTTTCTTATATATTGATTTAAGTCTCAGCACTCAACATCTGGAGCACTGCTGCACAAATTTTCCAAAGTGAACATCCCTTTGGAAAATGCATTCTCATGAGAAAATATCCTTTAGAGTAGCTCTTATTTTCCTTCTGGTTTTCTTTTACTAAAATTCATAAAAACTCCGTATAGTTGATTGTTCCTTTCCTTCTCCTACCCTGTCCCCTTTCTCTCGCTCTCTCTCTCTCTCTCTCTCCACACACCCACATGCATATCCACACATCCCCCCACATACACACACCACCCATATAAATACTTAGATGCATGCGTTTTTTGAGTGAAGGAAGAACATTGAGTTAACTTTTTCACATATTTTCCTGTTAAAGAGTTTCCTAAGACTTGAAATTCTTTAAGAAAAATCTCTGTGAGGAACTCTTTGCGAAGACATCAGCTACAATTTAAAGGGGAAAAAAAGCACTTAAATAAAGTGTATTAGGAAAAAGGATTTATGACTTAAGTCAAAAAAGTATATAAACAGTGCAAAAACCCATCAAGGGAAATTTGATAGGATTTTGTTTATCTTTCAGTGTTTAACATATCAATAGCAAAGAAAATCATGAAATTAAAATTTGTAGTATTCCTTATTTGCTGTAATTAGAATAAAAATCTGAAATAATCATATGCTAACTATATGTTCTGGCATGTGTACTCCATCATGTTCTACTCTTTGCAACCCCATGGACTGGAGAGCTCTTCTGTCCATGGAATTTTCCAGGAAAGAATACCAGAGCAAGGTTGCCATTTGCTACTCCCGGGGATGTCCTGTGAACCAAGAACTGAGCCACTGTTTCCTGGGTCTCCTGCACTGTCAGGCAGACTCACTAACACTGTGCCATGTAGGAAAATCTGTATATGTTCTAGACACAATGCTAAAAATGTTTCATTTACTAGTCATTTCCCCTTTACCACCAATTGTTAGGGAAGGTATTAGTGCCCCTGTTTTGCAGATAAGGCAGCTAGAATACAAGTTTCTACAAGCACCAAGGAGAATTCTATATCTAAACAAATTCTGCATGGTGTGGAATCTCGTACTATTTTCATCATGCTGGAATGTCTTTTCCCAAACACAAATATGTAAAGGCTTAAAACTCTCAGTTTGTCCTCAAATTAATATATGGATTTTTCCGAATTCCCTCTCTTGAAAATAACCACCAAAAAAATTAATCTAGAAGATTTCAAGTTTTAAGATTTCAATCACTCAGATCAAAAAATTATGTAAAATTGTTCAAAATCCCAATATTTAATAGAAATTTAAGGTATACACAAGGCTTCCTTGGTGGCTCAGTGGTAAAGAATCCATCTGCCAAGCAGGAGACTCAGGTTCTATCTCTGGGCAGGGAAGAAGCCCTTGGAGAAGGAAATGTCAACCCACTTCAGTATTATTGCCTGGGAAATCCAATGGAGGGAGAAGCCTGGCAGGCTACAGTCCATGCGGTTGCAAAGAGTTGAACAGAACTTAGTGGTTTAGTTGACTAAACAACAATAACAACAAAATATACATGTGTAACTAAGGACAAAGCTCACTTCTGTAAGATTTTGCATTTTTTTGAAATGTCAGGCTATCCTTCAGGCTGTTTCTTTTTATTTTTCTGAGACTGTGATTTCACACAGCAAACAGATATGGAATACATTTGACTCTCCTGTGAATTGTCCACCCAAAAGATGCGTTTAGGTAAGTATTGTTGGAGCTACAGTGATTAAAAGCACAACAGAGGCAGGAGGGGAAAAAATCCACACGCATTTTATAGAAGTCAATGTATCCGAGGTTATAATTATAGAAATAAAGTTAGTAATACTAAAAGGATCTATAAGACAGACTTGAGTCTTATTTATTTAATTGAATCTCGAGGGTTACCACAGGTATGTTTCAATATTTCTATAACATGACAGCACTGATGAAATAACATGGATATTTATCTATTTTTCACTTTTCCTAAAATAATTTCTTCAAAGACTGAAGTTGCTGTTGTTTACCATGGTATATGTTAAAATATAAACTGAATATTTTTGTAATCTTTATTATCATTTTACATAAATGTAGTAAGAGAAAATAAGAAGATAATTTATGTTTCCTTAAAAACATCACACCATTATCATTAGGATAGAAATTTGGAAATTATCTCTCAAGACTTAATTACACCCACTGGAAACTTAGAAGCCATATACTAACTTGTGTCTCTTGACATTAATTATTTTTATGTGCTGTTTAGAGTCGAAGGGAAATCCATAATAGATCTTTCTTTCTTAATTTAGCTTCTTTTGCTTTGTTTAGTCCCTTTTTACCTGTTGTGAATGTGTGAATGAGGAAGAGAAGTGTCAGTAGAACCTAAGGGAACAGTTTGGGTAAAAAGTAGTCCTTAGTCCCTATATCTCATCAGATGATGTTCATAGGTTCATGCAAGGTTTTACTTTACTATATATATACATATATATATATAAATTTTAATTCCTAATTTCTACTCCAGGTACCCACTGGACGCTAAGATAGTTAAAGATAACTGAAAGATATTTCATATTCTGACCCCAGGTGGTGCAGTGGTAAAGAATCCACCTTCCAATGCAGGAAATGCATGAGACATGGTTTGATCCTTGATCTGGGAAGATCACTTGGAGTAGGAAATGGTAATTCACTCCAGCATTTCTGTTGGGAAAATCCAGTGGACAGTGGAGCCTGATGGTCTGTAATACTTGGAGCCACAGAGTCAGACATGACTGAGTGACCGAGCACACACATTACACATTAGTAGTGGTTTTTCTACAGTGGTTCACATCTAGACATAATCTCTTACTCTACTCAAAATTCTCCAAGCCAGGCTTCAACAATAAGTGAACCATGAACTTCCAGATGTTCAAGTTGGTTTTAGAAAACGCAGAGAAAACAGAGATCAAATTGCCAGCATCTGCTGGATCATCGAAAAAGCAAGAGAGTTCCAGAAAAAAACATCTATTTCTGCTTTATTGACTATGCCAAAGCCTTTGACTGTGTGTATCACAATAAACTGGGGAAAATTCTGAAAGAGATGAGAATACCTGACCACCTGACCTTCGTCTTGAGAAACCTGTATGCAGGTCAGGAAGCAACAGTTATAACTGAACATGGAACAACACACTGGTTCCAAATAGGAAAAGGAATATATCAAGGCTGTATATTGTCACTCTGCTTGTTTAACTTATATGCAGAGTACGTCATGAGAAACAATGGGCTGGATGAAGCACCAGCTGGAATCAAGGTTGCTGGGAGAAATATCAATAACCTCAGATTTGCAGATGACACCAGCCTTATGGCAGAAAGTAAAGAAGAACTAAACAGCCTCTTGATGAAAGTGAAAGAAGAAAGTGAAAAAGTTGGCTTAAACTTAACATTCAGAAAACTAAGATCATGGCATCTGGTTCCATCATTTCATAGCAAATAGATGGGGAAACAGTGGGAACAGTGGTTGACTTTACTTTTCTGGGCTCCAAAATCACTGCAGACAGTGACTGCAGCCATGAAATTTAAAGATGCTTACTCCTTGGAAGAAAACTTACGGCCAACCTAGAGAGCATATTTAAAAGCAGAGACATTACTTTGCCAACAAAGGTCCATCTAGTAAAACCTACGATTTTTCCAGTGGTCGTGTATGGATGAGAGTTGAACTATAAGAAAGCTGAGCACGAAAGAATTGATGCTTTTGAACTGTGGTGTTGGAGAAGACTCTTGAAGAGTCCTTTGGACTGCAAGAAGATCTAACCAGTCCATCCTAAAGGAAATCAATCCTGAATATTCAATGGGAGGATTGATGTTGAAGCTGAAATCCCAATACCTTGGCCCCCTGATGCAAAGAACTGAGTCATTTGAAAATACCCTGATGCTGGGAAAGATTGAAGGCGGGAGAAGAAGGGGACAACAGGGGATGAGATGGTTGGATGGCATCACCGACTCAGTGGCCATGAGTTTAAGTAGACTCCGGGAGTTGGTGATGGACAGGGAGGCCTGATGTGCTGCAGTCCACGGGGTGGCAAAGAGTTGGACAAGACTAAGCGACTCAACTGAACTGAACTGATACTCACTTTAAGGAATGTTTGACTCTGTCTTCACCTTGCTATAGGACTGGAAAGCAATAAAAGTCTTTAAAAGGAAATTTAGATACATAATTATCATTTACCGAGAAATAATGTCTAAAACCAATTTGCAAAGGCTTTGTCCTAGCAAGATAGAAATATAAAAGGAAAATAAACATCAAGTAAGCAAAACACGGGAAATAGGGATAATAAAAAAAAAATCAGTGAAATAAAAATAGTTTAAAAATGGAAAAAATTAAAAAAAAAATAAAAAAAAAAGGAAAAAATTAATGAAACAAAAAGCTGTTTCTTTAAAGAATCATTAAAACCTACTGCACCTGAGAACAGTGGGTAGGGGGAGAGGGAAAAGCTAAATAATAAAAGAACAAGAGAAAAAAATAGAGACAAATTGCTTAAATAGAGAATGAAATAATATGTATCATTACAGATTCTATAGGTATTAGCAGGATAGTAGAAAATATTATGATCAAATTAAAGTTAAATTTGTTGGGCTTTTAGTTGAAACAGGATAGGGAATTAACTAGGACAAACAAATCGACTGAGAGCGTGGGGAAGCATCCTTGCAGAAGGGATCACACCTCTGCAGATTCCGTGGTGGGAAGGAGCGAGGCAACCAAATAGACCACATTATTTGTCTGTTTAACTGAGAAGTTAGTATTCATGGTCCTTAACTACATGGCTTTCTGAAGCACAATGCTTTTATAGTCGCGTTGAGTTGTTTTCCTCATCTATAAAATGAGATAACATTACCCACTTTGCAGGGACTTCCCTGATGTTTCAGTGGCTAACACTCTGTGCTCTCAATGCAAAGGATCTGGGTTAAATCCCTGGCCAGAGAACTAGAGAGAACACACTGTGCAATTAAGAGTTTTCAGGTCACAAACTACAGACACCACATGCAGCAGCTAAGACCAAACACAACCAAATGAATGACTAAGTAATATTAAATAAATAAACAAGCCTTTGAAAAAATACTACACTGACTAGAAAACTAACTAAAACCTTTCTAAAAGAGAAAAAAAAAATCCACAGAAGGGTCAGTTACATCTGAGAAGAAAGAATCTAGTTAAATATATCATGTTACATAATAAAGTAATAAAAGAAAAAATAAAGATATTTGTGTATGTATTTATATCACATGCATGTGATACACACATGTACCAAAATATTAATTAAATAAACTGGACTCACAACAATTGCAATTCTCATTTCTGTAACTTGTTACATGGTTGTGACTGGTCATTATGACTAATTCCTCTTGTTACTCATTTTGCATTCTCTGCACCTTAAGAAAGAAAGTTAAAAAAAAAAAAAAGAAAGAAAGAACATAAGCTGGCCCTGGATTTTTACCAGTTGGGTGGCACAGGCCTTCAATGGTGATAAGTCTGGGTCAGAGTTAATTCTGATTGGATGGGGTTATTGTAGTTTTGTATTGATTTTAATCATCAGAGGTGATAATAGTAAATGGGTATCTGTGGGAGCTATTGAATTTCAGATATATTTTTTATTATCTCCATTGAGAAGCAGTCAATTGCCTCTTAGTAATCAGGATCAATAACCCAGTCATCACCCTAACTTACTTACTTGCCTGTTGATTCAGAGGCAGGAACAGTCAGAAGTTGTCAGGCAAAAGTCTTAGCTCACAATTCAAAAGACTGTCTTTGTATCTCCTGCTGGAAACATTTCTCTCTTTGTAACTGAAGCCTCTAAGCAAGCAGAGCATAAGTTAATGGGAATACAAAGCACAAATTTTTCTAATAGTTTAATAAGGTTAGTAGTATAGGCCATAACTCCCACTTTTAAACTGTGATGTGGGAAAGAAATATTATCTTTTTTTTTTTTTCCCATTCAAACAAGTGGTACCTATCAGTTCACTTCAGTCACTCAGACTCTTTGTGACCACATGGCCTACGGCACGCCAGGCCTCCCTGTCTGTCATCAACTCCCAGAGATTATTCAAACTCATGTCCATTGAGTTGGTGCTGGCATCTAACTATCAAATTCTCTGTCATCCCTTTGTCCTTCCGCTTTCAATCTTTCCTAGATCAGGGTCTTTTCAAATGAGTCAGTTACTTGCATCAGGTGGCCAAAGTATTGGGATTTCAGCTTCAGCATCAGCCCTTCCAATGAATATTCAGGACTGATTTTCTTTAGGATGGACTGGTTGTATCTCCATGCAGTCCAAGAGACTCTCAAGGGTCTTCTCCAACACCACAGTTCAAAAGCATCAATTCTTTGGCACTCAGTTTTCTTAATAGTCCAACTCTTACATCCATACATGACTACTAGAAAAACCAAAGATTTGAATAGATGGACCTCTGTTGGCAAAATAATGTCTCTGCTTTTCAATATCCTGTCTAGGTTAGCCATAACTCTTCTTCCAAGGAGCAAGCATCTTTTAATTTCATGGCCACAGTTACCATCTGCAGTGATTTTGGAGCCCCCCAAAATAGTCACCATTTCCATTGTTTCCCCGTCTATTTGCCATGAAGTGATGGGATTGGATGCCATGATCTTAGTTTTCTGAATGTTGAGTTTTAAGCCAACTTTTTTCACTCTCCTCTTTCACTTTCATCAAGAGGCTCTTTATTTCTTCTTCACGTTCTGTCAAAAGGGTGGTATCATCTGCATATCTGAGGTTATTGATAATTCTCCTGACAATCTTGATTCCAGCTTGTGCTTCATCCAGCCCAGCATAAATAAGCAGGGTGACAATTTACAGCCTTGACTTACTTCTTCCCCAATTTGGAAGCAGTCTGTTGTTCCATGTCCAGTTCTAACTGTTGCTTCTTGACCTTCATACAGATTTCTCAGAAGGCATGTCAGGTGGTCTGGTACTCCCATCTCTTTCAGAATTTTCCACAGTTTGTCATGATCCACACAGTCAAAAGTTTTGGCGTAGTCAATAAAGCACAAGTAGATGTTTTTTCTGGAATTCTCTTGGTTTTTTGACAATCCAATGGATGTTGGCCGTTTGATCTCTGGTTCCTCTGCCTTTTATAATCCAGCTTGAACATCTGATAGTTCATATTTCACGTACTGTTGAATCTGGCTTGGAGAATTTTGAGCATTACATTGCTAGCATGTGAGATGAGTGCAATTGTACGGTAGTTTGAATATTCTTTGACATTGCCTTTCTTTGAAACTGGAATGAAAACTGACCTCTTCCAGTCCTGTGGCCATTGCAGTCTTCCAAATTTTGCTGGTGTATTCAGTTCAGCTCTTTCATAACATCTTTTAGGATTTGAAGTAGCTCAGCTGGAGTTTCATCACCTCCACAAGCTTTGTTCTTAGTGTTGTTTCCTAAGGCCCACTTGACTTTGCATCCCAGGATGTCTGTATCTAAGTGAGTAATCACACCATTGTAGTTATATGTTGTACATATACCTCTCCCTCAAATTTCCATGTCACCAGTCTTCTAACCATATGCCCCCCCCAAGTCTCTGACCATCAAGCCAGTTCATTGGTCAAAATCATGAATCAGTACATATTATACATTTGGACACTCCTTCCAAGTTCAATAATTGACTAGTTACACCCCTTGAAATATACCCATTGGGAGGATTTCCTTTTGCTACTATTGTTCAGGTACTTTTCAGGATGAGGTTGCATTTCCACAGCTGCCAATTTTAAATATCATTGCAGAACTATTCCTTTACAAGTCCAAAGTCTTATATTACTCTGTTAATTCATCATAATTTATAGGTGAAGGCAGGGAGAGAGAAGGAAGTGTAATGGGAGTGGGGACCATGATCATTTTTGCTACTTTTCCCTGAAAATTTGCCTTCAGGGCTTACTTGGGCCAGATCATGCCTATATCACTTTATTTGATGATGGAGAACTGCTGTGCACACCCAGCTTTATGGCTTAGATGGTTTTGATAATACCAAGTACATGAAATAAGCTTTGGTTGCATAGTGACTTGGTGACCCATGGTGAAGCATTTAGTTTCCATTAAACTAAGGCCCAGTGGCAGGCCAAACACTATTTCAGAAAAGGAGAGTAGTTACCTTGGAAGGATGGCAAGACTATTTTTCCAAAATCCTACTTGCCTGCACTGAAATTCACATATGGAAGAATTGCAAGTTTTCCAACATTCTTACCTGCGACTGACACATCAAACAACATAGATCTACTGGATTATTACTGTTTGTACTCAGTCTCAGAGAAGCTTGGATGCCAGGCTGAACCTATAGCAGAGCCTTTTCTATTTCCAGAACTCATTTAAAAGTAGGACCTTTTTGAGTAGTTTTGCAATTGAGTCAGAGGAATGCACCCAAATGACTGATATGATGACTCTCAAATCCAATAAGGCAAAGAGGCATTGAACATCATCTTCGGTTATAGGAGAGGCCAGAAGGAACAAGTTATACTTCATCTTAAAAGGGATAGATAGCATTATATGCCCCATACTACTGGTTTCCTGGAAATTCCAATGAGTTTATTAGTAGTTTAGTTGCTAAGTCATGTCTGACTCTTGCAACCTCAAGGACTGTAGCCTGCCAGGCTCCTCTGTCAATGGGATTCTCCAGGAAAGAATTCTGGAGTAGGTTGCTGTTTCCTTCTCCAGGAGACCTTCCCAACCCAGGAATCGAACCTGGGTCTCCTGTGTTGCAGGCAAATTCTTTACTGACTGAGCTACAAGGGAAGCCCAATGAATGTGGGTCTCCTAATTTTAGTTTACAAGGAAATGTCTTACCAAAAAAATCTAAAGTAGTTGCTGCTTCTGACACAGTAATGAAAATCACATTTCTAGCTAAATACCAGTTACCGGCAACTCTGACAATATGTTCTTTCATTGAAATACATTTGGCACAGAAGCTGGCTAATCTTAGAATTATCTACTGTCACTCTCCAAGATCCGTGACTATCCTGCAACAGGCAAAAAGAGGAAAGCTGAACACATATGTGGTGGTAACTCCCATCCCACATCTTTCAAGGTTTGATGGTGGCACCAATCTCTACAGTCCCTCCAGAAATATGGTACACCTTTTAGTTTACTATTTTCCTAAGGACAGACAGTAGTAATGCCTTCCCCTGAGGATTTTCTGATATAATACCCCTTATTCCCCAGATCAGTGAACCAATGTAAAAATTCTGTCAGCTGCTAAGTACGTCTGTTCCAATTATCTATTCTGAAATTGGAGAAATAACCATAGCATGGATTCCATGATCACAGGACCCACTGTAAATAGACCTGAGCTAAACTTCCATTGATCACCAGACCTCCATTATTTCTAACTCTAACTAAGGGACTATGGTAATATTTTGGACCTCCTAGAATAACTTTCATGTTAAAGTCATTGTCCTGAAACTTCTGATTAGTTACTTTTCCACAGTGCATAGTTAACCTGATAAAAGGTCAGAGGTCCCTTTAGGGAAATATGAGGTAAAGATTAATTATACATTTTTAGCAAGGTACCAGAGTCCTGCTTCAAGGGGACTGGGTCTTCCCTCTTTTTCTTAGGATTCAAAATCTGTAAGCTGGCCCAAGTCTTGGAATTCATTTTGATGACATTAATTTCCATATTCATGACTTGATTTAAGTCTTCTTTTACTTTATTTAAAACTTTTCTGCTGACACAGGTCAACTGAGAATTGAGCAAAATCCCTCTCTTTTGGAACACCATGATCAGCTTGACAGCACTTCATATGCTGATTATTTAGATTGTCGTTTTGATGCTACTATCCATTTTGGTAACTAAGCCCACCTTGCCTTTCAGATTAAATGTCATCACTTGACTACTGGCTGCTCCCTAGGATCAAATCACTCTTAACACATTTGCATTTCACAAACCAGCAACCAGTTTTCATTAGAAACCTGGGCTTTAGAAAATAGGCATCTCAGTTTTTCAAGGATACTAAAGCATCCTCTTCAAATTTATTTCTCATGGTTGTGATGAATGGTGAGCATTTTGGACCCTTTCAGGACGGATTAGTAGATTTTTAATAACAAATCCATTCTAATATTTCAGTTTCAGTAACGTTCAGTTCAGTCGCTTAGTC
The DNA here is from genome assembly GCF_963930625.1 of Muntiacus reevesi. Classification (NCBI taxonomy): domain Eukaryota; kingdom Metazoa; phylum Chordata; class Mammalia; order Artiodactyla; family Cervidae; genus Muntiacus; species Muntiacus reevesi. The sequence goes on from NC_089264.1 coordinate 637,842, forward strand.
ATGTCTGACTCTTTGTGACCCCATGGCCTGCAGCACGCCAGGCCTCCCTGTCCATCACCAACTCCAGGAGTTTACCCAAACTCATGTCCATTGAGTCGGTGATGCCATCCAACCATCTTATCCTCTGCCGTCCCCTTCTCCTCCAGCCTTCAATCTTTCCCAGCATTGGGTTCTATTCAAGTAAGTTTGTTCTTAGCATCAGGTGGCCAAAATATTGGAGTTTCAGCTTCAACATCAGTCCTCCCATGAATATTCAGAACTAACTTTCCTTAGGATGGACTGGTTGGATCTTCTTGCAGTCCAAGGGACGCTCAGGAGTCTTCTCCAAAACCACAGTTCAAAAGCATCAATTCTTTGGCACTCAACTTTCTTTGTAGTCCAACTCTCACATCCATACCTGGCTACTGGAAAAACCATAGCCTTGACTAGACAGAACTTTGTTGGTAAAGTAATGTCTCTGCTTTTAAATATGCTGTCTAGGTTGCTCATAGCTTTTCTTCCAAGAAGTATGTGTCTTTATTTCATGGCTGCAGTCACCATCTACAGTGAATTTGGAGTCCAAAAATATAAAGTCAGCCACTGTTTCCACTATTTCCCATCTATTTGCCATGAAGTGATGGGACCAGATGCCATGATCTTAGTTTTCTGAATGTTGTGTTTTAACCCAACTTTTGCACTCTCCTCTTTCACTTTCATCAAGAGCCTCCTTAGTTTTTCTTCCTCTGCCATAAGGGTGGTGGCTTCTGCATATCTGAGGTCATTGATATTTCTCCTGACAAACTTGATTCCCATTGTACTTCATCAAGACAGCCTTACTCATGATGTACTCTGCATATAAGTAAAATAAACAGGGTGACAATATACAACCTTGTACTCCTTTCCCTGTTTTGGAACCAACATGTTGTTCCATGTCCAATTCTAACTGTTGCTTCCTAACCTGCATACAGGTTTCTCAAATGGCAGGTCAGGTTGTCTGGTATTCCCAACATTTTCAGAATTTCCCACAGTTTATTGTGATCCACACAGTCAAAGGTTTTGGCATAGTCAATAAAGCAGAAATAAACGTTTTTCTGGAACTCTTTTGCTATTTCAATGATCCAGCAGATGTTGGCAATTTGATCTCTAGTTCCTCTGCCTTTTCTAAATTCAATTTTAGCATCTTGAAGTTCATGGTTCATGTATTGTTGAAACCTGGCTTGGAGAATTGTGAGCATTACTTTACTGTCTAGTAAAGTGTTTCACTTTCACAGAATCGTCTTTTGGATTTGAAATAGCTCAACTGGAATTCCATCACCTCCACTAGTTTTGTAGTGATGCTTCCTAAGGCCCACTTGGCTTTGCATTCCAGGATGTCTGGCTCTATTTGAGTGATCATGCCATCGTGATTATCTGGGTCATGAAGATCTTTTTTGTCTACCTACATTTTAATCACTTTTGCTACATTAAAGCAAAGTGGGGGGAGGGGGCATTTCTATGCAACTCACAATTGACCATCATTTTTTTCATTTATTAGCCACTATAAACTATTTGAGGCTTTCTTACCTCATCCAGCTGCAACATTAATTGGAAATATCTGCTTAATAAGCCCATATCAGTAAATTAGGCCTGATCAATTTGATGATTTTTCTACCTCTTTCAAGTTCCATATACATTCCCTAGATTTATATCACAAAGGCTTAGATCCTATTTTACTTCCCTCCAGCTGCAACATGAAACATCAAATCTCTGCTTGGCAAGCACATCTCAATCAGCAATCAAGTCTGATCAAAGTTTATTTTTTTCTATAGTTGTCCCATACTGGTTATCTCTATTCTTACATATATTCCTTAGATTTTTGTCTGTATAAATTATAAAAGTCCACTAGCTTTTTTTGAGTGTAGTGTACCTCCTCCAATGTCACTGTCTGTACCTTGCTTGCAGATGCCTGCTGGGGCCTAAGACAAGTTACAGAATCAGAAGCAATCAGGGTAGCTGAGGTGGGTCCTCAGGAGAATCAGCATGGCCTTTCGTGGCAACTGCTGCAAGGGAAACTATTACAGTTTCTTCAGGGTTAATTAAAGAAGCAGGACATGTAGCAATGTCTTCTGGTGTTGGAGAGACCACATCACTGATAAAGAACACTTACCTTCTCCTTGTTTCTTCTTTTAAGTTTCCTCAAACCTTTGGTGATCTAAGCTGGAATCTGGAATTTATTCATGACTCTTCTCATACCTTCATCCTACATTAAGTTCCTTTTTTTTCTTTACTGTTTCTAATTCCTAAATATTGCTTGAACTCTTCTCTATCTCTCAATTTTAGTTTGGATTCTCAAGGAAGAAGACATTGAGATGAAATTTTTATGAAAGGAATTTACAAGAGAGAGACTGAATGAGGTGGTCTATGGTAGGGGTAAACGAAGGATATGCTTTCTACTTTATTTTTATATTTTATTTTTTTAAATCTAGTATAGATGCTTTATTTTTATTTTTTTATTTTTTTTTCTTAGTTGGAGGCTAATTACTTCACAACATTGCAGTGGGTTTTGTCATACATTGACATGAATCAGCCATGGAGTTACATGTATTCCCCATCCTGATCCCCCGTCCCACCTCCCTCTCCACCCAATTCCTCTGGGTCTTCCCAGTGCACCAGGCCCGAGCACTTGTCTTGTGCATTTCTCCTGGGCTGGTGATCTGTTTCACTATAGAAAATATACATATTGATCTCTTGAAACATCCCACCCTCGCCTTCCCCCACAGAGTCCAAAAGTCTATTCTGTACATCTGTGTCTCTTTTTCTGTTTTGCATATAGGGTTATCATTGCCATCTTTCTAAATTCCATATATATGTGTTAGTATGCTATAATGATCTTTATCTTTCTGGCTTACTTCACTCTGTATAATGGGCTCCAGTTTCATCCATCTCATTAGAACTGATTCAAATGAATTCTTTTTAAGAGCTGAGCAATATTCCATGGTGTGTATGTACCACAGCTTCCTTATCCATTCATCTGCTGATGGGCATCTAGGTTGCTTCCATGTCCTGGCTATTATAAACAGTGATGCGATGAACATTCGGGTGCACGTGTCTCTTTCAGATCTGGTTTCCTCAGTGTGTATGTCCAGAAGTGGTATTGCTGGGTCACATGGCAGTTCTATTTCCAGTTTTTGAAGGAATCTCCACACTGTTCTCCATAGAGGCTGTACTAGTTTGCATTCCCACCAACAGTGTAAGAGGGTTCCCTTTTCTCCACACCCTCTCCAACATTTATTGCTTGTAGACTTTTGGATAGCAGCCATCCTGACTGGAGTGTAATGGTACCTCATTGTGGTTTTGATTTGCATCTCTCTGATAATGAGTGATGTTGAGCATCTTTTCATGAGTTTGTTAGCCATCTGTATGTCTTCTTTGGAGAAATGTCTGTTTAGTTCTTTGGCCCATTTTTTGATTGGGTCATTTATTTTTCTGGAATTGAGCTGTAGCAGTTGCTTGTATATTTTTGAGATTAATCCTTTGTCTGTTGCTTTATTTCCCAATCTGAGGGCTATCTTTTCATCTTACTTATAGTTTACTTTGTTGTGCAAAATCTTTTAAGTTTCGTTAGGTCCAATTTGTTTATTTTTGCTTTTTTTCCAATATTCTGGGAGGTGGGTCATACAGGATCCTGCTGTGATTCATGTCCGAGAGTGCTTTGCCTATGTTCTCCTCTAGGAGTTTTATGGTTTCCGGTCTTACATTTAGATCTTTAATCCATTTTGAGTTTATTTTTGTGTATGGTGTTAGAAAGTGTTCGAGTTTCATTCTTTTACAAGTGGTTGACCAGTTTTCCCAGCACCACTTGTTGAAGAGGTTGTCTTTTTTCCATTATATATCCTTGCCTCCTTTGTCAAAGATAGGTTCGTGGGTTTTTCTCTGGTCTTTCTATTCTGTTCCATTGGTCTATATTTCTGTCTTTGTGCCAGTACCATACTGTCTTGATGACTGTGGCTTTGTAGTAGAGTCTGAAGCCAGGCAGGTTGATTCCTCCAGTTCCATTCTTCTTTCTCAAGATTACTTTGGCTATTCGAGGTTTTTTGTATTTCCATACGAATTGTGAAATTATTTGTTCTAGTTCTGTGAAAAATACCATTGGTAGCTTGATAGGGATTGCATTGAATCTATAGATTGCTTGGGGTAGAATAGCCATTTTGACAATATTGATTCTTCGAATCCATGAACACGGTATGTTTCTCCATCTGTTTGTGTCCTTTTGATTTCTTTCATCAATGTTTTATAGTTTTCTATGTATAGGTCTTTTGTTTCTTTAGGTAGATGTACTCCTAAATATTTTATTCTTTTTGTTGCAATGGTGAATGGTATTGTTTCCTTAATTTCTCTTTCTGTTTTATCATTGTTAGTGTAGAGGAATGCAGGGAATTTCTGTGTGTTAATTTTATATCCTGCAACTTTTCTATATTCATTGATTAGCTCTAGCAATTTTCTGGAAGAGTCTTCAGGGTTTTCTGTGTAGAGGATCAAGTCATCTGCAATCAGTGAGAGTTTCACTTCTTCTCTTCCTATCTGGATTCCTTTTACTTCATTTTCTGCTCTGATTGCTGTGGCCAAGACTTCCAACACTATGTTGAATAGTAGTGGTGAGAGTGGGCATCCTTGTCTTGTTCCTGATTTCAGGGGAAATGCTTTCAATTTTTCACCATTGAGGGTAATGCTTACTGTGGGTTTGTCATATATGGCTTTTATTATGTTGAGGTATGTTCCTTCTATTCCTGCTTTCTGGAGATTTTTAATCATAAATGAATGCTGAATTTTGTCAAAGGCTTTTTCTGCATCTATTGAGATAATCATATGGTTTTTATCTTTCAATTTGTTAATGTGGTGTATTACATTGAAAGATTTGTGGATATTAAAGAATCCTTGCATTCCTGGGATGAAGCCCACTTGGTCATGGTGTATAATTTTTTAAATATGTTGTTGGATTCTGTTTGCTAGAATTTTGTTAAGGACTTTTGCATCTATGTTCATCAGTGATATTGGCCTGTAGTTTCCTTTTTCGTAGCATCTTTCTCTGGTTTTGGAATTAGAGTGATGGTGGCCACAGAGAATGAGTTTGGAAGTTTACCTTCTTCTGCAATTTTCTGGAAGAGTTTGAGTAAGATAGGTGTTAGTTCTTCTCTAAATTTTTGGTAGAATTCAGCTGTGAAGCCATCTGGTCCTGGGCTTTTGTTTGCTGGGAGATTTCTCATTAGAGTTTCGATTTCCTTGCTTGTGATGGCTCTGTTAAGATCTACTATTTCTTCCTGGTTCAGTTTTGGAAAGTTATACTTTTCTAAGAATTTGTCCATTTCATCCAAGTTGTCCATTTTATTGGCATAGAGCTGCTGGTACTAGTCTCTTATGATCCTTTGTATTTCAGTGTTGTCTGTTGTGATCTCTCCACTTTCATTTCTAATTTTGTTAATTTGATCTTCTCTCTTGTTTCTTAATGAGTCTTGCTAATGGTTTGTCAATTTTGTTTATTTTTTCAACAAACCAGTTTTTAGCTTTGTTGATTTTTGCTACGGTCTCTTTAGTTTCTTTTGCATTTATTTCTGCCCTAATTTTTAAGATTTCTTTCCTTCTACTAACCCTAGGGTTCTTCATTTCTTCCTTCTCTAATTGCTTTATGTGTAGAGTTAGGTTATTTATTTGGCTTTTTTCTTGTTTCTTGATGTGCGCCTGTAATGCTATGAACCTTCCCCTTAGCACTGCTTTTCCAGTGTCCCATAGGTTTTGGGTTGTTGTGTTTTCATTTTCATTCATTTCTATACATATTTTGATTTCTTTTTTGATTTCTTCTATGACTTATTGGTTATTCAGAACCTTGTTATTTATCCTCCATGTGTTTTAATTTTTTACAATTTTTTTCCTGTAATTGAGATCTAACCTTAGTGCACTGTGGTCAGAAAAGATGACTGGAATGATTTCAATTTTTTTTGAATTTTCCAAGACCAGATTTGTGGCCCAGGATGTGATGTATTCTGGAGAAGATTCCGTGTGCACTTGAGAAAAAGGTGAAGTTGATTGTTTTGGGGTGAAATGTCCTATAGATATCAATTAGGTCTAGCTGGTCCATTGCGTCATTTAAGGTTTGTATTTCCTTGTTAATTTTCTGTTTGTTTGGTCTATCCATAGTTTTGAGTGGGGTATTAAAGTCTCCCACTATTATTGTGTTACTATTAATTTCCTCTTTCATATTCATTAGCATTTGCTGTACATATTGCGGTGCTCCTATGTTGGGTGCATATATATTTATAATTGTTATATCCTCTTCTTGGATTGATCCTTTGATCATTATGTAGTGTCCTTCTTTGTCTCTTTTCACATCCTTTATTTGAAAGTTTATTTTATCTGATATCAGTATTGTGACTCCTGCTTTCTTTTGGTCTCCGTTTGCATGAAATATTTTTTTCCAGCCCTTTACTTTTAGTCTGTTATGTGTCTCGTGTTTTGAGGTGGGTCTCTTGTAGACAGCATATATAGGGGTCTTGTTTTTGTATCCATTCAGCCAATCTTTGTCTTTTGGCTGGGGCATTCAACCCATTTACATTTAAGATAATTATCGATAGGTGTGGTCCCATTGCCATTTACTTTGTTGTTTTGGGTTCATATTTATATAACCTTTCTGCATTTCCTGTCTGGAGAAGTTTCTTTAGCATTTGTTGAAGAGCTGGTTTGGTGGTGCTGAATTCTCTCAGCTTTTGCTTGTCTGTAAAGCTTTTGAATTCTCCCTCATATCTGAATGAGATCCTTGCTTGGTACAGCAATCTAGGTTTTAGGTTATTCTCTTTCATTACCTTAAGTATGTCCTGCCATTCCCTTCTGGCCTGGAGGGTTTCTATTGATAGATCAGCTGTTATCCTTATGGGAATCCCTTTGTGTGTTATTTGTTGTTTCTCCCTTGCTGCTTTTAATATTTCTTCTTTGTGTTTGATCTTCATTAATTTGATTAATATGTGTCTTGGGGCGTTTTGCCTTGGGTTTATCATGTTTGGGACTCTCTGGGTTTCTTGGACTTGGATGGCTATTTCCTTCCCCATTTTAGGAAAGTTTTCAGCTATTATCTCCTCGAGTATTTTCTCACGGCCTTTCTTTTTGTCTTCTTCTTCTGGGACTCCTATGATTCGAATGTTGGGGCGTTTCACATTGTCCCAGGGGTCCCTGAGGTTGTCCTCATTTCTTTTGATTCTTTTTTCTTTTTTCCTCTCTGCTTCATTTATTTCCAACATTTTATCTTCTACCTCACTTATCCTATCTTCTGTCTCCGTTATTCTACTCTTGGTTCCCTCCAGAGTGTTTTTGATCTCATTTATCACATTATTCATTTTTAATGGACTCTCTTTTATTTCTTCTAGGTCTTTATTAAACATTTCTTGCATCTTCTCAATCTTTGTCTCCAGGCTATTTATCTGTAACTCCATTTTTTTTTTCAAGATTTTGGATCATTTTTATTATCATTATTCTAAATTCTTTTTCAGGTAGATTCCCTATCTCCTCCTCTTTTGTTTGACTTGGTGGGCATTTTTCATGTTCCTTTACCTGTTGGGTATTTCTCTGTCTTTTCATCTTGTTTAGATTGCTGTGTCTGGAGTGGGCTTTCTGTATTCTGGAGGTCTGTGGTTCCTTTTTATTGTGGAGATTTTACCCAGTGGGTGGGGTTAGACGATTGACTTGTCAAGGTTTCCTGGTTAGGGAAGCTTGCGTCGGTGTTCTGGTGCATGGAACTTGATTTCTTCTCTTTGGAGAGCAATGGAGTGCCCAGTAATGAGTTTTGAGATGTGTCTATGTGTTAGGTGTGACCTTGGGCAGCCTGTATGTTGGCGTTCAGGGCTATGTTACTGTGTTGCTGGAGAATTTGCGTGGTATGTCTTGCTCTGGAACTTATTGGCTCTTGGGTGTTGGTTGGTTTCAGTGTAGGTATGGAGGCTTTTGGATGGTCTCTTATTACTTAAAGTTCCATGTAGTCAGGAGTTTTCTGGTGTTCTTGGGTTTTAGGCCTCAGTCTCCTGCCTCTGGATTTCAGTTTTATTCTTCTAGTAGTCTCAAGACTTCTACTATACAGCACTGCTAATAAAAGTTCTAGGTTAATGCCGAAAGATTCTCCCCTGTGAGGGACGCCCAGAGAGGTTCACAGAGTTACATGAAGAAGAGGAGAAGGAGGAGGGAGATAGAGATAAGCAGGAGGAGAAAAAGGGGGACTCAAGAGGAGAGAGACCGATCTATGCAGTTGTCTGTTCCCAGAGTGTTCTCCGTAGCCCATACACCCACAAAGATTCACAGAATTGGATTAGGAAGAGAAGGGGAAAGGAGGAAATAGAGGTGTTCTGAGGTAGAAAAAGGAGAGTCAAGATTGGGAGAGAATGATCAACACACTCCTGAATAAAAATGGGAACTAAATATTGGATTCTTAAATGTCCACAATTTATATCATATACTGAAAAACAAAGATTAAAAATCTAGAGTAGAGGTTAGACTCTTAAAAATACTATGTTAGAAACAAAAACCAAAACACACAGAAAGTTTTAGAAATATATATGAAGTTCAGTTTAAAAATAGGGCTTCTCTCTTTTTTTCATTTTTTTGTAATATTATAGTGTAATGAAAATGAAAATTAAGGAGTAGTAGAGGAGTAATAGAGGACTTTAAAAGGAAATAAGAGAAAAAGAAAAATAGAAGAGAAAAGGGGGGGAAAAAAGAAAAAAAAAACAACAATACAAGAAAAACATTTTTTTTCCTAATTAAGAAAATTGTAAAAATCTATGAAAATGAAAGTTGAGGAGTAATGGGGGAGTAATAGGGAATTTTAAAAGAAAATAAAAGAGAAAAAATAAAAATGAAAAAAGAAAAAAAGCTTTTTTTTTTCCTTTTTTCTTTTACTTAAAAAAAAAAAAAAAACAGTAAAAATAATATCTAGGAATTTCTCTGGAGCTGTTGTGGTCAGTGTGGGTTCGGTTCAGTTTCAGATAGCTCCTCGTTCCAGCTTACACGTCTTGATATCTACAGGCCCCTTCCGGTGTAGTTGGTGTTACCTACAGGGATTTTAATCTGTTGCGCAGGTCCCTTCTGAAGCGGTTCCCTTTGTTTATTTGGCTTCTGTTTGCCGGTCTCTTCGTGCCTAATTTCCGCCCTGACACAGGAGGGCGGAGGTGGACTCTTATTCAGGTTGCTAGTTCTGTCGCGCTGCGGGGAGGGGCTGGCGCTGCTTTCCCGTCTACGCTGCTCAGGCTCCTGGCTGCTCTATATGGAGCGTGCCCTGCGCTGCGCGCAATTCCAGCCCTCGGGTGTTCCACAAAGGCGTGGAACAAAAAGCTGCGCCTGCATTTTGTGCCTATGCCGTCCTTCTGAGTGTCTCAGGCGCTTGACAGGCGCACTCTCCCAGGGTGTGGTGCGCCTTCTCGCACCTTCTTTCAATTAGAGTTTAGCTTTAGCCTAGAGCCCTGGAGCCCTGGAATATATGTTGTCCTGCAGTACTAGTTCCACCATACATCAAGGGGACCAGCCTTTTCAGTGCTGCTCCTAACATTCATTGTGAACTCCTGGTCCCTGGGTGGTGGGTATAGTCCCCAAGAAGGCAGTTCCAATTATCTCTCTTGCAGCTGTCCAGGAAGAATGGGGCTGTGAGCTTTTAGCAGCCCAGCAAACAGCAGCTGTGTTCTAGGTGCATCTGTGCAGTGAATGAGGTTTGACCAGATGAAGAGAGAGGGTCTACAACATTCTTCACCATCACTGGCACCACCAGAAGTCACACCTCCATCATTTCATATCCAAATCATTACAACTACTTGTACTCTTCCATTTTTTTTCTCTACTATAGCCAAACACCTTGCACAGTGGCTCAGATGGCAAAGCATCTGTCTGCAATGCAGGAGACCTGGGTTTGATCCCTGGGCCGGGAAGATGCCCTGGGGGAGGGGAATGGCAACTCACTCCAGTATTCTTGCCTGGAGAATCCAATGAACAGAGGAGCCTTGTGGGCTATAGTCCATGGGATCACAAAGAGTCAGGCACAACTGGGTAACTAACACTTTTTCACTATAATCAAAGATTTTATTCTAAAATTTTAAACCTAACTGCATCATGTGTTAGCTTAAACTGGCTTCCAAAAATAATCTGAAAATTTATATAACTGAAATCGCTTCACTGTACACCTGGAACCCACAATGTCGGAAATTATCTATACTTCAATATGAAAAAAAATCTTTTAATATCGTGGCAACCCACTCCAGTATTCTTGCCTGGAGAATCCCCATGGACAAAGGAGCCTGGAGGGCTAGAGTCCATGGGGTCGCTAAGAGTCAGACACGACTGAGTGACTCAGCACAGCACATAGTACTTAGTTTTAAGCCTTAACACAATGATGAGGCCCTCCCCAGTCTTTTCTGTCCCTATCACTCCAGCTTCAGTTCAGTTCATTCGCTCAGTCAAGTCTGACTCTTCACAGAGTCAGACACACCAGCTCCCTATTTTGTACTCTTTAGAAGCTAAGTGTCTAACGTGCTTCCTGAAATGCAGTGCATATTCAATAAACAGTTGTTGAATAAAAAGTTTGCCAACGACAGCTATGTGACATTTATGCGGAATCTGTATACACACTTCACCTTCTGGACTTTGTTACATATTTTCTTTTCTAAAGCAGCCTTGCTCCATCTGATGTCTATTCATGCTGCTGACTCCTTGAGTCCCATTTCTAATGTCTTTTCACCTTGAAATATCTCCTGAACCCCCAGGTCTTTGTTGTGTGTCCCTCAAATATGCTTTCAGAGTAAGTACCCTTACTTCCACTATCTTGCTGTTTGTAGTGCTGTGTTGTAAGTCTTTGCTCTCTTCTGGGAGTCTATGAATCTAAAGTCTGTGAAGACATCATTCAGGTTTTTCTTTATTCGCTGATGAAGCCCCAGCAATTGTCACTATCTGATACATCCCTTGGGCTGAAAAATATTTGTTGTTTAATGAATGTAGGGTGGGTGAAATGAATGCAATATACTTATTCTGGGGCTGTTTTTTGTGTAAAAGGGGCCACAAATTAAAAATAAACCAAAAAAAAATTATAATGAAATGTTACCAAAAAGGAAATGCAGAAAAATATTTTTTGATTTTTAAATCAAAATATAAAAACCAATCAATGTGAAATAATCAATATAAAATAATAAATACTGAAAAAATATTGACAGAAATATAGGGAGAAACAGAATGATGATATCATATTTAGGACTGGTAGAATATCAAGGTACTTCAAAAGATAGCAAGTTTATTTTCAATTTCTTCTTTATTCCTAGTTTATGCAGAATAAAACCAAACCTTAGTTTTCAAAAGACAAATGTCTAGATTACTTCTCTAAGTCTGAAACAGGTAAAGGTAGATAACATTTCCTAGTCTGCAATACTACATTTTTCTGAATATTTTATTGAATTTACTCATCTTCCCTTATACTTACATCTATTTTATCTAACATTTATCATAAATCAGACATTGTGCCTTGAAGATAATATTAATAACAAGTAGCTAAATATTTTGCAGAGTATGGCTTAGTTTGTTGAATAAATTGAAATTCCTGTCTGATATTAGATCATTCTTTTACTTGGATCTTCACTCTTTTTGAGGGGTTATCCAGATAAGATTGTAACATGAGCAATACAAAGTGATTCTTAATGCAACAAGAAAATTTGGAATATTTTTGTGCAACATTCTTTAAATTCCCCTTAGAATTTAAAGGTTCCATTGTTTATCATATATTAACGCATATATATGGAATTTAGAAAAAAGTCAAAGATGAACCTATGTGTAAGGTAGGACTAGAGGTGCAGATGTTGAAAATTGGTTTGTGGACACAGTGGAGGAAAGAGGGTCTGAATGAACTGAGAGAATAGCATTGAAAATACCATGCATAACATAGTTAGAGGGAAGCTGATGTGCAGCACAGGGAGCTCGGCTCGGTGCTCTGTGAGGACCTAGAGGGGAGTTACGTACCACGGTGTTACACACCACATACCACATACACACACATATATGTGGACAGAGGATCTTGGTGGGCTACATTCCACCAGGTCGCAAAGAGTCAGATGTGACTAAAGAGACTTAGCACACACCATATATACAATTTCAGCACAGTCCTTATCTCCATAAATGGTAAGTAGTATCAACATGGTTTTCCAATAGTCATGTGCAGATGTGAGATTTTGACTATAAAGAAGTCTGAGCACTGAAGAATTGATGCTTTCAAACTGTGGTGCTGTAGAAGACTCTTGAGAGCACCTAGGACTGCAAGGAAATCCAACCAGTCTTCCGTCAAGGAAATCAGCCCTGACTCTTCACTGGGAGGACTAATTCTGAAGCTGAAGCTCCAATATTTTGGCCACTTGATACAACGAACTGACTCATTGGAAAAGATCCTCATGCTGTGAAAGATTGAAGGCAAAAGGAGAAGGGGAGGCAGATGAGATCATAAGGCAGCATCACCAACTCAACAGACATGAGTCTGAGCAAATTCTAAGAGAGAGTGGAGGACAGAGGAGTCTGGGGTGCTGCAGTCCATGGGGTCCCAAAGAGTCAGAAATGATTTAGCAACCGAACAACATAATTATGTTACCTTTGTATCATTGTCTGACAGCATATTTCTGCAGTTAAGAACATGGTCTGAGACAGCAGCTAAAAATATGGTTCTTCAACATTTCTGTTTTGGAATTTTCCCATTCTATTTGTTTAATCACCTATAAAATGAGGATAATAGTGATGGCTACTTATTTGGATAGTTACAGAGATTACTGCTCAATATCAGTGTGTTTATTTTTTGTTTTATTAGAATGAATTTATTAAGGCATATAGATAGAAAAAGCTACAAAAACTAAGTCTCAACTTGGCAGAATGTTTCAAACATGAAAAAGTAGTCTCCTGCCTGTTTGTCTCACATTTCATGCACCATTTCTTCTCCCCATTGTGGAATCTATAATTGGTAGTGACTATTTTATTTTTCCCTTTATCTCAAAGGTCTTCTTTGCCAAAAGCATCAACAATGTCCTTCTGAACTTTGCATGAGGAGAATCAATGCTGGTCTCCATATACCTCTTATTGATCACCTGAAATAGCTTTACTATTGCACAAATTCCTAATGACATTTTTCATCTGGGCATTTCTCAAGGTATAGATGAAGGGATTTAACATGGGTGTTATCATAGTGTAGAATACAGCCACTGTTTTATCAATTGGTAAAGTAACTGGTGGTCTCAGATATACAAAAATGCAGGGCACAAGGAGCAAGGTGACAACTATGATGTGGTAGACACAAGTGGAGAAGGCCTTGTGCCTCGCCTCCAAACTGTGGTTCCTTAGGGAATGCAGGATGACCACATAGGAGCCCATCAAGAGGATAAAGTTTATAATACTGATGAAACCACTGTTGGCAGCAACAAATAATCCTAGAGTGTGAGTATCAGTGCAGGCAAGATTGAACAAAGCGTTAAGATCACATAAAAAGTGGTCTATGACATTAGGGCCACAGAAGGGTAATCTGAAGATGAAAAAACATCTGTATGATTCCTTAAAGAAAGCCTCCCACCCATGCCACGCCAATTAGCAGCCAAAACACCCTCCAGTTCATGATGCTTGTGTAGTCCAAGGGCTTGCAGATGGCCACATAGCGGTCATGGGCCATCACAGTTAGCAGGATGACCTCAGCACTTCCCAGGAAATGTTCCCCAAAGATTTGTGCCATGCATCCATTGAACAGGATGGTCTTCCTTTCACAGAGTGAATCGACAATCAGTTTAGGGGTATTCACAGAGGAATAGCAAGCATCAATAAGGGAGAGATAAGCCAGAAAAAAGTACATGGGAGAATCCAGTAATGGACTGACTATAATGGTGACCAAATGAACAAATTTCCTACCACAGAGATGATGTAGACGACCAAAAACACAACAAATATGACCTTCTTCAACTCTGGATTCTTCATGAGCCCCTAGAGAACAAATTCTGTCATGTTGTTCCTATTCTCCATGTATTTTGTGTTATGGTTCATTATGTTACCTGGTTAAAAAAAAAAAAAAGTTACTTTTCATCACCTCAACCTTGAGTTCGCTGAGCCTCTCCATGTAATAAAAAATAAATGTACAGATTCTATGGAGTTCTGAGTTTTTAAGTCATTTTTTTTTTTGATATAGGAAAAATGTTTCTGATCTCTTAAAGGTAACTCACATGCTCCCCTGTAGAGAGATAATGCTTATAGGTTAGAGACATGAGGGACTTTGTGAAAACACAGGAGGGAGATTTTCTCTGCACATGTACTCATGGGGGATGATGCAAGCCCAATATGAATCAATAGATCTCACATATATGGCAGCCAAACCTGAGATGAAAGGTAGAATACAGATGTAAAAGCTATGAATGCAAAACCAAGGGATTTTTCCTTTATTCTTAGGAAATGAGAAACCATGTAAGTTAAATGAAAATGTGAGAGTAAGGATGAAGAGGGATGTGAGAGAGAGGGTGTGTTGGATTTAATTCCAAAAATGATGTTTTTCTGACTTGTATGAAGTAGGATGAGGTTTAGTAAGGGGAGGGAAGACAGAAAAACATTAGTATCAGACTCTATAACAGTTCACATAAAGTGTAACAGAGCTTTGGGAATGGGAAAGTAATGAAAAGTTAAAGAAGCTACTGTGCCAGAATACAGGAGTGGGTAGCCCTTCCCTCCTCCAGGGCATCTTCCCAACCCAGGGAGAGAACCCAGGTCTCCCACATTGCAGGCGGATTCTTTACTAGCTGAGCCACTGGGGAAGCCCAATAAAATAAACATGTTTCCTAAATCCAATAACTTTAAAATAATTGAAAAATATACTTTAATGATCAATTGCTATATGCACGGCATGATTATAGTCTATGTATATTTCTTTCATATAGCAGATGAGAAGAAATTTTAGTATACAATAGTATAGTAGTAATAATTATATTAGCTAAAACTTGCTGAACATTTAATAGTAATAATAATATTAGCTAAAACTTGCTGAACATTTACTGTGCTCTAAGAGGCCATCCAATACTTTGGCCACCTGATGTGAAGAGCTAACTCATTTGAAAAGATCCTGACGCTGGGAAAGATTGAAGGCTAGAGAAGAAGGGGATGACAGAGGATGAGATCGTTGGATGTCATCACCGACTCAATGGACATGAGTTTAAGTAAACTCCGGGAGTTGGTGATGGACAGGGAGGCTTGGTGTGCTGCAGTCCATGGAGTCTCAAAGACTCAGACACGACTGAACAACTGAACTGAACTGAACTGAACTGAAGATATTTCATTATTTAAGCTTCATTAAAACTTATGTTTACTACTATCATTTTTATACTTATTTTACACATTAGGAAGTAGAAGCTTAGAGAAGTTAAGGATTCTACCTAAACTCGGGCAGCTACAATGGACAGAGATCAGATTAGTTTAAATTACACTTTTATTTTTTTGTTCCAAATTCTTAAGCCACAACCTATAAAATTATTACAATAAAACAATGCTAAATTAGTATATATGTATGTATGTGTATATATATATATAAATTTAATCAACCTATACAAAGGTCAGAGATGTACACACACAGTATAATTTACTGAAATCCCCCAATATTAATAACTATATGGCAACCCACTCCAGTATTCTTGCCTGGAGAATCCCATGGAGGGAGGAGCCTGGTAGGTTACAGGCCATGGGATCGCAAAGAGTCAGACATGACTGAGCGACTTCACTTCACGTCACTTCACTTCACTGCTTTCATTAAAGGTTCATTTTGTCTTTTTCTCTTCCCTACCTACACTTCTTCCATCAAAAATATCCCCATAAAGCATGAACCCACACTGTTCTACAAAAGGTTGCAAATGACGTTGAAAATGACAATCCCATTGGGAGAGCATATTGGTTTGGGAATCAGAAGGTCCAGATTAGAATCTTGCTTTTTCCCACTGTTACTTGTTGATTTGAGGTGCATTTCTTGGCATCTTACATTTTTGTTTTTCAATATCAAGTGAGAAGTTTAATCCACCTCACCTCACACGCTATTATGAGAACTGACTGAAGAAACATATGAATGCATACACCACAGTGTTGGGGACACACAGAGGACCTTCCTCACTTGTATGGCTGTTTATGCACTCAAGATTAAGAAGAATTAATATTTTTGACAGTGATACATCTAAACATTTGACCATACAATAGACTGAGGAAGAATCATTTCCAATTTTACTTTTAAAGAAGTCACAGAGATCCATATTATGTTCATCATTTGCTCCCAGGAAGTTCTTCATATGCATGTTTGTACTAAACATGTGATGGTTCATATCATCTAATTGATATCCTTTTGTGTGTGAAATGCATTTAAGTTTTGTTTTCATACTCATGAGTTGTCTTAATTATTCAAATAATTGTCCAATGACAAAATAAGTGTATCTGGGGTTAGAGAAAAGGGTCTTACAAAATTTATTAATCTCAGTGAGACTAGTATTTTCTTCTGTCAAATTAGGTATGACATTTACCAAATATCTTTGGAAGAACGTGCTGAATGTAAAAAGTTTTGCTATTGTACTTGAAAAGTATTAAAATATAACAATTACTATATATGGAAAACACCAGTCTTTACTAAACATCAGAACATTTGAAAAACTTACCTTCTAGTCTTAGATGATATTAATGATATTTGAGAGTGCTCAGAACTAATTCCATTTTAAAATTGACCTCTTTGGATAAGAAACTTTCAATAGTAAAGATGTGACATTCTCAGAAAGGCTATTCAGATAATTCAGTATCAAGTGAATAGAAGATAAATGAGTCTTTGTATAGGTCTAAATCTTTTCTTCTAACCTAAAGACTGAAAAAGCTTTCACAGAAAATATGGAACTTGAATTTAGAATAAATTCACTTAGAATACCAAGGCAAAATGATCTTCCATGAATGCTCTGATCCAAAAGCTAGGAGGCAGAATGTGTGGTGGAAACATATTCAAACGAGTCTTTCCACTCTTGACAAATCTTTCTCTGGAAATCTAAGCATCAAGAAAAGACATTTTCAGTTGCGTGCATGGTTATTTACCAAGTTTGCCATATAGGTTCTAGGATCTGGTCTATAGCTGCAATTTTCTATCCCAGAAACTAATTATCTGCTTTGATGGAAATACTTTGTCTTAGAAGCAGATATTCTCTAGGGACATGGTTGGGAAACACTCATTTTTGAGTTGGAAATTCTATTCCCTGCACTTGCAGCCAAAAGATGTGAGTGCCCTTTCTCTATCTGAACTTGCTTTTTTAAGTAGACTGACTGTTGTATGAATAACAAGGATGGTGTAACTCCATCACAGTAATATCTGTGATGTAGTTACCCTGTGAACTCATGTCAGAGAAAAACTTTCATTGTACACATGTACTATATCTTCCTATCCATTCATCTATCGATGGACACAATTGCTTCTGTGTAATGGCTATTGTAAATAGTACTGTGATAAAAATTGGAGTATATGTATCCTTATGAGCTATGTTTACTCCAGATATATATCCAGGAGTAGGATTGCTGGATCAGATGATAGTTTTTAGTTTTCTTTTTAATAAAAATCCATATTGTTCTCCACACTGGTTGTATCAATTTACATTCTGGATATAGATTTTTTTTTTTTTTTTGATGATGCCCATTCTGACAGGTGTGAATTGCTATTTCATTGCAATTTTAATTTGCATTTCTGTAATACGTAGCAATATGAGCATCTTGTCATGTGTCTCCTGGCATCTGTATGTCTATACTAATGAAATGTCTATTTATATATTTTGTTCATTTTTGTAATTTTTTTTATTGTGCTGCATGAGGTATTTGTAAATCTGGGGATCTAATCGCTTGTTAGCTGTGTCATTTGCAAATATTATCTCTCATTTTGTGTGTGTTTTTTTTTTTTTTTTTGCTTGTTTATCATTTCTTTCACCATGAAAAAGCTTTGAATTTAATTAGGTACTGTTCTTTATTCCTGTTTTTATTTCTATTACTCTAGGAGATGGATCAAAAAATATTTTGCTCTAATTTATGTCAGACAGTATTCTGATATTTTCAAAGAGTTTTTTTTTTCTTTCATTTATTTTTATTAGTTGGAGGCTAATTATTTTATAATATTGTTGTGGTTTTTGCCATACATTGACATGAATCAGCCATGGGTTTACATGTGTTCCCCATCCTGATCCTCCTCCCACCTCCCTCCCCATCTCATCCCTCTGGGTCTTATAGTATCTTATGTTAGGTTAGGTCTTTAATCCATTTTAACTTGTGTGTGTGTGATGTTGGGCATGTTCTCATTTCATTCTTTTACACAGAGCTGTTCAGTTTTCCCAGCTTCATTTATTGAAGAGATTGTTTTCTTTCCATTGCCTCCCTTGTTGCAGACTAAGTGACCATATGTGCATGAGTGGACGTTGTAGTATAATCTGATCAGTGAGCTTGATTCCTTTAGCTCTATTTCTCTCTCTCAAAGTTGCTCTTGGTATTCAGTATCTTTTGTGTTTCCATACAAATTTTAAGATTTCTTTTTCTTCTAGTTCTGTAAAAAAAAAAAAAAAAATACTATTAGTCGGACATGACTGAGCGACTGAGCTGATACTGATACTGAATCATACTGAATTAACTGATTATATCTATTAGATATTTTGTAGAGACCTTAGAAGTTTCTGGGCTTCCCTGTGGCTCAGATAGTAAAGAATCTTCCTGCAATGCAGGAGACCCGAGTTCAATTCCTGGGTCGGGAAGATACCCTGGAGAAGGGAATGGCAACACATTCCAGTATACTTGCTTGGAGAATTCCATGGTCAGAGGAGCCTGGTGGGCTACAGTCCATGGGATGACCAGAAGTCAGATATGACAGAGTAACTAACACTTTCACTTTAGCATTTTCTACCTATATAATTATGTACATCAATATCAGTTCAGTTGCTCAGTCATGTCCGACTCTTTACAACTTCATGAACTGCAGCATGCCAGGCCCCCCTGTCCATCACCAACTCCCGGAGTCCAACCAAACCCAGGTCCATTGAGTCAGTGATGCCATCCAACCATCTCATCCTCTGTCTCCCCTTCTCCTCCTGCGCTCAATCTTTCCCAGCATCCAGGTTTTTTCCACATGAGTCAGCTCTTCGCATCAGGTGGACAGAGTGTTGGAGTTTCAGTTTCAGCATCAGTCCTTCCAATGAATATTCAGGACTGATTTCCTTTAGGATGGACTGGTTGGATCTCCTTGCAGTCCAAGGTACTCTCAAGAGTCTTTTCCGACACCACAGTTCAAAAGCATCAATTCTTTGGAGCTCAGCTTTCTTAATAGTACAACTCTCACATCCATACATTACCACTGGAAAAACCATAACCTTGACTAGACTGACTTTTGTTGACAAAGTAATGCACATAAATATTTATATAATATTGCTTCTTCTTTTCTAATCTTTATTCTGTTTTTCTTTTGTTTTAAATTTAATGACTAAAATTTGGGGTACAAGGCAGAACAGAAATTAAGAGAGGACAGACATGACTTGTTTCCAGTTTTAGAATTCAGTTAAGTATGATGATAGATGTAGGTATTATTCAGATACTCTCTCAGATTGAATCAATTCCTTTCATCCTTTATTTTCTTACATTTTTATGCATAAATTTCAATTGAAAAATTTCTATTTGCATACATCTATTGAACTAGTCATGAGATTTTTCACCCTTATTTTTTTAATTTAGTGAATATCATTGATCGCCTTTTGAAAGTTAAATAGTATTTTATTGCTGGAATATATTATACAGTCATGTTGAATAATTACTTTATAAAATGACAGAACTCGTCCATTGGTATTTTGCTTAATATGATCATAAGGTATATATTTTATATTTTTTGTTATAATACAACTTGGCATGTAGGTTATTGTAGATTCATAAAATGATGTGCTGAGAATTCTATTTTCTGAACCTTTTTTTTAAGAATTTTTGTTACTTATTTTAAAAGTGCTTTTTGAAATTCAAAAGTTGAATTTACTGGGCATGGAGTGATTTTTAGACTGATTTTTTGAACATGTTTAACACAGTTAAGGTATTCCATTGTCACAGAACTATTCATGATTTTTAAAAATTTTCTTTAGTTAGATTTTGTAATAATTTTATGATAAATTAGATTTTAAGTTGTCAAATTATCTGGCTTTTAAATTTGTTCATGGTATCTCCTACTCTTCTGTTAATTTTTCATAAATTTGAAAAGAAATATATCTAGATTTAACTGTAAAGATTTTACTTCTTTCAGAAATTCCAATTTGTGATTAATTCAATTTATTTTACTTAAAAGTGTGTATTAGTAATTTTTATTGAGGCAAAATTCATTATTTTAAAATTTTAAAAATATAGAATTCTTTGAATCAACACATCAGCAATGTTGTGCAATCATCACAGGAATCTAGTTGCAGAACATTTTCATCACCACTTGCCAATTAAGTCAGTTACCATATTACCATTTCTCCTTACCCTGAGGACCTGGAAACCACTAAGTAATTTTTTAAATTTCTCTGAATTTGTTTATTCTGGGCATTTTATATACACAGAATCAAATAATGTATGGTCTTTTTGGTTATTTGTCCTAACATATTCTCCAAGTTTATTTATATTGTAGCGTATACTAGTACTTCATTAATTTTTGTCGTGAATTAATATCCTATTGCATGGATAGAGCAAAAGTCTATTATTCATTCATGGGTTATTAGTAATTTGGGGTGTTTTTGGCTATTGCAAATAATGCTACTGCAATTGTTTATACAAGTTTGTTTGAATAATTGTTTGCAATTTTTCTGTTTATTTCTCTAGTAGAAGAGTTCCTGGATCCTGTGGCAATTCAATATTTAACTTTATGAGGAATAACTGTATATTCAATACAGAACATCATGTTACATAACCATCAGAAATGTTCTCCAGCTTTTAATTTCTTGATAGTGTCTTTTGATGCACAAGAGTTTTTAATTTTAGGGAAATCAAATTCATCTATTTTTCTTTTGTTACCTGTGATTTTATTGCTATATTTAAAAAACTGTTGCTTAATCCAAGGTCTCAAAAAATTCTCCCTTTGTTTTCTGCTATGAATTTCATAGTTTCAGTTGTACATTTTGTTCTTGACCTATTTTGAGTTAACCTTCATATAAAGGGAGGTAAGGTTCCAAGCTCATTCTTTTGTTTTGGATACCTGTTTATTGGCATCACTTACTAAAGAGACTACTCCATTCCTCAATTTAGTTCATTTCAGTCACTCAATAATGTCCAACTCTTTGTGACCCCATGGACTTCAGCATGCCAGGCTTCCCTGTCCATCACCAACTCTAGGAGTTTACTCAAACTCATGTCCATTAAGTTGGTAATGCCATCCAACCATCTAATCCTCTGTCGTCCCCTTCTCCTACTGTCTTCAATCTTTTCCAGCGTTGGGGTTTTTCCAGTGAGTCAATTCTTTGCATCAGGTGGTCAAATTATTGGAGTTTCAGCTTCAGCATCAGTCCTTCCAATGAATATTCGGGACTGATTTCCTTCAGGATGAACAGGTTTGATCTCCTTGCAGTCCAAGGGACTCTCAAAAGTCTTCTCCAACACCATAGTTCAAAAGCATCATTTTTTCTGGACACAGCTTTCTTTATAGTTCAACTCTCATATCCATATATGACTACTGTAAAAACCATATATTTGATTATATAGACCTTTGTATTGGTAAAGTAGTGTCTCTGCTTTTTAATATACTGTCTAGCTTGGTCATAGCTTTTCTTCCAAGGAGCAAGCATCTTTTAATTTCATGGCTTCAGTCACCATCTGCAGTGATTTTGGAGCCCCAACAAATAAAGTCTCTTACTGTTTCCATTACTTCCCCATGTATTTGCCATGAAGTAATGGGACTGGATGGCATGATCTTTGTTTTTTGAATGCTGAGTTTTAAGTCAGCTTTTTCATTCTCCTCTTCTAAATTCATCAAGAGGTTCTTTTGTTCCTCTTTGCTTTCTGCCATATGGGTGGTGTCATCTGCATATCTGAGGTTATTGATATTTCTCCTGGCAATCTTGAATCCAGCCGGGCATTTTTCATGATATACTCTGCATATAAGTTAAATAATCATGGTGACAATATACAGCCTGACATTCTCCTTTTCAAATTTGGAACCAGCCCATTGTTCCATGTCCAGTTCTAACTGTTGCTTCCTGACCTGCATACAGATTTCTCAGGAGACAGAATTTTCTACAGCTTATTGTGATCCACACAGTCTAAGTCTTTAATGTAGTCAATGAAGCAGAAGTAGAGGCTTTTCTGGAATTCTCTTGCTTTTTCTATGATGCAACAAATGTTGGCAATTTGATCTCTGGTTTCTCTGCCTTTTCCAAATCCAGCTTGAACATCTGGAAGTTCTTGGTTCACGTACTACTGAAGCCTCGCTTGGAAAATTTTGAGCATTACTTTGCTAGAGTGTGAGATGTTATGTTCATTAAATAGTTTATATTTTACATTCCACATATAGATGGTATCATACTGTATTTATCTTTCTCTGTCTGACTCATTTCACTTAGTGTGATACACTTCAAGTGCATTCATGTTATTGCAAATGGCACAATTTCATTATTTTTTTTTGTGGCAGAATAGCATTCCATTAAATATGTTATCTTCATCATTTATCTGTTTATGGACACAAACTGATTCCATACATCAACTATCATCAATAATGCTGCTATGAACATTGGGTGAATGTATCTACTGAATAAGCACTCTTTTTTTTCAGACATATCACTACGAGTGTCAATTCTGGGTCATATGGTAGTTTTAGTTTTAGTTTTTTGTGAAACCTCCATAATGTTTCCTATAGTAACTGTACCAGTTTTCAAGGGTTCCCTTTTCTACACATACTTGACAAAATTTGTTATTTGTGTTCTTTTTTAATAGTAGACATTTTGGCAAGTTTGAGATAGTATCTCATTGTGGTTTAATATGCCAAAACAGTTTTGAGACAGAGCAGAGCTGAATGTATCATTCTCTCAGGATAAAGCTACAGTAATCAAAACAGTATGTTATGGGCACACAAACAGTCTCAGACATGAGTGAAATGAAATAGAGACACCAGATATAAACCCACACACTTATGGTTTGTTAATCTATGACAAAGTTGGTAAGAACATGCAAGGTTGAAAAGACAGAGTCTTCAATAAATAGCGTTGAGAAAGTTGTAAAAGAGGATGAAATTAAAACATTCTCTAACACCATATAAAAATGTAAATTTGAAATGGATTAACAAGCTAAATATAAGACTGGAAGTCATAAAACTGCTAAAGGAAAGTATTGGCAGAACACTCTATGATAAAAATTGTAGCAATATTTCTGGATTTGTCTCTTAATGCAAAGAAAGCAAAATGAACAAATGGTACCTAATTAAATTTAAAGCTGTTTGCACAGCAATGGAAACCATCAGCAAAGTGAATAAATATCATGAATGGGAGAAAATATTTGCTAATAGTATGACTGATAGGTTAATATCCAAAATATGTATACAGCTCATACAATTCAGCATTTTTCAAAAAAATCAACTTAATTAAAAATTGACAGAAGATATAATAAATATTTTTCACAGAAGACATACAGTTGGTCAACAGGCACTTGCAAAGATATTAACCATTGTTAATAATCAGAGAAATGCAAATTATAGCCTCTTTTTAAAAGACACTTTTTGTATGTTTGTTATGACCAGTGCGTTCTCTTGGCAGTACTCTGTTAGCCTTTGTCCTGCTTCATTCTGTACTCTGAGGCCAAATTTGCCTGGTACTCCAGGTATTTCTTGACTTCCTACTTTTGCATTCCAGTCCCCTATAATGAAAAGGACATCTTATTTGGGTGTTAGTTCTAGGAGGTCTTGTAGGTCTTCATAGAACTGTTCAACTTCAGCTTCTTCAGCATTACTGGTTGGGGGAGAGACTTGGATTACCGTGATATTGAATGGTTTGCCTTGGAAACAAACAGAAAATTCTGTCATTTTTGAGATTGTATCCAAGTACTGCATTTCGGACCCTTTTATTGACTATGATGGCTATTCCATTTCTTCTAAGGTTTCCTGCCCACAATAATAGATTTAATGGTCATCTGAGAGAAATTCACCCATTCCAGTGGGAATGGGTGAATCTTAGCTGATTCCTAGAATGTCGATCTTCACTCTTGCCATCATCTGTTTGACCACTTTCAATTTGCCTTGATTCATGGACTTAACATTCCAGCTTCCTATCAATATTGCTCTTTACAGCATCGGACCTTGCTTCTATCACCAGTCCTTTCCACAATTGGGTGTTGCTTCTGCTTTGGCTCCATCCCTTCATCTTTCTGGAGTTACTTCTCCACTGATCTCCAGTAGCATATTGGGCACCTGATGACCTGGGGAGTTCATCTTTCAGTGTCCTATTTTTTTTGCCTTTTCATATTACTCATGGTGTTCTCGAGGCAAGAATACTGATGTGGTTTGCCATTGCCTTCTCCGGTTCCTCTGTTTAACGTAGGGTTATTTATTTATTTATTTTTTCTGTATCATTACCAAAAAAAGTAAATTCTTCCTAATCCTGGGTGCATAAATAGTCATAAAAATAAGTAAACTTCCTCTGTATTTCTTCAACGGTGTTCTGGATACATTTATATTCTTATAACAACCTGTGAGGTGGATTATTTTTCTCACTTGATATTAGAAGAAATAAGAACATAAGGTTGCAAGAAATGCACCCCAGATCAAGAAGCTGCAAGTGGGAAAAGGCAAGATTCTAATCTGGTGTTTCTGATTAGCAAACTAATTTGCTTAGTCCTGGGATTGTCATTTTCAACATTTTGCAGAAAAATGAGGTGTATTCTTTCTTTTACAATTAAAAATAAATTTTAAGATTTAATTCTGTAAAATTGCTATTGTTTTTGAAAAGTGTTAAAACATAGTATATATATATAAATTCATGTCAATGGACATGAGTCTGAGCAAGCTCCAGGAGACGGTGAAGAACAGGGAAGCCTGGCATGCTGCAGTCCTTGGGATTGCAAAGAGTCAGACGTGACTGAGCAGCTGCACAACAGTATACATAAAGTAACAATATTTACTAAGCATCAACACTATTGAAGAACCTACTTAGATGATATTAATGGTATTTGAGGGTATTCAGAACTAATCCCATCTTCAAATTTACCTACTCTTAGGATCAGGAATATCCTTTTAATATGAAAGTTGCGACACATTCAGAAAGAAGTTATTCAGATAATTCAATATCAAATCAATAGTAGATAAATCGTTCTATATGTTTATATATTTCCTTCTAGCCTAAAGAGTCAATGAAATTTCACAGAAAACCTGGAACTTGAATTTATAATAAATTGATGTAGAAAACCATGAAAAATGATCATCCTTGGATGGTCTATTCCATAAGTAAGCAGGCAGAAAATCTGGTGGAAACACCTCCAAATGGGCCTTTCCACTCTTGACAAGTCTTTCTCTGGAAATGTAAATAACAGATGAAGACATTTTCAAATCCATGTGTGGATATTTAATAAGGTTCCAATACAGGTTCAAGGACTTTGTCTTATAGCTATTCTTTTCTCTTCCAGGAACTAATTATATGCTTTGATGGAAAGGCTTTTTCTTAGAAACAGATATTCTGAAGAGACATGCTTGAGAAACACTCATTCTTGAGTGGGGAATTGTATTCCCTGCACTTGCAGCTAAAATATGTGAATCCCCTTATAGGAGCCTGGGTTTCTAAGGACAAACGCCATGTGAATGACAAGAAGAGCATCATTCCAGCCTTTGGACCTGCGATGTAGTTAATTTGTGCACTCATGTCAGAGAGAGAACTTCTTTCTTGTTATCAGAATCAAAGTTCCTGGATACCTAGTACTGTTTTCTTGAGAGATAGAGCAGTGAGGGCCTAAAACTAATGACAGCCATTTGAAAGTATTTGCATACAAAACTCATTTTTCACAATCCTTAGAAGGCTATAAATATAGAGAGAAACTCTTAAAAGTTTCCAGTAAGTTATGTCTGGGACAGTTGTGGCAGTCATTATGGAATACTAAGTGACATTACACATGTGGATAGATACATAAAACACAGGAAATTAGTTCTGATTTCAAAGTGAATTATTTGACATCTTTGTCACTTGGTATCATTTTGGTCCTTCTAGGAAGTATGTAGTGATCAACTTTTGAGGTTTTAGTTTGCTTTCTTGATAACTACTGAAGCCGATAATTTTTAATGTTATTATATTATAGGCAATTTCTATACCTTTTTTGGAATTTTTTTTTTAAGATCTCTGTGCAATTTAAAATAGGAGTTCTGGGTTTCTCATCAGTAAATTGTAGGTGATGTATATATATATATATATATATATATATATGTATATGTATATGTATATGTATATAGATTTTCTAGATATAGTTCTTCTTTCATATATGTGTATTCCTATATAAAATAAATTTACATATACAGTTATACACATAAATTTATATATAATGTAAAATTTTGTACATGTCAATATAGATACAATTTTTTCCTACTCTGTGGATAGCTTTTTTACTTTTAAAATGTATGATCTCTAATGATCAGGTTTAAAATATTGACAATGTTCAACTTTTTAGTTTCTTTATGGCTCTTGATGGTATTTTTCCTACAGATTTTCTATAGATTTAGCTTTGACATCTTGATCTCTGACTCATTTTGAGCTAATTTTTGTCTATAGCATGAGGTAGTGGTTGAGGTTCTTTTTTTTCATACAAGGGTATCCAATTGATGTGGTGTAATTTGTTGAAAAATATATTATTTCTGCCTTAGTTACTTTGATATCTTGGTAAAACAATTCATCTATTTAAGTCAATTTCTGAACTTTTTATTATGTTTCAATGTTTTTTTTTGTTTATTTTTATATCAATATTTCACAACCTTGCTTTCATTCATTTAGCTGTTTTTTCATATTTTTAGTTTATATTAAAATACAGTTAATTAACAATAATGTGTTAGTTGCATGTACACAGCAAAGCGATTCCATTATACACACACAATTATCTTTTGCTTTTTAAATTATTATCCCAGTTAGATTATTATAGACTATTAACCAGAGATCGCTGTGCTATACAATAGTTTTTTTTTTCTTTTTTTTAAAATGTATGTGTTTATTTATTTTGCTTTGCAATATTATATTGCTTTTGCCATACATTGACTTGAATCCTCCATGGGTATGCATGTGTTCCCCATCCTGAACCCCCTCCCACCTCCCTCCCCATCCCATCCCTCTGGGTCATCCCAGGGTACCAGCCCTGAGCACCCTGTCTCATGCATCAAAGTAGGTTCTTGATTATCTATTTTAAATATAGCAGCTTGTACATGTCAATCCCAAACTCACAGTCTATCCCTCCCCTCTCCCCCTTTTCCCCTGGTTATCATGATTGTGTCCTCTAAGTCTCCAAGTGTTCCTGTTTTATAAATAAGTCTGTTTATATCTTTTATTTTAAGATTCTGGCATATAAGCCATATCATATGATATTTGTTTTTCTCTGTATGACTTATTTCACTTAGTATGATAATCTCAGGTTCAACCTGTTGCTGTAATTGGTATATTTCCTTATTTTTAATTGCTGGGTAATATTCCATTGTATATATATACTGCATCTTGCTTCTCCATTCTCTGTTATGACATTTAAGTTCCTTCCAAGTCTTGGCTATTGTAAACAGCACTGCAATGAACATCAGGCTGCATGTAACCTTGTGAACCATGCGTTTCTCCTGATATATATCCAGGATCCATATGCTGGGTCACATAGTAGGTATACTGAGTTTTTTAAGGAACCTCTACATTGTTCTCCTTAGGTATTGTGTCATTTTACATTCACACCAGCAATGTAGGAGAGTTCCATTTTTCCATACCTTCTTCAGCATTTATCATTTGTAGATATTTTTAATGATGGCCATTCTGAAAACTGTGAGGTGATATCTTACTGTAGCTTTAATTTGCATTTCTCTAATACTTAGCAATATTGAACATCTTTAATATGCCTCTTGTTCATTTGTAGGTCATCTTTTAAGTACATAAAATAGGATTACTTTCCTTTCCTAAAACTGGCTTGTGTGCTACCTATTCATCCCATTACTTCTCCTTTGGAACTTCCAGAAACCACTATACTTTTTTTTCTGATTCTAGTTTTTCCTTTTCAAGAAAGGAAATTCATAATTCATATATGTGTACATACATCATTCTTTCTCAAGCATAAATATCTTCTGACTTATCTCATTCAGTGCTCAAATATATTAATATTTTAAATTCACTAACATCAACTGTCTACACTCCATCTCCAGCCCCACATAAATCTATTTAATTTGTAACATCTATACTATATTTATAATAGCCCACTATTATTTTTTCAATATCATGATTGGTATGATTCAAGAGAAAGCTTGACATTGTCCCCAAATTAGCTTTCCATCTGAGAAGGAAGAATCTGGTTAAACATAAGGTAAGAACTTGGAGTGAACAATAAATAATTGAAACAAAAATGCTAGATTATATACTGTCTCTTACTACATGAAGCTTCTGCATTTATTTGAATCTAGTATTAATCAGGAAAAAAAAGAGATTGAAGGTCAACGAATAGATATGATGAAACAGAAACTTTTAATAAAATGCTGAGAAAACAAAAATATTACTAAGTTGTGTATATAAGAATATGGGGCAAGGTTACATAGGAGCAAAACAGTGGACAGCAAGGTGAAGAGGGGTGGGGAACACATTAGGTGAAAACCACATAGATATTAATATCAGGCGAGTGAGAGACATAGAGACACAGCTTCATAGCTACTGGGCTTTAAAGTCTGCTTATACCTAGCGTCCTCTCTTCCTCTACATAAGATTGATTCAACACTAACAAGTATATGTGTGCCTACTGCTTTTCAATCTTAAGGGCAGTGATTGTCACAGCCGAAGATAGAATTATACTAACTTCACAATGAGAAGAGAATGGTCTCTATGGACTTCTTCTAGGTCAGTTCAAACAGTGAATACATTTTGAAATTTCTATTCATCTTCTGTCATCTGAAATTAACTTCTTGCTCCATAGCGTCCTCATGGCCTTTTTCACTTCTGCATTCCTCAGGGTATAAATCAGAGGGTTGAACAAAGGTGTTCCAATTGTATAAAGCACAGCTATCATCTTATCTGTGGAGAAGGTTGTGGCAGGGCGTGTGTATATAAATATGCAAGGGCCAAAGAAAAAGATGGCCACCATAATATGGGAGATGCAGGTGGAGAGGGCTTTTTTACTCCCCTCAGCACTGGTTTCTCAGAGAATGCAAGATGATAGCATAGGAGAACATCAGCACGATGAAATTCACTGTACAGATGGCCCCACTGTTGAGCACCAAGCGTAGGCTGGTCACATAGGTGTCTGTACAGGCAAGTTGTAACAAAGGCTGCAAATCACAAAAGTAGTGGTCAATTCCACTGGGACCACAGAAAGGCAGACCCAAGACTAGAAAAATCTGAGCCGATGAATGCACACAGGACCCCAACCAGGCCAGGAACATTAGCACACCACAGACTCGATGACTCATGAT
The DNA here is from genome assembly GCF_963930625.1 of Muntiacus reevesi. Classification (NCBI taxonomy): domain Eukaryota; kingdom Metazoa; phylum Chordata; class Mammalia; order Artiodactyla; family Cervidae; genus Muntiacus; species Muntiacus reevesi. The sequence goes on from NC_089264.1 coordinate 667,459, forward strand.
GGTCGTGTAGTGCAAGAGTTTGCAGATGGCCACGTAGTGGTCAACAGTCATGAGAATAAGGATGAAGATCTCCAGGCAGAAAAGGAAATGGAATGCAAAGACTTGGATCATGCACTCACTGAAAGAGATAGTGGTCTTCTTCAAAAGAGTGTCAGCAATCATTCTAGGAGCTTCTATGGAGATAGAGAAGCAGGCATCAGATAAAGATGGGTAGAAAAGGAAGAGTACATTGAACTCCCAAGTGCCCAGCTGGTCTTGACGGTAACAATAATCAGCAAGTTATCCAGCAATGTCCCCAAATAGAAAATCAAGAAAATGACAAACACTATTTTCTTCCTAACAGGATCTTGTGTCAACCCAAGCAGAATAAACTCAGTCATATTACTTTTCAACTGCATGATTTCATGAAAGAGGAGAAAATATGACTGTGAAATGATTAATCTGCAAAAAATAAGGAAATAATTCATAGGATGTTACATGATGTTATGGAATATTGCTTTTGGGGGCCATTGTACCTGTGATAACTCATGCTAACACTTTGTGTGATAATTTTTAATGACCACTAATACAAAGGTTTACTATGAGTTTTAAACAAGCTTCTGAAAGTATTAATTTCCTATAAGTATTTTTTTGAAAGCTTGCTAAATTTGATATCATTATTGATTAAATTTTCAAATGTTCTGAATGCATGGTTAAGAGATAAGTCTTTGTTATTTCTTTCATTTGTTTGTCACATTCAAAAATTTTATGGCACATGTGTTTCATGGTCTATCACTTGGGATTTAGGATATACATGACTGCCTTTGGAGGTTCATGATATAAATATAAAGTCACACTACACCTTTAACTTTGTTAAAACCATCATACATAAACACTTATGTATCACATAATTGCTATACACAGAGATATCTAATCATATACATATATATATATATATATTTTAATATGTTCCACCTCTTCCTTGCACTCTTGTTCCAGTTATTACAGCTTGAGCAATGAAACAAGAAACATGCCCTTTAAATAATCTGCTGTTATCATCTAGAATGTGATATTCTGTATTAGACAAATACTAATGATCAGAAATAAATGTTATTTCATATGCCATTATCTCAAATATCTCAGTTTATCTTTTTTCCAGCTTCTGAAAAGCACTGTTTAGAATACTCAGAAATCCCGAAGTTACAGTGCTAAATGGAGGATGGTGGGTTATTACTCAAAAGTTAGTATGTTTTTCTTAAACATCTTAGATCTGGAGTGATTTAGGGAGATGATTTTGTGTCATCAAGTGGTTAGGATAGGATCCGACCATGGTTTTATTCCCAGGAGAGTCTGGATTGTTCAAGTATCTGAAAATCTGCAAGCCTCAGAAAAAAAAACAAAGCAGGAGAAGGCCCAAGATGTACTTTTAAAAAGAAGCAATGCCAATTTTCAATAGATATTATCTTCACTTCTACTCTTCAAATGGGTGTCACAGATTTAAAATGACTAGATTTGTCAAAAACAAACAGATAATCTTTTGATGTGTGGGCTAGGAGAGAAGAGCTGAAAGAAAAGCAGGCAGGCAAAGCTGAAAAATAGATAAGGGTGAAACTATCTATTTAGCATTAGGCAGATTCATCTGTGCTCAAAGAGTTGTCTTATGGCAGAGACCACAGGGAGAAGCATTGCTTAATTTAAGGAGGCTCTTTGTCCACTTTCCCCTGATTCAGCAGTCCTACTGAACATCTAAAGATGTTCATCTTTAGAGGAAATTCTACACTCATTTTATTTCTTTGCAGAACTTACCATTCTTTGTGGAAAGTTTAACAGATTGTCCCAAGATTATTTATCACTCAATAGTCCAAGTAAAAGAGTATATAATCTACCCTCGTTGAGCCCCTCACTCTGTCCCCATGATTTCTGATTATCCAACACACAGGAGCCTTAGAAAACAGCCTGCTTGTGAATCAAAAAGTGGCCCAAAAGTGCTCATTATTCATGCTATATATATATATATATATATATATATATATATATATACATATATTGATAAATTAATATTCATTTTCTGTTCAAATCTTATTAGACATAAAACTGGTGCCTGGTGGATGAATAAGGGTAAATAAGACCAAATGTGGAAGAACACTGACAGGTACAAATATTGATGTAAAGGAAATATTTCTACCCAGTATTTTTCAGGAGTGCTTGTCCCACATAAGTGACACATTATATTTCACCTTAATTATAGTTTTCAGGCTCTTCATTGCCATGTTTCCTCCAAAAGTTTTCTGAGAAATAGGTATTCAGCTTTTCAAATTAAACCTTTCAAATGTGGAACTTTCCAGTTATAAACCTATGATGTTATTTTGGGAGAATATAAGGAATGATGATTCTATATTGTGATATACAATATTCTGTGCAAAGTTGTCACATGGAGATGGAAAAGTTGCCGTTCTCCCAAGGCTATGTGAAGGTCACTGTTTCCATGAACCTTATGTCTGATTTCTTACAGAATCTCTTAAAACTTTCTAGTACGTCTAGCTCCTAGTAAAGATGAATCTTGTCACACTACCTTATATCAACATTATGTACAAACTTTCTTACACTCTGCTATCTCTAGAATTTGTAATAAAAACAATAACACATGAAATACATTCCTCTGTTATTTCATTATAATAATGAGTTTTAACATGTGAAGATTTACTGAATTCATAACATCATTTTCCCTCAATATTTGTGTTCATTTTACTTATTTCTTATACTAACAGTAAATCTTAAAAAAAATCTTCTATTTCTTTCTGAGTTATGTGGTAAAATGTGTATTCAAAATAAATATGGAAGTATATTAGAAAATTATGATGGCTAATTTTGTATTGATGCCTCTCTGCGTAAAAAATAAAAAAATGTTTTTCACTTACCTGTTAGAAGACACTAAATAAGTGTCAATTCTGACCATCTTTTTGATAGCAACCTTTTCAGAGAGCAGTGGAAAAAAATGCTCTTATCTGAATTCCAGGCAGAACATTTTAAGAAATAGTGACATAAAAAAAAAAAAGAAGAAAGAAAGAAAGAATGACATAAGTTATTGGCATTATAGAGAGTGTTTTCCCTAAAGGTATCCCCAGTATGCTAGTCAGAAACATCTCATGTGTAATAAGCAGCTTTCATTTGTCTATTTAGCTTATTAGGAAAACAAGTCAATTTTTCTCAATTTCATTAATCACATTAGAAACAAGGATTTGGAACTCTTAGGTGCTTCACACTGGACAACATTAACAGGGAAAAAGACAAATGAAACAAATGAATGGTAGAGAGAGCAGGTTTAAAAAAATGAATAAAAATAGTTTTCATTAAAAAGAAAGTAGGTCATCCAGAAAAAACTCTGCTACCAAGTAGAACCTAAATTGTCCCTCCTGGTGTTAGAAACTTAGCAGAACAGAAAAGTGTGGTGTAATATAGTCAATGAGACGAGGCAGTTAGATAGCATCACAGTCTCAATGGACCTGAATTTGAGCAAACTCTGGGAGATAATGGACAAGAAAGCATGGTGTGTGGCAGTCAATGGGGTTTCAAAGAGTCTGATGTGATTGACTGAACAGCAACAGTACAGTCAAAGTATTAAATGAAAAAAAAAATTCCAAGCAAGAATTTGATACATAAAGCCATGTCTTTTTAAAAAAAGAGGATATAATTTACATTACTTTAAAGATTAACAACTTTGAGCATCTTCATAAGTGCCTCTTGACCAACTGCATGCCTTCTTTGGAGAAAGTTCTACTAGGTCTTCTTTCAATTTGAATCTTTTTTTTTTTTTTAATTGTGTAAGCTATGTATGTATTTTGGCTATTAGCTCCTTATCAAACATATTATTGGCAAATATTTTCTCCTGTTCAGGTGATCTTTTCATCTTGTTAATAGCTTCCATTGCTGTGAAAATAATTTTAATTATGATCTATTTGTTTTTGTTTTCTTTGCTTTAGGAACCAGAATAAATCTGATTTAAAAATATAGCTGTGATTTATGTCATAAGTGTTCTGTTTATACTTCCTTTTAGGAGTTTTATGGTTTTCAGTCTTATATTCAGGTCTTTAATCCATTTTGAGTATACCTTTAAAAGTAAATGAAATTAGAAAATGCTTTAATTTCATTCTTTTGCATGTAGCTTTTTAATTCTTTTAGCATCATTTAATGAAGAGGATGTCTTCTCCACTGCATATTCTTGAGACTTTTAAGATCACAGATTAATGAACCAGAGTGTGGCCTTATTTCTTGGTTCCCTGTTTTGTTACATTGACCTCTGTGTCTGCCATCATTCCTTGTTTTGATTACTGTAGCTTTGAAATAGTCTGAAATCTTGAAAGTTGATACTTTCAGCTCTGTTATTTCTCAAGATTGTTTTGGCAAATTAAACCACAGTGAAGTATTATCTCACACATCTTGAAATGGTTATCATTAAAAAGAACACAGACAAAAATCATAGGCAAGGATGTGGAGAAGAGGGAACCCTTGTACACTGATGGGAAGTTAAATTGGTGCTGTCACTATGGAAAACAGCTCAGAAGGGGATAGCGGTAAAGAATCCACCTGCCAATGCGGTAGACACAGGAGTATGGGTTCTGATCCCTGGGTCAGGAATATCTCCTGGAGGAGGAAATGGCAACCCACGCCAGTGTTCTTGCCTGGAAAATTCCATGGACAGAGGAACCTGGTGGGTGTCCATGGGGATGCAGAGAGTCAAATAAGACTGACTATGCTCACACATACATGGCTCAGAAATTGCACTCTAATTACATGTCCAAAAAAGATGAGAACACTAATTAAAATAGGTATAGTCTCTTCAATTTTCATAGCAGCTATATATATATATATATATATATATATATATAATGGAACATTGCTCAGTCATGAAGATAATGAAATATTGCCGTTTGCAACAACATGGATGGACTTGAAGGATACCACACTAAGTGAAATAAGTCAGACAGAGAAAGAGAAACAGTATGATAGCACCTATATGCAAAAACTAAAAAATAAACTAATTACTGAATATAACAGAAAAAGAAATAGACTTACAGATACAGATAAAGTGGTTACCAGTAGAGAGAGGGAAAAAATGGGGGCAAGATAGGGCAGGGGATGAAGAGTTACCAACAACAGTATTAAAAAAACAAAACTACAAGAATATTTAATAATATACAGAATATTTAATAATATACAGGGAGTATGGTCAATATTCTATAATAGCTATAGAGTATAATATTTAAAAATTTTAAGTCACTCTGTTGTACAGTGTAAACAATAATATTGTACATCAACTATACTTCAATGTATATATTTTTAATGATGAGGATATAAAGACATTTCCACACAATCATAGATTGAGGGCATTTATTACTCACCACCACACCTGCTTTGAGCTTCCCTGGTGGCTCAGTGGTGAAAAATCTGCCTGCAGTGTGGGAGACCAGAGTTTGATCCCTGGGTCAGGAAGATCCCCTGGAGAAGGAAATGGCTCCTCACTCCAGTATTCTTGCCTGGAGAATTTCATGGACAGAGGAGCCTAGCCAGCTTACAGTCCATGGGGTCACAAAGAATCAGATACCACTGAGTGAACAACATTTTAACTTTTCACATCTGCCTTATAACAAATACTACAGCAGTTTCTTCTAGTTAAAAGGACAATAGACAGCAATGTGAATACATAGGGAACACTAAAACTTGTTTTATATGGTTACATATCAAGACAGATACAGAATACTACTGTAATGGTGCTATGAAAAGCCCTTCGTTTTAGTGTAAAAGTTGAAAGATGCACATAATTCTACACTAAAATGAATAATCAACAAGGATCTTCTCTATTTCAAAGGGAACTCTGCTCAATATTCCATAATAGCCTAAATGGGAAAAGGATTTGATAAAGGGTACATGCTTATGTGTAACTGAGAAATTTTGTGGTATACCTGAAACTAGCAACACTGTTAAACAACTATGCTCCAATATAAAATAACAAGTTTAAAAAAAAAATAGTGTACTACAAAAAAGTGACCATTTTCATATGCTCAAAAAAAAAAAAAAAAGAAAGAAAGAAAGAAAGAAAAAGGAATTTAACCGTGTTTCAAGGTTTTTACATTGAAAACTATGAAACATTTTTAAGAAAGTTAAAGATTTATAAACAGAAAGATATCCCATATTTATGGGTTAAAAGATTCCCTGGTAGCTCAGTAATAAAGAATCTGTCTGCCAATACAGGTGCAGGTTCAATCCCCGAGACAGGAAGATTCCCTGGAAGAGAAAATGGCAGCCCACTCCAGTATTCTTGCTTGGGAAATTCATGGAGAGAGGAGCCAAGAGGGCTACAGTCCATGGGGGTCACAAAAGAGCCAGACATTACTTAGAAACTACAGAATTAAAATAACAACACTGCCCAGAATGACCTGCAGATTCAAAGCAATTCCTGTCAAGATACTAATAACTTTTTTTTTTTTTTTTGCAAAAAAAAGAATGAACCTAAAATTCGTATAGCTCTGTAAAGAACGCCAAAGAGCCAGTCTTGACAAATTAAGAACACATTTGGAAAACTTATATTTCTAAACTGAACTTACCAAAAGCTACAATAAAAGAACAATAAAAGTGTACTAAAATAAGACAAACATAGATTAAAAAATATAAAGTCCAGAAGTAAACTTATACATATTTTTGTCAGTTGTGTTTTCACAAGTTTGCCAGTACCATTCCATAGGACTTGAATAATCTCTTCCACAAGTGATATCAGTAAATAGTTGCTTGTTTTTGTTCAATTGCTCAGTCATATCAGACTCTTTGTGACCCCATGGACTGCAGCATGCCAGCCTTCCCTGAAACTGGAGATGATCCATCCTCTGTTTCTTACATGGTTACATGTTTTTCTGTATTATATCCAAAAATGTCAATTCTTCTTAATCCTGGGTGCATAAATAGGCATAAAGATAGGTGAAGGTCTTGTGTGTATCCACAGCAGTGTGCTGTTTCCTGAATGTTTCTTCAATCAGTTATCATAACAGCCTGTGAGGTGAATTACTCTTCTCACTTGATATTAGAAGAAATAAGAATGTAAATTGATAAGAAATGCATTTCAGATTAAAAAGTTGCAAGTAGGAAACAGCAAAATTCTAATCTAATTTTTCTGATCCCCAAACTAATATGCTCAACCACTGGGATCATCATTTCAACATTTTTCAGAAGAGTCTGTAGGGCCACGATTCATAGGGAAATTGTAGATGGAAGAAAAGCGTATGAAGAGAAAGTTAAAACGGACCTCCAGTGAAAGCAGTTTGTGCATGCTTAGTGGCTCAGTCATGTCTGACTCTCTGCAACTCCATGCTCTGTATCCTGCCAGGCTCCTCTGTCCATGGAATTTTCTCAGCAAGAGTACTGGAGCGGGTTGCCATTTCCTTCTCCAGGAAGCAGTACCACAAATTTCTTAATATTTGGGAATTCTGGTAAATTATACTGTGTGTGAATGTCTCAGAGTCTGTTCATAGGTTGATGATATTGTTTTATATATTTATAACTGTCTCTGAAGTAATAGTAAAATAAATATGACCATTTCAGTCCTATTAAAAGAAATTTACTAATTCAACTCTATTATAATAATGACATAGAGCTTGAATTAAAAATTTGAAACAGAAAAAAAAGATAATCTAAACTAATCTCAGCTCTGCCCTTTTAAGCTGCCTGATTTGGGGTAGGGACCTGCTCTACAGTTCCACTTCCCAATGTGTAAAATAAGCATAAAAATGATAGTAGTAACCATTGAGAGAGTCAATTCCTAGGTAGGTTGATTAGAAGTCCGGGATCTCCAAGGAGAAAGGGGTCTTGGGCTATTGAAGAGGAGAAATGGGTCTGGGGTCCTCAAGGAGGAAAAAAACATACTTCTTTTTTTTTCCCCCCTAAATGTCTTCAGTTCAATTCAGTCACTCAGTCATGTCTGACTCTTTGTGACCCCATGGACTGCAACACAACAGGCCTCCCTATCCATCACCAACTCCTGGAGTTTATCCAGATTCATGTCCATTGAGTTGGTGATGCCATCCAATCATCTCAACCTCTGTCGTCCCCTTCTCATCCAACCTTCAATCTTTCCCAGCATACAGGTCTTATTCAATGAGCCAGTTCATGAACCAGTTCACGTCAGGTGGTGAAGCCATATTATTGGAGTTTCAACTTCAACATCAGTCCTTCCAATGAACACTCAGGACCGATCTCCTTTAGGATGGACTGGTTGGATCTCCTTGCAGTCCAAGGGACTCTCAAGAGTCTTCTCCAACACCACAGTTCAAAAGCATCAATTCTTCGGTGCTCAGCTTTCCTTATACATACATACATGACTACTGGAAAAAACATAGCTTTGACTAGACAGAACTTTGTTGACGAAGTGATGTCTCTACTTTTTAATATGCTATCCAGGTTGGTCATAACTTTTCTCCCAAGGAGGAAGTGTCTTTTAATTTCATGGCTGTGGTCACCATCTGCAGTAGTTTGGAGCCCAAGAAAATAGTCTGTCACTGTTTCAATTATTTCCCATTCTATTTGCCATGAAGTGGTGGGACCGAATTCCATGATCTTCGTCTTCTGGATGTTGAGTTTTAAGGCAACTTTTTCACTCTCCTCTTTTCACTTTCACCAAGAGTCTGTTTAGTTCTTCTTCACTTTCTGCCATAAGTGTGATATCATCTACATATATGAGGTTATTGTTATTTCTCCCAGCAACCTTGATTCCAGCTGGTGCTTCATCCAGCCCAGTGTTTCTAATGATGTACTCTGCATATAAGTTAAATAAAGAGAGCACCAATATACAGCTTTGACGTACTCCTTTCCCGATTTGGAACCAGTCTGTTGTTCCATATGCAGTTATAACAATTGCTTCCTGATCTGCATACAGATTTCTCAGGAGGCAGGTCAGGTGGTTTGGCATTTCCATTTCTTTCAGAATTTTCCACAGTTTATTGTGATCCGCACAGTCAAAGGCTTTGGCATTGTCAATAAAGCAGAAGCATGTGTTTTTCTGGAACTCTTTCACTTTCTTGATGATCCAAAGGATGTTGCCAATTTGATCTCTGGTTCCTCTGCCTTTTCTAAAACCAGCTTGACCATCTGGAAGTTCATGGTTCATAAACTGTTAAAGCCTGCCTTGGATAATTTTAAGCATTACTTTCCTATTGTGTGAGATGAGTGCAATTGTATGGTAGTTTGAGCATTCTTTGGCATTGCCTTTCATTGGGATTGGAATGAAAACTGACATTTTCCAGTCCCGTGGCTACTGCTGAGTTTCCCAAATTTCCTGGCATATTGAGTACAGCACTTTTACAGCATCATTTTCAGGATTTGAAATAACTCAACTGGAATTCCATCATCTCCACTAGCTTTGTTCATGGTGATGCTTCCTAAGTCCCATTTACTTCACATTCCAGGATGTCTGGCTCTAACTGAGTGATAACACAATTGTGATTATCTGGGTCATTAACATCTTTTTGGTATTGTTCTTCTGCATATTCTTGCCACCTCTTCTTAATATCTTCTGCTTCTATTAAGTTCATACCATTTCTGTCCTCTATTGAATCCATCTTTGCATGAAATATTCCCTTGGATTCCCTAATTTTCTTTAAGAGATCTCTAGCCTTTCCCATTCTATTGTTTTCCTCTATATATTTGCTTTGATTACTGAGGAAGGCTTTCTTTTCTCTCCTTGCTCTTCTTTGGAACTCTTCATTCAAATGGGTGTATATTTCCTTTTCTCATTTGCCTTTCATTTCTCTTCTTTTCAAAGCTATTTGTAAGGCCTCTTCAGAAAACCATTGTACCTTTTTCCATTTCTTTTGCTTGGGGATGTTCTTGATCACTGCCTCCTGTACAATGTCAGGAGCATCTGTCCATAGTTCTTCAGGTACTCTGTCTGTCAGATCTAATCTCTTGAATCTATTTGTCACTCCCACTGTATAATTGTAAGGGATTTGATTTAGAGATATATCTTAGTTAGTATAACAATAAATCTTGCTGGAAGATATGTTTCTGCTTAAAAAGAACTTTCTGTATATTATGGGAGTGGGTCTGGAAAGATATTTCTATTGTTAGTTCTAATCCTTTCATTTTAAAATGTAAATTGTGGGAGTGGATCTAGTAATATCTTTACAGCCTTGAGACATTATTTTGATTTATTGTAATAACCAACTGACAAAGTGTACAATTCCATTTTCTAAGACTAGTAAGGGGTGCAATGAAACTAAATCATGCTGTGTAGGGCCGCCCAAGATAGATGGGTCATGGTGGAGAGGTCTGACAGAATCTGGTCCACTGGGAAAGGGAATGGAAAGCCACTTCAGTTATCCTTGCTTTGAGAACCCCATGAACAGTATGAAAAGGCAAAATGATAGGATACTGAAAGAGGAACTCCCCAGGTCGGTAGGTGTCCAGTATGCTACTGGAGACCAGTGGAGAAATAAATACAGAAAGAATGAAGGGATGGAGCCAAAGCAAAATCAATATGCAGTTGTGGATGTGACTGGTGATAGAAGCAACGTCCGATGCTATAAAGGCCAATATTGCATAGGAACCTGGAATGTTAGGTCCATGAATCAAGGCAAATTGGAAGTGGTCAAAAAGAAGATGACAAGAGTGAATGTCGACATTCTAGGAATCAGCGAACTAAAATGGATAGGAATGGGTGAATTTAACTCAGATGACCATTATGTCTACTATTGTGGGCAGGGATCCCTTAGAAGAAATGGAGTAGCCATCATGGTCAACAAGAGTCTGAATTGCAGTACTTGGATGCAACCTCAAAAATGACAGAATGATCTCTGTTCGTTTCCAAGGCAAAGCATTCAATATCATGGTAATCCAAGTCTATGCACCAACCAGTAACTCTGAAGAAGCTGAAGTTGGATGGTTTATGAAGATCTACAAGACCTTTTAGAATTAAAACCCACAAAAGATGTCCTTTTCATTATAGGGGACTGGAATGCAAAAGTAAGAAGTCAAGAAATACCTAAAGTAGCAGGTAAATTTGGCCTTGTAGTACGGAATGAAGCAGAGCAAAGGCTAATAGAGTTTTGCCAAGATAACTTACTGGTCCTAGCAAACACCCTCTTACAGCAACACAAGAGAAAACTCTACACATGGACATTACCAGATGGTTAACACCGAAATCAGATTGATTGTATTCTTTGCAGCCAAAGACGGAGAAGTTCTATACAGTCAGCAAAAACAAGACTGGGAGCTGACTGTAGCTCAGATCATGAACTCCTTATTGCCAACTTTAGACTTAAATTGAAGAAATTAGGGAAAACCACTAGACCATTCAGGTATGACCTAATCAAATCCCTATGACTATACAGTGAAAGTGAGAATTAGATTTAAGGGACTAGATCTGATAGACAGAGAGCCTGATGAACTATGGACGGAGGTTCATGACATCGTACAGGAGACAGGGATCAAGACCATCCCCATGGAAAAGAAATGCAAAAAGATAAAATGGTTGTCTGAGGAGGCCTTACAAATAGCTGTGAAAAAAATAGAAGTGAAAGCAAAGGAGAAAATGAAAGATATTCCCATTTGAATGTAAAATTAAAAGAATAGCAAGGAGAGATAAGAAAGCCTTCCTCAGTGATCAATGAACAGAAATAGAGGAAAACAACAAAATGGGAAAGACTAGAGATCTCTTAAAGAAAATTAGGGAATCCAAGGGAATATTTCATGCAAAGATGGGCTCAATAAAGCACAGAAGTGGTATGGACCTAACAGAAGCAGAAGATATTAAGAAGAGGTGGCAAGAATACACAGAAGAAATGTAGAAAAAAGATCTTCATGATCCAGATAACCACAATGGTGTGATCACTCACCTACAGCCAGTCATCCTGGAATGTGAAGTCAAGTGGGCCTTAGAAAGCATCACTAAGAACAAAGCCAGTGGGGGTGATGGAATTCCAGTTGAAATAATTCAAATCCTGAAAGATGATGCTGTGAAAGAGTTGCACTCAACATGCCAGCAAATTTACAAAACTCAGCAGTGGCCACAGGATTGGAAAAGGTCAATTTCATTCCAATCCCAAAGAAAGGCAATGCCAGAGAATGCTCAAACTACCACACAATTGCACTCATCTCACACGCTAATATAATAATGCTCAAAATTCTCCAAGCCAGGCTTCAGCAATATGTGAACCATGAACTTCCAGATGTTCAAGCTGGTTTTAGAAAGGGCAGAGGAACTAGAGATCTAATTGCCAATATCTGCTGGATCATTGAAAAAGCAAGAGAGTTCCAGAAAAGCATCTATGTTTGCTTTATTGGGCCGGAACCTGGTGGTCCGGAGTTGACGATGAGAGAGTGAAAGAAGGAAAGAGGCTAATATTTCCTGGGTTACATAGCCGACTTTCGCGCTCCAGGGAATCAGCCAGAAATAGGGAGAGAGAGAGAGAGAGAAAGAAAGAAAGAAAGACAGACAGACACTGGGACTCAAGTTCCGATGGAGCAAAGGTGTTTTAATCAACATGGTGTGGGCATATATACTGTCTTACAAGGTATTTATTCTCAGCAAAGGTAAAGATTAAAATTCTTACAAATTATAAGACTTACAAAACATATGTAAGGTGATCCTTATCAAACAGAGTCGTAAACAATCACTTTTACCATATGGTTCATAAAAAGGAAAAGGGTACCTATCACCGCATTGAAAAACTAACAAGGGACATAATTGGATTCCTCAGCCCTGGGAAAGGCGTGCCTCTCCTCTTAATTCCTGAATATTCAGAAATTAATAAGGGCCAGAGGATTCCTGACAGATCCAAAACAGCACACAGGACGCCTCCTGTTAAATGCTTCCTGACATTTTATTGACTATGTGAAAGCCTTTGACTGTGTGTATCATAATAAACTGTGGAAAATTCTGAAAGAAATGGGAATACCAGACCACTTGACCTGCCTCTTGAGAAACCTGTATGCAGATCGGGAAGCAACTGTTAGGACTGGACATGAAACAACAGACTGGTTCCAAATAGGGAAAGGAGTATGTCAAGGCTTTATATTGTCACCCTACTTACTTAAATTATATGCAGAGTACATCATGAGAAATGCTGGGCTGGAGGAAACACAAGTTGGAATCAAGATTGCTGGGAGAAATATCAATAACCTCTGATATGCAGATGACACCACCCTTATGGCAGAAAGTGAGGAAGAACTAAAGAACCTCTTAATGAAAATGAAAGAGGAGAGTGAAAAAGTTGGCTTAAAGCTCAGCATTCAGAAAACTAAGATCATGGTATCCAGTCCCATCACTTCATGGGAAATAGATGGAGAAACAGTGGAAACAGTGGATGACTTTATTTTTCTGGGCTCCAAAATCACTGCAGATGGTGGCTCCAGCCATGAAATCAAAAGACGCTTACTCCTTGGAAGGAAAGTAATGACCAAACTAGGTAGCATATTAAAAAGCAGAGACATTACTTTGCCAACAAAGGTCCATATAGTCAAGGCTATGGCTTTTCCAGTGGTTATGTATGGATGTGAGAGTTGGACTGTGAAGAAAGCTGAGTGTCGAAAAATTGATGCTTTTGAACTGTGGTGTTGGAGAAGACTTCAGAGTCCCTTGGACTGCAAGGAGATCCAGCCAGTCCATCCTAAAGGAGATCAGTCCTGGGGGTTCACTGGAAGAACTGATGCTGAAGCTGAAACTCCAATACTTTGGCCACTTCATGTGAAGAGTTGACTCATTGGAAAAGACCCTGATGCTGGGAGGGATTAGAGGCAGGAGGAGAAGGGGACAACAGAGGATTAGATGGCTGGATGGCATCACCGACTCGATGGACATGAGCTTTGAATAAACTCCAGGAGTTTGTGATGGACAGGGAGGCCTGGCGTTCTGCAATTCATGGGGTCTCAAAGAATCGGACATGGTGAGTGACTGAACTGAACTGAACTGAAGGTGTGCACTTTCCATCCCCTTCGGACGTCTGCATCAGAAGTTTTCTCTGTCCCTTTTCTTACTTTAATAAAATTCTGCTCCACGAAAGCTCTTGAGTGATCAAACCTGGCCCCTTGTCCTTACGCCAAATCTTCAGAGATCAGGAATCTGACACCATTCACTGTAAGCTATCACCATCTTGCAAGTTTTTAATAGAGCTTGTATAACAAAGTATCTTCCATTAACAATTAACTTTAGATAATATTATTATTATATTATTACTATTAAATAATAAGATTTTTTCTTATCTATTTTATGGATGAAATAATACTATCTACATAGGTTGTAATCATATCATGCCTATAACAGTCAATCATTAAGTGTATATTTATTAGTTATCACAAAGTTATTAGATTTAAAAGTATGTTAATTTTATTACAGTAGCTTCTGTATATTTTCATTACTTTCCCGTTATCAATGCTCTGTTACACATTATGCCAATTATTATAAATAGTCTGATTTTAGTGATCCTTTGTGTCTTCCATCTCCTTACTTAAACTCAGCACACTTCATACAGATCACTCAAGGGTCATTCCTAGAATTATATCCTCGAGTCACTCTTGATCAAATCTGTCTTCATCCTTATGCTCTCACATTCTCAAATTACCTTGCATGATTTCCAATTTCCTAAGAATAAAGGGAAAATTACTTGCCTTTACATTCATATCTTTTACAACTTTTTTCTACCTTTCACTTCAGGTTGGTTGCAGCTATATGAGAGATCTATTAATTCATTTTAGATTCTGAGCATCTCACATGATTAAATGTGCATAGACAAACCCCTGCCTGTGTGTTCAGATTTCCTCACATATCTAACTTTAAACATTATTCATTCCTGCCCTTGAGAGGATTTAAAGATCAGAAACTTGTTTTCCTATATCAAAAGAAAAACTGAAAATAACTTGGAATTCAATAGAATCAAACCATTTATCTTTTTACTACATGTAGTGTCTTAGTGAACTCACAGTTGAGCTAATAGAAAGTATTTTTTCAGGTAACATAATTAATCATAATATAAGATACATGGAGAATAGGAAAATGACTGAATTTATTCCCGTGGGGCTCACACAGAATCCTAAGATGCAGAAGATCATATCTGTTGTGTTTTTTTGTCATCTACATCATCACTGTTGTAGGAAATGTGCTCATCATGGTAGCCATCATAGTCAGTCCATTACTGAGTTCTTCCATGTACTTTTTTCCTGGCCTGTCTCTCTTTTATTGATACTTGCTATTCCTCTGTGAATATCCTTAACTGATCACAGATTAACTCCATGAAAAGGAGACCATCCTATTCAATGGATGCATGACCCAAATCTTTGGGGAACATTTCTTTGGAGGTACTGAAGTCATCCTGCTTATGGGATAACCTATGATAGCGATGTGGCCCTTTGCAAGCCCTTGCACTATACAAGTGTCATGAACTGGCAGGTGTGTGGGCCTGTAATGGAGTGACATAAGTCTGATTTTTTCTTCATGTGATCATGCAGATCTTTTTCATCTTCAAATGACCCTTCTGTGACCTTGATGTCATAGACTACTTTTTGTGTGATCTGAATCCTTTGCTCAATAATGCCTGCACTGATACTCACACTCTAGGATTCTTTGTGGTTGCCAACAATGGATTCCTCTGTCTGTTAAACTTCCTCCTCTTGATGGGCTCCTATGTGGTCATTCTGTACTCTGTAAGGAACCACAGTTTGGAGGCAAGGTGCAAGGCCCTCTCCATTTGTGTCTCCCCCATCATAGTTGTTATCATACCTCTTGTGCCCTGCACATTTGTGTACCTGAGACCATCAGTTATTTACCTATTGATAAAGCAGCTGCTGTATTCTACATTTTAATAACTTCCATGTTAAATCCCTTCATCTATACCTTGAGAAATGCCCAGATGAAAAATGCCATTAGGTATTTGTGTAATAGATAAGTGATTTCAGGTGATTAAAAAAAAAAAAAAAAAAAAGAAGCATGGAGCACAGCACTGATTCCATTGATGCAAATGTCAAAAATGTATTACTGATGCTTTCAGCAAAGAATGTCTTTGAGATAAAAGGAACATAAACATCCAGTATACATCATAGATTCTACAAGGGGAGAAGAAATGGGTGAAAGAAAAGTGAGGACAATTTGGATATCTCACACTTCATGATTCTAAAGCTTACTGTAAAGCCACAATAATCAAAAGAGTGTGGTACTGGCATAACGACAGGCATATAGAACAATAGAAAAGAGAGCCAGCAATAAAGCATTACATGAATGGTTAAATGACTTTAAAAGTATGCCAACTTCATCCAACTTCAAAAGCAATTTTTCAACATATGTACTTGGCAAAACTAGATGGCTATGTGTAAAAGAATGAAAGTAGGTCCTTAGCTTTCATCATATCACAATATACTCAACTGGATCAAAGACCTTAACATAAGAGCTAAAATAATGAAACATTTTGTAAAAATAGAGAGGAAGAGATTCAGGCCATTAGATTAGGCAATTATTTTTTTAATAACACCAAAAACAAAGGCAGAAGAAAAATAATAGTTAAATAAGACTGTATCATAATTTAAAACTTTTATTTGTCAAAGGATACAATCAGCAGAGAGGAAAGGCAACCCACAAAATGGAAGGAAACAAAGACACATCTGATAAGGAGTTCATATCCAGACTATATAAGGAATTTCTGCAAATCAATAAACTAATAATAATGCAATTAATAAATGGGCAAAGAACTTGAAATGAGCTTTTATTCCAAATCTGTATAACCATGTTCTTTACAGTATTATTCAGAAGAGTCAAATGTTTAAGCAAACCAAGTATCCATTATCTCATGAATAGATAAACAAAATGTGGTATACAGTCAATAGAATATTATTCAGTGTTAAAAAGGAGCAGTGTACTCATGGTACAACACAGATAAATTGTGAGGATGTGTTAAATAAGTCATTCATTCCTCATAAAATTTACCTTCTCTAATAGGTTTATATTTACAGGTGAAGTGAAGTGAAAGTCACTCAGCTATGTCCAGCTCTTTGCAACCCCATGGACTGTACAGTCCACAGAATTCTCCAGACCAGAATACTGGAGTGGGTAGTCATTCCCTCCTTCAGGGGAGCTTCCCAATCCAGGGACCAAACCCAAGTCTCCCACATTGCAGGCTGATTCTTTACTGTCTGACCCACTAGGGAAACCCTAGTGGTAGGGTTGTTTGTAGGTACCTTACATTCAGTTCCTCCTATTAGCAGATTTTATTATTACAGTACATATGTCACAGCTAATTAAAGACCATATCACATATTTTAACTAAAATCCACACTTTAACTAGATTCATTAGTCTTTACTGATGTCATGTTTCTCCTCCAGAATGTGATCCAAAAACAACATTATATTCACTTTTCAAGTTCTTTTCTGCTCTTCCAGACAGTGAGAATTTCTCTGACTTTTCTTGTTTTGAATGACCTAGACCTTGATAGCTTTGAAGAGGACTAGTCAGACGTTTTGTATTAAAACCCTTCATTGGGGTTTGTCTGACATTTTGCTCACAATTAGACCAAGGTTATAGGTTATTGGAGAAACACCCACAGAGAAAGTGCTATTTTCATCATACTATATCAGCAGGTAAATGCTCTCAATGTGATGTATCACTGTGCTGTGAATCCTGATCACCTGAGGTACTGTTTGTCATAATTTCCACCCACCCCTGTAAATTTACTCTTTTCCCTTATTCCATTCTGTGTTCTTTGGAAGGAAGTCACTTAAGTGTTTGAGGATAGTATAGCTACATAACCTGTTTGGAATTCTTCTGTCTATTCTCACCTAATTATTTATATAGTTATTTAATTATTTACATCTTTATAACTCACAGATATTTATATCTTGATCTTTGCATTATATCTCAGTTCAATGTTTATTTTTTTGCTGACATTTTCCTTAGCACTGGGCATTGGGGCCCTCTTATTTGGCCCCTGTGTCCCCTTGGGTTATTTTCATCAGTGTATATGAAGGGAAGGGACGCTCAAGGAAATGGCCTTCTCCAGAATTCTATGCACATCATCCACATGTAAATACTCCTACAGGGAAGGAAAAATAGATACACTTGCCCAGTCAAAATCTTATATGGGGTGGATTTCAGAATGTGTGCAGTGAATCCAGAATAAACTCTGTCTTCTAATGTGCAGGTGAGGACCTAAGTCTTCTCATGAAATCAAAGAATCCTTGGTTCCAGATAAACCGAATTTTAGGATGGCTTGTTTTATTCTCAGCTGAGTAAATGGTGTTCAAAATTTTCTTGGACTGAAAAGAGGGAAACTGAACATCCTAACCTCTGCATGAATTCTTACAGAGCTAACATGACTTTTATTGAAGAGTAACAGTATATATGATACTTGGAGAAAGAGAATCTCACTAATGACACTGTGAGTGTCTAATATATATAACACAGCTATGGTAGAATAGAAAGTTTAGAACATTTCCAGGTGTGTTTTGTATTCTAAAGTCAGATGATGGAAATAAATGTCTTGCACAGCAGCTTCTGAAGAAAATGAGCATTGCTTGGTAGGAGTACTGGAACTGAGGATGTGAGACATCAGTAAATAGAAATAATATCTGTGAGTTTCAAGATATATTCCATAGATATGATAACTTGTGGTGGAGGTAGTAGAATGCAGACTTCCATTTTCCTCAATGGCATCCAAGCATAGTGTAGTGAGAAACACTGTGAGGCTGTATGCACAGATTTCCTTAAAGTTTTATTCATTCAACAGATATTGGTCAAGCACATACTATTTTCTAGGTGCTCAAATTCAGTAGTTTATGGGTAAAAATTCTGCTCCTGGTTTTTTCATTCCAACTAGTGTCATTTTTATGCATGCAATTTTAATGTATGCATATGTACCTACATAGTTATACAGATGTAAACATGTTATGTGAATGATTCAAATGTGACTATCTGTTATCAATCTATATATATGTATAAATATATAAATATAGATGAGAAATATTTATATAATATT
The DNA here is from genome assembly GCF_963930625.1 of Muntiacus reevesi. Lineage (NCBI taxonomy): Eukaryota > Metazoa > Chordata > Mammalia > Artiodactyla > Cervidae > Muntiacus > Muntiacus reevesi. Next base: position 686,434 of record NC_089264.1, read on the forward strand.
CTTCATATACATAAACAGCAAAATTTTTTTTCATTTGATTGTTGAAGAGTCTTGACAAGAGTATACTTGGAAAACACCTAATTAGACAAGCAAACTGTTAGTTAAATATCGTGTGCTGTTGTTCAATGTGATTAAAAAGCAGTGAGTTCTGTAACTGCCTCTGTACTTGCCTGAGCATCTTACTCATGCTCTCAAGTCTGCTACTCTCTCCAAAATATCACTGTCACTCCTGCGTAAATAAGAAAGTAATCATTATGGCTTAATGATGTGCAATTGTGAATAATAGTCCATTAACTAAGATGAGGTTTCAAAACACATTAATTTTTTAGTAGAATAAATTTAATCTTTTTGAGAAGGTCCAGAGTCTTGGGCATCCAGTAGAGGCTTGTTGAACAAAAATTTTTCAACATCAGAATAAGAAATGATGTCTGACCATGATCATTGCAGTTCTGTGCTTTCTAGAATAAAACTAGTTAAAAGAAATATTTTTAATACAACACATGAAAATGATGTATTTCAAAATTATCAGAGTATATCTTAAAATTAAGCATGGTCAAGTAGCTGATGCCAGCAAAAGTTTCCTCACACAGAGAATACAAATATATACTCTTGCTGACATTCTTCTAAATATATATTATTAATATATGGGTATATGTATGTAACACATATTATCTGATTTAATTGACTTATCATTCAAGCATATAATTCTATCCTCTTACTTTTCACCTTGAAATAGACTTTAGATAGCATTACTTATGTATCTGCTTTGTTTTCAGGAATGGCTCTATCAATTGATGGTATTACTGTAAGTACCATCCTTATTCATTAAACTCCTTTCAGATGTGTTTTAAGTCCTTTTTTTATCTTTTGCTACCAAAGAAAGTGTTGCAGTGGTAGTTACTGTCCTTGTGAGTGACAGTAACTGTAGGGAATGACATCACTAGATCCATGTCTATGTGCAGTTGTAATATGATGGATGGTGAAAATTGCCTCTTAAGAGATTGTGTCCAATAACACTCCTGCAAAAATGAGGCTGACTAACACCCACAACTCATCAGCACTCTATGTCAAAAGACTTGCACCACAAAGAACACTTTATTAAAAAAATAGATGAAAATATCGTCTAAATGGACATTAAATTTGAATGTATTAACTAGTGAATACGTTTTAGGGCATTTTCTTTTCTTTTCTTTTTTTTCATTTATTTTTATTAGTTGGAGGCTAATTACTTTACAATATGTTAGTGGTTTTTGCCATACATTGACATGAATCAGCCATGGAGTTACTTGTGTTCCCCATCCCGATCCCCTCTTCCACCTCCCTCCCCATCCCATCCCTCTGGGTCTTCCCAGTGCACCAGCCCCGAGAACTTGTCTCATGCATCCAATCTGGGCTGATGACCTGTTCCACCCTTGACAGTATACTTGTTTCAATGCTATTCTATCAGAACATCCCACCCTCGCCTTCTCCCACAGAGTCCCAAAGTCTATTCTGTACATCTGTGTCTCTTTTTCTGTTTTGCATATAGGGTTATTGTTACCATCTCTTTTTTTTAATTCCATATGTATGTGTTAGTAGTATTGGTCTTTATCTTCCTGGCTTACTTCACTCTGTATAATGGGCTCCAGTTTCATCCATCTCATTAGAACTGATTCAAACGAATTCTTTTTAATGGCTGAGTAATATTTCATGGTGTCTATGTACCATAGCTTCCTCATCCATTCGTCTGCTGATGGGCATCTAGGTTGTTTCCATGTCCTGGCTATTATAAACAGTGCTGCGATGAACATTGGGGTGCACGTGTCTCTTTCAGGTCTGGTTTCCTCAGTGTGTATGTTCAGGAGTGGGATTTCTGGGTCATATGACAGTTCTATTTCCAGTTTTGTAAGAAATCTCCACACTGTTTTCCATAGTGGCTGTACTAGTTTGCATTCCCACCTACAGTGTACGAGGATTCCCTTTTCTCCATACCCTCTCCAGCATTTATTGCTTGTAGACTTTTGGATAGCAGCCATCCTGACTGGAGTGTAATGGTACCTCATTGTGGTTTTGATTTGCATTTCTCTGATAATGAGTGATGTTGAGCATCTTTTCATGTGTTTGTTAGCCATCTGTATGTCTTCTTTGGAGAAATGTCTGTTGAGTTCTTTGGCCCATTTTTGATTGGGTCATTTATTTTTCTGGAATTGGGCTGCAGGAGTTGCTTGTATATTTTTGAGATTAATCCTTTGTCTGTTGCTTCATTTGCTATTATTTTCTCCCATTCTGAAGGCTGTCTTTTCACCTTGCTTATAGTTTCCTTTGTTGTGCAAAAGCTTTTAAGTTTTATTAGGTCCCATTTGTTTATTTTTGCTTTTATTTCCCATATTCTAGGAGGTGGGTCATAGAGGATCCTGATGTGATTTATGTTGGAGAGTGTTTTGCCTACATTTTCCTCTAGGAGTTTTATAGTTTCTGGTCTTATATTAAGATCTTTAATTCATTTTGAGTTTTTTTTTTTGTGTGTGTGTATGGTGCTAGAAAGTGTTTTAGTTTCATTCTTTTACAAATGGTTGACCAGTTTTCCCAGCACCACTTATTTAGAGGTTGTCTTTTTTCCATTGTATATCCTTACCTCCTTTGTTGAAGACAAGTTGTCCACGGATATGTGGATTCATCTCTGGGCTTTCTATCCTGTTCAATTGGTCTATATTTCTGTCTTTGTGCCAGTACCATACTGTCTTGATGACTATGGCTTTGTAGTAGAGCCTGAAGTCAGGCAACTTGATTCCTCCAGCTCCAGTCTTCTTTCTCAAGATTACTTTGGCTATTCGAGATTTTTTGTATTTCCATACAAATTGTGAAATTATTTGTTCCAGTTCTGTGAAAAATACTGTTGGTAGCTTGATAGGGATTGCATTGAATCTATAGCTTGCTTTGGGTAATATAGTCATTTTGACAATACTGATTCTTCCAATCCATGAATGTGGTATATTTCTCCATCTATTTGTGTCCTCTGATTTCTTTCATCAGTGTGTTATAGTTTTCTAACTCTGAATAATATTCCATTGTCTGGATGTACTACAATTTATTTATCTCTTTATATCCTATTGAGGGACATCTTGGTTGCTTCCAATATTTGGTAATCATGAGTAAAGCTTCTATAAACATCCATGTGCAGCAAAACTGCTTTCTTTATGTGTGTGTGTGTGTGTGTGTGTGTGTGTGTGTATGTGTGTGTGTGTGTGATAATCTGTTTATAGGCCACATTTTGTCTTTTTACTAGTTTTTGTTTTGTTTTTTCCCTACCCCCTTCATTTTAACAGCTCAGTTGGTAAAGAATCTGCCTGCAATGCAGGAGACTCCGGTTTCATTCCTGGGTTGGGAAGATCCCCTGGAAAAGGGATAGGCTATGCACTCCAATATTCTTGGGTTTCCCTGTGGCTCAGCTGGTAAAGAATCCCACCCACAGTGTGGGAGACCTGGGTTCAATCTCTGGGTTGGGAAGATCCCCTGGAGAAGGGAAAGGCTACCCACTCTATCATTCTGGCATGGAGAATTCCATGGAAAAGTCCATGGTGTTACAAAGAGTTGGACACAACTGAATGATTTGCACTTTCATTTTAACAGGAGTGGGTTTTGATTCTGGATACAATGACTAGCCACTTACTTATAAATTTAGGTAAATAATTATACAACTCCTTAACTAATATTAGAAATGTATTAAAATTAGGTCATTAGGTGGAAAGCAAGTAAATTTGTTTACAGTGATCTGAATTATTGATTCTATCTTTGTATCATTATTATTTTCCATAGGGCACCAAGAGAGTTGACTCACAGGAACCACATTAAAATAGCTGCTACTATAAATACCTCTTTGCCGCACAACTTTTTCCTTAAAGCTGTGATTCCTTTGAAAACAAAGTTTGATACTAATTTTTTTTCAAATTATTTTTCATCTCTGCATTTCTTAGCATATAGATTAAGGGATTGAACATGGGGGCAATGATGGTGTAAAATAGCACAAATATCTTATCCTCAGGGAAAGTAGTGGGAGGTCTAAGATAGATAAAGATAACAGGTACAAAAAATAAGATGGCCACAGTTATATGAGGCCCACAGGGAGAGCGGGCTCTGTGTCTTTCCTCGGCTGGACGATTATCTAAAGTGAATAATATAATGCCATAAGAAGCAAACAAGATATCAAATGTAACTAAGGCAAACATTCCTGAAAAGACAATCACAAGCACACCAGTGAGGTAGGTGTCAGTACATGCAATTTTTAGCAGTGGAAAAATATCACAGAAATAGTGATCAATTTCATTAGGACCACAGAAAGGCAAGCCGATTGCCATAAAAAAAATGAGGAAAGGAATGGACGGATCCACCAGCCCAGGCAGCTAAGAGGAGAAGATCGCATCTTATTATTTTCATGATAATCACATAGTGGAGAGGCTTGCAGATGGCAACATAGTGATCAAAGCCATGGAAAAAGAATAAAGATCTCAGTACCTCCAAAGAAGTACATAACAAGGACCTGCAGCATGCAATTACCATAGGAAATAGTCTTTCTCTCTACGAGCAGATCTCCAATTATTTTGGGTGTAACGCTGGAGGTATAGCAGATGTCTATAAGGGATAAGTGGCTGAGGAAATAGTACATTGGTTGGTTAAAAAGAGGATTGTATTGAATTGAGAAGAGGATCAGAAAGTTTCCTACCAACATGACAACATAACAGAATAAGAAAAACACAAAGCAAAATATTTGTATGTTATGGCTATATGAAAGTCCTAGAAGAATGAATTCTGATATGTTTCTCTGGTTTTCCATTTGAGTTTAGTGTAGGTTTTACACAAATGACTTACATTTCTGAAAAAAAGAAAACATGCTTGGGTGAATATGAGCACAATAATAAAAAATTTACAAAAATACATTTGCATGAATAAAATCTTAATATCAATTATTGATTTAGTAAATGTTTTTAATCTCTCTTACTTTATAAATCTATTGCAAAACAATTTATAATGAAAATTATTATATAATTTACTCAATTACTTGTAAAATTTTTACATATTTGAGCATTATTTTGAAAATAGAAATATTAATTGCTATTAATAAAATATTTTACAAAACAAAGAAGGCTAATTGACCCAAGGCAAGAAAATATTTGTTTGTATATTTTTCAATTCTTGTGGCTATATACATGAAGGCAACTTTCCTTCTTTTAAAATTATCTAACCAAATTCCCTGAATTATCTGGGAAGAGCCCCAAAGAAACGCAAATTTGTTTGAAATCCCAGCTTGAACTGCTGAACATTAATTTAAATATGACATCCTAAGGTTTCTGTGATGGCTCAAGTGGTAAAGAATCTGCCTCAAAGCAGCAGACACTGGTTTGATCCCTGGGTTGGGAAGAACCCCTAGAAGAAGGAATGACAGCCACTCCAGTAATCTTGCCTGGAAAATCCCATAGACAGAGGAGCCTGGAGGGCTACAGCTCATAACGTCTCAAAGAGTTGGACACAAGTCAACATGTACACATACTCTGTGATCAAGCATAGTTAATAGATCATGGTAAATCAACGTGATTGTTGTTACATAAAAAAGGTAAAGAACTTTTGAAAAATATATGTTAAGATTTACATTATAATTTATATTTTATTTATAAATTATTATTTAAATTGCAAAAGATCTACAAATTAATTTATTTCTCATGTTTATATTTCATGTGTTAAGACAATTAAAAAATACATACTGATACTGAAGTTTGTTTTGGATATTGGTAAAGAACAATAGATATTGTGAAGTTGCTCAAGTGTTTGTTGCTAGAAACTTCATGAAAAAAAAAATATATATATATGTATACTGTTAGTAAAAGAGATGATAGGACAATTCTTGGTCCCGTTATCCCTCAGTGGCATGTGTTGCAGTAAAGAATTAATGAAATGTTTATAGATTTTCATCTTTTGTAACTAAGGGATAATCTTAAGACATTATTTAATCAGTGTAAAGTGAGTGCAAGATAGAACAAGTTCACTTCTAGATGCTATTTTAACCACTGATGAGGAATTATTTGTCCACAGTGGGTTTGCAAAACCTAGCACACCTTTAGTGTTTGACAGTCATATCCAGGCCCCCAAATGTCTATTTAAAAGAAAAAAAAAAAAAAAGAAAAGAAAGAAAGCAAACAGAGAATGAATGTTTTTTATAGGAAGTGCATGGTTTTCATATTTAAAAACTGTCAAGTCTAGGGCTTCACAAAATTATTATTAATGCTATTTATAGTCTTGATGATGATTTTAGATGGCAAATAGTTAACAAGCATTTTAAACTGCCTGTATGGCACCAATCCTATTTTAAACTATTATTCAAAACTGCAATATCACAGAGGTTAAATTTCCTCATTATTTGTTTTCACTGTTACCATAAAACCTCCAGCCTGTTTTTCTGTAACTACCAGAACAAAATATTCATCACACAGTGTTCAGCAATTGGCATTAACTCGAAAATATTTAAAAGGTTTTTTTTGGGGGGAGTTGCAGTACACTGATCTGTCTTCTACATAATTGCAATTGATACATAGATTTTTTTGTTTGTGAAGTAGAATAATTTTGATATGTCAAATAAAATCATTTATATAAAATTGATTTAAAGAAATATATAAGTAGACAAAAATAAATAAATAAGTAAATTGGAGAGAAATAACTTCATTAACCTGAATTTCTGACTTTAGAAGAGACCTAGATAGAGAGTCAAAATAATTCTTCAGAATTGAAAAGTAATACACTAAAATGAGAAAAGACAAAAAACCCTGACTCTTTTTTAATCTGAGGTTAAACAGGAGACTTGAGGTGAATGGGGAAGACGATATCACAAAGGGCAGCAATGAAAATAATGAAACTTCATTTCGGAATCTTCATCTTAGCAGAAAGCAACATGCAAATATTGGGTTAATGAACGTCCAGTGTGTCTTTCTGAGTGCTTGCACTTGTAAAAAGATACTATGTATTTAAAAGAAACACATTTAATCAATTATAGGTTAAAAGAGCATTGTATCTTCTGAGCTATTATAATATAATGAATGGCATTAACAGAGGTAAAAGGAAATGTGAAAAGTCAGGTGAGGAGAAAACATTGCCATAAAACAACATTTTGAACATGAGATAGTAAGGAAATCCATACAAAAACTGAAGACACAATGAATGAAATAAAGAATACCAGGCAACCAGTAAACAGGGGTTCAAGTAACAACAGCAAAGTATGGGAAAGTGAGGAGTGCTAAATTAACTAACCAGTGTGATCCTCAGGCTAATGGTTTAACATGTTTGAAAGTCCCATCTCATTTATCTTACCGTTAAGATACGATTACATAACTCAAAAACTTGATGAAAAATATAAAATACCCAGTGATATATATGGTTCATGATATACTTCTTAACGCTCATTTTTGTTTGAGTAAGTAGTTTAGCAGTCAAAGAAACTGTCATGCCTACATAAAAGTTCAACAAAAAGAAAAAAAAATCCCTCATAATTTTAACAAGTGCAATTATATAAGCATTAATTTTAGCAATATGGTGATGAAAAAATGTCAATTAGTTTGATGATAGGTTGGTTATTTTAAGGCAATTTTTAACACATATCAATTGTCTGATTTTCTTTGCATCATGAAAAAATTTTCCAAAATTACTTTATTTCTTCATTTGAAAATATCTTTGCTCTTCATTATGCTGTCAGCATAAGATCAGGCACTCTCATATTTAACTTACATTGTCCAGAATATATTTAAATTTTCTCTTGTTTTATTAAAACATTGCATGTTACAAACTTAGTTTTATTAATCTAGATAAAACTAATCTATGTTAAAATGGCAGATACTTTGAAATGGAGTATTACTCATATTTATGGATATTCAAGTTGAAATTGGGTCTTATCTTAATAGCAATATGGGAAAATGCATACAAGTAGGCGATGAGGCACAGTGAAATACATTGTCAACTCGAGAATGCTTTAATTCTGTTATTAAACAGAATTTTTCATTTAAATAATACATAATTAAAACTAAAATATGTTGTGACATTATTATAATAATTAAATTATTACATGTTACAAGAGAATTAATAGATTTTAGAAAGAAATTATATCAAACAAATGTAAACAGCATATAATCAAGCTAGCACATGGATGGTGGGACACTACCCAAACCAGTGTCACAAACTTCAGACCTGTGTGGCTGTCAGGTTAGTTTTAGGATGCATCAAGAAGAATTCCACCCCCAGATACTTATTTGTCAATTTGTTCCTTGTATAAAAAATCTGAAGTTAAATGCAAAGAAAAAAAACCAGTAATTCAAACATATCTCTCAAATATTTTGGAAATCAATACATCTTAAATCTTCCACAGGTTTACAAGGGAAGCAGAATTAAAATATTCATTAAAATTGTCAGTAATGAAAGCAGAGTATCTTTATCCCTCAGGAAATCATATTTAGGTCCTGGGTATCACCTATTTTATACCTATGCCTGAGGAAAATTTGGTTGGGAAGTACAGAATATAAACCTTAGTAACTAAGCAAAAATTAATGGCTTTGAAAGCTCTAAGTAATTATATTCCCAAAGGTATTTGTAAATATATCTAAAACAAAGATTGTCAAGCAATATGTTCAAGGTAATGTCCCTGTTCCTCTGATTGTTTACTTTCCAAATTTATCTTATCTTGCCTCAGGTATTATTCACCTGGGGGCTCACAAAGGCTGTAGACAAGGCATTTCGGGAAACTCTGCTCTGTGTTCTTCCAGCTTTCTTAAGGCTGGGAGGGAAACTAAAGTAGCTTTCAGGAAAACCTGAGATGAAGTAGGACAGAGAGAACCAATTATGTGCATTCCAAGAATGAAACGTATGGACAATCAAGGTCCTAATGTGTAGCTGCTGGTTCAGATGGTAAAGAATCCACCTGCAATGTGGGAGATCTGAGTTCAATCCCTGGGTTGGGAAGATCCCCTAGAAGAGGGCATGGCAACCCACTCCAGTATTCTTGCCTGGAGAATCCGCATGAAGAGAGGAGCCCGGTGGGCTCCATTCCATGGGATCACAAAGAGTTGGACATGAATGAGCCACTGAGCACACATACTGTATAGCAAAGAGAACTATGCTCAATATCTTGTGATAAAATACAATGGAAAATATGAAATAGAATACTACTGCTGCTAAGTCACTTCAGTTGTGTCCGACTCTGTGCGACCCCATAGATGGCAGCCCACTAGGCTCCTCTGTCCCTGGGATTCTCCAGGCAAGAATACTGGAGTGGGTTGACACTTCCTTCTCCAATGCATGAAAGTAAAAAGTGAAAGTGAAGTCGCTCAGTCGTGTTCGACTCTTAGCAACCTCATGGACTGCAGCCTACCAGGCTCCTCTGTCCATGGGATTCTCCAGTCAAGAGTACTGAAGTGGGGTGCCATTGCCTTCTCTGATATATATACATACATATATGCAAAGTGAATCAATTTGCTCAGCAGTAGAAATTAACACATTTTAAATAAACTGTGACTAATGGACATGAGATTGAGAAAACTCCAGGAGATAGTAAAGGACAGGGACGCCTGGCATGCTGCAGTCCATGGGGTCACAAACAGTCAGACATGACTTAGAAACTGAACAACTAAAGTAATTTAAAAATAATAAAATTAGAAACTATTGCTTGGAAGGTAAATATTTGCAGAAACATGGATTGACTTACAGATTATCATATTAAGTGAAGTAAGTCAGACCAAGTAAGACAAATAATTACATCACTTCTGTGGAATCAAAAAGTCATACAAATTCATTTATTTACAAAGCAGAACTAGATTCACAGACATGGAAAACTGACCTCTGGTTACCAAAAGGGAGAGGAAGGGGGGAAAATTAGGTGTTTAGTACTGGCATATACACATGAATTCCCTGGTGGCTCAGATAGAAGAAAGTGACAATCCTATTTTGAAATTTGTGTAGGAAGATACAGTTTCAAAAGTATGTGGAATAGAAATTCACGTTCAAAGGAAGAACACAGCTGGAAAACTTACTCTACCAATATTCAAGATGAACTATAAAGCTCCCATAAGTTGTGTGCTGTTGAAATGTGACAGAATATTTATAAATAAATATATATGTATAAATTTTAAACCAAAACATCAAGGTAATTCAATGCAGAAAGAATAGTTTTCTGAACAAATGCTTGATCAGTTGGATATCTATATGCAAAAAAATATGAGCCTGAATCACTACCACACGCTATACACAAAAATTAATACAAATGAATTAGAGGTCTAGAAGTTACATCTAAATATATAAACATTCTAGAAAAAAGTTTTGACCTTGAGATAGACCATTATTTATGAGATATGATGGAAAGCATAAAGCATAAAATAATTTAAATTAAAACCTGCCAAGTTGTCCTGCATACCCAATATATCATCCCCATTTTTAAAATAAAAGGAAATTCACAAAAGAAATAAAGAAAAGAAAAGAGAATCCACAAATTAGGATTATATATATATATATATACATACATATATATATATATATATATAATTTATATACATATATAACATACACAAATTTAACCATATTTTTGTAAATAAATATATTTATATATATATGAAACATATATATGGCAAACGTATCTAGAATATATAGAAAGAACTAAGTGATAAGAAACAAAGAACTACTATTTTTAAATTATGGAAAGAACTTAAAAACAAATGCCTCCTCCAAAAGATATACCAATAAAAATATTTTAAAATGTTTAAATTACAGTAATTTAATCTAGCATACCTCCTAGAACAACTGAATGGAAAATAATACAAAGAGACCAGAATGTGCAAAAGTATTTGTGCTTGATTTAGGCATTCTTTCTTGCTTTAAACATCTCTCCACATACTTAGTGGTGCCTATTGTTTCATGCTGACCATCACATGGATCCTATTGGAGTTTCTGTTTACATATATAGCCCTCTGATGAATGCGGAAAATGGTGGGCTTTGGGCTAAAGTACTTTGAAATGACTTCCATTAACTTTATACCTTCACACTGTTCTAACTCTCAAGTAATCAACACTAGGTTTCCAGGAAAAAGTTGAATACTGATACAAAGATAGAAATTTTCCCTTTGAGATGCATCCACAAGTTCACTGTATCACATGTGCCCATGCCTGAATTATGTCATCACTGGTATTCACATGACATTCAGGCTTCTTAGAAACCCAGGTTCAGATAAAGAAATGAGGCTCACATGTTTTGGTTGCAAGTGCAGGGAATACAATTTTCCACCCCAAAGTCAGTGTTCCACAAGCATGTCTCTTCAGAATACCTGCTTTTCATGCAAGGCTTTTCCATCAAGAGTTAATTAATTCCTGAGAGAGAAAATAGCATCTATAAGATGAAGTCTTTGAACATCTGTGGAAAGCTCTTTAAATATCCATGTATTGCCACTGAAAAAGTCTTTTTTGAATTGTTTACATATGCAGAGCAAGATTCATCAAGGTTGGGATGACTCACTTGAATGTGTTTTCACTAAACTTTCTGCCTCTTGTCTGTGGGACAAGAACCACCTATACAAGATCATTTCTACATAATGTTCCAGATGAATCCATTCTAAATTCAACTCCAGGGTTTTCTGTGAAAACTTATAAGACTTTAGGCTAGAATAAAACATTTAGTCTTATATAAAGAATTAATATCTACTCTTAAGTTAAATAATCTGAAATGTCTTTATGTCATAGTTTTCAAACTGAAAGTTACTTATCCCAAGTTGAAATCAATTTGAAAATAGAATTAACTCTGTATGCTCTCAAATATCATTAATATCATGTAAAACCAGAAGGTAAGTTATTTGTTAGTGTTAATACTTCTTAAATTGTTACTTTACATGTATAGTTAGTAATCAAATGCTTCACTACTTTTAAAATATGGATACAGAACATTACACCTTCACCTGTTTCTTTAAAAGATAGCTGGTAAATAACATTAACCTAATTTGATAGATGATACATTTGAGGCTGGAGATTAAGAAATTTGTGTGAGCTAACACTCCATCACTATATATTCTTTTTTTTCTTGTTGTCAGGAAACACTTATTTTAATAATGAAAGCCATTTCTGAGGGATGAAAACAAAATTTAATGCACTTTGTACACAAAATATATAAATGTATTAGAAGATAAAAATAATCACCTTTATTCCAAGCAGGAAAAAGGATAGTTATTTCTTGGGTCAACTGCTATGAGCATATGAGTTCCTTTGGCTTCTCCCAGTGTACTGCATATTTAAAAGTTTCTCTGTATTATTACTTAAATTGTCAGTTCTTCCTGTCTACTAGCTGCATATAGAGCCATAAAAGAAACTGAAGTTGCTTTGTGTTTTCACAGCAGTATGAGGGATATATTCATATGTGTTTCCTCAGTCAATTTTCATGAGAGACTATGAGGCAGACATAATGTTCTCACTTGATACTAGAGGAAGCATGGGTGTAAGTTGACAAGAAATGTACCCTGGATCAAAAGCTGCAAGTAGAAAAGGCAAGATTCTAACATGGTCTTTAGATTCTCAAGTCAGTATATTTAACCACTGGGATTACCATTTCAGCATTTCACTGAAGGGTTTGTGAGTGTATGATTTCTATGGAAATTGTGGTAGGAAGGAAATGGGGGTAAAAGAAAGACAAAGATAAAATGGACCTTCAATGAAAGCGGTACAGCATAGTTTTCAACATGTGGGAATTCCAGTATGTTACACTGTGTGTGGTTGTGTCCGAGTCTGTGTGTATATGTATTTGTGACTGTCAATGAAATTGCTTCATATATTTTTGACTCTGATGTACTATCAGAACAATTATAATTATTATGGTTATAGCTCATGTCAAAAGGGAGAGTTCTAATTCAGTGTAAATTTAAACTTAACAATAAGGGATGCATCTTAAGAGTTTGGAAGGGGAAAAGTATAATCTGAAGTAATTTTACACCTATCTTTCATTAGTTGTTCTGTTAGGACAGGAACCTAAAGACATTAATTAAAGTAACTATAATAATTATTGCTATTATTATGGTCATATCAAAGGAGTTTGCTGGCTTAAGATTATTTACTATATAGCATCACAATATAAGGTGTGTGTAAGAATGTGGAGGAAAAAGAACATAAGAAGTATAATCTGATATAATCTTGACTTTGCATTTTATTAGCTGCTTGATCTTGGCAGGATTCTTCATTTCTCTATTTTTCTCTTCCTGATATGTAAAATAAGTATAAAAATGATAGCAATAAACATCCTAAAGATTTATAATGAGGATTAAATAACCAAATGCTTGGAAAAAAAGGACACAGTAAGTGTTCATTACGTTTTTTAAAATAATTTTATTGGAGCATTGTTTATTTAAATTAAGATTTAGTTAATATTATCATTAGTATTATTAATTGACATTGGTCTCTGAGAATATGTGCAAATTCCAGGTTGTTATCATGCCATGTCCATGTAAACTATTCATTAAGTATATCAGCTATTATAAAACTATCGGGTTTAGGCAATTGGATTATCAATTCTATTAAAATAGCCCCTGTATGTTTTCCTTACTTTCCCAATGCCAATGCGATGTCAACTAATACAAATAGTTTGATAAAGGCATTAAACTCTCTGTTTTCCATCCCTTTACTGAATCCCAGCTTATTTCATCCAAGTCCATGGAAATTTTACTATACTTGTATGCAAGATTCCCTCTTTCTCAAAACCTTCTTCTCTACTACATTCATATTCAAGAATTCATATAAATTCTTATACTCATATTTTTTATATTCTCATACACTCATATCTAAGTAATTTTCAGTGGTTCAGAATTATTTTGTTTTATCAGCAAAAGTCATAAAATGTACAATACAGTATAAACTATGGATTAATTATTTATTACATTGATAGGCTTACTAAATTCAAAGTAGAGCTAATAAACTGTAACTTTTTTCAGGTAACATCATTAGTTATAACTTGAGACACATGGAGAATATAAACAACGTGACAGAGTTCATTCTACTGGGACTAACACAGAATCCAAAGATGCAGAAAGTCATATTTGCAGTGTTTTTGGTTGTCTACTTCGTGTGTATGGTAGGAAATGTGCTCACCTTGGTCACCATCACCACCAGCTCATTACTGAGGTCCCCCATGTACTTTTTCCTGGCTCATCTCTCATTTATTGATGTCTGCTATTCCTGTGTCAGTACCCCTAAACTGATTGTAGATTTGCTCCGTGAAAAGAAAACCAGCTCTTTCAATGAATGCATGACCCAAATCTTTGGAGAGCATTTATTTGCAGGGGCTGACATCATCTTGCTGACTGCAATGGCCTATGACCGCTATGTAGCCATCTGCAAGCCCTTGCACTACACAACCATCATGACCTGGCAGGTGTGTTGGTTGCTAGTGGGAGTGGCATGGGCAGGAGGCTTTCTTCATGCAACCATTCAGATCCTCTTCATCTTCAGGTTACCCTTCTGTGGCCCTAATGTCATAGACCACTTTATGTGTGATCTGAATCCTCTGCTCGAACTTGCCTGCACTGATACCCACACTCTAGGGCTCTTTGTTGCTGCCAACAGTGGGTTCATCTGTCTGTTAATCTTCCTTCTCTTGATTAGCTCCTATACAGTCATTCTGCTCTCTTTAAGGACACGGAGCTTGGAGGCGAGGCAAAAAGCCCTCTCCACCTGTGTCTCCCACATCGCGGTGATCCTCTTATTCTTTGTACCCAGCATATTTGTGTACATGAGACCAGCAGCTACTTTCCCTATTGATAAAGGAGTTGCTATATTCTACACCATCATAGCTCCCACATTAAATCCATTAATCTATACCTTGAGAAATGACCAGATGAAAAATGCAATTAGGAAATTATTTAGTAGAAAAGTGAAGTTAAGTGATAAATAAAATGTGCTTGGAGCCCAATGTTCACTCAACTGATGCAAAGATCAAAATGGATATTATGAGTAAGGAAAACCTATGTGGTGAAGAAAAATAAAAACAGTAGAAATGAGAGCTTCTACAAGTACAGAAAAAGAAATGGATGGAAGAAAATCTCACCTGGGACTTTGCAGCTTATGGGAAAAGTTCTACAAAATTGGAACTTAGTCTTACTAACTTTGTCTCTGTATACAGATTTATAAGCTTTTATCCCAACATAATTAAATAAACAAAATAAAACATTCAGTGATATTTAGCAGTAATCTCTAATGCTATGCAAAAAGGTAAGTGCTGCTATTAGCCCTATTTTACAGGTGAGTAAACAAACAGAAAAGAGGATGATCCAAAACAGAAATCATGGAGTGCCGGACCAGCCGGGAGATTTAAGTGAGCAACACGGTGCGTTCCTTTAGGTTAAGAAATAAAGACACAGAACAGATGGGGTCGAGAGGATCGCTGCAGTCAGCGATGATTCTTTCTTTCTCAGGGTTACATTTATACTAAACCAAGAAGAGAATCTTAAGAAGAGAAAATATTTTTCCATAAACATCACTTTGAGATAACAATCACCAGAACTCTCTGATAACGTCAAGGGATAAGAAGGGCATCCCGTTTATCTTAAGGGTGGTCGTGAAAGGCTTATCTATCTGCATCATGTGTGCATTCAAGGCTTACTAATGTTCTGATTAACTTTGGATTCCAGGAGAGGGGTGGCGGGACAGAGAGCTACGTCCTTGAAGGGACCCTTGATAATCAATCAAGGCAGCTCCCAGAGTCAGCTCTTTCAAGCCGCTCCCCACATTGGAGAATCAGTAATCAGAATCTAACTGCCTCTTAGACCATGTTCTTCACTGCTGTGATATACTGACAGGCAGTGCAAAAGAAAGGCAATGTAATTACCCCTGTTACCATTTATTGAGACAGAGATCATGCTGGACTATCTATTTATCCATCTGTCTGTATATATACACATGTATGCACATATATATATATATATATATATATATATATATATATATATATATATATATATACATATATATAATGAGCTATATAGCTATCTGCTTATGTTAGACTATATCCTGTTTATATTAGACTATATATATGCATATACATGCATATGTTCATTATACTCTACTCAATTCCCAGGTTTTTATTAGTAGCTCTGCTCATTTTGACATATCATAGTGGGTGATATTACTTTGACTACATATATTTAACTATTTTAGGAGTGTTAAACCAATGGGCCATTTAAACTCTAAGGCATAAGTAACATTATTACCCAATACACAAATATCCTTTTAGATATTTTCATTCAGAAAATAAAGAACAGAGAACAGTATCATTATTACCTAAAACCAAGACTGCCTAAGTGCCTAGTGACATTGCTGCTGCTGCTGCTAAATCGCTTCAGTCGTGTCCTACTCTGTGCGACCCCATAGATGGCAGCCCACCAGGCTCCCCCGTCCCTGGGATCCTCCAGACAAGAATATTGGAATGGGGTGCCATTGCCTTCTCCAGCCAAGTGACATTACAAGAAAGGAAATGACAGATACATATCTCTCTTGAACATATGCACCAAGATATTAAACAATATATGTGAAATCAATCAATGTATTTAATAACAAATCATCATGACAGTGTATAGGCTACACAAAGAATAAAATAGTATGTAACGTTCAATATTAATCAATGATACTAAGTTTATAGGATAAAGGAGAAGAATCACATGACTATTTCAATAGATACATGCAAACTGATACATTTCAATTTAGATTTATAAATAAAAATCCATTTGAGCATTTTCAGTGGATTTAGTCTTGTCTGACTCTTTCTGATATCATGGACTGTAACTTGCCAGTCTCTCTTGTTCATGGGATTTTCCCAGCAGAAATACCAGAGTGGGTTGTGATGTCCTCCTCCAGGGGATCTTCCCCATCCAGGGTTCAAACGAACATCTCCAGTATCTCCTGCATAGCAGGAAATTTCTTTACTGGTGAGCTATTGAAAGGTTATTGCTGAACGATAAGTCACTGGGATTCTTGGCCCCCGGAGGAGACGAATTCAATCTGGGGCCAGAGTCGAGGCTGGATCGCTCAGAGCTTTTGTGTAATAAAGTTTTATTAAAGTATAAAGGAGATAGAGAAAACTTTTGACATAGGCATCAGAAGGGGGCAAAAGAGTACCCGCTCCTAGTCTTTATCTGTATGTTATATAGTCACTCACAGTCTGTTAATGAAACGAAAGAAATGTCATAAAATTTAGAATGGCACCAGATAATTCATCCCCGGCCATAAAACGATTGACTTGAATCTTGTAGAAGGGCAGAATACCAACAAATAGTTCCGTTTACATAGATTAGGGGAATAATACCTGAGTAAGTAAGTTAGGCCATATGGCGGAACCAACTTGAAGATAAGAGTCTGGGGTTCATTAACATAGCTTAAGACAACATTTCCATAAGAAAAAGAAATGTATTGGTTAACTCAAGATTTCAGAATAGTTAGCTTTAGGTGAGACCAGGTGTCATGGCAACACATCATGTTAAGAGAAACCTCCTTTAAAATTTGTATAGAGAAGGAAAAACCTATCACTGGTTTTTCCTCCTGCTGCTTAAGAGAGATAAAAATGTCTGGCACTTGTAGCCTCTTTCCTCCATTTGGAGACCCCTGGCCTTCCTGCCTGTTACCCTCTCACTATCAAGGAGGGCTTGAATGAAAACTATATTTTGTCAAATATATTTAAAAAAAGCGAATTGCTCAAGCTTATAAAGAGCATTTATACAAAACCCACAGTTACCATCATACTTCATGATGAAATATCTCTAAGGTTGAAAACAAGTCTTTAACTTTCAACTTCAGTTCTGCATTGCAACCTAGCTAATTGAAACAAGTTAAGAAAAAGAAATAAAAGACATATGGATGAGAAAAGAAGTGACAAGATTACAAAAATATATTTGTGGGCAAATATCATCATGATTTTCCAGTGGTCATGTATGGATGTGAGAGTTGGACTGTGAAGAAATTTGAGCACAGAGGAATTGATGCTTTTGAACTGTGGTGTTGGAGAAGACTCGAGAGTCACTTGGACTGCAAGGAGATCCAACTAGTCCATCCTAAAGGAGATCAGTCCTGGGTGTTCATTGGAAGGACTGATGCTGAAGCTGAAACTCCAATACTTCGGCCACCTCATGTGAAGAGTTGACTCATTGGAAAAGACCCTGATGCTGGGAGGGATTGGGAGCAGGAGGAGAAGGGGATGACAGAGGATGAGATGGCTGGATGGCATCACCAATTCGGTGGACATGAGTTTAGGTAAACTCTGGGAGTTTGTGATGGACAGGGAGGCCTGGCATGCTGCGATTCATGGGGTCTCAAAGAGTTGGACACAACTGAGTGACTGAACTGAGCTGAATCATCATGGTATAGGTAGAAAATGAAAGTGAAAGTTGCTCAGTTGTGTCTGACTCTTTGTGACCCCATGGACTGTAGTCCATCGAAAGAAAATATTAAGGACTCTATGTTAGAAAACGCCGCAGGAAGAAAGAGCGACCTCTAAGGACCGGTGGTAAAAGGCCTTTATTGGGCGGGTGCTCTCGGGCAGATCTCCCGAGGAGGGGCGGGTGAGCGAGGAGACAAAGGGAGTCTGCGAGGAAGGAGAGGTGGGGAGAGGTTTTATAACCCGGGCCGGGCGTCCAGGCCAGGTCCTTCTATATAAGGAAGAAAGCGCGGGCTACAGCGGCGGTGGGTGTCCAAGGGCTCTGTGTCGGTTCCTGATCGGACCAGGCTGCGGGGGGGGGGGGGGTCCCCGGAAGTTTAGCCAGCCTCCGGAACTTGTCTGCGGCACTTTTTTCCGGGGCATGCCTCAACATACCTGACCTTTCACTCTACAAAAAATCTAATGGATCTAATTAGTTAGTTTATAAGGGTCACAGGATAAAATGTCAACACAAAATACTGAATGCATTTCTATATAAACAACTATTAACAATTGAAATTATAAGCAACTTTCTATGTAAAGTACTGTTGAAAACATAACATTTCAGGGGTACATTAGAAAATACAGTTAACACTTGTTTATGAAAACCAGAAAATACTTCTGATAAAGCAAATATGCAAGTAAAGGGAGGGATATGCTATGCTGATAAATTAACAGACTCAAGATATTTATCATATCAATTGCAATTTTAATGCAGTTCCATTAAACATTCTATAACATATTTGAAAAAAGTCACAATCATATTTGAAAAAAATATATAGAAATGTAAACTTAAAAAAAATCCTGGAGTAGTAGTTTCAAAGAACGCAATACATATGGAGAATGCTTTTCTATCTAAAGTCAATACTTTCTAGACATGTGCCCATTTTTTCAAGTTTGTCCAATTTGCTCATTCATCATTGTTCATAATATTACTTTCTGCTTTTTGTGTGCTGTTTTCCTTTTTTATGTCTATGGTATTGGTTGTTGTTTCTCCTCATTCATTTATTTTTATTACTATTTTTCTTGGTCTGTGGTTTGCCCTTCTGTGTGGCTTGTGGCCTTTCTCTGTTGCATCACAAGGGCTTCTCACTGTGTGAGCAGGCTTTGGCACATGCATATTTCTTACTGAGGAGCATGCACTCTAGGGAGCTAGGACTCCAGAGCGTGCAGTTCCAGGCTCAGCCGCTGCGACACGTGGACTCTAGAGCACATGGGCTCTCTAGCTGTGGCATGTCAGTCGCTCCGTGGCATGTCAGTCGCTCCATGGCATGCGGGCTCTTAGTATTTTTATCAGGGATCAGACCTGCCTTCCCTGCAACGGCAGGTGGATTCTTAACAACTGGACCACCAGGGAAGTCCCTAATTTCTTATTTTGCTTATTAGTGTCCTCTGCCTTCTCTTTTTGGTTAATCTGGCCTGAAGGTTTGTTTCCTTTTTTTTTTTTTTTTTTCCATTTTGTTTACCTTTTCTAAGAAACAGCACTTGGTTTTACTGATTTTTTC
Source organism: Muntiacus reevesi (assembly GCF_963930625.1). NCBI lineage: Eukaryota > Metazoa > Chordata > Mammalia > Artiodactyla > Cervidae > Muntiacus > Muntiacus reevesi. The sequence continues at coordinate 706,369 of NC_089264.1, forward strand.
CATTTTTTAAAATTCTATATTTTATTTGTTTTCATTCAGCAACACTACTTCTGTGTGTATATTAGGCCAAAACTATGATTAAAAAAGATATATTCATACATTTTCATAGCAACACTATTCACAACAAGCAAGACATGGGGAAAAAAAAAAAACCAAATTTCTATGCATATATCTTTAAAATGTTCACAGTATTAGTCACTAAGTAAAGTGAATTAAAACCACAGGAATTTATTGCTATGTGCCTCCTAGAATAACTGGATGAAAAATAATATAGAATTAGAAGAAGGTAAGAACAATACTTGTGTTTGATAATGGACTTCCGTTGTGGCTTCAGAAGTTGAAGAATCCTTCTGAAATGCAGGAGACCCAAGTTCAATCCCTCTGTCAGGAAGATCCCCAGGAGAAGGAAATGACAATCCACTCCAGTATTCTTGCCTCAAAAATTCCATGGATAGAGGAGTCTGGTGTGTTACAGTCCATGGACTTGCAGAGTCAGACCCAACTGAGCAACTAAAACTTTCAAGCATCTGTGCTTTAGATATCTCTCCACATGTTTAATGTTGCCTAGGGATCCTTGCTGACCATCACATGGCTCCCAGAGATAAATTATCTATATCCTATTAGACTTTCTATTTACATCCATAACCCTCTGATGAATGTGAAAAATGGGTTTGGGATTTAATTACTATGAAAAAAATACCAAAAATTTTATGCCTCACTGCTCTAACTCTCAAGTAATCAATATGCAGTTTCCAGAAAAGTTTTAATACTGATAAAAAGAAGTTTTCTGTCTGAGATGAATCCGTAAGTTAACTGGAATGATGCTGGAATTATGCTGTCATTGGTATTCACATGACATTCAATCTTCTTAGAACCCAGGTTCAGATAGAGAAAGGGGACTCATATTTTGGTTACAAGTGCAGAGAATACAATTCCCTACCCAGAATGGGTGTTTCTCAAACATGTCTCTCCAGAATACCCACTTCTAAGACAAAGCCTTTCCATCAAAGGAGATAATTAATTCCAAGGAGAGAAAATAACATCCACAAGAGGAGGGCCTTGAACGTTTGGGGAAACCTGTTTAAATATCCATGCATTGAAGGTAAAAATTCTTTTTTATCATTTACATCTCCAGCGAAGATCCATCAAGGTTGGAATGACTTTCGGGTTTGATGGGGAGCATGCAATTGCTCTGCATGCTGTGCAGGGGAATCGGGCCTCATCTCGCGGCGAGGGGGGAGTCTCATGGATTTTCTCGAGTTGCGGCGGGAACCTGGGGTATATTCTCGAGTTATGGCGGGGATGGCCCTTCCAAACACGGGTGTGTTCAGCGACGTCAGGACTCCTGTTTAGTTGCGAGGGACCCCTCGGGAGTCTCCTCGCGGCTTGAAAGGGCCATAGGAACACCTCTCGAGGTGAGGCGGCAGACCCATTGTCCCTTTCCTGTTGCCACTGGGATCCTGGGATTCCTGTCCATTTTCCAGAGGAGTCAGGCATTGTCTCCTTTGGAATCATTGAACTCCGTGTTCCTCTCGAGCTGTCCAATTGATGGGAGGCTGCCTCTCTAGAAAAGGCAGGGAGCTAGGGCTTTCTCTAGTGTCTCCCCAGGGGCTTCAGACATCCCTTTATCTTGTGAGATGAAATCTAGCTTGCACTCAAGTCACTGCAGGAATTCCGGCCTGATTTCGAGTCAGGGCATTTCGGGGTCGATTCCACTGGAGGCCGCAAATTCAACCTCCCTCAACCAGACGTACAACTGCGAGAAGCCTCCTCTTGTGGTGCTTGTGGACAGTTGGCATTCCTCTTGATTTGAAGCCAGGAAATCAGCTCTCAGCTCGAGATGATTCGGAATACACGGAGCTGTTTCTGGTTGGTGAAATGACTTTAGGATCCCTCTAGACTAGAGACAGTGTTCCTGGGGTTTCTCTGGAGTGCCATCAAGGAAATCAAGGCTCCTTTCGGGTTTGATGGGGAGCACGCAATTGCTCTGCATGCTGTGCAGGGGAATCCGGCCTCATCTGGCGGCGAGGGGGGAGTCTCATGGTTTTTGTCGAGTTGCGGCGGGAACCTGGGGTATATTCTCGAGTTACGACGGGGATGGCCCTTCCAAACATGGGTGTGTTCAGCGACGTCAGGACTCCTGTCTAGTTGCGAGGGACCCCTCGGGAGTCTCGTCGCAGCTTGAAAGGGCCATAGGAACACCTCTCGAGGTGAGGCCGCAGACCCAGGTTCACTTTCCTGTTGCCACTGGGATCCTGGGATTCCTGTCCATTTTCCAGAGGAGTCAGGCATCGTCTCCTTTGGAATCATTAAACTCCGTGTTCCTCTCGAGCTGTCCAATAGATGGGAGGCCGCCTCTCTAGAAAAGGCAGGGAGCTAGGGCTTTCTCTAGTGTCTCCCCAGGGGCTTCAGACATCCCTTTATCTTGTGAGATGAAATCCAGGTTGCACTCAAGTCACTGCAAGAATTTCGGCCTGATTTAGAGTCACGGCATCTCGGGGTCGATTCCAGTGGAGGCATAAATTCAGCGTCCGTCTCCCAGACATACAGCTGCGAGAAACCTCCTCTTGTGGTGCTTGTGGACAGTTGGCATTCCTCTTCATTTGAAGCCAGGAAATTCGCTCTCACCTCGAGATGATTGGGGGTACACGGAGCTCTTTCTGGTTCCTGCAGTGACCTCAGGATCCCTTTAGACTTGAGAGAGTGTTACTTGAGTTTCTCTGGAGTGCCATCAAGGAAATCAAGGCTCCTTTTGGGTTTGACGGGAAGCACGGAGTTGCTCTGCACGCAGTGAAGGGGAATCGGGCTTCATCTCGCGGCGAGGGGGGAGTCTCATGGTTTTTCTCGAGTTGCGGCGGGAACCTGGGCTATATTCTCGAGTTACGGCGGGGATGGCCCTTCCAAACACGCGTGTGTTCAGCGACGTCAGGACTCCTGTCTAGTTGCGAGGGACCCCTCGGGAGTCTCCTCGCGGCTTGAAAGGGCCATAGGAACACCTCTCGAGGTGAGGCCGCATACGCAGATTCCCTTTCCTGTTGCCACTGGGATCCTGGGATTCCTGTCCATTATCCAGAGGAGTCAGGCATCGTCTCCTTTGGAATCATTGAACTCCGTGTTACTCTCGAGCTGTCCAATGGATGGGAGGCCGCCTGTCGAGAAAGGACAGGGTGCTAGGGCATGCTCTAGTGTCTCCCCAGGGCCTTCAGACATCCCTTCATCTTGTGAGATGAAATCAATCTTGCACTCAAGTCACTGCAGGAATTCCGGCCTGATTTCGAGTCAGGGCATTTCGGGGTCGATTCCACTGGAGGCCGCAAATTCAACCTCCCTCAACCAGACGTACAACTGCGAGAAGCCTCCTCTTGTGGTGCTTGTGGACAGGTGGCATTCCTCTTGATTTGAAGCCAGGAAATCAGCTCTCAGCTCGAGATGATTCGGAATACACGGAGCTGTTTCTGGTTGGTGAAGTGACTTTAGGATCCCTCTAGACTTGAGACAGTGTTCCTGGGGTATCTCTGGAGTGCCATCAAGGAAATCAAGGCTCCTTTCAGGTTTGATGGGGAGCACGTAAATGCTTTTCACGCAGTGCAGGGGATCGGGCCTCATCTCGCGGCGAAGGGGGAGTCTCTTGGTTTTTCTCGAGTTGCGGCGGGAACCTGGGGTATATTCTCGAGTTACGACGGGGATGGCCCTTCCAAACACGGGTGTGTTCAGCGACATTAGGACTCCTGTCTAGTTGCGAGGGACTCCTCGGGAGACTCCTCGCGGCTTGAAAGGGACATAGGAACACCTCTCGAGGTGAGGCGGCAGACCCAGGGTCCCTTTCCTGTTGCCACTGGGATCCTGGGATTCCTGTCCATTTTCCAGAGGAGTCCTGCATCATCTCCTTTGGAATGATTGAACTCCTTGTTGCTGTCGAGCTGCCCAATGGATGGGAGGATGCCTGTCGAGAATGGCCAGGGAGCTAGGGCTTTCTCTAGTTTCTCCCCAGGGCTTCAGCCATCCCTTCATCTTGTGAGATGAAATCCAGCTTGCACTCAAGTCACTGCAGGAATTCCGGACTAATTTCGAGTCAGGGCATCTCGGGGTCGATTCCATTGGTGGCCGCATGTTCAACGTCCCTCTCACAGACGAACAGCTGAGAGACGCCTCCTCTTGTGGGGCTTGTGGACAGTTGGCATTCCTCTTGATTTGAAGCCAGGAAATCAGCTCTCACCTCGAGATGATTTGGGTACATGGAGCTCTTTCTGGTTGGTGCAGTGACCTCAGGATTCCTCTAGACTTGAGACAGTGTTCCTGAGTTTTCTCACAAGTGCCATCAAGGAAATGAAGGCTCCTTCGGGTTTGATGGGGAGCACGGAATAGTTCTGCACGCAGTGCCGGGGAATCAGGCCTCATCTAGCGACGAGCGGGGAGGCTCATTGGTTTGCTCGAGTTTCGGCGGGAACATGGTGTATATGCTCAAGTTACGACGGGGATGGCCCTTCCAAACATGAGTGTGTTCAGCGACGTCAGGACTCCTGTCTAGTTGCAAGGGACCCCTCGGGAGTCTCCTCGTGGCTTGAAAAGGCCATAGGAACACCTCTCGAGGTGAGGTGGCAGACCAATGGTCCCTTTCCTTTTGCCACTGGTATCCTGGGAATCCTGTCCATTTTCCAGAGGAGTCAGACATCGTCTCGTTTGGAATCATTGAACTCCGTGTTCCTCTCGAGTTGTCCAGTGGATGTGAGGCCGCCTGTCGATAAGGGGCAGGGAGCTAGGGTTTTCTCTAGTGTCTCCCCAGGGAATTCAGACATCCCTTCATCTTGTGAGATGAAATACAGCTTGCTCTCAAGTCACTGCAGGAATACCTACCGGATCTCATGTCAGGTCATCTTGGGGACGATTCCATTGGAGGCCGCAAGTCCAAAGTCCCTCTTACAGTCGTACAGCTGAGAGAAGCCTCCTCTTGTGGTGCTTGTGGACAGTTGGCATTCCTCTTGATTTGAAGCCAGGAAATCAGCTCTCACCTCGAGATGATTTTGGGTACACGAAGCTCTTTCTGGTGGCTCTAGTGACGTCAGGATCCCTCTAGAGTTGAGACAGTGTTCCTGGGGATTCTCTGGAGTCCCATCAAGGTTATGAAGGCTGCTTTCGGGTTTGATGGGGAGTACGGAATTGCTCTGCACGCAGTGCATGGGAATCGGGCCTCATCTCGCGGCGAGGGGGGAGTCTCATGGTTTTTCTCGAGTTGCGGCCGGAACCTGGTGTATATTCTCGAGTTACGACGGCGATGGCCCTTCCAAACACGGGTGTGTTCAGCGACGTCAGGACACCTGTCTAGTTGGGAGGGACCCCTCGGGAGTCTCCTGGCGGCTTGAAAGGGCCCTAGTAACACGTCTCGGGTTGAGGAGGCAGACCCAGCGTCCCTTTCCTGTTGCCACTGTGTCCTGGGATTCCTGTCCTTTCTCCAGAGGAGTCAGGCATTGTCTCCTTTGGAGTCATTGAACTCCGTGTTCCTCTCGAGCTGTCCAATGGATGGGAGCCCGCATGTCGAGAAGGGGCAGGGACCTAGGGCTTTCTCTAGTGTCTCTCCAGGGGCTTCAGACATCCGTTCTTCTTGTTAGATGAAATCCAGCTTGCACTCAAGTCACTGCAGGAATTCCGGCCTGATTTCGAGTCAGGGCATCTCGGGGTCGATTCCATTGGATGATGCAAGTTCAACGTCTCTCTCACAGACGTACAGCTGGGAGAAGCATGCTCTTGTGGTGCTTGTGGACAGTTGGCATTCCTCATGATTTGAAGCTAGGAAATTCGTTCTCACCTCGAGATGATTGGGGGGAAAACGGAGCTGTTTCTAGTGGTTACAGTGACCTCAGGATTCCTCTAGACTTGAGACAGTGTTCCTGGGGATTCTCTAGATTATCATCAAGGTAATCAAGGCTCCTTTCGGGTTTGATGGCGAGCACGGAATTGCTCTGCACGCAGTGCAGGGGAATCGGGCTTCATCTCGCGGCGAGGGGGGAGTCTCATGGTTTTTCTCGAGTTGCGGCGGGAACCTGTGGTATATTCTCGAGTTATGGCGGGGATACCCCTTCCAAACACGGGTGTGTTCAGCGACGTCAGGACTCTTGTCTAGTTGCGAGGGACCCCTCGGGAGTCTCCTCGAGGCTTGAAAGGGCCATAGGAACACCTCTCGAGGTGAGGCCGCAGACCCAATGTCCCTTTCCTGTTGTCACTGGGATCCTGGGCTTCCTGTCCATTTTCCAGAGGAGTCAGGCATCGTCTCGTTTGGAATCATTGAAGTCCGTGTTCCTCTCCAGCTGTCCAATGGATCGGAGGCCGCCTGTCGAGAACGGGCAGGGAGCTAGGGCTTTCTCTAATGACTCCCCAGGGGCTTCAGACATCCCTTCATCTTGTGAGATGAAATCCAGCTTGCACTCAAGTCACTGCAGGAATTCCGGACTGATTTCGAGTCAGGGCATCTCGGGGTCGATTCCATTGGAGGCCGCAAGACCAAAGTCCCTCTCACAGACGTACATCTGAGAGACGCCTCCTCTTGTGGTGCTTGTGGACAGTTGGCATTCCTCTTGATTTGAAGCCAGGAAATCAGCTCTCACCTCGAGATGATTTGGGGTACACAAAGCTCTTTCTGGTGGCTGCAGTGACCTCAGCATCCCTCTAGACTTGAGACAGTGTTCCTGGGGATTCTCTGGAGTGCCATCAAGGTAATCAAGGCTCCTTTCTGGTTTGATGGGGAGCACGGAATTGCTCTGCATGCAGTGCAGGGGAATCTGGTCTCATCTCGCGGCGAGAGGGGAGTCTCATGGTTTTTCTCGAGTTGCGGAGGGAACCTGGGGTATATTCTCGAGTTACGGCGGGGATGGCCCTTCCAAACACGGTTGTGTTCACCGACGTCAGGACTCCTGTCTAGTTGTGAGGGAACCCTCGGGAGTCTCCTCGTGGCTTGAAAGGGCCATAGGAACACCTCTCGAGGTGAGGCGGCAGACCCAATGTCCCTTTCCTGTTGCCACTGGGATGCTGGGATTCCTGTCCATTTTCCAGAGGAGTCAGGCATCGTCTCGTTTGGAATCATTGAACTCCGTGTTCCTCTCGAGCTGTCCAATGGATGGGAGGCCGCCTGTCGAGAAGGGCAGGGAGCTAGGGCTTTCTCTCGTGTCTCCCCAGGGCCTTCAGACATCCCTTCATCTTGTGAGATGAAATCCAGCTTGCACTCAAGTCACTGCACAATTCTGGCCTGATTTCGAGTCAGGGCATCTCGGGGTCGGTTCCATTGGAGGCCGCAAGACCAAAGTCCCTCTCACAGACGTATATCTGACAGACGTCTCCTCTTGTGGTGCTTGTGGACAGTTGGCATTCCTCTTGATTTGAAGCCAGGAAATCAGCTCTCACCTCGAGATGATTTGGGGTACACAAAGCTCTTTCTGGTGGCTGCAGTGACCTCAGCATCCCTCTAGACTTGAGAAGTGTTCCTGGGGATTCTCTGGAGTGCCATCAAGGTAATCAAGGCTCCTTTCGGGTTTGATGGGGAGCACGGAATTGCTCTGCATGCAGTGCATGGGAATCGGGCCTCATCTCGCGGTGAGAGGGGAGTCTCATGGTTTTTCTCAAGTTGGGGAGGAAACCTGGTGTATATTCTCGAGTTACGACGGCGATGGCCCTTCCAAACACGGGTGTGTCCAGCGACGTCAGGGCACCGGTCAAGTTGTGAAGGACACCTCTGGAGTCTCCTGGCGGCTTGAAAGGGCCATAGGAACACGTTTCGTGTTGAGGCGGCAGACCCAGCGTCCCATTCCTGTTGCCACTGGGATCCTGGCATTCCTGTCCTTTTTCCAGAGGAGTCAGGCATCGTCTCCTTTGGAATCATTGAACTCTGTGTTCCTCTCGAGCTGTCCAATGGATCGGAGTCCGCCTGTCGAGAAGGGGCAGGGAGCTAGGGCTTTCTCTAGTGACTCCCCAGGGGCTTCAGACATCCCTTCATCTTGTGAGATGAAATCCAGCTTGCACTCAAGTCACTGCAGGAATTCCTACCTGATTTTGCGTCAGGGAATCTCGCGGTTGATTCCATTGGAGGCCGCAAGACCAGAGTCCCTCTCACAGATGTACAGCAGAGAGAAGACTCCTCTTGTGGTGCTTGTGGACAGTTGGCATTTCTCTTGATTTGAAGCCAGGAAATCAGCTCTCACCTCGAGATGATTTGGGGTACACAAAGCTCTTTCTGGTGGCTGCAGTGACCTCAGGATCCCTATAGACTTGGGACAGTGTTCCTGTGGTTTCTCGGGAGTGCCATCAAGGAAATCCAGGCTCCTTTCTGATTTGATGGGGGCATGGAATTGCTTTGCACGCAGTGCAGGGGAATCGGGCCTCATCTCGCGGCGAGAGGGGAGTCTCATCGGTTTGCTAGAATTGCGGCGGGAACCTGGGTATATTCTCAAGTTACGACGGAGATGGCCCTTCCAAACACGGGTGTGTTCACCGACGTCAGGACTCCTGTCTAGTTGTGAGGGAACCCTCGGGAGTCTCCTCGTGGCTTGAAAGGGCCATAGGAACACCTCTCGAGGTGAGGCGGCAGACCCAATGTCCCTTTCCTGTTGCCACTGGGATGCTGGGATTCCTGTCCATTTTCCAGAGGAGTCAGGCATCGTCTCGTTTGGAATCATTGAACTCCGTGTTCCTCTTGAGCTGTCCAATGGATCGGAGGCCGCCTGTCGAGAAGGGGCAGGGAGCTAGGGCTTTCTCTAATGACTCCCCAGGGGCTTCAGACATCCCTTCATCTTGTGAGATGAAATCCAGCTTGCACTCAAGTCACTGCAGGAATTCCGGCCTGATTTCGAGTCAGGGCATCTCGGGGTCGATTCCATTGGAGGCCGCAAGACCAAAGTCCCTCTCATAGACGTACATCTGAGAGACGCCTCCTCTTGTAGTTCTTCTGAACAGGGGGCATTCCTCTTGATTTGAAGCCAGGAAATCAGCCCTCACCTCGAGATGATTTGGGGTACACTCAGCGCTTTCTCGTTTCTGCAGTGACCTCAGGATCCCTCTAGACTTGAGACAGTGTTTCTGGGGTGTCTCTCCAGTACCATCAAGGAAATCAAGGCTCCTTTCGGGTTTGATGGGGAGCACGGAATTGCTCTGCACGCAGTGCAGGGGAATCGGGCCTCATCTCGCAGCGAAGGGGGAGTCTCATGGTTTTTCTCGAGTTGCGGCGGGAACCTGGGGTATATACTCGAGTTACGATTAGGATGGCCCTTTCAAACACGTGTGTGTCAGCGACGTCAGGACTTCTGTCTAGTCCTAGGGACCCATCGCGGGTTTCCTCACGGCTTGAAAGGGCCATAGGAACACGTCTCAAGGTGAGGCTGCAGACCCAGAGTCCATTTCGTGTTGCCACTGGGATCTTGGGATTCCTGTCCATTTTCCAGAGGAGTCAGGCATCGTCTCCTTTGGAATCATTGAACTCCGTGTTCCTCTCCAGCTGTCCAATGGATGGGAGGCCGCCTGTCGAGAAGGGGCAGGGAGCTAGGGCTTTCTCTAGTGTCTCCCTAGGGCCTTCAGACATCCCTTCATCTTGTGAGATGAAATCCAGCTTGCACTCAAGTCACTGCACAATTCTGGCCTGATTTCGAGTCACGGCATCTCGGGGTCGATTCCATTGGAGGCCGCAAGTTCAACGTTAATCTCACAGTCGTAGAGGTGAGAGAAGCCTCCTGTTCTGGTGCTTGTGGACAGTTGGCATTCCTCTTGATTTGAAGTCAGGAAATCAGCTCTCAACTCGAGATGATTTGGGATACACGGAGCTCTTTCTCGTTGCTCCAGTGACCTCAGGATTCCTCTAGACTAGGGACAGTGTTCCTGGGGTTTCTCCGGAGTGCCATCAAGGAAAGAAAGGCTCCTTTCGGGTTTGATGGGGAGCACGGAATTGCTCTGCATGCAGTGTAAAGATTCGGGCTTCATCTCGCGGTGAGTGGGGAGTCTCAGGGTTTTTCTTGAGGTGCCGCGGAAACCTGGGGTATAATCTCGACTTAAGATGGGGATGTCCCTTCCAAACACGGGTGTGTTCAGCGACGTCAGGACTCTTGTCTAGTTTCGAGGGACCCCTCAGGAGGCTCCTCGCAGCTTGAAAGGGCCATAGGAACACCTCTCGATGTGAGGCGGCAGACCCAGGGTCCCTTTCCTGTTGCCACTGGGATCTTGGGATTCCTGTCCACTTTCCAAAGGAGTCAGGCATCATCTCCTTTGTAATCATTGAACTCCGTGTTCCTCTCGAGCTGTCCAATGGATGGGAGGCCGCCTGTAGTGAAGGGGCAGGGAGCTAGGGCTTTCTCTAGTGTCTCCCCAGGGGCTTCAGACATCCATTCATCTTGTGAAATGAAATCCAGCTTGCACTCATGTCACTGCTGGAATTCCGGCCTCATTTCGAGTCAGGGCATCTCGGGGTAGATTCCATTGGAGGCCGCAAGTTCAACGTCCCTCTCACAGACGTACAGCTGAGAAAAGCCTCCTCTTGTAGTGCTTGTGAACAGGTGGCATTCCTCTTGATTTGAAGCCAGGAAATCAGCTCTCACCTCGAGATGATTTGGGGTACACTCAGCTCTTTCTCGTTTCTGCAGTGACCTCAGGATCCCTCTAGTTTTGAGACAGTGTTTCTGGGGTGTCTCTCGAGTACCATCAAGGAAATCAAGGCTCCTTTTGGGTTTTGGAGAGCACTGAATTGCTCTGCATGCAGTGCAGGGGAATCGTGCCTCATCTCGCGGCGAGGGGTGAGTCTAATTGTTTTTCTCGACTTTTGGCGGGAACCTGGGTTATATTCTCGAGTTACGACCAGGATGGCCCTTCCAAACTCGAGTGTGTTCAGCGACTTCAGAACTCATGTCTACTTGAGAGGGACCCCTCAGGAGTCTACTCGCGACTTGAAAGGGCCATAGGAACACCTCTCGAAGTGAGACGAGAGACCCAGTGTCCCTTTCCTGTTGCCACTGTGATCCTGGGATTCCTGTCCATTTTCCAGATGAGTCAGGCATCGTCTCTATTCGAATCATTGAACTCCGTGTTCCTCTCGAGCTTTCCAATGGATGTGAGGCCGCCTATCGAGAAGACACAGGGAGGTAGTGCTTTCTCTATTGTTTCCCCAGGGGCTTCAGACATCCCTTCCTCTTGTGAGATAAAATCGAGCTTGCACTCAAGTCACTGCAGGAATTCCGGCCTGATTTCGTATCAGGGCATCTTGAGGTTGATTCCATTGGAGGCCGCAAGTTCAACGTTCCTCTCACAGACGTACAGCTGAGAGAAGCCTCCTCTTCTGGTGCTTGGTGACAGTGGGCATTCCTCTTGATTTGAAGCCAGGAAATCAGCTCTCACCTCGATATGATTTGGGGTACCGGAGCTCTTTCTGGTTGCTGCAGTGACCTCAGGATCCCTCTAGACTTGAGACAGTGTTCCTGGGTTTCTCTGGAGTGCCATCAAGGAAATCAAGGCTCTTTTCCGGTTTGACGGGGAGCACGGAATTGCTCTGCACCCAGTGCAGGTGAATCGGGCCTCATCTCGCTGTGAGTGGGGAGTCTCATGGTTTTTCTCGAGTTGCAGCGGAAACCTGGGGTATATTCTCGAGTTACGACGGGGATGGCCCTTCCAAACCCGGGTGTGCTCAGTGACGTCAGGACTCCTGTCTAATTGGGACGGAACCCTCGGGAGTCTCCTAGCAGCTTGAAAGGGTAAGAGGAACACCTGTCGAGTTGAGGCGGCCGTCCCAGGATCCCTTTCCTGTTGCCACTGGGATCCTGGGATTTCTGTCCATTTTCCAGAGGAGTCAGGCATCGTCTCCTTTGGAATCATTGAACACCGTGTTCCTCTCGAGCTGTCCCATGAATGGGAAGCCGCCTGTCGAGAAGGGGCAGGAAACTCCGGCTTTCTGTAGTGTCTCCCCAGGGGCTTCAGACATCCCGTCATCTTGTGAGACGAACTCAAGCTTGCACTCAAGTCACTGCATGAATTCCGGCCTGATATCGTGTCAGGGCCTCTCGGGGTCAATTCCATTGGAGACCGCAAGTTCAACGTCCCTCTCACAGACGTACACCTGAGAGAAGCCTCCTCTTGTGGTACTTGTGGACAGATGGCATTCCTCTTGATTTGAAGCCAGGAAATCAGCTCTCACCTCGAGATGATTTGGGGTACACAGAGCTCTTTCTCCTTGCTGCAGTGACCTCAGGATCCGTCTAGACTTGAGACAGTGTTCCTGGGGTTTCTCTGGAGTGCCATCAAGGAAATCAAGGCTCCTTTCAGGTTTGATGGGGAGCACGGAATTGCTCTGCACACAGTGCAGGGGAATGGGGCCTCATCTCGCAGCGAGGGGGGAGTCTCATGGTTTTCTCTAGATGCGGCGGCACCTGGGGTATATTCTCGAGTTACGATGGGGATGGCCCTTGCAAACACGGGTGTGTTCAGCGACATCAGGACTCCTGTCTAGCTGTGAGGTACCCCTCGGGAGTCTATTCGGGGCTTGAAAGGGCCATAGGAACCCCTCTCGAGGTGAGGCGGCAGACCCAGGGTCCCTTTCCTGTTGCCACTGGTATTCTGGGATTCCTGTCCATTTTCCAGAGGAGTCAGGCATCGTCTCCTTTGGAATCATTGAACTCCGTGTTCCTCTTGAGCTGTAAAATGGATAGGAGACCGCCTGTCGAAAAGGGGCAGGGAGCTAGGGCTTTCTCTAATGTCTCCCCAGGGGCTTCAGACATCCCGTCATCTTGTGAGATGAAATCCAGCTTACACTCAAGTCACTGTAGGAATTACGGCCTAATTTCGAGTCAGGTCATCTCGGGGTCGATTCCATTGGAGGCCGCAAGTTCAACGTCCCTCTCACAGACGTACAGGTGAGAGAAGCCTCCTTGTGGTGCTTGTGGACATTTGGCATTCCTCTTGATTTGAAGCCAGGAAATCAGCTCTCACCTCGAGATCATTTGGGGTACACGCAGCTTTTTCTTGTTGCTGCAGTGATCTCAGGATCCCTCTAGACTTGAGACAGTGTTGCTGTGGTTTCTCTGGAGTGCCATCAAGGAAATCATGGCTTCTTTCGGTTTTGATGGGGAGCACGGAATTGCTCTGCATGCAGTGCCGGGGAATCGTGCCTCATCTTGCGGCGAGGGGGGAGTCTCTTTGTTTTTCTCGAGGTGCGGCGGTAACCTGGGCTATTATCTCGAGTTACGACGGGGATGGCCCTTCCAAGCACGGGTGTGTTCAGCGACGTCGGGACTCCTGTCTAGTTGCGAGGGACCACTCGGGAGTCTCCTGGCGGCTTGAAAGGGCCATAGGAACACCTCTCGAGGTGAGGAGCAGACACAGGGTCCCTTTCCTGTTGACACTGGGATCCTGGGATTCCTGTCCATTTTCCAGAGGAGTCAGGCATCGTCTCCTTTTGAATCATTGAACTCCGTGTTCCTCTCGAGCTGTCCAATAGATGGGAGGCCGCCGGTCGAGAAGGGACAGGGATCTAGGACTATCTCTAGTGTCTCCCCAGGGGCTTCAGACATCGCTTCATCTTGTGAGATGAAATCCAGCTGCACTCTATACTCTGCACGAATTCCGGCCTGATTTCGAGTCGGGGCATCTCGGGGTCGATTCCATTGGAGGCCGCAATTTCAACGTCCCTCTCACAGACGTACAGCTGAGAGAAGCCTCCTTTTGTGGTGCTTGTAGACAGTTGTCATTCTCTTGATTTGAAGCCAGGAAATCAGCTCTCACCTCGAGATGATTTTGGGTGCACGGAGCTCATTCTTGTTGCTGCAGTGACCTCAGGGTCCCTCTAGATTTGATAAAGTGTTCCTGGGGTTTCTCTGGAGTGCATCAAGGAAATCAAGGCTCCTTTCAGGTTTGATGGGGAGCACGGAATTGCTCTGCATGCTGCGCAGGGGAATCGGGCCTCATCTCACTGCGAGGGGGGAGTCTCATGGTTTTTCTCGAGTTGCGGTGGGACCATGGGTTATATTCTCGAGCTACCATGGAGATGGCCATTCCAAACACGGGTGTGTTCAGCGAGGTCAGAATTCCTGTCTAGTTGCGAGGGAGCCCTCGGGAGTCTCCTCGCGGCTTTAAAGGTCCATAGGACCACCTCTCGAGATGCGGCGGCAGACCCAGAGTCCCTTTCCTGTTGCCACTGTGATACTCGGATACCTGTCATTTTTCCAGAGGAGTCAGGCATCGTCTCCTTTGGAATCATTGGACTCCGTGTTCCTCTCGAGCTGTCAAATGGATGGGAGGCCGCCTGTCGAGATGGGGCAGGAAGCTAAGGCTTTCTCTAGTGTCTCCCCAGGGGCTTCAGACATCGCTTCATCTTGTGAGATGAAATCTAGTTTGCACTCTATTCACTGCAGGAATTCCGGCCGGATTTCGTGTCAGGGCATCTCGGGGTCGATTCCGTTGGAGGCCGCAAATTCAACGACCCTCACACAGATGTACAGCTGAGAGAAGCCCCTTCTTGTTGTGTTTGTTGACAGTTGGCATTCCTCTTGATTTGAAGCCAGGAAAGCAGCTCTCACCTCGAGATGTTTTGGGGTACACGGAGCTATTTCTGGTTGCTGCAGTGATCTCAGGATCCCTCTAGTTTTCAGACAGTGTTCCTGGGTTTCTTTTAAGTGCCATCAAGGAATTCAAGGCTCCTTTCGGGTTTAATGGGGAGCATGGAATTGCTCTGCATGCAGTGCAGGGGAATCGGGCCTCATCTCGCGGCGAGGGGGAAGTCTCATGGTTTATCTCGAGTTGCGGTGGGAACCTGGGGTATATTCTCGAGTTACGACGGGGATGGCCCTTCCAAACACGGGTTTGTTCAGCCACGTCAGGACTCCTGTCTAGTTCCGAGGGACACCTCGCGGGTCTCCTTACGGCTTGAAAGGGACATAGGAACACCTCTCGAGTAGAGGCGGCAGACCACGGTTCCTTTTCCTGTTGTCCCTTGGATCCTGGGATTCCTGTCCATTTTCCAGAGGAGTCAGGCATCGTCTCCTTTGGAATCATTGAACTCCGTGTTCCTCTCGAGTTGTCAAATGGATGTGAGGCCGACTGTCGAAAAGGGGCAGGGAGCTAGGGCTTTCTCTAGTGTCTCCCCAGGGGCTTTAGACATGCCTTCAAATTGAGAGTTGAAATCCCGCTTGCACTCAAGTCACTGCAGTAATTCCGGCCTCATTTCGTGTCAGGATATCTCGGGGTCGATTCCATTGGAGGCTGCAAATTCAACGTTCCTCTCACAATCAGACAGCTGAGAGAAGCCTCCTCTTGTGGTGCTTGTGGAAAGTTTGCATTCCTCTTGATTTGAAGCCAGGAAATCATCTCTCACCTCGAGATGATTTGAGGTACACGGAGCTCTTTCTGGTTGCTGCAGTGACCTCAGGATCCCTCTAGACTTGAGACAGTCTTCCTGGGGTTTCTCTGGATTGCCATCAAGGAAATCAAGGTTCCTTTCGGGTTTGATGTGGAGAACGGAGTTGCTCTGCATGCAGTGCAGGGGAATTGGGCCTCATCTCGCGGCGAGGGGGAAGTCTCATGGTTTTTCTCCAGTGGCAGCGGGAACCTGGGGTATATTCTTGAGTGACAACAGGGATGGCCCTTCCAAACACGGGTTTGTTCAGCGAAGTCAGGACTCCTGTCTACTTGCGAGGGGCACCTCGGGATTTTCCTCGCGCCTTGAAAGGGCCATAGGAACACCTCTCGAGCTGAGGCGGCAGACCCAGGTTCCCATTCCTGTTTCCACTGAGATCCTCGGTTTCCTGTCCATTTTCCAGAGGAGTCAAGCATATTCTGCTTTGGAATCGTTGAACTCAGTGTTCCTCTCGAGTTGTCCAATGGATGTGAGGCCGCCTGTCGAGAAGAGGCAGTGAGCTAGGGCTTTCTCTAGTGTCTCCCCAGGGGCTTCAGACATCCCTTCATCTTGTGAGATGAAATCCAGCTTGCACTCTAGTCACTGCAGGAATTCCGGCCTGATTTCGAATCAGGGCATCTCGGGATCGATTTCATTTGAGGCCGCAAATTCAATGTCCCTCTCACAGACGTACAGCTGAGAGAAGCCTCCTATTGTGGTACTGTGCAATGTTGGCATTCCTCTTGATTTGAAGCCAGGAAATCAGCTCTCACCTCGTGATGATTTTGGGAAAACGGAACTCTTTCTGGTTAATTCATTGACCTCAGGTTCCCTCTAGACTTGAGACAGTGTTCCTGGTGTTTCTCTGGAGTGCCATCAAGGAAATCAAGGCTCCTTTCGGGTTTGATGTGAAGCACGGAATTGCTCTGCACGCAGTGCAGGGGAATCGGGCCTCATCTCGAGGCAAGGGGGAATTCCCATGGTTTTTCTCGAGTTGCGGTGGGAACCTGGGTTATATTCTCGAGTTACCACAGGGATGGCCCTTCCAAACACGGGTTTGTTCAGCGACGTCAGGACTACTGTCTAGATGCAAGGGATACCTCGGGATTTTCCTCTCGGGTTGAAAGGGCCAAGGGAACACCTTTCCAGCTGGGGCGGCAGACCCAGGATCCCTTTCCAGTTCCCACTGAGATCCTGGGATTCCTGTCCATTTTCGAGAGGAGTCAGGCATCATCTCCTTTGGAATTATTGAAATCCGTGTTCCTCTCGAGTTGTCCAATGGATCTGAGGCCCCCTATTGAGAAGGGGCAGGGAGTTAGGGCTTTCTCTAGTGTCTCTCCAGGGGCTGCAGACATCCCTTCACCTTGTGAGGTGATATCCAGCTTGTACTCAACTCACTGCAGTAATTCCGGCCTGATTTCGAGTCAGGGCATCTTGGGGTCGACTCCATTTGATGCCGCAAACTCAACATCCCTCTCCCAGACATACAGCTGTGAGAAACCTCCTCTTGTGGTGCTTGTGGACAGTTGGCATGCTCTTGATTTGAAGCCAGGAAATCAGCTCTCACCTCGTGATGATTTGGGGTCCACGGAACTCTTTCTGGTTGATGCAGTGACCTCAGGATCCCTCTAGTCTTGAGACAGTGTTCCTGGGGTTTCTCTGGAGTGCCATCATGGAAATCAAGACTCCTTTCTGGTTTGATGTGGAGCACGGAATTGCTCTGCACAGAGTGCAGGGGAATCGGGCCTCATCTCGCGGCGAGGGGGAAGTCTCATGGTTTTTCTCGAGTTGTGGTGGGGACTTGGGATTTATCTCGAGTTACGACTGGGGTGGCCCTTCCAAACACGAGTTTGTTCAGCGACATCAGAACTCCTGTCTAGTTGCGAGGAACACCTCGGGAGTCCCCTTGCGGCTTGAAAGGGCCATAGAAACTCCTCTCGAGCTGAGAGGGCAGACCCAGTGTCCCTTTCCTGTTGCCACTTGGATCCTGGGATTCCTGTCAATTTTCCAGAGGAGTCAGTCATCGTCTCCTTTGGGATCATTGAACTCCGTTTTCCTTTTGAGTTGTCCTATTGATGTGAGGCCGACTGTCGAGAAGGGGCAGGGAGCTTGGGCTTTCTCTAGGGTCTCCCCAGGGGCTTCAGACATCCCTTCATCTTGTGAGATTAAATCAGCTTGCATTCAAATCACTGCAGGAATTCCGGCCTGATTTCAAGTCAGGGCATCTCGGGGTCGATTCCATTTGAGGACGCAAGTTCAACGTCCCTCTCACGTACGTACAGCTGAGAGGAGCCTCCTCTTGTGGTGCTTGTGGAAAGTTGGCATTCCTCTTGGTTTGAAGCCAGGAAATCATCTCTCACCTCGAGATGATTATGGGTACACGGAGCTTTTTCTGGTTGCTCCTTTGTCCTCAGGTTGCCTCTAGACTTGAGACAGTGTTCCTGGGGATTCTCTGGAGTACCAACAAGGAAGTCAAGTCGTCTTTCGGGTTTGAGGTGGAGCACGGAATTTCTGTGCATGCATTGCAGGGGAATTGGGCCTCATTTCGCAGCGAGGGGAAAGTCTCATGGTTTTTCTCGAGTTGCAGTGGAAACTTGGGGTATATTCTCAAGTTAAGATGGACATGGCCCTTCCAAACACATGGTTGTTCAATGAAGTCAGGACTCCTGTTTAGTTGCGAGGGACATCTCGGGATTCTCCTCGTGGCTTGAAAGGGCCATATGAACACCTCTCAAGTTGAGGTGGCAGACCCAAGTCCCTTTCCTGTTGCCCCTGGGATCCTGGGATTCCCATCTATTTTCCAGAGGAGTCAGGCATCATCTCCTTTGGAATCATTGAACTACGTGTTCCTCTAGAGTTATCCAATTGATGTGAGGCCGCCTTTCGAGAATGGGCAGGGAGTTCGGGCTTTCTATAGTGTCTCTCCAGGCGCTTCAGACATCCCTTCAACTTGTGAGATGAAATCCAGCTTGCACTCTAGTCACTGCTGTAATTCCGGCCTCATTTCGTGTCAGGGCATCTCGGGGTCGATTCCATTGGAGGCCGCAAATTCAACGTCCCTCTCACAATCAGAAAGCTGAGAGAAGCCTCCTCTTGTGGTGCTTGTGGAAAGTTGGCCTTCCTCTTGATTTGAAGCCAGGAAAGCAGCTCTCAGCTCGAGATGATTTGGGGTACAGGGAGCTCTTTCTGGTTGCTGCAGTGACCTCAGGATCCCTCTAGACTTGAGACAGTGTTCCTGGGTTTTCTCTGGAGTGCCATCAAGGAAATCAATGTTCCTTTAGGGTTTGATGTGGAGCATGGAATTTCGCTGCTCTCAGTGCAGGGGAATCGTGCGTCATGTCGCGGCGAGGGGGAAGTCTCATAGTTTATCTCGAGTTGCGGTGGGAACCTGGGGTATATTCTCGAGTTACGACGGGGATGGCCCTTCCAAACACGGGTTTGTTCAGCCACGTCAGGACTCCTGTCTAGTTGCGAGGGACACCTCGCGGGTCTCCTTACGGCTTGAAAGGGCCAAAGGAACACCTCTCGAGTAGAGGCGGCAGACCACGGTTCCTTTTCCTGTTGTCCCTTGGATCCTGGGATTCCTGTCCATTTTCCAGAGGAGTCAGGCATCGTCTCCTTTGGAATCATTGAACTCCGTGTTCCTCTCAAGTTGTCAAATGGATGTGAGGCCGACTGTCGAAAAGGGGCAGGGAGCTAGGGCTTTCTCTAGTGTCTCCCCAGGGGCTTTAGACATGCCTTCCACTTGAGAGTTGAAATCCAGCTTGCACTCAAGTCACTGCAGTAATCCGGCCTCATTTCTTGTCAGGGCATCTCAGGGTCGATTCCATTGGAGGCCGCAAATTCAACGTCCCTCTCACAATCAGACAGCTGAGAGAAGCCTCCTCTTGTGGTGCTTGTGGAAAGTTTGCATTCCTCTTGATTTGAAGCCAGGAAATCATCTCTCACCTTGAGATGATTTGAGGTACACGGAGCTCTTTCTGGTTGCTGCAGTGACCTCAGGATCCCTCTAGACTTGAGACAGTGTTCCTGGGGTTTCTCTGGATTGCCATCAAGGAAATCAAGGTTCCTTTCGGGTTTGATGTGGAGAACGGAGTTGCTCTGCATGCAGTGCAGGGGAATTGGGCCTCATCTCACGGCGAGGGGGAAGTCTCATGGTTTTTCTCCAGTGGCAGCGGGAACCTGGGGTATATTCTTGAGTGACAACAGGGATGGCCCTTCCAAACACGGGTTTGTTCAGCGAAGTCAGGACTCCTGTCTACTTGCGAGGGGCACCTCGGGATTTTCCTCGCGCCTTGAAAGGGCCATAGGAACACTTCTCGAGCTGAGGCGGCAGACCCAGGTTCCCATTCCTGTTTCCACTGAGATCCTCGGTTTCCTGTCAATTTTCCAGAGGAGTCAAGCATATTCTCCCTTGGAATCGTTGAACTCAGTGTTCCTCTCGAGTTGTCCAATGGATGTGAGGCCGCCTGTCGAGAAGGGGCAGTGAGCTAGGGCTTTCTCTAGTGTCTCCCCAGGGGCTTCAGACATCCCTTCATCTTGTGAGATGAAATCCAGCTTGCACTCTAGTCACTGCAGGAATTCCGGCCTGATTTCGAATCAGGGTATCTCGGGATCGATTTCATTTGAGGCCACAAATTCAGTGTCCCTCTCACAGACGTACAGCTGAGAGAAGCCTCCTCTTGAGGTGCTTGTGGAAAGTTGGTATTCCTCTTATTTGAAGCCAGGAAAGCAGCTCTCAGCTCGAGATGATTTGGGGTACAGGGAGCTCTTTCTGGTTGCTGCAGTGACCTCAGGATCCCTCTAGACTGAGACAGTGTTCCTGGGTTTTCTCTGGAGTGCCATCAAGGAAATCAATGTTCCTTTCGGGTTTGATGTGGAGCATGGAATTGCTCTACTCTCAGCGCAGGGGAATCGTGCATCATGTCGCGGCGAGGGGGAAGTCTCATGGTTTATCTCGAGTTGCGGTGGGAACTTGGAGTATATTCTCGAGTTACGACGGGGATGGCCCTTCCAAACACGGGTTTGTTCAGCCACGTCTGGACTCCTGTCTAGTTGCGAGCGACACCTCGGGAGTCTCCTTACGGCTTGAAAGGGCCATAGGAACACCTCTCGAGTAGAGGCGGCAGACCACGGTTCCTTTTCCTGTTGTCCCTTGGATCCTGGGATTCCTGTCCATTTTCCAGAGGAGTCAGGCATCGTCCCCTTTGGAATCATTGAACTCCGTGTTCCTCTCGAGTTGTCAAATGGATGTGAGGCCGACTGCCGAAAAGGGGCAGGGAGGTAGGGCTTTCTCTAATGTCTCCCCAGGGGCTTCAGACATGCCTTCAACTTGAGAGTTGAAATCCCGCTTGCACTCAAGTCACTGCAGTAATTCCGGCCTCATTTCTTGTCAGGGCATCTCGGGGTCGATTCCATTGGAGGCCGCAAATTCAAAGTCCCTCTCACAGTCAGACAGCTGAGAGAAGCCTCCTGTTGTGGTGCTTGTGGAAAGTTTGCATTCCTCTTGATTTGAAGCCAGGAAATCATCTCTCACCTCGAGATGATTTGAGGTACACGGAGCTCTTTCTGGTTGCTGCAGTGACCTCAGGATCCCTCTAGACTTGAGACAGTGTTCCTGGGGTTTCTCTGGATTGCCATCAAGGAAATCAAGGTTCCTTTCGGGTTTGATGTGGAGAACGGAGTTGCTCTGCATGCAGTGCAGGGGAATCAGGCCTCATCTCGCGGCGAGGGGAAAGTCTCATGGTTTTTCTTCAGTGGCAGCGGGAACCTGGGGTATATTCTTGAGTGACAACAGGGATGGCCCTTCCAAACACGGGTTTGTTCAGCGAAGTCAGGACTCCTGTCTACTTGCGAGGGGCACCGGGATTTTCCTCGCGGCTTGAAAGGGCCATAGGAACACCTCTCGAGCTGAGGCGGCAGACCCAATGTCCCTTTCCTGTTGCCACTGGGATGCTGGGATTCCTGTCCATTTTCCAGAGGAGTCAGGCATCGTCTCCTTTGGAATCATTGAACTCCGTGTTCCTCTCCAGCTGTCCAATGGATGGGAGGCCGCCTGTCGAGAAGGGCAGGGAGCTAGGGCTTTCTCTAGTGTCTCCCCAGGGCCTTCAGACATCCCTTCATCTTGTGAAATGAAATCCAGCTTGCAATATAGTCACTGCAGGAATTCCGGCCTGATTTCGAATCAGGGCATCTCGGGATCGATTTCATTTGAGGCCGCAAATTCAACGTCCCTCTCACAGACGTACAGCTGAGAGAAGCCTCCTCTTGTGGTACTGTGCAATGTTGACATTCCTCTTAATTTGAAGCCAGGAAATCAGCTCTCACCTCGTGATGATTTGGGGAAAACGGAACTCTTTCTGGTTAATTCATTGACCTCAGGATCCCTCTAGTCTTGAGACAGTGTTCCTGGGGTTTCTCTGGAGTGCCATCATGGAAATCAAGACTCCTTTCTGGTTTGATGTGGAGCACGGAATTGCTCTGCACGCAGTGCAGGGGAATCGGGCCTCATCTCGCGGCGAGGTGGAAGTCTCATGGTTTTTCTCGAGTTGCGGTGGGAACTTGGGATTTATCTCGAGTTACGACTGGGGTGGCCCTTCCAAACACGAGTTTGTTCAGCAACATCAGAACTCCTGTCTAGTTGCGAGGAACACCTCGCGAGTCCCCTTGCGGCTTGAAAGACCCATAGAAACTCCTCTCGATCTGAGAGGGCAGACCCAGTGTCCCTTTCCTGTTGCCACTTGGATCCTGGGATTCCTGTCAATTTTCCAGAGGAGTCAGTCATCGTCTCCTTTGGGATCATTGAACTGCGTTTTCCTTTTGAGTTGTCCTATTGATGTGAGGCCGACTGTCGAGAAGGGGCAGGGAGCTTGGGCTTTCTCTAGTGTCTCCCCAGGGGCTTCAGACATCCCTTCATCTTGTGAGATTAAATCAGCTTGCATTCAAGTCACTGCAGGAATTCCGGCCTGATTTCAAGTCAGGGCATCTCGGGGTCGATTCCATTTGAGGACGCAAGTTCAACGTCCCTCTCAAGTACGTACAGCTGAGAGGAGCCTCCTCTTGTGGTGCTTGTGGAAAGTTGGCATTCCTCTTGGTTTGAAGCCAGGAAATCATCTCTCACCTCGAGATGATTATGGGTACACGGAGCTTTTTCTGGTTGCTCCTTTGTCCTCAGGTTGCCTCTAGACTTGAGACAGTGTTCCTGGGGTTTTTCTGGAGTGCCATCAAGAAAATCAAGGCTCTGTTCAGATTTCAGGTGGAGCACGGAATTGCTCTGCACACAGTGCAGGGGAATCGGGCCTCATCTCGCGGCGAGGGGAAAGTCTCATGGTTTTCTCGAGTTGCAGCGGAACCTGGGGTATATTCTCGAGTTACGTCGGGGAAGGCCCTTCCAAACATGGGTTTGTTCAGCGACGTCAGGACTCCTGTTTAGTTGCGAGGGACACCTCGGGATTCTCCTCGTGGCTTGAAAGGGCCATATGAACACCTTTCGAGTTGAGGTGGCAGACCCAAGTCCCTTTCCTGTTGCCCCTGGGATCCTGGGATTCCCATCTATTTTCCAGAGGAGTCAGGCATCATCTCCTTTGGAATCATTGAACTACGTGTTCCTCTAGAGTTATCCAATTGATGTGAGGCCGCCTTTCGAGAATGGGCAGGGAGTTCGGGCTTTCTATAGTGTCTCTCCAGGCGCTTCAGACATCCCTTCACCTTGTGAGATGAAATCCAGCTTGCACTCAAGTCACTGCTGTAATTCCGGCCTGATTTCATGTCAGGGCATCTCGGGGTCGATTCCATTGGAGGCCGCAAGTTCAACCTGCCTCTCAGTTACGTAAAGCTGAGAGAAGCCTCCTCTTGTGGTGCTTGTGGAAAGGTGGCTTTCCTCTTCATTTGAAGCCAAGAAATCTGCTCTCACCTCGAGATGATTGGGGTACACGGAGCTCTTTCTGGTTGCTCCAGTGACCTCAGAATCGCTCTAGACTTGAGACAGTGTTCCTGTGGTTTCCCTGGAGTGCCATAAAGGAAATCAAGGCTCCTTTCAGGTTTGATGTGGAACATGGAGTTGCTCTGCACGCAGTGCAGGGGAATAGGGCCTCATCTCGCGGCGAGTGGGAAGTCTCATATTTTTTCTCCAGTTGCGGCGGGAACCTGCAGTACATTCTCGAGTTCCGACGGGGATGGCCCTTCCAAACACGGGTTTGTTCAGCAACGTCAGGACTCCTGTCTAGTTGCGAGGGATACCTGGGGAGTCTCCTCGTGGCTTGAAAGGGCCATAGGTACTCCTCTCGAGGTGAGGCGGCAGACCCAGTGTCCCTTTCCACGTGCCACAGTGATACTGGGATTCCTCTCAGTTTTCCAGTGGAGTCAGGCACCGTCACCTTTTGAAATTTGATATCCTCGTACGTGTCGAGTTTTCAAACTATGTGAGGCCTCCGGTTGCGATTAGGCGTAGAATTATGTCTTTCTCTATGGTCTCCACAGGGTATTCAGACATCCTTTCGTCTTGGTAGATGCAAGAAGAGCCTGCATTCAAGCCACTGCAGGGATATCTGGCCTTATTTCGAGTCAGGGCATCTCGGTGTCCATTCCACTTGAGACTGCAAACTCAGGGTCCTCCTCACATACCTATAGCTGAGAGAAGCCTCCTCTTGATGTGCTTGTGAAAAGTTGGCATTCCTCTTGATTTAAAGCCAAGAAATCAGCTCTCACCTCGAGATGATTTGTGGTAAACTGAGTTCTTTCATGTTGTTCCAGTGACCTCAGGATTCCTCTAGACTTGAGAGAGCTTTTTTGGGGATTCTCTGGAGTACCAACAAGGAAGTCAAGTTGTCTTTCGGGTTTGATGTGGAGCACGGAATTTCTGTGCATGCATTGCAGGGGAATCGGGCCTCATTTCGCAGCGAGGGGAAAGTCTCATGGTTTTTCTCGAGTTGCAGCGGGAACTTGGGGTATATTCTCAAGTTAAGATGGACATGACCCTTCCAAACACATGCTTGTTCAATGAAGTCAGGACTCCTGTCTAGTTGCGAGGGACACCTTGTGATTCTCCTCGTGGCTTAAAAGGGCAATAGGAACACCTCTCGAGGTGAAGCGGCAGACCCAGGGTCCCTTTCCTGTTGCCACTGGGACACTGGGATTCCTGACAATTTTCAAGAGGAGTCAGGCATCATCTCCTTTTGAATCACTGAACTCCGTGTTCCTCTCTAGTTGTCAAATTGATGTGAGGCCGCCTATCGAGAAGGGGCAGGAGCTAGGGCTTTCTCTAGTGTCTCCCCAGTGGCTTCAGACATCCCTTCATCTTGTGAGATGAAATCCAGCTTGCATTCAAGTCACTGCAGGAATTCCGGCCTGATTTTGAGTAAGGGCATCTCGGGGACGATTCCATTTGTTCCCGCAAATTCAATGTCCCTCTCACATACGTATAGCTTAGAGAAGCCTCCTCTTGTTGTGCTTGTGGAAAGTTGGCATTCCTCTTGATTGGAAGCCAGGAAATCAGCTCTCACCTCGAGATGATTTGGGGTACATGGAGTTCTTTCATGTTGCTGCAGTGACCTCAGGATCCCTCTAGACTTGAGACAGTGTTTTGGGGGATTCTCTGGAGTGCCATCAAGGAAATCAAGGCTCCTTTCGGGTTTGATGTGGAACACGGAATTGCTCTGCAAGCAGTGCATGGGATCGGGCCTCATCTCCTGGCGAGGGGGAAGTCTCGTGGTTTTTCTCGAGTTGCCGCGGGAACGTGGGTTATATTCTTGAGTTACGACGGGGCTGGCCCTTCCAAACACGTGTTTTTTCAGAGAAGTCACAACTCCTGTCTAGTTGTGAGGGACAGCTCGGGAAACTCCTCGAGGCTGGGCATGGCAATTGGGATGCCTCTCCATGTGAGGCAGGGAACCCAGGTTCCCTTTCCATGTGCCACAGGGATGCTGGGATTCCTCCAATTTTCAAGAGGAATCAGGCCTTGTCTCCTTTTGAAGCATTGATCTCCACGTTCCTCTCGAGTTTTCCAAGGATGTGAGGCCTCAGTTCACGATTAGGCGTGGAACTAGTTCTTTCTCTATGGTCTCCACAGGTGATTCAGATATCCTTTCATCTTGGGAGATTCAAGACGAGCCTGCATGCAAGTCACTGCAGGGATATCTGGCCTTAGTTTGAGTCAGGGCATCTCCGTGTCCATTCTACTTGAGGCGCAAACTCAGGAACCTCCTCACATACCTATAGCTGAGAGAAACCTCCTCTTGAGATGATTGTGGAAAGATGGTATTCCTCTTGAGTCGAAGCCAGGGACTAAGCTCTCAACTCCAGTTGATTTGGTGTACATGAAGCTCTTTTGTGTTGCTACAGTGACCTCAGGATCCCTCTAGACTTGAAACAGTGTTCTTGGGGATTCTCTGGAGTGCCATCAAGGAAATCAAGGCTCCTTTCGTGTTTGATGGGGAGCACGGAATTGCTCTGCACGCAGTGCAGGGGAATCGGGTGTCATCTCATGGCGAGGGGAAAGTCTCATGGTTTTTGTCGAGTTGCGGCGGAAATCTGGGGTACGTTCCCGAGTTACGACGGGGATGGCCCTTGAGAACAGGTGTTTGTTCAGCGAAGTCACGACCCCTTCCTAACTGCGAGTGACACCTCGGGCTTCTCCTCGAGGCTTGAAAGGGCAATAGGAACACCTCTCGATGTGAGGCGGTAAACCCTGCGTCCCTTTCCTGTTCCCACTGGGATACTGGGATACCTGTCAATTTCAAGAGGAGTCAGGCATCGTCTCCTTTGGAATCATTGAACTCCGTGTTTCTCTCGAGTTGTCAAAATGATGTGAGTCCTCCTGTCGAGATGGGTCAGTGAGCTAGGGCTTTCCATAATGTCTCCCCAGGGGATTCAGACATCCCTTCAACTTGTGAGAGGAAATCCAGCTTGCATAATGGTCACTGCAGGGATTTCCGTCCTGATTTCGAATCAGGGCATCTCGGGGTCGATTCCATTTGAGGCCGCAAATTCAACTTCCCTCTCCCATACGTATAGCTAAGAGAAGTCTCCTCTTGTGGTGCTTGTGCAAAGTTGAGATTCCTCTTGATTTGAAACTAGGAAATCAGCTCTCATCTAGAGATGATTTGGGGTACATGGAGCACTTTCGTGTTGCTGCAGTGACCTCAGGTTCCCTCTAGACTTCAGACAGTGTTTTTGGGGATTCACTGGAGTGCCATCAAGGAATTCAAGTCTCCTTTCAGGTTTCATGTGGAACAGGGAATTTCTCTGCACGCAGTGCAGGGGAATCAAGCCTCATCTCGTGGCGAGGGGGAAGTCTCATGTTTTTTCTCGAGTTTGAGCGGGAACCTGGTGTATATTCCCGAGTTACGACCTGGATGGCCCTTCCAAACATGTGTTTGTTCAGCGACGTCAGGACTCCTGTCTAGTTGCGAGGGACACTTTGGTATCCTCCTCGAGGGTTGGCAGGGCAATCGGGACGCCTCTCCAGGTGAGGTGGGAGATCCAGGGTCCCTTTCCACGTGCCACAGGGATACTGGGATTCATCTCAATTTTCAAGAGGAGTCAGGCCTTGTCTCCTTTTGAAACATTGATCTCTGTGAACCTCTCGAGTTTTCAAAATATGTGAGGCCTTCGGTCGCGATTATGCATGGAACTTGGTCTTTCTCTATGTTCTCCACAGGGGATTCAGACATCATTTCCTCTTGGGAGATGCAAGACGAGCCTGCATTCAAATCACTACAGGGATATCTGGCATTATTTCGAGTCAGGTCACCTCAATGTCCATTCCAATTGAGGCCGCAAATTCAGGGTCCTCCTCACATAACTATAGCTGACAGAAGTCTCCTCCTTGGTGCTTGTGGAAAGTTGGTATTCCTCTTGAGTCGAAGCCAGGGATTAAGCTCTCATCTCAAGGTGATTTGGGGTACATGGAGCTCTTTCATGTTGCTACAGTGACCTCAGGATCCCTCAAGACCTGAGACAGTATTCTTGGGGATCCTCTGGAGTGCCATCAAGGATATCAATTCTCCTTTAAAGTTTGATGTGGAACAAGAAATTGCTCTGCATGCAGTGCAGGGGAATCGGGCCTCATCTCGCGGCAAGGGGGAAGTCTCATGGTTTTTCTCGAGTTGCGGCGGGAACCTGGTGTATATTCTCGAGTTACGTTGGGGATGACCCTTCAGAACACGTGTTTGTTCAGAGACGTCAAGACTCCTGCCTAGCTGCGAAGGACACCTCAGGATTCTTCTGGAGGCTTGAAAGGGCAATAGGAACACCTCTCGAGGTGAGGTGGCAGACCCAGTCTCCCTTTCCTGTTGCCACTGTGATACTGGGATTCCTGTCATTTTTCAACAGGAGTCTGGCATCGTCTCCTTTGGACTAATTGAACTCCGTGTTCCTCTCGAGTTGTCAAAGTGATGTGAGGCCTCCTGTCGAGATGGGGCAGGAGCTATGGATTTCTCCAGTGTCTCACCAGGGGGTTCAGACATCGCTTCCTCTTGTGAGATGAAATCCAGCTTGAATTCAAGTTACTGCAGGGAATCCGGCCTGATTTCGAGTCAGGGCATCTCAGGTTCAATTCCATTTGAGGCCGCAAATTCAACGTCCCTCTCACATACATACAGCTGAGAGAAGCCTCCTCTTGTGGTGCTTGTAGAAAGTTGGCATACCTCTTGATTTGAAGCCAGGAAATCACCTCTCATCTTGAGTTGATTTGGGGTACATGGAGCACTTTTGTGTTGCTACAGTGACCTCACAATCGCTCTAGCCTTGAAACAGTGTTTTTGTGGATTCTTTGGAGTGCCATCAAGGAAATCAATGTTCCTTTTGTGTTTGATGTGCAACACGGAATTGTTCTGCACGCAGTGCAGGGAAATCCGGCCTCATCTCGCGGCGAGGGGGAAGTCTCATGATTATTCTCGAGTTACGGCAGGGATGGCCCTTGAGGACACGTATTTGTTCAGCGATGTCAGGACTCCTGCCTAGCTGCGAGGGACACCTCGGGAATCTCCTGGAGGTTTGGAGGGGCAATTGGAATGCCTCTCCAGGTGAGGCGGGAGACCCAGGGTCACTTTCCATGTGCCACAGTTATACTGGGATTCCTCTCAATTTTCAAGAGTCGTCAGGCCTCGTCTCCTTTTGAAGCATTGATCTCCGGGTACCTATCGAGTTTTCAAAGGATGTGAGGCCTCTGATCGCGATTAGGCTTAGAACTAAGTATTTCTCTATGGTGTCCACAGGGGATTCAGACATCCTTTCGTTTTGGGAGATGGAAGACGAGCCTGCATTCATGTCAGTGTAGGGATATCTGGCCTTATTTTGAGTCAGGGCATCTCGGTGTCCATTCCACTTGAGGCAGCAAACTCAGGGTCCTACTCACATACGTATAGCTGAGAGAAGCATCCTCTTGAGGTGCTTGTCAAAATTTGGTAGTCCTCTTGGCTCGAGTCCATGGACTAAGGTCTCATCTCAAGTTGAATTCCGGTACATGGAGGTCTTTCGTGTTGCTACAGTGACCTCAGGATCCCTCTAGACTTGAAACAGTGTTCTTGTGGTTTCTATGGTTTGCCATCAAGGAAATCAAGGCTCCTTTCAGCTTTGATGTGGAACACGAAATTGCTCTGCACGCAGTGCAGGTGAATCGGGCCTCATCTCGCGGCGAGGGGGAAGTCTCATGGTTTTTCTTGAGTTGCGGCGGGATCCTAGGGTATATTCTCGAGTTACGAAGGTGATGACCCTTGAGAACACGTGTTTGTTCAGCGACGTCAGGACTCTTGCCGACCTTCGAGGAACACCTCGGGATTCTCCTCGAGGCTTGAAAGGGCAATAGGAACACCTCTCCAGGTGAGGCGGCAGAGCCAGCGTCCCTTTCCTGTTGCCAATGTGATACTGGGATTCCGGTCAATTTTCAACAGGAGTCAGGCATCGTCTCCTTTGGTATCATTGAACTCCGTGTTCTTCTCGAGGTGTCAAAATGATGTGAGGCCTCCTGTCGAGATGAGGCAGGGAGCTAGGGCTTTCTCTAGTGTCTTCCCAGGGGATTCAGACATCCCTTCCTCTTATGAGATGAAATCTAGCTGGCATTCAAGTCACTGCAGGGAATTCCTGCCTGTTACCGAGTCAGGGCATCTCGGGGTCGATTCCATTTGAGGCCGCAAATTCAACATCCCTCTCCCATACGTATAGCTGAGAGAAGCCTCCTCTTGTGGTGCTTGTGGAAAGTTGGCATTCCTCTTGATTTGAAGCTAGGAAATCAGCTCTCATCTCGAGATAGTTTGGGGTACATGGAGCTCTTTCTGGTTGCTCCAGTGACCTCAGGATCCCTCTAGACTTGAGACAGTGTTCTTGGGGATTCTCTGGAGTGCCATCAAGTATATCAAGACTGCTTTCAATTTTGATGTGGAACACGGAATTGTTCTGCACGCAGTGTAGGGGAATCGGGTCTCATCTCGCGGCGAGGGTGAATTCTCATGGTTTTTCTCTAGTTTCGGCGGAACCTGGGGTATATTTTCAAGTTATGCCGGGGATGGCCCTTGAGAACACGTATTTGTTCAGCCACGTCAGGACTCCTCTCTAGTTGCGAAGGACACCTTGGGATTCTCCTCGAAGCTTGGTAGGGCTATTGGGACGCCTCTACAGGTGAGGCGTGAGACACAGTGTTCCTTTCCACGTGCCACAGAGAAACTGGGATTCCTCTCAATTTTCACGAGGAGTCAGGCATCGTCTCCTTTTGAAGCATTGATATCCGCCTACATCTCGAGTTTTCAAAGGACGTGAGCCCTCCGGTCGCGATTAGCCGTGGAACTAGGTCTTTCGCTATGGTTTCCACAACGGATTCAGACATCCTTTCATCTTGGGAGATGAAAGACAAGCCTGCATTCAAGTCATTGCAGGGATATCTGGCCTCATTTTGCGTCAGGGCATCTCAGTGTCCATTCCACTTCAGGCCGCAAACTTCGGGTCTTCCTCAGATACATAGAGCTGAGAGAAGCCTCCACTTGAGGTGCTTGTGGAAAGTTGGTAATCCTCTTGAGTCGAAGCAAGGGACTAAGCTCACATCTCGAGTTGATTTGGGTTACATGGAGCGCTTTTGATTTTGCTACAGTGACCTCAGGATCCCTCTAAACTTGAGACAGTGTTCTTGGGGATTCTCTGGAGTGCCATCAAGGAAATCAAGGCTCCTTTCAGGTTTGATGTGGAACACGGAATTGCTCACCACGCAGTGCAGGGGAATCGGGCCTCATCTCACGGCGAGGGGGAAGTATCAAGGTTTTTCTCGAGTTGCGTCGGGAACATGGGGTATATTCTCGAGTTACAATGGGGATGTCCCTTGAGAACACGTGTTTGTTCAGCAACATCAGGACTCCTGCCTAATGGTGAGGGACACCTCGGGATTCTCCTAGAGGCGTGGCAGAGCCATTGGGACGCCTCTCCAGGTGAGGTGGGAGACCCAGGGTCCCTTTCCACGTGCCACAGGGATCCTGAGATTCTTCTCAATTTTAAAGAATAGTCAAGAGTAGTCAGGAATCGCCTCCTTTTGAAGCATTGATCTCCGCATACCTCTCGAATTATCAAAGGATATGAGGCCTCCGGTCGCGATTAGGCGTGGAACTAGATCTTTCTCTATGGTCTCCATAAGGGATTCAGACATCCTTTCGTCTTGGGAGATGCAAGACGAGCGTCTATTAAAGTCACTGCAGGGATATCTGGCCTTGTTACGAGTTAGGGCAACTCGGTGTCCATTCAACTTGAGGCCGCAAACTCAGGGTCCTCCTCACATAGCTATAGCTGAGAGAAGCTGCCTCTTGAGGTCCTTGTGAAAAGTTCGTATTCCTCTTGAGTCAATGCCAGGAACTAAGCTCTCATCTCGAGTTGATTTGGGGTACATGGAGCTCTTTCATGTTGCTCCAGTGACCGCAGGATCCATCTAGACTTGAGACAGAGTTCTTGGGGATTCTCTGGAGTGCCATCTAGGAAATCAAGGCTCCTTTCGGGTTAGATGTGGAACTCGGAATTGCTCTGCACGCAGTGCAGGGAATCGGGCCTCATCTCGCAGCGAGGGGGAAGTCTAATGGATTTTCTCGAGTTGCAGCGGGAACCTGGAGGATATTCTCGAGTTACGATGGGGATGGACCTTGAGAACACGTGTTTGTTCAGCGATGTCAGGACTCCTGCCTAGCTGTGAGGGACACTTCAGGATTCTCCTGGAGACTTGAAAGGGCAATAGGAACACCTCTCGAGGTGAGGCGGCAGACCCAGGGTCCCTTTCCTGTTGCATTGGGATACTGGGATTCCTCTCAATTTTCAAGAGGAGTCAGGCATCGAATACTTTTGAATCATTCAACTCGGTGTACCCCTCGAGTTGTCAAAGTGATGTGAGGCCTCCAGTCAAGATGGGGCAGGGAGCTAGGGCTTTCTGTAGTGTCTCCATAGGGGATTCAGACATCGCTTCCTCTTGTGAGATTAAATCCACCTTGCATTCAAGTCACTGCAGGGATATCTGGCCTAATTTCTAGTCTGGTCATCTCAGGCTCGATTCCATTTGAGGCCGCAAATTCAACGTCCCTCTCACATACATATAGCTAAGAGAAGCCTCCTCTTGTGATGCTTGTGGAAAGTTGGCATTCCTCTTGATTTGAAACCAGGAAATCAGCTCTCATCTCGAGATGATTTGGGGTACATGGAACTCTTTTGTGTTGCTGCAGTGACCTCAGGATCCCTCTAGACTTGAGACAGTGTTCTTGGGGTTTCTCTGGAGTGCCATCAAGTATATCAAGGCTCCTTTCGGGTTTGATGTGGAACACGGAATTGCTCTGCACGCATTGCAGGGGAATCGGGCCTCATCTCGCAGCGAGGGGTAAGTCTCATGGTTTTTCTCGAGTTGCGGCAGGAACATGGCATATATTTCCCGCGTTATGACGGGGATGGCCCCTCCAAACACGTGTTTGTTCAGGGACATCAGGACTCCTGTCTAGGTGCGTGGGACACCTCGGGATTCTCCTCAAGGCTTGGCAGGGCAATTGGGACGCTCTCCAGGTGAGGTGGGAGACCCAGGGTCCCATTTCACGTGCCACAGGGATACTGGGATTCCACTCAAATTTCAAGAGGAAGCAGGCATTGTCTAGTTTTGAAGCATTGATCTCCACGTACCTCTCGAGTTTTCAAAGGATGTGAGGTCTCCGGCCGTAATTAGGCATGGAACTAGGTCTTTCTCTATGGTCTCCGCAGGGGATTCAGATATCCTTTTATATTTGGATATGCAAGACAAGCCTGCATTAATGTCACTGCAGGGAATTCCTGCCTGATTTCGAGTCAGGGCATCTCGGTGTCCATTCCACTTTAGGCCGCAAACTCAGGGACCTTCTCACCAACCTATAGCTGAGAAAAGCCTCCTCTTTAGGTGATTGTGGAAAGTTGGTATTCCTCTTGTGTCGAATCCAGGGAATAAGCTCTCATTTCGAGTTGATATGGGGTATATGGAGCTCTTTCGTGTTGCGACAGTGACTTCAGGATCTCTCTAGACTTGAGACAGTGTTCTTGGGGATTCTCTGGAGTGCCATCAAGGAAATCAAGGCTCCTTTCAGGGTTTGATGTGGAGCACGGAATTGCTCTGCATGCAGTGCAGGGTAATCGGGCCTCATCTCGCGGCGAGGGTGAAGTCTCATGGTTCTTCTCGAGTAGCTGTGAGAACCTGGGGTATATTCTCGAGTTACGATGGGGATGGCACTTGAGAAGACGTCTTTGTTCAGCAACGTCAGGACTTCTGCCTAGTTGCGAGCGATACCTCGGGATTCTCCTCGAGGTTTAAAAGGGCAATAGGAACACCTCCCTAGGTGAAGCAGCAGTCGCAGTGTCCCTTTTCCTGTTGCCACTGTGATACTGGGATTCCTGTCAATTTTAAAGAGGAGTCAGGCATCGTCTCCTTTTGAATCATTGAATTCCGTGTTCCTCTCGAGTTGTCAAAGTGATGTGAGGCCTCTTGTCGAGACAGGGCAGGGAGCTAGGTCTTCCTCTACTGTCTCCACAGGGAATTAAGATATCCCTTCACCTTGTGAGATGAAGTCCAGCTTGCATTCAAGTCACTCTAGAGAATTCCAGCCTAATTTCGAGTCAGGGCATCTCGGGGTCGATTCCATTTGAGGCCGCTAATTCAACGTCCCTCTCACATACGTATAGCTGAGAGAAGCCTCCTCTCGTGGTGCTTGTGGAAAGTTGGCATTCCTCATGACTTGAAACCAGGAAATCAGCTCTCATCTTGAGATAGTTTGTGGTACATGGAGCTCTTTCTGGTTGCTCCAGTGACCTAAGGATCCCTCTAGACTTGAGACAGTGTTCTTGGGGATTCTCTGGAGTGCCATCAAGTATATCAAGACTGCTTTCAATTTTGATGTGGAACACGGAATTGTTCTGCACGCAGTGCAGTGCAATCGGGGCTCATCTCGTGGCGATGGGGAAGTCTCATCATTTTACTCGACGTGTGGCAGAAATCTTGTTTATATTCTCAAGTTATGACGGGGATGGCTCCTGAGAACACGTGCATGTTCAGCGAGGTCAGGACTCCTGCCTAGCTGCGAGGGACACCTCTGAATTCTCTTCAAGCCTGAAAGGGCAGTAGGAACACCTCTCGTGGTGAGGCAGCAGACCCAGCGTCCCTGTACTGTTGCCACTGTGAAACTGGGATTCATGTAAATTTTCAAGAGGAGTCAGGCATCGTATCCTTTTGAATCATTGAACTCCGTGTTCCTCTCGAGTTGCCAAAGTGATGTGAGGCCTCCTGTCGAGATGGGGCAGGGAGCTCGGGCTTTCTCTAGTCTCTCCTCAGAGGATTCAGACATCCCTTCATCTTGTGAGATGAAATCCAGCCTGAATTGAAGTGACTGCAGGGAATTCCGGCCTGATTTCGAGTCAGGGCATCTCGGGGTCGATTCCATTTGAGGCTGAACATTCAACGTCCCTCTCACATACATATAGCTGAGAGAAGCCTCCTCTTGTGGTGCTTGTGGAAAGTTGGCACTGCTATTGAAGTGAAGCCAGGAAATCAGCTCTCATCTCGAGATGATTTGGGGTACATGGAGCTCTTTCGTGTTGCTGCAGTGACCTCAGGATCCCTGTAGACTTCAGACAGTGTTCTTGGGGATTCTCTGGAGTGCCATCAAGGAAATCAAGGCTCCTTTCGAATTTGATGTGGAACACGGAATTGTTCTGCATGCAGTGCAGGGGAATCAGGCCTCATCTCGTGGCAAGAGGTAAGTCTCATGATTTTTCTCGAGGTGAGGCGGGAAACTAGGGTATATTGTCGAGTTACAACGGGGATGGCCCTTCCAAATCCGTGTTTTTTCAGCGACGTCAGGACTCCTGTCTAGTTGCAAGGGACACCTAGGGATTCTCTTCGAGGCTTGGCAGGGCAATTGAGACGCCTCTCCAGGTGAGGCGGGAGACCCAGGCACCCTATCTTCGTGCCACAGGGATACTGATATTCCACTCAATTTTCACGAGAAATGAAGCAACGTCTCCTTTTGAAGCATTGATCTCCATGTACCTCTCGAGTTTTCAAAGATGTGAGGCCTCTGGTCGCGATTGGGAGTGAAACTAGGTCTTTCTCTATCGTCTCCACAGGTGATTCAGACACACTTTCGAACTGGGAGATGGAAGACGAGCCTGCGTTCAAGTCACTGCAGGGATATCTGGCCTGATATCGAGCCAGGGCATCTCGGGGTCGATTCCATTTGAGGCCGCAAATTCAATGTCCCTCACACATACGTATAGCTGAGAGAAACCTCCTCTTGTGGCACTTGTGGAAAGCTGGCATTCCTCTTGATTTGAAGCCAAGAAATCAGCTCTCATCTCGAGACGATTTGGGGTACATGGAGATCTTTCGTGTTGCGGCAGTGACCTCAGGACCCCTCTCGACTAGAGACAGTGTTATTGGGGTTTCTCTGGAGTGCCATCAAGGAAATCAAGGCTCCTTTCGGGTTTGATGTGGAACACGGAATTATTCTGAATGCAGTGTAGTGGAATCGGGCCTTATCTCGCGGCGAGTGGTAAGTCTCATGTTTTTTCTCGAGTTGCGGCGGGAACCTGGGGTATACTCTCGATTTACAACGGGGATGGCCCTTGAAAACATGTCTTTGTTCAGCGACATCAGGACTCCTTCCTAGCTGCGAGGGACACCTCGGGATTCTCCTGGAGGCTTGAAGGAGCAATCGGAACACCTCTCGAGGTGAGGCGGCAGACCCAGTGTCCCTTTCATGTTGCCACTGGAATACTGGAATTCCTGTCAGTTTTAAAGAGGAGTCAGACGTTGTCTCCTTTGAAGCATTGATCTCTGCGTACCTCTCGAGTTTTCAAAGGATGTGAGGCCTCCAGTCGCGATTAAGCGTGGAACTAGGTCATTCTCTGTGGTCTCCACAGGAGATTCAGACAGCATTTCGTCTTGGGAGATGCAAGACGAGCCTGCATTCAAGCCACTGCAGGGACTTCCGGCCTGATTTCGATTCAGGGCATCTCAGTGTCCATGCCACTTGAGGCCGTAAACTCAGGGTCCTCCTCATAATCATATAGCTGAGAGAATCCTCCTCTTGAGGTGCTTGTGGAAAGTTGGTATTCCTCTTGATTCGACGACTGGGACTAAGCACTTATCTCGAGTTGATTTGGGGTTCATGGAGCTCTTTCGTGTTTCTACAGTGACCTCAGGATCCCTCTATGCTTGAGACAGTGTTCTTGGGGATTCTCTGGAGTGCCTTCAAGGAAATCAAGGCTCCCTTCTTGTTTGATGTGGAACACGGAATTTCTTTGCATGCAGTGCATGGGAATAGAGCCTCATCTCGCGGCGAGGGGGAAGTCTCATGGTTTTTTTTGAGTTGCAGCGGGAACCTGGGGTATATTCTCGAGTTACGACGGGGATGGCCCTTGAGAACACGTGTTTGTTCAGCGATGTCAAGACTCCAGCCTAGCTAAGAGGGACACTTCGGGATTCTCCTGGAGGCTTGAAATGGCAATAGGAACACCTCTCGAGGTGAGGCGGCAGACCCGGTGTCCCTTTCCTGTTGCCACAGGGACACTGTGATTTCTGTCAATATTCAAGAAGAGTCAGGCATCGTCTCCTTTTGAATCATAGAACTATGTGTTCGTCTCGAGTTGTCAAGTGATGTGAGTCCTCCTGTCGAGATGTGGCAGGGATCTAGGGCTCTCTCTAGTGTCTCCCCAGGGACTTCAGACATCCCTTCACCTTGTGAGATGAAATCCAGCTTGCATTCAAGTCACTGCAGGGAATTCCCCCCAATTTCGAGTCAGGGCATCTCGGGGTCAATTCCATCTGAGGCCGCAAATTCAATGTCCCTGTCACATACATATAGCTGAGAAAAGCCTCCTCTTGTGGTATACGTGGAAAGTTGGCATCCTTTTGATTTGAAGCCAGGAAATCAGCTCCCATCTCAATATGATCTGGGTACATGGAGTTCTTCCGAGTTGCTACAGTGACCTCAGGATCCCTCTGGACTTGAGACAGTGTTCTTGGGGTTTCTCTGGAGTGCCATCAAGGAAATCAAGGCTCCTTTCATGTTTGATATGGAACAGGGAATGACTCTGCATGCAGGGCAGGGAAATCGGGCCTCCTAACGCGGCAAGGGGGAAGTCTCATGGTTTTGCTTGACTTGTGGCAGAAATCTTGTTTATATTCTCGAGTTACGAAGTGGATGGCTCTTGAGAACATGTGCTTGTTCAGCGACGTCAGGACTCCTGCCTAGCTGCGAGGGACACCTCTGGATTCTCCTCAGGCTTGAAAGGGCAATAGGAACACCTCTGGAGGTGAGGCAGCAGACCCAGCGTCCCTTTCCTGTTGCCACTGGGATACTGGGATTCCTGTAAATTTTCAAGAGGAGTCAGGCATCGTATCCTTTTGAATCATTGAACTCCGTGTTCCTCTCGATTTGCCAAAGTGATGTGAGGCCTCCAGTTCAGATGGGACAGGGAGCTAGGGCTTTCTCTAGTGTCTCCCCAAGGGATTCAGACATCCCTTCATCTTGTGAGATGAAATCCAGCCTAAATTCAAGTGACTGCCGGAATTCCGGCCTGATTTCGAGTCAGGGCATCTCGGGGTCGATTCCATTTGAGGCCGCTAATTCAACGTCCCTCTCACATACCTAAAGCTGAGAGAAGCCTCCTCTTGTGGTGCTTGTGGAAAGTTGGCATTCCTCTTGATTTGAAGCCAGGAAATCAGCTCTCACCTCG
Source organism: Muntiacus reevesi (assembly GCF_963930625.1). Lineage (NCBI taxonomy): Eukaryota > Metazoa > Chordata > Mammalia > Artiodactyla > Cervidae > Muntiacus > Muntiacus reevesi. The sequence continues at coordinate 743,915 of NC_089264.1, forward strand.
AGATGATTTGGGGTACACGGAGCTCTTTCTGGTTGCCGCAGTGACCTCAGGATCCCTCTAGACTTCAGACAGTGTTCTTGGGGATTCTCTGGAGTGCCATCAAGGAAATTAAGGCTCCTTTCGAGTTTGATATGTAACACGGAATTGCTCTGCACGCAGTGCAGGGGAATCAGGCCTCATCTCGCGGCAAGGGGTAAGTCTCATGGTTTTTCTCGAGGTGAGGTGGGACCTGGGGTATATTCTCGTGTTACGACGTGGATGGCCCTTCCAAACCCATGTTTGTCCAGCGACGTCTGGACTCCTGTCTATTTGCGAGGAACCCCTCGGGATTCTCCTCTTGGCTTGGCAGGGCAATTGGGACGCCTCTCCATATGAGGCGGAAGACCCAGTGACCCTATCCATGTGACACAGAGATACTGGATTCCACTCAATTTTCACGAGGAGTCAAGCAACGTCTCCTTTTGAAGCATTGATCACGTATCTCTCGAATTTTCAGAGATGTGAGGCCCCGGTCGCGATTGGGCGTGGAACTAGGTCTTTCTCTATGGTCTCCACAGGCGATCAGACACACTTTCGTGCTGGGAGATCAAGACGTGCCTGCATTCAAGTCCCTGCAGGAATATCTGGCCTGGTTTCGAGCCAGGGCATCTCGGTGTCCATTCCACTTGATGTGATAACATCAGGGTCCTCCTCACCTACATATAGTTGAGAGAATCCTCCTCTTACGGTGCTTCTGGAAAGTTGGTATTCCTCTTGAGTCGAATGCAGGGACTATGCTCTCATCTGGAGTTGATTTGGAGTACATGGAGCCATTTCGTGTTGCTACAGTGACCTCAGGATCCCTCTAGACTTGAGACAGCATTCTTGGGGATTCTCTGGAGTGCCATCAAGGAACTCAAGGTTCCTTTCGGGTTTGATGTGGATCACGGAATTGCTCTGCACGCAGTGCAGGGTAATCGGGCCTCATCTCGTGGCGAGGGGGAAGTCTCATGGTTTTTCTCGAGTTGCGGATGGAACGTGGGGTATAATCTTGAGTTAAGAGGGGGATGGCCCTTGAGAACACGTGTTTGTTCAGCGACGTCAGGACTCCTGCCTAGCTGCGAGGGACACCTCAGGATTCTCTTCGAGGCTTGAACAGACAAGCGGAACACCTCTCGAGGTGAGACTGCACACTCAGGGTCCCTTTCCTGTTGCAACTGAGATACTGGGATTCCTCTAAATGTTCAAGAGTAACCAGAATCGTCTCCTTTTGAATCATTGATCTCCAAGTTCCTCTCGAGTTGTCAAAGAATTGTGAGGCCTTCTGTCGAGATGGGGCAGGGAGCTAGGGCTTTCTCTAGAGTCTCCCCAGGGCATTCAAACATCACTTCATCTTGTGAGATGACATCCAGCTTACACTCAAGTCACTGCAGGAATTCTGGCCTGATTTTGAGTCAGGGCTTCTCGGGGTCTATTATATTTGAGGCCGCAAATTCAACATCCCTCTCACAGACGTATAGCTGAGAGAAGCCTCCTCTTGTGGTGCTTGTGGAAAGCTGGCATTCCTCTTGATTTGAAGCCAGGAAATCAGCGCTAATCTCGAGATGATTAGGCGTATATGGAGCTCTTTCTTGTTGCTGCAGTGACCTCAGGATATTTCTAGACTTGAGACAGAGTTCTTGGGGATTCTCTGGAGTGTCATCAAGGAAATCAAGGCTCCTTTCAGGTTTGATGGGGAGCACGGAATTGCTTTACACGCAGTGCAGGGGAATCGGGCCTCATCTCGCGGTGAGGGGGAAGTCTCATGGTTTTTCTCGAGTTGCGGTGGGAACTTGGGTATATTCTCGAGTTACGACGGGGATGGCCCTTCCAAACACGTGTTTTTCAGCAACGTCAGGACTCCTGTGTAGCTGCAAGGGACATCTCGGGATTCTCCTTGAGGCTTGAAAGGGCAATTGGAACCCCTCTCCAGGTGAGGCGTGATACCCAGGGTCCCTTCCGATATGCCACAGTGATACTGGGATTCCTGTCAATTGGCAAGAGGAGTCAGGCATAATCTCCTTTTGAAGCATTGATCTCCATGTACCTCTCGAGTTTACAAAAAATGTGAGGCCTCCGGTAGCGATTAGGCCTGGAACTAGGTCTTTCTCTATGGTCTCCACAAGGAATTACGACATCCTTTCATCTTGGGTGATGCAGGATGAGCCTGCATTCAAGTCACTGCAGGGATATCTGGCCTGATTTCGAGTCAGGGCATCTCCATGTCCATTCCACTTGAGGCCGCAAATTCAGTGTCTTCCTCACATACCTATAGCTGAGAGAAACCTCCTCTTTAGGTGCTTGTGGAAAGTTGGTATTCCTCTTGTTTCGAAGCCAGAGACTAAGCTCTCATCTCGAGTTGATTTGGGGTACATGGAGCTCTTTCATGTTGCTGCAGTGACCTCAGGATTCCTCTAGACTTGAGACAGTGTTCTTGGGGTTTCTCTGGAGTGCCATCAAGGAAATCAAGGCTCCTTTCGGTTTGATGTGGAACACGGAATTGCCCTGCATGCAGTGCAGGGGAATTGGGCTTCATCTCGCGGCGAGGGGAAAGTCTCAATGTTTTTCTCAAGTTGTGGCAGAATCATGAGGTATATTCTCGAGTTCTGAAGGGGATGGCCCTTTCAAACACGTGTCTGTTCAGCGACGTCAAGATTCCTGTCTACTTGCGAGGGACACCTTGGGATTCTCTTCGAGGCTTGGCAGGGCAATTGGTGCGCCTCTTCACGTGAGGCATGAGACCCAGGGTCCCATTCCACGTGCCACAGGGATACTGGGATTCCTCTCACTTTTCATAGGAGTCAGGCATTGTCTCCTTTTGAAGCATTGATCTCCACGTACCTTTCGAGGTTTCAAAATATGTGAGGCCTCCGGTCGCGATTGGGCATGCAACTAGGTCTTTCTCTGTGGTCTCCACAGGGGATTCAGACATCCTTTCGTCTTGGGAGATGTAAGACGAGCCTGAATTCAAGTTACTGCAGGGATATCTGGCCTTATTTCGAGTCAGGGCATCTTGGTGTCCATTCCACCTGAGGCCACAAACTCAGTGTCCTACTCACATACCTATAGCTGAGAGAAGCCTCCTTTTGAGGTGCTTGTGGAAAGTTGGTATTCATCTTGAGTCAAAGCCAGGTACTAAGCTCTCATCTCAAGTTGTTTTGGGGTACATGGAGTTCTTCCCTGTTGCTACGGTGAACTCAGGATCCCTCTAGACTTGAGATAGTGTTCTTGGGGATTCTCTGGAGTGCCATCAAGGAAATCGAGGCTCCTCTCGTGTTTGATGTGGAACATGGAATGACTCTGCATGCAGTGCAGGGGAATCGGGCCTCATCTCGTGGTGAGGGGGAAGTCTCAAGGTTTTTCTCAAGTTGCGGCGGGAACCTGGGGTATATTCTCGAGTTACAACGGGTATGCCCCTTCTAAACACGTGTTTGTTCAGCGACATCAGGACTCCTGCCTAGCTGTGAAGGACACCTCGGGATTCTCCTGGAGACTTGAAAGGGCAATAGGAACACCTCTCGAGGCGAGGCGGCAGACCCAGGATCCCTTTCCTGTTGCCACTGGGATACGGGGATTCCTTTCAATTTTCAAGAGGAGTTAGGCATCGTCTCCTTTTGAATCACTGAACTCCGTGTTCCTCTCGAGTTGTCGAAATGATGTGAGGCCTCCTGTCGAGATGGGGCAGGGAGCTAGGGCTTACTCTAGTGTCTCCCCAGGGGATTCAGACATCCCTTCATCTTATGAGATGAAATCCAGCTTACATTCAAGTCACTGCAGGGAATTCCGGCCTGATTTCGAGTCAGGGCATCTTGGGGTCGATTGTATTTGAGGCCGCAAATTCAACGTCCCTTTCACATACGTATAACTGAGAGAAGCCTCCTCTTGTGGTGCTTGTGGAAAGTTGGCATTCCTCTTGATTTGAACCCAGGAAATCGGCTCTCATCTCGAGATGATTTGGGGTCCATGGAGCTCATTCGTATTGCTGCAGTGTCCTCAGGATCCCTCTAGACTTGAGACAGAGTTCTCGGGTTTTCTCTGGAGTGCCATCAAGGAAATCAAGGCTCCTTTCGGGTTTGATGTGGAACTCGGAAATGCTCTGCACGCAGTGCACGAGAATCAGGCCTCATCTCTCGGCGAGGGGGAAGGCTCATGGTTTTTCTCGAGTTGTGGCGGGAACCTGCGTTATATTCTCGAGTTACTACGGGGATGACGCTTCCAAACACGTGTTTGTTCAGCGACTTCAGGACTCCTGTCTAGTTGCGAAGGACAACTCGGGATTCTCCTCAATGCTTGGCAGAGTACTTCGGGCGCCTCTCCAGGTGAGGCGGGAGACCCAGGGTGCCTTTCCACGTGCCACCAGAATACTGGGATTCCTCTCAATTTTCAAGAGGAGTCACGTATCGTCTACTATTGAAGCATTGATCTCCACGTACCTCTCGAGTTTTCAAAGGATGTGAGGCATCCGGTCACAATGAGGCGTGGAGCTAGGTCTTTCTCTATGGTCTCCACATGGGATTCAGACATCCTTTCGTCTTGGGAGATGGAAGACGAGCCTGCATTCAAGTCACTGCAGGGATATCTGGCCTTATTTCGAGTCAGGGCCTCTCCGTGTCCATTCCACTTGAGGCCGCAAACTCACTGTCCTCCTCACATACATATAGCTTGGAGAAGCCTACACTTGAGGTGCTTGTGGAAACTTGGCATTCCTCTTGAGTCTAAGCCATGGACTAAGGTCTCATCTCGAGTTGATTTGGGGTACATAGAGCTCTTTCGTGTTGCTGCAGTGACCTCAGAATCCCTCTAGACTTGAGACAGCATTCCTGGGGTTTCTCTGGAGTGCCATCAAGGAAATCAAGGTTCCTTTCGGGTTTGATGTGGAACACGGAATTGCCCTGCACGCAGTGCAGGGAAATCGGGCCTCATCTCGCGGCTAGGGGGAAGTCTCAATGTTTTTCTCAAGTTGGGGCAGAGTCATGAGGTATATTCTCGAGTTACGACGGGGATGGCCCTTTCAAACACGTGTTTGTTCAGCGACGTCAAGACTCCTATCTAGTTGCGAGGGACACCTTGGGATTCTCCTCGAGGCTTGGCAGTGCAATTGGGACGCCTCTTCAGGTGAGGCAGGATACCCAGTATACCTTCCCATATGCCACCGCGATACTGGGACTCCTGTCAATTTTCAAGAGGGGTCAGGCATCAACTCCTTTTGAATCACTGAAATCCGTGTTCCTCTCGAGTTGTCAAAGTGATGTGAGGCCACTTTCGAGATGGGGCAGGGAACTAGGGCTTTCTCTAGTGTCTCCCCAAGGGATTCAGACATCCCTTCATCTTGTGAGATGAAATCCAACTTGTATTCAAGTCACTGCAGGGAATTCCGGCCTGATTTCGAGTCAGGGCATCTCGGGGTCGAATCCATTAGAGGCCGCAAATTCAACGTCCCTCTCACATACGTATAGATGAGAGAAGCCTCCTCTTGTGGTGCTTGTGGAAAGTTGGCATTCCACTTGATTTGAAGCCAGGAAATCAGCTCTCATCTCGAGATGATTTGGGGTACATGGAGCTCTATCGTGTTGCTGCAGTGACCTCAGGATCCCTCTAGACTTGAGACAGAATTCTTGGGGATGCTCTGGAATGCCATCAAGGAAATCAAGTCTCCTATCCAGTTTATGTGGAACACGGAATTTGTCTGCATGAAGTGCAGGGGAATCGGGCCTCATCTCGCGGTGAGGGGGAAGTCTCATGGTTTTTCTCGAGTTGCGGTGGGAACATGGGGTATATTCTCGAGTTAAGACGGGGATGGCCCTTCCAAACACGTGTTTGATCAGCGACATCAGGACTCCTGACTAGCTGCGAGTGACAACTTGGGATTCTCCACAAGGCTTGAAAGTGCAATAGGAACACATCTCAAGGTAAGGCGACAAAACCAGGTTACCGTTCCTGTTTCCACTGAGATACTGGGATTCCTGTCAATTTTCAAGTGGAGTCAGGCATCAATTCCATTTGAATCTTTGAAATCGGTTTTCCTCTCGAGATGTCAAGAAGATGTGAGGCCTCCTGTCGAGATGGGGCAGGGAGCTAGGGCTTTCTCTAGTGTCTCCCAGGGGTTTAAGACATTCCTTCATCTTTTGAGATGAAATCCAGCTTGCATTCAAGTCACTGCAGGGCATTCTGGCCTGATTTTGAGTCAGGGCATCTCGGAGTCGATTCCATTTGAGGCCCGAAATTCAGGGTCCCTCTCACATACGTATAGCTAGGAGAAGCATCCTCTTGTGGTGCTTGTTTAAAGTTGGCATTCCTCTTGATTTGAAGCAAGGAAATCAGCTCTCATCTCGAGATGATTTGGGGTGCATGGAGCTCTTTCGTTTGACTGCAGTGAGCTCAGGATCCCTATAGACTTAAGACAGTGTTTCTGGGGTTTCTCTGGAGTGCAATCAACTAAATCAAGTCTCCTCTGTGTTTGATGTGGAACACGGAATTGCTTTGCACGCAGTGCAGGTGAATCGGGCCTCATCTCCCGGCGAGGGGGAATTCTCATTCTTTTTCTCGATTTGCGGTGGGAACCTGGGGTATATTCTCGAGTTACGACAGGGACGGCCCTTCCAAACACGTGTTTGTTCAACGACGTCAGGACTCCTGTCTAGTTACGAGGGAAACCTCGGGGTTCTCCTCGAGGCTTGGCAGGGCAACTGGAACGCCTCTCCAGGTGACTCGGGAGACCCAGTGTCCCTTTCCACCTGCCACAGGGATACAGGAATTCCTCTCAATTTTCAAGAGGAGTCAGGCATCGTCTCCTTTTGAAGCATTGATCTCCGCGTACCTCTCTAGTTTTCAAAGGATGTGACGCCTCCGGTCGCGATTAGGCTTGGAACTACGTCTTTCTCTATGGTCTCCACAGGGGATTCAGACATCCCTTCGTCTTGGGAGATGCAAGAGGAGCCTGCATTCAAGTCACTACAGGGATATCTGGCCTAATATCGAGTCAGGGCATCTCTGTATATATTCCACTTGAGGACTCAAATTCAGGGTCCTTCTCACATACCTCTAGCTGAGAGAAGCCTCCCCTTGAGGTGCTAGTGGAAATTTGGTATTCCTCTTGCATTGAAGCCAGGGACTTAGCTCTCATCTTGGGTTGATTTGGGGCATATGGAGGTATTTCATTTTGCTTCAGTGACCTCATTATCACTCGAGACTTGAGACAGTGTTCTTGGGGTTTCTATGGTTTGCCATCAAGGAAATGAAGGATCCTTTCCTGTTTGATGTGGAATACGGAATTTCTCTGCACACAGTGCAGTGGAATCGGGCCTCATCTAGCGGTGATGGGGAAGTCTCATGGTTTTTCTTGATTTGCGGTGGGAACCTGGGGTATATTCTCGAGTTAGGACGGGGATGGCCCTTCAGAACATGTGTTTGTTCAGCACTGTCAGGACTGCTGCCTAGCTCGAGGGACACCTCGGGATTCTCCTCAAGGTTTGAAGGGAAATAGGAAAACCTCTTGAAGTGAGGTGGCAGACCCAGTGTCCCTTTACTGCTGCCACTGGGATACGGGTATTCCAATCAATTTTCACGAGGAATCAGGCATCGTCTCCTCTTGAATCAATTAGCTCCGTGTTCCTCTCCTGTTGTCAAAGTGATGTGAGGCCTCTTTCGAGATGGGGCAGGGAGTTAGGGCTATCTATAGTGTCTCCCCTGGGGATTCAGACATCCCTTCATTTTGTGAGATGAAATCCAGCTTGCATTCAAGTCACTGCAGGGAATTCTGGAATGATTTCGAGTAAGGGCATCTCAGGGTTGATTCCATTTGTGACCGCAAATTCAGGGTCCCTCTCACATGTGTATATCTAAGAGAGGTCTCCTCTTGTGGTGCTTCTGGAAAGTTGGCATTCCTCTTGATTTGAATCCAGAAAATCAGCTCTCATCTCGAGAAGATTTGGGATATATGGAGCACTTTCGTGTTGCTGCATTGACGTCAGGATCCCTCTAGACTTGAGGTAGTGTTCCTGGGTTTCTCTGGAGTGCCATCAAGGAAATCAAGGCTCCTTTCGTGTTTGATGTGGAACACGGAATTGTGCTGCACGCAGTGCAGGGGAATTGGGCCTCATCTCGTGGCGACGGTAAGTCTCATGTTTTTTGTCGTGTTGTGGCGGAAACCTTGGGTAGATTTTCGAGTTAAGACAGGGATGGCCCTTCCAAAACCGTGTTTGTTCAGCAAAGTCAGGACTCCTGTCTACTTGCAGGGGACACCTCGGGATTCTTTTCAAGGCTTGGCAGGGCAATTGGGATGCCTCTCCTTCTGAGGAGGGAGACCTAGTGTCCCTTTCCACGTGCCACATGGATACGAGGATTGCTATAAGTTTTCAAGAGGAGTAACGCATTGTCTCCTTTTGAATCATTGATCTCTGCGTACCTCTCGAGTTTTCGAAGGTTATGAGCCTTCCGGTCGCATTTATGCTGGGAACTAGGTCTTTCTCTATAGTTTCCACAGGGGATTCAGACATCCCTTCATCTTGGGAGATGCAAGACGAGCCTGCATTCAAGTCACTGCAGGGATATCTGGCCTTATTTCGAGTCAGGGCATCTCGGTGTCCAATCCACTTGAGGCTGCAAAGTCAAGGATCATTTCACATACTTATAGCTGAGAGAAGACTCATGTGGTGCTTGTGGAAAGGTGGTATTCCTCTTGAGTCAAAGACAGAGACTAAACTCTCATCTCAAGTTGTTTTGGGGTACATGGAGTTCTTCCCTGTTGCTCAGTGACCTCAGGATCCCTCTAGACTTGAGACTGTGTTCTTGGGTTTTCTCTGGAGTGCCATAAAAAAAATCAAGGCTCCTTTCGTGTTTGATGTGGAACACGGAGTTGCTCTGTATACCATGCAGGCGAATTGGGCCTCATCTCGCAGCGAGGGGGAAGTCTCATGGTTTTTCTCGAGTTGCGGCAAGAACCTGGGTTATGATCTCGAGTTACGACGGGGATGGCCCTTCCAAACACGTGTTTATTCAGCGACGTCAGGACTCCTGTCTAGTTGCGAGGGATACCTCGGGATTCCCCCGAGGCTTGGCAGGGCAATTGGTACGCCTATCCAGGTGAGGCAGGAGACCCAGTCTCCTTTCAAGTTGCCACAGGGATACTGGGATTTCTGTCAATTTTCAAGAGGAGTCAATCATTATCTACTTTTAAAGCATTGAACTCCACATTCCACTCTTGGTGTCAAAGGAATTTGAGGCCTCCTTTCGAGATGAGGCGAGCAATTAGGGCTTCCTCTAGGGTCTTCACAGGGGAATCAGACATCCCTTCATCTTTTGAGATGAAAGTCGAGCCTGCATTCAAGTCACTGCAGGGTATTCCGGCCTTAGTTCATGTCAGGGTGTCTCAGTGTCCATTCCACTTGAGGCAGCGAACTCAGGTTCCCTCTCACATACCTAGAGCTGAGAAAAGCCTCCGCTTGAGCTGCTTGTGGAAAGTTCACATTCCTCTTGAGTCAAAGCAAGTGATTTAGCTCTCATCTCGAGATGATTTGGGGTACATGGAGCTTTTCTCGAGTTGCTGTGCTAAACTTGGTGTTCCTCTAGACTTGAGACGGTATTCTCGGGTAATATCTGGAGTTGCTGCAAAGAAGGCAAGCCAATTGTTGTGTTTGATGAGGAACGAGTGATGGTTCTGGAGACAATGCAGGGGAATCGGGTCTCATCTCGAGTTGATTCGAGGTACACGGAGCACTTTTCTGTTGCTGCGGGGACTTCAGGGTCCCTCTAGACTTGTGACAGTGTTTCTGGGGACCCTCTGGAGTTCCATTAAGGAAGTCAAGGCTCCTTTCATGTTTGATGGGGAAGACAGACTTGCTCTGCACACAGTGCAGGGGAATCAGGCTTCATCCTGAGTTGATTTCAAGTACACGGTGCACTTTCTTGTGGCTGCAGGGAACTCAGGGTCCCTCTAGACTTGTGACAGTGTTCTTGGGAACTCTCTGCAGTTCCATCAAGGAAGTCACGGCTCCTATCATGTTTGATGGGGAACACAGACTTGCTCTGAATGCAGCACAGGAGAATCGGGCCTCATCTCGAGTTGATTTGGAGTCCACAGAGCACTTTCATGTTGTTGCAGGGATCTCAGGGTCCTTCTAGACTTTGGATAGTGTTCTTGGGGTCTCTCTGGAGTTCCATCAAGGAAGACAAGTCTCCTATCCTGTCTGATGGTGAACACGGACGTACCCTGCATGCATTGCAGGGGAATTTGGCCTCATCTTGCGGCGAGGTAAAGTCTCATTTTTTTCCTGGATTTGCGGCGGGAACCTGAGTATGTTCTCGAGTTACAGAGGGGATGGACCTTCAAAACTCGTGTTTGTTCAGCGATGTGTGGACGCCTGTCTAGTTGCGAGTGATGCCTTGGTATTCCCCTCGAGGCTTGGAAGAACAATAGGGACGCCTCTCGAGTTGAGGCGGGAGACCAAGTTTCCCTTTGCTGTTGCCAGAGTGATACTGTGACCCCTGTCAGTTTTCAAGAGGAGTCAGGCTTCGTCTCCTTTTGAAGCATTGCACTCCACATGCCTCTCTTGTGGTCAAAGGGATGTGAAGCCTGCTGTCGGGATCACGCGGGGAACTAGGGTATTTTCTAGGGTCTCCACAGGGGATTCAGACATTCTTTCATCTTGTAAGATGAAAGATTAGACAGCATTCAAATCACTGCAGGGAATTCCTGCCTTATTTTGAGTCAGGGCATCTCGGTGTCCATTCCACTTGAGACAGCAAACTCAGGGTCCCTCTCACGCACCTATAGCTGAGAGAAGCCTCGTCTTTAGGTGTTGTTTAAAGCTGGCATTCCTCTTGAGTCAAAGCCAGGGACTCAGCTCTCATCTCGAGATGATTTGAGGTACACAGAACTGTTTTCTAGTTGCTGTGCTGAACGTGGTGTTCCTCTATACTTAGGACGGTGTTCTCGGGGAATCTCTGGAGTTGCCTAAAGGAAGTCAAGCCACTTGTCGTGTTTTATGGGGAATGCCAGATGGCTCTGGAGCCAATGAAGGGGAATCTGGCCTCATCTCGAGTTGATCTGGGGTACACTGAGCTCTTTCGTGTTGCTGTGGTGACTTCAGGGTCCCTCTGGACTTGTGACGGAGTTCCTGGGGACTCTCTGGAGTGCCATCAAGGAATTCAAGGCTCCTTTCGTGTTTAATGAGGACCACGGACTTGCTCTGCACGCAGTGCTGGAGAATCTGTCTTCATCTCGAGTTGATTTCAAGTACACGGTGTGCATTCATGTTAATGTGGGTACCTCAGGGTCCCTCTAGACTTGTGACAGTGTTCTTTGGGTCTCTCTGGAGTTCCATTAAGGAAGTCAAACCTCCTTTCCTGTTTGATGGGGAACACAGACTTACCCTGCTTGCATTGCAGGGGAATTGGGCCTCATCTTGCTGCGAGGGGGAGTTCTCATTGTTTTCTCGAGTTTTGGTGGGAACCTGGGTTATGTTCTCGAGATGCGGCGGGGATGGCCCTTGAAAACTCGGTTTTTTTCAGTGATGTGTGGACTGCTGTCTAGTTGCATGGGACACCTTGGGGTTCTCCTCGAGGCTTGGCAGGACAATAGGGATGCCTCTCGAGGTGAGGCCAGACACCAAGTTTCCCTGTGCAGTTGCCAGAGCGATACTGTGACTCCTGTCCGTTTTCAAGAGGAGTCAGGCTTCATCTCCTTTTGAAGCATTGAACTCCACGTGCCTCTTGTGTTGTCAAAGGGATGTGAGGCCTCCTGTCAAGATGACGCAGTGAACTAGGGTGTTCTCTAGGGTCTCCACAGGGGTTTAAGACATCCCTTCAACTTGAGAGATGAAAGACGAGCCTGCATTCAAGTCACTGCAGGGAATTCCATCCCTGTTTCGAGTCAGGGCATCTCGGTGTCCACTCCACTTGAGGCAGCAAACTCAGGGTCCTTCTCACGTACCTATAGCTCACAGAAGCCTCCCCTTTAGGTGTTATTTAAAGCTGGCATTCCACTTGAGTCAAAGCAAGGGAATCAGCTCTCATCTTGAGATGATTTGAGGTGCACGGAGCTGTTTTCTAGTTGCTGTGCTGAACGTGGTGTTCTTCTATACTTAGGACGGTGTTCTCGGGGAATCTCTGGAGTTGCCTAAAGGAAGTAAAGCCACTTGTCATGTTTGATGGGGAACAAGTGATTGCTCTGGAGACAATGCAGGGAAATCAAGCCTCACCTCGAGTTGATTTGAAGTACACAGTGCGCTTTCATGTTGCTGCGGAGACCTCAGGGTCCGTCTAGACTTGTGACAGTGTTCCTGGGAACTCTCTGGAGTTCCATCAAAGAAGTCAAGGCTCCTTTCCTGTTTGATGGAGAACACGGAGTTGCTCTGCACGCAGAGCAGGGGAATCGAGCCTCATTTCAAGCTGATTTCAAGTACACGGTGTGCTTTCTTTTTGCTGCGGGTACTTCAGGTTCCCTCTAGACTTGTGACAGTGTTCTTGGGGACTCTCTAGAGTTTCATCAAGGAAGTAAAGGCTCCTTTCATGTTTGATGGGGAACAAGGACTTGCTTTGAACTCAGTGCAAGGGAATCGGGCCTCATCTCAAGTTTATTTGGAGTACACAGAGACCTTTCATATTGTTGCGGGAACCTCAGGGTCCTTCTAGACATGTGAAAGTGTTCTTGGGGTCTCTCTGGAGTACCATCAATGAAGTCAAGTCTCCTTTCCTGTTTGATGGTTAACACGGAATTGCTCTGCACGCAGTGCAGGGGAATCTGATCTCATCTCTCATTGAGCGGGAAGTCTCATTATTTTTCTCGAGTTGCTGTGGGAATCTGGGTTATATTCTCGAGTGACGACAGGGACGGACCCTCAAAACTCGTGTTTGTTCAGCGACGTCAGGACGCCTGTCTAGTTGCAAGGGACAACTTGGGATTCTCTTTGAGGCTTGGCAGGGCAAAAGGGACGTCTCTCGAGGTGAGGCGGGAGACCCAGTGTCCTGTCAGGTAGCCACAGGGATACTGGAATTCGTGTTCATTTTCAATAAGAGTCAGTCATCGTCTACTTTTGAAGCATTGAACTCCGCATTCCACTCGTGTTCTCAAAGGGATGTGAGGCGTCCTGTCAAGACGAGGCGGGGAAGTAGGACTTTCTCTAGGGTCTTCACAGGGGATTCAGACATCGCTTCATCTTGGAAGATGAAAGACGAGCCTGCATTCAAGTCACTGCAGGGAATTCCGGCCTTATTTCGAGTCAGGGCATCTCGGTGTCCATTCCACTTGAGGCAGCATACTCAGGGTCCCTCTCACGTACCTAGAGCTGAGAAAAGCCTCCGCTTGAGCTGCTTGTGGAAAGTTGGCATTCCTCTTATGTCAAAGCCAGGGAATCAGCTCTCATCGTGAGATGATTTGGGGTAAATGGAGTTTTTCTCGAGTTGTTGTGCTGAACTTGGTGTTCCTCTAGACTTGGGATGGTGTTCTCAGGGAATCTCTGGAGTTGCCTAAAAGAAGTCAAACCACTTGTCCTGTTTGATGAGGAATGCAGGATTGCTATGGAGCCAGTGCAAGGGAATTGGGCCTCATCTCGAATAGATTTGCAGTGCATGGGGTTCTTTCGTGTTGCTGTGTTCACCTCAGAGTCCCTCTAGATTTGTGACAGAGTTCTTGGGGACTATGTGGAGTTTCATCTAGGAAGTCATGACTCCTTTCGTGTTTGATGGGGAACACGGACGTGCTCTGCATGCAATGCAGGGGAATCGGGCCTCATCTCGCAGCGAGGGGGATTTCTCATGGTTTTTTCGAGTTGTGGCGGGAACTTGGGTTATGTTCTCCAGTTCCGGCATGGAAGGCCCTTAAAAACTCAGTTGGTTCTGCGACATCAGGACTCCTGTCTAGTTGCCAGGGACACTTTGGGATTCTCCTTGAGGCTTGCCAGGACAATAGGGACGCCTCTTGAGGAGAGGCGGGAGACCAAGTTTCCCTTTGCAGTTGCCAGAGCAATACTGTGACTCCTGTCAGTTTTCAAGAGGAGTCAGGCTTCGTCTCGTTTTGAAGCATTGAACTCCCCGTGTCTCTCGTGTTGTCAAAGGGATGTGAGGCCCCTTGTCGATATGAGGGGGGGAACTAGGGTATTCTCTAGGGTCTCCACAGGGGATTCAGACATCCCTTGCTCTTGTGAGATTAAAAGCGAAGCTGCATTCAAGTCACTGCAGGAAATTCCAGCCTTATTTCGAATCAGGGCTTCTCGGTGTCCATTCCACTTGAGGCAGCAAACTCAGGGTCCCTCTCACGTACCTATAGCTGACAAAAGCCTCCTCTTTAGGTGTAGTTTAAAGCTGGCATTTCTCTTGAGTCAAAGCCAGGGAATCAGTTCTCATCTCGAAATGATTTGAGGTACACGCAGCTGTTTTCTAGTTGCTATGCTAAACACGGTGTTCCTCTATACTTAGGACGGTGTTCTCGGGGAATCTCTGGAGTTGCCTAAAGGAAGTCAAGCCACTTGTCTTGTTTGATGGGGAATGCCGCGTGGCTCTTGAGCCAATGTAGGGGAATCTGGCCTCATCTCGAGTGGATTTGAGGTACACCGAGCACTTTCATTTGCTGCGGTGACCTCAGGGTCCCTCTAGACTTCTATCAGTGTTCTTAGGAACTCGCTGGAGTTCCATCAAGGAAGTCATTGATCCTTTCATGTTTGATGGGAATACAGAATTGCTCTGCACGCCATGCAGGGGAATCTGATCTCATCTCTCATCAAGCAGGAAATCTCAAGGTTTTTCTCGAGTTGTGGAGGGAACTTGGGTTATATTCTCGAGTGACGACGGGGATGACCCCTCAAAACTCGTGTTTGTTCAGTGACATCAGGACGCCTGTCTAGTTGGAAGGGGCAACTCGGGATTCTCTTCGAGGCTTGGCAGGGCAATAGGGACGCCTCTCGTGGTGAGGAGGGAGACCCAGTGTCCTTTCAAGTTGCCACAAGGATACTGGGATTCCTGTCAGTTTTCAAGAGGAGTCAGTCATCGTCTACTTTTGAAGCATTGAACTCCACGTTACACTCATGTTGTCAAAGGGATGTGAGGCTTCCTGTCGAGATGAGGCGGGGAACTAGGGCTTTCTCTAGGGTGTACACAGGGGATTCAGACATCCCTTCATCTGGTGAGATGAAAGACGAGCCTGCATTCAAGTCACTGCAGGACTTTAGGAATGCAGGAACATAGTCCACAGGAACTCAGTCACAAGTCTAGAGGGACCTTGAGGTCAATACAGCAACATGAAAGAGCCCCATGTACCAGAAATCAACTCGAGATGAGGCCCGATTCCCCTGCTTTGGCTCCAGAGCAATCTTGCATTTCTCATCAAACAGGACAAGCTGCTTGACTTCTTTTAGCCAACTCCAGAGATTCCATGAGAACACCGTCTCATGTCTAGAAAAACACCAAGTTCAGCACAGCAACTCGGTAAAAGCTCTGTATACCCCAAATCATTTCGAGATGAGAGCTGATTCCCTGACTTCGAATCAAGAGGAATGCCAACTTTCCACAAGCACCACAAAAGGAGGCTTCTCTCAGCTCTAGGTATGTGAGAGGGACCCTGAGTTTGCTGCCTCATGTTGAATGGACACCGAGATGCCCTGACTCGAAATAAGGCAGGAATTCCCTGCAATGACTTGAATGCCGGCTTGTCTTTCATTCCAAAAGATGAAGGGATGTCTGAATCTCCTGTGGAGACCCTAGAGAAATCCCTAGTTCCCCGCCTCATCTCAACAGGAGGCCGCACATCTCTTTGACAACAGGAGAGTCACGCGGAGTTCAATGCTACTAAAGGAGATGAAGCCTGACTCCTCTTGAAAACTGACAAGAGTCACAGTATCACTCTGGCAAATGTGAGGGGAAACTTGGTGTCCCGTCTCACCTCGAAAGGCGTCCCTATTGTCCTGCCAAGCCTCGAGGAGAATCCCAAGGTGTCTGTCGCAACTAGACAGGAGTCCTGACGTCAAAGAATAAACACGAGTTTTGAAGGGCAATCCCCGCCATAACTCGAGAACATAACCCAGGTTCCCACGGCAACTCCAGAAAAAAGAATGAGACTTTTCACTCGCCTCAAGGGGAGGCCCGATTCCCCTGCACTGTGTTCAGAGCAAGCTCGTGTTCCCCATCATACAAGAAAGGTTCCCTGACTTCCTTGATGGAACCCCAGAGAGACCCCAAGAACACTGTCACAAGTCTAGAGGGACCCTGAGGTCCCCGCATCAACATGAAAGGGCTCAGTGTACTCCAAATCAACTTGAGATGAGGCCCGATTCTCCTGCATTGTCTCCAGAGCTATCCCGCGTTACCCATCATAAACGACAAAGGGCTTACTTCCTTTAGGCAACTCCAAAGTTTCCCTGAGAATACCGTCTCAAGTCTAAAGGAACACCAAGTTCAACAGAACAACACGAGAAAAGCTCCCTGTGCCAGAAATCATCTCGAGATGAGAGCTGAATCCCTGGGTTCGACGCAAGAGGAATGCCAACTTTCCACAAGCCCCTCAAGAGGAGGCTTCTCTCAGCTATAGGTATGTGAGAGGGACCCTGAGTTTCCTGCGTCAAGTGGAATAGTCACCAAGATGCCGTGACTCGAAATAAGGCCGGATCTCCCTGCAGTGACATGAATGCAGGTTTGTCTTTCATCTCAAATGATGAAAGGATGTCAAATCCCCTGTGGAGACCCTAGAGAAAGCCCTAGTTCCCCGGTTCATCTTGACATGAGGCCTCTCACCCTTTTGAAACCTCTAGAGGCAGGCGGAGATAAATGCTTCAAAAGGAGAGGATGGCTGCCTCTTCTTGAAAATTGATAGGAATCCCAAAATTCCTGTGGAAACTGGAATGGACCCTGGGTCTTCCCCCTCACCTCGAGTGGCATCCCTATTATCCTGCCAAGCCTCGAGGAGAATCCCAAGGTGTCCCTCGCAACTAGACAGGAGTCCTGACGTCGCTGAACCAACCTGAGTTTTGAAGGTCCATCCCCACCGTAACTCGAGAACGTAACCCAGGTTCCCGCCACAACTCGGGAAAACCATTAGACTTTCCCCTCACCAAGAGATGAGGCCCGATTCCCCTGCATTGCATGCAAAAGACGTGTGAGTTCCCCGTCAAACACGAAAGGAGCCTTGACTTCCTAGATGAAACTCCATATAGTCCACAAGAATTCTCTCACAAATCTTGAGGGACCCTGAGGTCAATGCAGCAACATGAAAGAGCCCCGTATACCACAAACCAAATCGAGATGAGGCTCGATTCTCCTGCATTGACTCCAGAGCAATTCTACATTCCTCATCAAACAGGACAAGTGGCTTGACTTCTTTTAAGCAGCTCCAGAGATTCCTGAGAACACCATACCAACTCTAGAGGGGCACCAAGTTCAGCACAGCAATTTGAGAAAAGCTCAGTGTACCCCAAATCATGTTGAGATGAGACCTGATTAGCTGGCTTCAAAACAAGAGGAATGCCAACTTTCCACAAGCAGCTCAAACAGAGGATTTTCTCAGCTCTAGGTATGTGAGAGGGACCCTGAGATTGCTGCCTCAAGTGGAATGGACACCGAGATGCCCTGACTTGAAATAAGGCCGGATTTCCCTGCAGTGACTTGAATGCCGGCTCGTCTTTCATCTCAAAAGATAAAGGGAAGTCTGAATTCCCTGTGAAGACCCTAGAGAAAGCCCTAGTTCCCTGCCTCATCTCGACAGGAGGCCTCATATCCCTTTGACAACAAGAGTGGAACATGGAGTTCAATGCTTCAAAAGTAGACGATGACTGAATCTCTTGAAAATCGGCAGAAATCCCAGTATCCCTGTGGCAACCTGAAAGGACACTGGGTCTCCTTCCTCACCTCGAGAGGCGTCCCTATTGCCCTGCCAAGCCTCGAAGAGAATTCCGAGTTGTCCCTCGCAACTAGACAGGAAGACTGACGTCGCTGAACAGACACGAGTTTTAAAGGGCCATCCCCGCCGTAACTTGGGAACATAACCCAGGTTCCCGCCGCAACTCCAGAGAAACAATGGGACTTTCCCCTCGCTGTGAGATGAGGCCCAATTCCCCAGCAATGCATGCAGAGTAATCCCATGTTCCCCATTAAACAGGAAAGGAGACTTGACTTCCTCAATGCAACTCCAGGAGACCCCAAGAACACTGTCACAAGTCTAGAGGGACCCTGAGGTCCCCGCATCAACATGAAAGGGCTCCGTGTACTCCAAATCAACTCGAGATGAGGCCCAATTCCCCTGCACTGCGTTCAGAGCAAGTCCGTGTTCCCCATCAAACAAGAAAGGAGCCTTGACTTCCTTGATGGAACTCCAGAGTGTCCCCAGGAACACTGTCACAAGCCTAGAGGACCCTGAGGTCCCCGCTGCAACAAGAAAGCACACCGTGTACTTGAAATCAACTCAAGATGAGGCCCGATTCCCCTGCGCTGTGTTCAGAGCAAGTCCGTGTTCCCCATCAAACAAGAAAGGACCCTTGACTTCCTTGATGGATCTCCAGAGAGTACCCAGGAACACTGTCACAAGTCTAGAGGGACCCTGAGATCCCCGCAGCAATATGAAAGGGCTCCGTGTACTCCAAATCAACTTGAGATGAGGTCCGATTCCCCTGCATTGTCTCCAGAGCCATCCGGCGTTACACATCATACATTACACGGGGCTTATTTCCTTTAGGCAACTCCAGAGTTTCCCCGAAAATCACGTCTCAAGTCTAAAGGAACACCAAGTTCAAAATAGCAACTCGAGAAAAGCTCCGTGTGCCCAAATCATCATGAGATAAGAGCTGATTCCCTGGCTTTGATTCTAGAGGAAGGCCAACTTTCCACAAGCCCCTCAAGAGGAGTCTTCTCTCAGCTATAGGTATGTAAGTGGGACCCTGAGTTTGCTGCATCAAGTGGAATGGTCACCGAGATGCCGTGAATCGAAATAAGGCTGGATTTCCCTGCAGTGACATCAATGCAGGCTTGTCTATCATCTCAAAAAGTGAAGGGATGTCTGAATCCCCTGTGGAGACCCTAGAAAAAGCCCTAGTTCCCCGCCTCATCTCAAAAGGAAGCCTCACGTCCCTTTGACAACTCGAGAGGAACACGGAGTTCAATGCTTCAAAAGTAGATGAAGACTGATTCCTCTTGAAAATTGTCAGGAATCCCAGTATACCTGTAGCAACTTGAAAGGACCCTGGGTCTCCCACCTCACCTCGAGAGGAGTTCCTATTTCCCAGCCAAGGGTCGAGGAGAATCCCGATGTGACCCTCGCAACTACCCAGGCATCCTGATGTCACTGAACAAACAGGAATTTTGATGGCCATCCCCATCTTCACTCGAGTATATAACCCAGGTTTCCTCCGCAACTCGAGAAAAACCATGAGACTCCTTGCTCGATGAGAGATGAGACCAGATTTCCCTGCATTGAATGCAGAGCAAGTCCATGTTACCCATTAAACACGAAAGGACCCTTGACTTCCTTGATGGATCTCCAGAGAGTCCCCAAGAACACTCTCACAAGTATAGAGGGACCCTGACGTCCCCGCAGCAACATGAAAGCGCTCGTGTACTCCAAACCAACTCGAGATGACGCCTGATTCCCCTGGATTGTCTCCAGAGCCATCCCGCCTTCCCCATCAAACATGACAAGTGGCTTGACTTCCTTTAGACAGTTCCGGAGATTCCTCGAGAATACCGTCACAAGTCTAGAGGAACACCAAGTTCAGCACAGCAACTCGAGAAAAGCTCCGTGTACCTCAAATCATCTCGAGATGAGAGCTGATTCCCTGGCTTTGACTCAAGAGGAATGCCAACTTTCCACAAGAACCTCATGAGGAGGCTTCTCTCAGATATATGTATGTGAGAGGGACCCTCAGTTTGCTGCCTCAATTGGAATGGACCGGAGATGCCCTGACTTGAAATAAGGCCTGAAATCCCTGCAGTGACTTGAATGCAGGCTCGTCTTTAACCTCACAAGATGAAGGGATGTCTGAATCCCCTGTGAAGACCCTAGAGAAAGCCCTAGTTCCCTGCCTCATCTCGACAGGAGGCCTCACATCCCTTTGACAACAAGAGTGAAATGCGGAGTTCAGTGCTTCAAAAGTAGACGATGACTGATTCCTCTTGAAAATTAACAGACATCCCAGTATCCCTGTGGCAAAATGAAAGGACACTGAGTCTCCCACCTCACCTTGAGAGGCGTCCCTATTGCCCTGTCAAGCCTCCATGAGAATCCCGAGTTGTCACTCACAACTAGACAGGAGTCCTGACGCCGCTGAACAAACACGAGTTTTGAGGGGCCATTCCCATCGTCAGTTGAGAATATAACCTAGGTTCCCTCTGCAACTCGAGAAAAACCATGAGACTCCGCGTGCCTGTCACGCTCTCGATGAGAGATGAGAAAAGATTCCCCTGCATTGCGTGCAGAGCAATTCCGTGTTCCCCATCAAACGTGAAAGGAGCCTTGACTTCCTTGATGGAACTCCAAAGAGTCCCTAAGAACTCTGATACAAGTCTAGAGGGATGCTGAAGTCACCGCAACAACACGAAAGAGCTCGGTGTACCCCAAATCAACTCAAGATGAGGCCAGATTCCCCTACATTGGTTCCAGAGCCATCCTTTGTTCCCCGTCAAACATGACAAGTGGCTTTACTTCCTTTAGGCAACTCCAGAGATTCCCCGAGAACACCATCCTAAGTATAGAGGAACACCATGTTCAGCACAGCAACTTGTGAAAAGCTCCGTGTGCCCCAAATCATCTCGAGATGGGAGCTGACTCCCCAGCTTCGAATCAAGAGGAATGTCAACTTTCCACAAGCCCCTCAAGAGGAGATTCTCTCAGCTATAAGTATGTGAGAGGGACACTGAGTTTGCTGCCTCAAGTGGAATGGACCCAGAGATGGCCTGACTCGCAAGAAGGCCGGATTTCCCTGCAATGACTTGAATGCAGTCTCGTCTTTCATCTCACCAGATAAAGGGATGTCTGAACCCCCTGTGGAAACTTTAGAGAATACCCTAGTTCCCTGCCTCATCTCGACAGGAGGCCTCACATCCCTTTGACAACATGACAGGCATGCGGAGTTCAATGCTTCAAAAGGAGACGAAGACTGACTCCTCTTGAAAACTGACAGGAGTCACAGTATAGCTCTGACAACTCCAAAGGGAAACTTGGTCTCCTGCCTCACCTCAAGATGCATCCCTATTTTCCAGCCAATCATTGAGGAGAATCCCAAGGTGTCCCTCATAACTAGACAGGAGTCCTGACGTTGCTGAACAAACACGAGTTTGGAGGGGCCATCCCCATCGTCCCTCGAGAATATAACCCAGGATCTCTCTGCAACTCAAGAAAAACCATGACACTCCCCACTCGATTAGAGATGAGAACAGTTTCCCCTTCATTGCGTGCAGAGCAATTCTGTGTTCCCAATCAAACATGAAAGGAGCCTTGACTTCCTTGATGGAACTCCAGAGAGTCCCCAAGAACACTGATACAAGTCTACAGGGACCCTGAGGTCATCGCAGCAACACGAAAGAGCTCAGTGTACCCCAAATCAACTCGAGATGAGGCCGATTCCCCTACATTGGCTCCAGAGCCATCTGGCATTCCCCATCAAACACGACAAATGGCTTGACTTCCTTTAGGCAACTCCAGAGATTCCCTGAGAACACCGTCCTAAGTATAGAGGAACACCACGTTCAAGCGCAGCAACTAGAAAACAGCTCCGTGTACCTCAAATCATCTCGAGATGAGAGTTGATTCCCTGGCTTTGACTCAAGAGGCATGCAAGCTTTAAACAACACCTAAAGAGGAGGCTTCTGTCAGCTATAGTTATGTGAGGAGGACCCTGAGTTTGCTGCCTCAAGTGGAATGGACACCGAGATGCCCTGACTCGAAATAAGGCCGGATTTCCCTGCAGTGACTTGAATGCAGGCTCGTCTTTCATCTCACAAGACGAAGGGATGTCTGAATCCCCTGTGGAGACCCTAGAGAATGCCCTAGTTCCCCACCTCATTCGACAAGGGGCCTAAGATCCCTTTGAAACATGAGAGACATGCGGTGGTCAATGCTCCAAAAGGAGACAAAACCTGACTCCTCTTGAAAACTGACAGGAGTCACGGTATCGCTCTGACAACTGCAAAGGGAAACTTGGCCTCCCACCTCAATTCGAGAGGCGTCCCTAATGTCCTGCCAAGCCTCGAGGAGAATCCCAAGGTGTCCCTTGCAACTAGACAGGAGTCCTGACGTGGCTGAACAAAGACGAGTTTTAAAGGGCCATCCCCGCCGTAACTGGAGAACATCACCCAGGTTCCCGCCGCAACTCCAGGAAAAAAATGAGACTTCCCGCTCGGTGAGAGATGAGACCAGATTCCCCTGCATTGAGTGCAGAGCAAGTCTGTGTTCCCCATCAAACACGAAAGGAGCCTTGACTTCCTTGAAGGAACTCCAGAGAGTCCCCAAGAACACTCTCACAAGTATACAGGGACCCTGAGGTCCCCGTAGCAGCACGAATGCACGCCCTGTACTCCAAATTAACTCGAAGTGAGGCCCGATTCCCCTGCATTGTCTCCAGAGCCATCCCGCATTCCCCATCAAACACGAAAAGTGGCTTGACTTCCTTTAGGCAACTCCAGAGATTCCACGAGGATACCGTCACAAGTCTAGAGGAGCTCAAGTTCAGCACAGCAACTCGAGAAAAGCTCCGTGTACCCCAAATCATCTCGAGATGAGAGCTGATTACCTGGCTTTGCCTCAAGAGGAATGCCAACTTTCCACAAGCACCATACGAGGAGGCTTCTCTCAGCTATATGTATGTGAGAGGGACCCTGAGTTTTCTGCCTCAAATGGAATGGACTCCGAGATACCCTGACTCGAAATAAGGCCGGAATTCCCTGCAGTGACTTGAATGCAGGCTCGTCTTTCATCTCCCAAGATGAAGGGAAGTCTGAATGCCCTGTGGAGACCCTAGAGAAAGCCCAGTTCCCCGGGTCATCTCGACAGGAGGCCTCACATCCTTTTGAAACCTCGAGAGGCACATGGAGTTAAATGCTTCAAAAGGAGAGGATGGCTGGCTTCTGTTGAAAATTGATAGAAATCCCAAAATTCCTGTGGCAATGGGAAAGGACCTTGGTTTGCCCCCCTCACCTCGAGAGGCATCCCTATTTTCCTGCCCAGCTTCAAGGAGAATCCCGATATGTCCCTCGCAACTAGACAGGAGTCCTGACGTCGCTGAACCAACACGAGTTTTGAAGGGCCATCCCCGCCGTAACTCGAGAACATACCCCAGGTTTCCGCCAGAACTGGAGAAAACCATGAGAATTCCCCCTCGCTGCGAAATGAGGCCTGATTATCCTGCACTGCGTGCAGAACAAGTTCATGTTCCCCATCAAACATGAAAGGAGCCTTGACTTCCTAGATGAAACTCCTCATAGTCCCAAAGAACTCTGTCACAAGTCTAGAGGGACCCTGAGGTCAACACAGCAACACGAAAGATCCCCGTGTACCGCAAATCAACTCGAGATGAGGCCCGATTCCCCTGCATTGGCTCCAGAGCAATCTTGCATTCCCCATCAAACAGGACAAGTGGATTGACTTCTTTTAGGCTACTCCAGCGACTTCCTGAGAACACCGTCACAATTCTAGAGGAACACCAAGTTCAGCACAGCAACTCGAGAAAATCTCCGTGTACCCCAAATCATTCCGAGATGAGAGCTGATTCCCTGTCTTCGAATCAGGAAGAATACCAACTTTCCACAAGGAACTCAAGCAGAGGCTTTTCTCAGCTTCAGGTATGTGAGAGGGACCCTGAATTTGTTGCCTCAAGTGGAATGGACACCGAGATGCCCTGATTCAGTGGGGCCGAGAATTCCCTGCAGTGACTTGCATGCAGGCTCGTCTTTCATCTCACAAGAAGAAGGGATGTCTGAATCCCCAGTGAAGACCCTAGAGAAAGCCCTAGTTCCCAGCCTCATCTCAAAAGGAGGCCTCACATCCCTTTGACAACAAGAGTGGAACGCAGAGTTCAATGCTTCAAAAGTAGACGATGACTGACTCCTCTTGAATATTGACCGGAATCCCAGTATCCGTGTGGCAACTTGAAAGGACACTGGGTCTCCTGCCTCACCTCAAGAGGCGTCCCTATTGCCCTGCCAAGCCTCAAAGAGAATCCTGAGTTGTCCCTCGCAACTAGACAGGCGTCCTGACATCACTGAACAAAACACGAGTTTGGAGGGGCCATCCCCGTCTTCACTCGTGAATGTAACCCAGGTTCCCTCCGCAACTCGAGAAAAACCATGAGACTCCCCGCCCGATGAGAGATGAGATCAGATTCCCCTTCATTGCGTGCAGAGCAATTCTGTGTTCCCAATCAAACATGAAAGGAGCCTTGACTTCCTTGATGGAACTCCAGAGAGTCCCCAAGAACACTGATACAAGTCTAGAGGGACCCTGAGGTCACCGCAGCAACACGAAAGAGCTCGGTGTACCCCAAATCAACTCGAGATGAGGTCGATTCCCCTACATTGGCTCCAGAGCCATCCAGCATTCCCCAAAACACGACAAGTGGCTTGACTTTCTTTAGGCAACTCCAGAGATTCCCTGAGAACACCGTCCTAAGTATAGAGGAACACCACTTTCAGGACAGCAACTAGAAAACAGCTCCGTGTACCTCAAATCATCTCGAGATGAGAGCTGATTCCCTGGGTTTGACTCAAGAGGAATGCAAGCTTTAAGAAACACCTAAAGTGGAGGCTTCTGTCAGCTATAGGTACGTGAGAGGAGCCCTGAGTTTGCTGCCTCAAGTGGAATGGACGCCGAGATGCCCTGACCCGAAATAAGGCTGGATTTCCCTGCAGTGACTTGAGTGCAGGGTCGTCTTTCATCTCACAAGATGAAGGGATGTCTGAATCTCCTGTGGAGACCCTAGAGAATACCCTAGTTCCCCGCCTCATCTCGACAGGAGACCTCACCTCCCTTTGACAGCATGAGCGGAACGCATAGTTCAATGCTTCAAAAGTAGAAGATGTAAGTGTAGCAGTAGCTAACACCTCCATATTGGCATATACTTACTACTGCCTTATGTGATAGGAACATTGAAGTTATACTCTCTTAACAACTTCAAGTATTTAATTCAGTGCTGTTAACTATAATTACCATGCTATGCATTAGTTGCCCAGAACTTATTCATCTTATACCTTGAAGTTCGTATTCTTTGACCAGTACCTCCCCATTACTCCCATCCTCCTCCTGGGCTCTGGTAGCCATTCTTCTACTCTCTGTCACTATGTATTCAACTTTTTGAAAAGCTGCATGTAAGTCGGGCTTCCTTGGTGGCTCAGCAGTAAAGAATCTGCCTGTAATGCAGGAGATATGGTTTTGACCCCTGGGTGGGGAAGATTCCCTGGAGAAGGGAATGGCAACCCAATTCAGTATTCTTTCCTGGGAAATCCCATGGACAGAGGAGCCTGGCAAAGGGTTGCAAAGAATTGGACATGACTTAGTAACTAAACAACAACAACATGTAAATGAGATCACCCCATATTTCCTTATTGTGTGACTTGTTTCACTGAGTATAACACCGTCTAGATCCATCCATATTGTTGCAAATGGCAAGATTTTTTTACTTGACTGAGTAATATTCCATTGTGTATGTCTATGTGTATATGTGTGTGTGTGTGTGTGTGTGTGTATGTTTGTGTATATATATATATGTGTGTGTGTATATATATCCCCTACCTGTTTATCCACTTGTCTGCTGACAGACAACCAGGCTCTTTCTGTGCGTTGACCATTGTGAGCGATGCTGTGGTGAGCATGTGGGGACAGACACCCATGAGTCAGGGCATGTATGAGACCACCCATGAGTCAGGCCTGTAGGTGGTCTCTAGAAGTGAGAGTAATCTTCCGTCTCAGGAAGAACACTGAGAAACTAAATTCTGCCAATGATCTGAGTAGGCCTGGAAGCAGATTCCCCCTCAGAGTGTTCCACAAGAGCCCAGCCAATACCACCTTGATTTTGGCACTGTGAGCCCTTGAGTAGAGAACCCAGCTGAGCTTCCTTGAGCTGTGAGATAATAAATGGGTGCTATTTTAAGCTGCTAAGGTTGTGATAATTTGTTATGACAGCAATGAAAAACTAGTACATGCAGTAGTTATCTATCACTGAATGATTAGGGACCCTGAAAGCTTTGGAACAAGTATGCTTTTCTCCAACCCAAGAATCAGGCCCACTTTGAGAGATCTGGCTTCTCTTGACTTCCCAGAGACAACAAACTGATGCTTTCAACTATGGTTAGAATACAATTTTCAATTCCCCTGGTGTTAGAAATTTAAATTAACCAAAATAATAGAGGTTGTTCGATATCTTTTTTCAGGTTGTGGGGGAAATATTTGAGAGAGATTGTCCCCTTTGCATAAACTAGGCTATGTCTAACTAATAGTTTGATTTTCTATTAAGCATCAGGGAAGTGAGAAATGGTGGTTTTCATAGAATTAGTAAATGCCACCAAAACTAAAGATCAAACTAAATTGACATTAAAAACAGTATTTCCAGTGGGGCAGTGTGGGGTACTTGAAAGAACAGTTCCAACAAGTCCCTACAATGCCTATTCTCTGAACTTGTTATAATTGTTAATGGAATCCAGTAAAACTCTGTCCATCCCCGGCCTTTCCATTTGTGACATATATTAGCCACAAGTCTGTTTTCACAGACAAAGTGCCCTTGGCGACCAACATGGAGAAGAACCGTGTGGCTGATTCCACATTGCAGATGTTGCATTCATCCATGCAGGCTTCTCAGGGCCCCTGGCACTGCCAGCATTCAGGATCACTGTGAACTCAACACTGATTTATCCCCTCATGTGGCTTTGGAGGACAGAGGAATAAAGGAGCATGGACACAGGGCAGATTACAGCTGAGCTGAGTTTGCACAGGAAACTCAAGCTTGAATTAAGGACCTGGTATCCAGGCTCTGGTCTATAATGTCGCAAAGAGTAGGACACAACTGAAGTGACTTGGCATGAATTCATCCTTAGATATGGTTTTAACCACTTTGATGCTCAATTTCCCCATCTGTGAAATAATGAGGAGATACCCCACACCCAAGGGCAAAGGTGAAGCCCAGCAAGATGGTAGGAAGGGTGAAATTGCATTTAGAATCAAACCCCATACCCACCAGAGATGCTTAGAGGGCTCAAGGGCCCAGAGACCCTACAGAGACTGAGACAGAGCTGAGTTTCAGCGCCTCCTGAGGAGGCACAGGTCAGCAGTGGGCTGCTGCAGGGGCAGGGGCTCTGGGTGTAGCAGACCTGGGTGTGGCATAAATCCTCTTGGAGGAGATTGCCATTAGCCCCACCACAGAACTGCCAGAACTTATACAGGGCTGGGAAAACAGACTCTGGGAGGGCATAAACAGAATCTTGTATGCACCAGGACCCAGGAGAAAGGAGCAGTGACCCCACAAGAGACTGACCCAGACTTGTCCATGAGGGTCCAGGAGTCTTTGGCAGAGGCATGCATCAGTGTGGCCTGGTGCAGGGTTGGGGACACTGAGTGTAGCAGTGCATGCACGGGACCTTTTGAAGGAGGTCGCCATTATCTTCATTAGCTCCACCATAGTTTGGCCCCAGGTCAAATAACATGGAGGGAACACAACCCCACATATCAACAAAAATTGGATTAAAGATTTATTGAGCATGGCCCTGCCCAACAGAATAAGACCCAGTTTCCCCCTCAGTCAGTCTCTCCCATCAGGAAGCTTCCATAAGTCTCTTATCCTTCTCCATCAGAGGCCAGACAGACTGAAAATCACAATCACAGAAAACTAACCTATCTGATCACATGGACCACAGCCATGTCTAACTCAACGAAACTATGAACCATGCTGTGGAGGGCCACCCAAGATGGATGGGTCATGGTGGAGAGTTCTGACAAAATGTGGTCCACTGGAGAAGGGAATAGCAAACCACTTCAATATACTTGCCTTGAAAAGAAGAGAAGCGAAAGGCAAAGGAGAAAAGGAAAGATACACCCATCTGAATGCAGAGTTCCAAAGAATAGCAAGGAGAGATAAGACAGCCTTCCTCAGTGATAAATGCGAAGAAATAGAGGAAAATAATAGAAGGGGAAAGACTAGAGATCTCTTCAAGAAAATTAGAGATATCAAGGGAATATTTCATGCAAAGATGGACACAATAAAGGACAGAAATGGTGTGGATCTAACAGAAACAGATATGCAGATGACACCACCCTTATGGCAGAAAGTGAAGAGGAACTAAAAAGCCTCTTGATGAAAGTGAAAGGGGAGAGTGAAAAAGTTGGCTTAAAGCTCAACATTCAGAAAACTAAGATCATGGCATCTGGTCCCATCACTTCATGGAAAATAGATGGGGAAACAGTAGAAACAGTGTCAGACTTTATTTTTGGGAGCTCGAAAATCACTGCAGATGGTGATTGGAGCCATGAAATTAAAAGACGCTTACTCCTTGGAAGGAAAACTATGACCAACTTAGATAGATATTAAAAAGCAGAGACATTACTTTGTCAACAAAGGTCCATCTGGTCAAGGCTATGGTTTTTCCAGTGGTCATGTATGGATGTGAGAGTTGGACTGTGAAGAAAGCTGAGTGCCGAAAAATTGATGCTTTTGAACTGTGGTGTTGGAGAAGACTCTTGAGAGTCCCTTGGACTGCAAGGAGACCCAACCAGTCCATCGTGAAGGAGATCAGTCCTTGGTGTTCATTGGAAGGACTGATGCTGAAGCTGAAACTCCAATACTTTGGCCACCTGATTCGAAGAGTTGACTCATTGGAAAATATCCTGATGCTGGGAGGGATTGGGGGCAGGAGGAGAAGGGGAAGACAGAGGATGAGATGGCTGGATGGCATCACCAACTCAATGGACATGAGTTTGAGTAAACTCTGGGAGTTGGTGATGGACAGGGAGGCCTGGTGTGCTGTGATTCATGGGGTTGCAAAGAGTCAGGCATGGCTGAGTGACTGAACTGAACTGAACTGAACTGAAGCAGATGATATTAAGAAGAGGTGGCAAGAATACATGGAAGAACTATACCAGAAAGATCTTCACGACCCAGAAAATCACAATGATGTGATCACTCACCTAGAGCCAGACATCCTGGAATGTGAAGTCAAGTGGGCCTTAGGAAGCATCACTATGAAAGAAGCTGGTGGATGTGATGGAATTCCAGCTGAGCTATTTCAAGTCCTCAAAGATGATGCTGTGAAGAGTTCTGCACTCAATATGCCAGCAAATCTGGAAAACTCAGCAGTGGCCACAGGACTGGAAAAGATCAGTTTTCATTCCAATCCCAAAGAAAGGCAGTGCCAAAGAATGCTCAAACTACTGCACAATTGCACTCATCTCACATGCTAGCAAAGTAATGCCCAAAATTTTTCACGTCAGGCTTCAACAGTACGTGAACCATGAACTTCCAGATGTTCAAGCTGCTTTTAGAAAAGGCCGAGGACCCAGAGATCAAATTGCCAACATCCATTGGATCATCAAAAAAGCGAGAGAGTTCCCGAAAAACATCTACTTCTCTTTCATTGACTACTTTGACTTTGACTGTGTGGATCACAACAAACTGTGAAAAATTCTTAAAAAGATGGGAATACCAGACCACCTGACCTGCCTCCTGAGATATCTGTATGCAGGTCAAGAAGCAACAGTTAGAACCGAACATGGAACAACTGACTGGTTCCAAATTGGTAAAGGAGTACGTCAAGGTTGTATATTGTCACCCTGCTTATTTAACTTATCTGTAGAGTCCATCATGAGAAATGCTGGACTGGATGAAGTCCAAGCTGGAATCAAGATTTCTGGGAGAAATATCAATAACCTCAGATATGCAGATGACACCAACCTTATGGCAGAAAGCAAAAGAACTAAAGAGCCTCTTGATGAAAGTGAAAGAGGAGAGTGGAAAAAGTTGGCTTAAAACTCAACATTCAGAAAACTAAGATCATGGCATCTGGTCCCATCACTTCATGGCAAATAGATGGGGAAACAGTGGAAATAGTCAGAGACTTTATTTTCAGGGGCTCAAAAATCACTGCAGATGGTGACTGAAGCCATGAAATTAAAAGATGCTTACTCCTTGAAAGAAAAGCTATGACCCACCTAGACAACATATTAAAAAGCAGAGACATTACTTTGCAAACAAAGGTCCATCTAGTCAAAGCTATGGTTTTTCCAGTAGTCATGTTTGGATGTGAGAGTGGACTATAAAGAAAGCTGAACACCAAAGAATTGATGCTTTTGAACTGCGGTGTTGGAGAAGACTCTTAAGAGTTCCTTGGACTGCAAGGAGATCCAACCAGTCCATCTTAAAGGAAATCAGTCCTGAATATTCATTGGAAGGACTGATGATGAAGCTGAAAGTCCAATACTTTGGCCATCTGATGTGAAGAAATGATTCATTTGAAAAGACTGGGAAAGATTGAAGGCAGGAGGAGAAGGGGACAACAGATGATGAGTTGGTTGGATGGAATCACCAACTCAATGGACAAGAGTTTGAGTAAACTCGGGGAGTTGGTGATGGACAAGGAAGCCTGGCCTGCTGCAATACATGGGGTCACAAAGAGTCTAACACGACTGAGTGACTGAACTGAATTGAACTGAAAATAAGATAGTATTAGATTAAAAGTAAGATAATTGAAGAAAAGAACACTCCCCTACTTCATTGTTTTCTATTATTCTTACTTTTTAATTGTACATTTTACTTGTTACTCTTTTTCCCCCCATTTATTTTTATTAGTTGGAGGCTAATTACTTTATAATATTGTAGTGGGTTTTGCCATACGTTGATATGAATCAGTCATGGATTTACATGTATTCCCCATCCCGATCCCCCCTCCCACCTCCCTCTCCACCCACTCCCTCTGGGTCTTCCCAATGCACCAGCCCCGAGCACTTGTCTCATGCATCCACCCTGGGCTGGTGATCTGTTTCACCCTTGATAATACATGTTTCGATGCTCTTGTTTATTATTTAGTATCTATCTCCCTATCAACCAGAATGTAAGTTCTATTATGTCAGGAACTTTGCTTGTTTACTTTGGTTGGCCTAGAGGCAACAAGGCAATAATCTTCCCTGGTGACTCAGTTGATAAAGTGTTTGCCCAGAATGTGGGAGACCTAGGTTCGATCCCTGGGTCAGGAAGATCCAGTGGAGAAGGAAATGGCAACCCACTCCCATATTTTTGCCTGGAGAATTCCATGGGTGGGCCTGGTGGGCTACAGTCCACTGGGTCACAAAGTGTCGGACATGGCTAAGTGACTAACTTAGAGGCAACAAGAGGCAGGAGGGCTTAGTGGTTAAGAGCAACGGCTCCAGAACCAGGTTTCTGAGGTTTCAATATGGACTGCTGTGTGAACCTGGGACAATTACTCAATTCCTCAATTCCTCAGTTTTCCTATATTTAAAATGACAGTAATAAAACTTTCCAAGGGAATTCTACTGCCTTTTTGGTGGGAATTTAAATTGATACAGCTACTATGGATAACAGTGTGGAGATTCCTTAAAAAACTAGGAATAAACTACCTTGCTTGCATGTATGCCAAGTTGCTTCAGTCATGTCCCACTTTTTGTGATCCTATGGACTGCATCCCACCAGGTTCCTCTGTCCATGGGATTCTCCAGGCAAGAATACTGGAGTAGGTTGCCGTGCCCTCCTCCAGGGGATCTCCCTGACCCAGGGACTGGACCTATGTTTCTTAAGTCTCCTGCATTGACAGGCAGGTTCTTTACCACTAGTGCCAGCTGGGAAGCCCCTAAAACTACCATATGACCCAGCAATCCCACTACTGGGCAAACTCTGAGAAAACCACAAATCTAAAAGACATATATACACTAATGTTCATTGCAGCACTATTTACAATAGCAAGGATGTGGAAGCAAGCTAGATATTCATTGACAAGTGAATGGATAAAGAATATATAGCACATTTATACAATAGAATACTACTCAGCCATAAAAAGGAAAGAATTTTAGTCAGTTGTAGTGAGATGGATGAACCTAGAACCTGTTATACAGAGTGAAGTATAACTTCACTTATTTTTCTGACTGATGAGAAAAGAGAAAAATAAATATCATATATTAACTCATGTATATGGAATCGAGAAAAATATACTGATGAACCTATTTACATGGAAGGTATGGAGATGCAAATATAAAGAATGAACTTGTGCACACAGTGGGGGAAGGAGAGGGTAGGACAAACTGATAAAGCAGCATTAACCTATATACACAGTCATGTGTATAATAGAAAACTAGTAGGAAGCTGCTGTGTAACACAGGGAACCCAGCTTGGTGCTCTGTGACAACCTAAAGGGGTGGGACGGGAGAGGGGAGGGAGACTCAAGAGGAAAGGGGTGTGTGTGTGTGTGTGTATATATATATATATATATATATATATAATTATGACTGATTCATGTTGTTGTAAAGCAGAAATCAGCACAGCATCATAGGGAAATTTTCCTCCAATTAAAAAAAAATGATAATAGAGAGGACTTCCAGTTCAAGATGGCAAAGTAGAAGGACATACGCTCATCTCCTCCTGTGAGAACACCAAAATTGCAACTATTGAACAACCATTAACAGGAGGATGCTGGAACCCAACAAAAAAAAAAAAGAGAGAGAGAGAGAGAGATACCCCACGTCCAAAAACAAAGAAACTGCAGTGAGACAGTAAGAGGGGCACAACCACGGTAAAATCAAATCCTATACCTGCTGGGTGGGTGACCCACAAACTTGACAACAATAATACCAAAGAAATTCTCATACTGTTGTGAAGGTTCTGAACCCACATCAGGCTTCCCAGGCTGGGGATCCAACAAAGGGTAGGAATCCCCAGGGAATCTGACTTTGAAAGCCGGCTGAATTTGATTATAGGATTTCCACAGGACTAGGGGAAACAGAGACTCCAGTCTTGGAGGCACAAACAAAACCTTTGTGCACCAAGACCCAGAGGAAAGGAGTAGTGACCTCACAGGATACTGAACCATTACCACCTGCTAGTGTTGGGGGGCCTCCTGTGGAGGCATTGGTTGGCAGGGGCTCACCACAGGGACAGGGCACTGGCAACAGCAGGCCAGGAAGGTCCCCCTTGGCATAAATCCTCTTGGGATTCACCATTAACCCTATCAGAGAGCCTGTAAACCCCAGGGATGGGTCTCCTCATACCATACAATGAACCCAAACCAGGAGGAAATTCAACCCCACACACCAGCAGAAAATTGGATTAAAGTTTTACTGAGCAAGGTCCTGCCCACCAGTCCCGCCTACCCGGAAACTTACACAAGCCTCTTAGCCTTCTCCATCAGAGGGCAGACAGAGAAAGCAAGAAGAAGAACAATGGCAAAGTGCTAAAACAAAAACCATATGACAGAAAGTTAATCAGGTTGAAAAAGCAGAAAGTTGTGTCCCAGATGAAGAGACAAGATAAAACCCGAGAAAAACAATGAAATGAAGTGGAGATAGCAAACTTCCAGAAAAAGAATTCAGAATAATGAGAGTGAAAATAATCTAGGATCTTGGAAAAACAATGAAGAAAATGCAAGAAATGTTTAGCAACGACCTAGAAGAACTAAGGAACAAACAAACATAGGTGAACAATACACTAGAAGGAATCAACAGCAGAATAATTGAGGCAGAAGAATAGATAAATGACCTGGAGAACAGAATGGTGGAAATCACTGCCACAGAACAGTTTATAGAAAAAAGAATGAAAAGAAATGAAGTCACCCTGAGAGATCTCTGGGACAGTATTAAAAGCACTAACATTTGCATTTTAGGGGTCCCAGAAGGAAAAGAGAGAGGAAAAATGACCTTAGAAAATATTTGAAGAGATAACTGAAAACTTCCCTAACATGGGAAAGGAAATAGCCAACCAAGTCCAGGAAGCACAGAAAGTCCCAGGCAAGATAAATTCAAGGAGGAACACACCAAGACACATAGTAATCAAACTGACAAAAATTAAAGACAAAGATAAACTATTAAAAACAACAAGAGAAAAATAAATAACTTACCAGGAAACTCCCATCAGGCTATCAGAATCATTTCTCAACAGAAACTCTACAAGCCAGAAGGGAATGGCACCATGTATTTAAAGTGATGAAAGGGAAAAACATACAACCAAGAATACTCTGCCCAGCAAGACTATCATTCAGATTTTATGGAGAAATCAAAAGCTCTCTAGACAAGGAAAAGTTAAGAGAATTCAGCACCACCAAACCAGCTTTACAACAAATGCTAAAGGAACTTCTCTCAGCAGGAAACACAAGAGAATGAAAAGAACTACAGAAAATAAACCAAAAACAATTAAGAAAATGGTAATAGAACCACACATACCAATAATTACCTTAAATGTAAATGGATTAAATTCACCAAAAGAAAGACATAGACTGGCTGGGTGGATGAAAACATGTGCATGTATGCTCTGCCACTTAACACTGCTTGACCCCTCAAACTGCATGTAATTATTTTATATTGCCACATTAATAATGTTCCAATTATGGCTTGCAATTGTAATTATCTTTTGTTTTTTGTCTGGCTATTTTCTGTAAAAATCAATAAGCATTTTTTACTATTGTGATTATGTAACTATTATTCCCTTAATACCATTGTATCACGATTGGTCAACAGAAGAATAATAGAACTCTATATCACCAAAACTATGATTTAATAGAAAAGGCTACAATCACTTTTTAAAATCCAGATGCACATCAGAATTATCTTGAAATATATTGAAAAATGTAAATGCCCAGGTACTGCTTTCTTTTTCTCCAGAGCTCCAGATAAATTTCTAATGAGCAGTAGTGTTTAAAAACAAGTGAGCTATATGATGATCCTTTACTTTTAACTAGTTTGTTTCACTTTTTTAATTTCATATTCAGTGTTCCCATTACATTTATTTTATGTTTTCCAATTTCTCCATCTTTTTTTTTTTGATGTTATTTCTCAAGCCTTTCTCAAGTATAGTAGAAAAGCTTTTGTATACATATGTATAAATAACATGCATAATGTGTGCATTTTAGAAAACTTATGAATCTTTGACCAACTAAAAAATTTATGAAATTTATTTTGATTCCACTTGTTTGACTTAGATTTCTATTTTAAAAAAATAAATATGCAACAAGCAGCAAAGGTTTATTGTATAGCCAGGGAACTACAGTCAATATCTTGTAACAACCTTTCAGTTCAGTTCGGTTCAGTTGCTCGCATCGTCTCATTCTGATGGCGGAGTCTTGGTTCCAGGGTGATGCACAGAACAGCATCACCCTTACTACTTACAGTCCCCGAGGACACGAGTCAGCACCACACAACTCCAAAGGCATTGCATGTGCCTGGGCTTGAGTGGAACCACAATTCTCTCGAGGGGGAGAAAAGCAATCAAATAGAAAACATGAATTCACAAGATAATATTTCACAAGATAATAAAAACGTGCTTTAATGTTGCTCCCACTCATATTGTGGTTAGGAATCCTTCATGAAATGCATTATCCCATTAGTCCTCAATCTCTGTAGATCAGAAGTACTGTCATCTCTATGATGGTGAGAAATCTTATAGGAAACAGACAAGATCCTGCATTGCTGAGAGACCTCATAGCTTTTAGATTAATCTTTCTCAGGGCTGATAATACAATTAATGTATTCAGGAAGTGACTCTTTATTTTAATAAGAAAAATATTGGCTCCTTGAATTAATAATACTTATTGGCTTTTTGCATGACTTTGAGGCCCATTCTTGGAACTACTATCCTGAAAAATGATAATTATAAAAAAGGTAACTGAATTTACTCTCTAAAGCATTCATTTATCCATTCATTTAGTCAATAAACTTTCAAGGACACGATGCCAAGTTCTACAGTGGTGCAGAGTATGTAAAGATGAAAAGTTATAGTCCCTTAATTCAGTGGCTAGTCATGCAAGTCAATCATTACAACAGTAGCAACAAATAATGCCAGATGTTTCTGAGCACTTACCATAGTCCAGGCACTGTGCCAAGTGCCTTCTCTGTAGTTTGTAATCTTTCCCACAGCCAATGAGGTAGATATTATTAATAATACCATTTTACAGATGAGTAAACTGAGCCCTGAGAAGGGAAAAAGTAGAAGCAGTGACAGACTTTATTTTCTTGGGCTCCAAAATCACTGTGGATGGTGACTGCAGCCATGCAATTAAAAGATTCTTGCCACTTGGAAGAAAAGCTATGACAAACTTAGACAGGTATTAAAAAGAGACATCACTTTGCTGGCAAAGGTCCATCTAGTCAAAGCTATAGTTTTTCCAGTAGTCAGATATGGATGTGAGAGTTGGTCCATTAAAAACACTAAGCATCAAAGAACTGATGCTTTTGAACTCTGGTGTTGGAGAAGACTCTTGAGAGTCCCTTGGACTGCAAGGAGATCCAACCAATCAATCCTAAAGGAAATCAACCCTGAATATTCATTGGAAGGACTGATGCTAAAGGTATAACTCCAATTCTTTGGCCAGCTTTTGCAAAGAGCCACCTCACTGGAAAAGACTTCAATGCTGGGGAAAATTGAAGGCAAAAGGAGAAGGAGGCAGCAGAGGATGAGATGGTAAGGTATCACGATATGACTTTGAGCAAACTCCAGTACATAGTGTAGGACAGAAGAGCCTCACATGCTCCAGTCCATGGGGTCACAAAGAGTCAGATATGACTTAGCAACTTAACAAAAACAACAAACTGAGGCTCCCATTATTTTAGTGACTTTTCCAGTTAGATATGGAGCTGAGAACCAAGCTCAGGCAGTCTGACCCCATAACACATTCTTTTAGCTCTGTAACTCATACTTCATATGCACTATTCATAGCATATGGAGAAAGTTTGGTGGTTGCCCAAGGGAAGAGGCTGTACGATGTCCATGAAGGAATTAGGTAAGCATCACAGGGGAGAGACGATCTAGGCTGAGACCTAATGGACTTGTAATACTTGTTCAGGCTAAATAGCTTGCAAAGAGCATCCCAAGTGCATGCATCAGGGAATGCATGCAGCAAGCACAAAGCAGGGAGAGAAGCTTGGTACATTCTATGATGGAGAGCTAGATCCCAGGAGCTTGGGCACTGAGCAAAGACTGGAATGGAAGACAAGGCCAGTGAGGAAGGCAGGATCTGAATACCATGCCTTATTATATAAGGTATCTATGAGCAGCAAGTGGTGATGGTGCTGGAGTGGCGAGCGGCCGAGAGGAGACACCCCATGTCCAAGGTAAGAGAAACCCCAGGAAAATGGTAGGCGCTAAGAGAGGGGATCAGAGGGCAGACAGACTGAAACCACAATCACAGAAGACTAACCAATCTAATCACATGGACCACAAACTTGTCTAATTCAATGAAACTAAGCCATGCCACCCAAGACAGACGGGTCATGGTGGAGAGTTCTGACAAAATGTGGTTCACTGGAGAAGGGAATGACAAACCACTTCAGTATTCTTGCCTTGAGAATCCCATGAACAATATGAAAAGGCAAAAAGATAGGACACTGAAAGATGAGCTGCCCAGGTCGGTAGGTGTCCAGTATGCTACTGCAGATCAGTGGAGAAATAACTCCAGAAAGAATGAAGGGATGGAGCCAAAGCAAAAATAACACCCAGTTATGGATGTGACTGGTGATAGAAGCAAGATCCAATGCTGTAAAGAGCAGTATTGCATAGGAACCTGGAATGTTAGGTCCATGAATTGGAAGAGGTCAAACAGGAGATGGCAAGAGTGAACATTGACATTTTAGGAATCAGTGAACTAAAATGGACTGGAATGGGTGAATTTGACTCAAATGACCATTATATCTGCTACTGTGGGCAAGAATCCCTTAGAAGAAATGGAGTAGCCATCATAGTCAGCAAAAGAGCAGTACTTGGATGCAATCTCAAAAAAGACAGAATGATCTCTGTTCATTTCCAAGGCAAACCATTCAATATCACAGTAATCCAAGTCTACGTCCTGACTAGTAATGCTGAAGAAGCTGAAGGTGAATGGTTCTATGAAGACCTACAAGATCGTTTAGAACTAACACCCAAAAAAGATGTCCTTTTCATTATAGGGGACTTGAATGCAAAAGTAGGAAGAAAATAAAACACCCAGAGTAACAGGCAAATTAGGCCTTGGAGTACATAATGAAGCAGGGCAAAGGCTAATAGATTTCTGCCAAGAGAACGCACTGGTCATAGCAAACACCCTCTTCCAAGAACACAAGAGAAGGCTCTACACATGGACATCACCAGATGACCAACACTGAAATCAGATTGATTATATTCTTTGCAGCCAAAATGGAGAAGTTTTATACAGTCAGCAAAAACAAGATTGGGAGCTGACTGTGGCTCAGATCATGAACTCCTTATTGCCAAATTCAGACTTAAATTGAAGAGAGTGGTGAAAAACACTAGACCATTCAGCTATGACCTAAATCAAATCCCTTATGACTATACAGTGGAAGTGAGAAATAGATTTAAGGGACTAGATCTGATAGACAGAGTGCCTGATGAACTATGGACGGAGGTTCATGACATTATACAGGAGACAGGGATTAAGATCATCCCCCAGAAAAAGAAATGCAAAAAGGCAAAATGGTTGTCTGAGGAGGCCTTACAAATAGCTGTGAAAAGAAGAGAAGTGAAAAGCAAAGGAGAAAAGGAAAGATATACCCATTTGAATGCAGATTTCCAAATAATAGCAAGGACAGATAAGAAAGCCTTCCTCAAAACCAGATCTGAAAGGGACACGTGTACCCCAATGTTCATCACAGCCCTGTTTATAATAGCCAGGACATGGAAGCAACCTAGATGCCCATCAGCAGACAAATAGATAAGGAAGCTGTGGTACATATACACCATGGAATATTACTCAGCCATTAAAAAGAATTCAGTTGAATCAGTTCTAATGAGATAGATGAAACAGGAGCCCATTATACAAAGTGAAGTAAGCCAGAAAGATAAAGACCAATACAGCATACTAACGCATATATATGGAATTTAGAAAGATGGTAATGATAGCCCTATATGCAAAACAGAAAAGGAGACAGAGATGTACAGAACAGACTTTTGGACTCTGTGGGAGAAGGCCGGGGTGGGATGTTTTGAGAGAACAGCATCAAAATATGTATATTATCAAGGGTGAAACAGATCACCAGCCCAGGCTGGATGCATGAGACAAGTGCTTGGGCCTGGTGCACTGGGAAGACCCAGAGGGATGGGGTGGGGAGGGAGGTGGGAGGGGGGATCGGGATGGGGAATACATGTAAATCCATGGCTGATTCACGTCAATATATGGCAAAACCCACTACAATATTGTAAAGTAATTAGCCTCCAACTAATAAAAATAAATGGAAAAAAAAGAAAGAAAGCCTTCCTCAGTGATCAGTGCAAAGAAATAGAGGAAAACAATAGAATGGGAAAGACTAGAGATCTCTTCAAGAAAATTAGACATACAAAGGGAACATTTCATGCATAGATGAGCTCAATAAAGGACAGAAATGGTATGGATCTAACAGAAGCAGAAGACATTAAGAAGAGGTGGCAAGAATACACAGAAGAACTGTACAAAAAAGATCTTCATGGCCCAAATAATCACAATGGTGTGATCGTTCACCTAGAGCCAGACATCCTGGAACGTGAAGTCAAGTGGGCCTTAGGAAGCATCACTACAAACAAAGCTAGCAGAGGTGTTGGAACTCCAGTTGAGCTATTTCAAATCCTAAAAGATGATACTGTGAAAGTGCTGCACTCAATATGCTAGCAAATCTGGAAAACTCAGCAGTGGCCACAGGACTGGAAAAGGTCAAATTTCATTCTAATTCCAAAGAAAGGCAATGCCAAAGAATGCTCAACTACTGCACAATTGCACTCATCTCACACGCTAATAACGTAATGCTCAAAATTCTCCAAGCCAGGCTACAGCAATATGTGAACTGTGAACTTCCAGATGTTCAAGCTGGTTTTAGAAAAGGCAGAGGAATCAAAGATCAGATTGCCAACATCTGCTGGATCATTGAAAAAGCAAGAGAGTTCCAGAAAAGCATCTATTTCTGCTTTATTGACTATGCCAAAGCCTTTGACTGTGTGGATCACAATAAACTGTGGGAAATTCTGAAAGAGATGAGAATACTAGACCACCTGAACTGCCTCTTGAGAAATCTGTAGGCAGGTCAGGAAGCAACAGTTCGAACTGGACATGGAACAACAGACTGGTTCCAAATAGGAAAAGGAGTACGTTGAGACTGTATATTGTCACCCTGCTTATTTAACTTATATGCAGAGTACATCATGAGAAACGCTGGGCTAGAAGAAGCACAAGCTGGAATCAAGACTGCCGGGGAGAAATATCAATAACCTCAGATATACAGATGAGACACCACCCTTATGGTAGAAAGCAAAGAGAAACTAAAGAGCCTCCTGATGAAAGTGAAAGAGGAGAGTGAAAAATTTGGCTTAAAATTCAACATTCAGAAAACTAAGATCATGGCATCCGGTCCCATCACTTCATGGGAAATAGATGGGTAAACAGTAGAAACAGTGGCTGACTTTTTTGGTTGGGGCACCAAAATCACTGCAGATGGTGACTGCAGCCATGAAGTTAAAAGACACTTACTTCTTGGAAGCAAAGTTATGACCAACCTAGAGAGCATATTAAAAAGCAGAGACAACACTTTACCAACAAAGGTCCATCTAGTCAAGGCTATTGTTTTTCCACTAGTCATGTATGGATGTCAGAGTTGGACTATAAAGAAAGTTGAATGCAAAGAATTGATGCTTTTGAACTGTGGTGTTGGAGAAGACTCTTGAGAGTCCCTTGGACTGCAAGGAGATCTAACCAGTCCATCATAAAGGAGAACATTTGAAGTGTTCATTGAAGTGTTCATTGAAGTGTTTATTGAGTATTCATTGGAAGGACTGATGCTGAAGCTGAAACTCCAATACTTTGGCCATCTGATGCAAAGAGTTGACTCATTTGAAAAGACCCTGATGCTGGGAAAGATTGAGGGCAGAAGGTGAGGGGGATGACAGAGGATGAGATGGTTGGATGGCATCACCGACTCAATGGACATGGGTTTGGGTAGACTCCAAGAGTTGGTGATGGACAGGGAGGCCTGGCATGCTGTGGTCCATGGGGTTGCAAAGAGTCGGACACGACTGAGTGAACTGAACAGAACAGATGTAACTATCCAGTTATGAAACAAATCTGTCATTTAATTTTGTCTGGCAAGTCATAGCTCTTACTGCCTGATTAACATCAGAATGAACTTACCCTTAGATTGTTGGGGTCTAGTCACATTGGTAAATAGGCTAATTTTACTGCTATTGTTTAATGCCAAAGGTCTCTTTGCAGAAAGATTTTAATATCATGTTTATTTTGGTTTCATTTGAAATCATAAGGGAGATTTTAAATGTTACAAATTATCTATGGAATCTAAGTTAATCAG
Organism: Muntiacus reevesi; assembly: GCF_963930625.1. Classification (NCBI taxonomy): domain Eukaryota; kingdom Metazoa; phylum Chordata; class Mammalia; order Artiodactyla; family Cervidae; genus Muntiacus; species Muntiacus reevesi. Next base: position 785,346 of record NC_089264.1, read on the forward strand.
TTTAGATTCACAAATTTGAATACATCAAGTTGTGTCCTTACTCCACATAATCACAAATGTGTGTAAATGTAATTGATCTCAAAAGACTAGAAGAAAATGGGCCAATATTTTAATAGTTACCTATAAATCCTGGAGAAGTTTTATATAGTTTCTAAATTTTCCATAGTGAAAGCATATCACTTTCAGGAGTACAGAAAGAAATTTTTGCAGAGTGGAAACCAGATATTTTAAAATTCAGTGTAATGCACACACATAGTTCAAAAGTCAAATTTGTCTGAAAGGACTAATAATGAAAATAATACTCTGTTCTTCACTCCCACCCTGTCTTAACTCCCCAAAATCAGTCCACTAACTCTATAACTTGTTTATCCTTTAGCTACATCAAAATTCTGTATTTCTTCTATGATTCTACAGTAAATGTGAGTTTATATACAATGTCTGAATTTGTCCATTTTAGATATTCAAGTTGCTGCTATAAGATTCAGCTCACTTATATCACCTCACATCTATCTTCCCCAATTTCCCTGTGTAATTATAACACATATTTGTTTCTCTATTGTTTGGCTATCTTTGAAATTTTAGGCAGTAAACATACACCAAATATAGTCAGTCTCTTAACATCCCCTTGGGTTTAAAGAGAACACTGGTGCTCTTATACTCATCTTTAGCTCTGCTGTCTTCCTTTTCTGGCATTCCAATCGTAGAGCATTCCAGGTGATAACATTTACATTTGGTTCTATAATTAAAATTACATCTTCCATGCTTTCTCTACCAGTATTTTTTAAAATTTGTAAACTAATAAGAGCGTTTTACATCATTGTGACTTTGTAAGCATTATTCACGGAGGAGTCAAGTGGTATTCTGTGAAGTTAACTTTCTCCTTATACTTGTTTTTGTTTCTTCTAATTCTCACAGTATTTTTTTTTAATTTTTTTTTAAATTTTATTTTATTAGTTGGAGGCCAATTACTTCACAACATTTCAGTGGGATTTGTCATACATTGACACGAATCAGCCATAGAGTTACATGTATTCCCCATCCCGATCCCCCCTCCCACCTCCCTCTCCACCCGACTCCTCTGGGTCCTCCCAGTGCACCAGGCCTGAGCACTCGTCTCATGCATCTCACCTATTTTTAAATTTTCCATAACAACAGATATTCTACAACGTCTCCTTTTGTCCCAGGAGACCTCTCCCCCAGAGCCACCTGTCTCCTGTTTTACCTGGACTGTACGTTCTGCGGGTACAGTGGACAGTTTGACTGATTCCCCAAATCCATTCCATCACAGACAATGACTGAGGAGACAGTCATGTCCCCTCATTAGACTGAGGAGACATCCTCAGTGAGGATGTTCCAAACACCATTCCTAAAGTTCCAGCAGTCTACAACACTTCCAGTTTCCTCCTCTACTTTATTGATTACACCAACACATATCACTTTATAGCATAGTTGCTTTTCATTTCTTCACCTGAATGTAAGCTCCATGAAGGCAGGAAAGCTTTTCTTTATTTTCTGTTTTTTCCCATATATTTCATATATTATCATATTCTTCATATATTTCATATTTTCATATATTTTCATACACTTTCATATTTTTCATATATTTCATATACTTTCATATTATTCATATTTTTCATATTATTCATATATTTCATATTTTTCATATACTTTCATATTTTTCAATACTTTCATATTATTCATATATTTCATATTTTTCATATACTTTCATACTTTTCATATACTTTCATATTTTTCATATACTTTCATATTTTTCATATATTTCATATTTTTCATATATTTCATATTTTCACATACTTTCATATTATTCATATATTTCATATTTTTCATACATTTCATATTTTTCATATATTTCATATACTTTCATATATTTCATATTTTTCATATTATTCATATATTTCATAATTTTCATACACTTTCATATTATTCATGTATTTCATATTTTTCATATATTTCATATATTTCATATTTTTCATATTTTTCATATACTTTCATAGTATTCATATTTTTCATATACTTTCATATTATTCATATATTTCATATTTTTCATATGCTTTCATATTTTTCATATTTTTCATATGCTTTCATATTTTTCATATTTTTCATATGCTTTCATATTATTCATATATTTCATATTTTTCATATACTTTCATATTTTTCATATACTTTCATATTTTTCATATACTTCCATATATTTCTTATATGTCATATATATTAATATATTTCATATATTTTCATATTTTATGTACTCTGTCTTCTTTGGTTTACTTGCCAGCTTTATTGGGATGCATACTGGATAACTTTCTGAGAGGTCACTTTTTCTAGACCCTTGAATGTCTTAAAAAGTTTTCATTTATCCCTTCATTGATATCTTGGGTAGGTTGGGACTATAGGTTGAAAATTTTAATGTCTCCGAATTTTGAAAACAACAGTCAAATTACCTATTACCATCCACTACTGATTGACGGGATGTTTGGGTGATCTGGTTTTACTCTGAAAAATAGCACTGACACATCTAGCAAGTAAAAATATAGGATATACAACTAAGTTTGCATTTCAGATAAACAAGGAAATTCTAGAAACATACTTATTCTAAAAGATTACTTATTGTCTATTTGAATTCCAATGTTAACTAGCTGTCCTATATTTTATGTTAACACTATTGGGACATTTTTAGGATATTCTTTTTATCCTTAACATTCTGAAATTTCACAGTATTTCCGGTTGTGAGTCTTTAAAAGAAAAAAAGTCTTTATATTAGTGCTTGAGCCCCAAGAAAGAGGGTATGATTATTATTGACATAATAATGTTTAAATAATGAGTCTTTATTGCTTCCAGGCTCTGGCTGTCTATCAGCTTGAGTCTGGGGAACAGGAACAAGAAAAAAAATGTAAAAAGTTTCATCAGTCTTAGGATTTGAAAATCTTTAGAGTAATTATCACAGTGGAAGCATGAGATGACTATAACCTATTTCATACAGAGCCTGGTTATCTAGTAGAGTTGTCTGGTTTCAAACCTTGCCACCCAACTGGCATTTCATACAAGTATCAGTGAGCAACCAACATTCAGGCTGAAGAGCCTTGTTTTATAAGAGTGAATATTCTGGACACATCCCAGATTTACCATGTAAATGCTCCACAGTGAACACAGCATAGATGTCTCCAAAGGAGAAAATTATTTGCTTGTGAGATGCATATTTCCTGTGGTTATCTCTGAGTGAACTAGCCAAAAAGTAAGTGAAGAGGTGAGAGACAAGAAGTAGTTACTTTGCAAAGTAGTGATAAAATCAACCAAGGTAAAACTGGTTTAAAGAAATTCGGAGAACTATAGAGTTGAGAGAGAAATTTTTTAAACTGACTTTAGAGTCAGTTATCTAGGTCAGCCCACCTTTTACGGGTGACACTACCCAGGCTAACAGAGCGGAAGAGACTTGCCCAGAGTCACCGAACCAGACTAGACCAGTTCCCGGTTCCCAGTCCAGTGTTTACTCCCCTTCATTGCTGCTGTGGGTTGGGACCTATTGCACAACAGCCGTATTTAATCATCCTGACAGCAATCCTGAGAATGATAAACTTTCTCTGCAACAATCTGACTCAACTCAGGGTAGCAGCTTCACCAAATGCCCCATTAAAATGCAGTCAACTCCAAGGGGAGGTGAAAAAAAAGGAAGGGGGTGGTGGTCCAGAGGGCTTGGAAAAGTTTTTCCTAACCAAAAATATTGCCCACACCCACATACCTGTGTGCCTGAAATTAACCACTGAAAATGTCTGCTGTAAGACAAATAATCATCTTTAACATTTTGCTTGGATCTTTGTAGAGGCTCCTTAACAAAGAAGAAGGTCTTAATGATATGACACCAGACAAATACATTGTGATTGAACATGGCAGAATGACTAGACAGTGGTCTGAAATGTATTAGGACCCATCAGGTACAAATAGCAGCAGGCGCCTACTTTACCATCATCATTTCACATCAGAACAAAGCAACAGATTGCTCTAATCATTTCCCTGTCATCAGATTTCACTTTTGGTGTCTGATGTCACGGTAAGGTACTTTAGTAGACCTAGTTTCCCTGATTACTTGAATAATTCACATTTTGATTCTGAATATGGGATGTTTTCAGCAGAACAAAGGCCCTTTAAATGGCAATTGCGATTTCAGCATTGAGACTCAGTTTGTCTGGACTCAAACTTCAAAATGTAGTTCCCACACCTTTAAGGTCATTTGCTTTCTTCTTTTTGTGGTCAAAAAGTTAAGCAAGATGAAGATTGAAAGATAACCATTTGTTTTTGTTAATGAAGAGGTAGTTTTAACCAGAGCTGGTGTAATGATGGTTAGGAGGCCAAGGGCAGATTGCCATGCCTTGCTAAGAAACAAATGCAGGTGGAAAGGTGGAGAAAAATTAATGCAGATAATCTTTTAAGAAGGTTGACTAGGACCAAAAAGAGAAAGTCTTTTATTGAAATATTTGGATGGATATTGATTGATTGGTTGATTTTAAAGGGCATAGGGGAGACATGAGCATTTCTATTACCTGGGGCGGGGGGTGGTGTGCGGGGAGTCAGGTCCTTAGCTTCTCCATCCAAATATTGCATAAATGTTAATATAACTGTAAACAAAGAGTCTGTCCAAGGTCATCCAGCCAACTGACCAAAGCATCAGAATTAAAATCCTGGCCCTTCAACAGCTTGTTTTCTTGGGCACATGAGGTCTCTCCATTTTGCAACTGTTTTTTATTTCAGTGGGTCATGGGAGGATGAAGGTGGTCATTTCTGTATCACTGCATTTGTAAAGAGCTATAAGGTCCTCTTGGGCAAGGAAGGGATAAGGAGAATAAATACTTGATTAAGTTAACATTTTCCATTTGCCAGACACCAGGCTAAGTGCTTTACCTAAATAAGTTATGCAACCTTCACAGCAACATATGAAGCAGATTAAGTTAATATCTTTTCACAGACAAAGAAATTGTGGCTCAAAGAGATTTAGTAATTCACCTGAAATCACACCAGCAAAAGCCAAATAAAAAAAGTGGGGGTTTTAACCAGTAGATTATCCCATCTCTCATATGCTATTTCAAATCCTGAAAGATGATGCTGTGAAAGTGCTGCACTCAATATGCCAGCAAATTTGGAAAATTCAACAGTGGCCACAGGACTGGAAAAGGTCAATTTTCATTCCAATCCCAAAGAAAGGCAATGCCAAAGAATGCTCAAACTACTACACAATTAGTGATATTTTTAAATATCACAATTCATTTTTTCTAGGTACAGTCACATATTTGTCCTGTTTTATTTCCAGAAAATGCTGTGAGACAACTGAGAACGTCAACTCCATTTGAGAATAGGGACAATGAAACATATTCTCTCTCCCCCCTGCTCCCACTTCTCTCTCATACACACACCATTAGGGAGGAAAGCCCATTAGAATGGAAATAATAGAGCCTAGATAGCTCAGTGGCCGAATTTGCCACAGAGCTGCCAGGACCCTTAAGAGAAGAGATTCAGTCCTTTGCTGTTTTTAGCCAGCAGCACCTGGTGTCCAGAGTAAAGGATATAAACCCATTCCATCAAAATGCCAGAATGTATGCCCGCAAGCAGCTTTATTGGAAGACCAGGCGAGAGGACTCATAAATAATAACTAGGAAAACTATTTCCAAGTGGAACAAACTTAAAATAATAAATGCAGCAGATCTTGACCACTACTAGGATCCTTTCCTCTCCCCAGTGAACTACAATGAGCCTCTTGGCATCATAGGGCTCTGTGCTGAGATGAGAATTTGCAATTAGCTTTAAGAATAAAAGAGTAAGTACAAATTGGCCCATATAGCCTTGATTCATAACATATCACTTAAAAGACAGTATCCATCAGTTACAAAAAAGAGTCTCTGTGTGAAGGTCAGCCTAGGTATGGTTTGTTTGTAATTTTGTGCAAGAGCTATGTCTTACTCATCGTTGCATCCCCAGCACCCAGCATAATGTCTGGCACATTGTTAGTACCCAATAAGTTTTGTTTAGTGATTAGTGAATATTAGCCAGGATATAATGATGCCATGTCTGCCACTTTGCTCCAGTTCTCTAAAACCAAGGAATATATTTAGGATTATGTTAATCAAATATACTTAGTTGGATGAAGGTAACACTGGATTGACATCAAACAGCTCTAGCCTGAATTTCCTAGGGAATTGCCTCAGTTTTAACTTACATGGTTTGTAGCATTCTGATTTAATGGAAGCAATTCCATTATTAATGGGTGAGTTTCTAGATCAGCTTGTAAAATTCAGTCAGTTAGTTCAGTCATTCAGTCATGTCCAGCTCTTTGCAGCACCATGGACTGCAGCATGCCAAGCCTCCCAGTCCATCACCAACTCCCAGAGCTTGCTCAAACTCAAGCCCATAGAGTCGGTGATGCCATCCAACCATCTCATTCTCTGTCATCCCCTTCTCCTGTTGCCTTCAATTTTTCCCAGCAGCAGGGTCTTTTCAAATAAGTCAGTTCTTTGCATCAGGTGACCAAAGAATTGGAGTTTCAGCTTCAACATCACTCCTTCCAATGAATATTCAGGGCTGATTTCCTTCAGGATGGACTGGTTGGATCTCCTTACAGTCCAAGGGACTCTCAAGGGTCTTCTCCAACACCACAGTTCAAAAGCATCAGTTCTTTGGTACTCAGCTTTCATTATGATCCAACTCTCCCATCCATACATGACTACTGGAAAAGCCATAGCTTTGACTAAATGGACCTTTGTTGGCAAAGTAAGTCTCTGCTTTTTAATATACTGTCTAGGTTGGTCATAACTTCCCTCCCATGGAGTAAGCGTCTTTTAATTTCATGGCTGCAGTCACCATCTGCAGTGATTTTGGAGCCCTCAAAAATAAAGTCTCTCACTGTTTCCATTGTTTCCCCATCTACTTACTATGAAGTAATGGGACTGGATGCCATGATCTTAGTTTTCTTAATGTTGAGTTTTAAGCCTGCTTTTTTACTCTTCTCTTTCACTTTCATCAGGAGGCTCTTTAGTTTCTCTTCACTTTCTGCCATAAGGGTGGTGCCATCTGCATATTTTAGGTTATTGATATTTCTTCCAGCAATCCTGATTCCAGCTTGTGCTTCATCCAGCCCAGCATTTCGCATGATGTACTCTGCATATAAGCTAAATAAGCAGGTGACAATATACAGCTTTGATGTACTCCTTGTAAAATTATTTTATCAGAATGTAGAAAACTAATGGCATTCAATTATATTACAGATCTGTTTTCCCATTGTAATCATTCTTACTTGGCAATATTTATTTGAAGTTCCAGTCTAAGATGGCAGAAAGAGACTACCTGCTGTTCAGATTCGGGAATTATTCCTTCTTAACTCTCCACTCTTTCTTACCTTCCATTACCTGTATTCACCTACCCACCTTCATCCAAATAAAGCCTACTTCTCCTCCTGTTTTCTGAATCTCAGTGAGTAGCACTTGTCGTCTACCATTGACTAAAGTCTGACACTTTGGGGTCATTCTCCCTTAGTGTGCCCCCTCACTCGCATTACATAGATCCACATCCACACAGACATGTCTAGTGGGCTATCAGGTACTGATGATTCTATCCCACCCACTGCTTTAGTTCAGGACATTATCTTTCTCGACTACTTCATATGGTTCCTGGGTTCCAGAGAGAAGAAATCTGTAAATATGGCAAGTTTTCTTGCCATTTCCATGCATAGAAAATTTACCTGAATTCATAAGTTAGTACATATACTCAGGTGAAGACAACACTGAGGTAATATATAAGGTTTTAGTAGTGGATAAACTCTCCAAAGAAGGACACAGTCTTTCATCAGGACCTTGGAGAGAACCAGCAAAGGTAGCTGATAAATAGAACTAGGCAAGTTCTGTCAAAACCAGGATTATAAATGGGCAAATACTGGAAAGAAGTCAGCTTAGACTTTCCAGCCACAGGTTGACTTTCTGATCCTTAAATGCTTCAAGTTCAGTCCTGTGACAGGCTTTTGCACCAGATGTTTCCCTTGATTGCAACCCTCTTCCCCCATATCTTTGCATTGCTGTCACCTTCTCACCATTCAGGTCTCAATCCAAATGACTGTGCAGTACAGCTTTTCCTCAATCACTCCTATCCCATTTACCCATTTTACTTTCTTCATAACAATTATCACTGCTTGAAACTGTGTTATTTATTCATTTGTTTACATGACTATTGTCTCCCTAGGCTTCACAGAGAGTAAGCTTTGTGGGTGAATAGACCATGTCTATGTGATTAACTGTCATATATCTTTAGTGTTTAAAACATATCTGGCACCTAGGAGGCAGTCTATAAATATTTGACAAATGAGAAAATGAAATAAGACAGGCAATTAGATTTGAAGTTTAGGAGACTAGTGAGGACCTTGAACTGAGAAGTTGGAGCTAATATCAGACACTAATTATTGAGTGTGGAGAAATAGGATTCAAGTTGCCATGTACAGATTTGTGTTCGCATGATCCATGTAGGGCCAAACATCAAACACACCCATTGGGTAGCATGCATACCAATACTACATCTTAATTTCTAGAATAATTACTATAGTTTGAATAAAAGCAAGACAGCCCTTATTTTGATCTCTGCAAAAGGAACAACACTTTTCCCTGCATTTTCTCTAGAAACGGATTTTTATTCTCTCAGTGGCATTAAGTGGGAACTGACCAAGCAAATCGGTGGGTGGGTTGTTTGACCACTCCAGAGGTCAATGAGTTAGGACTATTTCCCTTGAGCCCTCACTTCCAGAATCCTTAGAAACGAGAGAATCCTGTGGCTTGGAAGCTTGGATCTTGCAATTTGTCTCTGCAAATGGAGAAGCCACACAAAGGGTGCTAGGGCAAACTATATGTCCAGGATTTTAATTAGGTACACATGTTCCATTTGGCCAATGCAGAGGTTTTAAATGTTTTTGATTAGTCATCAACATTATAAAAATCAGGAGATTTCATATAAAGAAAGATTTCCAGCCTCTCTTAGAAATACAGAAGTTCTAGAAGTACTAGCCCTTGATATCCCACATGACAAAAATCACCTGATATGGAGTGGCAGCTGCCCCTTCAAACACGACTTGTAGTCTCAACACCACCTCTGTCTCCAGGTCTCCACCTACTTCACTCATTTACCATAACTACATGGCCTTTGAAGGTGTTTGAGTCTCAGGTCCTCCACTATGAAATACAAGAATTAGATGATTCTAAGAATTGAAGACATGGGAATAATTATGAAGGTAAACTATCTATAAGGAATCACAGTATGCATTTCCCTAAGAAAGCAACTAATTTTTGGTATATTGCTATGGGTATGAAACTTATATGTATTATAAGATATTTATGAGGATACTGACACCATTCACACAGTGGCTCCCTAAAAGAAGATCTAAGGAAATTGTTTATTTGTGTATGTGTTCACACATACACACAGATATGCACAGAGTAGATACTCAGTAAATATTTCTTGAATAAAGTAATGAGAGGCTCAACAGCATTCATCAAAACCCTAAGCAATAATAAATATTATGAACTGCTGCTGTACACCTCACAGCTTATGAACTCACTCTACTTCTCTTTTTTCTCTTATTTTCCCCCAGTTGTAGTCCAAGACTGAGAATCTAATTGAGATATAATGAAAATTTATTAATTAATTGTAAATAGAACGGGTTGATCAAGCATCAGTTAGCCTACCTGCATTAGTTTGATGTGGTCTGAGAGTGAATTCATTACTATGGTGAAACCAGAACTTCTTAGTTTGGAGATATGGATTCTGGCCCTGATTGTGCCACTAACTGTAATTCTTTGAATAAGTCACTTGGCTCTCTGGCCAAAGTTTGATCATCCATAAAATTATATGGTCTTCAGGGCTTCTCTCTGCTTTATGATCTCTCTTTATGTGAAAAACAAAGACACATCAGAGGTAAGAACTAGAAACTCAGAGCCAGCAATATCTAGCAAGGAAAGACCAAGAAGAGATTTTTTTCCCCCAATAATTAAGGCAAGGAAGTCTCCAAACGCATGGGCAACAATCCATGGAGGGACAAGAGTGGAATGTGAACTCATTAGCAGAATGTTGAGTAAAACTTAGGGAGGAAAAGAGAGTAATAGAGAGGGAGTCCAACTGTAGACTAAGAGAATTCTAAAGAAAAAAAAAATGGAAAAACTGCTGCTAATTAGGTCATTTAGAAACTGAACAACCTAATATAATTCTTGCTGAAGCAATAAGGAAACAACCATGGGATGCACGATACTAACAAGAATACATGCTAATAGACAAAACTAGGATCCCCCAAATAACTTAACAAGTCCCATGCAAGCTAGTAAATATCAGGTGGAAAACAGCACTTGAATTTCACACAGCTTTTTAAAATATACTGAGGAAACATGTAGCAAAGGATCAGATAATATTTGCTGAAGCAAATTCTGTTATTAAAAACTCTGGTATGCTTCACTATTTAAAAACTTTAATGTGAAAAATTAAAAATTTGAAAAATCTCAGAGTGATTATTTCTTTTTATAAAAGAATTCACTGCTGGTATATTTTAAACAGAAATCTTTCACCCTTAAAATTTTTAAAAAAAATTGAAACATTTCCTTTTACAAAAATCTTTCATTAACAAAAATGAGGTAGAGCTCAGAATCAATGCTTTATTTTGTCTTACATTCACGTCACCTAATGCAGCTTCAGGCACAGATGGGCAGTTCAGTAACTTTCAGTGAATGGATTATGTGTGGTTTTCTACTGCTGCATAACAAACCACCCCAATTTAATGGCTTAAAATGACTTTACCTTTCACAGTTCCAAAGGTTGACTAGGCTCAACGGGAAGTTCTTCTGGTAGTTTCACTTGGATTCTTTCATGTGCTTGCAGTCAGGTAAAAGTTTAGCATGGGTTCATCTGGAGGTTCAACCAGGATACTGGGTTGACATGGTCTCTCTCCCTCTGCATAGTCTCAAGTTTCTTCCTCTCTATGTAGACTCTACATGTGGTCTTTGCAGCAGGGAAACGAGACCTCTTACATGGTGGTGGCTCAGGCATCCCCAAAGTACAAAATCAGAAGACTGCCATTGTCCATTGGTTAAAACAGATCAGTGGGCCAGCCCAGATTCAACGAGTAGGGGAACCACAGAAGAATATGAACAGGAGGTGTGATTCATTGGGGCATGTTCATAGACTAGCCACCCCAGTTTGCCTTCACTTTGGGCCCTTAACTTCCAAAGAGATAGGAAACAGGTTTAGAGTTATACAGCTACAAACATAGGCCATTTTAATGAAAATGGAAGAATGACTCAGAGCCAGAACCCAGAGGATAAAACCAAGAGCAGAGGGAAACCATTCCTAAAAAGCAAAACTTACCTTAATCAAGGACTATCCTCTGCCTTGAGTTAGAGAAATTGGGATATGCACCAGGTTGAATTTTAGAATTGCTATAAATCAGGAAATGCTCATGTCTCCCTTTTCTCCTCTTTTTGAACATGGGAGTCTGCTGAAGTTTTTCTGTCTCTTTCACCACTACATGAAAGAGATTGGTTGGGGGTGGGTGGATAATCTGCTCTTCTTCACTGGTCTCTGCACCTGAGAAAGTGCATATGAGAAGATGACTTTGAGCAGTCACATCCATACCAGCACCTGATTTTGTTGACAATATCCTGGAATTTAAACTGATATCATATTTAGGATGAGATTTGCAGAGGTAAGCACATTTTTCATGTAAAAGGCCATGCATCAGTAAGAGCCAGAGGATGGTACCCTGGTCTCAAAAGATGGCTCCCAATGAACCACATCTCTTTGAATTTACACCATGTGTAGACCCCTCCGTCATTGAAGCTGGGCTTTCCTAGGACTTGATTTAAATAACAGAATATGGCAGAACTGACACTATACCAGCTAGAGCCTAAGCTTTAAAGACCTGGCAGCTTCCACTTTTTAGTTTTGGAAACCTTGAGTCTTCACATAAGAAGTCTGGCTTTCCTTCTGGAAAGATCACATTGACAGAAAACGTAGAGAGGCCACACGGGGACAGAGGAGGCCCCTTAAAGTGGGAAACAGGAGCAGCTATCCTGGCATCTCAGCCAAGCCTCCATCTAACTACAACTGCATGACAGAACTCAAGAGTGATCAGCAGAAGAACTGCCCTGATGACCCCAGGCATCCCACAGAAATATGAAAGGTAATAAAATCATTGTTTTAAGCCACCAAGGTTTTCAATAGCTTATTAATGCAGCTATAGATAAATAAAACAGTATCCATAAATGAATATGGACAAAGTACCATATTTAGGGGAGTTACAGTTTCACATACTAACCATAAAGTTCTTTTCTCTATTCAAGAAATATTTACTAAGCCCCTACATCAGTTAACACATCCTTCTTACGTATAAAAGAAAGATGTCGGCTTATGGAAAAACATCTTTAATTGAAAACTGGAATGTTTAGTTGAAAAAAACTTTCCTATATCATTTGCTCCAGCATCCTCAGGCCTCAGGGGAGATAATTTCGATACATTAGCAAACTATTTTGATACATTAGGAAACTATTGCAAACTCTTGGGGGAACAGTGACATGATGGAAATGGTATTTGGAAAGGTTCATATGGCCGTAGGAAACAGGGTTAGTGGCAGGGTTAGTGAAGCACAATCTTAGATGAAATTTGATCTGGATTGAAACCAGGGTAAATGGAAAGAACTTGATTACAGATCTTGAAATTTTGTTGAAAGAGCAAAAGAGAACATGTCCAAGATTACAGAAGCTGGGAGAATAATGGTGACAACAACAACTAAAGGAAGAATGTGGGACACTTGGAAAAAGAGTCATGAATGGGAAGAACAGATCTGTACAGATTTGGATTTAATCATTTGGATAAGAGGAAAATTGAACAGACCTATCTGATAGGCAGCTGGTATTTCGTTAACTTAAAAACAAAACAAACAAGCAAAAAGACTAGGGCAGCAAACTACAGGTGAGAGAAAGGATAAGGATTCAGGAGATGATGATCTGCTTCTATGCTTACACCCTTGGATTCAACATGGCTTTGCCACACCAGCCAGTGAACCGTGTGGTCTAGGCCACAATGTCTAGATCTGAGACCTGGAATTCTGCAGACCTATCCAGTCATCATGCTTCTAATGAAGATCCTAATGCATGTGGGAGGATCCAGGAAACAGTGGAGGGCTGAGTGCTAGCAAGGAGCAGATATCAAAGACCGAATCTCTGTGGAGCAGCCAGTGGCTAAGTTAGCAAAGTTTGAACACAGAGCATATCATTTTCTGACTTCTCCCTCAAATTATCTTCAAAGTGGTACAATTTCATTACTGATTGTCTTGGACTGAATGTTTGTGTCCCACCTCAAATTTATTTCTTGAAGCCCTACTCCTAAGGTAGCATCAGGAGGTAGGGCTTTGGGGATGTGATTAAATTTAGATGATTTCATAAAGGTAGAGCCCCCATGGTGGGACTAGTGCCCTTTTAAGAAGAGGAGTAGACATCAGAGTTTCCTTTCTCTAACATGTGAGGACACAGCAACAAGACAGCCATTTGCAATCCAAGAAGAGAGCCCTTACCAAGAACTAAACTGGCCAGCATCTTCACCCTGGACTTACCAGCCTCCAGAACTGTGAAAAACAAATGTCTGTTGTTTAAGCCAGCCAGCATGTGGTATGTTTTAGAGCAGCCCATGCTGACTAAAACATTTTATCCTTTAAGTAGATACTATATTCTCTATGGAAGTGAATTTGGCGAGCTTCCAATAAGTTCATAATGGTTTAGCATAAATGGGAAAGAATTGACAGTTCCTTGAACTGCAAGGAGACCAACCCAGTCAATCCGAAAAGAAATCAACCCTGAATACTCATTGGAAGGACTGATGTTGAAGCTGAAGCTCCAAAATTTCAGGCACCTGATGTGCAGAGCCAACTCACTGGAAAAGACCCTGATGCTGGGAAAGACTGAGGGCAGGAGGAGAAGAGGGTGACAGAGGATGAGATGGTTGGATGGCATCATCAACTCAATGGGCATGAGTTTGAGCAAACTCCTGGAGATAGTGAAAGACAGGAAACCTGACATGCTGCTGTCCATGGGGCCACAAAGAGTTGGACATGACTTAGCAACTGAAAAACAACAAAAGCTCCCTTTGGGATCACTTTGTGTCTCCAACACCTGTGGTACTAGATATTCTTGCATTTAAACTTTAAAGCAAACGTAAGCAATGCTTGTGAAGATGATGGAACAGAAGCTGAGTTCCTTTAGTTCTAAAATTCTATGTGACCACATGCTTTCTATTTGTGTTCAAAAGTTTAGAACATGAAACATCCCACCCTGCCTTCTCCCACTGATGATTTGAAAGAATAGCAGTGAAACATGTACATTACCATATCTAAAATAGATGACCAGTGCAAATTCAGTGCATGAAGCAGGGAATCAAAAGCCTGCTCTGGGACAACCAGAGAGAGAGGGTGGGGAGGAAGGTGGGAAGAGCATTCAGGATGGGGGAGGGGGAAACATGAATATCTGTGGCTGATTCATGTTGATACATGGCAAAAACCATCACAATATTGTAAAGTAGCTATTCCCCAATTAAAGTGAGTTACTCAATTTAAATAAATAAATAAATAAAACACTGAAACAGAGTGACCAGGGTGATTATTTGAAAACACGCTCAAATGAAACTGAAATCCAAATACCTCTGTAATGTACTCCTCAAGTGTGCAGTTGGGCCCTTGTATGTTAAGGGCCCATTCTAGCTACATAATACAATTAAATCTCAATAGTATTGCAGTAACTGTTTAGGTCTTCAGTTCAGTTCAGTCGCTCAGTCATGTCCAACTCTTTGCGACCCCATGGACTTCAGCACACCAGGCTGTCCATCACCAACTCCCAGAGTTTCCTCAAACTCATCTCCATTGAGTTGGTGATGCCATCCAACCAGTTTATCCTCTGTCATCCCCCTCTCCTCCTGCCTTCAATCTTTCCCAGCATCAAGGTCTTTTCAAATGAATCAGTTCTTCACATTAGGTGGCCAAAGTATTGGAGTTTCAGCTTCAGCATCAGTCCTTCCAATGAATATTCAGGACTGATCTCCTTTAGGATGGACTGGTTGGATCTCCTTGAAGTCCAAGGGACTCTTAAGAGTCTTCTCCAACACCACAGTTCAAAAGCATCAATTCTTCCATGCTCAGCTTTCTTTATAGTCCAAACTCTCACATCCATTCATGACTACTGGGAAAACCATAGCTTTGACTAGACGGACCTTTGTTGGTAAAGTGTCGTCTCTATTTTTTAGTATGCTGTCTAGGTCGGTCATAACTTTCCTCCCAAGGAGTAAGCGTCTTTTAATTTCATGGCCACAGTAACCATCTGCAGTGATTTTGGAACCCAAAAAAATTAAGTCTGCCACTGTTTCCACTATTTCCCCATCTATTTGCCATGAAGTAATGGGACCAGATGCCATGATCTTAGCTTTCTGAATGTTGAGCTTTAAGCCAACTTTTTCACTCTCCTCTTTCACTTTCATCAAGAGGCTCTTTAGTTCCTCTTCACTTTCTGCCATAAGGGTGGTGTCATCTGCATATCTGAGGTTATTGATATTTCTCCCAGCAATCTTGATTCCAGCTTGTGCTTCCTCCAGCCCAGCGTTTCTCATGATGTACTCCGTATATAAGTTAAATAAGCAGGGTGACAATATACAGCCTTGATGTACTCCTTTTCCTATTTGGAACCAGTCTGTTGTTCCATGTCCAGTTATAACTGTTGCTTCCTGATCTGCATACAGATTTCTCAAGGGGCAGGTCAGGTGGTCTGGTATTCCCAACTCTTTCAGAATTTTCCACAGTTAGATAACAGTTTTTCTTTTAGGAAGGAATATTTTATTATTATTTACTGGCATATGACAATAATAAAAAAAAAGACCAACTCAAAGATGGTTTTATAATTTAAAAAATTTCATTGCAAAAAATGTACTCACTCATTTCCTGCACCCAGGGAAAACCATTCATATCTTTCTCCTTGGTATGCCAGATAGGGCCTGATTCTCAAAAAGAGCATAACAATATGGCATTAAACAGCCTCAATTCCTAGTATGAATGGACACAGACCAGAATGAAAAGACAGATTGGCATGAGGTCACTTCTACATGATTGTACAATCCACACAGGACTATTTAACTATCAAAGAAATCAAGTAACTTGCCTAATTACCTAGTTAATGAATTGCTAAATGAGACAGATTTCTGTATCTCACCAATATGTACCTTCTCTTTCCTTGGCGCTCTACTGGATCATGTTCCCAGTCCCTTTACATCTAGGTGGAACCATGTGACTAGTTCTAGCAATGGAATGAGTTAACTTCTGACATTTACAGCCCTGGCCCTTAAACCCACCAGATTCTCCATGTTCTTTTTCTTTTCTTGCCTCCTGACTGGTTGCAGAAGATCCAGTGGAGGACCCAGAGAACACACTAGGTGGAAGGAGCCTTGGTCCCTGAATCTCTACATGAATATATATAAGTGTGATCATGCACAAGTTAGCCAGCTGGAGGAAAAGATACCATCCCGACTGAGCCTTCTTAGACCTGGCAGCCAGCCAGCTCTGCAGATCATCACAGATGTGAGTGAAGAGTGTTAGTTGTTCAAATGTGTCCAACTCTTTGCAATCCCATGGACTGTAGCCCACCAGGCTCCTCTGTCCATGGAGTTCTCTAGGCATGAATACTGGAGTGGGTTGCCACTTCCTTCTTCAGGGGATCTTCCTGACCCAGGGATCAAACCTGATCTCATGCATTGCAGGCAGATTCTTTGCCATCTGAGCCACCAGGGAAATACCATTGCATATGTATAGGGCACCAAATATATAAATATATAGATAAGCAGTGACATAGGAGAGAAATACACCTTTCTGGGGTGAAGCCACTGAGATTTTGATGTTTTTATACCATTGAGATTTTATAGCTGTTACTTCCACACTGACATAATGCCATGATTCGAATCAATGCCAATTTGACTCCAAAGCCTGTGCTCCCGAACAGCACAGAGCATGACTGGTAACAGCCCACCTGCTAGCTCAGTTCACCCACATTACACTTGGCGCAGTAGAAAATGTCCCTAAAATCCCAGCCGTGTGATCCCATCAGTGACACTGGGCTCTAGGAGAACACTTAGGGAAATATCTGTGTCAGTTAACTTTTGCTACATAACAAAACAGTTCAAAACCAGGTGGTCTACAACAACAACAAAAAGAAAAAAGGGAAAAAAAGACATTACTTTGGCTTAAAATTTGAGACGTTGCAGTGTAGGCCTCTTGTGCCTGAGTGGTTCTTGCAGCTTGGAACCAGACTCTGCTAATATCAGCTGGGCACTCATACATCTGTGATCAGCTGTAGAGTTGACTGGCAACTGGCTAGTCTATGATGGCTCGAGTAGGATGGCTTATCTCTGATCATGTTGTATCTCCTCCAGGAAGCAAACTTGTGCTTGATCATTAGGTGGCAGCAGCAGTGGTTGTAAGAACAGCAAGAGGACCAGCCCCAATATACAGGCACTTTTCAGGCTGCTCCCTTGGCCAAATCAAGACACGTGACTGTGCCAAAAGTCAGTGCAGGGGGGCATTATGAAAGGCCTGGATACAGGTGGTGGGAAAAAATTCAGACATTACTACAATCAACCAACCCCAATATCCAAGGTTCACTGGGTGGAGACCAGAGCACAGAACAAGTGTGTCCTAGAAGTTCAGTTCAGTTCAGTTCAGTCGCTCAGTTGTGTCCAACTCTTTGCAACCCCATGAATCACAGCATGCCAGGCCTCCCTGTCCATCACCAGTTCCTGGAGTTTACTCAAACTCATGTCCATTGAGTTGGTGATGCCATCCAGCCATCTCATCCTCTGTTGTCCCCTTTTCCTCCTGCCCCCAATCCCTCCCAGCATCAGGGTCTTTTCCAATGAGTCAGCTCTTCACATCAGGTGGCCAAAGTATTGGAGTTTCAACTTCAGCATCAGTCCTTCCAAAGAACACCCAGGCCTGATCTCCTTTATGATGGACTGGTTGGATCTCCTTGCAGTCCAAGGGACTCTCAAGAGTCTTCTCCAACACCACAGTTCAAAAGCATCAATTTTTCGGCACTCAGCTTTCTTCACAGTCCAACTCTCACATTCATACACGACCACTGGAAAAACCATAGATATTAAAGCTCCTCAAATAATTTCTTCCAGCTTCTGACATCCATACCTGCAGCACTCCCATAGTAATACTGATATCATCTAGGAGACACCAGCGTCAGTTTGTTGCTTTTTGTCTTTTTCTGTTTTTGTTTTGTTTTGTTAGTTTATTGAAAGCCATGCTTGGGAGGAAATGACCGACTGACTACTCTTGTGGACAGTTTGGCAGAACCCTGGAGGCAGAAAGCCTTCTCTATCTGACAGAAGGGTGTTTCCACTGGGTGTGAGGAATCTTCTTCCTGCAAAAAAATATGAGTCATGATAAAAATAGAGTGCCAGACCTCCTTTGTATTCTGCATGTGGAAAGGAGAATGTGACCAAATCCCTGGTGAATACAGCCCTTTTCCTAAGAGGAAAGAGATAAAAGGCTGTCAGGGAGAATAGAACTGATATTGAAGCTACTGCCTTGTCTATTCTCTCCTAGAAGTTTCCTTTCTGTCTTCATTTCTAGGTTCAAGATTTTCTCTTTGTGGCTTGCTGTTATTTCTATAAAAATGCCTTCCACTTGGCAACATCTTAGCCAAAAAAGCAAAATATCTACCATGAAAAAACACAGCATGTTGAACTTGGTGTTCCTTTAGACTTGAGACGGTATTCTCAGGGAAACTCTGGAGTTGCCTAAAGGAAGTAAGTCCCTGGTCGTGTATTATGGGTAACGTGGGATGGCTCTGGAGACATTGCAGGGGAATCGGGCCTCATCTGGAGTTGATTTGGAGTACATGGAGTGCTTTCGTGTTGCATCTCGTGTTGCATCTCTAGACTTGTGACAGTCTTCTTCAGGACTATGTGGAATTTCATCTAGGAAGTCAAGGCTCCTTTCGTGTTTGATGGGGAACACGGATGTGGTCTGCATGTAATGCAGTGGAATAGGGTCTCATCTTGAGTTGATTTAGGGTACACGGAGCTCTTTCGTGTTGCTGCGGGGAACTCAGGGTCCCGCTAGACTTGTGACAGTGTTCTTGGGAAATTTCTGGAGGTCCATCAAGGAAGTCAAGGCTCCTTTCATGTTTGATGAGGAACATGGACTTGCTCTGCATGCAGCATTGCAATCGGGCTTCATCTCGCGGCGATGGGGAAGTCTCATGGTTTTTCTTGAGTTGCAATGGGAATCTGGGGTATGTTCTCATGTTACGGCGGGGACGGCCCTCAAAACTCATGTTGGTTCAGCGACTTCAGGACTCCTGTCTAGTTGCCAGCAATACCTCAGGTTTCTCCACGATGCTTGGCAGGGCAATAGGGACGCCTCTCAAGGTGAGACGGGAGACCCAGGCTGCCTTCCCAGTTGCCACAGGGATATTGGGATTCCTATCAATTTTCAAGTTGAGTCAGGCGTCGTCTCCTTTTGACACCTTGAACACCGCACTCCTCTCTAGTTGTCAAAGGGATGTGAGGACTCCTGTCGAGATGAGGCGGGGAACTAGGGCTTTCTCTAGGGTCTCCAAAGGGGATTCAGGCATCCCTTCATCTTGGGAGATGAAAGACGAGCCTGCATTCAAGTCATTGCAGGGAAATCCGGCCTTCTTTCGCATCAGGGCATCTCGGTGTCCATCCCACTTGAGGCAGCAAACTCAGGGTTCCTCTCACATACCTACAGCTGAGAGAAGACTCCTCTTGAGATGCTTGGGGTACGTTGGCATTCCCCTTGAGTCGATGCCAGGGAATCCACTCTGATCTCGAGATGATTTCGGCTACATGGAGCTTTTCTCGAGTTGCTGTGCTAAACTTGGTGTTCCTCAAGACTTGGGACGGTGTTCTCGGGGAATCTCCGGAGTTGCCTATAGGAAGTGAAGCCACTTGTGCTTGATGGGGAACACGGGATTGCTCAGGGGCCAATGCAAGGGAATCGGGCCTCATCTCGAGTTGATTTGGGGTACACGGAGATCTTTTGTGTTGCTGCGGTGACCTCAGGGTCTCTCTAGACTTTTGACTGTGTTCTTGGGGACTCTATGGTGTTCCATCGAGGAAGTCAAGTCTCCTTTCATGTTTTATGTGGAACCCGGAATTGCTCTGCACAAAATGCAGTGGAATCGGGCATCATCTGGTGGAGAGGGGGAAGTCTCATGGTGTTTCTAGAGTTGCGGCGGGAACCTAGGGTATATTCTCGAGTTACGACGGGGATGGCCCTTCAAAACTCGTGTTTGTTCAGTGACGTCAGGACTCCTGTCTAGTTGCGAGGGACACCTCAAGATTCTCTTCGAGGCTTGGCAGGGCAATAGGGACCCCTCTCAAAAAGAGGCGGGAGACCCAGCGTCCCTTTCCTGGTGCCACAGGGATATTGGGATTAATATCAATTTTCAAGAGGAGTCAGGCATCATCTCCTTTTAAAGAATTGAACTCCGCATGCCTCTCGAGGTTTCAAAAGGATGTGAGGCCCCCTGTCGTGATGAAGCGGGGAACTAGGCCTTTCTCTATGGTCTCCACAGGGTTTTCAGACATTCCTTCATTTTGGGAGATGAAAGACGAGCCTACATTTAAGTCACTGCAGGGAAATCCGGCCTTATTTCGAGTCATGGCATCTCAGTGTCCATTCCACTAGAGGCAGCAAACTCAGGGTCCCTCTCACATACCTAAAGCTGAGAGAAGCGTCCTCTTGAGGTGCTTGTGGAAAGTTGGCATTCCTCTTGAGTTGAAGACAGGGAATCCATTCTGATCTCGAGATGATTTGGGGTATATGGAGTTTTTCTCATGTTGCTATGCTGTCCTTGGTGTTCCTCTGGACTTGGGATGGTCTTCTTGGGGATTCCCTGGAGTTGCCTAAAGGAAGTCAAGCCATTTGTGTTTGATGTGGAACGCGAGATGGCTCTGGAGCCAATGTAGGGGAATCAGGCCTAATCGCAAGTTGATTTAGGGTACACGCAGCTCTTTCGTGTTGCTGCGGTGATCTCAGGGTCCCTCTAGACTTGTGACAGTGTTCTTCGGGACTCTCTGGAGTTCCATCAAGGAAGTCAAGGCTCCTTTAATGTTTGCTGGGGAACACGGAATTGCTCTGCAGGCAAAGCAGGGGAATCGGGTCTCATCCCACGGCGAGGAGGAAGTCTCATGTTTTTTCTCAAGTTGCGGTGGGAACCTATGGTATATTCTCGAGTTACGACGGGGAGAGCCCTTCAAAACTTGTGTTTCTTCAGCGATGTCAAGACTCCTGTCTAGTTGCGAGGGACACCTCGGGATTTCCTTGAGGTTTGGCAGGGCAAAAGGGACGCCTCTCGATGTGAAGCTGGAGGCCGAGTGTCCCGTTTCAGTTGCCACAAGGATATTGGGATTAATATTAATTTTCAAGATGAGACAGGCATCATCTCCTTTAGAAGCACTGAACTCCATCTTTCTCTCGAGTTGTCAAAGGGATGTGAGGCTTCCTGTCGAGGTGATGCGAGGATCTAGGGCTCTCCTTAGGGTTTCCACAGGGGATTCAAACATCCCTTCATAGTGTGAGATGAAAGACGAGCCTGCATTCAAGTCACTGCAGGGAAATCTGGCCTTATTTCGAGTCAGGGCATCTAGGTGTCGGTTCCACTTGAGGCAGCAAACTCAGGGTCCCTCTCACATACTTATAGCTGAGAGAAGCCTCCTCTTGAGGTGCTTGTGGAAATTTGGCATTCCTCTTGAGTCAAAGCCAGGGAATCAGCTCTCATCTCGAGTTGATTTGGGGTACACGGAGCTTTTTCATGTTGCTGCGATGATCTCAGGGTCCCTCTAGACTTGTGAGAGTGTTCTTGGGGACTCTATGGAGTTCCATCAAGGAAGCCAACGCTCCTTTCGTGTTTGATGGGGAACACGGAATTGCTCTGCATGCAATGTAGGGGAATCTGGCCTCATCTCGTGGCGAGTGGGATGTCTCATGTTTTTTCTCAATTTTCAGTGGAAACCTGAGGTATATTCACGAGTTACGACGGGGATGGCCCTTCAAAACTCGTGTTTGTTCAGCGACGTCAAGACTCCTGTCTAGTAGCAAGAGACAACTCAGGATTCTCCTTGAGGCATGGCAGAGCAATAGGGACGCCTCTCAAGGGGAGGCGGGAGACCCAGGGTCACTTGCCATTTGCCACAGGGATTTGGGGATTCCTATCAATTTTCAAGAGGAGTCAGTCATCATCTCCTTTTGAAGCATTAAACTCCTCGTTCCTCTCGAGTTTTCAAAGGGGTGTGAGGCCTCCTGATGAGATGAGGCGTGGAACTAGGGCTTTCTCTAGGATCTCCACAGGGGATTCAGACATTCCTTCATCTTGTGAGATGAAAGACGAGCCTGCATTCAAGTCACTGCAGCGAAATCCGGCCTCATTTTGAGTCAGGGCATCTCGGTGTCCATTCCACTTGGGGCAGCAAACTCAGGGTCCTCCTCACATACCTATAGGTGAGAGAAGCCTCCTCTTGAGGGGCTTGTGGAAAGTTGGCATTCCTCTTGTGTCAAAGCCAGCGAAGCAGCTCTCATCTCGAGTTGATCTGAGGTACACAGAGCTCTTTCTTGTTGTGGAGTGACCTCAGGGTCCCTCTATACTTGTGACAGTGTTTTGGGGCACTCTCTGGAGTTCAATCAAGTAAGTCAAGGCTCCTTTCGTGTTTGATGTGGAACACGGAATTGCTCTGCATGCAATGCAGTGGATTCGGGCCTCATCTCACGTCGAGAGGTTATACAGATATGGAGGTTATAAAGATTTTAATCCATGAAATTATCCCCATGTTGGGTTGCCACAGAGCTTTCAGAGTGACAATGGTTCTGCCTTTGAAAGTGTTGTAACTCAGGGGGTGTCTAAAGCTCTAGGAATAAAATATCACTTACAGTGTTCCTGTAAACCCCAATCCTCAGGGAAGTTTGAAAAAGCTAATGACATTATCAAAAGACATCTGCATAAATTAACTCGAGACACAGGACAATTGGTTTAAAGTCCTACTCATAGCTTTAATGAGGAGGGACTGTTTCCATTTGAATGTATTTTTGGAAATCCTTTCTTATGCATAGACATTGTTATAGACCCTGAAGTCTTGGACTTTACTAATTATGTAACTCAGCTCTCAGCTTTTCAACAGGCATTAACAGAACTCTGGGAGTTGACTCCTGACCCAACTTGAGTCAAGCAAGCCTCTATTTGAGCCAGGAACCGAGGTCCTCATAAAAACATTGGGGTCTGGGGGCCCATCCCTTGAGCCCCTCTGGGAAGGCCCTTACCAGGTTATTCTTTCTTCTCCCACAGCTGTCAAAGTGCCAGGAATTGATTTGTGGGTACAGCACACTCGAGTTAAGAAGTGGCACCCTTACCAGAACTAAGTGACTTCATTTTTTGTCTTTACTTTCTATGCTCTGGCTTTGTACTTTTCAGATGGGCATGATAATCTATGTAAGTCTACTTAAGCTGACTCCAAAAATCCTGAGTCTGCCGTTTGAACCTCAAGACAATGCTTGGGCTCACTCCTACGCAGCATTTCATAATCATTCTAACTTCTGGGTCTGTGGAGAACTCCCCTCTTCATCAGTGGAAGGCTTCCCATGGTGGATATCTCCACTTCAAGGAAAGGACTTTCTCCAAGTCTGCAAATACCTTCAACAACAATAACATGCGATGCCTCTTCTTAAACTAATGACATCTAAAGAACACTAAGATGGACTGATGTAACTATGGGCATAATGTGACTTTTCATTTTGATTTTAACTTGGTTTAATGACTATTTTGCAGTACATCTGTAACTGTATGATGGGGTTTTCTAATCGTCTAAAAGCTTTTAAGTTACAAATGGTTGTCCAAGCTCCTATGAGTGCCACAGCCTTCTCCAACTATTACTTGGGGCCCCTGGATCAGAGACCCTCATTATTAGGGTTAGGAGAATATGTTGCCTTAACAACTTAGGGACCATGCCCCTAGACAGCAGGAAGTATTTATGAAATGAAAAAAATGTCCCTTTCCCTTACCAACATAATCCTCCTTGAACAAAAGGGGGAAATGAGAAAGTCAATTCCTCGGTAGATTGGTAAGAAATCCAGGGGTCCCCAAGGAGAGAGGGGTCTGGAATTCTCAAGGAGGAAGAAATGACAAACCTTTTTTGTCCCTCTACATTCCTGAGGATTATAGAGCAATAATGTATCCTGCTTGAGGACAGTCTCTGGAAAAAACATTTGGGCGAATCCTGTTATCTTAGGTGTGAGTTATGGGAGTAGGTCTAGCAAGGTCTTTACAGCCTCCAGACATTCTTTTGATTCACTGTAATAACTAATTACCTTGGACGTGTTGCAAGAGAGCATCAAAGGGCAGACACACTGAAACCATAATCACAGGAAACTAGCCAATCTGATTACACGAACCACAGTCTTGTCTAACTCAAGGAAAATAAGCCATGCTGTGTGGGGCCACCCAAGACGGAAGGGTCATGGTGGAGAGGTCTGACAGAATGTGGTTCACTGGAGAAGGGAATGGCAAACCACTTCAATATTCTTGCCTCGAGAATCCCATGAACAGTATGAAAAGGCAAAATGATAGGATACTGAAAGAGGAACTCCGCAGGTCAGTAGGTGCGAATATGCTACTGGAGTTCAGTGGAGAAATAACTCCAGAAATAATGAAAGGATAGAGCCAAAGCAAAAACAATACTCAGTTGTGGATGTGACTGGTGATAGAAGCAATGTCCGATGCTGTAAAGAGCAATGTTGCATAGGAATCTGGAATGTTAGGTCCATGAATCAAGGCAAATTGGAAGTGGTCAAACAGGAGGTGGCAAGAGTGAATGTTGACATTCTAGGAACCAGTGAACTAAAATGGACTAGAATGGGTGAATTTAACTCAGATGACCATTATATCTACTAATGTGGGCCAGAATCTCTTAGAAGAAATGGATAGCCATCATGGCCAAGAAAAGAGTCTGAAATGCAGTACTTGGATGCAATCTCAAAAATGACAGAATGATCTCTGTTCGTTTCCAAGGCAAACCAATCAATATCACGGTAATCCAAGCCTATACCCCAACCAGTAATGCTGCAGAAGCTGAAGTTGAACAGTTCTATGCAGACCTACAAGACCTTTTAGAACTAACATCCAAAAAAGACGTCCTTTTCATTATAGGGGACTGGGATGCAAAAGTAAGAAGTCAAGAAACACCTGGAGTAAGTCAAAGGCAAATTTGGCCTTGGAGTACAGAATGAAGCAGGACAAAGGCTAATAGAGTTTTGCCAAGAGAACACCCTGGTCATAGCAAATGCCCTCTTCCAACAACACAAGAGAAGAGTCTACACATGGATACCACCAGATGGTCAACACTAAAATCAAATTGATTATATTCTTTGCAACCAAAAGGGAAAAGCTCTATAGAGTCAGCAAAAACAAGACTGGGAATGGACTGTGGCTCAGATCATGAACTCCTTATTGCCAAATACTAACTTAAATTGAAGAAAGGGGGGAAAACACTAGACCATTCAAGTATTACCTAAATCAAATCCCTTATGAATATACAGTGGGAGTGAGAAATAGATTTAAGGGACTCGATCCGATAGACAGAGTGCCTGATGAACTATGGATGGAGGTTTGTGACATTGTACAGGAGACAGGGATCAAGACTATCCCCATGGAATAGAAATGCAAAAAGTCAAAATGGTTGTCTGAGGAGGCCTTACAAATAGCTGTGAAAAGAAGAGAAGCAAAAAGCAAAGGAGAAAAGGAAACATATTCCCATTTGAATGCAGAGTTCCAAAGAATAGCAAGGAGAGATAAGAAAGCCATCCTCAGAGATCAATGCAAAGAAATAGAGGAAAAGAACAGAATGGGAAAGACTAGAGATCTCTTCAAGAAAATTAGAGATATCAAGCGAACATTTCATGCAAAAATGGGTTTGATAAAGGATAGAAAGGCTATGGACCTAGCAGAAGCAGAAGCTATTAAGAAGAGGTGGCAAAAATACACAGAAGAACTGTACAAAAAGATCTTCATGATCCAGATAATCACAATGGTGTGATCACTCACCTAGAGCCAGACATCCTGGAGTGTGAAGTCAAGTGGGAATTAGAAAGCATCGCTACAAACAAAGCTAGTGGAGGTGATGGAATTCCAGTTGAAGTATTTCAAATACTGAAAGATGATGCTGTGAAAGTGCTGCACTCATAATGCCAGCAAATTTGGAAAACTCAGCAGTGGCTACAGGACTGGAAAAGGTCAGTTTTCATTCCAATTAGAAAGAAAGGTAATCCCAAAGAATGCTCAAAATACCACACAATTATGCTCATCTCACACGCTAGTAAAGAAATGCTCAAAATTCTCCAAGCCAGGCTTCAGCAATACGTGAACTGTGAACTTCCAGATTTTCAAGTTGGCTTTAAAAAAGGCAGAGGAACCAGAGATCAAATTGCCAATATCTGTGGGATCATCAAAAAAGCAAGAGAGTTCCAGAAAAAAAACATCTATTTCTGCTTTATTGACTAAGCCAAAGCCTTTGACTGTGTGGATCACAATTAACTGTGGAAAATTCTGAAGGAGATGGGACTACCAGACCACCTGACCCGCCTCTTGAGAAACCTGTATGCAGTTCAGGAAGCAACAGTTAGAACTGGACATGGAACAACAGACTGGTTCCAAATAGGAAAAGGAGTACGTCAAGACTGTACGTTGTCACCCTGCTCATTTAACTTATATGCCAAGTACATCATTATAAATGCTGGTCTGGAAGAAGCACCAGCTGGAATTAAGATTGCCAGGAGAAATATCAATAATCTCAGACATGCAGATGACACCACCCTTATGGCAGAAAGTGAAGAAGAACTAAAAAGCCTCTTGATGAAAGTGAAAGAGGAGAGTGAAAAAGTTGGCTTACAGCTCAACATTCAGAAAACTAAGATCATGGCATCAGGTCCCATCACTCCATGGGAAATTGATGGGGAAACAGTGGAAGCAGTGTCAGACTTTATCTTTTTGGGCTCCAAAATCACTGCAGACGGTGATTGCAGCCATGAAATGAAAAGAAAATTACTCTTTGGAAGGAAAGTTATGACCAACCTAGATAGCATATTAAAAAGCAGAGACACTACTTTGCCAACAAAGGTCCATCTGGTCAAGGTTATGGTTTTTCCAGTGGTCATGTATGGATGTGAGAATTGGACTGTAAAGAAAGTTGAGCACCGAAGAGTTTATGCTTTTGAACTGTGGTGTTGAAGAAGACTCTTGAGAGTCCCTTGGACTGCAAGGACATCCAACCAGTACATCCTAAAGGAGATCAGTCCTGGATGTTCATTGGAAGGACTGATGTTGAAGCTGAAACTCCAATAATTTGGCCACCTGGTGCAAAGAGCTGACTCATTGGAAAAGACCCTGATGCTGTGAGGGATTGGGGGCAGGAGGAGAAGGGGATGACAGGATGAGATGGATGAATGGCATCACTGACTCGATGTACATGAGTTCGAGTAAACTCCGGGAGTTGGTGACTGACAGGGAGGCTTGGCGTGCTGCGATTCATGGCATCCCAAAGAGTCAGACACGACTGAGAGACTGAACGGGACTGGACTGATCTGAATAACTAATTAAAAGTAAAGTAAAGTTGCTCAGTCGTGTCCAACTCTTTGTGGCCCCATGGACTGTAGCCTACCAGGCTCCTCTGTCCATGGGATTTTCCAGGCAAATGTACTGGAGTGGGTTGCCACTTACTTCTCCAGATCTTCCTGACCCATGGATCTAACCTGGGTCTCCAGCATTGCAGACAGACGCTTTACCATCTGAGCCATATAATTCGATTCCTAACACTTGCAAGGGGCTACTCTTTCTGCCCCCTTCTGATGCCTATGTCAGAAGCTTTCTCTAGGATACAAAAACAAGACCCCTATATATGCTGCCTACAAGAGACCCACCTCAAAACCAGAGACACATACAGACTAAAAGTGAAGGGCTGGAAAAAAAATATTTCACGCAAATGGAGACCAAAAGAAAGCAGGAGTCGCAATACTCATATCAGATAAAATAGACTTTCAAATAAAGGATGTGAAAAGAGACAAGGAAGGACACTACATAATGATCAAAGGATCAATCAAGGAAGAAGATATAACAATTATAAACATATATGCACCCAACATAGGAGCACCGCAATATGTACAGCAAATGCTAATGAGTATGAAAGAGGAAATTAATAGCAACACAATAATAGTGGGAGACTTTAATACCCCACTCACAACTATGGATAGATCAACTAAACAGAAAATCAACAAGGAAACACAAACCTTAAATGATACAATGAACCAGCTAGACCTAATTGATATCTATAGGACATTTCACCCCAAAACAATCAATTTCACCTTTTTCTCAAGTGCACACAGAACCTTCTCCAGAATAGATCACATCCTGGGCCATAAATCTGGTCTTGGAAAATTCAGAAAAATTGAAATCATTCCAGTCATCTTTTCTGATCATAGTGTAGTAAGATTAGATCTCAATTCCAGGAAAAAAATTTGTTAAAAATTCAAACATATGGAGGCTAAATAACACGCTTCTGAATAACCAACAAATCATAGAAGAAATCAAAAAAGAAATCAAAATATGTATAGAAATGAATGAAAATGAAAACACAACAACCCAAAACCTATGGGACACTGTAAAAGCAGTGCTAAGGGGAAGGTTCATAGCATTACAGGCTTACATCAAGAAACAAGAAAAAAGCCAAATAAATAACCTAACTCTACACCTAAAGCAGTTAGAGAAGGAAGAAATGAAGAAACCCAGGGTCAGCAGAAGGAAAGAAATCTTAAAAATTAGGGCAGAAATAAATGCAAAAGAAACTAAAGAGACCATAGCAAAAATCAACAAAGCTAAAAGCTGGTTTTTTGAAAAAATAAACAAAATTGACAAACCATTAGCAAGACTCATTAAGAAACAAAGAGAGAAGAACCAAATTAACAAAATAAGAAATGAAAAGGGTGAGACCACAACAGACAACACTGAAATACAAAGGATCATAAGAGACTACTACCAGCAGCTCTATGCCAATAAAATGGACAACTTGGATGAAATGGACAAATTCTTAGAAAAGTATAACTTTCCAAAACTGAACCAGGAAGATATAGAAGATCTTAACAGAACCATCACAAGCAAGGAAATCGAAACTGTAATCAAAAATCTTCCAGGAAACAAAAGCCCAGGACCAGATGGCTTCACAGCTGAATTCTACCAAAAATTTAGAGAAGAGCTAACACCTATCTTACTCAAACTCTTCCAGAAAATTGCAGAAGAAGGTAAGCTTCCAAACTCATTCTATGAGGCCACCATCACCCTAATTCCAAAACCAGACAAAGATGCCACAAAAAAAAGAAAACTACAGGCCAATATCACTGATGAACATAGATGCAAAAATCCTTAACAAAATTCTAGCAAACAGAATCCAACAACATATTAAAAAAATCATACACCATGACCAAGTGGGCTTTATCCCAGGAATGCAAGGATTCTTTAATATCCACAAGTCAATCAATGTAATACACCACATTAACAAATTGAAAGATAAAAACCATATGATTATCTCAATAGATGCAGAGAAAGCCTTTGACAAAATTCAACACCCATTTATGATTAAAACTCTCCAGAAAGCAGGAATAGAGGGAACATACCTCAACATAATAAAAGCTATATATGACAAACCCACAGCAAGCATCACCCTCAATGGTGAAAAATTGAAAGCATTTCCCCTGAAATCAGGAACAAGACAGGGGTGCCCACTCTCACCACTACTATTCAACATAGTCTTGGAAGTTTTGGCCACAGCAATCAGAGCAGAAAAAGAAGTAAAAGGAATCCAGATAGGAAAAGAAGAAGTGAAACTCTCGCTGTTTGCAGATGACATGATCCTCTACATAGCAAACCCTAAAGACTCTACCAGAAAATTACTAGAGCTAATCAACGAATATAGTAAAGTTGCAGGATATAAAATTAATACACAGAAATCCCTTGCATTTCTATACACTAACAATGAGAAAACAGAAAGAGAAATTAAGGAAACAATACCATTCACCATTGCAACAAAAAGAATAAAATACTTAGGAGTATATCTACCTAAAGAAACAAAAGACCTGTACATAGAAAACTATAAAACACTGATGAAAGAAATCAAAGAGGACACAAACAGATGGAGAAACATACCGTGTTCATGGATTGGAAGAATCAATATTGTCAAAATGGCTATTCTACCCAAAGCAATCTATAGATTCAATGCAATCCCTATCAAGCTACCAACGGTATTTTTCACAGAACTAGAACAAATAATTTCACAATTTGTATGGAAATACAGAAAACCACGAATAGCCAAAGTAATCTTGAGAAAGAAGAATGGAACTGGAGGAATCACCCTCCCTGACTTCAGACTCTACTACAAAGCCACAGTCATCAAGACAGTATGGTACTGGCACAAAGACAGAAATATAGATCAATGGAACAGAATAGAAAGCCCAGAGATAAATCCACGAACCTATGGACACCTTATCTTTGACAAAGGAGGCAAGGATATACAATGGAAAAAAGACAACCTCTTTAACAAGTGGTGCTGGGAAAACTGGTCAACCACTTGTAAAAGAATGAAACTAGAACACTTTCTAACACCATACACAAAAATAAACTCAAAATGGATTAAAGATCTAAATGTAAGACCAGAAACTATAAAACTCCTAGAGGAGAACATAGGCAAAACACTCTCTGACATAAATCTCAGCAGGATCCTCTATGACCCACCTCCCAGAATATTGGAAATAAAAGCAAAACTAAACAAATGGGACCTAATGAAACTTAAAAGCTTTTGCACTACAAAGGAAACTATAAGTAAAGTGAAAAGACAGCCCTCAGATTGGGAGAAAATAATAGCAAATGAAGAAACAGACAAAGGATTAATCTCAAAAATATACAAACAACTCCTGCAACTCAATTCCAGAAAAATAAATGACCCAATCAAAAAATGGGCCAAAGAACTAAACAGACATTTCTCCAAAGAAGACATACAGATGGCTAACAAACACACGAAAAGATGCTCAACATCACTCATTATTAGAGAAATGCAAATCAAAACCACAATGAGATACCATTACACGCCAGTCAGGATGGCTGCTATCCAAAAGTCTACAAGCAATAAATGCTGGAGAGGGTGTGGAGAAAAGGGAACCCTCTTACACTGTTGGTGGGAATGCAAACTAGTACAGCCACTATGGAAAACAGTGTGGAGATTTCTTAAAAAACTGGAAATAGAACTGCCATATGACCCAGCAATACCACTTCTGGGCATACACACTGAGGAATCCAGATCTGAAAGAGACACGTGCACCCCAATGTTCATCGCAGCACTGTTTATAATAGCCAGGACATGGAAGCAGCCTAGATGCCCATCCGCAGATGAATGGATAAGGAAGCTGTGGTACATATACACCATGGAATATTACTCAGCCGTTAAAAAGAATTCATTTGAATCAGTTCTAATGAGATGGATGAAACTGGAGCCCATTATACAGAGTGAAGTAAGCCAGAAAGATAAAGAACATTACAGCATACTAACACATATATACGGAATTTAGAAAGATGGTAACGATAACCCTATATGCAAAACAGAAAAAGAAACACAGAAGTACAGAACAGACTTTTGAACTCCGTGGGAGAAGGTGAGGGTGGGATGTTTCAAAAGAACAGCATGTATATTATCTATGGTGAATCAGATCACTAGCTCAGGTGAGATGCATGAGACGAGTGCTCAGGCCTGGTGCACTGGGAGGACCCAGAGGAGTCGGGTGGAGAGGGAGATTGGAGGGGGTATCGGGATGGGGAATACGTGTAACTCAATGGCTGATTCGTGTCAATGTATGACAAAACCCACCGAAATGTTGTGAAGTAATTGGCCTCCAACTAATAAAATAAAATTTAAAAAAAATAATAAAAAATAAAAAAAAAGAAAAAAAAGAAAAAAAAGAAAAAAATAAATTAAAAAAAAAAGAAGCTTTCTCTATCTCCTTTATACTTTAATACAACTTTATTACACAAAAGCTCTAAGCAATCAAGCCTCGTCTCTGGCCCTGAATTGAATTCTTCTCCTCTGGAGGCCAAGAATTCCAGTGTCTTTGCGTGGTTCAGCAATAACTTTCAAGATCATCCTGGAGATTCTGGCCTTGTACCCCAGGAACATGGTCAGATAGGGGGTCACCCTTGAGACTGTGGGCTTTTGACTCAGGTGCAGGGTGTTGGAGTGGCGGGAATCCTGGATAATTTGCACATGTGACCCCAGGCAAAGGGTCTGGGAGGTAAGGTCACCTTGGAGACTGTGAATATGTTACCCAAGGTGCAGGGTGTGGGAGATAATGTCACCCTGGAAAATGTAGACTTCGAGCACAAGGGATAAGTTCTTGACATTGGGGTCTCATGGGAGACTGGATGATTCCGCTCAGACAGTGTATGGGGATGGGATTCACCCTGGAGACTGTAGATATGTGATCTCAGGTACAGGATTTCCGAGGGGGTCACCCTGGAACCTGTGAATATGTGATTCCAGGTGCAGGGTCTGTGAGGGAGTCACCATGGAACCTGTGTTTGTGTGACTCCAGGTGAGGTCTACAAAGTTTTGACAAACAGGAGGCTGTGGACATGTGACCCCTATTACAGGGTCTTGGAGGGGGTAACCCTTGTGGCCAGGGTCATGGGATGCAAGGTTATATGTCTGGGAGGTGGGGATACCCTGAGAGTATGGAAGTGTGACCCCAGGTACAGGTTCTGGTAGTTGGTGCCATCCTGAAAATGGTGGACATTTCACCCGAGGTATGGTTTCTGGGAGGTGGGGCCACCCTGAAGACTCTGGACATGTGACCCCAAATGCAGGGTCTGGGAGGTAGACTCACCATGGAAAATGTGGACTTGTGATCCCAGGTACAGAATCTTGAGGGTGGGGTCACCTGAAGGCTGTATACTTGTGACACCAGGTACAGGTTATACAGGGGGCCACCCTCGAGACTGTGGACATGTGGTCACAGGTGTATGGTATGGGAAGTGCAGTAACCCAGGAGATTGTGGATATATGACAGTAGGTATAGGGTCTCAGGTATGTCACCATGGAAAGTGTGGACATGTGACCCCAGGTGCAGGTTTGGGTGGGGTCACCCTGGAGACTGTGGTTGTGTGACCCAAAGTTCAGGGTAGGAAGAGGGTTTCACCCTGTAGACTGTGGATCTATGACCACAGGTACAGGATCTGGTGGTAGTCACTGTGGCGATGGTGGACATATGAAACCTAGTACAAGTTTACGGAGGGGGTCACCCTCCAAGACTGAGTACATGTGACCCTCGTTTCAGGGTCTGGGTTGAGGTCACTCTGGAAACTATTTGCCGTGTGACTTAGGTTCAGGGTTAGGGGATACGTTCACTTTGGACATTGTGGTCATGTGACCCCAGATGCACCATTTGGGAGGCAAATCATCTTGGAGACTGGATATGTCACCCTAGATCCAGGGTCTGAATGGGAACCCCCAAGGTGAGATTGTGAATATGTGACTCCAGGTGCAAGGCCTGTGAGGCAGTCACCTTGGAACCTGTGTTTGTGTGACTCCAGGTGGAGGGTCTGGGAAGTGATGACACTCTGGAGACTGTGAACATGTGACTCCATTACAGGGTCTTGGAGGGGGTAACCCTGGCACCCAAGATCATGGGACACCATCTTAAATGTCTGGGCGTGTGGTAACCCTGAGACTATGGAAGTGGGACCCCAGGTACAGGTTCTGGGAGTTCGGGCCAACCTGAGTGACTGTGGATGTTTCACCCTAGGTACAGTTTCTGGGAGGTGGGGTCACCCTGGAGACTCTCGACAAGTGACCCCAAGTGCAGAGCCTGGGAGGGGGGCTCACCATAGAAACAGTGGACTTGTGACCCTAGGTACAGGATATTAACGGTAGGGTCATCCTGGAGTCTGTCGACTTGTGACACCAGTACAGGTTTAGGAGGGGTGTCACCCTGGATCCTGTGGATGTGTGATCCCAGGTGCATGGTATGGGAAGTGGGAAAGCCCAGGACACTGTATATATGACACTAGGTACAGGGTCTGGGGGATGACACCATGGAGAATATGGACTTATGATCCCAGGTGCAGGTTCACAAGGTTCAGGCTACAAAATGGGTCTCATCAGGCAGACTGTTGAACTGTGACCAGAAGTTCAGGATCTGTTGGTGGTCACTGTGGCAATGGTGATCGTGTGAAATCTGGAACAAGTTCAGGGAAGAGGTCACCCGTGAGACAATGGACATGTGACCTTAGGTGTAGGTACTGGTATGTGGTCACTCTGGAGACTGTGGATGTGTGAGTAAGGTGCAGGGTTAGGGGATGGGGTCACTGAAGATTGTGGACATATGACCCCAGATGCACTGATTGGGGAGGCAAGTCATCCTGGATACTGGACATTTGACCCTAGATGCAAGGTCTGAACTGGGTCCCCCAAGACACTAGGATATCTGAACACAGGTATACGGTCTGGGATGGGGGTGACCCAGGAAACTCTGTATATGTGACCTCAGGTACAGTGTCTGGTAGGTACGGGGTCACTCTGGGGACTGCAGGCATTTAATGGCAAGGAAATGGTCTGGAAGGGGTGTCACCCTGCACGATGTGGATATGTGAGCCCAGGTGCAGTGGGTGAAGTGGGGTTCACGCTGGAAGCTGTTGACATGTGACTCCAGGTGCACGGTATGGGAGGGCAAACATCCTGGAGATTGTGGATGTGTGTAAATAAGCACAGGGTCTGGCAGGGGAGGGTTACCTTGGAATCTGTGGTGAAGTCACCAAAGTTATAGAGTGTGAGAGGTGGGGTCACACCGGATACTGAGAACATGTGACCCAAGTTACAGAGACCAGGAAAGGGGTCACCACGGAGCCTGTGAATCTGTTAGCACATGTGAAGAATCTGGGAAATGACATCACACAAAAGTCTGGGGACATGGGATGCCAGGTGAACAGTCTGGGAGGGAGTCATCCTGGAGTCAGTTGATGTGTGACCCCGGGTACAGGCACTTGTGGGTGGGGAAAGCCTTGAGACTGTAGACATGTGATCCCAGTTACTAGCCTTGAATGTGGGTAAATCCAGGAGGCTCTGGACATGTGACCACAGGTACAGGGTGTGGGAGTTGGGGTCACCCTGGCGACTGTGCCAATGTGATCCCGTGTACAGTCTGGGGAGGCGTGTCTTCCTGGCCACCATGTACATGTAACCCCAGGTACAGGGTTAGAGATACGGGGTTACCCTGGAGACTGGGGCAATGTGACCAGAATTACAATATTCTGTGAGGTGTAGTCACCCTGGAGACTGAGGAGGTGTGAGACCTGGTGCATGATCTGGGAGGCATTGCCACCCAGGGGACCATGGATGTGTGACCCTAGGTTCACGGGTTTGGAATTGGTGTCACCCTAGAACCAGTGGGTGTTGGAACTCAGTACAATTGTTTGACAGGTGGTGTTACCCTGGGCTCTGTGGACATATGAACCCAGGTGCAAGTTCTGGCGAGTGGGGTCACCCTGAGACTATCTACGTGTGACCCTAGGTATAGGGTTTGGGAGTTGGTGAATGTGCCCATGTGACACCATGCACAGTGTCTAGGAGGGTGTTCACCCTAGAGGCTGTGTGTATGTGTCCCAAGGTACAGTGTCTGGAGTGTGAGGTCATGCTAGAATCTGTGGACATGTGACACTGGGTGCTGGGTCAATAGTCCAGCATCTGGAAGACTGTGGTTATGTGAGCCCTGGTACAGTGATTTGAATGAGTCACCTGTGAGACTGTGGATATGTGACTCCAAGTGCAGGGTCTCTGAGGGAGTCAACCTGGAACCTCTGTGTGTCTGCAGGTGAAGGTTCTGGGAAGTGATGACATACAGGAGACTGTGGACATGTAAACCACATTACAGGGTCTTGGAGCGTGTAACCCTGTGGACCAGGGGCATGGAACAGCCTCAATGTCTATGGAAGAGTGACTCCAGGTACCGTTTCAGGGAGTTGGGACCATCCTGAAAACAGTGGACGTTTATCCCCAGGTAAAGTTTCTGGGAGGTGAGATCACACTGGAGACAGGAGTGTGACCCCAGGTATGGGATCTTGAGGGTGGGGCCATCCTGGTGGCTGTGGACTTGTGACACAAGGTACAGGAATGGGATCAGGGTCACCTTGCAGACTGTGAGCATGTGATCCCAGGTACATGATATGGGAAGTGGGGTAACCCGGGAAACTGTGGATATATGACACTATGTACAGGGTCTGGGCGGATATAAGACACTAGGTACTGGAGTGGGCAACCCACTCCAGTACTCTTGCCTGGAAAATCCCATGGATGGAGGAGCCTGGTAGGCTGCAGTCCATGGGGTCGCTAAGAGTCAGACACGATTGAGTGACTTCACTTTCACTTTTCACTCTCATGCTTTGGAGAAGGAAATGGCAACCCACCCAGTGTTCTTGCCTGGAGAATCTCAGGGATGGGGGAGCCTGGTGGGCTGCCAT
This sequence comes from Muntiacus reevesi, assembly GCF_963930625.1. Taxonomy (NCBI): domain Eukaryota; kingdom Metazoa; phylum Chordata; class Mammalia; order Artiodactyla; family Cervidae; genus Muntiacus; species Muntiacus reevesi. The sequence goes on from NC_089264.1 coordinate 822,014, forward strand.
CTATGGGGTCGCAGAGTTGGACACGACTGGCATGACTTAGCAGCAGTAGTAGCAGCAGCACAGGGCCTGGGGGATGTCACCATGGAGAGTATGGACATGTGACCCCAGCTGCATGTTTGGCAGGGATGACCCTGGAGACTGGCTAGGTGAACCAAGGTTTAGGGTATGAAAGGGTCTCACCCTGCAGACTGTGGACCCTGACCACAGGTACAGGATCTGGTGGTGGTCACTGTGGAGATAGTGCATGTGTGAAGCCTGATAGAAGTTCGAGGAGTGGGTCAATATGAAGATGGTGGAGGTGTGAGCCTATGTGCAGGGTCTGGAGTGAGGTCATTCTGGAGACTGTGACTGTGTGACTAAGGTGCAGGGTTAGGGAATGGGGTCACCTTGCAGAATGTGGACATGTGACTCCACATGCACCGTTTGGGTCATCCTGGAAACTGTGGACAAGTCACCAAAGTACAGGGTATGACAGGTGGTGTCACACTGGAGACTGAGGACATGGGATCCAAATTACAGGGTCTGGGAAGGGGATCACCATGGAGACTGTGGATCTGTGACCACAGGTATAGGGTCTGGGAAGTGATATCACACAGGAGACTGTGGACATAGGATGCCAGGTGAAGGGTCTGGGAGGGAGTCACCCTGGAGACTGTGGACGTGTGACCCCATATAAAGGCTCTTGAGGGTGGGGAAAGCCTGGTGACTGTGACCTGTGACCCCAGGTACAGGGTTGGGAATTTAGCATCGCCCTGGAAACTGTGCCAATGTGACCGCAGGTACAGGGTCTGGGGAGAGGTGTCATCCTGGCCACCGATGATATGTAACCCCAAGTACAGTGTCTGAGATATAGGGTCACCTTGGAGACTGAGGCCATGTGACCCGAGGTACAATAGTCAGTGAGGTGGGTTCACCCTGGAGACTGTGGACGTGTAACCCCAGCTGCAGTGTCTGGGAGGGGTGTCAACCTGGAGACTGAGGACGTGTGAGACCAGGTGCATGATCTGGGAGGGGTTGCGACCCAGAAGACTATGGATCTGTGTCCCCAATATCAGACTTTGGTGTGGATGTTGCCATGGAGACTGTGGATATTTGACACCAGGTGAAGGGACAGGGAAGGGCATCACCCTTGAGACGCTGGAGGTAGGATCCCAGATTCAGAGTCTGGGAAGGGAGTTCTTCAGGAGTCTGTGGAAATGTTATGTCAAAAAAAGGGCCTGCAATGGTAACCCTGGTGACTATGTACATGTGACACATAATACAAATACTGAGATTGGGGGTCATCCTGGAGACTGGAGAAATGTAACCGCAGGTGCAGATTCTGAGGACGGGGTCACCGTGGAGACTGTTGACATGTGACATCAGGTGCTTCATCTTGGAAGTGGATCATTGTGGAGATTCTGGACATGTGACCCCAGGAACAGGGTCTCACCCTTGAGATTGTGGGCTTTTGACCCAGGTACAGCATCTTGGAAGGGTGGTAACCCTGGAGAATGTGCACATTTGACACCATGTACAGGCTCTGGGAGGTGAGTTCACCCTGTTGACTATGGATATGTGACCCAAGGTGTGATTCTGGAGACTATGGATATGCGACCCAAGGTGTGACTCTGGAGACTATGGATATTTCTCACCCAAACCAGGTCTGGGGATGGGGATCACACTGGAGGCTGTAGACATGTGACCCCAAGTGCAGGGTCTGCAAGAGGTACTCCCTGGAGCCTGTGGATATGTGACCCTTGGTGCAGGATCTGGGTGCTTGGGTCACCCTGGAGACTGTGGTCATGTGAGCCCCAGTGTGGGGTTTTGGATGAGTCACCCTGGAGACTGTGGATAAGTGACTCCAGGTGCAGCGTCTGCAAGGGAGTAACCTGGAAACTGTGATTGTGACTCCAGGTGAAGGTTCTGGGAAGTGATGACACACAGCAGACTGTGGACATGTGGTCCCCGTTACAGGGTCATGGAGAGGGTAACCCTGGCTAACAGGGACATGGGAAACCGGGTTCAATGTGTGGGAGGTGGGGTAAACCTTAGGCTATGGAAGTGTGACCCCAGGTACAGGTTCTGGGAATTGGGTCCATCCTTAAAACTGTGGATGCTTCACACCGGTAGCTTCGGGGAGCTGGGGTCGCCCTGAAGACTCTGGACATGTGACCACAAGTTCAAGTTCTTGGAGGTGGACTCGACATGGAAATAGTAGACTTATGACCCCAGGTACAGGATCTTGAGGGTGGGGTCATCCTGGAGGCTGCGGATTTGTGACACCAGGCATAGATTTTGGAGGGTTCACACTGGAGATTCTGGATGTATGTTTCCTCTGCAGGAGAGCTCCAGTGAACCTAGGTCTGTCTGAAAAATTCTTAGATCCTGCGGGGAAACAGCCTGTGTGTTAATCTGGACACCCAGGTTCAAATTTGCATATTTTACTCGGGTGGCCCTAAAGCGGTGTGACCTAGCCACATCTTGAAAATCCCTCCAATTCCCATTTTCTTACTTTTGACAGAGCTAACTTTGTTCCACCCCTGGGGTTTCTGAAGCACATGGGAGGCTCGCAACTCCTATCTTTTGGCCTATTTACAGTGGAATGTCACCTCACAGAGGTGACCACAGTAAGGGACCCAGCACTCTGAGACATATTCCCGCAGTCTGCTTCCTCATGGGCAGTACCAGTATCACCTAGATATGTGTTTGAAAGGTGGGAAAATGCACCGAGACACACGGCACAGACTCTCAAATTTAGGTCCTCTGAGCAGAACTGGAGGGTTTATGTCTTAGGAGCTAAAGAGTTCCGGCAAGAGAGAGGTTTGAAAACACTCTCTGTGGATGCCTTTCCTTCCTTGAAGAAGTATAGGTTTCCCAGTATCCTGCGAACTGAGAGTCACACAGTGCTTCAAAAGTGCTCGCTTAGACATGAGTTTTCAATGGTAATTTCCACTTGGGGCTGTAGCCAAACAGAGGGGTCCCACACTCACTGGGAAAGGCAAAGCAATATCTAAATGTCTGTTCCATCCCGCTTTCTCTGTAGGAGAGCTCTAGTGAGCATAAGTCTGTCTGGAAAATTCTTGGATCCTTTGGGGACACACCCTGTTTGTGAACCAGGATACCAGAATGAGGGGGCAAAATTCGTGTTTCTCTCTGTGGGCCTTAAAGCAGTGTGGCCTAGCAACAGCTTGAAAATCCATCCAATTGCTCTTTTCTTGATTCTGAGAGAGCTAGATTTGCTCCATCCTTTTTGATTTCTGAAGCAAATGGGTGAATTGCAACTCCCAGGTGTGAGTCTTTTTACAGTGGAATGCCACCTCGCAGAAGTGAGTGTAGTGAGGGACCTAGCGCTCTTGGACACATTCTTGCAGCCTGCTTCGCCATGTGCAGTACCGGTATAACCTAGGAATGGCTTTCCAAGGCATGGAAAGTGCAGGGAGAAACATGGCCTTGACTCTGGAATTTAGTTCCTCTGAGCAGTACTGGAGGTCTCCCATCTGGGAAGCTAAACAGTTCCTGCAAGATAGAGGGTTGAGAATACACTCTCTTTTGATGCCTTTATTTCCTTGAAGGAAGATATATTTCCCTGCTTTCTCTGAACTGAGAGTCACATACTGCATGAAAAGTGCTTGCTTGGAGGTCATCTTTCAGGGGCACTTTCTCCTTGAGTCTGTGACAATAGGGAGGGCCAAACCAACTTCCAATGTCTGTTCCATCCCATTTTCCCAGCAGGAGAGGTCTAGTGAGCCTAGTTCTGTGGAAAATTCTTGGATCCTGCCGGGACACACCCTGTGTTTGAACCTGGATACCTGACCTACAGGGCACAATTCGCATTTTTCTCTCAGGGGGCCCTAAAGTGGTTCAGCCTAGCAACAGCTTGAAAATCCGTCCAATTGCTATTTTCTTACCTCTGACAGAGCTAGCTTTGCTCTACTTTTTGCGATTTCTGAAGCAAGCGGGTGGCTCACACCTTGTAGCTTTGAGCCTGTCACTGGAATGTCACCTCACACAGTTGACCACAGTAAGGCACTCAGCCCTTTCAGACACACTCCTGCTGCCAGCTTTCTCATGGTCAGTACCGTTATGACCTAGGAATGTGTTTGCCAGACTCGGAAATTACAGGGAGACACACGGCCCTGACTCAGGAATTTAGGTCCTCTCAGCAGACCTGCTGGTCTCATGTTTTAGAAGCTCAAAATTTCCTGCAAGATAGAGGTTTGAAAACACACTCTCTGTGGATGTCTTTCCTTCCTCAAAGGAAGATAGCTTTCTTCACATTCTGCGACCTGAGAGTCACACTCTGCTTGAAAAGTGCTTGCTTGGATATCTTTTTTCAGTGGCAATATCTCCTTGAGGCTGTGACCATAGGTAGGGGTCCCACACTCACAGGGAAAGGCAAAGCAACCTCCAAATGGCTGTTCCAACCAGTTTTCTCTGTAGAAGAACTCTAGTGAACGTAGGTCGGTCTGGAAATTTCTTGAATCACGAGAGGACACATCCTATGTGTGAACCTGAATACCGGACCTAGGGTGCAAAATTTGTATTTTTCTCTCTGGGTGCCATAAAGAGGTGTGGCTAGCAACTGCTTGAAAGTCCATCCAATTACTTTTATCTTACTTTCGACAGTGCAACCTTTGGTCCACCATTCAGGATTTCTGAAGCAAGCTGGTGGCTCACAACTCCTAGCCATGTGCCAATTTACCATGGAAAGTTACCTCATCTAGGTAAGCACAGGATGGTACTCATCACTCTCAGACACACACCTGAAGCCTGTTTTCTCATGAGCAGTCCTGGCATTACTCAGAAATGTGTTTACAAAGCTCAGAAAATGCTCAAAAACAAACTGACCTTGTCTGAAATTTTGGTCCTCTGTACCAACCTAGAGGTCTCACATCTTAGTATCTAGACAGTTCCTGATATAGAGAGCCTGTTTCCTCATGGGCAGTCCTGGTATGACCAAGAAATGTGTTTACAAAGCTCAAAAACTGCAGGAAAACACATTGCCCTGACTCTGGAAGTGAGGGCCTCTGGGCAAATATGGAGAATTCACATCTTTGAAGTTAGACAGTTCCTAATAGATAGAGGCCTGGAAACACACTCTCTGTTGATTCCTTTCCTTGCTCAAAGGGCCATTGCTTTCCCAACATTTCAGGGTCAACCTAGAGGAAAATGTGAATTTTCCCACCAAGGTCCATTACCCAGGTTTACATGCAGGATGTGTCCCCACAGCACTGAAGAATTTTCAAGATAAACCTAGGCTAACCCTAACCCTAGGATCTCTCCTACAGAGAAACATGATGGAACAGACGTTTGGATGATGTTTTGCCTTTTCCTGTGAGTGTGTTGGACTTCCCTATGGTCAAACCATCAAGGGAAATTGCTACTGAAAAATGACTTCCAGGCAAGCATTCTCAAGCAGTATGTGACTCTCAGCACACAGAATGCTGGGAAAGCTATGGTCATTTGAGGAAGGAAAGGCATCATTAGAGAGTGTGTTTTCAGGCCTCTATTTATCAGGATCTGTCTATATTCGAAGATGTGAGATCTCCAGGCTTGTCCAGAGGACCCATCTTCCAGAGTCTGGGCAGTGTTTCCCTGCAAATTCTGAGCCTTGTAAGCACATTCCAAGATCACTCAGGAATGCCCATGATGAAACAGGCTATGGAAGAGGGTCCGTGTGTGCTGTGTGTCATTCTGTCCTTACCAAATGAACTGACATTCCACTGGAAATGGGCCAGGGACAAGGAGTTATGAACCGCCTGTTGCTTCAGAAATCCAGAAAGGTGTAACAAAGCTATCATTGTCAGAAGTAAGAAAACAGGTATTAAATGAACTTTCAAGCAGTTGTTAGGCCACAACGTTTAAAGCCCAATGGAGAGAATAATGCAAATTTTGCCAGCAAGATCCGCTATCAAGATTCACATTCAGGATGTGTCCCTGCAGTATCCAAGAATTTTCCAAAACACTGATGAAAGAAATCAAAGAGGACACAAAAAGATGGAGAAACATACCGTGTTCATGGATTGGAAGAATCAATATTGTCAAAATGGCTATTCTACCCAAAGCAATCTATAGATTCAATGCAATCCCTATCAAGCTACCAATGGTATTTTTCACAGAACTAGAACAAATAATTTCACAATTTGTATGGAAATACAAAAAATCTCGAATAGCCAAAGTAATCTTGAGAAAGAAGAATGGAACTGGAGGAATCAACCTGCCTGACTTCAGACTCTACTACAAAGCCACAGTCATCAAGACAGTATGGTACTGGCACAAAGACAGAAATATAGATCAATGAAACAGAATAGAAAGTCCAGAGATAAATCCACGAACCTATGGACACCTTATTTGACAAAGGAGGCAAGGATATACAATGGAAAAAAGACAATCTTTTTAACAAGTGGTGCTGGGAAAACTGGTCAACCACTTGTAAAAGAATGAAACTCGACCACTTTCTAACACCATACACAAAAATAAACTCAAAATGGATTAAAGATCTAAATGTAAGACCAGAAACTATAAAACTCCTAGAGGAGAACATAGAAAACTCCTAGAGGAGAACATAGGCAAAACACTTTCTGACATAAATCACAGCGAGATCTTCTATGACCCACCTCCCAGAATATTGGAAATAAAAGCAAAAATAAACAAATGGGACCTAATGAAAATTAAAAGCTTTTGCACAACAAAGGAAACTATAAGTAAGGTGAAAAGACAGCCCTCAGATTGGGAGAAAATAATAGCAAATGAGGAAACAGACAAAGGATTAATCTCAAAAATATACAAGCAACTCCTGAAGCTCAATTCCAGAAAAATTAATGACCCAATCAAAAAATGGGCCAAAGAACTAAACAGACATTTCTCCAAAGAAGACATACAGATGGCTAACAAGCACATGAAAAGATGCTCAGCATCACTCATTATTAGAGAAATGCAAATCAAAACCACAATGAGATACCATTACACGCCAGTCAGGATGGCTGCTATCCAAAAGTCTACAAGCAATAAATGCTGGAGCGGATGTGGAGAAAAGGGAACCCTCTTACACTGTTGGTGGGAATGCAAACTAGTACAGCCACTATGGAAAACAGTGTGGAGATTTCTTAAAAAACTGGAAATAGAACTGCCATATGACCCAGCAAAACCACTTCTGGGCACACACACTGAGGAATCCAGATCTGAAAGAGACACGTGCACCCCAATGTTCATCGCAGCACTGTTTATAATAGCCAGGACATGGAAGCAACCTAGATGCCCATCAGCAGATGAATTGATAAGGAAGCTGTGGTACATATACACCATGGAATATTACTCAGTCATTAAAAAGAATTCATTTGAATCAGTTCTAATGAGATGGATGAAACTGGAGCCCATTATACAGAGTGAAGGAAGCCAGAAAGATAAAGAACATTACAGTATACTAACACATATATATGGAATTTAGAAAGATGGTAATGATAACCCTATATGCAAAACAGAAAAAGAGACACAGAAGTACAGAACAGACTTTTGAACTCTGTGGGAGAAGGTGAGGGTGGGATGTTTCGAAAGAACAGCATGTATATTATCTATGGTGAAACCGATCACCAGCCCAGGTGGGATGCATGAGTCAAGTGCTCGGGCCTGGTGGGCTGGGAAGACCCAGAGGAATCGGGTGGAGAGGGAGGTGGGTGGGGGGATTGGGATGGGGAATACCTGTAACTCTATGGCTGATTCATATCAATATATGACAAAACCCACTGAAAAAAAAAAAAAAATCTACCTGCTATTGTGAAAAAAAAAAAATAAGACATCAATAAACAAACATGTGGGAATATATTAATAAATTCAAACGTTACACAAATTAAAAAAAAAATTTCCAGATAGGACTAGGCTCACTATATCTCACCTACAGAGCAAACGTGATGGAACAGACATTTGAACGTGGTTCCCTTTTACTGTGTTTGTGAGGCTTTCCCTCCAGTCACATCTTCAGGGGAAATTCTTAGTGATAAATGACCTCCAAGCAAGTGTGTGACACTCAGGAAGCAGAATGTTGGGAAAACAATGTTCCTTCAAGGAAAGAAAGGCATCAGCAGACAATGAATTTTCAGTCCTTTATCTATCAAGAATTGTCTAGATTCTAAGATGTGAGACTTCCAGTCTTACCCTGAGGACCTAACTTGCAGTCAGGGCAGTGTGTTTCCCTGCACTAACCCAGGCTTTTAACCACCTTCCTACATCATCCCAGAACCTCCCATGAGGAAACAGGCTGCAGGAATGTGTTCAGACTGCTGGGTGCCATACTGTTGTTACCCAGATGAGGTGACATTCCATTGCAAATAGGCCATCAGCAGCACTTGCGAGCCACCTTATTACTTCTGAAATCCCAAAGGTGGGTCAAAAGCGATCACTGTCAGAAGTAAAAAAAAAAAAAAAAAAAAAGCAATTGTATGGATTTTCTAGCAGTTGCAAATTTGGTCATCAAGGTCCGGTATCCACTGTCAGACTCAGGAGGTGTCTCTGCTGTATCTACCCATATTTCACAAAGACCTAGGCTCACTGGCTGCTCCTATAGAGAAAATGTGATGGAACAGATGTTTGGATCTTGGATTGCCTTACCCTGTGAGGGTGGGGGACATCCTTACTGTCACAACATCACAAGAAATTGCTACTGAAAAATGACCTGGAAGCAAACGGTTTCAAGCAATGTGTGACTCTCAGTTCACAGAATACTGGGAAAGTACTGTTTCTTCCAGGAAGGAAGGGTATCAACAGAGACTGTGTTTTCAGGCCTCTATCTATGAAGAACTGCCTTGATTCTAACAAGAGAGCCCTCCAGCCTTCCCAGAGAACCGAACTTCCAGAGTCAGGGCAGTGTCTTCCCTGCCCTTTAATTGCTTTGTAAACATATTCCTAGGTCACACCGGGACTGCCCATGAGGACACAAACTGTGGGAGTGTGTCTGAGTATACAGAGGGGCCATTATGTGCTTACTTAGATAAGGTGACATTCCACTGGAAATAGGCCCGTGACTAGGAGTGGTGATCTGCTTGCTTGCTTCAGAAATCCCAAAGGGTGAACCAAAGTTATTGCTCTTCAAAGTTAAAAAACAGCAATTAGATGGATTTTCAAGCAGGGACCAGGCCACACAGTTTTAGGACAAACCGAAAGAAAAATGTGAATTGTGCCTCCAGTTCCGGTATCCAGGTTCACACTTAGGATGTGGTCCTGCAGTATACATGATTTTCCAGACAGACCTAGGTTCTCTGGATCACTCCTAGAGACAAAATGTGATGCAACAGAAGTTTGGATGTTGGTTTGCCTTTTCCAGTGAGTGTGGGGGCCTTCCCTAAGGTTACACTGTCAGAGGAAGTTTCTACTGAGAAATGACCTCCAAAGAGCATTTTCAAGCAGAGTGTGACTCTCAGCACAGAGAATGCAAGGAAAAGTATGTTTCTTCAAGGAAGAAAAGGCATCAACAGAGAGTGTGTTATTAGGCCTATATCTATTAGGAACTGTCTAGAATCTAACACTGACCTCCAGGCTTGTCCAGGGGACCTAACTACCAGAGTCAAGGCACTGTTTTTCCTGCACTTTCCAAGCCTCCCATAGACATCCTAGGTCATATAGGGACTGCCCATGAGGAAACAGACTGTAGGAGAGTGTCTGAGAGTGTATGGTACCATATTGTGCTTACCTAGATGAGATGACATTCCCCTGGGAATGGGCCAGAGGCTAGGAGTGGTGAGTCGCCTGCTTGATTCAGAAATCCGAAAGGATGGACCAAAGCTATCATTGTCAGAAGGAAGAAAACAGCAATTGGATGGATTTTCAACCAGTTGCAAGGCCGTAGCATTTTCCCAAATCAAGGGAAAAAATGTTACTTTTGTCCCCAAAATCCGGTATCCATGTCCAGACTCAGGATGTCTCCATGCAGTATCCACAAAGTTTCCAGACAGAACTAGTCTCAGTGTATCGATCCTACTGAGAAAATGTGATGGAACAGACGTTTGAATGCTAATTTGTCTTTCTCTAAAAATGGAGAGTGCGGCATCCCCATGGTCACACCATCAGGGGAAAGTGCTACTGAAAAATGACCTCCATGCTAGCATATTCAAGCCATGTGTGTCTCTCTGCACTCAAAATGTTTGGAAAGTTATGTTCCTTCAAGAAAAGAAATTCATCAACAGACAGTGCTTTCAGCCCTCTATCTATCAGGAGCTGTCTACATTCTAAGTCGTGAGACCTTCAATCTTTCCTAGGGATCCTAATACCCAGAGTCAGGGCAGTGTGTTTCCATGAACTTTTCAAGCCTTGTAAGCACTTTCCAAGTATATACTGGGACTGCTCCTGAAGAAACAGGCGGCACGAGTGTATCCGAGTGTATTGGGCGGCATACTGTGCTTACCTGCATGAGGTGCCAATACAATGGAAATCGGCTAGTGGCTGGAGTGGTGAGCAACCTGCTTGCTTCAGAAATTTCAAAGGGTGGACAAATCTATCCCTGTCAAAAGTAAGAAAACAGCAATTGGATGGATTTTCAAGGATTTGCTACGCTGCACCATTTTAAAACCAATGTGGTCCCAAAATGAGTGTGGGAGATAAAAATGAGAATTTTGCCACCAAGTTCATATATACAAGTTCACACTCATGATGTGTCCCTGCAATACCCACGAATTTTCCAGACAGACCTAGGCTCACTTGATCACACCTAAAGACAAAATGTGATGGAGTACACGTTTGGATGTTGGTTTGCCTTTCCCCGTGAGTGTGGGAGCCTTCCCTACCATTGCACCTTCAGGGGAATTTTCTACTGACCAATGACCTACAGGCAAGTGTTTTCATGCACCGTGTGACTCTCAGCACACATGGGAAAGCTATGTTCCTTTGAGGAAGGAAAGGCATCCATACAGAGTGTATTTTTAGGCCTCTATCTATCAGGAACTGTCTAGAACCCAAGGCATGAGACTTCAAGGTTTTCCCAGGGTCTTAACTTCCAGAGGTAGGGCACTGTGTTTCCCTGCACCTTCCAAGGCTTTAAACACATTCCTTATTCAAACTGGAACTACCCACGAGGAAACAGGATGCAGGAGTATGTCTGAGAGGGCTGGCTGCCATACAGTGCTTAACTAGATTAGGTGACATTCCACTGGAAATGGGCGAGCATATAGGAGTAGCGAGCCACCTGCTTGCTTTAGAAATCTCAAAGGTTTGACCAATGTTATCACTGTCATTATTAGGAAGAGAGCAATTGGATGGATTTTCAGGCAGTTGCTAAGGCCGCACTATTTTAGACCCAACCGACAAAAATTGCTAATTTTGCCAACAAATTCAAGGATGCAGATTCACACTCAGTATGTATCCCTGTAGTCCAAGAATTTTCCAGACAGACAGAGGATCATTGGATCTCTCCTAAAGAGAAAACTTGATAGAACAGACATTTGGTTGTTTGTTTTCTTTTCCCTGTGAGTTTGGGGGTGTTCCCTACAGTAGCACAGTCATGGGAAATTGTTACTGAAAAATCACCTTCAAGCAAGGGTTTTCAACCAGTGTGTTACTCTCATCACACAGAAATCTGGAATAACTATGTTACTTCACTGCACGAAAGACATAAAAGAGGGTGTTTTTCAGGCATCTATCTATCAGGAACTATCTAAAGTCTAAGATGTGAGAACTCCAGGTTTGCACACAGGCCCTAATTTCCAAAGTCATAGCCAGTATGTTTCATTGCACTTTCAGAGCCTTATGAACACATTCCAGGCTCCTATTGGGTCTGATTCAGGGGAAACAGGCTGTGAAATTGTCTAAGAGTGCTGAGAGCCATACTGTTGTTACCTAGATTATTTGACATTTTAATGGAAATGATCCAGCCCAATGGGGTTGCAAGCCACCTGCTTGTGTCAGAAATCTGAAAGATTTGACCAAACCTATTGATGTCAGAAGTAGGAAAATATCAATTGGATGGATTATCAGGCAGCTGCCAGCGCACATCCTGTTAGTGCCAAAAGAGAGACAATGCTAATTTTGCCAAGAAGGTCAAATATTCAGGTTCACAGTCAGTATGTTTCCCGCAGTATCCAAGAAATTTCCAGAGAGACCTGGGACCATTGGATCCTTCTGACAGAGAAAATTTGATGGAAGAGACATTTTGATGTTTGCTTGCTTTTCCCTGTGAGTGTGGGAGCCTTCCCTACTGTAACACACGTGAGGGGAAATTTTTACTTAAAAATGACTTCCAGGCAAGGGTTTCCACTTAGTGAGTTACTCTCAGCAAACAGAATGCTGGGACACCTGTGTTCACTCGTGGAATGAGCGGCAATGAATAGGGTGCTCTTCAGGCATCTCTCTTTCCATGACTGCTGTCTGGATATGGAAATGATCTTGCCACAAGGAGTTGCACGCTGCCTGCTTGCTTCAGAAATTCCAGTGTTTTGACCAAAGCTATTGCTGTCGTTAGTGGGAAAAGAGCAATTGTACTGATTTTCAAGGAGTTGCTAAACCCCAGCCTACTGTGGCCAACACAGAGAAAATTCTAATTTGCCAACAAGGTCCAGAATCCAGGTTCACACTGAGCATGTGTCCAAGCACTATCCAAGAATTTTCCAGACAGACTTAGGATCACTTGGATCCCTCCTACAGAGGACTTCACGGAACAGAGGTTTTGACATTTGTTTACTTTTCTCTGTCAGTGTGGGGGCATTTCCCATGGGGAAATGGGAGGGGAAATTGTTACTTCAAAATGACCTCCAGGCAAGAATTTCCAAGCAGTCTGTCACTCTCAGCAAACATAATGCTGTGAAATCTATGTTTCTTTGATGAATGAAAGGCAAAAAATAAAAAAGAGTGTATTTCAGACATCTATCAGAAACTGTCTAGATTCTAAAATGTTAAAACTCCAGATTTGCACAGAGCACCTAATTTTCAGAGTCACAGTCAGTATGTTTCCTCACATTTCTGATACTAGCAAACCCATTCCTAGGTCATCCTGGGACTGTCTATGAAGAAACAGGCTGTAGGAGTGTGTCTGAGAGTGCTGAGTGCCATCTAGTCTGGTTACCTAATGAGTTTACCTGCCATTGGAAATGATCCAGTGGCAAGGAATTGAAAGTCCCATGTTTGCTGCAGAAATGCAAGAGGTCTGGCCAAAGATATTGCCGTCACAAGTAAGAAAACAGCAACTGGATGGATCTTCAGGCAGTTGCTACTCTGCACCATTTTAGGACCACCTGAAAGAAAATGCTGATTTAGCCAACAAGGTCCAGGATCCAGCTTCACACTCAGTATGTGTCCATGCAGTATCCAAGCATTTTCCAGACAGACCTAGGATCACTGGATCTCTCCTACAGAGAAAACCTGATGGAACAAACGTTTGGATGTTAGTTTGCTTTTTCCCTGTGAGTGTGGGACCGTCCTGACTGTAACGTAGTCAGGGGAAGTTCTTACTGAAAAATGAAATCCAAGCAAGCATTTTAGAGCAGTGAGTTACTCTCAGCACACAGAATGTTAGGAAATCTATGTTCCTTTGATGAAAGAAAGACATAAAAGTAGAGTGTTTTTCATGCATCTGTCTATCAGGAACTGTCTAGATTGTAAGATGTCAGAACTCCAGGTTTGCACAGAGACCCTAATTTCCAGTCATAGCCAGTGTATTTTCCTGCACTTTCCGAGCCTTTTGAACACATTCCTAGCTCATATTGGGTCTGTTCCTCAGGAAAAAGGCTTAGGAAATTATCTAAAAGTGCTGAGTGCCATAATGTTGTTACCTTGATTAGTTGACAATCTATTGGAAATGATCCTGCCACAAGGAGTTGCAAGCTGCCTGTTTGCATAGAAATAGAAATAATTTGACCAAACCCATTTATGTCGTAAGTAGGAAATTGTCAATTGGATGGATTCTTAGGCAGCTGTCAGCCCACACCCTTTTAATGCCAACAGAGAGAAAAGGTGAGTTTTGCCAACAAGGTTCAATATCCAGGTTCACACTCAGTATGTGTCCATGCAGTGTCCAAGACTTTTCCAAACAGATCTAGGATCACTGGATCTCTCCTACAGAGAAAACCTGATGGAACAAACGTTTGGATGTTAGTTTGCTTTTTCCCTGTGAGTGTGGGACCGTCCTGACTGTAACACAGTCAGGGGAAGTTCTTACTGAAAAATGAAGTCCAAGCAAGCATTTTAGAGCAGTGAGTTACTCTCAGCACACAGAATGCTAGGAAATCCATGTTCCTTTGATGAAAGAAAAACATAAAAGTAGAGTGTTTTTCATGCATCTGTCTATCAGGAACTGTCTAGATTGTAAGATGTCAGAACTCCAGGTTTGCACAGAGACCCTAATTTCCAGTCATAGCCAGTGTATTTTCCTGCACTTTCTGAGCCTTTTGAACACATTCCTAGCTCATATTGGGTCTGTCCCTCAAGAAAAAGGCTTAGGAAATTATATCTAAATGTGTTGAGTGTCATAATGTTGTTACCTTGATTAGTTGACAATCTATTGGAAATGATCCTGCCACAAGGTGTTGCAAGCTGCCTGTTTGCATAGAAATAGAAATAATTTGACCAAACTCATTTATGTTGTAAATAGGAAATTGTCAATTGGATGGATTCTCAGGTAGCTGTCAGCCCACACCCTTTTAATGCCAACAGAGAGAAAAGGTGAGTTTTGCCAACAAGGTTCAATATCCAGTTTCACACTCAGTATGTGTCCCTGCAGTGTCCAAGACTTTTCCAAACAGATCTAGGATCACTAGATCTGTCCTGCAGAGAAAACTTGATGGAACTTTTACTCTGAAGCAGGGTCAGTCTTGTTGAGGTGACTCCTTCCCCAAGGCCACAACTGGGAGTCCTCACACCAAGGCCATAGAAGTGGGCCCCAGAACCAAGGTCACCTGTGAATCGGACTGGGCCCCCTTTGCAACTGTTGCCAAAAGCACCTGATCATCGCTAATGAGCTTCCTGACTCCCTACCAGGCAAGGATGCCCACTCCAGTAAACACCCTATGGTACCCCACCCAATCACCTAATATCAACCTTCCAGTAGGAATTTTCTTTGCCTTGAAACTGTAAAAATTGGCTCTTTACCCAGGAAATCAGTCAACTTTCCCTAGTCTGTCAGGTGGTTGGCCCCCTGAGCCCACAGTGCCCACTTTATCTCTGCTCTTTGTTCTTAATACAAACTCACTCCCTTCTGAAATGCTCTATGTCTGAACATTCTTTTCCAACTCGTACTCAGACGGCCTCAACAAGCCTCCCATCACCAGAGCCACTTTCCTAGATCACACTCACCACTTGCTTGTCCACTCCCAACTCAGAGCAGAAAGGCCCCCTCAGCCTGGTCCTTCCCTCTCACTTCCCGTGCCTGGTCGCCAGGGGCTCACACCGTCCCTGGGCAGGCTGTCTTCTGTGTCCTGCAGAGGCCTCTGTGGTGTCAGGTGAAGAAACAAGAGGCACCCATGAAACCTCCCACCCCAGCACAGCAACCAGTACCCACCTACTGAACTCTTCACTCTGGATGGGCCTGGGGGTGTTTCAGGGAACGTCCCCCAACATGTCCTTGTTCTCATCTAATTCCAGCACTGCCCACGTGAGAGTCACTAAGCTAATCTGTGATAACTGCACAGAGAGAATACTTGTTCACTCGCCCCTCCCAGGATACATGGTTCTTATGGGCAGGTGCCTCCCAGGATATGGGGCTCACCTGGGCAGGTATCCTGCAGGGCTCAGCACCCAGGAGCTGTTCACAGAGCCCTCACTGCAAAGAGCCCCCAGCTCCTCTGTTGGACAGATCTGACCTTGAGACCCTCAGAGGAGGACCTGAGGTAACATACAGCAGCTTCAGGATAGTTTTGTGACCTTGGGCTTCACTGGTTGCAGCCTCCTTCCAGCAGGTTTTCCAGAGGGTCCCATAGCACCTGGGCACTGAGTCTGTCTCCACCCACCACCCATCCTCTCCCTGACCCCTGGGTCTCTCTCATTAGAAGAAGGCCTTCCTGAAATCCTCTCCCACTTATAGGTCAGATAAAAAGATTAGAAAACAAGTCAGAGCAGCAGCCCCATATCCATCCTGACCCAAAGGACCCACACCTGTTCCTGGAACCCTGGCCAGGACAACGAGGCCCATTTTCTGAAACCACAAGCCCAGGTGGGCAGATTGGCTGACCTGACTGGCCTGCCCTTTGGATGTGTGCCTGGGTTGAGGTCTATATAAACCCCCTCAAGTGCCTGCAGCTGTACCTGATGCTGTCTTTCTGCTTAGATCTTGCAGGGTTGGCTTGATAAGAGAGAGTGAGGGCCCATAGTGTTTCGGGGGATTGGGTCTGTGTTGGGCTCTGCTGGACCTTCTGCAGGAGGTGCTAAGCTGTCACTTCCTAAGGATGGGCTGTGTCACCTGTTCCTGCTGTTGGAAATCTTCTCAGGCAGAAGTGAGGAAGCAAGAAAACAGGCAATGGGAGCAGCACAGGAGGAGTAACTCAGGTAGGAAAGTGCAAAGCTTCCAGATCACCCAGGCCAGGACCATTCTGCCTGACCTACAGGAGCCATGTCAGTAAGCATGCTGTCGCTGGAGTGGCTCCACTTTTCTCCAGCCTGTGAGGTCTTTGCACATATTCAAGTGTTTTATCTATGAAGAGTGGATGAGGTTCAGGAATGGCTAGCCTGGGGGTCAGCCAGCATTTACTTAGAGATGACTCCGTGTAGTCTCCCAGCTTCCCACTGAGGTCCCTCCTTGGGAGGGGAGGGGGTGGGGTATGTGCAAGGGCTGCTGGCTGGCTACACATGAGTAAGTCCCCATCCCTGACCATCTTCAGAATTGTTCATCCCTAAAGCAAGTGCCCTAATTGGGCTTTCACCTGTGCAACTGGTGGCTTCTTAATTAGCAATGTGGCTATTGATATTAAATGTCCTCCATCAGGACTGAGATGTTACACCACATGTACTGGTGTAAGAACCCGGGGAGGTGTGTGCACCCAGTACCCCTAGGCACAAGCTTCAGACTTGCCCCCTCAACATTCTGGAGCCCAGCCACCGCTTTAGCATTTCTGAGGGTCCAGTGCTGATTTTAAGGGTTCTGTAATCCACCCTTCATCTGCTTTAATGAGACCCACATTTCTAGGATCCTACAGAGCAGGGTTTGGTGGCTGCTCTGTGGCTTCTCTAACATGATCACAAGCTGGGTGGTTTAAAACAACAGGAGTTCATCCTCCCCCAGTCCTAGAGACCAGACATCGGAAATCAAGGTGGCACAGGGCTGAGTTACCTCCAGAGGCTCCAGGATACGATCATTCCTGCCTTTTCCAACTTCAGAGGCTCCAGGGGTCCCTGGGCTTGTGGCCCCCTCCCTCCCATCTCTGCCTCTGCCTTTAAGAGGCTTCCCCTTTGTGTCCTCTTTCGTCTCTTTGAAGGAGTCTGTCAGTTGGATTGAAGGTCACCCTAACCCTAGATGACCTTACCTTGCTATCCTTAACTACATCTACAAAGACTCTTTTCCCAGATACGGCCCTGTTGTGGGGGGACACATCTTTGGTGGCCACCATTTACCCCATTCTCTCTCTGTCAAATAACCCTCATTTTAGGAGATCACCACATGCCCATAAAGACGGGCACAGAGAGCAGCCACACACATGGAGAGAATGAGGCCCTTGGAGTCACCTGGAACGGATGAAGACCTGGCTTCATCAGGTGAGGGGAATCACAGGGAGGAGAGGAGGATGGTCTTGTTTAGGCTTCAAAAAGACCACGTTGGGGTGGGATGTGAGATGCACAATGGGGGCGGGAGCTTCATCAGGGCCTGGGGGCAGGTTAGGCTTGGGCCAGGGCCATGGGTGTAGAGGGGACTTAGTGTGGGGGTTGGTCATACACCCAGGAGGAAGAGCTCACAGTCACTGGGGCACACGGACCTGGGAACCTGGGAGGTCTTAGTCTTTCTGAACCTGAAGAGGAAACGTTAAAATTTTACATCACCTCCTGCTCCTTCTGCCTCTGTAACTCAGCTTGCTCCTTGCAAAGTCTGGATCATGCAGGTCACGCAATCTCAGAAAGTGGGGACTTAGAATGCTCAGAGCTGGAGCTCGTCTCCCTTGCCCTTGCCCTGGCCCCTGCAAACCTTCTTGATCATGCCTGTTCATGATAATGAAGAGCCCACCTCCCTGACACTCCCCTCACCCCAGGGGGAACTCCCCACTCTGTTGGAGCACCTGGCTGTTGGTGGCCACTGACAGCACTCTGGTCTCCTCAGGACCCAGCTTCAGGATACTCTGAGGTTCAGGTCAGGCAGATGGAATCTGGTCTTCTCAGAACCCACTGGGGCTTCAGTTTGGGGGCATTGTGGGGTTTAGTTTTGGCTGATGGAATCTAGTCTCCTCAGGATCCACTAGGACTTCAATTTTGGGGCATTGTGGGGCTCAGTTGAGGCTGACAGGACTCTGATCTCAGAACCCATTGGTGCTTCAGCTTTGGGACATTGTGGGGTTCAGTTGAGTCTGACGGGAGTCTGGTTTCCTCAAGATTCCTGCAACGATGTGCTGCTGAAAGAAATAGTGAGGAAAATTGGGAAGAAGCTTCTGTGTGTGGCTGTTGCTGAAAATCTGTCTTAAGAGGACCCAAGACTGTTAGGGCTTGATGTGGAAAGTTGTGGGATTTTAGTCAGTTTTTGCCTGTAGTATAAGATGGTGTCCTATATTGTTCCTTGGTGTGTGGCTTCCATTTTTCCCAGCACGGTTTATTGGGGTGGGGGGGCACTGTCCTTTCCCGCGTGAATATTCTTAGTTCCTTTCTTGTAAATTAATTACCATGCACCTGTAGGTTTACTTCTGAGCTCTCTTGACTATTTCTGTGCCAATTCCACACGTCTTCTGGTGACTTTAGGTACATACTCTAGATTGAAGTCAGGGATAGACATGCCACCAGCCTGTTCTGCTTTCTCAGGATCCCTTTGGCTCTTCTGGTTCCTTTGTGGTTCCACACAGATGTGAAGATTGGTTTTGTTTCTGTGAAAAATGTCATTGAAGTGTTGGCAGTGATTGCATGAATGTGTACGTTGCTTTGTTTAGAATGGGTATTTTAATGGTATTTTCACCCATAAGCATGGGATATCTTTTTACTTGTGTCCATTCAGTTTCTTTGATCATTGTCTTGTAGTTTTCAGCTTTCAGGTCTTTCAAGTCCTTGGTTAGATTTCTAGTTATGTGGGGGAGGGGATGCAATTGTAAAAGGAATTATTTTCTTAGTTCCTCTTTCTGATTGTTCATTATTAGTGTAGAGAATCACAAATGATCTTGCAGTTCTGCTGATTTTCTTTTTTCTTTTTTTGTCCCCGCAGCTCGACATGTGGATCTTAGTTCCCTGACCAAGGATCAAACCTCTACCCCCTGCAGTGGAAGTGCAGTCTTAACCACTGGACTGCCAGGCAAGTCCGTGAATTTGCTTTTTAGTTCTGACAGTGGCTTTGGTGTAGTGTTATGCGGAAAACTGGAATTAAGACATCTCATAGTTTCAGTTCCATCTGGTCATCCACAGCACCCAGGGCATGGTGTCTACTAATATACTCTTCCTATGGTGCCTTTTAATACCATGTGGACTAGTACAAGGCAATTAGCATCAAACTACTTTAGCTGAATTTGGTTAGGTTAAGTCTTGGCCTCTATTGCAATGTTCTGTGTCATCTCTGATTTTCTGGCATGTGACTTACATGGCTGTATTGAAAAGTAACTTACTTTCTAGTAAAATTTCAAACGTGTCTACTTTAAATAGTGGTACAAAGTTTTCTACATTCACACCAAATACCGCAATGTGTTTTACCCAAAACATGGTCACTTTCCCGGGGAACCAGCCGACAACCCCAAAATGGGGGATAATTATGGTTTCCACATTACAATCCTATCCATAGGACCAGTTCAACTTTCATCAGGTGCCCAAGCTTTGTGCAACTGTCTTTCTTCATTCTAATGCAGTTTTCTTTTTCTGGAGCCATCACTGGGGCTTTCCCTCATGTTAAAAACCTTCATGGTTTTAAAGTGACAAGATGACTATGATCTGGGTGGCTTTTCAGTGTGGTTTCTTTCACTGAGAATGTTTTTAGTGCTTTTCCATGTTGTGCCATGTGTCATTTTTTTCATTGTGCTTACAAACATATAACAACATTTGTTATTTGAGTCATTTTAAGTATGAACTTATATAGCATTAACTGCACTCACATTGTAAAAATTTCCCCACCATTCATCTCCAGAATCTTTTCCTTTTCCTGAAGTGACACTGTAACCATTAAATACTCATAACCCCCAATCCCTGGCCATCTTATTCTACTTGGAATTTGTCTTATATGGATATCTCATACTAGTGGAATCATAGAACATTTTTCCTTTAGTGTCAGGCTTGTTTCACTTCACCTAATGACTTGAAGTTTCATCTACATTATAGCATGTATGAGAGTTACCTTGCTTTTAAAGGTGAATCAGATCCCACTGTGTATATACTACATCGTGCTTATCCAGTCATCTGTTGAACACTTGTGCTGCTTCCACCTTTTGGTTACTATGAATAATGATGCTATGAATATGGGGTTTGAATATCTGTTCCAGTATTTGGTTTTAAATATTTTGAGTGTATAACCTGGACCGGAATTGATGGATTCTATGTTAACTCTGTGTTTAAGTTTTTGAAAAGCCCTCTACTATTTTCTGAAGCTGTGGCATTATTTTACTATATTCCTTTATATGGCAAAGTAATGCATCTCATGGATGAAACTGCCCTATTTGCTCTTCCATTCACATGTTGGTGAACATTTTCATTGTTTTTAACTTGGGTTATCAAGAACACTGCTGCTGTAAATATTGCTGTACAAGTATATATTTGAACACCTCTTTTAAATTCTTTGAATGTATATCTAGGAGTGGAGTTGCCAAAACATATGATATTTCAGTTCATTCACTCAGTCATGTCCGACTCTTTGTGACCCCATGGACTGCAGCACACCAGGCTTCCCTATCCATCACCAACTCCCGGAGCTTGTTCAAACTCATGTCCATCGAGTTGGTGATGCCATTAACCATCTCATCCTCTGTTATCCCCTTCTGCTCCTGCCTTCAATCTTTCCCAGCATCAGGGTCTTTTCCAATGAGTCAGTTCTTCACATTAGATGGCCAAACTATTGCAGTTTCAGCTTCAGCATCAGTCCTTCCAATGAATACTCAGGGCTGATTTCCCTTAGGATTGACTTGTTGGATCTCCTTGCAGTCCAAGGGATGCTCAAGAGTCTTCTCCAACACCACAGTTCCAAAGCAGCACTTCTTCTGTGCTCAGTTTTCTTTGTAGTCCAGCTGTAACATCTATACATGACTATTGGAACAACCATAGCTTTGAGTACATGGACCTTTGTTTTTAATGTCTCTGCTTTTTAATATGCTATCTAGGTTGGTCATAACTTTTATTCCAAGGAGCAGGTGTCTTTTAATTTCATGGCTGTGGTCACCATCTTCAGTGATTTTGGAGCCTCCCCCCCCCCCCCACAATAAAGTCTGTCACCATTTCCATTGTTTTCCCATCTATTTGCATGAAGTGATGGGGCCGTATGCCATGATCTTAATTTTCTGAATACTGAGTTTTAAGCCAAATTTTTCACTCTCCTCTTTCACTTTCATCAAGAGACTCTTTAATTCTTCTTTGCTTTCTGCCATAAGAGTGGTGTCATCTGCGTATCTGAAATTATTGATATTTCTCCTGGCAATTTTGATTCCAGCTTGTGCCTCATCCAGCCCCGGGATTTCATATGATATACTCTGCATATAAGTTAAATAAGCAGGGTGCTGTACTCCTTTCCTGATTTGGAACCAGTCCATTGTTCCATGTCTAGTTCTAATTGCTGCTTCTTCACCTGCATACAGATTTCTCAGGAGGCAGGTATGGTGGTCTGGTATTCCCATATCTTTCAGAATTTTCCACAGTTTGTGGTGATCTGCACAGTCAAAGGCTTTGGCATTGTTAACAAAGCAGAAGTAAATATTTTTCTGGATGTTTTTCTCTCTTGCTCTTTCAATGATCCAACGGGTGTTGGCAATTTGATCTCTGGTCCCTCCGTCTTTTCTAAATCCAACTTGAACATCTAGAAATTCATGGTTCACTTACTGTTGAAGCCTGGCTTGGAGAAATTTGATCATTACTTTGTTAATGTGTGAGATGAGTGCAACTGTGTGGTAGTTGGAACATTCTTTGGCTTTGCCTTTCTTTGGGATTGGAATGAAACCTGACCTTTTCCAGTCCTGTGGCCACTGCTGAGTGATATAATTCCATTTTTATGTTTTTGAGAAAATGCTTGTTTTGCACACATTGATTGCACCATTTTACCTCTCCACAAGTAAAGTTTTGAATTTCAATTTTGTACATTTTCGCCAACATTTGTCATTTGTCTTTATTGCTGATTTTCCTCACGTCCATCCTGAGTGCCTTATTAAGGAGGAAGTCATAATGCAGGGCCCACATTTGAGGAGAGGGGAGTTAGCTTCATATACTTGATGGACAGCTGAGTCTATATCTATTATTTAGAATCTTTCTGTGTGAGATTTTTATTCAACATTACTCATAAAACCTAATTTTTATTTTTTACCAGTTTGGACACCTGAAAATTATTTTAAACTTTTGGGAGCTTCCCTGGTGGCTCAGCCTGTAAAAGCATATGCTTGCAATGCAGGAGACCTGGGTTCAATCCCTGGGTGGGGAAGATCCCCTGGAGAAGGAAATGGCAACCCACTCCAGTACTCTTGCCTGGAAAATTTCATGAATGAGGGCGCCTCGTAGCTTACAGTCCATGGGGTTGCAAAGAGTCAGACACGACTGAGCAACTTCACTTTCACTTTCTTTTGGCTATAATCCAGCCAATTAGACTGCTTAGTTCATTCTAGCTTTGGCTATTGAGAGCTTTTTCCATACCCTCCTGCTTTTATTTTACATAATTCAGCTTTTATGGGGCTTTTTGGTCCTTCTTTCTCACATTTTAAGATTATGCTGCTTTACATATTTACTGTCTCAGTCCTAGTATCAGACACATATTTAAAGAGTCCTTGTCCCTTTTTATTAGAGCATATTAATAAAAATTTGTATGTGGGAACTTAATAATCTCAGCAGACAATGCAAGGAAATACACATGCATGTATCCAGACTATGCATACACACGGTTATGAAGATTTTCACATGGAGTTATATGTTTCTGTATTAGGCTAAAGATAGTTTATAATGATGTCTCCAACCTGATCTCTTATAACACAGGTATTATAACCTTCTCCTTTTGTCTGCCTGTAACTTCCCACTCCAATGGTAAGAAACCTGGCTTCCACTACTCATCACTTATCAAATTCAGGGCTTGCTCCTTCAGTGACTGATATGGTAGTTTCAGCCCTGTTAGCTACAAACCCCCGTGAAAAGAACTTACAGAGCCCATTGTTTATGTATGGTACATTTTGCCTTTGGCCTGCAGATTCCATTCACTTACACAGAGAACTTAGGTCAGATAACTTTGTCCTAACAGTAAGAGTGGCTTTTTAAAAATTTTCTTCTTCCTTTTAAATCTTTTGGCTGTGCCGCAGCATGTGGGGTTTTAGGTCCCTGACCAGGAATTGAACCCACCTTTCCTGCACTGACAATGTGAAGTCTTAACCACTGGGCCCCTAGGGAAGTCTGAAGCTTTTCATGTATTTCTCAATCTGTTAGATTCTTTGTTAAATTCTGCATTCCAGTCTTTGGCACTCCATACCATAAATAAATAAATGTGAATAGGTAATAAATTACTTGTGTTCTGAAAACAAAAATCTATGTGCTTAGACAAATGCATAGTGGCAGGTATCCCTCACTAAAGTACCATGTGAAATATTTCAGCCATATATTCCATAAACTGTTTATCATGTCTGTGTTACCTTTGCTAGAATGTCTTATAAGATCATACAGTGTGTAGCACTTGAGGCTGGATTCCTTCACTTAGTAATGTAAGTGTTAGATTCATGCTTTTCTTTATTTTTTTTAATTGGTCTGTGGTTCATTCCTCTATATCTCTGAATGCTATTTTATTGCATTAGATGAGAGGAAAGTTAATTGTCCCCTTAGTCTCAATGTTCTTCACTGAGATGTTCATAATGAAAGGGAGATGGAGTGGAGAAAAACAATCAGAAGTTTAATATATGCCATGCATACCTCTTATATAGTTGAAAGATACCTGGGAAAGGAGTCACTTTCTGAAATGGTCCAAGACTTTACCTTAAATGCTACCATCAGCTAAGAATGAAAGAAGGAAGTTAGGGAATGGAAGAAGCTATTTAAGGGAGATTATTAGGTGAAGCACAGTAAACAATGGCATGGTGGTATGCAGATTAACTTCCAGGTCCATTCCATAGACCTTCTTGATATTTAGTCAAGTCATTTAGTGAAATCATGTCAGTCTTGATACTTAGTCCGTTCTTGATATTTAGTCATCCTCTATTTCCTGGTCCAGACAGGGACACATCCTTAAAGATGGAGATATCCTTAATAAATGTAAATCTACTTCATAAAATGGCATTTTGACTTGGTTTTCAAAGATCCTCCTGGGGCGGCTGTTTGTTTGTTTGTTTTTAATTAATCAGTCCAAAATAACCCTTTTGTCAAATGGGCATATTTTTAGTGTGCTGTTTTGTGCTCCCCTTGAAATGTGCATTCAGGGTAGGAGTGTCACCCTGGAGACTGTTGATATGTGACCCCATGGACAGGGACTGGGTTGGTCACCCTGGAGAATGTGGATATGTGACCCCAGGGGAATGGTCAGAAGGAAGTCACCCTGGAGACTGTGGAATTGTGAGCCCAGTTGCAAGGCTTGGGAAGGGGTCACCGTGGAGACTGTGGATGTGTGACTCCAGGTACAGTGTCTGGGAGGGATCACCCAGGGGACTGTAGATATGTGATCCTAGATATAGGGTTTGGGAGAGTGTCACCCTGCAGACTGTAGACATGTTACCCCAGGTGCATGGTCCAGTGTGTTGTGGTCACCCTGGAAATTGTGGAACCATGACCCCAGGTACTGGGTATGGGAAGTGGGGTCATCCCGGAAATGTGCACATGTGACTCCAGACACAGGATATTTCAGGTGGAGTCACCTTGGAAACTGGACGAGTGACCCCAGGTGCAGGGTCTGGGGTGAGGTCACTCTGGAGACTGTGGACGAGTGACAAATGTGCAGGGTTAGGGGATGGGGTCGCCTTGGAGACTGTGGACATGTGGATCCAGCTACAGGGTAGGGGAGGGCATTCATCCTGGAGATTGTGGACGTGTGACAACAAGTACAGGGACTGGCGGGGAGGGGTCACCCTGGAAACTGTGGAAAACTCAGCCCAGGTACAGATGATGAGAGGTGGGGTCACACTGGAAACTGAGGACATGTAATCCTGATTCCAGAGTCTGGGAAGGGGTAACACTGGAGCCTGTGGACCTGTGATCACAGGTTCAGTGTCTGGGAAGTGACATCCCACAGGAGACTGTGGACATGTGACCCCAGGTGCAGAGTCCGAGAGGGAGTTACCCTGGAGACTGGATGTGTGACCCCAGGTACAGGCTCTTGAGGGTGGGGAAACCCTGGAGACTGCAGACATGTAACCTCAGGTACAGGATTTTGGATGAGTCACTCTGGAGACTGTGGATATGTGACTCCAAGGTGAGTGCCTGAGAGGGGCTCATCTTGGAGACTGCATGTGTGACCCCAGGTACAAGGTCTGGAAGTTGGGGTAACCCTGGTGACTGTGTCCATGTGACACCAGGTACAGAGTCTGGGGAGGGTTGTCATTGTGGCCACCAGGAATGGGAGACCCAATTTCCCTTTGCAGTTACCACAGGAATATTGAGATACCTATCAATTTTCAAGAGGAAGCAGTCATCTTCTCCTTTTGAAGCATTTAACTCCACGTGCCTCTCGAGGGTTCAAAAGGATGTGAGGCCTCCTGTCGAGATGAGGCGGGAAACTAGGGCTTTCTCGAGGGTCTTCACAGGGGATTCAGACATCCCTCCATCTTGTGAGATGAAAGACGAGCCTGCATTTACGTCACTGCAGGGAATTCAGCCTTATTTCGAGTCAGGGCATCTCGGTGTCATTCCAATTGAGGCAGCAAAATCAGGGTCCCTCTCACATAAATATATCTGAGAGAAGCCTCCTCATGAGGTGCTTGTGGAAAGTTGAAATTCCTCTTGAGTCAAAGCCAGGGAATCGGCTCTCATCTCGAGATGATTTGGCGTACAAGGAGCTTTTCTCGAGGTGCTGTGCTGAACTTGGTGTTCCTCTAGACTTGTGATGGTATTCTCGTGGAATCTCTGGAGTTGCCTAAAGGAAGTCAAGCCAATTGTCGTGTTTGATGGGGAACGCAGGATGGCTCTGGAGACAATACAGGGGAATCAGGCATCATCTCGAGTTGATTTGGAATACACAGAACGATTTCGTGTTGCTGTGGGGACCTCAGGGTCCCTCTATACTTATGAGAGTGTTCTTGGGGACTCTCTGGAGTTCCATCAAGGAAGTCAAGGCTCCTTTCATGTTTGATGGGGAACACGAACTTGCTCTGAACTCAATGCAAGGGAATCTGGTCTCATCTCTCATCAAGCGGGAAGTCTCATGGTTTTTCTCGAATTGCTGAGGGAACCTGGGTTATATTCTCGAGTGACAATGGGGATGGCCCCTCAAAGCTCGTGTTTGTTCAGTGACGTCAGGACTCCTGTCTAGTTGCTAGGGACAACTCGGGATTCTCTTCGAGGCTTGGCAGGGCAATAGGGATGCCTCTCAAGGTGAGGCGGGAGACCAAGTTTCCCTTTGCAGTTGCCAGAGCGATACTGTGACTCCTGTCAATTTTCAAGAGGAGTCGGGCATCGTCTCCTTTTGAAGCATTGAACTCCGCATGCCTCTCGTGTTGTCAAAGGGATGTGAGGCCTCCTGTCCAGATGAGGCAGGGAACTAGGGTATTCTCTAGGGTCTCCACAGGGGATTCAGACATCCCTTCATCTTGTGGGATGAAAGACGAGCCTGCATTCAAGTCACTGAAGGGAAACACAACCTGATTTCAAGTCAGGGCATCTCGGTGTCCATTCCACTTGAGGCAGCAAACTCAGGGTCCCTCTCATGTACCTATAGCTGAGAGAAGCCTCTTCTTTTGTTGTTTAAAGCTGGCATTCCACTCTATGGCTGATTCATATCAATGTATGATAAAACCCACTGAAAAATAAAAAATTAAAAAAAAAAAAATAAAGCTGGCATTCCTCTTGAGTCAAAGCCAGGGAATCAGTTCTCATCTCGAGCTGATTTGAGGTACACGGAGCTGTTTTCTAGTTGCTGTGCTGAACGTGGTGTTCCTCTATACTTAGGACGGATTTCTCGGGGAATCTTTGGAGTTGCCTAAAGGAAGTCAAGCCACTTGTCATGCTTGATGGGTAAGGCCGGATGACTCTGCAGCCAATGTAGGAGAATCTGGCTTCATCTCGAGTTGATTTGGGGTACACCGAGCTCTTTCGTGTTGTTGCAGTGACCTCTGAGTCCCTCTAGACTTGTATCAGTGTTCTTGGGGACTCTTTGGAGTTCCATCAAGGAAGTCATGGCTCCTTTCATGTTTGAAGGGGAACACGGAATTGATCTGCACGCAATGCAGTGGAATCTGATCTCATCTCTCATCGAGCGGGAAGTCTCATTGTTTTTCTCAAGTTGCGGAGGGAACCTGGGTTATATTCTTGAGTGACGACGGGGATGGCCCCTCCAAACTCGTGTTTATTCACCGACATAAGGACTCCTGTCTAGTTGTGAGGGACAACTCGGGATTCTCTTCGAGGCTTGGCAGGGCAATAGGGACGCCTCTCAAGGTGAGGCGGGGGACCCAGTGTCCTTTCAAGTTGCCACAGGGATACTGGGATTCGTGTCAATTTTCAAGAGGAGACAGTCATCGTCTACTTTTGAAGCATTGAACTCCACGTTCCACTCGTGTTGTCAAAGGGATGTGAGGCCCCCTGTCGAGATAAGGCGGGGAACTAGGGCTTTCTGTAGGGTATTCACAGGGGACTCAAACATCCCTTCATCTTGTGAGATGAAAGACGAACCTGCATTCAAGTCACTGCAGGGAATTCTGGCCTTAATTCGAGTCAGGGCATCTCGGTGTCCATTCCACTTGAGGCAGCAAACTTAGGGTCCCTCTCAGGTACCTATAGCTGAGAGAAGCCTCCTCTTTAGGTGTTGTTTAAAGCTGGTGTTTCTCTTGAGTCAAAGCCATGAAATCAGCTCTCATCTCGAGATGATTTGAGGTACACGGAGCTGTTTTCTAGTTGCTGTGCTGAACATAATGTTCCTCTATACTTAGGACGGTGTTCTCCGGGAATCTCTGGAGTTGCCTAAAGGAAGTCAAGTCACTTGTCGTGTTTGATGGGGAAGGCCAGATGGCTCTGGAGCCAATGTAGGGGAATCTGACCTCATCTTGAGTTGGGTACACCGAGCTCTTTCGTGTTGCTGTGGTGACCTTAGGGTCTGTCTAGACTTGTATCAGTGTTCTTGAGGACTCTCTGGAGTTCCATCAAGGAAGTCAAGGCTCATTTCATGTTTGATGGGGTCCACAGAATTGCGCTGCACGCAATGCAGGGGAATCTGATCTCATCTCTCATCCAGAGGGAAGTCTCATGTTTTTTCAAAAGTTGCAGAGGGAACATGTGTAATATTCTCAAGTGACGACGGGGTTGGCTCCTCAAAACTCGTGTTTGTTCAGGACGTCAGGACTACTGACTAGTTGCGATGGCCAAATCGGGATTCTCCTCGAGGCTTGGCAGGGCAATAGGGACGCCTCTCGAGGTGAGTCGGGAGACCCAGTGTCCTTTCAAGTTGCCACAGAGATACTGGGATTCCTGTCAATTTTCTAGAGGAGACAGTCATCGTCTACTTTTGAAGCATTGAACTCCGCATTCCATCGTGTTGTCAAAGGGATGTGAGGCCTCCTGTCGAGAAAAGGCAGGGAACTAGGGCTTTCTCTAGGGTCTCCACAGGGGATTCAGACGTCCCTTCATCTTGTGAGATGAAAGACGAGCCTGCATTCAAGTCACTGCAGGGAATTCCGGCCTTATTTCAAGTCAGGGCATCTCGGTGTCCATTCCACTTGAGGCAGCAAACTCAGGGTCCCTCTCACATACCTAGAGCTGAGAAAAGCCTCCGTTTGAGCTGCTTCTGGAAAGTTGGCATTCTTCTTGATTCGAAGCCAGGGAATCAGCTCTCATCTCGAAATGATTTGGTGTACACGGAGCTTTTCTTGAGTTGCTGTGTTGAATTTCGTGTTCCTCTAGACTTGGGGCGGTGTTCTCGGGGAATCTCTGGAATTGCCAAAAGAAGTCAAGCCACTTGTCCTGTTTTATGAGGAATGCAGGATTGCTCTGGAGCCAATGCAGGGGAATCGGGCCTCATCTCCAGTTGATTTGTGGTACACGGGGCTCTTTCGTGTTGCTGCATTGACCTCAGGGTACCTCTAGACTTGTGACAGAGTTCTTGGGGACTATGTAGAGTTTAATCTAGGAAGTCAAGGCTCCTTTTGTGTTTGATGGGGAACACGGACTTGCTCTGCACGCAATGCAGGGGAATCGGGCCTCATCTCGAGTTGATTTGGAGTACACGGCATGCTTACGTGTTGCTGTGGGGACCTCAGGGTCCCTCTATTCTTGTGAGAGTGCTCTTGTGGACTCTCTGGAGTTCCATCAAGGAAGTCAAGGCTCGTTTCGTGCTTGATGGGGAACACGGACTTACTCTGCATGCAATGTAGGGCAATTGGGCCTCATTTCATGGTGAGGGGGAATTCTCATGGTTTTCTCGAGTTGTGGCGGGATCCTGGGGTATGTTCTCGAGTTACGGCGGGTATGGCCCTTCAAATCTCGTGTTGTTTCAGCGACGTCAGGACTCCTGTCTAGTTGCCAGGGACACATCAGCATTCTCCTCAAGACTTGGTAGGACAATAGGGACGCCTCTCGATGTGAGGGGGAGAACCAGAGTCCTTTCCATTTGCCACAGGAATTTTGGGATTCCTATCAATTTTCAAGAGGTGGCAGCCATCCTCTCCTTTTGAAGCATTTAACTCGGGGTGCCTCTCAAGTTTTCAAAAGGATGTGAGGCCTCCTGTCAAGATGAACCGGGGAACTCGGGCTTTCTCTAGGGTTTCCACAGGGGACTCAGACATCCCTTCATCTTGTGTGATCAAAGACGAGCCTGCCTTCAAGTCACTGCAGGGAAATCCGGCCTAATTTCGAGTCAGGGCATCTCCGTGTCCATTCCACTTGACGCAGCAAACTCAGGGTCCCTCTTACATACCTATAGCTGAGAGAAGCCTCCTCTTGAGGGGCTTGTGGAAAGTTCGCATTCCTCTTGAGTTGAAGCCAGGGAATCAGCTCTCATCTCGAGATGATTTGGGATACAAGGAGGTTTTCTCGAGTAACTGTGCTGGACTTGGTGTTACACTAGACTTGAGAGGCTATTCTCGGGTAATCTCTGGAGTTGCCTAAAGGAAGTCAAGCGACTTGTCATGTTTGATGGGGAATGCGTGATGGCTCTGGAGACAATGCAGGGGAATCGGGCCTCATCTCGAGTTGATTTCAAGTACACGGTGCGCTTTCATGTTGCTGCGCGGACCTCAGGGTCCCTCTAGACTTGTGATAGTGTTCCTGGGGACTCTCTGGAGTTCCATCAAGGAAGTCAAGTCTCCTTTCGTGTTTGATGGGGAACACGGACTTGCCTTGCACACAGTGCATGGGAATCGGGCCTCATCTCGAGTTGATTTGAAGTACACAGAGCCCTTTCATGTTGCTGCGGGGACCTCACGGTCCCTCTAGACTTGTGACAGTGTTCCTGGGGACTCTCTGGAGTTCCATCAAGGAAGTCAAGGCTCCTTACGTGTTTGATGGGGAACACAGACTGACTCTGCATCCATTGCAAGGGAATCGGGCCTCACCTTGTGGCGAGGGGAAAGTCTCATTGTTTTTCTGGAGTTGCAGCGGGAACCTGGGTTATGTTCTCGAGTTATGGCGGGGATGGCCCTTCAAAACTCGTGTTTGTTCAGCGACGTCAGGACTCCTGTCTAGTTGCGAGGGACACCTTGGGATTCTCCTCGAGGTTTGGCAGGACAATAGGGACGCCTCTCGAGGTGAGGTGGGAGACCAAGTTTCCCTTTGCAGTTGCCCGAGCGATACTGTGACTCCTGTCAGTTTTCAAGAGGAGTCAGTCTTCGTCTCCTTTTGAAGAATTGAACTCCGCGTGCTTCTAGTGTTGTCAATGGGATGTGAGGCCTCCTGTCGAGATGAGGCGGGGAACTAGGGTATTCTCTAGGGTCTCCACAGGGGATTCAGACATCCCTTCATCTTGTGAGATGAAAGACGAACCTGCATTCAAGTCACCGCAGGGAAATCCGGCATTATTTCGAGTCAGGGCATCTCGGTGTCCATTCCACTTGAGGCAGCAAACTCAGGGTCCCACTCACGTACCTATAGCTGAGAGAAGCCTCCTCTTTAGGTGTTGTTTAAAGCTGGCATTCCTCTTGAGTCAAAGCCAGGGAATCAGCTCTCATCTGGAGATGATTTGAGGTACAGGGAGCTCTTTTCTAGTTGCCGTGCTGAACGTTGTGTTCCTCTATACTTAGGACGGTGTTCTTGGGGAACCTCTGGAGTTGCCTAAATGAAGTCGAGCCACTTGTCGTGTTTGATGGGGAATGCCAGACGGTTCTGGGGCCAATGTAGGGGAATCTGGCCTCATTTCTAGTTGATTTGCGGTACACTGAGCTCTTTCGTGTTGCTGCGGTGACCTCAGGGTCCGTCTAGACTTGTATCAGTGTTCTTGGGGACTCTCTGGAGTTCCATCAAGGAAGTCAAGGTTCCATTCATGTTTGATGGTGAATACGGAGTTGCTCTGCACACAATACAGGGAAATCTGATCTCATCTCTCATCCAGCGGGAAGTCTCATGGTTTTTCTCGAGTTACGGCGGGAACCTGGGTTATATTCTCGAGTGACGATGGGGATGGCCCCTCAAAACTCGTGTTTCTTCAGCGACGTCAGGACTCCTGTCTAGTTGTGAGGGACAACTTGGCATTCTCTTCAAGGCTTGGCAGGGCAATAGGGATGCCTCTCGAGGTGAGGCAGGAGACCCAGTGTCCTTTCAAGGTGCCACAGGGATACTTGGATTCCTGTCAATTTTCAAGAGGAGTCAGTCATCGTCTCCTTTTGGAGCATTGAACTCCGCGTTCCATTTTGCTGTCAAAGGGATGTGAGGCGTCCTGTCTAGATGAGGCAGGGAATGATGGCTTTCTCTAGGGTCTTCACAGGGGATTCAGACATCCCTTCATCTTGTGAGATGAAAGACGAGCCTGCATTCAAGTCACTGCAGGGAAATCCGGCCTTACTTCGAGTCAGGGCATCTTGGTGTCCATTCCACTTGAGGCAGCAAACTCAGGGTCCCTCTCACATACCTAGAGCTGAGAAAAGCCTCTGCTTAAGCTGCTTGTGGGAAGTTGGCATTCCTCTTGAGTTGAAGCCAGGGAATCAGCTCTCATTTCCAAATGATTTTGGGTACATGGAGCTTTTCTCGAGTTGCTATGTTGAACTTCGTGTTCCTTTAGACTTGGGACGGTGTTCTCGGGGAATCACTGAAGTTGTCTAAATGAAGTCAAGCCACTTGTCCTGTTATATGAGGAATGCAAGATTGCTCTGGAACCAATGCAGGGGAATCAGGCCTCATCTCGAGTTAATTTGTGGTACACGGGGCTCTTTCGTGTTGCTGCATTGACCTCAGAGTCCCTCTAGACTTGTGACAGAGTTCTTGGGGACTATGTGGAGTTTCATCTAGGAAGTCAAGGCTCCTGTCGTGTTTGATGGGGAACACGGACTTGCTCTGCATGCAATGCCAGAGAATCGGGCCTCATCACGCGGCGATGGGGAGTTCTCATAGTTTTCTCGAGTTGTGGCTGGATCCTGGGGTATGTTCTCGAGTTACGGCGGGTTGGCCCTTCAAAACTCGTGTTGTTTCAGCGACGTCAGTACTCCTGTCTAGTTGCGAGGGACACATTGGCATTCTCCTCGAGGCTTGGCAGGACAATAGGAATACCTCTCGAGATGATGGGGGAGACCCAGGGTCCTTTCCAGTTGCCACAGGAATTTTGAGATTTGCGGGGAGCCGGCCTGACTGCTCAGGCCCCTCTCGGCCCTGGCAGAGATCAAAGGGTCCCTCTCTGTCCCGCCACCCCTGATTTATTAAAGTGCAAATTGGCCTTTCTCATCTCCCTCAAGGAAATTGCTGCAGCTGCCATTTGCCCATTCTCCTGACTCTGACAAGATTATCAAGCTCCTGTGAATCTTTAACTGATTGTAAGACGCCAGTGCCATCCTCTGCTAGTCTTAAAGAGTTGAGATAAAATTCATGAGCTAAAACTAGTGTCTGCAGTTCTGCACGTATGCATGTCTTTGATCTAAAATTTGATGAGTCCTGTTAGCATATGTAAGTATGTTACCCCTCAATAAAGTCGTCGGAATCAGTCACAATCTGACTCCGTCCCTCTCAACCCCATCTTTCCTAGTCTTTCATTTCTCAGGTGCTCTGGTGATTGTGTCTTTGACCTGTTCCTTAGCTGGCAAGCCTGGCAGAGATTCCTATCAATTTTCAAGAGGTGGCAGCCATCCTCTCCTTTGTAGCATTTAACTCCGCATGCCTCTCGAGGTTTCAGAAGAATGTGAGGCCTCCTGTCGAGAAAAGGCAGGGAACTAGGGCTTTCTCTAGGGTCTCCACAGGGGATTCAGACATCCCTTCATCTTGTGTCATGAAAGACGAGTCTGCATTCAAGTCACTGCAGGGAATCTGGCCTTATTTCGAGTCACGGAATCTCGGTGACCATTCCACTTGAAGCAGCAAACTCAGGGTCCTTCTCACATACTTATAGCTGAGAGAAGCCTCCTCTAGAGAGGCTTGTGGAAAGTTGGCATTCCTCTTGAGTCGAAGCCAGGGAATCAGCTCTCATCTCCAAATGATTTGGGGTACACGGAGCCTTTCTCGAGGTTCTGTGCTGAACTTCGTGTTCCTCTAGACTTGGGACAGTGTTCTCGGGGAATCAGTGGAGTTGCCTAAATGAAATCAAGCCCCTTGTCCTGTTTGATGAGGAATGCAAGATTGCTCTGGAGCCAATGCAGGGAAATCAGTATTCAGACACTAGGCAAAGAAAATTATCAACTTCTACCTTCCCCCAAGTCACTCTGGTTTGGAGGCAGCAAAGAGGGTCTCTCCCCAGTAGGGGAGCAAGGCAACCAGGGATGTATAAGAAGGGTTGGGTTCCTTGCAATTTTCCCACCTTACAATGGAGGGGCTTAGTAAAATTCCGGCTTTGGGGTTTTCCATCTACCGCATCACCATTTTAGTCTGGGAGTCTAAAGGTCCTAATCGGAAAGGAAGAACGGAGAAGGCAGCCCCTGTGTCTAAAAGAAAGTTCACATCCTTACCTTCTATTTGTCGAGTTACCCAAGGGTCGAGAGGAGTGATCTGGATCTCACCATTCGCGGGGGTTTCTTGAGCCGCTGGGCACCCTCAGTCTCGGTCGCCCAGGACTAACACAGAGGGACCAGGTGTAGGGGTCACCATACGCCTTCCCTTAGGGTGATATGGACACTCCCTTTTCCAATGCCCATCCTCTCTGCAGTAGGCACACTGGGTGTGGCTCAGCCGCGGTGGATTGTTAAGATCTTTTTTTCTTCCTTGCTCTCCCCGGGACTCTCACATAGTGGCAGGATGAATCAAGGGCAGGATTTTAGCCTGTTGTTGGGCCAAGGCCTGGGTCTGCCTCTCTATTCTCTCTTTTTGGACTTCTTTTTGCTCCCTTCTTGCTTCCTCCTCCCGGTCCCTGTTCAAAAACACCCTATTTGTCTCCTCCACCAAATCAGAAATTGGGGTCTCTGATCCTTTTCCTAGTTTTTTGTAATTTTCTCCTTATGTCTGGGGCTGCCTGGGTTATGAAGGAATGGGCCAACAGGACTCGTCCTTCCATACTTTTTAAATCTGTCTTGGTAAAGTTTTTAAAAGCTTCTGTGATTCTGCCCAAAGAAAGAGCTGGATTTTCATTCTCTTCCTGTGTAACCTCTTTTATCTTATTATAATTAACAACTTTTGCACACCCTGGGTCATTCCCTGTAGTAGGCAGGTAATCAGGTGTCTTAAGGATTCCTTTCCTGCCCTTGTATTAGGATCCCAGTCTGGCTCTGTCGAGGGAATTGCCTCTTCGGCAGAGCCCAGACTGACATCTACCCGCTGCCTTTCATCAGCCACTTTTCTAGCCTCATCTAGGATTCGAGCTTTTTCCTCATCATTACAACACCGGGTGAGGATGACCATTATATCTCTCCAGGTGAGGGAGAAGTTAAGGCTAAGATGCTCAAATTCATCCTTAAATTTTTGGGGGTTCTCAGAATATGAGCCCAATTGCTCCTTGCATTGGGTAATGTCTTGCATAAAGAACAGAACATGAACGTGCATAGTTCCCCCCTCCCCATCTGGTACCTCTCTTAGGGGACAGATTTCGTCTGAGGATGACCTTTCCTTCTGTGGAGGACAAAGCTTACTTCCTGATTGTAACCCCATGGGGGAGGGGACATATGGAGAAGGAGCCGAGGCGATTGGGAGTGACTCCCCTTCGGATCCCATGACTTCCGGCCCAGCCTCGTGACTTCTGGGCCTAGCCTCCTAACTTCCGTGCCCCGGGCTCATGACTTCCGGGCGTGTCTGACCCTCCTTTCCTCGTGGCCTCTCTGCTGAAGCAGAGGAGGTCAAGAGAAGGTCAAGGGGATCTTCTGTTTCAGACCTTGCTAAAAGGATTTTGGAAGAGCATTTATCAAAGTCCTCAAGCTTATATTTTCCCTTTTTTTCAGAATCCTGGTAGAGGGCCATAAAGGCCTGGACATAGGGAACTTCCTTGTATTTATCCTCACGTCTGCAGTATAGACTGAGCTGTAAAATGGTGTTGTGTCCAAGTGATCCTGACTGGGGCCATTTTTCCCCTCCTCCCAGGGAGTAAGTAGGCCAGTATTGCGTACAGTATTTGATAAGTTTTTTCTTTTTTAGCCCTCCCAGTTGGTATCCCTCCCAGTTGGCCAAAAGACAACCGAGTGGGGTGTCTAGAGGGAAGCTAGGCTTATTTCCCATTTTAGCGACGGTATAGCTTATATCTCGTTCCCAAGGGACCAGTATTGGAGCGGATGCCTCTATATCTGACTCTAGAGAGATTGTAAGCTCTCTCCTGGTCCCAAAGGGCCTGATTGTATATGCGCCAAAGGAAATGTTCAGTAGTAAGCACAATCAACGGGACTGTAGGGCTGGTCCCAAAAGGTAAACTAACCCCTAAGGATGTATCTAGGGTGTTAATTTTCACCCAAGGCCAGGTGCGACTATACTGAACCCCGTCAATCACTTCCACGTGGAAGCATTCAGCCAAATGCTCAATTAAATGGCTGAATTTATAGAAACAGGGCACCCGATGGAGGGCTTCTAACGCCCAATTGTCTCCCCAAGAACAGAAAGCACAGTTGATGGGGAGCAGAGGGCGTAGCCTCTCTGAAAATCTCTTACAAAGACCCAGAACTTCAGGTCCAAGTATTGACAGACAGTAAGCGGAAATAACTTGGGTCTTCAAAGAGAGGGGAAAGGGCCAGGTTGAGAGTAAAGGAGTGGGAAGAAACAGAAGGTCTAGGAGTGGGGGGAGAGGAAGAGAAAAAAAAGGGGGTGGCCTTACAGACGTCTCCTGCTACCTGCAGACACCCAGGCATTATGGGACTTTTCCCTGGGCTTCCAGAGAAGGGAGGACTGGAACTCGGCCCTACCAGAACCAGAATTCGAGTTCTCTGCCAAGAGGAGGTGATCAGTCTCCAAACCTCAGCTCAAGCTGAGGCCCTTCGACCAGATTCCTGCGTCCAAGACCAGGGGACTAGAAAAATAGGATAGGTTGAAAAGAGGGGTGAGAAAAAAGGGGTCAACAAAATCTCTTGTTCCTTACCCAGTCGGGGCACCCTGGCCAATTGTCCGTGTCAGGAGGAGACCAGGGAAAAACGAGTCCCAGTTGCAGCCACTGGGTCAGATACGTCAGCAGGCGAGCTGGTCCTGGAGTACCATAAGCGGTCTGGATGTCAGCCCCAGTAGACATGGGGGCGTCCCTTCGTGGTCGCCAGTTGTTGTAGGAAGGGGGACCACTTCCAGGGCCCAAAGTTGGGCTCTTGTCTAATTCTCGGAAAAGAATTGTCCGAGGAGACACGTGCTGACAAAGCAAGAGATTTTATTGGGAAGGGCACCCAGGTGGAGAGCAGGAGGGTAAGGGAACCCAGGAGAACTGCTCTGCCTCGTGGCTGGAAGTCTTGGGTTTTATGGTGATGGGATTAGTTTCCAGGTGTTCTTTGGCCATTATTCTAATTCAGAGTCTTTCCTGGTGGTGCACGCATTGCTCAGCCAAGATGGATGCTAGCGAGAGGGATTCTGGGAAGAGGACGGACAGGCAGGGTCTCCTCTCGACCTTTCCAAACTCTTCCGGCTGGTGGTGGCTTATTAGATCCCGTATTCAGGATCTCCTGTCATAAAACAGCTCATGCAAATGGTTACTATGGTGCCTGGCCAGGGTGGGCGGTTTCAATCAGTGTGCTTTCCCTAACACTTTGGTCTGGTGATGAGTTCTAACACACAACAAAAAAAGCCAACTTTTCCAAATTGTGAATATAAGTTATTTCACACATTGACTTTTACAATTTTAGGCATTTACTCTGCGAAGGACCTTATTCAAGAGAAGCAAAGGACAAACTGGTAAATGAACCACTGACCACCCACCCTGGCCAGGCAGCAGAGAAGGGAAGTCATCTTGCAACAGGAGGTCCTGGTCAGAATCAAGAAACTCACAAGCTACCAGCAACCAGGATTCTGGAGAGGTCGAAAAGAGATGGGAGACTCCAATGCAGAGGTCCTACTGACTTCCCAGGATCCTCCTCGCTGGAATCCATCTCGGCTGAGTGGTGCGTGTGCCCCCAGGAAGGATGCCAATTCAGAATGACTGGCAAGAGACAAGCCAGAAAGGAACCCAATGACCATAAACCCTGAGACTGTGAGCTTCCCTCCGTTTCCCTCTGGCAAGAGCAGTTTCTTTCCCATTTCCCTCACGCTCCTGCGCCCCCGGACAAATGCGCTCCCGCTGCTGCTTCTGGCTCTGCCCCGCCCCAGGCCACTCCCGCCGCTTCTGACTGCACCCCACCCCCGGCCGGCAGAGCTCACAGGTGAGGCGCCTAGGCCTGGGAGCGGCCCGCCCCTCAGGCGCTCTCGGCGCGCCCCGCCCACCCACACACCCACTTCCAGCATGGACCCGCGAGCCTTGTTCTTGCCGAGACTGCCGAAACAGTCTGGATCTGCTGACTGCTGAACAGACGGCTGAAACACCAGCAGATCCATCCCACAGAGACAATCCAAGCTGTTTATCCGCTGATCTGTCTATAATTCGGCAATCAAACTAAGTCTACAGAAAGGAAAGTTGACCTGACCTAGGACGTCCTTGATATTCTACAGAACCAGAGACAACTGGTTACAGTGAAAACTGTTTTCCTCCTGGAAATGGTAAAGCTGGTTCTTTTGCATATGCAATTATTCAAAACAATTGCTTCTTACAAAGGCCTGCCTAGGGCCACGCATGAAGGGAACCCTTTCCAGGGCCTTGGGAGAAGTCCCTCGCAGCTCACGTGGTAAAGCTTCCCACCTACAGTGCAGGAGATCTGGGTTCGATCTTTGGCTCAGGAAGATCTCCTTCAGAAGGGAATGGCAACCCAATCTGGTATTCTTGCCCAACCCAACCCCCTCCAAAAAAAGGGGCTCAATGGTACATTTTAAATCTCAGGTAGAAAACTAGAAGATCTCTGTCTGTCTGCATTTACGTATGTCTCCGTGTGAGTCTTCTATTTCCCATAATTGCTGAAGTTGTGAGTTCTTATCGAAATGGTCTAAAGAAAAGGAAGCCCTTACAAATCAAACAGCTCTAACTACAAGAAAAAATTGGCCTAAATGATTTTCAGAGTCACGGGAACTGGAGAATATTCAATATTAAGTATCTAGTATTTTTTTCCTGCTACTCTTCTATAGACATATTTAAGAGCCATTAACATGAAGCCCAAAATTGTCATTGTGCCTAGGTTTATTATAAGTTAAAAATTGCTATATTTTTATATCTGTCACAAGCTTGTCAACAAAGAAAGTACCTCTAAAATAATAACAAAGAAAACTCCTAAAAATGGAAATGTGATGTCAGCATTTAGATAAACTCTTAACAATAATTATACTATAAAATCCCTGTCTATAATAGTCTCGGTTGAAGGCAGAGGAGAAGGGGACGACAGAGGATAAGATGGCTGGATGGCATCGCTGACTCGATGGACATGAGTTTGAGCAAGCCCCTGGAGTGGTTGATGGACAGGGAAGCCTGGCGTCCTGCAGTTCACTGGGTCACAAATAGTCAGACACAACTGAGCAACTGAACTGAACTGAACTGACAATAGTCTTTCCAGATTTTGGTCACCTGAGTTTCTATCATTTTTCTAAACTAAGTGATGACAGTGTATTGAATAACTAGGTCATTTCCACATAAATTAAGGTTCTGAAACATTCACTACTTTACAGGACCTTCCTCTTACACAGAAATGAGAGATTTTTGACTATCCATGAATAGCGTCTGGTGTCATCCTGAAACTAAACAATTTTATGGAATCACATTGCTGTGCTCCCCTACAGTCCAATGGACTTTCACAAGGACATGATTTCCTGAATGTTTATTTCAAAAAGTTAGAATTGGATGACTGCAAACAATAAAACTAATAATATTTTAATACATAATATTAATAATACAGAGTTGGTCATTCTTTTTCCTATTCTACCACAGCCTACTGACTGGAAGTCAGTTTTAGTAACTACTAGTATAATAAGACCCTCATCAGTAAGTGAAGATATATAGGAAAACCCATAATATATCTTAAAAAAATCAAAGATACAATGATGATTTAAAAAAAAAATACAGTGACATCTTAGTTGGTATAGATACAGGATGATTATGAAAGCACAGCCCATGATCAAGTATTGGCCATGGAAGCCTGTGACTGTCACAAGTGCTGACTTCTCCTTCATCTGAGGTTGTCAGAAGTGCTTTGTAAAATCCTCAGGTTTGCAGCACTTGTAACCTCCTGAAGAGACTGCAATCAAAAGGGTTTCTAGAATACCCTGACGATTTGAATCTACCAGGCTGTGGTGAGCTCAAGTAATACATTCTCCAGAGGACAGAAGACAGACATGTTGGGAAGTGGGAATGACTTCTACTGCACTTAGGGAGGAAGGGCATGTTGCTACTTGCCGGGAGCCAACACATGGGACCCCGCCCTTGGAAAGGCCATAGGGGAGAAAAACCTTACGGGCAAGGCGAAAACCTTAACGGCAAGGCGAATCAGGTTGTCAGGGGTTTTTCGAAAAGGCCAGCTCACGAGATCCCACCCATGACAAGGTCATGAGGAGAAAGCCTGATAGGCAAGGCAGATCAGGTTTTCAGGGGTTTTGGAAAGCTGCCCCCGGCTCTCACCTTAAAGATGATATCTGTCTTTCTGATGCCTGCCTCAATGGACTACTCCCTAATTTCTCTGACACAGGCAGGAAGGCCTTCCCCGATCTCTTCCCAAATAAGAATCAATTTAGAATTTTAATCAATAAGTTTCCCAGGTGGTGGTATTTTATGAAATTATTTAGGGTGAAAGGAGTGTTTTAATTCAAACTCCTTTGCTGGTAGTTTTGTTAGCCAAATGCCTTTATGCCCTTGGTACTAATATGCATGATTGCTTATAATATCCTAATTATAAAACAGCATAAAGAACCTGATCACCTAAAGTCTTTAGTAGGCACAGAGCCCTTCGGGGGTGAGGAAGCCCTATGAGAGAACATAAAAATATTATTCTAAAAGTGGTTATAGTTAAAGATTTAGAAAAATAAGAGTTTAAATTTGTTAATTTTAACCAGGAATGCTAAACAGGGGCTGCCTCACTGGAGCTGCAGAGTCTTTGTGTGGTAAACCTTTTAGATAAATTTAACTGATAACTTCTGCAAAAGGACTGACCTTTGTGTTCATTAAAGAATAGATTACGGAAAACAGCTTTGCATTCACCTAGGTCATAAAATGTCAATAGGCCCCAAGGCCAGAAGATAATGTACAAGACCCTCATTAGCAAAGAAGTATGCAGAAAACACCCTGGTTTCCTGAAGGACAAGCTGACGTAATGTTAAACTATCTTCCCCTTAGAAATGTACTAACTTAGGATATATAAGCTATGGTAAAAAAAAAATAAAGCATTGCCAGACTCTTCCAGACCCTCTGCACCCCCGTCTGGTCATTCTCTCTCTCTCTCTCTCTCTCTTTCTCTCTCTCCCTCGCAGACTTGGCCCTATCAAGGCTAGTCTCACGTCTCTCTCTCTCGCCGACGCCGTTCATCCTGAGGGTACCCCCTGGATCCTGCCGAGGCTGGACCCCGGCAGCTACTCAGCCTCGTTCAAGTATAGAAGCATCACCTCAGTGATGAAACCTTTAAAGGCTCGATAAAAATGACAATGACTGGTAGGAATAAACCTTCAGAAGTGCCTTCTCAGACCTCCCATCATAAGCACAAGCGTAATAAAGACACTGAGTTTTCATGGTCTCACACAAAATTAGACTCACTTATGACAATGGCCAGAGAGGCTCCTATAAGACATCGGGCCTGGGCTTTACTGGAGGGTGCACATCGGTTGAGTGCATTGCTATGTGTTATGGAAATATGTGTTACTGGCAGGGTGAAGGCCTATTCTTGAATAACACAGTAAATAACACTACAAATTCAAGGAACTTGAATGACAATAGCTGATTTCATGATGGCTACTGCTTGGTAGAGCTAGGATTGCCTCTCCCATTAAGTACCTCAATGGCCAGCTGTGATAGTAGCCATTAGTTTCTCACTGCAACTCTCACTTAGAAACTGAACCTAATACTTGTTATGTTGACTAGCTCAAGAACAGTGAAAGCTCCTTGGAGAAGCAAGTCAGACAGACATGCTTCTGTTTTCTCACAGAAGCTGCTTCTGGCCGGTCCTGCTCACAGACAGATTGCTAATTCCAAATTTATAGACAGTGATGCAGATATTCTTTACCAACTGAGCCACCAGGGAAGCCCTAATAGCTCAGCTGGTAAAGAAACTATAAATAGAGAAGAGTGGGAAGGAAAAATGGGAACCTGTCATGAGGCCCCTGAAAATAGGGAACTAAAAACTTTCCAGAGATTTGAAGTCAAAGGGGGCTAATATGATTTAGAAATGGAGCAGCAGGCACAAGCTCTAAAATGAAATGAAGGGCAGAAGAATGAAATTAGGGAATATAAGATAGAGACTTGAAGATCGAACAATGTCAAAGTGAAGTCCAACTCTTGGAGAGGGAATTCACAGGGCCTGGACCCCGTCTCAGGTCTGTCCATGCTGGTCGTGCATGACTGCCTCTCCAGTGGATGCAGAGCTCTGTGCTTAGTGCCTGTGGGAACGACAAGGGAAGGATAGGACCCCCTCTGCACAGGGGGACCTTGAAGAGCGTGTCCAGGTTACTCATTGCCTAAGAGAAAACAGACACTCATCACCCCTGTCTCTGGACCTGTCTCTGGACAGGTCATAAATTTTTCTGTATCTATCAGAGTGTAACATCGGGCTTATTGATTATTGGCCAATTGTTTAACTTTTTGAACACATAACACATGAATGATGGGATTATTGTGACTGTATTTACCCTTCCTTTGTTTATGTAAGTCTCAAGGAATTTGGAGTAGTGAGTTCAGACACAGATACATAGGGTATAAAAGATTTTCACAAATGCTGGTCGGGATCCTTGGCTAAGAGAAGGCCCTGCCTTGGGCCTGCCACTGTAATAAACTGCACTCCACTATCTGCATTGTCCTTCTGAGCGAATTTGTTTCCCAGAACTCATGGCTACAACACTCTTACAAAAAGTATAGATCAAAGAATTAGGGAAGAAAATTAAGATATACTGACTGCTTATTTTGCCTTGCACTGATTAGGAACTTTATAACTACTTTTAATTTAATCTTCCAGGCTCCCCTGGTGGCTCAGTGGTAAAGAATCCACCTGCCAATGCAGGGAACATAGATTAAGTCCCTGATCCAAGAAGATCCTACACGGCAGGAAACAACTAAGCCTGTGTGCCACAACTATGGAGCCCAGAAGCTACAACTATTGAGCGCATGTGCTGCAGCTGCTGAACCCCTGGAGCCTGTGCTCCACAAGAGAAGACACGACAACGGGACGTCCACACACTGCACTTAAAGAGTAGCCCTCACTATCCACAACTAGAGAAAAGCCCGTGCAGGAACAAAGACTCAGCACAGCGAAAAATAGATAAATAAAATGACTTTATAGTTTAATCTTCCAGTTTCTATTTTCTATGAAATAGCTATCTCACTAACGGTGATATTCAAATATTTAACAATAGACAAATATTTAACAGCATAGACAATGAACCAGTCAGAAGCTGGCCAGAGCACCCCTGCTGAGCCAGGTATTAATCTCTAATGACTGGCTCCCAAGGCCACAGTAGGGATCTTGGGAGGGGTCAGGGCAGGCCAGCAAGCACACAGAAAACAGGCTCTAGACAAAGGCCATGCACTGTTCTTAAGAGTGAAATGATATGTACCAACAGAATATCAGCTCTCAGTGGAAATGTCCTCTGGGCAGGTTTAGACTTAATCTCCATCTTTATCGTCTCCTTGATGCTTCACTAGCAACTGGGGTCTTCCCTGCTGCTCTTGCCTTCGAGGGGCAGTACCACTGCTACAGACGGCGGCTCCAAGGAGAGCAGGCAGCAGAGACTCTTGTTATCATTTGCCTCCTAATCCCTTCAGCATCCCCAAGATTAGCACACTAGCCTGTATAAATTTAGGTACATTTCTTTACTAAAGGCCTGGGAGCAATTACAGAAGAAAATTATAATGAAGGAAAGAAAGAGTTCAAGTTCTAGTTCATTTAGAGTTCTAGAGAAGACAGGGTTTCCTAGACATTTTTACTTGGTCTGCCCAGGTGCCTTGGTTAAAGGTGTAGATGTGCAACCTGTGCTGTGGGGTTTGCAGCTATCACTCAGTAACACTGTAGCATTTGGCTACACCTCTCAGAATCACACCTCTCAGAGCCAATATGGATTGGTTATTAAGGCTGCTAGTTTTATTAGGTGGGACATTGGCAATTTCTAAGAAAAAAATTCTTCTTTTTTTTTTTTTTTTTTGCTTTGACTTGTAAATGGAGGTATTTGGGGGGCAGGA
The DNA here is from genome assembly GCF_963930625.1 of Muntiacus reevesi. NCBI lineage: Eukaryota > Metazoa > Chordata > Mammalia > Artiodactyla > Cervidae > Muntiacus > Muntiacus reevesi. Next base: position 866,337 of record NC_089264.1, read on the forward strand.
AATGATGTGGTGCTTGGAATTTGTCTTTAAACACACTCCAGGCCAAAAAAGGGAGTGTTAGTGCAGTGGTAGGAGAGGACAGATGATTGCTGAAGCAAGGCGAGGGCTACATAGAGTGGGGTGGGGTTTCTGTGCTCTCCAGAGTTGTGTGTATGTTTGAAACTTTTCACTAAGAGTGAATGAACCAAAAACAAGAGCAGGATGTACATTTCATAGTTGCAATTTATTTGATTTTCCAGATAGATTCCAGCTCTCATCCTATCCGTTAGCTTCCCTAGACATTAGCAGGGATATTCCCTTTGACAAGACTTGCCAGGTCCAATGCTAGTGAGCACACTGGTTTGGATTCTATCAGTTCACTTCAGTCGCTCAGTTGTGTCTGACTGTTTGTGGCCCCATGGATAGCAGCAAGCCAGGCTTCCCTGTCAATCACCAACTACCAGAGCTTGCTCCAATTCAAGTCCATTGAGTCAGTGATGCCATCCAACCATCTTATATTCTGAGATCAACTTCTCCTCCTGCCTTCAATCTTTCCCAACATCAGGGTCTTTTCAATTGAGTCAGTTCTTTGCATCAGGTGGCCAAAGGATTGAAGTTTCAGCTTCAGCGTCAGTCCTTCCAGTGAATATTCAGGATGCTTTCCTTTAGGATGGACTGCTTTGATCTCCTTGCAGTCTAAGGGACTCTCAAGAACCTTCTTCAACACCACAGTTCAAAAGTATCAATTCTTCAGCGCTCAGCCTTCTTTACAGGCCAACTCTCACATCCATACATGACTACTGGAAAAATCACAGCTTTGACTATATCAATCTTTGTTGGTAAAGTAAAGTCTCTATTTTTTAGTATGCTGTCTATGTTGGTAAAGCTTTTCTTCCAAGGAGCAAGCATCTTTTTTTTTTTTTTTAGGAGCAAGCATCTTTACATTTCATGACTGCAGTCATCATTTGCAGTGATTTTGGAGCCAAAAATAATAAAGCCTGTCACTGTTTGCATTGTTTCCCCATCTATTTGGGGACCAGATGCCATGATCTTAGTTTTTTGAATGTTGAGTTTTAAGCCAGCTTTTTCATTCTCCTCTCTCAGTTTCATCAAGAGGCTCTTTAGTTCTTCTTCACTTCCTGCCATAAGGGTGGTGTCATCTGCATATCTGAGGTTGTTGATATTTCTCCCGGCAATCTTGATTCCATCTTGCACTTCATCCAGCCCAGCATTTCACATGATGTATTCTGCATATAAGTTAAATAAGCAAGGTGACAAGATACAGCCTTGACATACTCCTTTCCCAATTTGGAACCAGTCCATTGTTCCATGTCCGGTTCTAACTGTTGCTTCTTGACCTGCATACGGATTTCTCAGGAGGCAGATCAGGTGGTCTGGTATTCTCATTTCATGAAGAATTTTTCAGTTTGTTGTGATCCACACAAAGGCTTTAGTGTAGTCAATGAAGCAGAATTCTCTTGCTTTCCCTATGGTCCAGCAGATGTTGGCAATTTGATCTCTTGTCCCTCTGCCTTTTCTAAATCAGCTTGAACATCTGGAAATTCTTGGTGCATGTACTGTTGAAGCTTGGCTTGGAGAATTTTGAGCATTACTTTGTTAATGTGAGATGAGGGCAATTGTATGGTAGTTTGAACATATTTTAGCATTGCCTTTCTTTGGGATTAGAATGAAGAGTGACCTTTCCCAGCCCTGTGTGGCCACTGCTGAGTTTTCCAAATTTTCTGGAATATTGAGTGCAGCACTTTCACAGCATTATCTCTAAGGATTTGAGATAGCTCAGCTGGAATTCCATCACCTCCAATAGCTTTGTTTGCAGTGATGTTTCATAAAACCGTTTGATTCACACTCCAGGTTGTCTGACTCTAGGCGAGTGATCACACCATTATGTCTATCTGGGTCATTAAGATCTCTTTTGTATAGTTCTTCTGTGTATTCTTGCCACTTCTTATTGTCTTCTGCTTCTGTTAGGTCTATACTGTTTCTGTTCTTTGTTGTGCCCATTTTTGCATGAAATATTCCCTTGGCATCTCTAATTTTCTTGAAGGGATCTCTAGTCTTTCCTGTTGTATTGTTTTCCTCTGTTCATTTTCACTGGAAAGGATTCCAATGATTCCAATTCCTTTCCTGAGGAAGGCTTTCTTCTCTCTCCTTGCTATTCTTTGGAACTCTGCATTCAGATGGGCATAGCTTTCCTTTTTTCCTTTGCCTTTCACTTCTCTCCTTTTCTCAACTCTTTGTAAGGCCTCCTCAGACAACTATTTTTCCTTTTTGCATTTCTTCTTCTTGGGGACGGTCTTGCTCCCTGTCTCCTGTACCATGTTACAAACCTCCGTCCATACTTTCTCAGGCACTCTGTCTATCAGGTCTAATTCCTTGAATCTATTTGTCACTTACACTGTATAATCCTCCCTGGAGAGGGGAAAGGCTACCCACTCCAATATTCTGGCCTGGAGAATTCCATGGACTGTATAGTCTAGAGGGTTGCAAAGAGTTGGACATGACTGAGCAGCATTCACTTTCACTTTTCATTGTATAATTGAGAGGGATTTGATTTAGGTCATACCTGAATGGTCTAGTGGTTTTCCCTCTTTCTTCAATTTAAGTCTGAATTTTGCAAAGAGGAGTTGACAATCTGAGCCATAGTCAGCTACAGGTCTTGTTTTGCTGACTGTATAGAGCTTCTTCATCTTCGGCTGCAAAAAATATAATCAGTCTGATTTCAGTATTGACCATCTCGTGATGTTCATGTGTAGAGTCATCCCTTGTGCTGTGGGAAGAGGATGTTTACTATGACCGGTGCATTCTCATGGGAAAGGCTAACTCTGTTAGCCTTTGCCCTGCTTCATTTTATAGTCCAAGGCCCAAACTTGCCTGTTACTCTATGTATCTCTTACTTCTTACTTTTTCATTCCAGTCCCTGAGAATGAAAAGACACCTTTTTTGTTGTTGTGAGTTCTGAAGGTCTTGGAGGTCTTCATAGAACGATTCAGTTCAGCTTCTTCAGCATTAGTGTTTGGGCATAGACTTGGATTACTGTGATAGTGAATGGTTTGCTTGAAAATGACCAGAAATCACTTTGTCATTGCTGAGATTGCACCCAAGTACTGCACTTTGCACTCTTTTGTTGACTATGAGGGCCACTCCATTTCTTCTAAGGTATTCTTGCCCATAGTAGTAGATATAATGGTCCTCTGAATTAAATTTGCCCATTCCAGTCCATTTTAGTTCACTGATTCCTAAAATGTTGATGTTCACTCTTGCCATATCCTGTTTGACCACTTCCAATTTACCTTGATTCATGGACCTAACATTCCAGTTTTCTATGCAATATTATTCTTTTCAGTATCAGAATTTACTTCCATCACCAGTCACATCCATGATTGGGCATTGTTTTTGCTTTGGCTCAGCCTCTTCATTCTTTCTGGAACTACTTCTCCACCCTTCTCCAGTAGCATATTGGGCACTTACCGACCTGGGGAATTCATCTTTCAAGGTCATATCTTTTTGCCTTTTTTTTTTTTAAATGTTTATGGGATTCTTAAGGCAAGAATACTGAAGTGGTTTGCCATTCCCTACTACAGTGAACCACGTTTTGTCAGAAATCTCTACCATGACCCATCCATCATATGTGGCCCTACATGGCATGTTCATAGTCTAACTGAGTTAGATAGGGTTGTGATCTAAGTGATCAGTTTGGTTAATTTTCTGTAATTTTGGTTTTCATTCTGTCTGCACTCTGATGGATGAGGAAAAGAGACTTGTGGAAGCTTCCTGATTGGAGGGATTGGCTGTGAGAGAATCTGGGTCTTGCTCTGACATGCTTAGTAAATCTGTAATCTAATTTTCTATTGATGGGTATGGCTGTGTTCCCTCCCTATAGTTGGCTTGAGGCCAAGCTATGGTAGGGGTAATGGAACCTCTTTCCAAATGGTTTATGCCAGGACTGTTGTATTCAGTGAGACCAAGCTATGGTAGGGGTATTGGCAACCTCCTTCCAAATGGTTTATGCCAGGACTGTTGTATTCAGTGTCCCTGACCCCACAATAGCCATGTTGACCCATGCCTCCCCTGGGGACTCTTGGACACTCACAGGCAAGTCTGCCTCAGTCTCTTGTGAGGGTCACTGTTCCTTTCTCCTGGTTCCTAGTAGGCACAAGGTTTTGTTTGTGCCCTCTAAGAGTCTCTTTCACCAGTCCCATCGAAGTTCTGTAATCAAATCCCACTGGCCTTCAAGGTCAAATTCCCTGAGGGTTCTCAGTCCCTTTGCTGGACCCCACGTTGGGAAATCTATTGTGGGCCTTAGAACTTTCATAAAAGTGTGAGAGCTTCTTTGGTATAATTGGTCTTCAGTTTGTGGGTTGTCTACTCGGTGGCTCTATGATGGGGCTCACACACGTGCTTCCTCAGTCTGCTGAAGTCACAGCCCCTGTCCCCACAGCAGGCCACTGCTGACCCATGCATCTGCAGGAGACACTCAAACACTGAAAAGCAGGTCTGACCCAGACCTGTAACCATGTTTTTAAAATGTGACCAGTTTGCTGTTTGCACTAACTTGAATGCAAGAATCTCATTTTGAGGTGTTATCGTCCTCTGTCCCACTCTTTCTTAAGGACTGTTAAGGGTTAATGTTATCTCCAAGGTGAAAACAGCCTTGGGAGGAGCAGACTACACCTGATGCATAAAGGCAAAGTCTGCAGGAAGAAGAGTTTCAGGGTGAAGAGGGTCAAGAGAGGTTTGTAGTTTGAGTTATCAGTCTCAAGGAGAAAAAAAGAAAAGTGAATCCTCATCATTTGATCATGGTATTCGGAGCCAGAGGCAGGGACCTTGGGAAAGTGAAGAAGAGAAAAAGAAAGAAAAATGTCAAAATAAAATAGGGATGTATGGGGGCAAGAGGAGGGAGAAAGTCTGAGAAAATCAGGTTGGGTGTATGATCACATTGATTTGCTGTTGTTGTTTCGTCTCTAAGGCGTGTCCAACTCTTTTGCAACCCCATGGACTCTAGCCCACCAGGCTCCTCTGTTCATGTGATGACCCAGGTGAGAATACTGGAGTGGGTTGCCATTTCCTTCTCCAGGGGAATCTTTCCAACCCAAGGATCAAATCTACCTCTCCTTCATTAGCAGGTGGATTCTTTATTACTGAGCCACCAGGGAAGCCCAATGACCTGGATACTGGCCTCAAACACAAAAATTTGCTATTCCTAGTGAAAAATGGAATCAGCTCAGTTCAGTCACTCAGTCATGCCTGACTCTTTGCGACCCCATGGACTGCAGCATGCCAGGCCTCCCTGTCCATCACCAACCCCTGGAGTTTATTCAAACTCATGTCCATTGAGTGGGTGATGCCATCCAACCATCTCATCCTCTATCGTCCCCTTCTCCTCCTGCCTTCAATCTTTTCCAGCATCAGGGTCTTTTCCAATGAGTCAGTTCTTTGCATCAGGTGGCCAAAGTATTGGAGTTTCAGTTTCAGCATCAGTCCTTCCAATGAGTAATCAGGACTGATTTCCTTTAGGATGGATTGGTTTGATCGTGCTGTCCAAGGGACTCTCCAGAGTCTTCTCCAACACCATAGTTCAAAAGCATAAACTCTTTGGCTCTCAACTTTCATCATAGTCCAATTCTCACATCCATACCTGACTACTAGAAAAACCATAGCTTTGACTAGATGGACATTCGTTGGCAAAGTAATGTCTCTGCTTTTTAATATGCTGTCTTATTTGGTCATAACTTTTCTTCCAAGGAGCAAGCATCTTCTAATTTCATGGCTGCAATCACCATATGTAGTGATTTTGGAGCCCCCCAAAATAAAGTCTGTCACTGTTTCCATTGCTTCCCCATCTATTTGCCATGAAGTCATGGGACCAGATGCCATGATGTTAGTTTTCTGATTGTTGAGTTTTAAGCCAAGTTTTTCACTCTCCTCTTTCACTTTCATCAATAGGCTCTTTAATTCTTCACTTTCCACCATAAGGCTGGTGTCATCTGCATATCTGAGGTTATTGATATTTCTCCCGGCAATCTTGATTCCAGCTTGTGCTTCTTCCAGCCAGCGTTTCTCATGATGTACTCTGCATATTAGTTAAATAAACTGGATGACAATATACAGCCTTGACATACTCCTTTGCTGATTTGGAACCAGTCTGTTGTTCCATGTCCAGTTCTAACTGTTGTTTCCTGACCTGCATACAGATTTCTCAAGAGGCAGGTCAGGTGGTCTGGCATTCCCATCTCTTTCAAAATTTTCCACAGTTTATTGTGACCCACACAGTCAAAGGCTTTGGCATAGTCAATATGCAGAAATAGATGTTTTTCTGGAACTCTCTTGCTTTTTCGATGATCCAGCGGATGTCGGCAATTTGATCTCTGGTTCCTCTGCCTCTTCTAACACCAGCTTGAACATCTGGAACTTCACAGTTCATGCATCGCTGAAGCCTGGCTTGGAGAATTTTGAGCATTAATTTACTAGCGTGTGAGATTAGTGCAATTGTGCGGTAGTTTGAGCATTCTTTGGGATTGCCTTTCTTAGTGGTTGGAATGAAAATGAAATTTTCCAGTCCTGTGGCCACTGCTAAGTTTTCCAAATTTGCTGGCGTATTGAGTGCAGCACTTTCATAGCATCATCTTTCAGGATTTGAAATAGCTCAACTGGAATCCCATCACCTCCACTAGCTTTGTTTGTAGTGATGCTTCCTAACGCCCACTTGACTTTGCATTCCAGGATGTCTGGCTCTAGGTGAGTGATCACACACACCATCGTGATTATCTGGGTCGTGAAGATCTTTTTTGTATAGTTCTGTGTATTCTTGCCACCTCTTCTTAATATCTTCTGCATCTGTTAGGTCCATACTATTTCTGTCCTTTGTTGTGCCCATCGTTGCATGAAATATTCCCTTGGTATCTCTAATTTTTTTCAAGAGATCTCTAGTCTTTCCCATTGTATTGTTTCCCTCTATTTCTTTGCATTGATCACTAAGGAAGGCTTTCTTTTCTTTGAACTGATCACTGAGGAAGGAGATATGGAATAGTTTCTGCCATATCAATAAACAAAGGATATCACAGTTGTCAGCAATTGCAGACACCATGTAAGGTGAGCTAGTGAGCCCTGAGGGTATTTTTCAGGATGGAAATAGTGCCTGCCATCTAGTAGCCATCAAACTGCAGCCATTCCCTATGGTGAGCCCTGAGGAAGCTCAGGATGTTAAAACAGATTACTAACCCCATATAGTTGAGGGGCATATCAAAGGAATAATTTCAGTAAGCCTAGTCTCTCGCATCTTTCTTTACCTAGAAAAGCACTAAATTTCTCAACTTGGGATATCTGGTTTTCTTTCAGTTACAAAACATTTTTTACATTCAGACTACCTACACTTTGTTGCAAAACTTCTATATAACCTGTCCCCCTGCTCCCTGCCTTCTCAGGACAGTTCTCTCAGGGTTACTTGAGCTGCTGTCTCCCGGACTTGAAGTCCCAAAAATTCTCACCAAATAAAACATAACTCTCAACTTCTAGGTTGTGAATGGTTTTTAAGGAGATTACAAATAAATATGTATGCACATGTATTTGTGTGTGCTATGTTCTGACTAGCTGGGTGATGAGGTGCTCTTTAAGAAGAGTGAAGACCAGAATTACTCAAAGGTGCTCCGTTAAGAAGAGTGAAGACCCAAGGTTATTCCGAACTCCCACCTGGATCTGAGCCAGAACCTGGAGCAAGATCAGGGAGGAGATCCTGGAAGAATGCTGCAGGTAGATTTTTCCCAGTGGAAACGGTGGCTGGAGAGGAAGCCCCAGACTCCTCCAGCCCCTGCTCTTCAGCCTCAGACCTACCTCACTGGGAGCAAGACTGCCCCGCTCAGCTTGCCTGAGCTGCAGTGCCGCCCTCCGCCGCGTGGAGGCAGCATGACCTACAGCGCGGTGTCAGTTGCTATCCCCACGCCCCTCTTGGCGGCCGCGGGCGGAGGCCTGCCGGCAGAGGCCGGCTCGCGGAGCCCTCGCTGATTGGCCGCGGTGCGGCTGCTGCCATGTTAGCCGAAGTGGCTGCTCCCTGCGGGGGCAACTGGCTCTGGCTGCGGCTGCCGGGTCTGTACGCACAGGGTCATCTTTATTCCCCTCGCCCGTGGTTGGCGCTGAGAGGCGGCGTCCGGCGGGATGGAGAAAAGTAGGATGAACCTGCCCAAGGGGCCGGACACGCTGTGCTTCGACCAGGTACGCCCGGGGGGCTGTGCTCCCCGAGCCGAGGCGGGTAGCCTGTCTTCCTTTCCCTCCGGCGCCTCCTCGGGCTGCTGGGCCGCGCATGCCCCGGATCTGCCCCCTGCTGGACCTCGCTGCCTTCACAGTGAGTCTTTTGGCCTCAGGTTGGGCCGGGGCAGCATGCTGTGAGAAGGCACTTCTGTGAAATGGTGCATAGTGACGAAAAGGCCTGAAGTTGTGGGCAAGTGGTTTTGAGCTAGGTGTAAAAGCTCGTGTTACTCCCGAGCCCATTCCCATGCAATGCAGTCGGAATTGCCAGATCCTGGGCAGACAGAAGTTTGTCGATCGCCGCCTTGCACCTAGAAGCTCAGTACGAATGTATTGACCAAATCTCTGGACCCACGTCTCTACCCAATCGAAAGTTTTTCCTTAACGTTTGCCTAAAGTTTCTGAATGGGATGTTTAAAAGATCAGAATCTTATTACTGATTTTGTTGCAGTACAACAAAGCAAACCATTGTGCTTCTCTAAAGTTACTCTACTTTTTATAAGGTGAACTTGAGGTTGGTCTGAAGGTAGAGAGTTGAAATATGATGGATATTAAAGGTTTATCCGGCACAGCCTTGAAAGTGTCCAAGATTTGAATCGGAGCTGGGAGAAATTTTGCATGTTCTTTTGGGGGTAATGTTCTGGAACTGTATACATACACCATCAAGAAATACAGTGATGCTTTATTTCTAAAGATTGGGGTTTTTGATACCACTTAGTGGCTGTTTTCAGTGTTAAAAAGTTAAATCTTTTGGCTCAGTAGACACTTAAACTTTTGAGCAACTGAATTTAAGTCTTTTTTTTTTTTTTTTTTGATGACTTCAAGTCTTAGTATGTCTTTTGCTTTTTAGCTTCATTAGTTTATCTTTTTGATGCTTGCGTTTCAGTTCACAGTCTCTGGTTTTAAACAGTATTTACATCTGTTCTTTTTTATAGCTGAGTAGTATGTACCACATGGACTTGAACTTGGGCAAACTTGGGGAGGTGGTGAGGACCGGGGAAGCTGGGTGTGCTGCAGTCCACGGGGTCGCAAAGAGACTGAACAACACCACATCTTCTTTATCCATTCCTGTGAACTTTTAGATTGTTTCCATGTCTTGGCCATTGCAGATAGTTATGCAGTGAATACTAGGGTGCGTGCATCTTTTCACAGGATGATTTTCTTCAGATATATGCCCAGGAGTGGGACTGCTGAATGATATGGTAGTTCTATATTTAGTTTTTAAAGGAACTTCCATATTGCTCATCAAAAAGAGCCAAATAATGCCATTTGCAGCTACATGGATGGACCTGAAGATTATCATACTAAGTGAAGTAAGTCAGACAGAGAAAGACAAATATATCATTCACATGTGGACTCTAACAAAAATGATACATGCATGCATGTATGCTCAGTCTTAAGCAACTCTTTGAAACCTCATGGACTGTAGCCTGCCAGCCTCCTCTGTCCATGGGATTCTCCAGGAAAGAATCCTGGAGTAGTTTGCCATTTCCTTATCCAGGGGATATTCTTAACCCAGGGGTGAAACTCACATCTCCCATGTTTCTTTAAATTGGCAGGTAGGTTGTTTACCACAGAGCCACCTGGGAAGCCTGAAAAGTGATAACAGATGAACTTATTTACAAAACAGACTCACAGATCTCAAAATTAAATTTATGGTTCAATTGATTAGCCGTGTCTGACTCTTTGCAACCCCACGGACTGCAGCACGCCAGGCCTCCCTGTCCCATCGCCAACTCCCAGAGTTTACTCAAACTCATGTCCATTGAGTTGGTGATGCCATCCAACCATTTCATCCTTTGTCGTCCCCTTCTCCTCCCACCTGCAGTCTTTCCCAGCATCAGGGTGTTTTCCAATGAGTTAGTTCCTTGCAACAGGTGGTCAAAGTATTGGAGTTTCAGTTTCAGCATCAGTCCTTCCAGTGAATACTAAGGACCAGTCTCCTTTAGGATGGACTGGTTGGATCTTCTTGCAGTTCAAGGGACTCTCTAGAGTCTTCTCCAACACCACAGTTCAAAGGCATCAATTCTTCGGTGCTCAGCTTTACTTATGGTCCAACTCTCACATCCGTACATGACTACTGGAGAAACCATAGTCTTGACTAGCCGGACCTGTATGGTTACCGAAGGGGAGGCATGGGGAGAGGTGATAAGTTAGGAGACTGGGCTTAACATAGACACACTACCATATGTAAAACAGATCAGCAGAGGTTCACCGTGCAGCACAGGGAGCTCTGCCCAGCACTTCAGTGACCCACGTGGGAGAGGAGCCCAGGGCAGCGTGGGTCCCCACGTGCACACAGACGGGCTGCTCTGCAGCACACCCGGGACTGGCACGGCAGTGCATGTCAGCTGTAGCAAAAAAGTTAAGTGGTGCAGTTTCAGAAAAAAGCAGGTACATCTGGATCTTCTCCAGTGTGGCCATTCATTTTTATTATGCAGGCCATCTAGACCCAGGAATAATGCACTCTTGTCCTTGTACAGTGATGTTTCTGCTAAACCTTTGTGATGAAGGGCGTCATTTGAAAGGGAGTACCACGTGAGCTTGCCGATCCAGAAACGCTTTGTTCCATCCACTGGCTGAGACCTGTCCTGGAGCAAGGGTAGAAAGAAAGAGCGTGATGAGGCGAGGTGTGCTGAAGGAAGCCAAGGCACAAGCAGAGATGAGAGGCTTTGTTCTGTTCAAGAATCTCAGAATACAGAGAGCTTAGCTTGACCAACTTTGCCTTCTTCAAGGCTTCCTTCAGGCTCAACACCAGCATTCTTTGTGACTTGCTAGCCCCACCATATTTCTTGCTCTGAACTGATAGAAAACCTTTGGGAAAAGAGGCTTCAGAAAGTAGAAACCTCAAAATAAGTTCTAAAGTAGAACTTGATGAAGGGGAGAGCAAACTGGGGAGGTGGCTGAAATGGCAGCAGTTTCATATTCTTTCATGCCTCCTAAGCCTCTGAATGTGCTCTGTAATTTGTAGTGCTAATAAATGTGATGACTTCACATGTAAAAGCAAAATACATAGGACAGCCACCCTGTGTTAAATGTTGCTTTTCTGAGACTTGGAGATAAAGGTTACTTGCAATTTATGTTTCCTTCAGAGAGACATTTTAAAAGTTTTGGTCTCATGGCAGAAATGATAGGTAGAGAGTTTGCCTTTGGGGTTCTATTTCTTAAGTCTGTCTGATTCGATGCATATTGTAATTTGTGTAATTAGAGAATGTCTGGTTTGCATTAGGAGAGTGAAGTTTACTCAAAAAATCCAGTCATTAGCAAATTTGTTTCCAGTCAAAGGAAACTGTGTCACACACATGATGAGGCCCTATTAGGACAATGGTGACAATCATTCATTTAATAAACAGGCAGTCATTGATCACCTTGGAGGAGGAAATGGCAACCCACTCCAGTATTCTTGCTTGCAGAATCCCATGGACTGAGAAGCCTGGTGGGCTACAGTCCATGGGGTTGCAGAGAGTTGGACATGACTTGAGTGTCTATCACTTCACTTCACTGATCACCTGCTTTGTGTCCACCAGCCGTCTAGACTGGTTAGTACAAGGTAGATAAGATTTAGGTTTTTGAGTATGGTTACAGAAAGACCACAGTGTGTGCTGAGAAACTGGACTTAGTCCAGAGAGGCTGGGAGGATGACCAGAATGGAAACTAGAAAAGTAGAAAGACAGCTGGGTGTGACTGCAAGTTGTTCTCCTGTACTGCACTGAGGGGTTTGCGCTTGATGAGTTACAGTCAGGTGGAAAGCAGGAAATGACCTAGTCATGTCTGTTGCATTGAACCGGTGTTAGAGCATGCTGTGCCACTGGTTACTTCAAGTTAATATAGGGTTCTGTTTCAAGGGGAAATTATGTTGCATTTGAACTGATGAGCTAATATTTTGATTTGGGCCATTCTTGCACGTGTATTTCAGTCCTAACTCAATGTCGTAGTGGTATTTCATACTTTTAGGAAGTTATTTAATAAATGCTTAAGAAACAACCAACTACCTTTCTGAACATAGAGAAAAAAATGCTTCAGTGGTTCTTGTAAAATCTAATGAGAAATACAGAGCAGAGGACAGATTTGTGAAGGATGTAGATGATCAGAAGACAAGAGTGGCAGATGGCAGTAGAGGTATCATCACTTGGGGACCTCTGTCACTTGGTAGTAGAGGTGGTGATGACATCATATCGTTAGTTTTGTCAGCTTAAAAAATACAAAAGTCCTTAGCGAGGGTTGATGGTCAACTAATACATGAAATAGGACATGAGATACTAGTAGTATGGGAGAGAAGAGGCCGCTAACAAAGATAACTTAGACCAATTCACCTAGGTGTGCTGTTGAAATCTGTCCTTCTATCTCAGCATATGACTTCTATTTTATAGAAAAAATAGTGCCATCAGATGGGAACTTCTTCATCTTGACTGATGACAGCTCCATTCTTGTATATGTACCCATCCCCTTTCTCCACCTCGCCTGCTTGGAAAAGGGGTTTTCCTTCCTGAGGTTGGTCCTTCCTACCCCACTCCTCCCTGTGCTTGGAGCCCAGACCCCCTGGTACTCTTCCCACCCTCTGATTCCTCTCTCCTCTGACCTCATCCCCAGTGGCTTTCAAACACGCTCCTGCTTTGGTCTCTTCCTCTTGACCCTCCTGCCTGTAGTCATTTTCATATCATTCTCTTCCACATTCTAGCCAAGCTCTTGAGTTGTTTTTACTTTCTTATATGCTGATTGGCTATTTGTATATCTTCTTTGGAGAAATGTCTATTCAGATCCTTTGCTAATTTTTTACTTGGTTTATTTGTCTTTTAACTGTTGAGTTGTGAGAGTTTTTATACTCTGGATGTTAGACCCTTGTCAGATACATGATTTGCAAATATTTTCTCCCATTCACTGGGTTGTCTTCTCACTTTGTAAATAATGTGTTTTAACACACAAGTTTTAATTTTGATTGAGTTCAGTCTATCTGTTATCTTGATGCTTTTTGTGTCAATGACTGCTAATTCAAAGGCACACAGATTTTCACCTGTTTTCTTCTTAGAGTTTGATTGTTTTAGATCTTCTATTTGTCTTTTAATCTATCTTGAGTTAAATTTCTGTGTATAGTGTGAGGTTGGTATCTAAATTCATTCTCTTCCATGTGGATATTTTCTAGATAATAATATCAATTGCTGGATGTTTAGTAAATCTACAGTGTAAAGTGAAACCCTCTGGGAAGTGAAATGTGGCAGTTATTACATCCCACTGTGAGTCTGAAGTCGTTTGCTGTCAGAGCAAAAGCTCTGATATTCACAGGTGTTCTCAGTCATCTTCTCTTGTGTGGGGCAACATTTGTTTATCCAAGAGCAAATATATAAATGGCAAACTGAGCACTAATATTGCCTAATAGCATTTGTTAGAGCTCAAGTTGTATGATTTAGAATGCCATCATGAAGTTCAGCTCTGAACTTCATCCACTTGAAGTTCATACTTTCAAAGTAACCAGCCGAGTGCTCTGCATAGAGTCGTAGGGCTGGTCAGTACCAAGGCCAAGATGTCAGGCTGAGTCCTGCCCCCACATTCTTTCTGTGATTGTTGTGTAACTGTGAGTCTAAGGTGTTATCTTAGGTAGTCTCAAGAAGTAAAATAAACATGGTTTTTCACTAGGTGGCTGTGAAATTATAGTTGGGTAAGAAATCTCTTATCTGACAGTATTATAGCAAGTGTTTGGATGATTAATTAAGAAAGTCAGTTTTTATAATACTCTTATGGAATGGTGCATGTTGTCCTTAACATATGTGTACATTTGTTCTACATTGATGTGGCTTGAAACTCTTTTCTCTGAAAATCTGTCTGTGAATTCGATTTTGTTGTTGTTGTTGTACTTTAAGTTGAATGAGAACCCCAAGGCATTTGCAGAGAATCTGGTATAGAATCCTTCAAGATTTGTATGATCCTCCTTCCCACAGCACTACCTGGTTCATGGTCATCTCATACATTTAATATAATTCAGCAAAATCTGTCTTATCGGTTTCTCAGTATCAGGTCTTTGCAAAGCATCTGCCTTAGTTTTCATGAAAAGAGTTATCACTGTGTACTTATATTTTGTTGGTTTATACAATGTTTAATAAAATTATGTAATTTTGGTGGCAAGTATAAGTGGCCTTAACAAGTTTGGGAATCATTGTACCTGATGCTTGATAACTAAATAGCTCAGTTAGTGCTGAAGTCATAAGTAGACAGTAATTTGCTATCTGTATGCCTGTGTGCCTACCAGGGGCATCAGAATGTTATAAAGGGAAACAGGGCATAATGATTCTGTGAACAATGCTTGGAAGTTGGTTTTGAAAGATTTTGAACGTCTATTCAGTTGAATACTCAACATCCATATAAAATGTCAATACCAATTAATATGTATTATGAAAACACATTGAAGCTATATGTAAAAGGAGGAAAAGAGCTTAGAAAAGGTTTATTAAGATTTTGTGTATGTGTATGTGTTTGTGCATGTGTGTGTGAACATAGAAAAAGGTCAAGGGTTTCATTCAAGGAGGATCCTACAACACTTAGCTCCTCCCATGGACACATGAAATCAGTAGCTACTCATGGAATAGTTTCCTCCTCTGAGCAACTCCTGCACATCTGGCCAACAACCCACATCAAGGTGGATAGGAGAGGCTGAGACATGGTCTCACCATCCAGCCCACTCCCAGCATGGTGACCCACAATTGGAAGGAAGCTACCATCCCCAGCTGCTCCCTGAGAAGTGAAGGGTCTGAACCCTAAACTTGACACCCCTCCTTTAAAGACTTGCACCTGGGAGATGAGCCCCCCAAACATCTACCTTTGAAAGTCAGTGGAATTGGCATCTGCAAGACCCACCAGGCTCATGATGTGAGAAACAGCTTTTGAAGGGCAGCATGAACTTGGTCACCCTCCTGGGGCCTGGCACAGGGACAGTGGCTGAAAAGGGCCCAGACTTTCTGTGAAAGAGGATTGTTTATCTTAAAGCATCAGCCTGAGGGGCCAGCCTCTCATTTAACACTCTCTGGGGGCTTGGAGGCTGGCAGGAGCCGTCTTTGCCCTCTCTGCCTCATTCCAGCTGGACAATATCTCCTAGAAAGGAACTTGGGTACTTGTCATGTGCCCCAATGTTTGCAGTTGCTGCCCAGAGACAACTCTAGGTCACTTGGCTTTGGTGGCCAGTGAGGCTTACACCTGTAGGTCCCCAGTGTTCACTGCAGTATTATTTGCAATAGTCAAGACATGGAAGCAGGCTTAGTATCCATTGATAGATGAATAGATAAAGAAACCATGATATACACATACCACACACAGAGAGAAGAATATTATTCATCCATGAAAAGGAACTAAATCTGAACTCCCCTGCTGGTACTGAAAAGAAAAAGTTAAAATTTGACATAACCTCCTGCCCGTTCTGCCTGTGTAACTCAGCTTGCTCCTTGCAAAGTCTGGATCAGGTAGGTCACATAGTCTCAGAAAGTGGGGATTTAAGAAATGAGGAACTGGAGCTTATCTCACCACCCTTGTCCTGCTCTTTGCAATTCCCCAGCCCCTATAAACTTGCTTAATCATGCTTTCCATATAAAGGTCAGGCATTCCCCTCCCCATCTTGACTGCTGTTCCCGTGCACACGGAACTGCTTCGTTTAAACCAGCCTATTAGCAGCTAGTGTTGCCCACCCTAGTCTGTCTGTGAAAACTCTGTAACCCCTCTGTTTGGGGCTCAGAGCTTAGAGTGTTAACTGCTCTGGGCCTGCTGGCGTAGTAAACGTGAGTTCTCCAACTCTCCGAGTGTGGTGCTTGGTTTCTCGAGTACTGGTTTCTACAACAGTACAGTGGCTAAGAATCTGCTTGCCAACTCAGGGGACACAGATTTGATCCCTGGTCCTGGCAGATTCAACATGCCACAGACAAGCTAAACCTCTGAGCCACAGCTACTCTGCCTGTGCTCTAGATTCCATAGCCCACAACAAGAGAAACCAGCACAATGAGAAGTCTGAAAACTGCAACACAGAGTAGCCCCTGCTTGCCACAACTAGAGAAAGCCCGCATTCAGCAATGAAGATGCAGCACAACCAAAAATAATAAATCAAAATTTTTTTAAAAAGAAATCTCGCCATTTGTGGCAACGTGGATGGACCTTGAGGGCATTAATGCACATGACATAAGTTAGAGAAAGATGCTCATGATCTCATTTTTATGTGAAATCTAAAAACCAAACAAAAATTAATTCAAAGGTACTGAGAACAGTTTGGTGGTTGCCAGAGCAGGGGGTGGGGAATGGATGAAATGAGTGAAGGGATCAAATGGTACAGACTTATAGTTAATCAGTTAAATAAGTCATTGGGATGTGATGTATAGCATGGTGACTATAGTTAATAATACTGTACTGTATATTTGAAAGTTTAAGAGAGTAAATCTTAAAATTTGCCATAGCAAGAAAAGGAAATTTGTAACTGTGTGATGGATGTTACCTCATCCATCCTCACAGTGAAAATATTTGGGAACAAATTCCAGAAAGTTTCAAAACACAAAATTTGAATTTGCTGCGATAAATAGTTGGCAACTCTTTACATAGTATTTCCAATGATCTATGTAACATTTACATTTTATTAGGTGTTATGTAATCTAGAGATGACTTAAAGTGTATGTAAGTACTGTGCCATTTTATTTTACAGACTAGGACATACCTAGATTTTGGTGTCCTTGGGGGTCCTGAAAACAGGCCCCTATGGATGCTGAGGGATGGCTTTATTTATAGATTGAATTTGTCACAGTGAATATTTGTTACTTTTAAAACTTAAGGGAAAAGGAACTACTTCTGTTCTAAGAAGAGCGTATTGAATGTGTGTAGTGTGTAACTCTATGGCTGATTCATATCAATGTATGACAAAACCCACTGAAAAAAAAATAACTAAATAAAAAAAAAAAAAAAAAAAAAAACAAAAAACAAGTGAAATCCCTTTTGGGACTTAGGCAGCGGGAGAAAATGCTCTTGGTCAGGGGCCTCCCTCTTGGCACCTTGATAGTGTGCAAGCACCTTTCTGTCCTGTGTGTTTTAAAGTGCTTTATCCTGACAGCAGTTAACCTTTCAAATGAATAGAATGGCATTTCTCTGTGGTTCTCTCTCCTTTTATTTGTATATGTAAAATGTTATATTGTTGCAATAATTCTTTTTTTCTGGTTTTATTTTCAGGAAGACTTTGATGTCGATCACTTTGTATCTGACTGTTGGAAGCGAGTCCAGCTGGAAGCACTTAGAGATGACCTGGAGCTCTACTATAAGCTGCTTAAAACAGCCATGGTTGAGCTCATCAACAAGGACTACGCAGACTTTGTCAACCTGTCAACAAACCTGGTAAACTTGAAATCCACAGTTCCTACCTGTCAGTGTATTTACACATGTACTGCACACTTTTTTTTCTCACTCATGTTTATTCTTAATAGCTCTGAGTCTTTTTAGAAACCTTTTAGTTATTTTTTCCCCAGAAACTTGAAAGGATTGCTAATCTTGATTAATAAAGGAACTAAACTTTCTTGATACACATGTTTTGTGTTTAGTTTGATTATTTTTTGAATGACTTATTAAGAAGTGGTGATAAGTAAGGGTAGCAATACCAAGAGTGTTTTTGTTAGTTGCTAATTGATTCCCATGAAATCTCACCAGCTTAGACTAATTTCCAAGAGCAGATATCAACTCTTCCTAAGGAAATGTTTCATTTACTTTCAGGTACATGTGCTAGCCAGAGATAGATTGAGAAAACATTGGCCAATATTGATCATTAAGAAGTCTATTTTTATACATTTTTATAAAAATGTAGGAATTGTTTATAAGAAGCATATCAATTACCTGGAAAAGTTGTTTAGAAATACTTGAGTTTTCATACTTGCAAAAGTCTTGTTCATATTTTGTTTTTAAGTCTGTTTGTCAAAAGAGGTATGGAAAATAGACATCTCTTTGGGAATTTCAAGAAGCATTGAGAATAATGAGCCATATTTGCTTTTGGGAAATACACCACTAAGATACATGTTCCAGTAGGATTAGAGACCCTGAAAATTTTATTTCCATCCTATTTAATTTGGATTTTTCTGAAGGGTTGTAATAATGCTTAGGAGAGATGTAGTCCATCAGACCTTCATATCAGCTGGTTGAATATCATAAACAATAGAGATAGCTATTTTTCCTGTTAGTTTTTTAAGTCATTTAAAATTTTACCCAAAGGCAAATTGTGCATAGGAATTTTTCATTTATTATGACTTTCCTTACTTTTATAGTTCTTGTATATCAACAGGTTTTTCACATTGAGTGAGCAGTATTTATGGCCAAATAACATTTTTGATACATAGTTACTAGCAGCATATAATTGTACAGAAAGAATAACCTAAGTCTAATACTGCTTTGATCATTAAGCATAGGCTTCACTGTTAATCCTGGCTCTGATGTGTCTGTGCCAACATGATTTTGCCTTTAGGTTGGTATGGACAAGGCCCTCAATCAGCTTTCCATGCCTTTGAGACAGCTACGAGAAGAGGTTCTGGTACGTCCCCAAATAACAGCCAGCAATCTACAATAAAGCATATTACACTTGTTTGCCTTCTCCAAGAATTCTTTTATTAATCTGTTAGATTGTTGTGATTGTTGTGGTTGGTGTTTTTCAATGTTCCATGATTATAGTATAATACTTTCAAAATGTAAATGATTTTCATGTGGTATTACAACCTAAGAAACATGCTTGGTTTGAAGATGGCAAATTCTCAAAAGTAGACACTTTTAAATGTTGGGGAGGAGGAGAAGGGTATTTCAAAATTTAAATTTGTTAATACCACCTCACCCATGTATAAATGGTCTCCAGCTTAGAACTGGCTTACTTATATTTTAAAATTTGTCATTTTACACATATTTTCCCAGACAGTATTTTATATGTAGTTAGATTCGTGGACCAGTTTATACCAGCTATTTAACCTCTGATGTAACTGAAGGGTTATATAAATGTCATGTAATACCTAGTTTCTCTGAGAAAATCTCTCCCTTGGGAATGGAACTGTCTGCCCCTAAGCTATGAGAACAGGGACTTCATCCGGGTGAACAGTGGAGAGGGAGTTTTGGTATCACCTCCAACGGAAAACTGCCGCCCTTTCCTCCCCTCACCCTCTAGGTTGTGCTAGGCACCTTGACCTCCATCCTCCCTTCATTGTGAAGCACCGCACTGTCACTTCCTGTGTGTGTCAGCACTGGACCACGCCAGACCACGTGGCCTTATGCTCCTTGCCTCGAGACAGTACCTGGAACATGCAGGGTTCTCAGTAGATAATGTAGTAAAGAGGTTCTGCTTGGATAAAGCTGTAGGAAATGCAGGACAATGGGAACGTCAGGGCTGAGAAGTCCCGAGGACGGTAGGCAAGAAAAAATTCGTAAAAAAGTTAAGTTGTGGGGGAGGAGCCAAGATGGCGGAGGAATAGCACGGGGAGACCACTTTCTCCCCTACAAATTCTTTGAAAGAACATTAGAACGCTGAGCAGACTTCACAAAACAACATCTGACCGCTAGCAGAAGACATCAGGTACCCAGAAAAGCAGCCCATCATCTTCGAAAGGAGGTAGGACAAAATATACAAGATAAAAAGAGAGACAAAAGAGCTAGGGACGGAGACCTGTCCCAGAAAGGGAGTCATAATTGAGGAAGTTTCCAAACACCAGGAAACCCTCCCACGGGCAGGTCTGGGGGAAGTTTTTGAATCTCGGAGGGCAACCTGTTGGGAGGAAAGATAAATAAAACCCACAGATTACATGCCTAAAAGCAACTCCCAGCAGAGAAGTACCCCAGACGCCCGCATCAACCACCAGCAAGTGGGGGCGTAATAGAGAGGAACAGGCAGCATTGCTTAGGGTAAGGACCGGGCCCGAATGCCCTGACGGCAATTGGAGGGAGCTAACATGAGATAGCAACTTAAACTATGGGATAGCAAGAGAGAGAGAGAAAATTAACCAGCCTGAACACACTGCCGGCCATTCCCAGAACAAAGGGACTGAGCACTTCCAGAGAAGAGCTAGCTGGCTGCGGACTGGCCCATCCCTGCCAGAGGCAGGAGGCAGTGTGGAGGGGAAAGGGGCAAACTCGGCCCCAGAGATGGCACCCCTTACCAAACTGCAAACAGGCCTCCAGTTTCTAACCAAAGACTTCCTGAGATTCTGTATGGTCGACATCCGCCAGGAGGGTCGCAGCTAGAGGCCAGCTCCCAAGAATAGACACAAGGCACATGCACCTGACTGGCACGTGGAAACTGAGGCTGGGACCGTGGAGGGGAGAAGGCGCACCACACCCAGGGAGAGTGCGCCCGTCAAGCTCCTGCCTGCCTGAGCTGCTCGGGCGGAGAAGGCACAAAACCCAGGCCCAACCAAGTCCACGCTTTTGTGGAATACCCGAAAACTGGAACCGCACTAAACGCAGGGCCCACTCCATATAGAGCAGCCGGGAGCCTGAGAAGTGTAGACAGGGAGAGCACACACCCGTGAGCGGGGCAAACCCAGTGTGGCGGGAACACTGCGAGTGCTCCCCACACACAACTCCCCACACACAGCGCTGCCTACAGCGCCCCACCCTCCCCGCAGCAGGACTGAACCAGCGAACCTAAACAGGAGACCACCTCTGCCTGCCTGTGTCAGTGAGGAAATTAGACACTGAAGAGACTGGCAAGCAGAACCCAAATAAAGGGAACCGCTTCAGAAGGGACCAGTGCAACAGATTAAAATCCATGTAAATAACACCGGAAGGTGCTTATAGATATCGAGAAGTGTAAGCTGGAACGAGCTATCTGAAACTGAATCGAACCCACACTGACAGCAACAGCTCCAGAGAAATTCCTAGATGTATTTTCACTTCTTTTTTTAATTAAATTTTTTTTTCCTTTCTTTCTTATTTTCTTTTTTCTCTTTTGTTTTCTATTAAAATTCCCATTACTCCCCCATTACTCCTTAACTTTCATTTTCTTATACTTTTACTATTTTTTTTAATTAGAAAAAAAAATTTTTTTTCTGTTTTATTTTTTCTCTTATTTTCTTTTAAAGTCCTCTATTACTCCTTAATTTTCATTTTCATTTCACTATAACCTTGCAAAAAAAAAGAGAAGCCATATTTTAAACCAAACTTCATATATATTTCTAAAATTGTGTGTGTTTTTGTTTTTCATATTGTATTTTTAAGAGTCTAACCTCTTCTCTAGATTTTTAATCTTTGTTTTTCAGTATTTGATATCAATTTTGGACATTTAAGAATCCAATATTCAGTACCCATTATTACTCAGGAGTGTGCTGATTACTGTCTCCCACTTTTGACTCTCTGTTTTCTGCCTCAGAACACCTCTATTTCCTCCCTTCCCCTTCTCTTCCCAATCCAATTCTGTGAATCTTTGTGGGTATCTGGGCTACGGAGAACACTGGGAACAGATAACTGCATAGATCTGTCTCTTGCCTCTTGAGTGCCCCTTTTTCTCCTCCTGCTCATCTCTATCTCCCTCCTCCCTCTCCTCTTCTTCATGTAACTCTGTGAACCTTTCTGGGTGTCCCTCATGGTGGAGAATCTTTTCACCATTAACCTAGAAGTTTTATTATCAGTGCTGTTTAGTTGGAGAAGTCTTGAGACTACTGGAAGAATAAAACTGAAATCCAGAGGCAGGAGACTTAAGCCCAAAACCTGAGAACACCAGAAAACTCCTGACTACATGGAACATTAAGTAATAAGAGACCATCCAAAAGCCTCCATACCTACACTGAAACCAACCACCACCCAAGAACCAATAAGTTCCAGAGCAAGACATACCATGCAAATTCTCCAGCAATGCAGGAACATAGCCCTGAGTGTCAACTTACAGGCTTCCCAAAGTCACACATAACACATAGACCCATCTCAAAACTCATTACTGGACACTCCATTGCACTCCAGAGAGAAGAAATCCAATTCCACGCACCAGAACACTGACGCAAGCTTCCCTAACCAGGAGACCTTGACAAGCCTATCATCCAACCCCACCCACTGGGTGAAACCTCCACATTAAAAAGGAACCACAGACCACCAGAATACAGAAAGGCCACTCCAGACACAGCAATCTAAACAAGATGAAGAGGCAGAGAAATACCCAACAGGTAAAGGAACATGAAAAAATGCCCACCGAGTCAAACAAAAGAGGAGGAGATAGGGAATGTACCTGAAAAAGAATTTAGAATAATGATAGTAAAAATGATCCAAAATCTTGAAAGCAGAATGGAGTTACAGATAAATAGCCTGGGGGCAAAGATTGAGAAGATGCAAGAAATGTTTAATAAGGACCTAGAAGAAATAAAAATGTCAATTAAAAATGAATAATGCAATAAATGAGATCAAAAACACTCTGGAGGGAACCAACAGTAGAATAATGGAGACGGAAGATAGGATAAGTGAGGTAGAAGATAAAATGGTGGAAATAAATGAAGAAGAGAGGAAAAAAGAAAAAAGAATCAAAAGAAATGAGGACAACCTCAGGGACCTCTGGGACAATGTGAAACGCCCCAACATTCGAATCATAGGAGTCCCAGCAGAAGAAGACAAAAAGAAAGGCCATGAGAAAATACTCGAGGAGATAATAGCTGAAAACTTCCCTAAAATGGGGAAGGAAATAGCCACCCAAGTCCAAGAAACCCAGAGAGTCCCAAACAGGATAAACCCAAGGCAAAACACCCCAAGACACATATTAATCAAATTAACAAAGATCAAACATGAAGAACACATATTAAAAGCAACAAGGGAGAAACAACAAATAACACACAAGGGGATAGCCATAAGGATAACAGCTGATCTATCAATAGAAACCCTTCAGGCCAGAAGGGAATGGCAGGACATACTTCAAGTAATGAAAGAGAATAACCTACAACCTAGATTACTGTACCCAGCAAGAATCTCATTCAGATATGAAGGAGAATTGAAAAGCTTTACAGACAAGCAAAAGCTGAGAGAATTCAGCACCACCAAACCAGCTCTTTAACAAATGCTAAAGGATCTTCTCTAGACAGGAAACACAGAAAGGTTGTATAAACGCAAATCCAGAACAACAAAACAAATGGCAACGGGACCATACCCATCAGTAATTACCTTAAATGTAAGTGGGTTTAATGCCTGAACCAAAAGACAAAGACTGGCTGAATGGATACAAAAACAAGACCCCTATATATGCTGTCTACAAGAGACCCACCTCAAAACAGGGGAGACATACAGACTAAAAGTGAAGGGATTGAAAATAATATTTCACGCAAACGGAGACTAAAACAAAGCAGGAGTCGCAATAATCATATCAGATAAAATAGACTTTAAAATAAAGGCTGTGAAAAGAGACAAAGAAGGACACTACATAATGATCAAAGGATCAATCCAAGAAGAAGATATAACAATTATATATGCACCCAACATAGGAGCACCACAATATGTAAGGCAAATGCTAACGAGTATGAAAGAGGAAATTAGTAGTAACACAATAATAGTGGGAGACTTTAATACCCCACTCACAACTTTGGATAGATCAACTAAACAGGAAATTAACAAAAACACAAACTTTAAATGACACAATGGAACAGCTAGACCTAATTGATATCTATAGGACATTTCACCCCAAAACAATCAACTTCACCTTTTTCTCAAGTGCACACGGAACCTTCTCCAGAATAGATCACATCTTTGGCCATAAATCTAGCCTTAGTAAATTCAAAAAAATTGAAATCATTCCAGTCATCTTTTCTGACCACAGTACAGTCAGATTAGATCTCAATTACAGGAAAAAAAAGTTTTAAAAATTCCAACATATGGAGGCTAAAGAACACGCTTCTGAATAACCAACAAATCATAAAAGAAATCAAAAAAGAAATCAAAATATGCATAGAAACGAATGAAATTCAAAGCACAACAACCCAAAACCTATGGGACACTGTAAAAGCAGTGCTCAGGGGAAGGTTCATAGCATTACAGGCTTACCTCAAGAAACAAGTCAAATAACCTAATTCTACACCTAAAGCAACTAGAGAAGGGAGAAATGAAGAACCCCAGGGTTAGTAGAAGGAAAGAAATCCTAAAAATTAGTGCAGAAATAAATGCAAAAGAAACTAAAGAGACCATCGCACAAATAAACAAAGCTAAAAGCTGGTTTTTTGAAAAAATAAACAAAATTGACAAACCGTTAGCAAGACTCATCAAGAAACAAAGGGAGAAGAACCAAATTAACAAAACTAGAATTGAAAATGGAGAGATCACAACAGACAACACTGAAATGCCAAGGATCATAAGAGACTACTACCAGCAGCTCTATGCCAATAAAATGCACAACTTGGATGAAATGGACAAATTCTTAGAAAAGTATAACTTTCCAAAACTGAACCAGGAAGAAATAGAAGATCTTAACAGAACCATCACAAGCAAGGAAATCGAAACTGTAATCAAAAATCTTCCAGCAAACAAAAGCTCAGGACCAGATGGCTTCTCAGCTGAATTCTACCAAAAATTTAGAGAAGAGCTAACACCTCTCTTACTCAAACTCTTCCAGAAAATTGCAGAAGGTAAAGTTCCAAACTCATTCTATGAGGCCACCATCACCCTAGTTCCAAAACCAGACAAAGATGCCACAAAAAAAAGAAAACTACATGCCAATATCACTGATGAACATAGATGCAAAAATCCTTAACAAAATTCTAGCAAACAGAACCCAACAACATATTTAAAAAATTGTACATCTTGACCAAGCGGGCTTTATCCCAGGAATGCACGGATTCTTTAATATCCACAAATCAATCAGTGTAATACACCACATTAACAAATTGAAAGATAAAAATTATATGATTATCTCAATAGATGCAGAGAAACCTTTAACAAAATTCAACATCAATTTATAATTAAAACTCTCCAGAAAGCAGGACTAGAAAGAACATACCTCAACATAATAAAAGCTATATATGACAAACCCACAGCAAGCATCACCCTCAATGGTGAAAAATTGAAAGCATTTCCCCTGAAATCAGGAACAAGACAAGGGTGACCACTCTCACCACTACTATTCAACATAGTTTTGGAAGTTTTGGCCACATCAATCAGAGCAGAAAAAGAAGTTAAAGGAATCCAGATAGGAAAAGAAGAAGTGAAACTCTCGCTGTTTGAAGATGACATGATCCTCTATATAGAAAACGCTAAAAACTCTACCAGAAAATTACTAGAGCTAATCAATGAATATAGTAAAGTTTCAGGATGTAAAATTAACACACAGAAATCCCTTGCATTCCTATATACTAACAATGAGAAAACCGAAAGAGAAATTAAGGAAACAATACCATTCACCATTGAAACAAAAAGAATAAAATACTTAGGAGTATATCTACCTAAAGAAACAAAAGACCTATACATAGAAAACTATAAAACACTGATGAAAGAAATCAAAGAGGACACAAACAGATGGAGAAATATACCGTGTTCATGGATTGGAAGAATCAATATTGTCAAAATGGCTATACTACCCAAAGCAATCTATACATTCAATGCAATCCCTATCAAGCTACCAACGGTATTTTTCACAGATCTAGAACAAATAATTTCACAATTTGTATGGATATGGAAATGCAAAAAAACCTCGAAAAACCAAAGTAATCTTGAGAAAGAAGAATGGAACTGCAGGAATCAACTTGCCTGACTTCAGACTCTACTACAAAGCCACAGTCATCAAGAGAGTATGGTACTGGCACAAAGACAGAAATATAGATCAATGGAACAGAATAGAAAGCCCAGAGATAAATCCACGAACCTATGGACACCTTATCTTCGACAAAGGAGGCAAAATATACAATATCTTCTCTTTAACAAGTGGTGCTGGGAAAACTGGTCAACCACTTGTAAAAGAATGAAACTAGAACACTTTCTAACACCATACACAAAAATAAATTCAAAATGGATTAAAGATCTAAATGAAAGACCAGAAACTATAAAACTCCTAGAGGAGAACATAGGCAAAACACTCTCCGACATAAATCACAGCAGGATCCTCCATAACCCACCTCCCAGAATATTGGAAATAAAAGCAAAAATAAACAAATGGGACCTAATGAAACTTAAAAGCTTTTGCACAACAAAGGAAACTATAAGCAAGGTGAAAAGACAGCCCTCAGATTGGGAGAAATTAATAGCCAAGGAAGCAACAGACAAAGGATTAATCTCAAAAATATACAAGCAACTCCTGCAACTCAGTTCCAGAAAAATAAATGACCCAATCAAAAAATGGGCCAAAGAACTAAGCAGACATTTCTACAAAGAAGACATGCAGATGGCTAACAAACACATGAAAAGATGCTCAACATCACTCATTATCAGAGAAATGCAAATCAAAACCACAATGAGATACCATTACACGCCAGTCAGGATGGCTGCTATCCAAAAGTCTACAAGCAATAAATGCTGGAGAGGGTGTGGAGAAAAGGGAACCTTCTTACACTGTTGGTGGGAATGCAAACTAGTACAGCCACTATGGAAAACAGTGTGGAGATTTCTTAAAAAACTGGAAATAGAATTGCCATATGACCCAGCAATCCCACTCCTGGGCATACACACCCAGGAAACCGGATCTGAAAGAGACACGTGCACCCCAATGATCATGGCAGCACTATTTATAATAGTCAAGACATGGAAGCAACCTAGATGCCCATCAGCAGACGAATGGATAAGGAAGCTGTGGTACATATACACCATGGAATATTACTCAGTTGTTAAAAAGAATTCATTTGAATCAGTTCTAATGAGATGGATGAAACTGGAGCCCATTATACAGAGTGAAGTAAGCCAGAAAGCTAAAGACCAATACAGTATACTCATGCATATATATGGAATTTAGAAAGATGGTAACAATAACCCTATATGCAAAACAGAAAAAAAGACACAGATGTACAGAACAGACTTTTGGACTCTGTGGGAGAAGGTGAGGGTGGGATATTTTGAGAGAACAGCATGGAAACATGTGTATTATCTAGGGAGAAACAGATCACTAGCCCAGGCTGGATACATGAGACAAGTGCTCGGGCCTGGTGCACCGGGAAGACCCAGAGGAATTGGTTGGAGAGGAAGGTGGGAGGGGGGATCGGGATGGGGAATACATGTAAATCCATGCCTGATTCATGTCAATGTATGACAAAAATCACTACAATATTGTAAAGTAATTAGCCTCCAACTAATAAAAATAAATGAGAAAAAAATATAAAATAAACAAACAAAAAAGTTAAGTTGGGAGCTGTGCCTTGAACTAGTAGATTGTTTGAAAATTTGTGTCTTGTTTGAATTTTACAAAGCTTATTAAAGTGCCTTTTTTTGAAATGGAAGAGAAAGAAGGTTTTGGTCTGCTGCTGGATTCCACACCAGCCTCTGTGTGGCCTTCCTGCCTCTTTTTCAGGACTCCTCTTCCTTCTCCCAACCTGTAGCCATGACATTTCCCGAACCCTATCCTTTGTTAACCTTCCACTCCTCTCTGAACTCTCTCCACTCTGCTCACCTGTGCTTGAACTTCCTCGACTGCCCTCATGCCTTCAGGCTCTTGTCCTACACTGCCAGCTGCCAGTACCACCTACTGTCCCTTACTCTGCAGCTGTCTTTATCACCACCCTTCTCCTCATCAACCAAGACCTCACCTGCCTTTTTAATCTCAACTCAAGAAACTTCTCTGAGATTCTAAGATCATGGAGGGATAAGACTGTTTCTATCTAATCCATCATTGTATCCTCATTGGCTGACTGTTAGTAGACATTTCATGTTTATTGAATGAATGAATTCACTTTTCTATAAAATTTTTGTGATTTGTCTAGTGGTGGTGCTTTAGTCGCTAAGTCGTGTCTGACTCTTGTGGCCCCATGGCCTGTAGCCTGCCAGGCTCCTCCATCCATGGAATTCTCCAGTCAAGAGTACTGGAGTGGGTTGCAATGTCTAGTTTATTCTAATCGTTTATTTTACCTTTGTTTTGGCCTGATTCTTCATATTTTGTTTAACTTATTAGCTTCTGGACATGTTTCTCCACCTATGACCTGCCTTTTCCTGGCCATTCTTTTCCTTACTCCTTGATTCATAGTATCCTTAGAACAAAATGGCATCATGAAGTATCAGTGCTTAAGGATTGTTTAGTTCCTGATAGAATCTAGTCTAAAATTCTCCTAAGTCTCCTCCACCCCCCGTTTATTTCTACTTCTCTCCAAAATGAAGGCTGCCGTGCACCCGGGTGCACCCTGCAACCCTGAGTGCGCCTTGTCAGTTGTACCTTTCCACCCTCTGTCTTCCAGTGACTGCTCTCCTCCACCGTTGGCCTCCACAGGCTCTCCAAGTCAGACTCGAGTTCCATCCCCTGCGCCAGATTTTCCTAGTGTTTGATTCAGATGGTTCTTTCTGTACTCTGACCACGTATGACGGTGATTGTATATGTATTGGGTTGGCCAGCAAGTTCCACTGGTTTTTAAGTAAAAATAAGAAATACAGTTTTCATTTTCACAAAGAACTTTATTGAACAGTGTATTCACAGTTTTGATCCAGTACCTTCTGCTATTTCAGGCAGCTTCATAATTCCATCTTCCCATAACTTTTTATATTTTTGAGCAAAGAACTGTTGCAGGTGTCTTTTATGGTCTTCCAGGAAATTGAAATTTTTCCATTAAGAGAATTTTGTAAAGACCAAAATAAGTGAAAATCTGAAGGTGCAACATCTGGTGTCTCTGGTGGGTGAATCAGAACTTCCCAGCCAAATTGTAACAGTTTTTGCCTGGTCATCAAAGAAGCGTGGTCTTCAGTTATCCTGATGCAAGATTATGCGTTTTCTCTTGACTAATTCCAGATGCTTTTCGTCTAGTGCTGCCTTCAGTTTGTCTAATTGGGAGCAAGTACTTGTTAGAATTAGTCATTTGGTTTCCCAGAAAGAGCTTATTATAGAGAATCACCTTCCAATCGCACCGTATACATAGCATCACTTGTGGATGAATAGCAGCCTTATGTATTATTGTGGTACTTGCCCCACGAGCTCTTCCATTGCACATAATTGCACAGTACCCACAGAGGATGAGATGGTTGGATGGCATCATCAACTCAATGGACATGAGTTTGAGCAAACTCTGGGAGATAGTGAAGGACAGGGAAGCCTGGTGTGCTGCAGTCCACAGGGACAACTGAGCAACTGAACAACAACAGCATTCCACTTTTCTCTCTCCTGTCACAATTTGCTTTAAAAATTAAACATTTTTGTTACGTTTCAGTAGAAAATTACCTGTGGAAATATGGTCAAGAAGGTTCTTTTTTCGCTTCACTTATGTGGAACCCAAACATCAAAACGATTCACATAACCAGGCTGGTGCAAATGGTGTTCAACAGTCGATTTGGATATTTTGAGTATGTTGGGCATGTCCTGCATGGTATAACATTGGAAGGGATTGTTCTCAGTTAAGGTCTCAGTTTAATTGCTATCAATTTCAACTGCTCTTTTCAACCGTGACAAAATCTATCCAGTGAGAAGTCTCCAGCACAGAACTTTACAAGCCATTTTGACACTTCAGTCAGTCACAGCACCTTCTCCATACACTGCACAAATCTTACTTTACATTTCAGTTGTATTTTTACCTTTCTTGAAATAATAAAGCATAATACACAGAAAATGTTGCTTTTTTTCTTTTTTTTCTCCTTTAATATTAAAATGACTACACAAAAATTCAATAGTCTTGATTTTTTTTAATGCATGCTGATATGACAGCTGTCACAATACAGTCTTACAAAATTATTTCTAATGAAATTAAAGACAGCCAAGCACTACTAGAGCCATCTTATGGTAAAAAAGTAAACTAACTTTTTTGCCAACCCAATATTATTATTCTTTTGGCCATTAATCCTCTGTGATCTTGGCTTTATATGTCATTTTGCCCTTGAATCATGAGTACACTCAACAGCAGTTGTATTTGATATTATGTATTTTTGTCAATATCTACATAATACTGGCCCAAACATAATTAAGTTATGTGGAATTTAATGTACAAGTTTTGTAATGCCACAAAACAATTTCTGCAATACATTTTCTTTATTCTTTTACAGAGTCTTCGGTCATCTGTCAGTGAAGGAATGGACAGTAGGTGAACGAATGTCTAAATAAGAGGACATTAGGGAAAAAAAGGTATCCTTGAGTGTCATACTGTTAAACACGGGTTTATGGTAGCACCTTGGAGCTAACGGCACTTTCATGGATGCAGTGTGATACACTTCTCTTGGCATCTCTGCAGAGAGGAGTGTGGGATCTTCCTTTCTCTTTAGGCGTCAGCATTCAGCCAGGCTCCTGAGGGGTTCAGCCAGAGCTGGAGCCCAGGTTTTCTCACTCCTTGGCTGATTAAAGTCCTATTAATAAGAAGGGTGTAGTACATGAAAAGATGCTCAACATCACTCATTATCAGAGAAATGCAAATCAAAACCACAATGAGTTACCATTACATGCCAGTCAGAATGGCTGCTATCCAAAAGTCTACAAGCAATAAATGCTGGAGAGGGTGTGGAGAAAAGGGAACCTTCTTACACTGTTGGTGGGAATGCAAACTAGTAGAGTCACTATGGAGAACAGTGTGGAGATTTCTTAAAAAACTGGAAATAGAACTGCCATATGACCCAGCAATACCACTCCTGGGCATACACACCCAGGAAACCAGATCTGAAAGAGACACGTGCACCCCAATGTTCATCGCAGCACTGGTTATAATAGTCAGGACATGGAAGCAACCTAGATGCCCATCAGCAGACGAATGGATAAGGAAGCTGTGGTACATATACACCATGGAATATTACTCAGCCATTAAAAAGAATTCATTTGAATCAGTTCTAATGAGATGGATGAAACTGGAGCCCATTATACAGAGTGAAGTAAGCCAGAAAGCTAAAGACCAATACAGTATACTAACAAATTTAGAAAGATGGTAACAATAACCCTATATGCAAAACAGAAAGAGACACAGATGTACAGAACAGACTTTGGGACTCTGTGGGAGAAGGTGAGGGTGGGATGTTCAGAGAGAACAGCATTGAAACAAGAATACTATCAAGAGTGAAACAGATCACCAGCCCAGGTTGGATGCATGAGACAAGTGCTCAGGCCTGGTGCACTGGGAAGACCCAGAGGGATGGGATGGGGAGGGAGGCAGGAGGGGGGATCAGGATGGGGAACACATGTAAATCCATGGCTGATTCATGTCAATGTATGGCAAAAGCCACTACAATATTGTAAAGTAATTAGCCTCCAACTAATAAAAATAAATGAAAAAAAGAGAGAAGGGTGTGGTAAAGTAACTAATTGAAGAAAAAGACAAAGAATATTGCATATACTTCTTGTGCTTTATTAATGATAGCATTAAAAAATTTTAATGTAGATTTGTTATGCTACATGCCAGCTCAAAGCCTCATGTCTTCTCAACTTCTCACCATATGAAGCTTTTTTTTTCCCTCCCAAAACTGTTTCTATGCTTATAATGTCATGTTAACTATTTGAAATAAAGGAGAATTTTAGAGGTACCCAAATGAATACAAAATTAACATTCCTCAATTTTTCCAGAATAAGACACAGTAATAACGGGTATCAGTGAAGCATTTTACAGTTTAACAGGCATAAAACTAATTTCTCAGCACCCTTGTAAAGAAGATTTTCAAATTTTAGTGATTCGGGAGCAAGTAGGCCTTCTAAGGCCAACTCTTCCAGTGTTCTGCTGCAGGTGGTAAAACTAGTGTGCTGCTCTCTCATTCTGCCAGATTTACTTCTTTTGTTTCCACTTCTTAACTGTACCTCTGCATGCACTGCTTTTAATTTTTAGCAGTCTCATGTTTTGATTTTATTTTCTGACTTTAATGGATATAATATTACATTATCATATAATATTATATATCCATTGTATATATTATAGTAATGTAATATATAATATGTTTTATACATATATATATATATATATATATATATATTATTGGATATAATGGGACTAGAATTTGAGACAGTTATCAGCTTTTGTCCAGAGATTTCAAGAATGTAGTGCCTTTCTAGGAAAGATTGTAAGCCTTGTGAGAGCAGGGACTTTGTGCCTGTTCTATTCTCTCGTGTCCTCCCTGCCTGGATCAATGTCTGGTGCACAGTGGGTGCTCAGTAACTGTTTACATATTTTATTTTGTCTTTTTTTAGAGTGATTTTTATTGGACTCCAGTTGCTTTACCGCTCTTTAGTCTCTGCTGTACAGCAAAGTGAATCTGTCACACACACAGACGTGTCCCCTCGTGTTTAGATTCCTTCCCATTCAGGTCACCACAGAGCACTGGATAGAATTCCCTGTGCTATACTACTGTATAATTCTGGGAACTGTTTGTTTAATGAGTGCTTTATGTCTTTCTGTTCTTTCAAGGGTGGATTTTTTTATAATGCTCAACTTCTTTGATAAGGTTGTATAATAATGGCTTTAATGAACTGATGCTTAAGCATATAATTGTGTCATATACATGTAAATAGGATAAAGATGATCAGAAGCTACAGTTATAACATGAAAAAGGGTCATAAGAAAATAAATGTAATACCTATAGAGAGGTTCATTTAAGATAGGAAAAGAAAGGAATAAAAGTGTGCTAAATGAGAAAACAAAAAGTCTAGTTTTCTCTTTTTTTAACTATAAACTTGCAGTAGAATATTGAAAATGTGCTTCTTCTTGACACCTAAAATTAAGATTTGCATTCTTGGGAATTCAGTTTTATGTCGAAGTATTCCAAATATAGAATGCCCTACATACTCTAAGTTGACTTTTTGCTTTGTATGTCCCTGTATTTAGAATGGGGAAAAAAGATGACTAAGATGAAATATCGTGATAACTTTGTTTTTTGCTTAATTATTATTTTATAGATATGTGTGTTGTGGCTTATACAGGTTATTCCATCAATTGAGAAAATGAAAAAATCTTAAATTGTCAACATTCTAGAGAAACATCTGCACTAGAAGCAAGCAGGTATTTTCTTTACTAAATATTACATAAATTAATACTTTACATCTAGCCTAAATGTTTTATTTTTTATTTTTTTTAGTTAAAATTCGTTTCTGAAAAAGAAGAAAAGCCAAGTTTATGGTTCAGTGTTTTTGAATGTAGCTTGTGGAAAGTGGAGGGTGTGAGATGGTAAAGTTTATAACACATCCTTATAAAGGCTTTATGGTTATGGGCCACAGTTCCAATACACCACTTCACAGGGAATCAGAGTGTGCTTTTATTGGAAGAATTTTAGTCTTTGGAATTGCCTTAGAGAAGCACTGGCAAAATTTTGTTAATCTTCAAGATATGAAATAGCTTTCATCTTTCCTAAATTCATTTAGACCAGAGTAATGGCCAGAGTATTGCCACTTATGTATCTTACCCTAGCATTACATCATTAAGAGACAGGATAGGCACATTTAGTTAACATTTGTCAACAAGAAAAAAAAAATAACTTGCGAAATTAGAAAAAGATGACCATTTTCTTTGTTACATACTGCAGCTGTCTTCTTATCTTTCTACTCTGAATTTTAAATCAGCCAGGTAAGTGAGTGACTCAGAAAATGAGTAGTTCTTACCAGCACCATGGGAAGCACCACGGTGCCGTGGACAGATTTGTGCTGTATATTCCACTGTGCAGCCTGAGCCATGGAACTCAACTCCTGGTGTCATTGGCAGTGGAAGGCTAACGGGAACTCCTCTGGCAGGGTTGTCTGACACTAAGGTGCCGTCAGCCCATACCTGGCATGTAGTAGGCCCTCAGTTCAGTTGAGTTGCTCAGTCATGTTTGACTGTTTGTGACCCCATTTGATGGGTCATCCCTTCTGACCCATCTAGGGGAGCTGTTTGTCTCAAACTGTTCCAAGTCTCTTGCCCTCAGCTGCCTTGGCAGCCCCTGCCAGCTTATCCTCACTCGACAACCACCATACCTGCCTTCCTGTTTTCTTTCCATTTTTGTCCATTCCTCCTCTTCCTTTGATAGAAATGCATCACAATGTCTTTTTCTATAATACTGTTGCCTTGTGATATTCCATCTTTAATGTAATAGATATTATGCTGTTTCTTGCTCAGAATCACCTTCAAGGACTTTTTAAAAATTCAGATCAACAACTTTGAGTTGTAGAGGAAGGAAAGCCAGGGCAATGTAATGTAAGTAACCAGGTAGAGCTAGAGAGAGGGAAGGGAAGTTAACAATGAAGAAAGCCCTGAGTGGGAGAGACTGGGGGAGGAAATGGAAACACCCACAATGGCCTGGGCCAGCTCTTGCTTCTCAGCTGGACCCTGTGGTCAGAGCCTGGCAGTGTCAGGGGCTTATACTTAACTATTCTAGTTTTCCACTGTCCTAGAACATACTGTAAAAGCTCATGGCACAAAGGATGCTATAGCTTCTACCTTATAACAAGGGGGCTATGGAAAAGCACAAAGAAAACATCAGGATTGCTGATCATGTGATATATTCTTGGAAATTAAAAACCTTTAGGAATTAACTCTTTTTAATTGTCTCCACTAGCCAGACACTTTTGACTGGACAAATGTCGGAGAGAACTGCCACAGAATTTAATCAGTTACAGTTTAATGCTGTTCAAAGGCTTGTCTCTTTTGGACAAAATAAGACTAGTAACTGTTGTTTTTGATTTTTCACACTTTAGTATTTAGGAATTTGCTGAATAATTTTGATTTTACCTGGTACAGGCAGACCTTGTTTTATTGCCCTTAGATTTATTGTGTTTCACAGATATTGCACTTTTTTTTTTAAATTGAAGGTTTATTGCAGCTCTGCATCAAGCAGGTCTATCACCATGCTAGTAACCCTTTTAACAGTACTTGCTCACTTCAAGTGATGTTATCTGTATATCTCATTCTGGTAGTTTTCACAGTATTTCAAACCTCTACCAGCAAAATGATGATAGCTTACTGAAGGTTCACATGATGGTTGCATTTTTTAGCAATAAAGCATGTTTTAATTAAAGTAATTAAGGTCTATATCTTGGTTTTTTTTACACATAATGCTTTTGCAAAGTCAATATACTGTATCTAGTACAGTATAAACATACCCTTTATATCTGCTGAGAATCCAAGAAACCCCGTAACTGGCTTTATTGTGCTAGTAGTCAATTTATTGTGGTGGCCTAGAACCACACCTGCAGTATCGCCAAGATATGCCTGTATTGTTCTGACAGTGGTTGATCTGCAGGATTTTGAAACTAGCCTTGAATTTTCTCTTTCAGTTTTTGTTTTTTAGGCCCCTGCCTCCTAAGTGTCGCACATTATAGATTTTGTGTAAAGACACAGGCATATTCTCTGAGTTATAAGGGTAAAATTAATTCTAAATTTCATGTAACTTGACACACTATGATTTAGTCAGAAGTAATTTATCCAAAACTCTTGACTGGACTTTAGAAGAACCTCATTTTGAAGTGATATCTAAATCCTCCTTTGATATAGCAAAGATTAACTTACAAAGAGATGTGAGGAGGAGGAGAGATTCATTGTTCATCTCCAGAAAATGTTAACGTTTAATTTTACATATCTTCTGTTGGAATAAGAAATTTGTTATGACTTTAGAAATGATTACAACTGGAGCTGTTTAACCTGTCTTTCTTGCAGCATATAGCTGGTATTACAGCCATGTTACAACAGTCACTGGAAGGCCTCCTATTAGAAGTCTTCAGACTTCCAGTGTCGATATTATTTGGCACTGCTTATGGACTTAACGCCACAATTGACAAGACATGGGATGCAGGGGTGTTAGTTGGTCAAGTCCTCGTGAAACCATACGTAGATGAGGTTTGTGTACTGTTCAATAAGGCCTTCATTCAGCAGATGTTCATAGAGCATCTGCTCTGTCTTGGATGCTTTACTGGGTGTAAGGGGGTAGTTTAGAGGGCTTTCTGTAAAGATTGTAAAGATTCTCAGTTACTGTAGTACCATCAGTTGGAAGAAAAGGTTGGTCCCTGGTGGTGACAACCAACATGCAGGAGTCAAGCACCTTCTCAGTGTTTTTTAGTGATGCTGTAGCCCAGGGATCATGTTAATTTTGTGGGAGGAGGGTCTTGCCTAGGGAGAAGGAATGTATCAAAACATTTTTAGGTCAGTTTTATGGTATGTAAATTATTTGCCACTAAATTCTTTAAATGATTTTTTAACTATCAGTCTAGTGGGTAAAATGGAACAAGTAAGCAGATACCAAAACTGCAGTGTAAGTTCCTGGTGAGGGAGCCTGCTGAATCCCTGACCATGGAAAGTCTGTGCTGAAGGTTGTCTTCACAGAGATGTGGCCTAAGTCTTGAATACTGAGGAGTCTCTTAGCCAGGAAGGTGGGAGGGAGGAAATAGTCACTGATGCAGGACTTTCATAGGCAAATTAGCAGCGTAATACCCTAAGTCCAGAACTTGACTATCCAGTGTCCTTCATCTCCAAGGATGCAGTTAAACTTTGGAAAATAAGCATATTCTGCCTTTGAGCAGCCAGGATGTAGACTGTACCATATGAAGTTGCCAATACTCAACGTTTTCTGACACACAAAAGCGGTAGCTTCATCTGGTTCAAACTGATAAAAGTCACAAGCCCATTCTCAGTGTTTGCAGACTCTCTTCAGTCCTCTGCCAGTGTGGATGCTCTTTCTGTCCAGTAAGTACAAAGCCCTGTTCACCATGACTTTGGGATGAAAGCCTCCCATTTATAAATGGGGGAAATGGAATCCCATTGATAAAAATGAAATGTAAGGATTAACTTCAGTAATCCTTTCAGCTTTTATTAGAGTTACTAAAAATAAATGATCTGTCAGTTTCCTCTCTTCCTATCCTGTTATATTTCTTATCTAACTTGATAAGAATGAAAAAGACAAATTACCTACATAATTTCTTTCTCAGTAAGTGAAAATCGTTACTAACTTATGCCTTTGTTTTTCATTGAACTGAACCTAATGTGCTAAATGAGAGAAACATTTGATGTTTCAGTGGCATATTAAATAAACCAAGGCCACATTTTAATTTTTTTTAAATTCATATGCTTATCTTGTCATTAACCTCTTGAATCTCAACCTTAACACCAAAGACAAAATAATAAAGCAAAATAAAATATATATTTTCATTTTTCTCTGTCTCATGCCTTCCCCTGATCTCAATAATGGTAGAAGAAAAGGCTGAGGTCAGTACAGGGAGGGGCTGTTGTTATGGGAAATTGTCATTTTATTTTGTTTTCAATCTCGGGAGGGGAGGAGGCAAATGTGTTTGGCTTTCCAACTTCGGGCCAGTCTCTGTCACCCAGCCTGTGTCTCTCCTGGGTCAGAGCTGTGCTTCCAAATCCTTAAATTAGTTCTGAGTATAGCTGTTATTATTAGAAAACATGTTAGCTGAGGAGGAGGGGGAATGAGGAAGCATACTTTTGAGGTTTTCTCTATTTTTCCTGTAGTGTGTAATTCATACCTCTCTTTGAGACGCTTTTTAAAAATACTATTCGTTTAATAGGTAATTCTAGAGCATATTGTTGATAGTCATCTGAGTGATCTCCAGCTCATGTATGATAAACTCTTGGAGTTCGTTCCCCATCACTGCCGCCTTCTTCGAGAGGTCACAGGAGGAGCCATCTCAAGGTAGTTTAAGCAGCTGTACTCAGAACTTGTGCCTGCTGGTTATTGCTGCCTCATTTGGGTCGGGTTCATATGCGCTCCCCTGGTGAATTGTTTGCATGGCGCTATGAGGTGGGTTGTGGGTCATCGCCTCAGAAGGAAACTGTAATGAGTAGGGCAGAGGTAAAGGGTACATCTTTGTGAATTCACAACCCATACTTTCCCCTTTTGTGTACTTTTTCCTCAATTACATGTGAAATAAAAGTTGGTTTCCTTCCATTACTTTAATGTTATAATCTGTTTATAAATATGAATTCAGTGTAACTCAACAAGTTTTATATTAATTGTGGTTAAAGTCATCTTCAGTTTTCCCTCCTCTTGCCTGATTTCCATACTTTTCGCTTTGTTTCATAAATACCCGGCTGCCTTTCACCATCACAACTGGCCTGATCCGGGACTTTATCATAGTTTTATCCAGAATAATAGGATCTGCCCACCTCCTCTCCATGCCTCCACCCTCTCCCTTCTCACCCTTCCCCTCTGCCCTTTGACTGTTACACTGACCCACGATTCTGATGTTTAGGCACTGCCTTCTTCCTAAGTCTTCAGTGGCTTCTTGTTGCGTGTGGAGTAAAGTCTAGGCGTCTTGATGCGGCGTACGAGGCCCTGCGCACTCCGGCCTCAGTGGTCCTTGTGTGTGGCACTCTGTGGGCTTCCCTCGCTCCGCTGGCCCCCGGCACACATTTGGTGGGTCTGTGTTTTTCCTCAGAGTCCTCTGCCTTTCCCTTTCTTTTGGTTGATCTGTCACCCCGTGTGAAGCCCAACGCAGATGCTTCGAGAGACCTCCCACCTCCATCCTGAAGTCTGGCTTTCGTCCTGTTCTCTGCAGGCGATTGTGTGTTGCTCTCACTTCTGTTGAGGACTAGTTTCCATCTTAACAGCTTGCTCCCATCCTGCACAACCCATACTCCCCACCCCTGGCACAGTGTCCTAAGACAGCAACTATCCAATGTTTGTGAAATGGAAGACTCAGTCAATTTGCAGCACTAGAAAGGCAAATCAAGTCCCTTTCTTCATGGAGTGAAATTATTTTTAGTCTTGAAATTTTTTTCTTTGGAAAGAGAAACCTAGGGAAACCTAGGTTTCTAGTAGAAACCGAGAGGGTACTTCGGAAGTACCCTCTCGGTTTCTACTAGATGATTTCAGATGAAGCTTTGTTTTGCCACTTTTGTGTAATAATAGTCAAGATCTAGTTGGATTTGGATTTGGGGTAAGAATTTAGTAGAAGTCATCATGTGAAATTAAAGAGGCCACAGTAATGAAACAACCGATCCTTAGATTTGACAAGCCTAGTCTTGGTCCTGAAATGTCACGTTTTATGCCTCACATGTTTGTTCTTTTCCACAGTTTTCAGAGTGGCAGAGCTCATGTAGAAAGCTCAGAAATTTGAGTATCTAGACTGTACCTTGGTAGATCATCTGCCTTTGCTTCACGCTGCATCGTTTTGTTGCCCTGGACACTCCCTGGCTCAGCATCTGCCTTTGGGTGCTCTGTATACCCAGCAATAGCAATGATGTTCAGGAGTTATTTTCCAGAGGACGTAAATTAGCTTTTCTAACTGTTGATC
The DNA here is from genome assembly GCF_963930625.1 of Muntiacus reevesi. Lineage (NCBI taxonomy): Eukaryota > Metazoa > Chordata > Mammalia > Artiodactyla > Cervidae > Muntiacus > Muntiacus reevesi. Next base: position 905,797 of record NC_089264.1, read on the forward strand.
TTGCAGAGTTAAATTTTCCTTTTCAGGCTTTAATTGTATATTTAGTTTGGAAATGAGGTGATCTTGTCATTCATTTGCTCATATTGTGTGCATTTGTATTCTAAAATCTTCAATTTTGTTCTCTCTTCCTATATCTTATTAGAGCTAGTTCTTATTGGGATTAAAAGTATATGATATGATACGTGGAATTGGGTATGTGGGACATAGGCATCTCCTTTCCCTCATCGAATATAAAAAAAAAAAAAAATTACCTTAACATAGAGCATGTTAACAATGCAGCAAAGTGGGTAGGTCAGTGAGATGCTATTGCCTAAAGATATTTACAGATTTTTAAGTAGAGAGAAACTTAAGGAACCCACCTTTTTTATTTATGTACTGTGTATTTAACACTATTAACATAGCACTTACTATGTGCCAGTAAGTGCTAAATGCTTTACAAAGCGTACACCATCCTAAATGCTTTACAAACCTTATTCCATATAATGATCCTATGATTTTAAAGATGAGGAAACCAAAACACAGAGAAGTTAAATGACCCGAGATTTGAACTCAGGTTCTGTGGCTCCTGAGAGCTTGATTTTATCTCAGTGTTCTCTCTCACCTAAGTGTGTGAATTAGAAACTCAGAATTTGGCCTTTTTGCTTACAATGCAAAATAAAGCATGTGCATGTGAAAACCATGAATGTTACCAGTTTTTTTGTTTTAAGATTTGTAACCCAGATTTTACATGAAATAGTCATAGAACATGAGATGTGAAGGTAATCAGAGATAGCTGAGTCACAAAGCTGTTAGTAATTGGTAAATTAGAGTGTTTTAGAGTTGACTGGTGTTAAGGTTGAATACAAAGATTGTTTTTCTTGTGGTATTAGATTGCTGCTTTTTCAAGATAGTGTATAAACATGGTAGCCCATTTTAGGGGAGACAGCTGCCACAGCAAGTTGGCCATAGTTGTCCATTATCCTTGACCCCAGCTGTCTGCTATGTGATAATTGTAGGAGTCAGGACACAGAGGATGTGTCAGGTTCTAGGTGAGAATGAGATCAAGGAGTGAAATAGAAGTTTGGGCCTAAAAACAAAATAATTGATAGACATAATTGTTTTTAAAAGTTTGAAGTAAATTTTAGGCTAAGGAACTTTTATTTTAATAAAACATCACAATGGAATTTTGCTTTTTGTAAGTAGATGTTTCTGGTGTATTTGACTGAAATTTTTCTCTTATCTTACAGTGAAAAGGGCAATACTGTTCCTGGCTGTGATTTTTTGGTGAATTCTGTCTGGCCAGAAATAGTATGAGGATTAGAAGAAAAGTTACCCTTGCTTTTTAATCCTGGGAATCCTGATGGACTTCACTAGGTACCTTTCCCTCTGTTGTCTTGATTCTTGCAGTTGTTAACCTGAGATAGTCATGTCTTTTTTGCACAGTCTTGGTTCTGTGGTTTATTAGAAAATCACAATCTGAGTTGCAGAGCCAGCATTTACCTTAAAAATACACATATTATTTTATTCAAGTAATAGTCTCTGATACTTTGGGGACTAAGAATATTTTTTAGAATGTAAGGTAGAATTCAGTCGAGAAGCAATTATGACTAGATATGGATGTTTTTATCTAAGTTTTAAAAAAGATTTTAAGGACCGCTGAAAACAAATCTCTTTACAGTTGTTTTCGATGAAAAATTAAGGTTGCAGATCTCTGCCATATCGCTTTGAAGGAAAACAAGAAATAGTAATTAGATTGTAGTATATATTATATAACTAATATTATAATTATTAATGTAGTATAAAAATGTCCTATATAATTTGAAAGATTAGGAGGCCTTGATATTTCTTTTTTAAAAAAAAATCATGTTTTTTATTTAAAGGACTTCGTGGTTGATATATCAGAAGTAAACCCATATGTTAATTGTCCATTTTTTAAAGATATTATGTAGTGTCCTGGAGAAGAACGAAGACTCTAGGCCAAATGGCCTGAGTCTGCACCCCGCTCTCCTGCTCAGTACCCTGTTGCTCAGCCTCTTGGTGCCTCTCCTCCTCTTCCTGCTCTGGATTTTGATTTTTGTTTTTTTATTTTTTTATTCAATATGACAATCTTTGTCTTATAATTAGATAATTTATTAAATTTACAATGATCATAGTGATTGATATATTTGCGGTTTTTTTAGTTCTTCCTATTTGTCCCATTTTTCTTCTTTTCCTTTCTCTCGTCTTTTTTTTTTTTTTTTTTCTTTCCCCTTCTTTGTATTGTGCACTTTCAGGAATTTGTTTTTCTCATTTATTCTCTTTTACCACTCTACTAATTTGGAAGTTCTGCCCTCTGTTTATTTGTGTATTAAGTAACCTTAGTGTTTACTTAACAGAATTTAAAGTTACTGGTGTTCTTCAGCCACCCATACAGCACAAGGATCTTAGATGCCAATCATGCCATTCCATAGTATATTATTAGTTACCAGGGTCTTATTTCTATTTTGATTTTTTTATGCCCCCCAATTGGGCATTATTTTTATTGCTTTAACATGGCCATCCTCCTCCTCTCAAAAATATTCCACATTTTATCATTTCCTTAGCTTATTGTTCCTTCTTGGATGTTATACCTTTTCTCTTAGGTCATTTTCCTTCCTCCAAAAATTCATCTGTTATGAATTTCTGTTGATAATAAATTTCACTTTTTTATGATAAACCCTCAGTCAATATTTGTTTGAAAATAACTTTATACCTTTTATGTTTGAAAGGTAGTTTTGCTGGACGTAGAATTCTGTGCACTTTGAACTTTGTCACTTGAAAGTAGTTGTTGCTGTTGTTGCTTGGTAGTTATAATGGCTTTTTCCCCTGGCTCCTTTTAAAATTTTCCCAGTGACTTTGGTGTGCTATTTCATTATGATATATCTAGTGTGGACTTCTTTTTATTTGCTGAATTTAAGATTTGTTGGGTTTTCTGAATCTGAGAATTGGTGGTTTTTTTAAATCATTTCTGTATCATTTTTATTCATTAACTCAATTGTGCTTCTGTCTCATTCCTTTATTATTTGCTTTTAGAACTCTTAATTAATTATCCTCACTTTATCTTTCATGTTTCCTTAATTTACTTTTTTTATTTTTCATCTCTTTGTGCTACATTCTGGGTAATTTCTTGGGACTTTTCTTCTAGTTCAAGAATTCCTTCTTCAGTTGTGTCTAAATTCCTTTTCACCTGTTTCAAATTTATCATTATTTTCATTTCTAGAAGCTCTATTTGCCTCTTTTTCTAATTGTGCTTGGTCGCTTTGCTTACTAATTTATAAAGTGTAGAGAGGCACATGGAGAAGGCAATGGCACCCCACTCCAGTGCTCTTGCCTGGAAAACCCCATGGATGGAGGAGCCTGGTGGACTGCAGTCCATGGGGTCACGAAGAGTCGGACATGACTGAGCGACTTCACTCTCACTTTTCACTTTTATGCATTGGAGAAGGAAATGGCAATCCACTCCAGTGTTCTTGCCTGGAGAATCCCAGGGATGGGATCGCACAGAGTCAGACACGACTGAAGTGACTTAGCAGTAGCAGTAGAGAGGCGCAAATTGAGTGTGGTGAGCCTGGGCCGAATAACTTCACAACAGGTAAGACACCAAATTTGAAACTTTATTATCCCAGAAATACCACTTATCTGTTCTCTTGGTCCTCGGTACAGTATGTTGAACCATATAATAAAGTAATATGATTTTCAACAAGTTGTGTGACACTGAGTTTTGTGACTTTATAAAATAGATCTCTGTAAATAAATAACGTAGGGCTTTTAAAAATAGGTACCATAAGCAGAATGAGGTAATGGTCTTAAGCATTAGCAATTTAGACTCTTTACATCCCTCTTTAGAGAATCATATTGATCATGTTAGGCTCAGGAGATTTTTCAGCTCAGAAATGAAGCTTTCTGATGAAATATTGACTTTAGAATTCTAAATCAATACTTAATGGCTGTGGTTACATTTCTTGCAAGAAATGCTTTCAGTTTTCAGTGTTAATGGGACTTACTTTTGAGAAGAGAGAAGTATTTTTGCATTCCTTTAACATCCATTATGTGCAGGGGTGTAGTTTTATCCCAAAGGGGATGAGTAATACTTTTCTTTCTCTCAGCTCCTCACATCTAGACCACACTTAGGGAATTCAGTAAGTGTAGCTAAGAGTCGGATGCGACCGAGCGACTTCGCTTTCACTTTTCACTTTCATGCACTGGGAAAGGAAATGGCAACCCACTCCAGTTCTCACCTGGAGAATCCCAGGGAAGGGGGAACCTGCTGGGCTGCTGTCTGTGGGATCGCACAGAGTCGGACATGCCTGAAGTGACTTAGCAACAGCAGCAGCAGCTCAAAACCAGCTGAAAGTATATTGATTTACAATATTGTGTTAATTTCTGCTGTGAAGTTACATACACACACACACACACACGTATACGTTCTTTTTAATATTCTTTCCCATTATGGTTTATCCCAGAACATTGAATATAGTTTCCTGTGCTATACACCAGGACCTTGTTGTCCATCCATTCTGTATGCAATAGTTTGTGTCTGCTAACCCCAAATCCCCAGTCCATCCCCCCTACCTCCCCTTGACAGCCACAAGTCTGTTCTCTATGTCTGTGAGCTTGTTTCAGCTTCATAGATAGGTTTATTTGTGTCATGTTTTAGATTCCACGTCTAAGTAATATCATATTGTATCATATTGTATCTCTTGCTTTTTGACATACTTCACTTAGTATGATAATCTCTAGTTGCATCCATATTGCTGCCAGTGGCATTATTTTGTTCTTTTTTATGGCTCAGTAGTATTTCATTATATGTATGTACCACATCTTCTTTATTCATTTATCTGTGAAAGACATTTGCATTGTTTCCGTGTCTTGACTATTGTGAATAGTGCTGCTCTGACCATAGGGGTGCATGAGTATTTTCGAGTTATAGTTTTGCTCAGACATATGCCCAGGAGTAGAATTGCTGGGTCATATGGCAACTCTATTTTTAGCCTTTTGAGGAACTTCCATACTGTTTTCTGTAGTGGCTTGTACCTACTTACGTTTCAACCAACAATGTAGCAGGGTTTCCTTTTCTCCACATCCTCTCAAATTGTTTGTAGAATTTTTTAGTGATGGCCATTCGGACTGGTGTGAAGTAATACCTCATTGTAGCTTTGATTTGCATTTCTTTAATAACTAGTGATGTTGAGCATTTTTTCATGTGCCCCTTGATAGCCTCTAATTTTTTTTTCCTTTAGATTCCTCTTCTCTCTGTACCATATCCATTTGCAGTCAGTCTCCACTTCCCCACTCCCATTTTCTTAATATATCTTTTGAAGTAGAGTTTAAAAAAAAAAAAAAAAAAAATATATATATATATATATATATATATAATATTAGGTCATTGTGGTTATCTTTTAATTTTGATGTACAATTTATACTTTTTTTTTAATGGCTTGTGTTTTTGGTGTCAATACTTAAGAAGTCCTTACCTAACCAAAGGCCAGTCTGTTTTCTCTTTAGAGTTACAATTTTAAGCCTTATGTTGAGACCAATTATCCGTTAATATACTTAAAAGTTTTAAAAATAAATAAAAATTAGAGGCCATAAAACCGAAACAAAGATGAAAAAACACCATTAACCTGAAAATAATCTTTCAAACAGACTAAAGGAGAATAAAAGGAGGAAATTATGAAATGGGTAGTTTGACTTTAGGTAATTTAAGCAGTTTAGAAACCCTTCCTTCTAAATGAACCAAGTCAATGAACAAATGAGAAACAGAATTACCCTAACACATTGCTCAGTTTTATGTTTAAATATAAATACTTAAAATTTTGGGAGACCGGGATGGGGAATTTGTGTAACTCTATGGCTGATTCACATCAATGTATGACAAAACCCACTGAAAAAAAAATAAAAATTAAAAAAAAAATAAATAAATAAAGTGAACATGTTTGTCACCCAAAAAAAATATATATATATATATAAATACTTAAAATTTAATAAAGACACGGAGAATAATATAAACAATCTGTCAAATAGCAGAAGGTTTCTGGATGAAAACCTGAAAGGATCCATCTGGTATATTCTGGTATTCTGGCTAGTATTCAACATAAAAGCATTCCTTAAAATACCTGAGAGCCATGGATTTAGTAAAAAGAAATGGTATTTGTCTAAAAAAAAATCATTCCCTGAAATACATTGTTCTACTTCAACAATGTAGTCCTGTGTAAATACTCAGAAAAAGGAAACAAACAAATAAAACAACAACAACAACAAAAAAAACCTGGCACTCTTTTTATAAATAGTAATACCCAATGGAAAAAGTGTCCCAGCATTCAGTTCTGGCAGATTAGCAGAGTAATTTTCAGAGTAAGGCGGTCATAAGGACATCCAAGATTTGCAAAACCAACTAGGTAATTCTAGATTATGGAGGCTAACAGAGTAAGAGGAAACCTAATGTTCACTAAGTATCAGCTTTTAAAAGAAAGTTATTTTATATTAAAAAAAAAAAACAGCTGAAAGGAATTTAACACTGTATGGTGTTTACTGTACTACACTTCCCATGTAATCACAGACATCGTATTTAGGCGATTGGTTTGGTGACCCAGAATGGAGTTTCTCTTCAGTGAGAAGTACGTGGGAAATCCTGCAGTGTTCTCCCGAGAGCCTGGGGAGGAGAGCCCTTGCCAAAGGACGTGCAGCTGCAGTTTTGCACTGCTGACTGTCTGGGCTTCTGGTTCCTCCCTTTCCTTGCTTTGTTTCTGAGTCAGTTCTCTCTAAGCCTGAGCAGAAGAGGAAGTGTCATCTCTATGGGAGATGATGATAAAAGCAGTTAACCTAGTAGTGTAGTTTTCTGGGTTAAATTAAATAGCACAATTGTAAACACTGTGTCCAGATGATATATGTTCAGTAAGTGTTACCTGCTGCTCTTAGTGAGGTTGCTAGATTCCCCTTGTCAGTCTTCATGCTGTCCCATCTATAAAAATGATGTAATTACTCACATGGTTTGAGTAATTGCTTTCCTTTTCTTCCCTCCTCTCTTCCCTTTCCTTAAATTTTGTACTTCTTCTCGAAAGGCAGTGAAAATTATACCACTTAATCTGTGATCTCTCATGGTTCCAGTGGACAGTTAGGCGTGCCCTAGAAGATGAGTGAGAGCTGTCACTTAAAGACCACTGGACTTAGAATACCTGGGTCTCTTGATGGGCTTGCCACGTAAGACTTTGAGCAAGTCATAGAGCCACTTTGGGCATTACTCAGTGTGGGGATCTTCAGAGGAAGATCCTGTAAGGGCATAATGAGATCTTAAACCTGTGATTATGTGTGTTGATCTTTATCTTGATTTCCATTTTTCAGTATATGATCCCGATTCTGGTTAGTTTCCTTAAAATGAAAATTCCACCTGTTCTTATTTTAGAAATATACCACAAGTATGGATTTTGTAAGAACATTTGAATGGCAGTGTGGATCACAGTCCAGTGTAAAAAGATTAGGAGCACATCCTGCCTATCACAGCTTCAATAATAAGTGGAACTTGCCTGTTTATTTTCAAATAAGGTCAGTAATTTATTCCCATCACCTCCACCCTTCTGAAATAGGATTTGAACACCAGTTCATATGGACTGAACTCCATCTGACAGCCCCTTCTTGAAGACCATCATATTATTCCTTGGGAAACAGTTTAGAGCAGAAATGCACAAGAAGTATCATGATTGCCAAAGTTCTGCCCTGTATGACAAAAGGATTAAGTTTTACTTTCTTGTCATTAGCAAGCTGAGAATGCTGGACTCCAAAGGAGCTAGACCAGGCCCAGCTTCATTCCCAGGTGCTATGCCTTCATTCACCATGAAGAGACAGAGAGAGCTGGTCACCTAGCAGCTTTTCCTCTCCATTTTCCTCTTTCATCACTTGCTTCAAATAGCAGACCTATCCTTCATCTGTAGTTTTGCTCACCTGTAACATTTTTATCCTCAGAGGTAATCAGGAAAAGTATTCTTTCTTGAAATATTCTTTGTAGCTGATTCCATCCATCAATTTATAAGAATTGTAGTTATTCTTTTGGCTTCCTTTGTAATCTTGGTGAGTGTTCTGGAAAATGGTGACACTTCCCTTCCAGATAGCATAATGATATCACCAGTGTCAGTAAGTGGTCCTGTAGACAATTTGGGGACAATTTAGGATAAATTCTTAACAATGTATGTTCCCCTAGAAAAAGAGATGATAATATAGCCATTTTTGTAGATTCTCTTGAGTGAGATCACAGTAAGTTCCTCCATAGAATAATGTTAACTCGAGCATTTTAGTTAGAATGGTTTTTAAAGACTTGCAAGCTTTTTGTTTAAATTGCTGGATGCTTTCCTTAATTATGATGCAGTCCTTCCCTGGAGGTCTGAGGAATAATTACAGAGAGGGAAATACATTAAATCCCTTGACTTGTAATTACTTGCCATGATTCAGAATGTATATAATCATCTTTTGATGATGAAATCTAAGCTGTCAGACCATTAGTATGGTGCTCTTTTATATACAATACTGAGCTTTAATTTTTCAAGGTTATATTATAATGTAGGTAAGAAATTAAGGATCTGTTTGTCTGAGATACTCATGGACTGCATGGGACCTAATCGTTACGTGATGATCAAGATGTAGCCAGGGCAAGAAGCCCTTTTGGTTTGTGAGAAAATTTTAAAATGGTGAAGCATCATTTTATAGTTTAAGAGTTTAGTAGAAAAATAAAATGTAAACTTTCCGTGTCTCCTGTAGTCTATGTTTTGGCTTAGATTGCTTTAGATATCTAAAAACCATCACAGCCCATACTCCTGTTTACTGCCTCCAGACACATTTTATCTAGTCATTTCCCCAGACCCCAGACCCCACACTTGGGAATCTTGCACTGTCATGTCCTTCTGCCTTCTGGAGTGCTGGGCCCTGCAGGATAGCACAGCCTGGCCTCAGCCCGTTCTCTTCTCCTCATAGGTTCTCTCAAAGCTGGTAATTGAGTCTTAAACTATGCTGAAACTCAGCTCGTCCCATGAAAGACATTTTTCATCTTCACCAGAGTTTAGTCATAAGCATTCAAAGGAATTGCTTAACTTTTCTTTGTGAATAGTTTTATTTAAAATTGATGAAATTTAAAAAGTTACGTTTGAGTTATGACGTGTGGAACCTGTTCTCAGTGGATTTGCTCTTCCACTTAAAAAGAAATTCAGGTACTACTTTATAGAACACCATTCTGTTGATTTTTGTCAGTGGTTGGATTATTTATTCTCTGGGATAACAGAATGTTCTGCAGACATGGCTGGTGTCAAAGCTGTATTGCTATCTGATTCACTTCAGGGTCATTTAAAGTAAGCCTAAACACCAGTAGGGTGGTGATGTTTCAACAAATTTCTAGGAAGGAATATCGGTACTAATATTGCACTCTCAGTAGCAATCAGATAGTCCCGGGTCTGACTCTGTGCCGACATCCCCGTCATCTTCAGGAAAAAATGCACCCCTCCCACCACCTCCATTCTGTGAGCACACAGGCACTCCTTCTGTCTCTGGTCCCCTATTGTGTCAACACTTCATTTGTTCTTCCAGGAGTTTTGGAAAGTAGGGTTAGGCATTAGTTTTCATAGAAAGAGATTAAATACACATGGGCCCCCAACAGTCTCAAATGGTAGTAAATCAGTGGCTGCCTGGCAGCTGGGTTTTAGCGCCTTAAATGCTACAGGTAGTGGCATGTCTTTTTTAATTGAACTCTTGGTAGAATGGTGTATGCCCCCAGGATGGTCACATGTGTATTCTCTGTCTGCTCCATTCAGCACATGCTTAGCATGGTAGCTCCTCTACAGCATGAAATCTGTGTGGTACTGATGTGCCTTCCTTCCCCTCCACCCTCCTCAAGTTGTGTCCATGCGTCAGTAGAGCCGTGCGTGGGGTAGGGGGTGTGTGTCTCTAGATCATCCCCATACCCAAATGGAAGAGTTTAGGAGTGTTTGTATTTGGGGTTGCCTTTCTTTACAAATCCTCTATCAAGAGTAGAATGGCATCCCATATACCTGAAAACTACAGCATAACTTTTCAAATTTCACCAAAGTAACATCTCACTTTGTTTATCTTCTAAGAAGTACGACCTAACACCTCAATCCTGGAAGTTACTGGCCAGCAAAGCTACTTGAGGGGCTGGTGCTGGACTCCTGGAGGGTAGGGAGAGGGGACAGCTGGGTCACACGACATAGACAGTTCTAGTCTTAGGGATCTCACACTGGCCACACATCATCTGCACGTCTGTTTAAAAGGCATTAATGTTAGGGGTCTGCTGCATTTGTGTCTTGCACTTTCTCGTTTGTATGTTTTTCAGATTGTTGTGGCATACATACAGTTTTATCCTGTGTCCTTACTTACACTGAATGACACCTGTTCCTCTGATGGCCGCAGAACTTCCAGCTGACCTCTCTTCACGCTGCATTCAGTAGGAACTGTGCCGCATGTTACGGAAACCTTCCCTTCCTTGGGTTTGTGAAGGTTGTTTCTGGTTCTCTGCGTTCTGAACAATGCTGTGTTGGTGTCAGGTCTTTTCTGTGCTGAAGCTTCCCTCCTGTGTTTCATGTGTTAACAGATGTGGGCAAATGGTGGGATTCGGGGTCTGAGGCGAATGCAGGAGCTGGTCTGCTCTCTTCACTGCAGGGCAGCCCCTGCCCTCTCCTCCCCAGTGTGCTCAGGAGCACTGCCTTCTTTGCGGTTCTCCAGTGCTCCCTTCTCTTCCTCCACTGTGCTTCTGCCACTTGTTCCCTCCGTGCCTCTCCCTGCTGCTTGGAGAGACGCCTTCCGCAGGCTTCACGGGGCAGTCGCTGAGCTCTTTCCTCCCTGTGGCACAGGGAAGCTGTGGGGAGAGGCCAGCTCCAGCAGGCAGGGTGGGCCAGAGTCCTCTGCTCTCAGCCACTCGTGCCTTTGAGGGCAGGGCTGCTGCTCTTTCTATGAAGTGCTGCTGCGTTTACTCTCCAGTTTCCTGAAGATCAGTCTCTGAACTGCTTTTTAAAAGCATATAAATGCTATCCAAAAAACCAAGATTGTGGATTAGGTAAACTGATGTTAAGTATGTGTCAGAATTTATTGGTAGCAAGGGAACTAGTGGGTGACAGAAGAATGTATGGTAAAGAAAGTATGAACATGGAAGGGTTATATAGGTGGGAAGGAGCATGCTACATAGGCAGCTAATTAAGGAAATGAATACACACATGGTTTCATTTCACAGTCATAAAAATGTGTCCACATCAGGTATTAAAACAGAAGGCTGTGAGAAGACGGTATGAAATGACAAATGGTGCATCAGAGAAAACAGAAAACCCATCCAGAAAGCAGATCCTGAGCCTCAAGGTGGGCATGCAGTTACCAATAGCAGCACAGGAGACAGGCAGCAGACATTTGATGAGCGCCTGGCAGAGACTTGTTCTAGTTTAACTGCCTACTTTCAGTGATACGTCTCACAGAATATAGCTTCTCCATTTCTTAGTTTGAGGGACATTTGCTTTCTTCTGATAATGTGGAGGTAAGAGGACTGGAAAAACCAGTCTTAATAGCCCTGAAGTGATTACATGATTATAGGTGGTGGGACTTGCCAGAAATGGCTTCTTGGTCAAGTAATTCAGATAAGTTTATTTCCTGCTCAGTAAGAGAAAAAGTCTGGAGGCCAGCCATCAGGGCTGCTGGGGCATCTCTGAGGCACTGGCCCTACGAGCAAGCAGGAAAATGGTCCTATTGCCTGGGGAGGGAGAGGTTGGGGGGACAGGTACCTGAAGCAGAGAAAACAGCCATTTACACTCTTGTATTTCTCTCAGATTTAGAGAAATAGCAGGATCCATAGAAGCAGCAATTATAGATGTCCTGGAAGATGAACCAGGTAGCATCTTCAGAGTGACACATGCTATCATTAAGTGGGTTAATTCCATTCACCAAGTCTTCTTGATGGCCTTAGCGACCTGGGAGCACTTTGACCTTTTGCTGTCTTTCAGTAATGTTACTTGCTCAGTCGTGTCCAACTCTTTGCAACCCCATGGATTGTAGCCTACCAGGCTCCTCTGTCCATGAAATTCTCCAAGCAAGATTACTGGAGTGGGTAGCCATTCCTGACCCAGGGATCAAACCCAGTTCTCCTGCATTGCATGCAGATGATTTACCATCAGAGCCACCAGGGAAGTAAGTTAGACCCTGAAGATATAGTTTAAGTTCTTTTTTTAAAAAAGGTTTCTAGAGCTTCTGGCTATATAGAGATAATGTAAAGGATGCTTTAAGAACACGGGACGGAGACCACATTTTTTGTTTCTGAATATCATGTGTCAAGGGGATATAACCCCTGCTGTGCTTAAGTGACAGCCTTTTTTTGTAGCGTTGTGGCTACCCTCCACTTCTCTCTCAAGCTGAGGGAAAGGATCAGAATGTCCCTTCCCTCCAGAGGATGACTCTCAGCTCGGACTGCTGCCTCAGGCCTCCAGAGCCCTTGGCCCAGTCCTGGGACAGTGGGCGGGTGGCTGGGGTCAGCCTACGCTTTCCAGACGTATTTGCATCTCGTCATGCTTTAGGCGTCCCTGGTGTCTGCTCACCTAGGTGGCTGTTCCTGTAGCCACAAAGCCCCACTCCACTGTGCTCCCCTTTGTGCGGCCAAGTTCCATCTAAACCGCACTCTTCTAGCCTCAAAAGTTCATTTTCAACTGTCTTTGCAAAAGTAGCCATGTGTAATTGACTTCCTATATTTAAATAGCATTTTCAGGAGTGGAAGAGAAGACAGGACAAATTCAAAACCAAAGGTTAAACCCTTGCAAGTGACTGCCACTCCAATTCGCATGTGTTGCTTTATTATAAAGTACCTGTTAACTGATTATTTCTGATTGTTATATATGTTTAATATGTTTCAAATACCTGGGAGAAGGAGTCATGTAAAATTAGAAAACAGCGTTACAGGCCTCTTGGCTGTCCCTGCCGCCTCCCTAAAGCTTCACTGACCTCATAAGATTCTTCAGAATGTCATTGGCTTCACTCTTGGCTTGTCCATTGAAAATTTTAGCCATTAGCCCTTCTGCTGCGACTCCTTAACTGCGTGTTTTTACCTATAGCTGGGAGCTCTCATCGCCTTTTGGCCTCTCATAGGACGTGGAGCAGACTTCAGAGGTGCTGGTCTGACAAGATGTTCTTGCCGCTGCTGGCACATCGTCTGTGGAGACTGACGCTGCAGATTCTGGCACGGTACTCCATATTTGTCAAGGAGGTAAGGGCTGGCTGGTGCTCATCCCTGATCAAGACTGAAATGAATTAAAGATAGGTTAAGTTAAACGTGCCAAGATTTTTAAAGCCCATGTGGTCATGAGAGGTTGATACAAGGGCTATAGCCCAACTTCCCAAGTTTCTATCCTTTTCACTGGATTTCCTTTTCACTCTTGTTTATATGACCTTTAGGGGCATCAGATGTCACATATTCATTGCTTTGTCTTTTTGAAAAGCACCACATTGTCCTCATTTTCCCTTAGGAAAAGCAGAATCTTTGGATGGTGCCTCCAATACAGAGACACCATAAAACAGATGATCATTTTAATGAAGATGATAAAAATATGCATATTTTTTCCTTAATACTTGGAAATTGAAAAACACCAAATGGCTGAGATTAGAAGGTGGTAAAATTGATTAACCTTCCCTTCATTTCAGAAACCCTTTTCAGCTTGGCTGTATTAGGTATTCACATGCCTATGATGATTGATTAGTTTTTGTGCATAAAGCCACAGTGGTCCAGTGCTGAGCACCTGGCCCTACCAGGTCCGCTTCAGGTCTCAGAGATGCCTGCTGCACAGACAGCTCAGTGATAGACACACACCCCGGCCAGTGCAAGGTGATAAGTATAAGGGAGCATGAGCGGAAGTGTAGGAAAGATGACATGGAGAAGCCATCATCCACGGACATGGAAGCACTCTGTCAACTGGAGGAGAGTGTTTCAGTGGAAAAAGCACAGACTTCAAGTCAAAGTCAGACCTTGGCCCTGCTGCTCTTTAATTTTGTGGTCTTAAGGAAATTGGCTGAATCTCAGACTCTTCATCTGTAAAATAGGAACACAGCTTCTCCAGGTGCTTGTTGTGAGGAGTAAAGAGATTTCTTGCCCGACAAGCTGATAACGAAGGTGCCCAGCAGATAATGGTGCTCCATCCAAGTTCCTCTCCTCTTCCTCCTTTGCCTCCCTCTACTCAGAGGAGTCTCAGTAGAGCACCATGCCTTATGAAACTGTTCATGAATAGTGTGCAGTTCTTGGGACACCATGGACTTGATATGATTCTGTGAGGCCTGGGCTTGCTTCATCATCCCCAGCAAGATGCCAGCCAGTGATTTTCTTACACCTAGAATATTTCCATTCTTTTCTCAATGCAAGTGCTCTTCTCTTAGGGTTTTTCCCTTGTAGCAATCCATTATGCAGAGAACACTTATGTCGTTTGTATGATTTGAAGCATAATTGAGGTTGAGACTTTTATTTTTTACCCTTATGATAATAATTTATTAAGTAAATACAGTAAATTGTTTACCTTAAGCAGTTAATTAACTTTTTAAAACCTATGATGTTCCGGATCTTAATTTTCCTTTAGTTTCGGGAAATCTTGCTTTCTTTCTGACTGTTACTTAAGTCAAGGAGAGGAAATGCACATAGGGTCAAAGTTTGTCCTGTTTCTGTTTTTCACACCTACCTGGAGAGACAGGATGTGGTATCCTTTCTTGAGTTAACTTCACTTAATACTTTGTAGACAGCTGGCATTTTGTGTTGAGTTACATGCTCATGTATCTTGCAGGTGGAAACATTTTATCACTGAAATCCTTTTTCAGCTTTTACTGGGGCCCATCTCTAATGAAAGTGCTAAGGATATTAAAAAGCCTTTGGTAAACTGGCAGCAAAGATCTTTCTATCACCCAAGGAAATTGCAAAGACCAAGCAAGTGGCCCTTCTAAAACAAAGTCCATTGTCTCCATTTCCAGCACTAAGCTTGTCTGTGTGGTCACAGACCTGGACAGGCTTCAGGAGCAGGCGAGCCTGTGTCGCAGAGGATTCTAAGTGTGGGGTTCAGTGTTCTCACTGTCTGGCCTCGTGGGGTTTAGACTTGTGGGCCCAGGGCCCCTGAGAGAGAGCATCCTTTTCCCTCCCTCTGGTGTTGCCTCCACCCCCTGACTGGCACGCTCTCCTCCTTGGGCAGCAGCCTGTCTATCGCGTGCCTGCCTGGAGCCCTGGCTTCCCCTGAGCAGTGACGCCACAGGCCATGGCAAGCCAGGCCCTCATTAGCTCAGCTCACCCTGTGGAGCCACCGTCTTTAATGGGTTGGATTCTAATTACCTCTAGTCTACTTACCCAGTACTTATATTTTAAAAGTGCTGAACTATTAAAACGTCTTCCTGTGTCCTCCACGTAGGTTTCATGTTCTTGCTTTTACCATTAACAGAACTTTAAGAACAGAATGTGTTTAAATGCTGTGATACATAATTCTGCTTTTTTCAGGTTTAATTGTTTTGTGGTGCTTGGACAAATACTGTATGTGTTGAGCAAAAACATGGTCTTTATCATAAGGTTTTTTTGGTATTGAGGGGAGCTACAGAATAGTGTTAATAGCCATGAAAATATGATTTTCCATGTTGTTGAATTATTTTCTACTGAAAGCATTAATGAAGAATTTTGTTTTCTTGTGATGAAAGTTACTGAAAGTTCTGAGTTTAGTTTTATCATTAATTAATAACAGTCTAGAGTTGTAGATCCATATAGAATTGTCTCTTCCTTTGATTAATAAAAAGTAACTGAATATATAAAGTGCATATTTATTTCAGCTTCCAGACCTCTTAGAAACAATCAAGCCAAAACTTGAAGTGATGGGCTTTAAGAATTTTTCTTCCATCTCAGGTAAAAATGAATCTTTAAGTTTCAACAAATCTTTGAATAAGAAATAACTTAAAATAGAATTTTAAAGACTAGGATATATATAATTAACAGTTTTTTCTAGTTGTAAATCCTTGGTTGTTTCTGTATTCTGTTCTGTGATTTTTAACTTCTCTGAATGAGATATTTTAATTCTAATAATTTGATTTGGTTTGGTTTATTATATATATTGAGCCTGTGCCCCACAATGAGAGGAGCCACTACAGTGAGAAGCCCACACACCACTAGTTATGGCCCACGCTCACCCAGCGTGGGAAAAGCCAAACTAGGGAAAAGCACACACATGAACCCAACAGAGCCAAAAATAAATACAATCGTTTTCCAGAAAATGCATATCGGACAAAGAATTTTTACTCAAATTGTTCAAGAACACTAGAGCAAACAAGCCCACTCATAACTGGTAAAGGTTGAAATAGACACCTGGCCACGGAGGGTATACTGATAGTAAACTCTCCTACAGAAACATACTCAAGATACTGGTGGGATGCATGCACAGCCCCCTTTGGAAGACAGTCTGACAGTTTTTTCAGTAACCACATGGGGCAGGCACTGAATTCTATACATCACAAGTGGTGGAAGCCAGGTATCTTACCACTGGTGTGGGAAGTTATGGATAAACAAAAGGAAAGGTTACAAGATCCATGGAGACAGCATCACAAATTATCTTTAACTGAATATGTTCAAAGGTAAGGTAGAATACATGTATGTATCTCCAAGTATTGTCAGGTGAGCATATTTAGCTCCTACATGTATGTTTTAAATATGATTCTCTAGTGAAAGGGAACAGGAAATGTCCCTGGTGGTCCGGTGGTAAAGGATCTGCCTACCAATGTAGGGAACACGCGTTCAGTCCCTGGTCCTAGAAGATTCTACATGCCCAGGGGCAACAAAGCCCCCATACAACTACTGAAGTACTTGCATGCTCCAGAGCCCAAGTTCTGCAACCAGAGGAAGTGCTGCAATGAGAAGCTGGGCTCCTCTGTCCATGGGAATTTTCCAGGAAAGAGCATTGGAGTGGGTTGCCGTGCCCTCCTCCAGGGGATCTTCCCAACCCAGGGATAGGATTCCTGCATTGGCAGGTAAGTTCCTTACCACTAGCACCACCTGGGGCAAAAGTGCCTAAGTGGAGATCAGGGAAACCCAGTTAGGAGAAGGGACTCAGAGGGAAGGAGACTCTTAGTCACACTCAGAGAAGCCTGGCAGGTAATTCAGCAGGTGGAAGAGGAGGAGGAAGCAGACTGGAGCTGTGTAGAAGATGAAAGAGGGAACTAAAGCAGGGGCCCCCAACCTCTAGGATCTAATGCCTGATGATCAGAGGTGGAACTGATGAAATAATACTAGAAATAAGTGTTCAGTCACTGAGCTGTGTCCAACCCTTTATAGCCCACCAGGCTGCTCAGTTCATTGAATTCTTCAGGCAAGAATACTGGAGTGGGCTGTCATTTCCTTCTCCAGGAGATCTTGCCAACCCAGGGATTGAACCCGGGTCTCCTGCGTTGCAGGCAGACTCTTTACCAACTGAGCCATCAGGGAACAGAAAGGAAATAGAGTGCACAATAAATGGCCTGCACTTGACACATCCCAAAACCTACCCCAACCACTGTCTGTCAAAAAATTGTCTTCCAAAAAAAACTCCCGAGATCAAGGAAGGAACTTCAAGTGTACTCAGCTGTCCCAGATTGCTGGCTTAGGGAGATGCTGAAGCAGGGGTGTCCCAAGAGATAGAACCTCCCTTGCGTGGGGTCCTCAACAGACCTCCTTGGTGATGAGCAGAGAGATTTGTGTCATTTTAAAAAAAATATCCTTGTGGGATACACTTAAAACTTAGCAATTCTCTTACAGTCTTCCTAATAAAAAGTTTTCTTTCTTCACTGATCTGTGAAGTACCAACTGTGACAACCACTGTTCTAATATACCTCATAGTGTTGCTGACACTACAGATATAATTATGTGTAATTGAACTTATTCAATAAAAACTATGAAGCATCTACCCTGTGCCCAGCACTTTCCAAGGGTTGGGGAGTACAATGAAAATACTCCATAAGATGCACAGCTGGTAGGCACATTCTTTAAAAAAGCCTTTTACATTTCCACAAATAGTTTATTCTCAATGTCAACACTTGCCAGTTAATGACCATGCTGGGTAGGAAGCTGATTAAAAACCCAAGAGCCAGGGTTCCTGGAAGGATATCCCATTCTCCCTTGGACAGCCCTCCACCCTCTCTGGCTCTCAGTTTCCTCATCTGCAAAATTATGGACAACTGACTATAATTCATCCCTGGAACCCAAGCCTATTGAGGGGGAGGGGAAATATTACTCCAAGGCCTGGATGATAGACCAGATTGAAAGAAAAATATGTCATTGCTGGTTTTCAGTCAAACAGACAAATACAATGAAGGAAGGAGCCCCTGGCCCTGCGGGATTTGCCTAGGGATACAGTCTGGGGGATTCTTACACATCAGGAGATGGCTCTGAGCTGGATTTCCACAAACAAGAACAGCCATGCAAAGGACAAGCCTGCAGAGCTCTGTGCCCATCGGTCACAAGAGACTGCCTCCCGATGGCCAGCAGCATTTACAAGTGACCTCCTAAGGCCTTCACCAAACTACAGGGGCACCTCTGGCTTTTCTGCTTCCCTCACATTTCTGCCTCTTTAAAAAACAACAACAACAACAACAAAAAACCGCACATTTCTTCATAGAATGCCACAGTGGAAGGAAAATAGGCCTTCAAGTTTGAGACCTCAATTTGCAAAAGACTTGGAGCTTGTTTGTTTTTTTGTTTTGTTTTGTTTTTGGTTTTTTTTAATTAAATCACCACATAATTAAAAATTTTTACATGTTCTAATTATTCAGTTCCAAAACACCAAACTTATCGCACAGGGTCCCCATGGAAAGGCCCTCTCTCAGCAGTACAGCCACAGATTCCCCCCAAAAAGGGCAGCAGGGTGCCCTCCTCCCCTCTTTTCCACCTGGGTAGCTGCCAGGTTTTTTAAATCCATGCGCCTTACTAAGTTTCTAGGGTGCAGTTCGTGGACCCTTCCCTTTCCCATCCCAGCATGTGATCAACAGCCCGCTGGCCTACAAAGTGCTGGAAGCAGGGCTGGGCCAGACGGCCAGACTAAGGGTTGTGGAGTCTCAGCAGGTGAAATCACCAGGCAGGATAAATCACGTGGACTTCCAGCAGGCACTAGGCTGCTTGGGAAAAGCGCCAGGGTCTGAGCTTTATGCGTAGGGGTAAAGCGGTAAAGGCCTTGACTCCAAGGCGAGGCCTTTCTGCCAAGGCCAGGTTAGGGGGCTCCAAGACTGTGCCAACAGAGAGGGCGGAATATGAGGTTCCCTGCTCCACTGAGCCCCAGTTCCCTCACCTGTGGTCCACACCCCTGCCCTCCGCTCACAGGCTGCCCATCTATGGGGACCCAGGAGCCCACGAAATGGGCGTTCCCAGCTGCAATGGTGAACCCTGAGAGCACAACTGGGACTCCCCCCGCCCAGCCCAGCTCCCGGGTGGCGACCTGCCCCCACGCCCACTTCCAGGAGAGGCCCGCGGGGGGTACTGCTGCCAGGTGAAACACAATGAGGAGCAAATCCACCCCACAGAGACAATTCAAGCTTTTTATCAGCTGATCTGTCTATAATTTAGGGACAAAACTATGACTACGGAAAGCTAAGATGACCTGACCTAGGAACCTTTTTTTCTCCCCCTTGGAAACCCTAAAGCTGGTTCTTTTGCATATCCAATTAAAAGCAATTAACTTGTTACAAAGGTCTGCCTAGGGCAAAGCTTGAAGTTAACCTTTTCCATGGATGGCCCTGCAGGACTTCCCTGGTGGCTCAGGTAGTAAAGCGTCTGCTTACAATGTGCGAGACGTAGGTCCGATTCCTAGGTCGGGAAGATCTCCTGGAGAAGGGAATGGCAACTCACTCCAGTATTCTTGCCCCACGCCAAAGAAAAAAATGGGCTCAAAGAAATATTTTTTTAATTTCTTTCTTTATTTTACTGTACAACATTGTGTTGGTTTTGCCATACATTGGCTTGAATTCACCATGGGTGTACATGTGTTCCCCATCCTGAACCCCCCTCGCACCTCCCTCCCCATCCCATCCCCCTGGGTCGTCCCAGTGCACCAGCCCTGAGCGGCCTGTATCATGCATCGAGCCTGGACTGGCGATTCGTTTCACACATGATAATTTACATGTTTCAATGCCTTTCTTTCATATCATCCCGCCCTCGCCCTCTCCCAGAGTCCAAAAGACTGTTCAATACATCTGTGTCTCTTTTTTGGGGGAGGGGGGGCTTTTTACTTTTCATTTATTTATATTAGTTGGAGGCTAATTACTTTATAATATTGTAGTGGCTTTTGCCATACATTGATATGAATCAGCCATGGATTTACATGCGTTCCCCATCCTGAACCCCCCTCCCACCTCCCTCTCCATCCCATCCCTCTGGGTCATCCTAGTGCACCAGCCCTGAGCACTTGTCTCATGCATCAAACCTGGACTGGTGATCTGTTTCACAATTGATAATATACTCAAAGAAATATTTTAAATCTCAGGCAGAAAACTAGAAGATCTCTGTCTGTCTGGATTTATGTATGTCTCAGTGTGAGTCTTCTGTTATTTGATAATATTGCTGAAGTCGTGAGTTCTTATTGAAATGGTCTAAAGAAAAGGAAGCCCTTACAAATCAAGCAGTTGTAAATACAAAAAAAAAAAAAAAAAAAAAAAAAATGACCTAAAGGAATTTCAGATTCATGTGAACTGGGAAATAGTCAACATTAAAAATCTAGTACTTTTTTTCCCGCTACTCTACTATGGGCATGTCTAAGAGTCATTAACATTAAGCACAAAATTTTCATAGTGTCTAGGTTTATTATAAGTTAAAAATTGCTATATTGTTATATCTTGTCAACAAAGACAGTACCTCTAAAAACAACAAAGAAAACTCCTTAAAAATGCAAATGTGATATGAGCTTTTAAATAAACTATTAACAATAATTATACTCTAAAATATCTGTCTATAATAGTCTCGATTGAAGGCAGAGGAGAAGGGGACGATAGAGGATAAGATGGCTGGATGGCATCACTGACTCCACGGACATGAGTTTGAGCAAGCCCCTGGAGGTAGTGATGGACAGGAAAGCCTGGCGTCCTGCAGTCCACGGAGTCACAAAGAGTCAGACGCGACTGAGCAACTGAACTGAACTGAACTAACAATAGTTCCTCCAGATTTTGGTTACCTGAGTTTCCATTGTTGTGCTAAACTAAGTGATCACATTGTATTGAATAGTTAGGTCACTGCCAAATAAAGTAAGGTTCTGAAACATTCACTACTTGCCAGGACCTTCCTCTTACACAGAAACTAAAGAGAGTTTTGACTATCCATGAATAGTGTCTGGTGCCATCCTGAGATATTCAGTGTAAGAAAGCAATTTTTTTTTTTAAAGATATTATCACTGATACGTATGGTCACCAATCTATAGAATGCCAATATAAAAGTCAGTTCTTTTTTTTTTTTTTTTTTTTTACATTTTGCTTTTACCTCTTTTTTTTTTTTTTATTTTATTTATTTATTTATTTTTTTAAATATTATTTTATTAGTTGGAGGCCAATCACTTTACAACATTTCAGTGGGTTTTGTCATACATTGACATGAATCAGCCATATAGTTACACGTATTCCCCATCCCGATCAGTTCTTAAAAAAAAAAAAAAAAAAAAAAGCCAGTTCTTGGTTGCTTAAGGAAAATGTATGACTTGTTATTAAAGAAGGTATGAGGAATGAAATCGCATTTGATGAAGGAAAACAAAGTAGTTCTGACTTACAGGTGGCAGTTTCAGGATGGGAGAAGCAAAGGAATGGGTACAGAACGGGATAAGGAGGTTTTATGGAAAGTGGACCCCCCAAAAAGAGTTTTGTACCTAGTGCAAGTTTTCTTGAGATGTTGAACTGCCTTTGCTAATGGATTTTAAATTTCTTTCTCTCTTAAGTGATCTGTTCTAGGTTTACCTTTGAAATCTTTTGTTAACTTTGGCTAAGTGGATAAGTATTGTTTTACAATGACTTCTGTGATCCTACCTGACTGTTATAAACCCTTTTGATATTTATGAACACACCTTCCTAAATAATTGACTTCTAGTTAACTTTGGGATGCTTCAGAGGGCCCCTGAGACCCCCCCCCCAAAAGAGAGATATTAAACAACCTGAGTTCATTTGTCATGTTAAACTACATGGGAAATGCTGTCAGAAGGAGTGATGGATCTTCCCAAGTTACATTATATGGTAGATGTTACTGTAAGGTATAGTTAGGGTCGAGGCAGAAGAGAAGGAGAGAGAGATGGCATTTGTAGTTGAGCAGGGGGTGATAAGTCCTAGAGAGATACAAGCGGCCTGGAGCCTCAGGGCGGGACCTAAAGTTCGGTTTTGTTTTCTCTGAAGTTAGATGATTCAGCAAGGGCCTTTGAGACTGTTGTTTTCTTTTCTAGGCCCAAAGACTCCTTCAGTTACTAATATAGGTATCCTCGAAATTATGCGACATCCGTAAAAATCTGCTATGTCCTGGTCAAATGCTGTCAGTTCTAATTCTAGTTATCATATTAAAGTGTTTCAAGTCAGAGCAGTGACCAGACTACTTTGTCAATTTCTATCTAATCAGGTTTTAAACATGTCTTCTATGGTTTCACATAGATGCCTTTGCAAAAATGCTGCTAATTCAAATTATATGTAGAAAAGACTTTTCTAAGCTTACCCGTAAACAATTTTTTGTTTGTTTGTTTGTTTTCTGGTAAGCTGGTACCAAGCTGGAATTTAGTCTCCTCTCTACATTAAGAGAACAAAGTTTTCTGAGAATGCAGCTTTCGATCACAGATGATGAATTTCTTTACCTTTCAGTGACTTATATTTGTTTTTGTCATCTATTTTTTACTTCAGTAGCATAAATAAATTTTTTTAATAAAGGAAAAATAAAAGTAAAGTTTTTCCAGAAAAACATCTATCTGCTTTATTGACTATGCCAAAGCCTTTGACTGTGTGGCTCACAATAAACTGTGGAAAATTCTGAAAGATATGGGAATACCAGACCACCTGACCCACCTCTTGAGAAACCTATATGCAGGTCAGGAAACAACAGTTAGAACTGGACATGGAACAACAGACTGATTCCAAATAGGAAAAGGAGTATGTCAAGGCTGTATATTGTCACCCTGCTTATTTAACTTAGGCTCAGAGTACATCACGAGAAACGCTGGGCTGGAAGAAGCACAAGCTGGAATCTAGATTGCCGGGATAAATATCAATAACCTCAGATATGCAGATGACACGACCG
This sequence comes from Muntiacus reevesi, assembly GCF_963930625.1. Taxonomy (NCBI): domain Eukaryota; kingdom Metazoa; phylum Chordata; class Mammalia; order Artiodactyla; family Cervidae; genus Muntiacus; species Muntiacus reevesi. Next base: position 929,039 of record NC_089264.1, read on the forward strand.
TTATGGCAGAAAGTGAAGAGGAACTAAAAAGTCTCTTGATGAAAGTGAAAGAGGAGAGTGAAAAAGTTGACTTAAACCTCAACATTCAGAAAACTAAGATCATGGTGCCTGGTCCCATCACTTCATGGGAAATAGATGGGGAGACAGTGGAAGGAGTGCCAGACTTTATTTTTTGGGGCTCCAAGATCACTATGGATGGTGATTGCAGCCATGATATTAAAGGATGCTCACTCCTTGGAAGGAAAGTAATGACCAACCTAGACAGCATATTAAAAAGCAGAGACATTACTTTGCCAACAAAGGTCCATCTAGTTAAGGCTATCGTTTTTCCAAGGGTCATGTATGGATGTGAGAGTTGGACTGTGAAGAAAGCTAAGCATGGAAAAATTGATGCTTTTGAACTGTGGTGTTGGAGAAGACTCTTGAGAGTCCCTTGGACGGCAAGGAGATCCAACCAGTCCATCCTAAAGGAGATCAGTCCTGGGTGTTCATTGGAAGGACTGATGCTGAGGTTGAAACTCCAATACTTCGGTCACCTCATGCGAAGAGTTGACTTATTGGAAAAGACCCTGATGCTGGGAGGGATTGGGGGCAGGAGGAGAAGGAAATGACGGAGGATGAGGTGGCTGGATGACATCACCGACTTGATGGACATGAGTTTGAGTAAACTCCGGGGGTTGGTGATGGACAGGGAGGCCTGGCGTGCTGCAATTCATGGGGTTGAAAAGAGTCGGACACTACTGAGTGACTGAATTGAACTGAACTGAAAGTAAATAAGCTTTATTTAAGATTACGGTACATGTAGGATGGACCAAGCTTTCCCCACTCCTTCAAATTCCCTTAAGCCCTCAGATTCTTCTCATGGAACCAAGGTTTCACTTCCTTCCAGAGGGACAATCCAAAGTTTTTATAAGCTGATCTGCCCCTGATATAAGAGTCAATTTGTGCACGAGTTGGTCTATAATTTAGGCATGAAACTATGACTACATAAAGGAAAGATGATTTTTTGATGCAGGATGGCCATGATATTCCTTGAACTTCAGAGAAAATTGGTTAAAATGAAACTTTTTTTTTTTTCTTGGAAACTGCAAAGCAGATTCTTTTAGCATATGCAATTGAAAACATCTAGGTTTGTTAGGTCAGTTTTCATTCCACTCCCGAAGAAAGGCAATGACAAAGAACGTTCAAACTGGTGCACAGTTGGACTCATCTCACACGCTAGTAAAGTAATGCTCAAAATTCTCCAAGCCAGGCTTCAGCAATATGTGAACTGTGAACTTCCAGATGTTCAAGCTGGATTTAGAAAAGGCAGAGGAACCAGAGATCAAATTGCCAACATCCACTGGGTCATCAAAAAAGCAAGAGAGTTCCAGAAAAACATCTATTTCTGATTTATTGACTATGCCAAAGCCTTCGACTGTGTGGAGCACAATAAACTGTGGAAAATTCTGAAAGAGATGGGAATACCAAACCACCTGACCTGCCTCTTAAGAAATCTGTATGCAGGTCAGGAAGAAACAGAACTGGACATGGAACAACAGACTGGTTCCAAATAGGAAAAGGAGTATGTCAAGGCTGTATATTGTCACCCTGCTTATTTAACTTATATGCAGAGTACATCGTGAGAAATGCTGGGCTGGATGAAGCACGAGCTGGAATCAAGATTGCCAGGAGAAATATCAATAACCTCAGATATGCAGATGACACCACCCTTATGGCAGAAAGTGAAGAAGAGCTAAAGAGCCTGTTGATGAAAGTGAAAGAGGAGAGTGTAAAAGGTGGCTTAAAGCTCAGCATTCAGAAAAACTAAGATCATTGCATCCAGTCTCATCACTTTATGAAAAACAGATGGAAAAACAGTGGAAACAGTGGCAGACTTTATTTGGGGAGGCTCAGAAATCACTGCAGATGGTGACTGCAGCCGTGAAACTAAAAGATGCTTATGACTTGGAGGGAAAATGATGACCAAACTAGACAGCATATTAAAAAGCTGAGTCGTAGGTCCGTCTAGTCAAGGCTATGGCTTTTCCATATGTCATGTATGGATGTGAAACATGGACTATAAAGAAAGTTGACAGCTGAAGATTTTATACTTTGAACTATGATATTGGAGAAGGTGCTCAAAGGTCACTTGGACTACAAGGAGACCCAACCACTGCATCCTAAAGGAAATCAGGTCTGAATATACATTGGAAAGACTAATATTGAACCTGAAACTCCAATGCTTGGCCACTTGATGCGAAAAGCTGACTCATTTGGAAGTTGCTTTGATTTGCCTGTGAGTGTGGGAGCCCTACCTGGGCACAGGGCCTCAGGGGCCATTGCCACTGAATCATGACCTTCAAGCAAACGCATTCCAGTTGTGTGACAGCACATAGGAGACTGGGAAAGCTATCTTCCTTGGAGGAAGGAAAGGCATCCATAGACAGTGTGTTGTCAGGCGTCTATCTTGCAGCAAGTGTTTTGCTTCTCAGACGTCAGACCTGCAGGCCTGCTCTGAGGGCCTCAATTCCCGAGTCAGGGCCTTGTGTCTGCCTGCACTCTGCGAGCCTTGCACATTCTTCGGTCAGCGCAGTCCTGCCCACGGGAAAGGAGACTGCAGGAATGCATTTGAGGGGCCCGGGTGCCATGCTGGGTTCACCTGGCCTAGGGCACCTGTCACCTCCCATGGGCCCCTGGCAAGGAGTGGCGGGCCGGCTTGCCAAATGCCGAAGTGGGGAGCAAAGCTAGCTCTGGCAGAAGGAAGCAAAGAGGAATGGGAAGCCTTTGCAAGCAGTTGCTGGGCTGCCCCGTGTAAGGGCTCCCCATGAGAAAAATGCCAGTTCAGGGCCCTAGGCCCGGGATCCAGGTGGGCGCCCAGCGTGTTCTCCCCACGGGATCCGAGCACGGTGCACACAGGCCTAGGCTTGCGAGCTTTCTCCTGAAGAGCAAACGTGATGGAACAGCCATGTGGAGGTTGCCTTGACATTTCCTGGGAGTGTGGGAGCCCTCCCTGGGCGTAGGGCCCCAGAGGCCATTGCCACTGCAAAATAACCTCCCAGCCAGCGCTTCCCACCCAGGGGTGACTCTTAGCCTGCAGGCGGCTGGGGGTGATATCGTCCTTGGAGGCAGGAAAGGCAGCCCCAGAGAGTGTGTTTTCAGGCCTCTATCACGCAGCAAGTGTGTGGCTCCTCAGGTGCCAGAACTCCAGGCCTGCTACCAGACTTCAATTCCCGAGTCAGGGCCTTGTGTCTGCCTGCACTCTGCGAGCCTTGCAAACATATTCCTAGGTCAGCGCAGTCCTACCCATGGGGAAGGAGGCTGCGGGAGTGCTTCTGAGGGGGCCGGGTGCCATGCTGGGGTCACCTGGCCGAGGGCACCTGGCACCGCCCAAGGGCCTCCGGCGAGGGGTGGTGGGCTGGTCCCTGACTTGCCAAAGACCCAAGAGGGGAGCAAAGCTAGCTCTGGCAGTAGGAAGCAAACAGCAACGGGAGGCCCTTGCATGCATTGGTGGGCCGTCCCCAGGGGTATCACAGTAGACATTGTGGAAATGTGACCCCAGGTCCTGGGTCTAGAGGGTGTCACACTGAATACTGTAGACATGTGACTCCAGGTGCAGGGTCTGGGAGGTGGGGTCACCCTAGAGACGGTGGACATGTGACTAAAAGTGAAGGATTAGGTGAGGCAGCTCTCCCTGGAGACTGACGTGTGATCCAAGGTGAATGGTGTGGGAGGGGTCACCATGGAGACTGTGGACCTGTGGCTCCAGGTATAGGGTCTAGGAGTTGGGGTTACCCTAAGACTGTGAACATGTGACCCTGGTACAAGGTCTGAAGGTGGGCTTGTAAGGCATAGTTCTGGCGAGGCAGAAAAGGCAAGATGACCTCAATAGAAGTAGGTTACCTTTATTCAGGCAAGGAGGGGCGGCAGTCAGCCTAATGACCAGACTGAGCGCCGAGAGGGATCAGGGAGGCTTCATATTTATAGGGAGGTTTGTGGAAGTGATAAGGGAAACATTAGTCAGGCGGGATATTTTGAGTATTCTTTTGTTGAGATGACATTTGTAGTTGGGCAGGGGGTGATAAGTCTTCTGGGCAGGTGTAGGAGGTGGAAGGTTTCTGGACAGGGGGTGATAAGTCCCAGATAGATGCAACCGGCCTGGAGCATCAGGGTGGAACTAAAATTCTGTTTTGTTTTCTCTGAAGTTAGATGATTCAGCAAGGGGCCTTTGAGACTGTTGTTTTCTTTTCTAGGCCCCAAAAGACTCCTTCAGGGCTCATACTAGAAACTGGAGGTGTCACCCCATGTTTATGGTCTGGGGAGGTTACCCTGGATACTGCAGATATTAGACCCCAGGGACAGGATCTTCAAGGGGGGTCACCATGGAGACTATGCACATGTGACCCCAGGTACAAGACCTGGAAGAGGAATCACCCAGGGGACTGTAGAAATGTGACCCCAAGTGCAGGATCAGGAGCAGTCACCCTAGAGACTGTTTAAGTGTGACTGTGGGTACAGGGTTGGGAGGTGGGATCACCCTTCAGACTGTAGACATGTGACCCTGGTCCGGAGTCTGGGAGGGTGTCACCCTGGAGCTTGTGGACATGCGACCCAGGTGCAGGGTCGGGAGGGTTTCACCGTGGAGACTGTGGACATGTGACTGTAGGTGCAGGATCTAGGAGGTGGGTCACCCTGGAGGTTTTGGATGTGTGATCCCAGGTGCAGGGTGTGTGGAGGGGTTCACCTTGGAGACTGGAAATTTTATCCCAGGTACAGGGTCTGGGGAGGGGAGGTTACCCAGGAGACTGTGGATGTACCCCAGGGTAGGTTCACCATGAAAACTATGGACAGGTGACCCCAGGTGTAGGGTCTGGGAGGCGGGTTTACTCTGGAAACTGGAAATGTAATGCCAGGTACATGGTCTGGGAGGTGGGTTCTCCCTGGAGACTGGACAAGTGACGCCAGGGTCAGGGTCTTGGAGGTGGGGTCACCCTGGAGACTGTGGACCTTTGACCCCAGATGTGGATTATGGGAGGTGGAATCACTCTGTGGAGTGTGGACATGTGCAGGGACTTAAGAGTAGATGTGTCACCCCTGGTATTGGGTATTGGAGGTGGGGTCACACAGTAGTACCTGGGGACATGTGACCCCAGGAACAGTCTGTGAGGTGGAGTCACTGTGGACATGTGACTAAAAGTGCCAAATTTGGTGAGGGGGCTCTCCTTGAAGACTCTGATGTGTGATCCAAGATGCATGGTCTGAAAGGGGGCCACCATGGAGACTGTGGACTTGTGACTTCAGATATAGGGCCTAGGAGTTGGGGTTACCCTGCAGACTGTGGACATGTGACCCCTGGTAGAGGGTCTGGAGGTGGGCTCATCCTGGAAACTGTGGAGGTGTGACCCAATGTTTATGGTCTGGGGGGAGTATCTACTGGATACTGCAGATATTTGACCCCAGGGACAGGGTCTGGGGGGGGGGAGTCACCATGGAGATTATGCACATGTGACCCCAGGTACAGGACCTGAGAGAGGTGTCATCCAGGGGACTGTACAAATGTGACCCCAAGTGCAGGATCAGGAGCAGTCACATTGGAAACTATTTAAGTGTGAGACAGGTGCAGAGTCTGGAAGGTGGGGTCACCCTTCAGACTGTAGACATGTGACCCCAGTCCAGGGTCTGGGAGGATGTCACCCTGAAGTTTGTGGACGTGTGACCCAGGTGCAGGGTGGGGAGGGTTTCATCGTGGAGACTGTGGATATGTGACCCCAAGTATATGATCTGGGAGGTGGGTTCACCCTGGAGACTGTGAGTGAGTGACACCAGGGTCAGGGTCTTGGAGGTGGGGTCACCCTGGAGATTGTGGATATTTGAACCCAGGTGTAGGGTCTGGGAGGTGGGGTCACTCTGAGGAGTGTGGAAGTGTTACCCCAGGTGCAGGGACTTGAGAGGTTATTCACCCTGGAGTCAGTGACATCTGACTCCAGGTACATCATCTGGAAAGTGAGGTCCCTCGAGATGGTGTACACATTACACTAGGTGCAGGGTCTGTGAGGTAGGTCACACTGGAGACCGTGGACCTGTGACATCAGGTGAAGTATCTGGGTAGGAAATCACCCTGGATATTGCGGAAGTATGACAACAGGTCTGGGAGTGTTGTCACCCTGGAGACTGTGGATGTGTGACCCATGTACAGTGTCTGGGAAAGGGTATCACCCTAGAGACTGTGGACATGTGACCCCAGGTACAGCATATGCGAGGAAGGTCACAGAAGAGACTGTGGACCTGTGAACCCAAAGATAGTGCTTGGGAGGGGTCACCTTGGGGACTGAAGACATGTGATCTCAGGTACAAGGTCTGAGAAGTTGTCACCCTGAAAAACTGTGGGCATGTGACATTAGGTGTAGAGTTTGTGAGGGCAGGTTACCCTGAAGACTGTGGACAGGTGACCCCAGGTGCTCAAACAGGTGTAGTGAGTCACCCTAAAGACTGTGGATGTGTGGCCACAGGTACAGGGTCTCAAGAGCTGTCACCCTGAAGACTGTGGACATGTGACCAGAACTAAAAGTTCTGATGAGATGGGGTCACTCTATAGACTGTGATTATGTGACTCAAAGTAAAAATTCTGGTGAGGTGGGGTCACCCTGCAGACTGTGTACATGTGACCCCACATGTAGGTTCTGGGAGGGGAGGTTACCCTGGAAACTGGAAATGTGATCCCAGGTACAGGGTCTGGGAGGGGTGTCATCAAGGAGACTGTGGACATGTGACCCAGGTGCAGGTACTTCTAAAGGTTCAACCTGGAGCCCGTGGATATGTGGCCCCAGGTGAAGGGTCTGGGAAGGGTTTACCCTGGAGACCGTGGACATGAGAAGCCAGTTGCAGGGTCTGGGAGGATGGTCATCCTGAAGACTGTGGTTGTGATACCCTGTACAGAGTCAGAGAGGTTGGGTCACCCTAGAGAATGTGGATGTGTGAACACATTCGTGTGGATGTATCGTCACCCTGGAGACTGTGGTTAGGTGACCACAGGTGCAGAGTCTGGTAAGTAAGTGGGTGTCACAATGGAGACTGTGGAAGTATAGCCCCAGGAGCAAGGTCTGGAAGGGTTGTCACCCTGGAGAGTGTGCAGGCTTGACCCCAGGTGCTGGGTATATGGAGATGGGTCACCTTGGAGACTGTCGGCATGTGACCCTGGGTGCAGGTTCTGGGGAGGGAGCTCACCTGGGAGACTATTAGACATATGGCCCCAGGTACATGGTCTGGGATGTGGGGTCATCCTGGAGATAATGGACATGTGACCTCAGGTATATGGTCTGGGAAGGGAGGTTCCCTGTAGACTGTGGTTGTAAGACCCCAGTACAGGGACAGGGAGGTTGGGTCACCCTGGAGAATGTGGATGTGACACCATGTACAAAATATGGGGAGTATTGTCACCCTGCAGACTGTGGACATGTAACCCCAGGTACAGGGTCTGGGATGGAAGTCATGCTGGAGACTCTGGACATGTGACACCAGGTTCAGGATCTAGGCAGGGCTGTCACATAGGACATTGTGGAAGTGTGACCCCAGGTACAGGGTCTGGGAGGGTGTCACTCAGGAGACTGAAGATATTTCTTCCCAGGTACAGGGTCTGGGAGGAGGGTCACCCTAAAGACTGTGGGCATGTGACCCAGGTACAGGGTCTAGGAAGTGGGTTCACACTGGACACTGTGGACATGTGACCTGGGTACAGGGTCTGGGAGGGGGAGTTCACCCTAGAGGCTGTGGACATGTGACCTCAGGTGCAGGGTCTGGGAGGGGGGTCACCCTAGAGACTGTGGACATGTATCATAAGAACAGGGCCTGGGAGGGGGGTTCACACTGGACACTGTGGACATGTGAACCCAAGTGTAGGTTCTGTGAGGTGGTGTCCCCCTGGAGACTGTACATGTGACCTTAGGTACAGGGTCTGGGAGGTGTGGTCCCCCTGACGACTGTGGATGTATGATTCAAAGTGTACAGTTTGGGGAGGGGGCTCTCCCTGCAGACTGTGGACGTGTGATCCAAGGTGCATGGTATGGGATGGGGTCACCATAGAGACTGTGGACCTGCGAATCCAAATATAGTGTGTAGCACTTGGGGTTACACTGCCGATTGTGGACTTGTGACCCCAGGTGCAGGGTCTGGGATGTTGGGTCACTCTGGAGATTGTGCAGGGGTGAGCCTAGGTGTAGGATCTGGGAAGAAGTGTCACCCTACAGCTTTTGGAAATGTGACCCCAGATGCAGGGTTGGGTGGAAGTCACCCTGCAGACAGTGGTCGTATGATCCCGGGTGCATGGTCTATGAGGGAGTCACCATGGAGACTGTGGACGTGCGACTCCAGGTTTAGGCTCTGGGAGGTGGGGTAACCCTGTAATGTGGATATGTGATCTTCGTTGCTCTGTCTAGCAGGTGGGATCACCCTGGAGACTGTGGACGTGTGACCCCATGTACAGTGTCTGCAGAGGGGTGTCATCTAGGCACTATGGAAATGTGACCCCAGGTCCAGGGTCGAAAAGAGGTCACCCTGGATACTGTGGACATGTGACCCCAGGTGCAGGGTATAGGAGGTGCCATCACCCTGGAGACTTTGGGTGTGGGACCCCAGGTGCTGGGTCTGTGAGGTGGGGTCTCCCTGGAGACTGAGTACACATGTCCCCCATTACAGGTTCTGGGAGGTGGGTTCATTTTGGGGACTATGGACATGTGACCCAAAGTGCAGTGTCTGAGGAAGAGGCTGACCCAGGAGACTGTGGACTTGTGACAACATGTATATGGTCTGGGAGGGGGTAACCCAGGAGACTATACATGTGACTCCAGTTGCAGGGTCTAGGAGGTGGGGTCACCCTGGCGACTGTGGACGTGTGACCCCAATTACTAGATCTTAGAGGTGAGGTCACCCTGGGGACTGTGGACATGTGGCTAAAAGTACAGGGTTTGGGAATAGGGCTCTCCCTGGATAAGGTGACTGTATAATCCCAGGTGAATGGTCTGGGAAGGGGTCACCATGGAGACTGCAGACGTGTGATGCCAGGTATACAGTCTGGGAGATGGAGTTTCCCTAGACTGTGGGACATGTGATCCTAGTTGCTTGGTCTGGGGGTCGGGATCACCTTAGAGACTGTGGACGTGTGACCCCATGTACAGTGTCTGTGAAGGGGTGTCACCCAGGACACTGTGGAAATGTGTCCCCAGGTCCAGGGTCAAGAGAAAGTCACCCTGGATACTGTGGACATAAGACCCCAGGTGCAGGGTCTAGAAAGTGAGGTCACCCTGGTGTCTTTGGATGTGCAACCCCAGATGCAGGGTCCGTGAGGTGGGATGTCCCTGGAGACTGCGCATGCTTGTCCCCCAGTACAGGTTCTGGGATGTGGGGTCATCCTGAGGACTGTGCATGTGAGACACAAAGTGCAGTGTCTGGGGAAGAGGCTGACCCTGGAAATGTGGACATGTGTCCCAGTGCATATGGTCTGGGAGGGGGTCACCATGGAGACTGTGGAGTTGTGACCTCAGGTGCAGGATTTGAAAAGTGGGGTCACTCTTGGGATTGTTGACAGGTTACCCCAGGTGCATGGTCTGGGATAGAGTCACTGTGGAGACTGTGGACATGTGACCCTGGTGCAGGGTGTGGGAGGTGCCGTCATCTCACACACTGTGGTCATGTGACCCAAGGTACAGTGCCTGGAGGTGGGCTCATCCAGGAGACTGGGACATGTGACCCCAGGTAAAGTGTCTGAGGTGGTTTGTACCCCTGTAGACTCTGGACATGTAATCAATGTGCAGGATATGGGAGGGGATCACCTGTAGGAGACAGGACTACTTAAAGGCCTGACAAAAGAGTTAAGCAATCTTGCTGAGAGGACATGATTCAGCATGTCACTCCTGAAGGAATCTAAGAAGGAACAAAAAAAACATCTTGAAAGCAGGATGTACGCCTGGGAGTGGAAAGCCATCAACAGACTGTTCCTATCTTTGTCACCTGGGAGGCACATAAAGATTAACTAGGCCTTTGTCCTTGAAGCAGAAAAACAGGGATACAAAAATGCTAAATATTAATTGCACAGGATTATCATTGAAGGCCATCCGGCCTGCTATGCTCCTGTAAGCACGTACAAGTTAGTCTCAAAAAGTATAATAAAGCAGACATGAGATCAGTTTGGGCACCTTGACCTCATGGTGGTGTTGGTCCCCTGATACCCTCTGTAACTTTCTTGAATGTTTCTCATTCTTTTGCCATGCTGTGCTTTCAGGAACCTGTGCTGTTGAGCTGGACTCGACCGTAACCATGGAGACTATGGACGTGTAAGCCCAAGTACAGGGACTGGGAGGGGTAAACCTGGGGACTATGAACCCCAGGTGTAGGGTGTTGGAGGTGGGGTCACCCTGAGACTGTGGACATGTGATCCCAGGTACAGGGTCTGGGATTTGGGGTCACTCGGGGACTGTGGACATGTGACCCCATGTGCAGATTCTGGGGAGGGTTCTCACCCGGGAGACTGTGGACAAATGACCCCAGGTACATGACTGGGAGGTAGGGTCACCCTGGAGATTGTGGACATGTTCCCACAGGTGCAAGTCATGGGAGGGTTTCACCCTGGAGACCGTGGATGTGAGAACCTAGGTACAGGGTTGGGAAGTTTGGTGACCCTGTAGACTGTGGTGTGATACCCCAGTACTTGGTCAGGGAAGCTGGCTCACAGTGGAGAATGTGGACTCCAAGTACAGGATCTGGAGATAATTGTCATGCTGGCATGTGACACCAGATGTAGGATCTTGGAGGGGTTAAGAGGAGACTGGACATGTGACCCTACGTGCAGGGTCTGGGGGGAGTTACCCTGGAAACTGTGGACATGTGACCCCAAGTACCAGGTCTTGGAGGCAGGATCACCCTGGAGCCTGTGGACATGTGACACCAGGTACAGGGGCTGGGAGATGGGGTCACCCTGAGGACTGTGGATGAGTGATTCAAAGTACAGGGTTTGGGGAGGGGGCTCTCCCTGCAGACTATGGATGTGTGATCCAAGGTGCATGGTATGGGAGGGGGGTCACCATAGAGACTGTGGACCTGTGAATGCAGATGTAGTGTGTAGGACTTGGGGTTACCCTGCTAATTGTGGACATGTGACCCCAGGTGCAGGGTCTGGGATGTGGGGTTACCCCACAGACTATGAAGATGTGACCCCAGGTGAACGGTCAGGACGGGGAACCCTGGGGAGAGTGGTCAGTGATCCCAGATGGATGGTCTGGGAGGGGTTCACCATGGAGACTATGGGTGTGCAACTCCAGTTATAGGGTCTGGGAGGTGGAGTTACCCTGGAGACTATGGACACATGATCCTAGTTGTTCGGTCTGGTGGATGGGGTCACCCTGGAAACTGTGTACATGTGACCACATGTACAGTGTTTGCAGAGGGGTGTCTCTCTAGACATTGGGAAAGTGTGACCCCAGGCCCTGGGTCTGGGAGGTAAGTTACGCTGAACACTATGGCTATGTGACACCAGGTGGAGAATCTGGGCAGGTGAGTCAACCTGGATATTGTAGAACTCTGTCTCCAGGTACATGGTCTGGGAGCGTGTCACTCTGAAGACTGAATAAATTTGACCACAAGTACAAGGTCTGGGTGGGGGCTCACCCTGAAGTCAGTGGACATGTGACCCAGCTAAAGGGTCTTGGAAAGGGTGTCACTCTGGAAACTATGGCCATGTGACCACAGGTAATGGTCTGGGAAGATGATCACAGCAGAGGCTGTGGATATGTGACCCCAAATACAGTGCCTGAGAGAGGTCACCCTGGGAACTGAAGACATGTGACCTCAGGTACAGAGTCTAGGAGGGTGTCACCCTGTAAGGTGTGGATATGTAACTTCCTGTGTAGGGTCTGAAAAGTGAGTTTACCATGGATACTGTGGACTTGTGACCACAGGTACAGGGTGTAGCAATGGCGATCACCCTGGTGACTATTGACGTGTCATGCCAGGTGAAGGGTCTGGGATGTTTGTTGCCATGGAGACTGTGGACAAGTAACCCCAGGTACAGGTTCTGGGCAGAGGTCTCTCACTGAAGACTGTGGATGTGTGACACCCTGTGCAGAAACTGGGGAGGGTGCTCACAAGAAAGACTGTGGACATGTGACCCCAGGTACAGAGTCTGCGAGGTGGGGTCACTCTGGGACTGTGGGTGTTTAATAAAAGTGCAGGGTTTGGGGAGGGGGCTCTTCTTGGAGACAGTGGTGGCGTGATCCCAGGTGACTGGTCAGGGAAGGGATCACGAAGGAGACTGTGGCCGTGCGACTCCAGGTATAGGGTCTGGGAGGTGGAGTTACCCTAGATTGTGGACATGTGATCCTAGTTGCTCGGTCTGGGGGGGTCAAATCACCCTGGAGACTGTGGATGTGTGACGCCATGTATAGTGTCTGCAGAGGGGTGTCACCCAGGACACTGTGGAAATGTGACCCCAGGTCCAGGGTCGAGAGGGGTTCGCTCTGGATACTGGGACCCAGGTACAGGGTCCACAAGGTGGGTTCACCCTGGAGACTTTGGCTGTGAAACCCCAGATGCAGGGTCTGTGAGGTGGGGTCTCCCTGGAGACTGTGTACACAGGGCCTACAGTACAGGTACAGTTTCTGGAATGTGGGTCACCCTGGGGACTTTGGGCGCGAGGCACAAAATACAGTGTCTGGAGAAGAGGCTGACCCTGCAAAGTGTGAACGTGTGTCCCAATGTATATGGCCTGGGAGGGGGTCATGATGGAGACTGTGGACATGTGGCTGCTGGTGCAGGGTATTGGAAGTGGGGTCACTCTTGGGATTGTTGACAGGTTCATGGTCTGGCAAAGAGACACCTTGGAGTGTGTGGACGTGCAACCCTAGATGCAGGGTCTGGGAGGTGGTGTCAGCCTGTACACTGTGGTCATGTGACACCAGTTACATTGTCTGGAGCTAGGCTCATCCAGGAGACTGTGGACATGTGACCCCAAATAAAGTGCCTGGGAAGGTTTGTCACCCTGTAGACACTGAACATGATGCCAAGGTGCAGGGTCTGGGAGGGGGTCACCCTGCATAGAGTGGTCATGTAACCCTAGGTACAGGATCTGGGAGGGGGATCACCATGAGGACTATGCACATATGTCCCCAGGTACAGGACGATGAAGAAGTGTCACCCAGAGGACTGTAGAAATGTGACACCAAGTGCAGGGTCAGGAGGGGGTCACCCTGAAAACTGCTTGAGTGTGACCCCAGGTGCAGGGTCTGGGAGATGGGGTCACCCTTCAGCCTGTAGACATGTGGCCTCCATCTAGGGTCTGGGATGCTGTCACCCTGGAGCTAGTGGACATCCAACCCCAAGTACAGAGTTGGGAGAGGTTCACCGTGGAGACTATGGACACATGACCCATGTGCAGGGTCTGGGAAGTGGGCCACCCTGGAGATTTTGGACGTGTGTCCCTAGGTGTAGGTTCTGGGAGGGGTTCACCATGGATACTGAACATGTGACCCCAGGTGTAGGATCTGGGAGGGGGGTTACTCTGGAAACTGGAAATGTGACCCCAGATACATGGTCTGGGAGGTGAGGTCATCTTGAAGACTGTGACATCTGACCCCAGGTACATCATCTGGGAGGTAGGGTCACTTGGAGAATGGATATGTTACCCCACATTCAGGGTCTGTGAGGGAGGTTACACTGAAGACTGTGGACATGTGACACCAGGGCATCACCCTGGAGATTCTGTACCTGTGGTTCCAGGTACACAGTCAAGGGGGACTGAGCCACTCTATACACTGTGAAAATGTGGCCGCAGGTGCAGGTTCGGGGACATCTCCCTGGAGATTCTGTACCTGTGATTCCAGGTACACGATCAAGGGGGACTGAACCACTCTATACACTGTAGAAATGTGGCCGCAGGTGCAGGTTTGGGGGGCATCTCCCTCGAGAAAGTGGACAGGTGACCCAAAGTGCAGTGCCTGGGGTAGAGGCTGACACTGGAGCCTGTGGACATGTGACCCCATGTCTATGGTCTGGGAGGGGGTCACCGTGGATACTGCAGACCTTTAACCCCAGGTACAGGGTTTGTGGGTGGTCACTGTGAAGACTGTGCATGTGTGACCCCAGGTAAAGGGTCTGGGGAGAAGTGTCACCCAGGGTACTGTGGAAATGTGACCCCAAGTGCAGGGTCTGGTGGGGGTCACCCTGCATATTGTGGTACTGTGACCCAGATGCAGTGCCTGGGAGAGGTCACCCTGGGGACTCTATAGACATGTGACTGTAGGTAGAGGGTCTGGGAGGGTGTCAACATGGAGATTGTGGACTTATGACTCCAGTTGCATGGTCTGGTTTGGTGGGGTCACCGTGAAGACTGTAGATGTGTGACCCCATTTACAGGGTCTGGGAGTGTCACCATGGAAACTGTGGACCTGTGACCCCAGATTCAGGGTCTGGGAGTAGTGGGCACCCTGGAGACTATGGACGTGTGACCACATTTAAAAGGTCTAGTGAGATGTGGTAACCTAGACGTTGTGGACCAGTGACACCAGGTACAAGTTCTTGTGAGGTGGGCACTGGACACTGCGGACATGTGAGACCAGGTGCAGTGTCTGGGACGTTAGTTACCTTGGAGACTTTGAAGATGAAACTCCAGGTGAAGGGTCTGTGAGGGGGTGGTCACCTGAGGACAGAGGATGTGTGACATCAGGTACAGTGCTTGGGAGAGGTCACACTGGGGACTGTAGACATGTGACCTCAGAACATGGTCTGGGAAGATGTCACCCTGGAGATGGTGGATATGTGACCCCAGATACCTGATCTTGGGGAGGGTGTCACACTTGAGATTCTGGACGGGATCCCAGGTTCAGGGTTTAGGAGGGGTGGTCACCCTGGAAAATATACACGTAACCAGAGTTAAAAGGTCTGGTGAGGTGGACTCAGCCTAGAGCCTATGGACATGTGACCCCAGGTCTAGGGTGGGAGAGGGGGGTTACCCTGGAAACTGTGGACATGTGACCCCAGAAACATTTTCTGTGAGGGGTGCCACCTAGGATACGGTGGACATGTGACCTCGGGAAAGGTCTGGGAGGAGTTCATCCTGGAGCCTGTGGAAATGTGATCCCAGGTGTAAGGCCTGGGAGGGGTGTCACCTTGGAGACTGTGGACAGGGCCTGGGGAGAGGGCTCTCCCCAGAGACTGTGGATGTGTGACACCAGGTTCAGGGTCTAGGGAGAGGGTTCACCCTGGAGACTATTGACATGTGACTCCAGGTGCACAGTTTGGTGATATGGGGCACCCTGCCAACTGTGGACACGTGAGCCCAGGTGCAGGGACAGAAAAGGGGCATCACCCTGGAGACTCTGAATGTGTGACCCTATGTACGGGACTGGATGTGGGTCACATAGGAAACGTTGGATATGTAAACCAGGTCCTCACCCTGGAGACATGAATGTGTGACACCATGTAGTGTTTGGGATGGGGTCACCATGGAGACTGTGGACTTGTAACCACAGGTACAGGTCTGGGAGAGCTTCAGCCTGGGGTCTGTGGACCTGTGTCCCCAGGTGTAGGGTTTGGGAAGAGGAGTCACCTTGCAGACTGGATGTGAGAACACAAGTGCAGTGTCTGAGAACTGGGGTCACCTTAGGAATTGTGGATGTTTGACCACAGGTATAGGGTTGGGAGATGGGTTCACCTTGGAACCTGGACAAATGACCCCAAGGCCATGGTCTGGAATGTGGGACATCCTGGAGATTTTGGATGTGTGACCCCAGGTGTAGTGTCTGGGAGGTGTGGTCTCCCTGGAGAGTGTACTCATATCCCCAGGTACAGGTTCTGGGAGGGGGCAGTCACCGTGGAGACTATGGACTTGTGACCCAAAGTGCAGTGTCTGGGAAGAGGTTGGCCCTGGAGACTCTGGACGTGTGATCTCATGTATATGGTCTTGGGGGTCACCCTGGATATTGCAGACTTTAGAATCCAGTACAGTGTCTGGGTGGGGTGTCACCAAGGAGAATGTGGCCATGTGACCAATATACAGGGTCTGGGGTGGGGAGACACCCTGGAGGCTGTGGACATGTGACCCTAGGTGCAAGGTCTGGGAGGGGGTAACCCTGGAGACTTGACGTGTGAGCCCAGGTACTGAGTCTCGAGGTGGGGTCACCCTGGACACTGTGGACATATGACATGTGATCACTGGCTCTGTGACGGAGAATGAAAATGATGAAGGGACGAAAACCTTCACTAATTTCACAGAGTTTAAAGAGGACTGAACCAAGAAAGAAGAGATTAACATTTACAACTCTTCTTTCATATAGTACTCTCTATCTGCTCCACTTCACTGACTCACCCATGACCCTAAATTGAGGTGGCACAGTTACTTCTGATCTCCTTAGCCATCTTAATTAAATTGTATAAATTTTCTTTTTGTCTTCTGAAAATGTTAGAAATTGCAAAGAACTTTTAAGAGAAAAATAAAACAAACACCAAATCACAGGGAAGGTAGAGTTTAAAGTAAATGTATTTGACACTCCTATGGTTCCCCCTTCATCTTGCCAGTAAAGAGTAAAATATATGGCTCTATTGTCACGGACTTGTTCTAGTATGCCACCTTCAACATAAATACCACTAGTTGAGATTTTTATAAATTTTGAGAGGAAATTTGCCTTTCCTCTGATAATCTTGAATTAAGTAAAAGATCTCCATTGGCAGGGTATGATCAGACAAAAATGTCCCAGTGAAAAGGAACAATGAAAAAAGAGACAAGTATCAAGAACCTTTCTACCATGCTATGTTCAACACTTGGAACTTATACAAGTAAGGACAACTAGACACTCAAATCACTGAGCGTTTTATTAAACAATTACTGAAGTTGTGAATGTAGAAATCTATAACCATTTAATTATGGCTGGTTTTCAACTTTTTCTGTGAATGTGAGAATTTGTACTTGCAGAAGCGTGGCTTATATTCCATGACATATATCTGAACTGTATGAATCTTTTCTTTTTTTTTTTTTACAAATTACATAAACAAGTACATTATGTTTTAAACATAAATATCATGGTTAATAGCTTATGTTTCTACTTAAATGAACTTGTGTGAAGGAATTATAATTCATTGGATAATCACTTATAGAGTTTCCCCCAAATATACAATTTAAATAATGAAATAACACATTTCATAAAAAATCTTTTGTGTGTAAATTTAATAACAGTAATATCAATAAGCACCTTCTAGCCCCCAAAGCACTATGAATAAGCTATGAAAGGGAGACAGATTTTCATATCAGAACTTCTATTTCAAAATCTTCATGTATAAATTCCAATCTTCTATTTTGGAAAAATAGGAGTTAAGGGTTAATGGATTCTCCCATTCTAGAATGTTTACAAAGTAAAATTTATAGTCAAGACATGAATAGGTAAGCTTCATACCTGGAATTAACTTATTGTAAAATATGTCACTGAGCTAACAGTCTTTGAATAAATACAAGTTAAAAGCATACTTAACAACTTGAGAACAACTAATTACCAATACAATTCAGACCTAGGATAGTGCCTTTCTTGGGGTGTCATATTATTGAATTCCTTCTGATATTTTATTTACATGTCTCACCACTACAAGTTGAATAATACCAATATAAAGCCCAGCAGAGTGATGTGCACTCATAAATATTGCTCTGCTTGAGATTTCACTGGTATAAGTGTACTTAAATGTTACATCTAAGTTGGCCTTTCTAAGAAGCTAGCTATAAAAATGAAGAAAAAGGGCATTAAACAGAATTTCAAAAGAAATCAAACACTGGCTTCTTATGATGACATGTTGAAGAACAGGTTCAGAAATGAACACTTTGGTTGTAATATGAAATGAATTACAATTAATGTTTTAGACTTTCTTTTGCAAATTTAAATGGATATTATATTCAAAGTAAAAAAATACATTCATAAACATTAAAACCTATTATATAAAACTGGCAGCAATTAACAGTTTATTTCTTAGTGTTTCTATATAAATAATGAACTAATTATTTTCTCCTTATTCTGCAAAACCAGGTAGTCAATGCAATTGATCTCAAATTTAGGATTTAAAAAAAAAAAACACATTCATACATATACAAAGTAATTTTAATACCTTTGGAAAATTATAAGAATAGGAAAGAACAATTTTAAACTCGTGTATATTTTCCTATTGTAAAGTTCTAAAACATTAAATGGCTTTTCTTCTTAAACCAAGTAAGAATAACAATGTGCAGAAAAAGACAAAAAAATTTTGCTATGCAAGCAAGTAATTATACTTCAGACTGGAATTGCATTTGAATTTGCTATTTTCTCCCTACAAGAGAACCAGGCAGAAGAGAATCCAGGTGAAACTAATAAACTATGCCAGGTGCTTTCAAACAACTCCTTTCCATACAGGAACTTCCAAACAATCACAGTATCATGTGGGTGGGTATCTTTTTCTTCAGTCTTCTTCTGACAGACTCAGTGAAGTTACATAGAGAAGATCTATACTTGGAAGCAAAGGAGAAAGAAACATATAATAAAAAATGTTATCCAGCAAACCAATATACTCATTCTTACTTTCTTCCTATAGCCAATTAATTATGAAAAGTTACTAGGGTTTTTCAGTGCTGAAAGTAACTTCATATTTACTTACCTTTCAATATAAATACAGCACTGTATTTCTTTAAAAGTCTGAATTTATGCTATTAAAGAGGGTTTTATGTTAAACTATTTTTCATCTAATAAACTTTCTTTACTCAAGGACCCACACTGATAGTCTTAATTATTTTTTAAGAAATTTTGAATATTGATCCTGATACTTACACCCACTAAGAAAGTTACTGGGATCAAATCAAAGATATCAGGACCCAAATCTTAATTTGGTGTATATTATCTAACTAATAAAATTGTCCCAGAGAAAGACAAACACTTTGTCTTTTCTTTGTATGATATCACTTATATGTAGAACCTAAAAAATACAACAAACTAGTGACTATAACAACAGCAACAAAACAAACTCATGGATAAAGAGACCAAACTAGTGATTACCAGTGAGGACAGGGAAGCAGAGAAGGGCAAGGTAGGGATAAGGAGTCAAGAGGTACAAACTATCATGTATAAAACAAACTACAAAGATATATGGTACAACACAGAAAAATATAGCTAATATTTTATAATAACTATACATGGGGCATAAAATTCCAAAATTGTGAATCAGTATATTGTATACCTGTAACTAACATACAATAACTATAATTTAGTTTTTTTTAATTTAATTTAATTTTTATTTATTTATTTTAATTGGAGGCTAATTACTTGACAATATTGTGAAGGTTTTTGCCATACATTCACATGAATCAGCCATGGGTGTACATATGTTTCCCATCCTGAACCTCCCTCCCATCTCCCTCCTCATCCCATCCCTCTGGATCCTCCCAGCGCACCAGCCCTGAGCACCCTGTCTCATGCATCGAACCTGGACAGGTGATTTATTTCACATATGATAATATACATGTTTCAATGCTATTCTCTCAAATCATCACACCCTCTCCTTCTCCCACAGACTCCAAAAGTCTTCTTTACATCTGTGTCTCTTTTGCTGTCTCGAATATAGGGTCATTGTTACCATCTTTCTAAATTCCATATATATGCGTTAATATACTGTATTGGTGTTTTTCTTTCTGACTTACTTCGCTCTGAGTAATAGGCTCCATTTTCATCCACCTCATTAGAACTGATTCAAATACAGTCTTTTTAATAGCTGAGAAATATTCCATTGTGTATATTTCTTATCCATTTGTCTGCCGATGGACATCTAGGTTGCTTCCATGTCCTGGCTCTTGTAAACAGTGCTGCGATAAACACTGGGGTACATGTCTCTTTCAATTCTGGTTTCCTCGGTGTGTATGCCCAGAAGTGGGATTGCTGGGTCATATGGCAGTTCTATTTCCAGTTTTGTAAGGAATCTCCACACTGTTCTCCATAGTGATTGTACTAGTTTACATTCCCACCAACAGTGTAAGAGGGTTCCCTTTTCTCCACACCCTCTCCAGCATTCATTGCTTGTAGACTTTTGGATAGCAGCCATTCTGACCAGCGTGAGATGGAACCTCATTGTGGTTTTGATTTGCATTTCTCTGATAACGAGTGATGTTGAGCATCTTTTCATGTGTTTGTTAGCCATCTGTGTGTCTTCTTTGGAGAAATGTCTGTTTAGTTCTTTAGCCCATTTTTTGATTGGGTCATTTATTTTTCTGGAATTGAGCTGCAGGAGCTGCTTGTATATTTTTGAGATGAATCCTTTTTCTGTTGCTTCGTTTGCTATTATTTTCTACCATTCTAAAGGCTGTCTTTTCACCTTGCTTATAGTTTCCTTCATTGTGCAAAAGCTTTTAAGTTTAAGTAGGTCCCATTTGTTTATTTTTGCTTTTATTTCCATTACTCTGAGAGGTGGGTCATCAAGGATCCTTCTATGATTTATGTCAGAGAGTATTTTGCCTATGTTTTCCTCTAGGAGTTTTATAGTTTCTGGTCTTACATTTAGATCTTTAATGCATTTTGAATTTATTTTTGTGTATCATGTTAGAAAGTGTTCTAGTTTCATTCTTTTACAAGTGGTTGGCCAGTTTCCCCAGCACCACTTGTTAAAGAGATTGTCTTTTCTCCATTGTATATTCTTGCCTCCTTTGTCAAAGATAAGGTATCCATAGGTGTGTGGATTTATCTCTGGGCTTTCTATTTTTATAGTTCAATTTTTTAAAAAATGGTCCTGAGGAATCTTAGTACCATAAGACAATTTAGTACTAGAATAGTACTAATCTTAGTACTATTAGACTATTGCTAAGTACTTAGCAATGCATTAGACTTAGAATGCAATGGATTTAGAAAAGGCAGAGGAACCAGAGATCAAATTGCTAGCATCCATTGGTTCATAGAAAAAGCAAGAGATTTTCAGAAAAACATCTACTTCTGCTTCATTGACTATAAAAAAGCCTTTGATTGTGTGGATCACAAAAAACTATGAAAAATTCTTAAAGAGATGGGAATACCAGGCCACCTTACCTGCCTCCTAGGAAACCTATATGCAGGTCAAAAGTGATTTCAAATCCTAAAAGATGATGCTGTTAAAGTGCTGCACTCAATATGCCAGCAAATTTGGAAAACTCAGCAATGGCCACAGGACTGGAAAAGGTGTTTTCATTCCAATTCAGAGAAGGACAATGACAAAGAATGTTCAAACTACTGTAAAATTGCACTCATTTCACATGCTAGCCATGCTCAAAATCCTTCAAGCCAGGTTTCAACACTATGTGAATTGAGAACTTCCAGATGGACAAGCTAGATTTAGAAAAGGCAGAGGAACCAGAAATCAAATTGCCAACATCTGTTGGATCATAGAGAAAGCTAGAGAATACCAGGAAAAAAAAAAAAAAAAAAAACACAAAACATCTACTTCTGCTTCATTGAATACACTAAAGCCTTTGACCGTGTAGACCACAACAAACTGTGGAAAATTCTTCAAGAGATGGGAATACCAGATGATCTTATCTGCCTCTTGAGAAATCTGTATCAGGTCAAGAAGCAGCAGTTAGAACTGGACATTGAACAATGAACTGGTTCCAAATTGGGAAAGAAGTATATCAAGACTGTATATTGTCACCCTGCTTATTAAATGTACATGCAGAGTACATTATGAGAAGAGTCAAACTGGATGAAGCACAAGCTGGAATCAAGATTGCCAGGAGAAATACCAGTAACCTCGGATATGCAGATGATCCCACCCTTAATGGCAGAACATGAAGAGGAACTAAAGAGCATCTTGATGAGGTGAAAGAGGAGGGTGAAAAAGCTGGCTTAAAAGTTGACATTCATGGTATCCAGTCCTATCACTTCATGCCAATAGATGCAAAAACAATGGAAACAGTGACAGATTTTATTTTCTGGTGCTCCAAAATAACTGTGGATGGTGTTTGCAGCCAGTAAATAAAAAGATGCTTGTTCCTTGGAAGAAAAGCAATGACAAATCTAGATGGTGTGTTGAAAAGGAGATAAATTACTTTGTCTACAAAATCCATATAGTCAAAGCTATGGTTTTTTCAGTAGTCATGTACAGATGTGAGAGTGAAAGTCGCTCAGTTGTGTCTGACTCTTTGCGACCCCATGGTCTAGACAGTCCACGGAATTCTCCAAGCCAGAGTACTGGAGCAGATAGCCATTCCCTTCTTCAGGGGATCTTCCCAACCCAGGGATTGAACCCAACAGATGTGAGAGCTGGACAATAAAAAAAGGCTGAGGACCAAAGAATTGATGTTTTTGAACTGTGGTTCTGGAGAAGACTCTTCAGAGTCCCTTGGACAGCAAGGAGATCAAACCAGTCAACCCTAAAGGAAATCAACCCTGAATATTCATTGGCATAACTGATGCTGAGGCTGAAGCTTCAATACTTTGGCCATATGATGCAAAAAGCTGACTCATTTGAAAATACCCTGATGCCAGGAAAGATTGAGGGCAGGAGGAGAAGGGGCAATAGAGGATGAAATGGTTTGATGGCATCATCAACTCAATGAATTTGCTAGGAGATAGTAGCCTGGAGTTCTATAGTCCATTGAGTCACAAAGAGTCAAACACAACTGAGTGACTGGATGACAACAACAAAAGCAATGCATTTTAAATATATGGTAGGGCAAACTATAACTAATTTTCACTTAATAAAATTTCATCGTGGTTTAGATTTGCATTTCCCTGATGATTGGAGATTGTTGAGAATAATCTCATATGTATGTGGCTAAATGTATGTCTTCTGAAAAATGTGTATTCGGGTCCTCTGCCTATTTTTTAATCAGGTTATTTATTTTTCTTTGTTTTTAATGTTGAGTTGTATGTTCAGTTCAGTTCAATTCAGTTGCTCAGTCGTGTCTGATTCTTTGCGACCCCATGAACTGCAGCATGTGAGGACTCCTTGTCAATCACCAACTCCCAGAGTTTACCCAAACTCATGTCCATTGAGTCAGTGATGCCATTTAACCATCTCATCCTCTGTCGTCCCCTTCTCCTCCTGCTTTCAATCTTTCCCAACATCAAGGTCTTTTCAAATGAGTCAGCTCTTCGCATCAGGTGGCCAAAGTATTGGAGTTTCAGCTTCAACATCAGTCCTTCCAATGAACACCCAGGACTGATTTCCTTTAGGATGGACTGGCTGAATCTCCTTGAAGTCCAAGGGACTCTCAAGAGTCTTCTCCAACACCACAGTTCAAAAGCATCAATTCTTTGGTACTCAGGTTTCTTCACAGTCCAACTCTCATATCCATACATGACTACTGGAAAATCCATAGCCTTGATTAGACAGACCTTTGTTGGCAAAGTAATGTCTCTGCTTTTTAATATGCTGTCTAGGTTGGTCATAACTTTCCTTCCAAGGAGTAAGCATCTTTTAATTTCATGACTGCTTTGGAACCCCAAAAAATAAAGTCAGCCACGGTATCCACTGTTTCCCCATCTATTTCCCATGAAGTGATGGGACCAGATGCCATGATCTTAGTTTTCTGAATGTTGAGCTTTAAGCCAACTTTTTCACTCTTCTTTTTCACTTTCATCAAGAGGCTCTTTAGGTCTTCTTCACTTTCTGCCATAAGCGTGGTGTCATCAGCATATCTGAGGCTATTGATATGTCTCCTGGCAATCTTGATTCCAACTTGTGCTTCCTCCAGCCCAGCGTTTCTCATGATGTACTCTGCATATAAGCTAAATAAGCAGGGTGACAATATACAGCCTTGACATACTCCTTTTCCTGTTTGGAACCAGTCTGTTGTGAGTTGTATGACTTCTTTGTATATTTTGAATATTACCCCTTATTGCATTATCCTTTGAAAAATATCTTCTCCCATTGACTAGGCTATATTTTCAGTTTGCTGATAGTTTCCTACAATGTGCAAAATCTTTTTAGTTTGATATGGTCCCATTTGTTTATTTTTCATTTTGTTGCATTTGCCTGAGGGGACAGATCCAAAAAAATATTGCAAAGACTGATGTCAAAGAGCATACCATCTATTTTTTCTTCTAGGAGTTTTATGGTTTCAGGCTTTACACTTAAGTTTTTAATGCATTTGAGTTAATTTTTTATATATGTCAAAAGTAGGGTTTTTTTTTTTTTTGAGAGTAGTATATTCTCTTTTTTTGACTGTAGTATATTTAAAAAGTAGTATATTCTTTTGCACATAGCTGTCCAGTTCTCCTAAATTGTTGAAGTGACTCTCTTTACCCCATTGTAGGTCCTTGCCTCCTTTGTTGTAGATTAACTGGTCATACGTGCATCAGTTTATTTATGGCCTCACTATTTAGTTCCATTGGTCTATGTGTCTGTTTTTGTGCCAGTACTATACTGTTTTGATTATTGTATCTTTATAATACAGTTTGAAATCAGGGACCATGATACTGCAAGCTTTTTCTTCTTTCTCAAGATTGTTTTGGCTATTTAGGATTTCTCATGTTTCCATAGAACTTTTAGAATTATTTGTGAGAAAAATGTCATTGGTATTTTGATGGGAATTGCATTGACTCTGTAGATTCCCTTGGGTAATGTGGTAACTTTAATAATGTTAATTCTTCCAGTTCATGAACATAGTATATCTATAATTTGTATTAATCTTTACTTTTTTAATCCATGTCTTGCAGTTTTCTGAATATAGATTTTACCTCCTTACTTGCATTTATTCCTAGGTATTTTATTCTTGATGGAATTGTAAATAGGATTGTATCCTTAATTTCTCTTTCTACTAGCCCATATAAATGCAATAGATTTCTGTGTAATTTGTATCCTGCTACCTTATTGAATTCATTGATGAGTTCTAGTAGCTTTTATGATATCCTTAGAATTCTGCATATAGCATGGGTCCCCAACCTCTGGGACCTAATTCCTGATGATCTGAGGTGGAACTTTATTTTTATACATAATAATAATAGAAATAAAGCACACAATAAATGTAATGCACTTGAATCATTTTGAAACCTCCCACCCAAGTCCATGGAAAAATTGTCTTCCACGAAACCCATCCCATGTGCAACAGTGGCTGGGGGCTACTGATATATAGCATCATCTCATCCACAAGAAGTAACAGTTTGATCTATTTCTTTCCAAATTAGAATCCTTTTATTTCCTTTTCTTGCCTGAGTGTTATGGCAAGGACTTTTAATACTATGTTGAATTACATTAGCAAGAGTGGGCAATTTTTTCTTGTTCTTGATTTTAAAAGAAATGCTTTCAGCTTTTCACTGTTAAGGATGATGTTGGCTCTACTTTTGTCATATATGATCTTCATTATGCTTAGGTATATTCTCCCTATTCCCACTATTTTGGAACTTTTAATAAAAAATAGACACTGCACTTTGTCAAAAACTCTTGCTCCACCTATTGAGAAGAGCATACAATTTTTTATTCAATATGTTAATGCAGTTTTATCATATTGATTTATTTGTGGATATGGAACCATCTCTGTGATAAATCCTGCTTGATCATGGTGTATGATACTTTTAATAGATTGTTGGATTTGGTTTGCTAATATTATGTTGAGAATTTTTGCATCTATATTTATCAGTGATATGGCCTATAGTTATTTTATTTTTGGTGTCTTTTTCTGATTTTAGCATCAGGGTATGATACTATGGCTTCATAGAAGGATTTTCAGTGTTCCTTCTTCAGTTTTTTAGATTACTATGAGAAGAAAGGTGTTAACTCTTCTTCAACTGTTGGGTAGAAGTCACCTGTGAAGGCCTCTGGTCCTAGACTTTTGTTTGTTAGGAGTTTTTTTGATTACTGATAATTAGTTTGTTCATATTTTCTATTTTTCTTTATTTAGTTAGCCTTAGGAGACTGTACATTTCTAGGTATTTATACATTTCTTCCACGTTGTCCATTTTATTGGAGTATCATTGGACATAGTAATTTCTTATGAGTCTTTGTATTTCTGTCTGTGGTGTTGGTTGTATCTGCTCCCTTTTCATTTTGAATTTTATTTATTTGGACCCTCTTTAATTTTTTTTTCCTTCATGAGTCTGGCTAAATGTTTATTAATTTTTTAAAAATCTGTTTCACTTATCTTTTTTATTTAAAAATTTTTGTCTCTACTTCATTTATTTCTGCCCCAATCTTTATTCTATTTTTGTTCTTCATTTTTTTCAACTAATTTTGGGTTTTGATTTTCTTCTAGTTCCTTCAGGTATAATGTTAGATTGTTTACTTCAGATTTTCCTTGGTTCTGAAGTAGAATTGTATCACTATAAACTTCCCTCTTTGAACTGCTTTTGCTATGTCCCACAGATTTTGGATAATTACATTTCCATCTTCTCTTTCTCAAGGTATTTTTCAATTTCCTCTTTGATTTCAACAGTGACTAAACAGTGGTTGCTTAGTCATATATTGTTTAGCCTACTTATGCTTATGGTTTCTTGCATTTTTTTTTTCCTTCTTGTAGTTTATTTCTTATCTCATTCCATTGTGGTTGGAAAAGTTGCTTGATGATTTCAGTCCTTTTAAATTATTGATATTTTTGTGTGTGACTTAGCTTATGATAGGTACAACAAAGCCCTGTGCCACAACAACTGAGCCTGCAAGCCATATCTACTGAAGCCTGTGTACCTCCACAAGAGAAGTCACTGCAATGAGAAGTTCACTCATCACAACTAGAGGAAGCTCACCTGAAGCAACAAAGAGCCAATGCAGTCCAAAAACTAATTCATTAATTAAAAAAAAAATGGCAACACTTTTCACATTGATCTCCAGATTAAACATACTGCTATCCAAGTCACAGCTGACTTTCTGCAGAAACTGACAAGCTAATGTTAAAATCTGTATGGGAATTCAAGGGAAATAGAATAACCAGAACAACCTTGAAGAACTACAAAATTGGAGGACTCACACATTCTGATTTAAAAACATGCTACAATATTACAATAATCAATAGGACTATTATAGGATTAATTCAAGGAGTGACATACAGATCAATGAAAGAGAACTGAAAGTCCAGAAATAAATTCTTGTATTTGTGGTCTAATTTTTGACAGTAGTGCCAGTAGTGCTAAGGTAATTCAGTGGGTGAAAAATAATAATTTCAACAAATGGTGTTAGAGAATTTGGATAGCCTCATGCAAAAGTTGAACCCCTTCCTCACACCATACACAATATTTAACTCTAAATATTACAGGCATAAATATAAAAGACAACACTATAAAACTCTTGGAAGGAAATATAAATGTAAATATAAAGTAAATATTTGTGACCTTGGATTAGTCAATGGTATTTTAATGCAACATATAAAGCACAAGCAACCAAAGGAAAAAAACAGGCAAATTGAACTTTACCAAAACTAAAAACTTTTGTGCTCAAAAGACAACACTGAGAAAATGAAAGGACAACTAATAGGATGGAAGAAACTAATTTTCAAATCATATATGTGATGAGGGCTATGTATTCAAATACATAAAAGTATGGATGTGAGAGCTGGACCATAAAGAAAGCTGAGTGCCGAAGAATTGATGCTTTTGAACTATGGTATTGAAGAAGACTCTTGAGAGTCTCTTGGACTGTAAGGAGATCAAGCCATTCAATCCTAAAGGAAATCAGTCCTGAATATTCACTGGAAGGACTGATGCTGAAGCTACTTTGGCCACATGATGCGAAGTACTGACTCATTGGAAAAGACCCTGATGCTGGGAAAGATTGAAGGCAGGAGGAGAAGAGGACGACAGACGATGAGATGGTTGGATAGCATCACTGACTCGATGGACATGAGTTTGAGCAAGCTCCAGGAGATGGTGATGGACAGGGAGGCCTGGCATGCTGCAGCCCATGGGGCTGAATTGAATTGGACACAACTGAGCAACTGAACTGAACTGAACTTTACATCTTAACTATTAAACGACAAGTAAGTTAATTGAAAAAACATGTGCAAAGAATTTGGATAGACAGCTCTCTAAAGAAGATACACACATGGTCAATGAGTACATGAAAAGATGCTCAGCATGGTTAATCATTAGAGAAATGTAATCAAAATCACTGTAAGATACAATTTAGCATCCACTACTATGGCTATAATAGCAAGTATTGGTAAGAATGTAGAAAAATTGGAACCCTTATATAATGCTGTTAGGAATATAAATTGCTGCAACCATTGTGGCAGTTCCTCTATAAGTTAAACGTAGAAAAACTATATAATCCAACAATTTCACTCTTGGATATATACCCAAAAGACCTGAAAACACATGTACAAACAAAAACTTGTACACTAATGTCCAGAACAGAATTATTCATAATAGACAAAAAGTGACAGTAGCTGACTCCCTTGCTATAGCAAGTTCTATAAACTTTGCTTATTCTCATTGAGATGATCTGGCAGTTTGAGGTTCCTGAGAAAGTCAGAAGGAAAGGGATCCATGCATAGGTGGAGGTCATACCTTCCATGACACATAGAGGAAAAGGAAGGTTGGTGTGGGTACAGGGGGAACTGGATTAGGTGGAAGTCTTGTTTTATACTTGGAAGCTGAGGGATATACCATGTGCTAACTTCTCTTTTCTCTATGATGTGAGACAAGGCCATCTTCTTTAAAATAATGGTCTAAAACTTAAAGTGAGTAGAAAAAGTTAGAAGCAGTTATTGTGGAGTGCATGGCAGCAAGCTGACCACAGAAATGCAGGCTTTTCCAGACAATTTGGGACTGGATGAAGAATTTGAAGCATTTCCAATCTGACTGCTTGTGTATTCTCCAACAGCAATAATATGCCTGTCTGAAGATTTCAGAATTCTTCCAAAACCATGAGATGAAGACAGAGTATCAGGAAAATCTGTAATACTGGCAGCAATTATGGAAA
Organism: Muntiacus reevesi; assembly: GCF_963930625.1. Classification (NCBI taxonomy): domain Eukaryota; kingdom Metazoa; phylum Chordata; class Mammalia; order Artiodactyla; family Cervidae; genus Muntiacus; species Muntiacus reevesi. The sequence goes on from NC_089264.1 coordinate 957,875, forward strand.
TAATGAATTATACAATCTTAGCCAAAGAAAGGGACCAGTCAGTGATCAATGCTTCATTGGAATGAGGGTGGAATAGTGGCAGTGTCTGACCTAGTTCTGGATATGACAACAGGTGTCCAGGGCTGAAATCAGTAGAGGAACCCTTGGGAAAGACTGTATATTCTGCTTATTTCTCTTCTCTAATAGAATTTTAACAAAGCAAAGCAGAAGATATGTGGTTTGCATTGCTATTTTGTTTTGAGTGGTAACAAGATTTAATTTATAATTAAAACCTTACCAGGGATTTTAATTATAAATTAGCAATATTCCGAGGAACTGTAGATACACTGACAAGATTTGGAACGTTTCTTTTGACCTGTCAGTCAGTTCAGTCGCTCAGTCATGTCCGACTCTTTGTAACCCCAAGGACTGCAGCAAGCCAGGCTGCAGTTTCTGTTGATAACTGCTTATAATTTTAAGATCAGGAAAGTTTAGAATTCATCTAACATTTTGATATTAATGCTAATGTGAAGAGAACTGTGTCATTTAATACCATACATCACTATTAAAAAGAAAAAAATACATCCAAGAGTGAAATATGTTGAAGTTAATAAAAAGTGATTTTGTTTTTCTCAAGTCACTTAAACATTATTTTGCTATTAAGAACAACATATTTTTCAAATATATTACTGCTATGTAATAATTGAGCTTAACTGATATCACTAATTCACTAATTGAATAACAGAACAAAAAACTTATGCTACAAACATATTTTAGATTCCTGAACATGATAGAAAACAGGTACTCTATTTATTTATTTATTTATTTTCATTTTAATTTTTTGGCTGCACCATGAGACATGTGGAATCCTTGTTCTTGACCAGGGATGCAACCCTCACCCTCTGCATTAAAAGTGCAGTCTTAACCACTAGGGAAGTCCCTAGAATAGCTACTTTAACTAAATATCTGCAAAAAGAATTATTATACACTTTTTAATGAGGAATCAGTTTCCAAAGTGAAGAAAACTCTGAAATTAGGCTTTAGTCTAACATATATACATATATATATTTTTTTTTGTATAGGGGAATAAACATTTATTATAATAATAAATATATATATAACTACTATATTTTATATATTTATAAATTAAATACATTGTATGCATTATCATAAGGCATCAGGGTCTTTGTAAAAGAGCTTGATATCATCAGTAAATTAGGAACTTTAAAGACTTTCTCTGACATGGTCTTTGGACACTGTGAAACAGGAGGGAAAGGGACAGGCCCAAGTTTTGGAAGAATGACATAGTCCAAGGACACAACACAAAGAGATTAGAATCAAGGAGTCCAAGATGGCAGACAATTCAACTTTGACTAGACTTTGATCCCCAATCAGCAAGCTAAACGACACATCCAGAGGTACCATGACAGATCCAAGGCACTGTCAAAAGACCAAGGAATGGGTGATGGCCCAATTTCTGGAAATCTCCACCTCTTCCCCAAAACAGTTGGAATAATCCTCCTGTTCATTAGCATATTAAATTATTCAGCCCATACAAACTAACCATGCCACATTTTGCAGCTGCACTTACCCCCTACAACGGCAGAGGTCTGTGGAGTTTGCATATATCTGAATCTGAATAAATCTTCTTATGTATCACTTTTTCTCTCACTGAATTCTTTCTGTGATAAGACATCAAGAACTTGAGCTTCCTAATAAAGGAAACCAGGTACTGTGGGTTTTGGCTAAGTTCAAGTCATGGCCACATGGGTTCGAGTCTCAAGCTGGGTTTTGGCTGGATTCGAATCCCAGCACATGGGTTCAAGCCCCAATCTGAGGTAAACAGTTTCAACTGGGCTATGATTAAGAAAACAGTAATTTTCTATATTATATTTAGTTTTGAGAAAGACATTCTACAGATATTATACTCCATGCAAGAATTCCCTATACTTAAAGCTACTTTCAGGCTGTTCCCACACGATAGAAGTTTATAGTCTAAACGTTAGGGCCCAAGTCTTATCGTCAAGGAGCTTATATTCTGATATTAATGATTTGATGAAATAAAGTAGAATATGATAAATTCCTTTAAATAACTACTGGTAAAAATATAGTGATTGTTGAGAGTGGAAAATTATTTCAAACTATTTGGATCAGGGTGGGCCTCATACAGAAAGTAGAGTTGGAAGAGAATCCTGTGGGCGAGAGGCAGAGTTTGAACCTGGTAAGATGAGGCAGCAATACCTGGAAGTGCAGACACTTCCAACATAGATGTAGGGAAGCAAAAGTTCAGCTTGGCATTTCATGCAAAAATGGGAACAATAAAGGACAGAAACAGTATGGAATTAGCAGAAGCAGAAGATATTAAGAAGAAGTATCAAGGAAACACAGAAGAACTATAAAAAAAGATCTTCATGGCCCAGATAATCACAATGGTGTGATCACACATAGAGCCAGACATCCTGGAATGTGAAGTCAAGTGGGCCTTAGGAAGCATTGCTACAAACAAAGCTAGTGGAGGTGACGGAATTCCAGTTGAGCTATCTCCAATCCTAAAAGATGATGCTGTTAAAGTAATGCACTCAATATGCAAATTTGGAAAACTCCACAGTGCCCAGAGGACTGGAAAAGGTCAGTTTTCATTCCAATCCCAAAGAAAGGCAATGTCAAAGAATGCTCAAACTACCGCACAATTGCACTTATCTCACAAGCTAGCAAAGTAAAGCTCAAAATTCTCCAAGCCAGGCTTCAACAGTATGTGAACCGTGAGCTTCCAGATGTTCAAGCTGGTTTTAGAAAAGGCAGAGGAACCAGAGATCAAATTGCCAACATCTGTTGGATCATAGAAAAAGTAAGCGGATTCCAGAAAAACGTCTACTTCTGCTTTATTGATTATGCCAAAGCCTTTGACTGTGTGGACCACAACAAACTGGAAAATTCTTCAAGAGATGGGAATACCAGACCACCTTACCTGCCTCCTGAGAAATCTGTATGCAGGTCAAGAAGCAACAGTTAGAACTGGACATGGAATAACAGACTGGTTCCAAATAGGGAAAGGAGTATGTCAAGGCTGTATATTGTCACTCTGCTTATTTAACTTATATGCAGAGTACATCATGTGAAAGGCCAAGTGGGACGAAGCACAGGCTGGAATCAAGATTGCCGGGAGAAATATCAATAACCTCAGATATGCAGATGATACCACCATTATGGCAGAAAATGAAGAGAAACTAAAAAGCATCATGATGAAAGTGAAAGAGGAGAGTGAAAAAGTTGACTTAAAACTCAATATTCAAAAAACTATGATCATGGCATCTGGTCCCATCACTTCATGGCAAATAGATGGGGAAACAAAGAAAACAGTGACAGACTTTATTCTCTCAGGCTCCAAAATCACTGCAGATGGTGACTGCAGCTGTGGAATTAAATGACACTTGCTCCTTGGAAGAAAAGCTATGACAAACCTAGACAGCATATTAAAAAGCAGAGACCCAATAGCCCTTTTGACCAACACCCTCCCTGCCCCTAGGATCTGTTTACCTATGTGCCTCTTAGATAAGATTCCCTGTGGCTGACCAAAACCCCACTCTTGTTCTGAACTGATCAGTCAATTTGACCGATAGCCTAGGAATCCAAAGCAAACCACCACATGCACTCATGATGGCCCTTCTCTCTGTCTGCGCTCTGCCAATTACCTTCCCATGTGGCCCCTTAAGGCCTGATGGGTGCTTCCTTCAGACTTGTGAGTAATAAACTTCTCTATTTCAACATATCTGTGGTCAGCTATTTAAATAAGGCTCACTATTCTGTACTGTGCCCCACTTAACAGATGTTAATTTAACAAAGTCAGAACACCCACACTCTGCCTTCAGAGCATTTCCACCATGGGGTGGGGGGGAGGAAAGGAGTCCAGTCAGTTAACACATTATTACAGTGCAGTGAGTCCAGTAATTTGACAAAAGTATACAAATGGTGCTGAGAGCAAAAAATGGGCCCTTAATAAAATCAGTAGGAGGTATCAAAACCAGGGAAGGTGTCTCAAAGGATGACTTGATAGTATGGAAAAGAATAAATGAGCAGAAGTATGGCTATAAGGCAAGATGTGAAGAATGGACTGACTTTAAAGTAATGGTAATAATTCTAGATACTATCTGTTTAACACTTACTATGTAGTAGGTATGGTTATGATAAGGTACATTCCATTATTAGCTCAATTTTACAGGCCTGAAAGAGAAGGCAAGCTGACAAGGAATGAGCTGCGTGGCCAGAGCTAGAATTCAGGCAGTCCCTTCTTAACTCTTACCCACTCTGAGAGAGGACAAGGGAGAAGAGGTGCTCCTGGAGAGGTACCTTTTGTAAAGTGATGCTTGCTAAATTATGGAAGTTCTCACTGTCCTGAAGGCTACAGACAGTTAAGGATTTTAATCAAGGTATGACACTTTAATCAAGCCCATTTAATCAAGGTGTGACATTACAGTTTAAAAAGACCATATGTTCTAGTTTCATTCTTTTACAAGTAGTTGACCAGTTTTCCCAGCACTACTTGTTAAAGAGGTTGTCTTTCTTCTATTGTATAACCTTGCCTCCTTTGTCAAGGATAAGGTGTCCATAGGTTCGTGGATTTATCTCTGGGCTTTCAATTCTATTCAATTGACCTATATTTCTGTCTTTGTGCCAGACTCAAAATGGATTAAAGATCTAAATGTAAGACCAGAAACTATAAAACTCCTAGAGGAGAACATAGGCAAAACACTCTCCAACATAAATCACAGCAGGATCCTCTATGACCCACCTCCCAGAATATTGGAAATAAAAGCAAAAATAAACAAATGGGACTTAATTAAACTTAAAAGCTTTTGCACAACAAAGGAAACTATAAGCAAGGTGAAAAGACAGCCCTCAGAATGGGAGAAAATAATAGCAAACAAAGCAACAGAAAAAGGATTCATCTCAAAAATATACAAGCAACTCCTGAAGCTCAATTCCAGAAAAATTAATGACCCAATCAAAAAATGGGCCAAAGAACTAAACAGACATTTCTCCAAAGAAGACATACAGATGGCTAACAAACACATGAAAAGATGCTCTACATCACTCATTATCAGAGAAATGCAAATCAAAACCACAATGAGGTACCATTAAACGCCAGTTAAGATGGCTGCTATCCAAAAGTCTACAAGCAATAAATGCTGGAGAGGGTGTGGAGAAAAGGGAACCCTCTTACACTGTTGGTGGGAATGCAAACTAGTACAGCCACTATGGAGAACAGTGTGGAGATTCCTTACAAAACTGGAAATAGAACTGCCATATGACCCAGCAATCCCACTCCTGGGCATACACACCAAGGAAACCAGATCTGAAAGAGACACATGCACCCCAGTGTTCATCGCAGCACTGTTTATAATAGCCAGGACATGGAAGCAACCTAGATGCCCATTAGCAGATGAATGGATAAGGAAGTTATGGTACATATACACAATGGAATATCACTCAGCCATTAAAAAGAACTCATTAGAATCAGTTCTAATGAGATGGATGAAACTGGAGCCCATTATACAGAGTGAAGCAAGCCAGAAAGCTAAAGGCCAATACAGTATACTAATGCATATATATGGAATTTAAAAAGATGGTAACGATAACCCAATATGCAAAACAGAAAAAGAGACACAGATGTACAGAACAGACTTTGGGACTCTGTGGGAGAAGGCGAGGGTGGGATGTTCTGAGAGAATAGCATTTAAATAAGTATACTATCAAGGGTGAAACAGACCACCAGCCCAGGTTGGATGCATGAGACAAGTGCTGAGGACTGGTGCACTGGGATGACCCAGAGGGATGGGAATGGGGAGGGAGGCAGGAGGGAGGATCAGGATGGGGAACACATGTAAATCCATGACTGATTCATGTCAATGTATGGCAAAAACCATTACAATATTGTAAAGTAATTAGCTCCAACTAATAAAAATAAATGAAAAAAATAATAAATAAAAAGACCATATTATAAAACAAAAAATGGACTTTCCAGAAAGAGACCTGGAGGCTGGAGTGAGTAGTTAAGGTGTGGAGGTCATGCTGGAGAGCTACAAGAGGCACTGGGATAGTCATAGAGATGAAAAGGAGGAAGCAGGTTGTCAAGCAGAAATGAAAGGCTGAGCAATCACATACAACTGAACACTGGGGCACTGTGCTCAGAATTTTAGGCTGGGGCAGTTACATGTATATCTCACAGCACAGTGCCTAATACATGGTAATTTGGAGAACACAGGAGAAATATTTGAGTAAGAATATTTTTAGCTATTCATTCAATAACTCATCAAATATTTCTGAAGAGTTGCTGACAGTTACCAGGTATATAGCTATGACCAGAGCAAATTCCTTTTGTCATGAAACTTGCATTCCAACAAGGGAGGAAGATACTAATCAAACAAAACAGTGAACATATGTTATGCATGTCACAGGGCATTAGGTTTCACGGAGAAAAACAATCCAATAAAAGGAAAACAGAAGTATCTTAGGTAGGGTGAAGAACTGTTTTAAGATTTTATTTTGGTACTTCTTTTTTGCATAAAAGATCATCAGGGAAATCCTTCCTGATGACATGAATGGTATTGGAACAGAGAACTGAGTTATAGGAATAGCTGTGTAGCAGCCATGACTTTTATCTGTATATCTACTATGGCCATTGGCTTCAAGTTTCTGCAGGGCAGCTGAGGTGACTCCAGGTAGGCAGTTGGATACCCTGTACAGGTCCTGAAAAGAATAGTGATTTATTCCAGAGATGGTCAAAAAGGAGCATGGTATCATTGAAACCAAGGAAAGTTCATCCTACTATTTGACCCACAGAGACAGCTGATGTATTCATTGGATTCAAGAAGAAGGACGTCACTAGACACCTTTCCCAGAATGCTACAGGAGCAGTGCATTGAAACTAAATGGGAAGAAAGGAAGTACCACTTTTTCAAGAAATCTAACTGTGCAGAAAAGAACCTGGGTTGGTCACTAAAGAGCACCACAGGATAAATGACACACCTTTTTTTTCTTTTCTTTTTTTTTTTAAGATGAAATCGATCAGTCTTAACATGTTGAATATGCTGGGGAAGAAAGGGAGTAATTGTTGCATCAAGTTTCCTGAGATGTGGAGAGATTAACCATAACCAAGTGAGGTATCTCTTAATGAAAGACCAGGAAGGGAAAACAGAGGACATTACGCAGACGTAGATGCATGTAGCTCGAGGGCAGGGTACAGTTTTGAAACTTGATTGTCCTCATTTTCTCTGGGAAGAGGCATTATCTCCTGCTGTGAGTTGGATAAGGATGTCAAAAACTTTAAGGGAACTAGAAGTCATTAAAGGTTTGAAATATAATTGAATGGAAATGAGAGATACCCAAAAGTAGGAAGAGTTATTTCCAGACAGCCCTGCTAATGCAGGAGGTGAAATGCTCCACTGAAGTGGAGATTCTGCGCTGAAGGCAGAAGTTGGCTTTTGTGGGCCACAATAAGACAGAAAGAGTTTGGAGGCAGAGCAGAGATTTGGTAGAGCTGGATGGGGGATCAGAAGCCCATGACTTTAAGTGATTAAGAATAAGGCAGACAGAAGCAAAGTTGATCACACACAAGAGTGTTTGGGTGTGGAGAAAGCATACAAAGCCCCACTGTGGGAGTGGAAAGAAATAATACAAATGAGCCTATATATATATATAAGACAGACTCACAGACAGAGAAAACAAATTTATGGTTACAAATGAGGGACAAAATGAGGAGAATGAGGATTAACAGAAACAACTACTATACATAAAATACATAAGCAACAAGGAACTATATTCAGTAGCTTGTAATAATCTATAATGGAAAAGAATCTGAAAAAATTTATAACTGAATCACTTGGCTATATACCTGAAACAAACTGTATACATAATATATATATATATATATATATATATATAATAGATTAGATTATATAATAATATATAATATAATAATATAACAATAACTTTATATATTATACATATTATATATTATAGTTAATATTGTAAATCAAGTATAATTCAATAAAATTGTTTTATTAAAAAGCAGAAAATACAGAACTATAAACACTTGTATTGGGATGGCAATCAAGGGTCTCAGTTTAAATTAATGTGTTAATTTACCTTTAGTGTGTTAATTTAGCTTTACCAAAACTATTTTCATAGCCATTACCTCTGAGAAAAGAGCATGGACAACAGGGGAGTGTGAAAGAATTTTACTTTTGACTTGATATTCTTCCAGACCGTTAGAAAAAAATATTATACCATGAACATGTATTATAACTATTATTAAAAAGATAGAAAAAGTATGTGTTAACAGGATGTGTAGTTACCTTAACACGTACTAAGAATAAAATCAGGCCTATAGCAAGATTGATATCTACTGTTGGAAGTAGATATCAAGAGAGTCCAAAGCCCCTACCTCATTTCCACTTTGTAGCTCTCACTTCGACCTTTGAATTTGGATTTCCTGACATCCTTCTTTTGCTTCCCTTCACTCTAATTCATTTATGGCTGAAAGTGTTGCCAAAGTATTTTTGAGAAAAAAAGAGTATCAAGAAAATAAATTTTATATTTAACTATTTTAATTGACTATTTATTCACATTTAATTAACTATCTTAATTATTTTTAATTTAATTAACTCAACTATTAGGAAATATCACTGGTGATCTTTGAAAAAGACTGGGAGAAGGAAAAATAGAGTGAAGATAACATGGCTTTTCCATCAAGTGAGCTGAAAGTCTAAACCACTCTAAAGGGTTAATTTGTAAAAATTCACAGTCAACTGTTTACTTGACCTGTTCTTTTACAGTCTTCCTTGACCCTAACCGAATCAAGTCATGACAGGTGATTTTATCTAAAGCATTGAGAAAACAAAGTGGACAAATGAAGGAAGGTTCAGCCTCAGAGTTCCACAATCAACATTTATAGCATTTTTATCCAGTTGTCAAAGTATCTTTGTTGCAAGATGTATGAAAAATATGCAAATATTTAGGATAGTGAGAATCAGGTTATGAAACCTGAAGACAACACTTAGAGCACTGGTTTGGCAAGATCTTGGGAAAGTATCTTTTTTCCTTTTTTACAAAAAAATTATTGAAGTATAGTTGATTTATAATGTTTTAATTTCTGCTGTACAGCAAAGTGACTCAGGAATATATATACATATCATATATATATGTGTAATGTATATATTCCTTTTCACATTATTTTTCATTATGGTTCACTGGATGTTGAATATAGTTTCCCACGGGGAAATTATCTTAATGTTTCTCTTTCATTGGCTCTTATGCTATCACTGGATTCCAAATTTACACATTCTTCAAAGAACTATTGCTGGAATGCAGGACTAGCCTAAACACTGAGAAAATGGATGCTGTAACCTGAGCAGTTCTTTAAAAGGATTACCTACCTTTTGTAAAGTATTGCCATTATTAAATGCTTTATATGACTTTTGACTTAGGTTTCCCTTTGGTTTACAAATTTGGTTTACAGGTCAAAATCTTCCTTAACTTTAACCATTCAAATTTCTCTACTCTATCTTGTTTACTTACAGCCCTAGTTTTTAGGGCAGGTGGTTTGTGGAGAAAGCCAATACAGCCTGTGACTGACTAAAGGGCTTTTGTTTGCATTTGTGAGGCATCTTTTCCTGAACATGCAGGAATTTCCTGGCTACTGTGAGATGCCTCTTGTTACTTTCGGAGAGACATGGAAAAATCTTGAACTTCCTTCTAAGCACAGATTTTACCATTACTTATTTGAGACTGAAGTTCATTATTGACACACACCAAAGGATTTTTTAATATATAAAAAACTTTTAAAGCATGTTTTAGTCTCTAATAATTGGCTGATCAAGAACTTCCTCTTGTATTTTTATGAATTTCTCCACCAAATTTATTTTTCATATTTTGATAGTAAAGAGTAACTTGTTACAGATGCAGGTGTAGAGAATTTGGCTTTTTATGTCAGCCCTCTTCATAAATGCTTATTATTGAATTGCTCTTCCTTTATGTAATGCTCTACTACAGTCTTCACTGGTTTGAAAAGCATGTATTAAACATCAGCTATAGCAACCATTTATTTATTTATTTGTGGCTCCAAAATCACTGCAGATGGTGATGGCAGGCATGAAAATAAAAGACGCTTACTGCTTGGAAGGAAAGTTATGACCAACCTAGATAGCAGAGACATTACTTTGCCAACAAAGATCCATCTAGTCAAGGCTATGGTTTTTCCAGTAGTCACGTATGGATGTGAGAGTTGGACCATAAAGAAAGCTGAGTAGCAAAGAATTGATGCTTTTGAACTGTGGTGTTGGAGAAGACTCTTGAGAGTCCCTGGGACTGCAAGGAGATCCAACCAGTCCATCCTAAAGGAAATCAGTCCTGAATATTCATTGGAAGGACTGATGTTGAAGTTGAAACTCCAATATTTTGTCCACCTGATGTGAAGAGCTGACTCATTTGAAAAGAGTCTAATGCTAGAAAGATTGAAGGCGGGAGATGGGGACGACAGAGAATGAGAGGGTTGGATGGCATCACCCACTCAACAGACATGGGTTTGAGTGAGCTTCGGGAGTTGGTGATGGACAGGGAGGCCTGGCGTGCTGCAGTCCATGGGGTTGCAAAGAGTCGGACACGACTGAGCAACTGAACTGAACAGCAACCATTATTCCCCTGAATTAATAGTGCCATAAATACTCCAGTCCACAGGCCAAATGAATAGACTAATTTAGCAATTGCCTGTGTTATGTTAACCAGGCTAAGGGATATGTCTATGATTATTTTTTAAAGGAAAATATACTTCATTAGAATTGAAGAGCTTAAAATAATTACAGTGGAATGTCAATTTCTTATTTTTGTATGAAGTTTAAACTTGGGTGATGTCTGAAGTTAATTGATTCAAGCAACACTACTGGTGATGGTGGTGGTGTAAAATCAGGAACAAAATTCTCTTCAGAGTACATCCTTAAAGATGCAACCATCAATATTAATTCTATTACTGAAGCTGGAACACTGCTATGTCATTAGGTTGATTTTATATATGAAAATATTTTCAGGAAGAATATACTACTAAATATTGAGGTTAATATATCATCCACTTGGTGGAGCTGGGAACATTTGTCTGAATGTTTTCAAGCCTAGAATGGTGCTCATGGGAAATGTGCTTGTTCTGAGTAACATAGGGAGATATTCAGATTTTTTCAAAACACTAGTTCTATATTAATTAAATTCTCCTGGTGCCTGATTTTTAATTATGAAAATTTTCAAACACACAAAATAGTATTAATCCCCATATAACTATCACTCAGATTCAACAGTTATCAAGATTTTCCTACATTTTCCTCATCTATCCCATCAAATTATTAGAGCAATTCCAAAATATCATTTCATTTTTTGTTAGCATGCAAACCATAGTATGCATTCCTTCAAGGGACGTCACAGTAAAGTCATTATCACATATTCAAAATATGAACAAACATTCTCAGGTATAGCTGATCTGGAACATTGCCAAAATGTAAACATTGCCAAAAGCATTTTCCATCAGAAATACCTCAGGGGAAGGGCACTCGGGAATGGAGAGGCATACATCTCCTCTGAAGGCAGTTGTGTCTGTGCAATTTTCTTCTCATTGCCAAATTAGCTGGGGGTGGGGGAGGGGAAGGAAAATATTAGAGCATTTACAGAAAATTAGTTGCTGTTTAATCTGAAGATTGTAAGGGAATATTCTGGATCCAAATTATACTGTGGTTATCTGCTATCTGTTCAGATATGATTGTGATATAAAAAATTAATGGGATGTAAATGCATGGCAAGTATTCCTAACAGTTCATGTTGATGCTGGAGTCTAATAGTAAAATTCTCCTCCTACATGACTTCTTTCTAGATACTCCTAGACCTTTTAGTTTATGTCATGAATTAAGCACAAATATTTCACAAGAATATTTTCCAAGTTCTGTAATTTTAGAAGAGAAACAGTTTGAATAGCAATTCAATTCCTATAAACAATAAGAAGGAATCATCTGCTTTCAGAGTTGCTGATTTGAAACGTTTTTCTTATTTATGTAAAAAGGGCAGATCAGGAGACCTCATTTGAACTAATCTCAGTGATCAAACTTCTGGTTAACTAAAAGGCAGAAACTGAATGTCTAATCAGTTGGCACCATTTTCTGTTGTAAATGGAGAAGTATATTATCAAGGAAATAATCTAACATATTTGGATAGAAATGTTATCATCTCTCTAAATTAGGCTTGGCTTTTTTCCTTAGAAAAGTTTCTATCTTTTTTTTTTTTTTTACTTGCCAGTGCTTTGAAATCCTAGATGTTTAGTTTTGAAGTAAAAGCACTTTAAAATAACTTTGTTTACTAAGTCCCTATTAAGAACAACACAACAGATATGATCCTTGAAAAATGTGTCAAGTAATTTAATATTATCCTGACCATACACAGTTTTGACACTTTTTTTTGCTCTATAACACCGCCCCCCCAAAAAAAACCTACAAATGGCACTTTTTAAAGCGACACATCTAACTATATATCTAGAAATAACAACTCTTTTTACTTATAAGGACAATGTAACTATGATAGTTTTGGGATCCATTTTCTTTGAATTTAGGAAAACAGTGGTAGAATATTTATCATCATTTTAAAAGCCAGCTATCTTTTAAAATAGCCAAATAACAGACCTAACAGGATAGAAAACATACTCCTGAACTCCTACACACTCTCTCCCAACCCCCGTTAACCACCCACCTCAACCCCACCGCACCCCCTACCCCAACAAGCACACATCTAAGAAACACAGTCTAAAAACATCTAAGTCTGAAAACATCTAAGAAACATCTAGAAACACAGTCAGGCTCAGAAGCCCATTCACACAAACAGATATGAAATCAAGTTACTCCGTGACAAATGTGTCAAAGTCCTACCTTGTCTTTGTCCGTGGATAAGTAGAAGACTCATCATAAAAATAACAAATAGAAGAAAGAACTGGTGAAATCTCATTTTTCTGCCACTCTACAGTGGAGCTAAAGCTCACAAGGTAACCCCTCTTTGAATAGTCTGTGCGGTATCTGTGTGGCTCTCCTCACATTCTAAAGCAGACCTCAAAGCAGAGCTAGCTGCGTTTTCCAGAAAGGTTAATGATCACAGAAGACAAGGTTTCTGGTGCTGTAAGGCGGTCAGAGCCCCTAGGCCCCAGACCCCTCCTCCACTCGCCTCTCCCGCCGAGGCCACGCCCCTTTATTTCCATAAGTAAATATTGGTGACGCCAAGAGTCCAAGATTCGGGTGGAAGTGTCAGCTGCCAGCCCCTGGGAGAGGCTGCTTGAGCCTGACACACTTGACTTGGCCTCCTCGCTCACCGTTTACATATGTTTACACTTTGCGTTGTGCACATTGGTGCCACATCCAGAAACCCAGAGGAATGACAGGAAGTCTGTTTTTCTTTTCAGAAGGCATTATGAAGCTCTAATTTAGACCGTCAAATGCTTTGTGGCAAAGCAAGTGCCGAAATACTTTGTGTTTTCCAAACCTATGGCTAAGTGGTGACTGTTTGCATCAAGTCTCAAAATAGCTTAACCTATGTGGGTTTACATCAATAAACATTCCTAGAATCTAGAATGTTCTGAAATAAATTGGAAAAATGTTTTGTTTTTTTTTTTTATTCTAAAAAGTGCAGTTTCTAAAGTAATGTAGATAGTTTTCATCTGCAGTACACCCAGGATTTTAAAAAAGGAAGTTCAGGCAAGCCATAAACTCATGAAATCTGGATTCTGTTAAGATTTACATATGGCAGCTGATATATTGCAGACACAGTAACTATGAATGAGCAAGACAAAAGCATCTCCTGTCATTTTTATCACACAGGCTTCAAGACCGCTTGTAGTTTTATTTATTGCCTGTTGTATATAGCTGTTACAAATGAAAATGACTGTACTTTCAATAAAGCAAACTGAAATGATAGTGAAGATACACTTGAATACAGGTAGATTCCACATGCCAAATTTAAAGCATAAACAAACTGTGAATTGCCAGGAATTTTCTTGCATTTCACTTTTCTAGATTCAGGCACTTGCTACATAACCTTGGACTTCCTGAGGTTTGATATTAATGCATAATATGCTTATCTTCAACATCAGTCTGTAGGAATTCCTGCCTACCTGCTTATGCAAGCACTTCAAAACAAGCATGTTTGTGCTCACTCAGTCGTGTTCGACTCTTTATGATCCCATGGACTGCAGCCTGCTAGGCTCCCTCTGTCCATGGAATTCTCCAAGCAAGGATACTGGAGTGGGTCACCATTTCTTCCCCCAGGGGATCTTCCCAACCCAGGGATTGAAACTGTGTCTCTTGCGCCTCCTGCATTGGCAGGTGGATTTTTTACCACAACAAGCAAGAGCACACAGCAATTCTTAAAATCATTTTCTTAAAATTTTGAGAGTATTTGCCCATCTGGAGACTGAAAGTATGGGGTTAAAGGGCACCATGTACTGTGCTGCATTTGTACATGACTCTATAACATTAGTTGAATACAAGAGTATGGATTCATGATGTAAAACTGCCTCATGAATAGTGAAGATATTGTTTGGATTCTCTACCCCTTCCCCCCAAGCTTCTCAGCATAGCAGACTGGAAAACTGCAAGCTGGCAAAACAGAGTGTTAAATTGAGCAATTATAAATTTAAGTGTTATATTGAGCAACAGATCAATATAGATTTTGACAATATATCTTCAGGTCAAGTCTTAAGTCTACTCAAAGATACAGTAGTCAACCTTCTTTATGGATTTTATAGTGACTACCAAAAACTGTGTATACTGATTAAAATTTTTATGTTTCATTACCAGGTGACCAACAGTTAACTCCTAGAATGTAAACAAGTACTGTGGAAGATATTCCACCAGTCAGGATAGAGCAAACTGCTGTATTTAAGTCATGTAACCAGTTTGAACATCAACATTCTCACTTTTTAAAATTGAGATAAAAATCCTTTTTTCCACCTGAAAAAATTATAAAGCGTTAGCAAGATAATGTGGAGAAGGCAATGGCACCCCACTCCAGTACTCTTGCCTGGAAAATCCCATGGATGGAGGAGCCTGGTAGGCTGCGGTCCATGGGGTCACTAAGAGTCGGACACAATTGAGCGAGTTCACTTTCACTTTTCACTTTCATGCATTGGAGAGGGAAATGGCAACCCAGTCCAGTGTTCTTGCCTGGAGAATCCCAGGGATGGGGGAGCCTGGTGGGCTGCCATCTATGGGGTCGCACAGAGTCGGACATGACTGAAGCGACTTAGCAGCAGCAGCAGCAAGATAATGTGTTACAAATGTATGAAAGTTAAGGCATTACTTATTTAGATAATTACTTATTTACAAAGCCTACTTTAAATTATTCTTTACAAAACTCACTTAGGAAGAGCATGATGATGATGATGATGATGATGAAGCAGTTGATTTTCACAGTATAGAAATATCATGCATAGGCTTCCCTGACAGCTCAGTTGGTAAAGAATCTGCCTGCAATGCAGGAGACCTTTGTTTGATTCCTGGGTTGGGAAGATCAGCTGGTGAAGGGATAGGCTACCCACTCCAGTATTCTTGGGCTTCCCTTGTGACTCAGCTGGTAAAGAATATGCCTGCAATGTGGGAGACCTGGGTTCGATCCCTGGGTTGGGAAGATCCCCTGGCGAAGGGAAAGGCTACCCACTCCAGCATTCTGGCCTGGAGAATTCCATGGACTGTATAGTCCATGGGGTCGCAAAGAGTAGGATACGACTGAACAACTTTCACTTTCACTTCACTATCAAATATAAAACGGATGGGCAAACTAAAATGGTAGACATGGAACAGTGATAAGTGATCCAGCACTTCTGTGGGACATGGGCCAATAGCTGTGCAAATCATTCAGGTTAGTATTGAACAAGTCAGCCTGGGGAAGTCTTAGTGGCAGAGGGGTAAATTGTAAAGGTGCAAGTGGCTCGGCAGGCAGTGCATTTAGCCTGTGGCTGGATAAAATAGTGAGTCATCTCATTCACTTGAGCAGACCAGACCCCTCCCCACGCCCACCTCACCATCCCCACCACAAACACACACATAGCACAAGTTTGTCTTAGAGTGAAGAGGTGAGCACCATCCCTTTGGGCCAGTACTGTGGCAAGTACATTGTACACATAACTGTTCTGAAAGTTAAAGTGAAGTTGCTCAGTTGTGTCTGACTCTTTGCGACCCCATGGACTGTAGCCTACCAGGGTCCTCCAGCCATGGGATTCTTCAGGCAAGAATACTGGAGTGGGTTGCCACTTCCTTCTCCAGGGAATCTTCCCAACCCAGGGATCAAACCCGGGTCTCCCACATTGGAGGCAGACACTTTAACCTCTGAATCACCAGGGAAGCCCCTATCATCCTCCTCAAACACTCAACTCTCTGTTGATCTGATGAGAAGAGCAACTACTAAAGACAGTGCACCCTCTAAGGCTACATAAACAGGAAGAAGAATAGTGAAATTCAAATTCCCTGACCTAGACTGTTAATCATTTGATTCTCTTCCTCTCTAAGAGTCAAATCTTTGTTCTTATAATAATAGCCTATTGAAGCTATTGGAAAAATAAGGGTATGTTAAGAATATACTTTTATGCTGGGTTCAAGAGTGTCCTCCCCAAATTCATTTCAGCCTGGAACCCGAGAAAGTGACCTTTTTTGGAAATGGAGTCTTTGTAGATGTAATAAAAGATGAGGTCATAATAGGGTAGTGTGTGCATGCTAAGTTGCTTCAATCACATCTGATTCTTTGTGACCCTATGGACTGTAGCCCACCAAACTTCTCTGTCCATGGGAATTTTCCAGGCAAGAATACTGGAGTGGGTTGTCATGGCCTCTCTCTTGCTGATCTTGCTCACAGTGCCAATTGTCTCACTGTATCTCACTGTGCACACTCTTCAATGAACCCATGGTAGGCAAAATGCAAGTTAAGAGGCTGGAAGAAAATATCAGGAGCTGTAGGAACTGCAGATGCATTTATTCTCTCCTGACTGGTGCAGCAGCCATAGCAGCAGACATAACATAACCATAACATAGCCATAACAGCCAAAACATAACCTCATATAACATAACCATGATGTTGCTCCAATGTAGCCAGGACTTTCATGATGAAGCTCATACAGGCATATCAGACAAAGTAACCCATGACCGAATGAGTACCTCCTGATACGCCTGCACAGTGCTATAAGTGATCTCAGCTATTACATAACTGTGCAAAGTCATTTTTTACAGTACATGGGGCAAGAGGGTGTGAGAGCATGGGGCTAGAGAGCCTGAGTGGTGCCATCTTATTAACTTTCCCACGTCCTCCTCCAGGGGACCTTCGCAACCATAGTGGGGTGGACTGAGCCCTCAGTCCAAAATTACTGGTGTCCTTATGAGAAAAGGAGAAACATGGGGACACATAGGGACAAACAGGGAGAATGCCACATGACAGCAGAGGTGGAAGCTGGAGTTAGGCAGCTACAAGCACAAGATACCCAAGATCGCCAGCAACCATCAGAAGTTAAGAGAGAGGCAAGGTTCTCCCTGAGCCTCTAAGAAAAAAATCAACCCTGCTAACACTTGATTTTAGCTTTCTGGCCCCTGGATTGATGAGATAGTGCAGTACTTGTTGTTTTAAACTAGCAGTTTGTGGTACTTTGTTACAGCAGCCCTAGGAAATCAATATACTTTTATATATTCATATTTTCTACACATAAATATATTCTGTATATAATTCTATATAAACACACTTATTTTGTATGGTGGTATGCTCTATATGTCAGGTATTTCACAAATGTCAATGAAACTCATCATATTATCATGTTTAGACATGATAATATGATGAGTTTCATCTCCATTTTAGAGATGAGAGAACAAACTCAGAGAAGTGACTTGCTGAAATTAAATAGTTGATGGCGAAGGCAAGGTGAGGCCTGTGTTCACCCAGCTCAGTGCTTTTTCCTCCTGTTTTCAGTCCTGTACCCGCTTGTCTTGCGGTTCTGCCCCATCTGTCTTACCTTCATCTCCACTCACATGTCCCTTTTGCCCCTGTCGCTCTCTCCCTATGGTAGTTCACTCTCCAGCTTGCAGCCTCTCTCCTGGGCTGCTTCTCATTCAGGATCATTTGGTCAGACAGCTTAAAACAGGGTCTGCCTGGCTGTCCTATCTATGCCCCCTGGTCCTCAGTACAGGGCTCACTTTCACCGGAATCCTGAAGCCAAGGTGTTTGGTATAAAGTAACATTAAACTTTCAAATAGGCTTTTTCTGTAAACACTTCTAACTATCCAAATTAGGCTACTCTCAGTGGAAACACTGTCAGACTTTATTTTTTGGCCTCCAAAATCACTGCAGATGGTGATTGCAGCCATGAAATCAAAAGACGCTTACTCCTTGGAAGGAAAGTTATGACCAACCTAGATAGCATATTAAAAAGCAGAGACATTACTTTGCCAACAAAGGTCTGTCTAGTCAAGGCTATAGTTTTTCCAGTGGTCATGTATGGATGTGAGAGTTGGGCCGTGAAGAAAGCTGAGTGCAGAAGATTTGATGCTTTTGAACTGTGGTGTTGGAGAAGACTCTTGAGAGTCCCTGGGACTGCAAGGAGATCCAACCAGTCCATCCTAAAGGAGATCAGTCCTGGGTGTTCATTGGAAGGACTGATGTTGAAGCTGAAACTCCAATACTTTGGCAACCTGATGTGGAGAGTTGACTCATTGGAAAAGACCCTGATGCTGGGAAGGATTGAGGGCAGGAGGAGAAGGGGACGACAGAGGATGAGATGGCTGGATGGCATCACCGACTCGATGGGCATGAGTTTGAGTAAACTCCGGGGGTTGGTGATGGACAAGGCCTGCGTGCTGTGATTCATGGAGTCACCAAGAGTCGGACACGACTGAACGACTGAACTGAACTGAACTGAACAGCTCATATTTTCTCTTGCTTATTTTTGCTAATGCCATTTGTTTCTTTTCTTTGAAAAGACTTGCTCTGTTTATCCCAGTTTTTCTTAACTGAAATCCTACTAGTTGTTCAGGGTTTAATTCAATCACTCAAGGTAAGTTCAATAAATATTTGTTGTGTCCTTAAATTATTGCCATATTCCAGAGTATGGTTCTAGGTACTGCGTATGGATAAAATGAGGAATCAGACATGGTTCTTACTCTTGAATTCAGTGTTTGCTCATTAAACTTTATCTAATTTAATTTCCTTATAAATTCACTAGATTTCCTCTGTAAACATCTCCTGATTCTTGCCAACTAAACGTGATTTCAGCTCTGTTCTAGGCATCTGCAAAGTGTCCTCTGTCACCAGAGCCTTTTCTCAACCACAGCACTTAGTGCCTCCACTGTGTGCCATCAAACATTCATCCTGCTCTGACAGTTTCTTGAGGACACCTGGACTCCTGCAGAGATAAAAACTCCCTGAGTGGAGAGACTTTCCCGTTCTCTTTGTGATGTGTTCTCTGGAGCCTAGAAATATTGAGTTGACTTGAATTTGGAAATCATGAGACATTAAAAAAAAAAAAAAAAATGAATGAGAACTTAAAACAAGAATGACTCTAGAAGTGATTATGTGCTTAGCCACTCAGTCGTGTCTGTGTCTGACTCTTTGTGACCCCATGGACTGTAGCCTGCCAGGCTCCTCTGTCCATGGGGATTCTCTAGGCAAGAATACTCAGGTGGATTGCCATGTCCTTCTCCAGGGCATCTTCCCAACCCAAGGATCAAACCCAGGTCTCTGGCATTGCAGATGGATTCCTTAACATCTGAGCCACTAGGAAAGCCCAAGAATACTGGAGTGGATAGCCTATCCCTTCTCCAGGGTAACTTCCCGACCCAGGAATCAAACTGGGGCCTCCTGCATTGCAGGTGGATTCTTTACCAGCTGAGCTATGAGGGAACAGAAACGATTATAGGAATAAAGAAAATTAATACGTGAAAAAAAATTCTAGAAAAGATATATAGGGGGAAAAAAAAGAGAAAATCAGGAATTAGATCAAATACTAGGATAGCTATTTATGGATTTTGACCTAGACAAAGATAGAAATTAGGTTGCCATTAAAATCTGAAAGATATATTCTGCTAACTATTCCCCAAAACTTGTAGGAAATTTTGTTTGTTATCTTCATTATTATATATTCATTATCTAACTTATGGTTGAATAAAATTCCACTCTATCCTAGGAAAGTAAATGTTAATATTACACAGGATCTGCTTTGATTCCTAGTTAACCATCTGTCTCTCTTTGCAGTGGGATTAGTTCCTGCCCATAGATGGAAACTTTTAAAACTAATCCTGATGGAGACAGAATACTGCTTAATCTAGAGTCTCCCTTCCCACGAGTGTTTCCTCTTTGATTCCTGATTGCTTAGGTGGATGATGTTACTTCCCATTCCCAGTCTTGCTCTGACTTTATTTAACTGCCCGTGGCCTAATTTCCTTCTGTTTCTCTGCTTTCTGACTCTCTGGATTTCACACTAGTACACTGACCTACCTCTGGCTTTTGAGGCTTAATTCCATTTTGACCACTTTTAGGTCTATGCTAACTCCATGCCTTTTAGTTTTCATTTCCTGTATTAGCTCTCCTAGGTCTCCCTTAATTATCTACTGCTATTCTTGGGGCCCAAATTAATGATGAAGAATGGAACTAATAACAGAAATTGTAGAAAACAGAATCCTAGCAAATAAAAATTGATTGATTCTGAAAACATGTGTGACAAAAATATGCATTCTTTCTACTTAGAGGAAATGTTGAATTAGACATGTTAGAGATATCAAATATATAAAATTAAAACATTGTGTGTGCTAAAGCATGTATTCAATACAATACTCACTCAAAAATTTCCCCAGGATCTTCTTGGCTACATGTGGCTACATGTGGCTAGTTGGAAAAAGATCACCAATCATCAACGCTGCATCAACCTAATATCTGAACCAAAACACATGTTTTCACAAGAAACCATAACTCCAGAAAAGGCACACAAAGATATGGCTATCTTTCTAGCTCTCATATGCCCGAGAAACCACGGCGGGGGTTGGGGTGGCAGTGGGGGACAGTTACTTGCTGTAGACTTTCAATTGGGCTTCCCTGGTAGCTCAGCTGGTAAAGAATCCGCCTGCAATGCAGGAGACCCTGGTTCCATTCCTGGGTCAGGAAGAGTAGACAACTGAGTGGCTAAGTACAGCACAGACTCTCATTTCTATTAGTAACAAAAATAATAGAGGTAGCAACGTGCAGAGCATTCAGACACCACTACAATGTGGCGATTATTACTCAAGCTACTGGGTTAAAATTTTTGACCATATGGCATCAAGAAAACTTTTGTCATTGTGGCAGGCTAAAAACGTATATAGATGATCTTTGTATGTTTTTGTAATGAAGAATAAATTAGGTAAAAATCAGTCAATTGCATAGGAAAAATCCAAATTAGTAATATTTTTCTTTAAAAAAAAGAAAGAAGTGAGATATTTTTGGATTTACCTTCTCACCCCTTCTTTTAACCTTGTTTATATGTTTATTTTAGTCAAAAATAGTCTCAAGAATTTTCAAAATAAATCCAAATGACTCCAAGACAACAGTTATTTTTTTAATTGGATGAATTATGTATGATATAAAGCTGCTAGTAAACTTTTTGTTGGAATACTTTGAGGGTGTTTGTAAGACTTAGAGAATCTTGGAATTTTGAATCTCTTTTGAACCACAGAGCTCCAATGGTCTAGATTTTAACATTCAACTGATAGAACAGAAACTTGACATTTGAATCTTGGCTTGTGATGATTTTGTTCATTATCAAAAGTGAAAGTAATTTGGTGTGATGGGGATAGGATTATCTTAGGAGTCAAGCTAAAATAATTGAAATTTTGGTCCTAACTCCTGTCACTAAGTCATGTGGCTTTGATCAAGTTATTTTTTCAGTTCTTTTTATAAATATGAAGTATTTAGTCTTTAAATTTACAAATTATAAGTTCTCTGAAACCCTAATATTTGGCTCTACTTCAATTTCCTTTGGCTGAAAATTTTAGAGGGTTCATTAACTGATTTAATAAAGATGAAGTGAACGGTTGTTATATGCAGGGATTTTGTTGCATTTTATGAGAAAGAAAAATGTAAGCCCAAAGCATCCATGTCTTAAATTGACCTCTCGGAGGTTACACACTAACTGATGTGTAGTTGATGAAGTACAGAAAACTTTGTTGATCAACTTCCAAGCATTTCATCCTTTCAATCCTGACCTTTATTTTGCTTCCTAGTAACACCAATGCAAAGGAATAAAAGAAAACAACAGAACGGGAAAGACTAGAGATCTCTTCAAAAAAATTAGAGATACCAAGGGAACATTTCATGCAAAGATGGGCTCGATAAAGGACAGAAATGTTATGGACCTAACATAAGCAGAAGATATTAAGAAGAGGTGGCAAGAATACATAGAAGAACTGTACAAAAAAGATCTTCATGACCCATATAATCACAATGGTGTGATCACTCACTTAGAGCCAGACATCTGGAATGTGAAGTCAAGTGGGCCTTAGAAAGCATCATTATGAACAAAGCTAGTGGAGATGATGGCATTCCAGTTGAGCTATTTCAAATTCTGAAAGATGATGCTGTGAAAGTGCTGCACTCAATATGCCAGCAAATTTGGAAAACTCAGCAGTGTCCACAGGACTGGAAAATGTCAGTTTTCATTCCAATCCCAAAGAAAGGCAATGATGAAGAATGCTCAAACTACCGCACAATTGCACTCATCTCAAATGCTAGTGAAGTAATGCTCAAAAATCTCCAAGCCAGGCTTCAGCAATATGTGAACCGTGAACTTCCAAATGTTCAAGCTGGTTTTCAAAAAGGCAGAGGAACCAGAGATCAACTTGCCAACATCCACTGGAACATCAAAAAAACAAGAGAGCTCCAGAAAAAACATCTATTTCTGCTTTATTGACTATGCCAAAGCCTTTGACTGTGTGGAGCTCAATAAACTGTGGAAAATTCTGAAAGAGATGGGAATACCAGACCACCTGACCTGCCTCTTGAGAAACCTGTATGCAGGTGAGGAAACAGCAGTTGGAAGTGGATATGGAACAAGATACTGGTTACAAATGTGAAAAGGAATACGTCAAGGTCGCATATTGTCACCGTGCTTATTTAACTTATATGTGGAGTACGTTATGAGAAACGCCGGGCTGGAAGAAGCACAAGCTGGAATCAAGATTGCCTGGAGAAATTTCAATAACCTCATATACGCAGATGACACCACCCTCCTGGCAGAAAGTGAAGAGCCACTAAAAAGCCTCTTGATGAAAGTGAAAGAGGAGAGTGAAAAAGTTGGCTTAAAGCTCAGCATTCAGAAAACTAAGATCATGGTATCTGGTCCCACCACTTCATGGGAAATAGATGGGGAAACATTGGAAGCACTGTCAGACTTTATTTTTTTGGACTCCAAAATCACTGCAGATGGTGACTGCAGCCATGAAATTAAAAGATGCTTACTCCTTGGAAGGAAAGTTACTACCAACCTAGATAGCATATTAAAAAGCTGAGACATTACATTGCCAACAAATGTCTGTATGGTCAAGGCTATGGTTTTTCCAGTGGTCATGTATGGATGTGAAAGTTGGACTGTGAAGAAAGCTAAGTGCAGAAGATTTGATGCTTTTAAACTGTGGTGTTGGAGAAGACTCTTGAGAGTCCCTTGGACTGCAAGGAGATCCAACCAGTCCATCCTAAAGGAGATCAGTCCTGGGTGTTCATTGGAAGGACTGATGCTGAAGCTGGAACTCCAGTACTTTGGCCATCTGATGCAAAGAAATGACTCATTGGAAAAGACCCTGATGCTGGGAAGGATTGAGGGCAGGAGGAGAAGGGGACAACAGAGGATGGGATGGCTGGATGGCATCACCAACTGGATGGACATGAGTTTGGGTGTTGGTGTTGGTGATGGACAGGGAGGCCTGATGTGCTGCAATTCATGGGGTCACAATGAGTTGAACACGACTGAGCAACTGAACTGAACTGAACTGAGTTCAAAATTTCAGTTCTCTTTCCCAGAGAATCCAGTCCATTTAATGTTATCTCAGGGTGGTTGATGAGGTCTCTAGCATTGCTGCATTTTGTCTGACTCTCTTCCCAATACCTAATCAAGGGGAATTTTCAACTCTCTCATTTCTACAGTGAATACCACAGAAGCTATTTGACAATGATCCTGTTTACAGTTGTCTGTCATGTCTCTTGACCCAGCTGGAAGGAGAATTTTATTATTATTTATTATGGTGCTACCTCTGCATTCCCCAAACTTGGCACCTGAACTAGAAATGTTTGTGATTACTCAATTATTGTAACTGTTTCAGATTTGTTGAGCCCATATCACACACAAAAATGTCAAACTAGTTTATATACTATTGATGTCCAATAAAGATCCTAGAAATATAAATATTCTTTGGGTATTGGGGACGACAGGGGATGAGATGGTGCGATGGCATCACTGACTCAATGGACATGAGTTTGAGAAAGCTCTGGGAGTTGGTGATGGACAGGGAAGTCAGGTGTGCTGCAGTCCATAGAGTCACAAAGAGTCAGACATGACTGAGCAACTGAACTGAATTGGAATGTTGGAAATGAAATTCAATCTCTTCCTTCATACAAATGAGAAAACTGGCATATAAAGACTTTCAGAAGGTTAAAGCAAGTTAATGATAGAACATGCATGCACCATAATGGTTCTTGCTAGACACAAGTTTAATGTGTCTGTCCCATTAAGCTTCTCTCTATCACCTTCTATATGCTAAAGATTATTGTAAGAACTTTTTCCTTGAATTAAATAGTTTAATCCTCACAGCAACCCACTTATGTCTGTTTTACAAATTAGGTATAGAGAAACAGTTTTTGAAGCATACATAACTAGAACTCAGACTGGGTTCTCTGGGAAAGAGAAATGATATCTTGCAGGATGTTACTAGGGAGAGAAATAAAGGTCAGGATTGAAACAATAAAATGTTTGAACTCAGACAGTGAGACATCAGAGTCCCTCTTCTGAGTTGCTAGCTATCTCACCACAGCTGCAGGAATAAAACAATCCTTTTATGTGTTTAATTTTGCGGGGCCTTCCTTAATATTTACAGTGAAAACTATTTTATATTTTTAATAAGACTTTATTTGAATTTTAAGTTTTATTCATATCTTGTTCAAATGAACAAGATATTTTGTTCAAATGAACAAATCATATTAGATTTCTGACTGATGAACTCCCAGTCAAATGTTATTTTTCAGAAATAAAATGGTTATAGCAGTAGAACGTATATGCACATATGTATGTGCTCAGATACATTTAATAATTTAAGTTAGAATATTACTTTGTTGTGAACTGCTTTAAGACATCTACTTACCCTGGAATATAAGCACAAATCTCTGCAGAAAATGTAATATTAACTTATCAAGAACTAAACTAGGGGGATAACTGTGTGTCTTTTTACTTCTGTCCCTTTGCTTTCTGAAAACAAAGTCTCACATTAATTTCTTTTTAAAAATTTTGTAAGCCAACACATATGGATCCAATTACTTAATTGCCTGCAGAGTTGTAAGGGCAGTTGCTTCCACCAGTTTTAGCAGTTTTGCCAGATCTCTACTGCAAGCTGAAGGATGGCTCCTCTAACTGATGCTTTGTCCTTTTTGGAGGAAGTCAATTAGTAGCAGACACAACTGGATGAGTGTTGCAGGTGTCTGTGTGTGTGTGGGTGTGTGTGTATGTGTAAAATGTTTATGGTAATCTACTCATTTTGAAAGAAAAAGAAAGAACCAAGTAAAAAGGGAAGCCTAACCAGGAAAAGAGAAAGAAAGAGAGGGAGAAAGACAAAGGGAGGAAACTTGCATATTAAGGAATTTCAATGGAGTCTATTTGTTTACTTCAAGGAAAATATGTTTCACAAATTTAATTACCATACAACATGGTTGCACCTGGTAAAATATAACACTAAATCCACACAGAGTTAAATGCATTTAAGGAAGTTGTAGAGCTGGAATTACAATCTCATGGAAACAACTTTAAATTTTCAAAATAGTTTCCTAGGCATCTAATCACATCTCAGCATGAGAGGTAAAAGGCTGGTAACAGTGGTTCCTCCTGATTATAGCCGAGGACAACAAAAGGTTATTTTCCATAAAAATCTCACCTTAAAAATAAAATTGAAAAATGCGACCAACCTCCACACTTTAAATTTTCTGCTATATTTCTGCTCTGTTTCTCTGATTCCTGTTTAGCCTCATTCTTTGAAAAAATCTAATGCACTGATGTCAGTGAAATAGGGTGGAAGGAAAATTGCAAAACAGAATTATTAAGGAGATGGCTTTCTCCTCCACTATTTTGGAGACTATATTTCTTTTAATAATTTTTTCAGTGCTACCTACAGGCAAGGAATGAGGCACAGATAATCATAAGGTGTTCAGTTCAGTTCAGTTCAGTTGCTCAGTTGTGTCTGATTCTTTATAACTCCATGGACTGCAGCACACCAGGCTTCCCATTCTACCACCAACTCTCGGAGCTTACTCAACCTCAAACCCATTGAGTCAGTGATACCATCCAATCAGTTCGTCCTCTGTCATCCCCTTCCCCTCTCACCTTCAATCTTTCCCAGTATGAGGGTCTTTTTCAATGAGTCAGTTCTCATCAGGTGGCCAAAGTATTGGATTTCAGCTTCAACATCAGTCCTTCCAATGAATATTCAGGACTGATTTCCTTTAGGATGGACTGGCTGGATCTCCTTGCAGTCCAAGGGACTCTACAGAGTCTTCTCCAACACCACAGTTCAAAAGCATCCATTCTTCAGCTCTTTATAGTCCAACTCTCACATCCATGCATGAGGACTGGAAAAACCAGTTTTGACTAAACAGACCTTTGTTGGCAAAGTAATGCCTCTGCTCTTTAATATGCTGTCTAGGTCGGTCATAACTTTTCTTCCAAGGAGCTAGTGTCTTTTAATTTCATGGCTGAAGTCACCATCTACAGTGATTTTGGAGCCCCCCAAAATAAAGTCTCTCACTGTTTCCCTTGTTTCCCCATCTATTTTCCATAAAGTGATGGGACTAGATGCCATGATCCTAATTTTCTGAATGTTGAGTTTTAAGCCAACATTTTCACTCCACTTTCACTTTCATAAAGAGGCTCTTTAGTTCTTCTTCACATTTTGCCATAAGGGTGGTATTATCTACATATTTGAGGTTACTGATATTTCTCCTGGCAATCTTGATTGTGCTTCATCCATCCTGGCATTTTGCATGATGTGGTCTGCAAATAAGTTAAATAAGCAGGATGACAATATACAAACTTGATGTACTCCTTTCCTGATTTGGAACCAGTGTGTTGTTCCATGTCCGTTTCTAACTGTTGTTTCTCGACCTGCATATAGTTTTCTCAGAAGGTAGGTCAGATGGTCTGGTATTCACATCTCTTTCAGAATTTTCCACAGTTTGTTGTGATTCACACAAAGACTTTGGATAGTCAATAAAGCAGAAATTTATGTTTTCCTGGAACTCTCTTGCTCTTTAAATGATCCAGTGGATGTTAGCAATTTGGTCTCTGGCTCCTGTGCCTTTTCTAAATCCAACTTGAACATCTGGAAGTTCACAATTCATGTACTGTTGAAGCCTGGCTTGGAGAATTTTGAGCATTATTTTGCTAACATCTGAGATGAGTGCAATTGTGTGGTAGTTTGAGCATTCTTCAGCAGTGCCTTTTTTGGGGATTGGAATTAAAACTGACCTTTTCCAGTCCTGCGGTCACTGATGAGTTTTCCATATTGCTGGCATGTTGAGTGTAGCACTTTCATAGCTTCATCTTTTAGGATTTGAAATAGCTCAACTGGAATGCCATCACCTCCACTAGCTTTGTTTATAGTGATATTTCCTAAGGCCCACTTGACTTCACATTCCAGGATGCCTGGCTCTAGTTGAGTGATCACACCATCGTGGTTATCTGAGTTATGAAGACATTTTTGTATAATTCTTCTGTGTATTCTTGCTACTTCTTCTTAATATCTTTGCTTCTGTTAGGTCCACACCATTTCTGTCCTTTATGCCCATCTTTGCATGAACACTTCCCTTGGTGTCTCTAATTTTCTTCAAGATATGTCTAGTTTCTCCCATTCTATTATTTTCCTCTATTTTTTTGCATTGATCACTGAGGAAGGCTTTCTTATCTTTCACTGCTATTCTTTGGAACTCTACCTTCAGATGGGTATATCTTTCCTTTTTTCCTTTGCCTTTAGTTTCACTTCTTTTCTCAGCTATTTGCACAGGCTTCTTACAAAAAAGACAACCATTTTGCTTTTTTGCATTTCTTTTTCTTGGGAATGGTCTTGATCACTGCCTCCTGTACAATGTCACAAACCTCCATCCATAGTTCTTCAGGCACTCTGTCCATCAGATCTACTCCCTTGAATCTATTTGTCACTTCCACTGTGTAATCATAAGGGATTTGACTTAGGTCATACCTGGATGGTTTGGTGGCTTCCTTACTTTCTTCAAGTTAAGTGTGTCATTCTGCTGCTACTGCTGCTAAGTCGCTCCAGTCGTGTCCGACTCTGTGCGACCCCATAGACGGCAGCCCACCAGGCTCCCCCCCATCCTTGGGATTCTCCAGGCAAGAACCCTGGAGTGGGTTGCCATTTCCTTCTCCAATGCGTGAAAGTGAAACGTGAAAGTGAAGTCACTCAGTTGTGTCCGACTCTTAGTGACCCCATGGACTGCAGCCTACCAGGCTCCTCCATCCATGGGATTTTCCAGGCAAGAGTTCTGGAGTGGAGTGCCATTGCCTTCCCCTAAATGTTGTCTAAGCTTCCAAAATAGCATGTACTGCGTAGACTCACCTTGACAACAAAAGACAAGAAACACAAAATCCCCATCTTATGTATGCATGTGAAAAAAAAAAAAAAGTAGCATTATCCTGTAGTTATCATTGGTTCTCTCTGTATAGGGCAATTTTAAGTGTTCTTTTCATCATTGAGGGTTTTGTTTTGTTTATAGAGAGTATGCATTGCTTGCATTAAAAAATAGTTGATCATTGTTGACAACTAAGATCTGTTATACTATTCTTTCTTCTTCTATGTTTAAATTTTCCACACTAAAGAGTTTAGAAGCTAAGATAGAAAATGCTAGAAAATAAAAACCACTTGAAAAATAGACTAATAGTTCAAGTGGATATTGGAACTTGTTGGGAGTAAGTGTTGTGTCAGCAAATATAGTCAATAAAAAAATCTAGACATTGTAGGGGAGAATAAGATGGTGGAGGAGTAGGTGGATGTGGAGTACATCTCTCTCCACAGATATATCAGGAATACACCTTCAGACACAGAAGTGCATGCAGAGCACCAGCTTAGAGCAGACAGGAGGACCTAACCAGTGGAAAAGAATATATAGAACCATGCAACACTTGGTAGGACAAAGGAACTAGGGGAAAAAACAGGAGGGTTAGTAGGATGGGACCTGTCCTTGGTGACTGGGGGAACTGAAGCAGGGGTCTGATCTCCACAGTGGGGCAATTGTTTGAGTCAGAGGAAAAAATATTTAAGGCTGAAACAGCAGATCTGTGGCATCCTAAATGGAGTAAGAATCAGACAGTCCTTGCCACAGCCATATATATGCCTGGCAGGAACCTGGGTTTCCTAGAAGGGGCAGTGGCTGGGAGCTGGAGCTTAGGGATTGTCGAGCAATTCCAGTGTGAAGGCTGCTGTTGACTGTGGAGAGATGGGTCAGAGGAATGTGAGTGAGGAGACTGGGGTGGGAAATGCCTGTGGAGGAAAGTCAGGAACCCATGGAAGCAAGGCGAAACTGTTGAGTCTTACATAGAGGGTGGAGCCATCACCATAGCATCTGTCTCTCCACAGGCCAGCATTGGCAGCTGAACAATAGAGAGGCTGGCCCATCAAGCACCTGATTCACTGAACTACAGAGTAGGGCCCCACTCAGGGTGCCCCTTAAAGTGTGTGATGTGCTGATCTGCAGAGTAGGACCCCAGTCAGGGGGGTCCCCTCTATGTGTCTGACGTGCTGAACAAGAGAGAAGGACCCAAGGCAAGGGATCCGTCTAAGTGCCTGAATGAGAGGAGCTTCAGAGAAAGACTGGCCAAAGAGGCTTCTGATCGCCAGCTACATGAGGCTCGAAAAAAGGCTCTGATAGGGCTGTAACTCCTTCCGTGGAGGCAGTCTGTGTCCCTGAACACTTGGCGCCGCCAAGGTCACTGCAAGCCAAGCAGCTGAACCACCTTCATGCTCAGCTCTCGTTGGACCAGAGCTGCCACCAGCAAAAAAAAAAATAATAATAATAATAAATAAAAATAAAAATAATAATAATAATAAATAAATAAATAAAATAAAATAAAATAAAAAGTCCTATGTTTAGGTGTACAGGGTCGCTTCTGTCCTGTCCGACTCTTTGCAACCCTGAAGACTGTGGCCTCCCAGACTTCTCTGTCAGAGAGGGAGTTCTCCAGGGAAGAATACTGGAGTGTATTGGTCAATACTTGCTGCCATACCCTTCTGGAGCACTATTTCCTGCTACCCTAGCCGCCAACCCCCCTGAGAACCTGGTGTTGCCAGAAACCCTGAGACTCAAGCAGCTGCACCATTTCCACCCCTGGCTCTCACAGGAGCAAACCCAAGCCCTCCAGGGAAGCCTCAGGAGCAAACCCCAGTGGACAACCCACATGTAGATGTAGAAATAAAACCATAATTGAAACCCAGGGGCAGTGTGGCTAAGGAAAAAACCCCAAAACCTTCCCACCAGCTGTACAAGCTGCAGATTAAATCCACATGATCAACTAAGCAGGCTGTGTCTATAGAATATATAAAAGGACATTGAGAGCCGCCACAAAAGAAAAGGCACTAGCTCTGATAGCTGTGGACATTGGAGGCAAGAACACACAAGAGTAGGACCAGATTAAAATCTGAGCAGCTCCCACAGCAGCTCCAGAGATCAGTACATGTTGGAGGGCATCCTAGGAAGGTAAGGTGGACTGTGATTCCCAGTGCGGGAAAGTACTTTGACAGCAGTGACTCAAGAAAAACATATATTATTCTTATTTTTTGACTTGTTCTGTAGATTCTTTTGGAGTTTTTTTTCCCCCTTTCCCCCCACCCCCTTGTAGCTGTCAGTTTTATGGCACTAAGAAATACAATTAAGCTTATGAGCTTTTTTTCTTTTTTTTTTTCTTTTTTCTCAGTAACATTTTTTATTGCTGTCATAAACCTATGCTTCTACATTGGGCTTTTGCAGTTCTGTGGAGTTTTCCTCTTCTTTTTTTTTTTTTTTTTTCTCTTATTTTAATTTCAATTTTTAATTTTTAAAATCTATTATTAATTTTTCTACATTTCTTCCTTTGTTTACTTTTCCTACTGTTCTTTTCCCCTTGAAGTTAATCTTTAACATATATAAATCTTTTTTATCTTCCTCTATCTAACTTTGCATATCTATTCTTTCTTTTCTTTCTCTCCTGTCCTCTCAGCATATTTGTTAGTTTTATTTTCACTATTTTATTCCCCAACTGGCACCTTGCTTTAGTTTTCTTTTCCAGTTTGTACTTTAATTAGTTTTGTTCTGGAAGATATACTCTTTGGTTTCTTGTGTTCGCCGGGTAAATCTGTTGTACTTAATTTTTGTTGAACTGTTTGATTTTGCTTATAGGTGTATATGTATATGTGTATATTCAGCCACACTTTTTATTGTTGTTAAAAACCTCTGCCTCTCCATTGGGCTTTTGCAGTTCTATGGAGTTTTCTTTTTTTCCCCTTTTTTCTTTCTTATTCCATTTTATTCTCTTTTCTCTTTTGTATAATGTTAATATCTACTTTTAAAAAAGCTATTACATTTTTTCTGCATTTATTCCTTCATTTGCCTTTCCTACTGTACTTTTCCTCTTGCAGTTAATCTTTAATGTATATAAATCTTCTTCATCTACCTCTATTTAACTTTGTATATCTATTCTTTCTTTCTTTCCTTTCCTCTCAACATATTTATTAGTTTTGTTTTCATTGCTTTATTCCCCACTTGGCACCTTGCTTTAGTTTTGTTTTCCAGTTTGTGCTTAAGTTAGTTTTGTTCTTAACTGGTAAAATAATTTTTTATTTCCTTTGTTCACCAGATCAAATACTGTATTTTTGTTGGACTGTTTTCACTTTGTTCATGGGTGTATATGTATATGTGTATATTCCATGATTTTAATTATTATTTGCCTGATTTTGCAACTGCCATTTGTTTGGGTTTCATCTCTGGTTTCTCGTTTTTGGATATTTGTTTTACTTTCCCTTAATGCCATAACAAACCACTTGTGCAATCTTTGTTCCTGACCAGGGATCAAACCCTGAGCCTTTGGAGTGGGACCACTGACTCCAAGACCCTAGACTACCAGAGAACTAACCCTAGGGAGTATCAGATAGTGAGGAATTGACAGTAACACAATAATAGTAGGAGACTTTAACACTGTACTCACACCAATGGACAGATCATCAAAACAGAAAATTAACAAGGAAACACGTCTTAAATGATATGTTAGATGAGATGGATCTCATTGATATCTTTAGGACATTCCATCCAAATTCAGAAGAACACACTTTCTTCTCAAGTGCACATGGAACATTCTCTAGGACAGACCATATCCTGGGTCACACATCAAGCCTCAGTAAATTTAAGAATATTGAAATTGTATCAAACATCTTCTCTGATCACAATGCTATGAGACTAGATATCAATTATAAGAAGAAGAAAAAAAAACTGTAAGAAACACAAAGATATGGAGATTAAACAACACATTTCTAAATAACAACAGTTTACTGAAGAAATCAAAAGGGAAATAAAAAAAAAATTCTAGAAATAAATGACAATGAAAACATGACAACTCAAAATCTATTGGATGCAGCAAAACCAGTTCTAAGAGGGAAGTTTATAGCAATACAATCTTACTTCAAGAAACAAGAAAAACATCGAAAAGACAACCTAACCTTACACCTAAAGCAAGTTGAAAAAAAAAAAAAGAAGAAGAAAACAAACAAACAAGCAAAAAAAAAAAAAAAAAAACCAAATTAGTAGAAGGAAAGAAATCTTAAGCAGAAATAAATGAAAAAGAAATGAAAGAAGCAATAAGAAACATTAATAAAGCTAAAAGTTGGTTCTTTGAGAAGATAAAATTGACAAACACTTAGTCAGACTCATCAAGAAAAAAAAGAGAGAAGAATTAAATCAATAAAACTAGAAGTGAAAAAGGAGAGCTTACAACAGACAATGCAGAAATACAAAAGATTGTAAAAACAACCATATGGCAATACAATTGATAACCTGATGAAACAGACAGATTTGTAAAAAAGTTTAGTTTTCCAAGACTGAACCAGGAAGAAATAGAAATTATGAACAACCCAATTACAAGCACTGAAATTGAAGTTATGATTTAAAAAAATCTCCCCAAAACAAAAACCCAGGACCAGATGGCTTCACAGGAGAATTCTATCAAACATTCAGTGAAGAGCTAATGCCTATCCTTCTAAAACTCTTTCAAAAATTTGCAGAGGAAGGAACACTTCCAAACTCATTCTACAAGGCCGCCATCACTCTGATACCAAAACGAGACAAAGACAACACACAAAAAAGAAAACTACAGGCCAATATCATAGATGAACATAGATTCAAAAATCCTAAACAAAATTTTAGCAAACAGGATTCAGCAACACATCTAAAAGCTCATATATCATGATCAAGTTGGGTTTATTCCAGGGATGCAAAGATTCTACAATATATGAAAATCAATCAATGTGATACACCATATTAACAAATTGAAGGATAAAAACCACACAATTATCTCCATAGATGTAGAAGAAGCCATTACAAAGTTCAGCACCTATTCATGATTAAAACTCTTCAAAAAAATGGGCATAAAAGGAACCTACCTCAACATAGTAAAAACTGTTTGTGATAAGCCTACAGCAAACATTATTCTCAACGGTGAAAAACTGAAAGCATTTCCCCTAAGATCAGGAACAAGACAAGGGTGTCCACTTTCACCACTATTATTCAACATAGTTCTGGAAGTCCTAGCTACAACAACCAGAGAAGAAAAAGAAATAAAAGGAATCCAGATCAGAAAAAAAGAAGTAAATTGCTCACTGCTTGCAGATGACACGATACTGTACATAGAAAACCTGAAAGAGAGTATCATCAAATTACTAGAGTTAATCAGTGAATTTAGCAAAGTTGCAGGATACCAAATCAATACACAGAAATCATTTGCACTACAAAGGAAACTATAAGTAAGGTGAAAAGACAGCCCTCAGATTGGGAGAAAATAATAGCAAATGAAGAAACAGACAAAGGATTAATCTCAAAAATATACAAGCAACTCCTGAAGCTCAATTCCAGAAAAATAAATGACCCAATCAAAAAATGGGCCAAAGAACTAAACAGACATTTTTCCAAAGAAGACATACAGATGGCTAACAAACACATGAAAAGATGCTCAACATCACTCATTATTAGAGAAATGCAAATCAAAACCACAATGAGGTACCATTACACGCCAGTCAGGATGGCTGCTCTCCAAAAATCTACAAGCAATAAATGCTGGAGAGGGTGTGGAGAAAAGGGAACCCTCTTACACTGTTGGTGGGAATGCAAACTAGTACAGCCACTATGGAAAACAGTGTGGAGATTTCTTAAAAAACTGGAAATAGAACTGCCATATGACCCAGCAATACCACTTCTGGGCATACACACTGAGGAAACCAGATCTGAAAGAGACACGTGCACCCCAGTGTTCATTGCAGCACTGTTTATAATAGCCAGGACATGGAAGCAACCTAGATGCCCATCAGCAGATGAATGGATAAGGAAGCTGTGGTACATATACACCATGGAATATTACTCAGCCATTAAAAAGAATTCATTTGATCAGTTCTAATGAGATGGATGAAACTGGAGCCCATTATACAGAGTGAAGTAAGCCAGAAAGATAAAGAACATTACAGCATACTAACACATATATATGGAATTTAGAAAGATGGTAATGATAACCCTATATGCAAAACAGAAAAAGAGACACAGATGTACAGAACAGACTTTTGGACTCTGTGGGAGAAGGTGGGGGTGGGATGTTTCAAAAGAACAGCATGTTTATTAATCTATGGTGAAACAGATAACTAGCCCAGGTGAGATGCATGAGACAAGTGCTCAGGCCTGGTGCACTGGGAGGACCCAGAGGAGTCAGGTGGAGAGCGAGGTGGGAGGGGGGATCAGGATGGGGAATACGTGTAACTCTATGGCTGATTCGTGTCAATGTATGACAAAACCCACTGAAATGTTGTGAAGTAATTGGCCTCCAACTAATAAAATAAAATTTAAAAAGAAAAAAAAAAGAAATCATTTGCATTTCTACATACAAACAATGAAAAATCAGAAAGAGCAATTAAGGAATCAATCCCACTCACCACTGCAGCAAAAAGAATTAAATATCTAGGAATAAACTTACCTAAGGAGACAAAAGAACTGTACACAGAAAATTATAAGACACTAATGAAGGAAATCAAAGATGACATAAAGAGATGGAGAGATATTCCATGTTCCTGGGTAGGAAGAAGTAATACTGTGAAAATGACTATACTACCAAAATCAATCTACAGGTTTAATGCAGTCCCTATCAAATCACCAATGGCATTTTTCACAGAACTAGAACAAAAAGTTTCAGAATTCATATGGAAACAAAAAAGACCCCAAAGTGCCAAAGCAGTCTTGAGAAAGAAGAATGGAGCTGGAGGAATCAAGCTTCCTGACTTCAGGTTATGTTACAGAGCTGCAGCCATCAAGAAAGAATGGTGCTGGCACAAAAACAGAAATATAGAGCAATGGAACAAGATAGAAAGCCCAGAAACAAGCCCATGCACCTATGGGTACCTTATTTTTGACAAAGGAGGAAGAATATACAATGGGGCAAATACAGGCTCTTCAATAAATGGTGCTGGGAAAACTGGACAGCTACAAGTAAAAGAATGACATTAGAACACTTCCTAACACCGTACACAAAGGTAAACTCAAAATGGATTAAAGACCTTAGTGTAAGACCAGAAACTACAAAACTCTGAGAGGAAGATATAGGCAGAACACTCGATGACATAAATCAAAGCAAGATCCTCTATGACCCACCTCCTAGAGTAATGGAATAAAATCAAAAGTAAACAAGTGAGACCTGATTGAACTTAAAAGCTTTTGCACAGCAAAGGAAACTATAAACAAGGTGAAAAGACAACTTCAGAATGGGAGAAAATAATCGCAAATGCAACAACTGATGAAGGATTGATTTCCAAAATATGCAAGCAGCTCATACAACTCAATACCAGAGAAACAAACAACCCAATCAAAAAGTGGGAAAAAGACTTAAACAGACATTTCTCCAAAGAAGACTTGCAGATGGCTAACAAACGCATGAAAGATGCTCAACATCGCACATTATTAGAGAAATGCAAGTCAAAACTACATGCAGGGCAGAAGAAGAGACGCAGAAGTACAGAACAGACTTTTGAACTCTGTGGGAGAAGGGGAGGGTGGGAAGTTTCGAAAGAACAGCATGTATCAAGTGCTCGGGCCTGTTGGGCTGGGAAGATCCAGAGGAATCGGGTGGAGAGGGAGGTGGGATGGGAGACCGGGATGGGGAATTCGTGTAACTCTATGGCTGATTCACATCAATGTATAACAAAACCCACTGAAAAATAAAAAAATTAAAAAAAAAAAAAAAAAAAAAAAAAAAAAAAAAAACTACAATGCGATATCACCTCACACCGGTCAGAATGGCTCTCACCAAGAAGTTTACAAAGAATAAATGCTGGGAAGATTGTGGAGAAAATGGAACACTCTTGCACAGTTTGTGGGAATGTAAATTGATACAGCCAATATGGAGGATGGTATGGAGATTCCTTGAAAAACTAGGAATAAAACCACCATTTGACCCAGCCATCCCATCCTAGGCATATACACTGAGGAAACCAAAATTGAAAGAGACCCATGTATCCCATTGTTCATTGCAGCATTATTTCCAATAGTTAAAACATGGAAGCAATCTAGATGTGCATCAACAGATGAATTGATAAAGATGTGTGGTAAATATACACAGTGGAATTTTACTCATTCATAAAAAAGAATGCATTTGAGTCAGTTCTAATGAGGTTGATGAACCTAGTATGTTTTATACAGAGGGAAGTGAGTCAGAAAGAGAAAGATTAATACTGTATTCTAACACATATGTATGGAATCTAGAAAAAATGGTACTGAAGAATTTACTTACAGGGTAATAATGGAGAAACAGAAATAGAGAATAGACTTATAGACATGGGCAGAGGGGAGGAGAGGGTGAGATGTATGGAAAGAGTAACATGGAAACTTATATTACCATATGTAAAATAGAGAGCCAAGGGGAATTTGCTGCATGGCTCAGGAAACTCAAACAGGGCTCTGGATCAACCTAGTGGGGTGGGATGGGAGGGAGATGGAGGGAGATCAAGGCGGGGAGGGGGACATCTGTATACTTGTGGCTGGTTCATGTTGAGGTTTGACAGAATAGAGCAAAATAATTCTGTAAAACAATTATCCTTCAATAAATAATAAATTAATTTTAAAACTCTATAATAGGAAAAGCAAAGAGGTCTTTTTTTGTTGTTGTTGTTGTTTTGTTTTTTTAGCCAAACTGAGGACTATAACCTGAAAGACAGCCTTCAAATTTTCAAAAAAAGCCATACCAGCACAAACACAGAGTCAGGATGACCTTGACACCTGGAAAGGGAGTCATCATGGATAACTAGCACTGGTGTCCCATGAAGGGAAACATTTAATCTTTGTTTTTAACATAGACATTCTTTACTTCTGGTCAATGTGCCCTTTTCTCTAATAATTAAAGAAGAAGTGCAATGTATGTTTGATAGGCCACAAACAGGCTGTTCTTGTTAGAATAAAATTCAAGTTAACTCAGGTATATGAAAGGATGACTTCCCCATTTCTCATTTCTCTTTTATCAACGGC
Organism: Muntiacus reevesi; assembly: GCF_963930625.1. Classification (NCBI taxonomy): domain Eukaryota; kingdom Metazoa; phylum Chordata; class Mammalia; order Artiodactyla; family Cervidae; genus Muntiacus; species Muntiacus reevesi. The sequence goes on from NC_089264.1 coordinate 995,921, forward strand.
CAAAGCGACAACCTAGAATATGTTTTTTAAAAAGAGCCTCCTCTTGAACAAAGATCACTTTGAGTCTCAAAAGCAAAGTCATAAATGGTGAGAGGCATTTGCATAAATTTTTCTCAGAAGAAAATCTAACAGTCTTTCGACATCCTGTGTCCTGCAGTCCATCCTTACTTCATACTCCTCCTCTTCATTACTGGGTTTGATGGCTTATAAATTCCACACATTCTCCTGCTACAGGGCCCTTTCACCTGTCATTTCCCCTTCTTGGAATTCTCTTCCTCAGATCTTCACAAGGCTAGTGATAGAGTTCTGGACATAATACCACAAAATATGGCACCTGGCATATGAATTATTTTAAGTTGAAAGAATTTGAAAAGATGATAGAAGAAAAAGTTCACTGCAACTTCCCCTTTTCCCATCTCCCATGAAACAGGTTATAAAACTCTCATCTGAGAAGTGTCTTCCCTGTATCTGGAGAAAAGGAACATGTTTATCTCCTAAGACAAAGGAACATCAGGAAGAATCCTGAAAAACAGACCTTGACAATTCCCCCAGTTTATTATACTGAGCTCATATGACTAATACTGTGGAAGCCCTGTGAGGCTCCTGGGCAAAAGGACTTTCTGTGTCCTCCATTTGACTATAGGAAACTGCCTTCATTTACCCTTCCCCAAGTTCCAATGGGCAGGTTCATGCAGCTGTTAATTAGAGATGGAAGAGGATGTGAGAAAAGAAGAAACAGCAAGAGCAGACTTGGGGCAAGGTTGTTTTTTCCCATCAAAGGATACATACAACAGTATCTTAAGCTATTTTGCAGATATTTAAATCCCCTTCCAGGTGAGAGAAGTTATGGCATGTGGCCCACAAGCATGTAGATCCCAGCCCAGTTAAACCTGAAAGTTGATGATGTTGACTCCTACTTATCTCACTATCAATCCATCAGAAGAATGAATGCCCACGAGCTGATCATGCCCTCTTTTATTATAAAACTTGTCACTATCTTCTCCAAGTGGGGACACATGATTTTGTCCCCCTTTGCCTGGCAAAGCAATGAAGCTATCTTTTTCTAAGTGAAAGTTGCTCAGTTGTGTCCAACTCTTGGCGACTCCGTGGACTGTTGCCTGCCAAGCTCCTTGGTCCATGGAATTCCCCAGGCAAGAATACTTGAGTGGGGAGCTATTCCCTTCTCCAGGGGATCTTCCCAACCCAGGGATCGAATCCAGGTCTCCTTCATTGCAGGCAGATTCTTTACCATCTGAGCCACCAGTAGGTCCTTTACTACTTCACCCAAAACTCTATCTCTGAGATTTGATTTGACACTGGGGTACAACAGAAACTGAGCTTTCAGCATCACTCTCAAACCTATTGTATTTTTCCACTGGTGCCTGCTCCTCGTCAAACTTAGCACGAAATCCTCAAGTCTGTTTCTTCAAGTCTCTATTTACTTCAGCAGGCTCCTTTGTCATATAAAATAAACGTGAAAGCTTTTCTTCTGAGATTCCATCAGTTTAAGTTGCAAATCCAGCTAGGGACCTTAAGCGGGTGGAGGTTTCCTCCCTACATAACTTTTCCTCTTGATCTTGGCTCTCCCTCTAGTTATACTCTTATACTACCTGTTTTCTTACCTTTGGAACATTCAATGCAGTCTTAAATGTTTTAAATATATGTTTGTTTAGTGGGTCTCTTGCCTCTAGAAAATGAACTTTGTATTCACAGACCCTGGGACAGTGCATGGTACGTGATCATCACTCCATAAATACTTGATGAATAACTGAATAATTGCAAAGAGGTTCTGTCTGAGATCTGCATCTGCACTCTGTATTTACTGTTTCAATCAGATGTGAAAACCCAAGCTTCTCCACAAGAATACCAGGGTGCATCGTGGGTGTGGAGAAGAGGAATTTAAAGATTTTGTTGTTACTGAAGGAAAATCCTCTACTTTGCTATAATATTTCATGAAAATACCTTCACCTGTGTTCATATACACTAACCTTTGTAAGTTCCAAAAGCCTAACTCTAAGTAACAAAATCTTCAAAAGTTTTTAAAGGAACTAATTTAATTTTAATAATCATAAGGCAAAAAAGGATAAAGAACAGCAGAATATAATTTAACATTTCTACAACATATCATAATAATTTAACATTTCTGAGGGCTTTTCCAGGTTAGGAAATTATATTTTCCAGAATAAACTTCATCTTTCTTGTGTATGTTTTTATATTCTGACCACCCAGGCTACAAACCACCTTTTTGACTCAGCTACTTTAAGTTCAGAGGAAAATATTTGTGTTGTAATGTAGTCAGGAAGTTATTTTTCTTACTTCATGAAAGTACCTATTTACACAGCCTGCAGACAAAATTAAGGGTGAAATCCCACAAGAGTACTCTGTCACCGTCTGCATAAAACAGAGGATACAGCCAAGGGCTGACGACTCATTGTGCACTGAAGACCCGTCTGGTGGATCACAAAATGTAAGACTCAAGGACCCATTCAAACACACTGTCTCCTCCCTTTGTGTCCAGAGAATCAGAAAATACCTGCTAAGTGACAAAGGTCAGCCCTGGATCAATGACGGTAGGTTTAATTTATGCAAATGTGTAAAGCTTCAGTCTATGTGCTTTACAAACTAGATTAATAGTACCTATTGTAGGGATTTTTGTAAACCCTGAGAAACTGAAACACTTTGGTCTGACGGAATCAATTACTTTAGTTTAAAAACTGTGTCCAGGTTTTCAGACAAGAACTACAGGAGGGATATTGGGAAGGCCCTTACATTTTATTTTTTACTTTCCCTGAAATCTTAGTGTTTAAACACTAGCAAGTATTTTAATTCAGTTATTATTTTATGGATGTTGGCAAAACTGCCTGTCATTCTCCATGGAAGCTGCCTACACCAACAGAAATGTCAAATACAGGATGTCTGATAGCAAATTATCTTGTGACTTTCAACTGAAAACATCTGAGCCTCTTCCTTTTTGACTTTGGAAGTTTGAATCATAGCTCTTCTGCACCCACCCTAAATATCATTAAGCTTAGTAAGTGTAGAAAATTATGAGAAAGAAGAAAATATAACTCATAATCCTACATTTAGAGGCAGTTGCTATTAAATTTTTGGAATTTTTCTTCCTTTCTTTAAAAAATGTTTTCTTCTATTCTTCTCACTCTCATGTTGCGCCATGTTCTAATGAATATGTCATTCTACACGTTTGATGACTGACTTGCTCTATCATTTTGTACTTAGAACATGTCAGACATAAGAGAACTGGTCTCAGTAACTTTTGCCCTGTAATGGATAGCCTTAAAAGATATTTAAGATCTGGATTTGGGGGAGATTTTTTTTTTTTTTTAATGATAGCTCTGAATAATTTATAAAAACAACATTCTGCTATGAGGTTAGATTCGGAGAAGGCAATGGCAACCCACTCCAGTACTCTTGCCTGGAAAATCCCACGGACGGAGGAGCTTGGTAGGCTGCAGTCCATGGGGTTGCTAAGAGTCAAACACGACTGAGCAATTTCACTTTTACTTTTCACTTTCATGCACTAGAGATAGAAATGGCAACCCACTCCAGTGTTCTTGCCTGGAAAATCCCAGGGACGGGGGAGCCTGGTGGGCTGCCGTCTATGGGATCGCACAGAGTCGGACACTACTGAAGCGACTTAGCAGCAGCAGCAGCAGCATGAAGTTGGATTACTCCAAACTAGGGAAATATTCTCTTATTCATTTTTAGAAAGAGAAACAAAAACTTAGGAATGGAAAGGAACAAACTTAAGAAAGCTTTCCCCTACTTAATGGAGTTGCTTTAGGAAAGAATCCAGATTTTGAGTAGAATATACAGTGAGAGAAAGGAAAGGGCAGTCAATGGGCTCCATCTAATTAACATTGGTGCTTCGACTACTCACTGATTTCTTTTGTGTTTACAACATAAAAATTGTGAATTAAACCTTAAATCATTGAACAAGAATCTACCAGATTAGCTCAACTCCACATACATGACTCAATTGCAAAGCTGTTCCTAATTTTCTCTGTCCTAGCATATTCTAAGTATGCCTTGTAGTGTAGTTGGTATTAGTTTCATCTCTTCTAAAAGAGAAAACTTTTATCTTGATCTCATCAAAATATGTTGATTCTATAGTGAGATGGACAAGTCAGGAGTGCTTAGACAGTGCATGAGAATGTGTATATGTGTTTGTGTGTGTGTGTATATGTGTGTGTGTGTATGGGAGAGAAACATTCAGACTTAACTGAATTACCTGCCCCTTTCCTGACCATCAGTCTTCTCAGCCATTTCCTTCTATAGAATTTACATATGAAAAGTCAATTTGTAACTTAGGCAAATTTTAAAGTATAAAGTGCTCTTCATTTTTGGGGGGCTAATATGGAACTATAGAGATGCAAGAAGAAAAAGAACCAATATTATTTCTATTATTTTAAGGGAAGGGGAGGAGTTATAGTCAAGATTTTCATGTAGAAGGGAAATTTTGCTTTGTTTTTAAAATCTCTCCAGGTACTCCTCACTCTAGAGAAAGATAAACGTCTAGGTCTCAAGGTGTTTTCATATTGAGACTCTCAGTACTTTTTCAGTGTTTTCATGAGTTGTTCTTAAACATGCAGATCTATGTGCTTTCCTGCATGCTAAGTCACTTCAGTCCTGTCTGACTCTTTACATCCCTGTTGACTATATAGTCTGCCAGGCTCCTCTGTCCATGGGATTTTCTAGGCAAGAATACTGGAGTGTGTTGCCATGCCCTCCTCCAGGATATAGATCTACAGTTTTTAGAAATGTCTTCCAGTAAGTGTATTGAGTAAAGTATTTTGAAATAGACATTGCAATTGTCACAAAATAGTCAGCAAACATTAACTTTAAAGAACAACTAGTAACTTTATAGCTCTCTTATTAAGGCTGCCTGCAGTATTTTGGCATTAGGTGCTTCAAAGTTCGGGTTTCAAAGATTTTAGCATTTTGTGATTTATAATAGAACAATCCAAACAAGTTTAGCCATTTGTCTATGCTTTATTTCCAAATTTTCCATTTGATTAAATAGGATATAACTGCCAATCTAGAAACCCCTAGCTACCCAATGATAGTGGTCAAATTAGAGACAGAGAAAGTGAAAGTTCGTCAGTTGTGTCCAAATCTTTGTGACCCCATAGATTATACTGTCCATGGAATTCAACAAATAGCCTTTGATTTTAAGGCAACAAGTCCTTTTGATGCTCTCTGACTTCAAGTCTCCTCCTCAAGGATGACTTACCCATAAATACTCTTAGAAAAACATCACTTCCCAGCTTTGGAATGTGGATAGTAACATATATTATAATTTCCACCAAGAAACTGCTACCTGTATCTTTCATTCTTTCTTTATGTGTTACTGATTTTGATTCTTGGTACTAAATCAGGCAGCATTAAGAAATTGTAACTTGCAGTGGGAAGGCAAATACCCATTTCCCAAGGGAGATCAAGTCAGGGGAAAGTTCTAAAGACTCTTCACCTCCTACAGATCATCTGGAGCAGTGGAATCAGCTAGATGCCACATTCAGTCAATGGCCGACTGTACATGCATGTAGTGCAGAAAATGTTTTATTGATGTCATTTATTGTGACATTTTCTGTGAGTAGCAGGAAACATAATCTGCGTATTTCACATGGAAATGGAATTTGCCTTTACAAAAGAATGTGGATAACATTTCCTCATGCATTTCTTTCTTTTCTATTACACTCTCATTTATTTTAATTTTTAGATATGCCAATTTGTTTCAATAAAGACAGTATAATACAGTAAACAGTTCTATAATCTGGCATCAGAAAGTTTGGTGCAAAAGTTAATTTCACCCCAATGTTTACTGCACTCTTAAGCTTCAATAAGGGATCAAGTCTATTAGGAAAAAAGTGAGGCATAAATGAGAATGCATAGCAAGTGCTCAGTGTAGAACCTGGCAAGAAAAATGCTAGCTTTTACTATTAATTTTATTTTAAATTGCATTCAAGTTGAGTTAATAAGGATTGATGAATGGTATAGTCAGTATGAGTGAAACCTGTATGACATACCGTCCCTTTATTTCTGTTGACACAACCCATTAACCCCACTGCTGCTACCTGTGTCGCCTGTCCTGGGGTGCAGTGTGTGAGGAGGAACAGAAGATTTGGCAGTCAGAGGAAGCAGCAAAACAGAGGCATTCTTATCTGGTGAGAAGATCTAGGGGGACATGGCATCATACACTGAACTGCGTGCCTTAAGCTTTCGTGATTCCAGGGGTCCTTACCAATCTCACTACTTTGACTACAACTATCTAATGATCATCTTTCCAGAGTTTTGCCCCCATCCTCCACCAGAGATATTGTGATAGCCTTGAAACTCAGCAGTGTGACTTCCATTCCTCAGTCTTCTGCTCCCTGAGTCACCTGCTCCCTGAGTCTCTTGCTCCTTCCCTTGGCGATGGATGTTGACGTCCGCCTTCTCCACTGGGTGGAGATTTGGCTGGACCACCATAGCAAATAGCATCTCATAGATTTCCTCCAGCCCCCCTCTTCCAGATTGTTATCCCAGGGTACAGAAGGTACCAAGGGTAGAAACACCCAGAGCCTTGCCACTTAAGCGGAGAAGGAACTGACGTGAACCAAACCTAAAGAACTCAGCAGCTCAAACATGAAATTAACAGAGAATTTTGGTAATAGTCTCAATTCTCTCACATATGTAATAAGACATAGTATCATTTTCCTGTATGACCTTCAGAAAGTAATGAAATTGCCTTAAGCCCCACTTTCATTACCTATCAAATAGCTTTATTACTTATTCATAGTCTTTTGAAAGATCACTGTGAAATACTGAAAAACGAGAACATATAATAGATTCACAGAATTTGGTTGCATGTCTTTTACATGCCATGCAACAAGACAGTTTACACAAAGGGAACCCATAAACTGGAAGAAAACAAAACAAAACACATAAATATTAGTACTTTTATCATTCATGCTTTTTTTTATGAGTCAGTAGGATGTGGGAAAGTAGCATCTGGATGTTGAAATAGAATTTGAACTTAAATGCCAGGAAGGAGTGTGGCCAAGTACAGGAGAAAACCCACCCACACCTACCAGTGTAGTTGGTGAGTTGGGCTGGCTGGATCAGGCCCACGTGGATGGCTTGTTGGATGCAACAGAATTGTGGACACCTCCTTCCCTGTCTGCTGATACAGCCAAAGTTCTTGGTTCCAAGGAATTGCTAATGTTGTAAATTCCAAGGCACAAAACCCACAGTTTTCATAATGGGTTTCAGGCTTATTACTGGAAATAGTTTTAAATTGTTTGAATTCATGGCAAAAGGGAGATGCTTCTGTTTTTCATTAAGTGTCATTAAGCAGGTGCTGAGTCTTAAATGACTGCCAACCTCTAAGTCATAGTTAAAAATAAAATGCTTGAATTCCTCCCAAACTTTAATTGCCACATTAATGAGAAGGTTAAAATAAGCACACATTTTATAATCTCTATTTTGCATCATTTAATTTAGATTTCAATGATAAAATTTTCCTCTTCTAGTGGAATATTGAGTAGACATAAAAAATTGGAAAAGAACACAGGTTTGTCTTTATTACATATGTGGTTCCAAAAAAAAAAAAAAAAAACCCTCTGGGAGCACAAGCTTTTTTTTTTTTTTTTTTTTTTTACTACACCAAGATATATTGAAAGGAGGATTGCTCTGCTGGGGAATGTTTGACACAGACACCTTTGTGCCTAGGAGATGGCAGGCAACTGGAAGATAAGTGACTCACACTTCCAGATGATTCAAGGAGGGTAAAACTAAATATTTTAAGCTGTTATTTGATCTGTTTGCTCATGTTTATATGAGGTTAACAACTCTCAAGCCGCCTTTCAGGCCCTCATTCCCAGGGGTCTTTTGTTGAACCGTTGGGCCCATTTGAATTACTTTATGAGGTATATTTAGAAAAAAGAGAGGGAGTGGGATGATCAACGGTGACTTGGGCTTCTCACAACCTGGGGGAGTTCTCTGTTGCCCTGTTATTCCCTGCAGCTGTGGTGAAAAAAAGAAGAACAAATCTTATGGTTTTTTCACTTGTGATGTCCATAATTTCTTCTAGTCTTGCTAGAAATTTTATGAGAATGAAGAACTTAGTCGCTGAAAGGTCTTCTTTGATTTTGAAGGCTAACAGGATTATTTATTTACTTACTTTTAGAATTTTAGTGACACAACTAAAAACTTCTCTAAACTAGGTGTACGTATTTGAAGTGATGAAGATGCTGGTGTTAGAGATATGAGAATGTCTCAAATCTTAGGAAATCTCTGCTAAATAATGAAGATGTGAAGTGGAAAGCTGTTCACAGCGTATTTTGAAATGTTTTAACAAAAATACAGGGATGTAATAAAGGAAAGGTGGCAAATTGTTACGATATTGTTGAACATAATTGTTTGGTAAGTTTGTTTCATATATTGCTCTTGTAATGTTTCTGTGTTTGTAAATTTTCATAATAAAATGTTGAAAAAACCCTTTTATGAAATGGCAACCCGCTCCAGTATTCTTGCCTGGAGAATTCCGTGGACAGAGGAGCCTGGTGAGGCTACAGTCCATGGGATCACAAAGAGTCAGACACAACTGACTGGCTAACACTATACAATGCTAAGTTAAGACAATCAACAAACTTGAGAAGTATTTGCTAAATGTATGTCATTTATAGGATTATTATATTTAAAAATATAAATCACTTATGAATCAATGGGGCTTCCCTGATAGCTCAGCAGGCAAAGAATTTGCCTGTAATGCAGAAGACACAGGAGACACAGGTTTGATCCCTGGGTCAAAAAGATTCCCTAGACAAGGAAACAACAACCAACTCCAGTATTTTTTACTAAAAATCCCATGGACAGAGGAGCCAAGCAAGCTACACTCCAAAGGGTCACGAAGAGTCTACATAACACACACAAACCAGACGACTGGTTTAATCTTGTTGGGCTTCCCAGGTGGCACTAGAGGTAAAGAATCTGCCTGCCAATAGAGACACTAGCTCGATCCCTGGGTTGGGTTGGGAAGATCCCCTGGAGGATAAAATGACAACCCAGTTTAGTATTCTTGCCTGGAAAATCCCATAGACAGAGGAACCCAATGGGCTACAGTCCATGGGGATGCAAAAAGTCAGGCATGACTGAGCATGAGCACAAATTGCAAATGTGATATTTACATATATATATATATATATATATATATATTTCCTAAAATTCATCTCTACAAAATGCTCCCCTGAAAGAGGAATGAGAATTTCCTTCTGGTTTTCCTTTTTCAAAATTATCTTTCTTCTATTTACAAAGGAAAGGCATCTCTCCTTCCTTTTCAGAATCTTATTTTAATGTACTACCACAAAAAGGACAATAAAAATTGTCTTCTCAATTCTAATGCATTCAGATATGCATTTCCAATAAATATTTTATTTTATTTTTAAAAATTTTAATTAAAATTATAATATATTTTGTGTGATATTGTGATCTATAAGAAATACATATTTGATTATTTAGATGACCAAAATATATTTTTCATACACATATTTAGCCTTTGTCTACTGTTCTTGTCTCACAGCTTCCAAAATCCTTGGAGCTTCCTGAACTATAAGAATAATAATAAATTAATATTTGGTCTCTTGTCCTCAGCTCCCAACATCACTTGAAAGTTATAAGGTGAAATGGGCATCTTATTATTTATAACAAGTCCCTTTCCATTACTGCTGGATTTATGCTAATGAGGTGACTTTGAGAAAACACTTGAAGATGGTCACTGGTTACCAGAGAAGCCAACCAAGAATAGAAGGTTGGGACCTTTCTGTCCCACCCTCTGACTTAGTGGGATGGGAGAACCACGGGAGGTTGAATCAGTCACCTATGGTCAATAATTTAACCAATCATGCATATGTAATGAAGCCTCCAGAAAAATTCAAAAGGAGAGCGTCTGCACTGGAGGTTAGGGGAGAGTAGGGCACCCAGAGACCATGCACACTCAGTGTCCTTTCCTCATATCTTGCCCTTTGAATCTCTGCTATTTGGCTATTCCTAAGTTATAAACTTTCAGTTAAAAAACTAGTATAGGGACTTCCCTGGTGGTCCAGTGTCTAAGACTGTGTTCCCAACGCAGGGGCCCCAGGTTTGATCCCTGGTCAGGGAACCAGATTCCCACGTGCTGCAAAATAAGAACCTGTGTGTTGCAGCTAAGACCCAATGCAGCCAAATAAATAAAAAAATATAAATTAAAAAAAAAAAAAAACAATGGTGATCTAGTACATAAATGTTTCTCTGAGTTCTATGAGCTAGTCCAGCAAAATAATCAAACCTGAAGAATGGGGTCCCTGAAAACTGTAATTATAAAGCTTGTCGGTCAGAAGCACAGGTGACAACCTGGACTTGTGCTGAGTCTAAAGAGGGTGAGGGATGGGGGACAGGCCAGGTTTTAAGACTGAACCCTTAACCTGTGTGTTCTGATGCTCTCTCTGGGTAGAGGACATCCAAGAAATGCTTGATGTGGGGGAAAAACTCCTTCGCATGTTGTAACTGTTGATAAGAATTCTTAGTTGATTTTATCACTTGTGTATTATTAATACTGATTAACAAACTCAATGCAGAATAATATTTTTTAGACATTTATGAGCTTTATGACAAGAAAGCATTTTGATTTAAAACTAGTTGTTGCAGAAAATAATAGTGATTAATAGAAGAATCAAATATATATATTAAATTAGAATAATTTCTATATGAGGAAGGTAACTAGAAATATTATTTCCAGGAGGAAAAGGAATAATGTAAATGATTATATTCAAGAGGAGTCTTCTAATACACTCATGGACACAGAAAACAAGCTTATGGTTACCAAAGGTGAGAGGAGGAGGAGGGTAAATTGGAAATCTGGGATTAGCAGATACACAGTACTATATATAAAATTAAAAAGGTACTATATATAAAATTAAAAGGGCCCACTGTGTAGCTCAGGGAACTATATTCATTATCTTGTAATAGCCTTTAATGGAACATATCTTGCACCTGAAACTAACACAACATTGCAAATCAACTATACTTCAATTAAAAAAAAAGTCTTGTAATATATTTTTAAATAAATAATAGAGTTTTGCCAAGAGAACATACTGATCATAGCAAACACCCTCTTCCAACAACACAAGAGAAGGCACTCTATCAATCAGATCTAATCCTTTGAATCTGTTTGTCACTTTCACTGTATAATCATAAGGGATTTGATTTAGGTCATACCCGAATGGTCTAGTGGTTTTGCCTACTTTCTTCAATTTAAGTTTGGATTTTCCAATAAGCTGTTCATGATCAGAGCCACGGTCAGCTCCCAGTCTTTTTTTGCTGACTCTACAGAGTTGTTTTTGCTGACTTTATACATCTTCTCCATCTTTGGCTGCAAAGAATATAATTAATCTTATTTCAGGTTTGACAATCTGGTGATGTCCATGTGTAGAGTCTTCTCTTGTGTTGTTGGAAGAGAGAAGGGAATGGCAAACCACTTCAGTATTCTTGCCTTGAGAACCCATGAACAGTATGAAAAAGCAAAAAGAACCCTTTTAAAAAGTAATATAAGAGATTTACTTAAAATATCTACGTTTGCAATGTACCAGACACTACATCCTTAACAACTTGTTAAACTTCCAGTGAAGAATTATGAATGCTAACTTAAAAATATTTGAAGCCAGAATTTCTAAGAACTATCTTAGAGGAGATTATTGCATTACTTCTTTCCCCTCAAACATTCAACCCTTTCCCCTTTCTCTTAATCATTCTATTTTTATCTTGCTTATTTACTCTTTCCGGATTAAAATAGGAGCAATGAGAAGGAGACTTCCACTTTCTGTCCACCCAGCCAAAGCTATCCTTATACACTTGATAACTTAGGGTGAATGATGTTGATATGTGATTCCTGATCTCCAAAGAAGAAGATTTATCTTTGGAACCAGAGATCAGGCTTGACTACTCAGGGCTCTTGTGTGGAAGAAGTTTTATTATAGTGAAAAGGAACAGATAAAGCTTCTGAAATAGATATTAAAAGAGGGTGGAGAGCACCCCACTTCCTAGTCTTCAGCATGGGAGCTATATACTTTTTAAATTAGTTATTACAATAAATCAAAAGAATGCTTCAAGGTTGTAAACATCTTACCAGACCCACTCTGATAATACACATTTTAAGATAATGGGATTAGGCAGAAGGTTTTCGGGAAGGAGAAGCTGTCCTCAGGCAGGGTACATTGTTGCCATCTAATCCTTAGTACAGAGTTTAAACTGAGTTGTTTGTTGTATAATCATCAGTTCCAGGCTTAAAAAAAAAAAAAAAAAATTGTGACTAAGACTAAAGAATGTAGAGAAAAAAGGCATTTGTCCTTTCCTCCTCCTTAAGAATTCCAGACACTTGTCACCTCTTCAGGTTCTTCAGCATTATTGGTCTGCGTGTAGACTTGGATTAATGTGATATTGAGTGGTTTGCCTTGGAAAGGAACAGAGATCATTCTGTGGTTTTTGACATTGCATCCAAGTACTGCATTTCGGACTCTTGTTGACTATGATGGCGACTCCATTTCTTCTAAGGGATTCTTGCCCACAATAGTAGATATAATGGCCATCTGAGTTAAATTCACCCATTCCAGTCCATTTTAGTTCTCTGATTCCTAAAATGTCAATGTTCACCCTTGCCATCTCCTGTTTGACCACTTCCAATTTGCCTTGATTCATGGACCTAATATTCAGGTTCCTATGCAATATTGCTCTTTACAGCATCGGACTTTACTTCCATTACCAGTCATATCCACAACTGTGTTGTTTTTTCTTAGGCTCCATCTCTTCATTCTTTCTGGAGTTAATTCTCCACTGATCTCCTGCAACAAATTGGGCACCTACCGACCTAGGGAGTTTATCTTTCAGTGTCCTATCTTTTTGCCTTTTCATACTGTTCATGTTCTCAAGGCAAGAATACTGAAGTGGCTTGCCATTCCCTTCTCCAGTGGATCAGGTTTTGTCAGATCTCTCCACCATGACCCACCCATCTCCACTGGTCCTATATGGCATGGTTCATAGTTTCATCGAGCTAGACAAGGCTGTGGTCCTTGTGATCAGATTGGTTAGTTTTCTGTGATTGTGGATTTCAGTCAGTCTGCCCTCTGATGGAGAAGGATAAGAAGCTTATGGAAGCTTCCTGATGAGAGAGACTGACTGAGGGGGAAACTGGGTCTTGTTCTGATGGGCGGGGCCATTGCCCAGGAAATATTTAATCAAATTTTCTGTTAAAGGGCAGGGCTGTGTTCCCTCCCTGTTATTTGCCCTGAGGCCAAACTATGGTGGAGGTAATGAAGATAATGGCGACTTTCTTCAAAAAGTCCCATGCATGCACTGCTACACTCAGTTCCCGCAATCCTGCAGCAAGCCGCCACTGACCCATGCCTCTGTCAGAGACTTCTCGACATTCATGGGCAAGTCTGGGTCAGAATCTTATGGGGTCACTGCTCCTTTCTCCTGGGTCCTGATGTGCAAAAAGTTCTGTTTGTGCCCTCCCAGAGTCTGTTTCCCCAGTCCTGTGTAAGTTCTGCCAGCTCTATGGTGGGGTTAATGGCGACCTCCTCCAAGAGGGCTCATGCCACACCCAGGTCTGCTGCACCCAGAGACCCTGCCCTTCCGGCAGTCCATTGCTGACCTGTTCCTCCACAGGAGACACTCAGACACAGTTCTGTCTGTCTCTGTGGGGTCTCTGGGTCCTGGTGTGCACTAGGTATGTTTGAGCCATCTGAGCGCCTCTGGCAGGTATGGGGTTTGATTCTAAATACAATTTCGCCCCTCCTACCTATTTGCTGGGGCTTCTTTGCCCTTGGACATAGGGTATCTCCTCACAGTCGCTACAGCCACACTCCAGCACTGCGCAGCCATGACTCCAGCGCCACTCAATGCCACAGTGATCCAAGTCTGTGCCTCGACCAATAACACTGAAGAAAATGAAGTTGAATGGTTCACTGAACACCCACAAAACCTTCTAGAGCTAACACCCCCCAAAAATGTTCTTTTCATTATAGAGGACTGGAATGCAAAAGTAGAAAGTCAAGAAATACTTGGAGTAACAGGCAAATTTGGCCTTGGAGTACAGAATGAAGCAGGGCAAAGGCTAACAGAGCGTTGCCAAGAGAACACACTGGTCATAGCAAACACCCTCTTCCAACAGCACAAGAGAAGGGTCTACACATGGACATCACCAGATGGTCAATAATGAAATCAGATTGATTATATTCTTTGTGGCCAAAGACGGAGAACTCTATAGAGTCAGCAGAAACAAGACCTGGAGCTGACTTTGACTCAGATCATGAACTCCTTATTTCCAAATTCAGACTTAACCTGAAGAAAGTAGGGAAAACCACTAAATCATTAAGGTATGACCTAAAACAAATCCCTTGAGATAATACAGTGGGAGTGAAAAATAGATTCAAGGGATTAGATCTGATACAGTACCTGAAGAATGATGGATGAAGGTTTGTGACATTGTACAGGAGGCAGTGATCAAGACCATCCCCAAGGGAAAAAAAATGCAAAAAGAAAAATGGTTGTCTGAGGAGGCCTTACAAACAGTTATGAAAAGAAGAGAAGCAAAATGCAAAAGAGAAAAGGAAATATATACCCATTTGAATGCAGAGTTCCAAAGAATATCAAGAAGAGATAAGAAAGCCTTTCTCAGTGATCAGTGTAAAGAAATAGAGGAAAACTATAGAATAGAAAGACTAGGGAAATCTTAAAGAAAATTAGAGATACCAAGGGAAATTTTCATGTGAAGATGGGCACAATAAAGGACAGAAATGATATGGACCTAACAAAATCAGAAGATATTAAGAAGAGGTGGCAACAATACACAGAAAACTATGCAAAAAAGATCTTGATGACTCAGATAATCATGAAGGTGTGATCATTCACCTAGGGCCAGATATTTTGGAATACAAAGTCAAGTGGGCCTTGACTAAGAACAAAGCTAGTGGAGGTGATGGAATTCCAGTTGAGCTATTTTAAATCCTAAAAGATGATGCTGTAAAAGTGCTGCACTCAGTATGTCAGCAAATTTGGAAAACTCAGCAATGGCCACAGGACTGAAAAGGGTCAGTTTTCATTCCAATCCCAAAGAAAGGCAATGCCAAAGAATGCTTAAACTACCGTACAATTGCACTCATCTCAGATGCTAACAAAGTAATGCTCAAAATTCTCCAAGCCAGGCTTCAAGAGTATGTGAACCATGACCTTCCAGATGTTCAAGCTGGATTTAGAGAAGGCAGAGGAACCAGAGATCAAATTGCCAACATCTGTTGGATCAATGAAAAAGCAAGAGAGTTCCAGAAAAATATCTGCTTCTGCTTTAATGACTAAGTCAAAGACTTTGACTGTGTGGATCACCACAAACTGTGGAAAATTCTGAAACAGATGGGGATACCAGACCACCTGACCTGCCTCTTGAGAAACCTGTATGCAGGTCAGGAATCAACAGTTCGAACTGAATGTAGAATAACAGACTGTTCCCAAATCAGGAAAGGCTGTATATTGTCATCCTTTACATCATGAGAAATGCTGCACTGGATGAAGAATAAGCTGGAATCAAGATTGCCTGGATAAATATCAATAACCTCAGATATGCAGAAGGCACCACTCTTACAGCAGAAAGCAAAGAGAAACTGAAGAGCCTCTTGATGAAAGTGAAAGAGGAGAATGAAAATTTTGGCTTAAAACTCAACATTTAGAAAACTAAGATCATGGCATCTGATCCCATCACTTCATGGCAAATAGACGGGAAACAGTGGAAACAGTGACAGACTTTATATGGGGAGGCTCCAAAGTCACTGAAGATAGTAACTGCTGCCATGAAATTAAAACACACTTCCTCCTTGGGAGAAAAGTTTTGACCAATCTAGACAGCTATGGTTTTTCCAGTCCTCATTTATGGGTGTGAGAGTTGAACTATGAAGAAAGCTGAGTGCCAAAGAATTGATGCTTTCCAACTGTGGTGTTGGAAAAGACTCTTGAGAGTCCCTTTGGACTGCAAGGCGATCCAACCAGTCCATCCTAAAGGAAATCAGCCCTGAATATTCATTGGAACGACTGATGCTGAAATGGAAACTCCAATACTTTGGCCACCTGATGTGAAGAACTGACTCATTTGAAGAGACCCTGATGCTGGGAAAAATTGAAGGCAGGAGGAAAAGGCGACAGCAGAGGATGAGATGGTTGGATGGCATCACTGACTCAATGGATATGAGTTTGAGTAAACTCTGGGAGTTGGTGATGGTCACTGAGGCCTGACATTCTGCAGTCCATGGGGTGACAAAGATTTGAACACGAATGAGTGACTGAACTGACTCATCTCTCTTTGGGAATCCCAGACCCCTCTCTCCTCCTCGGGGAACCTGGACTTCTTATTAACCTGCTTAGGAATTGACTCTCCCATGCCTAACTTTCCTGACCTCCCGAGTACCATCACTACCCTCTGACAAGTGCATGCTTTTGAGTGTGTTTTTTGATTCCTGGGTTGGGACTATACACTGGAGGAAATGGCAAACCACTCCAATATTCTTGCTTGGAAAGTTCCATGGACAGAGGAGATTTGTGGTCTGTAGTCCTTGGGGTCATGAAGAGTCAGACCTGATTGAGCATGGATATGCACAAGGAGTGCACATTTCCTCATTGCTCCTACTTTAATCTGTGAAAAAGAGACTGTACCAGGGAGAGAACAAATGATAACTAGTAATATTGAATCATTTGTAAAGACAGGGATCAGAAATAGAATCAGTCCTGTAATTCTGATTTCACTCTTTCTACTAAATGTTTAGTTTGAAGCTATAAAAGGAAATGGAAGGCAAAATTGGCATCAGTAAATAAATTTTCCTGAAATACTACCAACCCCAATCTGCCCTTAGGTGCACCAGGATGAGAGACTTCCTGGGCTGGTGTGTGGTCTTTAGTGTTTGACACACAGGCAAATATTTTTAAAAGTACTTGCTAAATAAAGAAATTAAAATTAAAATAACTTATTTTATTTACCTTTTATACATTGTCTTATAAAGAGATAATTTTATTTTTCAAATTTATTCAACATATGGATTAAGTCCCTACATGGAAAAGAAATGCAAAAAGGCAAAATGGTTGTCTGAGGAGGTCTTACAAATAGCTGTGAAAAGAAGAGAAGCAAAAAGCAAAGGAGAAAAGGAAAGATATTCCCATTTTAATGCAGAGTTCCAAAGAATAGTCAGAAGAGATAAGAAAGCCTTCTTCAGCGATCAGTGCAAAGAAATAGAGGAAAACAACAGAATGGGGAAGACTAGAGACCTCTTCAAGAATATTAGAGATACCAAGGGAACATTTCACGCAAAGATGGGTTTGATAAAGGACAGAAATGGTATGGACCTAACAGAAGCAGAAGATATTAAGAAGAAGTGGCAGGAATACACAGAAGAACTGTACAAAAAAGATCTTCACAACCCAGATTATCAGGATACTGTGATCACTCACCTAGAGCCAGACATCCTGGAATGTGAAGTCAAGTGGGCCTTAGAAAGCATCACTATGAACAAAGCTAGTAGATGTGATGAAATTCCAACTGAGCTATTTCAAATTCTGAACGATGATGCTGTGAAAGTGCTGCACTCAATATGCCAGCAAATTTGGAAAACTCAGCAGTGGCCAAAAGACTGAAAAAGGTCAGTTTTCATTCCAATCCCTAAGAAAGGCAATCCCAAAGAATGCTCAAACTACCACACAATCA
The DNA here is from genome assembly GCF_963930625.1 of Muntiacus reevesi. Lineage (NCBI taxonomy): Eukaryota > Metazoa > Chordata > Mammalia > Artiodactyla > Cervidae > Muntiacus > Muntiacus reevesi. The sequence goes on from NC_089264.1 coordinate 1,013,691, forward strand.
TACTCATCTCACATGCTAGTGAAGTAATGCTCAAAAATCTCCAAGCTAGGCTTCAGCAATAAAATACGTGAACTGTGCACTTCCAGATGTTCAAACTGGTTTTCAAAAAGGCAGAGGAACCGGAGATCAACTTGCCAACCTCTGCTGGATCATTGAAAAAGCAAGAGAGCTCCAGAAAAACATCAATTTCTGCTTTATTGACTATGCTAAAACCTTTGACTGTGTGGAGCACAATAAACTGTGGGAAATTCTGAAAGAGATGGGAATACAAGACCACCTGACCTGACTCTTGAGAAACCTGTATGCAGGTCAGTAAGCAAGAGTCAGAACTGGACATAGAACAACAGACTGGTTCCAAATAGGAAAAGGAGTATGTCAAGTCTATACATTGTCACCCTGCTTGTTGAACTTATATGCAGAGTACATCATGAGAAATGCTGGACTAGAAGAAGCACAGGCTGGGATCAAGATTACTGGGAGAAATATCAATAACCTCAGATATGCAGATGACACCACCCTTATGGCAGAAAGTGAAGAGGAACTAAAAAGCTTCTTGATGAAAGCGAAAGAAGAGAGTGAAAAAGTTGGCTTAAAGCTCAACATTCAGAAAACTAAGATCATGGCATCTGGTCCCATCACTTCATGGGAAACAGAATGGGAGACAGTGGAAAGAGTGTCAGACTTAATTTTTTTTTTTTTGGCTCCAAAATCACTGCAGATGGATTAATGCTTTTGAACTGTGGTGTTGGAGAAGGCTCTTGAGAGTTCCTTGGACTGCAAGGAGATCCAACCAGTCCATCCTAAAGGAGATCAGTCCTGGATGTTCATTGGAAGGACTGATGCTGAAGCTGAAACTCCAGTACTATGGCCACCTCATGCGAAGAGTTGACTCATTGGAAAAGACCCTGATGCTGGGAGGGATTGGGAGCAGGAGGAAAAGGGGACGACAGAGGATGAGATGGCTGGATGGCATTATCGACTCAATGGGCCTGAGTTTGAGTAGACTCCGGGAGTTGGTGATGGACAGGGAGGCCTGGTGTGCTGCGATTCATGGGGTCGCAAAGAGTCGGACACGGCTGAGGGATTGAACTGAACTGATGCTTTAGGTACTTGTCTATACCCAGAAGGTAGTCAACAATGAACAAAGTCAAACATGGTTTAGAATTATTTACAAACAGAAACCGACTCATAGACTGAGAATGACATGGTTACTAGTGGGGAAGGTTATGGGAGAGGGATAGATTGGGATTGGAAAGGGAAGGGAGTTTCGGATTAACACATACATAGTACTATATCTAAAATAGATAACCAACAAGGGCCTACAATATAACACAGCAAACTCTGCTCAAGATTCTATAATATTTAAATGGGAAAAGAATTTGAAAAAGAACAGATGCATGTATAACTGAATCACTTTGCTTTACACTTGAAACTAACACAACATTGTTAATCAATTATACTCCAATATAAAAGTAAAAAAAAGTTCTATCTATTCAGAGTTTATAAATTCAAAAAATATCAGCTAGATTAAATATTTTTTTTGTGTGTAACTCAGTAGACTTAGTAAAGGCTCATAGCTGGAAACAAGTTCAGATAGTGTAATTGCCTTAATCATGAAGTAACTAGAGTCAAGATAGTTTAATGTATTTGTTCCAAATCAAACAGGTAGCTCATGTCATAGCTGTGAACTCCATTCCCAGAGCTTTGTTCATTACCATCAACCTTGCTGCCCAGGATATATAATTGACTCAATATGATTGGAGACAAGAGTTTCAACGTGTAGGCAAGTTTTTTGTTTGTTTAGTAAATAGTCTTGTGAACTGTGAATTGTCTGCATGACTGAATTTAATACTGTCTTCAGTTTTCATATATACATGGTCATCTGCTCTTTGTGATTTGTCACTTATAGAATATTCATGATAATATCCTCATTTGGAGAAATGAAGTCTTCTTACATTTAGAGTTTTTTAGAAATGTTAATTTCAAAAAGAAATGATAATCTCTTACAGCAAAGATAGGCAACTGAAACCATAGGCCAAATCTGTCTTGGTGTCTGTTTCTGTATAATCTATGAGCAGAGAATGATTTTCACACTTTTAAATAAATGGAAAAAATAGAACAGCATGTAGTGGCATGTGAAAATGATATGAAATTCAAATTTTAGTTGCCTATTAATGCAATTTAATCAGAACACAGCCATGCTCATTCAAGTGTTGTTGCTGGCTGCGTTCTCAATACAACAGCAAAATTGAATGGTTGAAACAGATATCATGAGGCCTGCAAAGCTCAATGTACTTACTCACTGACCCTTTATGGATAAAGTTTAGTTACCTTTGCATTTCAAAAACAAATATCTTTTTATTCTTTCCTCTTGCTCCCAACATTTGTGGGACATTTAGATAGCTATTTAATAGGAATCAGTGATTTCAGTATCTTTGAAGACTACATTAAAGCTTTATCTCAAATTGCAAATAACCCAAACGAGGTCCAGATTTTTCTTTACTTTCTTTTCTTGCTTAATACTGTGCTAATGTCTGCATAATCCTCCCCTTAAAAAATTACAGCTTATAAGGGGCATTTGCATTTGGTAGAAATAAAAGCTTTCTACAGCCACCAGCAGAAGATTTGCCCTAAGCTACTTTGTAATGGGAGAGCAGGACCAGTCTCCCTGAAATCTGCCAAAATTGTCTGCAAGGGAGGATGTGGCTTTTTTTTTTTTAATGGTTACCGTGTTTCAGGTTCGTTATACTCTATGCCTAGATGGTTAAAATTGAATACTTTACATGGATTTAAAAGTAATGTTCATTGAGAAGAGAGTTCTGTGCTGTTAATAGACATAGTCAAGAAACAGTTTCTTGTTTTACTTAAGGAGATCTCTTGAACTATTAAAATGCACTGTATAGCTTTACCTTTGACTCCAACAAAATTTACTAGCAAGCTAGTGAAAAGGAAACACACAAAATAAATACCCATATGAAAGTATTTACCTTCACTAGAAGTTAAGTAAATACAACTTAAAACTGTGATAAAATATTATTTTTTCTACATTGCATTACAAAGGAAAAAATGACCCTTTCTAATATTGACCATTGTGTAGTGATATAATAAATGTTGATATTCTTTTGTTAGACAGCTTTTATTTATTTATTTGATACTTAAAGGCTTTCCAAAAATAAATCCCTGCCAAAATCTCTTGAACATTTCAGGTTGTGGTGCATTACAGGAGATACCAAATATTGAACAAAAAGGGGTCAATTCATATTCTAAACTAATTCTCAACTTGGATACATGGTTGCTATCTAAAGCATGAATTTAACACACCACTCCTCTGTTTAAAATCCTTTGAAGATTCCCCATAATCTGCTGAGTAACTTCCAGTTTCCAGAAGCATTAAACTGTTTGCAATCTTGGCCTGGATCTTTTCCCCTTATTTCCTGCCATTCTACCTGCAGAATAAATCTCTCCCTCGCTTACCCACTGAAACTCATCCCTCCAGAAACTGGCCCCTAATTTCTTGTGCATCATTAATTTCCCCCTCTTTCCTTGATCATTTGTAAATGCTGTACTTTCTTCCATCTCAAAAACTCTCTCTGGATCTCAGATATCCTCCAGCTAGCATCCTATTTCTCTCCTTTTCTCTAAAACAAAAAATTTTGCAAGAGTTGCCTAGGGAATTCCCTGGTGATCTAGTGGCTAGGACTCCATACTTCCACTGTCATGAGCTTGTATTCAATTCCTGGTGGGGAAACTAAGGTACCATAAGCTGAGAAGCAAATAAATAAATAAAATAAAAAAATAAAAAATAGAGAGAATGAGAGACAGTTGCCTTTATTTCATGGATAATTAATTTGTCTCTAATTTGTCTCTTCTTTTAAAAAATTTTTGACTCTTTATTATGGAAAATTTAAAAAATAAGCAGAGAATTGTGAAATAAACACCTCTATACCCAACATCCAGCTTCTGCCAGGTTTTTCCAAAGCCAACAGCAGATATATGAAACTATTCCAAACAGATAGGCATACTTATCATCCCACCAACTGCTCTTTTCAAAGTCAATGATTACCTTCACCTTACTTTGTGCAGTAAAGTACATACACAAATATTGTTCTGCAGAACAAATAACTTGGAGTGAAAAATATGCATATTTACTAAAAATGAAAAACACAGGGTAAAAAATCAACAGAAATTCTACCTCTTAAGGGTAATAATTATTGACTTTTTAGTGAATTTTATCCTAGCTTTTGTTACACAAATTAATATGTATTTTTAAAAATAAGACTATGCTATTCTAAAATGTTTTATTTTTTAATGAATTATGAATGTGCCTTATGTGTTCAATAAATTATAGACCTAAATAATTCTTTAATCTGTCATTTTTATATTTTATAATTTATTTAAGTAATTGTATTTGTACATTTTACATGTCCAATTTTAACTCTAGCATCCTAGAGTTTAATGGTCATCCTTACAAAGCAGCTTTGTGGACTTGTGCTATTATTAGAAGTGGAATTTGAGTACTAAATGCTTTTAAAACTACTAAATAGTATTTGTTTTTGTTTTTTTTTTTCAATATAAGCATTTAGTCTATGGGTATTGGGCTTCCCAAGTGATCAGTCGTAAAGAATCCACCTGTGAGTACCAGATAACTGACAAAAGAAGTGTTCTTATTGGTAACGGGAGGTCATGGAAGAATACAGATAAAAAGTCAGTACTTTGATTTTGAAATAATTTCTGATTCAGAATATAATGGGTGTTTCAATTCCTTGGGATAGATGGATTTTTCATTCGATCTGGGGAGTATATAAGATGCTAAGTGAGCCTTCAGCGGAGTGCTCAGTTTATATGAGATGAGGAGTTGGTCGGATCCCCTAAAAAGCTTTTTTGAGGGGAGTGGTGAGGAGTTTCCTGGATGAGATGTTATGTAGGAAGGTTGGCCCAGAGGCCTGAGAGGCTTTGAGAATATGCCTAAACTCAGAGGAATATTTCTTTAGAAAAAGACTTTTTTTTTTTTTTTTTTTAAATAAATACATAAGTTAACATGACACCTCCACATAGAATTTCAGAATAGCCACATGATGGACAGGTAAGCCTGGCATGCTGCAGTTCACGGGGTCGCAAAGAGTCAGACATGACTGAGTGACTGAATTGACTGACTAATATGAGGCATATGTGGATATTCTGATAATAACCATAATCAATGGCAGAGTATTATGAGTTTGGCAACATTGAGTAAAATTATTACTAAACTGTATTTTTTATTAACTAGTGTATTTTTAATTGGAGGATATTTACCTTATAATATTGTTGGTTTCTGCCATGCCACATGAATCAGCCATAGATATACGTATGTCTGCTCCATCTGGAGGCTCCCTCTAACCTCCCACTGGCTATCTATTTTACATATGGTAATGTATATGTTTCGATGCTACTCTCTCAATTCATCCCACCATTTCCTTCCCCTACTGTGTCCACAAGTCTTTTTTCTATGTCCATGTCTCCATTTGCTGCCTTGCTAGTAGGTTCATCAGTACCATCTTTCTGAATTCCACATATGTGCTAATTTATGATATTTGTTTTTCTTTTTCTGACTTAGTTCACTCTGTATAATAGGCTCTTGGTTCATCCAGCTCATTAGAACTGACTCAAATGTGTTCCTTCTTATGGCTGAGTAATATTCCACTATATACATGTGCAACAATTTCTGTATCCATTCATCTGTCGATGGACATCTAGGTTGCTTCCATGTCCTAACTATTGTAAACAGTGCTGCAAAGAACACTGGGGTATACGTGTCTTTTTTTAATTATAGTTTCCTCTGGATATATGCCCATTAGTGGAATTCTTGGACTATATGGTAGTAGCTTTGTTACTAATTTTCTAAGAAATCTCCATACTGTTCTCCCTAGTGGTTGAATCAATTTACATTTTCATCAACAGTGCAAGACGGTTCTCTTGCCTCCACATCCTCTCCAGCAATTATTGTTCATAGACTTTTTGATGAGGACCATTCTGACCAGTGCAAGGTGATATTTCATTGTAGTTTGGACTTCCATTTCTTTAATGATGAGTGATACTGAGCATCTTTTCATGTGTTTATTAGTCATCTGTATGCCTTCTTTGGAGAAATGTCTGTTTAGGTCTTCTGCCCATTTTTTGATTGAGTTGTTAGTTTTTCTGGTATTGAGCTGCATAAACTGTTTGCATATTTTCAAAATTAATCCTTTGTCAGTTGTGTCATTTGCTATTATTCTCTCCCCTTCTGAGAGTTGCATTTTCACCTTGTTTACAGTTTCCTTTTTAAACCTAAAAGTTTAATTAGGTCCCAATTGTTTATTTTTGTTATTTCCATTACTCTAGGAGGTGGGTCACAGAAGATCTTGCTATAATTTATGTCAAAGGACATTCTGCCTATGCTTTCCTCTAAGAGTTTTATAGTTTCTGGTATTACATTTAGGTCTTAATACATTTTGAGCTTATCTTTGTGTACGGTGTTAGGAATTGTTTTAATTTCATTCTTTTACATGTAACTGCCCAGTTTCCCCAGCACCACCGTCTCTTCTCCATTGTATATCCCTGCCTCCTTTCTCAAAGATAAGGTACCCATAGGTGCATGGATTTATCTCTGGGCTTTCTGTCCTGTTCCATTGGTCTATATTTGCTTTTGTGCCAGTATCATACTCTCTTGATGACTGTATCTTTGGAATATAGTCTGAATTCGGGAAGATTGATTCCTCCAGCTCTGTTTCTCTTCCTCAAGATTGCTTTGACTATTCAGGATCTTTTGTGTTTCCATACAAATTGTGAAATTTTTTGTTCTAGTTCTGTGAAAAATACCATTGGAAGTTTAATAAGGATTGCATTGAATCTGTAGGTTGCTTTGGGTAGAATAGTCATTTTTCACAACTTGATTCTTCCAATCCAAGAAGCTGGCTCATCTCTCCATCTGTGTATGTTGTCTTTGATTCATTTATTTATTTTTAATCAGTGTCTTATAGTTTTCTGCATACAGTTCTTTTGTCTCTTTAGGTAGGGTTATTCCTAGATATTTTATTGTTTATGCTGCAGTGGTAAATGGGATTGTTTCCTTAATTTCTCTTTCTGATTTTTTTTGTTGTTTGTGTACAGGAATGCAAGGGATTTCTGTGTATTGATTTTATATTCTGTGACTTTATTCACCAATTAATTCTAATAATTTTCTGGTGACATCTTTAAGGTTTTCTTTGTATAGTATCATATCATCTGCAAACAGTGAAACTTTTGCATCTTTTTTTTCTCGCCCAATATGGATTCCTTTTATTTCTCTTTCTTCTCTGATTTCTGTTGCTAAGATTTCCAATACCATGTGGAAAAATAGTGGTGAGATGGACATACTTGTCTTGCTCCTGATCTTAGAGGAAATACTTTCAGGTTTTCACAGTTAAGAATAATGTTTCCTGTGGGTTTGTTGTGTATGGCCTTTGCTATGTTGAAGTATGTTCCTTGCATACTTACTTTCTGGATAATTTCTTTTTTTTTAATCATAGAAGGGTGTTGAATTTTGTCAAAAGCTTTCTGTACATCTATTGAGATGACCATTTGGTTTTATCTTTCAGTTTGTTAATATGGTGTTTCACAGAGATCAATTTGTGTATATTGAGAGTCCTTGCAATCCTGGTATAAAACCCACTTGGTCATGATGTATGATCTTTGTAATGTGTTGTTGAAATCTGCTACAGTTTTGTTGAAGATGTTTGCATCTATGTTCATTAGTGATGTTGGCCTGTAATTTTTTGTGTGTGTGGTATATTTGTCTGATTTTGGTGTCAGAGTGATGTTGCCCTTGTACAATGAATTTGGGAGTTTTCATGAGTTTGAGAAATATAGGTGTTAGCTGTTCTCTATAAACTTTTGGTAGAATTTGCCTGTGAAGACATCTGGCCCTGAGCTTTTATTTGTTAGAAGATTTTTGATTATAGATTCCATTTCCATGCTTGTGATCAGTCTGCTCATGTTTCCTATTTCCTTTTCTCTCCTTCACTCATGCAGCCTGTGATGTTCTGCTTTGTTTCAGGGCCCACCTATGTTTGTAGACTGCCCTCCATTGCCTGCCTGGGGAGAAAGTAGCAGCTTATTAGAGCTCATTTGCTCAGTTGGGGTGGAGAGATAGAGGGGGTAAGGCAGACACAGTTTGGCTGTGTGAAGAGTGCACTGTGGTCTAGACCCATGAGAGGTCACCACAGTCTGAGGCGGGTCATACACCTCTTGGCCTCAGGTTATGGGTCACTTGTCATTGCAAACTACTTAGGCTCCTAGGACAATGTAGGCAGTGCCCCGTGACCACTCACCACTTGGTGGCAGCTGTGACCCCTAGGATTGAGACCATAGTGGCCTCCTGTCTTCTGCCTCTGGCACTCACATTGGCTTTTCTACCTCTGGCATCGCAGACTATAGCCAGCTCATCCCCCTATAGCTTTTGCAAAAGTGGGGTCCTGTGGTCTGCGACCTCATGGAGCTAGGACATTCCCATAGCAATGATTTCTTGCCTCTCTGGTGAGCTTAGGCTTTCCCCTGGATCCCTCAGCTCTGTCTTACTAGCCCCCTCAGAGTATCTTCATAGCAGTCAACTGTAATCCTCATCCTGAGATCTGACCCCCAAAGCCTGAGCCTGAGAACCCAGCCCCTACTTATTGCAGGTGCAGGCCTATGGGCTGCTCCTTGGCTGGGAAGTGCTGTTCAGCAACTATCTCTGTGGTGAATTTTCTGTTTTGCTTTTGGAACACCTGTTATTTCACTCCCCTCTGAAGTTCCAAAGCTCCCCTTGATCCTACCTGCAAGGGCATTTCCTAGTGTGTGGAAACTTTTGCTCCCTCCTGGGGCACAGGTCTCAGTTCCCAAATCCTTTGTCTCTTTTTTTATCTTTATCTTTTGTCCTACATCACTCTGAGGAGATTGACTTGACTTTTTGGAAGTCTGGGGTCTTCTGCCAGCATTCAGAAGGTAGTCTGTAGGAGCTGTTCCACACACAGAGGAAGTTTTGATGTATTTGTTGGGGGGAAGAAGATCTGCCCATCTTATTCCTACATCATCTTGAAAGTCTCTCCTGTATTAGGTTTAAGTTGTGTGTTTTCTGGGTTCTTTAATGAAAAAGAGACAATACTATATGTTCACCAAGTCATTTTCTTTTGGTCTTGAGCACATGGAAAGATGTATTTCCCAGCTCTTTTGCAGTTAGGTAGTATATCACCAGTTCTGGCCAACAGAAAACCAATGAAAATGATATATGCCATATTGAGATCTGGTTCATAAAAACATCTCATCCACAGTCCTCTTTTCTTCTCATGGAAAACAGATATTGAAGTGACATCCTTGAGATGGAAGCAACCTTGTCTCTGAGTCCCACTGGACCTAAGTAACTCACCCACCCACAAACCAAACTACAATCACATTTGACTATTACAGGAGAAATAATAATTTTTTCAAGGCACTGAGGTTTTTCTTCTTATCTTTTTGTATTTTTGTTATAACAGCATAGCAGAGCTTACCCTGACTAATTCTTACTAAAGGTAAGTAGATATGGTTCTTCTATCTCTCAGCATTTAACATATACTCTGAATTGCTCTCATGTTGATCAAATTTCCCAAAACTTTAAAGTCTTTACTAATCCTTATCAAATTTGGCTGTATACTTTCTTTTCTATGTATTGAGGAGACCTTTGTGAATTTCTAAATGTTAGGAAACAAATGTAGGTAGCTAGAAGATAAAATCCTGAGAGTCCCTTGGACAGCAAGGAGAAACAATCAGTCAATCTTATAGAATATCAACTTCGAATACTCGTTGAAAGGACTGATGCTGAAGCTGAAACTCTAGTATTCTGGTCATCTGATTCAAACAGCTGACTCATGGGAAAAGTTCCTGATGCTGGGAAAGATTGAGGGCAGAAGAAGAAGGCATCAGAGGCTGAGATAGCTGAAGGGCATCATTGATGCCATGAATTTGGGCAAACTTTGGGAGATGGTGAGGGACAGGGATGCCTGGAGTGCTGCAGTCCATGAGGATGCAAATAATCGGACATGACTGGGTGACTGAACAACAAACAACAAAAGACAAATTATATGAAAATAAACCTAAAATTGACAAAGATTGAAGAGAGTTAGAATAGGAAATAAATGGCAAAGTCTAAGAGAATAAAAGGTTTTATTTGATAACTCAAATTGGATTTCTTTTGTCTTAGTAGAAGAATGAACTTGAAGAAAGAATATTTTTGAGGGCTGATTCAATCCCCCCACCCCCACTTTAGCTTCTCCCACTGACTCTCAGATTTTATTTCGTATCTGCCCACCCTAATCATAAAGTAGTTGCCACACTGGCCTCCTTGCTGTACCTTGAATATATCCTGAAGACTTTGTACTTCTCCTCTATCCCTGTTCAGTTCTTTCCACAGATACCTGCATAATTAATTCCCTCAGTTCTTTTAGATCTCTGCTCAAACACCACTTCAACATGGAGAACTTCCTTTACAACCCTAAATAAACAGCAATAATTCTGGGCCACCTCACGTGAGGAGATACCCCATGTCTAAGGTAAGGAGCAGCAGCTGTGCTTTGCTGGAGGAGCCGTGAAGAGATACCTCACATCCAAGGTAACAGAAACCCCAGTAAGACAGTAGGTGCTGAGAGAAGGCATCAGAGGGCAGGCAGACTGAAAACACAATCACAGAAAACTAGCCAATCTGATCACATGGACCACAGCCTTGTCTAATTCAATTAAAATAAGCCATGCTGTGTAGGGCCACCCAAGATGGATGGGTCATGGTGGAGAGTTCTGACAAAATGTGGTCCACTGGAGAATGAAATCACAAAGTATTTCCATATTCTTGCCTTGAGAACCCTCTGAACAGCATGAAAAGGCAAAAAAAGACAGGACACTGAAAGATGAACTCCCTAGGTGTGTAGATGCCCAATATGGTACTGGAGATCAGTAGAGAAATAACTCCAAAAGAATGAAGGGATAGAGCCAAAGCAAAAACAACACCCTGTTGTGGATGGTGATAGAAGCAAAGTCTGATGCTATAAAGAGCAGTATTGCATAGGAACCTAGAATGTAACGTCCATGAATCAAGGCAAATTGGAAGTGGTCAAACGAGATGGCAAGAGTGAATGTCAACATTCTAGGAATCAGTGAACTAAAATGGACTGGAATGGGTGAATTTAATTCAGATGGCCACTGTATCTACTACTGTGGGCAAGAATCCCTTAGAAGAAATGGAGTAGCCATCATAGTCAACAGAAGAATCCAAAATGCAGTACTTGGATGCAATGTCAAAAACGACAGGATGATCTCTTCGTTTCTAAGGCAAACCATTCAAGATAACGGTAATCCAAGCCTATGCCCCAACTGGTAATGCAGAAGGAGCTGAAGGTGAAAGGTTCTATGAAGACCTACAAGACCTTTTAGAACTAACACCAAAAAAGATGCCCTTTTGATTATAGGGGACTGGAATACAAAAGTAGGAAGTCAAGAAACACCTGGAGTAGCAGGGAAATTTGGCCTTGGAGTACAGAATGAAGCAGGACAAAGGCTAATAGAGTTTTGTCAAGAGAATGAACTGCTCATAGCAAACAGCCTCTTTCAAAAATACAAGAGAAGACTGTACACATGGACGTCACCACAAGGACAATATTGACATCAGACTGGTTATATTCTTTGCAGTCAAAGATGGAGAAGCTCTATACAGTCAACAAAAACAAGACTGGGAGCTGACTGTGGCTCAGATCATGAACTCCTTATTGTCAAATTCAGACTTAAATTTAAGAAAGTGGAGAAAACCACTAGACCAGTCACGTATGACCTAAATCAAATCCCTTATGATTATACAGTGGAAGTGAGAAATAGATTTAAGGGACAAAATCTGATAGACAGAGTGCTTGATGAACTATGGACAGAGGCTCCAATGTCACAACTATGTGACATTGTACAGGAGACATGGATCAAGAAAATTGCCAAGAAAAAGAAATGCAGAAAAGCAAAATGGCTGTCTGAGGAAGCCTTACAAATAGCTGTGAAAAGAAGAGAAGTGAAAAAGAGAGGAGAAAAGGAAAGATATACTCATCTGAATGCAGAGTTCCAAAGAATAGGAAGAAGAGATATGAAAGCATTCCTCAGTGACCAGTGCAAAGAAATAGAGGAAAATAATAGAATGGGAAAGGCTAGAGATTTCTTTAGGAAAATTAGAGATATGAAGGTAATATTTCACGCAAGGATGGACTCAATAAAGGACAGAAATGCTATAGGCATAACAGAACCAGAAGATATTAAGAAGAGGTGGCAAGAATACAAAGAAGAACTGTACAAAGAAGATCTTCATGACCCAGGTAATCACGATGGTGTGATCATTCACCTAGAGCCAGACATCCTGGAATGCGAAGACAAGTGGGCCTTAGAAAGCATCACTATGAACAAAGCTGGTGGAGGTGATGAAATTCTAGTTGAGCTGTTTCAAATCCTAAAAGATGATGCTATGAAAGTGCTTTAATCAATATGCCAACAAATATGGAAAACTCAGCAGTGGCTACAGGACTGGAAAATATCAGTTTTCATTTCAATCCCAAAGAAAGGCAATACCAAAGAATGCTTAAACCACTGCTCAATTGCACACATCTCACATGCTAGCAAAGTAATGCTCAAAATTCTCCAAGCCAGGCTTAAGCAAGACAAGAACCGTTAACTTCCAGATGTTCAAGCTTCTTTTAGAAAAGGCAGAGGAATCAGAGATCAAATTGCCAACATCCACCTGATCATCAAAAATGCAACGGAGTTCCAGAAAAATATCTACTTCTGCTTTATTGACTATTCCAAAGCTTTTGACTGTGTGAATCACCACAGTGATTCTGAAAATTCTGAAAATTTTCTGTGGAAAATTCTGAAAGATGGGAATACCAGACCACCTGACCTGCCTCTTAAGAAACTTGTATGCAGATCAGGAAGCAACAGTTAGAACTGGATATGGAACAACAGACTGGTTCCAAACATTAAAAGGAGTACGTCAAGACTGTATATTGTCACTGTGTTCATTTAACTTATTTGAGGAGTACATCATAAGAAATGCTGGGCAGGATGAAGCACAAGTTGAATCAAGATTGCTAGGAGAAATATCAATAACCTCAGATATGCAGATGACACCACCCTTATGGCAGAAAGTGAAGAAGAACTAAAGAGCCTCTTGATGAAATTGAAAGAAGAGAGTTAAAAATTTGGCTTAAAGCTCAACATTCAGAAAACTAAGCTCATGGCATCCGTTCCCATCACTTCTTGGCCAATAGATGGGGAAACAGTGGAACTAGGGGCTGACTTTATGTTTTTGGGCTCCAAAATCACTGCAGATTGTGACTGCAGTCATGAAATTAAAAGACTCATACTCTTTCAAAGAAAAGTTTTGACCAACCTAGACAGCATATTAAAAAGCAGAGACGTTAGTTTGCCAACAAAGGTCCATTTAATCAAGGCCATGGTTTTTCCAGTAGTCATGTATGGATGTGAGAATTGGACTTCAAATAAAGCTGGGCACCTAAGAATTGATGCTTTTGAACTGTGGTGTAGGAGAAGACTCTTGAGAGTCCCTTGTATTGCATGGAGATCCAACCAGTCCATCCTAGAGGAGATCAGCCCTGGGTGTTCATTGGAAGGACTGATGTTGAAGCTGAAACTCCAATACTTTGGCCAACTGATGCAAAGAGCTGACACATTTGAAGAGACCTTGATGCTGGGAAAGATTGAGGGCAGGAGGAGAAGGGGATGACAGAGGATGAGCTGGTTGGATGGCATCACTGACTCAATGGACATGAGTTTGGGTAGACTCTGGGAATTGGTGATAGACAGGGAGGTCTGGCATACTGCAGTCCATGGGGTCACAAAGAGTCAGACATGACTGAGCAACTGAACTGAACTGAACTGGTCCACTCCCATCCTCCTTTCATTTGGTTTTACCCTGTTGACTCACTATAGATACATCCATTCTTATTTATTTTATGGTTGGTATTCCACATAAACAGGAACTTTTTTTTTCTAGTATGTCCTCTTTGCCTACCATAGTACTTGGTATATAGTTAAGAGTTCAATAAGGTTTTGTTAATCATTTAAACAAAAGAGTAGTTGCCTTATTAGTATGTGAACATGTATCTATTCTTTTTCGAACAGTGGCAGTACTCCATTGGTGTATGGAAGATATGGATGTGCCTTAATATATTTAACTAAGTCTCAAAACAAGAGATATTTAGGTTACTTTCATTCTTTTGGTAAAAAGACAATAGTGAAAGTCACTCAGTTGTGTTTGACTCTTTGCAACATCATGCACTGCAGTCTGCCAGTCTCCTCTATCTGTAGAATGTTCCAGGACAGAATACTGGAGTTGGTAGCTGTTTCCTTCTCCATGAGTTCTTCCCAACCCAAGGATCGAACCTAGGTCTCCTGCATTGCAGGCCGATTCTTTACCATCTTAGCCACAAAGGAAACCCAAAAAGACAATACTGCAAAGAATATCTTTTTACATACTTATTTTTTAAAACTACATTACCAGTGTACTACAAAAGATTGTAATATAAGAACAGCTAGATGGAAAAAATGCATAGGGCAAGTTGTGGGGAGAAGGCATGGATCTATGTTCTCTGTGAGCCCATCTTTGTTTCCAAGCCTCCAAAGGGTCACCAACCCAGAAACTCCATACATGCATCACTCAAAAATATGTAGGCAATGTAGACTTATGGGATAATTTCCTCAAGCTAGAAATTCTAGGTCAAATGGATGTGTCTTTGTGACTTAATTAAATATTGCTAAATTGCCTTCCATAGAGATTGTGTCACCATATAATTTCATCAGTCACATATAAGAGTGTTGTTTTTCCACAGCTTCAACACTATCAAGTGTTAAATTGTCCACACCTATTGTATAAAACTTCTTTTCTAGGAAGACTGTCATATTCTCAAAAGTTGAACAATTTCGGAGGAACATATGGAGAAATAGCATTTTCTAAATCAGCTCCTCAAGAAGTGGAAGTGACTAGAGAAAAGACAAACACCATGGCACATCAGATTTAAAAAAAAAAAGTTGTTTACTGAGAAGTGAGATGATTATTAAGCGAAAAATTAATAGGAGAGACATTATTCAAAACATGTATCAGCGTAAGCCTGATTCTAGTTAGTATAGAAAGAATGGGCAGAAATTAAAAAAAAAATTTTTTTACTTGATATAAAAGTAAAATTCAGAGTGAAGTTTTTCTACTGGTCTAGATATTCCTCCTAGTTTTCATCTTTCCAACCCATCATAAATCTGAGGTAGACTTTCAGAGAGTGACAGCTTCTTTCTTGGATTATCATATTATTATTTTGCTTCAGTCAAATAGCAGCAGAATTTCTCAACTGGCATTCTGTGAAAGAATTAAACTAATTAACTAAGGTGGAAGTCAACAAAATTTTCCTATAAAGGACCAGGTAGTAAAATATTTTTGGCCTTGAGGATCATGTGGTTTCTGGCATAAATATTCAATTCTACAATGGTAGCCCCAAAGCAGCCATGGACAATACATGAATGAATATGATTGTGTTACAATAAAGCTTTATTAACAAAAACAAGTTGGGTGACTGAATTTTCCCTGTGTGGGAGTAGTTTGTCAACACCTTCCCAGGAATCGCATTTCCCTAAGGCATTGATTAACATAAATAAATGAAACTCTCCAATGCAATCTCCCAACCGTTGGGAAAATTGAGAAAACAGTCACTGAAATCATTTTCTTTATTGTTAATTCTCTTGCAAATAACAGATAAGAAAGACAATGGGATCTAGTGAACCACCTTGTATATTAACTGAAGTCAGTTAATCTCAGTGAAACCTAAAACCTGTGTTTGTGTCAATGGTGGTCTTTTTCATCCCTTTTTAGTGTCTTTAGTCAATAGCGCCTTTAATTCCTCCTTGCCCAGAGTTGAAGTGTTCACAATGCATGCTGCTGCCTCCCATGCTCCCTAATTCCCTAGTGCACCATGGCTTGGTGTCCTCATAACTTAATTGATGCCAACAGTATTTTAAAATAAACCTCCTATTGTTTATAGGGGCTATTTATGTTTGCTCCTCTAGTAGTTTTTGTTAGTTTTGTGCACAGTGGGTGGAAAATTGATGGATACAACACTGGAGATATTTCTCACTCTAGGAGACAGAGGGCAGCATGTGATTTCTGAGAGAAAAATCAATGGCCAGGAGACTAATGACCCAAGCACAGTAGCATGAATGTGGGCTCCAGATGGGTATGAGGGCTGGGTGAAGAGTTTCCTCTGAATTATACAAGACAGTCTGAGACTGGGAAAAACACAGCTGACTTGTCTTTTCACCTCTTCATTTCCATTTTTATTTTGTGCAAGCCTTCAGCCTTTTCTTTGTACTTTTACATCTTTTCCAGAAAGACCTAGGATTGAAAGAGGTAAAAGTTAAAAAAAACTAGATGGTCTAGTTTGTGGTTACTCTTCAAATAATAGATTAAGTTTGAGAGAAACTCAAAACCATTGAGTAAAGTTGACTTTTGTATTATTTGTAAACTTTAGTAATCCTTTATTTACAGGTAGCACAAATAATGCATTGTTGGTTTTACTCTTAGAAACATTTACTTCAGTTTTCAAGTCAGTAGATAATGATTATTTTATTTGGGTGGATAAATGCAGAGGTAGCATTTAGAACCCATCTGTGTACTTTATCACTATCATGAGTATCTGAAATTCAAAGACTTTCTTAAGTATAGAGTGACCCAAATTTCCTGCCCTTGGCCTCTCTTCCCAAATTCAGCTAAAGAGAAATAAAATACTCTATAGTCTTTGATCAGTCAAAATACTGATAGTTGGGAAAACAACAAATAGTAGATTGATGTCCTATCCATCATGAAACAAAAGAAAATGTTTACCTATACAGGTCACTATATTGTCTTGAAGTCTCTCTATCTACTATCTTTCCTTCTTATTTCCTTGATGGACTCAGTCTCTTGCTTGAGCAAACATCTTTCTCTGTGTGGCTTCTATTCTCTGGGTGGACAGAACAGTGACCCATTAACTGCAGTGTGGGCTCTGACTTTTTCAGGAGACAGAGTTTGAAATACAACTCTTATCAATTCTTTTATCAAGAATCAAACATGGGAAGCTAGGAGAACAGGATTTCTTGAGAAGATATCAATATTTTTCAGTTTCTGGGACACTCAGAAGAATGAATAGCTCAATTTATTATTTCTCTGACTGTAAAACAGAAAAAAACAATAGAACCCTAAAAAACAAAAGACTACAATTGAAACAAATTGTACAAATTTAACAAATGAAAAATTTGTTAAAACACTGAAAAAATGTGTGCTTGATGAGGATAAAGCTTACAAAAATGCTATTTATCTGAGACAGTTTCTTTATCACTTTACGAAGACATGAAATGGCATGCTTTCTATTTTTAGTGTAATGTCTCTGTTCTACCATAAAGGCAATGAGAGATAAGACTGTTTCTGAAACACTTTGCATTGATTTGGTGGATTGATTATGCTCTAGATAACAAAATTGTAGCCTGGGGATTTGGCAGTTACTCTGCTGAGTGTTTTTATTTCCTGTCTCTGCTTTGCCATCTGGCCTGAAATATTACTGATTGATTGCTAAGCACTTCCCATTTTCAGTCAATGCAATTAAGAAAACAAGTTCTGAGCTGGTGATAAAGAATCTGCCTGCATTGCAGGAGACCTGGGTTTGATCCCTGGGTTGGGAAGATCCCCTGCAAGAGGGCATGGCAACCCACTCCAGTATTCTTGCCTGGAGAATCCCCGTGGACAGAGGAACCTGGTGGGTTACAGCCCATGGGATCACAGAATCAGACATGATTAAGCACCCACACAAAGGTTTGAGGGACTACCATTACTTTCTAATAATAGCAGATCAATTCATTGAGCAACTATCCAGGCACTGAATTAATTGTCTTTTATCCATTCACCAAAGAGACAACTAGTAAGGACCTACTGTATGGCACAGAGAACTCTACTCAGTACTCTGTAAAGGCCTACAAGGGAAAATAATCTAAAAAAGAGTGGAGATATATATATATATATATATATATATACAACTGATCCACTTTGCTGTATAGCAGAAACTAACACAATATTGTAAATCAACTATACTCCAATAAAGTGTTTTTTTTTTTATCCAGCAAAGGAGATCTTTATTTTAATCTTCATTTTCCAGAAAGAATACCAAGGCTCAAAGAAATTAATTTCCTGAAAGATATGTAATAAGCAAAAGCTAGAACAGTTTCAAATCTGGCTTTGTTTGTCTTTAAAGCACTTATTCTATCCCTCTGTAACTTTACATGCCCCTTAATATTTTTAGTATTCTGACCTATGCCCTGGGTGACTGCTTGGGTAACTTTGCTAATCTGTTGTGCTAAGTTGCTGCAGTTGTGTCTGACTCTTTGAGACTTTATGAATTGTAGCCTGCCAGGCTCCTTTGTCCATGAAATTCTCCAGGCAAGAATACTGGAGTGGATTGCCATGCCCTCCTCCAGGGGATCTTCTCAACCCAGGGACTGAACCTGTATCTCTTATGTCTTTTGCATTGGCAGGTGGATTCTTTACTGCTGAAACACAGGGAAAGCCCAATAAACAGTATATTGATAGTGATATGCATACATATCTATGACATTCGCTTGAGAGTGAAGCATACAGGACAGAGACAAGTATGGATGAATTGAGTTTTTTACGAGACTAGAACTTACTAGCAAGAAGCAATATAGACCTAAGCCATGATCCTTACCAGATGCAGGTTAGATATCTATGGTGGGCTTTCCTGGTGGCTCAGATGGTAAAGAATCTCCCTGCAATGCAGGAGACCCAGGTTTAATCCCTGGGTTGGAAAGATCCCCTAGAGAAGGGAATGGGGCTACCCAGTCTAGTATTCATGCCTGGAGAATTCCATGGACAGAGGAGCCTGGGGAGCTATAGCCCACAATGTTGCAAAGAGTCGGACACCACTGAAGTAACTTAGCACACAAGCATGATAATTATGGAAATTTTAACTCTAGGGGAAAAAAAAAATTAGATATAGGATGATACTTTTTCCTGGGCATTTACACATTATAAATTTTCATTTAAATCACATTATTTTGAAGAACTTAGGCATTGGTGGTTTGAAACCCACTTAAGCAATGATATGAGCTTCCTCAGGTGGTTCAATGGTAAAGAATCCAGCTGTCAATGCAAGAGATGTGGGTTTGATCCTTGGGTTAGGAAGATCCCTTGGAGAAGGAAATGACAACCCACTCCAGTATTCTTGCCTGGGAAATCCCATGGACAAAGGAGCCTGGGGAGTTACAATCCATGGGGTTGCAAAAGAGTCATACATGACTTAGTGACTGAACTACAACAAAAGCAATGACAATATTTCCATTTTATGCAAACACTTCAAATGTTCTGTCTTAAGGCTGTAAAAATGCATAGTGTTCCTTATCTTTCATGTTTATTTCAGATATGGAAGCAGTATTACTGTCAATTATAGCTTTTCACCATCATGTGTTAGAAGAATTAAGGCATATTGATTACTGTATGAGTCTTAAGTTTTTTCTTTTCTTTCTTTCTTTTTTTTTTTTAAGTGAGTAAATATATTCATTTATATTTTTTCCTTTTCTTAGCAGATTTTAAATGTTTGGGCTCTTCTGGCCCTTTGTACTATGGTATTACTGTTTCCACTTTAGACATAAGTATTTGTAAAATTTGCTGCCCCTAGCATGATGTATTGCTCTTAATAAGTATAACAAATATTTTTTAATAAAGCTGAGTCACAAAAATGTTACAGAATTCTTCCCCCGGTATTCAGTTCATTAAAGGTTATGAAACCATCATGTCTAACAGTAAGTGCTTCTTTTAAGTTCTTTGATTTTCCCTTCATCTTCTTTACTATGGATAAGTGGCTCCCATGAGTCATTTCCTCCACATCCTCAGTGGGAAATATCTGTGGTTGTAGGATCAGGGGTGGCATCTCTTTTCTTCCTTCCAGACTTTTTTCTTTTCTTTTCCTTTATTTGGTGTTCTTCCTCTATAGCTAAAAAAAAAAAAAATTAGGAAAAAGAATTGAAAATTAACAATTTGGAAGAGCAGAAATTAATTTTGGTTATGAAAGGACTTGGGTACTCACTATCACAGCTTTTCCTGCCGAGGAAAAGAATGACAACTAGGGAAAGAGGACAAGGCAAAGAGATAGGAGAAATCTGCCTACTGAGAAGAGCTTACTGAACCTTCATTTCTTCCCAGGCAATGTTCCTGTTCAATACCACAAAGGCTAATAATATCTTTTGTAAGATGTGAATTGTCTCTCACATATATAAGCATTTAGATTGATTTTAAAATTAACTGCATATGAGAAACAGTCATCTATGAAGACAGAGGAGGCTATAGAGGTCTAGGTGCTTAAGTCAATTGGTGATGGATTCTGTGATCCCACTGTGCTCTGATCCAGAGTCTGGGGTTCATTTGCATTTGTTCTGGTGGCTGGTCTCAGACTGTTTGGTAGGGGATCCTTGGAGCTGGTATATGAGCTATCAAGATACCATTTCTTTAGGCATTAGTCAACATTTCTTGAGAGGAATAAGTTAAACACCATTTGAATATAATTATGATTGTCCTCCAGAGACTCAAGAAGTCTAGGTTAAACTTAGCGAACAGCTAAGAGAACCAGTGATGAATTGGGGAAGAGCACTAAACCAAAATATCCAGATTTTTCTTATTCTTTGCCATGACCCAGCAGCATGATCCCATAAATCTTTTCATTTCTCTGGTGCTGTTTTCTAAATTTTGAAATGAGTTGTATTTGGTAAACTTTAAAGCATCTTATGGTTCTGAAATTTTACTTCTATCACATTTGATTACTCATACTTTCCATTTTTATTATGCAGGTCAGGTGTGAATTAGCATTTCCTGGTGGCTCGGATGGTAAAGAATCCACCTTCCAGTGCAGGAGATGCAAGAGACACAGGTTCAATCCCTGGGTCAGGAAGATCCCCCAGAGAAAGGAATGGCTACCCACTCCAGTATTCTTGCCTGGGAAATCCATGGACAGAGGAACCTGGTGGGCTATAGGCCATGGGGCTGCAAAGAGTTATACACGACTGAATGAATAGCATTTTCAATATCTCATGAATTAGCGTCACTGATCATTCATTCACTCATTCAGCAGTTATTGAGCAGCCCTCATGCTTCAGACTCTGTTCTAGATACTTGGGATACATTAGTGAATAAAGTTCACAAGGACTCCTGCCCCTTTCCCCCATATCCCCTAAGGTCACATTCTTGTAGACAGAGAGAGGCAAAATAACAATAAAAGATAATGAGTTTAAAAAAAATGCATGCTATATTATGGATTTCCCAGGTGGCTCAGATGATAAAGAACCTGCTTGCAATGCAGGAAACCCAAGTTTGATCCCTGAGTTTGGAAGATCCCCTAGAGAAGGAAATAACAACCCACTTCAGTATTCTTGACTGGAGAATTCTATGGACAGGGGAGCCTGGCAGGCTCCAGTCCATGGGGCCACAAAGAGTTGGACATGGCTGAGAAACTGACACTTTTACTTTCAGGCTATATTAAAAAAAAAGAGAGAAGTGGAACTTCCACGGCCATCCAGTGGGTAAGACTCTGCCTTTCAACACAGGCGGTGCTGGTTTTGTCCCTGGTCGGGAAACTAAGATCCCACATGCCCTGGGGTACAGCCAAAAAATAATTAAAACATAGCAGAACTTGGCCAAAAGGATCAGTAGTAGTGAGATGGAAGATTAAAATTAAATGTGGCAGTTAGAATAAACCTTATTGAGAAGGTGACATTGAGAAAATACTTGAAGAAGGTGAAAGAGAGGGTCTTGTGGACATTAACTGACAGTTGATGACAACTGACAGTGATTCAAGCAGAGAGAATGGCCAGTGGAAGAACCCTAAGGCAGGCGCAAGCCCGTGTGTCACAGAAAGAGTCCAGATGGCTTGTGGTCAGAAGGCTCTGGGGAAGAGAGAGGACAGGAGATCAAAGGCTGCAGGAAAGACTTTCAGCTCTGGAGCTCTGGGGGAGAGAGAGAGCATGGGAGATCAAAGGCTGGTGGGGGTGGGGGGGATTTAACTCTGTGACCTATGGCAGGAATGTTGGCTTTTACTTTGAATGAATTAGGGGTTTTCAGTCAGAGAAGGACATCATCAATTATTGCAGTACTCCTGGTGAGAGATGACAGTGACTTGGGCCAGGGTGGTGGTAGTGGAAACTTAATAAGATGCGACCAAATTCAGGTTATATTTTAAAGCTAGAGCCAACAGGCTTTATTGACCCTGTGTATGTGGGGACTGAGAAAAAGGGAGATTTCTCTTGAGCTACTGGAAAGATGGAGTTGCTGCCAACTTGGAAGGAAAGGTGACCGGTGGAAGTGGGTTTGGGATCAATAACAGGAATTAGACTTTGAAGTAGAGATGCTGAGCATAAAAGAAGTTTATAAATATAAGAAGGATAGTTAAATAAACAGTACTATAATTATACAATATAAGGCCATTCAGTCACCAAAATAAATTAAATATGCTGGAAATATTTCTACAACCTTTGGTGTAAAAATGTAAGGTAGAGTTTAGCACAATCATAGTATGGTAAATAAACAACAAAAAATAAAGTAAATGGGTAAATAAATATGGAGAGGAAAAGAAAAATATATTTATATATACATATGTATATATATACATATATATACAGACATATATACATATATATGTATATATATATCTAAAAATATATAGAATGAGCTATAGCTCCTTAACATAATAAACTTTAAAGAATGAAATTGGAAAAGGAGAATGTTCATTTCTTCCCTCATGTATATTGCAATGAGAAAACAAAACACTAATAAATCTCATTTCTATATTGAAAGTTCTAAATTCAGTTACCTGATTGTCTAAAACTTGTTGCTGGAAGCAACACGGTATCATGATTTCAAATTAGAAAGATCTAGTTTCAAGCCACAATTGAAGTGACTTAGCAGCAGCAGTAGCAGCAGTTTCAAGCCACAGATTTGCTTTCTGACTCCTTCGATAAAATGCTCTATCTCATTAAATCTCTAACTTTTCATCTATAAAAAGGAGCTGATAATATTTACCTTATAATCTTCGAGAGGAGAGCAAGTGCTTAATAAATAGGCTGCATTTTAAACAAGTCCATTAAATATGCTCCTTCTGGTAGAGATGAAGTTAAACTTTGCAGTCCACTGAAGCCTTTGACTGTGTTGGGCACAATAAACTGTGGAAAATTCTTCAAGAAATGGGAATACCAGACCACCTGACCTGCCTCTTGAGAAACCTGTATGCAGGTCAGGAAGCAACAGTTAGGACTGGACATGGAACAGCAGACTGGTTCCAAATAGGAAAAGGAGTACGTCAAGGCTGTACATTGTCATCCTGCTTATTTAACTTATATGCAGAGTACATCATGAGAAACGCTGGGCTGGATGAAGCACAAGCCAGAATCAAGATTGCCAGGAGAAATATCAATAACCTCAGATATGCAGATAACACCACCCTTATGGCAGGAAGTGAAGAAGAACTAAAGACCCTCTTGACAAAAGTGAAAAAGGAGAGTGCAAAAGTTGGCTTAAAACTCAACATTCAGAAAATTAAGATCATGGCATCTGGTCCCATTACTTCATGGCAAATAGATGGGAAAACAGTGGAAACGGTGGCTGACTTTATTTCTTTCTTTTTTTTCTTTGGTGGGGGGGCAAAATCATTGTAGATGGTGACTGCAGCCATGAAATTAAAAGGTGCTAACTCATTGGGAGAAAAGTTATGGCCAACCTAGACAGCATATTAAAAAGCAGCGACATTAGTTTGCTAAAAAAGGTCCATCTAGTCAAGGCTATGGTTTTTCCAGTAGTCATGTATGGATGTGAGAGTTGGACTATAAAGAAAGCTGAACACTGAAGAATTGATGCTTTGAACTGTGGTGTTGGAGAAGACTCTTGAGAGTCCCTTGGACTGCAAGGCGATCCAACCAGTCCATCCTAAGGGAAATCAGTCCTGAATATTCATTGGAAGGATTGATGTTGAAGCTGAAACTCCATTACTTTTGCCACCTGATGCCAAGAGCTGACTCATTGGAAAAGACCCCGATGCTGGGAAGGATTGAAGGCAGGAGGAGAAGGGATGACAGAGGATGAGCTGGTTGGATGGCATCACTGACTCAATGGACATGAGTTTGGGTAGATTCTGAGAGTTGGTGATGGCAGGGAGGCCTGGTGTGCTGCAGTCCATGGGGTCACAAAGAGTCGGACATGACTGACTGAACTGATCTGAACTGAAGAGTTTAAAAAGTATGAGTTCAAACTATGCTACAGATTAAAATGACTAAGGAATATAAATTCTTCACTTAGTTTTCAACCTTTGAGCACTTTTTATTCTAATCATTGTGCACATGTGTGAGATGAGATATGTAGCAGAGTTTCAGGATCTTTGCAGGATATTTTTAAATTGTGATTTTAAAAACTCCACATATAACATAAAATGTACCCTATTAGTCATTTTGAATTTATAGTTCAGTAGTGTTCAGTATATTCACATTGTTGTGAAAAAGATCTCTGCAACTGTTTCATCTTGAAAAACCGAAACTTAATACTCTGTATAAAACAACCCTCCCTTCCCCCCTCATCTGAGCCTCTAGTAACCACTTTTCTATTTTCTATTTATTTGAATTTTATTACTTTTAATACATCCTATGGGAGAATTGTACAGTATCTGTCTTTATTTCACTGGCTTATTTCACTTAACATAATATTCTCAAAGTTCATCTATACTGTAGCATGTGATAAGATGTTTTTCCTTTTTTAAGGTTGAGTAATATTCCAGTGTATGCATACCTCACATTCTGTTTATCCATTCCTACTGATGAACACTTCGGATGCTTCTATCTTTTGGCTATCATGAATAATATTCAATACCACTATGAATATAGGTGCAAAAGTATTTCTTGAGATACTGCTTTCAATTCTTTTGGCTATATATCCAGAAATGGGATTGCTGGGATCATTTGGTAGTTTTATTTTTAATTTTCTGAGTAATCTTCATATTGTTTTCCATAGTGGCTGCACCATTTAACATTCCCACCAACAGTGCACAAGGATTTCAATTTCTCCACCTTCTTCTTACAATTTGCTATTTTATATATATCTAACTGTAACCATTAAGGTGACATCTCTCTATGGTTCTGATTTCATTTCTTGGATGTTTAGTGATGGCAAACATATTCTCACATGTTTATTAGCTATTTTTAAATCTTCTTTGGCAAAATATCTATTCAAGTCCTTTATTCATTTTTAAATTGGATTATTTGACTTTTTTTGTTGCTGAGCCATAGGAGTTCTTTATATATTCTGAGTATTAACACCTTGTCAAATATATAATGTGTAAGTATTTTCTACCTTTTCATAGATTGCCTTTTTACTTCATTGTGCCCTTTGATACATAAAAGAAGATTTGAACTTTGATGTAGTCTCTTTTGTCTATTATTTATTTTACTGCTTATGCATTTGGTGTCATAGTCAAGAAATCATTGACAAATCCAATGTCATGATGCAGTTTTCCACTGTTTTCTTCTTGTAGTTTTATAGTTTTGGGCCTTACATTTAGGTATTTGATCCATTTGGGGTTAATTTGTTTGTATATGATGTGTTATAGACTAAAATGTTGTGTGTCCCCAAATTCATATGTTGAAACCCTAACCCTCAGTATGGCTGTATTTGGCGATGAGGCCCCTAGAAAGTAATTAAGGCTAAACAATGCTATAAAGGTGGGACCCAATCCAATAGGATTGGTATCCTTAATAAGCTGTGACATCAGAAAGGTTGTTTTCTTTCTCTGAACACAGAACTGTTGTTTTTGAAAATTTTTTTGGCTATTTGAGTTCCCTGAGGTTCCATGTGAGTTTTAGGATTAATCTTTTCTATTTCTGCAAAAAAAAAAAAAAAAAAGCCTTTGGATATTAATAGATATTTGTTGAATTTGTAGATGATATTAGGTATTTTTGGAGGATTTTTGTATAAATCCAAGTGGTCTTCATTAGTCACAATTTTCAAATAGTGGATTCACCAATTAAACATGCTAAGTTTTACTTAGTTTTTTTAAAAAAAAAGAAAAAGAAAATCAAGACTTTGAAATGCCACAAACTTTAGACAAATTGTGGCAATTTTTTCTACCTTTTTGGAACTATAACCTTTGTCTTCATATGTTCCTTAACTTAAAATTCATGTAGAAAATTCTAACTAAATTAACTATGGCAAAGAATATAATCTACACAAATATTAAATCACTATTTTGTGTACTGAAACAGCATTAAAAATCTACTATGCTTCCACAGAAAATTTTAAAAATTACTATGAAAAAGTAACTGTTGAAAGTCTATTGGCAAAATTTACAAATAACAGCTTAAATTAGTTTCATAAAGAGTAGAAAAATTTGGCAAACAACTACAGTGTTATTTCAAAGTGCTCCCTGCCTTAATTAATGAGTTGTACACATTTTAAAAGAAAACAAGATCTTTGGTTATCTACCCATTTTTAAACTACTTTCAACAAACCTCTTTGAAATAGATTAATGATAATCCAAAATTTTGTTAATCAAAGTGTAGTCTGTGGCCCAGCATCATCACATTACTTGGAAACTTATTGAAAATGCAGACTCTCAGACCCATCCAGAGCTTCTATATAAGGACTTGATTTTAATAAGATGTTTAAATGATTTAAATACCCGTTAAAGCTTTAAGAAGCACTAATGAAGGCCTAAATGATTCAATTGCATTTGTGTAGTAGGAATCTAAAGCATTGGCTTGCCCCTACCTCACCCAGAAATCTTTAGCAAATAATATTAAGACCAAAATGTTGGAGAACCACTTTTGCAGACAGTGTAATTAGTTTAAGAATAATAAACAAAAATATAATTTTTAAAACTCAGAGATGACAATGTCATGCCTTTTCTCATTTTGTTGTTGCTTAGTCACTAAGTCATGTCCAACTCTTTGTGACCCCATGAACTGTAGCATTCTAGGCTTCCCTGTCCTTCACTATCTCCTGGAGTTTGCTGAAACTCATGTCCATTGAGTCAGTGATGCCATCCAACCATCTCATCCACTGTCTCCCCCTTCTCCTCTTGCTCTCAATCTTTCCCAGCATCAGGGTCTTTTCCAGTGACCTGCTCTTCACATCAGGTGGTCAAAGTACTGGAGCTTCAGCCTCAGCATCAGTTCTTCCAATGAATATTCAAGGTTGATTTCCTTTAGGGAGGACTGGTTTGATATCCTTGCAGTCCAAGGAACTCTCAAGAGTTTTCTCCAGCACCACAGTCAAAAACATCAGTTCATGGGTGCTCAGCCTTCTCTAGGGTCCAGCTCTCAAATCCATACATGACTCCTGGAAAAACCGTAACTTTTACTATACAGACTTTTGCTGACAAAATAATGTCTTTGCTTTTTAGCTGTTCTTTCAAGAAACAAGTGTCTTAATTTTGTGGCTGCAGCCACAGTCTGCAGTGATTTTGGAGCTCAAGAAAATGAAATCTAATACTTCTTCCACATTTTCCCCATTTATTTGCCATGAATTAATAGGACTGTAGGCCATGATCTAAGTTTTTTGAATGTTGAGTTTTAAGCTAGCTTTTTCATTGTAGGCAAATAAATGTGTGCATTCAACATAATTAAATATTTTTATGACAAAAATCTAATTGTAGTCAATGTACTGAGAATAGGAAAACTAAGGTCAAGGTAACATTAAAAGTAAGTATAAAATTATAATGGAAATGGATGGAAATAACACACGGTCAATTAACAAATAATCTGTTTATTGGGCATATGTGCTTTCCTTTGAACCAATGTTGTTATAAAAGTTGTTAAGGTCTTGAATTTTAATTTCCTGAAACAATCTACATGGGACTTTTTTTCACACTAAAAATATATATTCATTTGTCCTTTCAGTGTGGAATCTAGAGGTGAAAATAGACTTTTTCTAGTCTTTTGACTGGTGCATATTAGCTGCAAATGTTATAAAGGTTGAATAAGATCTACTCCTGAATAGTTCATAAAGTAGAAATAGAAATCTTTGTTTTAGTTCTTACATAAAATTGATTTTAGTCACATTGAGGTTTCTGTTTTTCATTTGTTGAGAACTATGACTACTGAAATAATTAGTCAAACCTGATGCCTATTTACTTAATTCATAATCATTTAAGAATTCATGACTATTTAAGTGAAGTCTTTGGAAGTGATTCGTATGTTGAAATTTATTGAATTACTCTAATAGGGAATTTGAAATCTGCAAAATAGGCAAATAACTCAATTTTCAGAGTTGTTTTAATACTTGTGTGCAAATCTATTTATCAAGATCTTTTAAATACAGTGTCATTCAAGTAAGTGATACCAGGTAAAGAAACTGCTTAGATTATAAGTTCTTCAATTTTCCTCTTTAGGTGTTTTAGTCATAATAACATAATTACTTTAAAAAATTTATTTATTTGGTCACACTGGTTCTTAGTTGTGGCATGCAGGATCTTTAGTTATGGCACACTTGTGGGATCTAGTTCCATGAAGAGATCAAACCCTGGCCCCCTACGATGGGAGAGTGGAGTCTTAGCTACTGGACCACCAGGGAAGTCCTTCATTCATATTTTCAAAAGTAAGAATTTTGCTTAGTGAAAAGGCCTACAAGAATCCCGGGGCTGTATCAGCCTACTAATGACTGTTTCATGCTTATCTAGCTGTCTTTTATTTATTGTGAGAGAAATAGTGTATCCTAAAAAAGGGAAGCTGATGTAGTCTCCAAATGAGTGCATGTGAGCTTCAGGGTCTTGAGTTCCTTTCTCAGTAGAACTGGATGTCTTGTCCTTTGCTACATGTGAGGGAACTTTCTGCATAAAAATGTTAGGCTGGTCTGACACATCGCAGAAACATTGAAGTAGGCACAGAGAATAGGAATCTGGGAGAGAAACGTGAACTTCAGTTTCATCAGAGAAGGATAAAAGATTAAAAAAATAACTTGTTCTCAAGAATGACAACCATCTTCTCATATTGCCTATCTCTGAGTTGCAGAAATGCTCTGTGAGGATGCAAACACATTAGTGAAAAAGCATCAGATTAATAAAGATTTAATTAAGCTCTTACATATCTAGTAATGGCTATGAGGTAAAACTGGTCTACATTTGACTTTTTTAAATTAAATCCTAAGTATAGATAGTGCTAAGACTTTATAAATAAATATAAATATTTATATAAGTATTATTTATTATTATATTTAATGCTTATTAAATGCTTATTATTACTATTACTAATATTCATTATTACTAATAATTACTAATTATTGCTATTAGTTACTATTACTATTATTAATATTAAGTACTTATTATTTATAAGTATTATATAAGTACTATTTATCTAAGTATATAAATATTTATATAAGTATATAAGACAACTACAGACTGAGACCATCCTGTCACCCAATGATGGTTTATGCTTATGATCAGTTGCTCAGTCATGTCTGATTCTTTGTGACCCCCATGGACTGCAGCATGCCAGGCTTCCCTGTCCTTCACCATTTCCAAGGCTTTACTCAAACTCATGTCCATTAAGTCACTGATGCCATCCAGTCATCTCATCCTCTGTTGTCTCCTTCTCCTCCTACATTCAATCTTTCCTAGCATCAGGGTAGTTTTCAATTAGTCAGCTCTTCACATCAGGTGGCCAAAGTATTGGAGCTTCAGCCTCAGCATCAGTCCTTCCAATGAATATTCAGGGCTGATTTCCTTTAGGATTGACTGGTTTGATATCCTTGTTGTCCAAGGGACTCTCAAAAGTCTTTGCTGGCACCACAGTTAGAAGGCATCAGTTCTTCAGCGCTCAGCCTTCTTTAGGGTCCAGCTCTTACATCCCTATATGACTGGAGAAACCATAGCTTTGACTAGATGGATATTTGTAGCCAAAGTGATGTCTCTGTTTTTTAATAATACTGTCTAGATTGTCATAGCTTTTCTTCCAAGGAGAAAGGATCTTTTAATTTCATGGTTGCAGTCACTGTCCACAGTGATTTTGGAACCCAGGAAAATAAGGTCTGTCACTGTTTTCATTTTTTCTCCATCTATTTGCATGAAGTGATGAGACCAAATGCCATGATGGTAGTTTTTTGATTGTTGAGTTTTAAACCAGCTTTTTCACTCTTCTTTTGCACCTTCATCAAGAGGCTCTTTAGTTCCTCTTCACTATATCTGCCATAAAGGTGGTAACATCTGCATATCTGAGGTTTTTGATATTTCTCCCCACAATCTTGATTCCTGCTTGTGCTTCATCCAGCTTGGCATTTCTCATGATGTACTCTGCATATAAGTTAAATAAGCAGGGTGACAAAAACAGCCTTGATGTACTTCTTTCCCAATTTTGAGCCAGTCTGTTGTTCCATGTCTGGTTCTAACTGTTGCTTCTTGACCTGCATATCCAGTGAAGTTTATTTTACTTAGAGTTGAGAGATATTTTAGTAGATATGAATGCAAGTGAAATTATATAAAAAGTTTATGATAAATTATAACATGCCTTTTAAGTAAGGTCCAAATCATTAAGTTACTCCTTAATCTAATCCATGTAGATATTTGACAAAATTTTAATACTGCATATGGAAAGCTGGTATAGATAGGAGAGAGTCCAGGTCTCTGCCTGAATGGATTTACCAAACTTCTGCTACTTGGATCTCCTTCAACACCCTTAGCACTGATACTCTGTTCTACACTGATGCACCTAGTTCTGCATTTCAGAAACATCCATTAACTCTGCAGATCCTGAGAATATACAAACATTTGGAGGCTGCATTGAAGCTGCCTGAAAAACTCCTTATGATAAATTACTTTTCAATTCTTGCTGTCCACTTCAGGGAAAAAAAAAAATCCAGGAATGGTTTCTTTTGAGACTTTTTTGTAGGTCAATAGAATTTTTCCACACAAGAACATCAGCATTGCACAAAAATTCAGGTTTTTTGGTTAGTTTTGTTTGCTTCCTAATTCTCAAGTTTCATGAATGTCTCAGAACTCCAAATTTTCTGTTAAGACATAATATCAAATGCTTTTGCTGTCAAAACTGGTGAATTTTGTACTGAAATATCATTTAAGGCAATGGGTCCCCAGCCCCCAGGCCTCAGACTGGCCTGTTAAGCATCTGGCTGCAAAATAGGAGGAAAATTGGGGGAAGTGAGTGAAGCTTCATGTGCTTTCCCTCACATTATCACTTGAGCCATCCCCCCACCCCCATCCTTGGAAAAATTGTCTTCCGTGAAACTGGTTCCTGGTGCTGAAAGGTTGGGGGCCACTGATCTAAGGACACTATAGAATACTATTTGAAAGTGATTTCAAATTTCTGAAAAAGAGAGATTGAAATATTGTATGTGTTTCCTTAATAAAGTTTAAGAAATGAACTTAATATCTGAGAAAAAAGGGATTTTATGGATTAAGACTGGACATTAGAAGTTAGTTGATTTGAAATATTTTTCCATCAGTATTATTGCTAGGGTACTAATTTCTGTGACTGTTTCTCTTTTTATACAATTGAAAATCTAATATTTTCCACAGATTTACCATATGGGAAAACAAAGAGTACATATAAGATACTTGGGGGAAGTCCTTATTTATTTTTGTAAATAGTGTTACTTATCAGAAGAATAAGATCTAGTGAGCCTGAACAGAAAGAGCAGTTATATTCAGTTCTCAATTATTTTTCTGAAGCATAAGTATTACACAGTATTAAAAAAGCTCTTCCCAATCAGAACCAGTGGGTTAAATGAACACTGGTAATATTTGTATTACTTCTTAATAAAAGCAAGAAGTTGAAAAAACACCTGAAAGATATTCATGTAATCCCGAGTCTTTGTAATAGTACAAGAGTGAGGGTGGTAGGGAGAGTCTTTAAAAGGGATTGAACACGTGCCGCATGGTGCCTGAATTGGGGATGATGTTATAGACCCGAAAAACTGCCCATGACACATACCCCAAACTCATATGCATCACATAAATAACACTACCTAGGATTCTGAAGAACAAGTGTTGTTTGAACCAAAACTTGATGATATGTTCAAAGGCCATCTCGTAAGTGGTTGACTTAAGCACTAACAAGACTAGAATAGAGCAAGACAAAAAAACAGATCTATATTCTTGTGTAGCTAAGAATGTGCATGCTTGCATAAGATGTACTTTTTCAAGAGGTTGCAATTTGAAAGTCAGGATTAAAAGTTCTAGAATTTCTGTTATCCAAGTAAAGTGAGTTTTAGTTCATGACATTTGAGAATCAATGTCAAGGAAGAAAGAGTAAATAGAACACTGGGTCGACTCACTTTATCCACCAGTTCTGGCTTTTAAAAAAGGGGCCCAAAGATTTATTTTTAATTTGGAATTTAAAAAAAATGATACAGAGAAATAAAGGAAACTGAGAGACAGAGGAAGAAAAAAAAAAAGGAAACAAGGAAGGAAGAAAGAAAGGAAAATTAAAATAGCAGATAAATATTTAGTTGACTCATATCTGCAAGATGTTAGAGAAAAATCTGAACAGATATTTGGCCTACTTAATACTATGTTTATTTTATGGAAAATGTGCATTCCTTTCTCTGAACATCTTACAGAAATTTAATATCTCCCCTATTGTTGTTCAGGGAATAACAGCATTAAATCCAATCAATATTTTATTTTTTGAAAAGTAGTTTTAAGAATTATTTAATGACAACTCTGAGATGTAAATAAAGAAACTGAACATTATAATGTATACTTATCCCTGAAGATAGGATTTAATACCACTTCTTTTCCTTCATTTTCAGTCCTCAAACAAACAAACAAAAAAACTCTCTCCCAAACAAACAAATGCTCAGGAGCAGTTGATAGTAGCAAAGATCTTTTTGTTCAAAGGTACTCATAAAATCAGCTGAATGAGGCCAGCTGTGTGGCATATTCCTTTGAAATGGCCCCACAGTGATTCTTGTTTTGATTCTCAGGTGCATGTACAAGCTGCAGGATTCCCAAGCTAGGCTTTTCTTATTCGCATCTCAACATCTGAGAAAATAGACTGTTTGTGGATCTTATTTCCCTCAGCATCTTTTGTCTTCTCTTAAACAGGAGTAAACAAACAACGTTCTTCAATTTATTAGTTTAGTGGATTCCCATTCTTATGAAATTCATTAATGGAGTAGCTAATTCCACCTGTTTATAGTTACTGTGCCATCTTTTGGAAGTTTTTTCAGACCCACCAAATATCTTTTTATTCATTAGAAAACTACTTTATCAATATTAGTGGCATCTTCTGATATAAAAAATCAATGGTATCTACCAGATTTACCAACTGCAAATTCAACAGTTGTTTGTTTCAGAGTTCAAGCAGAGCTGTAGCTAGGCTGTGGACATCAGTCCATAACTCAAAGGCAGTCTTGAGAGATGAGTGTGGAATGTCTTTGTACTCTAATCATATATTTTACACCTCCCCAGGGAATGGTAAAGAAGAATTGATTTTTTTCTTTCATCTCCCACGCTGTGTCTCATTCTCCTAGAGGGGCTTCTGCCCTTAACTTTCTTCCCACTTAGCTTTACTTCAAATTTTTATTTTTAGTGCCATCATTCTTAACTTTGCTTTTCATCCAGTGGTGTGTGAACAGCAGAATTTATTTTGCCCAGGTCAGGGGAAGTCATGCCTGGAATCCTTGTCATTTCGAAGTTCCTAAAGCAATATTTTGCTTGTTAATTTTTGAAATGTTATGTTGCCAAAAGAGCAAATCTTAACAGTCCTCATCACAAGAAATATTTTTTTTTTCTAACTATGAATGGTGGCAGATATTGCTAATTTTTTTTATGGTGTTCATTTTGCAATGAGTACAAATAGTAAATCATTATATTGTATACCTGAAACGAATATGTTATATCAACTATAACTCAATTAAAAAATTATACATCATAAAGAAAATTGCTTCTCTAGTTAACATTTTCTAAGATTTTTCTGTATCAATAGCTAGAGAGAAATTAATTCAAGTGAAGTTAAAATGGTTGTACAGATGAAAAAGTAATTACTTTTACTCTTTTTTGATAAAAATGTGAGGAATACACTTTTCTGTATTGGTAGTTTCCATTCAAAATTAATTCAAAGTAGCCAATAAATTCGGTTGTTGAAATGACTACTCTAAGCAAATGATTATAATGATTTTCAAAATTATTCTATATGAATCTCAGAGGACAACATAACAACAACAACAACAACAAACACAGAATGTGTGCCTAACTACAACTACTTGTGGAGAAGCTGCTCAGACACTCGTCTCTGCCAGCAGTGAGTGGGGGCTCTGCAGGGAGGCGCAGGCTACATCAGCTGTCCTTAGGATAAGGACTAGGCTTGAGTGCCCCGAGGACGATCTGAGGGGACTAATGTGAGACAGCAACCCAAACTGTGGCATTGCCAGAGAGACCAAAAAAAAGGACCTTTCCCACAAAAGGCTCTTACACTGCATGGTGACCCTTGGTGGGCTCACAGAGCAAAGGATTGTGCCCTAGCAAAGACCAAAAGAGAGCAAGCCGTCTGCCATTTAGGGCCGTCCCTCCCTGGAGTCTGAGCAGTGTGGACCCAGAAAATATACACCACCTCGGTCCGTGGCAAACCCAGTGTGGTCCATCCGCTGCAAGGACTCCCCACATATGCCAGTGGTATTTGTTTGCACTATCCCTCCTTCCCCACAGCAAAACTGAATAAGTGAGCCTAAATAAGTGGCGACTTTCACCCCTTTGTGTCAGGGCAGAAATTAGACACTGAAAAGAGTTGCAAACAAAGGAAGCCAAAGTAAACAAAGAAATGGGAACTGCCCCAGAAGAGACAGGTGCAACAGATTAAAACCCTGCAATTCATGCTGAGATTGTGCATTTGAGAGGCAACTATAGACCTTGAGAACAAGAACAAACTGAAACAAGGACAATCTGACACTGAACTGATGCCACACTGACCACAACAGCTCCAGAGAAATTCCTAGATATATATTTTTTTCTATTATAACTTTTTAACTTAAAAAAAAAATAGTTCTTTATTCCTCTATGAACTTTCATTTTTATAGCCTACTATTACCTTTCTACAGAGAAGGCAATGGCACCCCACTCCAGAACTCTTGCCTGGAAAATCCCAGGGACGGAGGAGCCTGGTGGGCTGCAGTCCATGGGGTCGCTAAGAGTCCGACACGACTGAGCGACTTCACTTTCACTTTTCACTTTCATGCATTGGAGAAGGAAATGGCAACCCACCCCAGTGTTCTTGCCTGGAGAATCCCAGGGATGGGGGAGCCTGGTGGGCTGCCGTCTATGGGGTCGCACAGAGTCGGACACGACTGAAGTGACTTAGCAGCAGCAGCATTACCTTTCTAAAACAAACAAACAAACAAAAAACTATTTTTTTTAAAGCAAATT
Organism: Muntiacus reevesi; assembly: GCF_963930625.1. Taxonomy (NCBI): domain Eukaryota; kingdom Metazoa; phylum Chordata; class Mammalia; order Artiodactyla; family Cervidae; genus Muntiacus; species Muntiacus reevesi. Next base: position 1,049,162 of record NC_089264.1, read on the forward strand.
CCATGTTTTTAAATTTTTTGTGATTGATTTTGTTTTGTGTTTCTTATATTGTATTTTTGGAGTCTAAGCTCTATCCTAGGTTTTTAATATTTGCTTTTTTGTATTTGCTATCAATTTTGTACCTTTAAGAATCTAATCTTCAGTATCCATTTTCACTCAGGGATTTGATTAGTGGCTAGATTTCTCACTCCACTTTTGACTCTCCCTACTGCCCTCTGAGTCAGCTCTGTCTCCTTCCTTGATCTTCTCTACATATCTATGTGACTATCTGGGTGTTCCTGGCTGAGGAGAGCACTTAGGGACTGGATTATTGACTTGACTGTTCTCTCCCCTTTTGACTCTCACTTGTCTCCTCCTGGTCATGTCTATCTCCCTCCTCCCTCTTCTCTTCTCTATATAACTCTGTGAACCTTTCTGGGTGTTCCTGGTTGTGGAGAATTATTTCACCATTAACCTAGTGGTTTTATCTTCTGTGCTGTATAGATGAAGAAGTCTTGAAGCTACTGTAAGAGGAGGACTGAAACCCAGAGAAGGAGGCTCAACTCCAGAACTTTAGAACATCAGAGAACTCCAGACTCCAGGGAACATTAACAGACAAGAGCACACTCAAAGTCTCTATACTTACCCTGAAACCAAGCTCCATCCAAGAGCCAACAAATTTCAGTGCAAGACAAACCATGCTAATTCTCCAGTAGAACAGGAACATAACCCTTTGGCCTTTGTCCAAAGCCATAAAAAACCCATAGAGACTTCACTGTGCTCCAGAGAGAAGAGATCCAGCTTCACCCACCATAACACAGACAGAAGTTCCCCCAGCCAGAAAACCTTGAAAAGCCACTGGTCCAAACACACCCACTGAGAGCAGACTTCACAATTAAAAGGAATCATGACCTTCCAGCCTGCAGAAAAGGCATCCCAAACACAGCAACCTAAGCAAAATGAAAAGTCAGAGAAATACTCAGCAGGTGAAGGAACATGATAAAAACCCACCAACTCTAACAAAAGAGGACTAGATAGGGAATCTACCCAAAAAAAGAATTCAGAAAAATGATAGTAAATAATATCCAAAATCTTGAAAAAATAAATGGAGTTACAGATAAATAGACTAGAGAAAAGAATTGAGAAGATGCAAGAAATGTTTAACAAGGACCTAGAAGAGAAACAGAAAAGTCAAACAATATTGAACAATGCAATAACTTGGATTAGAAAAACTCTGGAGAGAACCAACAGTAGAATAACTGAGGCAGACAAGAAAGGATAAGTGAGGTGGAAGATAGAATGGTGGAAATAAATGAAGGGGAGAGGAAAAAAGAAAAAAAGAATTAAAAGGAATGATGACAACCTCAGATACCTCTGGGCCAATGTTAAACGCCTCAAGATTCTAATCATAGGTGTTTCAGAAGAAGAAGACAAAAAGAAAGGCATGAGAAAATACTTGAGAAGGTAATAGTTGAAAACTCGCATCAAATGGGGAAGGAAATAGCTCCCCAAGTCCGAGAAACCAAGAGAGTCCCAAACAGAATAAACTCAAGGCAAAACACCCCAAGACCCCAAGACACATACTAATCAAATTAATAAAAGTTAAACACAAAGAGGAAATATTAAAAGCAGCAAAGGAAAAGCAACAAATAGCACACAAGGGAATCCCTTGTGTGTTAACCTAAGGATAACAGCTGATCTTTCAGGTCAACTCTTCAGGCCAGGAGGGAATGGCAGGACATACTTAAAGTAATGAAAGAGAAAAACCTACAACCAAGATTATTCTACCCAGTAAGAATCTCATTTAGTTATGAAAGAGAAATCAAAAACTTTACAGAGAATCAAAAGCTAACAGAATTCAGTACAACCAAACCAGTTCTTCAACAAATTCTAAAAGAATTTCTCTAGACAGGAAACACAGAAATGATGTATAAAAATGAACTCAAAACAAGAAAGTAAATTGTAAGGATCATACTTAATAATTACTTTAAATGTACATGGGTTAAATGCTCCAGCAAAAAGATAAAGACTGGCTGAATGGATACAGAAATAAGACCCCTATATATGCTGTCTACAAGCGACCCACCTCAAACCTAGGGACACATACAGACTGAAAGTGAATGGCTGGAAAAAGACATGTAAATGGAGACCAAAAAAAAAAAAAAGCAGGAGTTGCAATACTCATATCAGATAAAATAGACTTTGAAAAAACGACCATGATAAGAGACAAAGAAGGACACTACATAATGATCAAGGGATCAATCCAAGAGGAAGATATAGCAATTATAAATATATGTGCACTCAACATAAAAACACCCCAACATGGAAGCCAAATGCTAACAAGTATGAAAGGGGAAATTAACAGTAACATAATATCAATGTGGGCCCTTATAGATAGATCAACCAGACAGAAAATTAGCAAGGAAACACAAGCTTTAAATGATACAATGGACCAGTTAGACCAAATAGATTTATACAGGGATTTTCACCCCAAAACAATGGATTTTACCTTCTGTCCAAGTGCACACAGAACATTCTCCATCCTGCACTACAATTCTCCATCCATTCTCCATTCTCACATCCTGCACTACAAATCTAGCCTTGGTAAACTGAACCATGATGAAACAGAAAATCTAAACAAACCAATCACAAGCACGGAAATCAAAGCTGTAATCAAAAATCTTCCAACAAACAAAAGCCCAGGACCAGATGGCTTCTTATGTGAATTCTACCAAAAATTTAGAAAAGACCTAGTATCTTTCCAACTCAAGCTCTTCCAGAAAATTTCAGAGGAAGGTAAACTCCTAAACTCATTCTATGAGGCCACCATCACCCTAATATCAAAATCAGACAAAGATGTCACACACACACACACAAAAGAAAAGAAAACTACAGGCCAATATTACTGATGAACATAGATGCAAAAATCCTCAACAAAATTCTAGCAAACAGAATCCAACAACATATTAAAAATATTGTATACCATGACCAAGTGGACCTTATCCCAGGGATGCAAGGATTCTTCAATACTTACAAATCAATCAATGTTATACACTATATTAACAAATTGAAAGATAAAAAACATAAAGATAAAGAACAGTACAGCATACTAACACATATATATGGAATTTAGAAAGATGGTAATGATAACCCTATATGCAAAACAGAAAAAGAGGCACAAATGTACAGAACAGACTTTTGGACTCTGTGGGAGAAGGCGAGGGTGGGATGTTTTGAGAGAACAGCATCAAAACATGTATATTATCTAGGGTGAAACAGATCACCAGCCCAGGTTGGATGCATGAGACAAGTGCTCGGGCCTGCTGCACTGGGAAGACCCAGAAGGATCGGGTAGAGAGGGAGGTGGGAGGGGGGATCGGGATGGGGAATACATGTAAATCCATGGCTGATTCATGTAAATGTAAGACAAAACCCACTACAATATTGTAAAGTAATTAGCCTCCAACAAATAAAAATAAATGGAAAAAAAAACCAAAAAACCAAAAACATATGATTATCTCAATAGATGCAGAGAAACCCTTTGACTAAACTCACCACCGATTTATGACAAATGCTCTCCAGAAGCAGGCATGGAAGGAAAATACCTCAACATAATAAAAGTTATATATGACAAACCCACAACAATCATTATCCTCAATGGCGAAAACTGAAAGCATTTCCTCTAAAAGCTTTTGCACAATGACAGAAACTATAAGCAAGGTGAAAAGGTGACATTCAGATGGAAGAAAATAATAGCAAATGAAACAACTGACAAAGAATTAATTTCCAAAATATACAAGCAGATCATGCAGCTCAATATCAGGAAAACGAACAACCCAACAAAAAGTGGGCCAACGAACTAAACAGACATTTCTCCAAAGAAGACATACAGACGGCTAATAAACATATGAAAAGATGCTTACCATCACTCATTACTAGAGAAATGCAAACCAAAACTACAGTGATGTATCATCTCATGGTTGTCATGAATGGTTGTCATGAAAAAATCTATAAACAATAAATGCTGGAGAGAGTGTTGAGAAAAGGGAACCCTTTTATACAGTTGGTGGGAATGCAAACTGGTACAGCCACTATTGACAACAGTGTGGAGATTCCTTAAAAAATTGGAAATACAGCTGCCATATGACCTAGCAGTCCCACTGCTGAGCATACACACTAAGGAAACCAGAATTTAAAGAGACACGTGTACCCCAATGTTCATTGCAGTATTGTTGGCAACAGCTAGGGCATAGAAGCAGCCTAGATGTCTGTCAGCAGATGAATGGATAAGGAAGTTGTGGTACATATGTAATATTGTACATATGTAGTATTACTGAGCTACAAAAAAGAATGCATTTAAGTCAGTTCTAGTGAGGTGGAAGAAACTAGAACCTGTTATACACAGTTAAGTAAATCAGAAAGAGAAGTACCAGTACAGTATATTAATGCATATATATGGAATTTAGAAAGATGGTAATAACGATCCTATATGCAAGGCAGCAAAAAAGACACAGATGTGAAGAACAGACTTTTGGACTCTGGGTGAAGATAAGGAAGAGATGATTTGAGAGAATAGCACTGAAAATGTATATTACCATATGTAAAATAGATGACCAGTGCAAGTTCAATACATGAAGCAGGGCACTCAAAGCTGGTACCCCTTGGGAGTGGGGAGGGGGTTCAGGATGGGAGGACACATGTGCACCTGTGACTGATCATGTCAGTGTATAGCAAAAACCACCACAATATTGTAAAGTAATTATCCTCCAATTAAAATAAATTAATTAATTAAAAAAAAAGAATAAAACACACACACACACACACACACACACACACACACACACACACAAGAATCAGGGCATCCCCTGATACCAACGAGGACTACATCTCACTCAAGTCCCCCAGGTAAATGCCTTGCTGAGCCTGTCTGGAGTGCCAGCCAGCCCACATTCCCCTCCAAAGCCAGTCACACACCTACCACACTTCAAGTGCTAATCTATCAATCGAGTTTCCTGGGGAAAACCAGGTTTCCTGGGGAAAGAGAACTCATTCTTAAACTCTCTTTTACCCAGAATTGATTTGAATGAATCAGTCTAATGCTGTCTCTGCAATGGAATCAATTATGAAAGAAAAAAACAACAACAACAACTTTATTTGCTCAGCCTTGAAAGCAGTTGAAGCTTTCTTCTTCCCATTCAAGGGCTGATGGAAGAAAAGGAAGCACACATATTAAATTTGACAAAGAAGGAGTCCTCAAAAAGAGAGGATCCAAGATCCTTCCCGGATTCCCTAGCAAGGGGATCCCCTGCAGCTTCATACCTGGAAAAGAAGGCCAAAGATGGCTAATTGGGGTTTATCTGCTCCTTATGCCAATACCTTGATAGGACACCTGCTTGTGCTCAGCCAGAGGCTTGAGGAAGCAAGGCTTCCCTGAAAACTCCTGTTTTCCTGGCTCTTCTGATTTCTCCTGTCTCAGAAAGGACACAGAAGAGCTAACCTCCACTGAATCCTGCCAATGTGCCAGGCACTGCATCAAATCTCAAACGCATGTCCAGTTCAGGGATCCCAGTGATAATATCAGGCTTTCTTTCTATTCTACAAGTGCACCCAAAGTCTTGTCTTCCTCAGGTGGCTGCACCAGTTTATTTTGCATTCACCCCAGTAGCACGTGAATATTCCAGATATTCTGCTTGTTTGGTATTTTTTATTGTTTGTTTCAATTTAGTCATTTTACTATCTCATTGTGGCTTTCAGTTTGTCTGGCTAATTTTTAGAATTTTATAATGCAACTCACTAAAATCATTTTATATAAATGAAGTATTGAAAAAATAAAACATAGTTTTTGCTTCCAATGGTCCTTCACTCTGTTCTTGCTCACTCTAGAATTGCTGGTCCTTTTAGAGCTTCTATTGTAAGAGAGACCAGTTTTACAATGTTAGGGACATGCATGCTTATAGAGCCTTGAGCAAAAAAGGAGAAGGGAAAAGCCACGCCCTTTTTGTGTATACCTAAGGAATTATCTGTCTGAATGGATGTCTTCCTCAGCGTTCACTGGGAAAAGGTCCTCAGTATCTCCCACAGTGTCTGGCGGGAAGTGAATTCCACAGAAGCAGTACCTGAGCACAGTACATCAAGACTTTTTCTTAAACGCAAGTGTCTGTAAAACATTTCCCTCTACTGACTGGCTGCTAAAAGTACTTCTAAGAAATCATAGAGAGGAAAAATTTTGCTACCTGCTCTTATTCCCACTTCTAATGACCCATTATTAAATTGCTTGCTTGCATCTTGTCCTTTTCAAATATCCCTTTGATCAAATATTAAATTGGTCCCCCTATTTCCTTGAATTAAGTGTGTCAGGAGTGTTGATGCAGAGAGGATGCTATGATTTCATTTACAGTGCATTTGAAATTTCCCTCAGCAATAAGCAGCTGTAGCCCTAAATCATCCCAGTCAGCTCTTGGCTTCCAGGTGGGAGAAACACAGAGTGTGACCCCCACCCTTGCTTTGCTCCTGCCTTCTTAACCAGGACTGTGTGGTTCATAAGAGCACAAGATACCCAATGGGAACAGAAAGATTGCAGAAAATTAGTCCTGAATCTATACGTAAAAACAGTGAATCTCCAGACTGGCCACTTAAGTGGGCTATTATCAATAGCAACTTTTCTCATTTTTATAAAGTAAAGTCAGAGGGGTACAATTCAGGATCCAGGCATTTTACTTCCAACAATTTAACTGGAAACTTTGATGCCTGTGGCCTTTGGCACCCGCATTACCACACGGTGAATATTGGTTCAGAATGTCCAGCAGTTCACCCACACAGCATGGAAATAGTCCAGGATGATTACCGTGCCAATCGGACCTGTATTCCTAGAGAAGCAGAAATGAGTACACACAGTCCTCACAGGCATTAGGCATTCTTTAGGACCTCACTGCTATCCTAATGCTGAAACTCCCTGGGACCAAAGGATGTTGTATTTACATTACAATTTAAGCAATTTATTTTCAAGCATAGGTAATTGGAAACAAGACTTCAAAGGAACCAAAGAAGATGTAGTCAGTACACTGGCTTTCCATTTGTACCATTTGTTTTCAATATTATTTTACATTTTTCCAGGGTGGGTTGGAAGCTATTGTTTATTTACAAAAATTCACTAATATAGTAAGTAATGGTTGGTGGTCTTTGCTTATGGAATTTAGGTGTGAGGGTTAATTTGACAACTCACCCTCAGACCCACCCACAACTAGATCTGAATCAGTCCCACTTTCCACATTCATGTCTCACTCCTCTGTGCTGATTGAAAACACAAGCTGCAATCATATGCCAGACCAAGACCCCACATCTCCCTAGCTGGGGCCTTGGGCATGCTGCTCCAGGGAGTTTTGTTTCCTAATCTTTGAAGCAGAGATGATGATCCACACTTACTTTAAAGCATGGTCATGAGTCTCAAATGAGGAGTAAACAGGTTAAGTGTTTGGCATGAAGTAAACATTCAAAATAGTGTTATTTTCTCTACAGATATCATCAGTTCTTATTTTACAGACAACTCAAATTCTGTATGAAAGATTAAAAAGAATTTGTATCAAGTTATCCACTATAACTCGCTGAATGTGTTTTTGTACTTTCAGATTAACATAGTAGTATTTGACACATATGCCTATCATGCAACTGGAGTTGTTATTGTTCTGTGTTTCCTTGTGGTTTATGGAAAAGACTGTATTACTGTTGCACCCTCCTGGTCACAATGACATGAGTAAAACCTGCATTAGCCATGCACTGGTTTTGTAGAGATCATTTCACGATAAATGATCTTGGTGTTTGATTAGCATGGAATAATTGGGTGATTTTCCTTTACAAACAAATATATTTAAACCCTCTTTATTGGCAGACTCATACAACTTCCAAAGCAGAGAAATTTGTTCAAAGATGAGAAATCTATTCACTTTGTGCTCATCTGACTTCATGGTTTTTGAAATTATCCTTTTTTTTAATTTCTATTTTTCAAGAAATTGCTTTCAAAATTCCAGTAGTACTGAGTGGAAACACATCCATTGTCCATACCTTACCTAGGCTACTTGTGGCCACATTGTCTTTCCACTGTGATCTCAGTGACCTTTTAAAATGTATACCTAGTCATATCTTCCCACCTCTCCACTTAAAATCATTAACTGTGTACCCTCGCTTCTTGGGTAAAATCAGAAATCCTGAACTTGGGTTCCAGTTCCCTTGCCTCCCTTGTCCCAGACACCCTGTCTGACCCTCTGTCATCAAACCACACTAGACGTCCTGTTAGTTCTCTGTTCCCCTTTCCATTGAATGGCCTGTCTGTTCAGTGACTTCAAAGGCAGAATGTGGTTCTCTTTCCTCCTTCTCTCCTCTTGCCTTATACTAAACTCCATCAACCCACAGCTTAAATGTCATTTGTTCAGAGATGTTTTTCTGGCTCTCTTCTGTCTAGCCAAATTTCCATATTATATACACTTTGCCACCTTTTATTTCTTCTTAGCATTTATCATAGATGCAATAGAATGGTTACCTGGTTAAATGTTTAATGTCAAAGCTTAGAAATACTGTGCATGTACGTTTATGAGGGCAATTTTATTGATTGCAAGAGTTAATATTTGCCTAAATAAAATATTAGTGAACACAGGCTAAACTTTCAATCAGTATTTTCCAAATGCATTATTGAATGGCATATTCAGTACCATACTGTCAATGTCTAAAATACAGCAGATGTTCAATGAATACTTGTTCAATGACTGAATGAAAATGTCTGTTCAGAAGAGAGCTACAGCAATGTGGAACCAGCTGCAGGGGATTACTGTGAGGAACCCTCTGACATGGGAGCCAGAGATCCTGTCAGGGTGACCACGAGTTCACAGGGGTTTTTAGGTGGAGACTTTTGCTTACGTGGGAGTAAAGAGGTCATTGCACTTGTGTCAGGGTATACGGTCTGCTGCTTACTGGCAACCCACTCCAGTATTCTTGCCTGGAAAATCCTATGGACAGAGGAGCCTGGTGAGCTACAGTCCATAAGGATGCAGAGTCAGGCATGACTGAGCACACACGCCCTACACTGCAAACGTAAACATATGTATATATGCATGTTTGCACTTACATGTATACTCAGTTGTGTCTGCCTCTATGTGACCCCCATGGACTGCAGTCTGCCAGACTCCTCTGTCCATGGAATTATCCAGGCAAGAATACTGGAGTGGGTTGCCATTTCCTCCTCCAGGCAAGCTTCCCAACCTGGGAATCTACTGCATGGCAGGCGGATTCTTTACCACTATATAGGCATATACCTCTTTATTTATGCATATATATATACACATATTTGTATATATACACATATCCATATATACTTTTGTGTATATATATGCATGTATGTATATTTGTATGTATATATAAGCAGATATACATACAAATACCTACATAAACCTAAAAGTGCAAGCCAGATCTCGTCCCATTCAGCAGCATTCTGCTTCACTTACTGAACTTCTGGTTATTTCAGTGACAGTGCATGTGGAGACTTCCCAGCTACTACACAGTATTCCTCTGTGCACCGGCTATGATTTGTCATTGTTCTCACTTTCCACTACAATAAGCATGACTTTATTGAACATCCTTGTCCAATTTGATTTCTTAACCTTTCTGTTTAAAATGATTGATTGCTTCCTACTTTTACACTCTACATTTAGATCTTTTTCCATGTGGCAAAAGCCTGGTGTTTATTTATAGAATAGCTGTAGAACCAAGGGCTTCCCAGGGGGTTCAGTGGTAAAGAATCTGCCTGCCAATGCAAGAGACTTAGGTTCGATCCCTTGGTTGGGAAGATTCTCTGGAGGAAGAAATGACAAACCAACTGCTCTAGTATTCTTGCCTAGAAAATTCCATGGACAGAGAAGCCTCAGCAAATCTTTCCAAATTAAAAGAGGTATCTTTTCTTCTTTTGAAAAAAAGTCATGTCTGCTACAGAGCTAAGAAGAAGGTTCTCAGCATATACTTTTATCTACTAGTGTCACCAAGAAAACCAAACCAAAACAAAAAACCACCAAAAGAACAAAATATAATTATAGAAAAAAGACTAATTTCAGCATAATTGTACTATGGAGCAAATAAATGATTTGTAGTAGGAGAAATGCCAAAAGAGTATTCTAGTAACAACAGCAAACCATCGGCCTAGCAGACAGCAAGCTGCCTAACTATAGCAGGCTGGTGATTACAAAGACAAGACCCACTGCGGTATTGTAAAGTGATTAACCTCCAACTAATAAAAATAAATGAAAAAAAAAACAAAAACAAAAACAAAAAAACAAAGTCACTTGAACAACCTCACCCTACAAACAGCAGATTACAGACTCAAAACAAAGAACAGTCTGAACAAGAATAAGAATAAAATAATGAAAGCAGTAGTTATGATTTCATCTTTATGTAAGTAGTGTTTTTTTCTAAAGTATTTTGTCATATTTTAATTTTTACAGCAGCTTTGTGTGGGTAATTATTATTATATAGGTGAAGTGAGCCTTGGAGTACTTATAAAGTTTGCTCAAGTTACTGCAAGTGAGTAATAGGGGCAGGAGTCAATTCATTTCTCTCTGACTCTAACACATATATTCTAACTGTTGCTATCTAATGACCCCCCATCTAGTCTTTTCAGGTAGGAAGCGTGGGAAGGATACATACTGACACCGTTGTATAACAGCCACTGAAACATCGGGAGAAAATCTTAACAGAAAATGTTTTAGAATCTTACTAAGAGATTTCAAAATAATTTGAAATTTATCTTAATGAGGAAAAGAGAGACCAGTCTTGAACTTAATTGCCTGGAGCCAGCACACGAGATCCCACCCATGACAAGGTCATGAGGAGAAGGCCTGACAAGCAAGGCAGATCAGGACTTGAGGAATTTCAAAAAGCTGCCCCGGCGCTCACCTTAAAGATGATCTCTGTCTTTCTGATGCTTGCTATATTAGACTACTCCCTAATTTCTGTGACACGGGTAGAAGGCCTTCCCCGATTTCTCTCCAAACAGAATCAACTTAGAATTTTAATCAACATGTCCCCCGGACGGCAGTATCCTATAAGATTATCCAGGATAAAAGGAGTGTTTCAATTTAGACCCCTTTGCTAGCCTGCTTGGCAAATGCGTATTAATGTAACACAAAAATATTATTTTAAAAGTGGCTAGAATTGTTCATTTTAACCAGGAATGCTAAACAGGGGCTGCCTCACTGGAGCTGCAGAGTCTTTGTGTTGTAAACCTTTTAGATAAATTCAACTAATAACTTCTGCAAAAGGACTAACATTTGTGTTCATTAAAGAATAGATTACAGGAAAACAGCTTTGCATTCACCTAGGTCATAAAATGTCAATAGACCCAGAGGCCAGAAGATAATGTATAAGACACTCACAAAGAAGTTATTGGAAACACCCTGGTTTCCTGAGGGACAAGATGATGTAATGTTAAACTTTCTTCCCCTAACAATGTACTAACTTCGGCTATAAAAGCTATGGTAAAAAATAAAGCATGGCCAGACTCTGCCAGACCCTGCAAGCACCCCCATCTGGTCATTCTCTCTCTCTCTCTCTCTCTCTCTCTCTCTCTCTCTCTCTCTCCCTCGCAGACTTGACCCTATCAAGTCTCTCTCTCGCTCACGTCTCTCTCTCGCCAACGCCGTTCATCCTGCGGGTACCCCTGGATCCTGCTGAGGCTGGATCCCGGCACTTAATACCTTTCAAGCTCCATGCATCATGGTGGAGTCACCAAGGCCCTCACCTGGTAGCTCCTACAGAGTCTGGTATGGTGAGGGAGTGGTGAAGAGTTGTAAGTCCCTGTTTGTCAGGAGGCTGGACACCCCTTTGATGAAGGACCATTTCCTACCCTGGATACCCTTAAAATTCCTTGTTGGGTCACTTACAGTTTGCACTTCTTATTGGTCATTAGAGCAGGCAGTTTTCAAAGACAGGGCTTGGGGCAGGTGGACAATATAATCCAGGCAGGAAATAGGCTGCATCACACCATAGTTCTAAAGGTATAAGGGGGCAGTCACTCTAAGCTCTTCAAAACTGATACTGCAGTTTCACAGCTTTCACCTTGAAAACTAAATAGCAATAAAACTGGTGGAAGTTAATTCTTCATAATTCAAGGAAATAAGAGTAAGCAGGAGTCTGAATGATACAAAAAATGGATATACATAAAACTTTTTATATTTGACTTTGCCATGCATTAATAATTTCTTCTGTCCAGCAGGCATATGCATCCTTGTTATGTTCTGATTAAGGTTAAAATATATTTCTCCATTTGTGGGTATATCAAACCTGAACCTTATAGGAAGTGCTCTAAGGTACATGAAGCACATGGAGAGCCTCTCTGTATTGAGTTCTGTTTTCTGAGGTCATTTGTGAAGTATATCACTGAGTTTTCAAGAATAAGCCTTATAAATAGCTTACATCCTATCTCTGTACATAAACCAGCTTCATCATTGCAGTTCTGTTCATTCAGAATTACATGGGTCAGGATCCTGTTTAAAAATAGTATTCCAATTTGTATTCTTTTGGTTTTTAGATACAGTACTGTGGAAATATCTACCTCATAAGTTTAATACGGAGATTAAATGATGAATATACATGAAACAGGGACTTCCCTGATGGCTCAGATGGTAAAGAATCTGCCTACCCTGCAGGAGACACAGGTTTGATCCCTGGGTTAGGAAGGTACCCTGGAGAAGGGAATGGATGCTCACTCCAGTATTTTTGCCTGGAGAATTCCATGGACAGAGGAGCCTGGTAGGTTATACTCCATGGGATGGAAAAGAGTTGGACATGGCTAAGCAACTAACACTTTCCTTTTTTTTGCATACATAAAATATGAGCTACTAGTAGTAGCAGTAGGAAAAGTTAGGGAATCAGTGAGATGATGTCTTCTGCTTATAATATTTGGAATTCATGTTAAACCTGTCTAAAGAAACAATCTATGGATATTTATTAATTTGGAACTTTCCTGGTGGTTCAGTGGTAAAGAATCAAGCCAGGAGACACAGGTTTGATCCCTGGGGTGGAAAGATGTCCTGAAGAAGGAAATGGCAACCCACTCCAGTAGTCTTTCCTGGGAAATCTCATAGACAGAGGAGCCTGGAGGGCTACAGTCCATAGGGTCTCAAAAGAGTCAGGCATGACTTAGCAACAAATAACAACAACATATTTATTAATTGACTCAGTATTTAATCATTGAGAACCACCTATGTCCCAGACAGTGTTTTAAGTGCTGGAATGAAACAGTGACTAAGACAGACTCAATCTCTGCATTACAAGCTGATATATGAGGGGAATGCAAAGTGGCTTTTCTTTTCCTTTAAAACATTGCTTTTGGTGATTTACTATTTTATTTTTGCTTTAATTTTTTAGGGAAAATTCATACCAAGATAAAGGTATGATATGTGCAAGAATTACTATTTTCTGCTTTTCTCTATCTACTTTATTTCTCCTATAAGTCTACAAAGCTTAAGAGTGTGACTGGAGACTGGATAGTTGTTTATTGTCACTCCGTGCATAGCAGTGTCTTTTTGTAATCAGAATGAAATAAAAATATAATTTTCTGAATAGTCAAGCAATTTCAGTAAAAAATTATGGAATTCTTTTTATTTTGTAGTTGCATTTCCAATAAACACAAAGATTATATATATATATATATATATATATATATTTTTTTTTTTTTTTTTTTTTTTTTTTTTTTTCAATTTTGCTTTCTCCTCCAGGCATCACAGATTTGGTTTGGCGGTTTTCATCTTTAGACATTGAAATCTCTCCCTAGAGAATCAAAACTAGCCCTGTTTCTCAGTCTACTTGTGTTGAGTGTCACAGGAGAGGGAAGGATGGGCATGTGGCATTACTCCCTACAGGGCAATGCCTTCCTCAAATACACAAGAAAGAGGTTTCATATTGCTTGATCATGTGATCCAGGGATTGGGAAACAGTTCTTAGGGCCAGGCAAGGGGGGCACAAGGTGATGAAGATCAGTGTCATGTTAATAATGTATAAAAGTTCCACAGGGAGAATTCATTTTAGTTTGAGTGATTACAGAAGGAGAAGATGAATTTAGGTTTGAAGAATAAGATTCAGATAGAAGAGAAGGAGGAAGGCGCTATTAGTAGGTAAGAGGAAAATTCCCCCTTGGAAGAAACCAAGAGCCTTAGGAATTTTTACTTTAGGCAATGGTAAGTTAAACAAAGGTTTCTGCCTGGGAGATTGGCTTGTACCTTGTGAAAATGATTATGTACATTTACATTTCATTTGTACATATACATTGCTATACTTGATGCTATTGCCTGAATTTGGAATTGAGACATGATTAGAATTTAATGGAATTTTATAGAATTTAATTGAAATTTAATATATCATGTGGTCTATCAGTTGGATTGATGTCAGCTTTAAAAAGAAAGATAAAGTATTAAAAAGTATTATACAAACAACTAAAACATATCACTTGTGGTGAGATTAAATATTGTCTTATGAAACTTTCAGTTGTGCACATATAGGTAAGTGTGTAGGTGGAGAATCTGAAAGTGAATTTCAGCCAAAAAAAGTTTAAAACCAACAAGTTAGAGCCTTTCATGAGAGAGATTCTTTACTAGTGAACACATCTTTCTTTCCTAGATACTAGAAATAGTCATATTTCAACTAGCAGCTATAGTTGCTAAAATATAGCAATATATTTTTTAGCTAAAATATAGTTGCTAAAAATATATAATATTTTTTATCATATGCATATCATATACATATCAGATTATCCTATATAGGAAGACAAAAATCAAAATAGGAATGATTTTGATTTTATTCAGAATCTTGCGATAGAGAAGTCACCCAAGCTTTGAGATTGTGATGCCTCATTAGCTGGTTTCTCCTTAGCTTCACAGGGAGTAGTGGGGACATTCTAGGTGGGAGGATTTATTTTTTTCCATTTTTCTGTCATCAGTGGAATTCCCCTTCAGTTAGCTGTGCAGGAAAAGCTTATCTCTCTGTGTTAGCTAATTTCAGGGGGAACAAACAACTCTAATCTCAGCCAAGCCATCCGTGAGACAAAGAACAAGGAGCTTTCTGTCCTCACCAACAGGTTCAGGTAAAAGGGGAAAGGTCTGTGTTTGTCCCTGCCCTCTCAAGAATCTCTAGGGGTCAAGAGAAACAATGGACAGCAAGTCTTTCCCACATTGTATGGAAAAGGTCTTCTTTGCAATGTTCCTGGAACACAAGAGCGAGGAGATTTTGGAAAACAAAAGCTTGGGGAATTTCCTAACTGTAACTGCTTTGCAGAAGCACAGAGCTCAGGTAAATATTGTCAGTTTCCTCCTCTGGTTGGTTTTAAAGAAAGCATAGTAACAAATTTCACACCTACTTCCTACAAGTGGATAGATTTAAGAGCATTCATCCAGCATTCATGGATAAAAACTGTTGACTGTATAATTCCATAATAAGAAACTTCTTTTTAATGATAGTAATAAATACTGGAAATGATCACTTAAAGTGAGTCTCCTTTCAGGGTAAAATTTAAAATAAGACAGCAAAAAAAATAAATGTGAATGGACCTTTATCTTGAAAAATAAAATAATAAAAATAAATTTATTGTATCACTTATTTAATAAAAGGAAATTTGTAGCTGCAGCTATAAGCTAATTTTAACATAAAGAATGGAAGAGGCATTGGTTTGTGGGGCCATAACTTCATACAACACTCTTTACTTGTGGTTTCCATAGCACAATTTTATGTAGGATACCTTTTGCAAAAAATATTCAAGGTTTCATTAGTTTTCTGAGATGTCTTTCTATCTTTTGATAGTCACTTTATTTTTGAGGTTTCTGTACATCTTTCTTTTCCTCATCTGGTGAGCAGTATAACTCTATTAAATGTTCATTTGTGAATGGCTTTGTCTGAGTGACTCCAAGAGTCTTTACCATTCCCTGACATCACGTTTTTATCTTTTATATGTGATTTCATCTTGTAGTTGATGGGTATTGAATAGGTTATATTGGTATATACTATATTTAAAACAAATATCTTGACCCAGTGTGTGGGTCACCTGAGTTAAATTCTCTTGGTTCTGTAGTAAATATTTTCCTTTAGTTTATAATGACTCTAATTGCTCTGTTAAAATTCCTAATCATGAAGACTTCAAAAGAGAAAACTTCAATAGCAATTGCCCTTCTGCATTTCCATGCTTTAGTTCATGTAAGTCTCACTTCAACTCTATGAGGCAAGTGTCATTTTATACCTAGCACATGACAAACAAAAGCTTTGGGAATTTGTGCAATTTTCTTAAGTCACAGAGTAACCAATGACAAAACCAGGACAGGAACACAGGAATGTTTAATAACATAATTTGTACTTTTCACTGAAATGGGATCCTAGTCTTCTCCTCACCAAGACTATTCATTTCTATTTTCCTCACCCTTATTTTTCCCTTTGCTTGGATTTCTTTATCTACTTACTGGAAATTTAGCTTTATCTTATATGCTTTTAGTCAATTTAAGTTTTTGGAGGAAAAAAGAGAGATGCAAAAAGCAAATACCTTTTTCAAGGAAATCTGGAGAGAAAGTGCACCAGATTCTGGATCCTATGAACTGGAGTCCCACTTGTGCTCTTCACTCATTAGCCCAGTAGTCTGAGGTCAAAGCTAAAGCTTGAAAATCCTCACTTGTAAACAGTGAGGTTACTATTACTTTTCTCATATGGTTATTTTAAGATTAAACACATTAACAAAGTAATCTAAAGTGTTTAGCATCTTGCCTTTTACATGGAAGGCACCTAATAAACATTTCCATCATCATTGGTTTTATGCTGACAGTGAGACAGGTAGTCCAGTAAACAGTGTCCTGGGCTGGGAAAAAGTAGTCCTGCATCATTCTGGTTTCACTACCTTTATGACTTTAATTTTTCTCAATTTGTAAGTCATCAAGATAAAATAGCCATTTTTTTTTCCAGGTTGAGTGGATTTTTAAAACTTTTTTGGAAATGCACCATCTAAGCTAATTCTATAATTATCAAGTGACAATTTTTTAATTTTGTTACTTTGAAGATAGGCAATATGACACTGATGTAAGCACCTATGACTCTCAAAGGACATCAATAACGATCTGGGATGACTAATTCTGAGTGCTTGTGTAAAGCAAAAATCTATTGGTATCATTAGAAAGTCCATGGGAGACAATACTTTTGATCACAGTGGTGGTAGGTGAAGCTTCCTTCACCAGACAAGATTTATTTTGGGATACATGGTTTTCTCCAGTGACTGAATTCTGCTTTTGTTGGACTCAGATTTGCAAACAAGCACTATGTTACATTTTGACTTTAAATTTTAAAATATATCTTATGGTCTAGAACAAAAGCAGCATCCTGAAGTATCTCTAAAAATTCAAATGTAAACAATCTATGTAACTTCAGTTAAGGATCAAAATAGCCAAACTTCTTCCGGGGAGAAGAGTTGAATTGACTGTCTTTGAAAAACTTTTTCTGGAGACTTCTTAGAATAATGGGAAAAATGTGGGTTCTTGGTCAGTTTCTCAAAAAGTAAAATTTTCTGAAATGTCTCAGGTTTTTGTCACGCTTTACACCCTCTTTCAATAAAGAAAGTTATCTTAACTGTTTCCTTATAGAAAGGCATAGAGTAAGAGAATTGAGAATGTTAATTACAAGTGAGATAGTGGATGCACAAACTATTAAGAGTTTTAGAAATCTTGCAATGCTAAAATTTTCTGATTTTTTAAAGAATAGCTCTCATAACTAGGACCTGTTGTATAGAACAGGGAACTATACTCAGTATTTTATCTGAGTATCTAAGGGAAACTAATCTGAAAAAGTAGATATCTATAGCTGAATCACTGTGCTGCACACCAGAAACTAGTATAGCGTTGTAAATCAACTGTACTTCAATTGATTACAACTTTTTTCCTAAAATTATTAAGAATGATTTTCAGTGATTCTCTCCTCTTCTAAAGACATAAAATATTTTCTTAAACATTAAATTACCCACTTTTGATGTGTTAGGACTTTAGACAAGATGGTACTGGAAGCTGAAACCATCTCCTCCTGTTCTGTGTGCCCTGTGCTATGTAATGCCTTGATTGCTGGAACGCAGACAACAGCCACATAGCCAAGCTCCCTCCTCCCCTGCTGCATACAGATGAGTCTGACTACCTGGGGTCTGGGACTGTCACATCTGTGGCTTGGCTAGTCTTCTGGATGATAGTCATCACTTGGGAGACTGTTAGAAATGCAGAAATGCCCCACCCAGACCTATTGAACATAGTCTACTTTTTCATAAAATCTCTATATGATTTGTATGCAAGTTAGAGCTTGAGAGCCTCTGCCCTCACATGGGAGGTTGAGTCATATGTTCACTTCTTTTAGGTTTAAGAAAGACCTTATTAAAATGTGTGGTTCCTCTTTGGACCTCTGAAGGGCTTCCAAAGATACTGGTCAATGATCAGTTCTGTTCAATTCCTGGCTGGACTTGAGATGCATTCAAAGTTATAGTTGATTTTTAAATACCATATATTTAATTTTTCATTTCAGCAGCTTTCTTTATTTGGAATTCACCCCACCAACCTTACTCCGTCAATATCAACTGCACCAGGGTGGTCATCTCTTCCGTAAAGTCCTCCTCAATTCCCCTGAGGAAAAGCTTCCGTTATGATCTCATCGCCTTAGTCAAAACCTATGGTCAAACATTTACTGAAGCTACTCTGGTTATACAACTGAATCCCGCTTGAGACTATGCCAGTTTCTGACATAGGAACTGAGTCTCTTCAGCTTTAGATTCACCGTTACTCATAGCAGAGCCTATTAGATTTTTAATAAACACGTGAAATTAAATGTCTCTCAAATTTGCTTTTAATGGCTCCTGTAATTCACTGCTTGTGTCATAAAGGAAATCAAGAGACATCTGTTATTTTAAAGAAGGCATGTTTTGTTCATGGATCTTATGACATTTAGGAAAGCATATACATTTTGTACTTTCATGCAAAATTGTGCTTGTAACTGACCTGGTGGTTATGAAGGGAAGCAGGAGTGTTCTTTGATGGGAATCCTTGAGCAGAATTCTAGTTCTGTTAGTGTAACAGTATTTAAGAGGAAGAATTGCTTTAGCTTGGAAAATAAACTTCATATATAGGAGAAACAGAATTGAAGAAAAAGGAAATGATGAAAAATGGAGTATATAAGTGTAAAAGAAAGGTAAATTTCTATGATTGGCTCAGCCCCTGGATCAAAACTGGGGAGTCACAGGGGTGCAGACAGTGGACAGGAACTTGGAATTGGTAGCCTGTGCTCTAGCTTTAGCTCTTTTACTAACTAACTGAGCACTTGAGAAACTTGCTAAACATTTGTGGGTCTCAGATGTTGTCACATCTGAAAGTGCTTCTTAACCAAAGATGAAAGCTAGATAAATTGGGAGTGGAGGAGGCATTGTTTAAAGACACAGCCAAGTATAACATTCAGAGATACATTTTTGCTTGACTTGTGATGGGTGCCAAGCATAATGCATCTTTCTGATATTTATTTCTGGTTAAGCATCAGTAAATTAGATGCTCTCTTAACATTCCTTATAGCTCAAATGTTCCCTGATTTAATGACTACCAGCCCTAGAGTGTATGTGTGGTTATAAGTTTGCGTGTCTAGCAGACAATGCTGATTGTACTCCTCTTCCTTTAGGAAAAAACCTACAGTTTTTGCTTGGCACATGCCTTCTAGAATAACTATTACATTTCCCAGTTTTCCTGTGGGTATGGCCATGGACGAAATTCTGGCCAAAGGGATGTGGTATATGCAGATTCTGGCAGTGTCCTTAATATAGGTGTGCCTTCTTCCTTCTTGCTGACTGGCATCCAATGATACATTGGCCAAACTTGGGAGCTGCAGCAGGAGATTGGAGAGAACAGAGACAGTGTGGCCTGGGTCCAGGACACCAGGGAGTGCATTACGTCAGCCCGGAATTACTACTCCCAGGTTTTCTTTATGTGTGAGATAAAGACACTACTATTTAGTTAAAGTAATTGCTCAAACTACCACCCAATTGCACTCATCGCACACGCTAGCAAAGAAATGCTCAAAATTCTCCAAGCCAGGCTTCAATAATACATGAACCATAAACTTCCAGATGTTCAAGCTGGATTTAGAAAGGGCAGGGTAACCAGAGATCAAATTGTCAACATCTGTTGGATCATTGAAAAAGCAAGAGAGTTCCAGAAAAACATCTACTTCTGCTTTATTGACTATGCCAAAGCCTTGGACTGTGTGGATCATAACAAACTGTGGAAAATTCTTCAGGAGATGGGAATACCAGACCACCTGACTTGCCTCTTGAGAAACCTATATACAGGTCAGGAAACAACAGTTAGAACTGGACATGGAACAACAGACTGGTTCCATATAGGAAAAGGAGTACATCAAGGCTGTATATTGTCACCCTGCTTATTTAACTTATATGCAGAGTACATCATGAGAAATGCTGGACTGGATGAAGCAAAAGGTGGAATCAAGATTACTGGGAGAAATATCAATAACCTCAGATATGCAGATGATACCACCCTTATGGCAGAAAGTAAAGAAGAACTAAAGATCCTGTTGATGAAAATTAAAGAGGAGAGTGCAAAAGTTGGTTAAAACTCAACATTCAGAAAACTAAGATCATGGCATCTGGTCCCATCACTTCATGGCAAATAGATGGGGAAACAATGGAAACAGTGACAGACTTAATTTTCTTGGGCTCCAAAACCATTGCAAATGGTGACTGTAGCCATGAAATTAAAAGATGTTTGCTCCTTGGAAGAAACATTATGATCAAAAATTAAAAAGCATATTTGTCAAGTCACTCAGTCGTGTCTGACTCTTTGCAACCCCATGGTCTGTATCCTACCAGGCTCCTCCATCCATGGGATTTTCCAGGCAAGAATACTGAAGTGGATTGCCATTTCCTTCCTTCTCCAGGAGATCTTCCCAACCCAGGAATTGAACCGGGTCTCCCGCATTGCAGGCAGATGCTTTACCATCTGAACCACCAGGGAATTTAAAAAAAAACAAAAACATGCTAGACCACATATTAAAAAGCAGAGACATTAGTATGCCAACAAAGGTCCATCTAGTCAAGGCTATGGTTTTTCCAGTAGTCATGTATGAATGTGAGAGTTGGACTATGAAGAAAGCTGAGCACTGAAGAATTGATGCTTTTGAACTGTGGTGTTGGAGAAGACTCTTGAGAGCCCCTTGGACTGCAGGGAGATCCAACCAGTCCATCTTAAAGGAAATCAGTCCTGAATATTCATTGGATGGATGATGCTGAAGCTGAAACTCCAATACTTTGGCCACCTGATGCGAAGAACTGAGTCATTGGAAAAGACTCTGATGCTGGCAAAGATTGAAGGTGGGAGAAGAAGAGGACGACAGAGGATGAGCTGGTTGGATGGCATCACGAACTCAATGGAAATGAGTTTGAGTAAACTCTGGGAGTTGGTGATGGACAGGGAGGCCTGGCATGCTGCAGTCCATGGGGTCACATAGAGTTGGGCACCTCTGAGAGACTGAACTGAACTGAACTGCTATTTTGGTTTTGCTCTTTCTTTCAATGAAACCCATTAAACTAAAACAATATGGAGCATGAAAAAGACCTTTTGAACTTCAATTAATTTTCCTAATCCTCATGTCAGTACAAAATGGAATGTTTATTTACAATGTTTTTTGTTTGTTTATTTATTTTCTACAAGTGTTGAATGTCTATAAGACAGAGAGTAATAATGTATTTCACAGACAGCACTTCTGTCATAGTCAGAAGCTAATGAAGAGATATCACAATTTTAAGAAACACAGTTTTCTTTTTGCAATTTTGTCTTATTCTCTAAAACTTTGTGGATTTTTTTTGGCATATGTTATAGACATGTATATATATACATACATATACACACATTAAAATTTTTGCCCTCAAAGATGATCAGTTACCATTAATTTTCTGTAAAACATGGTGGGCCCTGAACTACAGTAAAATATTAAGAGAGCCATTTAAATTATACCTGTTATTTATTGGCAATGAGCAAACATGGTGTTGAGTTATTTAAATACTTCCACATAATTCTTGAAAGATGTTTGGGCTTTGCCAAGAGCTCATTAGTAAAAATCCTTTAACTCTTTTCCTTCCTATGTAGAGCTGAGCAAAAATGCACATCCACACACATGATATACTTACAAATAATGGAATTTGTTTTTTGTGAAAAATTACCTCTAAAGACTTTGAAAGACATTGGACTTTTTTGCACATTTTAAGTTTCTGACAGGCAACGGGGATGAGGAGCAGGAAGAGGATGGTGAAAGAAAAATTTTATATATATGTAAAATTTAGGGCAGTAAGATCCATCAATTTCTGGGATTAAAAGTCATGTGAATAGTTGTTACCATTTCCAAATGTTTCTTAATAAATAGGAGCAAAATATTATAGTAGATATTTCAGGCTATTAAACAAGCAAACTCTCTCTCTCTCTCTCTCTCTCACACACACACACACACACACACACACACACAAACACACAAACACATCCCCTCAAACATACAATTAGAAACTAAATCAAATCAAATCACAGAGAAAGATGATTGAGTGGGGAAAGGAAATGGAGACTATTATGAAGAGCTCTCTCTCCTTACCTTCATTCTTCTCATCAGGGTCAGTGTAGATGGAAGCCAGGGTAAAGAAGGAAAAGATAACAAAAGCTAGTAAAATGAATGCCATTTCCAGGTTGGTAAATGGAAGTTCCATGAAAGACCAAAAACTTCTTTACCTGCAAGAGAAAGCAGATACTCACATAATAAAGTCTGGTCCATAGACAGCTTGAGTAACTATTTATTTTAGATTGTGATTTACTGAAACTTAAGATATTTCTGTACACTTGGCGATAGCAAAAATGGAGTGTAGTCCTTTTTTTTTTTGGAAATTTGGCCTCACCATCTGTGTAATTGAACTTAGAATTTACTGTGTAGATTGGAAGAGAACTTGGGAGTGTGAGTGGCAGTCAATTTATGTTTTGTGAGTTTTGGGGACTCTGGCATTAAAGATAGGATGTATTTCATTCTAGAAGAAGAAGAAAAAAAATAAGAAGAAGAAGAAGAAAAAGAAGAAGAAGAAGAAAAAAAAAATATATATATAGTTTCTGTTTCACTGATCACACCCAGATTCAGAGTAAGTTCTTGTTCTGGGAATTACCTAGCATTTGCCAACCAGGAGGTAAATCTATAACTGAAGCAATTTTTAATGAAGAAACCAGAGTCTTCAGAGTCACTGATCTAACCTAACCCAAATAAAGATAAATGTGTTAACAAGTCAACCATGAGAATGTCCAATCTCAGATTCAAAAAAGGAGAGCTCCTATATTTAAAAGGAAATCATAGTTCCATTGGGGGAAATTATAACATTATCTAGTTAGAAGTAATCTCTTTCTGTATATCTTTCAGTATTCACTATATAATGTAAAATATTTAAACCACTGTGGACATATATGGGAATGTTATAATTCTAAGACACAGAGAAAGAGATTTCACACCCTTCTACTGCAACTCTTCCTAAACTGTTTATTTACTGCCTATTTTAGGAAGCAATTTATTGAAGCGTTTCATCTAAGTACTCAGGTTCCTTTGAATGTATTTTTTAAATGAGTTCATTATACCCTGTATTTCCAGCCACAGGACTGGAAAAGGTCAGTTTTTATTTCAATCCCAAAGAAGGGAAATGCCAAAGAATGTTCAAACTAGTGCACAATTGCACTTATTTCACATTCTGGCAAGGTAATGTTCAAAATCCTTCAAGCTAGGCTTCAAATGTATGAGAATTTCCAGATGTACAAGCTGGATTTAGAAGAGGCAGAGGAACCAGAGATCAAATGGCCAGCATTCGGTGAATCATAGAACAAGCAAGGAAATTCCAGAAAAATATCCACTTGTGTTTTATTAACCACATTAAAGTCTTTGACTATGTGGATCACAACAAATTGTGGAAAATTCTTAAAGAGGTGGGAATACCAGACCAACTTACCTGTCTCCTGATAAAGCTGTATGGAAGACAAGAAGCAATAGTTAGAACTGAACATGGAACAATGTACTGGTTCAAAATTGAGAAAAGAATATGTGAAGGCTGTATAGTATCACTCTGCTATTTAACATATAAGCAGAGTTGTTGCTGTTCAGTTGCCCAGTCATGTCTATGTGATCCCGTGGACCCCAGGCAGCATGCCTGGCCTCCCTGCCCCTCACCATCTCCCAGAGTTTACCTAAGTTCATGTTCATTGCTGGGTGATTCAGTCAAGCCATCTCATCCTCTGATGCCCTCTTCTCTTTCTGCCATTGATCTTTCCCAGCATCAGGGACTTTTCCAATTTGTCATCTGTACATATCAGATGACTAAAATATTGGAGCTTCAGCTTTAGCATCAGTCCTTCCAGTGAATATCCAGGGTTGATCTCCCTTAAGATTGATGGTTTGATCTCCTTGCTGTCCAAGGGACCTTCAGGAGTCTTCTCCAACACCACATTTTGAAGGCATCAATTCTTTGGCATTCTGTCTGCTTTATGGTCCAGTGCTCACAAATGTATGTGACCACTGGGAAGACCATAGCCTTGACTATATGGACCTTTGCTGGCAGAGTGATGTCTCTGCTTTTCAACACACTGTCCAGGTTTGTTATTGCTTTCCATATGCAGAGTACATCCTGTGAAATGCTGGGCTGAATCAACTCACAAGCTGGAATCAAGATTTCCAAATTATTATCAATAATCTCAGATATGCAGATGGTACAACTTTAATGGCAGAAAACAAAGAGGAACTGAAAAGACTCTTGATGAAGGTGACAGAGGAGAGTGAAAAAGCTGGGTTAAAACTCAACATTCAAAAATGAAGATCATGGCATCTGGTCCCATCATTTCATGGCAAAGATATAGGGAAACAACAGAAACAGTGATAGACTTTATTTTCTTGGGCTCCAAAATCACTGTAGATGGTGACTGCAGCCATGAAATTAAAAGACGTTCGCTTCTTGGAAGAAAAGCTATGATGAATCTAGACAGTGTTTTCAAAAGCAGAGACATCACTTTGCCTACAAAGGTCCATATAGTCAAAGATATGGCTTTTCCAGTAGTCATGTATGATGTGAGAGTTGGACCCTAAAGAGGGCTGATCACCAAAGAATTGATGCTTTCAAACTGTGGTGCTGGAGAAGATTTTTCAGAGTCCCTTGGACTGTAAGGAGATCAAACCAGTCAATCCCAAAGGAAATCAACCCTGAGTATTCAGTGGAAGCACTGATGCTGAAACTGAAACTCCAATACTTTGGCCACCTAATGTGAGAGCTGACTTATTGGAAAAGACTCTGAAGCTGGAAAAGATTGAGGGCAAGAGGAAAAGGGGGCGGCAGAGGATGAAATGGTTGAATGGCATCACCGACTCAATCAAGATGAGTTTGAGAAAACTCCAGGAGATGGTGAAGGACAGGGAAACCTGGTGTGCTGCAGTCCATGAGGTCATGAAGAGTCAGACACCACTGAGTGACTGAACTGAACTGGGCTGAACTGGATATCCTATAGTTGACAGATAAGATTTGAGGTGGGAGTTAGCTTTGCTCTCTTTTCTACATGCAATCTTCTAGTTGTTGCCATAGCAGGAGAGAAGTAGGTGAGGGGACAATGAGCTCTTAAAAATCTGCTGTTTTGAACATATTTCTGATTTTTTGAACATATTTCTTACAATTGACTGTATAGTTTGGGAGATATTGATCAGAAGTCTGTAGCTTTTTGTAGTTTTGTTGGACAGAAAATTGCACATGGAATTTATGTATCAGGTATGTGTATTTTAAAATATGATGAGTACTACCAAGATGAGTGGTAAGATGTATCTTGGAATTTTAACATCCATGCACATTGGCCCAGCTTATTTCAGTTACTTACTTTGAAGCTGAGTTTTCCAGAGCATGGCTCCACTGCCACCTGTCTAACTGTCTGTATTGTTGAGAATCTGGATTCCCTCTGATATTTTGCCATTGCTAACAATGCAGCAGAAAGGATTTTCTGTAAATATAACTTTGCACACTGGTATAGATTTCTCTAGGAAAGACTCATAGAAGTGGAACTGCTGGATCTATAAAATATTGAGATACTTCTTCACAAATTTCCTTGGATTTTACAACCATACCAATTCTATATGTAGATAGCTGCTTCCCTGTCCTTCCCCAACACTCCTCTTTTAGGATTCCCACTCCCAATTGGAATTTAAAAATACCACCTTGTGTTTAAATTGACTTTTTCCTGATTTCTAGCTAGATTAAACATCTTTCCTATAATACTGCCTAGATTCTTAAAAATAAAACAGAGCAACACTGTGTATTCGTTTGGCTGTGCCAAGTCTTAGTTGAAGCATGTGGGGCCAGTTCCCTGACCAGATATTGAACCTGGGCCCCCTTTATTGGGAGCACAGTGTCTTAGCCACTGGACCACCAGGGAAATTCTCTGCCAAGACTCTTAAAATCAGCATGATTTGACAGATTCTGTCTCTACTGGCAAATATACTCTTGAATCTTGGAAACATTACAGTGATTAAAAAAAAATCAGTACATTCATAGAGAAATAAACACAATCTGTTCACTTTTATAAGATTCTGGCTGTACCACACTAATAGCATAATCACATTTTCCTACACTGATTTCCCTGAACCATCTAGAACATCCAGTTCCATTTTCTTAATCACTGTGTTGGACAACTCTTCCTCGTGTCATCTCAATCTGAATGTATAAGTGAGCCAGGTTTCAGTGGGGCAGGGGATGGATGACAGGAGGCAGAAATAATGAGGTTGGATGTACAGGCATCATGGAATTTTTAACTATACACTGGCAGTCATAAGTAGTAGCTAACCTCAAATCCTACCCCAGGCATGGCAAGATCACAGAAAGAACAAAGAATGGGGCCATAGATGGGCAAGGGTTTTTCATTTATGTTAGATTTGACTGTTAAAAATAACATTTGAAAATATGAATAACAGAAAAGACCATAAACAAAGAGAAGAGGTAGATTGAATGATAATAGAATCTTTAATCCAAAGTATATAATGAGGGTCTACAAATTAGCAAGAAAATTACAAATGCCCAGTTTAAAAGTTAGTGAAGTTTACAGACAAGTTATTCACAGAGCAAGCTATTTGAATAATTAATCAACATATGATAAGATTCGTAGTGCCAACATGATTCCTATAATTCTGCTCACTGGCTAATAGTATATCATCTTAGCATAAATAAGCATAACTTGATGATTTATTAAAATGCACAAATCTTTACAATAAGTAATGTTTGTAATTTTTATAGTAAGTCAACATGTAATTGGCTGCTACCAAAATCACATATACTTTTTCGTTCTTCAGCTCAATTCAGTTTAGTCACTCAGTCATGTCCAGCTCTTTGTGACCCCATGGACTGCAACACGCCAGACTTCCTTGTCCACTACCAATTCCAGGAAATGCTCAAACTTATTTCCACTGATTAGGTGATGCCATCCAACCATCTCATCCTCTGTGATCCCCTTCTCCTGTCTTCAATCTTTCCCAGCATCAGGGTCTTTTCCAGTGAGTCAGTTCTTCACATCAGTGGGCCAAAAACATGGAGTTTCAGCTTCAGGATGAGTCTTTTGAAATGAATATTCAGGACTGATTTCCTTTGGGATTGACTGGTTTGATCTCCTTACAGTCCAAGAGACTCGAGTTTTCTCCAGCACCACAGTTCAAAACCATCAATTCTTTAGCACTTAACTTTCTTTATAGTCCAACTCTCACATCCATACATGACTACTGGAAAAACCATAGCTTTGACTAGATGGACCTTTGCTGGCAAAGTAATGTCTCTGCTTTTTAATATGCTGTCTAGGTGGGTCATAGCTTTTCTTCCAAGGAGCAAGCGTCTTTTAACTTCATGGCTGCAGTCACCATCTGCAATGATTTTGGAGACCCAAAAAATAAAGTCTCTCACTGTTTCCATTGTTTTCCGATCAATTTGCCAAGAAATGATGGGACTGAATGCCATGATCTTATTTTTCTGAATGTTGATATTTAAGCCAACTTTTTCACTCTCCTCTTTCACTTTCATCAAGAGGTTCTTTAGTGCTTCTTTGCTTTCTGCCATAAGGGTGGTGTCATCTGCATATTGATATTTGTCCTGGCAATCTTGATTCCACCTTGTGCTTCATCCAGTCTGGCATTTCCCATGATGTACTCAGCATACAAGTTAAGTAAGCAGAGTGACAATATACCTTGACAAAATATCTTGATGTACTCCTTTCCCTATTTGGAACCAGTCTGTTGTTTCATGTCCAGTTGTAACTGTTGCTTCTTAACCTGCATACAGGTTTCTCAGGAGGAGGTCAGGTGGTCTGGTATTCCCATCTCCTGAAGAATTTTCTATAGTTTGTTGTGATCCACACAGTCAAAGGCTTTGGCATAGTCAATAAAGCAGAAGTAGATATTTTCCTGCTACTCACTTACTTTTTCAATGATCCAATGGATACAGGCAATTTGATCTCTGGTTGCTCTGCCTTCTCAATCCAGGTTGAACACATGAAAGTTCACAGTTCATGTACTATTGAAGCCTGGCTTGGAGAATTTTGAGCATTACTTTGCTAGCATGTGAGATGAGTGCAATTGTGTGGTAGTTTGAGCATTCTTTGGCATTGCCTTTCTTTGGGATTGAAATGAAAACTGACATTTTCTAGTCCTGTGGCCAATGCTGAGTTTTCCAAATTTGCTGGCATATTGAGTGCAGCACTTTCACAGCATCATCTTTTAGGATTTGAAATAGTTAACTGGAATCCCATCACCTCCACTAGCTTTGTTTGTAGTGATGCTTCCTAAGGCTCACTTGACTTCACACTCCAGGATGTCTGATTCTACATGAGTGATCACATCACTGTGGTTATCTGGGTCATGAAGATCTTTTTATTGTAAACTTCTGTATATTTTTGCCACCTTTTCTTAATATCTTCTGCTTCTGTTAGGACCACACCATTTCTGTCCTTTATTGAGGCCATCTTTGCATGAAATGTTCCCTTGGTATCTCTGATTTTCTTGAAGAGATCTCTAATCTTTCCCATTCTATTGTTTTCCTCTACATCTTTGCACTGATCACTGAAGAAGGCTTTCTTATTTCTCCTTGCTATTCTTTGGAACTCTGCATTCAGATGGGTATATCTTTCCTTTACTCCTTTGCCTTTAGCTTCTCTTCTTTTCTCAGTTATTTATAAGGTCTCCTCAGACAACCATTTTGCATTTTAGCATTTCTTTTTCTTGGGGATAATCTTGATCACTGCCTCCTGTACAATGTCATGAACCTCTGTCTATAGTTCTTCAGGCACTCAGTCTATCATATCTAACCCCTTGAATCTCCAGGTGGGATGCATGAGTCAAGTGCTCAGGCCTGGTGCACTGGGAAGACTCAGAGGAATCGGGTGGAGAGGGAGGTGGGAGGGGGGAATGAGATGGGGAATACATGTAACTCCATGGCTGATTCATGTCAATGTATGACAAAACCCACTACAATATTGTAAAGTAATTAGCCTCCAACTAATAAAAATAAATAAAAAAATAATAATAAGGGATTTAATTTAGGTCATACCTGAATGGCCCATAGTTTTCCCTACTTTCTTCAATTTAAGTCTGTATGTGGCAATAAGGAGTTAACGATTTGAGCCACAGTCAGCTCCTGGTCTTGTTTTTGCTGACTGTATAGAGCTTCTCCATCTTTGCCTGTAAAGAATATAACCAGTATGATTTTGCTATTGACCATCTGATGATGTCCACATGTCTTCTCTTGTGCTGTTGGAAGAGGGAGTTTGCTATGACCAGTGCGTTCTCTTGGCAAAACTCTGTTAGCATTTGCCCTGCTTCATTTTGTACTCCAAGGCCAAACATGAGCTGTTCAGCTATCTCTTGACTTCCTAATTTTGCATTCCAGTCTCCTATGATAGAAAAGGACTTTTTTTTTTTTTTTTTTTTTTTTGGTGTTAGTTCTAGAAGTTTTTGTAGGTCTTCATGGGACCATTCAACTTCATCTTCTTTAGCATTAGTGTTAGGGGCATAGACTTGGATTACTGTGATATTGAATGGCTTGCCTTGGAAATGAACAGAGAACATTCTGTCATTTTTGAGATTGCATCCAAGCACTCCATTTCAGACTCTTTTGTTTACTGTGAGGACTACTCCATTTCTTCTAAGGGATTCTTACCCACAATATTAGATATAATGGTCATCTGAGTTAAATTGGCCCTTTGCTGTCCATTTTAGTTCACTGATTCCTAAAATGTCGATGTTCACTCTTGCCATCTCGGGTTTGACCACTTCCAATTTGCCTTGATTCATGGACCTAACATTCCAGTTTCCTATACAATATTGTTCTTTACAGTTTCAGACTTTATGTCCATCCTTATAATCTCCACCATGACCTGTCCCTCTTGGGTGACCCTATACGGCATGGATCATAGTCTCACTGAGTTAGAGAAAGCTGTGGTCCATGTGATCAATTTGATTATTTTCTGTGATTGTGGTTTTCAGTCTGTCTGCCCTCTGATAGATAAGTGGCTTCTGAAGCTTCCTGACTGACTGTGGGGGAAACTGGGTCTTGTCCTTTGGGTAGGGCCATACTCAGTAAATCTTTAACCCTTTTCTGTTGATGGGTGGGGCTGTGTTCCCTCCCTGTTGTTTGACCTGAGTCCAAACTATGGTGGAGGTAATGAAGATAATGGTGACCTCTTTCAAAAGTGCACACTCTGCCACACTCAGTGCCCCCAACCCTGCAACAGGCCACTGCCTACGCATGCCTCCATTGGAGACTCCTGGGCACTTTTAATTTTGGAGGTCTTGCAGGAGAACATGAGCACATAATGAATGAGTTATTCAGTTCTCATTAAAACTTAGGACTTGTCATTTGTCTGGAGGGGTAAATTACTTTGAATCATCGTCATCAACATCTTTGTGAGTTTCAGCAATGACAATCAATTAGTCAATCAATTATGAGTAAGGGCATGACTGTTATTTCGGGTTCCTGGGAGAGTTCTCTTAATATCTTGACTAAGAGGCAGCCTTAGTGTTTTGGTAGTTTTTGATTTATAGAAACACTGAACAGATAGCACAGAGAGGTCTGTATACCCTCCCTCTGTCTCTGCCATTTCTCTTATTATTAACATCTTGCATTAATATAATACATTTTGCTATAGTTAATGAACCAATATTGATACATTATTAACTGAAATACATAAGCTACATTAAGTTTTATTCTTTGTGTTGTACAGTTTTATCAATTTTGACAAATGCATGTCAAATGCATTACTTTATCCTACAGAATAGTTTTTCTTCTGTTTCATTTATTCATCCCTGTCCTTCACCATCCTCAAACCCTGGAAACAGTTCATCTCTTTATTGTCTCTGGTTTTGCCTTTTCTAATTGTCATATAGTTGGAATCATGTTGCATGTAGCTTTTCAGACTGTCTTTTTTCACTTAACAGTAAATAGTTACTGTCTTTTTGTTTGTTTGTTTGTTTTTAGTGAGGATTACAACTCTTCCTTTATTTTTACATATCAGGATTTACATATGTCTTTCTATGTCTATATAGTGCATTTCTTTTTACCACTTTTAAGTGGGCTCTTTCCTTCTTAAACTAGCATCACTACTTTCTTTCATATTTCTTATGCATACAATTTTGAGAGTGCTCTCTATCAATGTTTTAATTATATCTTCCCAACTCTAGGTGTTAACCTCTGGGCAGAAATCATAATGGGTGCCATGGAGAGGGCAGTTTAGCAAGAACCTCTGGCCTCAAGAATTTTACCCTCTCCCAGAGAGAAATGAGACAGGAAAAAAGTGCAATAAATACTTACTAACTTGTGCTCCATGTGAAAAGTAAGAAGACAGAAATCATCTAAGGATGAGAACCTTTGGGGATGAAGTAGTCAGAAAAGACTTGGAGGAGGAGGTATGCTCTGTTTGGGAGGTAAAGTGTGAATTGAGCTTCCCTGGTGGCTCAGAGGTTAAAGAGTCTGCCTGCAGTGCAGGAGACCCAGGTTCAATCCCTGAGTTGGGAAGATCCCCTGGAGAAGGAAGTGGCAACCCACTCCAGTTTTCTTGCCTGGAGAATCACATGGAGAGAGGAGCCTGGTATACAGTCCATGGGGTCACAAAGAGTCGGACACGACTGAGTGACTTCACACTTTGTTCTGTGTGTGGGTCCAGCAGCAGTGCCTTAGAGGGTCTTGTTAAAGTGCTACAGAACTCATTTATTTTTATACTTCCCTATTTTTGTTTGCCATCTGAGTTTCTTTTTCTTACCTTATAATAGAAGAAGAAGATCATATTGAACAAGCAAGGAACAATTTAAAGAATATAAGGTGAAGCCTTAGTTCTGATTTAAATGCTATTAGAAAACCCTGTGGCTCAGATGGTAAATAATCTGCCTGCAATGCAGGAGGCCTGGTTTTGGTCCCTGAGTTGGGAAGATCCCCTGGAGAAGGGAATGGCTACCCACTCCAGCATTCCAGCCTGGAGAATCCACTGGACAGAGGAGCTTGGTGGGCTACAGTCCATGGGGTTGCAAAGAGTTGGACATGACTGAGCGAGCAGCTAACATAAAAAGCAATCATCAGTCTTTAGCAGAACAATGAATTGATCAAGCAGCATTTTGAGAACAGCAATAATGTCTTCATGTGAAGAAGAGATTGAAGAAAAAAAATCATATTTGGAAAAAAACTGGGAATGACTTAGATTCTAGCAATTGAAACAGGGGTGAGGGGAGGGGGCAGTTGGTGGGGTAACTACAGCCACTTGGAAGGAAGGACAGGAATATCTTGGATGTTTCCTGGCTATATGGGGCACAGAGGGCAGTTTAGCACTAATTAGATGCAGTATGAAGTGGAAGAAGAGAGTTGAAAATCCCTGGAAGAAAAGATCCATGGAATCATGTGAATTCATCAGTAGAGAATATTAATTTCTAAAACTTCTTCAAGGTTATTAGAATAAACTCACATATATTCCACAAGGCTTCACCACTTTGAAATTGGATTGATCACGCTTGTGCCTCTTCAAAGACTATGAGGGCTATTCTGTCTGTTAAAGCAGCTCAGAGAATAATAACAAATCATTTGTATTGCTAATGTCTTATGAGGACTATTTGCTCATGAAAAAAATTAAAGGTAATAGAGAAGAAAATAAATGGTGCCATCTAGTGGTGATCATGTCCTATAGGTCAGAGTAAGAAATGAGGAATTATCCAAAGTGGGCAATGTTTCATTATACTGTATGGTATCTAACACATATACCGGTGCAAAACATTCTTCCACAGTCTTCAGTTGTGTCCCATGCATAGAATAGTCACTGGCTTTAAGGTAATTGTTTCTGGAAGGAGGCATCCTTTTGTGCTTTCTGCACAGTGTGCATGAAATATGGACATATACTGTGGTAATTTTATGGTATAATTATCATAATTATATGGTATAATTACAATGTACTGTGGTAATTTCTAGCTCTGCATACTGGATGTCTGCTGAGTTATTTTTTTCAAATCCTAAAAGATGATTCAATTAAAGTGTTGCACTCAATATTTCAGCAAATTTGGAAAACTCAGCAGTGGCCACAGGACTGGAAAAGGTCAGTTTTCATTTCAATCCCAAGGAAGGGTGATGCCAAAGATGTACAAACACTCACTTCACATGCTAGCAAAGTAGTCCTCAAAATTCTCCAAGCTGGGCTTCATCAGTACGTGAACCAAGAACTTTCAGATGTTTAAGCTAGATTTAGAAAAGGCAGAGAAATGAGAGATCAAATTCCCAACATTCATTGGATTGTAGAAAAAGCAAGAGAATTCAAAAAAAACACCTGCTTTATTGAATATGCCAAAGCTTTTGACTGTGTGGATCACAACAAATTGTGAAAAATTCTGAAAGAAATGGGAATACCAGACCACCTGACCTGCCTCTTGAGAAATCTGTATGCAGGTCAAGAAGCATCAGTTAGAACTGGACATGGAAAAACAGACTGATTCCAAAGAGGAAAAGGAGTACATCAAAGCTGTATATGGTCACCCTGCTTATTTACCTTATATGCAGAATATATTGTGTGAAATGCTGGGCTGGATGAAGCACAAGGTGGAATCAAGATTGCCAGGAGAAACATCAAAAACCTCAGATATGCAGATGACACCACCCTTATGACAGAAAGTGAAGAAGGACTAAAGAGGCTCTTGATGAAAGTGAAAGAAGAGAGTGAAAAAGTTGGCTTAAAACTCATCATTCAGAAAACTAAGATCATGGCATCCAGTTCCATCACTTCATGCAAATACATGGGAAAACAATGCAAACAGTGACAGACTTAATTTGGGGGAGCTCCAAAATCACTGCAGATGGTGATTGCAGCCATGAAATTAAAAGACGCTTGCTTCTTGGAAGAAAAGCTATGACCCACCTAGACAGCATATTAAAAATCAGAGACATCACTTTGCCAACAAAGGTCCATCTAGTCAAGGCTATGATTTTTCCAGTAGTCATGTATGGATGTAAGATTTGGACCATAGAGAAAGCTGTGTGCCAAAGAACTGATGCTTTTGAACTGTGATATTGTAGAAGACTCTTGAGAGTCCCTTGGACTTTAAAGAGATCCAAGGAGTCAATCCCAAAGGAAATCAGTCCTTAATATTCATTGAAAAGACTGATGCTGAAGCTGAAACTCCAATAGTTTGGCCACCTGATGCAAAGAACTGACTCATTGGAAAAGACCCTGATACTTGAAAAGATTAAAGGCAGGAGAAGGGTTCAACAAAGATGAGATGGTTGAATGGTATAACCGACTTGAATAACATGAGTATGAGCAACCTCCAGGAGATGGTGAAGGACAGGGAAGTCTGGCATGCAGTAGTCCAGGGGTAGCAAAGTGTCAGCCATTACTGAGTGACTGAGCGATACTGAATGCCATTATTCTAGACATAACACAAGGTAATGACTTTTGGATTTTCAGTAGAATTTGAAAGGATGTAGTGCAGTTATACATATTGTTATATATCTGTGAAACTGAGTCCCCCTAAAACAGGGTCACTTACCGAGTTTATGATTAACTGTATCCAAAACTTCATTTTCTTTCTTGTCCCCTGACCCTGTGGGGACAAGTGTGACAGTGACTGTGGGAACAGTCCTCTGTTAACTGAACACCAATCAACCAGAGTCAGGTGACTAAAGTTGATGTTGTCAGTAACACAGTTAATGTACTAATATTGCTCTTTTTAGGTATTATCATTAACCACAACTCAGGCTGCTTCTCCCGGTCAAGATGAGACCCTGAGCCATGGACCACTTGGCCAGAGAATCATAAACCAGAGACACCCTGACTCCTGAAACTAGATTGAAAAGTGTCACAGAAATGTCGCAAGATGACGATTAATCCTAGCTTATTAGTTCTTCCTTTAAAAAACAAAGAAACAAACAAACAAAAAACCGAGTCAAAGATCAAATAGGAGTGGATTTGAGGCTGTCATTCCCTCTCCTCCGAACCCTTGCCTCGTGACTATGTGTGCTGTGGGCAAACAGGCTCGGTGGTATCTGTGGCTCTTTTCTTTCTTTTTTTTAGTTTGTCAAATATTTTCTTAATCAAAAAAGAGCTATAAAAATAACACCATTCATAGATTTCCATCTGTTTGAACACCTTTATATAGTTAAAATTAGCAGGAACAGTTGTATGTTATTAAACATATTGATAAACTAAATGCAACTCTGAGAATTCATTGTATATGAGGTGAAAAAGAAGATTGGCATACGGTTTAACTTTAATCACCATGGAAAATAATTCAAGTAAGATAATTTAGACTAAGAAGAATATGGCAGCAGTTTTCTTGTTAAAGAACACAGCCATGTTATAAACCCAACTTGTGAGAAGGCAGTTTTAAAATACTTTAATATAATTGACTTTGCCTTCATGAAGTGAAGGCTCAATTATTCTTAATATTGGAAAATAAACTTTTAGGAATGGTAAACTCTTTTAGCTATAATTCAAGAGTGTTCTCTTTTGTACTTTTAGCTTGAAATCTCAGCTTCTGAAGTCTGAGTTCTTTATACAATGAAATTTGATTTACAAATTTGATTTATAAATGTATTTCCACAAAGTCAGTGAGGTTTAGAAACTGCTTTTAAAGGCTTATCTCTAATTTTGTATTTTGCTATAGACAATCAGTTGCTCAATACCTATGTAGCATGTAACATACCGGCATACCAAAGTATAGAAGAAATAGAAAAAATCTTACAATCTAAGAGGGAACACATGTTATTGGTTGTCTTTTCTACTTCCCACTCTACATTCTTTGTGTGCCTTTTATAGGCCTTTATAGGCCTTTTAAACCTCTACTTTAATACCTCCTGTGGTAAGAAACTCAGCACCTCACAATGCTATTTCATTGTTAGAGAGCCTACATGAAATAAAAGATCCTCCTTGTGTAGAGCATTTCTTGAAGTCCACAGATTGATGCTAGTCCCATAAAATACCATAGGAAATTTACATTTCTGCATTTTACCCAGTTAATATCAGAAAAAGAATACTGTTCTCTTTGAGTTCTCTATTCCCTTAGCTGAAAATTTCCTGTTTCTGAATTCTTTTATGAAGTCTTACTTCCTACCTAGAGCAAAAAATTCCAAGTGTCTTAGCTTGGCAAGGGCCTTAATCATCTAATTTCTGCTTACTTTTTTGTTGTTGTTGTTTTTTAGTTTCACCTTATGTCATTTTCTAAAACCTCTTCTATGTGCCAATCATGCCAGAATACCCATGGTTTACCAAATGAATCATGCTCTTTCACACTGATGTATTTAGAGGTGCATTTCTTTTATGTCTGAAGAACGTTTCTATCTTGCAAACTTCTATCATCTTTTAGGACTTGCTGTAATGACACCTACTCTGAAAGTCCCCTTTGTTTTTTATTTTATTTTATCATTTATTTATTTTTTTAATATATTGTAGTGGTTTTTTGCCATACATTGACATGAATCAGCCATGAATTTACATGTGTTCCCCTTCCCGATCCCCCCTCCCGCCTCCCTCTATCTGTGGCTCTTGAACATGGAACCTA
Source organism: Muntiacus reevesi (assembly GCF_963930625.1). NCBI lineage: Eukaryota > Metazoa > Chordata > Mammalia > Artiodactyla > Cervidae > Muntiacus > Muntiacus reevesi. Next base: position 1,086,275 of record NC_089264.1, read on the forward strand.
ATTACTTCCTTGTTGACTGCTGGGGCAGAAAGCCCTTAACCAGGACCCTTCCACTACCACATGCTCAATTCCAGAAAATGTGGCTCCATAGGCATCTTTCTGGTCTCAAAATCAAACCTTTATTGTCCAAAAGCAAAGATGCTGACTTCAGAAAGTGAACCTCTTGGTTCTCTCCCCACTCTCAAGGATTTTTTGTGGGAGTGCCTGAAACACAGGTGGTTGTACAATCTGCATTTCTTCCTGAGCTGTGTACCTACAGTCTGATCTCTGGACACTTGTCCATCTCAGGTATAAGTGAATCATGTATAAGTGGATCACATGTCCCCTGGAGTAGGATTAACAGCAATTTTTAATTAATACAAACTGTACAGAAATCACATTTATTTTTACATAATAAAATGAATCTTACTCCTTTTATCATACTGTATATATTATAGTGCATCTAAGCTTCCGTTCAGTTCAGTCGTTCAGTCATATCCAACTCTTTACAACTCCATGGACTGCAGCATTCCAGGCATCCCTGACTATCACCAATTCCTGGAGCTTGCTCAAACTTATGTTATTCGAGTCGGTTATGCCATTCAACCATCTCATCTTCTGTTGTCTGCTTCTTCTCCTGCCTTCAATCTTTCTCAGCATCAGAGTCTTTTCCAATGACTCAGTTCTTCACATAAGATGGCCAAAGTATTAAAGCTTCAGCTTCAGCATCAGGCTTTCCAATGAATATTCAGGACTGATCTCCTTTAGGATGGACTGGTTGGATCTCCTTGCAGTCCAAGGGACTCTCAAGAGTCTTCTCCAACACCACAGCTCATAAGTATCAATTATTTGGTGCTCAGGTTTCCTTATAGTCCAACTCTCACATCACACATGACTACTGGAAACATCATAGCTTTGATTAGATGGACCATTGTTGGCAAAGTAATGTCTCTGATTTTTAATATGCTGCCTAGGTGGGTCATAGCTTTTTTTCTAAGGGACAAATGTCTTTTAATTTCATGACTGCAGTCACCATCTGCAGTGATTTTGGAGCCCAAGAAGATAGTCTGTGATGGTTTCCATTGTTTCCCCATCTTTTTGCCATGAAGTGATGAGCAGGAAGCCATGATCTTAGTTTTCTGAATGTTGAGTTTTAAGTTAGCTTCTTCACCCTCCTCTTTCCCTTTCATCAAGAGGCTCTGTACTTCCTCTTCGATTTCTGCCATAAAGGTGATATCATCTGCATATCCAAGATTATTGATATTTTCCCCAGCCATTTTGATTCTAGATTGTGAGTTGATTCAGCCCAGCATTTTACATGCTGTACTCCACACATAAGTTAAATAAGCAGGGTGAAAATATACAACCTTGAAGTACCACTTTCCAAATTTGCATCCAGTCTGTAGTTCCATGTGCAGTTCTAACTGATGCTTCCTAACCTGCATACAGATTTCTCAAGAGGCAGGTAAGGTGGTATGGTATTCCCATCTCTTAAAGTATTTTCCAGTTTGTTGTAACCCACATAGTCTAAAGTTTTGGCATAGTCAATAAGCAGAAGTATATGATTTTTGGGAACTCTCTTACTATTTCTATGAGGTTGGAAATTGATCTCTGATTCCTTTGCCTTTTCTAAATCCAGCTTGAGCGTCTGGAAGTTCTCAGTACATGTACTGTTGGAACCTGGCTTGGAGAATTTTGAGCTTTACTCTGCTAGCGTGTGAGATGAGTGCAATTGTGTGGTAGTTTGAGCATTCCTTGGAATTGCCTTTCTTTGGGATTGGAATGAAAACTGACATTTTCCAGTCCTGTGGTCACTGCTGAGTTTTCCACATTTGCTGGCATATTGAGTGTGACACTTTAATAGTATTGTCTTTTAGGATTTAAAATAGCTCAACTGGAATTCTATCACCTCTGCTGCCTTTGTTCTTAGTGATGCTTCTTAAGGCCTGCTTGACTTCACATTCCAGGATGTATGGCTTTAGGTAAGCAATCACACACCATCGTGGTTATCTGGGTCATGAAGATGCTTTTTGCATAGTTCTTCTGTGTATTCTTGCCACTTCTTCTTAATATCTTATGCTTCTGTTAGGTCCATACCATTTCTGTCCTTTATTGTGCCTACCTTTTAATGAAATATTCCTTTGGCATCTCTAATTTTCTTGATGAGATCTCTAGTCTTTTCCATTCCATTGTTTTCCTCTATTTCTTTGCATTGCTTTCTTAAGAAGGCTTTTTTTTTTCACTCTACTTGCTATTCTTTGGAACTCTACATTCAGATGGGTATATCTTTCCTTTATTCCTTTGCCTTTAGCTTCTCTTCTTTTCTCATCTATTTGTAAGGCATCCTCAGGCATCCATTTTGCCTTTTTGTATTTCTTTTTCTTGGGGGTGGTCTTGATCACTGTTGCCTGTACAATATCTCAAACCTCCATTCATCATTCTTCAGGCACTCTGTCTATCTGATGTAATCCCTTGTATCTATTTTTCACTCCCACTGTATTATCTCAAGCGATTTGATTTAGTACATTCCTGAATGGTCTAGTGATTTTCCCTAGTTTCTTCAACTTAAGTCTCCATTTGGCAATAAGGAGTTCATGATTTGAGCCACAGTCAGATCCTGATCTTGTTTTTCCTGACTGTATAGAGCTTCTCCATCTTTAGTTCCAAATAATAGAATCAATCTGATTTTTTGTATTGATCATCTGGTGAGGTGCATCTGTAGAGTCTTCTTTTGTGTTGTTGGAAGAGGGATTTTGCTATGACCAATTCATTCTCTTGGCAAAACTCCTTTAGACTTTGCCCTGCTTTTTTTGTACTCCAAGGCCAAGCTTGCCTGTTACTCTAGGTATCTTTTGACTTTCTACCTTTGCATTCCAGTCCCTTATGATGAAAAATACGTCTTTTTTTTTTTTTTTTTGGTATTAGTTCTAGAAGTTCTTGTAGGTTATCTTAGAACTGTTCAACTTCAATTTCTTTGGCATTAGTGGTTGGGGCATAGACTTGGATTACTGTGATATTGAATGGTTTGCCTTGGAAGTGAACCAAGATCATTGTGTCATTCTTGGGACTTCCCCCAAGTACTGCGTTTCAGACTCTTTTGTTGACTATGAGAATTTCACAAGTTGGTGGGGTAGAAGTACATGTGCTCATCTTCTCCAGCTAGAACTCTAAAATTGCAACTCACTACTGAACAACCATCAACAGTAGAATGTTGGATCCAATTTAAAAAAAAAAAAGATTTGCATTTCTCTGATGATGAGTGATGTTGAGCATCTTTTCATGTGTTTGTTAGCCATCTGTATGTCTTCTTTGGAGAAATGTCTGTTTAGTTCTTTGGCCCATTTTTTTATTGGGTCGTTTATTTTTCTGGAATTGAGCTTCAGGAGTTGCTTGTATATTTTTGAGATTAATCCTTTGTCTGTTTCCTCATTTGTTATGATTTTCTCCCAATCTGAGGGCTGTCTTTTCACCTTACTTATAGTTTCCTTTGTTGTGCAAAAGTTTTTAATTTTCATTAGGTCCCATTTGTTTATTTTTGCTTTTATTTCCAATGTTCTGGGAGGTGGGTCATAGAAGATCTTGCTGTTATTTATTTCGGAGAGTGTTTTGCCTATGTTCTCCTCTAGGAGTTTTATAGTTTCTGGTCTTACATTTAGATCTTTAATCCATTTTGAGTTTATTTTTGTGTATGGTGTTAGGAAGTGTTCTAGTTTCATTCTTTTACAAGTGGTTGACCAGTTTTCCCAGCACCACTTGTTAAAGAGATTGTCTTTTTTTCCATTGTATATCCTTGCCTCCTTTGTCAAAGATGAGGTGTCCATAGGTTCGTGGATTTATCTCTGGGCTTTCTATTCTGTTCCATTGATCTATATTTCTGTCTTTGTGCCAGTACCATACTGTCTTGATGACTGTGGCTTTGTAGTAGAGTCTGAAGTCAGGCAGGTTGATTCCTCCAGTTCCATTATTCTTTCTCAAGATTACTTTGGCTATTCGAGGTTTTTTGTATTTCCATACAAATTGTGAAATTATTTGTTCTAGTTCTGTGAAAAATACCGTTGGTAGTTTGATAGGGATTGCATTGAATCTATAGATTGCTTTGGGTAGAATAGCCATTTTGACAATATTGATTCTTCCAATCCATGAACACGGTATGTTTCTCCATCTGTTTGTGTCCTCTTTGATTTCTTTCATCAGTGTTTTGTAGTTTTCTATGTATAGGTCTTTTATTTCTTTAGGTAGATATACTCCTAAGTATTTTATTCTTTTTGTTGCAATGGTGAATGGTATTGTTTCCTTAATTTCTCTTTCTGTTTTTTCATTGTTAGTGTATAGGAATGCAAGGGATTTCTGTGTGTTAATTTTATATCCTGCAACTTTACTATATTCATTAATTAGCTCTAGTAATTTTCTGGAAGAGTCTTTAGGGTTTTCTATGTAGAGGATCATGTCATCTGCAAACAGCGAGAGTTTCACTTCCTCTTTTCCTATCTGGATTCCTTTTATGTCTTCTTCTGCTCTGATTGCTGCGGCCAAAACTTCCAACACTATGTTGAATAGTAGTGGTGAGAGTGGGCATCCTTGTCTTGTTCCTGATTTCAGAGGAAATGCTTTCAATTTTTCACCATTGAGGGTGATGCTTGCTGTGGGTTTGTCATATATAGCTTTTATTATGTTGAGGTATGTTCCTTCTATTCCTGCTTTCTGGAGAGTTTTAATCATAAATGAGTGTTGAATTTTGTCAAAGGCTTTCTCTGCATCTATTGAGATAATCATATGGTTTTTATCGTGAGGTACCATTACACGCCAGTCAGGATGGCTGCTATCCAAAAGTCTACAAGCAATAAATGCTGGAGAGGGTGTGGAGAAAAGGGAACCCTCTTACACTGTTGGTGGGAATGCAAACTAGTACAGCCACTATGGAAAACAGTGTGGAGATTTCTTAAAAAACTGGAAATAGAACTGCCATATGACCCAGCAATACCACTTCTGGGCATACACACTGAGGAATCCAGATCTGAAAGAGACACGTGCACCCCAATGTTCATTGCAGCACTGTTTATAATAGCCAGGACATGGAAGCAACCTAGATACCCATCAACAGATGAATGGATAAGGAAGCTGTGGTACATATACACCATGGAATATTACTCAGCTGTTAAAAAGAATTCATTTGAATCAGTTCTAATGAGATGGATGAAACTGGAGCCCATTATACAGAGTGAAGTAAGCCAGAAAGATAAAGAACATTACAGTATACTAACACATATATACGGAATTTAGATAGATGGTAGCGATAACCCTATATGCAAAACAGAAAAAGAGACACAGAAGTACAGAGCAGACTTTTGAACTCTGGGGGAGAACGTGAGGGTGGGATGTTTTGAAAGAACAGCATGTATATTATCTATGGTGAAACAGACCACCAGCCCAGGTGGGATGCATGAGTCAAGTGCTCGGGCCTGGTGCACTGGGAGGACCCAGAGGAGTCGGGTGGAGAGGGAGGTGGGAGGGGGGATCGGGATGGGGAATACGTGTAACTATATGGCTGATTCATGTCAATGTATGACAAAACCCACTGAAATGTTGTGAAGTGATTGGCCTCCAACAAATAAAATAATATTAAAAAAAAAAAAAAGATACTCCACATCCAAGAGCAAAGAAAAGTCCCAATAAGATGATAAGAGGGGCAAAATTGCATTTAGAATCAAACACTGTACTCCCCAGATATGTTCAGAGGGCTCAAACAAAACCTTTTGTGCACCAGGACTCAGAGACCCAACAGAGACTGAGCCAGACCGGACTTTGTATGTTTGAGTGGCCTGCCATGGGAACAGGGGCTCTGGCTGCAGCAGATCTTGGATAAACAGCATGTGGCATAAACCATCTTGGAGGAGGTTGTCATTAGCCCCACCATAAAGCCACCGAGCAGACAAACCACAAACTGCAGAACTATTATACCAAAAAATTACCACACTGTTAAGAAAGTTCTAGGATGCACAGCAGATTTCCCAACTTGGAGATCTGGCAAAGGGACTGAGAACCCTCGGGGAATTTGACTTTGGAGGCCAGTGGAATTTGATTATAGAACTTCCACAGGACTGGGGAGACAGACTCTTGGAGGGCACAAACAAAACCTTGTGTGCACCAGGAGCTAGAAGAAAGGAGTGGTGTCCCCACAAGAGACTGAGCCAGACTTGCCTGTCAGTATCCAAGAGTCTCTGGTTGAGGCATGGGTCGACAGTGGTCTGCTGGGGGGTCAGAGGCACTAACTGCAAAACTGCAAGTGAAAGTCCTTTTGAAAGAGGTCACCGTTATTGTCATTATCGCCTACAATAGTTTGGCCTCAGGCCAAACAACAGGGAAGGAACACAGCCCCACCCATCAATAGAAAATTGGATTAAAGATTTACTGAGCATGGCCCCAACTCATTAGAACAAGACAGATTCCCCCACAGTCAGTCTCTCCTATCAGGAAGCTTCCAGAAGCTTCTTATCCTATCCATCAGAGGGGAGACAGAATGAAAATGACAATTACAGAAAACTAACCAATCTGATTACAAGGATCACAGCCTTGTCTAACTCAACAAAACCATGAACCATACTGTGTAGGGTCACCCAAGATGGACAGATCATGGTGGAGAGTTCTGACAAAACATGGTCCACTGGAAAAGGGAATGGCAAACCACTTCAGTATTCTTGCATTGAGAACCCCATGAACAGTATGAAAAGGCAAAAAAGAAAGGACACTGAAAGATGAACTTCCCAGGTCAGTAGGTGTTCAATATACTACTGGAGAAGAATGAAGAAATAACTCCAGAAAGAATGAAGAGATAGAGCCAAAGCAAAAACCACACCCAGTTGTGGATATGACTGGTGATGGAAGTAAAGTCTGATGCTGTAAAGAACAATATTGCATAGGAAACTGTAATGTTAGATCCATGAATCAAGGTAAATTTAAAGTGGTCAAACAGGAGATGGTAAGAGTGAACATAGACATTTTAGGAATCAGTGAACTAAAATGGACCAGAAAGAGCATCTAAGCTTATTTAAGCTGTAGTCACTTACTAATAACTACAGCACAGCCACCTTGATTTTTCATTATTACTTAGATATTTTATTATTACTTAGATAATCCCCACAAAGCAGAACTCAGATGTTATTTTTTTGTCTTGGAGAGGGAAACGAGTCATTTGATTAGTCTTACCTTACCATCCTCCACTCTTGCTGCCCTTCATCATCTAGAATGATCTTTTCAAGTGCAAGTCTGATCATGTCACTCTTCTGCTTAATTCACATGTGGCTTCCCTTGGAATAAAATCCCAATCTCCAGCCCTTCCCTTCAAGACCCTGCATCACCTGCCCCCCATCCTCTTTGGTGGTCACAACTTTGACCTATCGTGTGTTTCCATGTGCTGACCTTGCCTGTATCCCTTATTGCAGAGAGCTGATGCCTGTTTAGTCCTACTCAGCTCCTCCACGCCAGGCCTGGGCATCTTCCCTTCATCTCCCTGTGTCTAGTTCCTATCCCAATGCCGCCTCCCCAAGAAACTCTTTCCTGACCTCTAGGTTAACCCATGCCCTGACCTCTCTTCATTGTCTTGTTTTCTGTTCATCACAATGCTTCTTTGTTGCATATCTTGTTTGTTTCTCCCCATGAAAGCAAAACCTTCTATAGTTTGCCTCTGCATTCACAGATTTAAAAAATGACTTGTATAGATAAATGTTTCTATTAACATTCATGGAATGAATATACAAAGATTGGACGGGACAAAAGCAGCATATGGACAAGCAAGTTGATGTAGCGATCTTAATTTCATGAATGTGGATGGAGAATCTGGATTGAAGGTATATTCAGAAATTTTGGTGATGGCAAGCACTCTCTTACTTGAGCAAAGTAAAGTAAAGAACTCTCTTCCTTGTCCTACCTAGAGGACATGAAGGATACTTTGAAAATGGTCCTAAGGCTTCAATAAAATAGGTAGCCTAAGGACTTTCCTGGTGGTCAAGCCTTCACCTTCCAACGCAGTGGGTGTAGAGATCTGAGGGCCTAAATGCCTCATAGCCAACTGCCCCTCCCCGCCCCCCCCCCCAAAAAAAAAACCACAAAAAAACCCCAGAAGTAATATTGTAATTTATTATTCAATAAACACTTTAAAAAATGACCCACATTAAAAAAGTACTTAAAAAAAATTTGGTAGCCTATATAGGGCTTCTAGATACGATGGTTCTACTTGCCTCTGTTATTGCCAGCCCTAAGAAAGATGAGTTCCTGTTCCTCTGTTGCTTTATTTTTCTCCCTGCTGGTTCCTTGCTACTCTTTTTGTGTCCTAACCGTTTATGTTGTAGATATGGGAATAAACACTTGACTGTTGTTGTGATTGCTTGGGGACCGAGTGGGCTATTATCTTTTTTTTAATCTGCTTCTTAATATAAATGCTGTGTATATACTCCAAGGGTCAAAGGGTCTGGATAAAATGATTGCCTCCATCTGGAGGAAGACCTGCCAAATTGATACAAAGGGCTCATGTATGTAAACCCTTCTGAGCACCAGGAATTTTTTTTTAGTATTTTGATCTTAAAGCCAACTTATCAGAAATCTACACTGAAAAAAATTCCATAGGATGCTGCAATTCTTCCTGCTATTCTCAGAGGAAACAAGAAAAGGAGATGTTCACATGATTTTGTGTTAAAGAACAGGCTCTAGCCACTAAACCCACATCCCTGCCATTTCCCTTATCTGCTGGATTTTTCTGCCCTTTTTTGTTTTTTCCCCAAGAGCAAGTATTTCTGATTCTTTTAAGCATTATGAACAAGACTCAACTGCTGTATGGAGTGATTTCTACCCTTACATGGTCTGAAACCAGGAGCACCTCTTTGGATTCTGTCTGTGGGATATAGATAGTGGCATATGTTTCTGTCATGTTGTAAATATCATCCACCAAACAAGGCCTTGGACTGTAACCCCTTCCATCTCTGAGACAACAGCAGCTCAGTAGTCTCATATTTATGTTTCTAAATTCTCTATTTATCCCATGGGCTCACTGTTAAGGACTGAATGTATTTGCCAGAATTCACATGCAGAAACCCCAGTGTTTGGACCCTTTGGGAAATGGTTAGGTTACTCAGGTGCAGCTCTCAGGAATAAGATTACTGCCATTACAATGGTCCAGAGAGTTCCCTCGCCCCTTCCACAACATGTGGACACTGTGAGACGATAGACCTCTGGGAACCAGGAAGCAGTCCCTCACTGGACATAGAACCTGTTAGTGTCTTACTCACAAGCCTTGAGAACTGTGAGTGATAAATACTTGTTGTTTAAGCACCCCAGTCTGTGGTGTTTTGCTAGAGAAGTTCAAATGAACAAAATCACTCATCGTGAAAAATGGTCTTCTTGGTTACACTGGTTGTACTTGCTGAATGGCAAGTGATATATCCCCAGCTCCTGTCACTGCTACTTCAACTTAATATTTTCACCTGATAAATCTCTTTGATTAATTTTCTCAATGTTTCTTTTGAATTCCCTGTAATATTGATTTTTCTGTTTCTTAGACAAGTCCATATTTCAAGCCATCTTTTCTCCTAACTTTGACTGAAAAGTCATCTCCTCCTTGAGAACTTTCTCCTAAATCATATTTCAAGTTTGAAAAGAAACAATAACCTTGTGTATATAACATGCAATGACTGATTTTCACTAAACTGTTTTGATGGAGTAGAAATTCAGCCTAAATTTGAGTTCCTGTAGTGACAGGTTCTCACTACATTTGGAAGTAAACTATTTAACTTCTGAATAGCTCTGCTCATTAGAAAAGTTCTTTTTTCAGATGAAATTAATTTGTTGCTCCTTTGACCATTACCACTCAGTTCCTAAATGCAGAACTGACAAATTCCTCTCCATGTGAGTGCTCATCAAATATTTGAAGACAATGAATGTATAGGTGTAGCTTGTACTTCTCTTCTGTCTAAATAAACATTCCTCCTATGACATAGTTCTGTATCCTTTTTCCCCTGTGGTTTTTCTCCTTTGCTTCCAAATTCTTCTGAAGTAGAGTGGAGTGCCAAGCTGAAGACAGAGATTTTTGGTGGGGCAGTCAAGGGAGCCATGGCCACAGCAGCACCCACTATATTTCAGCTCTTCTCAGGGGCCAATGATCTGGTTCTAGTCAAGCCTAACTTTTAAAAATATTATACTTACTGTCAAACTATACCCCCTATCTTTTTTATTGGAATGTCACCAAATTGTTCTTGTATTTGATACTTCTATAGTTGGCTGCTGGGTCCTTGTAGTGAGAATTCCTAATAATGTACTTTTGCAGAAACACTTGAGAAATTTCACAGAAATAGCACCTGGAAAAACAAAATATATTAAGAAAACTGTGTTGATGATTATTTTTCATGTGTTTATTAGATTAATAGCCTTGTTATAAACCCCAAGGCCAGATCGAGAAGAAAGTATGACTGGGATCATAAAAACATGGACCTTGGGACGTTAGGTTGGTGTCAGGCATGAATGCTGCCTACCCACTTGCTAATTGTTCCTGAGAATAACCTAGAAGGCCTCAGGTAAACACAAGGATATCTGGACTATGTAAGTGTTCAGTTCAGTTCAGTTCAGTCACTCAGCCATGTACGACTCCTTGCGACTGATGAACCACAGCACGCCAGGCCTCTTTGTCCATCACCAACTCCTGGAGTTTACCCAAACTCATGTCTATTGAGTCAGTGATGCCATCCAACCATCTCAGCTTCTGTCATCCCCTTCTCCTCCTGCCCTCAATCTTTCCCAGCATCAGGGTCTTTGCAGATGAGTCAGCTTTTTGCATCAGGTGGCCAAAGTATTAGAGTTGCAGCTTCAACATCAGTCCTTCGAATGAATACCCAGGACTGATCTCCTTTAGGATGGACTGGTTGGATATCCCTGCAGTCCAAGGAAATCTCAAGAGTCTTTTCCAACACCACAGTTCAAAAGTATCGATTATTTGGCACTCAACTTTCTTTATAGTCCAACTTTCATATCCATACATGACCAGTGGAAAAACTATAGCCTTGACTAGACTGACCTTTGTTGGCAAACTAATGTCTCTGCTTTTTAATATGCTGTCTAGGTTGGTCATAACTTTCCTTCCAAGGAGTAAGTGTCTTTTAATTTCATGGCTGCAATCACCATCTGCAGTGATTTTGGAGCCCCCCTCCCACAAACTAAGTCAGCCCGTATTTCCACTGTTTCCCTATCTATTTGATATGAAGTGATGGGGCTGGATGCCATGATCTTAGTTTTCTGAATGTTGTGATTTAAGTTAACTTTTTCACTCTCCTCTTTCACTTTCATCAAGAAGTTCTTTAGTTCTTCTTCACTTTCTGCCATAAGGGTGGTGTCATCTGAATATCTGAGCTTATTGATATTTCTCCTGACTGTCTTGATTCCAGCTTGTGCTTCTTCCAGCCCAGCGTTTCTCATGATGTACTCTGCATATAAGTTAAATAAGCAGGGTGACAATATACAGCCTGGACGTACTCCTTTTCCTATTTAGAACCAGTCTCTTGTTCCATGTCCACTTCTAGCTGCTACTTCCTCACCTGCATACAGGCTTCTCAAGAGGCAGGTCAGGTGGTCTGGTGTTCCCATCTCTTTCAGAATTTTCCACAGTTTGTTGTGCTCCACACAGTCAGAGACTTTGGCATAGTCAGTAAAGCAGAAATGGATGTTTTTTGGAACTCTCTTGCTTTTTCAATGATCCAGCAGATGTTGACAATTTGATCTCTGGTTCTTCTGTCTTTCTGAAAGCCAGTTTGATATATGGAAGTTCACGGTTTATGTATTGCTGAAGCCTGGCTTGGAGAATTTTAAGCATTACTTTACTAGCAGGTGACATGCCTGCAATTGCATGGTAGTTTGAGCATTCTTCGACATTGCCTTTCTTAGGGATTGGAATGACATCTGGCCTTTTCCAGTCCTGTGGCCACTGCTGAGCTTTCCAAATTTGCTGGCATATTGAGTGCAGCACTTTCACAGCATCATCTTTTAGGATTTGAAATAACTCAACTGGAATTCCATCACCTATACTAGCTTTGTTTGTAGTGATGCTTCGTAAGGCTCACTTGACTTCACATTCCAGGATGTCTGGGTCTAGGTGAGTGATCACACCATCGAGATTATCTGGGTCATCCAGATCTTTTTTGTACAGTTCTTCTATGTATTCTTGCCACCTCTTCTTAATATCTTCTGCTTCTGTTAGGTCCATACCTTTTCGGTCCTTTATTGAGCCCATCTTTGCATGAAATATTCTTTTGGTATCTCTTATTTTCCTGAAGAGATCTCTAGTCATTCCCATTCTATTGTTTTCCTCTATTTCTTTGCATTGATCACTGAGGAAGGCTTTCTCATCTCTCCTTGCTATTCTTTGGAACTCTGCATTCAAATGGGTATGTCTTTCTTTTTCTCCTTTGCTTTTCACATCTCTTCTTTTCGTAGCTATTTGTAAGGCCTCCTCAGACAGCCATTTTGCTTTTTTGCATTTCTTTTTCTTGGGGATGGTCTTGATCCCTATCTCCTGAACAATGTCACAAACCTCCATTCATAGTTTATCAGGCACTCTGTCTATCAGATCTAGTCCCTTAAATCGATTTCTCACTTCCATTGTATAACTATCAGGAATTTGATTTAGGTCATACCTGAATGGTCTAGTGGTTTTCCCCACTTTCTTCAATTTCAGTCCGAATTTGGCAATAAAGAGTTCATGATCTGAGCCACAGTCAGCTCCTGGTCTTGTTTTTGCTGATTGTATAGAGCTTCTCCATCTTAGGATGCAAAGGATATAATCAATCTGATTTCGGTGTTGACCATCTAGTGATGTCCATGTATAGAGTCTTCTCTTGTGTTGTTGGAAGAGGGTGTTTGCTGTAACCAATTTGCTGTGTCAATGTAGTCCAAGACATTTAGGGTTACGTGATTAATACAGCATGTGTCTTGAGAAAGAAGAGATCTGAGAAAGTTTTGTAGTCTGCAATTAGGATTAAAAGCTGGTTTCAGAGTGGACTCTGCACCTCAGTTAAATAGAGGCTGCAGGTTCCCTAGCCAATTGCACCCTATTTCGTGTTCTGTCTTCATTTTCGTCACTCCCTCCTGGACCATTAGGGTAGCAAGTTCTCAATATTTTACCCACTATGAAAGTGAAGTGGAAGTCACTCAGTTGTGTCTGACTCTTTGCAACCCCATGGACTATATAGTCCATGGAATTCTCCAGGCCAGAATACTGGAGTGCATAGCCTTTCCCTTCTTCAAGGGATCTTCCCACTATATTTCATATTATTAGATTCAATCCATCTGTCCTACCTGTCTAAGACTTTTTTGGATGCTTCTTTTACCATCGCACATAGTTGCAAATTCTTTCAGCTTTATGTCACCTACAAGTTCAATGAGTGGGTATTTTATGCCTGTATTTAAATCTTTGGTGAAAACATTGATTGGAGCAAAGTTCTTTACTCCGTAAGAGCAAACTGTGACTATTGGATTTGCTTAATCTACAGATTTAGATGTCCATTTTTTTTTTTTTTTTTTGGAGCATTATGCAGGATTGTAGGAGACAAAGCACCTTGAATAATTCCTTGTGTTTGGTGGGTGCTTAATAAATTAGTCACTAAAATATGCTCCCCTTGCTGAAATTAATTTGCCTTTGCAATTGTGTCCTTTATAGAAATAATGCCTTCAATTTTAATCCATGTCTCTATTTGGTCTATCTTTTTAAATTCTCAGGTTTTAGCTACATATTTTAAAAGAGAATATTCTCATCCCTCCTCATATATTTATTGCTTTTAAATTTACTTAATATCACTCTCTGGGTTTTTGAAACACAGATTTGGTTTTTGAAATTTGGATGATTTGAAATTTGGGTGATTTCAAAATAACATTTAATTTTTGTGACTGTCAAATTAAATTTGAGAATGTTGGAAAATAAAAACAAAGAGAAAGAGAAATCATAGAAGGGGATGTGTTTTTATTTTGCTAGCCTCAGTGAATTATTTCGACTTTATACTGCTAAAAGCAACATTACCAAATTTGTATTTCTCTCAGGTGTGGCTTTCCTATGGTTTCTTTTTCTCATCTAAGAGTATATATACTGTATTCAGCTCAAGTTCAAACTAAGAATATTAACTTTTTTTTTCTTTAGCCCTTTTGTCTCTAGCTAAATGTTCATCACCTAAGCAAAGCTGATCAGAATCCCTTTGTGATTGAAAAATAATAGATATCAAAAGTCTTTTAAGCTCAAGGCCATTTGAACTCTATTTTTACCTACGAGACTGAATGTAGATATCTTTAGATTTTCTTCTTTGCTTATTTTTCAAAGTACTTCACTCTTCTAAGCAGTGCAGAAATAAATCTACCCACAACTGAGTAACTTCAGTGCCTTTCAACCTGATAGAGTTTAGGTGAATTGTGTACTACATATAAGCAAATATTTTATATCTTGTTTTAGGGCAGTACTGTGGGCTCTGATCCGGTGTTGTTGAATAGTTTCAATCTTTTTGGTTGAATTTGACATTTGTCCAATTATTTTGGTTGTATTGTATATTTGTTAAAGTAGGAAAATATTTTATTTAGAATATTATACCTATACTTCCAGTGCCTTGCATTCAGGTTGTTATTTGATTTATTCTCAGTCTTTGGATTCCCTAAAACTTTCCAGGGGCTATCCTGTTTTTGCCATGCTTGTTCATATTTTAAGGCAGACATATTTACAACCACTTCCCAAACCTAAGTTTTACATTGCAAAATTTCTGTTTAAAGTCAAATATGGTTTCCCATTTCATGACTCCTCAGCCTTCCAGAGCGTGTACTGTGAAAGTGTTGGGAATGGGGAAACCTGGGTCGGGTGGTGTGGCTCTCTCACATTTTCTCCTCCTTCTTGTTATCACTTCTTATAACCCTGAAAGTGGAAGCCTAGACAAAGCACCTTCATTAAATTGAATCTAATATCCAGGGTAGAGGTTGCCTGTCACATCTCAGACAGAACTGTGATGGGCCACACGTGACAGCAGAATCTTACACACCTCACTCCCTGCAACTGGAGAGCCTATTATCAGCACGAGTAATTGACCATGTTTTGTTTTGTTTTGGTATGAATCAAAGCTATGATCTCTAGAGTGCTATATTCCAAAGGGCAGAAATTCTTCCTATCTCTGTAATTACCTTTGTAAAACTACATGATACTTTGAAAGGCTCAAAGGTAGTTTATAAATAACTTGTTTGTGATAATGATGATGGTTAACAATAAAGATAAGATGATCATGTGAAGAATGAAAGTTTAAAAAACCATTTAATTTGTCACAAGGACCTCTTAAACTGATATTTTTAGTTTATTTCTCTGTATTAGTAACAGTCACAATAATATTTCTCTGATAAAGTTATACTATGACTTGAAGTTCAGTTACCAGCAAATTCTGCAATTTTTTATGAAGAGTTGTACATGAAAATATGGTATATCTTTAAATGCACAGGAAAACAACCAAGACATTTTAACCCTTTGGCCTAAGATAATGATAAAAACTTATCACAAATGAGCAATTGCATTTAGAGAAATGCAATTACATATTACATATTCAGCTCAGTTCAGTTCAGTCGCTCAGTCGTGTCCGACTCTTTGCGACCCCATGAATCGCAGCACGCCAGGCCTCCCTGTCCGTCACCAACTCCCGGAGTCTACCCAAACCCATGCCCATCGAGTTGGTGATGCCATCCAGTCATCTCATCCTCTGTCGTCCCCTTGCCCCCTGCCTCCAATCCCTCCCAGCATCAGGGTCTTTTCCAATGAGTCAGCTCTTCGCATGAGGTGGCCAAAGTATTGGAATTTCAGCTTCAGCATCAGTCCCTACAATGAACACCCACGACTGATCTCCTTCAGGATGGACTGGTTGGATCTCCTTGCCATCCAAGGGACTCTCAAGAGTCTTCTCCAACACCACACTTCAAAAGCATCAATTTTTCGGTGCTCAGCTTTCTTCACAGTCCAATTCTCACATCCATACATGACCACTGGAAAAACCATAGCCTTGACCACACGGACATTTTTTGGCAAGATAATGTCTCTGCTTTTTAATATGCTAACTAGGTTGGTCACAACTTTCCTTCCAAGGAGTAAGCATCTTTTAATTTCATGGCTGCAGTCACCATCTGCAGTGATTTTGGAGCCCCTCCAAAATAAAGTCTGACACTGTTTCCACTGTCTCCCCATCTATTTCCCATGAGGTGATGGGAGCAGATGCCATAATCTTAGTTTTCTGAATGTTAAGCTTTAAGCCAACTTTTTACAAATATGTAATAACAGTACTTCTAAGTTGTGAGGAACTTAAACTCTGTTAGACAATAATCTCATTCAATTTTGGTGTTTTGTATACCATTTCTCAACCATAGCATGTTCAATACTGAATTTCAGTTTCATGTTACCCCTAACATTTCCATTTATAGTATTCCCTTTCTCTCTTGACAACAACTCATCCTCTGGTCACTCTCAACAAAATTATTGATGTTATCCTTATTGCCTTCCATCAAGAAATCCTGTTGGATTTATCTTGAAAGTATTCCTGAATTCTGTCACTTTTGTTGCAACCACTCTGATTTGAGGCACTCTTAGCTCTTATTTGGTTTAAAGAAATAGTCTTCTAATTGATCTCTCACATTCTTCCCTTACTTTTCTCAAGTCTATTCTGAAAACAGTATTAAAAAATCATCATACTACACTTATCTGCTCAAAATTGTATAATAATTTCCTACTCCACTCAGACTGAAAATTAATATTCTTATAATGGCCTCTTAGAAGACTTTACACAATCTGATTCCCCTTGGGTCTGTGAGTTTTTCTCCCACTTCTCTTTCCTTCATTTATTTCATTCCACTTATGTTAATGAATAGATCAGATCATACAAAAATTCAAGGAAACTGAAGCCTTAAATAAATTACTAGACCAGAGGATTTAATAAAAATGTAAAGAACATCCCATTCAAATAAAGCAGGACATACATTCTTCTCAAATGCATAAGGAACTTTCTTAAGGATAGACTACATATTGACACAGAAAACAAATCTTAATACATTTAAGAATATTGAAATCATATCAAACATATTTCTGATCACAATGCATGAGACTAGAAATCAACTACAGGAATAAAACCAGAAAAAAATGCAAATATGTGAAAGCTAAACTCATGCTATTGAACAACTATTGGGTCAATGAAGAAATTACAGGAGACATGAAAAGTTACCTAAAGACAAATGAAAATACAGCATACCAAAATCTATAGGATACAGCAAAAGAAGAACTGAGAGGGAATTTTAAAGCAATACAAGCCTATTTCAAGAAACAAGAAAAATTTCAAATAAATACCTAAAGGAACTAGAACAATGAGAACAAATAAAGCCCAAAGGGAATAATAAAAATCAGACTGGAAATAAATAAAAGACAGACTAAGAAGGCAATATAAAAATATTAATGAAGCTAAGAACTAGTTCTTTGAAAAGACATACAAAATTGACAAACCTCTAGCTAGACTAATCAAGAAAAAAGAGAAATTTCTAATAAATTAAAGAGGATAAATAACAATGGATACCACAGGAATACAACAGAATGGAGAAATTAGAAGAAATGAACAAATTCTTAGAATATTACAACCTTCTAAGAAAGAATCATGAAGAAATAGAAAACCTAAATATATTGATCACTATTGAGATTGAAACAGTAAGAAAACCAAAAGATCTCAACAAACAAAAGCGCAGGACAGAAGTCTTCATAGATGAATTTTACCAAACATTCATTTCATTTCAGTTCAGTTCAGTTGCTCAGTCGTGTCCAACTCTTTGCAACCCCATGAACCACAGCATGCCAGGCCTCCCTGTCCATCACCAA
The DNA here is from genome assembly GCF_963930625.1 of Muntiacus reevesi. NCBI lineage: Eukaryota > Metazoa > Chordata > Mammalia > Artiodactyla > Cervidae > Muntiacus > Muntiacus reevesi. Next base: position 1,104,147 of record NC_089264.1, read on the forward strand.
CTTCCGGAGTTTACTCAGACTCATGTCCATTGAGTCGGTGACGCCATCCAGCCATCTCATCCTCTGTCATCCCCTCCTCCTCCTGACCTCAATCTTTCCCAGCATCAGGGTCTTTTCCAATGCGTCAACTCTTTGCATCAGGTGGCCAAAGTATTGGAGTGTCACCTTCAGCATCAATCCTTCTGATGAACACCCAGGACTTATCTCCTTCAGGATGGACTGGTTGGATCTCCTTGCAGTCCAAGGGACTCTCAAGAGTCTTCTCCAACACCACACTTCAAAAGCATTAATTTTTTGGTGCTCAGCTTTCTTCACAGTTCAACTCTCACATCCATACATGACCACTGGAAAAACCATAGCTTTGACCAGACAGACCTTTGTTGGCAAAGTAATGTCTCTACTTTTTAATATGCTAACTAGGTTGGTCACAACTTTCCTTCCAAGGAGTAAGCATCTTTTAATTTCATGGCTGCAGTCACCATCTGTAGTGATTTTGGAGCCCTCCAAAATAAAGTCTGACAGTGCTTCCACTGTCTCCCCATCTATTTCCCAAGAGGTGATTGGGCCAGATGCCATGATCTTAGTTTTCTGAATGTTGAGCTTTAAGCCAACTTTTTCACTCTCCTCTTTCACTTTCCTCAAGAGGCTTTTTAGTTCCTCTTCACTTTCTGCCAGGAGGGTGGTGTCATCTGCATATCTGAGGTTATTGATATTTCTCCTGGCAATGGAATATTACTCAGCCATAAAAAGATGAAATCTTAACATTTGTTACAACATGGATGGACCTTCTTCTGATTTAGGAAGACTTCATGCATATGTGGAATTAAACAAACAAACCAGAATAAATGAACCAAGGAAAAGCAAACACATAGATATAGAGAACACAGTAGTGATTACCAGAGGGGTAGATTGAGGGGGGATCTAAAGGGCCAAAGGCTTCCAAAGGCTTCACTTTATGGTGACAGATGGAATTAAATTTGTGGTATTAAACACACTGTGAGGTATGCAGGAGTAGAAATATAATGCTGTACACATGAAATGTATAATGTTATAAACTGATGCTACATCAATAAAAATAAGTCTAAAAAATAAAATGGTAAGGCTTCTAAGGGGAAACAAGATACAACAGTGTCTTGGAAACTTGAGAATTAAAAAAAAAACTATTATATATCACATGGTAGTAATAACCATACAAAATATAGGTAATTAGGCTTCAACCAAAGTTAAAACTAGTGCTCATCAAGTTACACATTTAAGAAAATGAATAAGCAAGTCACAGACTGGGAGAATATAACTGCATAATAATAACTGACCCAGAACTTGCAGCTGGAATATATACTTACAAGAATTCCTCCAACTCAGTCATAAAAAAACAAGCCATCATATATATATATTTAAATAAGTCAAATATTGAAATAGACATTCAATAAAGGAATATCTACAAATGACCAATAATCCCCTGGGAAAATATTTACAACATTAGTTTTCAGGTAAATGAAAATAAACCACAATGAGAGCATTATCAAAACACGAGAATAACAAAAATTAAAAGGACTGACCACCTCAAAATTAGCAAGGATGTCACATAACTGAAGTGAGGGAGATGAAATGATGTAAAGTCTCTTGATGAAAATGAAAGAGGAGAGTGAAAAACTTGGCTTAAAGCTTAACATTCAGAAAACTAAGATCATGGCATCTGGTCCAGACACCTCATGGGAAATGGATGGGGAGACAGTGGAAACAGTGTCAGACTTTATTTTGGGGGCTCCAAAGTCACTGCAGATGGTGACTGCAGTCATGAAATTAAAAGATGCTTACTCCTTGGAAGGAAAGTTGTGACCAACCTAGTTAGCATATTAAAAAGCAGAGACATTACTTTGCCAACAAAGGTCCATCTAGTCAAGGCTATGGTTTATCCAGTGGTCATGTATGGATGTGTGAGTTGGACTATAAAGAAAGCTGAGCACCAGAGAATTGATGCTTTTGAAGTGTGGTGTTGGAGAAGACTCTTGAGAGTCCCTTGGACTGCAAGGAGATCCAACCAGTCCATCCTAAAGGAGATCAGTCCTGGGTGTTCATTGGAAGGACTGATGCTGAAGCTGAAACTCCAATACTTTGGCCACCTCATGCGAAGAGTTGACTCATTGGAAAAGACCCTGGTGCTGGGAGGGATTGGGGGCAGGAGGAGAAGGGGATGACAGTGGATGAGATGACTGGATGGCATCACCGACTCGATGGATATGAGTTTGAGTAAACTCCGGGAGTTGGTGATGGATAGGGAGGCCTGGCGTGCTAGGATTCATGGGGTCACAGAGAGTCAGACACGACTGAGCGACTGAACTAAATTGAACTGAATCAGTTTGGAAAAGTTCTGATAGTGTCTTATAAAGCTAAAATTCTTAGTACATTATGACTCAGCAATTTTATTCCTAGTTGTTAACACATGAGGCTGAAAACATATGTCCAGTGAATGATAAATTTAAGAATGTCCATAAAGATACATCTATGAACGTCCAGGCTTGTTTATAATAGCCCCAAACTGAATATAGTTCAAAAAAAGAATAGAAAAACAAGCCATGGACATTCATATATTGAAATGCAATTGGGACACTATTCACATTAAAGCAAAGAATGACTTACAGATACACTCAGAAACATAAATTAATCTAAATAGAATAATGTGTGTATACTATATAAAGGGAGAGAAGTGCATTTGACTCTAGGATGGGGTAAGGGACTGACTGCGCAGGGAGATGAAGAATTTTTGTAGATCTGGAGTGATGGTGATGTTCTATATACTGACAGGAACTTGGATTACATGGATGTATGTATTTATCAAAACTCATCAAGTGGTATACTAAAGATTTGTGCATTATACTGTACATGAATTTTACCTCAAGTAAAAAGTTAAGTTGAAATTTACAATCCATCAAAAAGTAAAGAAGATAAGTTGTTGGATAGATAGTGGATATTGGATAGTATGTGAAGAAGCCAATATAGGAAAATGTTTTTATTTTTATAATTTTATTATATATATATTTCTTTTTTACCACATCACATGGCATGTGGGATCTTTATTCCTCGACCAGGGATTGAACCCATGGCCCTGAAATGAAAGCTCAGGGTCTTAACCATTGGACCACCAGGAACTCCTAAGGAAATATTAAATGTAGTATTTGCATGATAGCTGTTTGGATGTTCAAGGTATAATTACTTCATTTTTCCTTTATGTTTGAAAATTTTCATAATAAAGAGACTTTGCTGCTAAATCCTAGATAAAATGACTCTAGATTGGGATTGTAGATATGAAAAGCAGCAATTTGTGTGTATTTGTATGATTTTAAATACTGCATCCCAGAGAAAATTTGTTTTTTTAATTGTTGATAATGTAATGTAATAGCCTGGATGGATTTTCTGTATCTTGTCACACAACACAACAGGCAATAACGTAAGTTTGATCCAACATGAATTTTGAGGCATATACCATAACATTTTATCTCCGATTGCTGTTTGAGTATCTTAAGCAAAATTATGTTGGTCACAGATTTCTATAACAGGAGTTATATCACAAAAAGCCTTTTGAAATATTCAGGAGGAAACATTATTTATCTGCTTTATTTTCAATTAAAAATAAATCATTATTTAACTATGTTCCTCAGAAATATTTTTCTTAAAATCATTTCTTATTTTCAACAAAATATAGCACCATATTTCAACACAAGGAAAGTATGGGAACTGAACAAAGTCTTGTGATTCCATTTAATTTACTTAATTCCACCTTGGAATTAAATGAAAATACATATCTTCTAATTTGAGGGAAAAATCCTAGCACAAAGAAACCAAATAAGAAAATAAAAAATCAGAAGGGGTATTCTACAAAGTGGAGATTTCTCCCCCACCTTTTAAACCATATTTTTTTTTTACTTAAAAAAGAAATCTCCAGGAAAGAACATGAATAAATCTAAAGACCAATGGAAACTTATAATTATGGGGATGAAATATACTACTGGTCAATATGGACTAATAAAAAGGAGTTTCATTTTGTCATGAAAAGATACGAGGATTTTATAAAAACTTACCAGAAGTATTCCGGTTCCCGAGAGACGCTAGGAAGAAACTCATGAGCCTGGTTCAGACAGAGGCCTCAGTGTCTTGGGGTCAGGACAGGACAAGCCATGTCCATTAATAAACATTTCCCTGAACTCAGCCAGGACACGAAAATGCAGGCGTGTCTGGGTAGCTCTTCATTAAACAAAGTTTAGTAATCTGCTAGCTGAAGTTTTGATTAGGATTTCTCCAAGGTGAATCTGTATCTCCCCTATATCAAGGGGGGAAGAAAAGAAAAACTCTCTGAAGTAACAGAAAGGAAACAGGCAGGATATAGTATATGCAATTCAGTTATTTACTTTTTCTCTCACACCCTTCTGCAAATACCGCTGCATATATAGCTCTGAGGAGGAAGAGACGGTCCTCAGTTGACAGGAACTGGAGGTTCAGCAGGTGGTTTATAGGAGTGACGTGCCTGAACACAGGTCAATTTCTATAGCCTTCTTTACTGATAAGCCAGGCTGAACAAATATGAGTGTGGCAAACAATTAACTTGACAACCACTGTTTATCATAGGACTTTGCAGCTAGTTGTCAGCTTGTCTTGGTTTTTATTATCACATTTAAGGTAGTCCTTTGCTGTTTACTTCACCAGGAAGTCTCATTCCTTTATTTTCCCTTACTCATTATATATATATATATATATATATGCCTTAAAAACATTCATGAAGAAATTAATTAAAGAGTAACACTTCTGGAAAGACTTCAGCAATTTTAAATGTTCCCACACTGAGGCCTTTGAATGAAGGAATTTATTATAAGGAGTTACTACATTCATATGTCCAGTGAATGAGAGTCTGTGATCTTTCCCAAAACACCAGATATACCACACTGATGTCTGAAAAAGCAGGAGACACATGAAGCCCTCTCACAGACCATGTTCCATGCATTTCTAATTCAGTCTCTTCACTCCTCAACAATACTTCCATGACCTAAGTCCCCAGAAAATTAGGAGCAGAAGGTGTCTTCCTCAAGCTGATAAAAGACATAAAAACCTAGAGCAATCATTGGAGGTGAAATACTGAATGCCTTTCTCCCAAGGCAATCCAGCCAGTTTAGACATACTAGAAAGACATGCCCTTCATAACACTTCCACATAGGAATTTCCTTCTTTTGCTCGAGCTTTCCAGCATCAAGTGGCATACTACTTCTGGAAGTAGCTCATTCCATTTTTTGAGTTCTGACTGCTAGAAAAGATCAAATTATATTAAATTAAATTTCAATTCCCTAAGATTTCTTCCAATGGAGTTTATTTTTATCCTTTAACACTTCTACTTGTTCTTTGACCTGAAGTAACTGGAATATTTGAGAATAGCTACGATTCCATCTGAGAATTTAGTTTGCTAATTATTTTCCCTGCTTTTGTTCTCTGTCATCAATTCAAATCCCCTTCAGAATAATGGTTGTGTTCATTTAAATCACTTTTAGTTTGTCAAGCTTCTATCTTGGAAGTGTAGTGTCTGGGGGTTTTGTATCTACAGGGTTTCGGCTCTACACAGAGTAGAACAGGAATACAGCCTCTGCACCCCAGGTAAGGATCATAAACAGAAACATCACCTTTACTATAAGCTAACATTCCCAACTCTCTTTTGTACCTGTTGCAGATAAATCAGACTTTCTGTATCTTGCACCAGCGAAGATTTTTTTTCCTGAAAATAGATCTGTCTTTACATTTCTTTCTCTAAAATTCCATTGTATTAGTTTTCATACAATGTCAGGGCCATCATCTACTTCTGTTGTATAATGTATATTACCCTTCATAGCTTTATGTCTTTCACAAATTTGATAAGCATATTGTTTTCTCTGTATAGTTGTTGGCAAAACCCCTGAAAATTATGGGCTGGAAGACAACACTGTAAAATGATTTAAATCTATTAATCGGTATTTTTTGGTTATGTTGTTCAACTAATAATCCTCATACAGACATTGCCATCCCTTAGGCTTCTCCATTTGTTAGAACTTCATACCTTACACAGGAGTACAGTTGCTTAACGATGCCACGACAGCTTCCAGCGCACAGGGGTGACGCCCTGCTATGCTTAAAGGTGAGCAGTGAGGACGCAATATGTACCTCGGGGGCTCTGCGCAGTGTCATGCGGTGGCCTGCATGGGGTGGGTTTGGGGCAGAAGTGGACGCTTACACATATATGACTGAGCCACTTTGCTAAGCTTCTCTATTTAATTAGGGGTCCTTACTAGGACTCTGTCAAGGACTTGCTGACAGACAGTTGTGCTCTTTTGTTAATTATTCTCAATTAACTCTGGGGAGTACGGTTGGTCTAAGACCATTGTCCTTGATGCACCATGGTCTCAGTGACCAGAGCTTTCTTCTTTAGGGTTTGATACTTGCTGCCTTTGATAGTGAACCCTCTCTCAAGATGAGATACTGCTGGCCTCCGATTAGGGATCTGGAAAACTGAGACCTCTTAAACTGTGATGAGAATGTAGAATGGGGAGCAAACTATTATGTGTTTTGGAGTAGAGAGCTTGTGATAGTTTGGTTTTTCTCAGGGTGTTTACACTGTGCTCTGGATTTGAACCCTAAAGAGATTATTTGTTCTGTGAAACTCTGAGTTTTATGTCAAGGAAAATCCTACTTTAACATGTGATACAGATAATATATATAAAGATTAGGAACATGTTTATAACATCATTACTCTGGAAGTGACACAGAGCAAATTTTCCTTAAGTATGGACTTTATTTTTAATTTACATTTTATATTAAGGTTTTAAACTCTAAAGTTAAAAAAGGAATATACAAGAGGTAGTTCTCTCATCTTAGTTTTTAGCCATTTACTTATACTCACTAAAGACAACTAATTTCACTGGAAAGTGAGTGTGATTCCAGAGACATTTTATGCACATATGATCAAATATGTAAAAACACTGCTTTATTTTTAGTACAAGTGGTAGACTACTACACATATTTTCTTGTATTTTAATTTTTTGAATTTTATTTTATCTTGGGGGGGTTATTCTAAGATAAAAACTTAAAAAGTTTAGTTATAAAAGTTAGGTTTTTTTACATTATTTAAAATTTTTAATAATTGAGAAATTAAAATTTGTACACAGGGGTTCCCCTGGTGGCTCAGTGGTAAAGAGTCACCTACCAATGCAGGAGACCTGGGTTTGGTAGCTCACCTGGGAAGATCTCACTTGTCATGGAGCAACAAAGGCTGGGCACCGTAACTATTGAGCCTGCTCTGGGGCCCAGGAGCTGCAACTACTGATTCCATGTGCCACAACTACTGAAGCCCACATGCCCTAGAGCCCATGCTCCACAAGAGAAGAAGCCACCACAATGAAAAGCTTGTGTTCCCCAACTGGAGAGTAGGCATGGCACAACACAACTAGAAAAGATCCATGCAGCAACGAAGACCCAGCAAAACCAAAAATAAAGAAATAACAAAAATTTTAAAAAAGGAAAACTTCATGATATCTTTAAAAAAAAATAGCAAAACTTGTACACAAACAGATTCCAAAATACCTATTACCAAGCTTCAACAATTATCAATTCAAAGTCAGTTGTCAATGCAAATCAATTATTAACTCAAGACTGACAATCCTTTATCATATTTTTAAAAAATTAAGTTATAATTATATACTGTATTCTTTTCATTTTAGATAAAGTTTTAGTTGCAACACAGTGATTCAATATTTTTATGCTTTATGAAGTATCACCACAAAATCCAATTACCATTTATCTGTCACCATACGAAGTTATTAAAATATTTTTGGTTATATTTCCTATGTGTACATTACATCCCCATGATGTATTTATTATATAACTGGAGGCTTTTATTTTATTTTATTTTTTTTGTTTTTATTTTTTATTTTTATTTTTCAGTGGGTTTTGTCATACATTGATGTGAATCAGCCATAGAGTTACACGAATTCCCCATCAACTGGAGGCTTTTAATCTCTAATCCCTATTCATCTGTTTTGCCTGCCCCCACTCAACTCCTCTGGCAACCACTCATTTATTCTCTGTATCTATGAGTCTGCTTATGTTTTGTTGTTTGTTTGTTTTGTTTTTCAGATTCCACATATAAGTGAAATCACAGGGCATTTATCTTTGTCTGACTTACTTCACTTGGCATAATAAATGGCTTGTTATTTTAAAATGTCATATTAAAAGTAACTTTTGGAGATCAAATCAAAATGGCAAAGTAGAAGGACTTGCCCTCATCTCTTTCTGCAAGAGCAGTGAAATATCAACTAGCCATTGAACAACATTAGACAGGAGGATGCTGGAAAACACCAAAAAAGAAGATATCCTACAACAAAAGACAAAGGAGAGAGCACAATGAGATGGTAGGAGGGGCACAATTATGATAAAATCAAACCCCATACCCACCTCCTGGGTGAACCACAAACTGGAGAACAATAATACCTAAGATTTCCCACTGTTGTGATGATTTTGAGCACTACATCAGTCTTCCCGGTCTGGGGATCCAACAAAGGGACTAGGAATCCCCTGGGAATCTGACTTTGAAGGTCAATGGAATTTGATTATAGAACTTCCACAGGACTTGGGGAAACAGAGACTCTACACTTGGAGGGCACAAATGAAATCTTGCATGCACCAGGACCCAGGGGAAAGGGGCAGTGACCCTAGAGGAGACTAAATCAGACATACCTGCTAGTGTGGAAGGGTCTGCTGTGGAGGTGTGAGTCAGCAGTGGCTTGCCACAGGGACAGGTGCACTGGCAGCAGCAGTCGTGGGAGGTGCCCCTAGGAAAGTTAGCTCTCTTGCAGCCCTCTTAACCTACCATAGAGACTGCAGACTCAGTGCTGGGTTGCCTCAGGCCAAACAACTAACAAAGAGGGAGTGCACCCCCATTCATCTGCAGATGATTGGATGAAAGTTTTACTGACCATGACCTTGCCCACCAGAACAAGACCCAGTTTTTCTCACCATTAGTCCCTCCCATCAGATCCATCCCTCAGAGGGCAGACAGAAGAAGCAAGAAGAACTACAATTCTACAGTCTCCAGAACAAAAACCACAACTACAGAAAGTTAATTAAAATGAAATGGTAGGGGATTTTCTCCCAAAATGAAAGAATAAGATAAAAGAAACAAACATACAAACAAAAAACAAGAAACAAATGAAGGGGAAATAGGCAACATTCCAGAAAGATAATTCAAAATAATGATAGTGCAGATGGTTCAGGATCTTGAAAAAAGAATGAAGAAGATACAATGTAAGAAATGTTTACCAAAACCTAGGAGAACTAAAGGACAAATAGAGGTGAACAATACACTAGAAGGAACCAACAGCAGAATAACTGAGGCAGAAGAATGGATAAATGACCTGGAAGACAGAATGATGGAAAACATGGCAGTAAAAAAGAATATAGAAAATAGAATGGGGGAAAAAAGAAGAAGAAGAAGAAGAAGAAGAAGACAGCCTGAGTCCTCTGGGATAACATTAAACACACCAACATTTGCATGATAGGGGTCCCAGGAGAAGAGAGAGAAAGGACCTGAGAAAATATTTGAAAAGCCTGAAAACTTCACTAATATGGGAAAAGAAATAGTCAACCAAGTTCAGGAAGCCCAAGGATTCCTAAGCAGGATAAACCCAAGGAGGAAAACACCAAGACACATAGTAATCAAACTGACAAAAAGAAAAAAAAAAAAAAGATAAAACAGTAGAAGTAACAGGAGAAAAATGACAAATACCATACAAAGAAGCTCTCACAAATCTATCAGCTAATTTCTGAACAGAAACTCTACAAGTCAGAAGGGAATGTCATACTATATTTAAGGTGATGAAAGGGAAGAACCTACAACCAAGAATACTCTACCCAGCAAGACCCTGGTTCTTAATTTGGCAGAGAAGTCAAAAGCTTTACAGATAAGACAATGTTAAGAGAATTAAGCACTGCCAAACCAGTTTTACAGTAAATGTTAAAGAAACTTCAATAGGTTGGAAACACAAGAGTAGGAAGAGACCTACAAAGAACCCCAAACAATTAAGAAGGTAGTAACAGAATTATACATATCAATAATTGCCTTAAATGTAAATGGATTAAATACATCAACCAAAAGATATAGACTGGGTGGGTGAAAACATGTGCATGTATGCACTTTCACTTATCTCATCACTCTATTCAACCCACCAAATCAAATGTAATTATTTTATACTGTTAGGTTAATTATGCTTCCATTATGACTTTCAATTATAATTATCTTTTATTTTTTGTCTGGCTATTAATTGTGAAAACTGATAAATCTCTTTTAAAAATTATTTAATTGAAGGGTAATTACTTTACAATATTGTGGTGTTTCTTGAAATACATCAACATGAATCAGCCATAGATATACATGTGTCCCCCCCAAACCTGAGTTCCCCCAACCTCCCTCCCTAACCTGTCCCTCTGGGTTTTCCTAGAGCATGAGCTTTGGGTGCTCAGCTTCATGCATGACTATAGTCATCTATTTTACCTATGGTAATATACATGTTTCAATGTTATTATCTCAAGTCATATCACCTTCACCTTTGCCCACTGAGTCCAAAAGTCTGTTATTTTATCTATGGCAATATACATGTTTCAATGCTATTATCTCAAGTCATCCCACCCTCACTTTCTCCCACTGAGTCCAAAAGTCTGTTCTTTACATCTATGTATTCTTTGTTGCCATGCATGTATGGTCATTGGTACCATTTTTTCAGATTCCATATTTGTGCATTAATATACAGCATTTGGCTTTCTCCTTCTGACTTGCTTCAGTCTGTATAATAGGCTCCATGTTCATCCAGCTCATTAGAACTGATTCAAATGTATTCATTTTTATAGCTGAGCAATATTCCATTGTGATTGTTCCACAACTTACTTATCCATTTATCTACCAATGGACATCTAGGTTGTTTCTATATCCTAGCTACTGTAAATAGTGCTGCAATGAACACTGGGATACAAAACATCTTTTACTATTGTGATTATGTAACTAATATTCATTTTAATACCATTGTATCATGATGGTCAACAGAAAATGATAGAATTCTATGTCACTAAAACGACCATCTAATAGAAAAAACCCATAATAACTTAAAAAATTAATTAATTTACTTTAATGGTAGATAATTACTTTACAATATTATAATGGTTTTTGCTATACATCAACATGAGTCAGCCACAGGTATAATACATGTATTCTTCCCATCCTGAACTTCCTCCCACCTCCCTCCTCACCCTATCCTGCTGGGTTGTCCCAGAGCACCAATTTTGGGTGCCCTGCCTCATGCATCAAATTTGCACTAGTCATCTATTTTACATATGATAATGTACATGTTTCAATGCTATTCTTTCAAATCATCCCACCCTCACCTTCCACTGAGTTCAAAAGTCTATTCTCACACCTGTATCTCTTTTGCTGCCCTGACTGTAGGATCATTGGTAATGTCTTTTTAAATTAGAGAATTTCAATCCGGGACCAAAGACAAGGCTTCTGATTACTCAGAGCTTTTGTGTAGCAAAGCTTTATTAAAATAACAGGGATAGAGAAAGCTTCCAGCAAGAGGCAATTAAAGGGGGCAGTCTTTAGCAAGGCATTATCAACTTGTTAGCAAGACACAGATAAAAGAAACACCTCAAGTTTAAGAGAACTGTACTGGGCTCCTCACCCACAACATACATTCTGAGACAGCATTGGCAGGAGGGGAGCCATCTTGGGAGGAGGTGTCTCTGGGCAAAATATGTTGTATCATAATGCAACTGACATGAGTTTTTGAAGAAAAGCAGATTTCTAAGTAAGATGCATGGTTTCGTTAACATAGCTTAAGGACATTCCCATGAGGAAGATACACTGTTTTGCTGGGCAATTAGCAGCTCACGGTTTGGAAAGGTTAGTTTCAGATAGCCATAGCAACACAGGATTTGAAAAACCTCCTGCAGAGCTAAGGAACCTGGGGAAATAAAATGTGTCCACTTGTCACTTGCCATTTGTCGCCTTCTCAGGAATGTTGGCCTCCTTTCCTGGCATTTTATATTGATAAAAACTTTATATATATAAAAATATCTCCCACAACTTCCTTGTCCATTCATCTGCCAATGGACATCTTGGTTGCTTCCATGTCTTAGCTACTGTAAATAGTGCCGCAATGAATATTGGGGTACGTGTGTCTCTTTCAATTCTGGTTTCCTCAAGGTATATGATAAGCAGTGGAATTCCTGGGTCCTGCCTCCACGTTCAAGGCCAGGAGGGGTGACTGTGAGAAGATATTCCTCGTCCAAGGAAAGGAGCAGCGGCTGTGCTTTGCTGGACCAGCCATGAAGACATACCCTAAAACCGAGGTAAGAGAAACCCAAGTAAGACGGTAGGTGTTGCAAGAGGGCATCAGAGGGCAGACACACTAAAACCATAATCACAAAAAACTAGCCAATCTGATCACAGGACCACAGTCTTGTTAATTCAGTGAAACTAAGCCATGCCATGTGGGGCCACCCAAGACGGTCGGGTCATGGTGGAGAGATCTCACAGAATGTGGTTCACTGCAGAAGGGAATGGCAAGCCATTTCAGTATTCTTGCCTTGAAAACCCCATGAACAGGAAGAAAAGGCAAAATGATAGGATATTGAAAGAGGAACTCCCCAGGTCGGTAGGTGCCCAATATGCTACTGGAGATCAGTGGAGAAAAACTCCAGAAAGAATGAAGGGATGGAGCCAAAGCAAAAACAATACCCAGTTGTGGTTGTGACTGGTGATAGAAGCAAGGTCCAATGCTGTAAAGAGCAATATTGTCCATGAATCAAGGCAAATTGGAAGTGGTCAAACAGGAGATGGCAAGAGTGAATGTCGACATTCTAGGAATCAGCGAGCTAAAATGGACTGGAATGAGTGAATTTAACTCAGATAACCTTTATATCTACTACTGTGGGCAGGAATCCCTTAGAAGAAATGGAGTAGCCGTCATGGTCAACAAAAGAGTCTGAAATGCGGTACTTGGATGCAATCTCAAAAATGACAGAATGATCTCTGTTCATTTCCAAGGCAAACCATTCAATATCACAGTAATCAAGGCCTATGCCCCAACCAGTAAAGCTGAAGAAGCTGAAGTTGAACGGTTCTATGAAGACCTACAAGAACTTTTAGAACTAACACCCAAAAGGATGTCCTCATTATAGGGGACTGGAATGCAAAAGTAGGAAGTCAAGAAACACCTGTAGTAACAAGCAAATTTGGCCTTGGAGTACGGAATGAAGCAGGGCAAAGGTTAATAGAGTTTTGCCAGGTGAACACACTGGTCATAGCAAACACCTTCTTCCAACAACAAAAGAGAAGACTCTACACATGGACATCACCAGATTTTCGACACCAAAATCAGATTGATTATATTCTTTGTAACCAAAGATGGAGAAGCTCTATACAGTCAGCAAAAACAAGACTGGGAGCTGACTGTGGCTCAGATCATGAACTCCTTATTGCCGAATTCAGACATAAACTGAAGAAAGTAGGGAAAACCTCTAGACCGTTCAGGTATGACCTAAATCAAATCCTTTATGACTATACAGTGGAAGTGAGAAATAGATTTAAGGGACTAGATCTGATAGACAGAAAGCCTGATGAACTATGGACAGAGGTTTGTGAAATTGTGCAGGAGACAGGGATCAAGACCATCCCCATGGAAAAGAAATGCAAAAAGGCAAAATGATTGTCTGAGGAGGCCTTACAAATAACTGTGAAAAGAAGAGAAGCAAAAAGCAAAACAGAAAAGGAAAGATATTCCCATTTAAATGCAGAGTTCCAAAGAATAGCCAGGAGTGATAAGAAAGCCTTCATCAGCGATCAATGCAAAGAAAGAGAGGAAAACAACAGAATGGGAAAGACTAGAGATCTCTTCAGGAAAATTAGAAACACCAAGGGAACGTTTCACACAAAGATGGGTTCGATAAAGGACAGAAATGATATAGACCTAACAGAAGCAGAAGATATTAAGAAGAGGTGGCAAGAATACACAGAAGAGCTGTACAAAAAAGATCTTCATGACCCAGATAATCACAATGATGTGATCACTCACCTAGAGCCAGACATCCTGGAATGTGAAGTCAGGTGGGCCTTAGAAATGATCACTATGAACAAAGCTAGTAGATGTGATGGAATTACAGTTGAGCTGTTTCAAATCCTGAGAGATGATGCTGTGAAAGTGCTGCACTCAATATGTCAGCAAATTTGGAAAGCTCAGCAGTGGCCACAGGACTGGAAAAGGTCAATTTTCATTCCAATCCCGAAGAAAGGCAATCCCAAAGAATGTTCAAACTACTGCACAATCACACTCATCTCACACGCTAGTAAAGTAATGCTCAACATTCTCGAAGCCAGGCTTCAGCACTATGTGCACCGTGAGCTTCCAGATATTCAAGCTGGTTTTAGAAAAGGCAGAGGAACCAGAGAACAACTTGCCAACATCCGCTGGATAATAAAAAAAGCAAGAGAGTGCCAGAAAAACATCTATTTCTGATTTATTGACTACGCCAAAGCCTTCCACTGTGTGGATCACAATAAACTGTGGAAAATTCTGAAGGAGATGGGAATACCAGACCACCTGACCTGCCTCTTGAGAAACCTGTATGCAGGTCAGGAAGCAACAGTAGAACTAGACATGGAACAACCGACTGGTTACAAATAGGAAAAGGAGTACGTCAAGGCTGTATATTGTCACCTTGCTTATTTAACTTATATGCAGAGTACATCATGAGAAACACTGGGCTGGAAGAAGCACAAGCTGGAATCAAGATTGCCGAGAGAAATATCAATAACCTCAGATATTCAGATGACACTACCTTATGGCAGAAAGTGACAATGAACTAAAAATTCTTTTGATGAAAGTGAAAGAGGAGAGTGAAAAAGTTGGCTTAAAGCTCAACATTTAGAAAACTAAAATCATGGCATCCAGTCCCATCACTTCGTGGCAAATAAATGGAGAAGCAGTGGAAACAGTGGCTGACTTAATTTTTTTGGTCTCCATTTCACAGCAGATGGTGACTGTAGCCATGAAATTAAAAGATGTTTACTCCTTGGAAGGAAAGTTATGACCAACCTAAATAGCATATTAAAAAGCAGAGACATTACTTTGCCAACAAAGGTCCATCTAGTCAAGGCTATGGTTTTTCCTGTGGTCATGTATGGATGTGAGAGTTGGACTATGAAGAAAGCTGAGTGCCGAAAAATTGATGCTTTTGAACTGTGGGGCTGAAGAAGACCCTTGAGAGTGGACTTGGACTGCAAGGAGATCCAACCAGTCCATCCTAAAGGAGATCAGTCCTGGGTGTTCATTGGAAGGACTAATGCTGAAGCTGAAACTCCAATACTTTGGCTATCTTATGCGAAGAGTTGACTCATTGGAAAAGGCCCTGATGCTGGGAGTGATTGGGGGCAGGAGGAGAAGGGGATGCCAGAGGATGGCTGGATGGCATCACCGACTCGATGAGCATGAGTTTGAGTAAACTCCAGGATTTGGTGATGGACAGGGAGGCCTGGTGTGCTGCAGTTCATGGGGTCACAAAGAGTCGGACACAACTGCGCAACTGAATTGAACTGAACTGACGGCAATTCTACTCCCAATATTTTTATTTTAAAGATCTCCACACTGTCCTCTATAGTGACTGTACCAGTTTCCATTCCCACTAGCAATATAAGAGGGTTCTATTTTATCCACATCCTTGCCAGCATTTTTTGTTTGTAGACTTTCTGATGGTGGCCGTTCTGACCAGTGTGAGATGAAACCTCATTTGGTTTTGATTTGTATTTCTCTAATAATGAATGATGTTGAGCATCTTTTCATGTGTTTATTAGCCATCTGCATGTTTTTGGAGAAATGTCTGTTTAGGTCTTCTGCCCACTTTTTGACTGGGTTGGTTCTTTTTCTGGTATTAAACTGCATGAACTCCTTGTATATTTTGGAGAACAATTCTTTGTCAGTTGTTTCATTTGCTATTATTTTCTCCCATTCTAAGAGCTGTTTTTTTTCACCTTGCTTATAGTTTCCTTCATTGTGCAAAACTTCTTAAGCTTAATTAGGTCCATTTGTTTGTTGATATTTCCATTATTCTGGGAGTTGGGTCATAGAGGATCTTGCTGTGATTTATGTCAGCGAGTGTTCTGACTATGTTTTCCTCTAGGAGTTTTATAGTTTCTGGTATTACATTTAGATCTTTAAACTGTTTTGAGTTTATTTTTTATACGGTGTTAGAAATAGTTCTATTTTCATTCCCTTACATGTAGTTGACCTGTTTTCCCAGCACCACTTGTTGAAGAGACTGTTTTTTTCTCCATTGTATATTTTTCCATCTTTTGTCAAAGATAAGGTATCCCTAGGTGCTCTGATTTATCTCTAGACTTTCTATTTTGTTCCATGGATCTATATTTCTGTCTTTGTGCCAGTACCATACTGTCTTGGTGACTGTAGCTTTGCTGTATAGTCTGAAGTTAGGAAGGTTGATTCCTCCACTTTGCTTCTTCTTTCTCCAGATTGCTTTGGATGTTCAGGGTCTTTTGTGTTTCCATATAAATTATGAAATTGTTTCTTCTAGTTATGTGAAAAATACTGTTGGTAGTTTGATAGGGATTACATTGAATCTATATCTTCCTTTGGGTAATATACTCATTTTCACTATATTGATTCTTCAAGTTCACAAACATGGTATACTTCTCCATCTGTTTGTGCCATCTTTGATTTCTTTCATCAGTGTTTTATAGTTTTCTGTATATAGGTCTTTTGTTTCTTTAGGTAAATTTATTCCAAAGTATTTTATTCTTTTTGTTGCAATGGTGAATGGGATTGTTTCCTTAATTTCTTTTTTGAATTTTGTTGTTAGTGTGTAGGAATGCATGGAATTTCTGTGTATTAATTTTATGTGCTGTGACTTTATTCTCTGATTAGCTCTAGTAATTTTCTGGTGGTATTTTTAGGATTTTCTATGCAGAGGATCATGTCATCTTCAAACACTGAGAGTTTTACATTTTTTTCCTATCTGGATTCCTGAAATTTCATTTTCTTCTCTGATTGCTATGGCTAGGACTTCCAAAACTACACTGAATAGTAGTGGTGAGAATGGGTACCTGTGTTTTGCTCCTGATTTTAGAGGAAATGTTTTCAATTTTTTGCCTTTGAGGATAATGTTTGCTGTGGGTTTGTCATATATGACTTCTGTTATGTTTAGGTATATCTCCTCTATACCTACTTTCTGGAGAGTTTTTATCATAAATTGGTCTTGAATTTTGTCAAAGACTTTCTCTGCATCTATTGAGATAATCATATGGTTTTTATCTTTCAATTTGTTAAATTGTGTATCACATCGATTGACTTGTGAATATTGAAGAATCCTTGCATCCCTGGAATAAAGCCAATTTGGTAATGATGTATGGTCTTTTTAATATGTTCCTGGATTCTGTTTGCTAAAATACTGCTGAGGATTTTTGCATCTATGTTCATCAGTGATATTGGCCTGTAGTTTCCTTTTTGTGTGTGGCATCTTTGTCTGGTTTTGATATTAGGGTGATGGTGGCTTTGTGGAATGAGTTTGGGTGTTTTCATCCCTCTGCAATTTTCTGGAAGAGTTTGAATAGAATAGGTATTAGTTCTTCTATACATTTTTGGTAGAATTCACCTAAGAAGCCATCAGGTCCTGGACTTTTGTTTTTTGCAAGATTTTTGGTTATAGTCTTGATTTTCATGCTTGTGCTTGGTCTGTTCAGATTTTCTATTTCTTATTGTTTCAGTTTTGGAAAGCTATACTTTTCTAAGTATTTGTCCATTTATTCCAAGTTGTCCATTTTATTGGCATTTAGTTGCTCATACTAGTCTCTTAAGAATTTTGTATTTCTGTGTTGTCTGTTGTGATTTCTCCATTTTCATTCTAACTTTGCTGATTTGATTCTTCTCTTTGATTCTTCTCCTTTTTTTTTTTTTTCTTAATGTGTCTGGCTAACAGTTTTTCTATTTTATTTATCTTCCCAAAGAACCAGCTTTTAGTTTTGTTGAACCAAGGACTGGTTCCAAATTGGGAAAGGAATATGTCAAGAATGTATATTGTCACCCTGCTTATTTAAATTTGCATGCAGAGTACATCATGCAAAATTCAGAGCTGGATGAAGTGGAAGCTAGAATCAAGATTGCCAAGAGAAATATTAATAACCTTAGATATGCAGATGACACCACTCTTATGGGAGAAAGCAAAGAGGAGCTAAAGAGCCTCTTGATGAAGGTGAAAGAGGAGAGTGAAAAAGCTTGCTTAAAACTCAACATTCAAAAAACTAAGATCATGGCATCTATTCCCAATACTTTATGGCAAATAGATGGGGAAACAAAGTAAAAAGTGAGAGACTTAATTTTCTTGGGCTCCAAAATCACTGGAGATAGTAACTGCAGCCATAAAATTAAAAGATACTTTCTCCTTGAAAGAAAAGCTATGACCCATCTAGATAGCATAGTAAAAAGCAGAGATGTTACTTTGCTGACAGAGGTGCGTATAGTCCCAAGATACGGTTTATCCAGTAGTTATGTGTGGATGTGAGAGTTGGAGTATAAAGTAAGCTGAGCACCAAAGAATTGATGCTTTTGAACTGTGGTGTTGGAGAAGATTCTTGAGAGTTCTTTGGACAGCAAGGAGATCAACCAGTCCATCCTAATGGAAATCAGTCTTGAATGTTCATTGGAAGGACTGATGCTAAAGCTGAGGCACCAATACTTTGGCCACTTCTGCAAAGAACTGACTCATTGGAAAAAGACCCTGATCTGGGAAAGATTGAAGGCTGGAGGAGAAGGGGATGCCAGAGGATGACATGTTTGAATGGCATCATGAACTCAATGGACATAAGTTTGAGCAATCTCCAGGAGTTTATGATGGACAGGGAGGCTTGGTCTGATGGAGCCCATGGGGTCACAAAGAGCTGGACACGAATGAGTGACTGACCTGAACTGAACTGGAGTGTTTAACCTTGGGTTTATCCTGTTTGGGACTCCCTGGGTTTCTTGGACTTGAGTGGCTATTTCCTTTCCCATCTTATGAAAGTTTTCAACTATTATATCCTCAAGTATTTTCTCAAGCCCTTTATTTTTGCTTTTTTTTCTGGGACACCTAAGATTCAAATGTTTCAGCCTTTGACATTGTGCTAGAAGTCTCTGAGTCTGTCCTCATTTCTTTTTATTCTTTTTCCTTTTTTTTTTTTTTTTTTTTTTTTTTACTCTGCTTCATTTATTTCCACCTTTATCTTCCTGGTCACTTACCTTTTCTTCTGCCTCAGCTACTCTACTGTTGGTCCCTCCAGACTGTTTTTAATCTCAGTTATTGCATTGTTAATTATGGATTGGCTATTCTGTATTTCTTCTAGGTCCTAGTTAAACATTTATTGCATTTTCTCAATCCATGTCTCTAGTCTATTTATCTGTAACTCCATTTTGTTTTCAAGCTTTAATCATCTTTACTATCATCATTATTCTGAATTGTTTTTCAGGTAGACTTCCTATGTCCCCCTATTTTGTTTAGTTTGGTGAATATTTTTTATCATATTCCTTCACATGCTGGATATTTCTCTGCCTTTTCATGTTGCTAGTTTGCTGTGTTTGGGGTCTCCTTTCTTCAGGCTGGAGTGTCAAGGCTCCACTTAATTGTGGAGTCGGCTCCCTGTGAGTGGAGTTGGACCAGTGTCTTGTAATGGCTTCCTGGTTGGGGGAACCTGTGTCTGTCTGTGTTCTGGTGCATGGAACTTGATCTGATTTCTGTGGAGGGCAGTGCAGTGTCCAGCAGTGAGTTTTGGGGTTTCAATGGGTTTGATATGGCTTTGGGCATCTTATCTTTTAATGTTCGGAGCTGTGTTCCTATTTTACTGGAGGATTAGTGTGAAATTTTGTTCACTCTTGGGTGGAGTTTGGCCTCAGTGGAGGTATGGAGAATTTTGGGTGGGCTCTCATGTATTAATGTTCCCTGGGGTCAGGAGTTCTATGATGGTCCAAAGTTCTGGAGTTGAGCTTTCTGCCTGTGGGTTTCTGTCCTTTATGCTCTTACAGCAGCATAAAGACTTCTGTAGCATCAAGATTTCTGTGGCCACACAGCACAGAACACAAAACTCTAGGTTAATGGTGAAACAACTCTCCATATACAAGAGTAAATAGATTCACAAAATTGTATGGAGAAGAGAAGAGAAAGGAAGGAGATAGAGGTGACCAGGAGGAGAAAATAGAATCTAAAGGGAAGACAGTAATCAAATCCCTAAGTGAAAATTGATATTAAAAATTAAACTCTTAAAAGTACAAACTTAATAGCAAAAGATCAAAAAGCAAAAGCTAAAACAAAACAAAACTAGACTAAAAATTAGTCTCTCTAAAGTACAATATAAAAAACTAAATTGAACATGGTGAAGGTTTAGTCGCTAAGTCATGTCCGACTCTTGTGATCCCATGGACTGTAGTCTGCCAGGCTCCTCTGTCCATGGGATTCTCCAGGCAAGAAGATGGAAATGTGTTGCCATTTCCTTCTCCAGGGGGTCTTCCCTACCAAGGAATCAAACTTGGGTCTCCTGAATTGCAGGCAGATGATTTACCAACTGAGCTATGAAGGAAGCCCTAAATTGAACACAAAGAACCATATTAGGACAGTATGAGGGAAAAAAGAAAGAGGATGGGGAAGAAAGCTAAAAAAAAAGAAAAAGAAAAAAAAGAATAAAATATTAAAAGAATTTAATAAACATAAAAATTAATAAATATGTAGAAAAATATATCTAAGTATTTATCTGGAGCTGTTGTGGGCAGCGTGGGTCATTTCATGTCACATGATCCCTTGCTCTGGCTTGTACTTATTCTCAAAGTCTACAGTTGCCCCTCAAATGCACATTCTCAGCTTAACTCCAGGATTTTAATCTGCTGCACCTGCCACTTAAGGGGCAGTTCCCCCTTCTTTTCTTTGCTTAGGTTGGCCTCCTCTGCTTACAAGTCTCTTCTGTGTCTAATCTCCACCCTGACATGAGGGGGCAAAAGCGGCCACTTATTTGGGCTCACTTGCTCAGTTGTGTTGTGGAGAGGGAAGGACACTACAAACAAACACCACTGAGATGTGTGGGATGTGCTCACAGTAGATGGACCACATGGGGGTTGCCACAGCAGAAGGCAGCATGTACTTCCTAGGTCCATGCTCTCATACTTCCAAGTGCTCCGTGAGGGCCCAGTCCCAGGTGGGTTGTACATCTCCTCAAGGGAGCTGGTCTCAGGCTATGACACACCTGGTAGATAGGAACTATCTAGTATCCCAGGAAGATATGGTTAGCAACCAGCAACCTGCTCACAATTTTTAGCAGGAGATGAGTTCTCTGGGGCCAAGATTGTAGTGGCCCCTAGCCTTCCACCTCTAGCTGTCATACATCTACTTCTCTGGCTCTGGGGCAGGCCATAAACAGCAGCCAGCTTGCTCTCCTTTAGTATTCCCTAGAACACGATCCTTTGTTCTGTGGGTGCACCAGGGATCACAATGTGGCATTAGAGCCTTCCCATGGGAAAATTTCTTTGTATTTCTTTGTCTCTCTGATGTTCCCATGGTTTGGGTTTCTATGTCACATTAGTCCCTTCAGAGTGTCCGCAGGGCACTCAATCCTAGTCCTTTCCCCAAGGATTGATGTTACAGCCTATGCCTCCACACCCAGACCCCATTTGCTGCGGGCAGACACAAGCATTTTCTGTGAACTGATTCTCAGCTGGTAATTGCCATTAAGCATGAATTCTGTGGTGATTTCTCTCTCTCTCTCTCTCTCTCTCTCTCTCTCTTTATGCTGCCCTCTGAGATTACAAAACTCCCCACTGACCCACCTGTGAGAGGGTTACCTATTGTGTGGAAACTTCTCCTTCATGACTCCTTCCCTAGTATGGGTCTCCATCCCTAAATCCTTTGTCTGACTTTTCATCTTTATTTTTTGACCCACCTCATTTCAAAGAGATTGGTTTGGCCTTCTGGGTATCTGGGGTCCTCTGCAGCATTCAGAAGTTTTTTGTGGAAGTTGCTCCACATTCAGATAACTTTTATACGTATTTGTGGGGAGAAAGTGGTCTCTCTCTCCTATTCTTCTGCCATCTTGGAACCGCCCCCTGTCATCACTTTTTAAAACCCAGATACACTTAAGAATTACCTTAAAATTATACACACACACACACACACACACACACACACATAAAACATATATACAACTATACACACAACTATTTATATATATATTGTTGTTAGTCCCTCAGTCATATCTGACTCTTTGAGACCCCATGGATGGCAGCACACCAGGCTTCCCTGTCCTTACTATTTCCCAAATTTTGCTCAAACTCATGTCCGTTGAGTCGATGATGCCATCCAACTGAAAGGTTGTCACTGAACCATAAAAAATGCTGGGATTCTTGGCCTCCAGAGGAGATGAATTCAATCTGGGACTAGTGATGAGGCTTGATCACTCAGAGTTTTTGTGTAATAGTTTTATTAAAGTATAAAAGAGATAGAGGAAACTTCTGACATAGACATCAGAAGGGGGCAGAAATAGTGGCCCCCTGCTAGCCTTTAGCAGTATGTTGTATATCTATCAGCAAGCTGTTAATTAGAGAAAGGGAATATCTCAAAACTCAGAGTGGTGCCAGGCCCTTCATCAACAACATGCATTTTGAGATAACATTGGCACAAGGTTAGTCATCCCGGGCTATAAAATGATTGACATGAACCTTGAAGAAAGGCAGGTTTCCAAGTAAATATATAGTTTCATTAACATAGATTAGGAGAACAATGAATGAGTAAAACATACTGGCTTGTTGAGCCCTTATCTGTTCTCAGTCTTAAGCAGTGGAACCAACTTGAAGAAAGAACGAGTCTAGCGTAAATACATAGTTCATTAACATAGCTTAATAAAAACATTTCCATAATAAAAACTCATTGGCTAGCTCAAGAATTGAGAAAAGTTAGGTTCAGGTGGAACCAGGTGTCATCATGGCAACACAGAATTTTAAGAGAAAACTTTATATTTTGTATAGAGAAGGGAAAAAAAAATCTGACACTTATAGTTTGTTTACTCCTGCTGCTTAAGAGAGAGATAAAAAATGTCTGACACTTGCAGCCTATTTCCTCTGTTTGGAGACCCCTGGCCTTCCTGCCTGTTACCCTTTCACAACCATCTCATCCTCAATCTTTCCCAGCATCAAGATCTTTTCCAGTGAGTTGACTCTTCCCATCAGATGGTCAAAGTATTGGAACTTCAGCTTCAGCATCAGTCCTTCCAATGAATATTCAGGGTTGATTATCTTTAGGATTGACTGGTTTGATCTCCTGACATTCAAAGGACTCTCAAGAATCTTTCCAGCACCACAGTTCAAAAGCACCAATTCAATGCTCAGCATTCTTTATGGTCTAACTCTCACATCTGTACATGACTACTGGAAAACCCATATCTTGGACTACCCATATCTTTGGTCGACCCATATCTTGACCTTTGTCAGCAAAGTGATGTCTCTGCTTTTTAAATACACTGTATAGCTTTGTCATAGCATTCCTTCCAAGGAGCAAGTGTCTTTTAATCTCATGGCTGCAGACAATGTCCACAGTGATTTTGGATCCCAAGAAAATAAACTCTGTTGCTGTTTCCATTATTTCCCCATTTCTTTGCCATGAGGTGATGGGACAGAGTGCCATGATCTTAGTTTTTTTTTTTTTTTAATGTTGAATTTTAAACCAGCTTTTTAACTCTCTTTCACCTTCATCAAGAGGCTATTTAGTTCCTCTTTGCTTTCTGCCATTAAGGTGGTATCATCTGCATATCTGAGGTTATTTATACTTCTCCCAGCAATCTTGCTTGCAGCTTGAAAATCATCCAGCCCTGCCTTTCACATGATGTACTCTGCATGTAAAGTTAAATAAGCAGGGTGACAATATACAGCCTTGACATACTCCTTTCCCAGTTTGAACTAGTTCATTGCTCCATGTCCAGTTATATTTGTTGCTTCTTGTCCTGCATGTGGGTTTCTCAGGAGGCAGGAAATGTGGTCTTGTATTTCCAACTTTTTAATAATTTTCTAGTTTGTTGTGATCCACACAGCCAAAAGGCTTTAGCATAGTCAATGAAGCAGAAGTAGATTTTTTTTTTTATGGAATTCATTTGCTTTTCCTATGATCTAACGGTAACTGGCAATCTGATTTCTGGTTCATCTGCCTTTTCTAGAACTAGATTGTGCATCTGGAAGTTCTCAGTTCACATACTGCTGAAGTCTAGCTTGAAGGATTTTGAGTATAACCTTGCAAGATGTGAAATGAGTGCAATGGTTTGGTAGCTTGAACATTCTTTGTCATTGCCCTTCTTTGGGATTGGAATGAAAACTGACCTTTTCCAGTCCTGTGGCCACTGATGAGTTTTCCAAACTTGTTGACATATTGAGTGCAGCACTTTAAAAGCATCATCTTTTAGGATTTCCAATAACTCAGCAGAATTCCATCACCTCCACTAGCTTTGAAAGCTTTAGGAAACTCTCATTGATGCTTCCTAAGGCCCATTTAACTTTGCACTTCAGGATTCCTGGCTTTAGTGAGTGAGCACACAATTGTGGCTGTCTGGGTCATTAAGATTTTTTTGTATAGTTCTTCTGTGTATTCTAGCCAACTCTTCTTAATATCTTCTACTTCTGTTTAGTCTGTATTGCTTCTGTCCTTTATTGTGCCCTTCTTTGCATGAAATGTTCCCTTGGTAGCTCTAATTTTCTTGATGAGATCTCTAGTTATTCCCATTCTATTGTTTTCCTCTCTTTCTTTGCATTGTTCACTTAAGAAGGCTTTCTTATCTCTCCTTACTATTCATTGGAACTCTGCATTCAAATGGATACATCTTTCCTTTTCTCCTTTTGCTTCTCTTCTCTCCTCAGCTATTTGTAAGGCCTTTTCAGACTACCATTTTGCCTTGTTGAATTCTTTTTTCTTGGAGGTGATTTTTATCACTGCCTCCTGTAAAATATTATGAACCTCTGTCCATAGTTCTTCAACCACTCTATCTATCTAATTTAATCCCTTGAATTTCTTTGTTACCTCTACTGTATAATCATAATGGACTTGCTTTAGGTCATACCTGAATGGCCTAGTAGTTTTCCCTACATTCTTCAATTTAAATCTGAATTTTGCAATAAGGAGCTCGTGATCAGATACACAGTCAGTTCTCAGTCTTGTTTTTGCTGACTGCATAGTGCTTCTCCATTTTCAATTGCAAAGAATATAATCAATCTGATTTTGGTATTGACCATCTGGTGATATACATGTGTAGAGTCATGTCTTGTTTTGTTTTTTTTTTTTTTGGAAAAGAGTGTTTGCAATGACACGTGCATTCTCTTGCCAGAATTCTGTTAGCCTTTGCCTTGCTTCATTTTGACAAATCAATCTTGCCTGTTCCTCCAGGTATCTCTTGACCTCCTACTTTTGTATTCCAGTCCCCTATGATGAGAAGGACATCTTTTTTTTTCTTTTTTTTTGGTTTAGTTCTAGAAGTTCTTGTAGGTCTTCATAGAACCGTTCAACTTCAACTTCTTCAGCGTTAGTGGTTGGGGCATAGACTTGGATTACTGTGATATTGGATTTGCCTTGAAAACAAACTGAAATCATTCTGCCATTTCTGAGATTGCACCCAAGTACTGCATTTCAGATTCTTTTGTTGACTATGAGGACTACTCCATTTCTTCTAAAGGAATCTGCCCACAGTAGTAGATATAATGGGCATCTGAATTAAATTCACCCATTCCCATCCATCTTAACTCATCGATTCCTAAAATGTCAATGTTTATTCTTCCATCTCCTGTTTGACTACCTCCACTTTACCTTGATTCATGGACCTAACATTCCAGATTCATATGCAATATTGTTCTTTATAGCATTCGACTTTACATTCACCACCATCACATTGAAACTGGGCTTTTTTTCTTCTTTGGCTCAACCTCTTCATTCTTTCTGGAACTCTTTATCTACTCTTCTCCAGTAGCATGCTGGGAACCTACCAGTATTGGAGGTTCATCTTTCAGTGTCACATCTTTTAGCTTTTTCAAACTGCTCATAGCATTCTTAAGGCGAGAATGCTGAAGTGACTTCCCATTCCCTTCTCCAGTGGACCACGTTTTATCAGAAGTCATATATATAAATATATACATATATATATATATATTTATCAGAAGTCATTATACATATATATATATTAGAAAACTTACAAATTTTTGCTTAATTAAAACAGTTGTGACATTTTGGTTCCAATTGTTTGACTAAGTATGAGAGGAATGCTAAATTTCTAATTTGTATTAACAAAACTTTGATATAGTTCTATTTATTCTGGCATCTAGTATTACTACTAAAAGCCTAGAAACTTATTATTTTAGGGATTAAAAAAGTGAATGAGTCTTAAGACCTCTAATCTAATTCTGAAAATATAAAGAAATACTATGTTGTAAAAATAAAGCAAAAGGAGATTAACATGTCATACCATATTATTAACTAAAGTACAAATTCTGTTCAAAATTTATGCTAGTGCCTGTTATTTGTTTACATATCTTTTCAAGATTCCACATTGTTTAGTTGCACTGAGCAACTGCATGCAACAAGTCCTGATAAATTCTCGTTTCATCGTTATTCTGTTACAAATGTTTACTAATTTTCCATGTTATGGCTTCTTAGATATACTAGAGTGAAGTAAGTCAGAAAGATAAAGACCATTACAATATACTAACAAATATATATGGAATTTAGAAAGATGGTACTGATAACCCTATATGCAAAACAGAAAAAGAGATACAGAACAGTACAGACTTTTGGACTCTGTGGGAGAAGGCGAGGGTGGGATGTTTCGAGAGAACAGCATCGAAACATGTATATTATCTAGGGTGAAACAGATCACCAGTCCAGGTTGGATGAATGGGACAAGTGCTCGGGCCTGGTGCACTGGGAAGACCCAGAGGGATCGGGTAGAGAGGGAGGTGGGAGGGGAGATTGGGATGGGGAATACATGTAAATCCATGGTTGATTCATGTCAATGTAAGACAAAACCCACTACAATATTGTAAAGTAATTAGCCTCCAACTAATAAAAATAAATGAAAAAAATTTTAAAAAAAGGAAAGAAAAAAAAATGAACATTTAATTTCCAAAATATCTGGATTTTTAAAGTATCCTTGATGTTTATTTCTCATTTAAATGCTTTCTCCTCTGCAATCACCCTCTATGTTTTTTCAGTCTTTTAACCTTTATGAGGCATTCAATGGTTAAGTCAAAGATCTATCTTGGTAAATATTATATTGCAGTTGAAAATATGTGGGTTATTTTCAAATATCTTTTGGTATTGATTTATAACATAATTTCACAGTGAAAAGAGAACAGACTCTATATGATTTCATAAAGTTTTTTGTACCTTGTTTTATGTCTCTGGATATAGTCCAGTGTCTCCTGATTTATAATCTATGGGAACTTGAATAGAATTTATATCCTGCTGTTGTGTGAAAATTGTGTAAATCTTAATTATGTTGAATTGGTTCACAGTGCTTTTCAGGTCTATTATATCCTTCTACTTTTCTGTCTATTCATTCTATTAATTTTTAAAACTTCAACTAAAAATCTTAATGTATCCTCTAAAAAATAATTTCATTATGCAATGGAATTATATGTAACTTTGTTCTGTATTGGCCAAGTCTCTTGTACATGTATTATCATGCTTTCATAATTTAAAAAATAAAACAAATATTTAAAAAATAAGTGTTTTCTTAACATTAAAATATTATTAAGTATTATATTAGGGCTTCCCTGGTGTATCAGATGGTAGAGAATCTGCCTACAATGCTGGAGACCTAGGTTTGATCCCTGGGTTGGGAAGATCCACAGGAGGAGGATGGCATGGTAACCCACTCCAGTATTCTTGCCTGGAGAATCCCCACGGACAGAAGTGCTTGGTGGGCTACAGTCCATGGGGTTGCAAAGAGTCAGACACGACTGAGCAACTAAGCACAAGTATTCAGTTCAGTTCAATCACTCAGTCATATTCGACTCTTTGCAATATAACAATCTAATATAACAATCAAATATAACAAATAAATATAACATTAAATAAGTATAATAACTATACAAATAAAATATCACATTTTATAATTTTTTGACCATTTAAAACAATTTATTTGACACATTTTATTGAAGAATGAAATTAATTATATGTACAGGCATGGAAAGAACTTCAATATTATTAGGTTTTTTGAAAAAGTAAATTTCAAAATAACAATGTATGTATTTGATTTCTTATTAGAGAATATATAGGTAGATAAATTAATACATAGAAATACAAATATGGATAAAGTAACTGAAAAAGAGAAAAATCTCCATATTATCAGTGACTGCCTTTGGAGAACAGTGCTTAAAAGTTTAACCTATACTTTCTGCTTTTAACAGTTTTATAGCAGTTGGATTTTTTCCTATTCAGCACAATATTCAGCACAAGCATTGCATTATTTTAAAGTTAAAATGTATTCCCCATATAACTCTATGGCTGATTCATGTTAATGTATGACAAAACCCACTGAAATGTTGTGAAGTAATTGGCCTCCAACTAATAAAAAAAAAAAAAAAAAAGTTAAAATGTTTTGAAAGTTAACATAAACCACTAGATGGTGCTGTTATCAAGAAGAAATGAAAAATATACACAGAATTTTAAAAATAATTTGCACATTGTAAGGAAAAAATCCAACTGCTATAAAACTGTTAAAAGCAGAAAGTATAGGTTAAACTTTTAAGCACTGTTCTCCAAAGGCAGTCACTGATAATATGGAGATTTTTCTCTTTTTCAGTTACTTTATCCGTATTTGTATTTCTATGTATTAATTTATCTACCTATATATTCTCTAATAAGAAATCAAATACATACATTGTTATTTTGAAATTTACTTTTTCAAAAAACCTAATAATATTGAAGTTCTTTCCATGCCTGTACATATAATTAATTTCATTCTTCAATAAAATGTGTCAAATAAATTGTTTTAAATGGTCAAAAAATTATAAAATGTGATATTTTATTTGTATAGTTATTATACTTATTTAATGTTATATTTATTTGTTATATTTGATTTCATTGCTAATAATAGATATTTATATATTTAATAGACATTTGCTTATACAAATAATAGTGCAAAAACCACACTGTGCATTTATCCTGGGGCGCTGGCTACAGAATATTGACATCATTTTCTCTTAGAACCTTAGAAGCATGATCTCCTATGATTTAAAGCTTCTAGCCTCGCTGTGAGCAGTTTAATGTGCCATCCTTATTCCTGAGTCCATTTAAAAACTTTGAATCCCATCTGTTTTCTCTCTTCCCAACCCATCCCACTTCTCTGATTTAGGGATTATGTCTCTGAACACTCTTGACAATGTCCCTGACTGCCTTCTTTTCTTCCAACATTGTTTTGGACCCTGAGTGAGCCCTTTCAGTCCTTCTATTCTAGAAAATGTTCTTGTTTGGTTCTTTGATAATTTCCCTTTCTTTTTTTTTTTTTTTTTTTTACTTTTTCTCTTTTAAGAATCCCTTTTATTCACATTAGTAATCCTACTAGACGTATTTTCCATTTTTAATTTTTTCTCTTTTATTTTTAATCTTTGTTCTACACCTGCTTTCCATTCTCAATTTTGTTTTCTAGTTCTTTGGTTTCTAATTTCTGCTGTCATAACTCTTTTAAAATGTATTCGTTCTTAAGTGTCACATTATAATTGAGATTGCGAATGAAAATGAGATGAATCAAGCCACAGCACTAAAATAATGCTCAAATAATGCTTTAGTCATTTGTTGTATTTTATCGATGTCACAACAGAGAGAGTGCTGACTTACGGGTTGGGAGGTTTACATTCCTATGCCAGGTGCGCTAGTCAATAGTGTAGTCATTGCATCTCTGGGTCTTATTTCTCATTCATCTGTTAACTTATTTAGCAAAGGTACTGTACTCTACTCTTTCTGTGAATCAGGCATGAGGTTGTATGAAGAGAAGGTCGAATCAGATGGTCTTTGAGGTGTTTCTCTCCCTCTGAAATTCTAAAGCCCTTGGATTCTACTTCCTTGAATTCTACCTCTTAGTTATCTCATCACCTGGTTCCTTCCTTTCTTTTTCTACTTTCACTACCTGAGGTCAGGACCTTACCGTCTATTTAAAGAACTTCTGCATCATTCCTTAGCTGGTTTTCTGGTGTCAAAACAAGAAAAACTAGGGAAGGAAGAGAAGAAGTCAGGCCCATAAAGTGATTCAGTGATTCTGTGGGATTATTAAGCTTTCTAGTCTCACCTCATATTGTTGTTATCATATCTTTAATAGAGCTTCTTCCTTTTATAGTGGGGTCAGCAACCATCCTGCTTTACCTGGGACTGTGGGTTTCCTGGGGTGGGGAATATTCTGTGCTAAAATGGAGGCAGTCCTGGACAAATCAGAATGGTGGTCACCCTACACCTGGATATTCTTTTTTGATAGCAGCTTATTCTCTCATAGTTGCAATCACTTTTTTCCCTCTGAGAATATTAGTTATAGGTTTTTAAAAGGTCTTTTTTCTTGGTTTTTAACCACAGTACTAGGTATTGCCTCCACTTCCTTTGAGCTATTTTGATTTATCTATTTTATTCTCTCCCTTGTGTTGGAAATTTTTCACAAATATCTTGTAACTGGATGACCACATTTGTATTGACCTGATGTTCTAGCAGAGCTGTGGGGTCTGTCGGGGGGAATGGGGGAAGACCTAGCATACCACTGCAAGATTGCCAGATGCCAGCATGAGGCTCTTATTTCTCAGGTGAGTCAGTTTTCCCAAACAGAAATCCCCATGTGTTGCTGGGTGGCCACCATTCTAAGGCAGCAGGGTTGGAGCAGAGGATGTGGTAAGCAGAAATGCCTGGTAAGTGGGCTCCCAATACTGCCCTGCTCTCAAGTCAAGGTTCGGCTCTATCGGTTGTGTCTCTGGGACTAGTTGCTCTGTGGTTCAAACTTTTCAAGAATGCAAACCTCTAATCTTCCATTGGTGGTATGTTGGAAGAGGAACAGCTTCTGGGAGTCAGACTGCTCTTTTAAAATGAATTTCATTTTATTCTCCAGATTTCAGTTTCAGATACTCCAAAGTCTCCTGGTCTTATTCCAAAAACCTTACAAAAATGTCAGATTTTTCCCATTTTCCTAATGCCTATTCTTAACACTCTCTCCCCAAACTAGTCCCCACAAGCCAGGCACAGTTCTAATTCAGACATGTTTGCTATACTGTCTTTGACCATATCTTCATGTATTTGGCCCCTCAACACCTTCAGTTTTTGCTCAAATGGCACCTTTTCGGCAATGGATTTCCTGATAATCATACTTGAAAACATACTCCTCCCCCCAACAACATACCTGTGTTCTGATTTTTTCCCCACAAACCTTATGACTTTGTGTGTGTGTGTGTGTGTGTGAATTAGAAAGTATGCTCCCTATTCGAAGAATTAGATGAACTTCATGAAGACAAGCATTTTGGCCTTCTTATCTCACACTATTTTCCAGACAGGTGTACTTGGTAAATAGGATGATTTGCATTTCATGTATTCCCTGCATTTCCCCTTTTAGTAGCATCTGGTGTCTCACCTCTCGAGTCTCTCCAGAGCAAAGCGAATAAGCTTGATTCTTCTTTATTGCCTCAACTCCACCTTCTGCTTCCCATAGGCACTGAATTTTTAGATGTCTCAGATCTAACTCAGTTATCATTTTCCTGTCTGCATTCTCGGTTCTAAAATTTTGTGATTTCTGTGGTCTTTTGTGTTCTTATTTCATGGTCCCTTTGTCTTTACAGATGTGTGCCTTTATAAAAAACTCTCCAAGGCAATTTTAGTAGGAATTTGGGGAAGAGTGAAGAAAATGATATGCCTTCAGCTCAGGAAAATTAAGTGGAAGTCCTGGAGCTTTGCTTTACCTATTTTGGCTACTTGTTTGACTACTTGTTTGGCTAGTTTTGCAATGCACCTGCTTATGAATTTTGCTTAATTTTCTTTAATGCTGCTATTATTTTACAGTTTGATTGTGATTTCTCTTTTAAAATAAAATTTGGGCTGTTTGCTATTGTGCTGCAAAAATTTTCCTCAGAAAGCTATTGATTTTGGACTTTGTGTGCTTTGCTGTTTCATGAAATTTTATTTAATCAAACTTTACCCTATGTATCAATTGTTTATTCTTTGATTCCACTTTTAATTCTCTGGCATGCTTGATTTGCTTGTGCCTTTGTTTGTTTGGTGTATATTTTGTAAAAATCTCAGACTTAAAGTTCACAAAAATAGTACAAAAACTCCCTAAATGTTTACATTGTACCACATTTGCTTTATCTATTATTGTTATTATTTCTGAAGCATTTAAGAAAGTTGTACACATTAAGACCCTTTACTCCTAAAAGCATCATTGCGTATTCCCTCATAGAGATACATGAAGGAAGCCCTCATGGATCAGGGCTTCCCTCATAGCTCAGTTGGTAAATCATCTGCCTGCAATGCAGGAGACCTGGGTTCGATTCTCAGGTTGGGAAGATTCCCTGGAAAAGGAAATGGCAACCAACTCCAGTGTTCTTGCCTGGAGAATCCCATGGACTGAGGAGCCTGGCGGGCTACAGCCCACGGATTCACAAGGGTCGGACATGGCTTAGTAGCTAAACCACCACCACCACGTCACTATGCATTTCCTATATCTTGAATAGCCACAGTATAATTACAAAAAACATCAATTCAATACATCCACCTTAAGTAAAGGCCTTATTCAAATGTTGCTTATTTTGTAATAATTTACCTTATAGCAATAGGAAAAAAGAAAAAGAAGTCCCTTGCCCAGTATTCATTCAGGAACATGTTCTGTTAGTTGTCATCCCTCCTTAGTCTATAAGCTGGAGCAGTCTCTTAGCCATTTTTGTGTTTTATAATTTGACACTTTGAAGAGCACAATTCTCAGTTGAAGTTTGTTTGATATTTCTTCAATATTAGACAAAGGTTTCCTTCCCTGGTGACTCAGTGGTAAAGAATCCACCTGCCAATGCAGGAAGATCCCCTATGCCAAGGAGCAACTAAGCTTATGCACCACAACTATTGAGGCTGTGCCCTAGAGCTGGGGAACCTCAACCACTGACCCCATGTGTTGCAGCTACTGAAGCCTGTGTGCCCTAGAGCCTGTGCTCCACAACAATAGAAGCCACTGCAATGAGAGAGTAGCTCCCACTCACCACAACTAGAGAAAAGCAATGAACACCCAGCACAGCCAAAAATAATTAAATAAAATTATTTTAAAATATTAGACAGAGTCTATGCTTTTTGAGTTGGAACATGAAGTTATGTTGAATACTTCATAGTGATATTAACATTGATCATTTGGTTAAGGTAACGTCTCACGTGTTTTTCCCACTAGAGGGAGATTTTGAGACTATATACCTTGTTTTTTCATTATGATAAAGAGTCTAAAGAGAACCATCATCAATTATTCCTGCACAAATTGCATGCTGCTCATCACATCCAGAAGTGGAATCTAGTTTTCTTCACTTAAATCTGAGCTGGTGTTGGTGAGCTGCTTGACCAATAGAATGAAGTAGAAAGGGTGTTCTGCTGCCTCTGAGGCTAAGTCACAAATAGCTTTGCAGGCCCCATGTTGACCTCCTGAAAGGTGTGCTCTCTTGATGTAGCTTCTCAGAACTCAGATGGACTATATCTGAGCTACATTTGGGTTCTATAGTAGTAGTAATATAGGATAGTAGTCTATATAGCTACTCTATTTAAAGTCTTTCTATTATACATTGAAATATGATGTGATATTCACCAGAGATAAAGCAGATTCCCCGTGGAATCTAAGCATTCCCCATGGGCTCCTGCTGGAGACAGAAATGGTATCACCTGAGATGAATCCAAGAAATCATCTTTGGAGCAGGATCTGGGTGAGTTGGAAGAGATGGAGAGTAAGTAAGAGGTTCAAGCAAGATGCGAGCAAATTTTAGATAGTTAAATCAGAGGGCCTTAAGTGTTTTTAGGTATCACTAAGCATCTGAAAATCCAGAGGAAGGCTAGAGCAGGGTTGGGGGGGGTTTTGCTGTCTCAATTCCAAAAGTCAGGGTGCATGAAGTCTCATGATATCTGACCCCAATTCTAATAGGACTACATGCTCATTTAAAGTAGAATATAAGACAATGTATAATTTCATCTCCCTTATTTACCTCCCCATATTCAATGAGAAGCAAATATGACAGAGCCCAGGCATCCAGCCCCACATGGAGTGTCTGATTGTGATCCATCATAATGACAGTTCAGCTTTAGCAAAGATGGCTGTTCACTGGGTCACACAATACAGGAGTAAAATGGAAAGGAGCAAGATTTTAGGAGCCATAAATCAGTAAGAGAACAGGTAGGGGAGGGTACAGATGGAATACAATCTTTATCAGTTAGCAGCACCATCATTTCACCTCAAACTCAATCAAAACTCCTTTACATTGCTCTTTTTTTCTTTTAGAATGGATATCCACAGATCATATGTTTTTGTCATTTGGGAGCTTATATGGAGATTCTTAAATCAGATAAGATCTAAGTTAGTGGTTGCTTCACCAAGACAGCTAAATCCTCCTTGGAAGATAAATCAGAGAAAGGGGACATAGAGACTTTAATTTGATTGATTGTTTGTAAAATCAAACAGAATTTCTTTTATTTTTATGTTGCTTTGAATTTTTTATCATATATTGGATTATCACTGGATCAAATTTAGAAGGAGACCATGCAAAGAACATTGCATGCATGCATGCATGTCAGCTCACTTCAGTTGTGTCTGACTCTTTGTGACCATATGAACTGTAGCTTGCCAGGCTCCTCTGTCCATGGGGATTCTCCAGGAAAGAATACTGGAGTGGGTTGCCATGCCTTCTTGTCTCCTGCACTGGAAAGTGGTTTCTTTAACACTAGGGTCACCTGGGAAGCCTACAAAGAGCACTAATTGTCATATAATATTATTAATGTAATTAATTAACTAACAGTAATTATATTAATATATTAAAGATACATGAACAAATTAATATTAATATATAATACTATATAATTAATATATTTTATGTGTGTAACATATATATTAATATGTTAGTTATATTATTAGGGGGAGTTATTACAAAATTTTGCTATTTAAGAAAACATAAAGGGATTCAAGATTAGGTCATCTGGAAATTATTTATTTCAATAGATACATGTTAGAGAATTATGACTAAATTCTTAAAATTAGAAGGATAAAAAGATACATCAAAGATAGAGGGAGTAGAAAGTAATTGGAGAAGGCACTTAAGATATTTACTCTTAGATGGGATCCTAATTACCACATGTGATGAGTTTGGGTGTACAATTGCTCTAACACTCAACATCACATTCTATGTTCAATCTTCCAAGTTTTTAGCTTGAGTTGCTCAGGTGATCCCTGAGCCCTCTAGGATACTTGAGTTAGGCAAGA
Source organism: Muntiacus reevesi (assembly GCF_963930625.1). Taxonomy (NCBI): domain Eukaryota; kingdom Metazoa; phylum Chordata; class Mammalia; order Artiodactyla; family Cervidae; genus Muntiacus; species Muntiacus reevesi. Next base: position 1,139,710 of record NC_089264.1, read on the forward strand.
GAGTCAAACTTGAATCCAATGGTAGTGGGATTTCCTGGCTATGAGTTCAAGAACTGGTGAGAAATGTTCCAGTTAGAGAGTCATTAGTACTTTCAAAAAAGAACCCTGGGCCAAAGAGGCACAAAGAGTCCCATACAGGATAAAACAAAGGAGAAACACACCAAGACACATACTAATCAAACTAACAAAGACTAAACACAAAGAAAGAATATTAAAAGCAGCAAGGGAGAAGCAACAAGTAGTATACAAGGGAAACCATATATGTTTAACAGCTGCTATTTCAGCAGAAACTCTGCAGGCCAGAAGGGAATGGCAGGATATAAAGTACTGAAAGGGAAAAATCAACAACCAAGATTACTGTACCTGGCAAGGATCTCATTCAAAATTGATGGAGAAATAAAAAGGTTCACAGACAAGCAAAAGTTAAGAGAATTCAGTACCACCAAACCAGCTTTACAATAAATGTTAAAGGGACTTATATAGTCAACAAATAAAAGAGAAGAAAAAAAATCTACAAAATCAATCCCAAACAATTAAGACAATTGCAATAGGAACACATATATCAATAATTACTTTAAATGTAAATGGACTAAATGCTCCAACAAAAAGACACAGACTGGCTGAATAGATACAAAAATAAGACCCATATATATGCTGTCTACAAGAAACCCACTTCAGATCTCAAGACACATATAGACTGAAAGTGATGTGATGGAAAAATATAATCCACGCAAAATGGAAGCAAAAGAAAGCTGGAGCAGCAAAATTCTTGTCAGACAATATATACCTTAAAATAAAGAAGATTACAAGAGATAAGGAAGGACAATACATAATGATCAAGGGATCAATCCAAGAGGAAGACATAACAATTTTAAATATCTGTGCACCCAACATAGGGGCACCTCAATACATAACACAAACACTAAAAGACATAAAAGGAGAAATTGACAGTAATGCAATAATAGTAGGAGACTTTAACACCCCACTCACACCAATAGACAGATCATCAAAACAGAAAATTAATAAGAAAACACAAGTCTTAAGTTATACATTAGATGAGATGGATCTCATTGATACCTTCAAGACATTTCATTCAAATGCAGAATATACCTTCTCAAGTGCACATGGAACATTCTCCAAGATAGACCACATCTTGGGTCACAAATCAAACCTCAGTAAATTTGAGAAAAATGAAATTGTATCAAGCATTTCCTCTGACCACAATGCTACAAGACTAGATATCAATTACAAGGAAAAAAACTGTAAGAAACACAAACACATGGAGATAAAACATCAAGTTTGTAAATAACCAACAGGTTACTGAAGAAATCAAAGGGAAATAAAAAAATTTCTAGAAATAAGTGAAGATAAAAACATGACAACTCAAAACCTATGTGATGTAGCAAAAGCAGTTCTAAGAGGGAAGTTTATAGCAATACAATCCTACCTCAATAAATAAGAAAAAACATTGAATAGACAACCTAACTTTATATCTAAAGCAATTGGATAAAGAATAACAAACAAACAAACAAACAAAAAAACCCAAAGTTAGTAGAAGGAAAGAAGTCATAATGATCTGAGCAGAAATAAATGAAAAAGAAATGAAAGAAACAATAGCAAAGCTTAATAAAATAAAAGTTGGTACTTTGAGAAGACAGACAAAACTGACAAACCTTTAGACAGATTCATTAAGAAAAAAAGAGAGAAGAATCAAACCAACAAAATTAGAAATGAAAAATGAAGGTTACAACAGACAATGCAGAAATACAAACGATTATGAGAGACTTTATGAACAACTATATGGCAATAAAATAGATAATCTGGAAGAAATGGACAGATTCTTGGAAATGTTCAATCTTCCAAGGCTGAACCAGGAAGAAATAGAAATTATGAACAACTCAATTATAAGCAGTGAAATTGAAGCTGTGATCAAAAATCTCCCAAAAAACAAAGGTCCAGGACCAGATGTCTTCACAGGGGAATTCTATCAAACATTTAGAGAAGATCTAATGCCTATCCTTCTAAAAAATTGCAGAGGAAGAAACACTTCCAAACTCATTCTACGAGGCCACTATCACCAGAGAAAGACCACATAAAACCAGAGAAAGACAACATAAAAGAAAGAATACTACAGGCCAATGTCATTGATGAACATAGATGCAAAAGTCCTCAACAAAATTTTAGCAAACAGAATTCAGAAGTACATCAAAAAGCTCATACACCATGATCAAGTTGGCTTTATTCCAGGGAGGCAAGGATTCTTCAATATATAGAAATCAATCAATGCGATACACCATATTAACAAATTGAAAGATAAAAATCATAATGAGCATCTCCATAGATGCAGAAAAAGTCTTTGACAAAATTCAGCACACATTTATGATTAAAACTCTTTAAAAAATGGGTATAGAAGGAACCTATCTCAACATAATAAAGGCCATATATGATAAGCCTACAGCAAACATTATTCTCAATATTGAAAAACAGAAAGCATTACCCCTGAGATTACGAACAAGACAAGATTGTCCACTTTCACTATTATTCAGCATAGTTCTGAAAGTCCTAGCCACAGCAATCAGAGAAGAAAAAGAAATAAAAGGAATCCAGATCAGAAAAGAAGAATTAAAGTTCTCACTGTTTGCATATGACATGATACTGTACATAGAAAATCTTAAAGATAGTATCAGAAAATTGGTAGAGCTATTCAGTGAATTTAGCAAAGTTGCAGGATGCAAAATCAATACACAGAAATTACTTGCAGTTCTATATACTAACAATGAAATATCAGAAAGAGAGATTAAGGAATCAATCCCATTCACCATTGCAACAAAAATAATTAAATATCTAGGAATAAACTTACCTAAGGAGACAAAAGAACTGTACCCAGAAAATTATAAAACACTAATGAAAGAAATCAAAGATGACATAACCGGATGGAGAGATATTCCAAGTTTCTGAGTAGGAAGAGTCAATATTGTGAAAATGACTATACAACCAAATGCAATCTTCAGATCCAATGTGATCCCTAACAAATTACCAATGGCATCTCACAGAACTGCAACAAAACATTTCAAAATTCATATGGAAACACAAAAGACCCCGATTAGCCAAAGAAGTCTTGAGAAAGAAGATTGGAGCAGGAGGAATCAATCTTCCTGACTTCAAATTATACTCCAAAGCTACAGTCATCAAGACACTATGGTACTGGCACACACACAGAAATATAGACCAATGGAAAAAGACAGAAAACCAGAAATAAACCCATGCACCTATGTTACCTTAGTTTTGACAAAGGAGGCTAGAATATATCATGGGGCAAAGAAAGCCTTTTCAGTAAATGGTGCTGGGAAAACTCGACAGTTACATGTAAAAGAATGAAATTAGAGCACGTCCTAACACCACACACAAAGATAAACTCAAAATGAATTAAAGATCTAACTGTAAGACCAGAAACTATAAAACTCTTAGAGGACAACATAAGCAGAACACTCGATGACAAATCAAAGCAAGATCCTCTCTGACTCATCTCCTAGAGTAATGGAAATAAAACAACAGTAAACAAGTGTGACCTGATTAAACTTAAAAGTTTTTGCATAGCAAAGGAAATTATAATCAAGCTGAAAAGACAACCCCCAGAATGGGAGAAAATAATCACAAATGAAACAACTGACAAAGGATTAATTTCTTAAATACACACTTAACACATAGAACTCAATATTAGAAAAACAAAGAACCCAATCAAAAAGTGGGCAAATGACCTAAACAGACATTTCTGCAAAGAAGACATACAGATGGATAACAAACACATGAAAAGATGCTCAACATTGCTCATTATTAGAGAAATGCATATCAAAACTACAATGAGGTATCATCTCACACTGGTCAGAATTGTCCTCATCAAAAAGACTACAAAGAATAAATGCTGGAGAGGGTGTGGATAAAAGGGAACACTTTTGCACTGTTCGTCAGAATGCAAATTGATACAGCCACTATGGAAGATGGTATGGAGATTCCTTAAAAAACTAGGAATAAAACCACCATATGACTCAACAATCCCACTGCTAGGCATATATACTGAGGAAGACAAAATTGAAAAAGACCCATGTATCCCATTGTTTCAGTTCAGTTCAGTTCAGTTCAGTTGCTCAGTCTTGTCCGACTCTTTGTGGCCCCACGAACTGCAGCATGTCAGGCCTCCCTGTCCATCACCAACTCCAGGAGTCTCCCCAAACTCATGTCCATTCAATTGGTGATACCATCCAACCATCTCATTCTCTGTCGTCCCCTTCTCCTCTTGCCCTCAATCTTCCCCAGCATCAGCGTCTTTTCAAATGAGTCAGCTCTTCGCATCAGGTGACCAAAGTATTGGAGTTTCAGCTTCAATATCAGTCCTTCCAATGAACGCTCAGGACTGATCTCCTTTAGGATGGACTAATTGGATCTCCTTTCAGTCCAAGGAACTCTCAAGAGTCTTCTCCAGCACCACAGCTCAAAAGCATCAATTCTTTGGCACTCAGCTTCCTTCATAGTCCAACTCTCACATCCATACATGACTACTGGAAAAATCATAGCCTTGACTAGATGGACTTTTGTTGGCAAAGTAATGTCTCTGTTTTTATTTATTTATTTTTCCATTTATTTTTATTAGTTGGAGGCTAATTACTTTAAAATATTGTAGTGGTTTTTGCCATACATTGACATGAATCAACCATGGATTTACATGTGTTCCCCATCCTGAACCCCCCTCCTATCTCCCTCCCCATCCCATCCCTCTGGGTCTTCCCAGTGCACCAGCCCCAAGCACTTGTCTCATGCATCCAGCCTGGACTGGTGATCTGTTTCACACTTAATAGTGTACATGTTTCAATGCTGTTCTCTCCGATCATCCCACCCTCACCTTCTCCCACAGAGTCCAAAAATCTGTTCTATACATCTGTGTCTCTTTTTCTGTCTTGCATATAGGGTTATCATTACCATCTTTCTAAATTCCATATATATGTGCTAGTATACTGTATTTGTGTTTTTCTTTCTGGCTTACTTCACTCTGTATAATGGGTTCCAGTTTCATCCATCTCATTAGAACTGATTCAAATGTATTCTTTTTAATGGCTGAGTAATATTCCATTATATATATGTAACACAGCTTTCTGATCCATTCGTCTGCTGATGGGCATCTAGGTTGCTTCCATGTCCTGGCTATTGTAAACAGTGCTGCGATGAACATTGGGGTGCACGTGTCTCTTTCAGATCTGGTTTCCTTGGTGTGTATGCCCAGCAGTAGGATTGCTGGGTCATATGGCAGTCCTTTTCCAGTTTTTTAAGAAATATCCACACTGTTCTCCATAGTGGCTGTACTAGTTTGCATTCCCACCAACAGTGTAAGAAGTTTCCCTTTTCTCCACATCCTCTCCAGCATTTATTGCTTGTAGACTTTTGGATACCAGCCATTCTGACTGGTATGTAATGGTACCTCATTGAGGTTTTGATTTGCATTTCTCTGACAACGAGTGATGTTGAGCATCTTTTCATGTGTTTGTTAGCCTTCTGTATGTCTTTTTTGGAGAAATGTATGTTTAGATCTTTGGCCCGTTCTTTGATTGGGTCATTTATTTTTCTGAAATTTAGCTGCAGGAGTTGCTTGTATATTTTTGAGATTAGTCCTTTGTTTGTTTCTTCATTTGCTATTATTTTCTCTCATTCTGAAGGTTGTTTTTTCACCTTGCTTATAGTTTCCTTTGTTGTGCAAAAGTTTTAAGTTTAATTAGGTCCCATTTGTTTATTTTTGCTTTTATTTCCAATATTCTGAGAGGTGGGTCATCGAGGATCTTGCTGTGATTTATGTCGAAGAGTGTTTTGCCTATGTTCTCCTCTAGGAGTTTTATAGTTTCTGGTCTTGCATTCAGATCTTTAATCCATTTTGAGTTAATTTTTGTAAAAGAATGAAACTAGAACACTTTCTAACATCATACACAAAAATAAATTCAAAATGTCTCTGCTTTTTATTATGCTATCTAGGTTGGTCATAACTTTCCTTCCAAGGAGTAAGTGTCTTCTAATTTTATGGCTGCATCACCATCTGCAGTGATTTTGGAGCACAGAAAAATAAAGTCAGTCACTGTTTCCCCATCTATCTGCCATGAAGTGATGGGACCAGATGCATGATTTTAGTTTTCTGAATGTTGAGCTTTAAGCCAACTTTTTCACTCTCCTCTTTCACTTTCATCAGGAGGCTTTTTAGTTATTAACTTTCTGCCATAAGGGTGGTGTCATCTGCATATCTGAGGTTATTGATATTTCTCCCACCCAGCAGTCTTGATTCCAGCTGTGCTTCTTCCAGCCCAGCGTTTTTCATGTCATACTCTACATATAAGTTAAATAAGCAGGGTGACAATGTATAGCCTTGATGTACTCCTTTTCCTATTTGGAACCAGTCGGTTGTCCCATGTCTAGTTCTAACTATTGCTTCCTGGCCTGCATATAGGTTTCTCAAGAGGCAGGTCAGGTGGTCTGGTATTCCCATCTCTTTCAGGATTTTCAACAGTTTTTTTGTGATCCACACAGTCAAAGGCTTTGGCATAGTCAATAAAGCAGAAAGAGATATTTTTCTGGAACTCTCTTGCTTTTTCAATGATCCAGCAGATGTTGGCAATTTGATCTCTGGTTCCTTTGCCTTTTCTAAAACCAACTTGAACATCTGGAAGTTCATGGGTCACATATTGCTGAAACCTGGCTTGGAGAATTTTGAGCATTACTTTATTAGCATGTGAGATGAGTGTGATTGTTCAATAGTTTGAGCATTCTTTGGGATTGCCTTTCTTTGGGTTGGAATGAAAACATATTTTCCAGTCCTGTGGCCACTGCTGAGTTTTCAAAATTTGCTGGCATATTGAGTGCAGCACTTTCATAGCATCATCTTTCAGGATTTGAAAAACCTCAACTCGAATTCCATCACCTATACTAGCTTTGTTTGTAGTGATGCTTCGTAAGGCAGTTATCCTTCAATAAAAGATAAATAAATTGAAAAAAAAAATACTCTGGGCCACACATTGAGTGAAACTCTCCCACATTTCTCCTCCAAGACACAGCATCCTGATTGATTGTGTATGTTTTCTAATAGCTCCTGGAAGCAGCTAAATACAACCTCTTATTTTGCTAAAGTGATAAATGAGACAAAGACCTTGTGAGACATTGATTTTGTGCCATAAGTGAAAGCACATTCAATTTAGGCAAGTAAATTACCACGAAAGTGTCATTCTGCTAGGATAGGAACTCAAAATGAATGAACTTGAGTTAAAGGAGGATACTAGGGTTTCTTTTGACTATAACAACTGGATTTCTACAGGTCCTTTGGAGGGTGATTATAGACACAGAGTGTTATAGACACAGGGTGATTATAGATACAGGGTGGAGGGTGCTGTGGCGACACAGCGATCACCCTCTGTGGTTCTGTTTTATTCTTCTTTTGTTTATAGAGATCAATTTTCTCTATTCCTCTGTCCAAAAAGTAATGCCAATTATATTAATGAAGGTCCAAGCATAAAATGCAAGGGCTGGATGGGAAATATATCCAAAGAAAAACCAGGCAAGGGAGAGGTTTCTGGAGATCAAGGACCAGAACAACCAAGACCAAAAAGCTGGACTTAAATTCATAAAAAGACCTTAACAATCCTGAACAAAACATTAACAATCACAGAAGCCAGAGATGAGTTTGGGAAGGTGATTGCTTGCCAAACTTGGGTACTAAAATATGTGTTCAGTGGCTTTCTATTGTTCAGTAGCTCAGAGGTCTGTTCACTTTCACTGGAAGAGTTTAAAAGGGACCTTGTGTCCCCAGGGAAAAATCAGGCTCCATCTGTGGTAAGGAAACAGAGTAATTGATCACAGGAGGTGTGCAGTTTATAACTCTGTGATGCAAGGATTTGCAGAGATACTGTGTGGGGTTTGCATAAAAATGCAAATAAATAGAAGAGACATCCCTAGATAGCTGACCTTTCTTTCCCATCAACACCTCTCTTTCTTCTTCTGTTTGGCTCAATATTATTACTAGAAGCAAAAAATGAATGGGTTAGAATTTTATATCCTCTCATAGATCATAAATATGATTTTAGTTCAGGTGCTCAGTTATATCTAGCTGTTTGCAACCCCATAGGCCATAGCTTGCCAGGCTTCTCTGTCCTTAAGATTATTCCAGCAAGAATAATGGAGCCAACTGCCATTTCTCCCTCGAGGGGATCTTCCTGACCCAGGGATTGAACCCACAGCTTCTGCATCTCCTGCATTGTCTGGCAGATTCTTTACCACTGAACTACCTGGGAAATCCCATAAACATGATTAGATATCACTTAATGGTTTGGGGATGTTCAATTTTCACAGGATAGCCAGTGTTGAACTCAAGAATCTCTCATTTGGCCATATTACTATTTAATTCCCACTGATTCTGTCATATAGAAGATGCTGCAGTGATCCATGTGGAGCTGTGTGTGCTGAGTGGGAGTCAGCATTGGCTGGGCATGCTCATGGTCCAGTGCTGCACTGAGGGCCTGATCTGCAGACCCATAGCATTCTTATGTTCTTATTTTTCTGGTGAGGACACCAAGGCACAGAGAAATTCAACAACAAGCCCTGGACACAAATGGAGGAAGTAGGGTGTGAACCTCAGCATGCAGACTCCAGGGCCTTCTTATCCCTGCTCTCTTTCCAAAAGCTAAGGCAGAAGCATGCAAATCAAACAGCAGTTTATGATACACACTGAAAGGGTGGTTTTCTGTAAGGAAATAAGGATGGCTAAAGCCAGTGGAGGTGATGGGATTCCACTTGAGCTATTTCAAATCCTGAGAGATGATGCTGTGAAAGTGTTGCACTCAATATGCCAGCAAATTTGGAAAACTCAGCAGTGGCAACAGCACTGGAAAAGGTCAGCTTTCATTCCAATCCCAAAGAAAGGCAATCCCAAAGAATGCTCAAACTACCACACAGTCACACTCATCTCACATGCTAATAAAGTAATGCTCAAAATTCTCCAAGCCAGGTTTCAGCAATACATGAACTGTGAACTTTCAGATGTTCAAGTTGGTTTTAGAAAAGGCAGAGGAACCAGAGATCAAATTGCCAACATCTGCTGAATCATTGAAAAAGCAAGAGAGTTCCAGAAAAATATCTCTTTCTGCTTTATTGACTATGCCAAAGCCTTTGACTGTGTGGATCACAATAAACTGTTGAAAATCCTGAAAGAGATGGGAATACCAGACCACCTGACCTGCCTCTTGAGAAACCGATATGCACGTCAGGAAGTAAAAAAACTGGACATGGAACAACAGACTGGTTCTAAATAGGAAAAGGAGTACATCAAGGCTGTATATTGTCACCCTGCTTATTTAACTTATATGTAGAGTACGGTATGAGAAACGCTGGACTGGAAGAAGCACAAGCTGGAATCAAGATTGCCAGGAGAAATATCAATAACTTCAGATATGCAGATGACACCACCCTTATGGCAAAAGTGAAGAGGAACTAAAAACCTCTTGATGAAAGTGAAAGGGGATAGTGAAAAAGTTGGCTTAAAGCTCAACATTCAGAAAACTAAGATCATGGCATCTGTTCCCATCACTTCATGGCAAATAGATGGGAAACAGTGTCAGACTTTATTTTTGGGGGCTCCAAAATCATGGCATATGGTGATTGCAACCATAAAATTAAAAGATGCTTACTCCTTGGAAGAAAAGTTATGACCAACTTAGATAGCATATTAAAAAGCAGAGATATTACTTTGCCAACAAAGGTCCGTCTATGATTTTTTCAGGAGGCATGTATGGATATGAGACTTGCACTGTGAAAAAAGCTGAGTGCTGAAGAATTGATGCTTTTGAACTATGGTGTTGGAGAAAACTCTTGAGAGTCCCCTGGACTGCAAGGTGATCCAACCAGTCCATCCTAAAGGAGATCAGTCATGGGTGTTCACTGGAAGGACTGATGCTGAAGCTGAAACTCCAATACTTTGGCCACCTGATGCGAAGAGTTGACTCATTTGAAAAGACCCTGATGCTGGGAGTGATTGGGGGCAGGAGGAGAGGGGATGCCAGAGGATGAGATGGCTGGATGGCATCACCGACTTGATGGACATGAGTTTGAGTAAACTCTGGGAGTTGGTGATAGGCAGGGAGGCCTGGCTTGCTGCGATACATGGGGTCGCAAAGAGTCGCACACGACTGACCGACTGAACTGAACTAAACTGAACTGATCTGGCCCCAAAAAGGTTGAATTGTTAAGGGTTGTGAATTTTGAATTTAACTGTTAGACAGCAGAGGCCCACTTGAGGATTACAGATTTGGCAGCAAAGAAGGAAACTGCCATGTCCATGCTTTAGATGCACGGGTATTTGGCGGCTGGGTAGGGAAGTTTAAGAAGGAAGAACCAGTTTCAGGGGTTAGGGGTTAGGATGGAGGAGAGAGGTTTGGGGACAAATCTCACAATTGTCTAGGTGTCCTGTGATTTGGACTTGTGACAGTATGATTTCAGGAGACAAGGGAAAGGTAAACCAAAGATAAATCTTAATGCCTTCTTTTTACCTCAGTTTTTCTTCCTTACCACAAGCACACTTAACTTTTTTGTTATCTTTCCTTATGAGGCAGCCAAACAGTCTGTTTCCCTTTGATACCTGAGGCTCATCAGACTCTGTTCTGCTGTTCAGGAGTTGAAAGTAACCATATGGGACAAATGAAACCTGAACTTCAGTTTGTCTGTCTGACGGCAGACTTTGTTCAGTACCTTCAACAGCTTCTGTGATGTTTGACATACTCTAGATATTTAAACATAAGCAGAGCATTTTGAAGGCCTGAATGGTGTTGACTCACCTCCAGAAAATAACAGGGTATGACCCAATCTCCCAAGGAACTATTATACATAACAGGAGAGCATGCAGTTTCCATTTCTGCCCTTCATATTAGAGAGGATTGCCCCCTCAAGGGAAGTTGTCATGCCTTTATATCTGCCAGTGTTTTACATTTAATTTGCATAACTTGTCTTTTTGCTAGTATTTCCTGCTAGGGTCTGTTGTAGTGTGCAGTTCTTTATTTTGTTTTGTTTTTTTCCTGGACTTGAGGCCACTTCTTTTCAAAATGAATCATCTTGAAACATTACCTGAAGTGAAATGTCAGACATAAAAGGCTAAATACTGTGTGATTCCACTTATATGATGAGATTCTTAGAATAGTCAAATTCATGAAGTTGGCTGGAATCAGTGAGGGATTAATGGAGATTATTGTTTAGTTGGTACAGAGTTTCAGATTGGAATGATGGAAAAGTTCTGGAGCTAGCTGTTGGTGATGGCTGCACAAAAATGCAAAGCCCTTTATACCACTAAACTGTATACTTAAAATGGTTAAATTGGCAAACTTCATGTTATGTATATTTTATCATGATTTTTTTTTAAAAAATCATACAGACTTATCCTACCCATGCTCTCACCATCAGCCTTTGCAGGACTGATCCATTAGTGGCTTGTTTTCAGCAATCTCAGTAACAGCAATATATTGCTTGAATTTCCTTTCATAAAATGGGCAATCTATATGTAATCATTCAGCATTGATCAGACCCCTACACTCCCATCCAGGAAAATAATTGGTCCTCCTTACATTGCACAGACCCTATTCTCCTGAAAATTAGATCCACAATGTATTAATAAATGTCATGGGAAAAAAAATAGAAGAAATAAATAGCTTGAGAAACTGTGAGTTAAAAATACTGAAAGAAATATATTTGCCATTAAACTTCTCAGAAATTTTAGACACTAACATACATAAACAATATTCAAGAAGGGATCATAGCATGCATATTTCTCCCAAATTTCTGACCACACAACTGTTTAGTAATAGAAAATACCATGGGTCTAAGACCCCTTGGATAACAGTTTTAGCAGTAGAGCCCTACAAAATAAAATCTAGCAATTTAGTGTGATTTCCAACATATCCCATGATAATTTCAACTAAAATTCCACCTTTTCTCATATTTTCTATCACTCCTATAGTACATAGCCATATTATATTTCATGATTTTTTGAGCCTAAATCTCACTCTTGCTCCTGTGCACTTAGGCAGGCTCAGTTTGGAATAAATTCTTCTCGTGTTTATTCTCTGGAGACACTACCTCATTCATTGAGTTTTCCCTGGTCTTTTGAGTGTAAAAGCAGTGTCTCCTGTAATTACTATAGCAAACCTCTGAATAAGCATTCATGCATCCCACCTGTCAATTGTTCACAAGTCTCTTACCTATTCCGTGTTGTTTCATAAGTGACAGGTAAGACTATATATTCTTCATCCTTGTGTTTTCCACAGATTATTGTTATTCACATTGAGTAGGTTCCCAGTGTGTGTACATTTGCAAACTTAAACTAGGCAGCACTCATAATATAGAGAGACCTGAACAGGTTTATTTGACAGGATTAAAAAATATTGGTCACAGCTTTTGTTTTCTAGGAAATAGGAAATCAACAGATGCAGAACTGCAATAATTTTGGAAAACCATAATGTGAAATAGCTGGTGCAAATAGTGGGATAGAAGTAGAACAGGTGAATAAGGAAGCAATGAAGAGTTAGAACTGAGCTAACTTGGCTGGTTTAGGAATATCATCTGAGCTGAGTTTTAAAGGAAGTGCTGGACATGATTCAGAGACAAGGACCTATTATCCTTTATTGTCATTTTACTACTATATATCCTTATCATCAAAGTTACCATTCCTACACCATTTTTTTTTTTTTAAGCAAAGAGCTGTCTGTTGTGCTATCTACTGATCCTTACTCATCCCTTTAGTGTCACTGGGCATCCAGTACTCAGTAAAATATTTGTAGAGGTATTATATTCTACCTCATTGGTGATGCTATTTTCTTCTTTGATTCTGAAGATGGTGCATACGTGACAAAAGGAAAATGATAGAGGTGTTTTATACTCTAACAAGTCATATGGTATCAACCACATAGCAATTTTGATGTAAGTTGTTATTCAATAAATCATTGATTTGACCTGAACCTTAATGCTATGGTAGCACCACATACTGGTGGCAAAAAGACTCATACTTTTTTCTCTCTTTTCTTGTCTTTGGTTTTATTTACTTAAGTAGTTCTGGTTTTTAACACACCAAGGATGTCTTCACAGATATTACTTTATGGAAACCTCCTAAAGGGAATTTAGCTGCCTAAATGACCTCTGGCTTTCACTTGACTATCACAAGCACCATGGATATTCCTGCCATTTCTGGCAAGTGCTAAGGGACAGATAATGTCACAGTCTGTCAGTATTAGGAATAGAGTGATTCTGGCAGCTCTAGTAGTGAAAATTTTAAAGGAAAAATTGTTGAAAAAATTCAGGTGCAGGTTTGGTTGTGTAACAGAAATCATGGGAATACTACTGCTGCTGCTAAGTCGCTTCAGTCGTGTCCGACTCTGTGCAACACCACAGACGGCAGCCCAACAGGCTCCCCTGTCCCTGGGATTCTCCAGGCAAGAACACTGGAGTGGGTTGCCATTTCCTTCTCCAATGCATGAAAGTGAAAAGTGAAAGTAAATCACTCAGTCGTGTCCAACTCTTAGCGACCCCATGGACTGCAGCCCACCAGGCCCCTCCATCCATGGAATTTTCCAAGCAAGAGTACTGGAGTGCGGTGCCATTGCCTTCTCCAAATGGAAATACTAAGACCATATAAAAATGGTGCTCAGAGACATAACTGCATTTAAAGGATTGGCCATCTCAGTTGATAAACTTCCTATAGTCCACCGTCTCCAAACTGGACATGTGTCTCATTTACTAGGTGAAAGACTAGATGTACTTGCTTTTCTGAGTATTCACCATAAGAGAGAAGGCCAGGTTTCCTTAACACTTTTGAACCAGCAACATTTCCTTTCTCTAGGATACTTCTTTTGAATGAGATATTAGGCCATTACATGCATGTGTGTCCTGACTTTTTGCGACCCTGTGGACTGTAGCCTGCCAGGCTCCTCTGCCCGTGGGATTCTCCAGGCAAGAATACTGGAGTGGATTGCCCATGAGCTCCTCCCGGGGATCTTCCCCACCCAGGGATTGAACCCTAGTCTTGTGCATTGGCAGGTGGGCTCTTTACCACTACCTGGGAAGTCCATTGAGCCATTACATTTAACCAAATAGCTCATGGGAAGGTGCTTTGTAAGCAGAAGACTGAGTCTCTGAAGTTATAACAGAATAACACTTTATGCATTATGACCTATGTCCAGCATTTATTTACATATGTGAATGCTCTTATTTTCTTTATTTGAGGCAATTTCTTGCATGGGGATTTAGATCTTACTTTCTTTTGGTTTGTAAATCAAATTTCTTATTATCATTTGATATGGGGAGAAATGGGAAAACATTGGCCAAATACTAAAAATTAATAAAGGGCAGTGGTGCTGATGTGCGTGGTAATGCGAGGGACATGATTGAAAGGGCTGTTCTGAGAATAGATATTATTCAATTGGCAGAATTGTTACTACTGTAGGCTCATTTCAGAGTCGCATTCTTGGAGGGCACTAATGAGGAATGTCACAGGAGAGAGAACAAAAAGTGGGTTGCAAGGGAGTGGTGACTATTATTGAATAAATTTGGTCCTGCTGTTTTTTCTTGCCTGTATATATATAATAATAGAAATAAGTCTAACTTCAGCTTACTCTACTATTCTCAGTTATTCTATAATAATTGAGATTATTATATCTTGAGATATTATTTGTTGAGGTTTTCTTTCTCTCAAAGTATTTTCTCCTATGATCTGAGACACTCATGTTGCTCCAAGAATAAGAAATAATATTATAAAAGGAATAAAAAGAACAAGAAGAGTGAGTGTGCCATTTTCTTGACTTTCAGGATAGGGCATTGAGATGAATGAGGGAAGAGCTGGCACATGTGGGGGAACAATCGTTCACACCACTGAGGAGGCTGAATAAAGTTGACTATGGATGATGTTGTGCTTGGGTGGGGTCACTTCACTCTGGTCCCTCAAGGGAGGCAGGTGGAGGAACAGCCCAAGGTCACTTTCAGGGGACTTCAAGTAGAGGATTGGCCATACTGACACCCTGAAGATCATTTGACCACTTGCTGAGAGAGTCTGCCTGCTGCCGGGGTTAAGGGACTGTGACAGTGCTCACCCTGGTCCCCAGGGTCCTCTCAGTATTAGCTGCTTGTCATTTTGTAGAATTTTGTCAGACTGTTTCTGAACTGCTTCATATGGATACCATCCCACCTCCACCCCCTTTAAATAGCCCATTAGATACTCCAAAGTTGAATGATTTGCCCAAGAGAATATGGCCAGTAAGTCTATTGCTAGGATTTACCCCAAATGTACAGTTAGACTTCAAACTCAGTCTAATTCAAGGAATGGAATGCTAACTGTGGTGAATAGAGGAAGATCCAAGAATTTGAGTCATAAGAACTGTCACCAGTTCTGGACTGGACAGCCAGTTGCTTAGAAGGGACAATTTTCACTGGTCTTGATCTTGAGAAAACGAAAAAAAAAAAAAAAAAAAAACACTTTATTTATATTTGGGATACTATTTTTATAGATGTTGGTGATAATAAGCTCACATCCTATTCAAACTAACTCAAGAAATCATCAAACTTTTATCCTTTGCCCTACTTTGAGGTTCAGTGTTTTCACTTTGTAAAGTTAAAGTAAAACACCTAATGTACACCACTATGAGGATTAAGCTAGATAACATATCAAATGTCAAAGCACTTAGCAAAGTATCTGACACATAGAAGACCTAGAAAATTTTAGTTATCTTCTCAAAGAGAGAGAGAGAGTCAGAGAAAATGTTTCTAGTACTATTTTCATGTGTCAACCACATAAAAATGTCCGGTTCCAGAATGAAATATGTAACATTTCTATTTAATGATTATGTCTCTTTATTTGCTTTAGCGATTTACCCAAAGGCATTCTTTTTTCTGATATGCTGATTCTGTTGAGGTTCTGAGAAAGGTCTCAGTGCCTTCACAGATGGGAATGAAATAGGAAGCAATACAGCCCACCTGCACCATCCTTCCTGCACCACACTCCAGAAGAACCAGAGCACCTGCATTCCTCTAGCCCCAGGGGTAACCTGGGCTCTGTCCCCAGGATGCCAGAGCCACCAACCAGTACACAGCCCAATGCCTGTCTTTGAGCAGATTGTATTTATTTTGAATGAGAAATCTCAAACTCATATATTTGTTTCCTTTAAGATCGATGTCCCTTGGGACTTCACTCGTGGTCCAGTGACTAAAGACTCCATGCTCTCTATGCAGGGGGTTCAGGTTCAAACCCTGGTCAGGGAACTAGATCCCACATGCAGCAACTAAAGATCCTGCATGCCAAAAAGATCAAAGACCCCATGTGCTGCAGCTAAGACTTGGCACAAATAAATATATCAAATGAAAAAGCATTTTAAAAGATTGATGTGCTTTTACATAATTTTTTTCTTAAGAATCCATTGCATCATGACTAGGGAGTTTTGCCTTCATTTATGTCTTTGGTTTGCAAAATTAAGGTAACTAAAAGGGGAAAAGGCATCATTTAACATTACACAGGAAAGTAAGCAAAGTACTTGCTCTTTCTGGAAGGTAGAGTAGAATTCACATAATAGGAGGTATGAGGTTTCCACACTGGGACATCTCAGGGGTGAATGAGAAGATCAATGTATGTGCTTCTATTTTTTCTTTGTGCTTAATTAGGATAATCACTTTTCATTATCTGCTGCTTAATTCAGTGGTTCTACAACTCAAGGTCCACAGTAGTCTCATTTAACACAATAGCTACATTTATTAGAAAACATTTCCTGTTTCACCTTGATGAGTTCTTCACAATTGTCATATTGTGGGTAATGTAGTAGGGATAATTTTGCTTTGATGCCTAGACCTATGACCACATCATTTTTGTTATTACTGATGAAGACAATAAACTGCTGCTAAATTCCAATACTCTAAAATATCACTAAAATGACTGAGCATCTGTTAGTTTGAGTTATTTCTCCCTAGGGCATCAATTTGAATTTTTGTGAGCTTAATTTTGCTTGGTTGTCTATGTTTGTTGAGGCAGTAGTATTTAAATCTTGATACAACCCTTTATTTTTTCTTCATGAGAAGGAATTCCCAGAGTTTACAAGCTCCTTTCCACCTTTATCTGCCTGGCTTCAAAGGCTCGTAAAGGGTGCTGGTGAGAGAAACAGGAGTTTTCTTTACTGTATTGGAATGGGAAAGACAAGCCCTCTGGGGGAAGAGAAGATCTTGACATTGGTGATATTTCCTAGTCTTTTGCTCAAACCCTTCTTGAAATAAATAATTTAAACAGTCAGGGATGTTTCAAAGCCTGATATCAATTAATCCAAGGGGAGGAAGTGTGCGTCTGGTCTCTACTGCCAATAGCTAATCAAAAACTTGAATGTACTGAATGTGCTAATGGAGGAAGAAAAAGCCTGTTCAAATCTTACAGAGCAAATAAGAACTAGTTCTCTCTCTCTCTCTCTCTCTCTCTCTCTCTATATATATATATATATATATATATATATATATATACACACACACACACACACACACAAATATATATATATCAGTTCAGTTGCTCAGTCTTGTCCAACTCATTGTGACCCCATGAACTGCAGCATGCCAGGCCTCCCTGTTCATCACCAACTCCCAGAGTTTACCCAAGCTCATATCCATTGAGTCGGTGATGCCATCCAACCATCTCATCCTCTGTCATCCCCTTCTCCTCCTGCCCTCAATCTTTCCCAGGATCAGGGTCTTTTCAAATGAGTCAGCTCTTTGCATCAGGTGGCCGAAGTATTGGAGCTTCAGCTTCAGCATCAGTCCTTCCAATGGACATCCAGGACTGATCTCCTTTAGGATGGACTGGTTGGATCTCATTGCAGTCCAAGGGACTCTTAAGAGTCTTCTCCAATACCACAGTTCAAAAGCATCAATTCTTTGGTGCTCAGCCTTCTTTAACAGGCCAACTCTCACATCCATACATGACTCCTGGAAAAACCATAGCCTTGACTAGACGGACTTTTGTTGGCAAAGTAATGTCTCTGCATTTTAATATGCTGTCTAGGTTTGTCATAACTTTCCTTCCAAGGAGTAAGCATCTTTTAATTTGATGGCTGGAATCACCATCTACAGTGATTTTGAAGCCCAGAAAAATAAAGTCAGACACTGTTTTCACTGCTTCCCCATCTGTTTGCCATGAAGTGATGGGACCAAATGCCACGATCTTAGTTTTCTGAATGTTGAGCTTTAAGCCAACTTTTTCACTATCCCCTTTCACTTTCATCAAGAGGCTCTTTAGTTCCTCTTCACTTTCTGCCATAAGGGTGGTGTCATCTGCATATCTGAGGTTATTGATGTTTCTCCCAGCAATCTTGATTCCAGCTTGTGCTTCTTCCAGCCCAGCGTTTCTCATGATGTACTCTGCATATAAGTTGAATAAGCAAGGTGACAATATACAGCCTTGGCGTACTCCTTTTCCTATTTAGAACCAGTCTGTTGTTCCATGTCCAGTTCTAACTGTTGCTTCCTGACCTACATACAGGTTTCTTAAGAAACAGGTGAGGTGGTCTGGTATTCCCATATCTTTCAGAATTTAATACATGCAACTTAAGGGAATTTATGCCTTATTCTGACAGGTATGAGAATATACTTGAAACCAGGACAGTAAAACCTTTAGCATTGAACTAAAAGCAGTTAAATATGTTTCTATTTTATTTCTTTTAAAAATATGGAGGATTCAAGTCAATGTATGGCTAAACCAATACAATATTTTAAAGTTAAAATGAATAAATAAATAAATTTAAATCAATAGATAAAAATATCATTATAGAATTTTCAGTGAAACAAACTTCAATTGAAATAAATGTTTTCATCTCAAATAAATAAATAAATAAAAGCTAGCTCACATCATGGAAATAAAATCCCAGACTTCCTTTGATAATATTGTGGGGACAAACTTGAAATAGTTATTTTTATAAAAATAGAAGCATTGTGAAGACTTTAGGCACAGCCCTGATGTGTTTCTGGACACTTCTGTCCAGAGCATTGCTAGGTTTAATCATTTATCTACTAATGCACTGTTGTGCATTCAGCTCACTTGACCCCATCCATAATCACTTCTCTTGACAGGAACAAGCAATGGCTTTAAAATTGTCTGCTAGACCAGTGCTTAGTATCTCCAGTCTACTACATCAGTTAGACAATCTCCTTTGAATTTTGAGGAAGCTATAAGTTATATTTTATTTTACTTCAGAATATCTCAATAATGAAGGAAGCCATTTCGTTATGTTAGGTAGTTAGAATTGGAAACAGGAGTCTAGAATGCCTGTGGCTAAAAGACAAGGAAGGGGAAAGCCTGCAAAAATAGAACAAAGGAAGATCAAAGCAAGATCTGAGGACTGGAGTGAGGACCTCAGCTAGAACAGACAGCACTCCTGGCTAGCCCAACTGACACAGAGCAGGCCCAGGGGGAGGGAAAAAAAAAAAAATATATATATATATATAGAAGTAGGAGCCAACGCGCGCGCTCTCTCTCTCTCTCCCATGTGCTGGCTCGCTCCCCCACTCTCTTCTCTTTGTGTCTTTGGGTCGCAGACCCTCACTCCTCTAGGATGGATTTTCCTGCTATTTTCTAAATAAAATAGAGCTGTAACACTGATTTGCCTAAGAGCTATAACATGGTCTGTTCAAGACCCAACAGTGGTGACACACCAAAGGCTTGGCTTTAATGTCCGTCACTCCAAATGTTTGTTGCCATGAGACAGAACCAAGGAGAATACACTCGCCTGACACTTAAAACCTAGTTTCATGTTTCTTCCTAGAGGCAAGTTCATAATGTAGAGGAACTCATAGGTCTTTGGACAAAATACACAGCTTTGGTTTTCATTGAACAGATTGCAAGTACTAGTTTTATCTTCCAGCTTATTTAAAAACCTACCTTATTCTGTATAGAGGGAAGGGAAGTCGATTAGGGTCCTCATCTCTGATATTGAACGTTTACTATGGATTCTCATTAGTCTGAACATTCCATATGTTTCTCTGTCATTTATATCTTTCACATGCCTGTAATGTAGGCTGATGTTCTCATGCAAATGCAAAGGGAGGGGAGAGGAAACACAAACCAACCCCAGGACAGAGCTAAGAGATGGGATGAGTTTGGTGTCCATTCTTCCTAGAAACTTTCCTAGACAAACAGTGCTGACCTTCGTGCTTATTAGTTAATTAACCTCACATTGTCCCATAAGAAAATTATTTAAGGAAATTTTTATCTGACAAATTGAGGATGTTATATAACTCTCAAAAACAAATTATACCATTTTCCTCCTCTAACTTTTCTGCTGCTTTTCAGTTTTTGAGTTTCATCAGTCATCAAACTGTCCTCTAAGTGCCTTTTGTATGGAGGAGGCTCTAGGATTTCCTGTATAAGGGAAATAAGGATGTATGAAACATGTGTCTTGCTTAGAAGAGCTTTTGTGAGGGGAGGCAAGGCATCCACTCAATAACACTAAACAGTCATTCAGGCATTATTTGATTAAATGCCATGTAAGCAACACAGAGACCTCATGTTACCTCATGAGAGACTAGAGAATCAGCTAAGCCATGCCCAGCCCACAGGAGCTTTCATTGTTTTAACGTACCATGTTTTGGAGTAATTTGATACTCAGTAGTGGTAGGGTCTACATGGGGGCTCATGGTTGAAATGGTTCATTATTTGACCTCGCAAACAAAGAATAAAGTCACAGTGACTCTTGAGACTGACCAAATTGCCCAAATGACATTCTGTCTTCCCACTGGCACCTACCTTCTCAAGGCTACAAGACCACTGGATTCCAGACCTCCAGCCACCTGGTCATGGGGATCAGCTACGGGCTAAATATTAACCATTCCTTCAGAGAATTTTTCATTGGCGGGATTTAAGAACGACCCTGTCAGAAAGGGAGGACACTGGTTCTTCTCAAGGGGCAATCACCCTCTTGTTCCTGCTTCCTCGCACTTGCCTTACAAGTAGTAGATAAAGAATATTCTCCTTCAATTAAAAACTTTTCTCTGTATCACAAAACACTCCTTTTAATGATACAGCTTTCATTACAGTGTCAAAAATATAGATAACTTTTATTATAATGTAGCTAAGTTAAACAGCGCATACATAATTCTTTCTACTTAGAAATAATCCCCGTTAACCCTTGGTAAACCTGTCTGGTTACTTTCACCATGCACATGGGGTACGATTTTGTTTTACTATAGAAGGGCACTGGGGAGGTGGCACCCCCAAAGTCCCCCATGGCCCAGAATGTCATCTGCTTTTTATAAAAGCTTAGACTTTGATGAAATAAAGTGGTTTATAGTATTGCTTGGGACTTGGAGTTGGTTTAAGACAATTCTTTGAGCTTAGTCCCCATTCGTGCTGATGCTTTTTCTTTCTAGTTCTCGTCATCCTTGAATTCATTGGCAACACTTGTGTCTAGTCTTCCCCTTCTTTTCAGGACCTCCTTCGCTGCTCAAACCAGGTGTGGTGTTCTAGTCCATTGTTGGCTCTTCTTTATATCCTCACCTCTTAAATATGAGGGTTCTACTTTGGGGCTTTTCTGATCTAAATCTCTACATTCTCAGCATTTATCTATCCTATACATATGGCTTAAATCGGCATCAAACCTATGATTTTTACCACTTTAAGATGAGGCTTAATATAAGTCAATAAAAAATATTGAGTGAATATGGATTTGTCTTGGATTGTGATGGTAGGCTTAATAGTAGAATTAGGAAATTCTGGCTTTAGCTAATCACTTTTTGAACCTGTTACAACATTGCTTCTGTTTTATGTTTTTGTTTGTTGGCTGTGAGAAGAGTGGGATCTTCACTCTCTAACCAAGGATAAAAATCACACTCCTTGCATTGGAAGGTGAAGTCTTAACCACTGGATTGCCAGGGAAGTCCCATCACTCTGAAGATTAAATCCATATCTCCTGAATAGATCACCCCCCTAAATTTTAGTTTCAAAAAAAAAAATCATCTCATTGGTCCCCCTCAATTATATGTATTTTATTCAGTTAAGATCTTCAATAATTCTGTCTTTGCTCATGGTAGGTATTTCCTAATTGACTTTCTTCTGCTCTGCCCACTTGCCACACCACTTCCAGAGGCATCTCACTGAAACGGAAATAACAGCATATCGTTCTCATATCCCAAATCCATCAATGGCTTTCTAGTGGCTCAAAATAAAGCTCAAATTTCTTGACATCTTACACAACATGCATGAATTAGCCTTCCACCATAACCTCACACTCTTCTCCCACATCTCCCTGGGATTCACTTTTACTGAACTACCTACACAGGTTGGTAACTCTCAACTCCCAAGCCCTTGCACCTCTACTGTTTCATCTAACTGATTCCTGCTTAGTCAAGACTCAACCAACTCCATCCTCCATGGTAATAAACTGTGAATATGTCTATCATAATATTTATCACACTATTTATCACAGTAAATTTTTTGAAATCATGAAGTGCTTGATTGGAAATTTTTTAAATGTTATAAAAGTGTAAAGAAAGTCTACCTTCCTTCTCTTTCCCCCTCCAGCTAGCACTGTTAATAGCTTAGTATGTTTGATAGACCTTTTATCTGCATTTACAAACATACATATAAATAATGGAGTCTAAGAAAGGTTCAGCAGCTTCCTTTATTTTTTTCTTTTAAATTTTATATCTTATGGGCATCTGTGCATGTCAGGGCTTGAAAATCAACTACATTATTTTTAGCATCCTTTTCTTTAAGGAGAGATCAATGGAAGAGACTGATTTTCATGTCTCCAAGTTTTTTAGGAATGTAAGAAAATCTTCATTTAAAGCAGAAACTTGTCTTATTTTTCTCCTGATTTTATATCCTTGAATAAAATAGGTATACTGTTTTCCCAGAGTAATTTCAAGCAGAATATAGTAACTGACATTTCTTGTTTTATTTATCTATGTATTCACTTATTTATGTCATCAGTCATTTCCCATCATGATGCATGTTTTTGTCCTTGTGACCCTCTGACTTTAGGATCCATTCTTTCATTTTCTATATAGGAATGAAACTTTGGAATTTCTCAGGAATATTATTAAATTCAATGTTCATAGTAACTCTATATGCTAAGCAAGATAGAAATATTCCTATTTTACAAAGAGAAGATTGCAATTTTGAGAAAGCTGCCTAACTACAGACTGGGCATCCTGTTCAGCTATGTCCACATTCTCCTACTTATTTGCTTAGGACTTATCCTTGTGATGTTCCAGTGGGTATGCTCTGAATCCTTGTTTCCTCACTCTTTAACTTAAAAATCTAGTTTGTTTAGTTTCCTTTGGATAAATTAGTTTACACTGAAAATAGTCACACTAACAGTGACTTACTATGTTACCCCTCCCAGAGTCATTATTATAGAAGCTAGTGAATTAATCTAAACAATGAGAAACATGGTAGGAGTTGTTGGAGAAAATAACTTTAATTGGAATAGACCTATTAGTACACCCCAAACAATTTTACATAGAAGATCCTCTGAATCCATAACTGTTTATGAGGCCACATCTATTGGTTATGTCTTAGGAGGGTACAATTCTACCAGATTTGTTTTGCATATCTTGCTATACTTTTCACTGGTCCACTCCAGTCAATTTTTCGAATGACCCTGAAAGGAAATTCAGACTTGTTTAGTTTCTTTGAAAGTTCTTCTTCAAAACATCTTTGAAAGTTTTTAAACAGTTGGTATTCATTTTCCAAAATAACTCTTCATGAAAATGACCAAAATAATTTTCAGAAATTAAACCACTGAGACCTCATTACTTTGCAACTGCTACCTGACTCTTGAGATCTCACTTTAGTTCTGTGAAAATCTGAGATTATTATTGCCAGAACATAAATGAGGAAACTAACAGCAATATCTTCAAGGCACTTTGAAGTTTTTAGGGACCACCTTTATTTTACTGTAATATATACTCCTCCTGTCTTGTGTGTATATTATTGTTTGGAAACAATGAGGCCCAAAGAGTAATAAGTTTCCTCCCTTGCAAAGAGTTTACCTTCTCTTCTTTCAATCTGCAAGAAAACAATTTTTTAAAAGAAAAATGTTAGCATTGAAATATTTAACTTTTATTCAGAGAGATGACTTTAAAAAATAAAGAATTGGCTGCATCTTTATCAGCAAGATTTTTTAATCTCTGCAATGCTTTTGAATACTTTTGGAAAGATGGTTGGTGATGCTGAGAAAAAGCAGTGTGGTCTCCTATTGGAAGAAAAGGAGAGCCAATAGCATCTGTCCCCAGAGGAGGGTCAAGAAGCTGCAAGGAATACAATCATGGGTCTGAGGTAACTGATCTCTTCAGGGAGGATGCCAGGAACAGCATCTCTGGTTTGCTATGAATGAGATTTAATCAACTTTAGGAAACAAATGAAAAATCTGAAGATCTTTCTGACTCAGGGATCAAACCCAGGTCTCCTGCATTAGCAGGCAGATTATTCACTGTCTGAGCCACTAGTGAAGCTCTTTTCATCTGAGGGATTTAGAACACAAAAGCAGGAAGTCAACAGATACCTGGAGTAACAGGCAAGTTTGACTTTGGAGTACAAAATGAAGCAGGGCAAAGGCTAGCAGAGTTTTGTCAAGAGAACACACGAGTCATAGCAAAAACCCTTTAACAACAACACAAGAGACAACTCTATACATGGATATCACCAGACGGTCAATACCAAATCAAATTGATTACAGTTTTGGCAGCTGAAAATGGAGAAGCTCTATACAGTCAGCAAAACAAGACTGGGAGCTGGCTGTGGCTCAAATCATGAACTTCTTATTGCAAAACTCAGGCTTAAATTGAAGACAATAGAGAATACCACTAGGTCATTCAGATATGACCTCAAAATCCTTTATTATTATACAGTGGGCGTGACAAATAGATTCAAGGGGTTATATCTGGTAGACAGCCTGAAGAACTATGGATGGAGGTTTGTAACGTTGTACAGGAGGCAGTGGCCATATCTACCCCCAAGGGGTGGGGGGAAATGCAAGAAGGCAAGTGGTTATCTGAGGAGGCTGCTACAAAGGTGCAGGAGGACCGAGAGAAGCTACTCCACGTTCAAGGGCAGGAGGGGCAGCCGTGAGGAGATACCCCTCCTTCAAGGTAAGGAGCGGCGGCTGCGCTTTGCTGGAGCAGCCGTAAAGAGATACCCCACGTCCAAGGTAAGAGAAACCCAAGTAAGACGGTAGGTGTTTTGAGAGGGCATCAGAGGGCCCTCTGACTGAAAACCCACTTTCAGTCAGACACACTGAAACCATAATCACAGAAAACTAGCCAACCTGATCACACAGACCACAGTCTTGTCTAACTCAGTGAAACTACGCCATGCTGTGTGGGGCCATCCAAGACGGACGGGTCATGGTGGAGATGTCTGACAGAATGTGGTCCACTGGAGAAGGGAATAGCAAACCACTACAGTATTCTTGCCTTGAGAACCCCATGAACAGTAGGAAAAAGCAAAATGATAGGATATTGAAAAAGGAACTCCCCAGGTCGGTAGGTGCCCAATATGCTACTGGAGATCAGTGGAGAAATAACTCCAGAATGAAGGGATGGAGCCGAAGTAAAAACAATACCCATTTGTGGTTGTGACTGGTGATAGAAGCAAGGTCTGATGCTGTAAAGAGCAATATTGCATAGGAACCTGAAATGTTAGGTCCATGAACCAAGGCAAATTGGAAGTGGTCAAAGAGGAAATGGCAAGAGTGAATGTCGACATTCTAGGAATCAGCGAACTAAAATGGACCGGAATGGGTGAAGTAACTCAGATGGCCATTATATCTACTACTGTGGGCAGGAATCCTTAGAAGAAGTGGAGTAGCCATCATGGTCAACAAAAGAGTCTGAAATGCAGTACTTGGATGCAATCTCAAAAATGACAGAATGATTTCTGTTCGTTTCCAAGGCAAATCATTCAATACCATGGTAATCCAAGCCTATGCCCCAACCAGTAACACTGAAGAAGCTTAAGTTGAAGACCTACAAGACCTTTTAGAACTAACACCCAGAAAAGATGCCCTTTTCATTATAGGGGACTGGAATGCAAAAGTAGGAAGTCAAGAAACACCTGTAGTAACAAGCAAATTTGGCCTTGGAGTACAGAATGAAGCAGGACAAAGGCTAATAGAGTTCTGCCAAGAGCTCACACTGGTCATAGCAAACACGCTCTTTCAACAACACAAGAGAAGACTCTACACATGGACATCACCAGATAGTCAACACCGAAATCAGATTGATTATATTCTTTGCAGCCAAAGATGGAGAAGCTCTATACAGTCAGCAAAAACAAGACCAGGAGCTGACTGTGGCTCAGATCATGAACTTCTTATTGCCAAATTCAGGCTGAAATTGAAGAAAGTGGGAAAACCCACTAGACCATTCAGGTGTGACCTAAATCAAATCCTTTATGACTATACAGTGGAAGTGAGAAATAAATTTAAGGATCTAGATCTGATAGACAGAGAGCTTGATGAACTATGGACGGAGGTTCATGACATTGTATAGGAGACAGGGATCAAGATCATCCCCATGAAAAAGAATTGCAAAAAGGCAAAATGGTTGTCTGAGGAGGCCTTAAAAATAGCTGTGAAAAGAAGAGAAGCAAAAAGCAAAGGAGAAAAGGAAAGATATTCCCATTTGAATGCAGAGTTCCAGAGAATAGCCAGGGGAGATAAGAAAGCCTTCCTCAGGGATCAATGCAAAGAAATAGAGGAAAACAACAGAATAGGAAAGGCTAGAGATCTCTTCAAGAAAATTAGAGATACCAAGGGAATATTTCATGCAATTAAATGGTAAGGACCTAACAGAAGCAGTAAGGGCTAAAATGAGGTAGCAAGAATACACAGAAGGCCTATAAGAAAAGTCTTAATGAGCCAGATAACCATAATGGTGTGGTCACTGAACTAGCATCAGACATTCTGGAGTGTGAAGTCAAGTGGACCTTTGGAAGAATTACTATCAACAAAACTAGTGGAGGTGATGGGATTCCAGCTGAGCTATTTCAAATCCTGAAAGATGATGCTGTGAAGTGCTGCACTCAATATGTCAGCAAACTGGAAAACTCAGCAGTGGCCACAGGACTGGAAAATGTCAGTTTTCAATCCAACCCCAAGGAAAAGTAAAAGTTGTTCAATGGTGTCTGACTGTTTGTGACCCCATGGACTATAGCCTGTCAGGCTCCTCTGTCCATGGAATCCTGCAGACAATTCTACTAGAGTTGGTAGCCATTCCTTCTCCAGGGTACCTTCCCAACCCAGGGATCAAACCCAGATCTCCTGCATTGCAGGCAGATTCTTGACCATCTGAGCAACCGGGGAATCCCAATCCAAAAAAGGGCAATGCTGAAGAATGTTCAAACTACCATGCAATTTTACTCACTTCCCATGTTAGTAAGGTTATGGTCAAAATCCTTCAAGTTAGACTTCCAGATGTGCAAGCTGGATTTAGAAAAGACAGAGGAACCAGAGATCAAATTGCAAACATCCACTGGATCAAAGAAAACCAAGATAATTCTAGAAAAGCATCTGCTTCTGCTTCACTTACTATGCTAAAGCCTTTGACTGTGTGAATCGCAACGAACTGTGAAAAATTCTTAACGGGAAGGGAATACCAGACCACCTTTCCTGCCTCCTGAGAAATCTCTATGTGTGTAAAGAAGCAGCAATTAAAATCTGACATGGAATAATGGGCTGGTTCAAATTTGGGAAAGGAGTATGACAAAGCTTTATATTGTCACCCTGCTTATTTAACTTATATGCAGCATTCAGTTCAGTTCGTAAATCATGTGAAGTGACACTCTGGATGAATCACAAGCTGAAATTGTTTGCCAGATTGCCAGGAGAAATATCAACAACCTCAGATATACTAATGACACAACTCTAATGGAAGAAAGTAAAGAGGAACTAAAGAGCCTCTTGATGTGCGTGAAAGAGGAGAGTGAAAAACTGGCTTAAAATTCCACATTCAAAAAACTAAGATCATTACATCCAGTCCTATCACTTCATGCAAATAGAAGGGGGAAAGGTAGAAATAGTGACAAATTTCATTTTCTTGGGCTCCCAAATCACTGTGGATGGTGACTGCAGCCATGAAATTAAAGGCACTCACTGCTTCAGTGGAAAGCTATGACAAACATAGACAACATATTAAAATACAGAGACATCACTTTGCCGTCAAAGATCTGTATAGTCACAGTTACGATTTTTCCAATAGTCATGTATGGATGTGAGAGTTTGACCTGTACAATGAAGGTTGAATGATGAAAAATTGATGCTTTCAAAGTGTGGTGCCAAAGAAGACTGAGAGGGTAACAGGTAGGGAGGCTAGGAGCCTCCAAACAGAGGAAATAGGCTGCTAGTGTCAGACTTGTTTTTACCTTTCTCTTAAGTGACAGGAGGAAACAAACTACAAATGTCAGATTTTTTTTTTTTTTTCCTTCTCTATACAAAATTAAAAGGAGGTTTCTCTTAAAACTTTGTGTGGCTGTAATGACACCTGGTTCCACCTGAACTTAACTTTTCTCAAACCTTGAGCTAACCAAAGCATTTTTCTTATGGAAATGTTTTTCTTAAGCTATGTTAATGAACTATATATTTACCTTAGACTCTGTCTTTCTTCAGGTTGTCTCCAGGTAAGACTCAGAATCAATAACGGCTCAACAAACCAGTATGTTTGACTCATGGAAATGTTCTCTTAAGCTATGTTAATGAGACTATGTATTTGCTTGGAAAACTGCCTTTCTTCGAGAATCATGTCATTTGTTTTATGGCCTGGGATGACTCACCTTATGCCAATGTTTTCTCAAAATGCATATTGTGGGTGAGGAACCTGGTGGCACTCTCTGAATTTTGAGACATTATCTTTTAACAGCCTGCTAACAGGTATATAACTTCTTGCTAAAAACTAGCAAAGGGGAACTCTTTCTGCCCCCTTCTGATGTCTATGTCAGAAGCTTTCTCTATCTCTTTTATACTTTAATTAAACTTTATTACACAAAAACTCTGAGTGATCAAGCCTTATCACTGGCCCTAGATTGAATACCTCTCCTCTGGAGGCCAAAAATCCTAGCATTGTTCACGGCTCAGCAACAACCTTTTAAGACTCTTAAGAGCCTCTTGGATTGAGAGGAGATCAGGCCAGTCAGTCCTAAAGCAAATCAACTCTGAATTGAAAGGACTGATGATGAAGGCTAAAACTACAGAATTTGGTCACTTGATTCAAAGAACCAACTCACTGGAAAGACCCTGATGCTGGGAAAGACTGAGGGTAGGAGGAGAAGGGAATGGCAGAGGATAAGATGATTAGTTAGCATTACCAACTCAATGAACATGAACTTGAGCAAACCCCAGGAGACAGTGAAGGACAGGGGAGCCTGGTATGCTGAAGTTCATGGGGTTGCAAAGAATCAGACATGACTGAGTGACTGAACAACAACAACAAATGGGAAATTGCTGTACAGTACAGGATGCCCAGCTCGGTGCCCTTTAGTGACCTAGAGAGGTCGGATGTGGTGATGGGAGGTCTAAAAAGAGGGCTATATGTATACTTATAGCTGATTCACTTTTTTGTGCAGCAGAAACCAACACAGCATTATACAGCAATCATACTCTAATAATTTTTTTTTTAATTTTAAAAGGTGACACCTGCAGACATACATTGTGACTGCATTTGTGACTTTCCTGCTTTTTCTACTCCAGGAGCTCTGACTGACAGGTAACAAAATCCAGGTTGACCTGAAGGGTGACGACTTCCTTGGGACCAAGTGTCCTGTCATCTGGGCCAGACACATAAGGGAAGTTATCCTACTAAGTGACTGCGGGATGACTCATTAGCCAGTCCAATTAAAATTAGCTGAGTTAACCCTAACCAGAGGAACCTGCATAGCTAGTTCACAGAATCTGAGCTAAAGAAATGGTTATTTCTTTAAGTTGTTAAGTTTGGAGTGGGTTGTTCATAGAAAAAGGTAAGTGATAGAAAAAAAAAAAAAAAAAAAAAACACAAACAAACAAACTATAAGCCATCAGTGACGACATATGCCCTGCCTATCCCTATGGCCTTGTTGGGAAGAGAATGACTGTGCTGGATGGGGAAGGTTCTGAAGGGCAGAGCCTAGGGGAGGATGAGGCCTGGATGTCAGAGGGGCTTGGTGAGAAATAGTCAGGATGGCAGCCTCTGTGTTCTGAGATTGGTCAGCAGAAACCTGCCCGTTTCTTGCCATGGTCAGAAGGACATATATTGCCAATTATCGTCTTTCCCCTTGACATTAACCTTTACTCAGTCATTTGACTTTTATCCTTTTTAAAAAATGCATAGCATATCTGGATTCTATCTGAATATCATTCCCATAGAAATATTCAGAGTCCACAATAATAATTTTCGAGAGCCCAGTTTAAAGATAAGGAACTATGTTTCCTGTCTGTGACAACATAAGGAATGAGAAGTCTGTAAGTGAAATTTACTCAAGACAGGGGCAATTTCTTCTTCAGATAAAATGTACTTGACCCAATTGTTCCATTAGTGATATATTTGTGTATTTTGACTCATGTTTGTCTAGTTGACAATTTTTTTCAAAAATAATCTATTTCTACTGCAAAATAAAGGCAGTATAGAGAAAAACGAACAAGACCTAGAAGTATATTTTTATGGAAAAATTATGAAGCAAACATCCCTGTGACCACACTCAAGTCAGAGGGGGAGCCTTGCCCTCACACCAGAGTCCCTCTCTGTTCACAGTCAGCGTTCACAATCCTGACGTGTATGGTGATTGGTTCTCTGTTTAACTGGATACTTTTACCATCTCTGCAGAGGTGGAAAATATACAGAGCTATGTGTGTATCCTGAAATGCAACAGTTCAGTCTTACTTGTTTTAAATTTTATATAATTGAAGTCATTCCTCATTGTCTCACTTCTTTTACTTAATGCTGTTTCTTGCTTTGTGTGACTGTAATCTATTCATTTTCATCGACAGGTATTCCACTGTATGAACACACTGGACACTTTACTATAGAAAGACATTAAAGGTTTCTGACTTTCAGGTATTACAACAGTATTGCTGTGACTGTTCTTACATGTCTCCTTGTGCACATGTGCATGTTTTTCTGGGGAGGGCCCTTTTTGGGTTGTAAGATAAGCACATCTTCAAATTTAGTAAAAACAGTCTAAGGTGATATAACCATTTCGCCCGCCGCAAGCAGCAGAGTT
Source organism: Muntiacus reevesi (assembly GCF_963930625.1). NCBI lineage: Eukaryota > Metazoa > Chordata > Mammalia > Artiodactyla > Cervidae > Muntiacus > Muntiacus reevesi. The sequence continues at coordinate 1,170,968 of NC_089264.1, forward strand.
GCTTCCAATGCTCCATATCTTGTAAGCATTTGATATTGTCAGACTTTTAATTTTTGCCAATCTGATTGGTATGTGGTAGAATCTCTTATAATTTTTTTTAGCATTGTGGTCAGAAATTTTCCCTTTATAATTTAAATGTTTGTATTCTTAATTGAAAGATAATTGCTTTACAATATTGTGTTAGTTTCTGCCATACATTAACATGATTCAGCCACAGGTATACATCCATCCCTCCCTCTTGAACTTCTTTCCCACCTCCCACCCCATCCCATCCCATCCCTCTATGTTGTCACAGACCACTGGGTTTGGGCTCCCTGATCATGCAACAAATTTCCGCTGGCTATCTATTTTACATATGGTAGTGAATACTCTCTCCATTCTTCCCACACTCTCCTTCACCCCACCCTATGTCCACAAGTCCGTTCTCTATGTCTGTGTCTCCACTGCTTTCCTGCAAATAGGTTCATCAGTGCCATCTTTCTAGATTCCATGTATATGTATTAATATGAGGTATTTGTTTTTCTCTTCCTGACTTACTTCACTCTGTATAATAAAATCTAGGTTCACCCACCTCATGAGGACTAACTCAAATGCATTCCTTTTTGTGGCTCCATTGCATATATGCACCACGACTTCTTTATTCATTCATCTATCAATGGACAGTTAGGTTGCTCCCATGTCCAAGCTATTGGAAATAGTGCTGCAAAGAATACTGGGATACATCAGTCTTTTTCAGTTTTGGTTTCCACAGGGTGTATGTCCAGTAGTGGAATTTTTGGGTAATATGGTAGTTTTATTCCTAGTTTTTAAGGAGTAACCATACTGTTCTCCATAGTGGCTGTACCAATTTACATTTCCACCAATGGTGCAAGACAGTCCCCTTTTCTCCACAACCTCCCCAGCATTTATTGTTTGTAGATTTTTTGACAATGATCATTCTGATAGATGTGACGTGATACACCATTGCAGTTTTGATTTGCATTTCTCTAATTATGAGTGATGTTGAGCGTCTTTTCTTATGTTTATTGGCCATGTTTAGATCTTTGGTTAAATGTCTATTTAGGTTTTCTGCCCACTTTTTGACTGGGCTGCTTGTTCTTCTTGTATTTATTTATATGACTTGCTTGTATATTTTGGAGATTAATCCTCTGTCAGCTGATTCATTTGCTTTTATTTTCTCCCATTCTGAGGGTTGGTTTTCACCTTATTGATAGATTCCTTTGCTGGGTAAAACCTTTTAATCACGTCTCATTTGTTTATTTTTGTTTTTATTTTTATTATTCTAAGAGGTGAGTTACAGAAGGTCATACTGTAACTTATGTCAAGGAGTGTGCTGCCAATGTTATCCTCTAGGAACTTTATAGTTTCTGGTGTTCCATTTAAGTCTTTACTCCATTTTGAGCTTATTTTTGTGTATGGTGTTAAAAGGTGTTATAGTTTCATTCTCTTACATGGAGCTTGCTGTATATGGAGTACAGTTTTCCCAGTACCACTTATTGAAGAGGCTGTCTTTTTTCCTCGTATATACTTGCCTCCTTTGTCAAAGATAATGTACCCATAGGTATATGGGTTTATTTATGGACTTTCTATCTTATTTCAATTGTCTATATTTCTGTTTTCATGTCAGTATCACACTATTTTGATGACTGTAGCTTTATAGGACAGCCTGAAGTTAGGAAGCTTTATTCATTCAGTTCCATTTTTTTCTTTTTTTTTTTTTTTTTCCTCAAGATTACTTTGGCTATTTGGAATCTTTTGTGTTTCCATACAAATTGTGATTTTTTTCTCTAGTTCTGTGGATATTACCATTGGTAGTTTGATAAGATTGCTTTGAATATGTAGATTGCTTTGGGTCATATAGTCATTTACCAGTGTTGATTCTTCCAGTTCAAGAAAATGGTATATTTTCCCCATCTGCTTGAGTTGTGTTTGATTTCTCTCATCAGTGTCTTCTAATTTTCTGCATACAGGTCTTTTTTTTTCTCTTTAGATAGGTTTATTCCTAGGGATTTTATTCTTTTAATGCAATGGTCAATGGATGGTTTCCTTAATATCTCTGTCTGAATTTTCATTGTTAGTGTATAGGAATCCAAGGGATTTCTGTGTATTGATTTTACATTCTGTGATTTTACTATATTCTTTGATTAACTTTAGTGATTTTCTGGTGTCATCTTTAGGGTTTACTCTGTACAGTATCATTTCTTCTGCAAACAGTGGTAGTTGTACTTCTTCATCTCCAATCTGGATTCTTTTCTTTTCTTTCTTTCTTTTTTTTTTTTTTCTCTGATTGTTGTGGCTAGGATTTCAAAAACTTGAATAGTAGTGGTTATGATGGGCACCCTTGTCTTGTTCTTGATCTTAGAGTAAATGCTTTCAGGTTTTTAACACTAGAATAATGTTTGCTGTGAGTTTATTATCTTCAGGTAGGATTCTTCTATGCTTACTATTTGGCGAGTTTTTATCATAATTGGTGTTGAATTTTGTTGAAAGTTTTCTCTGCATTTACTGAGATCATCATATGGTTTTTATCTTTCAGTTTGCTAATATGGTGTATCACATTGATTGATTTGTATATATTGAGGAATATATGCCTCCCTTGGATAAAACCCACTTGATCATGATGCATGATCATTTAATGTGCTGTTGGATTCTGTTTGCTAGGATTTTGTTCAGGATTTTTGCACCTATGTTCATCAGTGATACCGGTCTGTAATTGTTGAGTGTGCATGTGTGGCATCTTTGTCTGGTTTTATCAAGGTGATGGTGGCCTCAGAGAATGAGCTGAGGAATTTTCCTTCCTCTACAATTTCCTGGAAGTGTTTGAACCGTGTAAGTGTTAGCTCTTTGAACTTTTGATAGAATTCACCTGGAAGCCATCTGACCCTGGGGTTTTTTGTTATTGTTGTTGTTGTTGCTGTTGTTGTTGTTAGAATATTTTTTATTGCAGTTTATATTTCTGGGCTTGTCATCGGTCTGTTCATATTTTCTATTTCTTCCTGGTTAAGTTTTGGAAGATTATACTTTTCTAAAAATGTGTCCATTTCTTCCAAGTTGTCCATTTTATTGGCATATAGTTGTACATAGTAGTCTCTTGTGATCCTTTGTATTTAAGTGTTATTTGTTGTAACTTTCCCATTTTCATTTCTAATTTTATTGATTTGAGTCTTCTCCCTTTTTTTCTTGATGAATCTGGCTACTGGTTTGTCAATTTTGTTTATCTTCTCAAAGAACCTGCTTTTAGTTTTCTTGATCTTTGCTATTGTCTCTTTAATTTCTTTTCCATTTATTTCTGCTCTGATCTTTATGATTTCTTTTCTTCTGCTAATTTTGGTTTTTTTGCTTTACCCTTCTATTTCTAGTTGCTTTAGGTTCAAGGTTAGGTTGTTCATTTGATGTTTTTCTTGTTTCTTGAGGTAAGTTTGTATTGTTATAAACATCCCTCTTAGCACTGCTTTTAATACATTCCATAGGTTTTGAGTTGTCATTTGCTTCTAGTTATACTTTGATTTCATTTTTTATTTATTCTGTGATCTGTTGGTCATTCAGAATTATATCATTTAGCCTCAATATATCTGTGTTTTGTATAGTTTTTTTTTCCCCTGTAGTTGACATGTAATCTTATATCATTGTGGTTCATAAAAGATGCTTAAAATAATTTCACTTTTTAAATTTTGCCAAAGCTTGATATGTGAGCCAAGATATAATCTATCCTGGAGAATATTCAATGTGCACTGGAGAAAAAAAGTGAAATTTACTGTTTTTGCATGAAGTGCCCTTTAGATATCAATTAGGTCCAGCTGGTTCAATGTATCATTTAAACCTTGTTATTTTCTTATTAATTTTCTGTCTGGATGAGCTGTCCATTGGTTTGAGTTGTGTAAATTATCCTATTACTATTTTGTTACCCTCAATTTCTCCTTTAACAGCTGTTAGCATTTGTCTTATGTATTAGAAGCATATGTTTATTTATAAGTGTTATATATTCTTCTTGGATTGATCACTATGTAGTGAGCATTGATCATTATGTAGTGTTCTTCTTTGTCTCTTGCTATGGTCTTTAAAGTCTATTTTATCTGATATGAATATTGCTACTTCTGCTTTCTTTTCATTTCTGTTTGCATGGTAAATCTCTTTCCAGCCCTTCACTTTCAGTCTGCATATGTCCTTAGATCTGAGGTGGATCTCTTATCAACAGCATATATAAGGGTCTTGTTTTTGTACCCATTTAGCCAACCTGTGTGTTTTGGTTGGAGTACTTAGTCCATTTATATTTGTGGTAATTGTAGACATGTATGATCCTCTTACCATGTATTGTTTTGCATTTGGTTTGTAGGCCCTTTCTTTCTCTTGTTTTCTGTCAAGAGAAATTCCTTTAGCATTTGTTGTAAAGCTGGTTTGGCAATGCTAAATTCTGTTAATTTTTGCTTGTCTGTAAAGGTTTTGATTTCCTCCTTTGAATCTGAATGAGATTCTTGCTGGATAGAGCAATTTTGGTTGTAAGTTTTTCTCATCACTTTAAATATATCCTGCCACTCCCTTCTGGCCTGCAGAACTTCTGTTGAGCAATCAGCTGTTTGCCTTATGGGGATCCTCTTGTATTTTATTTGTTGCTGTTCCTTTGTTGCTTTTAATATTTGTCTTTAATTTTTGTTAGTTTGATCAATATATGTCTCGGTGTGTTTCTCCTTGGGTTTATCCTGTATGGGACTCTCCAGGCTTCCTGGACTTGGGTGGTTATTTCATTTCACATTTTAGGGAAGTTTTTGGCTATAATCCCCTCAAATGCCCTTTCCTTTTGTTTTGTTCTTCTGGGACTGCTATGATTCTAATGTTATACTTAATGTCCCAGAGGTCTCTGAGACTGTCCTCACTTCATTTTATTCTTTATTATTATTATTATTCCACTCTGCTTCAGTTATTTCCACCACTCTATCTTCCATCTCACTTATTTGCTTTTCTGCCACAGTTACTCAGCTATTGGGTCCCTCTGGTATATATTAAATCTCAGTTATTGCATTGTTCACTGTGAATTGTTTATTCTTTAATTCTTCTAGGTCTTTATTAAACATTTCTTGCATCTTCTTGATCTATTCCTCCAGTCTATTTATCCATTTTATTTTCAAGATTTTATTTATTTTTTTATTTTTATTTTTTTTATTAGTTGGAGGCTAATCACTTCACAACATTTCAGTGGGTTTTGTCATACATTGATATAAATCAGCCATAGAGTTACACGTATTCCCCATCCTGATCCCGCCTCCCACCTCCCTCTCCACCCGATTCCTCTTGGTCTTCCCAGTGCACCAGGCCCAAGCACTTGTCTCATGCATCTATTTTCAAGATTTTAGATCTTCTTTACTATCAATACGCTGACTTCCCCCCCACCCCCAAGTATATTGTCTATTTTCTCTTCATTTGTTTGGTCTTGTGGGTTTTTAAAATGTTCAATCATCTGCTGAAGGTTTTTCTGTCATTTCATTTTGTTTAATTCACTGTGTTTTATGTCTCCTTTTTGCAGGCTGGAAGGTTGAGGCTTCTGTTAATTGTAGAGTCTGCCCCCTCTGGATGAGACTGAACCAGTGCTTTCTGAAGATCTCCTGGTTGGTTGGATTCTTGACTGTCTTCTGGTGGATGGAGCTGGATATTGTCTCTCTGAAGGGCAGTGCTGAATCCAGCAGTGTGTTTGGGGGTGTCTATGAGTTTGGTATGGCTTTAAGCAGACTGTCTGCTAATGTGCAGGGTTGTGGTTCTGTTTTTCTGAAGTACTGGCATGGAGCATCTGGCACTGGAGCTTGCTGCCCTTTGGGTGGGGCCTGGTGTTAGTGTTGAAATGGAGGTCTTTGGGATAGTTCTTGTTGATTAGTGTTCCATGGGGTCATGAGTTCTCTGGTAGAAAACTCCTGGACTTGGGTGTCCCTCCTCAGGGATTAAGGCCCAACCCTTAAATGTAGCATTATGACCTTGCAAGCTACATAGCACAGAAGACAATGCCCCCACCCCAAACTAATGGTGAAAGCAATACTCAACAGCCAAGAACACCCAGAGAAACTCACACCCAAACTCTCCAATATTTCTAGAATGGTCTCAGGACCCATTGTGTGCAATAATCTCAGATCTGGCCTTACTCCAGCTTGTACTTGCCCCCAGAGTCCACAGTTGCCCCTAACTTCCAGTCTCAGGCTAAATGTAGGTATTTAATCTGCAACACCTGTGACTGCTGGAGCTAATTCCCTTTCTCTTCTTTGGTCGTACAGTCCCTGGTGTTCTGCTTTAGTTTGGGGTTTGACTTCACTTATATGCCACCCTCAGGTGTCTGTTCCCTGTCCAGACAAAGGTAAAGGCCAAGGCTTATTAGTGCTCACTTGCTCAGTCTGGCTGGGGGAGAGAGAAGAGTATAGCAGCCACAGTTGGGATGTGCTTGGGGGTGCCTATGCAGATAGAGACCTGCCACATGTTGTTACAATCTGAGGCAGGTTGTGCACTCTGCCAGAGAAATTTGCCGCAAGTTGTGTGTCCCTAGGGAGAGCCAAGCTGCTTAGGCTCCCAGAAAATTGTGGACAGTAACCTGTGCCTGCTCACAGCCTGGTGGTAGCTACCACTTCTGGGGTCAGGACTGCATCGGTGGCGTTTGTCTACTACATCAGGTACTTTCTCTGGCTTTGTCAGTGACTGTGACTTACTCTTCCCCTTCTGGGCTCATAAACTGCAGTCCTGTCAAATCTGCCCTCCTGGGGCTCCAATAAGTTTTCCAAGTTTTGAAAGCTGTTGGAGAGCTTTTAGCAGGTGTCTGCCAAGGAGCTAAATTAGTGTCCTGGGCATCAATAACCTCTTACCACTCTGGGACTCTCAGTCTTTTTCCTGGACTCCCTCAGCGGTCACACTGTCCCCTCAGAATTTCCTCATGGCAGCCGACCTCAGTCTTCTCGCTTGGGTCTGACACCAGTGTCTGGGCCTTGCACCCTGACCCTCCCCTGTACAGTAGTGGGGGCAGGGAGGCATGTGAACTGCTTTTCAGCTGGGAAGTGCTGCTCAGCAATGATCTCTGTAGTGAATTCTCTTCATTTTGCCTTCTGAGCACCCATTGTTCCCTCCCATCTGAGATTCCAAAGCTCTACCCTGACCCCACCTGTGAGGGGATTTCTGAGAATGTTGAAACTTCCTTCTTCATGGTTTCCTCCCTGGGGTGCAAGTCTCCATCTTGAAATTATTTGTCTCTTATTTTCTGTTTTGCCCTACCTCATTCTAAGGAGCTTGAATTGCCTTTTTTCAAGTTTGAGGTCTTCTGCTAGCATTCAGAAGTTTGTGTTATAGGAGTTGTTCCATATTCAGATGAATTTTTGATGTACTTGTGCAGAAGAGGATGATTTTCCTGTCTTATTCCTCCACCATCTTCTTTCATTGGTCCTCTTCTTTAATTTTATTTTCCATTTTTTAATTGTGAATAAGGTTGAGCATGTTTTAATATGTTTTTAGTCACTGGATTTCATTTTCATGAAGTGCCTGTTCAAGTCTCTTTTGCCCTATTGTGTGTGTCTTTTTATTTTTATTTTTTAAAGATTTGCAGGTTTTTTTTTTTTAAATTTTAAACATGTTTTAAATATGAAAGTTTGTCTGATTTTATGTGTTGCAATAGTTTTTCCTTTTTTTTTTCTCCTTTATTAATATGTGCCTCTTTCAGATTGCTTGTAATGTCTTATTTAAAAAAAAACTTTTCCTTTTTAAAAACTTAGTTTTAATTGGAGGGTAATTGTCTTACAATATTGTGTTGGTTTCTGCCATACATAAAGATGAATAGTCTTAGGTATACATATGTCCCCTCCCTTCTGAACCTCCCTCCCACTTTCTACCCCACTCCACCCCTTTAGGTATTTACAGGTCACTGGTTTGAGCCCTCCAAGTCATATAGCAAATTCCCACTAGCTATCTATTTTATACATGGCAATGCATATGCTTCTAGTCTATTGTCTTGTCCTCCCCTCCCCTTTCCTCACTGTGTCCACACGTTTGCTCTCTATGTCTGCCCCTCCATTGCTGCCCTGCAAACAGGTTCATCAGTACCGTCTTTTAAGATTCCATATTTATGCATTAATATACCATATTTGTTTTTCTGGCTTACTTCACTTTGTATAATAGGCTCTAGGTTCATCCACCTCAATAGAACTAACTCACATGCATTCATTTTTTATGTCTGAGTAATATTCCATTGTGTATATGTTCAACGACTTCCTTATCCATTAATCTGTCAGTGGACATCTAGGTAGCTTCCATGTCTTAGCTATTGTAAATAGTGCTGCAATGCACGTTGGGATATATATGTCTTTTTCAATTATGGTTTTCACAGGGTATATGCCCAGTGGTGGAATTTGTTGGGTTCTATGGTAGAAGAAAATATTTCTTACTCTGAAGTCACAAAATAGTCTTGAATGTCAACTCCTACCAGCTTTGCAGACTTGTCTGTTAACATTAAATATATTACACATCAGGTGTTTATTCTTGTATATGTGTGAAATAAAACTATAATTTATTTTCCCTATGGAGACACATTTGTTCTAAAGCCATTAACTAAAAAGAACACAGTTTCTTTTCTACCCTGTCCTGTCATCTGCCCTGTCATCTCAGTTGTAAATTAAGTGTTCAGATACCTGTGTGACCATTTCTGGCCTGATTTATTTGTCTATCCTAACACTAATGCCACATCCTATTAATTCTCATGGTTTTGTGATGTCTTAATATCTGGCAGAACATTGTCTTCATAACTAACTCATGTTTGAGAGAGTCTAGATATTCTTGGTCTTTCCCACTCCCATGCAAATCTAGAATGAGCCCGGGCAGTTCTGCCCACACTCACAAATTTTTTGTTGCTGGTACATGGAAGTATTATCATATTCATATCACACACACAGATACACACACACACACACACACACACACACACACACACACACGTATACATATGACCCAATCAGAGTGTTATATATAACTCTGGAGGGATTTGGAATAATGGATGGGAGGGAAAGACAAGTGAAAAATCTGTTGGAAATAAGATCAGGGCAACACTAACAGAGGTGCGGGTGGAATGAGCCTGGCTTAAGAGCAGTTTAGGAGACTTCTGGGAAACAATGACAAGACATTGCCTCCAAGTGACTGATGTAAGGAATAAGGCTTTAAGAGAGGAAGTTTACATGAATGTACCACAAAGAAAATGGTGAATGTATAGAAACTTCCTCAAAACAGGCTGCCCACAGGTTATGTGGAAGTCTTTACAACAGTAAAATTTCACAATTGTAGAGAACTTTGAATGAAGGGGAGATTTGTGGTTGATATGAAACTAGTGATTGACAAACATGCTAACATAGAAATTGTGCCAGGCTTCACTGTGTTTAATATTTTTTTCCTTTTTTGACATTCCTAGAAATAGGTTTTTCAATTTCTACATCTGGTGCCTTTCAGGTAACTTGATTTCAGTTTATAATATCATATGTCTCACTGAAAACTATTCAAGAACTTTTTCATTTGATAATATCTACCAGGATTTGACTCATCCTGTGTTTTCTAATAAATTCTAATTTTTTAAATTTGTTTTTAACAAGTTAAGATAAGTAGATCATATAATAACTATGGTTCAAATTTATATTCAATATTTGGTCCCATTCCTTTTAAGAGATTAATAAGAGATGTATTAATTTGTAACCACTAGGTGATTATCAGGAAATTTTCATTTGCTTTGAAATGTATGCATATTTATGTAGCCATTGAAATCAGATGTTTCGCAATGAAAAATCACATCTTATCCTTCCATTTCTTGACCTTCTGAGTTTTGCACTTTTGAAGGAAATGGACCCTTGGAGTATGATACATTTGATTCAAAGGTATTTGCAATAGGATGCTATTTTTTCTGTCAAAAGCTAATGTAACCACAGACTGTCTTCTCAATTTGAGACTTGTAGTCTTGGGGATTGTTAATGTAAATTCTGATCTTAGGCATGTGGCAGGGCAAACAGGAAGAAATGCCTTGATAATTGCCTAGGAGATGTAGATTTGGGGAGATGCAAAATCCATAATTAAGACAAATTTGAATTTAGTAAATTATAACCTGATTTTCAAAAGTGACAGTGACATTTGAAAATAAGAGAAGAAAAAGCAAATGATAGGATGAGGAATAAATGCAACTCAGATATGCCAAAACTTTGTGCGTGTGTGGTGTGATTGTGGTGCAGGTTAGAAAGGCCATTTTATTTTCCCTGCTGCTAACTTTTTAGGGTGAAATATCAAATCTCTGAAACAATGGTGACAGGATGCCTAGAGAAGAAAGAACCAGAACCTGAGTGCTCCCTAGGAAAGGATGACCTGCCGACGAACATGCTGATGCCACGGAGGTGTGTCCCCCAGCCTCAGGATATAGTGAAAGTCACAAGACTTAGACTCAAAGCGCATTTTTTATTGGAGAATAATTGCTTTACAACGTTGTGTTAGTTTCTGCAGTACAATAAAATTAATCAGCTATTTGGTAAAGAACCACCAATTGATGGCAAAGAATCTGCCTGCAATGCAGATGACCAGGGTTTGATCCCTGGGTTGAGAAGATCTCTTGGAGAAGGGAATGGCTACCCACTCCAGTATTCTTGCCTGGAAAATCCCATGGACAGAGGAGACTGGCAGGTTATAGTCCATGGGATCACAAAAAGTTGAACACGACTGAGCGACTAACACTTGGTCTTCACTTCCCAGCATCAGTCTTTTCCAATGAGTCAGCTCTTCACATCAGGTGGCCAAAGTATTGGAGCTTCAGCTTCAGCATCAGTCCTTCCAATAAATATTCAGGGTTGATTTCCTTTAGGATTGACTGGTTTGATTTCCTCGCAGTCCAAGGGACTCTCAGGAGTCTTCTCCAGCACCACAATTTGAAAGCATCAATTCTTCAGTGCTCAGCTTCCTTTATGGGTCAACTCTCACTTATGTACTGCCATCCGTGAAAGCTGAAGTGCTCATAAAAGAATGATTTCAGAGAGCCCAGCCTCTGGCATTTGCCCATACATATAAAATGCTAAATTCTTTAAAGTGAACTGTTTGGTTTTCTTTAATTAACAGTAACCTTTTAAAATTGTGACTACTTGGTCTTTGTTACCAAAACTCCTATATATCTTGGTTTCTTCATTCCCTCTTCAGAGTTAATGTATTCTCCTCGGTTCTGTCTTGTCTCAACAAAAATTTGAAGCGACAGACATTAGAGACTTCGGAATGTCATAGCTCTTGGACAGACTGTGTTATAGCTCTCGGGTCTTGGACAGACCGTGTTATAGCTCTTAGGCAGATCAGTGTTACAGCTCCGTGTTACAGATACATTTTATTTAGGAAATAGCAGGAAAAATCCATCCTCGTTGTGTGAGGGCATGCCGACCCAAAGATACGGAGAGAAGAGAGTGGGGGAGTGCACAAGGGCATGGGAGAGAGAGAGACCCCCAGCCCTTTGGCTCCTCTTTTCAAGTTTTTTCCTTCCCCTGGGCCTGCCCTATGTAAATTGGGCTAGCCAGGAATGCTGTTTGGTCTACCTGAGGTCTTCACTCTAGTCCTTGAGCCTTCCTTTGACCATCGTTTGTTATATTTTCGCGAGGTTTTCCCTTCCTTTTAGGCACCGCCATTCTGGACGCCTGTTTCCTATTCTAACTACCTAACAAGAACAATCCATCTTAGAGGTAGCCTCTGGGGTTAAGTCCTCCATTTTGCCTGCCAAGTAAAATATAATTCTCAACTTTTAGGTTACGCATTTTTTTCAGTTGACATTTGTATGAGAATTTTAACTCTAATTAAAGAGTAACTGCAAGACACAAGGAAACTCTATCTAGTACCCAAGGGTTGAGGGAGAAAACCCAAGGAAGACTGCACTTGGAAGGTCTGCAGCCTTCTGGATAAAGTATGCCTTAGTCCCTCAATAGCAGAGAAATTTGTTGGAGTGGATGAAGAGGCAAACAGCAGGCAGCCCTGCAAGTGCAGATGGGGAGCATGTTACCAGCAGCAGGTCATGTGGGGTACAGTGGGAATCTGAATGCTGGGCAGGGAGTGGGGCAGAGGCCTTCAGAGGGTGGGATACATGGGAACGTGAACAAACTATCACCACACCATGGAGGCAAGGTTGCAGAGGGACAGTGGTCTGGTACTGTGGCTTGGACAGGCTTCTTCCACAATGGAGGACATCACCAGCCTCCCTATCTCTGCTGGGAATTGCCAGAAACCTCTGGTTACTTTAGACTGTGCTCTGCAAAGGAAAAATGCTAAAAGGGATTTGTGGTCATAAAGCATTATATTCAAGGATGTGTTGAGACTCCTGAGGAAATAGACTGATAACTGACACTGGAGTTAGGAACAGTGAAGAGTAAAAATCAGGGACTCTTTTCTGTCTGCAAAAGGATAGCCCTTAAGAAGATGATGGCAAACAACCATTTTTATCCTGTTGGGGAAAAAAAAAAAAAATACTAAAAAAAGCTTTGATATTTCTTCAATGTACTCTAGCATATTAATTTGTGTGTTTCTAAGTAAAGCAATTTCTTATCTGTTTTTTTAAACATTTAAATAAATTTTTTTAAAAATAAGTGCAAGTCTAAGAGAGTCATATTCAAGCAAGCATTTTTAAATAACCAAAGGTAAGGAAAGCATTCGGTTTCTGGAAAACCATCAAGGGGATGCCATACATAAACTTTAGGGATGCTTTTCAGGTCCTCTGCTCCTCTTCCTCTTCTCTTTCATACCATTTTATGTGAAGATCCTCATCTGTGACCCTCCACTCCCAAAACATGGCAAAAGGCTACAGAATAAACCCTCCTTTTCACCAGTCCCTAAGGATTACTCTCCTCTCCCACTTCCTTCTCTTTGTCCCTGGACTCTGTCTCTTTTTCACCCTCCAAAGTACATTTTCTCATCTCCATAGGCTCGCCATCTCCTCTTTTGCATTCTCAGTCTCAGTCTTTCTTGGTCTATTTAAAAATTCTGCCTCAAGGTTGTCCTTGAATTAGTTTGTCAAAAGGCAGAGGAGTGGGGAATGGGAGGGTCCCTTGTTCTCCTCACTGGGGTGGGTGGAGACTGGGAACATTTACAGATTATAAATCCTTTTCCTTTCACACTGTCTCCTCATCAATCTTTATTGACTCTCGGAAGGAGATATTCAATATGTAAATGTTCTTCCAGAACTTCTTTGAGTTTACTACTTAGGCCTCCCTCTTCTTTCTCTTTACTAGGCTGTTCATAATTGTTCTTTGTTTCTTGCAAGGGCAGCCAGGTGAATTGTGAGTGTACACACACACACACACACACACACACACACACACACCACTCTCCCTTCTAGAGAGAAACATTTAAACATCTGTACTAACATTTAAACTCTTTTTCCTTTAGAGGAGTACCTCTGTTCCTCATAAGTTGCAAAAAATAGTGTGCCCTTGTTGTAGACACGCATTCTGGGAAACAAACTCACTCAGAAGGACAATGCAGAGAGTGGAGTGCAGTTTATTACACCGGTGGACCCAAGGCAGGGTCTCCTTTTAGCAAAGGACCCCGATCAGCATTTGTGAAAATCTTTTATACCCTATGTGTATGAGTCAAAACCCACCACCCCAAATTCCTTGAGACTTACATAAACTAAGGAAGGGTAAATACAATCCCAATAACCCCATAACTCATGTGCCATGTGCTCAGACAGTTAAGCAATTAACCAATAATCAATAAGCACGAGGTTACACTCCGACAGGTACAGAAAAATTTATGGCCTGTCTGGAGGAAGGAGTGATTAGTGTATGTACTCTTATAGGCGAGGAATAACCCAGATATGATCTTCAAGATTCCCTTGTCCGGAGGGGGTCTTATCCTTCTGTTGTTGTTTCTGTAGACACTAAACACAGAGTTCGGAGTCCATTGGAGAGGTAGCCGAGCATAATCAGCATGAACAGGCCTAAGATGGAGTCCAGGCCCTATGAATTCCTTCTTCACCCTAAGTACCTGTACTCGCATTTGCAAGCACTGAGACCCGGCCTGCCTTGGCCCTCTGTTGGAAGACCACAGAAGATATGAGCCTTTAGGTGTCTTTAACTTACTTACAAACCAAGAAAATGAAGTTGCTGGGTTTAAATACATCTTAGACCACTATGCTTCTAAGATGTGCACAAGATTTTATTGTTTTAGTGAAAATCAGCCAGGATTTACTTTCTACATGTAGTGGTCAGTGCTTATGAAGTGTATCTGCATATTTTCTCTTCTGGACACACAGTGAGTTACACTATCTGTGGGTCAGGTGATTGACATTTCTGCACCAGAGTACTGAATTGCCTTTGCAATATGCTCTCTTTCTCTTTGTCATGGTGACTGGTCATGTTTGAGATGCTGGCTGCTCCACCGGCCAGTCACTTGTGTGGGAAGATACGAAGCAGAACACTCTGCCCGTCTGTGACAGGCATAGTGCATGGGGATAAATTCTCTCTCCCTTTTGTTGTTTTAAAGCACAAAGATTTGGGGGTTACTTGCTACCCCTATACTTCTCTGTTTAGCCTGTCTTCACCAGTTCCCTAAAGGTGGTCATCTCTCTTTGTCCGAATGATGCTACTATTTTTTTTTTTTTAATCTTGAATAAATACTTCAGTTAACTATAGGTTGTTTCAGGCATTTTGAAAATGTCCACATCTTGTGATGCTTCTGCCATCATTTTGGGGAAAGAAACATTTATGGGGCTGTTAATTACAAATTGGCCCTTGCCACCAACCTCTTCAAGGATTAAATCATGTCCTGCTGCAGTTGTTGACTTTCAGTACACCCTGAGAGGCTTTCAGGGTGGAGATCAAGAATGATGCACTCTGTACTCTGGGAAAAACTGGCAGAACTGGTCTTTAGATAGTTAGATATTTTCAGGAGCTGATTATATGAGCTCAATTCTTGCATCTCCATATATCTAGAAAAGCACTAAAATCCTTTGTTAGTAATATCTATTCCTTGTGACTAGCAAAAACATTCTGCAAAAAATATGTGCTTGATTGCTTGCACTCCCCATTCACCAAAATCACATTTATACTGACCCCACCCCCCACCTTATATCTCTGGAGCAGTTTCTCAACGCTATCTGAGATACTTTATCCTGGGCTATAGTCTTCATTTTGCCCCAAAGAAAACAGCTTGTAACTCTCACATTGCACAATTTCTAAATTGACAGAATTATATAAATAAAATTAATTTTTAGCAAGGATTCCCCATTTATAGACCATGACTTTAATGTGTTAAGATTAATGCACAGAGAGAGCTTTTTACTAGAGTACATCATCTCTATCACTAGAGATGTACTAGAGTACCTCATCTCTATCACTAAGTTCCAAGTGATTTCTTCATTAGTTTTCTCATCCACTCATTCATTCATGAATTCATTCATTTATATTTTAGTTCAATAAACTATACTGAATGTCAGGCATTGGGTCAGGTTGAAGCATCAGTGTGAATAAGACTCAGTCTCTGTCACTATTCTTATATTGTTACCAATCCAGTTTTTGTTTAGAAAAACTAGGAATAGTTAAGTAATACAGGAATCCATTTCTAAATACTCTGCATTTAAATATATACAATATCTTGTACATAGTAAGCAGGCTTAAAGCTATGAAAATGCATTATAGACAGGGAAACTCCTGCTGGTTCCACCCACATTTATCCCTTAGCAGCTTGACATGGCTAACTTGAAGCACTCTCTTATATAGAGAGTGGGCAATGCTAGTTTATGTGTACTTGGTATAATTGATATAACCGATCTGGACTATAATAGAAACTTGGTAAACTATGGAGGCAATTTGCTTCCTTCACCGGCCAACTGAGCTGCTGTTGCCCCTTTGCCTCTCTAAATGGCTCTTTAAAAAAAAGGCTGCCCCACTTAAGTGGGACAATGGCGCCCTGCAGTGGCTACGAGTCATTCTAGGGAGAGCTTGTGTGTGCATGCTTTGTTGTTTTTGGATGGCTTCCCACCACTGAGTGTTCCATTGGGTTAAAAAAAAAAAAAAAATTGCAGATAATGTTTGCCAAGACAAAAAAAAAAAAAAAAATGGATTATGGAGAGGCAACACCAAAAGAGCAGAGCGCTCACAGCTTGGACCCTACTAGGCACGAAAACAGAGAAGAAAACATATTAGAAAATGTTTATTGTGTAGGTGAAGAAATTTCGACACAAGAGGTGAGATGGGTGGTTCCAGGACATGATGATGATAAGTCTCTCCTACAAACATGCCTCCTGCCTGGTTTTCAGGTAAGTGCTTCTTTTCAGGTTGACTTATCATATCATATCTAAGTTGCTCTTCTTTCTTTCTCTTTTCCTATATATGTGCTCCCAATATCAGTGATAATCCTAAAAAATATCTGAAGAATATACTCTACAATATATACCACATCTCAATGTCATTTTATTATTTGGAAAGAATATACCATTTTACATAGAAATATTTAAGTGTGAAATAAAAATGTATTACTCTTCTCCTATATTTGTCATCAGGGAAGCTTCTGATCTTTCCAGTGAGGTTTTAGCTTTTATTTCTTTATACCACATTCTTGCCTGTACTTCAGAAAACAGTTTGCTAGAGACAGCACAGACTAGGTTCCAGGAAAAGTAGCAATGAATTATAGTCCATTATATTGATATTTTGTTATTATCCTGTCCTTTGGTACTAGATTATAAAAACAGTAAATTTGGCTCATCCTAATAAATATAAGTGGAAAGAAGGTATAAAGGACGTGCTGTCTCCTATGTACCATTTTTTTTTTTTTCTTGGTCTGATAAACCTATGGGGAATCAGTTTTAATCATGAAGAGTGAGAGGAAAGGGAAGAAGAAATTGGGATGGTGGCAGAGACGATGTGACATCATTCCACTGTATTTTGCAGAAGTCAAGTGGATTGCTAATATTTCCACATATTTGTTGTTTAGTCATTAAGTCATGTCTGACTCTTTGCAACCCCATGGACTATAGCCTGCTAGGCTCCTCTGTTCATGGAATTCTCCAGGCAAGAATATTGAAGTGAGTTAGCACTTCCTTCTCCAGGGGATCTTCCTAACCCAAGGATTGAATCATGTCTCTTACGTTGGCAGACAAATTCTTTACCACTGAAACACCAGGGAAGCCCAATATTTCCATATACATAATATGTGTCATGTATTAAAATAAGTTTTAGATATAGTAGAGATATTTAAAACTATCTGAGAGATCAAAGTCCTTTTGGAGAGATATGGATGCACATGGATGATATCTGAGAGCCACAGATTAAAAAAAATAGAGCTATTTAATTTCTGACCTACTTTTTAGAGAAAGCAATTAGAACACACATGTACATACACAAGCACATTTATTAACCATCTGCTCTAAAATTAAGGAGCAGAAACATAAGCCTTTAGCTAATATATCCACCTAGTGCTAAACTGCACAATTCAGTCCTCTGTGGGTACCATTCAAAGGCAAGAAAGAACCACAGCAATGAAGAGAAGATCCAAGGCTCTGAGGTGCCTAATGAACAGTGTTCTCTCTCCAGTTGGCTAGCCTGGAATTCGAGCATCACTAGTACCCAGGCAGATGAAAATGCTATCTGTCTCTCCAAACCTCGCTTATAGTTCTTTAACTAGTACTCTTTTTAAAGAGAACATTGGTTTAGAAAAAATATCTTCAGTCAGCTACAGCTCAAGACAGAGTTGATTTTGACATAGTGATGCTCTCTATCTTTGGATACCTGCTAAGGTGCTTGGACTCAAGACAAAGTCTGGAAAAAGAAGATGAGCTGAAGGTCCTTCCAACCCCCCTTCTAGATGTGTCCGTTCCCCATCTCCATCTGTACTATCCAGTGGAAAATTCTTGCAAGGATATTTAAGATTCTTGCAATGTCATATTCCAGCAACTCTTGAGGGTAAATTGACTTTTTTAAGCAGCACAACAGTGATGCATTTCACATTGATAGTGATGACTTTCCTTGCCCACTGCCTCATGTTAAAAGAATTCTGCATGGCTTCAGAAGACTGCAAGATCCAGAGTCATTCCTTATATCAATAACACCTGCACACATTACCATATGACCTTTCAACAGTCTCTCCATGCATACTAAGTGGCAGGCATTATGTTGGCTATGGGGATAAGTTTGTGAACATACAGACATGTATATCTGACCTCTGTGTTCTCCCTTGTTCTGTAAAATCTTCCATCTTTCTCTTGTGTTTGTTCTATGTGAACTTCAAGGCCAAGCTCAGGGTCCCTCTTGCCCTGTGAAGCTTTCATACACCCTTCTGCTTTCTAAACAACCTTCTCTATCACATACATGGTGTTTAATCGTATTTTGTCTGAGTTTCATTTCTGTACTTCTCCTAGCACTGTGCTGGCCATGGAAAGTACTCAGTAAACACTGCTGATTAAGTATTATTATTATAGGAAAATAATTAATTATTATGATAGGCAAAGAGACAATAAAATAAAGTGCTTTGGACACTCATGGATATAAAAATGCAATTAAAATATGATATCTGCTAAGAATAAATTATTTTAGAGAAAACAAAAAACCCAGCTTGCCCACCAAAGAGAAGTAACAAAGTTTCTACAAACTACTGCAATTTTGTAAGAATAATAATGATCTTCTCTATTGTGGTCTGAAAAGTCTTTATTTGCACCTTGATTGTGTTTTGTTTAGTTGCAGCCCTTTTATGTGAAAGTAAACAGTATCCTTGAGCCTTACTCCTTGTTTTTTTTGTCTCTTTTACTAAATGACTGCTGCATTCAAATATGCTTTCTGTGCCCAAAGCAATAACTAGATGTTTAAAGAAAGGATATCCTTCCCAAAAGAATTTTGGTTGATGGTCTATCACATGAAATTAATTCCTCCAAAAGCAGGCTATTTTCTTACTTGCTTTAATGGAGCTCTGAAGCAGGTAGCTATGATTTTTTGCTGGGGCTTATGCTCATCAGCCCTCTGAGTATTTTATTTTGTTAAGGCCCATTAAAGAGTGGGCTTGATAATGTTCCATCATGATGCAATCATGCAGAAGATGGATTTCTTCTTCAGACAAATGGAATCAGAAAACTGTTATTCCTTTCCCACTTTCTTCCCCAACTAATGGATCATTTAAAAATAATGGGGGAAGGGTATCTTAAAAATCTCCAAGAAACAGTTTTAATAGTCATAGTATGTTCAAGACATAAAATTAAATAAAGACATAAAAAATCTTGTGGGAAAATTTTTCCACTCAGTGATTTTACTTTATTCTTCCCCAGGGTGTGTTTCTCCACAGCATTCAGAAAAACCAATACAGAAACTCAACTCCAATGTTAGGTTAAGAATATTGCAGCTTCCTGTTTGGATATTGCAATCATTTTTGGCCACCTGATGCCAAGAGCTGACTCATTTGAAGAGATCCTGATGCTGGGAAAGATTGAAGGCAGGAGGAGAAGGGGGAGAGAGAGGATGAGCTGGTTGGATGGCATCACTGACTCAATGGACGTGAGTTTGAGTGAACTCTGGGAGTTGGCGATGGACAGGGAGGCCTGGCGTGCTGCAGTCCATGGGGTCGCAAAGAGTCGGACACGACTGAGCTACTGAACTGAACTGAGGTGCACACAGAGAAGCCAAACTACGTGAATCAGGATACATCAGGTAATGCAAACTTCAGAGTTGTCCATTTGCATTTAAACCAATTGAATAGTAATGAGGCTTCCCTGGTATAGCTCAGTTGGTAAAGAATCCACCAGCAATTCAGGAGACTCCGGTTTGATTCCTGGGTCAGGGAGATCCTCTGGAGAAGGGATAGGCTACCCATTCCAGTTTTCTTGGGCATCCCTGGTGGCTTAGCTGGTAAAGAGTCCACCTGCAATTTGGGAGACCTGAGTTTGATCCCTGGGTTGAGAAGATACCCTGTAACTTGAAAAGACTAAAAATAAGGAAGATTCTGTAGCCATTTCAATATTTTCTAAATAAGTCATTTTCAAGACTTACATATCATTTGTATTCAATGGTTTTGAACTTCAAGAAAGTTAAAAAAGATTTTTAATAATACCTTGTAAATATCACATTTTAGATTTTATATATATACACTAACTAGGGAATATTCTCCATGATGAGTATATAACTTGTCAGAGAGCAGTCATGAATAATGATAATTTTATATATGTCCCCCACCTGAGGTTACATTGGCTGAGGAACTCTCTTTTTTAAAAGTGGAACTGTTCTCAGGACATCAGATGTATTTGCTGACGGTAATTCATTGGCCAGTAAGATCATTATTCTCTTCTGCTCTTTCCATTTGAGTTCCCTTTGGCCAGGATAGAGTACTAGGTTATCATAGTGTATATACCCCACACCCACAGTATTCAGTAGGGTGTTTGTCCACTTCGTGAATGTGCATTGAATGGAAATATTTGGGAAATCCCTGGTCTAGCACAAGCAACCACTGCTTGTTTCTTTTACTGTTTTTGTCTCTGGGATATGCATGGACAGTTCTCATTCTGCATTTTCTGCTGGTAGATTATGACCAGTATTCTCTTTGGCAAAATGGGAGGACTTGGAGATTCAGAATTGATGGACGCTCTCTTTGCATCTGAGAACTAAAGCATGAAGAAGAGAAAGAGGAGAAGACAGGAGACAGAGAGGCCTTCCTTTGAGTAGTGAGAGCTGAGCCTTCCTTTATGTGGTGTCTGTGGTCATTTTTTCCCCCTGCTGTCCAAGTCCAGGCTAAGTAGCAACAGGCAACATGGACTGTCTTCTCTTATGATTTGGAAACAGTAAAATAACATCCTCATAGATACAAAAGAATTGTCCAATAGGGTATAAGTCGAGAGGGATGTGACTAAATGAGAAAACCACATGTTTGAAAAGTATAGAAGCCACTGCATTTATGGAACATGATGATCTAAAGGTCTGGGTGGCTATAGAAGCAGTAGAGAATCAGTATCATACAGTAGAAGCTTTACAAATGTGAACTCAGAATTTGAGCTCAGTGAATAGAAACAACATAGATATGTTCCAGAGTTAGATAACTGTCATATATTCATTCCACAAAATACCACTCAGCAATAAAAAGGAACAGACTATTGATGCATGCAACTTGCATGGATCTCCAGGAATTACGTTGAATGAAAAAAGTTAATTACCAAAGTCACATACCTTTTCACACGAATCCATCTATATAACATTTTGAAATGACAAAACTGTAGAAATGGAGAACAAACTACCAGAAGTTAAGGAGAGGATGGGGAAGGAGGGGCAGAGGGGTCCTTATAGAGGTGGAATGTTGTGGGTCTCGATTGCATAGATGTCAACATCCTGTTGGCATTTATTGTAGGATGATTTTTCGCAATGTTACTGTTAGGGAAAAGTGGCAAAGATTACATGGAATCTCTCCATTACAGCTTACAATTTAAATGAATATAAATTATCTTGAAATTAAAAGTTTAACTATAAAAATTTCTAATATTTGTGATAAGAGAATGAGAAGAAAAATTACCATCAAGTTAGAATAAATTGCTTACAGATCATCCTGTACTTCTTCGCTGTATAAAGAAGGGGAAATTGTGCTAAGCACTGCTTTACAGTGAATATATTATGTGTGAGATAATATAGAATGAAAAATGCTTGATAATATTGACTACTGTAGCCAAAGTAAAACAGGATCTTAGCATATTAAATAGCATAATTATTTGTGTTATTGCTAAATTAAGGGTATTTTCAGCTGCTTAATTTTCGGTCATTTTTTTCTTCATTTTATGTAGATCAAAACCACTAATAGTCCTATTGTATGAGAGAGAAATCTTAATTCAAGCTATATTTAATAACAGTGTGTGCATGCTCAGTTGTGTCCTGCTCTTTGCAACCTCATGGAGCCCACCAGGCTCCTCTGAGGTCTATGGAATTTTCCAGGCAAGAATACTGTAATGAGTTGCCATTTCTTTCTCCAGGGCATCTTCCTGACCCAGGGATTGAATCCTTGTCTCCTGCATCTTCTACATTGACAGGTGGATTATTTACCATTGAGCCACCTGGGAAGCATATTAATAATGATGGTACTAAGACTCAAGTTTAAATGATGCAAAACAGGGTTATTCTTAACACATTGCAATAAAAATAGATGGAAAATAGTATTCTAACATTATATCAAAGTGATGTAGAATGATTTGAGTAAAGTAGGTCACTGTATTGCAAAATGATGTTGCTGGTTCTCATACAATAGGAATATTAGTGTTTTTGATCTACATAAAATGAAGAAAAAAATGACAGAAAATTAAGCAGCTGAAAATACCCCTAATTTAGCAATACAAAATGACTTCAAAACCTACAACTGACTTGTGGGAAAATTTATATTTAAAATTTATTTTTCAGGTGGAAAATAACCTATTTAAACTTCAGTCACAAAACAGTATGCAAACATGCCCTCAGCATAGTATCGTCTCACAAAATTCTTAGATTGGGAATAGATTATTTTCATTTACAAAATATTTTTATTTCTCTGAAAATAAGAACAGTTTATCTGATTCCTTACAATATCGCACTGGCTTCTCTGGTGACTTAGTTGGTAAAAAATTTGCCTGCAATGTTGGAGACCTGGGTTCAATCCCTGGGTTGGGAAGATTCCCTGGAGGAGGGTATGGCAATCCATTCCAGTATTCTTGCCTGGAGAATCCCCATGAACAGATTGGCTTAGCAGGTTACTCTCCTTGGGGTCACAAAGAGTCGGACACAACACACTGACTAAGCACAATATCACACATACAGTGTCTAAAGTAACAAATACATTTTCCTACATTTCTGCTACAGTTTTCTTCATTTTGTTTCCTTTTAGTATGTAGTCAGTTAGCTTGTGGTTATCTCTGGTGACAATTCTATATGCCAAATATATCCTAGTCAGCTGGTATCAAACCAAAATAGTAGATCAAAATAGCAGGGCATATTTATTTTCAGTCACTGTACTCAGACTTTACATGGATTATCTCATTTAATCCTCACAACTACCCTACTGAGGGGGCACTACTGTTATCTTCATTTTCTAAATAAGGAAAAGCATGATTTCTGCTTTGGTATCTTGCACAAAACCTTTGTCTAATAATTTGATGCATGACTTAATGTGGCAGCTTTTTTTCTTCACATCTATTTCTTAAAAAAGAAAAGAAAAAAAGCCAAGGGGACTATATTTACAGTTGCCTGAGAGTAATTACAGGGTTATAAATCTGTATTAAAACTCAAACAGGTCAGCTGCACTTATCTTCCCTCCAGATGTTGCCCCTCCCAAAGTAAAAAGGACATGAAACATCACTTTCTGTAGAGAAAGAGAGACCCTTAGCTGCCTAGGAACTCTGTCTCTGATGACCTTCCGATTGGGAATCAATTTTTTGTAGGACTAGTGAAACTTTTTTCCCGTTATTTTACTTTTTAACTTAAAAAAAATTAGAATATAGTTGCTTTACAATATTACTTTCCATTATACAATGAAATGAATCAGCTATTGTTCAGTCACTCAGTAATATCCATTTCTTTTTGATCCCATGAACTATAGCATGCCAGGCTTTGCTGTCCTTCACTATTCATGTCCACTGAGCTGGTGATGCCATCCAACAATCTCATCCTCTCCCACCCTCAACTCTTGCCTGCCTTCAATCTGTACCAGCATCAAGGTCTTTTCCAATGAGTTAGCTCTTTGTATCAGGTGGCCAAAGTATTAGAGTTTCAGCTTTAGCAGAAGTCCTTCCAATGAATTTTCAGGGTTGATTTCCTTTAGGATAGAATGGGTTGATCTTGCTGTCCAAGGGACTCTTCAAGAGTTTGCCCCAGCACCACAATTTGAAAGCATCAATTCTTCAGCACTCAGCCTTCTTTAAGGTCCAGCTCTCACATCTGAACATGACTACTGGAGAAACCATAGCTTTGACCATATGAGACCTTTGTCAGCAAAGTGATGTCTCTGCTTTAAATACGCTGTCTAGGTTTGTCATAACTCTCTCCAAGGAGCAAGTCTCTGTTAATTTCATGGCTGCAGTCACTGTCTTCAGTGATTTTGGAGCCCAGGAAAAGAACAGGGATATCCTATCCCATTTTAACCTTCCTCCTACCACTCCATCCCACTCATCTAGGTCACCACAGAACACTGAGCTGAACTCCCTGTACTATACGGCAGCTTCCTGCTAGTTATCTACTTTTCACATGGCAGTGTATATATGTCAGTGGTACTCTTAATTTTATTTTGCTTTCAAGGAGGGACTCTCTAAAGCCTGATTAAAAGTTGGATCAGTAATCATGAATTATGGTTTTACTTTTATAAGTGAAGAATTATGCGATTATAGGAAAATTATCTAATAAACTAGCATTTCAGTGTCCAATAAGTAAGCAGAAACTACATGCCTGCAAATTGTTTCTGGTCACAATTTGGTGTTTAGACTTCTGAATGGCCAGCTTGAATCATTTCCAAATGCCTACATGAATATCTTAGTAATGTCTGACTCTCAAGTTATTCAAATTCAAGTTTCCATGTCTCCCAAGACAAATCTACTATCCACAAATGTAGGCTCAGATTACTTAGTTGCGTTGCCCACTCTTTCTGGAAGATGAGTTTAAGTTGTTCTTAAACAATTGCTGTTCATTAGAAACATTCCTGGAGCCTTGGGGAAAAAAGAAATACCTGAGCATTTACATTTTTCAAAAAATTTCAAGATTATTCTGATATGCATCTGGATTTTAAAAAGTGATTACAGATTTTTCTATTAGATTCTAGTTTTGGTGATATAGAGTTCTATTATTTTTCTGTTGACCAACCATGATTCAATGGCATTAAGTCAGTATTAGTTACTTAATCACAAGAGTAAAATCAATAAAAGAAAATTACAATTGAAAGCCATAATGGGAACATGATAAACCTAACAACATAAGATAATTACATACAATTTGGGGGGGGGGGGTCAAGCAACATGATGCAGTAAGTGGTAGTTCATATGTGCACATGTTTTCATCCACCCAGCCAGTCTAAGTTTTTTGCTTGGTGCATTTAATCCATTTATATTTAAGGTAATTATCAATATGTATGATCCTATTGAATGTGTTAATTTCTCAGTACTGTTGACTCTTCGCAACCCCATGGTCTGTGACTCGCCAGACTCATCTATCCATGGAATTCTCCAAGCAAGAATACTGGAGTAGGTAGTCATTCCCTTCTCCAGGGGATACTGCTGACCCAGGGATCAAACTTGGGTTTCCCACTTTGCAGGCAGATTCTTTACCACTGTGCCACCACAGTACCATTTTCTTTATTGTTTTGGGTTTACTCTCTGTAGGTCTTTTCCTCCTCTTGAGTTTTCTGCCTGAAGAAGTTCCTTTAGCATTTGTTGTAAAGCTGGTTTGGTGGTGACGAATTCTCTTAACTTTTGCTTGTCTGGAAAGCTTTCAATTTCTCCTTAAATCTGAAGGAGAAACTTGCTGGATAGAGTATTCTTGGTTGTAGGTTCTTTCATCACTAAATATGGCTTATACAGTTTCTGTTGAGAAATCAGCTGATACCTTGCTGGGAGTTCCCTTGTTTTTGCCATTTTCCCCTGTTGCTTTTAATATTTTACCTCTGTCTTTAAATTTTGTCAATTTGATTCCCATGTGTCTCAATGTGTTCTTCCTTGTTCTTGTCTCTGTGCGTTTATCCTTCCTGGGACTCCTTGTACTTCCTGGACTTGGTTGACTTATTTCCGTTCCGATGTTCAGAAAGTTTTCAGCTATTATCACTTCAAATTATTTCTCAGATCCTTTCTCTCTCGCTTCTCCTTCTGGGACCCCTATAATGTGAATGTTGGTGTGCCTAATGTCCTAGAGGTATCTTAGGCTGTCTTCATTATTTCTTTTCATTCTTTTTTCTATACTCTGTTCTGTGTTAGTGATTTCCACCATTCTGTCCTCCAGGTCATTTATCTGTTTTTCTGTCTCAGTTATCCTGCTGTTGATTCCTTCTAGTGTATCGTTCATTTCTGCTTGTACTTTAGTTCTTGTAGGTAAGCATTTCTTGCATCTCCTCAATCTTTGCTTCCATTCTTTTCCCAAGATCCTGGATAATCTTCACTATCATTATTCTGAATTCTTTTCCTGGGAGGTTGCCTATATCTACTTTATTTGGGTGTTTTTCTGGGGTTTTATCTTGTCCCTTAATCTGGGACATAACTTTCTGCTTTTTCATTGTGACTAACTTTCTTTAATACGATTTTTGTTTTAGCCACTGTGAGACTGTACTTCTTGCTTCTTCTGTCTTCTCTCTGATGGATGAGGCTAAGAGGGTTATGTAAGCTTCTTGATGTTGGAGGGACTGGAGATGGGAAAAACTGGATCTCGCTCTAGTGATCAGGGTCTTGCTCAGTAAATATTTAATCCAATTTTCTCCTGATGAGTGGGGTTGCACTCCCTCACTGGTAGCTTTTTGGCCTAAGGCAACCCAGCCCTGGGGTCTACAGGCTCTATGGTAAGGTTAGAGGCAAACTCCCAAGAGGTTTATGACATCAGGGAACTTCCAGTGCCCCCCATCCCTGTGGTGAGTCCCTGCGAACCCACGCCTCCACAAGAGACCCTCCAAAACTAGCAGATAATTTTGGTTCAGTCTCTTGTGGGGTCACTGCTTCTCTCCTCTGGTTCTCAGTGCATGCAAAATTTTGTTTATGCTCTCCAAGACTGGAATCTCTCCTTCCCCTAGTCCTCTAGAAGTCCTATAATCAAATATCATTGGCTCTCAAGGCCAGATTCCCTGAGGATTCCCAACCCCTTTGTGGAAAACCCAGGTGGGAATGTTCTGGGGTTCAGAACCTTCACAATAGTATGAGAACTTCTTTGGTATTATTGCTTTCTAGTTTGTGGGTCACCCACCCGGTGGGTAAAGTATTTGATTTTATCATGATTGTGCCCCTACTACTGTCTCATTTCAGATTCTTCTTTGTCTTCAGATGTGAGCTGTTTTTTGTTTTGTTTGTTTTTTTTTTTTTTCATGGTGGTTTTAGCATCCTCCTATCTATGGTTATTCAACAGCTAGTTGCAATTTTGGTGCTATAGAAGAGGAGAGGAGAAGATGAATGCACGTCCTTCTCCTCCATCTTGAACCAGAAGCCCTGCTTTAGGGTTTCAAAGCGCGTAACATATTTATTACTCTGTTTTAAGTAAAGGCAGGACTTACAAAATTTTTAAATAGTTACCACTTAAACACATTTTACATACTGTTTCCTTCAATACACCTTAGTACACTGATGGATGACATAAGTGAACAGATGTAAAAAGTGCATATATAGACATTCAAAATGTGAATTTATTATAATCAAGTGTTGTATTTTTGAAGAGGAAGTTCTGTTAGTATTTTTATGTTCTTTATGTGTGTCATCACACACACACACTTACCTCCTTGGTAAGTATCAGTAGTTGTCTTATATGATCAAGTTCTTTAATTTCCTTCCAAGTTTGTTTTGCAGTTATTACATAAATATTGAGTTATTTTAGTGTGAAAATGTCTCATATTTAAGGCACACACCCTATGCCACTGAGCTTTCTATTTTCCAGGTTTAAACATTCCTAGAATTTCCAACTGCCTATTTTTTAATATTTATTTGTCTGTGCCAGATCTTAGATGCAGCACGCAAGATCTTTGATCTTCATAGCAGCATGCAGAATCTCTTAGTTGTGACATGTGAACTCTAAGTTGAAACATGTGGGATTTAGTTCCCTGACCAGGGATCAAACTCTGAGCCCCTGAATTGGGAGCACGGAGTCTCAGCCACTGGGCCACCAAAGAAGTCCCATCAACTGCCTCTTCACAAGTAGAGTTTTTAATAATCTGAGTCTTCACCTGAAGAAATCGGTTTACTAATATTTCGTTTAAACTTCAACACCTAGAACCCTTTATGATGTCCTTAATAAGATCTGATTAATTAATCAGAGGATTTATTTTCCACCTTTGAAACACTTTACTATTATTACTGATGTGAAAAGTGAAAGTGAAAATCACTCAGTCACTTCTGGCTCTTAGGGACCACATGGACTATACAGTCCATAGAAGTATCCAGGGCAGAATACTGGAGTGGGTAGCCTTTCCCTTCTCCAGGGGATCTTCCCAACCCAGGGATCAAACCCAGGTATCCTCATTACAGGCTGATTCTTTACCAGATGAGCCACAAGGGAAGCTCATTATTGATGTAGTCGAATTTATATAGTTGGCTTATTTTGTCAATATAACTATATTTTAGTCACTGTCACCTAGAACTCTTAAAGTATTTTAGCTCATGTTAACGAGTTCAGTTCAGCTCAGTTCAGTTCAGTCGCTCAGTCGTGTCAGACTCTTTGCGATTCCATGAATCGCAGCACGCCAGGCCTACCTATCCATCACCAACCCCAGAGTCTACTCAAGCTCATGTACATAGAGTCGGTGATGCCATCCAACCATCTCATCCTCTGTCGTCCCCTTCTCCTCTTGTCCTCAATCTTTCCCATCATCAGGGTCTTTTCAAATGAGTCAGCTCTTCATATCAGGTGGCCAAAGTACTGGAGTTTCAGTTTCAGCATCAGACCTTCCAGTGAACATCCAGAGCTGATTTCCTCTAGAATGGACCAGTCTCCTTGCAGTCCAAGGGACTCTCAAGAGTCTTCTCCAATACTACACTTCAAAGGCATCAACTTTTCGGTGCTCAGCTTTCTTCACAGTCCAACTCTCACATCCATACATGACCACTGGAAAAACCATAGCCTTGACTAGATGGACCTTTGTTGGCAAAGTAATGTCTGCTTTTTAATATGCTGTCTAGGTTAGTCAAACTTTCCTTCCAAGGAGCAAACGTCCTTTAATTTCATGACTGCAGTCATCATCTGCAGTGATTTTGGAGTCCCCCCAAAATAAAGTCAGCCACAGTTTCCACTGTTTCCCCATCTATTTACCATGAAGTGATGGGACCGTATGCCAGGATCTTAGTTTTCTGAATGTTGAGCTTTAAGTCAACTTATTCACTCTCCTCTTTCACTTTCATGGACCTAACATTCCAGGTTCCTATGCAATATTGCTCTTTACAGCATTGGACCTCGCTTCTATCACCAGTCACATCCACAACTGGGTGTTGTTTTTGCTTTGGCTCCATCCCTTCATTCTTTCTGGAGTTATATCTCCATTGATCTCCAGTAGCATACTGAGCACCTACCGACCTGGGGAGTTCATCTTTCAGTGTCCTATCTTTTTGCCTTTTCATACTGTTCATGGGGTTCTCAAGGCAAGAATAGTAAAGTGGCTTGCCATTCCCTTCTTCAGTGGACCACATTCTCTCTGACCTCTCCACCATGACCTATCCATCTTGGGTGGCCCCACAGGGCATGACTTAGTTTCATTGAGTTAGACAAACTGTGGTCCATGTGATCAGATTGGCTAGTTATCTGTGATTGTGGTTTGAGCTTGTCTGCCCTCTAATGTCCTCCCTCAGCGACTACCATCTTACTTGAGGTTCTCTTACCTTGGACGTGAGGTATCTCTTCACAAGCTGCTCCAACAAAGCACAGCCACTGCCCCTGAGCTTGGGGTAGCTCCTCTTGGCCACCATCCCTGACTTTGGGTGAGGGATAGCTCCTCCCAGCCACTCCGTGTATGTAGGATAGCTGCTCTCAACTGCTCCTATGCCATCATGCAGCTGCTGTTGGAAAGGGTGAATTTAACTCAGATGACCATTATATCTGCTACTGTGGGCAGGAATCCCTTAGAAGAAATGGAGTAGCCATCATAGTCAACAAAAGAATCTGAAATGCAGTACTTGGATGCAATTTCAGAAACGATAGAATGATCTCTGTTCATTTCCAAGGCAAACCATTCAATATTATGGTAATCCAAGTCTATGCTTCAACCAGTAACACTGAAGAAGCTGAAGTTGAATGGTTCTATGAAGACCTACAAGAACTTTTAGAAATAGCAACCAAAAAAGATGTCCTTTTCATTATAGGGGATTGGGATGAAAAAGCAGGAAATCAAAAAATACCTGGGATAACAGGTAAAGTTGGCTTTGGAGTACAGAATGAAGCAGGGCAAAGGCTAATATTTCACCAATAGAATGCACTGATCATAGCAAACACCCTTTTCCAACAACACAAGAGAAGACTCTACACATGGAAATCACTAGATGGTCAACACTGAAATCAGATTGATTATATTTTTTGCAGCCAATGATGGCTAAGCTCTATACAGTCAGCAAAAACAAGACTGGAAGCTAACCGTGGCTCAGATCATGAACTCCATATTGCCAAATTTGGAATTAAATTGAAGAAAGTGGGGAAAACTATTAGACCATTCAGGTATAACCTAAATCAAATCTCCTATGATTATACAGTGGAAGTGGGAAATAGATTTAAGGGACTAGATCTGACAGAGTGCTTGATGAACTATGGACAGAGGTTCATGACATTGTAAAGGAGACAGGGATCAAGAATATCCCCAAGAAAAAGAAATGCAAAAAAGCAAAATGGCTCTCTGAGGAGGCCTCAGAAATAGCTGTTAAAAGAATAGAAGTTAAAAGCAGAGGAGAAAAGGAAAGATATACCCATTTGAATGCAGAGTTCCAAAGAATAACAAGGAGAGATAAAGCCTTCCTCAGTGATCAATGCAAAGAAATATAGGAAAACAATAGAATAGGGAGGACTAGAGATCTTTTTAAGAAAAGTAGAGATACAAAGGAAACATTTCATGCAAAGATGGGCTCAATAAAGGACAGAAATGGTATGGACCTAAAAGAAGCAGAAGATATTAAGAAGAGTTCGCAAGAATACACAGAAGAACGATACAAAAAGAGATCTTCATGGCCCATTAATCACGATGGTATGATCAGCCACCTACAGCCAGACATCGTGGAATGTTAAGTCAAGTGGGCCTTAGGAAGTATCACTATGTACAAAGCTAGTGGAGGTGATGGGATTCCAGTTGAGCTATTTGAAATCCTAAAAGATGATGCTGTGAAAGTGTTGCACTCAATATGTCAGCAAATTTGGAAAACTCAGCAGTGGTCACAGGACTGGAAAATATCAGTTTTCATTCCAATCCCAAAGAAAGGCAATGCCAAAGAATGCTCAAACTACTCTACAATTGCACTCATCTCACACACTAGTAGAGTAATGCTCAAAATTCTCCAAGAACTACATGAACCATGACTTACCAGATATTCAAGCTGGTTTTAGAAAAGGCAGAGGAACCAGAGATCAAATTGTCAATATCTGCTGGATCATCAAAAAAGCAAGAGAGTTAAAAAACAACAGCAACAACAACAACAACAAAAAAAAAACACATCTATTTCTGCTTTATTGACTATGCAAAGCCTTTTACTGTATGGCTCACAATAAACTGTGGAAAATTCTAAAGAGGTTGGAATACCAGACCACCTGATCGGCCTCTAGAGAAACCTATATGCAGGTCAAGAAGCAATAGTTAGAACTGGACATGGAACAACAGACTGGTTCCAAATAGGAAAAGGAGTATGTCAAGGCTGTATATTTTCACCCTGCTTATTTAACTTATATGCAGAGTACATCATGAGAAACACTGGGCTGGAGAAAGCACAAGCTGGAATCAAGATTGTTGGAGAAATATCAATAACCTCAGATATGCAGATGACACCACCCTTATGGCAGAAAGTGAAGAAGAACTAAGGAACCTCCTGAAGAAAGTGAAAGGGGAGAGTAAAAAAGTTGGCTTAAAGTTCAACATTCAGAAAACTAAGATCATGGCATCTGGTCCCATCACTTCATGGCATATAGATGGGGAAACAGTGGAAACAGTGGCTGACTTTATTTTTCTGGGCTCCAAAATCACTGCAGATGGTGATTGCAGGCATGAAATTTAAAGACGTTTACTCCTTGGAAGAAAAGTTATGACCAACCTAGACAGTGTATTAAAGACAGAGACTTTACATTGTCAACAAAGGTCCATCTAGTCAAGGCTGTGGTTTTTCTAGTAATTATGTGTGGGTGTGACAGTTGGACTATAAAGAAAGCTGAGGGGTGAAAAATTGATGCTTTTGAACTGTGGTGCTGGAGACGACTTTTGAGAGTCCCTTGGACTGCAAGGAGATCCAACCAGCCCATCCTAAAGGAGATCAGTCCTGGGTGTTCATTGGAAGGACTGATGTTGAAACTGAAACTTCAGTATTTTGGCTACCTGATGCGAAGAGCTGACTCATTTGAAGAGACCCTCATGTTGGGAAAGATTGAAGGCAGGAGGAGAAGGTGACGACAGAGGATGAGATATTTAGATGGCATCACCCACTCAATGGACATGAGTTTACGTAAACTCCAGGAGTTGGTGATGGACAGGGAGGCCTGGCGTGTTGCGATTCATGGAGTCGCAAATAGTTGGACACGACGAGATACTGAACTGAATTGAACTGAACTTTCATCATGAGGCTCTTTACTTCTTCACTTTCTGCCATAAGGGTGGTGTCTTCCACATATCTGACTTTATTGATATTCCACCTGGCTATCTTGATTCTTCTTTGTGCTTCATCCAACCCAGGGTTTCCCGTGATGTACTTTGCATATAAGTTAAATAAACAGGGTGACAATATACAGCCTTGATGTACTCCTTTTCGTATTTGGAACCAGTCTGTTGTTCCATGTCCAGTTTTTTTTTTTTCTTTTTCTTTACTAGTCTAAACTTTAAAGAGATGTTTATTTTTGTTTTCTTTTATTTTTATTAGTTGGAGGCTAATTACTTTACAATATTGTAGTGGTTTTAGTCGTACACTGACATGAATTAGCAATGGATTTACATGTATTCCCCATCCCGGTCCCCCTTCCCACCTTCCTCTCCAGCCGATTCCTCTGGGTCTGCCCAGTGCACCAGGCCCGAGCACTTGTCTCATGCATCCAGCCTGGGCTGGTGATTTGTTTCACCCTAGATAATATACATCTTTCGATGCTGTTCTCTTGAAACATCCCACCCTCGCCTTCTCCCACAGAGTCCAAAATTCTGTTCTGTACATCTCTGTCTCTTTTTCTGTTTTGCATATAGGGTTATCGTTACCATCTTTCTAAATTCCATATATATGCATTAGTATACTGTATTGGTCTTTATCTTTCTGGCTTACTTCACTCTGTATGATGGGCTCCAGTTTCATCCATCTCATTAGAACTGATTCAAGTGAATTCTTTTTAATGGTTGAGTAATATTCCATGGTGTATATGTACCATAGCTTCCATTCGTCTGCTGATGGGCATCTAGGTTGTTTTCATGTCCTGGTTATTATAAACAGTGCTGCGATGAACATTGGGGTGCACGTGTCTCTTTCAGATCTGGTTTCCTCAGTGTGTATGCCCAGAAGTGGGATTGCTGGGTCATATGGCAGTTTTAATTCCAGTTTTTTAAGGAATCTCCACACTGTTCTCCATAGCGGCTGTACTAGTTTGCATTCCCACCTACAGTGTAAGAGGGTTCCCTTTTCTCCACACCCTCTCCAGCATTTATTGCTTGTAGACTTTTGGATAGCAGCCATCCAGACCGGCGTGTAATGGTACCTCATTGTGGTTTTGATTTGCATTTCTCTGATAATGAGTGATGTTGAGCATCTTTTCATGTGTTTGTTAGCCATCTGTATGTCTTCTTTGGAGAAATGTCTGTTTAGTTCTTTGGCCCATTTTTTGATTGGGTCATTTATTTTTCTGGACTTGAGCTTCAGGAGTTGCTTGCATATTTTTGAGATTAATCCTTTGTCTGTTGCTTCATTTGCAATTAATTTCTCCCAATCTGAGGGCTGTCTTTTCACCTTGCTTATAGTTTCCTTTGTTGTGCAAAAGCTTTTAAGTTTCATTAGGTCCCATTTGTTTATTTTTGGTTTTATTTCCAATATTCTAGGGGGTGGGTCAGAGAGGATCCTGCTGTGATTTACCATGTCCAGTTCTAATTGTTGCTTCCTGACCTGCATATATTTTTCTCAAGAGACAGGTCAGGTGTTCTGTTCTCATCTCTTTCAGAATTTTCCACAGTTTGTTGAGATCCACACAGTCAAAGACTTTGGCATGGTCAATAAAGCAGAAATAGATGTTTTTCTGGAACTCTCTTTCTTTTTCGATGATCCACCGGATATTGGCAATTTAATTTCTGGTTCCTCTGCATTTTCTAATACAAGCGTATACATCTGGAATCTCACAGTTCACTTACTCTTATAGCCTGGCTTGTAGAATTTAGAGCATCACTTTACTAGTGTGTGAGATTCTTTGGCATTGCCTTTCTTTGGTATTGAAATGAAACCTAACTTTTTCCAGTCCTGTGGTCACTGTTGAGTTTTCCAGAGTTGTTGGCATATTGACTGAAGCACTTTCACAGCATAGTCTTTTAGGGTTTGAATTAGCTCAACTGGATTCCATCACATCCACTAGCTTTGTTCATAGTGATCCTTCCTAACTCCCACTTGACTTCACTTTCCAGGACATCTGGTTCTAGGTGAGTGATCACACCATTGTGATCATCTGGGTCGTGAAGATATTTTTTGTCCACTTCTTCTGTATATTCTCAACAGCTCTTCTTAATATCTTCTGCTTCTTTTAGGTCCATACCATTTCTATCCTTTATTGGGCCCATCTTTGTGTGAAATATTTCCATAGTATCTCTAATTTTCTTGAAGCAATCTCTAGTCTTTCCCATTCTGTTGTTTTCCTGTATTTCTTTGCACTAATCATTGAGCAAGGCTTTCTTATCTCTCCTTGCCATTCTTTGGAACTCTGCATTCAGATGGGTATATCTCTCCTTTTCTCCTTTGTTTTTCATTTATCTTCTTTTCACAGGTAAATGTAAGGCCTCCTCAGATAGCCATTTTCTTTTTTGCATTTCTTTTTCTTGGGGATGGCCTTGATCCCTGCCTCCTGTACAATGTGATGAACCTCCATCCTTAGTTAATCAGGCACTCTATCAGTTCTAGTCCCTTAAATCTATTTCCCACTTCCACTGTATAATCATAGGGGATTTGATTTAGGTCATACTACCTCTTCCAATTCACTGATCTGTTCTTCTATATCACTTAGTTGATTGTTGACTTATTTTCGTGTCTTTTTATTTCAGTTTTTGTACTCTCTACTTGATTCTGCTTTATATTCTCTAACTATTTGCTAAACGCATCTAACTTTTCACTCTGATCATCTAATCTTCTCTCAAGTTCTTTGAACCTCTTTGCAGCCATTACTTTCAACTCTTATTGGGTAAGTTGCCTATCTCTCTTTTAGTTAGTTCTTCTGTTGTTTTGTCTAGTTACTTCATGTGGAACATACTCTTCTTTTCCTTCATTCCGCGTAGTGTGTTTTAATTTTATTGTATGTGTTGGTAGATTGATACATTTCCTGACTTTAGAGAAATAGTCTTTTATAAGAGATAGCCAGTGCATCTCAGCAGCACATTCCTGTCTGGTTACTAGAGCTACATTCTCTAGAGCTACCCTCTGTGTAGTAGAATGTGTCCCCCAAAGTGTCTGCTGCCAGGCCTTATGTCCCCAGGGTGAGCTCCAACTGTCTCCCAGTTATCTGGCTGGTTCTCCAAGATAAGCAAGTGAATTTGACCCTGGCTTCTTTCAAATTACTGCTTATTTCCTGGGTCCTGGAACATGTGAGATTTTTGTGTGCACTATTTTTAAGAGTGGAGCCTCTATTTCTCACCCTCTGGTTTCCTTAAAATAAGCCCTGTTTGACTTCAAAGTCAAATGTTCAGGAGGCTCAAATTTCCGGTGACAACCTTCATCCTGGGGAGCCCAATGTGGAGCACAGACCCATTGTTCCTTAGAAGAACTTCTGCAATTTTAATTATCCTCCCATTTATTGGTTGCCTATTAGGGATGTGGGTCTTAACTATATCTCATTTCCACTCCCCCATGCATCCTATTGTGTCCATTCTTTATATCTTTAGTTGTAGATCTTTTCTTCTAGTTTTCCAATCTTTCTTATAAATAGTTTCTCTGCAAGTACCTAAATTATATGGCTAAATTAGCTAATTACTAAATTAAATTTAGTGGCTAATTTTGATGTGCTTATGGAAGGAGGTGAGTTCAGGGACTTCCTACTCTGCTGTCTTGACCACTTTCCTCAGTGTTCTTATCTAAAACTTTACAGATTCTGTTTTATATTTAAGTCTTCAATTTATTCTGAGTCAATATTTTTGGGTGGTATAAGAAAGAATCCAATTTTATTCTTTTACCTGTGATTATTCAACTTTCTCAACATCATTTTTTGAGGAGAGCTTGAGCCTCCAATTGACTATTCTTCCTCCCTCATCAAATACAAATTGACTCTTTATATGAGGAAGTTTACTTGTGGGTTTATTCCATTGATGGATTTTTTTAATGTCCACACCATACTGGTTCTATTATCATTGATTAGTACTATGCTTTTCATAGTAGAGGAATGATACTTCCAACTTTGTGTTTTTTCTAAGTTGTGTTGAGTATTTTGGGTATTTTATGGTTCCATATACATTTTAAGATTGCTTTTCCATTTCTATAAAAATACCACTGAAACTTTCATAGGGATTTTATTGAATCTGTTTTGTTTTCTTGTTTTAAAATAATGCCATCTAGCGAATAGGTTTAACAGTATTATCTTAGGAGTTTCATGAAGTCTCTGTGTACAATGTTAGAATTGATTTTCAGGTTAAACCCTTAAACAAAAGTTCTTTCAGAAATGAAAGACATAATACGAAATTATCTTCCTATTGTTTATAAAGGAGTCAACGACTAGTAAAGAAAGCAAAAGGAGAGAAAGTCTTGGGCAACAGAATTCAACATTCCTGGGTCCACGCCTATTTGATAGTTCAACAGACCCTATTGAACATTGGCTTAAGTTCCTGACCCAGAGGAATCGGGTTGAGAGGGAGGTGGGAGGGGGGATCGGGATGGGGAATACATGTAACTCTATGGCTGATTCATATCAATGTATGACAAAACCCACTGAAAAAAATAAAAAATAAATTTAAAAAATATTTTAAAAAATAAACATAAAAAAACCCCCTCAGTTCATGAGGATTTTTATGTTTTTAATATTACCATGTGGCAGCTATACACCATCCAATGCTGCAGATTTTTTTGGAAAAAATAGATTTATCAAAATAAAAAATGAGGATCCCATGTTAACCTAGAAGGAAATCATTTATTTAACAAAAGATTTTCACCATTTTCCAGAGGTCAGATAGTTAACATGATCCAGGATATTATGAAGCACCTGGTAGATACCAGAAATATGCTGTAAAGTCAATGATGAATTAAGACACAGGTTATGTTATCAAAGAGCTTACAGTCTAAGGAACTAGAATCTCACATATTGTCTATATTTGTGTGTGTGAGAGTGTGTGTGTGAGAGCGAGTGCTTAAATTTAACTCATTCTAAACTACAAATTGATGCTATTTTATAAAATGCATTTTCTTTCATTCTCTATTAGTCTATTTACTGCATTTTATAATAAAATCTAAGACCAGATTATTGAGAAATTTCTGGAAGAAAAATACTTACCGATTGTCCCATCTGAACATCTGAGTCTTTATGACCAGTACAGGCTTATTTGAAGCTGGAAGTGCTAAATATTTTGAACCAAGACACTTTATTCTTTTACAATAGGGAAATCATTATAAATAGTTGTACAAAAAAATGGTGTTAAATACAATTTAACCTTCCTTTAAGCAAGTTCAACAATAATTCAAATTTTCTTATTATGGAGGAGAATCTAATTCTTTTCATAAAGTACATTGTTATCATCTGGGCATAATTCATTGGCAGGGAATGAGTCCTCACACAGATATTCAATAATATGGCATTTGTATTTTTCTTGCCTTCATCTGTCTTTTGAAACTTCATGTTTGAATAATGAATAAAGGGTAAAGATGGGAACCTAATCCGTTCCTACTTTCATTGAGAAAGCAACACCTCTCTGGCAAGATTCCACTGTTTGTCAAAGCTGAAACTGCTATTTTGATACATTTGAAAGTATTTCTTCTAACCATCTTACCTAGTGGTTCAAATGGTTCAATGTCTCAAGCTCAATGACATCTCCTTTGCGAATTTTGGCATTTCTGGTGGAGAAAGTCAGCTTTATTCTGACATATGGTAGGACAATCATATGCAGTGGATAGTATGGACTTTAGTCAAAGAATTTGTACTTGTTCCTTTCAAAGCTACTTAGAGAACTTGTACTTGTTCCTTTCAGAGCTATTTAGTATTCTAAACCAGGCAGCTGTAGTCATGCTTTTAAATCTTCCATCTGATTCAGGAGAACGGAGAGTTCCAACTTGACTATTTATGTATGCATATGTAGTTTCAGTTAGTTTTCCTTTTTTTTTTTTTTCTTCCTATACCTATGGAGTCACATGTGAGTGCAGCACCTTTAATTGTTTCAATTGTTTTCTGTGATCAATTACTAAGCAACAAAATCTTCCCCCAAGTCAGTGAAAGAGCATCTTTCTAGTTTGTAATTAATGTATCTCCTTTGACAAATCACTAGTAGGAGGGGGAAAAAAGCTTATTTTAAACAGCAAACACACCTCTATTTGTAATAAACCCAAACTGAGCTTTTCACAGCCAGTTTTCATTTTCATTGTCTGCAGGCTAATAACCTCTAAATAAGGGAAATCTCTCTAGTTATTATGTGACAGAGGCCCAAGTGTTAGCCTTGAAATGTATTGAAATGTTTCAATACAATTTCCTTCCTTCCTTTAAAATACTAAACACAAAGTCATAAATTAGAAGATGCATACATTTTCCAATCATAATCCCATTTATTAAGGTCTGACTCCATCTAGTTAAATCTAGTAGCAAAGCATCAAGATTTACTAAAGGAAACTGTAATGCATCTCTTAAAAACAAACAAACAAAAAAGAGCTGGACACATCCACCATATTCAGATTTAGTGATTAATTTAGCAGAAATATACAGAACATTTCTTTTTCCATATGAATTTCTTTATGACATTTAAAAAATCCCCAAAACAATAAACTATAAAATGTAATTTTTCTCTTTAAAATTTTTCTTGTGGATTTCTCACTGTCTAGAATGTATAATTGTGTATAATGCATAATTTATAATGTATAATGTACACTGTATAATGTATAATTTTTGCAGATATACATATCTGATGCAGCAAAGTCCTGGATAAAAAGGAAGCAAATTGCAAGAAATCCATTTCCTATGTAGCTAGAGCTGTTCTTTAGTTACTTTCTGATCTAAATTGTCTCATAAGAGATTGCAATCCTGGTCCTTTGGCCAGTACAAAAAGCTATTAGTAGAAAAACTCTCTTAATAGAAGATTCAATTTGTAAAGACTATAATGAAATAAGTAGTAACATAGTAGTTAAATGGCTAAATAATGCAGACAATAGAGATCACTGGTTAGTTGTTTTCTTTTCAATATTACATACATATATAAATATATGTTATGTTGTAAAAGTTGTTTAGTCAGAGTGGCCATTCATATAGGAATGCTTGTACTAGGCAACAAAATCCTTCAAAGGTGTGTGATCTGAGTGTGTTTGATAATTTAAAACAACAGACTAATAGCATTCTAGAAACATTAAAAAAATAACTTGCTTTAAATGCAAGTTTGGTTGCTTTTACTCTAGGCTCCTCTTGCTGCTATACACTGCAATGTATAGGAGAGCATTTGTGTGCATGAAATGCAATGTTTCCTGAATATTTAGAGCCTAGTCTTGCTGACAAACAGCAATCAATCACCTAAATTACTGGAATCCATGATAGAATGATTGAATAAGTTGATGCAATTTTTTTTCTTAATTTTTATCTCTTTGTATTTTCAACTGATACACAAAATACCAGCAATATGGAGAAAAAGTACATTAATGTTAGTGGCTAGAAATACAATAATTCCTGAGTTCTTATGTGTGAACTGTTTGCCCTTTGATTTGAAGACAATGCCTTTGGCTTTTGGCCACTTTTTCCTTCTGCATGATGTATCCTTTATACTTTTGTCCATTGCTCCCTTGCTGCAGGAGCTGATTTTCCTGTTATAGAAATTTATTTAATAGCTTAGGGAACACCAGAGCCCATCCTTGTTATTTATTCCTTCATTAGCATAGTTAAATGTTAATTGTATTTTGGTAATTCCTTTTTATTTTTGCATTTTCTCTTTGCTGCCTTAAATCAAGAAGGAATCCTTGCTTCATTGGAAGGAAAAATCTTTAATGTAATTATGATAGTACATAGTTTATTTGGTTGCTTTTAGAGTAGAGATATTATTTGGTCTGAAAAAGGATGAAAATTTTTCATTATGTTTTGAACTGAAAAGTTAAATCTTGGAGATAATAAATAAGTCAAATGAGAAGTAATAAGTAAAAAGAATAGTCAGTTCTTAATTAGTATTAGCTGATTATTCAGGTGACTATACTTTGCTCTTTTTCATTCTGTTTCTGGCATGTTTACATATCAAGACAAGTAGGTTAAAGCAACATTCACAACTTAAATATTTTTGTCACCTCAATCACTCATTTCACAAGTAACTAAAATTACTATTATTTAAAGGCTAACTGTGTCAGTTTCTTTGTGAGGACTTGGCTCATATTAGCACACATTTAAGCTTCACAGCAAGCCTATGATTTAGACACAGTCCTAGTTTTACAGATGTGAAAACAGATCTATAGAAACTGAGATAATATAACTACTTAGTGGCAGAGTTATGTGACTCCAAAATATATGCTTGTAAAAAAGTACACTCTTCTATGAATTTAATGAATACTACTCTGCTGACCTCTAAATGGACACCAACTATTTGGGGCACGAGCTTAAATAATCATTAAATCTACATTTGAGTTTGTACCTTGATTTTATTTGCTCATTCTATTTTTAATTTTTACTTTATAAGGAGAAAAAAAGTTAGTTTTACATTAATCAAATCTCATCATAGTACAGCCATGACCACAGCCCTGCAGTGGCCAAGCACCTCAGGCAAACCTACCAGACTTACCCAGGTGGTTTCTGTCTCCAAACTCACCATCTTAATTCATGCTCCTCTCTCTTCTATGTTTTTTTTTTTTTTTTTTTTTCACCTCTCTGATGTAAGCACATCCTCTGATTCAGCTGAATGATGTAGCTTCATTCTTTTAAGATATAAGTACAACTGGAAATCTCTCACCTCCCTGCCGGACCAGCCGGGAGATTTCAGCGAGGAACACGACGCGTTCCTTTAGGCTAAGAAATAAAGACACAGGACAGATGGGGTCGAGAGGATCGCTGCAGTCAACGATGCTCCTTTATTTCTCTAAGCTTCATTTATACTTAAACCAAGAAGGAGACATCACAAAGAAAATTCTTCCCCATGTACATCATCTTAAGATAACAATAATTAGAACTCTCACTAGGCGCCAGAGCACAGGAATGGCATCCTGATTTAGATTAGGGGTAATCGTAAAAAGGCTGTCTGTCTGCGTCTTGTGTGCATTCAAGGCTTACTAGTGTTGTGTTTATCTTTGGATAGTAAATTCAGAGGGGTGGCGGGACAGAGAGCTATGTCCTTGAAGGAACCCTTGATAATCAAGGCAGCTCCCAGAGTCAGCTCTTTCAAGCCGCTCCCCGCACCTCCCTGTCATGAACCCTACCTCTCTACCTGTATCTGAAACCTCCACTCCTTCTGCAAAGGATAAAAAGTCTGCCCTTGTCAAGGACACTGCCATTTGATCCTGGACCCCAGTGACTCTTGCCTTTCAAAGATCTTCCTTTGGTGTTTATCCTCTTTCTCTCGCATCCCATTAGTTTCTTCCTTTTTACTGAATTGTTCCTATTTGTGTATAGGCAGAGTTGTATCTTTCACCTTGAAAAAAATCCTCCCTTTAGCCTTCATTTGTCTTCAGCTAATATGCTTAATTGGGCTTCCCTGACAGCTCAGAGGGTAAAGAATCTACCTACTATGTAGAGACCCGGGTGTGATTCCTGGGATGGGAAGATACCCTGGAGGAGAGCATGGCAACCCACCCCAGGATTCCTGCCTGGAGAATCCCCATGGACAGCGGTGCTTGGCAAGCTACAGTCCATGGGGTGGCAAAGAGTCAGAACCGACTGAGCTACTAGGCACACAATGAGCTTAAAATCCTGATCTTCACTGCAGAAGTTCTATAGTAACTACCATCACCCATTCTCTCATCAATCCACTCCCATAAGGCTTGTGTTACTACCGGTGCTTTGAGACCATGCCTAATACAATGGCCTAAAGTCCATTTCCCAAATTCAGTCATCACTCCTGCTGACAGTGACTTCTCAGAGACACTGGAAACAGCTGACCACTCCCTTCTTTCTGAAGCATGCTCTTCTCTTAGCTTCCATGATATCCCCTTTTCTCTTACCTGATACTCATTGTCTCTTCTGGCATCTCCAATGGGACCTTTAAATGTTGAATTTCTTGTGAATTCTTCCATTTACACACACTTGCTAGCCAATTTAATGGCTTTGAATACTCTCAATTATCTCTAGCCCAACTTTTCTTCAGAATCCACTCACTTACTTAACATATCATTTGCAAGTCTAATAAATGTTTCAAGTTTAAATGTTTTTCTTCCTGTTCTTCATCTGATC
Organism: Muntiacus reevesi; assembly: GCF_963930625.1. Lineage (NCBI taxonomy): Eukaryota > Metazoa > Chordata > Mammalia > Artiodactyla > Cervidae > Muntiacus > Muntiacus reevesi. The sequence continues at coordinate 1,213,492 of NC_089264.1, forward strand.
TTCTCATCTCAGTAAATAAAACCAATATCCTCTGAGTTATTTAAGTTATTCTTGATTCATCTCCTGTCTACTTTCTCTATATCCAGTATATCCATCAGAATGGTTCTTCGTTCCACCTCCAAACTGTATTCTGCTTAATACTCTCAATCGTTACCACCGTCACCTGAAGCCAACATGCTGGACTACTGCTGTGAGTCCCTCAGTATCCCTTGCTTGTCTTCTCTACAAGTGACTTTTTGTATTCACCCATTTAATTTCTTTCAGTACTGTCAAATAAATTATTTCTTTAAGCTACAGAGCAGATGCACTCCTAAATGCAACCGTTACTTCTTTTTCCATGAAGAATTCAGGTGCAGATATCTTTATAGATCTTTCAGGATTACTATAGCTAATTTGCAAGCTACTCAAAGAAACTAAGGCATGAAAGAGCACAGAGAGAACCAAGGGTCTGAATCTTTTATTCTTGGGGAAATAGATTTAGGTTTCCAATATTTTACATACAAATGACATTTTCACTATGGTTTCTTTGCCATGCAAAATTGAGAAACAAATTGATGTTAATGGTTTCTACTTAAAGGCCAAGAACATAGTCCACTGAGTGTAATGAATCTTGGTGCATTATTACAACTGTGAATAAACAAACAGCTAGCCACCACTTCTTCAATTGTACATTCCTCCTCTTTCATTTTGTTTTAAAAAAAATCAGGTGAGTACATCAATCTCTTTATTTTCACTGTCTGATCATGGTTGCAAATGATTACAAGACTTGTTGTTATTGTTTATAAATAACAATTTTTATAAATATATTATTTAACTTGTAGGTGAGAAAAGCTGCTTGCCTTATGGGTTGAGTAGGAGAGGAAATCCAGGGTATACTCTCTCCCTAGATGTGTTTCTTCAGTTAATGTTCTCATTTTGCTTCATGACACATCTTTTGATTGATGTCAAATCAATGACCTTTAATGCATAAGAGGGCACAAGAGGCTGAATGCTTTTGAGAAAAGCAATAAATAAATAAATAAAAGATTTGTATGAGGGAATTGGATTCTAAAAATAGTAAGCTTTGTACTGAATTTGGTTATGAGATGGAGACTGGGCGACAGGAATTCCGAAGTTGATCCTTGGTAGAATGTTCCCTCACTCATAAGTTTGTGTCTCTAGGAGGATCTTCAGAGGCTCCTGTCTAACCCATGCTCCCCTTTGGCTGTGCTCACACATGTCTAGGCATGCCTGTTCATGCATTCTGTGGTCTTTGGCTTGTTCATTTCTCAGTTCTTTGTTTCATTCTCTTTCCTGAGCTCCTCATCTTCCCCACACCCTGGACATAACAAAATTAAATTAAATTATTCCTCTATTTACTCAGTTTAACAAAACCACAGGAAGGAATGTGGGGAAGGAGAAAATGTTACCATAGTGAACTATCAAGTGACAGCACCTCTAAAATGTATAATGAAAAGCACCTTAAAGATTTTATTTGATTTTCTAAAATTGAATTTTGGTTTCAATTCTCTGGTGAAACCAGGGAAGCAGCTTCCCTGGTGGCTCAGATAGTAAAGCAATGCAATGCAGGAGACCTGGTTTCCATCCCTAGGTTGGGAAGATCCCCTGGAGAAGGAAATGACAACCCACTCCAGTACCCTTGCCTGGAAAATCCCATGGACCAAGGAACCTGGTAGGCTACAGTCCATGGGGTCTTAAAAAGTTGGACTCTACTGAGCAACTTCACTTTTCAATTCCCTAACAGTATAACTATTAACTGAGGAAGATCTCTATGGCTCTCTCTTAGTAAACTGGCTAACTGGAAGGCAAATATTTATTAAGTAGTTTGCAGATATTTTAGGAAAGAACAAATTCAACTCCATATTGTGTCTATTTCTTTTACTTTAACCTTTGTATGCTATTGTTTTTGCTACAAGAATGTGCATTGCCTGTAACCTGAAATAAACCAGAGAGCCCATTCTCAAGGCTCTGACCTTTAAACATATAACACTTCCCATTCAGATAGGGATAGAAAGTTGTAGAATAGTGAATAACATTTGTCACACTAGAGGTTTACAGTGACATTGTAATGAGTCCTGGACAGATGCAAGAACAAAGGATTCCAGCACTAAGAAGTTTGCTTAAACAAAGCACACCTTTTCCCCATTTAGTATTATAAAAAGTCTGAATTCTAACTTAGGATACTTCCTTGGGACACTAGTCTGTCATCTTCTTTGTCTGCCTGCTTTCCAAATAAAGTCTTTATTTCTTGCCCTAACAACTTGTCTCTTGATTTATTGGCCTGTCCTGCAGTGAACAGTAATAGCCTGGACTCAGTAATACACTGTTTAGGCTAACAGAAGAATTATTTAGAAACTCTGCTGGTAATTAAATGGTTTTAATATATCAAAGGATACATACAATATAACATACACAACATTATGATTATTTTAATTCTCTATTATTTAGTATTTAAAGTGAAGTTGCTCAGCCGTGTCTGACTCTGAGACCCCATGGACTGTAGCCTACCAGGCTTCTCCATCCGTGGGATTTTCCAGGCAAGAGTACCAGAGTGGGTTGCCATTTCCTTCTCCAGGGAATCTTCCTGACCCAGGGATCAAACCCACGTCTCCCACATTGCAGGCAGACGCTTTACTGTCTTAGCCTCGATATTTACTTTTTAACTATATTAGTTAGTTAGTTAGCTAACTCGCTCAGTCATGTCTGACTCTTTTGCAACCCCGTAGACTGTAGCCCACCAGGCTCCTCCGTCCATGGGATTCTCCAGGCAAGACTACTGGAGAGGCTTGCCATTTCCTTCTCCAGGGGATCTTCCCAACCCAGGAATTGAACCCAGGTCTCCTGCATTGCAGGCAGACGCTTTAACCTCTGAGCCAGCAGGGAAGTCCAAAAATTCATCATGGGCTCTTTGATGAGCATGGTGTATTATATATGTTACCTTTTTGGCGACTCCTCACAGCAAAGAGTCGGACACGACTGAGCGACTGAACTGAACTGAACTGAACTGAACTGAACTGTTACAATATAGGCTGGTCATATATTAAGTTACTTTTTACAACCTTCTTGGATATTGTGGTTTCAAGCTCTTTTAGCACAAATTAAGGAAAGCCTAGGTTGTTTTTAGCTATTCATTTCAAGAGGCAAATAATAATTTTTATTATTAGTAATTAGTATAGAATTTTTCTTGCCTTTCAGAATTGGAGAATTCCCTGAGGGCTGGAGCCAGCATATGATGGTATATTGGTATCTTTCTGTTAAATTTTCAATTAAGCATCTAGTACTGGAGGGTTAAAAGACTATTTCAATGGATTCTGAAGTTCAGTTGCTCTTCTTGAACCACTGTGCTATAGAAAAGTGACATGGGGGCTCCCTCTATTTCTAGTCAGGGTAAGAGGTTAGAGGTGTTGGCTGGGAAAACTTATTTGGTTTGCATCATATCGCAGGGGGTGGGACAAGGAACTGCTGTGATGCTTTGAGAAAACTGTGTATGCAAACAATTGAACCTCTCATTTATGATATGTATGCACTCAAATCTTTAATAATATCACCATATTTTCCTTTCTATAAGTAAACCCTTTTTCTTCTGATCAATGTAAATATTTCATTAAATTCTGCTAAATTTTACATTTCTGTAATTTAAAATAATCCTCAAATTCTTCAAATGTCACCTTATAGAAATAGTATTCTAGCTTATTACAAGAAACGGTTCCCAAATGTAGTCTACAAGAGATCATGTCAGAAATTATAGAAATTTAATGTACAAATATAGGGGTATGTGTGTGTCTGTGCTGCCCAGGTGTCACCTCATTTCATAGACAATATGTACAATAATCTGTGTCAGTTCAGTTCAGTTCAGTCACTCAGCTTTGTCCGACTTTTTGAGACCTCATGGGCTGCAGCATGCCAGGCCTCCATGTCCATCACCAACTCCCAGATTTTACTAAAACTCATGTCCATTGAGCCGATGACGCCATCCAACCATCTCATCCTCTGTTGTCCCCTTCTCCTCCTGCCCTCAATCTTTCCCAGCAACAGGGTCTTTCCCAATGAGTCAGCTTTTGGCATCAGGTGACCAAAGTATTGGAGTTTCAGTTTCAAAATTCATCTTTCCAATGAATATTCAGGACTGATCTCCTTTAGGATGAACTGGTTGAATCTCCTTGCAGTCTAAGGGACTCTCAAGAGTCTTCTCCAACACCATAGTTCAAAAACATTAATTCTTCAGCGCTCAACTTTCTTCAGAGTCCAACTCTTACATCCATACATGACTCCTGGAAAAACCATAGCTTTCACCAGATGGACCTTTGTTGACAAAGTAATGTCTCCACATTTTAATAAACTGTGTATGTTGGTCATAGTTTTTCTTCCAAGGAGCAAGCATCTTTTAATTTCATGGCTACAGTCACCATCTGCAGTGATTTTGGAGACCAAAAATATAAAGTCTTTTGCTGTTTCTACTATTTGCCCATCTATTTGCCATGAAGTAATGGGACCAGATGCCATGATCTTAGTTTTCTGAATGTTGAGTTTTAAGTCAACTTTTTCACTCTTTTCTTTCATTTTCAACAAGAGGCTTTTGAGTTCTTTTTTTCTTTCTGCCATAAGGGTGGTGTCTTCTGCATGTCTGAAGTTATTGATATTTCTCCCAGTAATCTTGATTTCAGCTTGTGCTTCATCCTGCCCAGCATTTCTCATGATGTACTCTGCATATAAGTTAAATAAGCAGGGTGACAATATACAGCCTTGACGTACTCCTTTTCCTATTTGGAACCAGTCTGCTGTTTCATGTCCAGTTCTAACTGTTGCTTTCTGACCTGCAAACAGATTTTTCAAGAGGCAGGTCAGGTGGTCTGGTATTTCCATCTCTTTAAAAATTTTCCAGTTTGTTGTGGTCCACATAGTCAAAGGCTTTGGCACAGTCAATAAAGCAGAAGTAGATGTTTTTTCTGGAACTCTCTTGCTTTTTTGATGATCCAGCAGATGTTGGCAATTTGACCTCTAGACTTTTCTAAATCCAGCTTGAACACACTGAAGCTCACAGTTGACATACTGTTGAAGCCTGGCTTGGAGAAATTTGAGCATTACTTTACTAGTGTGTCAGATGAGTGCGATAGCATGGTAGTTTGAACCTTCTTTGGCATTGCTTTTCCGAGGTCAGGGGCAGCAGCCGAGAGGAGCTACCCCACTTCCAAGGAGTGGCTGCTGCGGGGTGCAGGAGGGCTGAGAAGAACTACTCCACATTCAAGGTCAGGAGGGGCGGCTGTGAGAAGATGTCCCTCGTCCAAGGTAAGGAGCAGCAGCTGCACTTTGCTGGACCAGCCGTGAAGAGATACCCCATGTCCGAGGTAAGAGAAACCCAAGCAAGATGGTAGGTGTTACCAGAGGGCATCAGAGGGCAGACACACTAAAACCATAATCACAGAAAACTAGCCAATCTGATTACAGGAACACAGTCGTGTCTAACTCAATGAAACTAAGCCGTGCCGTGTGGGGCCACCCAAGACGGCAGGGTCATGGTGGAGCGGTCTGACAGAATGTGGTCCACTGGAGAAGGGAATGGCAAACCACTTCAATACTCTTGCCTTGAAAACCCCATGAACAGTATGAGAAGGCAAAATGATAGGCTACTGAAAGAGGAACTCCCCAGGTCGGTAGGTGGTCAATATGCTACTGGAGATCAATGGAGAAATAACTCCAGAAAGAATGAAGGGATGGAGCCAAGGTAAAAACAATACCCAGTTATGGATGTGACTGGTTATAGAAGCAAGGTCCGATGCTGTAAAGAGCAATATTGCATAGGAACCTGGAATGTTAGGTCCATGAATCAAGGCAAATTGGAAATGGTCAAACAGAAGATGGCAAGAGTGAAGGTTGACATTCTAGGAATCAGCGAACTAAAATGGACTGGAATGGGGTGAATTTAACTCAGAAGACCATTATGTCTACTACTGTGGGCAGGAATCCCTTAGAAGAAATGGAGTAGCCATCATAGTCAACAAGATAGTCCAAAATGCAGTACTTGGATGCAATCTCAAAAATGACAGGATGATATCTGTTCGTTTCCAAGGCAAATCATTCAATATCACAGTAACCCAAGCCTATGCCCCTACCAGTAATGCTGAAGAAGCTGAAGTTGAATGGTTCTATGAAGACCTACAAGACCTTTTAGAACTAACACCCAAAAAAGATGCCCTTTTCATTATAGGGGACTGGAATGCAAAAGTAGGAAGACAAGAAACACCTGGAGTAACAGGCAAATTTGGCCTTGGAGTATGGAATGAAGCAGGGCAAAGGCTAATAGAGTTTTGCCAAGAGAACGCACTGGTCATAGCAAACAAACCCATGGCAAAAAAACCCCTCTTCCAACAATACAAGAGAAGACTCTACACATGGACATCACCAGATGGTCAACACCGAAATCAGATTGACTATATTCTTTGCAGCCAAAGATGGAGAAGCTCTATACAGTCAGCAAAAACAAGACCAGGAGCTGACTGTGGCTCAGATCATGAACTCCTTATTGCCAAATTCTGATGCAAACTGAAGAAGGAAGGGAAAACCACTAGACCATTCAGGTATGACCTAAATCAAATCCCTTATGATTATACAGTGGAAGTGGGAAATAGATTTAAGGGAGTAGATCTGATAGACAGAGTGCCTGATGACCTATGGACAGAGGTTCATGACATTATACAGGAGACAGGGACCAGATCATCCCCATGGGAAAGAAATGCAAAAAGGCAAAATGGTTGTCAGAGGAGGCCTTACAAATAGCTGTGAAAAGAAGAGAAGAGAAAAGCAAAGGAGAAAAGGGAAGATATTCCCATTTGAATGCAGAGTTCCAAAGAATAGCCAGGAGAGATAAGAAAGCATTCCTCAGCTATCAATGCAAAGAAATAGAGGAAAACAACAGAATGGGAAAGATTAGAGATTTCTTCAAGAAAATTACAGTTACCGAGGGAATATTTCACACAAAGATGGGTTCGATAAAGGACAGAAATGGTATGGACTTAACAGAAGCAGAAGTTATTTAGAAGAGGTGGCAAGAATACACAGAAAAACTGTACAAAAAAGATCTTCACCACCCAGATAATCACGATGATGTGATCACTCACTTAGAGCCAGACATCCTAGAAGGTGAAGTCAAGTGGGCCTTAGGAAGCATCACTATGAACAAAGCTAGTGCAGGTGATGGAATTCCAGTTAAGCTATTTCAAATCCTGAAAGATGATGCTGTGAAAGTGCTGCACTCAATATGCCAGCAAATTTGGAAAATTCAGCAGTGGCCACAGGTCTGGAAAAGTTCAGTTTTCATTCCAATCCCTAAGAAAGGCAATCCCAAAGAATGCTCAAACTACCGCACAATTGCACTCATCTTACACGCTAGTAAGGTAATGCTCAAAATTCTCGAAGCCAGGCTTCAGCAATACGTGAACCGAGAACTTCCAGATGGTCAAGCTGGTTTTAGAAAAGGCAGAGGAACCAGAGATCAAATTGTCAGTATCCGCTGGATCATCGAAAAAGCAAGAGAACTCCAGAAAAACATCTATTTCTGCTTTATTGACTATACTAAAGTCTTCGACTGTGTGGATCACAATAAACTGTGGAAAATTCTGAAAGAGATGGGAATACCAGAACACCTGACCTGCCTCTTGAGAAACCTGTATGCAGGTCAGGAAGCAACAGTTAGATTTGGACATGGAACAACAGACTGGTTCCAAATAGGAAAAGGAGTACGTCAAGGCTGTATATTGTCACCCTGCTTATTTAACTTATATGCAGAGTACATCATGAGAAACGCTGGGCTGGAAGGAGCACAAGCTGGAATCAAGATTGCTGGGAGAAGTATCAATAACCTCAGATATGTAGATAACAACACCCTTATGGCAGAGAGTGAAGAGGAACTAAAAAGCCTCTTGATGAAAGTGAAAGAGGAGTGTGAAAAAGTTGGGTTAAAGCTTAACATTCAGAAAACTAAGATCATGGCATCTGGTTCCATCACCTCATTGGAAATAGATGGGGAGACAATGGAAACAGTGTCAGACTTTATTTTTTGGGGTTCCAGAATCACTGCAGATGGTGATTGCAGCCATGAAATTAAAAGACACTTACTCCTTGGATGGAAAGTTATGACCAACCTAGACAGCATATTAAAAAGCAGAGACATTACTTTGCCAACAAAGGTCCATCTGGTCAAGGCTATTGTTTTTCCAGTGGTCATGTATGGATGTGAGAGTTGGACTCTGAAGAAAGCTGAGTGCTGAAGAATTGTTGCTTTTGAAGTGTGGTTTTGGAGAAGACTCTTGAAAGTCCCTTGGACTACAAGGAGATCCAACAGGTCCATCCTAAAAGAGATCGGTCCTGGGTGTTCATTGGATGGACTGATGCTGAAGCTGAAAGTCCAGTATACTGGCCACCTCTTGTGAATATTTGACTCATTGGAAAAGACCCTGATGCTAGGAAGGATTGGGGGCAGGAGGAGAAGGGGACGACAGAGGATGAGATGCTGGATGGCATCACCAACTCGATGGGCATGGGTTTGGTAGACTCTGGGAGGTGGTGATGGACAGGGAGGCCTGGCATGCTGCGATTCATGGGATTGCAAAGAGTCGTACACGACTGAGCGACTGTACTGAACTGAACTAACTTCTTTGGGATTGGAATGAAAACTGATCTTTTCCAGTCCTTTGGCCACTGTTGAGTTTTCCACGTTTTTTGGCATTTGAGTGCAGCGCTTCTTAGGATCATCTTTTAGGATTTGAAATAGCTCAACTGTAATTCCATCCTCTACTCTAGCTTTCTTCATAGTGATGCTTCCTAAGGCCCACTTGACTTTACATTCCAGGATGTCTGGCTCTAGGTTGGTGATCACATTATTGTGATTATCTGGTTTGTGAAGATCTTTTTTGTACAGTTTTTCTGTGTATTTTTGCCACCTCTTTTTAATATCTTCTGCTTCTCCTAGGTCCATACCATATCTGTCCTTTTTGGACCCATCTTTGCATGAAATGTTCCCTTGGTATCTCTAATTTTCTTGAAGGGATCTCTAGACTTTCCCTTTCTATTGTTTTCCTCTGTTTCTTTGCATTGATCGCTGAGGAAGGCTTTCTTGTCTCTCTTGATATTCTTTGGAACTCTGCATTCAGATGGGTATATATTTCCTTTTCTCTTTTACCTTTCACTTCCTTTCTATTCAAAGATTCCTCAGGCAACCATTTTGCCTTTTTTTGCATTTCTTTTTCTTTGGGATGGTTTTTCTCACCACCCCCTGTACAATGTCACAAACCGTCCATAGTTCTTAAGGCACTCTATCAGATGTAATCCCTTTGAATCTATTTGTCACTTCCACTGCATATTGGTAAGGGTTTTGATTTAGGTCATACCTGAATAGTCTAGTGGTTTTCCCTATTTTCTTCAATTTAAGTCTGAATTTGGCAATGAGAAATTCTGGATTTGAGTCACAGTCAGCTCCCAGTCTTGTTTTTGCTTACTGTATTGAGGTTCTCCATCTTTGGCTGCAAAGGAAAAATCCACGTGGAAACCCTATAATTAATGTCACTTTCCAAATCCCCTCATTAGGCCTTTAGTGACAAAGGGAGGAAGTCCTCAACTAATCAGGTCAGGAATTCAGACAATAAAATTTTCATGTGGTAGTAAACAGACAAATTTCTTCTTTGTGCAAGAACAACACTCTTGTAGATTTTGTGTCTTTTACAGGCTTTACCTATAGGATTGGGGTGTTAAAATGAAAACAAGTCTTCCCCAGCTTATGAGGATATTCTAAAACAAGGCCACGGATCAGGAGAATGGAAATGGGGTGTCATATCTAGGTGGGCTTTTATCTAGCACAGGTATTGAGTTAGAGTGGAAATGAGGAGATCAGGTCCTCATGGCTACCTAAGAGTCAGAGACTGCAGTCTGGCTAGTAATAAAATATTTAAGTGCCTAGGGGACATCATCTTTGTTTTAAATACTCCTAGGGGAACTTACAGGTATGTTACCAAAACAAATTTGGGTTTGCTTGCCTGAACACAGTAAAGTAATCTACTGACCTGGATGGAAGTAGGATTCTGCTCTCATGTCATGGAAGACACAAGTACCCAAAATATGCTGTAGAAAGTAAATGCATATTTGCAGGCAGCAGGAAGTAATTAATTAAAAGACACTTGATCCTTGGAAGAAAAGTTATCATAAACCTAGACAGCATATTAAAAAGCAGAGACATTACTTTGCCGACAAAAGTCTGTCTAGTCAAAGCTCTGGTTTTTCCAGTAGTCATGTATGGATGTGAGAGCTGGACTATAAAGAAGGCTGAACACTGAAGAATTGATGCTTTTGAAGTGTGGTATTGGTGAAGACTCTTGAGATTCCCTTGGACTGCAAGGAGATCCAACCAGTCCATTCTGAAGGAAATCAGTCCTGAATATTCATTGGAAGGACTGATGCTGAAGCTGAAACTCCAATACTTTGGCCATCTGATGTGAAGAGCCGACTCATTGGAAAAGACTCTGATGCTGGGAAATATTGAAGGCAGAAGAAGGGAACAACAGTGGATGAGATGGTTGGATGGCATCACTGACTCAATGGACATGAGCAAGCTCCAGGTGTTGGTGATGGACAGGGAAGCCTGGTGTGCTGCAGTCCATTGGGTCGCAGAGTCAGAAACGACTGAGCGACTGAACTGAACTGAACTGAGGAAGTAATAGTCCTTGAGTGTACTGAGTGTGTCATTACAAACGATATCTTAATCTTTCTGACATATCACATTAAAAAAATAAAAAGCAAAATAAAGCAAGATGCAAGCTTGTTATGGAAAAATGAAAGTTATCAGTTTTAAAAGTCCCTTTGAATATCTTGCCCTTTATGTGTTCTCTCGGACTATCACTATGGACTTTCTGCTATTTAATTCCTAAGATTTAGTTTTGTTTGGATCACATCTGACTTTGGAGTACTCAGAGCCTCAGTGCTCTCCACTTTCAAAGTAGTTCAGCTGCGGAAATGTAACACCCACCATGGAGGGGGAAAAAAAAGCCTTCAGGAGACCTCCCAGGACTGAGTGTGCCTGTGTAGGGGTTTACAAACTCTCACAAAGGGACAGTTTAACCCAAATTTCATCCTACTTAACTTGACTGTTTAAAGGGCCAACCTTTTTTTTTATAATGTTGCAACTCAAACAGATCCCACATCTCTTTTAGGACTAAACTGCTTTCTTTCCAATTTGTTATTTTTTATGTGCAAAAAGCTATAGATCAGATACCAAGACACTCATAACACTAGAGGGAGCTTAATTTAATATCAAAGGAAAATTCACAGCAAGAGAAAATAAAAGCAATGAGCAATAGAAAGCACAGAGGCTAGATCTAGACACTCCTCCAAGAGGCTTAATGCGTTGAAGATAGTGTACCAAATCAAGGAGGTTTTATCTAAGTTTTATCTAAGTTAAAAGAGAAACCCCTTCATTGTTAACTTCTAATTCAGTACATCCTAAGGACAGACATTCCACTGTTCTTTTTTCTCCTTTTCTTGATTTATGTTAACCAGGTTTTTGTGACCTCATGGCATGGGATCTTCCCCATGTGACTCATGGGGCTTCCCCATGACACTGGGGCTTCCCCAGTGACTCAGCAATGGAGAATCCACCTGCAAATGCAGGAGATCCAGGTCCAGCCCCTGGGCCAGGAAGATCCCCTGGAAGAGGAAATGGCAACCCACTCCAGTATTCCAGATGGAATAATCTCATGGACAGAAGAGCCTGGTGAGCTACAGTCCATGAATTTGCAAAGAGCTGGACATGACTGAAGCAACTGAGGCTGCACATACATGACATGTTATGGGGCAGGCCTCCAAGGCATTCTTTCACGGGTGGACATGGAGACTTGGTTTGGGAGAGGAAAGGCAACTTGGAGTATGATAACCTCCATGGCCTTAATCTCAAAAGCAGAGTGTTCTGTTGGTGAAGCCAGGAGTATCATCAAGCACTTAATACATGTTGAGTCTATAGCAATTTGATCAATTTCATCCTTTGAGTCTCTAATGGCCTTGGTCCATCCTATTACTCAACCCTTTGCTTGGTTTGAGCACACTGGAACCATGCTAAGGAGAATGACACAAGGGACTGCAACTAACAAGATCTTTAACATTTTATATTTTCTTGCAATCTCTGATTATGTTTGTTGTTTGCGAGTCATATGTGTTCCAAGGTCTAGGGTTTAAAAAGAATCACATATTTTCCAAACGCCGTTTGGGTGTTGAGAATTCTGATAGAAACCCCAATGGATATTTATGCACATTGCTCAGGTTGCTGTGAGAATACCACGAGCTTGTTGTCTTTCCAGTAGCATAGCAACAATTCCAGACATGGCTGCTTCTCAGCGCAGTCAGAAAAACAACACACTCAGTGCTTTCTTATGAGATTTAGTGGTTGAGCCAGAGTCTGACCAAGGCCTGCATGTGCACATGCTAAGTCGCTTCAGTTGTATCCGGCTGATTAAGGCCTATACTTGACAAATTATGCTGTGAGTGGTACTAATAATATGGACAGTAACTGAACTCTGCTTAAAAGCACTTCCCCTCTTCCTAAGAATAAACTTGCATTTGGTTTTTCAAGTCCAACAAGTGGTCTTTGTTATTATTTATATCCACACACATGAAACATACTTTCATAAACCTACTTTATGATGTTAAGATAAAAGGGATCTTTAAAATGTTAGTTCCATAAATGATTAAACTTTTACTGAAATAGGAGAGAGGTCCATTGATGTAACTGTCTGGATATTATAATTGTTGATTTAATTTGCTCCCCTTTCCTGAGAGCAATATTCTAAAACAAAGCAAAACAAACCCAAACTAAATCTAACCAAAATAAGACAAAATAAGCCCTACAGCAACAACAAATAGCTAACATTTGGGCACCCTTTCTATTTTCACAAAGAAAACTAAGCATCCTACTGAATATCTTCATAAACCCTGTGAGGTATTATTATTTCCATTTTGCAGATACAGAAACTGAACCTCAAAGAAATTGTGTATACTATAAAAGCTACAGAGAAAGTTAAAGGTAGGATGTGAGCCCAGGTCTACCAGACTCCAAAGCCTATTCTACAAGCCACCTTCCCTCTTTTTCCAGGTACTGTAAATCTGTCATTGTATACCCAGTGACTGGCATAGCACCTGATGTGTTAGGCATGTGGGAAAGGCCTTGTGACTTGATCCTACTCCATATAGATATTCAGTTTGTTGAAGAGTTTTCTCCCAGTTCAACTAGGCACTTAAATTACATCTGGGATTCTTTTTAAAAAGTAAGAATTCCAGGAATTCAGTTTCAAACTCAATGACCCTGTAGGTTTGGTACTTAGAACAGTCTTAGTTGGGGACTTAATCCATGCAGTCACATGACAAGTTGGCAAATGGGAGAAGTGAGGGGCATTTTGTTGAAGGATTGGAGTGAAGTGAGTAAGAAGGGACAGGAAATGGATATGTTTGTTGCTGCCTCAGAGGTTAATGGAAAATAGTTCTGCTTTGCTGAGCATAACTCACTGCGTAAGAGATGTAGCAAAGTTGCTTAACAAGGTCACTCAGCTCTGGGGAGATTTTTGATCTATGCTCAATCAAATCCTTTCACCTGAAGTCAGACCTTGTGAGTGAAGTCAACCAAATTAGTCACCCGAAATTCAAGTGCCTGGACTGCACTTTCTTAGGATTTAATTCCTGTCACTGTCACACCTGGGAATGACATCTCCTAATTGAGTGCAGCTAGTAATGCCCAGAGGCTCCTCTGTGATAAGCCTCAGAGGACAACTATCTATCTTGTTTAGATTCAGATTATTTGCTGGGGAAAGGCATTTGTGACAGCAGAAGGAGCCAGCTTTGGAAAATAAGAAGGGCTTCAACACTGTATTACTTTCTAGATAAACAAACAAAAAGGCATGACTTTTAAAAATATGGAAAGCATAAACATATGGTTAAGAATTAAGACCAGCATTGTTTGTCTTAACTGTCATTAAGGAGCAGAGTGCCTTGGCCCAATTCTGAGCCACTATGACTGTGTGGTGCTTCTACCAGAGACCGGACGTAATGGGCTATTCCTGTTGTTCAGTTACTAAGTCATACGCCACTCTGCCACCGCATGGACTGCAGCCAGGCTTCCCTGTCCTTTACTATTCTGGAGTTTGCTCAAACTCATGCCAACTGAGTAATGGGGAAAGATGTCAAAAACACCTAGTCATAGCAATGTTGGATTATTTGCAGTCAGCTTCCTGGAAATCCTTTAACCTACCTATTTTAAATATTACATTAGAGAACTATGATGACTTGCCTTGTCTGTGTGTGTGTTAGTCTCTCAAACATTTCAGACTCTTTGTGACCCCATGGGCCATAACCTGCCAGGCCCCTGACTCCTCTGTTCATGGAATTCTGTAGACATGAATATTGGAGTGGGTTGCCATTCCCCTCTCTGGGGGATCTTTCTAACCCAGGGATCAAACCTAGGTCTCATGCATTGCAGGTAGATTTTCTTTTACCAGGGAAACCTGATGACATTCCTTGCTGATTCTATTTCTGCATGTATTACAGAACATTGACTACACACAATGATGCTAAAAAAAAAAAGGAATTGTTTCTATAGCATTAGATCTGTTGACTGCATATGGGGCAACTCAATTCTTCAATAGCTGTCACCACCATCTTGGCTGAAGAATTGGGTTTAATTACTTACTTCTGACCTGAACTATGGAGACTTTATTGTAACTGATCTTCCCAACTTTTATCTCCCATGCCAATTATTCCTATTCATGCTGAAATATGAATCATAACTTTGCCTGTAACACTTTTTCTGCATGTAACATTTATATGCCTCACTAATGCTTACAGAATGAAATCTAAAAATCTTAACACAATTCCCCAGTTATTTGTCCTGTACACTTAACTACTCTGCAGTGAAATCTAGAAGCTTTTTCTGTGTGCGACAAATATTTTTCTTTCTTATTTTTATCTGTGCTTTTACTGTCTCCTTAAATTCTTGTTTACCCCATCTTGAAGACTATCTTTTTTATGAAGTTTTCTGATGCTCTCAAAAAGGTGTATTTTCTTTCCTTTGAACTTATGTACTTAGCACTCTCATGGCAATTATCCTTACAATTTATTTTTTATTCTTTATTTATTCTATCTTTACTATTTCTTATAAATTTATACCATCCTCTAATCAGGTTGCAAGTAACAGGAAGTTAGGGTTTATGTCCTATCTTTGTTTTGTATATAGTAAGATCTTAGTTGAAATGTATTGATCTCTTGCTAAGAAGACTAATTTAATTTTTCCTCTAAGTCTCTACTTGTTTCATTTTCATCTTCAGAGCAGTGATACTCTAAGCAATCTTCAGAGTATCATTGATGATAATCTAGTACCTGTAAGTTTTTTTTTTTTTTTTCAGTAATATATTAAATATCGATGTCTATCAAGAGTGATCTGTTTCTAATGTTAGGAGAAACATTAAAACTCCTGAGAAAAGATTATATTTGTGCCTGAATTCTCCCCTAATTTTAATTGTCTTCAAAAGAATTAGTCCTATTTGATTACTTATAACATTTCAAACTACTTGAAATGTTATTCCACAAAACTAGTTAAACATTATGCTCTGTTGAAAATGATAAATCAAACCAATTTTCCTGTAATTTTACATATATTACTCTGGGAGGAACTAGAAAATGAGACTCTATCCAGTCACACTTCTACATTTCATTTGCTGCTGTTTTCATTTGTGTTTTAACTCTCAGCATTCTCTTCTGGCATTTAAATACTCCAGAGTGAAACTGAATCTGTGAATTACAGTAGTTTGCAACTATACTGAGACTCCTCTGAAGAACTGTAGCATTCCAAATGGAATTGAATTTTAGAGGCAATCATGTTTCAGTAGAATACACAGGGCAAGAGCTTGCTAAATATTCAATGGGTTCTTCAGTAATACCTAATTCTCTCAGGTTTACTAGCCTGAATTTTAAAACTATATCTCAGAACTACAATAAATTTTCAAGTAGAAACATAAATTGGAATTAAGCTTAATTTTAAAATTACTGTTCAAAATTAGTATGTCAGCTTAAAAGCAGCAGTTCAGGCTCTCCGTGTGCTGTGCTAAGCTGCGCTCAGTAAGCCAGCCGTGTCCAGCTCTTGGCTGCAGCATGGACTGTGGCCCGCCAGGCTCCTCTGTCCATGGGGGTTCTCCAGGCAAGAACACTGGAGTGGGTTGCCATGCCCTCCTCCAGGGGGTCTTCCCAACCCAGGGATCGAATCCAGGTCTCTCACATTGTAGGTGGATTCTTCACTGTCTGAGCCACCAGGGAAGCCCCAAGATTTCCATACAAACTCTTAAATATCTAACATGGTCTTTTGTCTTGTACTTGTAGAGACAACAAAAACTATTCATTGTATGAAATTATTAACTTGCTTAACTCATCTGTGATGATATTTTATTTCACCACTTTTGTAATCCAGACACTTTAAGGGTTGTCTAGGACAACTAATTGTTTTGAAGAAACAGAAAAAAAAATTATTTATTGTTAGGCATAAACTAGATACAATGATTTTTAGACTAAGCAAGCTCTCTGAATTACAGCTTGACAGTGAGTCTATCTTTACATGTTTGTAGTTACCATAAAGAAAAAAAGGAGGCTATATATATTCCCAATGATGTTTGAACTTGTGTATTTGCCAGCCTAGTGAAGTTTTGAGTTGCTGTCATAACAAACTTTTTATAAACTCAAATTCCATTATCACTTTACCCTTTACTGGAATATAGCAGAAAAATGAATGACCTTTGAAATAAACATGAACTAATTTTAGAACAGCTTCTACCTGCTCTAGAAATGCTGAGACTTGCTGCAGGAACAGTGCCTGGAGACCAAGTCTAGCTGGTGTAATAGTTCTCCACTCGGGATGCCAGGCACGCTTAGTGGGTGTTGGTTACCTGACAGCCTTGCAATACTGTAGTGAGCAGAAGGTTTGGGAATGTGCTCAGGGAAAGTGATACTGACAACTGTTAGTATAGTATCACAAGGTAGATCTTAGAAGTAGTAAGTAGAGGTTACCATAGGACCTTCCCTTTGAGAAAGCTCACAGACCACTGATACTGGAGATGTGCATCAAGATCTTAACAGAAAAATCCCATGGACAGAGGAGCCTGGTGGGCTCCACAAGAGTTGGACACAACTTACTGACTAAACAACAAAATATAGCATAATGATTTGATTTTCATATACGGTGAGAAATGAACACCACAATAAGCCAACACCCATCACCATATATAGCTACAATTTTTGTTCTTGTGATTAGGACTACTTGAGATCTACTCTCCTAAAAATTTCAAATGTACAATACAGTGTTATTAAATATAGTCACTTTGCTATATATTTTAGTCTGATGTTTTATTTAATTATAACTGGAAGTTTATACCTTTTGATCCACTAACCATTTCATTCTAGTTCCCTCCCACCCCTTGCCTTTGGGAACTACCAACCTGTTCTCAGTACTTATGAGCTTGGTTTTATGTTTGCTTGTTTGTTTGTCTTTGGATTACACATACAAGTGATATCATACAGTGCTTGTCTTTCTCATATTTCACTTAGCATGATACCCTCAATGTCCATTCATTTTGTTGTAAATGACAAGATTTCATTCTCTTTTTATGCCTGAGTGATATTCCACCATGTACATATATATAGACATATGGTTATAAATGTCTATATGTAGATGTTACTTTTTATTTTATTCAGTCATTGACTGACAGATAAGCATCCATACCTCAGTTATTGTAAATAATGTTAAAATAAACATAGTGGTAAATTTATCTTTCAAATTAGCATTTTCTTTGGAAAAATAGAAGAAGTGAAATTTCTGGATAATATGGTAATTCTATCTTTATGGTTTGAGAAATCTCTGTACTATTTTCCATAGTGACTGCACCCGTTTATATTCCCACCAACAGTCTACAAGTGTTCCCTTTGCTTCATATCCTTGCCAAACTTGCTATTTCTTGCCCTTTTGATAACAGCCATTCTAAAAGATGAGCAATGATTTCTCATTGTCATTTTGACTGTCAGTTCCAAGATTATTTGTAATAGGAGCACCTGTTCATGTATATTGAATAAATAAATAATGTTTGAGTATTTCTTTTAAAAAGCAATTATTTATCTGAATTGTTATAAAATTATATAAAAAATAATAGTTGGCAATGTTTCAATTTACTGAAAACAATCTCAACTCTTATTTTCTTATAAAAAATAGACTATTCTTTAAGTATATTGAAAGTAATTTGATCTTTCTAGTGATCAAAGCTAAACTCGATTAGATCTCAAAGACAGACTGCCTGAAGAAACATGGAAGGAGGTTCATGACATTGTACAGGAGGCATGGATCAAGAAGATCCCCAAGAAAAAGAAATGCAAAAAAGCAAAATGGTTGTCTTAGGAGGCCTTACAAACACTGAGAAAAGAAGAGAAGCAAAAGACAAAGGAGAAAAGAAAAGATATACCTATTTGAATGCAGAGTTCCAAAGAATAGCAAGGAGAGATAAGAAAGCCTTCCTCAGGGATAAATGCAAAGAAATATAGGAAAACAATAGACTGAGAAAAACTAGAGATCTCTTCAAGAAAGTCAGAGATACAAAGGGAACATTTCAGGCAAAGATGGGCTCAATAAAGGACAGAAATGGTATGGACCTAACAGAAGCAGAAGATATTAAGAAGAGGTGGCAAGAATACACATAAGAACTGTACAAAAGAGATCTTCACAACCCAGAAAATCACAGTGATATGATCACTCACCTAGAACCAGACTTCACATGGAATGTGAAGTCAAGTGGGCCTTAGGAAGAATCACTATGGACAAACCTAGTGGAGGTGATGGAATTTCAGTTGAGCTATTTCAAATTCTAAAAGATGATGCTGTGAAAGTACTGCACTCAAAATGACAGCAAATTTGGAAAATTCAGCAGTGGCCACAGGACTGGGAAAAGTCAGTTTTCATTCTAATTCCAAAGAAAGGCAATGTCAAAGAATGCTCAAACTACACACAGTTTCACTATCTCACACACTAGTAAATTCATGCTCAAAATTCTCCAACCAGGCTTCAACAATACATGAACCATGAACTTCCAGATGGTCAAGCTGTATTTAGAAAATGTAGAGGAACCAGAGATCAAATTGCTAACACCCATTGGATCATCAAAAAAACAAGAGAGTTCCAGAAAAAATCTACTTCTGCTTTATTGACTGTGCCAAAGCCTTTGACCATGTGGATCACAACAAACTCTAGCAAATTCTTAAAGAGATGAGAATACCAGACTGCCTGACCTGTTTCCTGAGAAACCTGTATACAAGTCAAGAAGTAACAGTTAGAACTGAACTTGGAACAACAGACTGGTTTCAAAAAGAGGAAGGCATATGTCAAGGCTGTATATTGTCACCCTGTTTATTTAACTTATATACAGAGTACATCATGTGAAATGCTGGGCTGGATGAAGCACAAGCTGAAGTCAAGATTGCTAGGAGAAATATCAATAACCTCAGATATGCAGATGATACCACTCTTATGGCAGAAAGTGAAGAACAAATGAGTCTCTTGATGAAAGTGAAACAGGAGAGTGAAAAAGTTGGCTTAAAACTCAACATCCAGAAAATTAGGATAATGACATCTGATCTCATTACTTCATGGCAAACAGACGGGAAAACAATGCAAACAGTGAGAGGCCTTATTTTTCTGGGCTTCCAAATCACTGCAGATTGTATCTGCAATCATGAAATTAAAAGACATTTGCTCTTGGAAGAAAAATTATGACCAAACTAGACAGCATATTAAAAAGCAGAGACATTACTTTGCCAACAAAGTTCATCTAGTCAAAACCATGGTTTTTTCCTAGTAGTCATGTATGGATGTGAAAGTTGGACTATAAAGAAAGCTGAGAACTGAAGAATTGATCCTTTATTACTGTGATATTGGAGAAGACTCTAAAATCCCGTGGACAGCAAGGAGATCCAACCAGTCCATTCTAAAGAAAATTAGTCCTGAATATTCATTGGAAGGACTGATGCTGAAGCTGAAGCTCCAATACTTTGGCCACCTGATGCGAAGGACTGACTCGTTTGTAAAGATCCTGAGGCTAGGAAAGATGGAAGGAGGAAGGAGAAGGGGACGACAGAAGATGAGATGGTTGGATGAAATCACAGCACATCACATCAATGGATATGAGTTTGAGCAAACTCTGGGAGTTGGTGATGGACAGAAAGGCCTCACATGCTGCAGTTAATGGGATTGCAAAGAGTAGGACACAAATGAGTGACTGAACTCAATTGAACTGAAGCTAAAGAGTCATGGGAAAAAAATAACATTGTAAACACCAGCATATCACAATGTGAAAAGTGGATAATAAGTGTTTACTTCACTGTATTTTTGTTCATAGGCATTTCATATAGATTTCTCTGAGTTGGTTTTATGTTAAAAAGACTTTTGTTTGCCCATATTTTGGTCAGAGATCTAGGAAGAAAAAAGTGAAACTCTCTATGGTGTAGCTAAAGAGAGTTTGCTGTTCAGTCGTTAAGTGGTGTCTGACTCTTTGTGATCTCATGGACTGCAGCATGCCAGGTTTCCCTGTACTTAACTACCTCCCAGAGTTTGCTCAAACTCATGTCCATTGAGTTGGTAATTACATCCAACCATCTCATCCTCTGCTGCCCCCTATTCCTCCTGCCCTCAATCTTTCCCAGCATCAGAGTCATTTCCAATGAGTCAGCTCTTTGCATCAGGTGGCCAAACTATTGCAGAGTCAGCTTCAGCATCAGTCCTTCTAATGAATATCCAGGGTTGATTTCTTTTGGCATTGATTTGTTCGATCTCCTCGCTATCCAAGAGACTCTCAAGAGTCTTTTCCAGCACCACAATTCAAAAGCATCAATTCTTTGGCACTCAGTCTACTTTATGGTCCAACTTTCACATCTGCACATGAATATTGGGGAAAAAAAAACCAAAAAACAAACATAGCTTTGATTATACAGACCTTTGTTGGCAAAGTGATGTCTCTGCTTTCTAACATGCTGTCTAGGTGTGTCATATATTTTCTTCCAAGAGGGGAGTGCCTTTTAATTTTTTGGCTACTGCCACCATCTACAGTGATTTTGGAGCCAAATAAAAGAAAATCTGTCAGTGTTTCCACGTTTTCCCCATCCATTTTCCATGAAGTGATGGGGTTGGGTGCTGTGATCTTTATTTTTTTGAGTTCTAAGTTTTAAACTAGATTTTCACTCTCCTCCTTTACTTTCATCAAGAGGCTCTTTATTTCCTCTTCATTTTCTGCCAGTAGAGTGCATATCTGTGGCTGTTGATATTTTTCCCTGCAATCTTGACTCCAGTTTGTGATTCATCCAGTTCAGCATTTCACATGATGTACTATGCTTATAAGTTAAATGAGCAGGATGAAAATATACAGCCTTGATGTACTTGTCTTTCCTAATATTAAACCAGTCTATTGTTTTATGTTTGGTTCTAACTGTTGCTTCTTGACCTGCATACTGATTTTTCAGGAGACAGGTAAGGTGGTCTGGTATTTCCATTTCTTTAGGAAGAGAATTTAACGAAGGCACATTTTTAAGCAGCTTTAAGTAACCAATAAAAAAGCTTAATAGTAACTGTGGGCAACTATTACTATCTTCAACCTGATGAGGAAACAAAGGGAGCTTTTTGCTAGAACCTTGGAGAGCTGTGGTTGCAAGAAACGATGTGGCTATTGTCAACTGTGTTGGCACAGAGGGAGCCAGGAGAGGAAACACATTCTCATTTCTAACAATATTCCAGTATCCTGCTGTGTCCTCCATTGGACAAATAAAAATCCATTGGACAAACCTAACCAGAAGCTAGAGGCAAAGAAATTGGTTGATATGATTCTGAGTGTCAGCTTTCTGGAGCACAGATCAGGGTGGCAATGAGTAGAGTATGGATTGGTTAGGGAAAGCAGAAAGACCAATGCATCTACTATATCACAAATCTTTTAAATACTGACAATGCTCTTATTCATTCACATGAATTAGTATAAAATCTGGCAAAAATCTCAAAACCTTAAAAATTCCTATTTTAAGAGTGTGTTATAAGAAAGTGGTATGAAAACGAGTTTCTCAGTCATATCCACTCTTTGCAACCTCATGGACTGTAACCCACTAGTATCCCCTGTGCATAGAATTCTCCAGGCAAGAATACTGGAGTGAGTAGACATTCCTTTCTCTAGGAGATCTTCCTGATTCAGGGACTGAACCTAGGTCCCCTGCATTAACAGGCAGATTCTTTACCATCTGAGAGTAGCTTAAATATGCACAATAACTAAGCTGCAAGAATGATTTTACAATAGAGTTTATAATAGTATAAAGTTGAAAGTAATTTAAATACCTTAAAGCAAAAATTTGATGAACTGTTTTCTCAATACAGAGAAGCAAAGTAATCAAAATTGATTGAGGTATATCTTATGACATGAAACTACATTTCATCATAGTTTCTTATAAGACAGACTATGGTTGAAAATTATTTTTCATACAAAGAAATAAATAATATATATGTATGTAAAGCAAAAGGATTAGAAAATAGTCATGAAAAATAGTGCTTTTTCTGATACACTATAGATGATTTTTTAAAAATAAATATTGGAATGTAAGTCTAATGTTTTATAAACAGATGGCTTACATCTGGAGGAACAAAAGACTATGGGAAGTTGAGACTCTACTCTTGAAGGACTCATGGACAAACTCACTCACTCTCAGTCCAACCATCAAGGCAGCAGCTTCAAAAACATCTGGGACATATGGAGTTCATTGTTTAATTTCAGGACATGTGCTAGAGACACCAAGATCTGGTAGAACTTTTTCCAGAAATGGAAATATGGTGGGTGCCATTTTTAAAATATTCCTTCCACCTGGCTTGCCCAGCTATTTTTGTTACTCATCATCAAACTAACTGACATCATGCCTTATCCCAGCATTCTCCTGGGAACCTTTCCCACTCAACCTATACACCCCAGCCAGCCTCTCCAAAGCAATTTCTGCTTCACCTTACCTAAAATGCAGCCTCAGTTGGCAATCATTCAAAGCAGTTCCTGCTTTGGTGGGCCAGCCATGCACACCAGAGGCCAGTCTTTGCAGTGTTCACAGCCGAGTTATGCAGCTAACTGAGTCAGTGTCCAGCCCCCTCCTCCATTAGCACACCTATAGCAATCATGGCCCAAATATAACAGGAGAGTGTGAACAACCTTCACAGAGGATACTCCTGGACACCTAGGTTTGTTGATCAGCGGTGATTGTGTCATTGGGTCCCATAGGGCATGTTCTTCATAAGGCCACTGTTTCAAGTTTGGGATATGTAATTGATACATCTAATATATAGGAACAAACAGAACTAGGCAAAATGAGGATACACAGGAATACCTTTCAAACAAAAGAATAAGATTAAATTTCAGAAAAAGATTCAACCAAAACAAAGATAACATACCAATCAAAACAAAGTGATTTATACAAAACAACCAACCAAGACTATATAATACCATAAGTGAAATGAAAAATATACTAGAGGGACTCAAGAGCAGGTTAGACAATACAGAAGAATGAATCAGTAATCTGGAAGACAGGATAGTGGAAATCACTCAAGCAGAGCACAAAAGGAAAAAAAGAGTGGGGGAAAAGATAGTTTAACGGATTTCTGGGATAATATGAAGCACACTAACATTTGCATTATAGGAACCCTAGAAGGAGAAAAAGAGATAGAGGAACATGAACCCTATTTAAAGAAATAACGTCTGAAAACATACTTAACCTAGCAAAGGAAATGGAGATCAAAATCCAGAGAGCATTGAGACTGCCAAACAAGATGAACTCCCAGAGACCCAAGCTGAGATTCATGATAATTGAAATTTAAAATCTAAAGATCAAAATTTAAAAGCTGTAAGAGAAAAGCAGTTATGACCAAGAGAACGGCTGGACAATATAGACTGATATTTTCATCAGAAACCATAGGGACTAGCCAGGCCTGATACAATACACTCAAAGTGATGAAAGGAAAAGGAAATACTTATAATCAAGAATGCTCAACACAGCAAGATTATCATCAGAACTGAAGGAAGATATTTTTCCCAGACAAGCAAAATCAAGAGGAGTTCATCGTCACTAAACCGGCCTTATAAGAAATGTTAAAAGAATTTCAGTTCAGTTCAGTCACTAAGTCGTGTCTGACTCTGCAACCCCATGGACTACAGCACGCCAGACTTCCCTGCCCAACACCAACACCTGGAGCTTGTTCAAACTCATGTCTATTGAGTCAGTGATGCCATCCAACCATCTCACCCTCTGTTGTTCTCTTCCCCTCCTGCCTTCAATCTTTCCCAGCATCAGGGGCTTTTCCAATTAGTCAGTTCTTCACATCAGGTGGCCAGAGTATTGGAGTTTCAGCTCCATTATCAGTCCCTCCAATAAATATTCAGGACTGATTTTCTTTAAGATGGACTGGTTGAATCTCCTTGCAGTCCAAGGGATTCTCAAGAGTATTTTCCAACACCACACTTCAAAAGCATCAATCCTTCAGTACTTAGCTGTCTTTATGGTCCAACTCCCACATCAATACATGACTACTGGAGAAATCATAGTCTTGACTAGATGGACATTTGTTTGCAAAGTAATGTCTCTGCTTTTAAATATGCTATCTAGGTTGGTAGTAACTTTCCTTCCAAGGAGTAAGCGTCTTTTAATCACATGGCTGCAGTCACCATCTGCAGTGATTTTGGAGCCCCCCAAAATAAAATCTGACACTGTTTCAACTGTTTCCCCATCCATTTGCCATGAAGTAATGGGAACAGATGCCATGATATTAGTTTTCTGAATGTTGAGCTTTAACCTAGACAGCATATCAAAAAGCAGAGACATTACTTTGCTGACAAAAGTCTGTCTAATCAAAACCTTGGTTTTTTCCAGTAGTCATGTATGGATGTGAGAGTTGGACCAAAAAGAAAGCTGAGCACCAAAGAGCTGATGCTGTTGAACTGTGATGGAGAAGACTCTTGAAAGCCCTTTTGAGTGCAAGGAGATCAAACTCATCAGTCCTAAAGGAAATCAACCCTGAGTATTCTTCAGAAGGTCTGATGCTGAAACTGAAGCTCCAATATTTTGGCCACATATTGTTAAGAAACTGACTCATTTGGAAAACCCTGATGCTGGTAAAAACTGAAGACAGGAGAAGAAGGGTTCAACACAGGATGAGATGGTTGGATATCATCACCTATTCGATGAACTTGAGTTTGAGCAAACTCTAGGAGTTGGTGATGGACAGGGAAGCCTGGAGTGTCTCAGCCCATGGGGTCCCAAAGAGTCAGACATGACTGACTGAACTGAAATGAGAAGAAATAAACAGCAGAATAACTGAGGTGGAGGAGCTGATAAGTTAGCTGGAAGATAGAATGGCGGAAATAACTGCTAAAGAGAAGAATAAAGGAAAAAGAACTGAGAGATGTCTCAGAGACATTTGGGACAATATTAAATGGACAAAAACTTAAGTAATTGGGGTCCCAGAGAAAGAATTTTAAAGTGGGGAGGCTAGAAAAGTTTTGAAGAAATTATAGTTTGAAACTTAACCAACATGGGAAAGGAAGAAGTCAATCAGGTCCGAGAAGTGCAGACTCCCATATAGGATAAACTCAAGAAGAAAAATATTGAGACACATATTAATCAAGCTAACAGAGGTTAAACAAAAATAAAGAATATTAAAAACAGTAAAGGAAAAAGCAACAAGTAACATACAAAGTAAAATCCTTATGATTAACAGTCGATCTTTCTGCAGAAACTCCGTAGACCAGAAGGGAATGGCAGGAAATATTTAAAGTACTAAAAAGAAAAAGATATGCAACCAAGATTTCTATACCCAGCAAAGATCTCATTCAAAATTGATGGATAAATGAAAGGATTTACAGTCAAGCAAAGGTTAAGATAATTTAACACCTCCAAACCAACCTTAAAACAAATACTAAAAGGACTTACATAGCCAGTAACCACAAGATAAAGAAATACCTATGAAAACAATCCCAAAACAGTTAAGAAAATGCCAATAGAAATGTAAATGGATTAAGTGCACCAACCAAATATACAGACTGATTGAATGGATAGAAGACAAGACTCATATATATGTTGCCTACAAGAGACCCACTTCAGACATAGAGACACATAATACAGACTGAAAGTAAAAGCATGGAAAAATATATTCCATGTGAACAGAAACCAAAAGAAAGCCAGAGTGGAAATTCTTATTTAAGTCACAATAGATTTTAAGATAAAGAATATTATAAAATACAAAAGAGGACACTACATAACGATCAAAGTATCAATCCAAGAAGAAGACATAACAATTGTAAATATTTACACACCCAACATAGGAGAAACTCAATACATAAGGTAAACACTAATAGGCATAAGAGGGGAAATTGATAGTAACACAAAAATAGTAGGGGACTTTAACACTTACTTACACCAATGAACAGATCAGCAAAGCAGAGAATCAATAAGGAAACACAAACCTTAAATGAAACATTAGATCAGATGGACCTAACTGATATCTTTAGGACTTTCCATCCAAATGCAGAATACATTTTCTTCTCAAGTGCATATGGGACATTCTCCAGGATAGACCACATCCTAGGCCACAAACTACGCCTCAGTAAATTTAAGAAATTTGAAATCATATCAAGTATCTTCTCTGACCACAATGCTATGAGACTAGATTTCAACTACAGGGGGAAAAAAAAATCCAAAAACACAAACTCATGAACATTTAATAATACATCACCAGACAGTGAAGAGGTTACTGAAGAAATAAGTAGGGAAATCAAAAGATTCCAGGAAAGAAATGAAAATAAAAACGCCATGAGCCAAAGCCTTTGGGGCTTAGCAAAAAGGGTCCTTAGAGGGAGATTTATAGCAATATAAGGTTACCTCGAGAAACAAGAAAGACATCAAATAGACAACGTAACTCTACATCTAAAGCAGCTGGAAAAGGAAGAATAACAACAACAACAACAAATCCCAAAGTCAGCAGAAAAAAGAAATAATAAAGATCAAAGCAAAAATAAGTGGAAAAGAAATGAGTGAAACAATAGCAAAGATTAACAAAACTAAAAACTGGATCTTTGAGAGGTTAAACAAAATTGACTAACCACCAGCCAGACTTATCAAGGAAAAAAGGGAGAAAAATGAAATCAACAAAATTAGAAATTAAAAAGGAGAAGTTACAACAAACAACCCAGAAATACAAAGGATCATAAGAAAATATTATGAGCAACTATATGCCAATAAAATGGACAACCTAGAGGAAATGGAGAGATTATTAGAAAAGTTCAACCTCCCAAGCCTGAATCAGGAAGAAATAGAAATTATGAACAACCCAATTGCAAGCACTGAAAATGAAGCTATGATCAAAAATCTGCCAAAATAAATAAATAAATTAATTAATTAAAAACCCTAGGACCAGATAGCTTCACAAGGGAATTCTATCAAACATTTAGAGAAGAGCTAATGCTTATTTTTCTGAAACTCTTCCAAAAATTGCGGGGGAATGAATATTTCCAAACTCATTCTACCAAGTCAGAATCACCCTGATACCAAAATCAGGCAAACATAACACAAATAAAGAAAACTACAAGACAATATCACTGATGAACATAGATGCAAAGTCCTCAGCAAAATTCTATCAAGCACAATTCAACAACTTATTACAAAACACATACACTATGATCAAGTCGGGCTTATTCTAGGGATGCAAGGATTCTTCAATATGCACAAATCAGTCAATGTGATACACTTTAATAACAAATTGAGGGATAAAACCAATATAATCATCTCAATAGATGGAGAAAAGGTCAATGACAAAATTCAGTATCCATTTATGATAAAAAAATATTTAAAAATATGGGCATAGAAGGAACATACCTCAACATAGTAAAGGCCATATATGACAAGTTCACAGCAAACATTATTCTTAGTGGTGAAAAGCTAAAAGCATTTCCTCTAAGATCAGGAACAAGACAAGGGTGTTGTTCTCTCACAACTATTATTCAACATAGTTTTGGAAGTTCTAGCTATGTCAATTAGAGGAGAAAAAGAAATAAAAGGAATCCAGATTGGAAAAGAAGTAAATTTCTCACTATTTGTAGATGTCATGGTACTATACAAAGAAAACCCAGGAGAAACCATGAAAAAATTAGTAGAACTAATCAGTGAATTCAGCAAAGTTGTGGGATACAAGGTCAATACCCAGAAGTCACCTGCATTCCTGTATACTAATAATGAAGAATCAGAAATTGAAATTAAGGCATTAACTCTATTCACCATTGAAACAAAAAGTATGAAATATCTAGGGATAAACCCATCTAAGGAGACAAAAGAACTGTATACAGAAAGTTATAAGACACTGATAAATAAAAGAAATAAAAGATGACATACACAGAGAGATATTCACTGTATTACCAAATGCAATCTACAGATTCAGTGCAATCTATATCAAATTATAAACAGAATTTATCACAGAACTAAAACAAACAAACAAAAATTCACAATACATATGGAGAAAAAAAAAAGATTGCAATTAACCAAGACAGTCTTAACAAAGAAAAATAAAGCTGGAGGAATCAACTTTCCTGACTTCAGACTGACTGTGCTACAAAGCTACAGTTATCAAGATAGCATTTTTTTAAGTCCCTCAGTCATGTCTGACTCTTTGTGCCCTTATGGACTATACAGTCCATGGAATTCTCCAGGCCAAATTACTGGAGTGGGTAGCCTTTCCCTTCTCCAGAGGATCTTCCCAACCTTGGGATCAAACCCAGGTCTCCCACATTACAGGCAGATTCTTTACCAGCTTAGTCACAAGGGAAGCCAATTGGCAGAAAAACAAATATAGACCAATGGAACAAGATAAAGAGACCAGATACAAACTCATGCACTTACGGGTACCGTATTTTTGACAGAGGAAGCAAGAATATACAATGGGACAAAGATAGCCCCTTCAATAAGTGGTGTTGAGAAAAGTGGACAGTTATGTGTAAGACTTCCCTTGTGGCTCAGACGGTAAAGCATCTGCCTACAATGTGGGACACCCGGGTTCGATCCCTGGGTTGGGAAGATCCCCTGGAGAAGGAAATGGCAACCCACTCCAGTACTCTTGCTTGGAAAATCCCATGGATGGAGGAGCCTGGTAGGCTACAGTTCACGGGGCCGCAAAGCGTTGGACACGACTGAGTGGCTTCACTTTCATTTCACTTTCACGTGTAAAAAAATGAAATTAGAGCACGTTCTAACACCATACAGAAAGATAAAGTCAAAATGATTTAAAGACCTAAATGCAAGACCAGAAACTATAAAATTCTTTGAGGAAATCATAGGCAGAGCACTCAGTGACAAATATCAAGGCAAGATCCTCTATGACTCACTTCCTAGAGTAATGGAAATAAAAACAAATGTGAACAGGTAGGACCTGATTAAACTTAAAAGCTTTTTCACAGCAAAGGAAACCGCAAACAAAGTGAAAGGGCAATCCTCAGAATGGGGGAAAATAATAGCAAATGAAAAAACTGGCAAAGAGTTAATTTCCAAAATATACAAGCAAGAAGATCATACTACTCAATACCAGAAAAACAAAGTCTAATCAAAAAGCGGCAAAAAGACCTAAACAGACATTTCTCCAAAGAAGACATACAAATGGCTAACAAACACATGAAAAAAATGTTCAACAGAACTCATTATTAGAGAAATGCAAATCAAAACTACAATGAGATGTCAACCTCACACCAGTCACACTGGCCGTCATCAAAAAGCCTACAAACAGTAAATGCTGGAGAGGGTGTGGAGAAAAGGGAACACTTTTTGCATTACTAGTGGGAATGGAAATTGATACAGCCACTATGGTAGTCAATATGAAGAGTCCTTACAAAACTAGGAATAAAACCACCATATGACCAAATCCATTACTAGGCATATACCATGAGGAAACCGAAATTGAAAAAAAAAGCACATGTAACCCAATGTTCACTGCACCATTTTTTTTTATAATAACTGGAACATAGAAGAAACCTAGATGTCTACTGACAGATGAAGGATTAAAAAAAAAAAAAAAAAACTGTGGTACAATACATTGGAATATTCAGTTCAGTTCAGTCGCTCAGTTGTGTCCGACTCTTTGTGACCCCATGAATCGCAGCATGCCAGGCCTCCCTGTCCATCACCAACTCCCAGAGTCTACCCAAACCCATGCCTATCGAGTTGGTGATGCCATCCAGCATCTCATCCTTTGCGTCCCCTTCTCCTCCTGCCCCCAATCCTTCCCAGCATCAGGGTCTTTTCCAATGAGTCAACTCTTTGTGTGAGGTGGCCAAAGTACTGGAATTTCAGCTTCAGCCTCAGTCCTACCAATGAACACCCGGGGCTGATCTCCTTTAGGATGAACTGGTTGGATCTCCTTGCAGTCCAAGGGACTCTCAAGAGTCTTCTAATATTATTCAGCCATAAAAAGGAACACATCTTCATCAGTTCTAATGAGGTGGACGAACCTAGAGCCTGTTATACAGAGTGAAGTCTATCAGAAATAGAGATATAAATATCGTATACTAATGTATGCATCTGAAATCTAGAAAGATGATACTGATGAATTTATTTGCAGGGCAGCAATGGAGAAACAGACTTAGAGAACAGACTTATGGACACTGGGGTGGGGCTGGGGGTGGGGGTGTGAGAAGGGAGTGGGTGAGATGTATGGATAGAGTAACATGGAAGCTTACAGTACCATATATAAAATAGATAGCCAGTGAGAATCTGCCATATGATTCAGGGAATAAAAACAGGGGTTCTGTAACAATCTAGAAGTTAGGAATTTGGAGAGAGATGGGCAGGAGGTTCAGGCGGGAAGGAACATGGGTTTACATATGGTTAATTCTTATTGATGTTTGAGAGAAAACAGCAAAATTCTGAAAAGCAATTA
Organism: Muntiacus reevesi; assembly: GCF_963930625.1. Lineage (NCBI taxonomy): Eukaryota > Metazoa > Chordata > Mammalia > Artiodactyla > Cervidae > Muntiacus > Muntiacus reevesi. The sequence goes on from NC_089264.1 coordinate 1,244,516, forward strand.
TCTTTCAATTAAAAAATAAATAAACTTTAAAAATAAACATCACACAAAAAAGACAACAAAAAATGGTAATAAAGTCAACTCATCTACGTCTAACATAATAGTTAATAAATGACATGTAAAATAAGATTTAAAATATGATCTCAAAAACATAAAATGTTAAAGGTTTAAAATGCTTGCTTTATACATAGGTTGTTTATGAACCTTACGGTAGCCACAAAGGAGAAAAAGAACATATAACAGATACATGGAAAATAAAGGGAAATAAATGCAAACATAACCTTAAAGATAGTCATCGATCACAAGGTCGAGAACAAGAAAAAAGAAAAGAAAAGAAAGAAAGAAAGGACCAAAGAAGAACTACAAAAACAACAGGAAAACAACAAAATGGCTGTAAGTATGTAACCATCAATTAAAATAAATTTAAATTAACAAATGTTCCAATTAAGACATAGGGTAACAATGAATAAAAAACAAGATCCATATGCTGCCTATGAGAGAATCACTTCAGAGCTTAAGATACAGACAGACTAAAAATGAAGGGGTGGAAAAATATTGCTCTTGTGGTAGAGTAGCTCAGTCATGTTCCACTCTTTGCAGCTCGATGGACTGCAGCACGCCAGATTTCCCTGTCCATCACCATCTCCAGGAGCTTGCTCAAACTCATGTGCTTTGTGTCAGTGATACCATCCAACCATCTCATCCTCTGTCATTCCCTTCTCCTCCTGCCTTCCAACTTTCCCAGTATCAGGGGCTTTTCCAATGACTCGAATCAGGTGGCCAAAGTGTTAGAGCTTCAGCCTCAGCATCAGTCCCTCCAATGGATATTCAAAATTGGTTTCCTTTAGAATTGACCAGTTTGATCTCCTTGCAGTCCAAGGGACTCTCAAGAGTCTTCTCCAACACTACAGTTCAAAAGCATCAATTCTTTGGTGCTCAGCCTTCTTTATGGTCCAACTCTTACATCCATACCTGACTACTGGAAAAACCACAGCTTGGAATATACGAACCTTTGTCAGCAAAGTGATGTCTCTGCTTTTTAATATGCTGTCTAGGTTTGTCATAGCTTTTCTTCCAAGGAGCATGTGTCTTTTAATTTCATGGCTGTAGTCACCATCTGCAGTGATTTTGGAGCACAAGGAAAAAAAATTCTGTCACTGTTTCCATTGTTTCCCCATCTATTTACTATGAAATGATGGGAGCAGATGCCATGATCTTCATTTTTTAAATGTTGACTTTTAAGCCAGGTTTTTCCCTCTCCTCTTCCACTTTCATTTTTAGTTCTTCTTAACTTTATACCATAAGAGTGGTGTCATCTGCATATCTGAGGTTATTGATATTTCTCCCAGCAAACTTGATTCCAACTTTTGCTCCATCCAGCCCAGAATTCCACTTGATGTACTATGCATATAAGTTAAACAAGCAAGGTGACAATATACAGCTTTGATGTACTCCTTTCCCAATGTGGAACCAGTCTGTTGCTCTATGTTCTGTTCTAACTGTTGCTTCTTGACCTGCATACAGATTTCACGGAAGTTAATAAGGTTCACTGGTATTAAAGATTCTACACAGTTTGTTGTGATCCACACAGTCAATGTTTCAATGAAGCAGAAGTAGATGCTTTTCTGGAATTATTTGCTTTATCTATGATCCAACAGATGTTGTTGATTTGAACTCTGGTTCCTCTGCCATTTCTAAATCCAGCTTAAACATCTGGAAGTTCTCAGTTCTGATAGCTTATAGTGAATGATGTGATCTCCAAAGAGGAAGATTTAACATCAGGACCAGGGACCAGACTTGATCGCTCAAGAGTTTTTTGTAGCAAAGTTTTATTAAAGTATACAAAGGGACAGAGAAAGCTTCTGACATAAACATAGATGTCTATCAGAAGGGGGATGGAGAGTTCCCACCTCACTAGTCTAAGTAGGGAAATTGTATACTTTTTAAATTGGTTATTACAATAAATCAAAAGAATGTCTCAAGGTTGTAAAGATCTTACTAGACCCACTCCCACAATTCACATTTTAAGATGACAGGATTAGAACTAAAAATAGAAAGATCTTACCAGACCCACTCCCATTATTCTAAAATAACAGAATTAGTCAGAAGGTTTTCAAGAAGCAGTTGTTATATAATCCTTAGTACAGAGTTCGAGGGACTTCCCTGCTGACTCAGACGGTAAAGCGTCTGCCTACAATGCAGGAGCCCTGGGTTCAATCCCTGGGTTGGGGAGATCTCCTGGAGAAGGAAATGGTAACCCACTCCAGTATTCTTGCCTGGAAAATTCCATGGATGGAGAAGCCTGGTAGGCTACAGGCCATGGGGTCGCAAAGAGTCGGACATGACTGAGCGACTTCACTTTCTTTTCACTCTCACAGAATTCAAACTGAGTTGTTTGTTGTGCAATCATCAGTTCCAGGCTTAAACAAAGTAATGTTTCATGTGACTCAGACTAACGAATGTAGAGGGAAAAAAAGACACTTTTCCTTTCCTCCTCCTTGAGAATCACAGGCCCCTATCATTTCTTCAAGAGCCCCAGAACTCTTTCTCCTCCTCAGGGACCCCAGACTTCTTATCAATCTCCCTAAGAATTGACTCTTTCACCCCCCCCTTTTCTTCTAGAATTATGTTTCCAAGGTAAAGGGGCATCATTTTCATTCCACAATTACTTTTTGCTGTTGAGAGTCATCGTCCCTAAATCACTGATGCAACATATGCTCCTCACCCTCATATTGAGAATCTCTGATCTAGGGACCTCAAGTATAGTTGGAAGAGGCTGTGGCACTTTAAGAACTTGGACAACAATTTTTAACTTAAAAACTTTCAGACTGTTAGAAATAAATCCAGTTACACAGTTACAGATGCAGGGAGAAAACAGTAAAACAGAATAATTAGAATTATTAATGATTAAGATTTTTTCCACCATGGGGTGCTGATTAACGTTTCCCAGAGAGAGGTGACTGAGGCTTCAGGAGAATCCATAGCCTGAATCATCTTATTCATGTGTTTAATAAAGTGAGTATCATTAGTACTTATATCTGGTACGTATGTACAACAATGGGTATGAATAATAGCACAAGTTCCTCCTTGTGTGGCCGTTAGAATATATAAGGCCAATCTGTTTTGTAAAGCCTCCTTTCTAACTTGCATTTGTTCAGCATTAAGGGCTGAAATAGCTTTTTGCGAATCTTGTAAATCCTGTTGAGTAAACTTAGTCAGAGCATCAACTTGCAGCATAACATCTGTACTTCCCAGAGAGGGAAATATTGCAGCCAGATAGTCATACCAGTGAAATACAGACCTTGCCCAGTGAGTTTTAAGGTATAGCAGATTAGTAGGCTTCTCTGGAAACTTTGAAAATATGAAGCCATGAGTAAAAGTTAGACCTAGGGTGCATCCCCCAATCCAGTCAGGGAGAAGACACACCCACAGGTAAGAGTGACATATCCAGTAGGTCCCATTTGAAGCAAACCAGTGTCACTGAGGAATCCAGTCCCAATCAGTGCCTGGGCAGGCAAAAGGAGGACCTGAACTTTTTATGTGCAGCAAAATAGTCATTAAACCAAGTTAAAACATAATCAAAACCAAAAGTTATATTATGTCCATAGTTAAGGTTCAATATGTTATACCAGTCCATCTTAAGATTGTTAGATGTCATCACAGAGTTGAAAAAAGTATTTTCCTTGAAGTGGAGGAGCCCACCATGGGAAGTCTTCAATTGATAAGAAGGGGAGCACTCTGCAGACCCAGCAATTAGACCAACTGTGGAATGCAGTGTAAGAATGAGCCGAGGACAGGAAGCTGTTGTCTTGAGGGTCAAACGGCAAACTCAGGACTTTTGGAGTCAGCAGAAGCAAGCCTACATAGATTCTCAGGCCCATCTCCATTCCTGGCTCTAACAGCTGCTTGTTTGACTCAAATGCTGGATCAGGAGTTAACCTCCTGGTAATGTCTGTTGAAAAACTAAAAGTCGAGTAACATAGTTAATTTTAAGGCTTCAGGATCTATGACAATATCTGTGCACAAAAACAGTCTGCCATAGAGAATAATCCCATTTGTGGGGCCGGAGGGGCAGTTCGAGCCCTTATTAAAGGTATGGAGTTGTCATGTGTTTTCTGAGTTAGCTTATGCAGGTGCCTCTTAATAATGTTATTAACCTTTTCAACTTTTTCTGAAGATTGGGGTCTCCAGAAACAGGGTAAGTGATATCCCTAGAGCTTTTGACACCCCTTGAGTTACAGCAACTTTAAAGATGGAGCATTGTTGCTCTGAACTTTAGAGTTTAAGATCCCACTTACATCATGAGGAGTCAGTACAGTAGGATCTTGTCCATTAATAAACTTATGGGCTTTAGACATTAGCAAAACAATACAAAAAATTACCCTTAAGGAATGTGGCCATAGCCTTTTCTCAGTAACAAACAAATTAAACTCTGGTTCTGTGGGTAAGCTCAAAGTTGTAACCTGCAGGAGAGTAGTTTGAAGAATCTTAAAAGACTTTTGAGTTTCTGGTGATCAAACCAGCTTGTCAGTTTGGGCCTGCTGAGTCTCAGTTACAAGTTGCAGGCAAGTTCCCCATAACCTGGTTTCCAAATGTGGCAATAGCCTGTAATGCCCAAGGATCCTCTCAGTTGTCTTAAAGACATAAGGAGAGGAGGATTTAATCTAGGTTTAACTCTAGAAAGTATCCTTCAAATCAGTGACTGAAAAATATTTGGCTCATTTAGGAATTTCAGACAATAAATTATAAGGACTAGGCACTTATTACTTGTATATCTTGAACAAATCTCCATTTATCATTTGTCTTTTTTTACACCCAAAATAGGAGTGTTGTATGGACTGTTACATCATGGGAAATGTTGGACTGGATGAAGCACGAGCTGAAATCAGGATTGCTGAGAGAAATATCAATAACCTCAGATAGGCAGAAGACACCACCCTCATGGCAGAAAGTGAAGAAGAACTAATGAACCTTTTGATGAAAGTAAAAGAGGAGAGTGAAAAAGTTGGCTTAAAGCTCAACATTCAGAAAAATAAGATCATAGCACCCAGTCCCATCACTTTATGGCAAATAGATGGAGAAACAGTGGAAACAGTGGCTGACTTTATTTTGGGGGTCCAAGATCACTGCAGATGGTGATTGTAGCTATGAAATTAAAAGATGTTTACTCCTTGGGAAGAAAGTTATGACCAACCTAGATGGCAGAGACATTACTTTGTCAACAAAGGTCCGTCTGGTCAAGGCTATGGTTTGCCAGTGGTCATGTATGGATGTGAGAGTTGAACTGTGAAGAAAGCTGAGCACCAAAGAATTGATGCTTTTGAACTGTGGTGTTGGAGAAGATTCTTGAGAGTCCCTTGGACTGCAAGGAGATCCAACCAGTTCATCCTAAAGGAGATGAGTCCTGAATATTCATTGGAATGACTGATTTTGAAGCTGAAACTCCAATACTTTGGCCACCTGATGCCAAAAGCTGACTCATTTGAAAAGACCCTGATGTTGGGAAAGATTGATGGCAGGAGGAGAATGGGACAACAGAGGGCGAGATGGTTGGATGGCATCATCGACTCAATGGACATGTGTTTGGGTAAACTCCGGGAGTTGGTGATGGACAGGGAGGCCTGGCGTGCTGTAGTTCTTTGTGGGTCGCAAAGAGTTGGACACGACTGAGCAACTGAAATGAACTGAACTGAACAGATGGACTGTTACAGGGACTTAATAGCCCTTGATCCTTTAAATTTTCAGTGATGGGTTTTAAATCTTCCTTAACAGCAGGCTTTAATGGGTACTGCTTTTGATGTGGAAATAGGTGAGGGTCTTTGAGCTTGATAATGACAGGAACAACATTTTGTACTTGACCCACAGTTTTTCCATAAAACCACACTGTAGGATTTACATTTTGTTCAACTAAAAAGATCTGGCTCTATATCACGAAAAAAGAGGCCTGGACCTTGCTCAGTGTATCCCTCCCCAGAAGGGATGAGGGAGACTCCGGCACAATCAGAAATTTGTGAGAAAAATAGCAGAGAGTCCCACTTGCAGCTTAAAGAACAGCTGAAATAATAACCTTTGTCTCATCCAAGCAGTCCCATTATGGTGGATTTGGAGGAAAGTGGGCCAGCGGCCTCAGTGAGTGTGAAGAAATTTGCCTGAGTGTCCAAAAGAACATTGACTGATTGGCCCCTACAGTTACTAATACCTGGAGTTCCTCAGGTATAATTAGGATGAGAGCTTGTGTAGGGAACTCCAGGGACCTTTAGTCCTGATGGTCTTGAGAGTCCAAACCCTGGGGCCTACACCTCAGAGGGCAGTCTCTTCTCCAGTACGGTCCTTTGCAGACTGGACATGGAGCCAAGAGTGGCTTAGATGCCTGAGGGTAATCCCACTTGTGATGCCCCTTCTTTCCATAATAATAACAAGTCCATCCCTTTTCACCTGGGTTCCTCTGGGCATTTTTCTCAGGCTATTTGAGAGCAGATATAACAGCCATTGTTGGGGCATCAGTCTTTTGCCCGATTCTTTTTTACCTCCTATTTTCCCCCTCATATCTTTTACCATAATACACTGTCTGAGCCAGCTGCAACAGTTTTTCTAAAGACTGACTTGGTCCAAATGCCTGTTTTCCCCTAACTTATGGTAGATATTTGGAGCTTATTGAGTGAGGAATTTTTCAAGATTATTCCTCCTTCTGCACTTTCAGGATCAATGTCAGTCTCCTATATAGTTTAGCTAGGAATTTACCAGAAGCTTCCTTCCCACTCCCCCCCCCCATTCTATGTCATTCAACTTAACATAGTTTAACGTCTTAGTGTCCACTCACTTGAGTCCTTAATAGTACATACAGCAAGGTGGTTCTGATCCCACCCTCTTTTAGCCATGTTAGAGCCCCAGTATGACTCTGTCATGAGAACTGCTTGGTTCCCAGTAGGGAGGAGGGCTATTCCATGTTTCCTCTTTCCCCTTGTCTCACGCTCAAGCCATTCATCTCTAAAAGTAGCAGCTTCCCTAAAACTCGAGTTTTTGAGTCAGAGATCAGTGTCTCTCTTAAGGTATACATTATAAGCGTGTTAGTCACTCAATCGTGTCTGACATTTTGTGACCCCATAGACTGTAGCCTGTCAGGTCTTTCTGTCCATGGAATTCTCCAGGGAAGAATACTGGAGTGGGTTACCAAGCCCTAAGTAGTGGGCTGCTATATAAGTAAGGTCACAAAGTAAAGTTTGTCCTATAAAGGCTTCTATGTACTTTTTGAATCCTCTAAATAGTCTTGACCCGAAATGGGACTGTTTGAATTTCTACTGAAACTGAGGTAACTGCCCCTGGAAAGGTGCCTTGATTCTCAGCCTGTTCAGTTGGGAGCCCCCAGATACAGGGGCAAAGTAAGAGAAGAGGAGGGAGCTGGAGGTTTCACACCCACATCTGTACCCTTAGGACACAAGTCCGGCATGTCTCACAGAGAGATAAAGAGCAACATATATGGCACTTCTACCCATTTCCCTTGTTTTCTACAGAGCTGATCTAGTTGTAAAACAGTACTGTAATTAACATACCCTTCAACTGGCCAGCATTCTCCAACTTCCAAAGGATACTGTGGCCATTCAGTATCACAGAAGAATATCAGATATGTCTTTTTTTTAAACTCTGGGAATCGAACTTGTCCTAGTTTTTGGTTTTTTTTTTTAATTACATTTTAAAGGAGCGGTTCCAAAACTGTTAGTTCCCATCTATAAGAGAGAAAAAAGGGGCATCCAGAGCTGTGGCTTTTTTTCCACCGGAAGTGACCCTCCCTGCTCTAGATGGGGGTGTAGACAGACTCTCCACTAAAGCTTTCTTTCCCTGGTCAGACTTAGTCTGTCCCTTACCGATGCAGGCGCCATGCTCATCCCTCGCGGTTCTACCACCGAGGTGGGGTGGAGTTGCACCAGGGACAGACCTGATGGCACCCCAGATTGATTTAGTTCCTTACCACCAACACGTTTGTGATTTCCCCTGTTTCTCTGACACCATTTGGGTTGGGGCAGAGTGGTCTTCCCGGAATGCTTCCCAAGCGAGGGCTACCAGGGGAAGCATCCGTGTTCAGTGTGCTTGCGAACAATCCCGAGTACAGTCCTGACAGCAGGAAACGCGATGAGTCATGAAGAGATGAGCAACAAACCCAAGATGTCTCTTCTGAGTGTCACCACACCAGGATATGTGATAGCAAAAGAAATTGTGGAAAGTTGGCCAGTGAGGAAAAAGTGATTTTTGTCCTCAAGATACTAGTTCCAATCCTTCAAGTTCATTTCCACAGATTCCACAAAAGAAATAGCTAAGGAGTTAAGACAATAACCATCAGAGAGCCTTCTCTGGTCTGCTAAGAGCTAGCAGTACCAAAACAAGAAGCCCATTGCACTTCCAATCTGGGACTCTTGACCTATGTTCTTAGAAACTTCATGCTAGCTAACAGTGCTTCCATCCATATAGTTTGGAGGCACAGCTATGACAAGGACTCACTTTCAGGTCACAGCTCCCTGAGGCAGGCAACCAAAAGAGTGACCTGAGCCTGACAGATGTTCTTGGAGCTCGAATCTGCCTTGCTCCCAAATATGCTCTTGTAACTTTTGGATCCTAGCAATGCTAGGCACTTCCATACATGGGGTCTAAGTAAAAGTACATAGTAACAGCATGGATCACAATTCCCTTGAAAGTCCATGATCTGAAAGATTAAGTTAGTAGTTATAGTCACCCACGCAATTACCACGCAATGGTCAAAGAAACCAAGAAAAAGGTGAACAAGAAAGGAAAGTTCAGTTCACATGCTTCACCCGTTTCTGGCTGCTCCCCTCGCAGGGACATTGGGTGTCTCTTGGCATTGGCAGGTTGGTATAAACCACTCACAAGGCTCCCCTTTTTGGAACTTCTTTCAGTCATTATGAGGCACATAGAAACTGCAGAGCAGGGCTCATTACTTATTTCACACAGGGCGTGTCACTCATTCACACAAGCACACCTTAGAGTTAGTAAAATAAGGCAGAAAGCATGTATACTGAGAAAGCAGGGAGGATATAGCTCTGAGTGTTCTTACCTTATCTTGAAGATCCCAGGTGAGTTCCCAAGATGATAGCTTACAGTGAACGATGTAAGGTTCATGATTTCTGAAGATTTTAGCTTTGGGACCAGGGACCAGGCTTGATCACTCAAGAGCTTTTGTGTAATAGCAAAAGAGACAGAGAAAGCTTCTGACATAGACTTCAGAATTGGGGGTGGAGAGTGCCCCTTCCCTAGTCTAAGCATGGGATTTGTGTACTTTTTAAATTGGTTATTACAATAAATCAAAAGAATGTCTCAAGGTTGTAAAGATCTTACTAGACCCACTCCCACAATTTACATTTTAAGATGACAGGATTAGAACTAACAATAGAAAGATCTTACAAAGTCCATTCCCATAATATAAATTCTAAGATAACATAATTAATCAGAAAGTTTTCAAGAAGCAGAAACTTTCCTTGGGCAGGGTACAGTGTTGTTATATAATCATTAGTACAGAGTCTAAACTGAGTCATTTGTTGTGTAAGCATCAATTCTGGGCTTAAAGAAAACAAGGAATGTATAGAATGTAGAGAGGAAAAAAAAAGACATGTGTCCTTTCCTCCTCCTTGAAAATTCCAGACCCCTCTCTCCTTCTCAGGGACCCTGGACTTCTTATCAACCTGCCTAGGAATTGACTCTCTCAGTTCTTGTACTGTTGGAGCCTAGTTTGGAGAGTTTTGAGCATTACCTTGCTAGCATGTGAAATGTGTGCAATTGTGTGATAGTTTGAACATTCTTTGGCATTTCCCTTCTTTGGTATTGGAATGAAAACTGATCTTTCCCAGTCCTGTGACCACTGTTGTGCTTTACAAATTTGCTGGCATATTGCATGACACACTTTAGCAGCATCACCTTTTAAGATTTGAAATAGCTCAGCTGGAATTCCATCACCTCCACTAGCTTTATTTGTAGTGATGCTACTTAAGGCCCACTTGACTTTGCACTCTAAGCTGGTTCTAGGTGAGTGATTACACCATCATGGTTATCTGGGTCATTAAGATTTTTATTATTTAGTTCTTCTGTGTATTCTTGCCACCTCTTCTTAATATCTTCTTCTTCTTTTAGATCCATTCCATTTCTGTCCTTTATTGTGTCCATTTTTGTATGAAATATTCCTTTGTATCTCTAAATATATTACATGCACAGGAAAATAAAAGAAAGCCAGAGTAGCAGTATTTATATCAGACAAAATAGACTTTAAAGCAAAGATTGTATTAAGAGATAAAGAAGGACATTGTATTATGATAAACTGCTCAATACAGTAAGAATATATAATATTTATATATATCTATGCATATAACATAGAAGTATCTAAATTCACAAAAGCAAATATTAATAAGCATAAAAGGAAAAATTGACAGTAACACAAAATCAGTAAGAAACCTCAGCATGATACTTATTTGTTGATGTTGTTCAGTTACTAAGTCATATCAGACTCTTTGCTACCCCATGAATGGCAGCCCTGTCCTTCACTATCTCCTGGAGTGTGCTCAAACTCATATCCATTGAATCAGTGATGCAATCCAACAATTTCATCCTATTTTGCTCCCTTCTCTGCTTGCACTCAGTCTTTCCCAGCATCAGGGCCTTGTCCAATGAGTCAGCTCTTCACATCAGGTGGCCATACTATTGGAACTTCAGCTTCAGCACCAGTCCTCTCAATGAATAATCAGGATTGATTTCCTTTATGATTGACTGCTACTTACTCCAATGGACAAATAATCCAGACAGAAAGGAAATAAATACTAGCTTTAATTGACACATTAGATCAGATTGAGTTAATTGAAATATAGATGATAGATAGAACATTTCAACTCTTGGATTAATACACATTCTTTATAAATGCACTTGAAACATTGTCTAGGATAGAGCACGTTAGGTCACCAAATCAGTCTCAATAAAATTAAGAATCAAGCATCTTTTGTGACCACAATGCTATATAACTAGAAATTAACAAGAAAAAAACTGTAAAAAAAAAAAAAAAAAAAAAGTGGAGGTTAGGCAACATGCTAGAACATAGCCAGTGGGTCACTAAAGAAATAGAGAAGAAATACAAAAATATATGGAGACCAATGAAAACACAGACAATGTTCCAAAATTTATTGGCCACATCAAAAGCAGTTCTAAGAGAGTAGTTTATAACAATACAGTCCTTACTTGAGGAAACAAGCAAATAATCCTCAACTAAACAACACACTTATAGTAAAGGGAGTACAAAATAAAAAGAAACCAAGCTCAAACTTAATAGAAGGAAGAAATAATGGAGATTGCAGAATATGTAAATTTATTAATAGAGACTAAAGGAAACAGAAAAAGATCCATGAAAATAAGATCCAATTTTTGGATATATAAACAAAATTGATAAACATTTAGCCAGATTAATCAAGAAAAAAGAGAAATTGAAAGTGAAAGTTGCTCAGTCTGACTCTTTGCAACACCATGAACTGTGTCCATGGGATGCTCCAAGCCAGAAGACTGGAGTGGGATCCCTTCTCCAGGGGATCGTCCCAACCCAGGAATCGAACTGGGGTCTCCTGTATTGCAGGCAGACTTTTTTTTTTTTTTTTTTTTTTACCACCTGAACTATTGGGGAAGCTCAAGAAAAAAGAGAGAAGGCCCAAACAGATAAAATCAGAAATGTAAAGAAGTGAATTGGGAACTGATATCACAGAAATACAAAAGATATAAAATATATAAACTATAAAAATTCCCCAAAGCAATAATCCAGGAACAGATGGCTTCACTAGGGAATTCTACCAAATATTTAAAGAAGAGTTAACACATATCCTCAAATTATTATTCCAAGAATTTGAAGAGGAAAGAACACTTGTACAAGGGCAGCATCACCCTAATAACAAAACCAGACTATGACATAGAAGAAAAAAAATTACAGGCTGATATTCTGGATGAAAATAGAGGCAAATATCCTCAACAAAATATTAGTAAGCTGAATTCAACATTTCATTCAAAGACCAAACATCATGATCAATTGGGATTTATTTCAGTAATGCAAAGATAGGTCAACAAAGTACCAACAAAATCAATGTGATACACCACATTTAAAGAAGCATAGGATAAAATACACATTATCATCTCAATAGATCCAAAAAAAATTTTTGACAAAATTCAATATCCATTTATGATAGAGCTGTCAACAAATTTATTATAGAGAAAATGCATGTATGTCTGTGTGTTTCTGTGTGTGTGTGTGTGTGCCCAGTCACTCAATTATGTCTGACATTTTGTAACTGCATGGACTGTAGCCTGTCAGGCTCCTCTATCCATTGAATTTTCCAGGCAAGTGTAACTCAATATGACAAGACCAGATATGGCAACTCTACAACCACATCGTACTCAATGGTGAAAAGCTGAAAGCAGTTGTTCTAAGATCACAAATAAGATAAAGATGTTCATTCTCACCACTTAAATTCAGCATAGTATTGGAAGTCTAGTCATAGCAATCAGGTGAGAAAATAGAGATAAAAGATATCCAAGTTGGAAAAGTATAAGTAAAACTGTCTCTGTGGTTACATAGCATAGTACCATACATAGAAAATCCTAAAGATGCCACCAAAAAAACAAGTAGAACTAATAAATGAGTTCAGTGAATTTGTGGGAGAAAAATTAATATGTAAACTAAGTTGTATTTCTATATAGCAATGACAGACTCTCAAAAAGAGAGTTTAAGAATACGGTCTCATTTACAATTGCATGAAAAAACATAAAACAACTAAGAATAAAGCTAACCAAGGAGGCAAAGGAACTAGACTCAGAAAATTTCTGTGTAAGACATTGATGAAAGAAAGAGGAAAGAAACAAATGAAAATATAAACTGTGATCTTGAATTGGAAGAATTAATATTACTAAAATGACCACATTCCCTAAGGTAATCCTCAGATTCAATGGAATCTCTATTAAAATACCAAGGTATTTTTTCACAGTACTGGAACCCTAATCCGAAAATTTACATAGAACACAAAGGGTGATGAATGGCCCAAGCAAATTTAAAGAAGAACAAAGCTGGAGTTCCCACACTCTCCAACTTCAAACTATACTACAAAGCTACAATAATCACAACAGCAAGGTGCTTAAACAAAGGGACACAGAAAGATCAGTGGAACAGAAGTGAGATCTTAGAAATAAGCCCACACACATGCAGTCAATCCATAGCAAAGGAGGCAAGAATATACAATGGGAAAAAGACAGCTTCTTCAGTAAATGGTGTTGGGAAAACTGGACAGCTGTATGTAAAAGTGAAACTGGGCCACTTTCTCACACTATATACAAAATTAAACTCAAAATGGATTAAAGATTTAAGTGTAATACCTGAAACCATGAAACTTCTAGAGGAAAATATAAGCAGCATGTTCTTTGACATTGGTCTCTGCAATTTTTTTTTTTTTTTGGCTATGTCTCATGGAGCAAAATAAATAAATGGGATCTCATCAAAGTAAAAAGTTTATTTGAAGCTGATTATCAAATTTAAGCAAATCTATCATCCCTTATCATTGCTTTATTTCATAACCTCTTCTCCTCTCTAATGGTCTTTGATCTATATTCTTCCATCTAGGTTGTGTCAAAAGCTACATAGGTGATCTCAGTGACCACAAATCCCCATTCTATAATGCTGCTTCCATACTGGCACTGGAGTGACTTTTATCAAATATATAATTAAGTGTGCTCTTTCCTTACATAAAGTCTCGAATGATTCTCAGGTTTGAATATAGTCCTAGTTATTTAGCTTGGCGGACCAGTTGTCAATTATCTGATGTCTATCTAGTGTTCAAACCTGATTTCTAAGCATGTATTTTCTTGATTGCTTATTTTTATTTTGGCATTCCAAGTATAACAAAGTATACGCAGTTTCCAATGTGGCTTTCTCCTACCTGTCCACGGTTTAATCTTAGTGTTGCAGTATTCTAGTTGCAATACTCTCTCGTCCTGACAAACTCCAACTCGTCCTGTACACTCCACTAAAGCAGTATCCTAGTGTGTTGAATTGTGATGTCCTGAAAGATATATCTCAGTCTTAAAAGCTGATACCTATGAATGTGATTTTATTTGGAAAAAGGGACTTTGCAGATATAATTAAGATAAAGATCTCAGAATGAGAGCTTCCTGGATTAGGCCCTAAATCCAATGACTGATGTCTTTGTGAGAAAGAGAAGAGAAGGCACAGAAAAATCCAAGAGGAGCCACGTGGAGAAGGAAGCAGAGATTGGGACTGTGCTTCTACAAGCCAAGGAACATCTGGAGTCCCTGAGAGTTGGGGAGGAAAGGAAGGACTATACCTTGGAGTTTCCAGAGGGAGCACCATCCTGCTGACACAGACTGTGAACTTGAGGGCTGTAGAACTATGAAAAAACAATTTCTGTTGTTTCAATCCATCCAGTTTCTAGGGAACATCCAGCCCTAGGGAACAAATGCAGGCAGTTCCTTAGTAAATCTGTGTTTGGGAAGCAGTATTTAATTACAGCTGCACATGTGGACTTTGGTCTTGGGCATACTTTTGCTGGAAGCTCATCTTTGTAAGAATAATTGTGACTTGGAGCTAAAAAACTAACCCGTCTGAGCTCATGTTTTAAAAGTCACAAATTGAGGTAATGATATTTACCTTATAGGACATAGTTAGGAATCAAATGAGACAGTCATGGGAAATCCCTGTAAGATGTAGTAGCTCAATAAACATAAACTGTGATGTTATTCTTCTTCTAATACTGTGATCCTTAAGAGGGACCAGTTTTGTGGAAGAAAATTTTTCCATTGACTGGAGGAGGGGATTTTTTCCAGAGATTCAAGCACATTATATTTATTATGCACATTATTTCTATTATTATTACATCAGCTCGACTTCATATCAGACATTAGATCCCAGAGATTGGAGATCTCTGTTCTAAAACTCCTTTGTTGCTGTTCAACCACTAAGTCACGTCTGACTCCGTGTAATCCCATGAACTGCAGCATGCCATGCTCCTCTGTCATCCACTATCTCTCAAGGTTGCTCAGTTTCACATTCATTGACTCAGTGATGCTATCTAATCATCCCATCCTCTGCCAACCCCATTCTCCTTTTGCCTTCAGTCTTTCTCAGCATCAGGGTCTTTCCAGAAAGTCAGCTCTTTGCTTCAGGTGGCCAATTGGAGTATCAGTCCAACTAACATTAAGGGTTAATTTCCTTTGGGGTAGTACTGGTTTGATCTCCTTGCAGCCCAAGGGACTCTCAAGAATCTTCTCTAGCACCACAGCTTGAAAGCATCAATTCTTTGCCACTCAACCTTCTTTAGGGTCCAACTCTCCTATCCATTACATGATAAATAAGCAGAGTGACACTATCCAGTCTTGTGGTACTCCTTTCCAAAATTTGAAGCAGTCCATTGTTCCATATCTGGTTCTTTTTCTTCTTGTTTTTATTAAACACATACAGGTTTCTCAGGAGACAGGTAAGGTAGTCTGGTATTCCTATCTCTTTAAGAATTTTCCTCAGTTTGTTGTGATCCACATAGTCAAAGGCTTTACCATAGTCAATGGAGTAGAAGTAGATGTTTTTCTGGAACCCCTTTGCTTTCTCCATGATCTAACAAAGATTGGCAATTTGATTTCCAGTTCCTTCACCTCTTCAAACCCAACTTGTACATCTGGAAGTTCTTGGTTCATGCACTGTTGAAGCCTAACTTTAAGGATTTTGAGCATAACCTCACTAACATGTTAAAAGAGCACAATTTTGTACAGTAGCTTGAATTTCCTTTGGCACTGCCCTTCTTTGGGATTGGAATGAAAACTGACATTTTCCAGTCTAGTGGTCAGCACTGAGTTTTCCAAATATACTAGCATACTGAGTGCAACATTTTAACAGCATCATCTATTAGGACTTTAAATAGCTCAACTGGAATTCCATCAACTCCACTAGCTTTGTTCATAATAATGCTCCCTAAAGCCCAATTTACTTCACAGTCCAGGATGTCCAGCTCTAGGTGAGTGACCACATCATTGTGGTATTCCAGATCATTAAGACCTTTCTTGTGTAGTTCTTCTATGTATTCTTGCCTCCTTTTCTAAAATCCCTACCCCTGATGAATATTATGTACCCTCTTTTTCCTCTGTTCCCACATCACCGTTCACAAATTCCTATTTTGAGATTCTGTAATCTCTTTTCTTTCATCTAAGATATGTTTATAAATCTTCCCCACAACTGTCTATCAAACTCATTAAAAGCAGAACTATGTCTTATTCCTTCTTATCTTCTCAGAGTTTACAATGCCAAGTATCTGCTAGGTAGGCAGCATGACTGAATTGAGGGACTGTGGCACAATATTGGAGTAGGAAATTGCCAACCTGATTCCGTATTCTTTCTTGGAAAATTCCACAGACAGAGGAACCTACAGTCAGAGAGCAGGCTACAGTTAATGGGGTTACAAAGAGTTGAGCAAGGGCCTGGGACAACTATGAAAAGGTGAGATGATGCTGCAGGACGTATGAAAAAGCCTTCACAATTTACACAGTCAGCAATTGTCCCACATAACTCCATTTATTATTTTTTATTTCATATTGTAGCATAGCTGATTTACAATGTGCTATTTTCAGGTTTACAGAAAAGTGATTCAGTTATATATATATATATATATATATATATATATATATAAAATGTCTCAATTCTTTTCCATTATAGGTTGTTACACAATATCAATTATAGTTCCTTGTGCTGTGCAGTAGGCCCTTGTACATTGCATATCCATGTCATGCACATAGTAGTGCATATATGTTAATTTCAAACTCCTTATGTGCCCCACCCTCCTTCACTTCTCCCTTTAGTATCTATAACTTTGCTGTCTGTGTCTGTGCATGTAACTACATTTATTATTGAATTAATTTATTTTCAACTTTCAGATTATGAAATCTTAAACTAATATGGGGCTATATGTTCATGAGTTTGCTCAAGATAATGAACAATAACCTACTTTGTAGCAGAGGGAATTCTACTCAATATTCTGTGATAACCTATACAAGAAAATAATCTAAAAAAGAATGAACATGTGTATATGTATAACTGAATACTTTTCTGGTAATGTTCACCTCTGTATCTTCAAAATCTAGAAAGTGCTTATATGCAAAATAGGCAACAATGAGTATGTTCATTTTGAATGAACAAATGAATAAAACATCATTGTTTACAGGCAATACAATTTGCAATATCCAGATACACTGAAATGTTTATGGTACCTATTTGAAAGTTTGGAGTCAGAATACACAATTCATGGCATCAAGTTTTCTGCTTATACATTGAAAGGGAAATACTCTTTGGGGTAATACTCAGTGAATGTTGTTCAGGAGCTAAGTCATGTCCAACTCTTTGTGACCCTGTAAGCAGCAGCACACCAGGCTTCCTTGTCCTTCACTATCTTCTGGGGTTTGTTGAATCAGTGATGCCAGCCAACCATCTCATCCTCTATCACCCACTTTGCTTGCCCTCAGTCTTTCCCAGTATCAGGGTCTTTTCCAATGCGTCACCTCTTTGCATCATGTGACCAAACTATTGGAGCTTCAGCTTCAGCACCTGTCCTTCCAGTGAATATTCAGAGTAAATAGCCAGTATCAATTCTAATTCTCAGAGGGAGTTATATACTCTGCAACAAAGTAATCATTCATCACTTCCTATTCATCAGCCTACTGAAACTTGGAACACAGAGGAATATTAAAGCCCAGATTTCTTGTGATGTACTATACTGCTCTCTCCCCAGAAGGTTGCTTTTCCACTTAAATCATAATTCATATGTTTTACTTTTTCAATTTAGGTTTCATGGAATATCAAATATTTTTATTATCAGTTACATAATATATTCAACTTATGAATGGCAGTGTGTATCATAATCTTTTCCATAAGGCTAGTCCTACTGAGGGAAGGATTCTGTCATGAAACTGTGATGAAATCTAATCATGTTCCCCCTTCCATAATCCATCTTCCATCATATCAAGAATGACTATTGGGAGATTGCCAACTGGAGTGCTGTCTTCTTTCACTCAGACTCTGTCAAGAACTTTATTTACCTTGGAGATGGAAAACACCTTTTCTCTTGCCTTAGGGCTTCTATGTATAATTGTGACAGTCTTTACTTTATCAAAGAAATTGTATCAATTTGAAAAACTGCAGTCCTTTTACTCTGGTTGAATATCAAATTTTATATAGAGAATAATTTCTTTAATGCCACATTGAAAAGATTTTGAACTCAAGTTAGTGAAGATTTATACTTTTGAAAGGCCATTGGTGTTATAATTATCACCATGGCATTCTTTCAGAAGAATGAAGTTTGAATCTTCACTGGACACCCCTATTGTTTAAAGTTACTAACAGGTAAGAATACATGCCTCATGTATGTCAGGCTATAGATATAGATATAGATATATACTCACACACATGCATGTACACACACAATCCCAACATGAATAACGTTATGATAGGAAGCACAGAGCTGAGCATATATTAAGGTGACATGTCTCATCAAACAACAGACACAGTGTCATTAAGGACTTGATGGATCCTTTCCAAACAGCAGCACACATTTCCTTATATACCAGAGCACTCACTATCTTTGTATTTGGCTTTTCCCCCTGCTTTTTAGGCATTCTATGTGCAGCTAGGGTTCTATGTTCTAGTTGCATGTTAGAAATACGTGCACATCACAAATTTCTGAGAAAACATTTTTAAAAGTTTGAGAATTGGGTCCTGCCCTAGTCCAATCAAATCAGAATGTCCAGGGATGAGACACAGGCATGGGTACTTTTAAAATCTCCCTAGGTCATTCTAAGGTGCTTTAAAGTCACATTCAAACTGTTTTAACTTGCAGTCACATTAGGGGGCTCAAAGCACTTGAGCCCTTAGAGAGGTAGAAAGCATATGTGTGCTAAGTCTGACTCTTTGTGACTCTATGGGTTGTAGTTCGCCAGGCTCCCTTGTCTACGGGATTCTCCAGACAAGAATACTGGAGGAGGTGGCCATTTCCTTCTCCAGTGGATCTTCCCAACCCAGAGATGATCAAACCCACATCTCTTATGTCTCCCACAGTGGCAGGCAGGTTCTTTACCATTAGCGTCACCTGGGGAGCCCCCAGAAATGCTTTCAAAACACCATAACACAACCTTCCACTGTCAACAGGCTACCAAAATGGTTATAAATCATGTTCTTTCACTTCAGTCCCCTCCTTGTTCACTACTGTAAACTCCCCCTGCCCCCCCACCCCCCACCCAAGGCACAATTTCCAAACAACTACAAAATGCCAATTGAACTGAAAGATCAAATCAAAGTAAGAGCAGGGTGAACAGATAAGCCATATACTATGTCCACAACAGCCTCTGACTTGAAATGCCTAAACAGACAGGCATGACCAGAGGGAGAAAAACGGCACAGAAAAGATACTTTAGGCAGACAGAATCCTTTTCTCAATTTCAGCTTCTCTTATTTCAGTTTACTCAGATTGTCAGGGCCGTCTTTGTATGTTTCCCATATTGCTGCTCTTTTTCACTGATGTTTCTGCTTAATTTGTTGCTCTTCCCCCAGAATTTGAACTAAAGGTAAAGGTACTAGGAAAAATCTTATCTATCCAGAAGCAGTTAAGGTGGAAAGTCTTTATGTGATCAATTCAAGCCTTTTTCTTGAACTATCAGTCAGAATTCCCAGGCCACAGCACTCCACAGAAGTTAACTTTTGGGGCTGGGATACAAGATCTGGTGACCTTAAGGAAAAGTATTTGGGCCCGTCCTTCCTACTTAATATTTACTACTTGTGCTAACTAGAGTAGACATTGCAACTGTGGTCTAACCTCTATTTGTTTCAGTTGGTTCATTCACTCCCTACAGGGTCATCTTGTAAACTGGCAGTTATAAGTAATAACAGAGAGCCTCTCAAGTTTGGCAGGTGTGATGAGTAAGTAACAGGCTGACATATCACCTGCAGTAAAACAATCTTTCAGCTGTTCTCTTGAGATGGAAAAAAAAGCCTCTCCACTTTTATCAGCTCCCCCTAGTAAGTTTTGAAATCTCAGCTTCTTTTCACCATAAGCCTTGACCCTTGGTTTGATTTAATCTCATGACAGCCTCTATATTCTTGTTCTATTAAAAGCTTAAGCTATTTAAAAGGAAATGGATTTATGTCGGAGTACAGTCGCTATGGAGAACAGTGTGGAGATTCCTTAAAAAACTGGAAATAGAACTGCCATATGACCCAGCAATCCCTCTTCTGGGCATACACACCGAGGAAACCAGATTTGAAAGAGACACGTGCACCCCAATGTTCATCACAGCACTGTTTATAATAGCCAGGACATGGAAGCAACCTAGGTGGCCATTAGCAGACGAATGGTAAGGAAGCTGTGGTACATATACACCATGGAATGTTACTCAGCCATTAGAAAGAATTCATTTGAATCAGTTCTAATGAGATGGATGAAACTGGAGCCCATTATACAGAGTGAAGTAAGCCAGAAAGATAAAGACCATTACAGTATACTAACATATATATGGAGTTTAGAAAGATGGTAACAATAACCCTATATGCAAAACAGAAAAAGAGACACAGATGTACAGAACAGACTTTTGGACTCTGTGGGAGAAGGCGAGGGTGGGATGTTTTGAGAGAACAGCATCGAAACATGTTTATTATCTATGGTGAAACAGATCACCAGCCCAGGTTGGATGCATGAGACAAGTGCTCGGGCCTGGTGCACTGGGAAGACCCAGAGGGATCGTGTGGAGAGGGAGGTGGGAGGGGGGATCAGGATGGGGAACACATGTAAATCCATGGCTGATTCATGTCAATGTATGGCAAAAACCACTACAATATTGTAAAGTAATTAGCCTCCAACTAATAAAAATAATTGAAAAAAAAAAAAAAGGAAATGGACTGAGCTGGCTTACCTATTCATTTCATTACGGTAGGTAAATTCACTGGCTGATGGAAAACATAATCCACCAGGATGGAAAGAGTCACTGATGAGCAGCCCTTGAACAGACTAGCAATTGAAGGCTAGTTTGGATTACGGCCTTCAGAATCAACAATCCAGAGCAAAATCCAGCCATTTATCATTGATTTAAAAAAAAAAAAAAAAAAAAAACACAACTCAGTGATTTTATAGAGTTATAGTAATTTTAAAGTTGAATCCACTCTATCAACTTGTCATCTATTTAAATTTAGAATAGGCTTATGTATTTATTTTATTTTATTTAATTCTATTTTGTTTATGGCATCAAAGAAAAATGATGTAGATTTTAATTTGGTTTTTCACATCGTCCACTTCCTGTATGTTAGGTACTAGTAACTTATTTTCTGGACTATTAATCAAATAAATTAAAACTGATGAGGGCCTTTGGTTTGGGGATCAGTTCAGTCACTCAGTCGTGTCCGACTCTGCGACCCCATGAACCACAGCACGCCAGGCCTCCCTGTCCATCACCAACTCCCTGAGTCCACCCAAACCCATGTTCATCGAGTCAGTGATACCATTCAGCCATCTCATCCTCTGTCGTCCCCTTCTCCTCCTGCCCTCAAATTTTCCCAGCATCAGGGTCTTTTCCAATGAGTCAGCTCTTCTTATCAGGTGGCCAAAGTATTGGAGTTTCAGCTTCAGCATCAGTCTTTCCAATGAACAACCAGGACTGATCTGCTTTCAGATGGACTGGTTGGACCTCCTTGCAGTCCAAGGGACTCTCAAGAGTTTTCTCCAACACCACACTTCAAAAGCATCAATTCTTCGATGCTCAGCTTTCTTCACAGTCCAACTCTCACATCCATACATGACCACTGGAAAAACCATAGCCTTGACTAGATGGACCTTTGTTGGCAAAGTAATGTCCCTGCTTTTTAATGTGTCATCTAGGTTGGTCGTAACTTTCCTTCCAAGGAGTAAGCATCTTTTAACTTCATGCCTGCAATCACCATCTGCAGTGATTTTGGAGACCAGAAAAATAAAGTCAACCATTGTTTCCACTGTTTCCCCATCTCTTTGCCATGAAGTGACGGGACCAGATGCCATGATCTTAGTTTGGTTTGGGGAAATTGTAAATCAAACCGTTTTGAGAGGCTTTTGGTCCTGATTTTTTTTTTTTTTTTTTTTAGCTACCACTTTGGGTATATTTCTTGCACTAAATTCAGGCAGATGTTCTCTTTAATAATCTTCCAGAAAAATCAGTTTAATTTTTATATAATTGGATTATAATAGCTTTTGAAAGCAATATGGATTAAAAAGAAAGGTTCAGAATATTAACCTATTATTGAAAAGAGCTATAATACATTATTACATCTATAATATTGTTAGACACTCTTAATCCAGTGACTAAACCAAGAATATTGCAATTTTTTAGAATCATTATGACTTATCATTTTAATAGGAATTTGAATATTTCAGAAATGAGATGGGCCAAATGTCAGGACTCTTTTCTATTGTTTCTAGAATGATTATTCACTAGGAAGTTTATATAATGAACAATTAGCAAGCTATTCAATGGATGCTGTCTCTGCTGCAGAACTAGGATTGCTTTTCCATTTTTCTTAATCCCTCTAAGCATGAGGCCATTATGGAATAAGGACAAATGACTCATTACTGTTAAAATGGAAAGAATCCGAATCCATCTCAGCTGTGTGCCTTTCTCCTTGTTTTATTTTATATATAACCTGATACCTTCAGTTATTGCCTATTTAGACAAAAACCTCATCTCTGTGGTCATCTTCATGCCCTTAAGTAGCCCATTCCCAACTCTTGGAACCACAATGGAGAGTAGAAGAATAATGCCAATATTAGAAACCAGGCACAGATGTTGCTTACAATAAAGAAGGGATCCTGAAGTTCTTAGGAAAACTGCTGTGTTTCTCAAGATTATTTCAGTATCAAAGTTTTCTCTTACTAGGTGTTGAATTCTCCATTAAAGAGAAGGCCAAGGGTGTTCTTAGCTTCATTTGGTTCAGATTCTGGAGGTCACTTGGAACACTGGCCTGGTTTTTTAGAGGAAAGGGATGTCAGCATTTCTAGAACCAAGATCAAGTATATCTAAACTATGCATGACCAGTGATAAATAGTATCAACTTTGCTGAAGCTTGAAATGAGAATAAGAAACAATGTCTTCTAGGCATTTTCTTGCAGCAGTACCTGGTTAAAAGCTAAAGTTGGAGACAAGGATTTTTTTTTTTTTTTTTTTTTTGTATTGGACAGTGAATGTTTGGATCCTTACCTCCCAGGAACAAATTTTTCCGTTCTTTTGGAGAACTGCATTTCAATCCACTTCAACTAATTATTTTATTTCGTTCTTTCAGTCATAGAAATAGGGTTTCCCTGGTGGCTCAGATGGTAAAGAATCTGCCTGCAATTCAGGAGACTTAGGTTTGATCACTGGGTCAGGAAGATCCCCTGGAGTAGGGAGTGGCTAACTACTCCAATATTCTTGCCTGGAGAATCCCATGGACTGTAGCTTCTGTCCATGGGGTCACAAAGAGTCAGGCATGACTAAGCAACTGACACTTTCACTTTTCTTTCACTTTGTTCACAGGAATAGTAGAATAACCCAAGCTGGAGTACTTAGAACACTTATTTATCTTTTATTGTATGGCTTATGGTGTCATAACAACAACAACAACAACAAAAACTTGCCAAGACCAGTGTCAAAGATCTTTCCCCTATGTTTTTTTCCAGGAGTTTTATGGTTTTAGGTTTTACATTTAAGTCTTCAATCTGATTCAATTAATTTTTTGTGGTTGATATCAGATAGGGTCTAGTTTGACTCTTTTACATGTGAATATACACTTTCCCTAATGGAATATACTGAAGAGACTGTCTTTTCTCCAATGAGGATTCTTGGTTTCCTTATCAAATATTAACCAATCATATGTGCATAGGTACATTTCTGGGCCCTTGATTCTATTCCTTTGGTCTATGTATTTGTTTTTGTGACAGTGCCATTCTGTTTTGATTACTAGAGCTTTATAGTATAGCTTGAAATAACAAAGTATGATGCCACCAGCTTTGTTCTTTCTCAGAATTGCTTTGGTTATTCAAGGTCTGTTTCTTTTTTATTCAAAGTCTTTTTTAGTATCCATGATGGATTTTTAATACATCATAGTAAATAACCACTATCACCAAAACAAATACATTCAAACTAAAAGTGTTTTATTCTAAGTATTTTTCCTTAGCAGTAAAAATATGTTTATTTTATGAAACCAAATTTTTATTAAAACTTTTAAAGACTTTGTAAATATAAAGTGTAACTTTTATTAACAAAAATAAATTGGGAAATACATGAAGTAAGGGATTATGCAATTTTGTTGTCACTATTTTTACCTTATTTATCTAAATACTAAAAAAAATAAAAATAAAATATTCTGCCTTCTTGCAGAAATAGTTTCTTATTTAAAAAGAATAAATAATATCTC
Source organism: Muntiacus reevesi (assembly GCF_963930625.1). Taxonomy (NCBI): domain Eukaryota; kingdom Metazoa; phylum Chordata; class Mammalia; order Artiodactyla; family Cervidae; genus Muntiacus; species Muntiacus reevesi. The sequence continues at coordinate 1,268,988 of NC_089264.1, forward strand.
AGAATAAATGTTCATTTTCTGATTCCAGAAGCAGTTACTATTATCATAATCTAGACTATCTGAAATAGTGAATGGTGCATCTTATTCTCCAGTCTTTCTACAGACTTTCTGAAGTCTTTCTCCAGGCTTTCTGCAAAGTCACTTGGGGAGATGTACTCCACAACTTCACCAGAGTTCTGAAATTTCACTGTGGTTGGTATTATTCACCATATTTTTAGCATCTCTATGTCACTTATGGTTTATTCCTCTGAGAGATTTTCTTTCATCACATTGATTGGGACTGAGACTTTGAAGGCATCAAGAAAGACCAGGTTATAGAACAAAAGAATTGCACCTTGATAGGGTTGATTATATAAACAGGAAAAAGAATATGAGACTCTTGTTCTAGGCATGAATCATCTTGGGAAATTTGATCTAGAAGGGGAAAAAAAAAAAGCAGCATAAGTATGCTGCTGAAAAAGATCAGACTGAGAGGAGGCCCAGATATCTGCTGAACTTGACAGGATTGAGGGTCTGACTATGTGGATTTCGAAGTTTGGGGGATATTCCAGAATGGCTTTCAGGGACATGGCTGTAGGAATATTGAGCTATTCCAGGAGTCTAGACTTTGGAAAGACGTGGACCCCAGGCAAGAAATCTCATCTCCCTGGAAGGACTGTGCTTAGTGGTTGAATGTGAACAATGTATCAGGATCTCGGTGCTGGTCAAGAAGCTGACACTGCCTTGGTATGTGAGAAAGGGCCTTGCCACAGGGAACTTAGTCAGTCCCAACTGCTATGAGTCTCCCATGCTCAGAAGAAGATGCTGGATTATTTCCAACTTTGACTGAAAATGGGTTAAAATAGTATCATTTGTTACCGAGTTCTTTCTAGAATCTTTAGTGTGGTTCTAAGTCCTCCATACGAATTAACTCATCCAAATCTCACAGCAACCCTATGAGATAGGTTCTGTTTTTGTCTACAATTTACAGAGATAGAAATCAAGACTAAGTAACATGCCCACAGTCATAGCTGCTAAGTGGTGGAGCCCAGGTTGTAACCAGGAGATAGTTTCAGAGTCTGTGGTCATCACCCATTTACCATTGAGTGACTACAGTCTATATAACATATCATATCAAACACTGTCTCAGGTGGAATTTCTGAGAAGCAAATCCTGAGATGGAGTTTATTACACAAGGCATTTATTAGGGAGTGCCCTTAAGATCAACACCCTAGAGGGAGGTAAGCAGGATTCAGCAGAGGAAGAAGTCAACCCATAGGAAGCTCTGGAAATAAATGGTCTGAGAATAGTCCTATGCTAACTGAAATGGTCTGTACTGCCTTGGGAAGGGAAAGATCTTGAGCAAGACTTAACTCTATAGCTGAGGCATTTATGAAGGAGCTGACAGTGGTCCTAGGAATTGGGGAACTTTCTTGGGGTGGGGGTGGGGATCTGATATGGGTAGTACATCTCTTTGTTCATTACAAGTATATTCATATTTTCTGAAAGTATGTAGAAAATATTAAGGTTTGTTCTTCTATTAGAGTGAACTTAAATCCCAATTGCTCCTCACAGTTCTGATTTGCACTTTCATTTCTGGGTTAATTATTAATAGCTTCCCCTTTTACTGTTGAAAGTATCTTGGTCAGATGTAAATTATTTTGTTCTCCTGATGCTCTTATGCTTCTCCTCGTTCCTCTACTAATAATCTGTTATTAGTTTCTAGAAAAAAAAAAGTATTTTTATAGAAATAAAAGTCATGCCTTTGTTTACAAAATGAAGCAGAAGTGAAAGAAATCTCAGGTATCCTATGCTTTACCTGTTATAAGCAAACTAATTGAAAGAAAAATTCATTTTGGAAACCACAATTAAATATCTTTTCTTATACTAATAGTCATGGTATACTATTATCCCTTATGAGGGATGAATTCTCTTGTTTTGTACAAAATATATTACAAAGATGAATCTGGAATTCCTTGAGTGGGTAACTAAGCAGAAAAGTTCTGTTGTGACATTTACATACAATGTTTCTTTTAAAACTGGAAAAATGAAATATCTTCAGGTCTTCTTACACTGTATTCAAATAAAGTAATGTCAATATGAACACATGACTTTTACTATGACATCACACCCACCTCCCTGGGGCATGTCCCTTATTTTAAAACCAAATTATCTTTCTCAGTTTTTTTAATTATGTTTGTGAATTTTAAGGTAGTATCTTCTATGATCTAAGAATTGAGCTCCTGCTTGTACCTCTGCTATGATCTCCTAACTAAATTACATTTCTCACAAACCATTAGAAATGGGAGCCTCGTCTTCAGAGGCCCATCAGCACTGTCCTTGTGTTGACTGCTTCACCGATGCTACTCTCTGCAGTGAAAAGACCCCATCTGCCTTATGGTCCTTGATACCTACTGACCCACACTTGAGACTGGATTTGCCCCTCTCCTCCACTCAGGACTGGGCTCAGATATAACACTGATTGTGTTCTGAGCTTCTTCAAGACAGTCCTGCTCCTTGCACACTTTGCTCATAATAGATCACATCTAATCACCAGGTTAAAGCTAAGTATGAACCAACAAAACCACCTCTGCTCTCTTGTCTCTCTCAGGTTTGGTCTAGGCATCTGTGCACAAAATATCAAAGACAATATCTGCCCCTTACATATATCTCATTGAACAGAAGCCTGGAGGATCACTGACCCATCAGTTTATGTTAAGATAATGTTAATGTTAGCAAAATTAACATATTAATTAACATATTAATGTTAAGATAATATTTATAAAAAGCTAAATAGATAAGTCTTCTAGTAGGCACAAGTTAAAGATTCAAAGATATATTTAACATTAATGATACAGAATGATAAAGCTGATTACATACACAAAAAAAGTGATTGAGGGAATAAGAGTACTATAACTTGGACAGGAAACTGGTTATTGCTCTACTGGGCAATGGCAATGGAAACCTTATGGTTATCTTATCTCTTCTAAGAGACTGAGATCATTTTCATCTCTCCTAGGCAAAAATAATTTGCAATTTATTCATTTTGTACAAGACAACCTTTTGTATAAGACAATATTTTTTTTAGAATCTGAGCCCTAATAGTAAACAGTAATCCAAATGAAGTCACATTTCCAAAATGAAGTCACATTCCCAAGCAACCTTCAGGGAATCAGATACCTCTAAGGTGAACTTGTTGCATAATGCAGGGCATGAATTTGGAGAGTTTGTTGTAATGCTCTTGTTGCATTTTCAAGTTTTGGACATGCAGATATACCATATTTTCTGAATATAACAATCATGCATGGGGTTCTGGTTCCTTCTTTAGGCTGAATTAGTCTCCACACATTCAAGTAAGACATTCAGAAATAGGATTTGCATTTAGGAAAATTGCTCATAGTTTACCTTAATTGTGTTTCTTTGGTCAAATCCAGCACCTTGTTAGTAAGTTTTTGTTCTTTTTTCTTTATGTTTTTGTTGCAAATATGACTTTTTACACAAACTTTCTTATATCTGTTGGGAACGTACATGTATTACATCAAATACTATATAATTAGAAAGGGCAAGGCCAAAGAATGCTCAAATTACAATAGAATTGTGCTCATTTCATATGCTAGCAAGGTAGTTCTCAAAATCCTCCAAGTTAAACTTCAACAGTGCATGAACCAAGAACCTTGAGATGTACAGCTGGGATTTAGAAAAGGCAGAGGAACCAGAGATCAAATTGGCAACAACCATTGGATCATAGAAAAAGCAAGAGAATTTCAGAAAAACATTGACTTCTGCTTCATTGACTATGTTGAGGCCTTTGACAGTGTGAATCACAACAAACTGTGGAAAACTCTTAAAGAGATGGGAATACCAGAACACCTTACCTACCTCCTGAGAAATCTGTGTGCAGGTCAAGAAGCAACAGCTAGAATCAGACATGAAACAATGGGCTGGTTCAAATTGGGAAAGGAGTGCCACAAGACTGTATATTGTCACCCTGCTTATTTCATTTATATGCAGAATATATCATGCTAAATGCTGGGTTGGATGAATCACAAGCTGGAGTCAAGATTGTAGGGAGAAATATCAGCAACCTCAGATATGCAGATGATACCATCCTAATGGCAGAAAGTGAAGAGGACTAAAGAAGTTTTTGTTGAATGTGAAAGAGGAGGGTGAAAATAGCTTGCTAGAAACTCAATATTTAAAAAATTAAGATCATGGTATCTTGTCCCATCATTTCGTGGGAAATAGATGGGGGAACAATGGAAACAGTGAAAGAATTTATTTTCTTGGGCTCCAAAATCACTGCAGATGGTGACTACAGCCATGAAATTAAAAGATGCTTGCTCCTTGGAAGAAAAGCTATGATAAATGTAGACAGCATATTAGAAAACAGAGACATTACTTTCTCGACAAAGTGCATCTAGTCAAACCTATGGTTTTTCCAGTAGTCATGTGTGGATGTGATAGTTGGACCATAAAGAAGGCTAAGAGCCAAAGAATTGGTATTTTTGAATTGTGGTGTTGGAGGACTCTTTAGAATCTCTTAGACAGTAAGGAGATCAAACCTTTCAATCCCAAAGGAAATGGACCTTGAATATTTACTGGAAGGACTAATGCTGAAGCTGAAGCTCCAATACTTTGGTCTCCTGATGCAAAGAGCTGATTCACTGGAAAAGACCCTAATGATGAGAAAGATTGAGGGCAAGAAGAGAAGGGGACAACAGAGGACAGGGGATGACAGAAGTTGGATGGCATGACTGACTCAATGAATATGAGTTTTTTCAAACTCTGGGAGATAAGGAAGGACAAGGGGGCCTGACGGGCTGCAGCCCATGGGGTCACAAAGAATCAGACATGACATAGTGACTGAACAACAACAACAACAGAAATTTATAATACTAATGATGAAAATGGTCTTTAATTTGATCATGTCTGTCATTAACTTATTATAAATTGTTTTGAAAAAATAAAGTCACTTAAAGAATAAGCAAATTAAACAAATAAGAAATCAACTGCTTAATTAGTGATTATGACATTGACATTGCACTCTCACAAACCTGGATTTGAATTTTAGTTTTAGTTTATTAATTATGTGACTTTAAGCAATATACTTAAACTAGGGTTTATTTCCTTATCTTAATATGGAGATGAGGTAACCAAGAGCTGTGAATTGAATTATATCCCATCAAAAACACACATGTTGAGGTCCTAACCCTGGTACTTCAGAGTGTGACCCTTTTTGGAAATAAGGTCTTTAAAGAGGTTTAATTAAAATTTGCTTATTATTGCGGGCCCTGATTCAATAAAACCAGTGTCCTTATAAGAAAATTTGGATACAGATATGGAGAGAAGATGGTATACAAGGAGAAGAGGTGGTCTATAAGCAAATCCTAGAGTAAATCCTTTCCTCTCAGCCCTTAGAAGGAACGAACTCTGCAGAGAGCTTGGCCTCAGACTTCTAGCCTCCAGAATCATATTAAAAAACAAGCAAACAAACAAACAAAAAAAAAACAACTGTTGTTTAAGGTACGCAGGCTATGATAATAGTTATGGTGGCCCTAGCAAGCCAACTGGCTTCCCAGGTGGCTCAGTGGTAAAGAAGACACATGTAATGCAAAAAATATGGGTTTGATACCTGGGTCAGGAAGATCCTCTGAAGGATGAAATAGCATCCCACTCCAGTATTCTTGCCTGGAGAATCCCATAGATAGAGGAGCCTGGTGGATTATAGTCTATGGGTTTGTAAAGAGTCAGACATGACTTAGCAACTGAACATGCACAGGCATGCAGCCAATCAGCACACCAAGGCTGATATTCTAATAATAGTGATTTATTGAAATATATTTCATGGACTGTAGAATATTTTGGCAATCATGAGCAGAAGTTACTCATGTAGAAAATTTGGAAGTGGTTTTTCCAGTGAAGAAACTTACTAAACCCTAAGCTCTCTTCTTCATTAATCCACATTTTTAGAAACACATGTATCTTTTCAACGAACATTATCTTGGAAGGGAGTTGAAGATGGCAGAGAAGTAAGATATGTAGATCACACCTTCTTCCTCCAAAATACATTAAAAAAAAAGCTGCATGTGGAACAACTCCTACAGATGACCTACTGAACACTCTCAGAAGACCTCAGACTTCCAAAAAGGCAAGCTAATCTCCACATAAAATGGTAGGAAAGCAGCAACAAGAAAAGCAGAGAGAGAGAGAGAGAAAGGAAACAAATCAGGCCCTGCACTCCGGAGAGGGAGAAGTGGAGGAAGAAAAGTTTTGGCACACTTGGAAACTCCCTCATAGGTGGGGGTGGGGGAGGGGTGGGGACGGGCTGGGGGAGAACTTCAGAACCTCAGAAAAGAACTGCAGTAACAGGTGCTCAGAAGGCAAAACAGAGAGAATTCACCACAGAGATAGCTGCCCACCAATACTTCCCAGGGAAGAGGAGGCCTGCACACCCAGTGCCCTGGAGCAGTCTAAATGCTGAGGCTCTAGCTTTGGAAGTCTGACACCAGAGAGAGGACTGGGGTTGACTGCCATGAAGATACTCAGGTGGGTCTCAGACAACACAGCTGAGGGATTCCAGGGGAAAATTTAGGCCTGCAAGAGGGGCAAGAGATCACTGGCATGGAGACCTTCTAATTCCACATGCTTACAGACCACAGGACCCGCTTTCATGAGTGTTGTAAGTGGGATGAGCCAGCTGCAGTCTGTGATCCCAGAGGTGAGCATGCCTGCGAACCTGCCACCTCCAAGGCTGGCACCAGTGCCAGAGGTGGGGGTGAGACGTGTCTTGAGTCTGTTACCACAGAGGTGAGAGTGATGATGACTGCAGCAGTTGCCAAGCTGTGAGCCGGTCATGATCCACAACTTGCTGGGAACCTATGCAGCTTGGCTTTTCCAAGGGATCCATAACCCACCTTCCCTGGGCCAGTGCATGACCCCTCCCTCCGCCCAGACAGTAGCAACCTTTGAAAGGTCTCTACAGCCTCAGGCACTCCATGAACATCCTAACTGTGCCTTTCATGCCCCTAATATACCCCAGCCTAGCTGAGCAAGTGAGCCCTAATAAGCCTCAGTCTTCACCACTCTTATCTGAATGGGAAACAGATGTTTGAGGGTGGCCTGCAAAAAGGCAAAAACCAAAGTGGAACACCAGGGACTTTGTGAATAAAGAAGAATGGAATTCACTCCTGAAGCAGCAGATGCAGCTGATTAAATTTCTGCAAATAGCTTGAGATTGTGAACTTTGGGGTGACCGTGGAATTTGGAAGCAAGAACAAGCTAGAGTAATGCCAGACCTAAGTGAGAGCTGACCACACAGTGCCCGCAGCAGGTCCAGAGACCTACTTCATAGACTTTATGAGTAGGCAGATTGGCTGGAGTTCACTGACAGTGAGAACAACTGATGGCACAATGCATTCTTCTTACTACCTCTCTCTCTCTCTCTCTCTACATACATACACACACTCACACACACACATGCACACACACATGTATATGTGTGTGTGTGAATTGTTTCTTTTTTTTTTCTTTTCCATTTTGTTCTGCTGTTCCTTTATATTAATCTTTTAATTTTTTTTACTTACTTTTTACTTTTCAATACTTTTCTTTTTAAATGCATCATTTTATTTTTTGCTATTTCTACAACATTTTATCATTATATTACATTTTTTCCATGCTTGTAGTTTTGTATTATTTTTACTCTAGCTTTTAGAGTTTATTTTCATTTATGGATTTGTTTTTTATTTTGATTGCTCTCTTCTGTTTTGGTTCCTCTCTTTATTCTTTCTTTCTGTGAATGTGTTTATGGTTTTCTTTGCATGTTCCTGTCTGATTAATGTTGCTATTCCCATTTGTCTGGGGCCTTTTCTATCTGTTCTTTTTTTGTCATTATTTATATATTTATTTAAATTTTTCCATTTCTTCTTCTTTTCTTTTTATTTTTTCTTTCCTTTTCCCTTTTGTGCTATGTGGCTTGTGGAGTCTTGGTGCTGCAGCAAGTGGTTGGGCCCAAACTCCAAGGAGGGAGACCTGACACCAGGACACTGGACCACTAGAGAACTCCTAACCCCATGGAATACTGACAGGCAAGAAACTTCCAAAGGCCTCTATCTCAAAACTAAGACCTGATCCTACTCAACTGCAGGCAAACTCCAGTGCCACATGCCTCATGCCAAACAACTAGCAGCAAAGGAACACAACTTACACATTAGCAGACAATTTGCCCAAAGTCATACCAAGATCACAAATATACCATAGCACAACATTGGGCACAACTATGCCTTTTAGAAGGACAAGACCCAACTCCACTCACCAGAAAATAGGCACCAGTAACCCCCTACCAGGAAAAAGGCACTGGTCTAAAACCACCCACCAGGGGCAGATACCATAAGCAAAAGGAACTCTGACTTTACAGCCTGCAGAGGAGAGTCCTCAAGCACAGTCCAGTTCAGTCATGCCCAACTCTTTGCGACCCCATAGACTGCACCATGCCAGGCTTCCTTGTCAATCACCAACTCCTGGAGCTTGCTCAAACTCATGTCTATCGAGTCAGTGATGCCACCCAACCATCTCATCCTTTGTCATCCCCTTCTCCTCTTGCCCTGTCTTTCCCAGTATCAGGGTCTTTTCCAGTGAGTCAGTTCTTTGCATCAGGAGACCAAAGTACTGGAGCTTCAGCTTCAGTCCTTCAATTAAACCAAATGAAAACACATAGAAACATGTAGCAGATGAAGAACCATGGTAAACCCCACCAAATCAAGTGAATGAAGAGGAAGTAGGCAGACTACCAGAAAAAGAATTCAGAGTAATGATAGTAAAGATTATTCAAAACCACAGAAATAAATTGGAGGCACAGATTGATAAATAGATGGAGGCATGGAAATCCTTGACTGCACGCATAACAGCAAACTGGGAAATTCTTAAAGAGGTAGAAATACCAGAACACCTTACCTGCTTCTTGAGAAATCTGTATGCAGGTTAAGAAGCAAGAGTTAGAAGCAGACATGAAACAACAGATTGATTCAAAATTGGGAAAGGAGTATGTCAAAGCTGTATATTGTCACCCTGCTTATTTAACTTATATTCAGAATACATTATGTGAAATGCCAGGCTGGATAAAGCAGAAGCTGGGATCAAGATTTCTTGGAGAAATATCAATATTTCAGATATGAAGGTGACACCACCCTTATAGCAGAAAGTGAAGAGGAACCACTAGACCATCAAGGGATGACCTAAATCAACTCCCTTACTATTATACAGTGGAAGTGACAAGTAGATTCAAGGGAATAGACCTGATAAAGTGCCTGTAGAGCTATGGATGGAGGTTCACAGCATTGTACAGGAGACGGTGATCAAAACCATCCCTAAGAAAAAGAAATGCAAAAAGAAAAAAAAAAAAAAAAAAGGTTGTTTCAGGGGGCCTCACAAATAACTAAGAAAAGAAAAGTGAAAGGCAAAGGAGAAAAGAAAGATATATCCATCTGAATGCAGAGTTTGAAAAAATAGCAGGGAAAGATAAGAAAGCCTTCCTAAGTGATCAATGCAAAGAAATAGAGGAAAGCAACAGAAAGGGAAATACTAGAAATCCCTTTAAGAAAATTAGGGCTACCAAGGGAATATTTCATTCAAAGATGGGCACAATAAAGGACAGAAACAGTAGACCTAAGAGAAGCAGAAGACAGTAAGAAGATGTGTCAAGGATACACAGTAAGACTAAACAAAAAATATATTAATTACCTAGATAACCACAATGGTGTGATCATTCACCTAGAGCCAGACATCCTGGAGTGCGAAGTCAAGTGGGTCTTAGGAAGCATCATTATGAACAGACCTCCTCTGTCCATGGAACTCTCCAGGCAAGAATACTGGAGTAAGAATTAAATGTAAAATCAAGATCTTAAAAGTTTAGGGAACAACACTGAGGAAAATGTTCATAATTTTAGTAATCAGAACAGCAAAAAGTAAAATTACTGTGTTGACACTGACTTATTTCCTAATTGGAAATAATTGAGATCTTGATTTTACATTTAATTCTTACATTTTCAGAAACTTAAATTTAATCTAAATAAATAAAAACATCATTTTATTTATTGTTACTGAGTAGTGCTGCCATGAACATTCTGTATATCTCTGGGTAGGAGTTCTGACTTCCCTGGCAGCTTAGATGGTAAAGAATCTGCCTGAGGTGCAGGAGACCAGGGTTTGATCCCTGGGTTGGGAAGATCCCATGGAGAAGGGAATGGCAATCCATCCACTCCAGTAGTCTTGCCTGAAGAATTCCATGGACAGAGGAGCCTGGAGGGCTACACGCCACCTAGAAAATACATCCAAGAAGAAATTTATGTGTCACAAGGTACGTGATAATGCCAAATATTTTACTGAATAGTCTTTTCTTTCTCTCAGTGACCTGCAAACACCATCACTATTATACACAATGTACAGGTCTAGGTTCTCAATTTTATTTTTATTTATTTATCTTTAGGGCAACATTCTCACTGTCTTATTAGTAAGAAGACCACTCCGTTTCTCTGTTACAGGGTTGCATTTTATCACTGAATCTTTGTTCTTTACATAAATTTTAGAATGTATTTGTCAAGTTCCCCCCAAACCATGTTGAAATAATGTTTTGAATTGAGTTGAATCTATAGATCAGTTTGAATCACTATGGTTTTACCAGTAGTCATGTATGGTTGTGAGGGTTGGACTATAAAGGAAGCTGAGTACCAACGAATTGATGCTCTTGGACTGTGGTGTTGGAGAAGACTCTTGAGAGTCCCTTGGACTATAAGGAGATCAAACCAGTCAATTTCTAAAGGAAATTGATCATGAATATTTATTGGAAGGACTGATGCTGAAGCTGAAACTCCAATACTTTGGTCACCTGATGCAAAGAACTGACTCATTTGAAAAGACCCTGATGCTGGGAAAGATTGAAGGTGGGAGGAGAAGGGGATGACTGAGGATGAGATGGTTGGATGGCATCACTGACTTGATGGACATGAGTTTGAGCAAGCTCTGGGAGTTTGTGATGGGCAAGGAAGACTGGTGTGCTGCAGTTTGTGGGATTGCAAAGAGTCGGACATGACTGAGCAAATGAACTGAACTGAAAGGCATGATGAAAAGAGACAAGACAGAAATGTGTAAGATATTTGTGATATATGTGATATGTACAACTGCCAAAATGATTCTTATATAGCAATAATAAAACAGACAAAATCAAATGGGGAAAAGAACAAAATACATGAGCCTTCCACAGAAAGAAAACATGAATCATAAATGAGAATTTGAAAATGTATTCAGTCTTATTAATAAATGGGGAAATGAAATGTAGTATCATTTATGGCTGCTAGATTTGCAAAACTTGAAATCAAATCAGTTAGTATCAAATCAGTTAGTTTTAGATAGAATTTGACTCAGTGGAACATCTTATATGCTGTCAGTGAGAGTATAAGTGCTACCATACCATATAAGTGCTTACCAGATTGGAAAAGTATTTGGCATTATCATATATGATATACATTTTTTATTTTAAATGATTTTCTACATAAACTCCTACACCATAGATATACAAAAAAATGTTTCAAGCAGCCCAAATCATTATCATAATAATTGAAGACAACTCAAATGTCAATCAAAAGTAGAATTGGAAAGGAAAAAAGAAAAGTACTGACATTAATGGTGGGGGGGGGGTGGCATGTAAAAGGTACACAGAGGCCAACTCCAAGAGTTACCAGAGGTGAAGCAGTACTTGGTAACAACTCAAAGTTAAATAGAGAGAAACATTGTATAACATTTTGAATGCATTAAATGCCACTGACTTTTCCCGTTAAAAGTAGTTTATTTAATGTTGATATGAATTTCACCTCAAAAATAGGCAATTATTAGCAGAGATAGAAGCAACCTCTGAAGAGCAAAATAATATAAAGTCAACAGAGTAGCATAACATCACTGCACATTATTTTATAACAGTCTCTGATTTCCTATATTTCTAGAAAAAAAAATTATGACGGAACATATTGAATTTCCATGGCAAAGAAATAGGAACACAAACACTGATATTTAGATATGTACTCTATCTGGTGTATACTCACCAGAAAGTGAGGCTTGGGTCATATCAACTCAAAATATTAACAGTTGCTATTAACACATAAATCAATTACACATTAATTGAACTCATTTTACTCTAAAAAACTGATTGGAAGTCTTTGCACATGTTTGGCCTGTTTTTTTGGGTGATATAATCTTTATATAAAAATCCTAAAAAAAAAAAAAACATAGAAAAAATATTAGGATAAATGAATTTAACAAGTTTACAAAATTCAAGATTATCATAAAAAATGCAATTGTATTTCTATATATTAACAATAAATAATAGCATCAAAAAGAATAAAAACTGAAAGAAATAATTCAACAAAAGAGATATAAGACTTGACTGTCAAAACAGCATCCTTTTTTACTTTTTATTTTGTAGTGGAGTATAGCTTTGGGCTTCTCTGGTGGCTCAGCTGGTAAAGAATCCGCCTGCAATGTGGGAGACCTGGGTTGGATCCCTGGGTTGGGACGATCCCCTGGAACTGGGGAAGGAACTGCTGCCCACTCCAGTATTCTGGCCTGGAGAATTCCATGGACTGCAGTCCATGGGGTCACAAACAGTCAGGACCTGACTGAGCCACTTTCACTTTCACTGAATCCATGTTAAATCTGGGCTTCCTGGTGTCTCAGGTGGTAAAGACTCCGCCTGTAATGAGGGAGATCTGGATTTGGTCCCTGGGTTGGGAAGATCCCCTGGAGGAGGGCATGACAATACACTCCAGTATTCTTGCCTGGAGAATCCCCAAGGACAGAGGACCCTGGTGGGCTACAGTCCATGGGGTCTCAAAGAGTCAGACATGACTGAGTGACTAAGCACAGGAGCATAGGTGATTAACAATGTTTTGATCGTTTTAGGTGGACAATAAAGGGACTCAGCCATACATGTACATGTAGTCATTGCCCCCAGATCTCCCTCCCATCCAAGCTGCCACGTAACATTAAACAGAGTTCCCTTTGTTGTACAATGGACTCTTGTTGGTCAACCATTTTATATATAGCAGTGTGTACCTGTCCATCCCAAACTCCCCTCTCCCCATTCTTCCTCCCTGGTGCCTAAAGGAAAATATAGGCAGAACTTTCTCTGATATAAGTTGCAGCAATATCTTTCTAGATTTATCTCCCAGAATAATGGAAATAAAAACAAAAATAAACAAATAAGACCTACTTAAATTCAAAAACATTTGCACAGCAAAGGAAACAAAAAACAAAATGAAAGATGCTTCACAGACTGGAAGAAAATATTTGCAAATGATGTGACCAACAATGGATTAGTCTCCAAAATTTATAAACAGCTTATGAAGCACAACATCATAAAATTATGAGACTTTTTAAATTTGGAGTGTTAGGGGACACTGAGTGTCAGTATCTTTAGGTCCTCTCTCATGAGAAGTTCTGATCCTTCAAAAGAGTAGGTTGCCAGACACATAAAAATATAAGATGCCTAATTAAATATTATTATATTTAAGCAAAGAGTAATTTTTCAGTATAATATGACCCAATTATTAATGAGAATGTCATTATATTTAAAAATTACTCATTCTCTACCTGAAGTTCAAATTTAATTAACCATCCTGAATTTTACCTGGCAACCCTATAGCCAAATCTTTTATAATCTCCTCTCTGGGATGTAGAATCCTCACTGCCAACATTCTTGGAGTCAAATTCAAGTAAAAGACTGGGATTGCCATATTTCTTATATGTTTTCAATCAAATGCCTGTTTTGAGTTTATTTTCCTACAGTCTGTTTTATTCCCTTCAAAGAACAAAGTTCCAGTCTTCTGCTGGGGTGGACAAGACCATTTGGCATTTTACAGCTCCTCAGTCATCTTTTAAATTTAGCATTTATTTTGAGATTCTTGTTTACAGCTACTTTAATTCTACATCCCCACTTCTAGATGTATTTGTTCCTGTCAATGCCTGAGAGTTTTCCCATTTATTGTGCCAATTGTGCTTCTTCTTGGTCTTTATTTGCAGTCAGTTTAGGATTAAGTTTATGCCATTCTTCTCTGACAGTTGTCGCTTATCCACCTACTTTTCTGTTACATAAATTCATACATTTTGGCAGGGATCAGAGGCAAATATCCAACTTCAAATCCTCTTTAACCAGAAATCAGACTGCCAAGGTTTATTCAGGCAGTTATAACAGAATATCATAGATTGTTATACCATGCTGGTCATAACAATAAAATTATATTACAGACCAAAAGTCCAAGATCAAGATACCAGCAGACTTGGTGTCTCATGAAGTCCTACTTCTTGATTCATATACAGCGGTCTTCTCTGCATCCTCATATGCTAGAAGGATCAAAGGAGCACTCTTGGATCTCTTGTACACTAATATCATTCATGAGAGCTCCACTCTTTAATCAATCACTTCTCTAAGTTCAAATAACACCACATCAAAGATTAGGTTTCAACATAAGAATTTGGGGGCACACAAACATTCAGCCTATAGTATCAGATCTAGATAGTTAGTCACAGAGGACAGATAAACTTCAATGAACTCTTCTTGAGAATAAAAAGTGAGAGAATAACTACTAACTCGTTTTATCAGAGATTATAATTTGATCCAAAAAATCAGAAAAATATTTACAAGAGAATGAATTTTTCTCACAGATATTAAGAAATCACATAAAGCAATTTATTGTGTATTATTTATAATAAATTTATTTAAAACAACATCTTAGGCAAGCTGAATTTATACACAGAAGGTAAGGATTTTTTTTTTAATATTAGAAAAACTTATAATTAAAACCCACCTCCTCAAATAATGGAAATAAAGTGAAAGATGAACAAGTGAGAACCAATTAAAGAAAATCATAAACAAGGTGAAAAGACAAACCTCAGAATGGGAAAAAAAATAACAGCAAATGAAACAATTTGACAAAGGATTAATTCACAAAATATGCAAGCTCCTCATGCAACTCAATACCAGAAATAACTCAATCAAAAAGTAGGCAAATGATCTAAACAGACATTTCTCTAAAGAAGACATACAGATGGCAAATAAACACATGATAGGATGCTCAACATGAGTCATTATTAGACACAAACAAATCAAAACTACAGTGAGATCACCTCACATCAGTCAGAATTTGTTGTTCAGTTTCTCAGTTGTGTCTGACTCTTTGTGACACCATGGACTGCAAAATGTCAGGCTTCCCCATCCTTCACCATCTTCCAAAGCTTGCTCAAACTCATGTCCATTGCAATCCTGCTAAGAATGTAAATTGATACAGCCACTATGGAGGCAGTATGGAGATTTCTTTAAAACCTAAAAATAAAACTGCCATATGACCCAGCATTACCACTTCTAGACATATACCCTGAGGAAACCAAAACTGATAAAGACCATGTAGTCATGTATGGGTGTGAGAGTTTGACCATAAAGAAAGCTAAGCACCTAGGAATTGACGCTTTTGAACTGTGGTGTTAGGGATGACTCTTGAGAATCCCGTGGACTGAAAGGAAACCCAACCAGTCAATCCTAAAGGAAATTAGTCCTGAATATTCATCAGAGGGGCTGACGCTGAAGCTGAAACTCCAATACTTTGGCCACCTGATGTGAAGAACTGACCCCCTGGAAAAGACCCTGATGCTGGAAAAGATTGAAGGCAGATAAAAAGGAGGCATATGCAGGAATAGAAGGGGGCAACAGATGATGAGATGGTTGGATGGCATCACCGACTTGATAGATAGGAGTTTGAGCAAGCTCTGAGAGTTGGTGATGGAAAGAGAAGCCTGGTATGATGCAGTCCATGGGATTGCAAAGATTTGGACATGACTGAGAGACTGAACTTAACTGAACCTCAATGCTCATTGGAGCTATTTACAATAGCTAGGACATGGAAGCAACCTAGATGTCCATTGACAGATGAATAGATAAAAAAACAACCAGCTTATCCCTTTTTCCAGGGGACCTTACAAACCCAGGTCTCTTGCATTACAGGCAGATGCTTTACCATCTGAACCAACAGCATTTGACCAATTTGCTTGACCTATTTATAGGGACATGCTAAGATTCATCACTCTTTCCATTTACACTTTAATTCACTTTTACTTGACAAATATGTTTAAGTACTGTAATGGACTATATGTGTTCTCCCCCAAGTCCATCTGTTGAAGGCCTCACCCTGCAGTGTAATGGTGTTAGGAGGTAAGGCATTTGAGAGGAAATTACATTCAGATGAGGTCATGAGAGTAGAAGCCCCACTATTGGAAGAAGAGACGCCAGAGCACTCTCTATCATATGAGGATATAGCCAGAAGACAGTATTCTGAAAGCCAAGAAGACTTTCCCCAGCAGAATCCTGCTATGCTGACACCCTGCTGTCACACTTCCCAGCCTCCAGGACTAGGAAGGAAACAAACAAACAAACAAATGTTGGGAAGTCCCATATAACAGCAATCTGGGGTGCCAATTGGGAAGAGGTCCTGGGCCGTGCATCCACCACATGAGAGAGATTTCATATTGCAGCTTGGAGAATTTTCACTTATAATCCCAGGCCACCAACTGATAGTTTGTAAGCAAAACTGCAGCTCTCATTTCAGTTCAATATCCCAGTCATGTCCAACTCTTTGCGACTCCGTGGACTGCAGAATGCCAGGCTTTCCTGTGCATCACCAACTCCCAGAGCTTACTCAGACTCACGTCTGTTGAGTCGGTGATACCGTTCAGCCATCTCGTCCTCTGTTGTCCCCTTCTCCTCCTGCCTTCAATCTTTCCCAGCATCAAGGTCTTTTCTAATAAGTTGTTTCTTCCCATCAAGTGGCCAAAGTATTGGAGCTTCAGCTTCAGCATCAGTCCTTCCAATGAATATTCAGGACTGATTTCCTTTAGGATTAACTGGTTTGATCTTGGAGTCCAAGGGACTCTCAAGAGTCTTCTCCAACACCACAGTTTGAAAGCATAAATTCTTTGGTGCTCAGCTTTCTTTGTGGTCCAGCTCTCACATCCATATATGACTACTGGAAAAGTCATAGTTTTGACTATATGGACCTTTGTCAGCAAAGTGATGTCTCTGCTTTTTAATATGCTGTTTAGGTTTGTCATAACTTTCTTCCAAAGAGCAAGAATCTAAATTTCCTAGCTGCAGTCACCATCTGCAATGATTTCGGAGCCCAAGAAAATAAAGTCTCTAGCTATTTCCATTGTTTCCCCAATGGAATGCAGCTCTGCAGCTCTTGTTTCACATTAATTGTTTTACAGTGCTCTTTGTTTTATCGTGTGAATGATGATATTTTCCAGACCCTGGGGGATCGGCCAGATCTCTAGGGGCTCAAGAGAATTGTAAGACTCACTCCCTATCTCATGTATAGTGCCACTCAGCTTACTGGTAACAATTGGTACACTCAGAAATAAGCATGTAGCTAGGGCAGTGTCTGGGCAGGTCAGAGGCAAGGTCAGAGGCCTGTTCAGCTTTCTTGTCTCTGAAGCCTGAACAAGACTTCCTTCATTTTAATTTCCCTAACATATGAATATTTACCAACTGATTGAAAACTTCTCATGTATCAGCAAAGGGTTAAAAGTAAACTTAAAATTTTGAGGAATGAAGAACATATGGATTTATCTTAGCAGATATGAAGACTTGTGATGAAGCTGGAAAAATATAAAATGTGACAAACTGATGCTGAATTTGAATACTAAAGTAATGCAACTGAAAGCTAAGAATGAGACTCATTTATATGAAGGCACTTAATATATTATAGAGATATCATTACAAATTCAGGAAGGAAGATAATCTATTCAATACCTGGTGCTGGGATATTGGGACAGTAAAATTAAATTCCTCTCTCATAGTATATGTAAACTAATTACAGATGAACTAAAAGCCTAAATGTGAAAAAGCAACACTTTTCAGTATTTGATAAAATATTAAAGAAAATCACTATTATTTCAGCATAGAGAAGACTTTCTTAAATAAGATACAAAAAGCACAAAACAAGGATTAAGAGAATTTATGATTCAATTTACATCAAAATGATAAATTTCTGCCTTTCTAAAGATACTACAACCAGAGACAAAAAAAATATGTTCAATAAAAAGATTAGCATCCAAAATATTTAAAGAACAAGAAAGCAGCAAAAGACATCACATAAAATTTATAGGTTAGTAAACCCAAATTGGCTATAAAATTATGAGCTTCCATCATTACAAGTCAAAGAAATATAAATAAATTATTTCATACTCATCAGATTGGTACTTTATTTAAATCTGAAAATGCCAGTTGAAGATGTGAAGAACAGGAACATATATACATAGCATGAAGAAGTTGAACATACATACATATTCTGTATGTTCATGATTGTGTAACAGTACAATCATTTTGAAAAATAACTTGATCATGTTGATCATAAAAGTAATTTGATCATATCACATTTACAAGGTGCTCAAACTTTTAACCAAGAAATTTCACCTCTATGCACATATAAATAGAGAAATACATGGCAAGGATCTTCATTAGAATATTGTTTTTAAGAGAGAAAAACTAGAAACTAGTTAAATACTCATCAGTTGGATAATAGATAAGTAAGTTGTGGTGTTTTCATGCAGTAGAATACTGTTCAACAGTTGAAATGAATGAACAGAGCTATATGTATCAACATGGACAATGCTCAGAAAGAACATAGGAGAAGAAGCAGAAATCAAGATAGTGGAAGATGTGGAACACATCTTTTTCAATGAACACATCAAAAATATATATGTGGAACAATTATCACTGAAAGCTAACTAGATACTGGTAAAAAGACTCCTGTGCAACCAAGCCTATATGTAAGATTCTCAAATAATTGGGCAGGAAGGGAAGAGAATCAATCATCAGGACCTGTGCCCCTGGGAAGAAATCCAGATGAAAACAGAGATCACATGAGTGAAAATCCTCACAAGGGAGTGAATGGTTCAAGCCACACACGCTGATGTCCAACACAGGGAAGACAAATCCCTTTGGTTGGTCGGAGGGTTGGTGGAACTAACAAAGTGGCTGTGGAAAATATGTACTTTGCTTATTAGGAGCACAGATTTACTTGTTTTCTTCTAGGGCAAAGCAGAGAGGGCAGATTGAAACCACATAAGTGGCTGACAGGCATCCTGTGACAGCATACACCCCAGCCTGAGCCAACCAAATGTTCCATTACCAATCAATCTAAGTGCCCACCAACATATTGTGCAATGAAATGCTGTTCAGTCATAACAAATAATGATATTTTGCTATTTGCAGCACTGTGGATGGACCTAGAGAATATTATGCTTAGTGAAAAAGTCAGAGAGTTGAAGACACATGTTACATGTGAAATCTAAAAAATAAAGTAAATATATATTACAAAAGAGACTCACATGTAGAGAGAACAAACTAGTGGGAGAAGGAAGTGAGAAGGGGTAAGATAGAGATATGAAATTAAGGGACACAAAGTTCTACATTTAAAATAAACACAAGGACATTTTGTGCTGCACAGGTTAATGTTGCCATAGCATTGTAATAACTTTAAACAGAGTAATAGTCTACAAAAATATTGAATTAATATGCTGCACACCAGAAACTAATATGATGTCGTGTGTAAGTCAACAATCCTTCAATAAAAAATTTAAATTAGTTTATCATTGCACTCATCTCACATGCTAGTAAAGTAATGCTCAAAATTCTCCAAGACAGGCTTCAGTAATACGTGAACCGTGGACTTCCAGATGTTCAAGCTGTATCTAGAAAACGCAGAGGGACCAGCGATCAAATTGCCAACATCCATTGGAACATCGAAAAAGCAAGGGAGTTCCAGAAAAACATCTATTTCTGCTTTATTGACTATGCCAAAGCCTTGGACTGTGTAGATCACAATAAACTGTGGAAAATTCTGAAAGAGATGGGAATACCAGACCACCTGACCTGCCCCTTAAGAAATCTGTATTCACGTCAGGAAACAGAACTGGACATGGAACAACAGACTGGTTCCAAATACGTAAAGGAGTATGTCAAGGCTGTATATTGTCACCCTACTTATTTAATTTATATGCAGAGTACATCCTGAGAAACGCTGGGCTGGAGGAAGCACAAGCTGGAATCAAGATTGCTGGGAGAAATATTAGTAACTTCAGATATGCAGATGACACCACCCTTATGACAGAAAGTGAAAAACTAAAGAGCCTCCTGATGAAAGTGAAAGAGGAGAGTGAAAAAGTTGGTTTAAAGCTCAACATTCAGAAAACTAAGATCATGGCATCTGGTCCCATCACTTCAAGGCAAATAGATGGGGAAACAGTGGAAGCAGTGTCAGACTTTATTTTTTTGGGCTCCAAAATCACTGCAGATGGTGATTGCAGCCATAAAATTAACAGACGCTTACTCCTTGGAAGGAAAGTTATGACCAAACTAGACAGCATATTAAAAAGCAGAAACATTACTTTACCAACAAAGGTCCATCTGGTCAAGGCTATGGTTTGCCAGTGGTCATGTATGGATTTGAGAGTTGGACTATAAAGAAAGCTGAGCACAAAGAATTGATGTTTTTGAACTGTGGTGTTGGAGAAGACTCTTGAGAGTCCCTTGGACTGCAAGAAGATCCAACCAGTCCATCCTAAAGGAGATCAGTCCTGGGTGTTCATTGAAAGGACTGATGTTGAACCTGAAATTCTAATATTTTGGCCCCCTGATGTGAAGAACTGACTCATTGGAAAAGACCCTGATGCTGGGAAAAATTGAGGGCAGGAGGAGAAGGGGACGACAGAGGATGAGATGATTGGATGGCATCACCGACTCAATGGACATGGACTTGGGTGTACTCTGGGAGTTGGTAATGGATAGGGAGGCCTGGAATGCTGCGGTTCATGGGGTTGCAAAGAGTTGGATACAACTGAGCAACTGAACTGAACTGAACTGAACTACTGTTGTTCTATTTAAAATAAGTAAATAAATAAAGTCAAAGCCAAAAATTTAAAATTATTATAGGTTAAAATAAAAAAGAACTAGAGGCAAAGAAGTTTCATGTTATTATCAGTATTTTCAGCTTAAAGGAAATTGATTAAGAAATTGCTTTTTAATTTTCAACCAGTTAAAAAAAATTAGAATCTTTACAGACAAACAAAGAACATGTAGCATTAAAAGTACAAGTTAAGAAGTAATATGTGCAGTTTAATAGCACTATGGAGTTTAAGTCATGCATAGTAAATCAAAATACTGTTTTGGAATACATGTGCAAGTAGTAAAGTTGTAAAAAATCTGCATGACAATGATAAATTCCAAGTTAAAGATAGATGTTATGTCTAGGGAAAGAATGAGAAGGGAGATCAGTAGAGATATACAGTAGCCTTTAATTTATCTGAAATGTCTAATTTCCCAAACTTTCTAAGGCAAAAATAGCAAAAATATTAAGACTAACAAAGCTGGTGTTCAGTATATTACTCTGTAGTTTATCAACATGAAATATTATGAATTGCTATATTGTAAACCTATAGCTTATATCATACATCAAATATAACCTCAATAAAAAAAAAGTTACTAATATAATTGCACACATCCCCAAAAGACTTGGGCATACAAATAAGAATCTTTGGGAGATAATTAAAACTATTTGCTATATCATGCCACAGTGAATCTAAAAATGTTTAGCCTTCTTTCTTCCCTTTTTTAAAGTTGGCAGGTTTTTCCTAGCCTGCCTCACTAGAGGAGGAGCACTCATCATATTTAAAAAAAAACTAGAATGAGTCCTGTCACTGGGAATATTTAAATGCACACAGTCCACCTGTCTCCAATAAAGATCATTTCATTATCTTCACCACCCTTTCCCCAATTTCTTACAGCCCCAATCTTTCTTGCTCTTTCCTAATGACCTGCCCCAGGGAGAACCTCCAAATGGAGGACAAACTTGCTCTAATCCCTGCCTTTCCCCTTGAGGTCCAAAGGATGCCAGCTTTCTCCTTTTATGAGTTTGTCACTACACCTTTAGGCACTTTTCCTCTTTTATTGTGGCTTTGTTGAGTCTGTTGTCTTATCTGTAAAATGGGGCAATAAACGCTAATTTCCAACATTGCTATATGATCAAATGAGATCAAACACAACACTTATATCAATGTTAAATTTTAGTGTATAAGCCATATGTCTTCAAGGAGTTGTAATTTATAATCTAGGTTTTTAAGTGAAGAAAAATTTTACTGATTTCTATAGAAGTGTTCTATTTATATTGTATAATTTTGGTCTCTAAAATATCTACAAAATTATTTGCAAAAATAAATTAATGAACATATGCTGGGCAGGATCCTGCCAGCCTCTGTAGGATCCAGGGGGTACCCTCAGGATGAAAGGTGTCGGCGAGAGAGAGACGTGAGACCAGCCTTGATAGGGTCAAGTCTGCGAGGGAGAGAGAGAGAAAGAGAGAGAGAGAGAGAGAGAGAATGACCAGACGGGGGATGCAGCAAGGTCCGGCAGAGTCTGGCCATGCTTTATTTTTTACCGTGGCTTTTATACCCTAAATTAGTACATTTTTAAGAGGAAGATGGTTTAACATTACCTCAGCTTGTTCTTCACGAAACCAGGGTGTTTTCTGCATGCTTCTTTGTTTATGAGGGTGTTGTACATTATCTTCTGGCCTTGGGGCCTATTGACATTTTATGACCTAGGTGAATGCAAAGCTGTTTTCTGTAATCTATTCTTTAATGAACACAAAGGTCAGTCCTTTTGCAGAAACTATCAGTTAAATTTATCTAAAAGGTTTACCACACAAAGACTCTGCAGCTCCAGTGAGGCAGCCCCTGTTTAGCATTCCTGGTTAAAATTAACAATGCTAAACTCTTATTTTTCTAAATCTTTAACTCTAACCACTTTTAGAATAATACTTTACGTTCTCTAATAGGAGATTCTCACCCGCAAAGGGTTCTGCACCTCTAATACGTTCTCACCCCCAAAGGGCTCTGTACCTATTAGGGCCTTTTGTGTGATCAGGTTCTTTATGCTGTTTATGATTAAGGTTTTGTGAGCAGTCATGTGCATTAGTACACATTTGCCAAGCAGGCTAGAATGCCAGCAAAGGGATCTAAATTGAAACACTCCTTTCATCCTGGATAATGTTATAGGACACCACCATCCAGCGGACATATTAATTAAAGTTCTAAGTTGATTCTGTTTGGAAAGAGATCAGGGAAGGCCTTCTACTCGTGTCACAGAAATTAGGGAGTAGTCTAATATAGCAAGCATCAGAAAGACAGAGATCATCTTTAAGGTGAGCGCCGGGGCAGCTTTTTGAAATCCCTGAAGTCCTGATCTGCCTTGCTTGTCAGGTCTCCTCCTCACGATCTTGTCATGGGTGTGATCTCGTGTGTTGGCTCCCGGCAAACATAAATCAGAGAAGGAAAACTAAATGTGTGTCAAGTATAAAGAGGGGACAGCAGGGACGATATTTAAAAGATTGTAGAGAATTATTTATTTGATAGTCATTTTGATTTCTCTTCACTCTATGTTTTTCCCATAAGATGATAATTTCTCCTCAGAACTAATCAGAAGAATGTTTGAGTTTTGAAAGTACAGGTTTTTTGTTTTTTCCCTATATGCAAGACAGAAAAAGGACACAGATGCACAGAGCAGACTTTTGGACTCTGTGGGAGAAGACGAGGGTGGGATGATCTGAGAGAACAGCATCAAAATGTATATTATCAAGTGTGAAACAGATCGCCAACCCAGGTTGGACGCATGAAAGTACGTGTTTTAAAATTGGTAAAAGTGATGAACTATCCTACATTAAAATTAGTGAACTGACATAATGCTTTGAATGAACAGCAGGACATCAAAACACTTTTGGACAGTATTATGAAGCATTACAGATGCTTAGTTTGGACTAGCTGCTCATTTCCTAAATAGATATATTTGATAGCTTTTCTCATCTTATAAAAAGATAAATTGGAAAAATAGAAGTAGATTGTAATAACCAGAAATAAATGAACTCAGCAACCTGGAAGAGGAGTGATTGCCAACAGACAGAATAATAATGTAGAAGAACTTTTTGGCATTCACAATATATGTATGAATAAGAAATATAATTTTTGGCATTCAATTTTAGAACAGAATGTATAGAAGTAGATTTGGGAAAAATGTTTTTAATATCCTAAAAATTGCTTTTCTAAGATATGTAGTCAGCTCTGGTTTATATAATAATTTGCAATATCCTCTCTCCCTTTATTTCAAAAATGCAAAAAAAAAAAAAAACCTTCAAAGGGTAACTCTAATAAATACTATAGTCCTTTATATTTTAATTATATAATACATATAAAAAGCAAGAAATTTAATCTTTGGTTAAATATCTTGATTATAATTGATATCTCTGAAAACAGAATCTTCATCTTTATAGATGCTGCACATGGCACACACGACCTTAGTTCCCCAATCAGAGCACGAACCTATGCCTCTTGCAGAAGAAGTAGAGTCTTACCACTGGATCACCAGGGAAGTTCAGTTTCTGTAATTTTGATGAAGTCATTTAATATCTCTAAGTCTCAGATTCCTCATTTATAAGGTGATAACAATAATTTGAATGTTATGATAATTCAAATGAAATAATGCATCTGGCAGTATATTTAAAACTATAAATTGTACAAACCATGAAAAAATAAGGTATTTTACATATTTTTACACATTCATTTTTCCCATTGGAACTGTCTGGCACCAGATATTGAGAATATCTAGGCAATAAACTTTTAGTTTTATTCACATATTTGCCATTGTGTGGAAACATCCAAATAAGCCAACTGAATCTAGTTAATCATTTAAGTAAAGGGCCTTACATAAGTGGTCTACTCTTTTTGTATTATAACTAAAGAAGCAAAGGCATAGAGAGAGGAATAAATGGAAAGATCCAAGGATAAATAGCTCAGTATTTAATAATAAGATCAGGGCTTTCAGCTCAGGTGTTCCAAATCTCTTTTTACTTTTCCATAATATCTTTATTTTCATAGGATAGGAATGGAAACTAGTGCTTCCTGACCATGAGCACTGTGTTAACCATTTTAGGTAACTTCCTCCAAGATAACAGTTGTTTTTTTTTTTTTTTTTTTTTAAACTGACTATGATAGGCAGTGGGAATTTAAAAATAAAGGTAAATAGTGGGAGAGATGGCTTGGGGAGTTTGGGATGGTCGTGTGCACAGTGCTATATTTAAAATAGATAACCAACAAGGATCTACTGTAAAAATGAATACATTTAATATATAAAATAAAGATAAATAAAACAACCATTGGCTACAAGGGATCACAATTCAATAAGAAAAACAAGTATATATGAAAAAAACAGCAATAAACCAGCATATCTGCTTTAACAGAATTAGGCTAAAAAATGGTCAGTGACAATAATGAAAAGGGAAAAATTGAGGTTGTGGTCAGGTAAAAATGGGGACACTTGATTTGTTTGAATGAAGAGTTTGCCAGTTGTGTGTGTGTGGACATGGGGCAGGGAGGACTGGGAAGAGATGACTAAAAGAGAGCATCCCAAGTATAAAAGGAAGACATGTGCATTAGTACTGAGGAATCAAAACAACTTGGCATTATTGGTGAAACAGCAGGATGTGGACTGTGAGGCAACGCTCAGCAGGAGAGGGCTTTAGGGAAAGAAGAGATGGAAAGAGGTCTGCTTCATCCAGCAGGCCTGAGTTAAGATGCAGGAATGAAGACAGCACTGCAGTGTGAAGTTCTTATCATCAAACCAGTGGAAAGTTCTCATGGCTTTAATGTAGGCAGAATGATCTCCTTTAAGGTTTTTTTTTTTAATTAAAGGAAAATAATCCCTGGAGCAGAATGGAGGAAATTTAAAGTGGTAAAACGTGGAGTAGAAAGAAAAGTTCAGAAACCATTGACAGAAATGAAAGGGGTTTGATCTGAAGCTGTGGTAACAGAGATGGAAGAATGGATAGCAAAAAAAGATGAGAATATTGATATCCTTGTGCCACAGGTGGACAAATGTAAGCTCAGAGAAGCTAAATAATTAGCTCAAAGTCACACAGACATGTAGCAGAAAAATCAAGACTAACACTAATGCCAAGACCAGTTTCCAAGCTGCATTCCCTTGGATGGGTCAGAATTACCTAGAGGATGTTGTTGTTACTCAGTTCTTGAGTCATGTCCAACCCTTCCTGACCCCATGGATTATAGCTTGCCAGGCTTCCCTGTCTGTCATTATCTACCAGAGTTTGCTCAATTAATGTCCGTTGGGTTAGTGATGCTATCTAACCATCTCATCCTCTGCCATCCCCTTCTTTTTTTGTCTTCAATCTTTCTCAGCATCAAGGTCTTTTCTAATGAGTTGGCTCTTCACATCAGGTGCCCAAAGTATTGGAGCTTAAGCTTCAATATCTGTTCTTACAATGAATATTCAGGGTTGATTTCCTTTGGGATTGACTGGTTTGATCTCCTTGCAGTCCAAGGGACTCTCAAGAGTCTTCTCCAGCACCACAATTCAAAGCATCCATTCTTCAGCAGTCAGTCTTCTTTATGGTCCAGCTCTCACATCCGTACATGATTACTGGAAAAACCATAGTTTTGACTACACAGACCTTTGTCGGCAAAGTGATATCTGTTTTTGTTTTTTGTTTTTTGTAAATTAATTTATCTATTTTAAATGGAGGCTAATTATTTTACAATATTGTAGTGATTTTTACCATACATTCACATCAATCAGTCATGGGTGTACATGTGTCCCCCTTCCTGAGCCCCCCTCTAACCTCCCTCCCCTTTCCATTCCTCAGAATCATCCCAGTGCACCGGCCCTGAGAGAGAGAGTGATATCTCTGCTTTTTAAAATGCTGTCTAGGCTTGTCATAGCATTCCTTCCAAGAAGCAAGTGTATTTTAAATTCATGGCCACAGTCAATGATTTTTGGATCCCAAGAAAACAAAATCTGAAACTGCTTCCACTTTTTCCCTTTCTATTTTCTGTGAAGTAATGGGACTGGATACCATGATCTTAGATTTTTGAATGTTGAGATCTAAGCCATTTTTCTCACTCTCTTCTTTCACTCTCGTCAAGACATTCTTTAGTTCCTCTTTACTTTCTGCAATTAGAGTGTCATCATCTGCATATCTGATACTGTTGATATTTCTCCCAGCAGTCTTGATTCCAGCTTGTGATTCATCCAACCTGGCACAAAAGTTAGATAAACAAGGTGACATACAGCCTTGACATAATCCTTTCTTAATTTTGAACCAGTCTGTTGTTCCATGTCCAGTTCTAACTGTTGCTTCTTAACTTGAATATAGATTTCTCAGGAAAAAAGTATTACCATTTCTTTAAGAATTTTCTACAGTTTGTTGTGAGCCATATAATCAAGGCTTTAGCATAGTCAATGAAGCAGGAGTAGATATTGTTTTTTTTCTGGAATTTCTTTGCTTTCTCTATGATCCAACAAATGTTGGCAATTTGATCTCTGGTTCCTCTGCCTTTTTTAAACCCACTTTGTATATCTTGAAGTTCTTGGTTCACATACTGTTGAAGCCTAGCTTGAAGGACTTACTTCATAACCTTACTAGCATATGAAATGAGTGCAATTATATGGTAGCTTGAACATTATTTTTTGCATTGCGCTTCTTTGGGATTGGAATGAAAACTGACATTTTCCTGTCCTGTGACCACTGATGATTTTTCCAAATTTGCTGACATATTGAATGCAGCACTTTAGCAATATCAGTGTTTAGGATTTTAAATAGCTAAACTGGAACCCCATCACCTCGAATAGCTTTGTTCACAGTAATGTTTCCTAAGTCCCACTTAACTTCACACTCCAACGTGCCTAGCTCTAAGTGAGTGACCACACCATTGTGGCAATCCAGATCACTGACATTTTCTTGTACAGTTCTTCTGTGAATTCTTGAAACTTCTTCTTAATCTCCTCTGCTTCTGTTAGGTTCTTACTATTTCTGTTCCTTACTGTGCCCATGCCCATCCGTGCATGAAATGTTCCCTTGATATCTCTATGGCTCATAAATTCACTGAGTTACACAAGCTCTGTTGGCATGACATTGCTGTGACCAAGAAGGTGATCTAGAAAATGGGGATCCCTGTATAGCAGTCCTTTTTTCCCCCTAAACTTATTTATTTTTAATTGAAGGAAAATTGCTTCACAATATTGTGTTGGCTTCTGTCATACATCAGCTCGAGTCAGCCATAGGTATACATGTGTCCCCTCCTTTTTTAACCTTCCTCCCTCCTCCCACCTCTTCTCAACCCTCTACCTTGTTATGGAGTCTCAGTTTGAGTTCCCTGAGCCATACAGCAAATTCCCATTGGTTATCTATTTTACACATAGTAGTGAATATGCTTTCATGTTACTCTCTCTATTCGTCCTACCCTTTCCTTCCCCCATCCCCAGCCCATGTCCATAAGTCTTTTCTCTATGTCTGTGTCTCCATTATTGGCCTGTAAATATTATTTATCAGTATTATCTTTCTAGACTCCATGTGTGTATGTGTGCTCAGTCACTTAGTAATGTCTTTGTGACCCTATGAATTTTGTAGCCTGCCAGGCTCCTCTGTCCATGGGATTCTCCAGGCAAGAATACTGAAGCAAGTTGCCATTTTCTACTCCAGAGGATCTTCCCAATCCAGGGATCGAACCCAAGTCCTGCATTGGCAGGTGTATTCTTTACCACTAAGTCATCTGGGAAGCCCCTAGATTCCATAAATATTTGTTCATATATGACCTACATTTTTCTCTTTCTGACTTACTTCACTCTGTAAAATAGACTGTAGATTTATCCACCTCAAATGAGTTATTTTTTAATGTCTGAGTGACATTCTGTTATATATATGTACCACAATCTCTTTATCCATTCATCTGATGATGGACATCTAGCTCGCTTCCATGTCCTAGCTGTTGTAAATAATGTTGCAATGAACATTGGAGTACATGTGTCTTTTTCAGTTTTGATTACCTCAAGGCATATGCCGAGCGGTGGGATTGCTGAGTCATTGGTAGTTTTACTCAGTTTTTTGAGGAATCTCCATACTATCTTCCATAGTGGCTGTGTCAATTTACATTCCCAACGACAGTGCAAAAGTGTTCCCTTTTCTCCACACCCTCTCCAGTATTTATTGTTTGTGAAGTTTTTGATGATGGCCATTCTGACCAGTGTGAGGTGATATCTCATTGTAGTTTTGATTTGCATTTCTCTAATAATAAGTGATGTTGAGCATTTTTTCATGTGTTTGCTAGCCATTTGTATGTCTACTTTGGAGAAATGTCTGTTTAGGTCATTTGCCCACTTTTTGATTGAGTCATTTGTTTTTCTGGTATTGAGTTATATCAGCTGCTTGTATATTTTGGAAATTAATCCTTTGTCAATTGTTTCATCTGCTATTATTTTCTCCCATTCTGAGGATTGTCTTTTCACCTTGTTTGTAGTTTCCTTTGTTGTGCAAAAGCTTTTAAGTATAATTGGCCTCACTTGCTTATTTTTGTATTTATTTCCATTACTCTGGGAGGTGGGTCATAGAG
Organism: Muntiacus reevesi; assembly: GCF_963930625.1. Taxonomy (NCBI): domain Eukaryota; kingdom Metazoa; phylum Chordata; class Mammalia; order Artiodactyla; family Cervidae; genus Muntiacus; species Muntiacus reevesi. Next base: position 1,298,508 of record NC_089264.1, read on the forward strand.
GATCTTGCTGTGATTTAGATCATAGTGTGCTCTGCCTATGTTTTCCTCTAAGAGTTTTATAGTTTCTGGTCTTACATTTAGGTCTTTAGTCCATTTTGAATTTTTCTTTGTGTATGATGTTAGGAAGTGTTCTAATTTCATTCTTTCACACATAGCTGTCCAGTTTCCTCAGCATCACTTATTGAAGGGACCGTCTCTTCCCCATTGGATATTCTCGCCTCCTTTGTCAAAGATAAGATGCCCATAGGTGCATGGGTTTACCTCTGGGCTTTCTTTCTTGTTCCATTGATTTATATTTCTGTTTTTGTATCAGTATCGTATTCTGATGGCTGTTGCTCTGTAGTATCGTCTGAAGTCAGGAAGATGATTCCTCTAGTTCCATTCTTCTTTCTCAAGATTGTTTGATTATTAGGGTTTTTTTGTGTTTCCATATGAATTGCGAAATGTTTTTTTCTACGTCTGTGAAAAAATGCCATTGGTAATTTGATAGGGATTGGATTGAATCTGTAGGTTACATTTGGTAGTGTAATTATTTTCATAATATTGATTCTCCCAACCCAAGAGCATGAAATATCTCTCCATCTGTTTATGTTATCTTTGAGTTCATTCAGTGTCTTATACTTTTCTACATACACCTCTTTTGTCTCTTTAGGTAGATTTATTCCTAGGTATTTTATTCTTTTGCTTTTGTGATGGCTAATGGGATTGATTTCTTAATTTTTCTTTCTGATTTTTCATTGTTAGTATAAACAAATATGTATGCAAAGAATGCAATTGATTTGCATATAGTTCTCTTTCTTAATTAATAAAATCACTTAATAAGTCCAAGAGCCATGTTCAAGTACAATATTGTTTCTAAAAGGCACCGTGTGTCCTGGGTCAGACATTTTACTTCAGCAATTTAGCTTTTATTTGATTAAACTCATAGAAGAATATATATTCCTTTCTCTTTGGGAATGTCACTGTTAATGACTAATAGCTCTGAGTTAAACTTGGTCCCTTGGAGGGTGGGAAGACAATGTTCTAAAGAACAATTAATATATCTTTAATGTTGAACACAGTTGCTGGTCTGAAGAAATTTGTCTAAGCTCCTTCCACCCTCCCTCCATCTCTCTCTTTTTCTTGTAGAATAGTGGGAAATACAGTCAGCACTCTGTATCCACAATATTCATATCCTTAGATTCAATCAACTGTGGACCAATTTGTTAGAACCTGAGGTGTAGAACCAGGGAACACAGAAGGTGGACTGTAATACTGCCACTTTATATAAGGAACTTGAGCATCCAAGGATCTCAGTATCCATGAGAGAATTCTGGTACTAACTCCCCCAGGCACCAAGGGATGACTTGAAAACCTGTGAAAATTATGAAGGTAGAAAAATGCTAACATAGCATTTAATAAATCAAAGGATTGGTTAGTACTTGGAATCATTTAAAAATTTTCATGTATATCAGATTCAATATACTGTTTAACACATTTATTTTGTAAGAAAATTGAGATGAAGATTATTGAGTTTTTTCTTTTACGTAGAGTGTGCATGTTTGTGCTAAGTTGCTTCAGTCATGTCTAACTCTTTGTGACCCTATGGATGCTGCCCACCAGACTCCCTCCGTCCATGGGATTCTCCAGGCAAGAATACTGGAGTGGGTTGCCATGCCCTCCTAAAGGGGATCTTCCCAGAACAGGGATAGAATCTGTGTCTTGTATGTCTCCTTCACTGGCAGGTGGGTTCTTACTAGTGCCACCTGGGAAGTCTTTTACCTAAGAAAATTATACTCAGCTTTCTTGTAGAAATATTTCACTTAACTAAAGGAAGTTTTATCATGGAACTCTAAAAATAAATAAATAAATAAATAAAACTTTAAAAATGTACAGTTTTGAATTGCTTAATTCAAATACTTAGCAGTTTATTTATTTATTTTATTTATTTATTTATTTTTTCCAGTGGGTTTTATCATACAACAGTTTATTTTAATCTTGGCGGATTTGAGAGAAGACAGCTTTACAGAATACAACTTTGATGAAAGAGGTGAAAAAGTGCAAAATCAAAGTCTGATGATGATACAGAATCAAAGTGATAAATGCTTTAGTTTACAATTGCTCTTGGTAAAGTTCTTTCCCATGAAATAGACAGACATGTTTTATGAGTATTCCAAACTATATGGTGTGTCTTATTTTTAAAGTGCCTTAGTTTCAGTTTCTTTAAACAGTAGGATAAAAATTAAAAAATGAGTTCAAAAACTTTGTAAAAACTGACTCAGGTTACAAGTTGATTCATGATATATTTGGCTAAAGCTCCAATTTTCTCATCTAAGAATAAATAATACCCATCTTTATTAGTCAGTGTTCCCTACTGAATCAGAAACAATAAAATGTTGCAGGGAGAGTTCTAGTTTGAGTCCAAAAGAAGAATGATGGCAAAATTCCTTCTGGCAAGAGGAGGCAAGATTTTTGTCTATTGAGGCCTTTGACTGATCGAATGAGGCCCACTTTTCCTTTGGAGAACAATCTGCTTTCCTCAAAGTTCACTGATTTAAATATTAATCTCTTCTGTATATCTCTAAATACAGATAAAAACCCATGCTACTGAATAGCATAGGAAGCTCAGCTTTGTGTTCTGTGATGACCTAGAGGGGTGGGATGGTAAGGGTAGGAGGGAGGCTTAAGGGACAGGGTTATGTATGTGTACATATAGTTGAATTACATTGCTGTACAACAGATACTAACACAACATTGTAAACATTTATACTCTAATGGAAAAAGCAAAAAAGACTCCATACTTCTAGTGCAGGGATGCAGGTTTAATCCCTGGTCAGGGAACTAAGATCCCACAAGCCACATGGCATGGTCAAAAAAATAAAGATTATTTTTCATATACAAACAGCTCATATAACTCAATAGTAGCAAAAATAAATTAAAAAAAAAAAAAGGCGAGGACCTAAATAGACATTCCTCCAAAGAAGATGTAGAGATGGCCAAAAGGCACATGTAAAGCTGTTCAGCATCACTATTAGAGAAATACTAATCAAAGCTAAAATGAGGTACCACTTCACACCAGTCAGAATGGCCATCACTAAAATGTCTACAAATAACACATGCTGGAGGGGATGTAGAGAAGGTGGAACCCTCCTACATTGTTACTGGGAGTGTTAATTGGTGGAGTCACTATGGAGAACAGGATGGAATTTCCTTAAAAAGCAAAGAATAGAGTTACCTTATGATCTAGCAACTTCACTCCTGAGCATATATCTGGAAAAAACCATAATTCAAAAAGATACACCCCCAATGTTCAGAGGAGTACTATTCATAATAGCCAAGACAAGGAAACAACTTAAAAATTCATCGGTGGATAAAGAAGACATGGCATACATAAAATGGAATATTTGTTGTTTAGTTGCTAAACTCTGTCTGATTCTTTTGCAACTCCATGGACTATAGCCTGCCAGGTTCCTCTGTCCATGGGATTTCTAAGAAAAAATACTGGAGTGGGTTGTCATTTCCTTCTCCAGGGGATCTTCTCAACCCAGGAATCAAACCCACAGGTCCTGCATTGGCAGGTGGATTCTTCACTATTAAGTCAACAGGGAAACCCCATAATGGGGGTATAAAAACAATCTGCTTTCCTCAAAGTTCACTTATTTAAATGATAGTGAAAGTCATTCAGTCATATCTGGCTCTGGGACCCCATGGATTATGTAGTCCATGGAGTTCTCCAAGCCAGAATGCTGTAGTGGGCAGCTGTCTCCTTCTCCAGGGGATCTTCCCAACCCAGGGATTGAACCCAGGTCTCATGTATTGCAGGAGGATTCTCTATCAGCTGAGCCACCAAGTTTTAAATGATACTTGCATCTAAAAACACCTTTACAGAAACATACAGAAAATGGTTTTCCCACATATCTGAACACTTGTTGGTGTTCAGTTGTTCAGTTGTGTCCAACTCTTTGACCTCATGAACTGCAGCATGCCAGGCTTCCCTGTCCTTCACTATCATTCAGTGTTTGCTCAAACTCATGTCTATTGAGTTAATGATCCTATTTAACCATCTCATCTTCTGTCACCTCCTTCTCCTCTTGCCGTCAATCTTTCCCAGAATCAGGGTCTTTTCTAATGAGTTGGCTCTTTGCGTCAGGAGGCCAAAATATTGGAACTTCATCATCAGTCCTTCCAATGAATATTCAGGGTTAATTTCCTTCAGGATTGACTGGTTTGATCTCTGTGCAGCCCACAGGACTCTCAAGAGTCTTCGCCAACACCACAGTTTGAAAGCATCAATTCTTCAGCACTCAACTTTCTTCAGAGTCCAACTCTCACATCCATACATGACTATTGGTAAAATCATAGCTTTGATTAGATGGACCTTTGTTGACAAAGTGATGTCTCTGCTTTTCAATATGCTGTCTATGTTTGTCATAGCTTTTCTTCCAAGGAGCAAGCTTATTTTAAATTTCATAGCTGCAGTCACTGTTTGCAGTGATTTGGAGCCCAAGAAAATAAAATGTATCACAGTTTCCACTTTTTTCCCCATCTATTTGCCATGAAGTGATGGGACCAGATGCCATGATTGTAGGTTTTTTCATGTTGAATTTTAAGCCAACTTTTTCATTCTCCTCTTTCACTTTCATTCAGAGGCTCTTTAATTCCATTTCACTTTCTGCAGATGAGGTATCATCTGCATGTCTGAAGTTATTGATATTTCTCCTGGTAACCTTGATTCTAGCTTGTGCTTCATTCAGCCTGACATTTTGTGTGATATACTCTTCCCCAGTGAAGTGAAGTCACTCAGTTGTGCCCGTCTCTTTGCAACCCTGTGGACTACAGCCTACCAGGCTCCTCCATCCATGGGATTTTCCAAGCAAGAATACTGGAGTGGGTTGCCATTTCCTTCTCCAGGGGATCTTCCCAACCCAGGGATCAAACCCAGGTCTCCCACACTGTAGGCAGATGCTTTACTATCTGAGCCACTATGGAAGTCCCCAGTGGCTGAGTGGTAAAGGGTCTGCTTGCATTGCAGGAGGCTTGCAGGAGACATGGGTTTGATCCCTGAACCCCTGGAGAAGGTAACAAAGGTACCTAGAAGAAGGACATGAAGATCCTTTGGAAATGAAGAAAATGAAGCCCAGGATACAATATCTCAGACAGCTCTGAGCAACTGCTCCAAAGAGATAGTGGGGGGAGATCAATATATATCATTTTGGTGAACGGGGAGTTCAAGCAATTTATCTTACAAAAGTTTTTCTGCTAGTCAAGAAGAGCCAATGTCACCATGAAGGGATTTAGTGTTTTTCTAGATGTTTGGAGTTGCAAAGATTATGAAATCAGTTCCTGAAAATATCTGTCTAAAGCCCTGTTCCACCAATTTTCCCGGAGCACAAAGTGCCTCATACTTCACTCTGAACTCCCTTCAGGGCATGTTGAAGGTCAGCAGCTGCAGCAGCACACGATTCCATCTCCACAGATGCAGATGGCAAATGCACTTGTAGTTGAAAAGTCTATGTAGCCATAAGTGTAAAATTACACAGTGAGAAGCCTCTTTCATGGTGTGACTTGAACCGCCATTGTTCTCTTCCAGGATCCCCTTTCATCCCAGAGCTCATCTCTAGAGATACTTGCAAAGAAGATGGGTTGGATGTGGTGGGAGAAACTCTGCTGAGCCTAGAGATCAGAGTTCACTCTATATCCCATTGTCTACTAGAGTAATATACTGATTACAATTGATAAACTTATAATGACAAATCATTATCACTGCCCATTACAAATTGGCACTTGCCTGTCAACTACAAATTGGCACTTGCCAGAAGCATTTGCCAGGGACTGAACACCAAGAAAAAAGGTATTTGCCAACTGCCTCTGCAAAGATTTAACCCTGTGCTCCAGAAGCTGCTGAACTTCAATACTCTCTAAAGATAATTGAAGGTGGAGACTGAGACACTCTGTGCTCCAGGGAAACTGGTGGAACAGGTCTTTAGAAAGTGGAATATTTTCAGGAACTGATTTCATGATTTTAGTACTTGTATCTCTTCATATCCAGACAGTCACTAAATCCCTTCACGGTGACATCTGTTCCTCCTGACTAGCAGAAAACTTTTTGTAAAGTAAGTGCTTGATTGCATTGAACTCTCCATCCACCAAAACCTTATATATTGATCTTCTCTCACTGCCTCTCTGGAGCAGTCTCTCAGAGCTATCTGAGGTACTATCTCCTGGCCTGTAGTCCTCATTTTGCCCAAACAAAAGTGGAAATGACATCCAGTTGTGGATGTGTCAGATGGTGGAAGTAAAGTCTGATATATAGAGAACAATATTGCATAGGAACCTGGAATGTTAAGTTCATGAATCAAGAAAAATTAGAAGTGGTCAAACAGGAGATGTCAAGAGTGAATATTGACATTTTAGGAATCAGTAAACTAAAATGGATGGGAATGGGCAAATTTAATTCAGATGACCATTATAGCTAATATTGTGGACAAGAATCCCCTAGAATAAATGGAGCAGTTCTCATAGTCAATAAAAGAGTCCAAAAGGCAGTACTTAGGTGCAGTCTCAAAAATGACAGAATTATTTTCGTTCTTTTCCAAGGCAGACCATTCAGTATCATAATAATCCAAGTCTATGTCCCAATCACTAATGCAGCTGAAGCTGACAAGTTTATGGAGACCTACAAGACCTTCTAGAACTAACACCAAAAAAAAAGTTTCTTGGTTTTTTTTTTTGTTTTTTTTTTTTTTTTCATCATAGGGGACTGGAATGTAAAAGTAGGATGTCAAGAGATACCTGGAATAACAGGTAACTTTGTCCTTAGAGTACAAGATTAACCGGAACAAAGGCTTACAGAGTTTTGCCAAAAGAATGCACTGGTCATAGCAAACACCCTCTCCCAACAACACAAGAGATGGCTCTACATGTGAACATCACCAGTCAGTCAGTAATAAAATCAGATTGATTATATTCTTTGCAGCTAGAGATAGAAAGTTTTATGCAGTCAGCAAAAACAAGACCTGGAGCTGACTGTGGCTCAGATCATGAACTCATTGCAAAATTCAGACTTAAATTGAAGAAAGTAGAGAAAACCTCTAGACCATTCAGGTATGACCTAAATCAAATCCCTTATGATTATACAGTGGAAGTGACAAATAGATTCAAGAAATTATATCTGATAGACAGAGTGCCTGAAGAACCACAGGTGGAGGTGAGATGGAAATCCAAGTTCTTGTCTGTGGAGCTGAAGAATGGATTCCACAAACACTCAAACACACAAGGTCTAAGGGTCAAACTTCTTCCAGTTCTTCAGTATACACACCAAAGGCATCCACTTTGAGCTGGTGATGGGGCTCAAAGAGGTTGTTCCCATCTGAAAGAGAGAAAACCAGTGTCTATAGCTTTTTGTCTTTTCTCTGGTTCCTCCGGTAAAGCGTGCCCCCTCCTTGTGGACTGGGAGCAAAGAAACACCAATAATGTATGCATCCCTCAACTTTGGAGTGCACCCTGGTTTGACTGCCTTTATCTGGGTGTCCTGGGCCTTTGTCTTCCTGTTTCTATCTTCCCTTTCACCTAGAGAGAGATAGAGTGAGAGCCTAGGTTGGTGGACTTCCTATGCTCCTGAACACTGTGTATGCTTGAACTGCACAAGGTTAGGGGTATTTATACACACTCTGAAATGATCCTACCTTAAGTGAAAAATCGCATGAGCTCTAAATATTAGGAAAGAGAAATAGTAGATGTCCTGCAGTTCTCACTGAAGTAGCAGGCTAGCAGAGGCTTTGCTCAGCACCTCCAGGTCAATCGGCTGGCCAATGGCCACTGTCTACTAACTCTGTCTGTCTTCAGAACTCGTGCAGGCTTGTGAAACAAAGAGTGACCCAAGAGAACACGCAATGAGATTAGGTAACGAGAAGTAAATGACAGAGTTGAGAGTGAATGTCCGTGCTTACTTTGAATAGGCATTGAGGAATCCCGGACAAGCCCCCACAAGATGAGATGGGAATCCGAGTTCTTGTCCACGGAGCCAAAGAATGGAATACACAAAACGTGTAAACACCCACAGGAGCAAGCAAATAAGATTTAATAAAGAGGAGGAAAGTGCAAAGCTCTCAATATAGACACTGAGTAAAGAGTCCCTCCAAGGTGGGACTTATAGCAGCTTTTATATCCTTCCTTAAGTCACATTATTTCTAACCAGTCGATTTAAAGGTCAAAATACTTAATACCTTTATGACTTCTCTTGATCCTTGGATTAAGTCACCACCCTTTTTCATGCCCTTTGGATATTTTACCATAGACAAGAGGGTGGACTTAAGATTAATGATCACCAGTTGTTTTTCCCTCAGGCATATGGATTTTATGCAGAATTTAATCACTGCTCTTCCCTGGATCTGACTGCTGATAATTTATCAGACTAAAGACACATTCCAGGAACACAGGACAATGGAGTGGGATGTTTGCCGAAAACAAGATCAAGGTCTCAGAATCCTACACTGACTGCCTAGTGATTTCTACCTCAGAGGTTCCTAACATTGTACCAAAGGTGGTGACCAAAACCATCCTCAAGAAAAATAAATAAGAAGGAAAAGTGATTGTCTGAAGAGGCCTTACAAATAACTAAGAAAAGAAGACAAGTGAAAGAAAAAGGAGAAAGTGGAAGATATACCCAATTGAATGCAGAGTTCCAAAGAATCAGTTCAGTTCAGTTCAGTCACTCAATTGTGTCTGACTCTTTGTGACCCCATGGACTGCAGCATGCCAGGCCTCACTGTTCACCACCAACTCCCAAAGTTTACCCAAAATCATGCCCACTGAATCAGTGATGCCATTCAATCATCTCTTCCTCTGTTGTTCCCTTCTCCTGCCTTGAATCTGTCCCAGCATCACAGTCTTTTCCAATGAGTCAGTTCTTCACCTCAGGTAGCCAGGTGGCCAAAGTATTGGAATTTCAGCTTCAACATCAGTCCCTCTAATGAATATTCGGGACTGATTTCCTTTCGGATGGACTGGTTGGATCTCCTTGCAGTCCAAGGGACTCTCAAGAGTCTTCTCCAACACCACAATTCAAAAGCATCAATTCTTCAGTGCTCAGTTTTCTCTATAGTCCAACTTTCATATCCATACAAGACTCCTGGGAAAACCATAGCTTTGACTAGATGGAAGTAAGTTAGCAAAGTAATGTCTTTGCTTTTTAATATGCTGTCTATGTTGGTCATAACTTTTCTTCCAAGGAGCAAGCGTCTTTTAATTTCATGGCTGGAGTCAGCATCTGCAGTGATTGTGGAGCCCCCCAAAATAAAGTCTCTCACTGTTACCACTGTTTCCCCATCTATTTGCCATGAATTGATGGAACCAGATGCTATGATCTTAGTTTTCTGAATGTTGAGTTTTAAACCAACTTTTTCACTGTCCTCTTTCACTTTCATCATGAGGCTCCTTAGTTCTTCTTCACTTTCTGCCATAAGGGCGGTGTCATCTGCATATCTGAGGTTATTGATATTTCTCCCTGCAATCTTGATTCCAGCTTGTGCTTCATCCAGCACAGCATTTCTCATGATGTACTCTGCATATAAGTTAAATAAGCAGGATGACAAAATACAGCCTTGAAGTAAGCCTTTTCCTATTTGCAACCAGTCTGTTGTTTCATGTCCAGTTCAGACTGTTGCTTCACTATGTGCATGCATATTTCTTAAGGGGCAGGTCAAGTGGTCTGGTATTACCATATGTTTAAGAATTTTCCAGAGTTTGCTGTGATCCTCACAGTCCAAGGCTTTGACATAGTCAATAAAGCAGAAATAGATGTTTTTCTGGAACTCTCTTCTGGAACTCTCTTGCTTTTTCGATAATCCAGATGTTGGCAATTTGATCTCTGGTTCCTCTGCCTTTTCTAAATCCAGCTTGTGAAGTTCACAGTTCACATATTATTGAAGCTTAGATTGGAGAATTTCAAGCATTACTTTACTAGCGTGTGAGATGAGTGCAATTGTGTGGTATTTTGAGCATTCTTTGGCATTGCCCTTCTTTGAGATTGGAAAGAACTGATCTTTTCCAGTCCTGTGGCCACTGCTGAGCTTTCCAAATTTGCTGGCATATTGAGTGCAGCACTTTCACAGCATCATCTTTTAGAATTTGAAACAGCTCAACTGGAATTCCATCGTCTCCACCAGCTTTGTTGTAGAGATGCTTCCTAAGTCCTACCTGACTTCACATTCTAGGATGTCTGACTCTAGGTTGGTGATCATACTACCGTGATTATCTGGGTCACGAAGATCTTTTTTGTGTAGTTCTTCTGTGTATTTCTGCCACCTCTTCTTAATATCTTCTGCTTTTGTTAGGTCCATACAATTTCCATCCTTTATTGAGCCCATCTTTGCATGAAATGTCCCCTTGGTATCTCTAATTTTCTTGAAGAGATTTCTATTCTTTCCCATTCTATTGTTTTCCTCTATTTCTTTGCATTGATCACTGAGGAGGGATTTCTTATCTCTCCTTGCTATTCTTTGGAACTCTGCATTCAAATGGGTATATCTTTCCTTTTCTCCTTTGCTTTTCACTTCTTTTCACAGCTATTTGTAAGGCTTCCTCAGACAACCATTTTGTTTTTGCATTTCTTTTTCTTGGGGTTGATCTTGATCCCTGTCTCCTGTACATCATGAACCTCCATCCATAGTTCTTCAGGCACTCTGTCTATCAGATCTAATCCTTTGAATCGATTTGTCACTTACACTGTATAATCGTAAGGGATTTAATTTAGGTCATACCTGAATGCTTTAGAAGTTTTCCCTATTTTCTTCAATTTAAGTCTGAATTTAGCAATAAGGAGTTCATGGTCTGAGCCACAGTCAGCTCCCTGTCTTAGTTTTGCTGACTGTATAGAGCTTCCCCATATTTGGCTACAAAGAATATAATCAACCTGATTTTGGTATTAGTCATCTTGTGATGTCCACGTGTAGTCCTCTCTTGTGTTGTTGGAAGAGGCTGTTTGCTATGACCAGTGCATTCTCTTGGAAAAACTCTGTTAGCCTTTGCCCTCCTTCACTGTGTACTCCAAGGCTAAATTTGCCTGTTACTCCACTTGTTTCTTCATATAAGTTAAATAAGCAGGGTGACAATATACAGCCATGACATACTCCCTTTCCTATTGGAACCAGTCTGTTGTTCTATGCCCAGTTCTAACTGTTGCTTCCTGACCTGCATACATGTTTCTCAAGAGGCAGGTCAGGTGGTCTGGTATTCCCATCTCTTTCAGGATTTTCCATAATTTATTGTGATCCACATCGTCAAAGGCTTTGGCATAGTCAATAAAACAGAAGCAGATTTTTTTTTTTTTTTTTTCTGCAACTCTTGTTTTTTTTTGATGATCCATCAGATGTTGGCAATTTGATCTCTGGTTCCTCTGCCTTTTCTAAAACAAGATTGAACATCTGGAAGTTCACAGTTTACGTATTGCTGAAGCTTGGCTTGGATAATTTTGAGCACTACTTTACTAATGTGTGATATGAATGCAATTGTGTGGTTGTTTGAGCATTCTTTTGCATTGCCTTTCTTTCAGATTGGAATGCAACTGACCTTTTCCATTCCTGTGGCCATTGCTGAGTTTTCCAAATTTGCTGGCGTATTGAGTGCAGCACTTTCACAGCATCATCTTTTAGGATTTGAAATAGCTCAACTGGAATTCCATCACCTCCACTAGCTTTGTTGTAGTGATGCTTCCTAAGGCCTACTTGACTTCCCATTCCAGGATGTCTGACTCTAGGTGAGTGATCACACCATCGTGATTATCTGAGTCATGAAGATCTTTTCTGTATAGTTCTTCTATGTATTCTTGCTACCTCTTCTTAATATCTTCTGCTTCTGTTAGATCCGTATCATTTCTGTCCTTTATTGAGCCCATGTTTGCATGAAATGTTCTCTTGGTATCTCTAATATTCTTGAAGAGGCCTCTATTCTTTCCCATTCTATTGTTTTCCTCTATTTCTTTGCATTGATTACTGAGGAAGGATTTCTTATCTCTCCTGGCTATTCTTTGGAGCTCTGCATTCAAATGGGTATATCTTTCCTTTTCGCTTCTCTTCTTTTCACAGCTATTTGTAAGGCCTCCTCAGACAGCCATTTTGCTTTTTTGCAAAGTGCTTCTTCACTTCCTACTTTTATATTCCAGTCCTCTTTAATGAAAAGGACAACTTTTTTGGGTGTTGGTTCTACAAGGTCTTGTAGGACTTCACAGAACCATTCAGTTTCAGCTTCTTCAGCATTATTGGTCAGATCATAGACTTGGAATACTGTGATCTTGAATGGTTTGCTTTGGAAACAAACAGATCATTTTGTCATTTTTGAGACTGCATCCAAGTACTGCATTTCAGACTCTCTTATTGACTATGAGGGCTAATCTATTGCTTCTAAAGGATTCGTGCTCACAGTAGTCGATTTAATGGTCATCTGAGTTAAATTCACCCATTCCAATCCATTTTGGTTCAGTGATTCCTATAATGTTGATGTTAACTCTTGTCATCTCCTGTTTGACTACTTTCAATTTGCTTGATTCATGGACCTAACATTCCAGGATTCATGGACCTAACGTTCCTATGCAATATTGCTCTTTACAGCATCGGACCTTGCTTCTATCACCAGTCACATCCACAATTTGATGTTGCTGTTGCTTTGGCTCTATCTCTTCATTCTTTCTGTAGTTATTTCTCCACCGATCTCCAGTAGCATACTGGGCACCTACCGACCTGTGGAGTTCATCTTTCAGTGTCCTATCTTTTTGCCTTTTCATACTGTTCATGAGGTTCTCAAGGCAAGAATACTGAAGTGGTTAGCCATTCCTTTCTCCAGGGGACCACATTTTGTCAGAATTCTCCACCATGACCCATCTGTCTTGGGTGGCCTTACACAGCATCTCATGGTTTCACTGAGTTAGACAAGGCTGTGGTGTATGTGATCATATAGTAACAAGGAGAAATAAGAAAGCCTTCTTAAGTGAATAATGCAAAGAAATAGAGGAAAACAATAGAGTGGCAAATACTATAGATCTCTTCAAGAAAATTGGTTATACCAAGGGAACATTTCATGAAAAGATGGGCACAGTAAAGAACAGAAATGGCAAGGACATAACAGAAGCAGAAGGAATTAAGAAGAGGTGGTAAGAATACAAAGAACTGTTCAAAAAATGTCTTAATGATCTGGATAACCACGATAGTTTGATCACTCACCTAGAGTCAGACATCCTGGATTGTGAAGTCAAGTGGGCCCTAGGAAGCATTATTATAAAAAAAAAAGAAAGAAAGAAAGAAACTAGTGGAGGTGATAGAATTCCAGCTGAGCTTTTTTAAGTCCTAGAAGATGATGCTTTCAAAGTGCTGATTCAGTATGCCAGCATAATTGGAAACTCAGCAGTGGTCACAGGACTGGAAGTCATCAGTTTTCATTCCAATCCCAGAGAAAGGTAATGTCAAAGTATCTTCAAACTATCACATATTGTGATCATTTCACATGCTAGCAAAGCAATGCTCAAATTCCTCAAACTAGGCTTCAAAAGTATGTGAACTATGAAATTCCAGATGTACAAGCCAGATTTAGAAAAGGGAGAGAAATCAGAGATTAAATTGCCAACATTCATTGGATCATAGAAAACTCAAGGACATTTCAGAAATCATCTACTTCTGCTCCTTTGACTAGTCTAAAGCCTTTGACTGTGTGGGTCACAACATACTGTGAACAAAATTCCCAAAGAGATGGGAATACTAGACATCTTACCTGCCTCCTGAGAAACCTATATGCAGTTCAAGAAACAACAATTAGAACCAGATATGGAACAGCAGACTGGTTCAAAATTGGGAAAGGAGTATGTCAAGGCTGTATATTGTCACACTGCTTATTTAACTTATGTTCAGAGTACATCATATGAAATGCCAGACTGGATGAACCATAGTCTGGCATCAAGATAGCTGGGAGAAATACCCATAACCTCATTTACACAGATGATACCACTTAATGGCAGAAAACAAAGAGAAAGTAAACAGCCTGCTGATGAAGGTGAAAAAGGAAAGTGAAAAAGCTGGCTTAAAATTCAACACTCAAAAAACTAAATTCAAGGTAGCTGGTTTCATCACATCAGGACAAACAGATAGGGAAATTGTGATGGGCTTTATTTTCTTGGAATCCAAAACTACTGCAGACAGTGATTGCAGCCATGAAATTAAACGACATTTGATCCTTGGAAGAAAAGCTACGACAAACATAGACAGCATATTAAAAATCAGAAACATCACTTTTCCATTAAAGGTCCGTGTTGTCAAAGGTGCTGTTTTTCCAGTAGTCATGTACAGATGTGAAAGTTCATCCGTAAAAAAGATTGAACACTGAGGGATTAGGGCTTTTAAACTGTGGTACTGGAGAAGATGCTTGAGAGTCTCTTGGTCGGTAAGGAGCTCAAATCAGTTGATCCTAAAGGAAATCAACCCTGAATAGTCATTGAAAGGACTGACACTGAGGCTGAAGTTTCAAATACTTTGGCCACTCGATTAAAAAAACTGACTCATTGGAAACACACTGATCTTAGGAAAAATTGAGGGCAAGAGAAGAAGGGGGCGATAGAGGATTAAATGGTTGGATGGCATCACTGACTCAGTGGACATGAGTTTGAGCAAATTCTGGGAGATAATGAGTGATATGCACATTATACCCAATGTGCTGCAGCCCATTGGGTCTCAAAGAGTTGGACAGGACTGAGTAACTGAACAGCACAAAACCCTCAGCTCTCACATTATGCATTTTTTTGTCTATGTCACCCAGAGTCCATAGTTTAAATGGGATTCACTTTTGGTCTTTTACATTGTATGGGTTTTGACAAATTTATATGGGCATATATTTACCTTTATAGTGTCATACAGAGTAGCTCAAATGTCCTGAAATCTGTCTGTGCTTTTTAAAATTCCTCCTTCTCCGCTAATACCTGGCAACTACTAATCTTTTAGCTGTCTTCATAGTTTTCCTCTTCCAGAATGCCATATATTTTGAAATCATACAGTGTATAGCCTTCTCAAATTGGCTTTTATCATTTAAAGTAATATGCATTTGAGGCTTCTCTATCTCTTTTTATGTCATGATAACTCATTTCTTTTTAGCACTGAATAATATTCTATTGTCTATATGGACTGCAATTTATTCATTTACCTACTGAAGAGCATCTTTGTTACTTACAAGTTCTGCCAATTATGAATAAAGTTGCTGTAAACATCAATATGCAGGACTTTGTGCTAATGTACATTTTCAGCTCTTTTGGGTAAATAGAAAAGAGTGAAATTTTTGGATTATATGGTAATAGATAATACTGTGTCCAATTTTGTAAGGAATCACAAAAATTGCTTCCTAAGTTGTTGTTACATTTTACATTCCCACCAGAAATGAATGGCAGTCACTGTTGCTCCACTTGCCAGTGTTTGATGTCTTCAGTGTTCTGATTTTGGGCATTCTAATATGTGTGTAATGGCATCTCATTGCTTTAATTTGAATTTCCCTGATGCCATTTGATGTGCAGTATCTTTTCATGCACTTATTTGCACCTGTATATCTTCTTTGTTGCATCTCTGTTCAGGAATTTTGCCCACTTTTTAAATTGGATTGTTTGTATTCTGTTGAGTTTTAAGAGTTCTTTTTATATTTTGGTTAAGTTCTTTATCAGATGTGTCTTTTGCAAATATTTTCTCCCAACATGTTATTTGTTTTGTTGTCCTTTTGACAATGTCTTTCATAAAATATGAATTTTTAATTTTTATAAAGTGCAGCTTATCAATTCTTTATTTCATAGCTTATGCTTTGGTGCTATATCTGAAAAATCATTGCCATATCATGATTAGTTTGGTTTATCATCTAGGAATCTTATAGTTTTGTATTTTGCATTTAGGTCTGTGATCCACTTTAAATTAATTTTAAACATAATGCTGATGGTTCTATTCCTTTTTTTTTTTTTTTTTAATTGTACGCATATATCCAGTTCCAGTGGGGCTTTCCATGTGGCTCAGTGTGAAAAAATCCAGTTGTCAATGTAGGAGACATAGGTCAATCCTAGGCTAGAAAAATCCCCCTGTAGAAGGAAATGGCAACCCATTCCTGTATTCTTACTTGGGAAATTCCATGAACAGAGGCGCCCTGGGAGGCTAGCGGGCTGCAGCCCATGGGGTCGCAAAGAATTGGGTATGACTGAACATGCACACATCCAGTTGCGGCATTATTTTTTAAAACGATCATGTTTTATCCATTATGTTGCCTTAGCCTTTGTCAAAGATCAATTGACTGTACATATGTAGGTCTACTTCTGGACTCTCCATTCTGATCTATTGCATTATTTCACCAATACCACGTCCTGAATATTACTATAATTTTAAAATAAGTGCTAAAAGTTAGGTAATATCATTCCTCTTACTTCGTTTTCTTTCAGTATTGTGTGGACTATTCTGGGTCTTTTGTATCTCCATATAAATCTTAGTATCAGCTTGTTGATATCCACAAAATAATATAATGAGATTTGATTGAGGTTGCATTGAAACTATAGACCGACAATTGGGAAGAACCGACATCTCGACAGCATTCAGTCTTCCTATGTAAGAACATGGCGCATCTCTTCTTTTACTTAGTTTTTCTTTTATTTCTTTCATCAACTTTTTGTAATTTTCTTCATATAGATCTTGTACATATTTTGTTATATTTACACTCAATATTTCATTTTTAGGGGTGCATTTGACTAATTTTAACTTGAGTAATTTTCACTGTGTAAAATATGCAGGGACAACTTTAAGAGAAGTTCAGAAACCAAAATCATTAAATAATGTTATCCATATGACTTTGCTTATTGATATTCTAATTATTTTTCATATAAATATCTACTTTGCATAGTTATAATTGTATTGTACACACACTTTTGAACCCTATGCTTATTTACTTTTTTTTTTTGAACCCATGTTTAAAAGCTGATTGATATAAGTATTTTCCTTGTGACTATGTGGTCTTAATAATTAGTCTTGTCAAAAAATGTAATATATATCATTATTCATTTCTATTGATAACTGATTTTTTTCTTACTTGTGATGGGGAATTGGTTTTAAAATTTGTAACTTACTAGAAAAAGTAGTAGGAAAGTACTCGTATATGGCTACAAGTGTTCTGTTATTTTCTAACTACGTGACTTTCAGTGAGTTCAGAGCTTAACTATGCCCTGTTTTTCTCATTTGTAAAGTTGGTCCAAATAATACAACTATCTTTTTCCTAGAGTGTCATGAAGGTTGACTCCATGATTTATTTTAGTCCCTTAGACTATTGTAGCACATAGAATGTGCTAAATATGTGATATTTGTATATATTTATTAATTAAATATAATATTTGAAAATATTTATTAAAATGCTTAACATATTTTAAATGTTAGATATATGGCTAAATCAACACCAGAAGATTTGAGGTCCACAAACTAAAATATCAGCTGAAAAACACTGCAATAATTCTATGAAAATTCCAGTGATAATGAAGCTGATTTTCTTTTCTGTTAGTACTATAGTCAGAAAGTGAAGAGGAACTAAAGAGCCACTTGATGAAGTTGAAAGAGGAGAGTGAAAAGTTTGGCTTAAAACTCAACATTCAAAAACTGATCATGGCAAATAGAAGGGGAAGCAATGGAACCAGTGATAAACTTTATTTTCTTGGGCTCCAAAATTACTGCAGATGGTGACTGCAGCCATGAAATTAAAAGGTGCTTGCTCCTTGGAAGAAAAGCTCTGACCAACCTAGGTAGTGTAATAAAAAGCAGAGACATTACTTTGCCAACAGAGGCCTGTATAGTCAAATCTATGATTTTTCCAGCAGTCATGTATAGATGTGAGAGTTGAACCCTAAAGAAGGCTGAGGACCAAAGAATTGATGCTTTTCAAACTGTGGTGTTATAGAAAACTCTTGAAAGTCCATTGGACTGCAAAGAGATCAAACCAGTCAATCCTAAATATTCATTGGAAGAACTGATGCTGAAGCTGAAACTCCAAGACTTTGGCCACCTGGTGTGAAGAACTGACTCATTGGAAAAGACCCTGATGCTGGGAAAAAGTGAAGGCAGGAGGAGAATGAAATGACAGAGGACAAGATGGTTGGATGGCATCACCGGCTCAATGGGCATTAATCTGAGCAAACTCTAGGAGATGGCGAAGGACAGGGAAGCCTGGTGTGTTCAGTTCATGGGGTTGCAAAGAGTCGAACACAACTAAGCAAATGAACAACAACAAAGGCACTATAGTAAAAAATGAATAAACCACTTATGGGCTATTCAACTTTCCCCATGAAGCAGAAATTTCCTTTGATTCAGTTGATTTCTGACAACAAGTTTTTGAATATTTACAAAAGTTTCTGAATGAGTAGCCTACAGAAAATAATGTATGAAGACTGTATTTTAAAAATGCAGTAGGCCATTAAGAGTTTACTATGTTTAGCAAAAAGCATAATATTCCCAAATTTGTATTCTTCCTTGTGGTGAAACAGTAAGTGTTTATGCCGAAAATGCCTATATCTTAGAAAGATGGTGATTTTATTTCAGAGTTCTCATGAACAAGCCATGAAGAACAGTTTTAGCTTACCCTTAGTGAAGCAAGAGTGACCTCAATTCTGTCTGTATCAATGAGATTTATGACCTGATTTTAAAAGGCAAAGTTTAGAAAAATGCATTAAATGTTAGTGGAATCTGCATTAAGAAAAACTTCCTTGCAAGGAACAACCATATGTGTGAACATCTACACATATATGGATACAATTTGATGGTTGCTTGGCCATAAAGAGTACAGAAGAGCCTTTAGTGTATGAATTTTCTTGATCCAGAAATGACTGGAAAAGATGAAAAAAATATAAAGTAAATCATGGCCTTATACCCCTTCTTGATACTTCTAATGATCCTGAAATTTTCCCGTATTTATTTATTTTTGATTGAGAAGAATGTCTGAATAGGTTTGATCTATGCATAATTATTTTATGGTTGAGCAAAACTTTATGCTTCTCTACAACAATCCAAGAGAAACTGGGATTTCTTCCAGATGTCCTATGCTTCATTAATTTTAAGGCCACCTTCATCGGCACAGATCGTGGTTACTTTAGAAGAATTCTTTTATCATAAAGACTTATAAAATTTCTATTGATTATTTGATTCTTCTCCAAAAATTATAGGGAAAATTTTCTGAAATTCTGAGAACAGATGCAAAGCTGAACACATTCAGGGATGTGATAATCTTGCTTAGCCATATTTTATGTGAAAAAATATTTGAGTATACTATTTATCAGAAATTGTTTCTTGCTGGAGTTAGAATGATCAAATAGTATTTCAGTAACCCCACTTGCAACTTAGAGAAAATTCAGATGTCAAAATTTTGGTTGCCATGTAATGTTTAATAATCTAAGAACTCTAGTTGTATCCACAGAACCTGAGAAAACAAAAAGATAAAAATTTACTTTGCATAGAAATTTTTCAATTTATGAAATCTTGGACTCTGTGGAGCCTGGAAATCACCAGCCTCCTACCCCACGACATTAAAAGACCTAAAGAACTTAGCCAAACATTCTTTTCCCAGAATAGAGCTATCTGGACCAGCATTGCTCCCCTTTGAAGTTACAAACCACTACCCCCAACATTCTCTTTGTCTTTAGCCAAAGATCGTGTTTACTAAGGTAAGAACTTTGGCCATCTTGGTGAGTTTCTCAGTTTTCCTGGGTCTCTCTATTAGACATGTTACTAAACTTTTGTTTAATCTTATCCTATTAAACTGTCTCATGTCAATTAAATCTTGGATCAGCAGAAAGAACCTAAGAGGAGAGAAGGAGATTTCATTCTTGACACCAGAAATCGCATTGTTGGACACATCTAGTTGATGAAATGGAGGTGAAAGTCCTCCCCAAAATGCTCACTAATTTTTCCTGGACCTAGCTCTAAATAGGAGAGAAGACTGGTTTCTTTTGTTTATTGATCACCATTTACATAATTAAAATATTATAGCAACTCTAGAAAAACTATTATGTTTTTACCAATATCTTCTTGCTTAGGCTCAGTAAAGTTACATGCAAAGATTTTGGAGCCCAGATGAGATAAATTACTCTTTGCCTCTTCCTGTTTGTGTGATATTATTGAAACTTTATGATGATATGGTAAAGTACCGCCTACCAATGCGTCAGAGGTAAGAGAAGTAGATTTGATCTCTAGGTGGAGAAGATCCCCTGGAGGAGATATGGCAATCCACTCCAGTATCCTTACCTGGAGAATCCCATGGACAGAAGAACCTGGCAGTCTACAGTGCATAGGATCACAGAGTTGGACACAGCTGAAGTGACTTAGCACGCAAGCATTTAATCTTTCTAAATCTTAGTTTTCCTGTCTGTAAAATAGCTACAAAACAACTGACCTTATTCTTAGGATTAAATGATAATACAGGTACTCAACAGATATTACCTATTATTTTTATTCTCTTTAACTATTTTGTGTACCTTAAATTTTTAAGATCTAGAATAGATCCAGATAAACTAAACATGAAATTCAGCCCTTTTCATGCATTCATACATATAACACACATATACATACATCTCTGAATATGTAGTGACGTTAGTAAATGTTTGAGAAATTAAAGGGACTTTACTTTGCAGTATAGAAAAACTGAAACTGAATACCTGGCATGCTTGTTTTTGTTAGGGAGGAAATAGGTTCTTGGGTTCTTTGTCCTTGGCGGAGACTCCTCTGTGATAAAAAGATTGACTAACAGAAAAACAAGCAAACAAACAAGCAGAAGTATAATAACAGGTATACTCCTGTACACATGCCCCAAAATGGACCAAGCTATTGCTTTAAATATCATCTCCAACTAAATACAAAAGAAAATGTTGGGGAGTCAGGGAAGAATCAGTTATGAAAGAATACTAGAAAAAACAAACTTAGAAAGAGTTAGACTGTTAAGCAATTTTAAAAAGTTGCTGTCTCCATTGATAAGACTTTCTAGAGATTTAGAGTCAAACCATTCTTCTTGATACAAAGAGGAAGACATCCTTATAAATAGAAATTTCCCTTATGCATATAAATGTCTCTATTAAAATGGTAATTTCTTCTTAATTTTCATACGTCTGCTTTAAAAAAAAAAATCAGCCTATTGTGGGGTGGAAAATCCTGCTCTTCTTTGTCAATTAAAGAATGTCACTTGCCACCAAGTTTTACAAAGACTAAGTCACTAGCCACTGCAGTTGTTGACCTACAATATACCCTGGGAAGTGTTCTGGGCAGGGATCAGGATAAGACATGCTGTACTCTGAAAAAACTGGCAGAACAGGTCCTCAGATATTTACAGGAGAAAATGTTATAAACCCAAGTTATTGCTTCTCCCCGTACTTATAAATGAACTGAAATCATTAATTGAGATTTTTTAATGAACTAAAATGAACCAAAATCATTAACCTGTTCTTTGTGACTAGCAGAATCTTTCTACCCAGATGTGTGCTTAACTGTATAAACCCCTTCATCAAAATCACGTATGTATGGGCCTCTCCCCTTACCTCTTGGGAGTAGTTCCCCAAAGCTTTCTGAGAGTCTGTCTCAGGGCTAGAGTTCTCAGTAAGTGTCCAAATAAAAGTGAAACTCACAGGTTTCACAACTTTTGTGCATTTTTTTTTTTCCCTTCAGTAAAGGATCCTTCATTCTAAACTGCCTCCTCTACACCCAGCTATGTGTTTTTGCCACATTTTCTGGTCTCCTTCCTCTCTCCCAGGAGCAAACCAGCAAGATCCCCTCAAGGTGAGTGTCTTTCCTTAAAATGACCAGATTCCTAAGATTCAGTTGGTTACAATATAAAAGTACTAGTGAAAGATATTACACAAGTGATTTGGCTGTAATTAATAAATTTCTTTTTTTTTAGAGACTTTTATCCCATTATAAAATTCAATGACAAAATAATGTAATCCTCAGAGAGCTTTTTGCACTGCCAATTTGAGGAGGCAGTGTAGCTGCTTATGGGCGATCTTTAAACAAGAACAGTTTTTATTACTTTGAAATCACTTGCAGATGTTACTCAATAACTTTGCAATTGCCATAAGATCAAAACTAAGATACAGTACTTGTTACAGCTATCTGCTTAATGCTTTGTCTAACATTTTCTTGTTGTTTTAGGATTATTTTCATGAGTCCAAATCTCTGCTAAGGTGGATGTTTAAGCCATTTTCTTCATAAGTACCTAAGTACTTGTGAATCTACTAAAATGCATGTCTGGGGGGCTTCAATGAGCTCTGGTTCTTTATGACTCAGTAAAGAAAAAAAATCAATGAGAGGCAAAGTTATAGGTAAGAAATAATTTATTAGAGTAGGACCTTTGTGAGGCTTACAAGTAGGTGATGAGAGAGTGACACACCCCAAGTAGTTAGTAGGTTACAGTTTTATAATCAAAGGAAAAGTGTGGGGAGAATAAGGCCACTTTCTCCCTTATTCCTGAGTAGACATCAATTTTCATCATTAGTTCCTCCTCCATGACAGGTAGGGGAGTTTTCTTGTCCTTGTCATGGTGCAATGGAAATGAGCAAAAAGTCAGCAACACATACTAAAAATGGCAAATCACCTCAGGTTTCAGTATAATATCACTTTTTCCTTGTTTTAATTTTTAATGTGCACAAAGAAACATGTCCTAGGAATAATTAACTTACTGAACATACTGGGAAGGATGGGGTCTCATGTGTACTGTGCCTAGTTCCTCAGTCATATCCGACTCTTTGCAACCCCATGGACTGTAGCCCACCAGGCTCCTCTGTCCAATGGATTCTCCATGCAAGAATACTGGAGTGGGTTGCCATTTCCTCTTCCAGGGGATCTTCCCAACCCGGGGATCGAACCCAGGTCTCCTGCATTGGAGGCAGACTCCTTACTGTCTGAGTCACCAAGAAAGATTTTAAGCAGATTCCTGGAAATTCAGTAAGAGCTAGTCTAATCTGCTAAAATGTAAATAGTTCTTTGGGGAAAGCCAAGTACTTCTTAGAGAAACCACTTAGTCTTTTAGAACTGCAGGTAAAAGGACAGATTCAGGTGTTAAACTGATGGGTTTGAGATTGCGGTCTCATGCCACCACTGTTTTATTGTTCGGAAGGATTGATGTTGAAACTGAAGCTCTAATACTTTGGCCACCTGATGAGAAGAGCTGACTCATTGGAAAAGACCCTGATGCTGGAAAAGATTGAGTGCATAAGGAGAAGGGGGTGACAGAGGATGAGATGATTGGATGGCATTATTGATTCAATGGACAAGAGTTTGAGCAAACTCTGGGAGATAGTGAGGGACAGGGAAGTCTGGCATACTGCAGTCCATGGGGTTGCAAAAAGTTGGACATGACTGAGTGACTGAACAACAAATATCTCATATTTCTGCTGCATGTCTTTTTTTTTTTTTTCACTTTATTAATAAGTAGAATACTTTTTTAGAGATGTTTTAAGTTCAAAGGAAAATTGACCAGAAAGTACAAGATTTGGAGAAGGAAATGGCAACCCATTCCAGTATTCTTGCCTGGGCAATCTCATGGACAGAGGACCTTGGAGAGCTAAGTTCATAATGTTGCATAGAGTTGGACATGTCTGAAGTGACAGCACAAGCTAAGCAATGGCAGGCATGATTTTAAGCACTTTATCTTATGTATTACTTCACTTAATTCTCATAATGACTCTACAAAATGTCCATTATGTTCCTTATAAACACAAATGGGAACTAGAGAACTCTCATCCACTTGTAGCTCCTTTGAAGCACAATTTGGTAGTACCTAGTAAAATTGAGCACTGTGTTTCCTTGACCCTATTTTGGGAGCTCTGACAAATAAAATTGACAATGGTTGCACAAATATACTTAGCATAGGATTTTGGTAATTTAAAACAAGGGGGAAAAGAGAATTTTAATATCCATTAATAAGGACTTTTTAAATTATGGTGTAGCCATATTGTAGAATACCACGTGCCTTTTAAGATCAAAGCGGATCTGTTTCTACAGATGTGGATGTTTGTCAATAACACTTTACTGGGTTAATAAAGTTGTAGAGCAATGTATGTATTTAAAAAATATTTTTGTATATGTACTTGTGTATAGAAAAATTCTGGAAGAATACCCAAGAATTCAATTATAATTACTTTTGGAGAATGAGACTTGGAAGGTGGAAGATATCCTTTTGTCCTTTACATATTTTGTATTTTTCAAAGCTTGTATCATTTTTTATAATTAGCGATTTGAATAAACTGAGGGGAAAAAAGAAAAAAGGCAAGTACAACAGTTCCCATATATCTTCTGTCTTGAACATGCTGCAGGGTTTTATTGCTAAGCAAGTTTGCTTGGTTTTATAGTTCAGGAAACCTTCTTTCTTGAGTGATCTTTAACATACAATGGCCTCCTATACTTTTTTCTCTACTTAAAATCACTTAGTGGGATTAACTACCTAATTACCTAATTTGTTCCTTTACTTTGTCCCTATCATTTGTGGAGTTTTAAGGCTATCTTTACTCCTAGATACGATTATAAGGGGCTTCATTATTGGCTTAGATGGAAAGAATCTGCCTGCAATGAAGAAGACCTGGGTTTGATTCCTGGATTGGGAAGGTCCCCTGGAGAAGGGAATGGCTGCCTACTCCAGTACTCCTGCCTGGAGAACTGCATGGATAGAGGGGCCTGGCAGACTATAGTCCATGGGGTCACAAAGAGTTGGACACAGTTGACTGACTAACACTAAGAATGCAAGATCTGAAAGGCAAGGATCCTGGTGTGTTGTTTCCTGGGTGTTCTCATCACTTGGATCAATGTCTGGCACATGGTACTGTTTTGCCATGGAAAGGAAACTTTCCACTACTCTTCTAGGGTCTTCTGATGGGTCTAATAGTTACATTGACATGAGACAGGTTCACAGGAGAAAATTAGATTTTAATTTCATACGTACGGAAGTTTATAGAAATATGAGACAAAGAAATGACTAAAGCAGGCAGCTTTTATTCCTTTTAGACAAAGGAGCTATACATTTGTGAAGAACTGAAAGACAATGAGACTTAGTTTTGAATAGTAGCTAGTGGGGAAACTAAGCAGATTTTGTTTACATAGCCTCTCGGTGCTGAATATCCTGTTTCTGGCAATAAAGATGTCTCTTTACTTCCAGATGCAGAGAGGGTGACTTTCACTTGGGAGTTTTGTTTTTGCTTTGAAGAGGATAGAGAGGAGTATCCTTCTTTCACTGGCTGTTTTTCAAGTAACTTTATTTTATTTTATTTTTAAGAGATTAATTTTTCCCCCTTCTGGTTTTAGTGTAATTTATTTATTTATTTATTTATTTTTAATTCTCTCTCTTTTTTTTTTTTTTTCATTTATTTTTGTTAGTTGGAGGCTAATTACTTTACAATATTGTAGTGGTTTTTCTCATACATTGACATGAATTAGCCATGGACTTACATGTATTCCCCATCCTGATCCCCCCTCCCGCCTCCCTCTCTACCTGATCCCTCTGGGTCTTCCCAGTGCACCAGGCCTGAGCACTTGTCTCATGCATCCAACCTGGGCTGGTGATCTGTTTCACCCTAGATAATATACGTGTTTCGATGCTGTTCTCTTGAAACATCCCACCCTCGCCTTCAAGTAATTTTAAGTCAAAATAATCAATAAGACAAAATGATATATTTGGGGGCAACCTATCCTGAACCCATCAATTTCTATAAATACTGTTTAAATAAATTAATGAATGAATAAAATTATAAAACTTTGTTATAGAATAAAAATAGTAAAACATACCCTTAGTTCTTTTTTAGAGAAAGGAAATCAATATGCTAATATTTGCCTAGTTGCCCAGTCTTTTAAATATTAAAACCATGGTTCAATAATTATAAACATTGTGATTATGATCTGGCATTAATCATAATCACATAATCATAATGCTTAATTATGATATGGCATTAAAAGACTATAGAGAAAATCTGTGAGGCCTAATTTGAATTATTTCTGTAATTATTGGTATTTCTTTTATAACTCACATAAGAATAACAATTATTGTTAAAAAATAGTATAAGAGTAAACTTACCATTTGGATAAATGTAGATAAAATTTTCACAAGACTTTTTTGTTAGAAGTTAATACATGACTACCTCCCTCCTCTCCCCTCCCCCAGTAAAAGGTAGTTTAACACAAGTCCAAGAGGCTGAAATCTGGAGCAAGGTTACCTGAACCCAAATTTGTAATGACCCTGGTAAGGAAATTTGGAATAACTGTGGCAGAAGCCTTATCTGGTGATATTTTTGCAATATTCAGACTGAAAACATTTATGACAGACATGCTGAGGAGGTAAAGTAAACTGGGATTAGAAAGAAAGGGAGGAACAGAAAATAATGAGGAATTTTTGTGAAGAACAAGGAACAATACAGTTGTGGATTCCTAAATTTAAGACTGTATGAATACATTTTGTGTCCTGCAATTTGAGAGGCAGGTAAACCAGTTGCTGAAAATATGACCTTCTTTGAATAGCTCTTTATTATTATTATTATTAAAATAATTAGCCTGAAAGGAAAATGTGTAAGGTAAGTTGGCAATGTGAAAAATTCATTTCATACTCATTCAGTTCAGTCGCTCAGTCATGTTCAATTCTTTGCAACCCCATGGACTGCAGCACACCAGGCTTCCCTGTCCATCACCAACTCCCAGAACTTGCTCAAACTCATGTCCATTGAGTCGGTGATGCCATCCAACCTTCTCATCCTCAGTCGTCCCCTTCTCCTCCTGCCTTCTATCTTTCCCAGCATCAGGGGCTTTTCCAATGAGTCAGTTTTCATATCAGGTGGCCAAAGTATTGGAGCTTCAGTTTCAGCATCAATGCCTCCAATGAATATTCAATACTGATTTCCTTTAGGATTGACTAGTTTGATCTGCTTGCAGTCCAAAGGACTCTCAAGAGTCTTTTCCAACATCACAGTTCAAAAGCATCAATACTTCAGTGCTCAGCTTTCTTTATGGTCCAATTCTCCCATCCATACACGACTACTGGAAAAACCATATTTTTGACTTCATGGATCTTTGTTGGTAAAGTAATGTCTCTGCTTTTTAATATGCTATCTAGATTTGCCATAGTTATTCTTCCAATGAGCAAGGTACTTTTAATTTCATTGCTGCAGTCATCATCTGCAGTGATTTTGGAGTCCAAGAAAATAGTCTGTCACTGTTTCCATTATTTCCCCATCTATTTGCCGTGAAATGTTGGGAGTGGATGGCATGATCTTAGTTTTTTGAATATTGACTTTTGAGCCAGCTTTTTCACTTTCATCAAGTGAAAAAGCAAATTCTTCTTTGCTTTCTGCCATAAGGGTGGTGACATAAGGGTGGTCATCTGCATATCTGAAGTTATTGATATTTCTCCCTGAAATCTTTTTTCCAGCTTGTGCTTAATCCAGTCCAGCATTTTGCATGATGTACTCTGCATATAAATTGAATAAGCATGGTGACAATAAAACAGGCTTGACTTCTTTCCCAGTTTGGAATCTCATTACTGGATCTCAAGAAACTGTCTCAAAGATTTGAAAAGGCAAATCACTCTATGTATGAGAAACATAGACCTGGTCTTGAAGACACTGCCGTGACAGGCAATAATCTCATGGTGAAAATTTCAGACAATGGTGAAGTTAATTAGCTGTCTCCATCAACTGTGTGTGGCTAAAGCAAGAGTTACAACATAGAAGAGACCCCAGCACCCTGCACAGACTATAGAGAGGAATAAATAAAGAAAGTACATTTTTCTCATCAAATTGTCACGTTCATGTCTCAAAGAAAATGAATGAAAACAACAGAAAAAAAGGCACTTTTTTCCCATCTTGAGCATTTAATTAAGATGGTAGGTTGCTTTGTTTTTAAAAATGAAATATAGGATAATTAACTCTCTTATCAAACAGGAATCTGTTCTATAGTCAACATGACCTTTATCATTTTTTGTTTGCTTATCTGGTTGTTTTCCAGTTTTTCAGAAACTTTTCTTTTTAACTGCATGAGTAAATATCTTTGTAGTCTTTACTAGTTTACTTTTAAAGTCACATTCAGAATACCATGAGTTGAACTTGCAAAGGTCAGAAATGTTTTGAACAGATATGGCATTGGGGAGGTGGTTCTATAAGCACTATTTCTTATTTTAAAATGTCACATGGTAAGGAGGGAAAAAAATCATCTTTATACTTCACATGTCACAAACATATCACATACTTTTATAAATGAGCTCTTTGCCAACATACCATATAGTATGTTCTTCTTAACCCTGACCTTTTCCCCCTCCTGGATTTTACTTACTGTAACCAGATTAGAAGGAAAGAGTATGCCTCACATGACTCAACAATTGGCATACATCTAAATAGGGTGAGTATTTGGAAACACAAGACTTTTAGAGTGCAGAGGAATGTTAAAGATTAGCTTAAATACCTTCCTTTTCCAAAGGAGATATAAAGACCAAGCATTTGACATGACTTTTTCTAATAAATGGAGACGGAAATGGCAACCCAGTCCGGTATTCTTGACTGGAGACTCCTGTGGACAGAGGAGCTTGGTGGGCTGCTGTCCATGGGGTCGCACAGAGTCGGACATGACTGAAGCAGCAGCAGCAGTTCTAATAAGAGAACTAGTTGCATCAGGGTGAAACTAGAACCTAAGTACAATGATTCCCAATTTGTACTGTTTATTGATACAATCTCAGAAATAAAGTCCTAATTAGAGTTTATTTTATTAATGCTTTGTTTGAAATAAATATTTTTGAAGCATAATGTAAATACAGAAATGATCAAATGAAACAAGTATAGCTTGATGAATTATAACAAAGGAAACACATTCATGGGATCAATACCCAAATAGAGAAATGGAATATGGCAAATACCCCAAGTTTACCCTTGGGTCCTTTCTCAGACACTATGACTACCTCCTCCCCAGAGACAATAATCCTAACTTCTGTACCATATGTTAGTTTTTGCCTGTTACTGAACTTGCACTTGCAAGGTGTAGGAAAAAGGGAACTTTTGTATGTTATTGGTGAGAATGTTAATTGGTGGTACATTCACTACAGAAAACAGTATGGAGTTTCCCCCAAAATTAAAAATAGAATCACTATATGATCAACTTATTCCACTTTCTGGCACTTTTCTGAAGAAAAACAAAGCATCAATTCTAAAAGATATATGCACCTTTATGTTTACTGCAGGATTATTTACAATAATCAAGTTATGAGAGCAACCTTAGAATTATCGATGGATGAATAAAGATGTAGTATGTATGCATATGTATGCATATATATATATATATGAGATATTAGTCATAAAAATCATGAAATCTTGTTATTTGTGACAATGTGGATAGATCTAGAGGATATTGTACTAAGTCAAGAAAGTCAAACAGAGAAAGATAAATACTGTATGTTCTCACTTCTATGTCGAATCCAAAAAAACACCAAAAACCTCAAACTCATTCATACAAATTGGTGGTTACAGGAGGTGAAGGGTAGAGAATGGGTGAGATGGGTGAAGGGGATCAAAAGGTACAAACAAACTTCCAGTTAAGAGATAAATAAGTTCTGGAAATATAATATACAGTATGATGACTACAGCTAATAACTCTATATTGCATATTTGAAAGTTGGAAGAAAGTAGATCTTAAAGGTTCTCATCAGAAGAAAAAAACATATGTAACTAAATATGGTGATTGATGTTAGTCTTAAGATGATGATCATTTTGCAATATATACAAAAATCAAAACATCTACATCAGAAACTAATATGTCAATTTTGCTTCAGTATTATAGTTCACATAATTCTTAGGTGTGAAGATCAAACCATCAAGTCTTCATCCAAGCTAATGTGTCAAATGGGAAGCTTTTTCTATCATCAGAATTTATGTTCCCTCAGTTGTAAACTGACTTAAAGTGGAAATCAACTGGACAAGAGCTGAGAGTACTTTTGCACTGAAGGAAAACTATTGAATTGTGTTAAAATCTCAGAATTTTAATAAAGGATTTTTCATGTTTAAAATGACAGAATACAATTTTGATTTTATTTTTTATAAATCTTTTAAAAAATACCAAGTGAGTTCTATGGATCTAAGTTAGTTTTACATGGGATAAATTATGATGAATATTAGATATATAGAGTGACTTCCTTTTTTATAGTTGCTGGTAGGTATGGTGGTGAAACTTATGAGAATACAGTGAGAAGATTCATATTCTAAATCATCTCCCTTTTGCCTGTCCCAAAATACTAGCTCCCTTTAAAATGTCAAATGCTGTTGTAATTGTTATCTTTCCTCTCTCAACAGCAAAACAGTTAATCTTGCTGCAGATAGAGATTGGCTATTTAGTAAAACAAACAAATTAAATCAAAGAGAATATGGAAACTGCTCTAAATTCTCCAAACATTTCTCGTCAGTATAACCAAAGGCTAAAATAAGTCATCTTGTATAGGTAATAACAAATTCAAATATTTAAGTCCATCTATATAGCCAGGTTGCAACAAAGATTTGGCTCTTTGTCCAATCAGAAAGAATCAAGACAAGTCTGATATTCGCCTATTATGACTTTCTATTTTTCTTTATATCCGGTGAAAGTAGATTTATCTTTACCTTAGTGTCATCTATGAGTAAATAATACCTAAAAGCTAATGTTTACTGAGCACCCACTTTAGATAGAGTTTTACAAGCACTATCTTACTTAAGTGAGAATGTTAATCTCTCAGTCGTGTCCGACTCTTTGCAACCCGTGGATTGTAGCCTACCAGATTCCTCATGAAAGCTTAGACGGCAGGTTCCATTTCTGTCGCATTTACTTCACATATGGTAAAACTGAGACTGAGCAGTGGCAGAGCTGAGGTTAGAAACCAGACTTTTCCAAAGCCAGGTGGAACTTGGATTACCACAAATGTGGCAATCCAGGCAGATCATCAGTGAGTCTATTTGTCTCTATCAATTTATCTTTCATCTATCTGTATCTATCTCTTTAATATCTATCTGTCATTGATTTTCAAAGAAATACATACAAAATTGCAAGTATATTTATTATATATAAACATATAAATTGTGTGTGGTTTGGGTTTCTATGCATGTATTTTGTTTTCCATTTGACTGCAAAGGGACTTGTTATTGAATTTGCTTAGCTTTTTACAGTTAACTCATGTCACTCAAGATCAAATCTCATAGTTATTGGGTAGAGTTATTTTAGTTACAGGAGATGAAAGCACTTAAAATGGCTCAAGCAGAAAGAACAGTAGTAAAATATTGGCTTAAGAAACTAGAAAGTCCAGGGGTAACATGAGAGACAGCTTGATCCAGAAGCTCTAGTGATGCCATTAGAACCTTATCTCTCTTTATGTGGAGGTAACCTGGTTGCCTTTAGCATCAGGTTTTTAGGCTCTGAGGACAAATATAAAAGAAAACTTGCTTTTTTCCCCCAGCTGATTCTCCTCACACCTTAGAACTAATTCTATTGAATCTGACTTTGTCATGTGATCATTTTTAAGCTGTCCTGTCCTAGGGAAATATTATGCTTTCCTTGTCCAACTCTAGGTTATATATTTATTCCTGTAACTGGGGTTTTGTGTGGGGAGCCCTGTGCAATCCATGTGGACTCATGAACATTAGTAGCTATTCAAATGAAATTCAGTAAATTATTATCATACAAAGTGGAATGGATATTATTTGACAAAAAAACAAAAAACAAAACAAAAAAAAACCCTCCAAGTTACACTACAGTGTTCCCAAGGGTTCAAATATTTTGTGAGGAATATGGCATGCCTTAAGAAATTTGTGGCATTAAGGCAAAACTATTTTTTTGGGCCAAGTGCTAGGGTATGACTTTTATGAATTAGTTTTATAAATGATGGATAATGAAAATAAGATCTTCCATTATGATTGATTATTAAAAGTAAAGAGAAGGCTAAGACATTCTTAATTGAACTAAGAATCTGGTCTGTCCTCCAATCCAGAATTTTCTGCTGAGAGTCTTGTGATGTGGAGAAAACAAATGGTAGATGCCATAGCATTACATTTCCTAAATGAGCTCATTACAATGTAACTGTCACATCAATGCACTTCACAAGTTCCCTAAGTCATTAGTTCCAGGATTTCTGTTTTTGCCGGTCTATATCTCTTCTCCTGGAATTTTGGGTAATGTCTGAAATAGGGGGCTAGTAAGATTATCAGTCCTCTTAACATAAGATTATTGGAAAAGGAGTTCAGATAGTCAGAAAATAAGCATAATCCAGCAACAGAAAAACTTTTGGAAACTGAAATCCCTCATGCCAACTCATGCCAGTGCTTTAGTCACATCTTGTCTTATCCTCAGTGTCTGTAGGGGTGGAAAGACTTTTTCTGATCACTGACCTTAGAAAGGTGTGCATGATTTAACCTTGTCTATTGTAAATAGCATTTCTAAGTGTCTGCTTGACTTTATCCTTTTTCAGATGATTAAGAATTTTTTTGTGTCATTTTATGACTGTGATTAATGGGAGAAATTTTAAAAGTTTACCTTTCTTTCAGCTTTATTAAGATATCATTAAATATAACATTGTGTACTTTTAAAGTATATAATTTAATTATTTTTTATATTCAAAGTGGTGATTTGATATACATACTTATTGCAAGAAGACTATTACAATAAGTTAGTTAACACATTCATCACCTCACATAATTATAATTTTTTGTGTGTGGTGAATATTTAAGATCTATTCTCATATAAACTTTCAAGTACGTGTAGACACACCTCAAAGGTATTGTGGGTTTGGTTCTAGATCCCTGCATTAAAGGAAATATGTCAGTGAACTGAATAACATGACTCTTTTGGTGCCCAAGTGAATATAAAAGCTATGTTTGCACTATATTGTAGCTTATTAAATGTACAATAGTATTACGCCTAAAAAAACAAAATGCTAACCAGTATCTAAAAATATAGGATTGCTACAAATCTTCAATTTATAAAATAATGTAATATCTGTGAAGTCCAGTAAGTGAAACACAATAAATTGAAGTCTCCTGTCATCGAATATTGTTAAC
Organism: Muntiacus reevesi; assembly: GCF_963930625.1. Classification (NCBI taxonomy): domain Eukaryota; kingdom Metazoa; phylum Chordata; class Mammalia; order Artiodactyla; family Cervidae; genus Muntiacus; species Muntiacus reevesi. The sequence goes on from NC_089264.1 coordinate 1,331,536, forward strand.
TAAAGTCACCATTGCTCTAAACTAGGTCTCCAGAATAAATTCATCTTATAACTGCAAATTTGTACTTTGGGGCCAACATCCCCCATTTTCTTACCCTCACTCCTAGCCCTTGGAAATCACCATTCTACTTTGTTTCTATGAGTTCAGTGTTCTTAGATTCGATATACAAGATCAAACAGTACTTATCTTTCTTTAACTTATTTCATTAAGAATAATATCTGCTAGGTCCATCTATGTTGTCACAAATGACAGGATTTAATTTAATAGTTGAGTGTGTGTGTATATATATATACATATATCACATTTCTAATATTATTATTAATATTATGTATATATATATATATATATATATATATATATATATATCTCACATTTTCTTTTTCCGTAAATCCATCAATGGACAGTTAGATTGCCTCCATGTCTTGTCTATTTGGGGAATAATTCTGCAATTACCATGAGAGAATGCAGACATCTCTTCAAGATACTGATTTCATTTCTTTCAAAAATGTATCCAGAAAGATTGCTAGATCACATAATAATTCTACTTTTAATTTTTTGAGGCAAATCCATACTGCTCTCCATAGTGGTTGTGTTAGTTGATTTACATCCCCACCAACACCAACAATGCAGAAGGATTTCTTTTCATTCACATCCTTGCCAACACATATCAAGCAAGTCCAGTGGGGTCATTTTCCCAAATATTATTTTTATTAATATTAATGCTGTTTTTAATGTTTTTCCTTCCAGTTTTATTGACACAACTATTGACATACAGCACTGTATAAGTTTAAGATACATAGCATAAGATTTGATTCACATATACCATGCAGTGACTATTACAAGTTTAGTAAACATTCATCGTCTCATATGGAGTTTTCCAGGTGGCTCAATGGTAAAGTGTCCATCTGCAATGCAGGCGACCTGGGCTTGACACCTGAACCAGAAAGCCCCCCTGGAGAAGGAAATGGTGGCTCACCCCAGTATGCTAACCCAGAAAAGCCCAGGGAAAGAGGAGCCTGGCGGGTGACAGGCCAGCGGGTTGCCAAGAGCCAGACACAACTGAGTGACCACACAGCAACAACGTCATCTCATACAGGTGTGAAATTAAAAAGGAGTTTTTTTTCCTTGTAATGAGATATTCTCTTAACTTTCTTATATAATATGTGTTGTATAAGAAACATACAACTAATAAAAATAAATGGAAAAAAAAGAAACATACGAATGCTGTATAATTAAGTGTTAATTATATTTACCATGTTGTACATTATATTCCTGGTGCTTATTTATCATTTATTATAACTGGAAGTTTACATCTTTTGACCCCTTCAACCAAATACTGCCCTTGTCCTCTATCTCTGGTAATCACAAATCTGATCGCATTTTCTATAATTTTGTTTCAAAACAATCAGCAAATTATAGACGTTGGAGAGGATATGAAGGGGAACCTTCCTGCACTGTTGGTGAGGATATAAATTGATACGGTGACTAGGGAAAATAGTATGGAGTTTTCTTTAAACAAAAACAAAAACAAAACTAGGAATAAAGCTACCATATGACCCAGGAATTCCACAACTGGGTGTACACTCTGAAAAAAATCATAATCCAAAAGAAATGTACCCCAGTGTTCATTGCAGCACTGATTACAATCACCAGAACATGAAAGCAACCTAGATGCTCTTTGACAGATGAAAGAATTAAGATGTGGTACATATATACAATGAAATATTACTGATCCAATAAACGGAGTGAATTTGTGTAACTTGAGCTGAGGTCGATGAACCTAGATCCTGTTGTAGAGAGTGAAGTATGTCAGAAAGAGAAAAACAAATATTGTATGCTAATGCATGTATATGGAATCTAGAAAAAAGGTACCAATGAACCTATTTGCTAGATAGGAATAAGACACACAGAACTAAAAGCCAGTCTTTGGACACAGAGGAGAAAAAGAGGGTGAGACAAATTGAGAAAGTAGAATTGACATATATACATTACCATGTGTAAAGTAGTAGCTAGTGGGAAGCTGCTTTATAACACAGGGAACCCAGCCTATTTCTGTGATGACCTAGAGGGGTGGGATGGGGGAGATGGGAGAGAGTATATACACCCTTATGGCTGATTCATGCTGTTGTGCAGCAGAAACCAACACAGCATTGCACAACAATTATCTTCTAATTAAATTTGCAATTGATTTATAGCACTGTTAGTTCCTGAATCGCACAACATAATGATTCAATATTTCTATACATTTCAAGCTGATCATCATGATAAGTTCATTTACAATATGTCACCATACAAAAGATATTATGTAGTTATTGACTATATTCCTCACACTGTATATTTCATATCCATGCTATTTTTATTGCTTTTTAAATATAATACTATAGCAAACGTAATAGAGTACAATATAGTGTAAGTATACCATTTATATGCACTGGGAATCCCCCAAAATTCTGTGACTTGTTTAATTGAATATTGTCTTTATTGTAGTTGTGTGGAACTAGACTATCTCCTAGGTATCCAGTGAGACTAACTGTTCTATTGTGTGTTAGACACGTTAGAATTTTTGCATATAAATGATATCATCTCTAAACAGAGACACTTATCTTACAGGGAAAAAATTCAACTTTTAACACTGAACAGGTTAACTGTGAGATTTTCACGTGTGGCCTTTATTATGTTCAGGAATATTCCTTCTATACACAACTTTTAAGAGTTTTTATTATGAAAGAATGCTGAATTTTGTCAAATGCTTTTTCTATATATATGGAAATGATCATATAAGTTATATGTCTCATTTGTTAATGTGGTATACTATAGTGATTAACTTGCAGATGTTGAACTATCCTTGAATCCCAGGGATAAATCTGACTTGACCATGGTGTATGATCATTTTAATGTGCTTGAGTTCAGTTTGCTAGAATTTTGCTAAAATGTTTTACATCTGTATTCATTAGGGATACTTTCCCCTAGTTTTCTTTTCAAGTAGTGTTCCTATCTGGCTTTGGTATCAGAGTGATGCTGTCTTTGGGAGAAGGGGCCATGTAGGTAAAGGGAAACCATTCCTTTCACCCTCTTCAATGCACCCAATTTTGGGTTTTTTTATTTGTTTATCTAACAGTGTGCTGGAATATCTGTGCTGGACTCCTGGATTTGCACAAAGAATCTCTTTTTTTGTTCATCAATGTTCTTTAATGGGAAGATGATAGGAAACTTTGTTCTGCCCTGCTGATGACATCACTCTTCATTACTAAAAGAGATTAAAGCTAAGGCCTGGAAAACTTTGAAAATCAATTGATTAACTACAGGAGAGAAATGTATGTTACCAGAAGTTAAACAATTAATGGAAGCCTTGGCTAGGATGCTCCTCCCTGAGGCATAACAGTACAGGAAATTTCCTTATTAAAAAAATGGATTATGTTTATATTTTCATTGGGCATAAATTTACCACCATTTCAAAAATGAATAAAATAACTTTTCAATGTCTGGTTGGCTTTAGTTCTCTTAGAGTCTTTTCTGTGTTGGTTACATTTCCAAGCACTCAATACTACTATTAATAAAAGTAACTGTTATTGAATGTTCACCACATGCTATAAATTTTGCTAAGTGATTTTCAAGACTTTTTCACAACCCAGACTGCTGAACAGAAACTCAAACATGTGTATCAGCCTATTGGACATCTTAGCTTGGTTATTTTTAAGGCTTCTTATCATCTTTAACTCCAAACTTTTTCTTCTTCTGTGTTTTCTGGGTTAGTAAATTGCATCCTTCTCCATTTAGCTCCTCAATCTTGGATCTAGACATTATATTTGGCTGTTATTCTTTCTCTCCAACCAATAGCCTGGCAGGCTACAGCCCATGGGGTCACAAAGAGTGGACACAGCTGAGTGACTAAATATAGTATATCTTCAGACAAATTAAAACTGTGTTTCTGGAAAAAGATTTTGGATATTGGCATTTCTTGAAAGGAAAAAAGTAATCTTAATAGAAAAATAAGAAATTTATCAAACTTCCTAAAACTCATCTCAGTGTTTATTAATGCTACTTTTAATTAGACAAGAGGCCACATTAAAGGCCTTAACAGGACTCAACTTTTGAATATTGTTGTGAAATAAAAATACTTGATTTTCTACATTTTCTAAACCATATTTCTTTCGGTTTTTATGTCAATAATAAAGACTAAGTATTTTATTTCAGATAGTATGGTAGGTATTTCACAGGTATTATCTCTAATTCATATCATCATGAAAGCTAGGTGTTATCTCCCAGTTTTATAGATGAAAAAGTTGGATTTAGAATGGACAGGTAACATCATAAGCTTCCTGCCTGCAGGTTTCTGCCAGCTCACAGTGTTCACTCTGTGTGACTGGGGATAGGCCTTCCTCTTCATACTCATCCTGATAAGACAGCTCCAGTGCTGACTGTGAAGCAGAATTGCATGTATTGCTCCAAACTGCTTAAACTGGCTCCTGTGCAAACCTGAAGTGAAGCCCCAGGAGCTCAACAGGAAACCTATGTGTTCCAACAGGATGCCCCACAGGGAAGACGCAGATCTCTAATTTGTGACAATCAGCATACCAAGGACTGTGGCAGGGCTGCTTGAAGAAATGTGCAAGAGTTTCAGTCATTGTAATTGACGGAAGAACTGAAATTTAGTGTAGGAATAAAGTGTTTTCTTTAGAATCAGCCTTTTCATGGGTCTGCAGCTAAATTTCTTTTTTCAGAGCCTGTTTATGTTGCTAACTGGCCAAATGATATTATTTTGACAGAGTTCAGTATTCATAAAGCTATGGATAAAGTTTAAATAAAATGATTCCCATAATGAAATCATTTTGATCCAATAAACTGAATTGAATAAATCAAATTTACCTAAGAAAGCTTGGAAATAGCTAAGATGAATTGGGAAAATGCTACAACTGTAACTTGTGGTGGATACTCCTTGAAAAGGTGGTCTATTTTAACCCTCAGAATCTTTGGTTTCCTTCCCTGAGGTCATCTTCCCTTGAGAGGCCTGCATCAGTGCCAGCTATTCCCTTTTGGGGGCACAGGAATACCCTGGATGCCTAGAAAGAATGCTGCAGCTGAGTAGGACCTGGATTAGCATCAAAGGGAATCCAATGTGCACAAGTTTGTATGAGTTGCTGAAGAAATGCATAGGAAAGACAGTGAGAAAAGTTAATAAATCATGTGGTAATTTAGTCAATGGAAAAGTAATATCTAAAAAACCAATGAACCACCTTTGCCTCAAAGGTAAAGGAATAACATTTTCCCTTAGTTTTAACTTACTAGAAAAATTCCTTAAAAAAAGAAATCCTTTTCCTTTCTGAGCCAACCTTCCCACCCAGCCCGCTGATTAGTCACCTTCCCCCACTTCCTTAATGCATCCTGGTATGCTGAGATAACGCCTCTTCACTTCATGTGAATTTCCATGAGTCACAGTGACTGCCTGTTTTAACAGTTCAGCATGAAACTAGTTCTGTAGTTACAAATGGATTGACTTTCTCTATATCATGTAATGTGACGGTGAGAATATGGTATTAATAAAGCCAAATGTGTTTAACTTAATCTGTATTAGAGAAATAAAAGTACTCTTAGGGATTATTATTGTTATTATTATTAAACTCCCTTTGTTGATAGTTCAGATGGCATCAACTCTATTTAACAAAAAAATTACTGTAGTCTGTGAGATTAAATTAAATGAGAACATATATAGGTTGGCTGATTAAGTACCAAGTACATAGTGAGTACGTGCATACTAAGTAGCTTCAGTCCAACTCATTGTGTAGCTATGGCCCATAGCCCATGAGGCAAGAATACAGGAATAGGTTTCCATGCCCTCTTCCAGGTGATCGTCCCTATTCAAGAACCAAACATTCACCTCTTACATCTCCTGCATTGGCAGGTGGGTTCTTTACCACTAGCTTCCACTGGGGAAGCCCACATAGTGAGTGCTCAATAATAATTAAACTCTCCTTCTTCTAAATAAATGTACTGTGTTTCCTTTGTAAAGCTCTTACTGATTACTTTTATTATAAATATCATTATAAAGTAATAAAATATGGACTTTTCACGACCTAAAATCTGCCCTACTATAAAAGACAATCAGATATTCTGGTTATACTCCTCTAGTATAATTTTGTCTAAACACAAGTTATTTCAAAGAAACAATTTTTCCCCCACTATACTATATGTTTGCAGTATAGTGAGTACTGAGGAATTTATGATTTTGAACTGTGGCATTGGAGAAGATTCTGAAGAGTCCCTTGGACTGTAGGGAGAACAAACCAGTCAGTCCCAAAGGAAATCAGTCCTGAAAATTCACTGGGAGGACTGACTGAAGCTAAAGTTCCAATACTTTGGCCACCTGATGCAAACAGCAGACTCATTGGAAAAGACCCTGAGGCTGGGAAAGATTGAAGACTGGAGGAGAAGGGGATGACAGAAGATGAGATGGTTGGATGGAATCATTGACTCAATGGACATGAGTTTGAGCAAGCTCTGGGAGCTGGTGATGGACAGGGAAGGCTGGCATGCTGCAGTCCATGGAGTTGCAAAGTATCAGACGTGACTGAGCCACTGAACTGAATTGATACTATATGTTTACATTAGTGACCCTCACTTTACCATGACTCTAGGTAGCCATACACTTATATGTTGATTGTCCCTTCCCATTATAACACTGTGCTTGGCCACCTGATTTACTTTGACCAAAGAGACATTAGCAAACTTGTGGCAAGCCGAAGACTAATGTTTGAACACACTGGAGCTTGATCGTTGAAATGATACTGCTCCAAATGAGGACACTTGGATTAGCTTCCTTAAGCATAATAGATCACATGGAGAAAGAACACAGCTAAGTCTAGTCCCCAATAATCCCTCAACCAGAAATAGCTATTTATGTGAGTCTAGGTGGGATTATCAGAAGATAGAGAGTTATAAGAAACAATAAATTATCATAGTTTTACATTAGTAAGCTTTGGGATACTTTGTTACTTAGCCATAGATGACAGATTTATTCACACACAAACTTCTTATATGTTGTTGTTATCATTGTTCAGTCGCTCAGTTGTGTCCAACTGTTTGTGACCCCATTAACTATAGCACATCAGACTACCCCATCCTTTACTATCTTCCAGAGTTTGCCAAAACTCATGTCCATTGAGTAGATGATGCCATTCAACTATCTGATATTCTGTCACCCCCTTCTCCTCTTATCCTCAATCTTTTCCAGCATCAGGGTCTTTCCAAATGAGTCAGCTCTTTGCATCAGGTGACCAAAATATTGAAACTTCAGAATCAGCATCAGTCCTTATAATGAATATTAGTGTTGATTTCCTTTAGGATTGACTGGTTTGATCTCCTTGCTGTCCAAGGTACTCTCAAGAGTCTTCTCCAGTCCCACAATTCAAAAGAATCAATTCTTTGGCACTCGGCTTTCTTTATGGTCCAACTCTCACATCCATACATGACTATTGGAAAAACCGTGGCTTTGACTCTACAGACCTCTATCAGCACAGTAATGCCTCTACTTTTTAATATGCTGTCTAGGTTTGGCATAGTTTTTCTTCCAAAGAGCAAACGTCTTTCAATTTCAAGGTTGCAGTCACTGTTCACAGTGATTTTGGAGCCCAAGAAAATAACGTCTTATCACTGTTTCTGTATTTTCCCATCTCTTTACCATGAAGTGATGGGACCAGATGCCATGATCTTAGTTTTGTGAATGTTGAGTTTTAAGTCAGCTTTTTCACTCTCCTCTTTCATCCTCATCAAGAAGCTCTTTAGTTCCTCTTCACTTTCTGCCATTAGAGTGGTATCATCTTGCAACAACTGAGGTTATTGATATTTCTCCCAGAATTTTGATTCCAGCTTGTGAGTCATCCAACCCACTATTTCACATGATGTACTGTGCATATAAGTTAAGTAAGCAAGGTGACAATACTTTTTTCCCAATTTGGAACCAGTCCATTGTTCCACGTCTGATTCTAACTGTTGCTTCTTGAAATGCATAGATGTTTCTCAGGAGGAAGGAAAGGTGGTCTGGTATTCCATCTCTTTAAGAGTTTTCCACAGTTTATTGTGATCCACACAGTTAAAGGCTTTAGCATAGACAATGAAGTAGAGGTAGATGTTTTTCTGGAATTTCCTTGCTTTTTCTATAATCCAACAAATGTTAGCAATTTTATCTCTTCTTCCCCTGCCTTTTCTAAATCCAGCTTGTACATCTGGAAATTTTTCGGTGAACTGCTAAAGTCTAACTTGAAGGATTTTGAGAATTATCTTGCTACCATGTGAAATGAGTGCAATTGTGTGGTAGTTTTAACATTCTTTGGTATTGTGCTTCTTTGGAATTGAAATGAAAACTGCCCTTTTTCCAGTCCTGAGGTCACTGCTGAATTTACTAAAAATTTGCTGGCATATTGAGTGCAGCACTTTCACAGCATCATCTTTTAGGATTTGAAACAGATCAGTTGGAATTCCATCACTTCCTCTAGTTTTGTTCATAGCAATGCTTCCTAAGGCCCACTTGACTGCACACTCCAGGATGTCTGGCTCTAGGTGATTGATCACACCATCTTGGTTATACAGGTCATAAAGACGTTTTTGATTATTTTTTTTTTTCCCCTGTGTATACTTGCCATCTCTTATTGATACCTTCTGCTGCTGTTAGGTACATACCATTTTTGTCCTTTATTGTGCTCAACTTAATGAGCTACCCTGGAACTCTAATTTTCTTGAAGAGATCTCTCATCTTTTCCCTTCTATTGTTTTTCTCTATTTCTTTGCATGGATCACATAAGAAGACTTTCTTATCTCTCCTTGATAGTCTTTGGAACACTGCATTCAGATGAGTATATTTTTCCTTTTCTCCTTTGCCTTTTGCATCTCTTCTTTTCTCATCTATTTGTAAGGTCTCCTTAGGCAACCATTTTGCCTTGTGCTTTTTCCCCCTTGAGGATGGTTTTGGTTACTGCCTCCTGTACAATGTTACAAACCTCTGTCCATAGTTCTTCAGGCACTCTGTTTATTAGACCTAATCCCTTGAATCTATTTGTAGCTTCTGTTGTATAATTATAAGGGACTTGATTTAGATCATACCTGGACAGCCTAGCAGTTCTCCCTACTTCCTTCAATTTAAGCCTGAAATTTGCAGTAAGGAGCTCATGATATGAACCACATTCAGCCCCCAGTCTTGCTTTTGCTAACTGTATGGAGCTTCTCCATCTTTGGTTACACAAAATATAATCAATCTAAGTTGGTATTTACCATATTCTTATATGTGTATGATGTGTGTACACACACACACACACACACACACACACACACATATAGGTGTTTAGAGTAAATGAAAGCAAAGCAAGGTAAGCTTAACTTTTCTCCTTGTATGTTGACATAAACATAGCAAAAAACTTACTCAATATTTTGTCTGATAGAAGAAATTAGAGGAAACAATAAATTATTAAATGTGCTCACTGTGTAAGCTTTGACCAGTGATTATGCTTTTGTAAGTGGCCTTAGGAGCCTATCCATATGATAAAACATCTTAAATGATAGAAAAATGTATTATAATAAATTTTAAGTACTTTCTATTTAAATTTCAGGAACTTTAATGAAAGTTAAAACCCAAAGTGGGAGGGAGAGAAAAAGAGAGAAAAAGACTGAAATTGTCATTCTTGTTAAATTTTTAATAATCAAAGAAATGAGCAGCCAATTGTACAACTCATCAGGCTATTTCCTGTATTCAAAGAGTCCCTTTTGGGTTGAAAAGAAGCAGAATTTTTCACCACAAAATATGCCTCTTTGGCATAATGATTATTTTACCTGGTTATTTTTAAGAAACAGCAAATAGGCAAAGCTCTGAAAACTAGGTAGAAAGTATCCTTTTGAAAGAGATATTTGCATTTATTAAAAAAAAAAATCTCCATTTGTAGCCGATCTCCTCCCTTTGAATCAGGAAGAGAAGATGACTCTAGAAATGTTTGATCAATGGAGAATACAGTGGTAAATTTGCATAACAACTTCACCCTTGTTTATTGTGTTTTGCCAGGTCACCAGCTATAACTAGCCTCCTCCTTCACACTGTCTCCCAACATCTTTTTAGATTTTTTCTCAATGTATGTATTTTATAGAAGGATAACTGCTTTATATAATTTTGCTGATTTCTGTAAAAACTCAACATGAATCAGCCATAACTATACATATACCCCCTCCCTTTTGAACCTCTCCCCCTTCTCCCTCCCCATCCCACCCTTCCATACTGACACAGAGCCCCTGTTTCAGTTTCCTGAGACATACGGCAAATTCCCATTGGCTATCTATTTTACATATGGTAATGTTAAGCTTCCATGTTACTCTTTCCATACACTTCACCCTCTCCTACCCTCTGGCCATGTCCATAAGTCTATTCTCTATGTCTGTTTCTCCATTGCTGCCCTGTAAATAAATTCTTCAGTACCATTTTTCTAGATTCCGTATATATGTGTTCAGTTCAGTTCAGTCACTGTCGTGTTTGACTCTTTGCGACCCCATGAACCGCAGCATGCCAGGCCTTCCTATCTATCACCAACTGCTGGAATCCACCCAAAGCCATGTCCATTGAGTTGGTGATGCCATCCAACCATCTCATCCTCTGTCGTCCCCTTCTCCTCCTGCCCTCAATCTTTCCCAACATCAGGGTCTTTTCAAATGAGTCAGCTCTTCGCATCAGGTGGCCAAAGTATTGGAGTTTCAGCTTCAACATCAGTCCTTCCAATGAACACCCAGGACTGATCTGCTTTAGGATGGACTGGTTGGATCTCCTTGCAGTCCAAGGGACTCTCAAGAGTCTTCAACACCACAGGTCAAAAGCATCAATTCTTCAGCACCCATCTTTCCTTATAGTCCCACTCTCACATCCATACATGACCACTGGAAAAACCATAGCCTTGACTAGATGGAATTTTGTTGACAAAATGATGTCTCTGCTTTTTAATATGCTGTCTAGGTTGGTCATAACTTTCCTTCCAAGGAGTAAGCATCTTTTAATTTCATGGCTGCAATCACTATCTGCAGTGATTTTGGAGCCCAGAAAAGTAAAGTCAGCCACTGCTTCCACTTGCCATGAAGTGATGGGACCAGATGCCATGATCTTAGTTTTCTGAATGTTGAGCTTTAAGCCAACTTTTTCACTCTCCTCTTTCACTTTCATCAAGAGACCCTTTAGTTCTTCTTCACTTTCTGCCATAAGGGTGGTGTCATCTGAATATCTGAGGTTATTGATATTTCTCCTGGCAATCTTGATTCCAGCTTGTGCTTCATCTAGCTCAGCGTTTCTCATGATGTATCCTGCATATAAGTTAAATAAGCAGGGTGACAAGATACAGCCTTGACATACTCTTTTTCCTATTTGTAACAGGTCTGTTGTTCCATGTCTAGTTCTAGCTGTTGCTTCCTGATCTTCATACAGGTTTCTCAAGAGGCAGGTCAGGTGGTCTGTTATTTCCTTCTCTTTCAGAATTTTCCACAGTTTATTGTGATCCACACAGTCAAAGGCTTTGGCATATGTGTGCTAGAATACAGTATTTATCTTTATTTTTCTAACTTACTTCACTCTGTATAACAGGTTTTAGGTTCATCCACCTCGTGAGAACTGACTCAAATGCAGTCTTTTTTATGGCTGAGCAGTTTTCCATTGCGTATACATACCACAACTTCTTTATCCATTCATCTGTCGATGGACATCTAGGTTGCTTTCATGTTCTAGCTATTGAAAATAAGGCTGCAATGAGCAATGGGATACATGTGTCTTTTTCAGTTTTGGTTTCCTCAGGGTGTATGCCTAAGAGTTGGATTTCTGGGTCATATGGTGGTTTTATTCCTAGTTTTCTAAGGAATCTCCTTACCATCTTCCATAGTGGCTGTATCAATTTATATTCCAACCAACAGTGCAAGAGCATTCCCTTTCCTCTACACCCTCTCCAGCATATGTTGTTTGTAGACTTTTTGATGAGGACCATTCTGACTGGTGTGAGGTGATATCTCATTGTAGTTTTGATTTGCATTTCTTTAATAATGAGTGACGTTGAGCATTTTTTCAAGTGTTTGCTAGCCATCTTTATGTCTTCATTGGAGAAATGTCTGTTTAAGGCTTTTTCCCACTTTTTGATTGGGTTGTTTGTTTTTCTGGTATTGCGTTGTATGAGCTGCTTGTATATTTTGGAAATTAATCCTTTGTCAGTTGTTCCTTTGCTATTATTTTCTCCCATTCTGTGGGTTGTCTTCTCAACCTGTTTAAACTTATGCTTGCTGTGCAAAAGCTTTGAAGTTTAATCATGTCCCACTGGTCCACTTTTCTTTTTGTTTCTGTTCCTGTGGGAGGTGGGTCAAAGAGGATCTTACTTTGATTTATGTAATCTAGTATTCTGCCAACATTTTCCACTAAGAGTTGTATAGGTTCTGGTCTTACATTGAGGTCTTTAATCCATTTTGAGTTTATCTTTGTGTATGGTGTTAGGAAGTGTTCTAACTTCCTTCCTTTACATGTAGTTGTCCAGTTTTCCCCACACAGCTTACTGAAAAGGCTATATTTGCCCCATTATATATTCAGGCCTCCTTTGCCAAAAGTAAGTTACCCATAGGTGCATGGGTTTATTTCTGGGCTTTCTATCTTGTTCCGTTGGTCTATATTTCTGTTTTGTGTCAATACCATAGTCTCTTGGTGACTGTAGCTTTGTAGTATAATCTGAGGTCAGGAAGGTTGATTCCCCAGCTCCATTCATCTTTCTCAAGACTGCTTTGGCTCTTCAGGGTCTTTTGTATTTTCATATGAATTGTGACCCACACAGCTGCACTACCTCCAGATCTCACCCTAACAGGCACAAAACCATGTCCTCCAGGGCTGCCTCAGGAGCAAACCCCAGTGGACAACCCACATGTAGAAGTGGAAGCAAAACCACAATTGAAACCCAGCCACAGTGTGTCTAAAGAAAAAGACCCAAAACCTTCCCACCAACTAAACAAGCTGCAGATTAAATCCATAGGATCAGCTAGGCAGACTATTTGTCTATGGAATATATAAAAGGTCATTTAGAGCTCCCCAATAAAGAAAATGCGCTAGGTCTGATAGATGTGGACATTGGAGGAAGGAACATACAGGAGTAGGACCAGAATAGAATCTGAGCAGCCCCCATAGGAGGTCTAGAGACCAGCACAGTGTTGAGGGGCATCCTAGGGAGGTGAGGTGGACTGTGACTCCAAGCAGGGGAAAGGACTCTGACAACAGTGACTCAAGAAGAATATTTCTTATTCTTATGTTTTGATTTGTTCTGTAGATTCTTTTGGCTTTGTTTGTTTGTTTGTTTGTTTTTCTCCCCCCCCCTTTCTGTTATAGTTGTAAATTTTATTGGCTCTGTAAAATGCAATTAAGCTTTTGAGCTCTTTTTTCTCTCTTTTTATAATTTTAATTTTTAAGCCTATTATTATTATTTATACATTTATTCCTTTATTTGCTTTTCCTACTCTTCTTTTCCCCTTGCAGTTAATCTTTAACATATATAAATCTTTTTTATCTACCTCTATTTAACTGTGCATATCTATTCTTTCTTTCTTTTTTTTTCCCTCTCCTTTCTTCTCAACTTATTTGTTACTTTTTATTTTCATTGCTTTATTCCACAATTGGCACCTTGACTTAATTTTGTTTTCTAGTTTGTGCTTTAGTTAGTTTTGTTCTTAAGCAGAGACATTACTTTGCTGACAAAATTCTGTCTAGTAAAGCTATGGTTTTTCCAGTAGTCATGTATGGATGTGACAGTTGGACTATAAAGAAAGCTGAGCACTGAAGAATCGATGGTTTTGAACTGTTGTGTTGGAGAAGACCCTTGAGATTTCCTTGGACTGCAAGCAGATTCAACCAGTCCATCCTAAAGCAGATCAGTCCTGGGTGTTCATCGGAAGGACTGATGTTGAAGCTGAAACTCCAATACTTTGGTCACCCGATGCTAGGAGCTGACTCATTTGAAAAGACCCTGATGTTGGGAAAGATTGAGGGCAGGAAGAGAAAGCGACAACAGAGGATGAGATGGTTGGATGGCACCACCGACTCAATGGATATGGCTTTGGGTAGACTTGGGCAGTTGATGATGGACAGGGAGGTCCAGCATGCTGCAGTTCATGGGGTTGCAAAGAGTCAGACATGACTTAGCGACTGAACTGAGCTGATAATTACTTTGCAATGCTGTGTTAGTTTCAGCCGTAGAAAAAAGTGAATCAGCTGTGTGTATACATATATATCCCCTCTCTCTTAGACCTCCCTTCCACCTCTTCTCCATCCCACATCTCTAGTTCATCACAGAGAACCAAGCAGAGCTCCCTGTGCTATACAGCAGCTTCCTATTAGGAAACTAGACATGGGAGGTTACATATATCAGAGCTACTCTCCCAATTCATCCCACCCTACCCTTTCTCCCTATGTGTAAATGTCTATTCTCTATGCCTGCATCTCTATTCTGGCCCCTAACAGATGAAGCAAGTGCATCTGTACCATTTTTCTACATTCCATATATATATATATATATATATATATATATATATATAATGCATATATATATTATGCATTAACATATGTATAATACTTGTTTTCTCTTTCTGACATATTCACACTGTATGACAGACTCTAGGTCCATGCATATCACTACAAATGACCCAATTTTGTTCCTTTATATGGCTAAGTAATATTCCATTGTATATATGTACCACATCTTCTTTTTCCATTCATCTCTCTATGGTCATCTAGGTTGCTTTCATGTTCTGACTATTGTAAATAGTGTTTCAGTGAACATTGGGATCCCCAACATCTTTTGTCATTAGTTTTACTTGATATTTAAGGCAATGGTTTGGGCCATTTCAGGAAGTTATTTTTCCAGGATTCCTTCTATGTTTACAAGGGATATATGCATGTTATTAAACTTCTGTTAGTTTAGTTTTGCTTATTGTTTGTTTTTCTTTTTTCCTTAAAAAAAAAGAAGTAGTTTTGTAGTTTTGTTGTTGTTGCTGTGTTTCTGCTTGTTTGTTTTGCTGTTAATTTGTGGCTTTACAGGAGCTTATCAGCCATGGGAAAAAGCTATGACAAGTATAGACAGCATATTAAAAAACAGAGATGTTATTTTGCCAACAGATGTCCATATACTCAAAGCTATGGTGTTTCCAGTAGTCGTGTATGGATGTGAGAGTTGGATCATAAAGAAGGCTGAGTGCTGAAGAATTGACACTCTTAAATTGTGGTGCTGGAGAAGACTCTTGAGAGTCCCTTGGACTGAAAAAAGTTCAAACTAGTCAATCCAAAAGGAAATCAACCCTGAATATTCATTAGAAGGACTGATGTTGAAACTGGAGTTCCAATATTTTGACCACCTGATGTGAAAACCCAACTCATTAGAAAAGACCTTGATGCTGGGAAAGATTGAAGGCAGGAGGAGAGGAGATGACACAGGATGACATGGTTGGATGGTGTAACTGACTCCAAGGATATGAGTTTGAGCAAGCTCCAGGAAATGGTGAAGGACAGGGAAGCTTGGTGTGCTGAAGTCCATGGGGCCACAAACAGTTGGATTTGACTGAGTGACTGAACAACAAAATCAGCCTAAAACCTATAAGCATAGAGGAAAAATTATTTTTTCTCCTTCACAGTTTGGCAACAAATGGAGGGAATTTTGGAGACACCATATTTTCTATGGAGACTACAGACAGGATCTTAGAAAACTGGCAGAAGCTGGTAAAGATTAAGAATTCTTATGAAAGTCAGATTTCCTGGATCTCATTTTGTGGTACCCAGTCAAACCAGTGATGCCAAGAGTCAGCTTCTGTACAACAGTACCAAATTGAAAAACAGAGACAGAGTTTTAAGTGAAATAGAAAAGAATAGCCTTATTGCTTTCCCAGACAGAAGGGGACACCACTTGTCGATGCTCTTAAAATTGTGTTGCAACCTGGGTGGTGTGGGGTGTGAGCTTGTGAGGAGTTTTATAATCAAGGAACAGGGCTGCTGATAAGGGTCAGGGTGCCTGCAGGGCCTGCATTCATTCAGTCCAGAATCATCTGACATCAAATGGTTTGTTTCATAGTGAGCTACTGTTTTTCTTGAAGTTATTGAACTGTGACCCTCTTTCTGGAATGAAAAATGCTTCATTAAGTATTTAACTTCTTCCATTTGGTGGAGGTTTTAGTTTCCATAAAAGTACAAAGACATTGTTTTGTGTATCCCTTGATGAGGAAACAGGATCCTGCCCCAAGTCTGCACTCTTGTTTCTTAACTGCTCTTCCCTTGTCTCTGTATTCCTACCTTTCCTAATTAAACTAGCAACTGTTTAAAACTTCTCTTTGGAACTTGGGGAAGGTCATGGAGACTGAATGAAGCCTATTTCCTACAAACAAGAAACAAGGGAAACATATAGGCTTTTGTGCCCAGGAGCCCTACAGGGGTCCTGGTCAGTTTCAAGAGGAAGGTAAAATTTTCTTGTTCCTTCCATTTCAAATTTGAACTATCAGGAGACAATATTTGTGAGAATTAGTTCCTTGGGTAAAAATTTGTTATGAGTTCTCTTATTTTCTATTCATCCTTTTTATCCCAGAGATAGTTATTATTTTTCTTTTGTTCTTGTCATTTGTCATAAGAAGGGGAATCATAGCTGTAATGAAATTTTCCTTTCATCTTGTTCTTCACCTTCATATTGTGACTTTGTGATTAATGAGAATAGCCTGTCTGGTCTTTGGCAGCTGAAGGATGCGTGTATAGGAAAGCGTCTGCAGACAGTCAAATATGTTGTGGATCTGAGGAGCAGCAATCTGTCCCACCATCCAAGTTCTCAGTAGAGTTTGTCATGAACCAACCTGGCACCTAAAGGGCCTTTTTTGTCTCAACCTTCATTGTCTTGTTACTGTTGGAGACGTCTCATTCCAGAAGAATCTTGCCAGTGTCACAATTATCAGGTTTGTGACTGAGAGTGTTTAACATTTTTGTGAGAAACCAGAGACATTGTTTTAACTACAATGTTCTGATTTCTTGTGGCAATAAAAATCTTTGCTTTTTTGGGCAAACGGAATGTAAGTTTCCTGGATCTTGTGAGGACTGCATCTTTTGCACTCTTTTGGAATGCCTCCTGTGTCCAAGTTTAAGTCATAAAAAAGGCTGAGTGATTTGAGTGACCACTAAGATAAAACTATAAGATCCTACTTGTCAATGGCCAGGTGGTGGATACTGTGAGTTAGAAAAAATTTTATCTTTGAAAAAGTACTTAGAGAGTTTTCGTCCAAAACAATTACCTTATTGGTACCTATATGGAAAGACAAAATTTGAAAAAAAAAAAAAAAAAAAAAAGGACACTAAAGAGTAAGGTGAGTACCTTTAGGGGCTTCCCTAAAAAGATTAAACTAAAAAGCTCTTTTTTGCCTATACTTTCACAGGATGCTTCCGCTCATGGGAAATTTGATAAAGTTTTCCACCCCCTGAAAATACTGTAATTTTCTAACAAGCCAAATAGCATCCTGGGAAATCCCCACCTCCACCCCACCTCCCTCAGAAGACACAGATGATGGGAATTTTTCATAGATCCTCCTAAAAATGATCAGCTGAAGGTTAATATTCAGGGACTCATAAAAAAAATAGTAGAGGTTTTTCCCTCTAAGGTGAATTGTCTATGTTTGATTTATGCATTTAGAAAGAAAACTTTCATTACAGAGGAGTGGATAAAGAATATGTGGTACATATACATGAAGGAATACTACTCAGGCAGTAAAAAGAACAAAATAATGCATTTTACAGCAACATGGGTGGGCCTAGAGGTTGTCATACTGAGTGCAGTAAGTCAGACAGAGAAAGAGAAATATTGTAGGATGTCCTTTATATGTGCAATATAAAAACAAATTATATGAATGAACTTTTTTCCAAAATAGAAACAAACTCACAGACTTGGAGAACAAATTTATGGTTGCCATGGGGGAAGAAAAAGGGGGAGGGATGGTTAAGGAGTTTGGAATAAATATGTACATATTACTATATTTAAAATGAATAACCAGCAAATGCCTATTTTATAGCACAGGGAACTCCATAGAGTGTTATGTGGCAGCCTGGTTGGGTGGGGAATTTAGGGGAGAATAGATGCATATATATGGATTGCTGAGTCTCTTTGCTATCCTCATGAAACTATCATAACATTGTTAATCAAATATGTGTGCGTGCATGCTCAGTCATGCCTAACTTTTTGAGACCCTATGGACTGTAACCTCCCAGGCTCCTCTGCTCATAGGGTTTTCCAGGCAAGAATACTGGAGTGGGTTGCCATTTTCTCCTCCAGGGGATCTTCCTGACCCAGGGATTGAACCAATTTCTCCTGCATCTTCTTCATTGGCAGACGGATTCTTTACCAGTGAGAGTATTCCCAGGTGGTGCCAATGGTAAAGAATCCTCTTGTCAATACAAGAGACACAGAGATGTGACTTTGATTAAAAAAAAAAAAAAATTGTTGCATCAGACTCTAAAGTTTTAGAACATATAAATCTTTTGATTTACATTATATTACACTGCATCTTGGTTAGGAATCTCCCTTATTTGATAAAGTAATAAATTTAAAATTAAGCACTAAAGAATGTATAGCTGTATGGACTGATTGCCCTTTGGGAACCCTTTAGCTTTTGAGAAATCTGTATGCAGGTCAAGAAGCAACAGTTAGAACTGGACATGGAAAAACAGACTGGTTCCAACTCGGAAAAGGAGAATGTCAAGGCTGTATATTGTCACCTTGCTTATTTAACTTATATGCACAGTACATCATGAGAAATGCTGGACTGGATGAAGCACAAGCTGGAATCGAGATTGTCCAGGAGAAATAATAATAACCTCAGATATTCAGATGAAACCACACTTATGGCAGAAAAAAAAGAAGAACTGAAGAGCCTCATGATGAAAGTGAAAGAGGAGAGTGAAAAAGTTGGCTTAAAACTCAACATTCAGAAAACTAAGATCATGGCATCCAGTCCCATCACTTCATGGCAAATAGATGGGGAAACAGTGACAGACTTTATTTTCTTGGGCTCCAAAAATCACAGGTGGTGATTACAGCCATGAAATTAAAAGACACTTGCTCCTTGGAAGAAAAGTTATGACCAACATAGACAGCATATTATAAAACAAAGACATTACTTTGCCAACAAAGGTCCATCTATTCAAGGCTATGGTTTTCCCAGTGGTCATGTATGGATGTGAGAGTTGGACTATAAGGAAAGCTGAGTGCTGAAGAATTGATGCTTTTGAACTGTGGTGTTGGAGAAGACTCTTGAGAGTCCCTTGGACCTCAAGGAGATCCAACCAGTCCATCCTAAAGCAGACCAGTCCTGGGTGTTCATTGGAAGGACTGATGCTGAAGCTGAAACTCCAATACTTTGGCCACCTGATTGGAAGAACTGATTCATTAGAAAAGACCCTGATGCTTGGAAAGATTGAAGGCAGGAGGAGAAGGGGATGACAGAGGATGAGATGGTTGGATGGTGTCACCAACTCAGTGGGCATGAGTTTGAGTAAACTCCAGGAGTTGGTGATGAACAGAGAGACCTGGCATGCTGCAGTCCATGGGGTTGCAAGGAGTCGGACATGACTGAGCGACTGAACTGAACTGAGTCTTTGAAATCCTTAATTTTTCCAGGATTTGGAAACAGCTACCTTTGTCTTGCAAATCTCTACAAAACCAGAAATGCAGTTCTAGGAGCAATGAAACATCCTCCTATCCTTACCAATCCACAAACCTTGCCAGCTCATCTCAAAATTCTTATAGGTTAATGTCAAATATCAAGATATTGGAAATAGGCCTGTTCTGCACACAAGAAGAAAAAAATTCAATAATAGTAACTGTAGATCGCTGACAATAGGCAAAAATACCCCTAAACCATTGTGACTTTGAGATTTTCTATTCCCATCTTCTCTAGGATCCAAGAGTCATTCTTCAAAATTCAAACTTTAAGGAGAATTTTCTCATTAGAAAAAGAAAAATGTATTTTGTAAATTGCACTAATGAAAAGTCTTAAATATTCTCTTTACAAATATTAGCAAAAAGCTTTACCTCTGAAAATAATGAATTTAGAAATTCAATGGCAAAAAAAAAAAAATTAATCCAACTCTTCAATAAGCTGTTGAGTTTTGTATTACTGTATTGGAGTCATAGCCACAATTTTAGAATGATAGTGACAGTGTTTCTCTTTGCACTGTTGTATGCATATGTGTGTCTACATATGTGTGTTTATTTGTATGGTATCCCTCTACTCTGGATGGTATTGCAAAAATTAATTGGTAAAAGAGCTCTGTTTAATTGAGTTGAAGGAAAAGCACTTGCAAGAATTGGGTATTCTAAAATTCATAGAAATAAAGAATTAACCCAAACGTTTCTCAAGTTCATGTGATCTTGGATAATCTTTGGTATAAAATATGGTTGCAGTTTGTTTATTTAATTAAACTAGGCATGACTTCGGAGTTACCTACAGAAAATAGACATGACTTCAGTTATCTCTAATACAGATAAACAACTTTTATTCAACCTGTGTTTACTATTTAAATTTACATTATCTTTGTTACAAAATTTGTCAGCAAGAAAAATAGCTTGCGATAATGGCTGGTTTCATTTAATGTCTCATGAAGTTTTCATGTGTAGTCTAAACACAATTGTTAAGAACATGTGACTTAGATAGATGTAACAGGGATAAGGATTTTACAGTGAAATTTTCACCAACAATTATACTTTATGTTGTTTCTGCTTAAAAACAGATTTTCAAATCTTTTGGTAACTTCCACCATTAGTTTTTTTAAGTTAAATAATGGAAATTCATTGGATATACATTAATAGATCATTTCTAAATAAGACGTATTTCTTATTTCAAAATAAACTCCCTTGGACTGCAAGATCAAACCAGTAAATCCTAAACAAAATCAGTCCTGAATATTCATTGGAAGGACCGATGCTGAAACTGAAGCTCCAATTATTTCAACACCTACTGTGAAGAACTGTCTCCTTAGAAAAGACCCTGATGCTGGGAAAGATAGAAGGTAGAAGGAGAAGGGGATTACAGAGGATGAGATGATTGGATGGCATCGTCAATTCAATGGACATGAGTCTGAGCAAGCTCCAGTATTTGGTGATGGACAAGTAAGCCTGGCGTGCTGCCGTCCATGGGTTGCAAGGAGTGAAACACGACTGAGCAACTGAGCTGAACTGAACTCTAAATAAGATAAAATATTGAACATTAATTAGTAGTTATATATTTACCTACACTTCTTCCTATTACAGAGGAAATAAACATATTTGGGTTTGTTCGTAAGCATGCCTTGGCCATATTGAAAGATTATACTATTTAAAAAGGGCATGTGCATGCATGAGCTAAGTTGCTTCAGTGGTATGGACTGAAGGCTCCTCTGTCCATGGGGACTTTTCAGGCAAGTATAATGCAGTGGGTTGCCATGCTCCCCTCCATGACATCTTCCTCCCTCAGGGATAGAACCTACATCTCTTAAGTCTTCTGCTTTGGCAGGTAGGTTCTTTACCACTTGTGCCACCTGGGACACCCCAAATGTTACCCGCTCAGTTGTGTCTGACTCTTTGATACTCTATGGGCTATAGCCTGCCAGGCTCCTCTTTTGTCTATGGAATTGTCCAGGCAAGAATCATTGAGTGCGTTGCCATGCCCTTCTCCAGGGGATCTTCCCAAGCCAGGGACTGAAACAGTCTTCTTCTTTACAGTTAGGTTCTTTACCTCTAAGACACAGGGAAGTCCAAAAAGGGCATACGATTCTATAAGCTGCTAAATGCATTCATAAAATTGCCAGTCTACAGAATGTTGGCATAATACACAGTTCACACTGTTTACTTCTTAGCTTTCTCTAGAAATTAAAGTTTCTAAGGGTTAAGAATTCTAATATATGAAATTAAAATTATGAGAATTAGTAAGGGAAACAACTATGTGCAAAAAAGTAGGATGTGCTTTGTGCTTCTTTTGGTTAGAGAAGGCATGAGGTACATAGAAGCATTTTTGTTGAGGAAAATGAAAGTTATTTTTTTCCCAAAGTAAAATTGGTTACTTCAGAAGGGGAAAGAGAAAAATAAAGAACAAATTAAATTTGGAAATTTAAAAAGAAAGAGAATAAGAGAGAGAGATTTTATCTTGTTCAATCAAGTTGGCTAAAATTGAATTATTATAAGGGTTTTTCAACTAGACTTTAATATTAATAGAGTACTTATGCAAAATTGGAACTCAATTATCTTTTAACCTCTAAATAGACAAAATTTGTTATATGATTTGTTTGCTCTAGTAAAAGACTGTGAAAGGATTTTACTTACCTTTTACTTAATCTGTTTAAGAAAATGATTAGATGTTTCCAAAATAATTTTCTAAGCTTATGTTGTCTTAATCAGGTTTTTGATTAGTTAAGGAAACCAAATCTTCTCATTATTAAAAAAGTTAAGTTTACTATATAGTCTTATGTATTTGTCTTTGAGATCTTTCATAGTCACGTTGGCTAAATAGATAACTAAATATTGTTTCATAATAATTCTTGATTCTTGTTTATTCATGTCCAAACTTTTTGATACTTTTTTTATAAACTTCTGAAAATTAAATTGTAAATAAAATCTCTTTTTTAGTGTTTATTTAAAATTGGAGTATAGTTGATTAAAAAATTTTCAGTAGTGTCAAATAGAAGACAAATGATTCAATTACGCATATACATGTATCTATTCTTTTCTAAAATTTTTCCCACTTAGGTTGTGCTATACAGTGGGTTCTTGATGGTTATCCACTTTAAATATAGTGATATATACATGTCAAACTCCCTAACTATTTCTGCTGCCCCACCTTTTTACCTAGACTTGTAACCATAAGTTTGTTCTCTAAGTCTGTGAATTTGTTTCTGTTTTGTAAATAACTTCATTTGTATCATTTCTTTTTGAATATCACATTGATTTTTCTTTCTCTCTCTGACTTACTTCACTCAATATGACCATATTTAGGTTCATCCATTTTGCTACCAATGGTATTATTTTGTTCTTTATATGACTGAGCAATATTCCACTGTATATATGCACCACTTCTTTTTGATCCATTCTATCAATGGATATTTAGGTTGTTTCCCTGTCTTGGCTATTGAAAACAATGGTGCAATGAATATTGGAGTGCATGTATCCTTTCAGACCACGTTTTTCTCCTATATATTACCAGCAGTAGAATTGCTAACTCATATGGTATCTCTATTTTTAGTTTTTTTATGGAACTTCTTATTATTCTTCATATTGGATGAAAGAAAAGTAATTGGGAAAGTAATTTACTTTCCCATCAACAGTAGAGAAGGGCTCCCTTCTATCCACACCTCTCTAGCATTTATTGTTTATAGATTTTTTGATGATAACTATTCTGACAGGTGTGAGGTTATATTTCATGGCAGTTTTGATTTGATTTTTCTCTAATCATTAGTGATTTGAGCATCTTTTCAAGTGCTTCTTGGCCATGTGTATGTCTTCTTTGGAGAAATGTTTATTTAGCTATTCTGCCTATTTTTTGATTGAGTTGATTATTTTGATGACATTAAACTGCATGAGTCATTTGTGAATTTTGGGTACTAGTCCCTTTTTAGTCCCCATAAACTGTGGGAAATTCTTAAAGAGATGGGAATACTAGACCATCTTACCTGCCTCCTGGGAGATCTGTATGCAGGTCAAGAAGCAACAGTTAGAACCAGATATGGAAAAATGAACTGGTTCCAAATTGGGAAAGGAGCAAGTCAAGGCTGTATATTGTCACCCTGCTTATTTAACTTATGTGCAGAGTACAGCATGTGAAATACTGGGGTGGATGAAGCACAAGCTGGAAACAAGATTGCTGGGAGAAATATCAATAACCACAGATACTCAGATCACACCACACTTATGGCAGAAGGTGAAGAAGAACTAAAGAGCCTCTTGAAAAAGTGAGAGGAGAATGAAAAAGTTGGCTTAAAATTCAATATTCAAAACATTAAGATCATGATATCTGATCCCGTTACTTCATGGCAAATAGATGGGAAAACAATGGAAACCGTGAGAGACTTTATTTTGGGGGGCTCCAAAATCACTGCAAATGGTGACTGCAACCATGAAATTAAAAGATGCGTGTTCCTTGGAAGGGCTTCCCTGATAGCTCAGTTGGTAAAGAATCCAACTGCAATTCAGGAGACCCTATGGCCAACCTAGACAGCATATTAAAAAGCAGAGATATTACTTTGCCGACAAAGGTCCATCTAGTCAAAGCTATGGTTTTTCCAGTAGTATGTATCGATGTGAGAGTTGGACTATAAAGAAGGCTAAACACTGAAGAATTGATGCTTTTTGAACTTTGGTGTTGGAGAAGACTCTTGAGAGTCCCTTGGAATGCAAGCAGATCCAACCAGTCCATCCTAAAGCAAATCAGTCCAGAATATTCTTTGGAGGGACTGATGCTGAAGTTGAAGCCCCAATACTTTGGCCACTCGATGCAAAGAATTGACTCATTGGAAAAGACCAAGATGCTGGGAAAGATGGAGGTAGGAGGAGAAAGGGACGACAGAGGATGAGATGGTTGGTTGCCATCACTGACTTGATAGACATAAGTTTGAGCAAGCTCTGGGAGTTGATGATGGAAAGGGAAGCCTGGCCTGCTGCAGTGCATGGGGCAACAAAGAGTTGGACATGACTGATGACTGAACTGACTGACTGAATCTCTTGTTGATCACATTATTTGCAAATGTTTTCTCTTGATTTGTTTTTGTTTTTATTTTTTCTTCATTTATTTTCATTTTATTTATTTATTTATTTTGCTGTGCAAAAGCTTTTGAATTTAATTATATGTCCCATTCAAACCAATGGGCTATGGGCCAGTGGACCAGTGCACAGGGAAGCCTGGCGTGCTGCAATCCATGGGTTCACAAAGAGTCGGGCATGACTGAATGACTGAACTGATTGGCATGTCCCATTTTTTTATTCTTGTTTCTATTTGCCTTACTCTGGGATATGGATCAAAAAACATATTACTGAAACTTTTGTCAGAGTGTTTTCTGTGTGTTTTCCTCCAAGAGTTTTATAATGTCTGGTCACACATTTAGGTATTTAATCCATTTTGAGCTTTTCTTATTGTATGGAGTTTAAAAAGTCCTAATTTCTTTTCTTTTTTTTTTTGGTAACCTGTAGCTGTCCAATTTCCCAGCACAATTTACTGAAGATACTGCCTTCCCCCACTGTGTAATATTGCCTCCTTTGTTGCAGATTAATTGAACATAGGTGTGTGGAATTATTTCTGGACTTTCTATCTTGTTCCATTGACCTATATTTCTGCTTTTGTGCTGTTACCATAGTGTTCTGATGAGAACAGCTTTGTAGTATAGTCTGATGTCAGGGAGCCTGATTCTTCCAGCACTGTAAATAAAGTCTTTTTGACCTGGAATCAACTTTTGGATTTTCCAAAAGGCCCTTGTAACACCTAAAAAGATTATTTTTCTTTTTATTAAAAAGAACTATTACACTAATCAGGCTTATTTGTATGTTAAGTTACATGGAAAGCCTTGGCAAATTAGAAGTAATACTGTCTTCTTTATCTTGTATTTGTATAGGTATATAAATGTTTCAGAAATTGTGTGAAATTCCTAAAATTCTGATATGCCCTGGTATAATATTGATCAGTCATGTTTCTAATTATTATCTTACTATGTTGTGTGTCATGGAAGTAAGTAACTTCTATGTTAGCTGCACTGTAATGAACTCTCACTAAATTTTTAATCATGGCCATTTTAAGTCTTTTACCACTTCCAGTTGTTATTTTACTCTGATGTTTTTGCAAAAATGTTCCTGTAAAAATGTTTCATCTTCAAGGAAATTCATGAAAAGGACTCTAGCAGACACAGGTTTCTGATAATTTTAAGATCATAAGAATGAACTGGTAAAAATTTCTAGAACTGAGGAAAAAATTGGATTCATGTAGGATAAGAATTAATAACATGTGACTTAACTCTTTTAATGTTTATGAGTTTTGGTTTGAAATATTGCTAGTGCTTAATGTTTTATTTTTCCAGTTTTCTTTCTGCTGATCTGTGGGCTAAACAGAAAGTTTACCTGAACACACAATTACATTATCAGATAGATCAATTGCAAAGGATACTTTGACTCTGACATGTAGAAATCTTTATTGGCTGCCTCCAGAATTAGAAATGGTTTTTAATTACTCCAAATATTAACATTTGTTTTTCTTTTATTTACATAAAATTTTCTTTTATTAAATGTCTTCTCTGTAATAATATAGGACTAACTTTGGGACCTTAACTGCATCACCACTTCCTGAAATGAGACACATGTGTTTAACTGAATTTAGCAGTTCTCTGAGCTAAGAGACTGGTTCAGTAAGCTAGGAAAGTTCAGCTTCCCAATTATAAAACTTCTGGGGTACTCTCAAAAGGGGAGCAGGATTTGTCCCCAAAGTGTGCCTTTTTAGCATATTGGTTATTTTAAAATTCTTAAATATATATTTTAAATTATTAATTTGTTTACAGTTGCACTGGGTCTTTGCTGCTGCATGCAGCCTTTCTCTAGCTGTGGGAAGTGGGGCTACTCATCAATGCAGTGCAAGGGCTTCTTGTGGTGGCCTCTCTAGTTGTAGAGCACAGGCTTTAGGCTTCAATAGTTGTGGCACATGGGCTTAGTTGCTCAGCAGCATTTGAGATCTTCTTAGACCCAGGCAATTCTGTAAACCAGGCAGAATTGGTTTCATGTTTGTGCTTCCATCATGATAATCTGCATTCTAGACCAAAGTTTTCTGCATTTTATATCTTGAAGTATTTTAGAACATATAACAACCAAGTATAAGTATCACCTAATCTTTAAGTGATATTTCTTCCATAATTTCAAAATCTCCTCCCCAGAAATAAACCATTATTTTTTTTATAATGCTATTTTACTTTTTAAACTATTTTATATTGAAGTATAATCAATTAACAAGCTTGTGATAGTGTTAGGTGCACAGAAAAGGGACTCACTTATACACATACATGTACACTTTCTCCCTTAAACTCTCCTCCCATCTAGGCTCTGCATGACAGTGAGCAGAGTTCCCATGCTATGCAGTAGGTACTTTAGGGTTACCCACTTAAAATACAGCAGTGTGTACGTATCCATCCCACATCCCCCATCCTTCCCCTCAGCAACCATAAGACTCATTCTCTGTGAGCCTCTTTCTGTACAAACTGCTCTTATCATTTGCAAAGCAAATGGACTCATTCCTAAAGAATGTCTTTCCCCTTGATTCAATCTTGTAATAACTCAGAAACTTTCAAAGTAAAGTATGTTTTATTAAAATTGTCCTGCTTTGCTAATTAATTTCTTATAGATCTTAAAAGGATCTTTATATATATATAATACAGTGAGTAAATATTGAGTCTCAAGACTAGAATTCCTGAACATTCTGGATGAGATAAAACATTGCCTGGTTATATGACTTGTAAACAAGCAATGAATATAGTTTTTATTTTAAAACATGGTCTTAGTAATACCTTTGTTTTCTTTGAAAGGTTTTTGAAGAACTAAAGAAAGTCACATATGTGAAGGTGTTAATTGATGTTAATGATGCCATGTAATTTGGAGTAAAGCAATCGGATATCTGCAATTATAACTGAAAATTTCTTCCTTTAGACCTTCTCAATAGTCCTTAAATATTTACACATTATTAGTTTGAGACACTGTACGCTGAAGGTAGTCCTATGGATATTGGGCTAAGAAATAAACATTCTTTCAATGCACTTCAGGGAATGTTATTGAGGAGCAAACGAAAGCCCTTAAATCTGGAAAAATAAAGGCTTGAGAAAAATAACACATTTTTGTAAAAGAATTTTCCAAAATCACCATAGAGTTATTAGACTTTTGAAAGTGTTGATTAAACATGATGTGAACCTTATTTAAAGTGACATTTGATCTGCCTCTCTACATTTCAGTTATATCTGAATTTTATGCTAATAATTCTTGGCATTTGATAACGAAACTGTCATTTTCAATGAATACTGTTTTCTTTGTATAGCAAGCACTTTGGGAAAAAATAGCCTAGAATACACAGAAAAATATCTTATAGATAATGTTACTTGCATACCATCCATCTCATATTTGACTGCAAAAAACACTACTAGAATTATTTGTATGAAAAGAAGATCTTTGTCTTTTAAGAGTTTATCTCCTTCTGTTGCTGTTTATATGATGCTGGATAATGTCGTTAAGTGAGGGAGAAACAGCAGGAACAGATGAATCCTTAAAAATAAAGATCCTGTTTTCATGTAAATACCTCTAATAATTAAAACAGAGAAGTAGGAGAAAAATACACAAATTCTCTGACAAAATCCAATAGACTTATTCAAGAATAAAAAGGCTTCATGTTTAGATTTAGCGTGATCTATGTTACTTTGATCTGTAAAACCCTATGTGGTCCTGATGCTGGTAGTTTTCAATGAAGTCTTTTAGGCTTTCTGAAGTCCTCCTGCTCAAAGAAGCTGAGGAGAAGCTAAGCATCATTGTTTTTTTTCAGAGTTTACCTTGCAAACATGTGTTGCATTTGAATATGTAAAATAACATGTATGGTATATAACATTTACATTTGTGTACATGTTTAAATGCTATAATACTTCATTTTATATATGATTAGCTGTATCCACCAAAATATATTTCTCTAACAAGATAGTAGTTTTCAGCCATTTTAAGGAGGAGAAAAATTTTTACTACCAAATAATTGTGTCTCCTCTTCACATGATAAATGCTACATTTTTCTTTATTATAACTTTGGACAATATTTATTGTGTATATAGATTTTGTTAACCTATTTTGATGGCATACTTACATTACTCCTCTTTCCAAAATAGCCAAGTTCGTTGTACTTGATTTCCTTACTTATTACCATGACTCTGCTTTATGTTTTGTGCATAGCACAGCTAGACTGGGTTGATGGATCTCCTTTCACGATGGCTCACTCACGTGACAGCCAAAGTGGGTACCAGCTACTGGCTGGGTGCTCTGCTGGACTGTTGGCCAGGGGTCTATTTTGCTTTCCTTATGGTTCTCACTATAGTCTGCTTAGGCTTCTTCAAATTGCATGCTCAGTAAGGAGTAGTCCACAAAATAAATGGAAGAGATCACTAAATGGCTGGGCTCATAAATGTGACCCAACATCACATCTCTTGTGCTTTATTGGTCAAGTGGTCACAGGCTACACTCAGATTCAGAGAAGGACATTCTTTGATAAAACTGACAGAATTTTTGGCTACTTTTAATGTACCATAATTTTTGTTTGTTTGTTTTATGATTCAGGATCCAAATATTCGCAACCAAGATTTACTTCATGCCTTGAAATAAATTAGCAAAAGTCAGCATCCTCTGCCAGTCACTGTAGAGGACACAACACATTCCAGAAGGCCTAGTCTGTTCCTTTTGCCATGGCCTGTGCTCGGGCGCCTTGAGGATTGCAGAACAGCTCTGCACCTCTATGAATTCCCACAGACCTTCTTCCAGGAGTTGTTCACTCACACCCACCAGTGGGCAGGAAACTCTTCCTTAAAGTTAGGTCCTTGGTGACTTTTGGGCCTTCACTGGGAATACTCAGACCTCCTATGGCAGCATTAGCCAAAGATCAACAGACGGAAATTCTATAGTAAAGCAAGCATGGAATCCATGAAGTATTGTTGCTGCTCATCCTCTCCTGGAAATTCTGAATTCCCGAGCCTAAGGTAAATCCTCTTCCCTGCTCACATAGGCATCAAAAGAGTTGATTTTTCCTTTTACTGCATGGTTGGCGAGATTCCCTCTCACTCCTTTCATACACTTTTTAAACAACAAGGGGTCTTAACTGGGTGTATTCAAACTAAGAATATCAGATTTGGTATTTAAATTAGTGAAATGTTGCTGTTTCCTAGGTGTAAGTACAGATGATTGACTTCTCCAAATGGTGACTTTGTGATTTAGATAAGCTGCAGCTTGTGTAGTGGCCACTATTTCAGAGGTCAAAATTATTTGGATAATTTGCAGGTAGCTCCTAATTCCTTTCCAGGTCTTCACTTCCTTGGAGCCTCACCCAGTACTTTTTTATTCCTGTCACTTCAGGCTTAATATAAAGTTTACAAACCTAACTTTCTTTTTGGCTGTGACCCAGGCTTTTGTGGTCTTGATTTATATGTGTAAACATCTGTTTAATGTGATTTGGGTTTATTCATTTTTAGATAGAATGGGAGTAGGTGGAGGAGATACACTCAGTATAAAAAAATGACAGCTATTTTCTGAACTCTAAATTCAGACATCTAGGCAGATTAGACTTTCCTCTGAAAGAGAATAGCTAGCCAGGTCAATCCTGAAAGTATTATGCTTCTCAATTACATGGAACTAAAAACAGATTTGTAAGAATGCCCTATTCTTATTTAACCATTCAGTTTTAGTTGTTCTTATCATGTTTTACTTTCATGACAAATAATGGAATATGCAGAAGCAGTAAGTTGATTTTTAATTGTCCTCTTGCCCATAAATCTTACAAAACCTATGCATTTTCTTTAAGTTGCAAATATTATCCAAATACTGGAATAAGGAAAGGCACCCATTGTTCTATAATACATTAGTAGGTCTGCATCATCATAGTGCAGTCAGATATTATCCTAAATGTGTGACTATCCATGGTCAGCGGAGAGGTGTTCATGAGAGAGCTCAGACTGCACTTTCAGACTGACCTTGTCAATCTGACCCTGGGAACATTGGATTTTTTCCTGCTATTCTGGGCCATTAATTTAATGCATCATCAATTTGCTTAGTGTGAGAAATGCACTATTTTGAGATTAAACAAGTTTTAGCTGTGAACTGTTCAAACAGCATGTTAAGAATGAAAGAATATATAGTGGGAGGATAAAATTAATCTTCTCCCCCCCAATCATATCCTCCTTTGTTCATCATAGATAAGACAGTTTTCTTTTCTTCTCTTGCTTTTCTCTTCCCTTCAGATTTAGAACTTTTTATTAATGGTGAAACTTTAGATAATAATCAGAATTTTATTAGCTTAACACCTCCTGTGATCTGACTCCTAAAATAAGCACATTTTAATTAGTATGCTTCTTGGTGCCACAGAATTGGTGATAGCAAGAAAGAAAATGTTTCTTCCAAAAACTTGCCAAATGAGTTCTCTGATTGACCACTGGATATTAACAAAGTCCTGTGGTGTTAGACACCCAATTTAAGAGCAATGATAATGAAAAGGTGAAGAAAGTGAAGAGTGCTTGTGTCAACTACAAAATTTAGATAAAGCTATTTTCTTCTAAACTTTTGTTATTTTATTAACACTATCTTTCCTTAAAACTTCCACTGGACTTGAAAAGAATAGTGAAGACTTATGGGAATGTCTGATTAAAAGATTATTCTTGGTTGAATATCAGCAGAAATCTCCTGAAAGTACCTGTTACTTCTTCACTCAAGATATTCTTATTCTATACCAGGACATAATCTGGTCACTCAATCCCATCTACTCTGCTTCCCTACAGAGTTATTTAATAACTATGGAGATCCAAAGTATGTATTAAAAGAGACAAAGGCCCTAAATGGAGTCCCTTGTCCTAAGTCCTATATCAGCAAACCAAGGTTGAATACCTAATCTGATTACAGTTTCAATGTCTCCTAGAAATGCAATCTTAACCAGTCAGTCTGGAATTTCCTGACTAGCAGATGACCCACCTGATAGGCCCCTGCCTTCTCCCAAAGGAAGGTGATTCTGCCTGAAATGGTTCTTGTTTATGACTTCCTGTCTCTTTGCTGCCTTTAAAAACCTTTCCTTTTCTGTAGCTCTTTGGAGCTCCTTTCTATTTGTTATATGGGGGTACTGCCTAACTTGAATACTTGAATAAAGTCAATTTTCTTTTCAAATTTGCTCAGTTGAATTTTGTTTTTAACATATACAAAAATAGTAACTAACCTATTTCTCATCTTTTACTCCTAGTTAGCTTTCCTCTTGCAATATAATAGGTACATCAGCAAAGTGTTTGGCCAAGGTGCGATGGTTAATTTTATGTGTTAACTTGGTTGGGCCAAGGGATGCCAAGATATTTGGGCAAACATTATTCTGAGTATGTCTCTGAAGGTGTTTTTAGGTAAGTTTAACATTTAAATCAATGGACTTTCAGTAAAGCAGAAGTCCTCCATAATGTGGGTTGGCCTTATTCCCTCAGCTAAAAGCAACATGCTCCAGCAGACTACCTTCATCTGCAACATCAACGTTCTGTGGTTCCACAGCAGATGACTTTACACTCACACTGGGACATTTCTGAGAGGTTGTCATCTCCACTTCATTTAGTTGCTTTTCTTGGGATTTATCTTGTTCCTTCACTTGGGATATAATCTTATTTTTTACATTTTGGTTAGCTTTCTGTGATTGTGACATTAGTTCTGTCAGCTGCTGAGATTGTAGTTCTTGTTTCTTTTGTCTGTCCTCTGGTAGATGAGGATAAGAGACTTGTGAAAGCTTCTTGATGGGAGGGACTGGCTGTGGGGAGACCTGGGTCTTGCTCTGGTGGGCAGGGCTGTGCTCATTTCAGGTCACATTCACCTATCTGCGACCCCATGGTCTGCAATACACCAGCCTTCCCTATCCATCATCAACACTCAGAGCTTGCTCACACTCATGTCCATCAAATCGGCAATGTTATCTCATCCTGTTGTCCCCTTCTCCTTCTGCCTTCAACCAATATAAGCATCAGGGTCATTTCTTTTGAGTCAGTTCTTCACATTAGGTGGCCAAACTATTAGAGTCAGCTGCAGCATCAGTCCTTCCAAAGAATATTCAATAATGATTTCCTTTAAGATTGACTGGTTTGATGTCCTTGCAGTCCAAGGCACTCTCAAGAGTCTTCTCCAACACCACAGTTCAAAGCATCAGCTATTCAGTGCTCAGCTTTTTCATGGTCCAACTCTCACATCCAAACATGACTACTGGAAAAATCATAGCTTTGACAAGATGAACCTTTGTCGACAAAGTAATGTCTTTGCTTTTTAATATGCTGTCTAGATTTGTCATAGCTTTTCTTCCAAGGAGGAATTTCATGGCTACAGTAACCATTTGCAGTGATTTTGAAACCCAAGAAAATAAAGTCTGTCACTGTTTCCATTGTTCCTTATCTATTTGCCATGATGGGATGGGACTGGATGCCATGATCTTTGTTTTTTGAATATTGATTTTAAGCCAGCTTTTTCATCCTCATCAAGAGGTTCTTTAGTTCTTCTTCACTTTCTGCCAGAAGGGTGATGTCATCTACATATCTGAAGTTATTGATATTTCTCTTGGCAGTCTTCATCACAGATTATGCTTTATCCAGCATGGTATTTTGCCTGATTGACTCTGCATATAAGTACAATAAACAGAGAGACAATACATAGCCTTGACGTACGCCTTTGCCAATTTGGAACCAGTCTGTTGTTCCATGTCCAGTTCTAATTGTTGCTTCTTAACCTGCATACAAGAGGCAGGTAAGGTGGTCTGGTGTTCCCATCTCTTGAAGGATTTTCCAGGTTGTTGGGATCCACACAGTCAAAGACTTTGCCATAGTCAATAAAGCAGAAGCAGATGTTTTGCCTGAATTCTCTTGTTTGTTTGATGATCCAATGGATGTTGGCAATTTGATCTCTGATTCCTCTGCCTTTTCTAAATCCAGCTTGAACATCTGGAAGTTCTCAGTTCACTTACTGTTGAAGCCTGGCTTGGAGAATTTTGAGCATTACCTTGCTAGCATGTGAGATGAGTACAATTGTGTAGTGGTTTGAGCATTCTTTGGCACTGCCTTTCTTTGGGATTGCAATGAAAACTGACCTTTTCCAGTCCTGTGGTGACTTTTGAGTTTTCCAAACTTGCTTGCATAATAAGTGCAGTGCTTTAAGAGCATTATCTTTTAGTATTTGAAATATTTCCCGGAGGGAACTAAGATGGCAGAGGAATAGGACAGGGAGACCACTTTCTCCCCCACAAATTCATCGAAAGAACATTTGAACGCTGAGCAAACTCCACAAAACAACTTCTGATCACTAGCAGAGGACATCAGACACCCAGAAAAGCAGCCCATTGTCTTCAAAAGGAGGTAAGATAAAATGTAAAAGATAAAAAGAGAGACAATAGAGTTAGGGATGGAGACCTGTCCCAGGAAGGGAGTCTTAATAGAGGAAGTTTCCAAACACCAGGAAACCCTCTCACTGGCGGGTCTGTGGGAAGTTTTTGAATCTTGGAGGGCAACCTTACTGGGAGGGAAAATAAATAAAACCCACAGATTACATGCCTAAAAACAACTCCCAGCAGAAAAGTAGCCTAGACTCTGGCATCTGCCACCATCAAGTGGGGGCTGAACTGAGAGGAGCGGGTGGCATTGCTTAGGGTAAGGACTGGGCCTGAATGCCCTGAGGGCAATCAGAGCGAGCTGATGCGAGATAGCAACTTAAACTATGAGAGAGAAAGAGAGAGAATTATCCTGGGAAAAGCCCTAAATTTAGGCACTACCTGCCCGCTCCCAGAAAGAAAAACTGAGCAAATACCAGAGAAGAGCTAGCTGACTGTGGACCGGCCCATCCCCTGCCAGAGGCAGGAGGCAGGGGGGAGGGGAAAGGGGCAAACTCAGCCCCAGAGACAGCATCCCCTACCAAATGGCAAACAGGCTTCCAGCTTCTAACCAAAGGCTTCCTGAGATTCTGGATGTTTGACATCCGCCGGGAGGGTCGCAGCCAGAAATCAGCTTCCCAGAAGGGACACAAGGTGCACCGAACCGGCACGCCCAGAAACTGAGGCTAGGACTGCGGAGGGGATATGGTGCACTGCGCCCAGTGAGACTGCTCGTCAAGCTCTTGGCGGCCTGAGCTGCTCGGTGGGGGAAGGCATAAAACGCAGGCCTAACCGAATCTGTGTCTTTGTGGAGTACCCGAAAACCTGAACCTGAGCCTGGGAAGTGCTTGCAACTCAGGGCCCGCTCCCTGAAGAGCAGCCTGGAGCCTGAGCAGTGTAGACGGGGAAAGCACCCACGCCGCGAGCAGGGGCAAACCCAGTGTGGCCAGAACACAGTGAGTGATCCCCACACCCCCCAGGGATATTTGCCTGCAGTGCCCCTCCCTCCCTACAGCACGACTGAACAAGCGAACCTAAACAATGGACCACCTCCGCCCACTTGTGTAAGGGTGGAAATTAGACACTGAAGAGATCAGCGAACAGAAGTCAAATAAACAAAGAGAACCACTTCAGAAGTGACCGGTGCAACAGATTAAAATTCCTGTAGCTAACACAGACTACACTGGAAGGGGCCTATAGATATTGAGAAGTGTAAGCTGGAACAAGGAGCTATCTGAAACTGAACCAAACCCACACTGCCCGCAACAGCTCCAGAAAAATTCCTAGATATATTTTTACTATTAATATTATTTTTTAATTAAATTTTTTTTCTCTTTCTTTCTTTTCTTTTTATTAAAGTCCTCTATTGCTCCTTAATTTTCATTTTTATAACCCACTATAACCTGGCCAAAAAAAAAAAAAAAAGACCCTATTTTTAAAGCAAACTTCATATATATTTCTTAATTTTTTGTGTGTTTTTGTGGCTTTTTTAATATTGTATTTTTAAGAGTCTAACCTCTACTCTAGATTTTTAATCTTTGTTTTTCAGTATTTGATATCAATTTTGGATATTTAAGAATCCAACCTTCAGTACCCATTTTTACTCAGGAGTGTGATTACTGGTTTGATCACTCTCTCCCCCTTTTGACTATCTTTCTTCTCCCCCAGATCACCTCTGTTTCCTCCCTCCCCCTTCTCTTCTCAATCCAATTCTGTGAATCTCTGTGGGTGTTCTGGCCTGCGCAGAACACTTAGGGAACAGAGTACAACCTAGATCTTTCTCTCCTCTCTTACATCCCCCTTTTTCTCCTCCTGCTCACCTCTATCTCCTTCCTCCCTCTCCTCTTCTTCATGTAACTCTGTGAACCTCTCTGGGTGCCCCTCACTGTGGAGAATCGTTTCACCATTAACCTAGAAGTTTTATTATCAGTGCTGTATGGATGAAGAAGTCTTGAGGCTACTGGAAGAATAAGACTGAAATCCAGAGGCAAGAGGCTTAAGCCCCAAATCTGAGAACACCAGAGAACTCCTGACTACATGGAACATTAAGTAATAAGAGACCATCCAAAAGCCTCCGCACCTACACTGAAACCAACCACCACCCAAGAGCCAATAAGCTCCAGAGCAAGACATACCACGCAAATTTTCCAGCAACGCAGGAACATAGCCCTGAGTGTCAACATACAGGCTGCCCAAAGTCACACCAAACCCATAGACCCATCTCAAAACTCACCACTGGACATTCCTTTGCACTCTAGAGAGAAGAAATCTAGCTCCACCCACCAGAACAGCGACACAAACTTCCCTAACCAGCAAACCTCGACAAGTCAAACATCCAGCCACACCCACTGGGAGAAACCTCCACAATAAAAAGGAAGCACAGACAACCAGAATACAGAAAGGCCACCCCAAACCCAGCAATCTAAGTAAGATGAAAAGGCAGAGAAATACCTATCAGATAAAGGAACATGAAAAATGCCCACCAAGCCAAACAAAAGAGGAGGAGGTAGGGAATCTACCTGAAAAAGAATTTAGAATAGTGATAATAAAAATGATCCAAAATCTTGAAAACAAAATGGAGTTACAGATAAATAACCTGGAGACAAGGATTGAGAAGATGCAAGAAATGTTTAACAAGGACTTATAAGAAATAAAAAAGAGTCAATTAAAAATGAATAATGCAATAAATGAGATAAAAAAACACTCTGGAGGGAACCAACAGTAGAATAACGGAGGCAGAAGATAGGATAAATGAGGCAGAAGATAAAATGGTGGATATAAATGAAGCAGAGAGGAAAAAAGAAAAAATAATTAAAAGAAATGTGGACAACCTCAGGGACCTCTGGGACAATGTGAAACGCCCCAATGTTTGAATCAAATAAACCCCAGAAGAAGAAGACGAAAAAAAAAGGCCATGAGAAGATACTCGAGGAGACAATAGCTGAAAACTTCCCCCAAATGGGGAAGGAAATAGCCACCCAAGTCCAAGAAACCCAGAGAGTCCCAAACAGGATAAACCCAAGGCAAAACACCCCAAGACACATATTAGTCAAATTAACAACAATCAAACACAGAGAACAAATATTAAAAGCAGCAAGGGAGAAACAACAAATAACACACAAGGGGATTCCCATAAGGATAACGGCTGATCCTTCAATAGAAACTCTTCAGGTCAGAAGGGAATGGCAGCACATACTTAAAGTAATGAAAGAGAAAAACCTACAACCCAGATTACTGTACCCAGCAAGGATCTCATTCAGATATGAAGGAGAATTTAAAAGCTTTACAGACAAGTAAAAGTTGAGAGAATTCAGCACCACAAAACCTGTTCTTCAACAAATGCTAAAGGGTCTTCTCTAACAGGAAACACAGTAAGGTTGTATGAACATGAACCCAAAACAACAAACCAAATGGCTGCGGGGAGCCGGCCTGCTCAAGGCCCAAATAGGCCCTGGGAAAAGGCCTTGAAGGGGGCCATTCCCTGTCCCGCCACCCCATGATAAAGTAGTAAAATATTTGCTGGGCCTCCTTTGTTCTTCCTTGAGAAAAACGTAGTAGTGACCTTCACTTAGTAGTTTATTTTGGGAATGCCAAAAACAAGATGTAAGCTTCTGCAATCACTTAAAACAAAGAATTGTATTGATCTGACAGACACCAGATGGCATTTTTTATGAATTATGTTTTCTGCTTGTACTAGTATAAAGGTAGCTGTTCTACTCAATAAAATAGCTGACTTGCCTAAAGAGCATTCAGCCCTCTCGACCCCATCCTTTACTATCATCTTTTTTTTTTTCTCAGGCTTCCGTGTGGTTGCGGTCGGGACTTGTTCAGTTTTGCCGGCTGGTCCCGGCAAATGGCAACAGGACAATTCTTATCAATAATTACCTTAAATGTAAATGGGTTGAATGCCCCAACCAAAAGACAAAGACTGGCTAAATGGATACAAAACAAGACCCCTATATATACTGTCTACAAGAGACCCACCTCAAAGCAAGGGACACATACAGACTCAAAGTAAAGGGTTGGAAAAAATATTTCATGCAAACAGAGACCAGAAGAAAGCAGGAGTCACAATACTTATATCAGATAAAATAGACTTCAAAATAAAGGCTGTGAAAAGAAACAAAGAAGGACACTACATAATGATCAAAGGATCAATCCAAGAAGAAGATATAACAATTATAAATGTATATGCACCCAACATAGGAGCACTGCAATATGTAAGGCAAATGCTAACAAGAATGAAGGGGGGAATTAACAATAACATAATAATAGTGAGAGACTTTAATACCCCATTCACACCTATGGACAGATCAACTAAACAGAAAATTAACAAGGAAACACAAACTTTAAATGACACAATGGTCCAGCAAGACCTAATTGATATCTATAGGACATTTCACCCCAAAACAATCAATTTCACCTTTTTCTCAAGTGCACACGGAACCTTCTCCAGAATAGATCACATCCTAGGCCATAAATCTAGCCTTGGTAAATTCAAAAACATTGAAATCATTCCAGTCATCTTTTCTGACCACAATGCAGTAAGATTAGATTTCAATTACAGGGAAAAAAAAAAAAAACAACTGTTAAAAATCCCAACATATGGAGGCTAAATAACACGCTTCTGAATAACCAACAAATCATAGAAGAAATCAAAAAAGAAATCAAAATAAGCATAAAAACGAATGAAAATGAAAACACAACAACCCAAAACCTATGGGACACTGTAAAAGCAGTGCTAAGGGGAAGGTTCATAGCAATACAGGCTTACCTCAAGAAACAAGAACAAAATCAAATAAATAACCTAACTCTACACCTAAAGCAACTAGAGAAGGAAGAAATGAAGAACCCCAGCATTAGTAGAAGGAAAGAAATCTTAAAAATTAGGGCAGAAATAAATGCAAAAGAAACAAAAGAGGTCATAGCAAAAATCAACAAAGCTAAAAGCTGCTTTTTTGAAAAGGTAAATAAAATTGACAGGCCTTTAGCCAGACTTATCAAGAAACAAAGGGAGAAGAACCAAATCAACAAAATTAGAAATGAAAATGGAGCGATCACAACAGACAACTCTGAAATACAAAGGATCTTAAGAGACTACTACCAGCAGGTCTATGCCAATAAAAAGGACAACTTGGAAGAAATGGACAAATTCTTAGAAAAATATAACTTTCCAAAACTGAACCAGAAAGAAATAGAAGATCTTAACAGACCCATCTCAAGCATGGAAATTGAAACTGTAATCAGAAATCTTCCAGCAAACAAAAGTCCAGGACCAGATGGCTTCACAGCTGAATTCTATCAAAAATTTAGAGAAGAGCTAACACCTATCTTACTCAAACTCTTCCAGAAAATTGCAGAAGAAGGCAAACTTCCAAACTCATTCTATGAGGCCATCATCACCCTAATACCAAAACCAGACAAGGATGCCACAAAAAAAAAAAAAAAAAGAAAACTACAGGCCAATATCACTGATGAACATAGATGCAAAAATCCCCTTAATAAAATTCTAGCAAACAGAATCCAGCAACATATTAAAAAGATAATACATCATGACCAAGTGGGCTTTATCCCAGGAATGCAAGGATTCTTTAATATCCACAAATCAATCAATGCAATTTGATTAAATTTGAAAGATAAATTGAAAGGTTTATTGAAAGATAAATTGAAAGATAAAAATCATATGATTGTCTCAATAGATGCAGAAAAAGCCTTTGACAAAATTCAACATCCATTTATGATAAAAACTCTCCAGAAAGCAGGCATAGAGGGAATATACCTCAACATAAAAAAGCTATATATGACAAACCTACAGCAAACATTATCCTCAGTGGTGAAAAATTGAAAGGATTTCCCTTAAAGTCAGGAAGAAGACAAGGGTGCCCACTCTCACCACTACTATTCAACATAGTTTTGGAAGTGCTGGCCACAGCAATTAGAGCAGAAAAGGAAATAAAAGGAATCCAGATAGGAAAAGAAGAAGCAAAACTGTCACTATTTGCAGATGACATGATCCTCTACATAGAAAACCCTAAAGACTCTACCAGAAAATTACTAGAGCTAATCAATGAATAGAGTAATGTTGTAAGATATAAAATTAACACACAGAAATCCCTTGCATTCCTATACACTAACAATGAGAAGACAGAAAGAGAAATTAAGGAAACAATACCATTCACCATTGCAACAAAAAGAATAAAATACTTAGGAGTATATCTACCTAAAGAAAGGGAAGACCTATACATAGAAAAATATGAAAGACTGATGAGAGAAATCACAGAGGACTCAAATAGATGGAGAAATATACCGTGTTCATGGATTGGAAGAATCAATATTGTCAAAATGACTATACTACCCAAAGCAATCTATAGAGTCAATGTAATCCCTATCAAGCTACCAACGATATTCTGCACAGAACTAGAACAAATAATTTCACAATTTGTATGGAAATACAAAAAACCTCGAATAGCCAAAGCAATCTTGAGAAAGAAGAATGGAACTGGAGGAATCAACCTGCCTGACTTCAGGCTCTACTACAAAGTCACAGTCATCAAGACAGTATGGTAGTGGCACAAAGACAGAAATATAGACCAATGGAACAGAATAGAAAGCCCAGAGATAAATCCACGCACCTCTGTACACCTTATCTTCGACAAAGGAGGCAAGAATATACAATAGAAAAAAGACAACCTCTTTAACAAGTGGTGCTGGGAAAACTGGTCAACCACTTGTAAAAGAATGAAACTAGAACACTTTCTAACATCATATACAAAAATAAGCTCAAAATGGATTAAAGATTTAAATGTAAGACCAGAAACTATAAAACTCCTAGAGGAGAACATAGGCAAAACACTCTCCGACATAAATCACAGCAGGATCCTCTATGAGCCACCATCCAGAATATTGGA
The DNA here is from genome assembly GCF_963930625.1 of Muntiacus reevesi. NCBI lineage: Eukaryota > Metazoa > Chordata > Mammalia > Artiodactyla > Cervidae > Muntiacus > Muntiacus reevesi. The sequence continues at coordinate 1,372,581 of NC_089264.1, forward strand.
AATAAAAGCAAAAATAAACAAATGGGACCTAGTTAAACTTAAAAGCTTTTGCACAACAAAGGAAACTATTAGCAAGGTGAAAAGACAGCCTTCAGAATGGGAGAAAATAATAGCAAATGAAGCAACAGACAAAGGATTAATCTCAAAAATATACAAGCAACTCCTGCATCTCAATTCCAGAAAAATAAATGACCCAATCAAAAAATGGGCCAAAGAACTAAACAGACATTTCTCCAAAGAATACATACAGATGGCTAACAAACACATGAAAAGATGCTCAACATCACTCTATCAGAGAAATGCAAATCAAAACCACAACGAGGTACCATTACATGCCAGTCTGGATGGCTGCTATCGAAAAGTCTACAAGCAATAAATGCTGGAGTCGGTGTGGAGAAAAGAGAATCTTCTTACACTGTTGGTGGGAATGCAAACTAGTACAGGCACTATGGCGAACAGTGTGGTGATTCCTTAAAAAACTGGAAATAGAACTGCCATATGACCCAGCAATCCCACTCCTGGGCATACACACGGAGGAAACTAGATCTGAAAGAAATAAGTGCACCCCAATGTTCATCGAAGCACTGTTTATAATAGCCAGGACATGGAAGCAACCTAGATGCCCATCAGCAAACGAATGTTTAAGGAAGCTGTGGTACATATACACCATGGAATATTACTCAGCCATTAAAAAAATTCATTGGAATCAATTCTAATGAGATGGATGGAATTGGAGCCCATTAATCAGAGAAAAGTAAGCCAGAAAGATAAAGACCAATGAAGTATACTAATGCATATATATGGAATTTAAAAAGATAGTAATGATAGCCCTATAGCCCAAAACAGAAAAAGAGACACAGATATACAGAACAGACTTTGGGACTCTTTGGGAGAAGGCAAGGGTGGGATATTCTGAGAGAATAGCATTGAAATAAGTATACTATTAAGGGTGAAACAGAGCACCAGCCCAGGTTGGATGCATGAGACAAGTGCTTGGGCCTGGTGCACTGGGAAGACCCAGAGGGATGGGATGGGGAGGCAGGTGGGAGTGGGGATCGGGATGGGGAACACATGTAAATCCATGGCTGATTCATGTCAATGTATGGCAAAAACCACTACAATATTGTAAAATAGTTAGCCTCCAACTAATAAAAATGAAAGAAAAAAAGAAAAAAAATAAAAGAAATAGCTCAGCTGGTATTCCATAACCTCTACTAGCTTTGTTCATAGTAATCCTTCCTAAGGCCCACTTGACTTCACACCCCAGTATGTCTGGCTCTAGGTGAGTGATCACAACGTCATGGTTGTCTTGCTCATGAAGATCTCTTTTGTATATTTCTTCTGTGTGTTCTTGGCACCTCTTCTTAATATCTTCTGCTTCTCTTACATCCATACTGTTTCTGTATTTTATTGTACCCATCTCTACATGAAATATTCCTTTGGTATCTCTAATTTTCTTGAAGAGATCTCTAGTCTTTCCTATTCTATTATTTTTCTCTATTTCTTTGCATTGATCACTTAGGAAGGCTTTCTTATCTCTCCTTATTCTTTGGAACTCTGCATTCAGATTAGTATATTTTTCCTTTTTTTCCTTTGCCTTTAGCTTCTCTTCTTTCCTCAATTATTTTTAAGGCCTCCTCAGACAAATATTTTTCCATTTCTGCATTCCTTTTTCTTGGGGATGATCTTGATCACTACTTCCTGTACAATATCAATCACCTCGATCCATAATTCTTCAGGCACTCTGTTTATCAGATTTAATCTCTTGAATCTATTTGCACTTCCACCATATAATTATAAGGGATTTGATTTAGGTCATACCTGAAAGGTCTAGTGGTTTCCCCTACTTTCTTCAATTTACGTGTGAATTTGCAATAAGGAGTTCATGATATGAGCCATAGTAAGCTACTAGTCTTGTTTTTGCTGACTGTATAGAGTTTCTCTATCTTTGGCTGCAAAAAATATAATCAATCTGATTTTAGTATTGACCATCTGGTGATTCCATGTGTAGTCTTCTCTTGTGTTGTTGGAAGAGCGTGCTTGTTATGAACAGTACATTCTCTTGGCAAAACTCTATGACTATTATTTCTACTACTGTGAACAAGAATCCCATAGAAGAAATGCAGTAGCCCTCATAATCAACAAAAGAATGCAAAATGCAGTACTTAAGTACAGTCTCAAAAACGACAGAATGATCTCTGTCTGTTTCTAATGCAAACAATTCAATATCACAGTAATCCAAGTCAGTGAACCAACCACTAATGCCGAAGAAGCTGAAGTTGAATGGTTCTATGATGACCTGCAAGACCTGGTGGAACTAACACCAAAATAAAAGATGCCCTTTTCATCATAAGGACTGGATTGCAAAGTAGGAAGTCAAGAGATGCCTGAAGTAAGAGGTAAGTTTGACCTTGGAGTACAAGATGAAGCAGGGCAAAGTCTTTCAAGAGTTTTGCCAAGAGAACACACTGGAATGTGCTCCGTAAAAGCTTAATTCTATTTTATGCTGATGGGTGTGGCTGTGTCCCTCCCTGTTAGTGGTTTGGCCTGAGGTGAGCTAGTCCTGGAGTCTACAGGCTCTCAGGCAGTGCTATTGGTGACCTCCAAGGCAACTGGCACACATCTCCCAGGACTGCTGCTGCCAGCGGCCCCGTGCCTGTGGTGGGGCACTGCCAACACACACCTCTGCAGGAGGCCCTCAAGCGCTCACAGGTCGGTCTGGCTCTGTCTCTTGTGGGGTCACTGTCCCTTTCCCTCCAGGCCTGGTGTGTGCAGTTTTTATTTGCACCCCCCAAGAGTGGAGTCTCTGTTTCCCCAGTCTTGTGGATGTCCTGTAATTAAATCCTACTGGACTTCAAAGTCATATTCCCTGGGGATTCCCAGTACCTTGGCCAGATCCCCTGCTTGGGAGACTGATATGGGGCCTAGAACCTTTAAAACAGTACATGAACATCTGTGGTATTATTGAGTTCCAGTCTGTGGGTCTCCCACCCGGCAGATATAGGATTTGATTTTATTATGGCCATATCGTTTCTACCATTTTATTGAGGGTTTCCCTTTGTCCTTGGATGTGGGGTATCCTTTTTTGGTGGTTCCAGTGTCTTCATGTTGATGATTGTTCAATAGCTAGTTGCAATTTTGGTGCTCTGGCAGGAGAAGAAGTACATGTCCTTCTACTCTGCCAGTTTGAACCAATCTCTGCATTAATATTTTTAAAACATGTTTCCTGATGCATTCTGATAGTTACAATATTTCCCTAGACACATGACCATTATGATACAATATTGTTATACTTATTTTTTATGGGTCTCTACTAATAAGAAGATAATTCTTTATTTTTAGGTTTTACTGGGAGCTGAATCCAAACAAATAAAAGTAAATCAATATTTCATAGATCCTACTATCTTGAATTCTGTGAAGGGTATTAATCAATCTATTTTTTTAATTAAGAACTTTACAAATATTTTCTTTAGGTATGTGGTTTCTTAACATAAGATTACCTTCAAAATGATTAAATAGTTCAAAGTATATTGTGGAAATGCCATGATTAGCTGCAACTGTATCAAACTATGCTAATGGTTCTCAAATTGGAGCTGAAAATTTTGCAGTCTACTAATTGTTAGTGCTGTTTTCTATACTTCCTATACAATGATGATGTAGTTGTTATTTTTAACATATCTCAAAAATTGGAATAGATTCTGATATGGCTAGCCACTTAAGAGTTTATTTGCATCATGCATTAAGTGAGGTTTTTGATGTGACTGGGCTTTTTCCTGAGGAATAACCTGATTTCAACTGCAGAGGATGGTGGAAAATGAAGAAAATCCAGGTTTAATGTCTAATATTCAATGTTCTGTGTCAAAAGAGGATATAGGTACCTATTTCTACATGGACCAAGGGACTCTAAACTGGTGATTTGTGTGCTGCTATAAAACAGGGTGGGCCATACTTGAAATGAGGTGGATGGCACAACCAAGGTGTAGGAAACAAGAAAAAAAAAAAGAGTCACAGAGGTATAGGAATATGTATCTCACATAGAGGATTTCTGATAGCTAGATGTGTGGTAAGTTACATTAAAGTCAAAAAGGACTATAATCCAAATGAGGATTTCCTACTAGAGGTAAGAGGATTTTTTTCTTTCTTTCTTTCTTTTTTTTTTTTTTTTTTTTTTGACTAGAGGTAAGACAATACAATAAGGGTTAAAGGAAAACTGTGGCACTAGGGAAGAGAGTGATTATAACACTTCTATAGGGGGTCCCAGCCTTGGCAGAATGATTAATTCTACAGTTCATCTGCTAATATGTGGTAGTCTGGGTCCAGAAAAAATTATGCTTGGTGTGAAGGCTGGAGATACAAATACATACAGCTGGAAAAGACTGATGACTATCAAAAAATAGGAATAGATGTTAGATATTATTTGGGTTCATCTAGTTCTCATTAAAAAGTTGAACTTATTTGTTATCATTAAAACACATAAAACAGCCCTACTCTTTCATCTGTCATGTATCAGTAAGCTGTATGTCAGTGAATCATATTTTGGTTCCTAGGAGGCTCTAGGAATTTAAATATGGAGCTTATAAAAGCACTAAACCACCTTTTGACTGATGGAATAAAGACAGCAAGCAAGCACAAAATAAAGAAACTTCCATGGTAGGTTCTATGAAGAGAATAAGCAAGGTAAATGACAGAGTGACCAGATGGAGGGGCTTTAGGTGGAATGGTCAGGAAAGGTATTTGTGAAGTGGCAACTATTGAGCAGAGGCATGGAGGCAAAATCAGAGATAACATAGGTAAAGAATCCAAGGCAGGAACATCTTCGATCAGTTGAGTTCTATTGAGGATGCAGAGCTTAAACTCTGCCTCTCTGTACCAGTGCCAAAGCAAATCGTGGAGACAGAGTTTTGGGTGAAGTAGAAAAAAATAGCTTTACTGCTTTGCAAGGCAAAAAGGGACACAGTGGGCTCCGACTTCAAAAACTATGTGTCTCAACTAGGGAAGATTTGACGAATTTTATAGCAACAGTTCAAGGATGGGGTTGCTGAGAAATTAGGGTGTTAGCATGGCCTGAGCTCCCTTACTTTTGTCTCAGGTTGTTGGTCTCCTAGACTTGATGATCTTCTCTGGCCCCTTTAATCTTATCTCAAATGGTTTCTTGGCTGCTTCTCCCTTGACTAGCAACTATTTGAATCTGTCCTTTGGAACTCAGGAAAGGTCATGAAGGCTGGTGTCTATTTCTTACAAATAAGAAAAGGAGGACACAGAAAAACTTTCATGTCAAGAAGTCCCACAGGGTCCTTCTCAGTTCCAAATGCTTGTGGTGTCAGATCACAGTGAGAGGGAGAACAGACATCTGTTATGAAGTAGACACAAGTAGGGTCTAGAAAGCATGGCAAGGAATAGAAATTTTACTTTATTCAAACATTCAAGATTGTAAGTGATATGTGATAACACTCTTAAAAAAATAGCTTTTCAGGGAGAGATGGTATTAATGAGGAGAAAATTTTTACCAGGTTTCTCTACTGTAAATGTACCATTACCCCTTTCCATACAATAGTCTTGAAAGTAGGTTACTAGATCCAGTTCACATTCAAAGGTTGGGAAATTAAGCTCCACTTCCTGGAAGGGATTGTCTACATGTAATTGGTAGTCCAGGGAACTCTCGAGAGTCTTCTCCAACACCATAGTTCAAAAACATAAATTCTTCAGTATTCAGATTTCTTTGTGGTCCAACTCGCACATCCATACATGACTACTGGGAAAACCATAGCTTTGAGTATATGGAACTTTGTCAGCAATGCAATGTCTCTGTTTTTTAATATGCTGCCTCGGTTTGTCATAGCTTTTCTTCCAAGGAGCAAATGTCTTTTAATTTCGTGGCTGTAGTCAGTATATGCAGTGATTTTGGAGCTCAAGAAAACAAACTCTTTCACTGTTTATACTGTTTCCCGCAAGAAGATCAAACAAGCCAATCCTAAAGAAAATTAATGCTGAATATACATTAGAAGGACTGATGCTGAAGCTGAAGCTCCAATATTTTAGCCACCTGATGTGAAAAACTGACTCATTGGAAAAGACCCTGATGCTGGGAAAGATTGAAGGCAGGAAGAGAAGGGGACGACAGAGGATGAGATGGTTGGATGGCATCACCGACTCAATGGACATGAGTTTGAGCAAGTTCTGGGAGACAGTGAAGGACAGGAAAGACTGGCATGCTGCAGTCCGTGGGGTCACAAGGAGTCAGACATGAATTATTGACGACTAACAACAGCAAAGCTATTACAGACAGAAAGAATATTGTTTAATTCTGTCACAATAATAACGAGTGTTTGACTGTTGCCTTAGGGCAGCACACTCAACAGCAGAATGTCAATTTCAACTTTCTAAGTTGTACCTTCTCTAGTGCCATAATTAACAGTATTAAAAAGGAAACAACAGGCCACAAATGGAGTTCCTTGTGGTCATTACCATGTCAGCAAACCAAGACTTCATACCTAACCTAACTGTAGTTTCAGCTTCTCTCATGAATGTAGCCTTTAACCAGTCTGTTTGGAGTTACCTGCTCAGGACTAGTGAGGCAATATAACTGACAGATGCCATTTTCTCCCAAAAGAAGGTGACTTTGACTGAAACAATCCACTCTTTGCTAGAATAGTTTCTTTTCCCTACTTCCTTCTGCCTATAAAAGGCAGCTCTTCTGAGCCCTTTCTATTTACTAGATGAGATGCTGAAAAATTAATAAATCATTTAATAGAGCTAATTAGATTTTTTAATTTACTCAGTTATTATTATTGTCTTAGCAGCATCAGCCTTGGAAACCCTAATAGTCATAACAACTGCTAATGTCTGACTTCTGATTTCCTAGACCCTATATTGAGCATTTTGTATGCATTATTTAATTTACTGAGATATATTGGAGTTAGTCTCTCTGTTTAACAGAAAACAAAACTGAAACTGAGAATAGTTAAATGATTTAACTTCATTTTCATAGATGGTAAATAGTAAAATCAGGAAGGGAAGCCAGTCTGCTTGATTTCAAATACTGTACTTCAAATTTTTGTCCGCCCATAGGATCCTCTCCTGTTGTGATATTCCCTCACATCCAGTTCAGCTCAGTCACTCAATCATGTCCAATTCTTTGTGACCCCAAGGACTGAAGCACACCAGGCCTCCCTGTCCATCGCCAACTCCCAGAGTCTACTCAAACTCATGTCCATTGAGTCAGTGATACCATCCAACCATCTCATCCTCTGTTGTCCCCTTCTTCTCCTGCCCTCAATCTTTCCCAGCATCAGGGTCTTTTCAGATGAGCCAGCTTTTCACATCAGGTGGCTAAAGTATTGGAGTTTAGCTGCAATATCAGTCCTTCCAATGAACATTCAGAACTGATTTCCTTTAGGATGGACTGGTTGGATCAAACAAAGCTAGTGAAGGTGATGGAATTCCAGCTGAGCTATTGCAAATCCTAAAAGATGATGCTGTTAAAGTTTTGCACTCAATATGCCAGCAAATTTGGAAAACTCAGCAATGGCCCCAGGACTGGATTTTAACTCCAATCCCAAAGAAGGCTCATGACAAAGAATGTTCAAACTACCACACAATTGTGCTCATTTCACATGCTAGCAAGGTAATGCTCAAAATCCTTCAATATAGGCTTCAACAACAAGACAACTGATAAATTCCAAATGTATATGTACAAGTTGGGTTTAGAAAAGCAGAGGAACCAGAAATCAAATTGCCAACATTCGTTGAATCATAGAAAAAGCAAGGGAATTCCAGAAAATCATCTATTCCTGCTTCATTGACTATGCTAAAAGTTTTGGCTGTGTGGATCACAACATACTGTGGAAATTTCAAAAAGATATGGGAATACCAGACCACCTTACCTGCCTCCTGAAAAACCTGTGTGCAGGTTAAGACTCAACACTTAGAACTGGACATGGAACAGCAGAGTGATTCCAAATTGGGAAAGGGATATATAAAGGCACCTTGTCACCTTGCTTACTTAAATTTTATGCAGAGTACATCATGTGAAATTCCTGCCTGGATAAATAACAAGCTGGAATCAAGATTATCGGGAAAAGCAGCAACAACCTCAGATATGCAGATGATGCCACTCTAATGGCAGAAAGTGAATAGAAACTAAAGAGTCTCTTGATGAGGGTGAAAGAGGAACATGAAAAATCTGGCTTAAAACTCAACATTCACAAAACAAAGATCATGGATTCTGGGTCCATGACTCTATAGCAAATAAATGGGGGAAAAGTGGAAATAATGACAGATTTTATTTTCAAGGGCTCTAAAATCACTGTGGAGGGTGACTGAAGCTACAAAATTAAAAGACAACTGCTCTTTGGAAGAAGAGCTATGACAAAAATAGACAGCATGTTAAAAAGCAGAGACATCACTTTGCTGACAAAGGTCTATAGAGTCAAAGCTATGGTTTTTCCAGTAGTCACATATGGATGTGAGAGTTGGACAATAAGGAAGACTGAGCAACAAAGAATTGATGCTTTTGAACTGTAATGCTGGAGAATACTCTTGAGAGTCCCTTGGACTGCAAGGAGATCAAACCAGCCAATCCTAAAGGAGATCAGTCTTGAATATATATTGGAAGGACTGATTCTGCAGCTGATTCAGTGCTTTGGCCACCTGATGGGAAAAGCTTTTCCTCATTGGAAAAGGCCCTGATGCTGGGAAAGATTGAGGGCAAGAGGAGAAGTGGGTGACAGAGGATAAGATGGTTGGATGGCAGCATTAGTTCAACAGACATGAGTTTGAGCAAACTCCAGGAGATAGTGAAGGACAGGGAAGTCAGGTGTGCTGCAGTGCATGGGTTCACAAAGAGTCGGGCATGACTGACTACTGAACACCACCATCAACAACATGTCATTAAGCAAGTTTGCTTTTCTCTATTGACCCATCTTTTTATTACAAGGGTATTTCACCAATAACCTAGAAGGGTAAAGGAAGAACTATTTTTCCTCCCTCAGGAATAGTTTAATTACAAAAATTTTCTTGAACAATGTCGTTCCCTGTAGTAGTTATTCTTTCTATTTTCCTCTCTTCCTTCCCCTCCTTCTCCTCCTTAGCTGCCTCCTTCTGCTTTTCTTCCTCTCCTTCATACTGCATTGTTTTGAATCAGAAGATAAATGGACTCCTGGCTAAGCAGCTGAATTCTGTCCCCTGTGGACAGATATCACAAAATAAACAGAGTGGCAGGAACAAGGAGTCTTTCTTAGATAAAAGATAAAGAGACCACATATTTCTCATTATTGAGGTTAAAGAGACCTCTCAACTACACAAGCACAGAAAACTTCTTTAGGGCTCAAAAAAAGAAGGGACATCACCTCATAATATATTGTGTCAACCTTCCCACAGGTCTCTGCACTGGAATCCATCTAGTCTAAGAGATGTGTGTGCACACAAGGGAGGACCCTGAATTAAAATAAATATGAATTCAGAGCCAGACAAAGCAACATAAGTAACCACTGGAAAACTGGAAGTGATCTATATAAGTGATTTAAACTACCACAAAAGTGGAACTCTTTCCCTGAGCCCATGCATATATGTCTATTCACAGGTACTTTTTTCCTCTTAATAAACACTTTACTTTTTTCTTTATTTTCTATTTCTTTGTTGAAATGTGTTTCTCCAAAGCAGACAAGCCAGGGCTTTGTCACTAGCCCCTGGTTGGGTAGCTGATATCCTGCTTTTAGCTGCTGCATGCCAAGGGCACCTGAGATCACTTTCAAACTGAAAACTAAAAGATAATGAAGAATTGGGGGGGGGGGGAGTAGACAAATAGAATTCAAGAGTAATGACATTTTAATTAAATTCTGATTCCTTTTTGCAAGTTTTATGGAGGAAAAAGATATGGTCTTGGATTTCATTGTGTTATAAAATTTTTATTCTAATTCCTAAGAACAGACTTCCTTTTTAAGATTTCCACGTGTCTGGGTGGGACTGGTTCTGCATGGCCACAGATCACTGGACTTGTATAGTGGAACACTCTTGATAGGAACTGGAGCAGGAGAGGCAATTGTTACCAAGTTTGAGGTGGGACAGCCTGTCCATTGTTTTTCATGAGGATATTGTCTTCTTTAATAACTATGAAGACACCTGGCATTTCCTGTCATTTGAAGCATTTCATATTAATACAATTATACATCAAATATTCACTAAGTGCCTCCCATTTTCATAGTACTGTTGTACAGTACTGGGGCCAGAGGGTAACTAAGAGTCTTTATCAACTCCAAATACTATTCAGCCTCTCTACCACCAAAAGTGCCCCCAAATAAACATGCAATCTGCATAAAAATGTTTGCTTTGAAAATGAATTTTCAAGAGAAATCTGGCAGTTCACCCCAACTTCCCTCTCAACAGAAGATATTGCTAATTCCTTCTTGTAGAAAAATTTTGGAACTATCACATTAGAAAATGTAAACTTTATAAAGTATGGTGCTTTCCTTCAATGATCTTATAATCTAATTATACAGTAAATATATGAACTTGCAAGGAAATTAAATAGCAATAAAATATTTATCAAAGCTTTTTTCTTTGGGGGGGGCTGGGAGTGAGAAAGTTAATTCTGAGGTAGGTTGATAAGGAGCCCAGGGTCCTCAATGAGGAAGCAGTCTGGGGTTCTCAAGGAGGAGAAAATGACAAACAATGTTTTTCCTACATTCCTTAGTCTTAGTCATATAAGTCAAATAAGTCATTATTTTCTTTAAAGCCAGACCTAATGATTACACAACAAAACAACTCATCTTAAACTCTGGACATATTTATTATATATATATTTATTATTATATATTTATTATTTATTATATATATTATTTATTTTATATATTTTTATATTATATATTTTAATGCTGTATTATATATTATTATATATTTATTATTTACTGTATATATTTATTATTATATATATTATATATATATATATCTAACAGGATTATATAACAACAACGTATCTTGCTCAAGGGCAAGTTTCTCCTTCTTAACAAGAACCTTCTGACTAATCTTGATATTTTAATACATATGTGTGGGAGTCAGTCTGGTAAGACCTTTCTACTGTTAGTTCTAATCTTTTTAACTTAAGATTTATGTTGTAGGAGTGGGTCTGGTAAAAGTATATAAGGCCTTGCTAAGACTATAAAGGATCAGAGCTCTCTCTGCCCCCCTTCTGATGGCTATGTCAGAAGTTTTCTCTGTCCCTTTTTATACTTTAATAAAGCTCTGCTTCACAAAAGCTCTTGAGTGATCAAGCCTAGTCCCTGGTCCTGAAGATAAATTTTCTTTGGAGGTCACAAATCTGACATCATTCACCATAAGCTATCAGGAGAGCACCATTTTTTAAATAAAAATGGATTTTTATTTTCCATTCTTTAAAAATCATGTTCAAAATTTGACTTCCCCCAATGCCCTGAGGCATGAGTACATGGAAGGGGAGGAGACCCCAAACCAGACTTGATGGGGAGCAGGTACAGCACCACACAGTGCATCTCAGCAAGCAGGAGGAAGCATGTGGTGGACAAGGTGGAACCCTATGGGAAGTGACATATATAGGATATGAGGCCATAGGCCTGGACATCTGAGGGTGTTGCAGGGAATTTTGACTATGTTGGATCTGCTTTTTGACTTTAAACTGTTTTTTGTTGCTTTTCTTGTTACAGTCATACATGATGGCCTTCCTCAGAAAAACCTATCACTTTGCCTGAGTGTTAAACTAAACTGTCTTTGTCCAGCTAACAGGGAGAAAACCTGACTCTGCCCACATGTGAATGACTGCAGGAACGAAAAGATTAACACACCCCTTCTCAAGGTTGGCCATTCTAGAAGTGATCTGCAAGATAATGGCCTTGTTACTTTACTTTCTCAACTCCTCCCTCTCTCTGTTCTATTAAAAAACAAACAAACAAACAAAAATCCTGGCATCTAGACCCCAGCAAGTTGGTGATTTTGAGACATTAATCTTCTTTGTTCTCAGTCATCTGTCTTTTTGAATAAAATCATATACCTTGCCTCTCGATTGGTCCCCTGTGGCCCTGAACAGACAAGGCTTTACCCAGACTTGGAGCAGCGCAATGTTAGGGCCAAGGTAGCACAGTGGCATTACTCACAGGTACTTTCCTTCAGCCCCTGAACTTGAACTTTTGGGGCGGGAGGAAGAAGAGGGGCTGCAGTGATGGTGAAGAGTGTAATCTGTCACCTCAAGAACTGCAGACTGAGTAGAAGTTTCTCTTCTTAATCAACATTTATATTGTTGATTTTCTTAATCAACATTTATATTGTTGATTGTCTTAATCAACATTAAGTGAAGTCGCTCAGTCGTGTCCGACTCTTTGTGACCCCATGGACTGCAGTCCACCAGGCTCTCCATCCATGGGATTTTCCAGGCTACAGTACTGGAGTGGGTTGCCATTTCCTTCTCCAGGGGATCTTCCCGACCCAGGGATTGAACCCCGGTCTCCCACATTGTAGGCAGATGCTTTTACCACCTGAGCTACCAAGGAGAGACCAAGGAAAAATGAGTAGTCCCTAGAAATGACTGAAGTCATCACCTTAAAAATATCTCATGCTAAATGCAAACTATGTTGGGAGAGGGTGTAGTTAAGGGAAGTGACCTTTGGAAAAGCACAGTGAACAAGAGTAAGGTTGTTATGCCGATTTAAGTCCCTGACTTCTGCATTGATAAGTTTCTAGAGATTTGGTCATCCTCCTCTTTCTGGTACAAAGAGGAAGATACCTTTAGCAATGGAGATTTTTCTTACACATTATATGTGCTAGAGGCCTCTCCTCCACCAACTGGGTGGAGGACAGATAGTACAGGGCTCTTTACCAGTCATAGGAGGGATCCTGTGGGAAAATTAAAGTAGCATCACAAAATAAGTGTCCCAAAGTCAGTAAGTCCCAGAAGGATCAGAAGGAGACTAGAAGTCAAGAACCAGAGTCTGGAGCTCTAGATCTTGGCTTCAATCCTGGTTCCATCAGGTGCTGTCTATGTGACCCCAGGTTTCAGTTTTCCTGTCCATGGACAATGGAAATAATGGGATGTTTTACTGTGCTGTGCTATGATTAGTTGCTCAGTCATGTCCTACTCTTTGGGATCCCATGGACTGTAGCCTGCCTGGCTCCTCTATCCATGAGGATTCTCCAGGCCAGAATACTGGAGTGGGTTGCCATGCCTTCCTCCAAGGGATCTTCCCAACCCAGGGATCAAACCCAGATCTCTCACATTGCAGGTGGATTCTTTACCAACTGAGCCACCAGGGAAGCCCAAGAACGCTGGAGTGAGTGGCCTATTCTTTCCCCAGGGAAAGTTCCCAACCCAGGAATTGAACCAGGATCTCCTTCGTTTCAGGTTAATTCTTTACCAGCTGAGCTACCGAGGAAGCCCAGATGTTGTGAGTAGTAAATAAATTAACACATCTAAAAGACATAGAACAGTCCCTGATTCCACAGAATGATGTATTAGCCACCATTATTGCTTTCACCATTATTGGCTTACCAGGTGGTGTTAGAGGTAAAAAACCAGCCTGCCAATGCAGGAGACATGAGAGAAGCAGGTTCGATCCCTGGGTCAAGAAGAGCCCCTGGAGGAGAAAATGGCAACCCACTCCAGTATTCTTGCCTGGAGAATGCTGTGGACACAGGAGCCTGGCAGACTACAGTCCATAGAGTTGCAAAGAGTTGGATATACATGAAACCACACACACACACACATTGTTTTCCGAAGGAGGGATAACCTTGGGTTGTAGCGCTCAGGTGAGGTGCTATGAAAAAGGTCATCATTTGGACTCGGTTTGACAGAAAGTTATTTGAATCAAAGGAACTTAAATTGTAGCAGAACAAAACATGTCACCATAAAATGTGTCTCTTTGGCTTGAGGATTATTTGAAGCTGGTTGTTTTTCAGAAACAAAAGGTTCAGGAAGAATCTTTTATTACCTCTTTTAATGGCCTAAAGATAATTTACGTGAAAGGCCTTTTCTAGGAAGAAGAAATGTAATCACTGACAACTACAATGTAATATGAATTAAGTGTGGAGAAAAGCTTGTATGATTAGAGTCCCCTCCATGTCTCACTGTCTCTGAATGGTTTAGCAAACATTCATTTGCCAACTATTTGCTCTTTCTGTCTTTCTGCAAAGTAACGTTCATTCCTTTGAAGACCCAAACCCTACCTGCCTTCCCCGTCTCTCAGATGGCATGTACACTTCAATTGTCTACTTTGTCCTTGGGCCCCATATTCTATGGAATCCCATACCTGCAGCAGTTAGATCTGATTTTCTCCTATTAATCTGTCACTTGTCAATTCAGTTGTTAGAACAACAAGCAGAGTAGAAGAAAGTTTATTCCTTCTCCATAAACTCAAGACTCTAAATGGTATGTATGAAAATAATTGAATGTGTGGAGTATGATGCTTGTTCCCATGATGCTGCAGTGAATGTTGTCTCTTCTGCGTTACATCCAATAATGGTTCCAGGAAAAAATGATTAGCACCTACTATCAATATGGTGCTAAGGGTGGAAAAATTTAGAGAATCATTGCAGTTAAGCATTTTCACAGTGAGCTGTTTATCTTATTGATTCTTTTTCATTTTATTTTCTTTATTATTTGAAATATAGCTAACCTACAACATTATATTAGTTTTAGATATAGAACATAGCAATTCATTATTTTTATATACTAAAAAATGATCACCATAATAAGTATAGTGAATATCTGTCCCTAAGCTATGTTCTGACACCTTTATTTTATAATTGGGAGTTTGTGCCTCTTAATCCTTCTCATTTACCCTCAACCTCCCTCCCTTCTGAGAACTACTTCTTTGGTTACTGACTCTATGAGCGTGTGACAGTTGTGTTGTATTTGTTCATCTGTTTTGTTAAAAAGCAAGTATCCACATAAAGGTGAAATCATATGATGTTTTTCTTTCTCTGACTTATTTCACTAAGTCCATCTATGTTATTGCAATTAAAGAGTTCACTCTTTCTTATGCCTAGTAATGTTCCACTATGTACGTATATCACTTCTTCTTTACTCATTTATGCTTTGATGGAACTAAGGTTATTTCCATAACTTGGCTGTTGTAAATAATGATAAAATGACCATAGATGGGGTGCATATATCTTTTAGAATCAGTGCTTTTGTATTCTTCAGAAAAATGCCCAGAAGTAGAATTGCTAGGGCATATGGAGAAGGAAACGGCAACCCACTCCAGTATTCTTGCCTGGAGAATCCCAGGGACAGGGGAGCCTGGTGGACTGTCGTCTGTGGGGTCTCACAGGGTCGGACACGACTGAAGCGACTTAGCAGCAGCATGGTGGTTTTAGTTTTAATTTTTGGAAGAAGCTCCATCTTGTTTTCCACAGCGGCTGCACAGCTTTATGTTCCCATGAAAAGTACACAAGGGTTCCCTTTTCTCTATGTTCTTGATAACACTTGTGATTTGTTGTCTTTCCGATAATAGCCATTTTGAAAGGTCTGAGGTGACACCTCTTTGTAATTTTAATTTTCATTTCCTTGATTATTAGTGATATTGAGCATCTTTTCATTTGTCTATTGTATTCTGCATATCTTCTTAGAAAAATGTGTACTGGGGTCCTCTGCTCACATTTTAATCAGGTTGCTTGTTTGATTTTGAGTGGTATGAGTTGTTTGTGTACTTTGAATATTAACTCAGTATCAGATATACCATTTGCAATTATATTCTCCCAATCAGTAGGTTGCTTTTTCACATATTCGATAGGTTTTTTCACTATGCAAAAGTTTTTTTTTCTTTGTTTCTGTCCTTTTTTTAGTCTAGTCTATTTTTTTTTTAGTTTAATATATTCTGATATATGTATTTTTGCCTGAATAAAAATATTCAAAAAATATTACAAAGACCAAAGAGTATAGAAGTTTTATGATTTCATGTCTTAACATTTGTCTTTAATTCATCTTGAGTTTATTTGTGTATATGTGTGGGAAACAAGAATTTGATTCCTCTACATGGGGCTGTTCAGTTTTCCCAGCACGATTTTTTGACATAGCTAGCTTTTCCCCACTTTATATTCTTGCCCCTCTGTAATAGATTAATTGACAACTAAATAAGTGTTGGCTAATTTCTGTGTTCTCTGTTTTCTTCCATTAATCTGTGTCTATTTTTGTGCCAATACTATAATGTTTTCTCAACTGTGGCTCTGGAGTACAGTCTCAAGCAGGGAATGTGATACTTCCATTTTTGTTCTTCTTTCTCAAGATTCTTTTTTTTTTTTTTTTTTTTTTTTTGCTATTGGGAATCTTTTGTATTTCATACAAATTTAGAATTATTTACTCTAATTGTGTGAAAAACCCCTTAGACATTGCATTAAATCTATAGACTGCCTTGGATAGAATGACTATTTTAAAAATATTTGTTCTTTCAATCCATGAGCATGGTGTATCTTTCCATTTATTTGTGTCACCTTCAGTTTCTTTCATCAAAGTCATAATTTTTAAAGTGCAGGTGTTTCATGGATTTACATATATTTATTTCTAGTTTTTATTTAATGTAATTGTAAGTTGAATTACTTTCTTAACTTCTCTTTCTGATAGTTATTAGTGTATAGAAATGCAAGAGATTTATATGTATTAATTTTTCTATCCTGTAACTTTACTGATTTTATTGATTAATAAAACAAATTTGGTGGTGTCTTTAGGATTCTTTCTATATAGTATAATGTCATCTGAAAACAATCACAGTTTAACTTCCTCCTTCCCAATTTAGATTCCCCTTATTTATTTATTTTTTCTTATCTGATTGCTGTGCCTAGGATTGCCAGTTCTTTGTTGAATGAGAGAGTAAAAATAGCCATTCATATCTTGTTTCTGATCTTAGAAGAAATATTTTATCTTCATCACTGCATATGATTATGGACTTGTAATTAATGGCTTTTATTATATATATTATATTATGTTCTCTCTATAGTCACTTTGTTGAGAGTTTTTATCATAAATGGATGCAACATTTTCTGAGATTTTTCTTATTCTATTGAGATGATCACATAAATTCTATTCTTCATTTGTTGATGTGGTATACCATGCTAAATGTTTTTGACATAATAATTAATCTTTTCTTGTTTTGTGCAACATGGCAACTTATTGTGGATAAAGACAATTTTAATATTTTTGCCTTTTAACCTTTCTTCTAGCTTTCTACAAGTGGTTGATCTTCTCTTGCTAATATATGCCTTTACCAGAGTAATTTTTTTCCTTTTATAATTTCTACATTTCTAGTTGTTCTGCTTAGAGAATTTCTTTTAACATTTCTTGAAAAAGTAATTGAGTGGTAATGAACTCTTTTAGCTTTTGCTTCTCTATAAAACTCCTTGTCTCTCCTTCAAATTTGAATGAAAGCCTTGATTGTTGAGTAGTCTTGATTAAAGGTGTTTTCTTTTCATCACTTTGTATATATCATACCACTCCCCTTTGGCCAGCAAAATTTCTGTTGAAAAATCTGCTCATAATCTTATGGGAGTTCCCAGTTTATAACTAATTCTTTTTCACAACCTGTTTTTACTCTATTTGTATTTAGTTTATGCCACTTTAATTATTTGGGTTCCTCTTGTTTGGGACTCTTTGCTTGCTAGACTTCTAGACTTAGATGTCCATTTCCTTTTTCTAGTTATGGAAGTTTTTAACTATTATTGTCTGATGAGTTCTCTGAAGCTTTCTCTCTCTATTCTCCCTTTGTGATTTCTAAAATAAAATTTTATTTTTCTTGAAGTTGTCTCAAAAGTGTCTTAAACAACTTTTTTTTAAATTCTTTTTTTCTATTCAGCTTGGGTGATTTCCACCACTCTGCCTTTTAGTTTGCTCATCCATTCATCTGCAAAATTTAATCTATTGTTAGTCC
Source organism: Muntiacus reevesi (assembly GCF_963930625.1). Taxonomy (NCBI): domain Eukaryota; kingdom Metazoa; phylum Chordata; class Mammalia; order Artiodactyla; family Cervidae; genus Muntiacus; species Muntiacus reevesi. The sequence continues at coordinate 1,390,460 of NC_089264.1, forward strand.
TTTATAGTGTTTCTTTCACTTAGATTATTCAATTCTTTGGCTCTGTTTTGTTCTTCTTTATATTTTCTAACTCTTCACTGAAATTCTCACTCTGTTCATGCAGTTTTCTTGGGTTTGTTGAGACTGTTTATGATCATTACCTTGAACCTTTTCTTTAGTAGATTTGTTATCTCCAGTTCATTTTGTTCTTATTCTGAGGTTTGCCTTATTTCTTTGTTCAGACCATGTTCTCCTATCATCTTACTTTACTTAGTTCTCTGTGTTTATTTCTTAATATTACATAAATCAGCTGCATTTCTTGATCTTGCAGAAATGATCTTTTGTAGGAGACATCATATATTACCCAACAACACACTCTCCTTTTGTCATCAAAGGTAAAATAATCTTCAGGTGCTGCTTATATAGGCTGTGTGCACTTTTCTGTTGCAACAGGGCCAACTACACTTAGCACACTGGTGTGCACTGGCATGCACAGTCCAAGGGACCTGGAGGATGTTTTCATCCTCTTGGTGAGAGGAATGGGGTTCTGGTATGTCTGGCTATGTAGCCTGGGGGTCCAGGGCCTGATGATGTCCCAGTTTTGAATGGAACCTTCTCTCCATGGATGTCTCTGGGGCCAAATAAGTCCAGGCTGGTGCTGGCCTTCTGGTGGGTAGTGTCATTGTTTGGCTAATTGATTGACCTGGGGTCCCTGGAACTGGTACCAACTACCTGGTTGACAAGTAGGTCCCTGTACTAATAGCATGACAGGAAGAATTCAAAATAGTACTTGCTAAAACCAGAGTCTTTGTGATAGAATGAGTTCCCCAAAATGGTGACTGCCAGCATGTAAGCTCTAGGGAGAGTCCCATTTGCCTCCTGACTTCCTGAAGGCTCTCCAGGATCAGCAAAAATGGCTAACTCAGTTTCCTTTTATTTATTTTTTTTTAAATTTAATTATTTTAAATTGAAGCATAATTGATTTTCAGAATTTTGTTGTTTTCTGTCAAACTCCAACATGAATCAGCCATAGGTATACATATGTCTCCACCCTTTTGAAGCTCACTCCCTTCTTCCTCCCCATCCCACCCCTTTAGGTTGATTCAGAGCCCCTGTTTGAGTTTCCTGAGCCATAGAGCAAATTCCTGTTGGCCAATTATTTTATATATGGTAATGTAAGTTTCCATGCTACTTGTTCCATACATCTCACCCTCTCCTCCCCTCTCCCCAGGTCCATAAGTCTATTCTCTATGTCTGTTTCTCCATTGTTGCCCTGTAAGTAGATTCTTAAGTACCATGTTTCTAGATTCTGTATATATGCTTAGAATTTTATTATTTATCTTTCTCTTTTGGACTAACTTCACTCTTTATAATAGCTTCTAGGTTCATCCTCTTCATTAGAACAAACTCAAGTGTATTCCTTTTTATGGCTGAGTAATATTCCATTGAATATAGATACCACAACTTCCATATCCATTCATCTTTTGATGGCTATCTAGGCTGCTTTCATGTTCTAGCTATTGTAAATAGTGCTGCAATGAACATCAGGGAGCATGTGTCTTTTTCAGTTTTGATTTCGTCAAAATGTATGGCTAGAAGTGGGATTAATGGGTCATATGGAGACTTTATTCCTACGTCTTAAAGAATTCTCCATACCGTCTTTCATAATGGCGGTATCAATTTATATTCCCACCAACAGTACAACAACATTCCCTTTTCTCCACACCCTCTCCAGCATTTGCTGTTTGTAGATTTTTTGCTGATGACCGTTCTCACTGGTGTGAGCTGATATCGCATTGTAGTTTTGATTTGCATTTCTCGAATAATGAGCAATGCTGAGCATCTTTTCATGCATTTGTTAGTCATTAGTATTAGTCTTCATAGTATTAGTCTTCGTTAGAGAAATGTCTGTTTAGGTCTTTTTCCCACTTTTTGATTGGGTTGTTGGTTTTTCTTGTATTGAGTTCTATGAGCTGCTTGTATAATTTGGAAATTAATCCTTTGTCAGTTGTTACACTTGCTATTATTTTCTCCCATTCTGAGGGTTGTCTTTTCACCTTGCTTATATTTTCATTGTTGCTTATACTTTCCAAAATTACTGCAGATGATGACTGCAGCCATGAAATTAAAAGACGCTTGCTTTTTGGAAGAAAAGTTATGACCAACCTAGACAACATATTAAAAAGCAGAGACATTACTTTGCCATCTAGTCAAAGCAATGGTTTTTCCAGTAGTCATGTACGGATGTGAGAGTTGGGCTATAAAGAAAGCTGAGCATGGAAGAACTGATGCTTTTGAACTGTGGTCTTGGAGAGGACTCTTGAGAGTTCCTTGGACTGCAAGGAGACCCAACCAGTGTATCCTAAAGAAAATCAATCCTTAGCATTCTTTGGAAGGACTGATCCTGAAGCTGAAACGCCAATATTCTGGCCACCTGATGCAAAGAACCTGGTGGAAACTCATTGGAAAAGACCCTGATGCTGGGAAAGAATGAAGGCAGGAGAAGAAGGGGATGACAGACGATGAGATGGTTGGATGGCATCACCAACCCAGCGGGCATGAGTTTGAGTAAACTCCAGGAGTTGGTGATGGACAGGGAGGCCTGGTGTGCTGCAGTCCATGGGTAGTAAGGAGTGGACACTACTGAGTGACTGAACTGAATGGAACTGATACTTTCATTTCCTGTGCAAAAGTTTTTTAGTTTACTCAGGTCCCACTTGTTTACTTTTGTTTATTTCCATCACTCTAGAAGGTTGCTTATAGGGGATTTTGCTCCGCTTTATGTCACCAAGTATTCTTCCTATGTTTTCCTCTAAGTTTTATACTTTCTGGTATTATGCTGAGGTTTATAATCCATTTTGAGTTTATCTTTGTGTATGGTGTTAGGAAGTGTTCTAATTTCATTCTTTTACATGTAACTCTCCAATTTTCCTAAAACCATTTATTAAAGAGCTTCTCTTTGCCCTATTTGCACATTCATGCCTCCTTTGTCAAAAACAAGGTACCCATAGGTTCATGGGTATATTTCTTGGCTTTCTATCTTGTTCCAGTGGTCTATATCACTATTTTTGTGCTAGTACCATACTGTCTTGATGACTGTAGTTTGGTAGTATAGTCTGAAATCAGGAAGATTGATTCTTCCAGCTCCATTCTTTTCTAAAGACTGCTTTGGCTCTTCAGGGTCTTTTATGTTTCCATATGAATTGTGAAATTTTTGTTATAGTTCTGTGAAAAAAACCATTGGTAACTTGATAGGGATCTCATTGAATCTGTAGTTTGCATTTGGTAGTGTAGTCATTTTCACAATTTTGATTCTTCCTACCCAGGAACATGGAATATCTCTCCATACGTTTATGTCATCTTTGATTTCTTTCATTAGTGTCTTAAAATTTTCTGTGTACAGTTCTTTTTTCTCCTTAGGTAAGTTTATTCCCATATATTTTATTCTTGTTTTTTCAATGGTGAATGGGATTGATTCCTTAATTTCTCTTTTTGATTTTTCATTCTTAGTATATAGAAATGCAAGTGTGATTTCTGTGTATTGAGTTTGTATCCTGCAACTTTGCTAAATTCACTGATTAGCTCTAATAATTTTCTGATGCTATCTTTAGGATTTTCTATGTAGAGTATCATGTCATCTGCAGACAATGAGAGCTTTACTTCTTCTCTTCCAATCTGGATTCCTTTTATTTCTTTTTCTTCTCTAATTACTGTAGCTAGGATTTCCAGAACTATGTTGAATAATAGTGATGAAAGTGGACATCCTTATCTTGTTCCTGATCTTAGGGGGAATGCTTTCAGTTTTTCACCATTGAGAATGTTTGCTGTAGGCTTATCATATATGGCCTTTACTATGATGAGATAGTTCCTTCTATGCTCATTTTTGGAAGAGTTTTAATCATAAATGGGTGCTGAATTTTGTCAAAGGCTTTTTCTGCATCTTTTGAGATGATTATGTGGTTTTTATCTTTCAATTTGTTAATATGGTATATCAATCATATTGATTGATTTGCATATATTGAAGAATCATTGCATCCCTGGGATAAACCCAACTTTTTCGTGGTGTATGAGCTTTTTGATGAGTTGCTGAATTCTGATTGCTCAAATTTTGTTGAAGAATTTTGCATCTATGTTCATCAGTGATATTGGCCTATAGTTTTCTTTTTGTGTGTTGTTGTCTTTGTCTGGTTTTGGTATCAGGGTGATGGTGGCCTTGTTGAATGAGTTTGGAAGTGTTCCTTCCTCTGCAATTTCTTGAAAGAGTTTTAGAAGGATAGGCATTAGCTCTTCTCTAAATATTTGATAGAAATCTCCTGTGAAGCCTTCTGATCCTGAGATTTTGTTCTTGGTGAGATTTTTTATCACAGCTTCAATTTCAGTGCTTGTAATTGGGTTGTTCATAATTTCTATTTCTTCCTGCTTCAGCCTTGGAAAATTGAACTTCTCTAAGAATCTGACCGTTTCTTCTAGGTTATCCATTTTATTGCCATATAGTTGTTCATAATAATCTCTCATAATGCTTTGTATTTCTGTATTGTCTGATGCAACCTCGCCTTTTTCATTTCTAATTTTGTTGATCTGATTCCTCTGTCTTTTTTCTTGATGAGTCGGGTTAATGGTTTCACAATTTTGTTTATCTTCTCAAACAACCAGCTTTGAGTTTTATTAATCTTTGCTATTGTTTCATTCTTTTTCATTTATTTCCATTCTGATCTTTATGATTATTTTTCCTTCTGCTAATGTTTGGTTTGCTCATCGTTTTCCAGTTGTTTTAGGTGTAAAGTTAGGTTGTCTATTCAATGCTTTTTTTGTTTCTTGAGGTAAGATTGTATTGCTATAAATTTCCATCTTAGAACTACTTTTGTTGCATCCCATTGGTTTTAAGTTGTGTTTTATTGTCATTTGTTTCTAGATGTTTTTTTAAATTTATCTTTTGATTTCTTCAATAACTTGTTGGTTATTTAGAAATATATTGTTAACCACAATGATGTACCATTACACACCAGTCAAGATGGCTGCTATCCAAGAGTCTACAAGCAATAAATGCTGGAGAGGGTGTGGAGAAAAGGGAACTCTCTTACACTGTTGGTGGGAATGCAAGCTAGTACAGCCGCTATGGAGAACAGTGTGGAGATTTCTTAAAAAACTGGAAATAGAACTACAATATGACCTAGCAATCCCACTCCTGGCCATACACACTGAGGAAACCAGATCTGAAAGAGACACATGCACCCCAATGTTCATCGCAGCACTGTTTATAATAGCCAGGACATGGAAGCAACCTAGATGCCCATCAGCAGACGAATGGATAAGGAAGCTGTGGTACGTATACACCATGGAATATTACTCAGCCATCAAAAAGAATTCATTTGAATCAGTTCTAATGAGATGAATGAAACTGGAGCCCATTATACAGAGTGAAGTAAGTCAGAAAGATAAAGACCAATACAGTATACTAACGCATATATATGGAATTTAGAAAGATGGTAACAATAACCCTATATGCAAAACAGAAAAAGAGACACAGATGTATAGAACAGACTTTTGAACTCTGTGGGAGAAGGCGAGGGTGGGATATTTTGAGTGAACAGCATCGAAACATGTATATTATCAAGGGTGAAACAGATCACCAGCGCAGGTTGGATTCATGAGACAAGTGCACGGGAGGGGGCTGGTACACTGAGAAGACCCAGAGGGATGGGGTGGGGAGGGAGGAGGGAGGGGGGATCAGGATGGGGAACACATATAAATCCATGGCTGATTCATGTCAATGTATGGCAAAAACCACTACAATATTGTAAAGTAATTAGCCCCCAACTAATAAAAATAAATGAAAAAAAAAAAGAAATATATTGTTTAATCTCCATGTGCTTGTATTTTTTACAGTTTTTTCTTTCTTTCTTTTCTTCTTGTAATTGATATCTAGTCTCATAGAGTTGTGGTCAAAAAAGATGCTTGATATGATTTCAATTTTCTTAAATTTACTGAAGTTTGATTTGTGACACAAGATATGGTCTATGCTGGAGAATGCTGCATGTGCTACTTGAGAAGATGTATTCTTCTGAATTTGGATGGAATGTTCTGAAGATATCAATGAGGTCCATCTCATCTAATGTTTCATTTAAGACGTGTTTCTTATTAATTTTCCATTTTAATGGTCTGTCCATTGGTGTGAGTGAAATGTTAAAGTCTCCTACTATTATTGTTTTGCTGTCAATCAATTTCTCCTTTTATGTCTGTTAGTGTTCATCTTATATTTTGAGGTACTTCTAAGTTGGGTGCACAGATATTTATAATTGTCATGTCTTCCTCTTGGATTGATCCCTTGATCATTATGTGGTGTTCTTCCTTAACTCTTGTAATCTTCTTTATTTTAAGGTCCATTTTCTCTGATATGAGAATTGCTACCCCAGCTTTCTTTTGCTTCCCATTTACATGGAATATATTTTTCCTTCCTTTCACTTTCAGTCTTTAGGTCTGAAGTGAGCTTTTTGTAGACAGCATATATATGGGTCTTGTTTTTGTATCCACTCAGCCAGTCTGATTCTTTTGGTTGGAACATTTAATCAGCTTACATTTGAGGTAATTACTTATATATATATATATATGATTATATATATAGTCATTTTCTTATATATATATATAAGTCATATATATATGTATATATGTATATATATGTGTGTGTATATATATATATATATATATATATGACTTATATATATATATAGTCATTTTCTTGTTTGGAGTTTGACTTTGTAGATCTTTTTCTTTTCTTGAATTTCTTAACTATATAAGTTCTTTTAGCATTTGCTGTAATGGTGGTACTGAATTGCTGATTTGGTGGTACTGAATTTTCTTAACTTTTGCTTGTCTGAATAGCTTTTGATTTTACCACCATTTTTTAATGACATCCTTGCCTGGTAGAGTAATCTTGGTTGTAGATTTTTCCCTTTCAGTATTTTAAATATATTCTGCCATTCCCTTCTGGCCTGCAGAGTTTTTGCTGAAACATCAGCTGTTAAGCATATGGGGTTTCCCTTGTATGTTACTTGCTGCTTTTCTCTTGCTGCTCTTTATATTTTTTCTTTGTGTTTAGTCTTTGTTAGTTTCATTAGTATGTGTCTTGGTGTGTTTCTCCTTGGGATTATCCTGTATGGGACTCTTTGCACCTCTGGGAATTTATTAACTATTTCCTTTTCCATGCTGGAGAAATTTTCAACTATAATCTCATCAAAAATTTTCTCATACCATTTGGACCCTTATAATTCAAGTGTTGGTGCATTTGATATTGTTCAAGAGGTCTCTGAGGCTATCCTCAGTTCTTTTCATTCTTTTTAATTTTACTCTGCTCTTCAGAAGTTATTTTCACCATTTTATCTTCCAGCTCCCTGATTTGTTATTCTGCTTCAGATAGTCTGCTATTGATTCCTTCTAGAGTATTTTTAATTTCAGCAATTGAGTTATTTGTCTCTATATGTTTAATCTTTAATTCTTCTAGGTTTTTGTTAATTGATTTTTGCATTTTATCCATTCTGTTTTCAAGGTATTGTTTTGTTTTTTATCATCTTTACTATCATTATTCTGAATTCTTTTTCAGGTAGTTTGCAATTTCTCATCATTTATTTGAACTGTATATCTGGTTTGTTCCTTCATTTGTGTGCTATTTCTCTGCATTTTCATTATTTTTTAACTTATTCTGTTTGAGGTCTCCTTTTCCCAGGCTTCAAGGTTGAATTCTTTCTTCCTTTTAGCTTCTGCCCTCCTAAGGTTGATTCAGTGGTTTGTATAAGCTTCATATAGGATGAGATTTGTGCTGAGTTTTTCTTTGTTTGTTTTTCCTCTGATGGGAAATGTTGATTGAGGTGGTAATCCTGTTTGCTAATGATTGTGTTTGTATTTTTGTTTTTTGTTGTTGTTGTTGCTTAGATGAGAAGTTCCACACAGGGTGTTGCTGGTAGTTGGATGATGGCAAATCTTGTATTCAAGTGGTTTCATTTGTGTGAGTTCTCATTATTTGATATTCCTTAGGGTTAGTTCTCTGGTAGTCTAGGGTCTTGGAATCAGTGCTCCCACTCCAAAGTCTCAGGGCTTGATATCTGGTCAGGAATGAAGATTCCACCAGTGTTTTTTTTTATTTTTTTATGGCATTAAGTGAGATTATAACAAATAAACAAAAATGAAAAACCAAAGATGAACCCCAGACAAGTGGCAGTTACAAAATCAAGCAAATAATAACTAAAATAATGGAATATATACATAAACATATACACGCATAAGCAAAATTGAAACAGCCCAACAAAAATAAATATTATATATATATATATTATATAAAATATATATTTTATATATATATAATAGATTGCCCCAGTGAACAAAGGAAATCAAAAATTTTATCTACCTGTGAAGAACAAAACTGACTAAAGCACAAAATAAACACAAACTGGAAAACAAAACTAAAGCAAGGTGCCAATTGGGGAATAAAGCAGTGAAAGCAAAACTAGCAAATATGTTGAGTGCAAAGGAAAAAAAGAAAGAATAGATAGGCATAGTTAAATAGAGGTAGATAAGGAATATTTATATATATTAAAGATTAACTACAAGGTGAAAAGAACAGCAGAAGAAGCAAACAATGAAATAAATGTAGAAAAAATAATAATAGGCTTAAGAATTAAAATTAAAAAAAAAAAGAGGAAAGGAAAGAGAAAGAAAAGAAAAAGAAAAGAAAACTCCACAGAACTGCAAAAGCCAATGTAGAAGCAGAGGTTTAGAACAACAATAAAAAATGTGACTGAGAAAGAAAAAAGAAACCAAAAAAACCTTAAAAACTTAATTAGATTTCATATTGCCAATAAAATTGACAACTACAGCAGAGGGTGGAAAAAAAGGGGGAAAAAATCCAAAGAAATCTACAGCATAAGTCAAATCATAAGAATAATAAATGTTTTTCTTGAGTCACTGCTGTCAGAGTCCTTTCCCCTGCTTGGAGTCACAGTCCACTCACCTCCCTAGAATGCCCCCCAACACCAAGCTGGTCTCTCGACCTGCTGTGGGGGCAGCTCAGACCCTAATCTGACCCTACGCTTGTGTGTTCTTGCCTCCAGTGTCCACAGCTATCAGATCTAGTGTGTTTTCTTTTGTGGGAACTCTCAATGACCGTTTATATATTCCATAGACAAACAGTCTGCCTAGTTGATCCTGTGAATTTAATCTGCAGCTTGTGCAGCTTGGAGGAAGGTTTTGGGTCTTCTTCCTTAGACAGGCTGTCCCCAGGTTTCAACTGTGGTTTTATTTCCACCTCTGCATGTGGGTCATTCACTGGGATTTGCTCCTGAGGCTGCCCGGGAAGACTTGGGTCTGCCTTAGTGAGGGCAAAGGGTGTAGGTGGGGCAGCGGCTTCAGACACAGGAGTTCTGGTATCACCAAGTACTCAGGGGAGTTGATGGTAGGGCAATAGGAAATATAGTGCTTTAGAAGGGTATGGCAACCAGTATTGGCCAATATACTCCAGTGTTCTTGCCTGGAGAACCCACTGACAGAGAAGCCGGGTAGGTCACAGTCCACAGAATCACAAAGAGCTGGATATGACTGAAGCGACCCCGTGTGTATAGACGCGAGTTTTTTTTTTTTTTTTTTTCCTATGGCAGTTCTGCCTCAGTGAGGGTTGAGCTTGAAGCTGCCATGGCTGCTTGGCTTGTGGGAACCCTGGTGACACCAAGGGAAGTTTTTAAGTTTTTAAGCATAGTTTCAATTTCAGTGCTTCTGACTGGTTTGTTCATATTTTTATTTCTTCTTGGTTCAGTCTAGGGAGGTTGAACCTTTCTAAGAATTTGTTCATTTCTTCCAGGTTGTCCATTTTATTGACATAGAGTTGTTCATCATAGTCTCTTATGATTCTTTGCATTTCTGGTTGTAACTTCTCTTTTTTCACTTTTAATTTTGTTGATTTGTGTCTTCTCCATTTTTTTCTTGATGAGTCTGACTAAAGGATTATTATTATTATTTTAATATTTTCAAAGAACTAGCTTTTGGTTTCATTGATCTTTGTGATTATTATCTTTATCTCTTTTTTGTTTATTTATGCTCTGATTGTTATGTTTTCCATCCTTCTAATAACTTTAAGTTTGCTTGTTATTCTTTCTCTAGTTATTTTAGGAGTAAGTTCTCGCTGTTAAAGATTTTTCTTGTTTCTTGAGGTACAATTTTATTGTTATAAATTTCCCTATTAAAACTGCTTTTTCAGTATTCGGTAAGTTTTGGATCATTGTGCTTTCACTTTTATTTGCCTCTAGAAATACTTTTATTTTCTCTTTGATTTCATCAGTGATCCAATGGTTGATAAGTAGCATATTGTTTAGCTTCCATATGTTTGTATTTTTAGGTTGTTGTTGAGTTTTATTCTTTTTTTTCCTTGTGGTTTATGTTTAATCTCATACCATTGTGATTACAAAAGATGCTTGATATAATTTTAGTTTTCTTAAATCTATCAAGGATCATGTTTTGTCCCAGCGCGTGGTCAATCCTGAAGAATGTTCCATGTGCACTTGAGAGGAAGTTGTAACCTGCACTTTTGAATGGAATGCTCTATAAATATCAGTTAAGTTCAAATCATCTAAAGTGTCATTTAAGATCTGTGTTTTCCTATTAAGTTTCTGTCTGGATGATTAATACATTGATGAAAGTCTTCCACTATTATTGTGCTACTGTTGATATGTCCCTTTATGTTTATTAGTATTTGCCTTACATATTGAAGGGCTCCTATGTTGGGTATATATATATACATACACTCACACACACACACACACACACACACACACACACACACACATATATATATATATATATATATATATATATATATATGTAATTTTTAGATCTTCTTGAATTGAACTCTTGATCATTATATACTGTCCTTCTTTGTCTCTTATAATAATCTATGCTTTAAAGCCTCTTTTGCCTGATACGAATATTGCTACTCCAGCTTTCTGGAGTAGCACATACAATTTCGATGTGCATGAAATATCTTCTCCTGCCCCCTCACTTTCAATCTGTAAGTGGTTGTAGGTCAAATGTAGATATCTTGTAGAAAACATATGTATGGTCCTTGTTTTTGTACCCATCCAGGCAGCCTATATCTTTTGGTTGTTTCACTTAATCCATTTACATTTAAGGAAATTTTTGATACATATGATCTTATGACCATTTTGTTAATTGTTTTGTATTTACTTTTTGTATGTCTTTTTCTTCTCTTGTTTCCTGCCTAGAGAAGTCCCTTTAGCATTTGTTGTAAATCTGTTTTAGTGGTGCTGAATTGTCTTAAATTTTTCTTGTCTGGAATGCTTTTGATTCCTCCAGTAAATCAGAGAATGAGAATGTTGCTGGGTAGAGTATTCTTGGTTGTAGTTTCTCCCCTTTCATCACTTAGAATATATCATGCCATTTCATTCTGGCTTGTAGATTTTCTGCTGAGAAATTGGTTGATAACTTTATGAGACTTCCCTTGTATGCTATTTGTCTTTTAAACTTTGTTGCTTTTAATATTGTATTTTTGTCTTTAATTGTGTCAGTTTGATAACTGTGTCTCAGTGTGATTCTACTTGGATTTATCCTACCTGGGACTCTATGTTTCCTGGACTTGGTGGATTATTTCCGGTCACATGTTAGGGAAGTTTTTAAATAGTTCTTGAAATGTTTTCTCAGGTCCTCCGTCTCTCTCTCATCTCTTCTGGGATCCCTATAATTCCGAATGATGGTGCATTCAATGTTGTCTCAGAGGCCCTTTGAGCTGTCCTCATTTCTTTTCATTATTTTTCTATATTCTGTTTTATGGCAGTGATTTCCACCATTCTGTCTTGGAAATAACTTATTTATTCTTCTTTCTCAGTTATTCTGCTACTAATTCCTTCTACTATAACTTTTTTTTTTTTTTTTTTAATCTGTTGGACTGTTCTTTAGTTCTTTTAGGTCTTTGGCTAGCATTTCTTGTATCTTCTCCAAGCTTCTTCTGAGATTCAGGACCATCTTCATTATCATTATCCTGAATTCTTTTTCTGAAAGGTTGCCTATCTTCACTTTATTTAGTTGGTTTTCCTGGGATTTATCTTGTTTCTTTCTTTCTTTTTTTTTTTTTTTTAATCTGTTGGACTGTTCTTTAGTTCTTTTAGGTCTTTGGCTAGCATTTCTTGTATCTTCTCCATGCTTCTTCTGAGATTCAGGACCATCTTCATTATCATTATTCTGAATTCTTTTTCTGAAAGTTTGCCTATCTTCACTTTATTTAGCTGGTTTTCCTGGGATTTATCTTGTTTCTTCATCTGGGATATAATCTTACTTCTTTGTATTTTATGATTGTGACTTTCATTCTGGAGGTAGATTGTAGCTTTATTTCTTCTATTTGCTCTCTGCTAGATGAAGGTAGGTGAGTGGTCTGGTATTTCCATCTCTTTCAGAATTTTCCACAATTTATTGTCTTTGATCCACACAGTCAAAGGCTTTCACATAGTCAATAAAGCAGAAATAGATGTTTGTCTGGAACTCTCTTGCTTTTTCGATGATCAAGTGGATGTTGGCAATTTGATATCTGGTTCCTCTGCCGTTTCTAAAACAAGCTTGAACATCTGGAAATTAATGGTTCACGTATTGTTGAAGCCTGGCTTGGAGAATTTTGAGAATTACTTTACTAGTGTGTGAGATGAGTGCAATTGTGTGGTTTTTTGAGCATTCTTTGGCATTGCCTTTCTTTGGAATTGGAATGAAAACCGACCTTTTCCAGTCCTGTGGCCACTGCTGAGTTTTCCAAATTTGTTGGCATATTGACTGCAGCAGTTTCACAGCATCATCTTTTAGGGTTTGAAATAGCTCAACTGGAATTCCATAACCTCCACTAGCTTTGTTCGTAGTGAGGCTTTCTAAGGTCCGCTTGACTTAGCATTCTAGGATGTCTGGCTATAGATGAGTGATCACACCATTGTGATTATCTGGGTCATGAAGATCTTTTTTTGTACAGTTCTTCTGTGTATTCTTGCCACATCTTCTTAATATCTTCTGCTTCTGTCAGGTCCATACCATTTCTGTCCTTTATTGAGCCCATCTTTGCATGAAATGTTCCCTTGGTATCTCTAATTTTCTTGAAGAGATCTCTAGTCTTTCCCATTCTGTTGTTTTCCTCTATTTCTTTGCATTGATCCTTGAGGAAGGCTTTCTTATGTCTCCTGGCTATTGTTTGGAACTCTGCATTCAGATGCTTATATCTTGCCCTTTCTCCTTTGCTATTCACTTCTCTTCTTTTCTCAGCTATTTGTAAGGCCTCCTCAGACAACCATTTTGCCTTTTTGCATTTCTTTTCCATGGGGATGGTCTTGATCCCTGTCTCCTGTACAATGTCATGAACCTCTGTCCATAGTTTATCAGGCATTCTGTCTAGTCCCTTAAATCTATTTCTCACTTCCACTATATAGTCATACAGGATTTGATTTAGGTCATACCTGAATGGTCGAGTGGTTTTCCCTACTTTCTTCAATTTAAATCTGAATTTGGCAATAAGGAGTTCATGATGTGAGCCACAGTCAGCTCCCGGTCTTGTTCTTGCTGACTCTATAGAGCTTCTCCATCTTTGGCTGCAAAGAATATAATCAATCTGATTTCAGTGTTGACCATCTGGTGATGTCCATGTGTAGAGTCTTCTCTTGTGTTGTTGGAAGAGGGTGTTTGCTATGACCAGTGAATTCTCTTGGCAAAACTCTATTACACTTTGCCCTGCTTCATTCTGTACTCCAAGGCCAAATTTGCCTGTTGCTCCAGGTGTCTCTTGACTTCCTACTTTTGCATTCCAGTTCCCTGTAATGAAAAGGACATACTTTTGGGGTGTTAGTTCTAAAAGGTCTTGTAGGTCTTCATAGAACCTTCAACTTCAGCCTCTTCAGCATTACTGGTTGGGGCATAGGCTTGGATTACCATGATATTGAATGGTTCACCTTGGAAATGAACAGAGATCATTCTGTCATTTTTGAGATTACATCCAAATACTACATTTGGGACTCTTTTGTTGACCATAATGGCTACTCCTTTTCTTCTAAGGGATTCTTGCCCACAGTAGTAGATATAATAGTCATCTGAGTTAAATTCACCCATTCCAGTCCATTATAGTTTGCTGATTCCTAGAATGTCAACATTCACTCTTGCGATCTCCTGTTTAACCACTTCCAATTTGCCTTGATTCATGGAACTAACATTCCAACTTCCTATGCAATATTGCTCTTTACTGCATTGGACCTTGTTTCTATCACCAGTCCCATCTACAACTGGATATTGTTTTTGCTTTGGCTTCATCCCTTCATTCTTTCTGGAGTTATTTCTCCACTGATCTCCAGTAGCATATTGGGCACCTACCTACCTGGGGAGTTCTTCTTTCAGTATCCTATCATTTTGCCTTTTCATACTGTTCATGGGGTTCTCAAGGCAAGAATAATGAAGTGGTTTGCCATTCCCTTCTCCAGTGGATCACATTCTGCCAGACCTCTCCACCATGACCCGTCTGCCTTGAGTGGCCCCACACAGCATGGCTCAGTTTCATTGAGTTAGACAGGACTGTGGTCCTGTGATCAGATTGGCTAGTTTTCTGTGATGATGGTTTCAGTGTGTCTGCCCTCTGATGTCCTCTCACAGCACCTACTGTCTTACTTGGGTTTCTCTTACCTTGTACGTGGGATATCTCCTCACAGCCCCTCCTGACCTTGAATGTGGAGTAGCTTCTCTCGGCAGAGATGGGACTACCAGACCACCTGACCTGACTCTTGAGAAACCTGTACTCAGGTCAGGAAGCAACAGTTAGAACTGGACATGGACGAGCAGACTGGTTCCAAATAGGAAAAAGAGTATGTCAAGGCAGTATATTATCACCCTGCTTATTTAACTTATATGTAGAGTACATCATGAGAAACTCAGGGCTGGAAGAAATACAAGCTGGAATCAAGATTGCCAGTATAAGTATCAATAACCTCAGATATGCAGATGACACCACCCTTATGGCAGAAAGTGAAGAGGAACTAAAAAGCCTCTTGATGAAAGTGAAAGAGGAGAGTGAAAAAGTTGGCTTAAAGCTTAACATTCAGAAAACTAAGATCATGGCATCTGACCCCATCACCTCATGGGAAATAGATGAGGAAACAGTGGGAACAGTGTCAGACTTTACTTTTTGGGCTCAAAAATCACTGCGGATGGTGATTGCAGGCATGAAATTAAAAGACGCTTACTCCTTGAAAGGAAAGTTAGACCAACCTAGATAGCATATTAAAAAGCAGAGACATTACTTTGCCAACAAAGATCCGTCTGGTCAAGGTTATGGTTTTTCCAGTGGTCATGTACGGATATAACAATTTGACAGTGAAGAAAGCTGAGCACCGAAAAACAGATGCTTTTGAACTGTGGTGTTGAAGAAAACTCTTCGGAGTCCCTTGGACTGCAAGGAGATCCAACCAGTCCATCCTAAAGCAGATCAGTCCTGGGTGTTCATTGGAGGGACTGATGCTAAAGCTGAAACTTCAATACTTTGGCCACCTCATGCGAAGAGTTGACTCATTGGAAAAGACCCTGATGGTGGGAGGGATTGTGGGCAGGAGGAGAAGGGTATGACAGAGGATAAGATGGCTGAATGGCATCACTGACTCGATGGGTGTGAGTTTGAGTAAACTCCGGGAGTTGGTGATGGACAGGGAGGCCGGGTGTGCTGCGATTCATGGGGTCGCAAATAGTCGGACATGACTGAGAGACTGAACCGAACCGAGATGAAGGTAAGAAGCCTTCACAGGCTTCCTGATGGGAGGGACTGGCTGTGGGGAAAACTGAGTCTTGCTCTGATGGCAGGGCCCCACTCAGTAAAACTTTAATCAATTGCTTGCTAATGGGTGGGGCTGCACTCCCTCCCTGTTATTTGTTTAGCCTGAAGCAACCCAATCCTGGAGTCTACAGCCTAATTGGTAGAGCTAATGGCTACCTCCAAGAAGACTTGTGCCGCGATACTTCTCCCAGAACTGTTGCTGCCAAGTGCCCCTGTCCCTCTGGCCGGCCACTGCCAACCCATGGCTCTGCAGAAGACCCTCAAACACAGATAGGTCTGGCTCAGTCTCCAGTCGGGTCACTGCTCCTTTTCCCTGGGTCCTGCCACACACAAAATTTTGTTTTTGCCCTCCAAATGTGGAGTGTCTGTTTCCCGCAATCCTCTGAAGGTACTAAAATCAAATCCCACTGGCCTGCAAAGTCAAATTCCCTGGGGATTTCCAGTCCCTTTGCAGGTTCCTGAAGTTATGAAGGCTGATGTGTGGCCTATAACCTTCACAACAGTGAGAGAATTTCTTAGGTGTTATTGTTCTCTAGTTTGTAGGTTGCCCACTTGTTGGGTATGGGATTTTATTTTCTTATGATTGCACCCTGCCTACCATCTCGTGGCTTTTCTTTGTTCTTGGATATGGGGTATCTTTTTTGGTGAGTTCCAGTTTCCTCTTGTTGATAGATGTTCAACAGCTATAGTTGCAATTTTGGTGTTCTCTCAGAAGAAGATAAACACACTTCCTTCTATTCTGCCATTTTGAACAAATCTCCTGTTCATGCATACATGCATGTGTGCTAAGTTGCTTCATTCATGTCTGATTCTTTGCGACCCTATGGACTATAGCCTACCAGACTCCCCATCCATGGGATTCTGTGACAGCCTAAATAGAATGAGAATCAGACAGTTCTTGCCACAGCCATACATACCCCAGATAGGGATGCACATATCTTAGAAGGTGCTGTGGCACCCACATAAAGTGGCCAAAGTATTGAAGTTTCAGCTACAACATCAATCCTACCAAATAGCACTTGGGACTGATCTCCTTTAGGATGGACTAGGTGGATCTCTTTGCAGTCCAAGGGACTCTCAAGAGTCTTCTCCAACGCCACAGTTCAAAAGTATCAATTCTTCGGTACTCAGCGTTCTTTATAGTCTAATCCTCACATCCATACATGGCTACTGGAAAAGCCATAGCCTTGAACAGATGGATCTTTGTTGCAAAGTAATGTCTCTGCTTTTTAATATGCTGTCTAGGTTGGTCGTAACTTTCCTTCCAAGGAGTAAGCGTCTTTTAATTTCATGGCTGCAACATCATCTGCAGTGATTTTGGAGCCCAAAAAGTAAAGTCAGCCACTGTTTCCACTGTTTCCCCATCTATTTGCAATGAAGTGATGAGAACGGATGCCATGATCTGAGTTTTCTGAATGTCAAGCTTTAAGCCAACTTTTTCACTCTCCTCTTTCACTTTCATCAAGAGGTTCTTTAGTTCTTTTTCATGTTCTGCCATAATGGTGGTGTCATCTGAATATCTGAGGTTATTGATATTTCTCCCAGCAATCTGGATTTCAGCTTTTGCTTCCTCCAGCCCAGAGTTTCTCATGATGTACTCTGCATATAAGTTAAATAAGCAGGATGACAATATACAGCCTTGTTGTACTCCTTTTCCTATTTGGAACCAATCGCTTGTTTCATGCCCAGTTCTAATTGCTGCTTCCTGATCTGCATACAGGTTTCTCAAGAGTCAGGTCAGGTGGTCTGGTATTCCCATCTCTTTCAGAATTTTCCACAGTTTATTGTGATCCACACAGTCGAGGGCTGTGGCATAGTCAATCAAGCAGAAATAGATGCTTTTCTGGAACTTTCTTGCTTTTTCAATGATCCAGCAGATGTTGGCAATTTGATTTCTGGTTCCTCTGCCTTTTCTAAAGCCAGCTTGAACATCTGTAAGTTCATGGTTCATGTATTGCTGAAACCTGGCTTGGAGAATTTTGAGCATTATTTTACTAGTGTATGAGATGAGTGCAATTGTGCCATACATTGAACTAGTTGGACCTAATTGATATCTACGGGGCATTTCATCTAAAAACAATAGATCGCACTCTTTTCCTCAAGGGAACCTGAAACATTCTGCAGGACACATTACATCCTGGCCCACAAATCAAGTCTTGGTCAATTAAAAAAAAAAAGAAATCATTTCAAGCATCTTTTCTGATCACAGCACTGTAAGATTAGATATCAACTAGAGTTGAAAAAACTATAAGAAACACAAACACCTAGCAGCTAAACAATATGCTTATGGATAACCAAAAAATCACTGAAAAATCAAAAAGGCAATAAAAATAAACATATAACAGTGAAAGCATAACAACTAAAAACTGATGGGATGCATTAAAAGCAGTGCTAAGCAGGAAGTTTATACCAATACAAGTCTACCTCAAGAAACAAAAGAGACATCATATAGACAGCCTAACCTTACACCTAAAGCACCTAGAAAAAAGACATGAAAATTCCCAAAAATAGTAGAAGGGAAAAAAATCATACAGATCAAAGCAGAAGTAAATGAAAAAGAAATAAAGGACACAATAGCAAAATCAATAAAACTAAAAGCTGTTTCTTTGAGAAGTTAAACAAAATTGACAAACTGTTAGCCAGATTCAATCAAGAAAATAAGAGAAAAGTCTCAAATAATTAAAATTAGAAATGAAAAAGGAGAAGTTGCAACCGACAAAGAAATACAAAGGATCATAAGAGACTACTATGAGAATTCATATGCCAAAAAAATAGACAACTTGGAAGAAATTGACAAATTATTAGAAAAGTCTAACCTTCTAAAACTGAACCAGAGAGAAAAAGAAAATATGAACAGACCAATCACAAGCATGGAAATCAAAGCTGCAATAAAAAAATCTTCCAACAAACCAAATCCCAGGGCCAGATGGCTTCACAGTTTAATTCTACCAAAAGTTTAGAGAAGAGCTTACATCTATCCTACCCAAACTCTTCTAGAAAAGTACAGAGGAAGGAAAACTCCCAAATTCATTCTATGAGGCCAGCATCATCCTAATAGCAAAACCAGGGAAAGATGCCAAAAATACAATAAAATTAAAAATTACTGGCCAACATCACTGATGAACATAGATGCAAAAATCATCAACAAAGTTCTACCAAACAGAACCCAACATCAAATTAGAAAGATTGCACTTCATGATTAAATGAACTTCATCCCAGGGATGAAAGGATTCTCCAATATGCACAAATCAGTGTGACACACCATATTAACAAAATGAAAGATAAAAGCAAGATTATCTAAATAGATGCAGAGAAAGTCTTTCACAAATTTCAACACTCAATTATGATAAAGACTCTCCAGAAAGTAGGCATAAAAGGAACATACCCTAAAATAATAAAGCTCATAAATGTTAAGCATACAACAAATATCCTCAATGGTGAAAAGCTGAAGGCATTTCCTCTAAAATCAGGAACATTACAAGGATGTCTATTCTCACCACTATTATTGAACATAGTTTTGGGAGTCCTAGTCATAGCAATCAGTGAAGAAAATGAAAGAAAAGGAATCCAGATTGGAAAAAAGAAGTAAACTTCTCATTGTTTGCAGATGACATGATTCTCCACCTAGAAAACCCTAAGGATGCCATCAGAAAATGACTAAAGCTAATCAATGAATATAGTAAATTCACAGGGCATAATATCAGTAGACAGAAATCCCTTGCATGTCTATATGCTAACAATAAAATATCAGAAAGAGAAATTAAGGGAAAAATCCCACCCACCATTTCAACAAAAATAATAAAATATTTTGGAATAAATTTGCCTGAAGAGACAATAGTCCTGTATATAGAAAACTCTAAGAAAACACTGAAGAAAGAAATCAAAGATGGTATAAATTAGGTGAGAGATATATCATATTTTTAGATTAGAAGTATCAATATAGTGGAAATGGCTATACTATCCAAAGCAATTTATTGAGAAAATGCAATCTCTTTCAAATTACCAATAATATTTTTCACAGAATTAGAACAAATAATTTCTTAATTTGTATGGAAACACAAAAGGCCTTGAATAGCCAAAGTAATCTTGAGAAAGAAGAATGGAGTTGGAGGTATCAACCTTCCTGACTTCAGACCATACTACAAATCTACAGTCATCAAGAACAGTATTGTACTGACACAAAAACAGGAATATAGACCATTGGAACAAGATAGAAAACCCAGAGATACATCCATGCACCTATGGACAACTTATTTTTGGCAAAGATGCCAAAAATACACAACAGAGAAAAGACAGTTTCTTCAATAAGTGGTGGTGGGAAAACTGATGCCTAAAAGAATGAAATTAGAACACTTCCTAACACCATACACAAAGATAAACTCAAAATGGATTAAAGACGTAACTGTAAGAGCAGAAAATATAAAATTCTAAGAATAAAATAGAGGCAGAATACTCTCTGACAGAAATCACATCAAGATCCTCTAACACCCATCTTCTATGGTAATGGAAATAAAAACAAAAATAAACAAATGGTATCTAATTTACCTTAAAAGTTTTTGCACAATGAAGGAAACTTTAAGCAAGGTGGGGCGCAAAAAAAAACTAAAAATGGGAGAAAATAATAGCAAATGAAATAATCAGTAAAGAATTAATCTCCAAAATAAGCAAGCAGATCATACAGCTTGACACCAGAAAAATAAACAACCCAATCAAAAAGTGGGCAGAAGACCTAAACAGACATTTCTCCAAAGAAGACATACAGATGGGTAATAAACATATGAACAGATTCTCAATATCACTCATTATCAGAGAAAAGCAAAGCAAAACTACAATGGGGTACACCAGTCATAATGGCCATCATCAAAAAGCCTACAAACAGCAAAAAAGTGTGAAAAGGAAACCCTCTTGCACTGTTGGTGGGTATGCAAATTGATATAGCCACTATAGAGAATAATATGGAGATCCCTTTAAAAAACTTGGAATAAAGATATCTGACTACTGGAAATATATGCTGAGGAAATCATAATTGAAAAAGACACATGTACCCCAATATTCACTGCAACACTATTTGCAATAGTCAGGAAGGACCTGAAAGCCATCTAGATGTCCATTGACAAATGAATAAGGAAATTGTGGTACATATATACAATGGAAAATTACTCAGTCATAAAAAGAAGCATATTTGAGTCAGCTCTAATGAAGTGGATGAACCTAGAGCCTATCAAATAGAGTGAAGAAAGTCAGAAAGAGAAAGACAAATATCAAATATTATTAACATGTATATATGGAATCTAAAAAATAGTAATGATGTTCCTACTTGCAAGGCAGCAAAGGAGATACAAAGAACAGACTTTTGGGCACAGTGGGGGAAGGAGAAAGTGGGATGATTTGAGAAAATAGCATTGAAACATATGCATTACCATACGTAAAGTGCATAACCAGTGGGAGTTTGATGTATGAACCCAATATGACAACCTAGTGGTATGAGGTGGGGAGGGAGGTGAGGAGGGATTTGGCGTGGGGCGGGGGGGCGGGGGTGGCGCGGATATATACCTGTGGCTGATTCCTGTTTATGTATGGCAGAAGCCATCACAATATTGTAACTACCTTCTAATTAAAAATAAAAAAACAAATAAATGAAAAATTTTGTAAAAAGTCATCAATGAGAGATGTTGTAACAGTTTCTTGGTAACACATTCACCTTGAAAAAAGGTTAAAGACAATGATAAATATAAAAAGTAAGCAAAAGTCACATATAACTCCATTTGTTGAAAATAGAAAATATTCATTTTTCTTTCTCGCTCTTTCTTTCTTCCTTGTCTTTTTTTTTTTTTTTTTTTTTCCTTCTGTTAACTTACCACTGTGAGATGCAGAGTAGATAGAATTGCACAGCTTTGCTATTAAATCACCTATTCTTGTCACCCATAGTGTTCAAACCTTTCCCATATCATTAATCTCAACTGAGCTAATTGGAAGTGGACTCTACTTTTCTAGGCTCCAAAATCATTGTAGATGGTGATTTTGTAGATGGTGATGCAGCCATGAAATTAATAGACACTTATTCCTTGGAAGGAAAATTATGACCAACCTAGACAACATATTGAAAAGCAGAGACATTACTTTTTCAAAAAAGTTCCATTTAGTCAAGGCTATGGTTTTTCCAGTGGTCATGTATGGATATGAGAGTTGGACTATAAAGAAAGCTGAGTGCTGAAGAATTGATGCTTTTGAACTATGGTATTGGAGAAGACTCTTGAGAGTCCCTTGGGCTCCAAGGAGATTCGACCAGTCCATACTAAAGGAAATCAGTCCTGAATATTCATTGGAAGGAATGATGTTGAAGCTGAAATTCCAATGCTTTGGCCACCTGATGCGAAGAGTTGACTCAGTGGAAAAGACCCTGATGCTGGGAAAGATTGAACGCAGGAGGAGAAGGGGACGACAGAGGATGAGATGGTTGGATGGCATCACCAACTCAATGGACATGGGTTTGGGTGAACTCCGGGAGTTGGTGATGGACAGGGAGGCCTGGCATGCTGCGGTTCATGGTGTCACAGAATCGGACACGACTGAGCGACTGAACTGAACTACAAAAAGGTTGTCTGCCAAAGGAGATGTCCACAGGGGAATGTTTAAAATATTTTACCTAGTTAGCCAATTTTGTGTGTGTGTGTGTGTGTGTTTAAACAAACTAAATAAAAATAAAAACAGCAATCTTTTCCCCATAAGCTGTTAAAATATGTTGGAGTTGAGTTGAAAACAAATCACCTCAGTACACATTCATGACTTGCAAAATATAAACTAATAACTAAGGAAAAATGTTTGAAACAGTAGGTAAAAGACTTAATTATCCTTCAGCAAGTGAATATTGTTGTCTGGAGATAGACAAAAACTTATTCACATCATATTCCTCAGAGGTGTCACCTAAAACATTGTGGCTTGGTGACCAAGATGGTGGGATCAGTAGTTAGGCAGAACTGATTTGTAATCTCACTTCACTCATCCATACAATTTTGGCCACATTATTTGTTCCTGAGAAGCCTCAGTTTCTTCATCTTTTTCTAAAATTAATTAATTTATTTTAATTGGAAGCTAATTACTTTGCAATTCTTCATCTTTTGGTTGAGGATAACAACACATTTCCTTGTAGTGTTTTTGTGAACATTAAGATAATTCATTCAAAGATTTCAGACCATAATGAAGTTAATAAACATTAGCTATTATGCTATACAATAATAATAATATTTATTAACATATTATTATTATTTGTACTCCTATGATAAGAAGATATTAACCTAAACTTCAGTGAATCTCACTGCCCAGTATCTGTAATTCCTTGCAATGTGACATTACCATTTCTCCCACATTAGGTGGAATCTACCTCTGTATTTCTTGTATCTGGGCTGACCTTGAGATTTGCTGTGGTGAAAGTAATGTTGGGTGAGTTCTAACTCTAGACCTTAAGAATTATTACTTTTTCTGTTCTTGGTCTATTGGAGCATGTCTGCCATTATATGGAGAATCACTGTCTAGCTTTCTGGAGGATGAGACACCATGTGGAAGAAAATCAAGACACTCACTCAACATCCAGAAAACTGCCAGATACATGACTGAGGCCATCTTGGATCATCCAGCCCTAGCTGAACCATCAGGTGACCATAGCCATATAACTGACCTTGGGAGAAACCAGCAGAGATGCCATCCATCTGTGTTCAACCAAAATTGCTCATCTGCAAGTAAAATCCTTTTTGCTTTAAGTCATGTTTTGTGGTTTGTTATATGGTAATAGTTAACTGATCCGGTTTTATACATTATTTTTCTCTACAAACTCCTTTCACTCAAATATTTTAAAGGCCCAAAGTTTGCTTGTGCATATTCTTTAAAACACATATGCTGGATACTAGGACTAGAAGTATCACATTATGCTTGCTAAGGTTACCCTTCATATGAAGAGATTTTATTTGGAAAGGAAGGAGCTGCATCATATAGACAGTAAATTGTATGATCCAAGAAAGAACAAGACAGGTTTATATTTTTAGTAATTTCTGTTTGAAATCTAGTGAGAAAAATACTTAAGGCTGATATTGAAAAAGTTAAGTAGAATGCATGACAAAATTTTAAAGCTGAGAATTCTCAGACTATTTTCCTTAGTAAGGCACTTGAAGCATTTAAAGAATCAGGGGAAATAAGGGCCTGAAACAAGAAAGGCTTGGTCTCAGGGATTATCAATCATCTCTGTTAATCTTGACTTTGCAAATGATGTGGAAACTAGAAGCAAAACCAGGGTAGATGCAGAAACTTAGGGAACAGTCCAGTGATAAGCTACATTCTTGAGAACAGAAATGAAAGAAAGCAACAATAGCAAAAGTGTAGGAATTTCAGGGGTTGAAAACTTTGAAAAAAGATACAAGATGGGTGTTTAAAATAAATGTGGCTCAGCCTGAAGTCTGAAAGAGGGATAAAAGAAGCAAGACAGGCAGAGAATGATGGAGGAATGTGGTTGAATAGTTTTTTTGTTTGTTTTTCTCCTTAAAGTCTTCACCAGAGCTTACAAAAAGCACATTGGCTGAAGAATTAAAGCTTCTTACAGTTTAGGATAAAGAAATCCCCTGGGAGAAAACCAGAGGAGGGCTTCTCAAAGGTCTCAGAATCAACTATGTGTATATTACATAATCAATAATGCATCTTATTACATGTTTAACGACCATTTGCATTTCTCTTTCCACATATTGTTCACATATTGTACCCATTTTTCTACCTTGTTGTTAGTTTTCTCTTCTAAGTTACTTAAATATTATGATTATTAATACTGTACCAACGAAAATGCTGTATAAGTTGAAAATATGACGTAAGTTGAAAAAAAGTTAAAAATGTCTCTCTGATACGTGTAACTCTATGGCTAATTCATGCCAATGTATGACAAAACCCACTGAAATATTGTGAAGTAATTAACCTCCAACTAATAAAAAAAATTAAAGAATAAAATAAAAAGAATAAAATTTAAAAAAAAGAAATCATATTTTGCAAATTTTAATAAATAGATTGACACCAAAAAAAAAAGTCTCTCTGATTTTCCATTTTTTTATCTTGATCATGTTAATATAAAATATTTCCAGACACAAAAGTATAGAACTTAAATTTTGCTTCAATCTAACAATTTATTTAGTTCAATTTATGAATTATTCTTTTCTTGTATCTTGATTTTAAGTATAGAGAAGATTTTTTTCCTGCCTCAAGTTATTTAGTCACTTTTTTGTAATACTTGAGTAATTTCATTTTTTATATTTAAACATTAAATTTATTTAGAATCTAACATAGCATACAGAAAGAGATTCAATTTTTATTATTTTATTATATTTTTATATTCATATAATACATATAATGCATATTATATTTATTATTTTGTTATTTTGCTATCTAGTTATTTTAATACCATTTATTAAAATGGCCATATTTTCCCCAATGATTTAAGATGCAATCTTTATCATGTGCTAAATTTTTAAGTGAGATTAATTCTATTTCTATGATTTTTTTTTTTTTTTTGGCCATCCCATGTGTCTTGTGGGATCTTAATTTCCTGACCAGGGATTAGGTTTCAACCTGTGCCCTCTGCAGTGGAAGCACTGAGCCTTAACCACTGGACTGCCATGGAAGTCTCTATGTTTTTCAGCTTTATTCCATTGGTTACCAGCTTACTCATACTCTAAATGCCACATGATTTTAATTACATAAGCTATATAATATGTTTTCATATTTGGCACAGCCAACTACTTCTTACCTCCAATTCCTTTCTTTAAATAGAGATATAACTGACATAGAACATCATATTAGTTTCAGTTTTACCACATAACGATCGAAGATTTGTATATATTGGGAAATGATCAGCGCAATAAATCTGGTCAAAATCCATTCCCATACATAGTTAGAGAATTGTTTCCTTGTAGTGAGAACCTTTGAGATAAACTCTCATAGTAAATTCCAAACATGCACTACAGTATTATTAACTATAGTTGCCATAATATATAGTCACATTGCATCTTCATGAATTATTTATTTTGTAAAAAATAAACATTTATATCCATTGGTGCTCTTCTCCCATTTTGCTCATTCCATCTGGCCTGGCAACCACCAGTTAATTGGTTCTCTGTATCTATAAGTTTTTTGATTCCTCAACATATAAGAAAGATTATATGGTATTTTTCTTTCTCTATCTGTTTTATTTTACTTAACATATTGATCCCAACGCTCTTTTAATGGTTGGATAATATTCCATTGTGTACATATTTGGAATACTATATGTATAATATATACACACCAGATCTTTATCATTCATATATTGATAAATACTTAGGTTGCTTACATATCTTGACTATTGTAAATAACAACTACAATGAACATGGGGTATGCATATATCTTTTCGAGTTTATGTTTTAATTTTCTTTGGATAAATTCCCAGAAATGGAGTTTCTGAATAATATGGCACTATTTTTAATTTTTTGAGGAAACTCCATACTGTTTTCCATAGTAGTTGCACTAATTTTTATTCCTTCCAACAAGGCACAAGGGTTACTTTTTCTCAACACCCTTGCCATCACTTGCTATTTCTGTTTGTGGGGTTTTGATACTAATTATTGTAACAGGTATGAGATGATATCTCATCATGGTTTTCATTTGCATTTTCCTGATGACAAGTGAAGCTAAGCATCTCTTCACATACATTTTGACCATCTGTGTCTTTTTTAGAAAAATGTCTCTTAAATCTTCTGCCCATTTTTAAAATAGGTTATTTATTTATTCTCTTATTGCTTTGTGTGAGTTCTTTATATATTTTGTATATATAAATTTTGTATAACCTCTTAGAGAAACATGGTTTGCAAATACTTTCTCCCATCAGTGGGTTGATGGTTTCCTTTACTGTGCAGAAGCTATCTATTAATTTAGTCCTACTTGTTTACTTTTGCTTTTGGTACCAACTTTTAAAAAATCATTACTAAGACCAATGTCAAGACATAACTCTTTTTGTTTTTAGCATTTCCCTGTTTTTTTTCTTGCTTGCTTTTTCTTTCAAAATATATTTTATATTAAATTTGTCTAATAGCAGAGCAATGAAAATTGTTTTTATTATAAGCATTTTATATTTAATGTGCCAGCCTTCCATCTGGTCTTCCTGCATGTCATATTTTCTATAAACAGTAGATAGTTAATACACAAGTCAGATCACGTTGCTCCTTTGCTCAAAATTGTTTTTCTATCTCAGTCAAATGAAAGACCTTACAATGTCCAAAATCCTACAACATCTAGTCCTTACTTGCTTTTCTGACATAATCTCCCAACTTTTAACCTCACTCACTCTGTTTCAGCCACTTGTACAAGGAAATGCTTTTTGCCAACACATCTACATCATTTGCCTCTTCTATCATTCAAATCTTTCTCAAAAACCATATTCTTTATTAAGAACTTCCCACACCAAACTGTTTAAATTTTCAGCTAGATCCTCATTCTTTGGCATGCCTACCTAGCTTTCCTGCCTTATTTTTGCCCATGGCTTAATCATTTAATATTGTATTAATTTTATTCAGTTAGCTAGTTCACTTTTGGTATATTCCCCTTAAAAGATGTAGCCTTCAAGGGCAGGGATTTTTTTAAACTGCTATATCTCCCACACCTAAGAAAATATCACATATTGGTCATTAAATATTTGTGTCTGTGTTTTAACTTTACTTAATATGTCACTGATTTTATAAGATGGTCAGTCTGGCTCTAGGAGAAGGACCACATCATCACGGTTATAGGGTTGTAAGGCCTTTTTTGTGCAGTTTTTCTGTGCATTCTTGCTACCTCTTCCTAATCTATCCTGCTTCTCTTAGATCCTTGCTGTGTCTGTCTTTTGTTGTGTCCATTATGCATGAAATGTTCCCTTGGTATCTCTAATTTTCTTGAAGATATCTCTAGTCTTTCCCAACCTATTGTTTTCCTCTATTTCTTTACATTGTTCACTTAAGAAGGCATTCTTATCTACCTTACTATTCTCTGGAACTCTGCATTCAGTTGGGTATATCTTTCCCTTTCTACTTTGACTTTCACTTCTCTCCCTTTCTCAGATATTTGAAAGACTTCCCTAGATAATTGCTTTGCCTGCTTGCATTTCTTTTCTTTGGGATGATTTTGGCCACCCCCTCCTGTACAACATTACAAACCGCCATCCATAGTTCTTCAGATTCTCTGTCTACAAGATCTAATCCTTTGAATCTCTTCATTACCTCCACTGCATAATCATAAGAGATGATTTAGGTCATACCTGAAAGGCCTAGTGGTTTTCCCTACTTTGTTCAATTTAAGCCTGAATTTTGTAATAAGAATCTGATGTTCTGAGCTACAGTCAGCTCCTGGTCTTGTTTTTTCTGACTGTATAGAACTTCTTCACTTTTGGCTGTAAGAATATAATCAATCCAAATTTCGTATTGGCCATCTGGTGATGCCCATATGTAGAGTCATCTATTGTGTTGTTCTAAAATGGTGTTTGCTATGACCAGTGCATTCTCTTGGCAAAACTCTGTTAAGCTTTGCCCACGTTCATTTTGTACTCCAAGGCCAAACATGTCTGTTACTCCAGGCATCTCTTGACTTTCTATTTTTGCTTTCAGATCGCCTATGATGAAAAAGATGTCTCTTTTTTGGTGTTAGTTCTAAGGTCTTATAGATCTTTATAGAACCATTCAAAATCTGCTTCTTTGACATTAGTGACTGGGTTATAGCCTTTAATTACTGTGATGCTGAATTATTTTCCTTGCAAATGAACCAAGAGCATTCTGTAGTATTTGAGATTGCACCTAAGCACTATGCAAAGCTAGTGAACATGATGGAATTCCAGTTGAAATATTTCAAATTTTAAAGGATGGCACTGTTAGTGCACCAGCCCCGAGCACGCATGCAACCAACCTGGACTGGCAATCTGTATTGTAAAGTAATTAGCCTCCAACTAATAAAAATTAATGGAAAAAATAAAAAATAAAAATAAAAAAGTAAAAGATGATGCTGTTAAAGTGTTACACTCAATATGCCAGCAAATTTGGAAAATTCAGCAGTGGAAACAGGATTGGAAAAATCAGTTTTCATTCCAATCCCTGAAAAGAAGGCAATTCCAAAGAATATTCAAACTACTGAACAATTGCACTCATTTCACATGCTAGTATGTGAAATGGTTTCACATCAAATCATAGTATGCTAAAAATCCTTCAAGCTAGGCTTTACCAATATGTGAAGAACTTCCAGATGTACAAGCTGAATTTAGAAAAGGCAGAAGAACCAGAGATCAAATTGCCAACATCAGTTGGATCATATGAAAAACAAGGGAATCCCCCCGAAAAAAAAAACCCCATCTGCTTCTGATTCACTACTATGCTAAAACCTTTAACTGCATGCATCACAAAAGCAAAAACAACTGCAGAAAATTCTTAAAGAGATGGGAATACCAGATCACCTAACCTGTCTTCTGAGAAAGTTGTATGCTGGACAAAAAGCAACAGTTAGAACTGGACATGGAATGACTGAGTCAAAATCAGGAAAGGAATATGTCAAGGCTGTATAATGTCACCCAGCTTATTCAAATTATATGCAGAGTACATCATGTGAAATGCCAGGGTGGATGAAACACAACCTGGAATCAAGATTTCCAGAAGAACTGTTAATAACCTCAGGTATGCAGATGATACCACTTTACTGGCAGAAAGCAAAGAGGAAATATCAAGCTTCTTGATGAATGTAAAAGAGGATGGTGAAAAAGCTGGCCTAAAACTCAACATTTTAAAAATAAAGATCATGGCATCTGGTCCTATGACTTCATGGAAAATGTATGGAGAAATAATGGAAACAATGACAGATTTTATTTTCTTGGGCTCCAAAGTTACTACATACTGTGACTGCTGCCACAAAAGTAAAAGCAGCTTTCTCCTTGGAAGAAAAGTTACGACAAACCTAGGCAGCATATTAAAAAGCAGAGACATCACTTTGCTGACAAAGATTCATGTTTGGATGTGAGAGATGGACCATAAAGAAGGCTGAGTGCTGAAGAACTGATGCCTTCAAACTGTGGTAATGGTGACGACTCTTGAGAGTCCCTTGGACAGCAAGGAAATCAAACCAGTCAATCCTAAAAGAAATAAACCCTGAATATTCATTGGAAGGATTGATGCTGAAACTGAATTTCCAATACTTTGGCCACCTGATATGAGAAACTGACTCATTGAAAAAGCCCTTGATGCCAGGAAAGGTTGCGGGCAAGAGGAGAAGGGGGCGACAGAGGATAGGATATTTGGATGGCATCACTGACTCTATGGACATGAATTTGAGCAAACTCTGGGAGATAATGAAGGAAAGGGAAAACCTGCATGCTGCAGTTCGTGGGGTCACAAAAAGTAGCACACAACTTATCGACTGAACAACAAGATGGCCACTATTGAAATGTTCATATTAACCATTAGAAGATTAATATTTTTGACTATTTTAGATAGATCTTAAGATATTTATTTTTTTTATTTATCTGAATTTTTGGCTTTCTATATTTCTTCGCATCTTTTAGTCTATCAGAGATAATTTTTGAAATCAAGTTTTCCAACTCAAAATTCTAAGCCAGCTTAATTTGTGAACACATTGCTAAATGAATAGACAGATGATCAAAAATTTTAGGAATATATGATTAAGTAGGAGTCTTTCAAATAAATGTAAATCTAGCAATTTTTTTTTTCTAATGGAGTCAGTGAATCTTTATCTGTGATTGTTTCAGTACCAACATTCTTGTTTTTTCTTATGAGAAAATGACTGTACCAAAAAGACTATCTTTGATAATTTTCCAGTAGCAATGTAATCCAAGAATCTGGATTAATGGTGAATCATCAGTTCAGTAATGTTTTCCATAGTATCTGTTCTTAAACAAAAATGGAAATACATGAATTTATGAGTTACTTTCATTGGGCTTATAGAGGAGATTATTCAAAATCAAAAGGGGGTGTTGAAAAATTTGTGCTGCATGGTAATCATAAGAGATCTTACTGCTTCCTTATCTCCTTGTGAATTATCTTCAAAGTTCAAGCTAAGTAAATAAATTAGGCCAGTTAAGTAAATTAGGCCAGTTTATGTTCCAGTAAGTTTGTCAGCTGTACAGTGTCATCTGAAGACCACTGAGCAACCTCCTTCTACCTCCTCCCACTACACACCCATTTCCCTTCCCCAACTTCATCAGCTGTTGAAGTTCTATCTTTGAACTTCCCTTTAGCTGTAAAATTAATTGCATCTATTAATATGTACTTCTTAGGTGGAATATCATTAGTTTTTGTTACCTTGGGACAATGAATTTCTCAAAGTGTTAAGCAAAAGAAAGATCTCGAAAAAATGGAACACAAGACAAGGTAAACTGCGATGGTGAGAGAAGAAGACGGGAAAGATTGAAATTTTGAAGGCTTGCTTGGCTTAATATCGATAGACTTCTGTAATAGAGAAGCAACATGACTAAATCAGCTACATGCCACAGGATTCTGGAAGGAAGAGGTTTGATAGTGACATCTCATCAGATTCAGAACATCACTTTGCCTTCTTCATATTTTGAATAAAGGCAAGGCAAGCAAATGGCATGAAACAATTTTGCATAGGTTATACAAATAGAGGAAGCTATAGGTACAAGAAAATTATGAGGTTGTTAGCCCTCATCCAAGAAAATATCTTAATTGTTTCATTTTATAAGAGCTCATTCCCTTTTAGTGTAAGAGATGAAAGTGGAAAATCACAACATTAAACAGAATGGCAAAAGTACCAATGTATAAGATAGATGTGAAGATGAATTTCAATTATTTTAACTTTAATGTTGTTCATGGTGGAATTGATTATGAAGCCAAATTCAAAAGAGAAAAAAGATTATCCCCTGGTCAAATGCTAATGTTCTCAAGACTCCCAACAAAAGTATATTGGGAAAAAAAAAAAAAGATGAAAAGAAGTGAATAGATTGCATCATGAGAAGATCATCCTTTAAGCTAGCTGTGTCCACTAAAAGATCACAGGATCTCTCAAATTTATGTTTCTTTGACTCCAGGTTCAGTTCAGTTCAGTTCAGTCTCTCAGTCGTGTCCGACTCTTTGTGACCCCATGAATTGCAGCACGCCAGGCCTCCCTGTCCATCACCAACTCCCGGAGTTTACTCAAACTCATGTCCATCGAGTCAGTGATGCCATCCAGTCAAAAGAGTCTGTCCCAATTAGAGAAGTTATCAGTTTTCCATGCCTAAAACCCACAGCATAATCTATAAGTATGTGAGTAACATTCTTACAGCAAAAGAGAAAATCTCTCTACAACAGTACCAAAAGTGCTAGGAGTGACTTTGTAATGGTTTGAGCACTCTTTGAAGCAGAGGAAAGAGGCAGGGGAGTGTCGTCTCACAGATCTGATATGCTATGTCATATGTGACACTGGAAAGGGTCATTCTAGAAGGTGGGAATTTCTTTTGCACATTACATGTATGCAAGCTTTGTGGATAGTATAATTCAAAATTAATACTGTGCTTAGAAGTCTTTAAAACCTCATCCATTTTCCTCAGCAATAAGATGATTTGCTTATTTGTCAGTTATTTGAGTAGAACATACTCACTGGAATCATTTAATGTATTTTTTTAAGAACTCAAGATTGACAGGACATGTTAACATATAATCATATCAAAATATATTTTATATTAGTGTTAAAATGGTTCAAAAGTTAAACTTCTGTCTTAAGACTTCTGTCTAGCTATGATTTTTTTTTCTTTTTAATCTGTCACTGATGTGTCAAATGACAGACAAGTTGACAGACATCAGCTGAACTATAAGTGGCAAAATTTATAAAACAAGAATAATTCCTGAGGACTTCCCTGGTGGTACAATGCTTAAAAATCCACCTGCCAAATGCAAGGACATGGCTTTGATCCCTAGTCTGGGAAATAAGATCCCACATGCCATGGGACAATGAAATTTGTCTGCCACAACTACTGAGCCCTTGAACCTGAAGCCCAAGCATCCTAGAAACCATGTCTGCAATAAGAGAAACCATCACAATAAGAAGACCACACACACCTAGAGAGTAGCCCCTGCTCACCACAAATAGAGAAAACCTGCACAGCAGTGAAGAGTCAATGTGCCTCAACAGAGACCCAGAACAGCCAAAGTAATTAATTAATTAGAAAAGAATAATTCCTTTACTCATTTGTAATCTCCCTGGTGCAACTGCTATTCAAATAATAGGATTTTGGAGCTATTTGAAGGAAAACCTTATATGTACATATATGTGTGTGTGTGTGTGGGTGTGTGTGTATGTATATACATGTATATCATATCAACCAATATTATTTGGCTATGCAACAGATTCTTCCTTTTATAATAATCCCCTCCATATATCTTAGTAAACATAAGGACTTAATAAATATATCAACTCCTCCAAAAATTCTATGGTATTACACTGTGGCAAAATACCCAGTTATGCATAAATATTTGTTGCCAGTTTTAGGTCACCATTTGTATACAAATCATTTGCATGCAACATACCTGCTAAAAAAATTGTCAATATTCAATTTAAGTTACTAAAAAAACTCCCAATTTTCAGACAGTTTCATTATACATTTTAAAGTGTCTCAAAAAGCCTTCTCTCACCCCTTCTTTTGTAACAATGAGAGCACTGAAGATAAAGCATTGAATAACTCACTCAAGACTCCACACATTCCTCTGATAACATTCATGTCAAAACAAGGATTCAAACACTTCAATCTACTATCCAAATTGTTTATGAGTTCAACCAAAGAAGGCACAATTTTCCAACAAATTTTCTCTGAAATATATGAGCAGGATGAGTATGTCAGAAGTGAGATTTTTAGCATGTAGTATAAGCATATTTAGTATTAAAAATACTGTCAATTCTCTGTTAAAATGTCTGAGAAGTGCACATAATTCTCCCTGAAAAATATCTCCCAGAGTTTCCCAGGAAACACAACTGAATTTTTCATAATAGTCTGTATAACATTTTGATATAATGTTCTTTAAAATGGAGAGCAGGAAGGTCATGTTGATCACATTCTTTGTGTTTTCAATGCCAAAATAAACTTTTGAAAAGTAATCCATTGTTTTCTTTCTTGTTTTAATTATATCAGGAATTAAATGTTTTATTTTATTTATTTATTTATTTATTTTATGAAACTGTCTAAAACTTTCACACAAAATTGACCAGATTTCTTGGCTGTTGCAGTGATAGGCAATGATATTAACATGGAATTGGTAAATAATTAAAGGAAATAGATTGTGATGTGAGGCATTATTTTCAACAATTTTATCAGTGAAGGCTTTTTGGAGGAGGACTATACTTGGCTGATTTGAGAAATGCGTCACTGTGACTGGAATCAGTGTTTCAGAGTGAAGAAGGTTTGAGATGTTGCTGTGGACTTAGCCAGGGCCCATTCATGTGACTATAGAAATGTGTAAATTTCAGATAAAGCCTAATTATTTTCCTAAATATGATGGGAAGTTGCAGAAGCATATTAAGCAAGGAGTAATCAGCTTTTATATATTAAAGAGATTACTGTGGTTGTTCTGGAGAAAAGAAGCGAGGAATCAGATAGGATGCTTTGATCATGTTCTAGGTGAAGATAATGATGGCTTGAAATGGAGTGGTAGCACGGAGGAGACAAGAAGTGTGAAATTTGCATTATTCTTTAACAGACTTTGTTAATGGACTCAGTGTGGGATGTGATATAAAACATGGCTCATATTTGACAGTACTATTTATTGAAATGGAGAATCCTTAGTGAAAATATTGGGACAGAGAATTTGATTTGAGAATCTTATTCTAGTGAAGACTTTCACATATATCAGTCTGAAGTTCATCAAGTAAATTGAGTTTGAATATAAATTTTAAAGGCTTCTGCATAAAGAATATATTTAAAGCTGATGAAACTGGGTGAGATCATCCAAAGAATTAAGTGATTAGAGATAAGTTACAAAGAGTAAATTCCTGGAGCAGCCCAGTATTTTCAAGTCAGGAAAATAAAGATATCCATCAAAGGAGATAAAGAATCATCAGACATAAGATAAATCAGGGAAATATGAAGTTCTAGAAGTCAAATGATCAACTAAGGTGTTTCAAAAAGGACACAATTGCATGCTTCAAATGTTCCCAAGAATTCAAATAATATGAAGACTAAAAATGAAACATTGGAAGAAGTCTGGTGGAGATTATTGATTAACTTGACAAAAGCTGTTTTAGTTGAGTAGATGGAATAAAATTTTGCTTGAAATGACTTCTAGACTGAAACAGTGAGTGTAGAATGGAAAACTGAAGTTTTATTTAAAGGGGAACAGAAAAATGAGGCAGCAGCCTTAAGAGAACTTTTATTTTTAAGACGAAAGAAGCAACAGTACCTTTTTATGCCAACCTCAAGAAAAAGAGAGAAAAAGTAGTAATGCAGAATAGAGTCAGATTACTCAAAGTGGGGTAACTCTTAGACAGATGAGAGAGAAAACTGGTTCTATGGAATAAATAAAGTGATACCTTAGTAGAAGCAGGTCTATTTTGCCTGTTGAAAACATCTGTACAAAAACAACACTTATTTTTGTGAGTATGAGGCATTACGTGTTGAGAAATTCTTCACCTTCATCTGGGAAGGGGAAAGGGGGTTGGAGGGGTTCAGAAATGAATAGAAGGTAGGAAATAATTGCCTGAGAAAGTCAGATAATAAGTTGACTAAGACAATGTTGTAGGATTGTAGACAGTGATGAAAGCTCCTAGGATAAATTGACAAATTACAAATTTGACCTTGATTTGGGCAAGCATAGATATACAAGCAAATCCAATATAGCAGGTGAAGATTCTGGCAGTTGTGTTGTCTAAGATGCAATCCTATTTAAGCTTGGATAAATGGCTGTATTAGTTTCTCAGGGAATTTTCTGATACGGAGAGTGCCACACTCATAGAAGGATACACACCACAGAATCTTTCCTGTATGAAACAGATTATTTGATATGGCACTTGTTCTCATGATTCTAGCAAAACTGATTAGTGTTTACCATAGTCCTCCAGTCTAAGAAAGGAACTTGAAATGCTATTTCTAGAAACTGAGGCAGGAATGTAATCTTCACTGTGAGGAAAAAGGAAAAAGAAAGAAGTATATTGCTAAGTGTGGATCCAAGTATCTACAATCTACCCAGCTCACTGTGTCCTGAATCTAGTACAGTGTATCTGTCTCAGACCAGTAATTCTGACTAGATGAGGCCTCCTAAGATACCAATCAGGGTTCTTTGCCTTCCCCGTTCAATAGAAATTGACTAGAGGCAAGATAAGAAATTCAGGCAAGGCTGCTACAGTGATAACAAACAAGTTCCTTTGCTTGTCCACTTACTGAGGGAGGGACAAGCTTGTACTTTATATGTCATAAGGGTAGGGCTGTTGAAAGGTCACTGCTGTGAGCCATGTGCTACGATGGGTTTTGTGACTTCCGGAGGAGAGGATTTCTATCAAGGACCAGAGACCAGGTTTGACCACTGTAAATTTTTGTGTAACAGAATTTTATTAAAGTGCAAGAGAGATAGAGAAAGCTTCTAACATAGACATTAGAAGGGGTCAGAAAGAAAACATAGACATAAGAAGGGGGCAGAAAGAATGCCTCCTTGCTAGTTTTCAACAAGGTGTTTTATGTTTGTTAGCAAGTGCTAACCAGACAAGAGAGACGTCTCAAGGCTGAGGGGATTTCACCAGGCACCTCTCCCACAACATGCATTTTTTGAGATGGAATAGGACAAGGTGTGTCATCCCCAGTCATAAAACAATTGACACGATTACTGGTTTGTTGAGCCATTATCAGTCCAAGGTTTGAGAAAAGAATAAAAATAAGGTTAGTCTTAGGCAGAACTGGTTTCCTTAACAGAGAGGAGGGGGGAGAGAGAAGCACCTGCCACTTGCAGTTTATTTTACAGTGTATTTCCTCCTGCCACTCGGGGATTTCTGGGCTTCCTACCTGTGACCCTCTCATCCCCCGCTTTTCTTTTAGGAGAATTATATTGCCAAAGGAAAGAAGTGGAATTTTCATTCCATAACCACTTCCTGCCGGGAAGGGGTATTGTTTCTAAATAGTTGAGGTAATATATTCTCCTAACCCTCATACTAAGCGTCCCCAAGTAGTAGTTGGAGGAAGCTGTGGCACTCGTAGAAGGTTGGACAACCATTTGCAACTTTTTTAAGTTGCCTTCATGCAACTAGAAACAAATCCACATACACAATTACAGATTCAGGGAGCAAACAACAAAAACAGGACAATCAGAATTATTACAATTAAGACAGTTTTCCACCATGGGAACTAGTTAATGTCTCCCAAAGTGAGGCAACTGAGGCTTCAGGAGTAACCATCACCTGAATCAACTTGTTCATGCATTTAGTAAAAGGGAGTAACATTAGCGCTCATATCTGGTATATATGTACAACATTGGGTATGAATAATGGCACAAATTACTCCTTGTGAGATTGTTGAAAGATCTAAGGCCAATTTATTTTGTAAAACCACATTTATACTTTGTATTTGTTCAGAATTAAGGGCTAAAACCTAACCCTAAGGACCTTTGACTGTGTGGATCACAATAAATTGTGGAAAATTCTGAAAGAGATGGGAATACCAGACCACCTGACCTGCCTCTTGAGAAATCTGTATGCCGGTCAGGAAGTAACAGCTAGAAATGGATATGGAACAACAGACTGTTTCCAAATTGGGAAAGGAGTTCCTCAAGGCTATATATTGTCATCCTGCTTATTTAACTTATACACAGAGTACATCATGAGAAACGCTGGGCCAGATGAAGCACAAACTGGACTCAGGATTGTCGGGAGAAATTTCAGTAAACACAGATATGCAGATGACACCACACTTATGGCTTTAAATGAAGAAGAACTAAAGAGCCTCTTGATGAAACTAAAAAAGGAGAGTGAAAAAGTTGGCTTAAAACTCAGCATTCAGAAAACTAAGATCATGACATCCAGTCCCATCACTTCATGGCAAATAGATGGGGAAACAATGGAAACAGTGACAGACAATTTTTGGGGGAACTCAAATCTCACTGCAGATAGTGACTGCAGCTATGAAATTGAAAATGCTTGCTCCTTGAAAGGAAAGTTATGACCAACCTAGACAGCATATTGAAAAGCAGAGACATTACTTTGCCAACAAAGGTTCATCTAGTCAAGGCTGTGGTTTTTCCAGTAGTCATGTTTGGATGTGAGAGTTAGACTGTGAAGAAAGTTGAGTGCTGAAGAATTGATTCTTTTGAACTGTGGTGTTGGAGAAGACTCTTGAGAGTCCCTTGGACTGCAAGGAGATCCAACCAGTCTATCCTAAAGGAGATCAGTCCTGAGTGTTCATTGGAAGGACTGATGTTGAAGCTGAGACTCAAATACTTTGGCTACCCAATGCAAAAAACTGTCTTATTTGAAAAGACCCTGATTCTGGGAAGGATAGAAGGCAGATGGAGAAGGGAATGACAGAGGATGAGATGGTTGGATGACATCATTGACTCAATGGACATGAGTTTGGATAAACTTCAGGGATTTATGATGGACAGGGAGACCTGGCATGCTGCAGTCCATGCAGTCACAAAGACACAATGTTGGACACAACTGAGCCTCTGAACTGAAGTGAACTGATGGTAGGGAAAAGCATTAATCCACCCAATAAGCATGTCCACCCAAATCTGTAAGCAAGAGAAGCTGGATTTTTTTGGCATATGAGTAAAATCATTTTCCCAGTCCTCTTCAGGATGTTTCCACTTTGTTCTTTTCCAGATTTTGCTAGATTTTCAGTTTGAGTTTTTGTTTTTTATTTTTCTTTCTTTTATTTTAAATTAATTTATTTATTTTAATTGGAGGCTAATTACTTTAAAATGTTGTAGTGGCTTTTGCCATACATTGACATGAATCAGCCATGGGTGTACATGTGTTCCCCGTCCTGAACCCCTCTCCCACGTCCCTCCTCATCCCATCCCTCGGGGTCATACCAATGCATCAGCCCTGAGCACCCTGTCTCATGCATCAAACCTGGACTAGAGATCTACTTTACATATGAGAATATACATGTTTCAATGTTATTCTCTCAAATCATCCCACCCTTGCCTTCTCCCACAGAGTCCAAAAGTCTGTTCTTTATCTCTGTGTCTCTTTTGCTGTCTCACCTATAGGGTCATTGTTACCATCTTTCTAAATTCCTTATATATGCATTAGTATACTGTATTAGTGTTTTTCTTTCTGACTTACTTCACTCTGTATAATAGGCTTCAGTTTCATCCACCTCATTAGTACTGATTCAAATGCATTCTTTTTAATGGCTGAGTAATATTCCATTGTGTATATGTACCACAGCTTTCTTATCCATTTGTCTGCCAATGGACATCTAGGTTGCTTCCATGTCCTGACTAATGTAAACCCAGTGTTAGTAGAAGGAAATAAATCATAAAAATTAGGGCAGAAATAAATGAAAAAGAAACAAAGGAGAACGTAGCAAAAATCAACAAAGCTAAAAGCTGGTTCTTTGAGAAGATAAATAAAATAGACAAACCAATTAACCAGACTTATCAAGAAAAAAATGGAGAAGAATCAAGTCAACAAAATTATAAATTAAAATGGAGAAATCACAACAGACAATACAGAAATACAAAGGATCATAAGAGACTACTATCAGCAACTATATGCCAATAAAATGGGCAACTTGGAAGAAATGGACAAATCCTTAGAAAAGTATAACTTTCCAAAACTTAACCTGGAAGAAATAGAAAATCTTATCAGACCCATCACAAGAAAGGAAATCAAAACTATAATCAGAAATCTTTCAGCAAACAAAAGTCCAGGACCAGATGGCTTCACAGCTGAATTATACCAAAAATTTAGAGAAGAGCTAACATCTATCCTACTCAAACTGTTCCAGAAAAGTTCAGAGGAAGGTAAATGCCCAAACTCATTCTATGAGGCCACCATCACCCTAACACCAAAACCAGAATAAGATGCCACAAAAAAAGAAAATAACAGGCCAATATCACTGATGAACATAGATACAAAAATCCTTAACAGAATTCTAGCAAACGGAATCCAACAACATATGAAAAAGATTATGACCAAGTGGGCTTTATCCCAGGGATGCAAGGATTCTTCAGTATTCAGAAATCAAGCAATGTGATACACCACATTAACAAGTTGAAAGATAAAAATCGTATCATTATCTCAATAGATGGGTTATTTTTCTGACAAACCTCATATCTCTTGAAAATGTTCTTTAAAGTTTTGATTACATTTTTACCTTCAATAAATGAGAAGTCATATGGTAAGTGCTTTCAATACCTAAATGAGAGCTCTGGTTTAAATTCTTAAGAATTTTCCATTGAGTATTTTTAGAAATCATTCATCATCCATCCTCAGACTGCAGCCATCCTTATCAGTAACTTTTGCTCCTCTTTTCTCATACCTTTCTAATTCTTCCTCTGTTTATCATGTTGTTGTTTGCTTGTTTTCTGTTCAACAGGACTTGTCCAGTTCAAAGCTGTCTTTAGTGAAGGGGGGTTTAAAGTGTCACTTTTCTGGCTTGGCAATCAGCAAGCTGATCACTGTCAGCTACTTTACTCCCATCCCTGTTGTGTCCTTTATAATGCATAAAAGCTACTTCTTTAGGACAATGAACAGCAGTTAAAAGTTTCCCCATCTCTTTAAAATGTTTAAGAGGTCTCTTGTTGCTGTTTTAAACTTTTTTCCACATAGCAGCATGAGCATTTAAATTCTAATAAGCATACGTACAATCAGGGTAGATGTTTACCAACTGCCTTTTGCTTAACTCTAGAGTTTGGGTCAGACCCACAAGCTCCACTAGCTAAGCACTCACTTCCAGGGGAAGAGAGTTTGCTTCTAAAACCTGTTCAGCCATCAACACCATGCAACCTGCTTTCTTGTTACCATCCCAAACAAAAGAAAATGCCATCTGTAAATATTTCTGTGTCAGAATTGTCTAATGGGGTGTCCATCAGATCTTCCCAAGCTGCATAGCTTAAAGTTAGACATTGGAGCAATCATGATCAGGTGTTTCATTTTCCTTCTTGGGAGGGAAAGTGGCAGGATTTAAGTTCCCACAAACTTTAAGCTTAGTTATTGGTGCTTCTAATAACAATGACTGATATTTAAGAAGCTGACTCTGTCATCCAAATATTAACTTTAGAGTTTAAGATCCCACTCACATCATGAGAAGTCAGTAAAGCAATATTTTGCCCATTAGTACACTTAAGAGCTTTAGGCACTAATAAAGCAGTGTCAGCAATTACTCGTAGAAAATGTGGCCATCCCCATGCCACTGCATCTAATCCTTTACTTAGGTGAGCTATAGGTTGATAGTGAGGCCTTCTGAGTTGTGTCATCACTCCCAAGGCCATACCTTTTCTTTCAGTGACAAACAAATTAAATTCTGACCCAGTTGGCAAGCTCAAAGTGGGAACTTTCAGGAGAGCAGTTTGAAGAGACTTAAAAGCCTTTTGAGCATCTGGAGACCAAACTAGCTTGTCAGTTTTGGCTTGTTGAATTTCAGTTATAAGTTTATATAATGGTTGGGAAGTTCCCTATAACCCAGAATCCAAATGCAGCAGTAGCCTGTGATGCCTCAAAATCCTCTCAGATGTCTTAAAGTCAAACATAGGTAGGGGAAGATTTGGTGTAGGCTTAATTCTCCTGGGGCCCATGACCCTTGTCCCTTTGAATTGATTAGGCCCATGTATTTAACAGATTGTTGACAAACCTGAGCCTTTTCCCTTGATGCCTTATAACCACAGCAAACCAAAAAGTTTAGGAAGTCTTCCAAGGCTTGTGAGCAAGGTTCCTCTGTCTCAGCACAGAGAAGAATATCACCTATGTATTATAATACCACTGCCTTGGGGGTATTAAAGTTCTTTTTTAGATTCTGTGACAAGTTATTCCCAAATAATTGAGGGCTGTCACAAAACCCCCGAGGCAAAACTTCCCAGGTTAACTGAGAATTTTGCTGGATAGGGTTTTCAAAGGCAAATAAAATCTGGCTTTCTTCTGCCAATGGCATAGAAAAGAAAGCATGTTTTAAATCAATTACTGAAAAAATATTTGACTAGCTCAGGAATTTCAGACAATGTTGTATAAAGATTGGGTACAAAGGGCTGTAAAGGAACTATAGCTTCATTTATTATTTGTAAATCTTGTTTCTATTTATCATTTGATTTTTTCACACCCAAGATAGAAGTGTTGCATGAACTGTTACAGGAAATTAATAGGGACTCCTCTTTTAAATTCTCAGTGACAGGTTTTAACCCTTCCTTAGCCTCGGATTTTAGAGGATACTGTTTTTGATGTGGAAATATGTGTGGATCTTTGAGCTTGCCAATGACAGGGATAGATTTTTGTGTTTGACCCACAGTTTTTCCATAAGTCTGCTCTCTACGATTTACATTTTGCTCAGTTAATAGGAGAGAAAGAGAAAGCTCCATATTTATGAAAATAGAGGCATGGACCTTGCTCAGTATATCCCTCCCCAAAAGGGAGTGAGGGAGACTCTTGCACGATCAGAAACTTGTATGAAAAGGGCACAGAATCCCAGTTGCAGCTTAGAGGACAACTGAAACAATAACATTTGGCTCATCCAGACAGTCCCATCATGGAAGCGGACAGGGAAGAAAGTGGGCCAGGATCTTCAGTAAGCACAAAGTAAGCTGCCCTGGTGTCCAAAAGGAAATTGTCTGATAATCCCCCTCCCCATACACACACACAATTATTAATATCCAGGGTTCCTCAGGTGTAAATAAGATGGGAGCTATGTGGGACCCCCGGGTACCTTTAGTCCTGATTGTCTTGAGAGTCCATTACCTGGGGCCTACGCCTCTGAGGGCAATTCCTCTCCAATGTGGTCATTTGCAGACTGGACATGGACCCAAGGGCAACTTAGAAACCTGAGGGTAATCCCATCTGAGGTGGCCCTCCTTTCCACAACAATAGCAAATCTGTCCCTTTCCACCTGAGTCCCTCTGGGCAGTTTTCTCAAGCTGTCTCAGAACTATTCTGACCACCATTATTAGGGTTTCAGTCTGCCCCATTGTCTCCTATGTCTTTCCTTCATCTCCTCATATTCCTAGCCATAATAAGCTGTCTGAGCCACTTGCAACAAGTATTAGCCTCCAACTAATAAAAATAAAAAATTAAAAAAAGACTGCTTTTGTGCATACACCTATTTTAGTAATTATGACAGATATCTGGAGCTGACTGAGTGAGAAATCTACCCTTTAAGATGACTCTTCCCTCTTCACTTTTGAGATCAATCTCAATGAATCTGTGAAGGTCTTCTCACAGTCTATCTAGGAATTTACCAGGTGCTTCCTTCTTTTCCTGTTCTATGTTTGCCAATTTGACATAGTTTAAAGTCCTAGCATGTGTTCGCCTGAGTCCTTCAAGAATACAACTGACAAAATGACTCTGATCCCATTTTTCTTTACCCATGTTATAGTGAAAGTCTGGTTCTATAGTTGGGCCCTCCTGATTCCCAGTAAGGAGGACAACTATCTCTTCCTCCCTCTTTCCTGTTGATTCATAACCAAGCCATTCGTCTCCATAGGCAATAACTTTCTCCAAAACTCAAGTTTTTGAGTCAGGAGTTAGCATCTGTCCCAGGATATACATCACATCCTTCCAAGTAACACCCTTAAGGGTTCTAATATATTTTTCTGGGTACTCCAAAGAGTCTCCCAGATCTTCTTTGATTCTTTGAATTTCTTGATAAGAAAAGGGCTTGTTAACTCTCATAGACTGATTATTTTTCCTGGTGGGTGATTCATGAAGAGGTAATAGCTTCTGTGACTATTCCTCATGATCTCTGGCTGCCTGTATATGATCCCAGGGGTACATTGGAGAAACCTGTTTTTCCTTATCTCTTTTTCTCATGTCCTCTGTCTCATCCTGTATCTCACCCTTAGCTTTAGCTGTCTGAGCTTCTCTTACTTCAATTGTCTGAGTTTCAAGTGGAAACAGAGTAGTCTGAGGTATTATTGAGACAGGGGTTTGAACCTCTACTGAGATTGGAGCTGTTTGAATATCAGTTCGAGTTTCTACTGAGACTGAGGCAACTCTCCCCTGAGGAGTGTCCTAACTTTCAGTTTGCTCAGTCGGAAGTCCCAAACATGGGGACTAAGGAGGAGGACAGGAGGGAGCTGAAGGATTCACACCTAAATCTATACCTTTATGCCATAAGTTTGGCATATTTTACAGAGAGAAAAATTGCAAAACATATGCTACTTCTACCCATTTCCCTTGTTTTCTGCAGAACCAGTCTAATTGTAAGGCAGTATTATAATTAAGAGACCCTCCAACTGGCCACTGTTTGCCATCTTCCAATGGGTGCTGTGGCCATGCAGTATTACACAGGATGATCAGGCATGTACTCTTTAAGCTCCAGGGATTGAATCTATCCCAGTTTTTCAGGATGCAGTTCAAAGGAGTGAAGCTGGAATTGTTGGCTCCCATCTGTAAGAGAGCAAAAGCAGTATCCAACACCATTTCTCTACTGGAGGTGTTCCTCCTTGTTCTAGATGGTGGTGGAGACAGGTCTTTTACTTAAGCTTCCTTCTCTGGCTGGATTTAACATTTCCCTTATGAACACAGGTGTCCCACTACTGTCCCTCTCTGTTCTACCACCAAGGCAGGCTGAAGATGCACCAGAGGTAGACCTGGTGTATCACAGGTGGATGTCCAGTTCCTCACCATTAAAACCTTTACCTGGTTCCTGTTGATGCTACCCAGGGTGCAACAGCCTTCCAGAATGCCTCCCAAGCTAAGACCACTAGAGGAAACATCCATCTCCTGTGTGCCTGTCCACAGCCCTGAATATATTCCTGACCACAATAGAAATGGT
Source organism: Muntiacus reevesi (assembly GCF_963930625.1). Classification (NCBI taxonomy): domain Eukaryota; kingdom Metazoa; phylum Chordata; class Mammalia; order Artiodactyla; family Cervidae; genus Muntiacus; species Muntiacus reevesi. Next base: position 1,435,204 of record NC_089264.1, read on the forward strand.
AAATCATAAAAGGACAAATATAAAGCCCAAGATATCCCTTCCAAGTGTCACCACTCCAGTGTATGTGATAGCAAAAGAAGTGGAGAAAGGCTGGGCAGTGAGGAAAAAGTGATTTTTGTCTTCAAGCTAGTAGAGTCAATTTTTCCAGTCCATCCCCACAGATTCCACAGAAAGGATATCAAAGGAGTGGAGACAAAAGACACTGGAGACCCTCCTCTGGTCTGCTAAGAGCTAGCATTACAAACAGAAGATGGCCATTGCACTTCCAATCTGACCTGATCCTGGGATTTCCAGTCTGTGTCCTCAAAACCTCATGATCACCAATAGTGCGCCTACCCACATAGATCAGAGGTACAGCTGTGACAAAGACTCACTTTCAGGTCACTGGCCCCTGAGGCAGGCAGTCAAGAGAGTGACTTATAGCCTGAGAGATGTTCTTGGTTTCTGGTCGCTCCCTTCACAGGGACATTGGGTCCCTCTTGGCACTGGCAGGTCGGTATAAACCCCTGACAAAGCTGCCCTTTTGGGGCTGCCTTCAGTCATTATGAAGCACTACAAAGCCACAGAGCAGGGCTCAACACATGTTTGTGGTTAATTCCATGTCTCTTTCATGCTACTTTTACACACACAGGCACACTATAGAGTTAGTAAATTACAGCAGAAAACGTGTTTACTAAGAGAACAAAGAACTAGAGCTCCAATCATCCTTACCTTGTCTTGAAGATCTTGGAAGAGCCTCCAATATGAAAGGCTGCTGCTTCAAGCTATGTGCTACACCGGGATTCATGACCTCAGGAAAGGGAGGATTTTGACCCATAACCAGAGACCAGGCTTGACCACTGGGGCGTTTTGTGTAACAGAATTTAAGAGAGACAGAGAAAGCTTCTGACATAGATATCAGGAAGGGACAGAACTAATATCCCCTTGCTAGTTTTCAGCAGGGTGTTTTATGTCTGTTAGCAAGCTGCTAATCAGATAAGAGAGGCACCTCAAGGCTGAGGGGGTTTCACCAGGCCACTCTCCCACAGCATGCATCTTTGAGACAGAAAGTCATGGGATGTGTCATCCCCAGCCATAAAACAATAGGCATGAATACTGGTTTATTGAGTCTTTATTAGTTCAACGTTTGATAAAAGAGAGAAAAAGAAGAGTTAATCTTAGGCAGACCTACTTTCATCAACAGAGAATGGGGAAAACAAACAAACAAACAAACAAAAACACCTGCCATTTGTACTTTATCTCTTCCTGCCAAGTGGGAATCTCTGGCCTTCCTATCTTTTACCCTCCCAGTATATTTAGAGGTTGGGCCAGAGGGATGCTTAGGTGGCTTGCCCATCCCTCTGGTGATGTTCTTGAGCTTCCCTTGTGGCTCAGCTGGTAAAGAATCCACCTGCAATGTGGGACACTGGATTCTACCTCTGGGTTTGGAAGATCCCCTGAAGAAGGAAAAGGCTACCCACTCCAGTGTTCTGGCCTAGAGAATTCCATGGACTGTGTAGTCCATGGGTTGCAAAGAGCTGGACATGACTGAGTGACTTTCACACTTCACCTCACTGATGGTGTTGAGTGCAGGAGGCATGCTCAGTAACATGCTATTGGCTGCTTTTGCTCCACAGGCTCTTCAAAAGTGCCAGTGGATTTTTGTTTGTCTGTTTTTGGTCTCTGTACTTTTTGTCCAGAATTTGCCCCAGCTGTGCATGCATACAGTTATTTCAGTCACATATAGTTTCATTGTTATTTTGTTCCTGGAGGAGCAGGTATGTCCAAGTGTAGGTGTTGCAGCTCTGCAGCAAATGATTGATCCCAAGTCCCAACATATCTCACTAATGCATTCCTCTCCTGGTCAGCCCAGACCCAGGGTCTAAATGAGATCAGGTTTCCAAAGAATGGAGCTACTGAAGAGAGCAGGGTTAAAAATGAGATTTTGAACAAGTTTAAAGATTTAGTGCTTTTAAGATTGTGTATTAGAACTATAAAACTGAATGGTACCTTTAAAGTTACCAGAAAAAAATGAAATATTTTCAGGACCAGAATTGCGATACAGTCTTTGATGAAGAAATGTGACACTGTTTTTGTTCAGATTAAAAAAAAGATGAAGAAAGAAACTCAGCTTTCATCTTGTGATAATAGAAAACAGACATATCCAGATGATTTTTTGTTGAACTAAACCAAAGAATGAATTGATAATGTGTATCATTGAATGGAGAACATTGAAAGACAGTATCCTTAAGCACAATTTTACAATCAGTAAGGGGAAAATGTACTATAATTTTTTTTTTCTAAGTCAATCCTCTATAGATAGAGGGTTTGACACTGAATTATAACTAAGCAGAGTCTAAGCTGTAAGTGAAGGTTAAGTCATGCAGAAAGTTTGTTGTTCTTGATCAAGCTTGAAGCAATGTCAGAACTGATGCCTCGCTATTAAGTGGGTAATTAACACACTTGTCACGAAATGGATATCAAGTATTATAAATGTCTTTTGTACACATATTAGAGCTCATTCACTTTGGGCTCATATACTATGAGTGCTCCTAAGAGTACAAATATTTTACACTTGTGTTGTGGTCACCGTGAAGCCCAGTGATCAGATGCCCAGCAGGAGGGAAGATGGATGAGACAGCAGGCAAGGTATCACATGGTCTAGCATGCAATGCATCTATTGCTGCAGCTCTGTGAAGGTCTCCAGTTAGCCTTGGAAGTGGAGGACTCTTCCACATTCTCACCAGTCCCTCCAGGGGAATCATAATTCTCAAAATTTTACTGTTTCTCTGTTAATCAATGCAGTGCTTAATGATGAGCTCCTCATATGGTAGAACTTGATGATAAATGTGAACTGTGTATTTTATGGCTACATAGACCACCATGACAAAATTGATTCAGATTGTGAATTTCCCCTAAAAGGGCTTTTCTTATGCATTCCTTGTCAAAGAATATAAATTAAATAAAAATGTTTCTCTTATTTTGCCTTTTTGCATATATATATAAATAATATGAGATTTATTCTGTATAATTTGTTACAAAGAATGCCTTTTTTCTATTTTGGAGTCATGGAACTCAAATCCTTTTAAGACAGTGCTTTATTAAATTGTAGTATCTCCTCACTTTTCCCCAACATGGTTTTATGGCAGTTGAATAATGACTGCTTTCCAAAAAAAGGAGAAAAACATTACTCTGTTTACCAAAAGCACTGATTAGGTAAGAGGCAGTTTAAAAAGAACCAAAAAATTGGCTGTAAAAAATGGTCACATTTTAAATACTAAAGCATTATCTTTATAGTTTTATATCTTTGTATAGTTCTCTTCTAAAAGAAACTTTAGACATAAGATGACCCAGCTATTTCATGGTGTGTGTGTGTGTGTGTGTGTGTACTTCTTTGTGTCCACACAAATTTTTATATAATTGATATGTTTTAGGGGCATAGGAACCTGCTAGAGTCCAATTATCATTAATTTCCTTTTAGACTGAATATTTGATTTGGAAGATAAACACTTTATACAGTACATTCAGTGATTTTATGTATTATTTGATACACTGCATGCTCTTCATGATTTATTTTTAATAGTGTGCCTTTTAATATATATTATAGAATTAATTGAATGTTTAAAGTTCAATGCAACACCACTCGATTGACTATGTGTATAATTGTTTCAATATAATGCATTATTTAGTTTTGAAGTAAAATATATTCATTCTATCCACACATCACTACAGTATATTTTCTCTCTGCTAAGTAAAATTGAGAACACTTCTTTATAAAGTTTTTATTTTTTAAAAATCTACTATTTAGTGGTGATCTAAGTCAGAGTTGTAATATTGTTGGCAGAAACCACAGAATCTAATAAAAGCCATTAATCTTTTTTGGCATGTTTACATGGTCTAGATAACTTCTGAGATTCTTTTGAGTATATTATAAACTTCCATGAAATTGTCAAGCTGTGTTAAGATGTTTATGAAAATAGATAACAATGTATTTACAGTGCTAAGTTGGTATGTTAGGAATAGCTATCGGAGTAAAATATAGGCATTTATCACCAGAAATTTGCTTAATGATTGGTACACTGACCACCAAAAACTTAGTGCTATATTTTCCTCTTCAGAGGATTTAAGTTTTAAAATAAACCCTCTCATTCTGAAATCCACAGGTGGGATAGCTTGCTACAAAAAGAAGTTTGAAAGAAGTATGTTTATACTAGATAGGATTACTTTAACAATCAACATATCAGATAGTTTTTCCACAAGACAATAACTTTTAAAATCATGTAAACCTAAATTAAAATTATCTAATTTCATATTCAAAGAACTGATTATTTATTTGTTTATTTTTGGTTGGTTTCTCCATTGTTTGTTGGGAGCCACAGAGTCAAAAGCTTTGGTGTAGTCAATAAAGCAGATGTAGATTATTTTCTGGAACTCTTGAGTTTACAATGATCCAATTGATGTGGACAATTTGACCACTGGTTCCTCTGCTTCATCTAAATCCAGCTTGAACATCTGGAAGTTCACAGCTAACATATTGTTAAAGACTGGCTTGGAGAATTTTGAGCATTACTTTGATGTCATGTGAGGTGAGCGCATGGAGAAGCCATGCATTCTCTCTTCCCCGGAGAAGGGAATGGCAAGCCACTTCATTATTCTTCTCTTGAGGCTCTCATAAACAGTATGAAAAGGCAAAAAGATAGGACACTGAAGGATGAACTCCCCAGGTCGGTAGGTGCCCAATATGCTACTGGAGATCAGTAGAGAAATAACTCCAGAAAGAATGAAGACATGGAGCCAAAGCAAAAACAATACCCAGTTGTGGATGTGACTGGTGATGGAAGCAACATCCAATGCTGTAAAGAGCAATATTGCATAAGAACCTGGAATGTTAAGCCCATGAATCAAGGCAAATTGGAAATGGTCAAACAAGAGATAATAAGAGTGAACGTTGATATCTTAGGAATCAGTGAACTAAAATGGACTGGAATGGGTGAACTTAACTCAGATGACCATTATATCTACTATTGTGGGCAGGAATCCCTTAGAAGAAAGGAGTAGCCATCACAGTCAACAAAAGAGTCCCAAATGCAGTACTTGGATGCAAACTCAAAAATGACAGAATGATCTCTGTTCATTTCCAAGGTGAACCACTCAATATCATGGTAATCCAAGTCTACACCCCGACCAGTAATGCCAAAGAATCTAAAGTTGAATGGTTCTATGAAGACCTACAAGACCTTTTAGAAGTAACACCCCCAAAAATGATGCCCTTTTCATTATAGTGGACTGAAATGCAAAAGTCAGAAGTCAAGAAACACCTGGAGTAACAGGCAAATTTGGCCTTGGAGTACAGAATGAGACAGGGCAAAGGCTAATAGAGTTTTGTCAAGAGAACGCACTGGTCATAGCAAAAACTGTATTCCAATAACACAAGAGAAGACTCTACACATGGACATCACACATGGTCAACACTGAAAAGAGATTGATTATATTCTTTGCAGCTAAAGATGGAGAAGCTCTATACAGTCAGCAAAATCAAGACTGGGAGATGACTGTGGCTCAGATCATGAATTCCTTATTGCCAAATGCAGACTTAAATTGAAGAAAGCAGGGAAAAACCACTAGACCATTCAGGTATGACCTAAATCAAATCCCTTATGATTATACAGTGGAAGTGAGAAATAGATTTAAGGGAGTAGGTCTGATAGACAGAGTGCCTGATGAACTATGGACAGACATTGTATAGGAGACAGGGATCAAGACCATCCCCAAGAAAAATAAATGCAAAAAAAGCAAAATGGTTGTCTGAGGAGGCCTTACAAATAGCTGTGAAAAGAAGAAAGCAAAAAGCAAAGGAGAAAAGGAGAGATATATCCATATGAATGCAGAGTTCCAAAGAATAGCCAAGAGAGATAAGAAAACCTTCCTCAGGGATCAGTGCAAAGAAATAGAGGAAAACAATTGAATGGGAAAGCCTAGAGATCTCTTCAAGAAAATTAGAGATACCAAGGGAACATTTCATGCAAAAATGGGCTCAATAAAAAACAGAAATGGTATGGAACTAACAGAAGCTATAGATATTAAGAAGAGGTGGCAAGAATACACAGAAGAACTGTACAAAAAAGATCTTCACCACCCAGATAATCACAATGGTGTGATCACTCACCTAGAGCCAGACATCCTAGAATGTGAAGTCAAATGGTCCTTAGGAAAGATCACTATGAACAAAGCTAGTAGAGGTGATGGAATTCCAGTTGAGCTATTTCAAACCCTAAAAGATGATGCTGTGAAAGTGCTGCACTCAATATGCCAACAAATTTGGAAAAGTCAGCAGTGGCCACAGGACTAGAAAAGGTCAGTTTTCATTCCAATCCCAAAGAAAGGCAATCCCAAAGAATGCTCAAACTACTGCACAAGTGCACTTATCTCACAAACTAGTAAAATAATGCTCAAAATTCTCCAAGCCAGGCATCAACAATACATGAACCATGAACATCCAGATGTTCAAGCTGGATTCAGAAAAGGCAGAGGAACCAGAGATCAAATTGCCAACATCCACTGGATCATTGAAAAAGCAAGAGAGTTCCAGAAAAACTTCTATTTCTGTTTTATTGACTATGCCAAAATCTTTGTGGATCACAATAAACTGTGGACAATTCTGAAAGAGATGGGAACACCAGACCACCTGCCCTGCCTCTTAAGAAATCTTTAGGCAGATCAGGAAGCAACAAGTAGAATTGTACGTGGAACAACAGACTGGTTCCAAATTGCAAAAGGAGTTCCTCAAGGCTTTATATTGTCATCCTGCTTATTTAACTTATATGCAGAGTACATCAAGAGAAACGCTGGGCTGGATGAAGCACAAGCTGGAATCAAGTTTGCTGGGAAAAATATCAATGTCTCAGAGATGCAGATGACACCACCCTTATGGCAGAAAATGAAGAACTAAAGATCCTCTTGATGAAAGTGAAAGAGGAGAGTGAAAAAGTTGGCTTAAATCTTAACATTCAGAAAACTAAGATGATAGCATCTGGTCCCATCACTTCATGAAAAATAGATGGAGGAACAGTGGAAACAGGGGCAGACTTTCAATTTTTAGGCTCCAAAATCACTGCAGATGGTGACTGCAGCTATGAAATTTAAAGACACTTACTCCAAAGGAAAGTTATGACCAACCTAGACAGCATATTAAAAAGCAAAAACATTACTTTGCCAACAAAGGTCCGTCTAGTCAAGGCTATGTTTTTTCCAGTAGTCAAGTATGGACATTAGAGTTGGAGTATAAAGAAATCTGAGCACCAAAGAATTGATGCTTTTGAACTGTGATGTTGGAGAAGACTCTTGAGAGTCCCTTGGACTGCAAAGAGATCCAACAAATGCATCCTAAAGGAGATCAGTTCTGAATATTCATTTGAAGGACCGATGCTGAATCTGAAGCCCTTATACTTTGGCCACATGATGCGAAGAACTGACTCATTGGAAAAGACGGTGAGGCTGGGGAAGACTGAAGGCAGGAGGATAAGGGGACAGCAGAGGATGAGATGGTTGGATGGTATCACTGATTCTATGGACATGAGTTTGAGCAAGCTCTGGGAGTTTGTGAAGGACAGGGAAGCCTGGCGTGCTGCAATCCATGGAGTCACAAAGAGTTGGGCACTACTGAGTGACTGAACAGAACTGATAGTGGTTTTTGAGCCTTCTGATAGCTCAGGTGGCAAAGAATATGCCTGCAGTGCCGGAGACCTGGGTTTAATCCCTGGCTGGAAATATCCCCTGGAGGAGGGCATGGCAACCCACTCCAGTATTCTATCATGGAGAATCCCAAGGACAGAGGAGCCTGGGGGTTGCAGTTCATGGTGTCACAAAGAATCAGACATGACTGAGCGACTAAACACAGCATAGTTTGTTTACAGTGCTTCAGGTGCATAGCAAACTGATTCAGTTGTGTATGCCTTCCTATGTTCTTTTTCTTTAATATGGTATTACAAGATATTGAATATAAATCTTTATATTGTTTAATATACAGTTATTGTTATTCAGTCCCTCAGTTGTGTCTGACTCTTTGTGTCTGACCACATGGATGGCAGCATGCAAGGCTTCCCTGGCCTTCCGTATCTCTTGGAGTTTATTCAGCTCATGTCCATGGAGCCAGTGAATCCATCCAACCATCTCAGCATCTGTTTTCCCCTTCTCCTCCAGTCTTCAATATTTGTCAGCATCAGGGGCTTTTCCAAAGAGTTGGGTCTTGCATTAAGTGACTAAAAAATTGGAGCTTCAACTTCAGCATCAATCTTTCCAGTGAATAGTCACGATAGATTTCTTTTAGTATTGACTGGCTTGATCTCTTTGCAGTCCAAGGGACTTTAAGTGTCTTTTCAAACACCACAGTTCAAAAGCATCAATTTTTTGACACTCATCCTTCTTTATGGTCCAACTCTCATGTCCATACATGACTATTGGAAAAACAATAGTTTAAACTATATAGATCTTTGTCAGTAAAGTAATGTCTCCTTTTTAATATGCTGTCTAGGTTTGACATAGCTTTTCTTCAAAGGAATAAGTGTCTTTTGATTCCATGGCTGTAGTCACCATCTGCAGTGATTTTGGGGCCCAAGAAAATAAAATCTGTCACTGTTTCATTGTTTCCCCATGTATTTGCCATGAAGTGATGGGACCAGATGCCATGATATATATTTTTTCAATGTTGAGTTTTAAGCCAGCTTTTTCACTCTCCTCTTTCACCTTTGTCAAGATGATCTTAGTACCGCTTCATTTTCTGTCATTAGGGTGGTGTCATCTGCATATCTGAAGTTGTTGATATTTCTCCCAGCAATCTTGATCCCAGCTTACATTTCTTCCAGTCCAGTATTTCATATGATATAATCTGCATATAAATTAAACTATCAGGGTGACAATACACAGCCTTGATGTACTCCTTTCCATTTTGAACCAGTCCATTTTTCCATATCTGGTTCTAACTGCTGCTTCTTGACCTGCATACAGGTTTGTAAGGAGGCAAGTAAGATGACCTGGTATTCCCATCCCTTTAACAATTTTCCACAATTTATTGTGATCCACAGAGTCTAATGTTTTAGCATAGTCACTGAAACAAAAGTATATGTTTATCTGGAGTTCTCTTACTTTTTCTTTGATCCAGCGTATTTTGTTAATTTCATCTCTGGTTCCTCTCTCTTTTCTAAAACCAGCTTGTACATCTGGGAGTTCTCAGTTCATGTACTACTGAAGCTTAGCTTGAAGGATTTTGAGTATTACCTTGCTAGCATGTGATTGAGCTCAATTGTGTGGTAATTTGAACATTCTTTGGCAGTGAACTTCTTCAGAATTGGAATGAAAACTAACCTTTTCCTGTCCTATGGCCACTGCTGAGTTTTTCCACATTTGCTGGCCTCTTGAATGCAACACTTTAACAGTATAATTTTTTTAGGCTTTGAAATAACTCAGCTGGAATTCCACCACCTCCACTAGCTTTGTTCATAGTAATACTTCCTAAGGCCCACTTGACTTCACACTCTAGGATATCTGGGTCTAGGTGATTGGTCACACCATCCTGGTTATCCAGGTTATTAAGACCTTTTTTTGTATCATTCTTCTGTGTATTCTTGCTACCTCTTCTTTATATCTTCTTCTTTTGGTAGTTCCATATTTTTCTGCCCTTTATTTTGCCCATATTTACACGAAATATTACCTACATATCTCCAATTTTCCTGAAGTTGTCTCTAGTCTTTCCCATTCTGTTGTTTTCTTCTATTTATTTGCATAGTTCACTTAGGAAGGCTTTCTTATCTCTCCTTGCTGTTCTTTGGACTCTGCATTCAAATGGGTATATATATTTCATTTTCTCCTTTGCCTTGCAGTTCTCTTCTTTCCTGGTGTATTTGTAAGGCCTCCTCAGACAACCATTTTGTCTTTTTCGACTTCTTTTTTTTTTGGAGGAATGGCTTTGATCACCACCCCTTGTACAATGTTATGAACCTCCATCCATAGATCTACATGTATTTTGTCAATCATATCTAATCCCTTGAATCTATTTGTCACTTACACTGCATAATCACAAGAACTTTTATTTATGTCATACCTGAAAGGACTAGTGGTTTTCCCTACTTTCTTCAATTTAAGTTCAAATTTTACAATAAGGAGTTCATGATCTGAGCCACAGTCAGTTCCTGATCTTGTTTTTGCTGACTGTATGGAGCTTCTCCATCTTCAGCTGCAAAGAAAATAATCTTATTTTGATATTGACCATCTGGTGATGTTCATGTGTAGAGACATCTCTAGTGTTTTTGGAAGAGGGTGTTTGCTATGACCAATATATTCTCTTGATTAGCCTTTGCTCTGTTTCATTTTGTAGTCCAAGGCCAAACTTTCCTGTTACTCCAGATATCTCGCTTGACTTTCTATTTTGGCATTCCAGTTCCCTAGATTGAAAAAGACATGTTATGTCTTCACTCTTCTCCAGTAGCATATGAGGATTGGGGATTTCATCTTTCAGTCCTTGTTTATCTATTATATATATATATACTAGTGTCTATCTGTTAATATCAAATTCACAGTTTTTCCTTTTCCCCTTTCTCCTTGGTAACTGTAAATTTTCTATGTCCAAAATAAGCAGATTATTAAACACAAACCAGCTCTTTATAGTTTCAGATAATTTTCAAATGATATACTCATTTGATCCTCACAAAGTGCTAATGACTCAGTGCCCATATTGCCATTTCTAATTTACAGAGGGAGAGGGAAATGAGAAATAGAGACATAGTGCATTTTCTAAGGACTTACTAGCAGTCTCCCAACCCTCCTCATGCTTCCCAGTGTGTGCACATAGGGCTCTTCATATGCAAGGGGGAAAGTGAGACAGAAAATCCAGTCCCAGGCTCTCCCAAGCTGTGTCATATTGAATGTCAGCACGTTCATCCTCAGAGACGGTAGTTGCTCTTGCTTGCAAATCTGAAAGAGGATCAGAAATCAGATGCCAGCTTCTCTGAGGACTGCTTGCCTCAGAATAAAATGTACAGTTCTTTTATTGAAGGATCTGATTCATATTATACTAAACTATAAAATAAAACATATACAAGTTAAACCCAAGACATCACTAATAGTATTTTCCCTGTTTTACACAAGGGAGGAAGTCCTTGTAGTTTAAAGATGGACCCTCTCTCTCATCTACTTCCTTATTTCCTCTCCTGATCCTCCTTCCAAGAGGCCTCCCTGCCCACATCTCTCCACAATCACTGAAGGAGAAACCTGTCCTCTTGGGGTCTTGTTCTTACAAAAATGTCATCTTCAGTCTAGAGGCTGACAGGAACTCTTTCGCTCACTCCTTCCTGACTTTGAAGGGAGGGGAGCAGGTGGGTTCTTTCCTCAAAGTAGGTAGGCCTCTCATTCCAGTCAGCCTTTCCCCTTCACCAAAAAGTCATGTTACATTAACAGAAACCTCAAACAGTGATGTTGATTTTTTTTCAAAGATTGCAAATGTCATGTCACATGAAGAAAGCTTATTCACACTATAAATGTGAATTAGGCTGTCCTGCCTCTCAGGGGTAATCCTGACCGCATTGTTCTAAGCAGCAGTCAAAAAATTGAAGGGCCTGCTAGAGTCACAAGGATTACCTCATTCACTGGGAAGGACTTTGAACCTGCTGTTGTGGGAGGAGTCACCCCAATGTAGATGATTTTGATACCAAACTTTCTGCTGACTGAGAATCAGGTTGACTTCAGCAACACTGATGATGTAACATGTATACAAATATATGTGTGTTGTTGTTTAGTTGCTCAGTGGTGTCTGACACTGTGACCCCATGGACTTTTCCTGGCAAGAATACTGGAATGGGTTGCCATTTCTTACTTCAGATATAAATATATGTGTACAAACATATATATATATATACATATATATATATGTATATGTATATATATATACACATACACACATATATATATATTCACAATTCTGTACATGTATGTATAGACATGTATATACAGGTGTGAAGATGTAGTTATAATTTTCACTATTTTATGTTGCCATTCAATTTGGTAAATCTCAGATTGCTACTTTCAATCAGATTTCACATCTCTGATTGTTGCTCTCAATCTGATTATTGCTTTCAACCTTTTTAACCAAGAAAGGATTTGCCAGTGTTTTCCAAGATTTTCATAAACAGTGAGAAATAAATCTTTGGAATTCTAAGAGTGAGATTCTGGGGTGTTTTGTTCAGCTTATACAGACCATCACAGTAACTCTACCAATATAACTTGTTGACTCCTGCAACTTACCTTCTACTTGACCACTTCTAATACTATTTCATTCTATCAAAATATTGGGTTGGCCAGAATGGTCCTTCAGTTTTTAAGCAGAAATGAAAAGCATATTTTTCATTTTCACCCAAAACTTTGTTGAACAATGTTCTTTGTTCCACTACTTTCTGCCAGTTTCCAGGCAACTTCATAATTCCATCTTCCCCAAAACTATTTATCTTTTTGAGGAAATAACTGTTCCAGGTACATTTTAGAGACTTCCATGGAATGGGAACTTTTTCCATTAAGACACTTTTGCAAATTGTGAAATAAATGGACACCCTAAGGTGCATTGTTAGATGAATATGGTGGATAAATCAGAACTTTGCAGCCAAGCTGTAACAATTTTTCCTGGACATCAAAGAAAGATTTCAGTTCAGTTGCTCAGTCATGTCCAACTCTCTGTGATCCCATGGACTGCAGCACGCCAGGCTTCCCTGTCCTTCACCAACTCCTCTAGCTTGCTCAGACTCATACCCGTCGAGTCAGTGATGCCATACAACAATCTCAACCTCTGTTGTCCCCTTCTCCTCCTGTCTTCAATCTTTCCCAGCATCAGGGTCTTTTCCAATGACTCAGTTCTTTGCACCAGGTGGCCAAAGTATAGGAGTTTCAGATTCAGTATCAGTCCTTCCAATGAATATTCATGTTTGATTTCCTTTGGGATTGACTGGTTTGATATCCTTTGGGAATGACTGGTTTGATCTCCTTGCAGTCCAAGGGACTCTCAAGAGTCTCCTCCAACACTACAGTTCAAAACATCAATTCTTCAGTACTCAGCTTTCTTTATGGTCCAACTCTCCTATCCATACATGACTACTGCCAAAACCATAGCTTTGACTAGACAGACATTTGTTGGAGAATTAATGTCTCTACTTTTTAATATGCTGTCTAAATTTGTCATAGATTTTCTTCCAAGGAGCAAACCTCTTTAAATTTCATGGCTTCAGTCACCATCTGCAGTGATTTTGGAGCCAAAGAAAATAAAGTCTGTTACTGTTTCCATTGTTTCCTCATCTTTTTCCCATGAAGTGATGGGACTGGATGCCAAGATCTTAGTTTTTAAATGTTGAGTTTTAAACCAACTTTTTCACTCTCCTCTTTCATTTTTATCAAGAGGCTCCTTCGTTCTTCTTTGCTTTCTGCCATAAGGATGGTGTCATCTGCATATTTGAGGTTATTGATATTTCTTCTGGCAATCTTGATTCCAGCCTGTGCTTCACCCAGCCTGGAATTTCTTATGATATACTCTGCATATAAGTTAAATAAGCAGGGTGACAACGTACAGCCTTGTGATACTCCTTTCCCAATTTGGAATGAGTCTGTTGCATGTCCAGCTCTAACTGTTGTTTCTTGATCTGCATACAGATTTCTCAGCAGGCAGGTATGATGGTCTATCCCATCTCTTGACGAATTTTCCACAGTTTGTTACAGTCCACACAGTCAAAGGCTTTGGCGTAGTCAATAAAAGAGAAATCGATGTTTTTCTGGAACTCTCTTGCTTTTTTTGATGATCCAACAGATGTTGGCAATTTGATCTCTGGTTCCTCTGCCTTTTCTAAATCCAGCTTGAGCTTGGGAAGTTCACATTTCACGTACTGTTGAAGCCTGTCTTAGAGAATGTTGAGCATTGCTTTACTAGTGTGTGAGATGAGTGCAATTGTGTGGCAGTTTGGCCATTCTTTGGCATTCACATGCAGTCTTGAGTTACTCTGATGGAAGTTTGTATGCTTACTGTTGAGTTATTCTGGATGCTTTTCACCAAGTGCCACTTTAAGTTGGTCTAATTGTGAGCAGTACTTGTTGAAATTAATCACTTTGTTTTCCAGAAGGATGATGCCCTTCCAATTCCACCTTCTTTGGATGAAGATGCATTTGGTGTGGTTAGTGGTGGTTCATCTCACTTGCCACATGATCTTGTAATCATAGTCCTTAAAAATTAAGGGGCTAGAGAAGCTCAGAAAAGAGAGAACAGAAGATTGAATAGTATTATAAGATTATATAGGGCATCCCTGGTAGTTCAGTTCGTAAAGAATCCGCTTGCAATGCCATAGACTCCGGTTCAATTCCTGGGCTGGGAAGATCCCCTGGAGAAGGGATAGGCTACCCGCTCCATTATTCATGGGTTTACCTGGTGGCTCAGACAGTAAAGAAGCTGCCTGCAATGCAGGAGACCTGGGTTCGATCCCTGGGTTGGGAAAATCCCCTGCAGGAGGGCATGGCAACCCACTCCGGTATTCTTGTCTGGAGAATCCCCATGGACAGAGGAGCCTGGTGGGCTATAGTCCATAGACATGACTGAGTGACTAAACTCAGCATATAAGATTATATAAAATATAATATATCTGTATATATCCCTGATATAGTATACCTGTTTGCCTGCCTATGTATCTATCTGTCTCATCTTTCTATCCGTCTATGTGGAAAGCATCATGTTACCCAGAAGTTCAGTGATTTTCCACAGTATCTCAAGTGTATTAACCTAGGTCATCTTGTCTTGTTTGCTTCTCCTCATGCATTTTATTTGACTAAATATGTCATGTTGCTTGAGCATTTTAATTTTTTCTATGAGCCTTTCTCTTCCAGGGCCTTTGGTATCTTGCTGTGAGTAGATTTGGAGGACATTATAGCACCAAGATAATTTACTGCATGACAGCATTTTTCATAACAGGAAGTATTCTAAGGATGGACTGATAGATACTTTATCAGTACTAGTTTGGCTGCTATATTTGATGATTATTAATTCTTCTGCACAGACTGAAATTTATTTGTAGAAATATGTATTTATTTTATTTTTCTGAAAAGTTGCCAAAAGGAAAATGCTCTGAATACTACAAAGCATCCTTCAGCCTATAATCCTTTAAACGAGCTGCTATTCCAAACATTTTATGTCTCTTTCATAAACTTTGTTTAAGAGATCTCTATATGTAGTGCATTATGCTGAATCACATGGAAGTTACAGATGTGAAGATGCAAACTTTGTCTGCAAGAAATTGGTGTTTAACAGGGCAAGGAGTGTTCATATAAGGTGAAACAGTACAAAAAATATGCAGAGTTGAGTACTGTAGGAATCTAGAGGAAGGATCTAGAAGAGGGAGAGATATCATTTATAAAAAGGGAGTGTGAGGACTTTCCTGGTGGTCCAGTGGATAAGACTCTGTGTTCCCAACGGAGAGGTCTCAGGTTCAATCATTTTTCAGGGAACTAGATCCCTCATGCTGCAACTAAGACCTGACACAGTCAAATAAATTTTAAAAAACATTAAAAATATAAAAATTAAAGAAAAGAAATATGGAAAGTCCTTGTGAATTTAGGAATATAAGGCACATGTAAAGATAAAAACTTGTCAAGAAAAGTCAGCTCCCTGCTAAGGGAACTTATGTTTAGTTGTTCAGTCATGTCCAACTCTGCAATCCCGTGGACTGTAGACTGCAAATTTCTTTTCTTTTGTCTATGGAATTTTCCAGGCAAGAATACTGGAGTGGATTGCCATTTCCCCCTCCAAGTGATCTTCCCAACTCAGAGATTAAACTTATGTCTCCTACGTCTCCTGCATTGACATGTGAATTCTCCACATGTCTTACCACTGTATCCCCAAGAGCACTTACACAGTGCAGTTAATGCCACATAAATTTATCAACTGGTGAGGTCAGTTCAGAAGTTAATTCAGTTTACCTTTAAATGCACAGGAACAAAAGTAAACTTTGTTACACTGATCTTTGTTATGTTATGCTGATCTTATAGTAGAAAAACACAGAATTTACAATTCTATAGCAAAATATTGAAAAACATGATCACACACATCTTTGGAGGCAGAAAGCATAGATTGATCATGGTATTATCTTTCAGAGACTTATCATATATCTATTCTTAAAATATCCTTTACTTTTTTTTCTTTTTTTTTTTTTATTAGTTGGAGGCTAATTACTTCATAGCATTTCAGTGGGTTTTGTTATACATTGACATGAATCAGCCATGGAGTTACATGTATTCCCCATCCCGATCCCCCCTCCCACCTCCCTCTCCACCCGATTCCTCTGGGTCTTCCCAGCCCACCAGGCCTGAGCACTTGTCTCATGCATCCCACCTGGGCTGCTGATCTGTTTCACTATAGATAATATACATGCTGTTCTCTTGAAACATCCCACCCTCACCTTCTCCCACAGAGTCCAAAAGTCTGTTCTGTACTTCTGTGTCTCTTTTTCTGTTTTGCATATAGGGTTATCATTACCATCTTTCTAAATTCCATATATATGTGTTAGTATACTGTACTGGTCTTTATCTTTCTGGCTTACTTCACTCTGTATAATGGGCTCCAGTTTCATCCATCTCATTAGAACTGATTCAAATGAATTCTTTTTAATGGCTGAGTAATATTCCATGGTGTATATATACCACAGCTTCCTTATCCATTCATCTGCTGATGGGCATCTAGGTTGCTTCCATGTCCTGGCTATTATAAATAGTGCTGCGATGAACATTGGAGTGCACGTGTCTCTTTCAGATCTGGTTTCCTCAGTGTGTATACTCAGAAGTGGGATTGCTGGATCATGTGGCAGTTCTATTTCCAGATTTTTAAGAAATCTCCTACAGCCACTATCCTTTACTTTTTAAAAAATTATTGGCCATCATTATTATTTATGTAAACTTTAACATAATTTCAAACTTACAGAAAATTTGCAAATAATTCCATATATATAATCACCAATTACTTATGTTTTATCCTTTTATTTTGTAATTCTTTCTGTACACATATGTGTATAATATACTGTATGCCCTATATTATATACTCTCTATACTATGGAGAAGGAAATGGCAACCCACTCCAGTGTTCTTGCCTGGAGAATCCCAGGGATGGGGGAACCTGGTGGGCTGCCATCTCTGGGGTTGCACAGAGTCAGACATGACTGAAGTGACTTAGCAGCAGGAGCAGCATACTATACTATACACAGTACATATACTATACATAGTATATACACACAACAAACATATATTTTTAGTCTTTTGATGGTAAGTTGAAAACATCATGCCTTTTTGCTCTTAAGTACTCTGGTGTGCATTCCTTAGAACAAAAATATTCTTTAACAGGACAATGGTATACTTTATTAAAATGATAAAATTTCATACTGATACAACTTGATACAATGTTTTTATCTATAGTCCATACTCAAGTTCCATCAATGATCTCAATCACATCTGCTTTATGTCTACTCTTTGCTGGTTCCAGGGCCACCAATTGCATTTAGTTGTCATGTCCTTTTTGCCTCTTTTAAACTGGAAGAACTCCTTTCTGTATGTTTCTTGAACATGATAATTTTAAAAAGTTTAGACTAGGTTTTTTCTACAGAATGATGTCACTCAAGTTCTTTTTTCTCTCCTCATTATTTGTTTCATGTTACGCATTTTTGTCAAAATTTCTGCAAGCCGATTTGCATCTTTCTCTTCTCAGAGCATCACATCAGGAGGCACAGGATGCCCATTTTACCATTTACTAAAGATGCTGGCTTTGATCACTTGGCTCAGGTGGGTGCACCAAGTTGCCCCAGAGTACAATTGCTGTTATTTCTTTGCAATCAGAAATACTTGTGCGGACTTCCCTAGTGGTCCAGTGGTAAAGAATCTATCTTCCAATGCAGAGGATGTGTGTTTGCTACATGGTTAGGGAACTAGATCCCACATGTCATGGGACAGCTACATCCACACGCCATGTCTAGAGAAGCCTGTGTGACAAAACTACCGAGGCAGAGCACTCAAGAGCTGAGTACCGCATCACATCTCATTGTGATGACTTCTCTTGTGGAGTTCAGGTTCTAGGCATGCGACCTTCAGTAGTTGTGGCTCCTGGGCTCTAGAGCGTATTCCCAGTAATTGTGGTGCACAGGCTTCATTGCTCTATGACATGTGGAATCTTCCCAAATCAGGAATCAAACCCATGTCCCCTGCTTTGACTGGCATATTCCTATCCACTGTGCCACCAGGAAAGTTTCCCTCCTATTTCCTTAAATGGAATTTGGTATTCAGAAACCAAGATTTGGGTGCTGTGTGTGCTCACTGGAACTGGTGTAATGTTTCAGTTGACCATTTTATTATCTGTTCACTTGCATATGATGGTGAAGGCAGCAACACAGGAACAGCAGCTTAGAGATGAAAGAGGGAAAAAGGAGGACGATAACCAGAACAGAGATTCTCTGCTTTTTCACTAGTTCTCTGAGTCTGTCCCACCTTCTCTTTCCTTCCTTTCTCTCTTTATCATGGCCTTATCTTCCTCATGTAAGAAAGTTTTCCTTTATTGAGGTATAAATGACATACTATTATATGGTCTTAAAGTTTATAGCATAGTGATTCAATACTTGAATACACTGTGTACACCGTGAAATAATTATCATAATCTAGTTACCATACAAAGATAACTTTTGGGATTTACTCTTTTGGTAACTTTGAAGTATGCTCTACTATATTATTAACTATAGGCACCATGCTATGCCTTATATCCCCATGGTTTGCTTACTTTATAGATGGAGTTTGTATGTATTGGTCTCCTTTACCCAATGTACTCACTCCCCAACAGTCACTCCCCTCTGGAAACCATCACTCTGTTCTCAGTATCTATGATTTTTTTAATTTCTTTTTATTTTTTACATTCTACATATAAGTGAAATTATATGGTGTTTGTCTTTCTCCATCTGATATTTCACTTATCATAATGACCTCAAGATTCATTCATTTTGTCACAAATTACAAGATCTGATTCTTTCTCATGGCTGCATAATATTACATCATAGATTGTTAGATAGATGGATAGATAGATAGTTGTTTCCATATGTTGGCTATTGTAAATAATGCAGTAATGAACATGGGGACTCATGTATCTTTTTGAGTTAGTGCTTCTGTTTTCTTCAGATAAATGCCCAGGAATGGAATTGCTGGACTATTTAATAATTCTATTTTTCATTTTTTGAGAAAATTACATACTGTTTTCCACAGAGATTGTATCAATTTATACTTTTATCAGTAGTGTATGAGAGTTCCCTTTTCTGAACATCCTCTGTAACACTTGTTATTTTTTGTCTTTTCGATAATAGCTATTCTAGTAGTGTGAGGTCATATCTCATTGTGGTTTTTACTTGTATTTCCTTGATGATTACTGATGGTGAGTGCTTTTTATGTGTCTTTTGGCCACCTGTTTGTTTTCTTTGGAAAATGTCTCTTCAGATCATCTGTGCTGTGCTGTACTTGGTTCCTCAGTCACGTTCTACTGCAGCCCATCAGGCTCCTCTGTCCATGGGGATTCTCCAGGCAAGAATACTGTAGTGGGTTGCTCTGCCTTCCTCCAGGGAATCCTCCTGACCCAGGAATCGAACTGTGTCTCCTGCACTGTGGAAAATTCTCTGCCAGCTGAGCTACAGGGAAGCCTATGTTTTAATCAAATTGTTTTTCTTTGTTGTTGTTGTTACTAAATTTTACGAGTTATTTGTAAATTTTAGCTGCTAACCCTTTATCAGATACATGAATTGCAAATAATTTTTCTCACTCAGTAGGCTATCTTATTATTTTATTGATGGTTACCTTTGCTGCGTAGAAGGTTTTGAGTTTAATGTGATATTGTTTATTTATTTTGCTTTTGCTGCCTTTGATTTTGGAGTCAAATCTAAAAATTCATTGCTAAGACCAGCATCAAGGAGCTTACCATCTATGTTTTTTTTTTATTTCCCCCCCCCCCTTAGGAATTTTATGGTTTCAGGTCTTGCATTCAAGTCTTTAATGCATTTGAGTTAATTTTTTTGTGTGTGGTATAAAATAGTGCTCTAGTTTGATTCTTTTCCATAAAATTGTTCAGTTTTCCCAGTACTTTTGATTAAAGAGAGCATTCTTTCCACACTGTATATTCTTGCCTCCTTACAATTACAATTCATTGTAAATTAATTGACCTTGCGTGAATAAGTTTATTTTTTGGATCTCTATAGTGTTCCATTGATTTATGTGTCTATTTTTTTAACAGAAATATTCTACAATTGATTTACAATGTTGTGTAAATGTCCTTTTTATGGTAATGCCTTGTTGTGTTGATTATTGTAGTTCTGCAACAGAGTTTGAAATTAGGAAGCCTGATGCTTTCAGATTTATTTTTCCTGCTCAAGATTGCTTTGGCTAGTTGGGGATCTTTTGTGGTTCCATACAAATTTTAGGATTGTTTTGCTCTATTTCTGTGAAATATGAAATTGCAATTTTTATAGGGATTGCATTCATTCTATATATTGCTTTGAATATATAACACATTTTAACATTTAAAAATATTAATCTTTCAATTTATGAACATGAAATAGTTTCTCATTTTTTTCTGACTTCTTTAATTTTTTTCATCAGTGACTTAACAGTTTTCAGCATAGAGGTCTTTCATCACTTAGGTTAAATTAATCTCCTTGTGTTTTATTCCTTATGATACAATTTTAAATGGACTTGTTTTTCTCAATTTGTTTTTCCAATAGTTTGTGGCTAATGTATGTCAATTTTCTGTGTATTGATTTTGTACTCTGCCACTTTATTGAATTCATTTATTAGTTCTAACAAATTTTCTTTCTTTCTTGGTAGTATCTTTAAGGTTTTCTATGTATAAAGGTATGTCATCTGCAAATAACTACAGTTTTACTTCTTTCTTTCAATTTGGATGTCTTTTTCTTTCTTGCTTAATTGATCTGGAAAACACTTCCAATACTGTGCTGAAGAGGGGATAGTGAACATCCTTGTCTTTTCCTGATCTTAGGGGAAAACTTTCAGTTTTCACCATAAAATGTGATGTCAGTTAGTGTTAGTTGCTCAGTCATGTCAGACTCTTTGTGACTATGTGGACTCTAGCTTACCAGGCTCTTCTGTCCTTGGAATTCTCCAGGCAAGAATACTGGCGTGGGTTGCCATCCCTTTATCCAGGGGATCTTCCAACCCAGGGATTGAATCTGTATCTACTGCATTGCAGGCAGATTCTTTACCATCTGAGCCACCAGGGAAGCCCAAATATGATGTTAGTTTCTCATATATGGACTTTTGATATATGACCTTTATTATATTGAGATAATGGAAGTTGAATTTTGTCAAATATATTTTCTGCATCTGTTCAGATAATCATATAATTTTTATCCTTCATTTTGTTAATGTGGTGTGTCACACTGATTTGCAGATGTTGAACCATCCTTGAATCCCTGGAATAAATCCTACTTGATCATGATGTATGATCCTTTTAATGTATTATTGAATTTGGTTTATTAATATTTTATTTTGCATCTGTATATATATTGGCCTGTAATTATCTTTTTCTTTCTTTTTTTCTTTTTTTGATATCATTATCTGACTTTGATATGTTGGTAATGTTGGCTTTGTAAAATGAGTTTTGGAAATATTCTCTCCTCTTGAAGAGTTTGAGAAAGATGGGTATTAAATCTTTAGGTGTTTGGTAGAACTCACTAGTGAAGCCATCTGGTCTTGAACATTTGTTTATTGTGTATATTTGATTGCTGACATAATCTCCTTACTAGTAACTTTCTATTTAAATTTCCTGTTTGTTCCTTGGTTCTGTCTTGGGAGATTGTATGATAATAAGAAGCTATTAACATCTTCTAGGTTCAATTTGTTGACATACACTACAACATCTTTAGGTATGAACTCTATACAGTGTATAAGTTGTTATAAAATGAGACTTATAAAGCATTATTGTCAAATCATCAATCTCAGGAATTTGGCCACTTTAAATATTTTAAGTTCCACTGCAATAAAATGCATAAATTAATTATTAAAAAAAAAACTTAGGAAAATGTCAACATGCATTCTTTAGGTGTAACTAGGAATGTGGGAGCAATTAGCACTTCTTTTTGCTTGAGATATTCGACTGCTATAAAGGTCTTGGTTTCTTGTGAATAGAGTAATAATAACGTGCTATGTATACAAAAGTTAATGAAAGTATATATAACATGTGTGTAGTCTTACTCAAATTTACGAAAAATACCAGGTTTCTTCTCATTGTGTCTTCTTCCTGAAGAGGAACATGAGTGATGGCGCAGACTCCGTGTAGTTGAGAGCGGAGGGGGGGGGGGGGGGGGGGTGGGGGAGCCGGGTATCTGCAAAGTGCTGTCCATGGTATTGGACCCAGCTTCTTTGACGCAAGTGCAGCACTTCATCACGAATCAAGCAAAGTACTTACTTTTGCTGTAGTACAGATACCTCAGCTGCATACCTTGGAAACTGTCATCAATTCCTTATAGGTGGTTCGTAAGTTAAAACCTATCAGTCAATTCAATTCGAATTCATGTCTCAGATTTACGTGTACTTCAGAACATGTGGAAGAAAATTCATTTTAATATGTACACAATTAAGTTATTTATCAATTGGAATAACAGTCTATTAATTTTCACATAAAAGTACTTAAAAGAATGATTATCAAGAAGATAAATAATCTCATTTTATTCAGAAATGAGATTTAACCAGCATTTAGTCTGTACTGGGCACTGTTTGAAGTGCTTCATATATATTAAATGATAAAATAATCACAACAAACCTATAAAATAAATACTTATAATTTTTGTTTTATAAATAAGAAACTTGAAGTACACAGATGGAAAATTAGGGAGCCAGAATTCTGCCCCAGGAATCAATCTGTTCAAGAATATGGGCCAGGGTATTCCCTTAATTCTAATGCTTTTGTGTGTGTGTGTGTGTGTGTGTGTGTGCTCACTAATAATAATTGATTCTGCTTGATATTTTTTAAGTAAAGACAATATTGCTTAGTTATTGAGAAAGATCAGAAGATAGACTTTCTGGGTTTTAAGTATCACTTGGATCATCAATACTTCCATAACCTTTGCAGTTTGTTATCCATTTCTGCATCTGTTTTTTCATCTATAAAGCAGGGAAATATTAATACCTGTTGAATAAAGTTGTGAAGATTAAATTAATTAATAAATATAAAGTATTCAGAAAAATATCTGGTATATAACAAAGCTCAGAATATGTTAGCTATCATTATTGCATGTTTTCATAGCATTAATTAGATTGCAATCAGACTTTGATAAGCCTTATCTTGTTCACAAAAAATTTTGTGAACATTGCTTAAATATTTAATTTTGTTTCATATGCATTACATTTTTATAATTTAAATATAAGAAGTTTGGCTGCTTGTCCACCCCCATACACACCTTCTAAATTTGTTCTATGTGACTGGAAAAACAAGAAAGCATAAATTACAAATGAAGACATCCAGATAAATAGGGTTTTTCACTGTGTAGCTGATTTACAATATATCATATTGTAATAGCATTCATATGTGAAATAAGTCAATTAAACTTAACAGAAGAATTGACATTTCTAAGCACATATGATTAACTAATCATTAGTTAGCAACTAAAGAAAAAGTGGTCAGTTGCCACAATAAGATGGTCAGATGAGACACACTATGTACATATCAAGGCAGTATTGAATCAGAGATTTAAATGAAAAAAGCACTTATAGGAATGTTAAAGGGTCACAATTTCTCATAGCTATTGTTTCATTTTAATAATGTCATTCATTTATAAAGCATTCATTTGATTAAGAACATATTCTAGGTTTTATAACTGGATATTTTATTATATTTTGGTATGCAAAGAATCAATAAAAAATGAACAGACAAAATTCAAGATGGAGTTTTCATCCTTAAAACATTGATGTCAATGGAAGAGATAAACAATAAATTATGGAAATAGAGTATATAAGGTGTATAAAATGTCTTGTGAATAAACAGAAGGAAAGGCCTGTGAGAGTGATTTTAAAAATTATACAATTCTTTGATGTTCTGGCATAGCATCTTATGAGAAAATACAGTTTAGTTTTTAAGATGTAAGTGAAGTCAGGTTTTAAGTCTTAATTTCCCACATATTTGCATAAACTTGTGCGAAGACCTTAAGCTTCATCTTAGCTATTGTAATGAGTATTAAATGACATAATGCATTCTTGTGGTTATTGTTCAGTATGTAAGTCATGTCTGACACTTTATGACTCCATGGATTATAGCATACCAGACCCTTCTGTCATCCACTATCTCCCTGAGTTTGCTCAGATTCACGTCTTTTGAGTTGGTGATGCTGTTTAACTGTCTCATCCTCTGCCACTCCCTTCTTTTACCTTCACTTTCCCAGTGTCAGGGTATTTTCCATCAAGTCAGCTATTCCTATCAGATGACAAAGTATTAGAGCTTCAGTTTCTTCATTAGTACTTGCAATGGATATTCAGGGTTGATTTCCTCTGGGATTGATTGGTTTGATCTCCTTGCAGTCCAAGGAATCCTCCAGAGTCTTCTCCAGAACCACGATTCAAGAAGATTAATTCTTCAGTCCTCAGCCTTCTTTATGGACCAACTCTCGCATCCATACACGACTATTGGAAAGACCACAGCTTTGACTACATGAACCATTGTCAGCAAAGTAAAGTCTCTGCTTTTTAACACACCATCTGAGTTTGACATAACTTTCCTTCCAAGGAGCAAGTGCCTTTTAATTTCATGGCTTCAGTCACCATCCTCAAGGATTTTGGAATCCATGAAAACAAAATCTATCACTGCTTCCACTTTTTTCCCTTTCTTTTTGCCATGAAATAATGGGACCAGATACCATGACCTTAGTTTTTTGAATGTTGAGTTTTCAGCCGGCTTTTTCACTCTCCTCTTTCATCTTCATCAAGAAGCTCTTTATTCCCTCTTCATTTTCTGCTATTAGGGTAGTGTTGTACACATATCTGAGGCTGTTGATACTTCTCCTGGCAATCTTGATTCCAGCTTGTGAGTCATCCAGCCCAGCATTTTGCTTGATGCACTCTGTGTATTTGTTAAATAAGCAGGGTGACAACATACAGCCTTGACATAGTCCTTTCCCAATTTGGAAGCATCTGTTGTTCCATGTCCAGTTCTAACTGTTGCTTCTTGACCTGCATACAGGTTTCTCAGAAGACATGTAAGGTGGTCTGGTACTTCCATCTCTTGAAGAATTTTCCACAGTTTGTTGTGATCCACACAGTGAAAAGCTATAGTGTAATCAATGAAACAGAAGTAAATGTTTTTCTAGAGCTTCCTTTCTTCCTCCATGATCCAACAAATGTTGGCAATTTGATCTCTGGTTCCTCTGCGTCTACAAAACGCAGGTTGTATATCTGGAATTTCCTGCTTTACATATTGCTGAAGCCTAACTTGAAGGATTTTGAGCATAATATTGCTAGTATGCCTAATGAGTGAAATTGTACCATAGGTTGAATGTTCTTTGGTGTTGTCCTTCTTTGAGATTGGAATGAAAACTGACCTTTTCCAATAGCACTCACATATCAATAAGTATTTCTTGTTTAAAACAATTTAGAGTATAATTACTTTACAATGTTATGTTAGCTTCTGCTGCACAACCAAGAGAATTATCTATAAATATATATTGATATTTGGGCCTCAAGAAGTCCTCCCTTTTGAGCCTCTTTTCTATCTTACCCCATTCCATGTGTTAGATCATTCTACACTAATCTCACTCCTGTAGGTCATCACAGAGAACTGAGCTAATCTCCTTGTGCTATCAGCTTCCCAGTGACTATCTATTTTACATATGGAGGTGTATATATGTCAATCCCAATCACCTAGTTTGTCCCTCCCTTCCTTCCTCATCCGAAGTCCATACGTCTGTTCTTTAAGTCTGTATCTTTACTATAAGATACAAATAAGTTTATCTATACCATTTTTAATAATTCAAATATATTTGTTAATATATGATATTTGTTTTTCTTTTTCTGAATTGCTTCTCTTTGTATGACAGTCTCTAGGTCTATCTACATCACTAAAAGTGACACTTTTTTTATGGCTGAGTAATATTCCATTGTGTATATGCACCAAATCTTCTTTATCTGTTTGTCTGTCAATGGACTTTTAAGTTGCTTCCATGTCCAGTAGTTCCTTTACTAAAAAGCTGTGTAACAACCCCCAGAAGACTGTGCTGTTTCCTATTGAGACACACTGGTACATAACCCTTCTTCAAGCCACAGAAATGGCCTCTAACTGATTTCATGCCTACAGTTCACCCTCTCCCCAACATTTTTGCAGCACACCCTTCAACCATGCAGAGTACCCTTTCTTAAACATAAATCTTACCATGAGTAAAATCTTCAGAGTTTTACATCATCATTGGCATTGGTTTCTAACCAGACATTTCAAATGATCTATAAATCTTTATATACTCAGGAATTTTCTGCAAAATAATCAGTCTCTATATACACAAATCTTTTAAAAATTGAGCTACTGTGATGAGCTAAACACCAGCTCATTTAAAACATGACTGACTTCATATTGACCTTGTCATTATATGTTTGTCCGGGAAACTAGATCTTCCTTTATGTATATTAAAATTGTTCCTATTCAAAATAAAGCTGAGACTAATATCCTAGTTTATTCTTCTGGTGCTCATGCACGTGTACTTCTATTTTACTTAAGTGCCATACTCTCTCCACATCTCTGCCTTATGTAATCTCCTTCCTATTTCTAAAAGGAACTCACCTACACTCCATATAACACTTTCATGGCAAATTCTCTCAACTTTCATAATAGAAGCATTATATTGAAAAGCAGTAGGCTAGAGTTTAAGTACTTTGTATGCATTAAGAAAAATAAATGCAAAAAGGCAAATTGGTTGTCTAAGAAGGCTTTACAAATAGCTGGGGAAAGAAGAGAAGTGAAAGGCAAGGGAGAAAGGGAAAGATACCCAACTGAAGGCACAGTTTCAGAGAATAGCAAGGAGAGACAGGAAGGCCTTCTTAAATGAATCATGCAAAAAACAGAGGAAAAAGTAGAATGCGAAAGACTATTGAAGAAAAACTTTCTTGAAGAAAGACCTCTTCAAGAAAATTGGAGACATCAAGGGAAAATTTCATCTGAGGATGGGCACAATAAAAGAAAGAAACTGGAAGGACCTAACAGAAGCAGGAGACATTAAGAAGAGGTGGTACAAATATACAGAAAAGCTATACAGAAAGGTCTTAATGATCCAGATAACCATGATTGTGTGGTTACTCACCTAGAGCCAGGCATCCTGGAATATGAATTCATGCGGGCCTTAGGAAGCATTACTATGAACAAATCTAGTGGAGGTGGCAGATTTCCAGCTGAGCTACTTAAAATCCTGAAAGATGATGCTTTTAAAGTGTTGCACTCAACATGTCTGCAAATTTGGAAAACTCAGCAGGGGCAACAGGACTGGAAAAGCTCAGTTTTCATTCCAAACTCAAAGAAAGGCAATGTCAAAAAATGTTCAGTAGATAAGAAGAAAAGAAGCATAAAGAAATTACAAAATATATAAAAATCTTTACTTGATGCTTGAAAGCTCTTAACTCAATTTCTAACTTTGAACTTTAGACTTGAACACTTGTTTTGCTACAGGCATTTTTGTTGTTGTTGTAATTTCTTTATGTTTCTTTTCTTCTCATCTACTGAGCTTCTAGTGCTTTTTATTGATTTGTATGAATTATTTGTATATTTAACATACTAACAATTTGTTACATATATTTAACAAAGTTTATTAAAGTTTAATTTTTTGATATTCAAAAATGTCCTTGGTATTTTTGATATTCAAGGTATTTTGCTATTTAATGAAATGCATAACTCTTTCAATTTCCTATTTCCTTCATTGCTTGTATCTTAGAAATTCTTTTCCTGCTGAGATAAAATTCCAGAAAGTCTCCTGCTGAGGCTGCTGCTAAGTCGCTTCAGTCGTGTCCGACTCTGTGCGATCCCATAGACGGCAGCCCACCTGGTTTCTCCATCCATGGGATTTTCCAGGCAAGAGTACCGGAGTGGGTTGCCATTGCCTTCTCCGCCAGAAAGTCTAGCCTACTGACTATATACTTACCTATATATTAATTTTAATTTAATTTCAAATTTATTATCATGTTTAACGCAAATCCTTCCAGGTGTATTTTTGTTCATAAACCAAATGGAGCAAGTGATTTAACTTTTTTTTGCATCAGATATCTCTTCTACAAAATGGGAATATAATCATACCTATCGTAGAGATTTGTTGTGATCTTTAAGTGAATTCACTAAAGTGCTTAAAGCAGGACTTAACACATTGTAGGTATTCAGTATATGTTGCCCATTATCACTCATAACTAATTTAGTAAATTCTAAAATCTAGAAATCTCTGAATATTGGAAATTTTTTCACAATTCATTTGGCAGAATCTGACCTGAACTGACTCAGGACTTCTTTTATTACACTTGATGTGAAACTTCATATATTTTATTACAGACGTAATGCTGTGTAACCCAGACCTAGTGCAGATATTAGGCCTAGACCCCTGTGTGGATATTATACAAAATATATTATATATTCTCTCTTTTATTTTTAAACAAATAAATGAATAAAATGTGCTGACCTAGACCCTTGTGGGGATATTATACAAAATGTATTATATATTCTCTTTTATTTCTAAATGAATACATGAAAAAAATGTTTTAGAATGTATTTAGTCTCCAGATCCAGAATTTGATGCTATCTTATTAGTTACTGACCAACTGCTAAGTACCAGATATCACCTTAGGTATTATTATTCTGTTATTTTACTTAATCATCATGATGATCCAGTCATATGTTAATTCATTCAGCTGAGAGTTCTCAGGTACTGTTCAGAGTGTTTAGATACATCATTAATAAAAAAAATTAATTTCTCCTTCCTTCTTTGAGATAGCATCTTATTTCTTTGAGACTTAAACACTAACTCTTGCTACACTTAATAACTTTTTAGGAGTGGTGGACAATAACAGTGTATTAAAAATACATTAGAAGTGCACATCTGAAGTTCAAAAACATTGCAATACACTAATAAAAATAACTTTACTTGCATTTTACAGGAGAAAGTGATGTTCAGAGAGATTAAGATATTAATCAAGGTATCAGTTCAGTTCAGTTCAGTCGCTCAGTCGTGTCCGACTCTTTGCGACCCCATGAATCACAGCACGCCAGGCCTCCCTGTCCATCACAAACTCCCGGAGTTTACTCAAACTCATGCCCATCGAGTGGGTGATGCCATCCAGTCAACTCATCCTCTGCCGTCCCCTTCTCCTTCTGCCCCTAATCCCTCCCAGCATAAGGGTCTTTTCCAATGAGTCAACTCTTCGCATGAGGTGGCCAAAGTACTGGAGTTTCAGCTTCAGCATCAGTCCTTGCAATGAACACCCAGGACTGATCTCCTTTGGGATGGACTGGTTGGATCATCTTGCAGTCCAAGGGACTCTCAAGAGTCTTCTCCAATACCACAGTTCAAAAGCATCAATTCTTCAGCACTCAGCTTTCTTCACAGTCCAACTCTCACATCCATACATGAACACTGGAAAAATCATGGCCTTGACTAGATGGACCTTTGTTGGCAAAGTGACGTCTCTGCTTTTCAATATGCTATCCAGGTTGGTCATAACGTTCCTTCCAAGGAGTAAGCGTCTTTTAATTTCATGGCTGCAATCACCATCCGCAGTGATTTTGGAGACCAAAAAAAAAAAAAAAAAAAAAAGAAATCTGACACTGTTTCCACTGTCTCCCTATCTATTTCCCATGAGGTGATGGGACCAGATGCCATGAGCTTAGTTTTCTGAATGTTAAGCTTTAAGCCAATTTTTTAACTCTCCTCTTTCACTTTCATCAAGAGACATTTTAGTTCCTCTTCACTTTCTGTCATAAGGGTGGTATCATCTGCATATCTGAGGTTATTGATATTTCTCCCTTCTATCTTGATTTCTGCTTGTGCTTCTTCCAGCCCAGCGTTTCTCATGATGTACTCTGCATATAAGTTAAATAAGCAGGGTGACAATATACAGCCTTGACGTACTCCTTTTCCTATTTGGAACCAGTCTGTTGTCCCATGTCCAGTTCTAACTGTTGCTTCCTGACCTACATACAGGTTTCTCAAGAGGCAGGTCAGTTGGTCTGGTATTCCCATCTCCTTCAGAATTTTCCACAGTTTATTGTGATTCACACAGTTGAAGGCTTCAGCGTAGTTGATAAAGCAGAAATAGATGTTTGTCTGGAACTCTCTTGCTTTTTTGATGATCCAGTGGATATTGGCAGTTTGATTTCTGGTTCCTCTGCCTTTTCTAAAACCAGCTTGAACATCTGAAAGTTCTCGGTCCACATATTGCTGAAGCCTGACTTGGAGAATTCTGAGCATTACTTTACTAGCGTGTGAGATGAGTGCAATTGTGCGGTAATTTGAGCAATCTTTGGGACTGCCTGTCTTTGGGATTGGAATGAAAACTGATCTTTTCCAGTCCTGTGGCCATTACTGAGTTTTCCAAATTTGCTGGCATATTGAGTGCAGCACTTTCACAGCATCATCTTTTAGAATTTGAAATAGCTCAACTGGAGTTCCATCACATCCACTAGCTTTGTTCATAGTGATGCTTTCTAAGGCCCACTTGACTTTAGATTCCAGGATGTCTGGCTCTAGGTCAGTGATCACACCATCGTGATTATCTGGATCGTGAAGATCTTTTTTGTACAGTTCTTCTATGTATTCTTCCACTTCTTCTTAATATCTTCTGCTTCTGTTAGGTCCATACAATTTCGGGCCTTTATCAAACCCATCTTTGCCTGAAATGTTCCCTTGGTATCTATAATTTTCTTGAAGAGATCTCTAGTCTTTCCAACTCTGTTGTTTTCCTCTATTTCTATGCATTGATTGTTGAGGAAGGCTTTCTTATCTCTTCTGGCTATTCTTTGGAACTCTCCATTCAAATGGGAATATCTTTCCTTTTCTCCTTTGGTTTTTGTTTCTCTTCATGTCACAGCTGTTTGTCAGGCCTCCTCAGACAACCATTTTGCCTTTTTGCATTTCTTTTCCATGAGGATGGTCTTGATCCCTGTCTCCTGTACAATGTCACAAACCTCTGTCCATAGTTCATCAGGCTTAGGGTCTATCAGATCTAGTCCCTTAAATCTGTTTCTCACTTCCACTGCATAGTCATAAGGGATTTGATTTAGGTCATACCTGAATGGTCTAGTAGTTTTCCCTACTTTCTTCAGTTTAAGTCTGAATTTGGCAATAAGGAGTTCATGATCTGAGCCACAGTCAGCTCCCAGTCTTGTTTTTGTTGACTGTATAGAGCTTCTCCATCTTTGACTCCAAAGAATATGATCTACCTGATTTTGGTGTTGACCATCTGGTGATGTCCACGTGTAGAGTCTTCTCTTGTGTTGTTGGAAGTGGATGTTTGCTATGACCAATGCATTCTCTTGGCAAAACTCTATTACCCTTTGCCCTGCTTCATTCTGTACTCCAAGGCCAAATTTGCCTGTTATTCCAGGTGTTTCTTGACTTCCTACTTTTGCATTCCAGTTCCCTATAATGAAAAGTACATCTTTTTGGGGTGTTAGTTTTAAAAGATCCTGTAGATCTTCATAGAACCATTCAACTTCAGCTTCTTCAGCGTTACTGGTTGGGGCATAGGCTTGGATTGCCATGATATTGAATGGTTCACCTTGGAAATGAACAGAGATCATTCTGTCATTTTTGAGACTGCATCCAAGTACTGCATTTCAGACTCTCTTGTTGACCATGATGGCTATTCCATTTCTTCTAAGGGATTCCTGCTCACAGTAGTAGATATAATGGTCATCTGAGTTAAATTCACCTATTTCAGTCCATTTTAGCTCACTGATTCCTAGAATGTCGACATTCACTCTTGCCATCTCCTATTTTACCACTTCCAATTTGCCTTGATTCATGGAACTAACATTCCAGCTTCCTATGCCATATTGCTCTTCAGAGCATCGAACCTTGCTTCTATCACCACTCCCATCCACAAGTGGGCTTTGTTTTTGCTTTGGCTCCATCCCTTCATTCTTTCTCAAGTTATTTCTCCACTGATCTCCAGTAGCATATTGCCCATCTACCGTCCTGGGGAGTTCCTCTTTCAGTATCCTATCATTTTGCCTTCTCATACTGTTCATGGGGTTCTCAAGGCAAGAATACAGAAGTGGTTTGCCATTCCCTTCTCCAGTGAACCACATTCCGTCAGACCTCTCCACCATGACCCTACCATCTTGGGTGGCCCCACATGGCATGGCTTAGTTTCACTGAGTTAGACAAGGCTGTGTTCCTGTGATCAGATTGGCTAGTTTTCTGTGATTATGGTTTCAGTGTGTCTGCCCTCTGATGCCCTCTCGCAACACCTACCATCTTACTTGTGTTTTTCTTACCTCGGACGTGGGGTATCTCTTCACGGCTGCTCCAGCAAAGCGCAGCTGCTGCTCCTTACCTTGGATGAGGGGTATTTTCTCACGGCCGCCTCTCCTGACCTTGAGTAAACTGAGGTTAGAACCTTTTCAAAGGCCATTCTCTTTGCATGGCTCTATTTTCACATCTATTGGAAAGTCCTTCAGGAGACTAAATCTTTCCTCCTCTTCCTTTTCCCCCTTCTTGTCCTAGTTATCAAAAATCATCCACACATGATTCAATGCTCCTTTCAATACAAGACACAGCTCAGGAAGTTCCATCTAGATTTGTTAGAACTATTACCCTACCTTTATATCACACTTCCAACTCTACTTCCGTTTATCTTAAAATCCTCTCAAGTTGGACAAATGTCATTGACTTCCTTTCCCAAATGATAAAGATAAGGTGGTTAGGTTAAATGAATTGCTTAAGCCATAGGAAACTTAGTCACTAAGAGTGTCAGGTCCAGAAGCAGGGTCATAACCCTCTGAGCCCCTTCTATATGGCTCTCAGTGTATGGTTTACTTCAGGAATTAAAGTTGACTTGGAAAATCGGGAATGCCTATTAGGGTCTTTCTTTAGTAAATATGTTTGTTAGTGTTTTCTCCTACAATAGTTAAAATTGATACAGATTAGAAAAGTAGTTTACTGTAAAGATTAAGAACTATGGCTCAAAAATCAGAAATCTACCACCCTGTTGTGAATGTTTAATTCTGTAATTCAGGATTAAATTAAATCCTGAATTACATATCTATAAATGGGATCAGCTGAAGTAATTGAAGTAACTTGAAGATATAGACATGATCACAGGTTCTCAGTGGAAATAGAGGAGACAGATCATTAATGCTACTATAACAGCTGAATGCCATGAACATTTGATTAACATTTGATTAACTCCCTCTTAATATGGAGAGAAACTAACAGAAACTTAGACAAATTGGCATCTCTACTTTTCAAATACTTTTATTTTAGGAGAGATTATATATACATACACTTTTTCAAAGCCTGCTACTATTATATTAATATATAACTCCCCTTTCCTTTTCACAAGTAGTGTGCCATTTCAGAGACTTTCCCTCATTTTTTCCTCCACCTTTGATCAAAAGTGTTTCCTCTCTGACCATTTTTGCATCCTGTTGGTTCCAATGACCTGCTACAGACATCACAGACAGAGCACCTGGAAAATGAGCATAAGACATGGGACAACCACCTGTCCTATAAAATAAACATGTTTAATGATAGAACACACTGAAGTCGGAGTCAATATAACATTAATATTTAGATCAGATATATGAAACAGATTGATTTATCTGGATTTCCATTGTTTGTTTACGTTTTTATTTTAAAAATGAGATATTAACACAAAAAGCTAGGTTAACAGCATGCTATCAAAGAATGATAATCTGTGTTATGTACCTTTTGACCTTTCCACAAATCCATTCAAATAATCCTTGTTAGCAGAGTTACTGAACATCAGCCAAGTATCAAAAAGGTGAGATAAAAAGGATTCTGGAAAAATCTATATACTGAACTTTTCTATTTAAAGAAGTTTGGTTTTACATCTGTGCCCAGGGAATATTGCTTTCTATGAGAAAAATGTGTAGGTTCTTTGAGATACAATTTGTAAAATGATCTATTTTTCTTTTTAACATTCACAGAAAGGAGGAAGTCTCTGTTTGAATGAGTGGTGCAGTTTACTCCCCACATCTACTAGCAGACCAAATGTACAGAGAAGACAGTTTCTGAGGTAGCCTTTATGTTTATTTATATTCTTATCTCTTTTTTTTAAATTTCATTTTACAGTGATCTGTCTCCAAGTATGAATTCACTGTACCTTGCTTTCTATCTGAAATTCTTTAAGGATACTTTAGAAACTAAAATGCATTTGGTATCCTAAGGTACCTTTATATTGTATTAATAAATAACTTTGGAAACATTTCATTAACAGGATGAATTAAATAAATTTTGTGATGAATTTAGTAACTGATAGCAAAGTTCAAAAAATCATGTTCTCCACATCACTAAATAGGATATGTATATAGAAAATCATCATGCTTTTATTTTTCCAGAGGAAAATTATCTAAAAGTTGCTAGCATGCATTATGAAGGTTAGCTTTATTTACTTAGGCTGATAGAATACATTCTTAGCTTTGACTTGTTACTAATTTTGTTACCTGGTCAATTTTTGTAACCCCTTTAGGTATCTGTTTCCTCATTTTCAAGAGAGGTTAATAAGACATTTACGTCATGGGTCAGTTTTAAAGATCAAAGGGACATATATATGTAAACATCACAGTATCTGACATATAATAAAGGCTTAAAAATACTAGCTTTGCTTATTATGTATTAACAAATTCATATCTATGAAAGCTTATTTTAAAAAGTCACTAGTGTTTTACCAGTGTAAAAATGTTATATTTATTGAAATCCACAAAGGGAAATACTAAAATGTGTTTATTTCCCCCTTGAACATTCATTGTTTTGTGAAGAGAATCATATCTCAATATGAAAAGAGTACAACAAAGCATCAATAATTGGGGCAAAGTTAATATTTCTACTCAGAATCTTCAGTTTCAGCATTTTATATATTCACATTTTGAATGAAATTAGAATGTAAGTTTTGTAAGCTATGAGTTCAGATGTATTTTTTCTAAGAATTGTGATACCCTTTTCAATGTAATAATTGAATGCTTTGTTTTAGTCATGTACAGCCATCCATTTGGATAAAAATATCTTAAAATAAGGCAAGAATATTGGAGTGGGTTGTCATTTCCTCATCCAGGGCATCTTCCCCACCCAGGGATTGAACACGTGTCCCTTATGTCTCCTGCATTGCAGGTGGGTTCTTTACCACTAGAGCCACCTGAGAACCCCATGAGAGTTCTGGAGAGATGTAGTTAATTCACTTTGCTAAGATCAAGGGCCCCAGAAAAGGCGACAACACAGTAATTTTAATTCTCAAAAAGGTCAGAATCATATAACTGAAGAGTTTTCCATAGGACCAAATAAATGAACATATTCAGAAACAGTTCATTTTTCTTAGTTTTCACTGTAACCCTTTATTGCAGCACTGAAAAAACAGTTAAGAGATACAGTTTCTTATCTTTTTTAGTTATTTGACTCAGTCCCTCAGATATGCTACATTCCTACGAACTTCTTTTGTCTCCATACTTTTGTATTAGTCCAGAGAATGTTGAAGAACAACAAGATAAACAGAGGCAATGAAGATAGACGGCGCATTAAAGAAGCAATATAGGACCTTCTGCTACACTTAGAACAACATCATTTGCAGTTCTAGTTACCTTCTTTTAAGCAACTAGATAATTTTTTTCAGATAGCCATTGCTTACATTACCAAACTCTTACCTCTCATTCTTTTTTCCATCTAGCTTATTTCCTAGTTGCCCTAAATCGTAAAAATCCTCATCATTTTGCCATTTTAAAATACTTGTTTCTAAAAGTTGTTCATGCATTTTATATGTATTTTAGTACTTTGATTTGAAGGAAAGAATAAGTGATTATCCTTAAAAATAGTTTTTTTAATCTTAAGTAAGGATGCTAATGGGAATGGTAAATATATAATATATAGATTAAAATATTTTTGATATCATGGATACACACACACACACACACACACACACACACACACACACACACACATATATATATAGTTAACATCCTTCAGTTCAGTTCAGTTTAGTTCAGTCACTCAGTCGTGTCCGACTCTTTGCAACCCCATGAACTGCAGCAAGCCAGGCCTCCCTGTCCATCACAAACTCCCAGAGATTACTCAAACTCATGCCCATTGAATCGGTGATGCCATCCAGCCATCTCAACCTCTGCGTTGTCTTCTCCTCATGCCCCCAATCCCTCCCAGCATCATCTGTCATTTTCCAATGAGTCTTTTTCCATTTTCCAATGGTCTTTTCCAATGAGTCAACTCTTCACATGAGGTGGCCAAAGTATTGGAGTTTCAGCTTCAGCATCAGTCCTTCCAATGAACACCCAGGACTGATCTCCTTTAGGATGGACTGGTTGGATCACCTTGCAGTCCAAGGGACCCTTAAGAGTCTTCTCCAACACCACAGTTCAAAAGCATCAATTCTTCTGTGCTCAGCTTTCTTCACAGTCCAACTCTCACATCCATACATGACCCCTGGAAAAACCATAGCCTTGACCAGATGGACCTTTGTTGGCAAAGTAATGTCTCTGCTTTTTAATATACTGTCTAGGTTGGTTATAACTATCCTTCCAAGGAGTAAGCGTCTTTTAATTTCATGGCTGCAGTCACCACCTGCAGTGATTTTGGAGACCAAAAAAATAAAAGTCTGACACTGTTTCCACTGTCTCCCCATCTATTTGCCATGAAGTGATGGGACCAGAAGCCATGAGCTTAGTTTTCTGAATGCTAAGCTTTAAGCCAACTTTTTAACTCTCTTCCTTCACTTTCATCAAGAGACATTTTAGTTCCCTTCACTCTCTGCCATAAGGGTGGTATCATCTGCATATCTGAGGTTATTGATATTTCTCCCTTCTATCTTGATTCCAGCTTGTGCTTCTTCCAGCCCAGCATTTCTCATGATGTACTCTGCATATAAGTTAAATAAGCAGGGTGACAATATACAGCCTTGATGTACTCCTTTTCCTATTTGGAACCAGTCTGTTGTCCCATGTCCAGTTCTAACTGTTGCTTCCTGACCTACATACAGGTTTCTCAAGAGGCAGGTTAGTTGGACTGGTATTCCCATCTCTTTCAGAATTTTCCACAGTTTATTGTGATCCACAGAATCAAAGGCTTTGGGGTAGTCAATAAAACAGAAATAGATGTTTGTCTGGAACTCTTTTGCTTTTTCGATGATCCAGCGGATGTTGGCAATTTGACCTCTGGTTCCTCTGCCTTTTCTAAAACCAGCTTGAACATCTGGAAGTTCACAGTTCAAGTATTGCTGAAGCCTGGCTTGGAGAATTTTGAGCATTACTTTACTAGAGTGTGAGATGAGTGCAATTGTGTGGTAGTTTGAGCATTCTTTGGGATTGGAATGAAAACTGACCTTTTCCAGTTCTGTGGCCATTGCTGAGTTTTCCAAATTTGCTGGCATATTGACTGCAGCACTTTCACATCATCATCTTTCAGGATTTGAAATAGCTCAACTGGAATTCCATCACCTCCACTAGCTTTGTTCATAGTGATGCTTTCTAAGGCCCACCTGACTTTACATTCCAGGACGTCTGGCTCTAGGTCAGTGATCACACCATCATGATTATCTGGGTTGTGAAGATCTTTTTTGTACAGTTTTTCTGTGTATTCTTGTCACCTCTTCTTAATATCTTCTGCTTCTGTTAGGTCCATACCATCTGTCCTTTATTGAGCCCATCTTTTCATGATATGTTCCCTTGGTATCTCTAATTTTCTTGAAGAGATCTCTAGTCTTTCCCATTCTGTTGTTTTCCTCTATTTATTTGCATTGATTGCTGAGGAAGGCTTTCTTATCTCTCCTTGCTATTCTTTGAAACTCTCCATTCAAATGGGAATATCTTTCCTTTTCTCCTTTGCTTTTCACTTCCCTTCTTTTCACAGCTATTTGTAAGGCCTCCTCAGACAACCATTTTGCCTTTTTTGCATTTCTTTTCCATGGGGATGGTCTTGATCCCTGTCTCCTGTACAATGTCACGAACCTCCGTCCATAGTTCATCAGGCTCTCTGTCTATCAGATCTACTCCCTTAAATCTATTTCTCACTTCCACTGTATAGTCATAAGGGATTTGATTTAGGTCATACCTGAATGGTCTAGCAATTTTCCCTACTTTCTTCAGTTTAAGTCTGAATTTGGCAATGAGGAGTTCATGATCTGAGCCACAGTCCGCTCCTGGTCTTGTTTTTGCTGACTATATAGAGCTTCTCCATCTTTGGCTGCAAAGAATATAATCAATCTGATTTTGATGTTGATCATCTGGTCTTACATATATATATATATATATATATATATATATATATATATATATATCCATGATACCCCAAATATTTTAGTTTTAAGTAACAAATGTAAGTTAACACACAGATTTCCTATATTATTTACATGGTATGTGCATCATGACCTTTTTGATATTTTATTTTTAAAAATAATTTCTGATACCAATTCTCACAATTTATTAACTTTTTCTATGAGCTTCCCCAGTGGACTCCACAGTTTCATAATGCATAACAGTTAACACCTGTTTAATGCAGCAAATAGATATCAGGTTATAACAGTGAGTCCTCCTCCTTGTATTTACAAAGA
This sequence comes from Muntiacus reevesi, assembly GCF_963930625.1. NCBI lineage: Eukaryota > Metazoa > Chordata > Mammalia > Artiodactyla > Cervidae > Muntiacus > Muntiacus reevesi. The sequence goes on from NC_089264.1 coordinate 1,474,015, forward strand.
TTAAGGAATTCCTCATTTTACTTATACTTCCAGTAAGTGCTGTTTCTACTCTCTCTTTCTAAAGGATGATGGTGGACAGATCTGCTGGCAGAGTCCCATGTTCTTGCCCAGGCACACCCAGGACAGCCTATCTCCCTAGTATTGACTGTTGGTGGTCATCTCCTTCGCAATTTTAGCTTCTAAAAAGGATGAGAATAGTAGGTAATCTTGGGAGCCTCAAGAGATAACAACACAGCCTATCACCTGTTCTGAATATTGAGAGTTTTTAACATGTTTGATGTAGGGCTTGGTCTCAGGTGTGTTTGCGTGCATGTCCATTCATACACGGGAATTCAAAACCGAAGCTGTTTTCCTATTTCTTTAATGAAATCTCAATTGACATTATAGAGAATATTAACCAAAAAGGATTGACATTACATCTTTTATGACTCTTAATGAGCCTCTTCGATTTAAATGGTTTTATCAGCTAAGGCAGTCCTTGGGAGGTCACGAGGAAGACACCTCTAGAGTGTCCAACAGTATTTGGTGGGGAGACAAGGAGCAACGAACTAAGGTCACGGGTGAATCTCTGTTATTGACTTCTCCTTTGGGAGCCAAGGTCTTTTCCGTGTTAGTTTCCTGGGTCATCGCGACCCCAACTGTTTCCCAATGCTTTGTTTCAGATTCTTTCTCCCATAAACAGTGCACGCCTTTCTTCATCCTTTAGCTGCTTGTCACTGAGGCTGCCAACAGCCAGGCATACTAAACTTTCACACCGAGGTTAGGACTCGAAAATCCCAAGGATTCTGGTCAGTCTTCAGGCTGCAGCAAAGGTGTCCATCAGTGTTCTGGGGCGCATGAGCTGCTGAGAAGCCAAAAAACTTTTTCACCCTCAACATCTACAGTCAGTCTAAACACCAAGACAGAAACCTTTGCAGCAGAAGCCGCAGTTTCCCTCCTGGTCTCTAGGCTCACCCTGCTTGCACGTACCCTCGGAGCCACCTTTTGGCAGACCCTCCCGGTGCTGTCCGTGACGCCCGCGATCCTGGGCGGGCCGACTCTGGGCGCGTCTGCAGTTCCCAGCCGCCTCCGCCCGCGCTGCGTCCCCGCGCGCGCGCCGGGTTATCCGGTCTTCGAGCATGGCAGATTTTCACCAGATGACATCATGGGAGCTAGTGAGTGCCGGCTCCACAAGGGGGACGGAGAAGGGGAGGGAGGAGGGGAGGGGAAAGGCTGGGAAGCCGCGCCGGAGCCGTTGCCTGCCGCCAGCCGTCCTTCTGCCAGCCCGGGAGGAGCGCTCCGCCGGTTACTGACAAAGGATGGGAGGATGCGCGTTGTGCGCAGCCCGGCGGCCGCCTGAGCAGCTTCGCCCTTCGCCGGTGAGTGACCACGGAGCGCCGCTGCGAGCCCGTAGCTCTTCAGTTCGCGGTCCCAGAGCCTGGGTCTTCCACCCGAGCAAGGCTCGGCGTGCCGTCAGCCCAGCAGCGCAGGCAGCAGATGCCCTTGCCCGGTGGGTCTGCACGAGAGCTCAGGGTCTGCGTTTGCGCCGGTGCTGGGACCCACCTCGTCGGCGGCTGCCTGGGCGGCCCCCGCCCGTCCGCCGGCGCTCTCCCTGCGCGCCAGCCCTTTCTGGTGGGGCCCCGGTGCGCAGCAGATGCCGACACCACCCTCGCGTTAGGGCCGGAAGGCGCGGCTCAGACAGCGCTGAATCGATGGCAGTCCTTCGACGGGCTCGAGTGTGGGCTTGAGGGTCTCGGGCACCGATTCCCCGGGGAGGCGCGCGCAGCTGGTTGCGGAGCGCAGCCTTTGTTTCCCGTTTGCGCCGGGGCGCTCAGCCCCGCGGGTGTTCTCGGCGACTGTCCAGGGGAGAGCGGGTCCCGGCTCCGCCCGCGTAGAGGGGTGCTGGCGTTCTTTCCAAGGGCGGGACTGAGACCCCAGAAGGGTCTTGGGCGCGCAGGTGAGAATCGCAGTTCTGTAGAGCGAGTTTCTTAAGCTCCAGGAGGTGAAGTGACCAATCGAGGCAGAAAGACGCCCAAATTCTGTCCCCAACTGGTAAGAGTGAAAGAGCAAACTTAGGGGTGCTCACTTGTTTTTTTTTTTTTTTGCTTGTTTCCGAAGCGCTATTCTGTTGAGGAATCTTTGTGGCAAGTGGATGGAGTTAGGGAGGCATATCCAGTATATCATTAGCGAGATCCACGTTTACCTGGCAATCCCTTTTGTTTTTCAGTAGTTCCGGAAGAGGTTTGCTAGCTAAATATTTTTGAAGTCAGCATCTGTCCTAGTACAGAGCTTTGTGGGCTGGCAGAAAAGTCCCTTAGTTTAGAAAAGTCCCTGGCTTCTCAAGTCGCTTAGTTTAAAGTTGGGCTGCCTTTGAAAGCTGGAAGCCACAGTGCCCACGCCCACGCCTGCTCGCTGTGTGTGTTCCACGCACATTTTACTAGTGAATTTCTGTTTAGGAAGGGTCAAATTTTCAGATGACAAAGTAGCGATACCTATTGGAATATTTGATTTTAATGTCAGTTTATTTCACTTTGTGAAAAAGGTGAAAGACGATAAAGTTTGCTACTTTGGGTTCAGTTACTTTATTTTGGAGTTCCATATACTGCCATTGGCGTCTGAAAATATTTAAAATTTTAAGAGTTCATATTCATGAATTTAATGATGATAAATGATCTCTCAATAGTAACGAGATTCTTGGTATACACATTTGATATTCCAACATCTAACGTAATAGGAGAGTATAAGAAATTCGGAGGTCATTTTCTTTTCTTTGTATTATAAAAAGATTTGCTGATTTTTCTCTGGACAGGTGTTCCTAAATAAGCTTTTCCAAACTAGAAGTGTCAAAGTATATTTTGTTGATCAGTGCATGCTCTTCTGAGAAACATAAGGTCTTTTCAGAACAGACTTGATTTTATATATATATATATATATATATAATATATAATATAATAATATATATATGAATAAGAAATGCTTCGGAAGTGAAAAAGGAGCTGGAACTGGTTGAGACCATAGGCAGGTTCTAAACGGTGGGAGGGAGGAAGATGGGCTTCCGAGGATGGTATATCAGTTTTTGTTCATTGTAGCTTTTGCATGCTTGTCTCTCCTTCTGGGGAGGACATAGTTAAATATTTGATGGTTATGTTGAGAGACCAGCGATATAAACAGAAAAGCTATCTTTATCCTGAACTTCTGGGTTTGGAAGCAACATTTTCTCCCGTTGATTCAGAAATAATTTTTACTTCATTATTTGTTTTCTGACTTCTTATCAGAAAGGGCTCCACCAGTTTCTTCAAAAGTTTTATTTCTAACTTTATTGTACTCATCTGTTTATAGTAAAGCTTAAGGAACTTTCCATGAAAGTTCTTAAAGAGCCCGCTTCTCACATCAGCTGTTCTCCTGAAATACAATAATACCAGAATCTGTTTGAAACTAGCCCAGTGAATGACCAGTCTTCTGATGTGCTCACATGATGTCATGTACCAGACAAAATAATATACATTTATGTAAAGTGTATAATCCCAATCTGACAGTCAGCGAGCAGTGATAAGCAGGAGGTGTATGGTATTTGGCAAATGATATTTCCTTTAACAATAAGATATTTTACCCCTCTCCCTTTATACGATAAATGAAGATGTACATTAAGATAACAGGTTATACTTTTAGGTCTGAAATCTTTTATGTCAAAAATATTTATCCAAGAAGGTAAAAATGTTCTGATGCTTTACTACACATAAGATACAATATGTGAGGAAAGTCTTCAGAAAGTGTAAGCATCTCATAAATCAATATTATTTAATGTATTTGATAGGCAGTACAACATAGATTTTAAACATATGAAGTAATATTCTCATAATGTCCTTTAATATGTTTCACAAATACTTGAAACTATTTTATTACACAGGACTCTGAATTTGGAAAGATTAGGGGAAGAAGAGGAAGTTGTAAGACACAAGCAGAGCTATACTGTATTGCCACGAGTAGGTAGCAGTGATGTTTCAGGGTCATGGAAAAGAACATTATGTCAGAAGACTGGGAGATTCCTGAGAAAAAATAACATATGAGGAATAAGTCTATAGTATTTGGTGGCCTCGTGGTTTGTTATTTCAGTTGCTTGATATGAACAGATAATGTAGGATTTCAGTAACACAGTAAAACTCTCTTCACTTTCCTTGAGCTAAATTAAATCTTGAATCCATTCAGAAGTTATGGTGTTTTCTGTGGTGCAATTCAAATTCTATGTTAAGGATGCTTTATAAATCATAAAACATCATGACTTGGGTATTGAAATTGATCACTAAAAGCTTTATGGCTGAAAGGTTTTTGCATTTTAGCCCTCTCTGGAATTATAATTTAAGAGTGAAAACCAAAAGTTGTGGAATTGTTGAAAATATTCAGGAGTGTGATGATATTTGGAACTTCCTAGGTGGCTCAGTGGTAAAGAAACTCCCTGCCAATGTAGGAGACATTGGTGCAATCCCTGGGTTGAGAAGATCCCCCAGGAAAGGAAATGGCAGCCCACTCTAATATTCTTGCCTGGGAAATCCTGTGGATAGAAGAGCCTGGCGGGCTACAGTCTATGAGGTTGGAAAAGAGTCACATATAACTCTTTCAACAACTAAAAAACAACAACAATGTTGTTTATAAGAGAAGATAATTTTGTTAATGTGGTTTTTAAAAATAATTTTTTAAGAAATTGAAAAAAAATCCTCAGAAGCCAAAATTTTTCCTTTGTTATATATTGGATACATTTTGCATCTTAGTGGACCCTTTTGATACTATTAATTCATTTGTACTTCCCAGTGTAAGAATGTTGAGGACCAGATAAGAAAAATGTTTTCTAGCTTTAACTTTGTTATCGAATAGAGGATGAGTCTCTGAATCTCCTAACAATTTCCTCTTACATAAAATAAAGATGACAGCATCTGCCCTGTATTTCTCACAGGAAGTGCTATATAGTAAATGAGTTAATGTGCAAATATGATTTTAAAAATAGAAGAAGAACTAAAGATTATGTATTAGTTAACTTTTAAACTTGAGGTATTTTCAGTTAAAGAAGTAAATTTATATAAAAATTTAGTTAGTGATTTTTTTTTAAATATCTGGTATTTTTAATTCAAAGCATTCTTGACAATTCACTTATTGTACTCTTCATAAAAATTTTTAAGTAGATTTTTATAAAGTTGTCAACTATACTGGTAACAAATTCTCTTATTTTTTGTGTTTCAGAAAATATTTTTATTTAGCCTTTATTTTTAAAAATACTTAAGTTGGGTATAAAATTTTTATTTGGCAGTTATTTTCTTTCAACACTTAACCTTGCTATTCTTTGATTCTGGAGTCCATCAGATTTGTCAGTCTTGTTGCTTTAAAGATACTGTGTCTTTGCCTCTGACTGATTTTAAAATTTCCATTTGTCTTTTTTTCTCACATTTACTATGATGTTGCTGGGTATGATTTTCTTTTGATTTAACTTCTTTTAAGTTTGCAGAGCTTTTTGCATTTGTGGATAGACCTCTTTCATCAGATAAAATTCATAGTGAATTCTTGACACTGTACTCCATTTTCTTTCTTTTCCTGAGATCTCAAGTATATTTTTAATACATGGTTTCACTGTGCCCAATGTGGCTGTTTTATATATTCGACTATTTTCTACTCAATGCTTATTTGGAAAATTTCCTTTGACTTTTTCTTCTAATCTTTTCCTACACCTACACCATGCCCTTTAAACTATTGAACTTATCTATGGGTTTCTACTCTAATTAGTGTAGTTTTTGAGTTTTCAAATGTATATTTCAATCTTTTCTATGAATACCAACTTATTTTCTCTATCTTTTCATTATTCTGCACATACTAATTAAAATTATTTATTTATTTTTTCTAATTCCAATAACTGCTAATGCCAATAACTGGATTATTGTGAGCTTGTTTCCAGCATCTCTTTACTTTCAATTTTAGTAATTGTGTGTAAAATTTTTTGCATCTCCAGACAATTCATCCAAGACTGAAGAGTTGCCAACATTTCTTCTGCTAAGTAGATAAAATGGAAGTGAAGTGAAGTCATTCAATCGTGTCTGACCCTTTGCAACCCCATGGGCTGTAGCCTACCAGGCTCCTCTGTTCATGGGATTTTCCAGGCAAGAGTACTGGAGTGGGTTGCCATTTCCTTCTCCAGAGGATCTTCCCCACCCAGGGTTTGAACCCAGGTCTCCCGCAGTGTAGGCAGACGCTTTACCATCTGAGCCACAAGGGAAGCCCTGTAACATGCTAGGGACAGAGAAAATGGAGAGGTGGACAGTCATTGCAATCCAATTGATGATGGAGCTGGCTCCAGTGTAGATGGACTTCATCCCAGGCAGGGGTACCCAAGGAATAGACATCCAGAGCCTTCCACCAGTGCATTCACAAATACTAAACACAGTTACTCAGAGCAAGACCTCTGAGAATCCTGCTCTTCTTTTCAGATGCTTTCTCGTTAGCTTCTTAGCCTCCAGTCATATGCACAGCTTTATATGAGCAAATATCATGTGGGTAAAACCAGGCATATGCCAGTCTGGTACTTTATCATTCATTTCTTCCTGGAATTTCAGCCCATTCTAAATTTAATCTTTTATCTTTCACCCCAGAAGCCATTTCCCCCCCTGGATTCTCTACCCTGAATCAGGAATCCTTTGCTCAGGCAAAGCCCATATTCTCAACCTCTTGCTGTGTGTTTAGGTTGGCAAATGCCCCCATTCTCTGTTTCAGGGGAGAAGAGCTCCTTCAACAGTTCAGTTTACCTCTGCATGCCTCCTTTATTTGGAGTCTTGAAGCCTCTAGCCTTGGCTTCTTCAGAAGCTCTTCAACAGATTTTAACAGATTTGTTTTCTGACTTTTCTTCTTGTTCCAGGTGGTAATATTGGTCAATGTCAGTTACTCCACCATAACTGTCAGGTGTATTGGGTCATTACTTTTCACTGATTACAAAAACAGGTGTGTAGATATGTAAGATAATTACTTGGTGATAAAGCTGAAGTAAGTAATCTCAGTAATCTCAATTTATAGGCTCCTAAGCAATAGAGCTAACACTGAACCCATTTGATTTTAAAAAGTGTTGTTACAAAAAGAGGTCAGATTCTCCCTAGTGACTCAGATGCTAATGAATTCACCTGCAATGTGGGAGACCTGGATTTGTTCCCTGGTTGGGAAGAGCCTCTGGAGAAAGGAAAGACTATCCATTCCAGTATTCTTGCCTGGAGAATTCCATGGACAGAGGAGCCTGTAGGGCTACAGTCCATGGGCTTGCAAAGAGTCAGAGATGACTGAGCAACTTTCACTTTCAGGTAATAGAGCTAACTCTGAACCCATTTGATTAAAAAAAACAATGGTGTTATTAAAAGAGGTCAGCTTCTACAATACTATGTAGTTTTATTATGTACAATATGACTTGGAAACTCTTTATTTCCTTTTTGAGGTAGAATTTCACAACAGTGGAATCCAGTAGTTCAAATAGGTAGTAATTTTACATTCATGGTAAATAAACACAATAAACTGGTAAAATTGTTCTTAGGGGTGATACAACACATACACATGTGTGTATTAAAAAGACACTCCTTAAAAAAGCACGGAACATAAGCATCCCGTGATTTAGGAATCATCCTAATTCACAGAAGTTCTACATATGAGGAGTAAATAGGGAACTCCCTGGCAGCCCAGTGGTGAGGACTAACTGTTACCACTGCAGCACTGCAGGGACCTGTTTCCATTTCTGGTAGGGAAACCAATATGCCATGTGACCAAAACCAAATAAATAAAATAAAAAAGAGTGAATAATGTAGGAAGTCTAGAGCCACCCTCTTTGTAGAAACAACTGTCCTTTGTTTTTCAGATTGTTACTTTGGAACAGGAAGATACAGACTTATGCATATAATAGAGTTAACAAGTTAATAGTGCATTAATTTTTGTTCTCTTTGTTATATGGTTGACACTCAGAATATATTTCCTCCAGAAGAAATGTTACAAATGATGTCCGTTGGTTTCAAAATGACGTCTTTAACAGTATACTTAAAGCATGACCTAAATTAACTCTACTTAAATGTATTAGCCTAGAAATTTTGTTAAATCTGTTTATGAATGGATGGATACTCAAAGTGAACTAAAATAGGTAATGATATTTCTAAGTGATTATAACATATGAGAAACCACTGACTTTTGTGTAGAAATTGGAGAATCCAATTCTATTAGGTGGAAATTGGAGATTGCTGGGAATGGACTTTTCGCTGCCTTCAGTTCAGGGTCCTGAAGTCCTTTAGTAAATTGAGTGATGCTGGCGGGAGTGGTGCGTCAGTACTTGCTCACTCTTAGGGGCTGACACTCTGATGATCAGTGATTTGGTTCTTACAGGCATATCGCATGCTTCACCTTAGTCCCTGCCTGATACACTTTGTCTCACTCTGCTTCTGTCTGTGACTATAGCGAGCACTGTAGCCAAGCTGTGACTCAGTTGTATTGTTTTCTCACATTGAGCTTCTGCTACGTACTTTTCACTTTCTCCTCTGTGACTTACCATCGTGTCTTCCCTCTGCCCCTGGAAGTGCAGCCTAGAAGCGGGAGGCATGGGACTGAGCGGGCAGTTCTGAGAGGCTTTCTATGGGGCCTCAGAAGGTCCAGGTAGTTGGAACTTCAGGTGGCCATGATCATGATCTGAATCCAAACACCTGTACTGGATTTTATTTGCCTGTTTCACTTTACCTGGTGTTTCATTCTTATTTTCTGGGATCACCATCTACAATATACACATTAGTTTTTATTTCAGACACTGCTTTTGAAGGAAGCTTAGCCTAAAGTATGTGATAAGTTGACTTTTCTTCTCTACAGGAAAATGAAAAAAAGAATCAGGGTTAAAGCCTAAGTGAAGTGAAGTGAAAATCACTCAGTCATGTCTGACTCTTTGCCACCCCATGGACTTGGAATTTTCCAGGCCAGAATACTAGAGTGGGTAGCCTTTCCCTTCTCCAGGGAATCTCCCCAACCCAGGTCTCCCACATTGCAGGCGGATTCTTTACCAGCTGAGCCACAAGGGAAGCCCAAGAATACTGGATTGGGTAGTCTATTTCTTCTCCAGCAAATCTTCCTGACCCAGGAATTGAAGGAGGGTCTTGTGGCTCAACTGGTAAAGAATCCGCCTGCAATGTGGGAGACTTGGGTTGGGAAGATTCCCCTGGAGAAGGGAAAGGCCACCCACTCCAGTATTCTGGCCTGGAGAATTCCATGAACTGTATAGTCCATGGTGTCACAAAGAGTCAGACACAACTGAAATGACTTTCACTTCACTTCCCTTCACTCCTGCATTGCAGGCAGATTCTTTACCAACTGAGCTATCAGGGAAGCCCATAAGCCACATCCATTAATAAGAGAAAGTGATACGGAAGAAGATAAAAGTGTTTCTCAAAGGTATTTTATTTACAAAGTCATAATTTTTAGATCACCAAATGGAGTCCTATGAAGTCATCTGTTTACTTAATGATTAATTTCCCTTCCTTCCCCCCCCCCCCTTCTTTTCTACTTCCCTTTAATATATATTTACTGGTCATCTACTTCATAGCTTGTACTCAGCTAGGCCCTGACAATATAATGGTTGAAAAATGTGCCATGATTCCTGCCTCTTCAGAGAGTTTTATTTTGTGAAAGGAATTAAACATTCACCCAAGCAGATACACATCTGGGAGAGTGAATATATTGAAGGACAGCTCCACACTGATGAGAAAGCCTGTACCTGGGGACTTTGACTTAGTTCAGCTTAGAGGGAAGGTCTAGGCAAGGCTTCTGGGGGCCAGGACATTTGAGCTCACAGCAAAAGGGTGAGTATGAATTAATCAGGCAGGAAGAGGACGAAAGAGTCTTCTAGGAGAAGGACAGATGTACTGTGCTCAAGGCCCTTGTTGTTGGGAGAAGTCTGACAAATTTCAAGGTGCTATTGGCATCTTGAAAGAAGAAGTGTGATGTGGTTGAGCAGTTGTGCCAGATATGAGCGGCTGTTACAAAATATTTCAGATATTGTAGAATGAAGTGTGTGTGTGCATCTGTGTGTGTGTGTGATTGTGTTTGTGTGTGATGGTGGCAGGAAGGAGGGTGCCTCACAAATAGATGATGCATTAGCAAAAAACAAATATATGAAGCCTGTGGGGAAAACACTGTATAGTATATACACTCTAAAAACTATTGAAAGTTATGAGTGTTTGAAAGATATGGTGTGAATGGTAGGAGTTTATCCTTCTATGTTAGTCCATTTCTGAACAGAGTTGAATAAAAGGGAATGAAGTATTCATTCATTTTTTGCTCAATTTATTTGTCCTAGCTCGTGTTACCTTAAAAACTACAAAAATGTCTTTTTAAGTTCTAGATATCTAAGTAGTCTTATATTGCTATAAAATTTATATGTCTTTGCTAGTTATGTGTTAATTTTTAGGGTGGTAGAAATATAGGTAGACTTTTCTCTTTGAAAAGTATTTCAACTAAAATTTTACATGAGGTAAAATTGACATGCTTTTAGTCGTGTAACATGGAAGGCATCTACCTGGATGCACGGCAGCCTGGCCATGTTTAATTACCCAGTCCCAAGTCAGCTCCTGCACTGAGGTTTTAATAAATTACCTTTGTACCCACACACGTTTGGATCCTGGATCTGCTAGTTTCTCTTGAATTTGAAATTCAAGGGACTAGAGACAAATGATTTTACAATTAGAGCTGTATTTCCCTTGTTATGTCTTGGCATTAATTTTGCCTTAATTGAACACAAGGTTATATTCTAGACTCTGTGAAATGACCCTTTAAGATTTAGCATAACGTATACAACAACTCTTGCTAGCTATTCTCCCTTCTTGGTGAGATAATGTGGTTTATTTTTACAGGTTACTTGTAAACTTAATCTTTTATGAAATCTCTTAATCACATGACTATGTCTTATATTTTTAAAGTTTAATGAATAAATGGATAAACCAGTACTGATTTAGAAAGTACAACATGAAAAAAGATTTGTGCCAGGGCCAAGAACAAAGGATTAGACAGAAATGGGGGAATTAATTGGAAGATTATTAAGATAGTGAATAACAAGTTTAAATGGAAAAGTCTGGGACTGTTTCATTTGTTCTTTATGATGTTCATCGTAGAGGATAACCACCCCTAGATTCAGAAAAGCAAACTTAGAAAACTCCCCTCTCCTATTTTTTCTAGACCAAAAGTTAGAAAAAAATATCTGAAAAGCAGTGATAATAGACACTATTTTCATGGACTTTTGTTATGGGGATGAGCCATAGCTGCCAACTTACAAAAATTGTTAAATGATGCAGTATTAACTTATTTTTCATTGCATACTTCCCGGTAACCCAGAAAGCCCAAAAATCTATTTTGGTGACATGTAAAAGAGATCTTAGAATTTGAAGTCTAATTACAATCATCTGTTTTTCTTTAAATAATAAAATAAAAATATTTCAACATACTGGCAGGTGTCATAGGAGTATGGTTAGTTTATTTCTTTATTTTTCAACTGTATTTTCATACAATCATAAGTGTGATTGTATGAAATAAATACTTCTTGAATGGAAAAAATTAGTATTTGAGGCAAAACTTCAAAGTGATAAATTCTGTTAAATTTGAGGAGTTGTTTTGTAGATGTTTGTTATTTTTTAATACTTTTCTCCATGTGTATATATATATATTTATGATAAATTTATTTATAGAGAAAAACCATGTAAAAGGAATGTTCTATTTCATGCTAAGTTACACTCTATATCTAGTGCAACATTTTCTTTGAATAATGTGCTCAACAGTATAAGTGACAATATATATTTGGCAATTTCTTACTGGGCTCCCAGATTTTTTATTTTGTCTCAAATAAATTGTTCCAAGAAAATTGTTGATTATCCTCAGTAACTTGTCCTAAAAAATAATGAAGAGAACACTTTAATATTATCAAGTTTTGCTTTTTACTTTCGTATGTTTTCATGAAGAGCAAAGAGTTATCCACATTTTTTCCTCTCTGTTTTTTATGGTAGCAACATTTCTGGGTTACACACTATGAACTCACAACCACTCACACCTGCATGGGCTCCTACTTCTTTAGCAACCGTGAGGTAATTTACTCATGTACACTTTATCATGTGGGTGCCAGAGGGTGTCTGTGCTTTTAGAAAAGGAATAATTTTATGTTAGTTCTTCCTCAATGAGTGAAAAACTGCTATAATTCAATTTGTGTACTTTACTTAGGGAAATATTTGTTATATAAAGGCATTTTGAAAGTTGGTTTTAAACAGAAAGGCCTATTAGAGGATAGTAAGCAGTAGTAGTTGGGAAAAGCTCAGATTCTAAGTCATATGGAAGTCCCCACTCACTAGTGAAGTACACTAATCAAAATGCTTAACCTGTTTTTGAATGTCAGCTTCCTTATTTGCAAACAAGGATAATAGCACTTTCCCATTAGAGTTGTTGGGCTTCCCTGGTGTCTCAGTGGTAAAGAACTTGCCTGTCAACGCAGAAGACACAGGTTGATCCCTGGGTCAGAAGATCCCCTGGAGAAGGAAGTGGCAACCTATTCCAGTATTCTTGCCTGAGAAAGAGGACAGGACAGGGGAACCTGATGGTCTACAGTTCATGCGGTTGCAAAAGAGTCAGACGTGATGTAGTGATTAAACAACAGCAGCTAGGGTTTTACACATTACTTTGCCAGACAAAGGTCTGTCTAGTCAAGGCTATGGTTTTTCCAGTAGTCATGTATGTATGTGAGAATTGGACTATAAAGAAAGCTGAGCACTGAAGAATTGATGCTTTTGAACGGTGGTGTTGGAGACGACTCTTGAGAGTCCCTTGGACTGCAAGGAGATCAAACCAGTCAATGCTGAGGGAAATAAGTCCTGAATATTCTTTAGAAGGACTGATGCTGAAACTGCAACTCCAATATTTTGCCCAACTGATGTGAAGAACTGACTCATTGGAAAAGACCCTGATTCTGGGAAAGATTGAAGGCAAGAGGAGAAGGGGACAGAGGATAAAGATGGTTAGGTGGCATCACCAACTCGATGGACATGAGTTTGAGCAAGTTCCGGGATTGGTGATGGACAGGGAAACATGGCATGCTGCAGCCCATGGGGTCGCGAAGAGTCAGACACGACTGAGCTACTGAACTAAGCTGAGGGTTTTATGAGGATTAAAAGTAGTAAGTAAATTCCCTAATAAATATTAGGTATGTAATGCAAGTTCTTCATGCTATTATTAAAGCCAATATTGTATACTATCTATAAACTCTCCAGTAAATATCTATATCTATCTATCTATTGCTTTCCTGGTGACTCAGACTGTAAAGAATATGCCTGCAATTAAGGAGACCTGGGTTGGATCCCTTGGAAAGGGAGTGGCTAACCCCTCCAGTATTCTCGCCTGGAGAATTCCATGGACAGAGGAGCCTGGTGGGTTACACGCCATGGTGTTGCAAAGAGTTGAACACAACTGAGTGACTAACACTACTTTTGCTATTATATTTATGTTAGGTATGATATACATTATGTATTTTAATCTTTATCTTGGTACTTACTGGGTGTAGATGAAATTTGAAGATAAAATTTAGTTACATGGGAAACTAAGAAAATTGGCAGCAGACACCACCATCATGACTTCCAAATGAATGAATGAGTTCATATATAGATATTATTAATACATGGTATCAATTTACAGTGAATGCTCGTATTTTTCCTTTTATCTTTCTTTGTTTTAAAAGTTTTCAATGATGAGAGCATATCACTTTGATAATATAGATAGAAAGGAAACTTTATTTTTAAAATGAATTCTTACTAGTTTGTGACTCATAACAATATAAGAATTCAATCTGATTTCTAAGGTATTGTTAATATAGTAGGGTAATAAACATAATACAAAACAAAAGAACAAATGTGGATTTTTTTCAGTGTTTTTGAAGCTAAAACACTATGAAAACAGGTTCATTGTAAAAAATTTGAGCAATATGCAAATATGTGAGTGAAAAGTGAAAGGCCCTCTTCAATTCTCTCAAAACTCAGAATTACTGACTTTCTTCCTGAGATGTGGCCAAAATACTGACATTTTATGTTCAAAGACATCATGTATATTTATGTTCATATATATTATAGCACATACATTTTAATAAATGTGTATTGTGTTGTGCCTTATCTTTTATTGTATCTCTTGGATATCTTTTTCATGTATGGAATTATACTTCTGGACATATTCAGCAATTTAACTTTCAGAAAAGCCCTTACATGTGGGCACAAAAAGACATGAGTTTTTGAGAGTATCTTTGTATTAATTTAAAAATCCAAAAAATTATAAATTATAGTATATTTATGTAGCTGAATACTATATAGAAGTTAAGATGACTAAGCTAAAATTTATGTGTTGGCATAGATCAGTCTGTAAAATTTAGCTTGAGTGAAAAAGAATATTGTAAAAGAAGATTATAATGTTACATCATTTTTATAATTTTACAATCAAAAAGGTAATTCTGTATGTTACAGTTACTTCAGTATGTAGTAAAATTTTGAAAATGTTTTTTTCATGGTTTTGAGAGAGCAGTTTCTATTTTCAGTGTATCTTTGTAGATCCATCTCTCCTCACAGATATCATTAAGTTGCTCTTCATAATTGTACCAGTGCATGCCCTTCAGCAATGTATTATCAGATTTCTTAGTTTTGCATATGTTGTTTTAAATATCTCATTGCTGTTTTATTTTGTTTCATCTGAGTGGTATGTTAAGCATCTTTATATATTTATAAGGACTATTCAGTTCTTCTCTTATGTAAATTATCTTTTAAATATGTTGTCATTTTTTTACCCTCAGTTTAGATATTTAAAATTTGTACACTTTGGGTACTAACTTTTTATCATTAATATACATTGAAAGTATTTATTTTGCCAATGGCCCTTTTACAAATATTATAATGTTATTTATTTTATAGAGACTTTGAAATATTATTGCTTTCAGCTTTGTGACTCATTTCCTTTATGCATTTTGGGTTTGCTTGTTTGTAGTCTCATCTTCGGGATTGTAAAGCTGTCCTCTGGTTTCCTCCTGGAGCTGTAACTGTGTTTTGCACTGAAATCTGGAATAGTTGGAAGTTGACATTTATTTTTGTATTTATTTGAAGTGTGAATCACAATCTCCCCACTCAGAGCATCCGCCACCCCCACCCATGTCTATAGCCAGTTTAATTTTTTGCATTGATTTGTAAAGCTAATTTATAGGTTTGTTCTAGATTCTCTATTTTGTTCCATTGGTTCATTTGTCTAATCCCATGTCAATTCAGTACTTAATTATTTAATCCTTTAAACATTACAAACATTCTTTAATCTTTATATCTTTTATTAAGAACTCCGCTTCCATGAAACTGAGGATAATTATAAGTTAACCATTAATAAATAATAAACTGTAATTTGTTTTCACTAGTCAGACTCTCTGTTTCTATAAAAATTTGTGTGCCTTCTACATGTCATGTAGTATAAACAATAAAATGTTTGTCCCAGTTTTTTTTTTTTTTTTTGAACATGTGGTCAGTCCTGTTTGAGCTGGAGCCAGTTAAGACCACCAGCCCTCCAACTGGGCATGCTCCAGTGTCCACTTATGACCTTTTGATGTCAAGGGCCAAAAACTCCACCCTCAGAGTATGTTAACACTGCTATTTTCTGAGCATGCATCCCATGGAAACACCTGTAAGTTATGTCTTCATAGAATGATGATTACCTCACCCTTTTCTTACCTCCAGTTACCTTTCCCCTTGCCTCATCTTTATCCCATAAATACCCCAAGCCCCCCACCTTCAGGGAGGCAGATTTGAGACTTTGTTCTCCCATCTCCTCACTTGGCTGAATGACAGCAGCTGCTGGCCGAGTAGCATTCACTGCTACTTATGTCCTGCAAGTCCTATATGGTAGTCTGCCTTGTCCAAATTTTGCTTTTTGCAGTTTCAGTTATATGTTTAACCTCTATAAGAAAATATTAAATGGAAAATTCCAGAAAGAAACAATTTATGAGATTTAAATTGTGTGTCATTCTGAGTAGTGTGATGAAATCATGTGTCTCCCTGTCCCATCCTGCCTGGGACATGAATCCTCCCTCTGTTCAGCATATCTGCGCTATATACAACATCCGTCTGTTAGTGCTGTAGGAAAAAACAGTATCTGTGAAGTTTGATGCCATCTGAGGTTTCAGGCATCCACTGTGGGTTTTGGAACATATCCCATGTGGATAAAAGGTGGCTACTGTGCTACAAAGCTCCAGTTTCATCTACTTTCTGTAACTCTGTATCTTCCCCTTGCCCCATCAAGCCTGGAAGACAGTGGTGACCAAGGGGTGGTTAACAGCATCCTTCTTGTAACTGTCATCATGTCTCAGTAATTTTTCCCTTTGGTTGTGATAACTATTTTCCTCCAAGCTTTTGACATACACCTTGGTGGAATTGGAAGGGCATTTGTTTTATAGTTTAATTTAAGAGAACTGTCATTTTTATGATAGAGCCTTTCTACTTATATATATGTTATACATCTCTGTTTACCTAGTCCTTCTGCATGCTTCTATCATGTTATAATTTATTCTATACAGATATTGCTTAGCCTTTTTGAGATTTATTCCAAGAATAATTCTCATATTTATTATAATTATGAAAGAGATATTTATAAAGATATAAGACTATTGTCGATAAGTGATTTTTGCATGTTGATTTCCCATCCACAAACTTACTAAACTATTCTATGTCTTCTCATAGATTCTTTCGGAGGTTCTCTTCCATACTCTAGGTAGAGAATTATATTGTCTTTGTATAATAAATATAGTAATAATGGTCATTACTAAATTTGCATTGACAATATAGTGGAGGACAGAGGAGTCTAGCGTGCTAGTCCATGGGGTCTCAAAGAGTTGGACACAACTTAGTGAGTGAACAACAACAACAAAGATATATCATGAAATCATTGTGTGCATGTGTGTGTGCTCAGTTGCTCAGTTGTGTGATTTATTTATTTTGTGTGATGAGACATTTAGGATCTTACATCATAGCAAGTTTCACATGTACAGTGCAGTATTATTAATTATGATCAATTTGCTGTATAATATATCTCTAGGAGTTATTTAACTTATAATTGGAAGTTTCCACACTTTTACCCCTTCACCTATTTTTTCTAACTCCCAGGCTCTGGTAACCATCATGCTACTATTTACATACATTTGGATTTTTTAGATTCTGTATATGAATGAGAAATTATAGTATCCATTTCTCTGACTTATTTTACTTAGTCTTAAGTTTTTGGCAGGATTTACTTCTTTTTAAAAATACTTCCAATATGCTGCTGGAGAAGAGCAGAGAAATAACTCCAGAAGGAATGAAGAGGCTTCACCAAAGTGGAAACAACACCCAGTTGTGGATGTGTCTGGTGGTGAAAGTAAAGTCTGATGCTGTAAAGAACAATATTGTACAGGAACCTGGAATGTTAGGTCCATGAATCAAGATAAATTGGAAGTGATCAAACAGGAGATGGCAAGAGTGAACATTGACATTTTAGGAATCAGTGAAATAAAATGAGCAGAATGGGTGAATTTAATTCAGATGACCGTTGTATCTACTACTGTGGGCAAGAATCACTTAGAAAAATGGAGTAGCTCTCATAGTTAATAAAAGAGTCTGAAATGCAGTATTTGGGTGCAAACTCAAAAATGACAGAAAGATCTCTGTTTCCAAGGCAAGCCATTCAATATCACAGTAATCCAAGTAAGTCTATACACCAACCACTAATGCTGAAGAAATGGAAGATGAATGGTTCTATGAGGACCTACAAGACTTTCTAGAACTAACACCAAAAATATATATATCATTTTCATCATAGGGGACTTGAATGCAAAAGTAGGACATCAAGAGATACCTAGAGTAACAGGCAAGTTTGGTCTTGGAGTACAAAATGAAGCAAGGCAAAGGCTAACAGAGATTTTACAAGAGAACTCACTCATCATAGCAAGCACACACTTCCAACAACCCAAGAGACAGCTCTACACATGGACATCACCAGATGATCGATATAAAAGTCAGACTGATTATATTCTTTGCAAGCAAAGGTGGATAACCTCTATACACTCAGTAGAAACGAGACCATGAGCTGACTGTGGCTTACATCATGAACCCCTTATTTCCAAATTCAGACTTAAAATGAAAAAAAAAATAGATTCAAGGGATTAGATCTGATACACAGAATGCCTGAAGAAATATGGACAGAGGTTCATAGCATTGTACAGGTGGCGGTTATCAAAACCATCCTCAAGAAAAAGAAATGCAAAGAGGCAAGATGGGTGTCTGAGGAGGCCTTACAAATAGCTGAGAAAAGAAGAGAAGTGAAAGGCAAAGGAGAAAGGGAATGATATTCACATGTGAATAGCAAAGAGAGATAAGAAAGTCTTCCTAAGTGATGAATGCAAAGAAATAGAAAAAATCAATAGATTGGGAAAGACTAGAGATCTCTTCAAGAAAATTAGAGATACCAAGGGAACATATCATGCAAAGATGGGTACAATAAACTACATAAATGGTATGGATGAAAGAGAAGCAGAAGGTATTAAGATGAGGTGGCAAGAATACACTGAAAAACCTATAAGAAAGAGTTTTTCATGACCCAGATAACCACGATGGTGTGATCACTCACCTAGAGCCAGACATCCTGGAGTCCGAAGTCAACTGGGCCTTAGGAAGCATCACTATGAATGAAGCTAGTGGAATTGATGAAATTCCACCTGAACTATTTCAAATCCTAAAAGATGATGCTGTGAAAGTGGTGCACTCAATATGACAGAAAATTTAGAAAACACAACAGTGGCCACAGGACTGGAAAAGGCCAGTTTTCATTTGTATCCCAATGAAAGGCAGTGCCAACAAATGTTCATACTACCACACAATTGCACTCATTTCACATCCTAGCAAAGCAACGCTCAAAATTCTCCAAGCTAGGCTTCAACAGTACATGAACTGAGAACTTCCAGGTGTTCAAGAAGGATTTAGAAAAGGCAGAGGACCCGTAGATCAAATTGCCAACATCTGATGGATCATAGAAAAAGCAAGAGAATTCCAGAAAAACATCTGCTTCATTGACTGATACACTAAAACCTCTGACTGTGCGGATCACAACAAACTGGAAAATTCTTCAAGAGATGGGAATAACAGACCACCTTACCTGCCTTCTGAGAAACCTGCATGCAGGTCAGGAAGCAACAGTTAGAACTGGGCATGGAACAACAGACTGGTTTCAAATTGGGAAGGAGTACATCATGTTGTCATGTACATGTATGTTGTCACCCTGCTTATTTAAGTTATATGCAGAGTACATCTTGCTAAATGCCAGTCTGGATGAAGCACAAGCTGGAATCAAAATTTCTGGGAGAAATATCAATAACCTCACATATGCAGATGATAACATCCTTATAGCAGAAACTATAGAGAAGAAGAACTAAAGAGCCTCTTGATGAAGGTGAAAGAAGATAGTGAGAAAGATGGCTTAAAAACATTCAGAAAACAAAGATCACTTCATGGCAAATAGATGGGGAAACAATGGGAACGGTGACAGGCTTTCTTTTCCTGGGTTCCAAAATCACTGCAGATGGTGACTGCAG
The DNA here is from genome assembly GCF_963930625.1 of Muntiacus reevesi. Lineage (NCBI taxonomy): Eukaryota > Metazoa > Chordata > Mammalia > Artiodactyla > Cervidae > Muntiacus > Muntiacus reevesi. The sequence goes on from NC_089264.1 coordinate 1,493,642, forward strand.
CCATGAAATTAAAAGACATTTGTTCCTTGGAAGAAAAGTTATGCCCAACCTAGACAACATATTAAAAAGCAGAGACATTACTTTGCCAATAAAGGTCCGTATAGTCAAAGGTATTTTTTTTTCCAGTAGTCATGTATGGATGAGAGTTGGAACAGAAAGAAGGCTGAACACCAAATAATTGATGCTTCTGAGCTGTGGTGTTGAAGAAGAATCTTGAGAGTCCCTTGGACTGCAAGGAGATCAAACCAATCAATCCTAAAGGAAATGAACCCTGAATATTCATTGGAAGGACTAATGCTGAAACTAAAGCTTCAGTATCGGCCACCTGATTCGAAGAACCAACTCATTAGAAAAGACCATGATGCTTGGAAAGATTGAAGGCAAGAGGTGAAGGGGACGACAGAGGAACAGGTGGTTGTTTGGCATCACCTACTCAATGGACATGATTTTGAACAAGCTCCTGGAGATTGTGATGGACATGGATGCCTGGTGTAGTGCAGTCGATGGGGTCGCAAAGAGTCAGACGCGATTGAGTGACTGAACAGCAAGAACTTCTTTTATGATTTAATAATATTCCAAATACATACAGATATATAAACAGCTATATTAGTACTTGCCTATATCACATTTCTTATCCATTTGTCTAACAACAGACACAGGTTGTTTCCATGTCCTGACTCTTATGAATAACGCTGCAAGGAGCTCAGGGTTTAAATGTCCCTTTGATATAGCAATCGCATTTCTGGAATTGCTGGATCACATGACAGCTCTACTTTTAACATTTTTAAGTTGTTAAATTTTAGGGCATTTTATTATATGAAAACAAGTAACAAAATGTTCCATGAGTACTTCTTTCTCCTTTTTTTTTGTTTGTTTTGGTTTTTACATTGCTGAAATGATTTTTAATTTGTTCAGATATGTTTCTTTCTTTTTAAAATTAATTTTTATAGGAGTACCGTTGTTTACAATGTTGTGTTAATTTCTGCTGTCAAGTAAGGTGAATCAGCTATATATATATATACTCTCTTTTTTGGATTTCTTTCCCATTTAGATTACGATAGAGCAGTGAGTAGGGTTCCCTGAGTGATAGAGTAGATTCTCATGAGTTATTTAGTTCATACATGGCATCAATAGTGTGTATCAATCCCAATCTCCCAATTCATCCCACTTCACCTGTCTCCCTTTTATAACCATATGTCCATTCTGTTCATCTATGTCTCTATTTCTCTTTGCAAATAAGTTCATCTGTATCATTTTTCTTTTCCTCTTTCTGACTTACTTCACTCTGTCTCTAGGTCTGTCCACATCTCTGCAAATATCACAATTTTATTCCTTTGTATGGTTGAGTACTTTTCCATTGTATATATGTACCCCAACTGCGTTATCCATCCTTCTGATTAGGGACCTTTAGGTTGCTTCTGTGTTCTGGCTATTGTAAATGGTACTTTAATGAACATTGGGGTGCATGTATCTTTTTGAATTATAGTTTTATGTTGAGCACCTTTTCTTGTGTTTTTTGGCCATTTCTATGTCTTTGGAGAAATATCTATTTAATCCTTCCTCTCATTTTTTCATTGGGTTATTTGTTTTTAGATATTGAAGCTGCATGAACTGTTTGTATGTTTTGGATATTAATCCCTTGTCAGTTGCTTCATTTGTAAACATTTTTCTCCCATTCTAATGGTTGTCTTTTTGTCTTGTTTATGGTTTTGTTTGCTGTGCAAAAGCTTTCTAGTTTAATTAGGTCCCATTTGTTTATTTTTGTTTTTATTTTCATTACTCTAAGAGTTGGGTCAAAAAAAATCTTGCTAAGATTTATGTCAAAGGGTATTCTGCCTGTGTTTTCCTCTAAGAGTTTTATAGTGACTAGCTTTACATTTAGGTCATTTATCCATTTTATTTTTGTATTAGTGTTCTAATTTTATTCTTTTACACATAGCTGTACAATTATTCTAGCAACACTTATTGAAGAGACTGTCTTTTCTCCATTGTATATTCTTGCCTTCTTTATCATAAATTTGGTATTCATAGGTAAGTGGGTTTAGCTCTAGGTTTTCCTTCCTGTTACATTGATCTATATTCCGTATTTTGTGCCAGTACCATATTATCTTAATGACTGTAGCTTTGTAATATAGTCTAAAGGCAGAGGAGTCTGATTCCTCCAGCTATATATATATTTTTTTTTTCTCAAAATTGCTTTGGGTATTCAAAGGCTCTTGTGTTTCCATACAAGTTGTAAAAATTTTTATTTTAATTCTGTGAAAATTTTCCTTGGTGATTTGATATGGGATGTATTGAATCTGTATATTATGCGTACTATAGTCATTTTGACAATATTGATTATTCCAATCCATGGACATTGATTTCTTTCATCAGTATCTTATAGTTTTTTGAGTGCATATTTTTTGCCTCCTTAGGTTGGGTTATGCCTAGGTATCTTATTACTTTTGTTACAATAGTAAATGGAATAGTTTCCTTAATTTCTCTTTTTGGTCTTTCATTGTTAGTGTATAGGAATGTAATGTATTTCTGTTTATTAATTTGTATAAATCTTGTAAATTTAACAATTTCATTGACTAGTTCTTCTAGCTTTCTGGCAGCATATTTAGGATTATCTATGTATAGTATCACGTCATCTGCAGACAGTGACAGTTTTACTTTTCCTTTCCAATTTGTTGTTAGTTTATTTCTCTGATTGCTGTGGCAGGGATTTCCAAAACTATCTTGAATAAAAGCAGCAAGAGTCAACATCCTTATCTTATTTCTGATCTTAGAGGATATGCTTTTAATTTTTCACCATGGAGAGTGATGTTTGTTCTTTTTTTTTTTTTAATAACCTTTATTATGTTGACACAGGTTCCCTCTATTCCCACTTTCTGGAGAGTTTTTATCATAAATGGGTGTTGAATTTTGTCAAAAGCATTTTCTGCATTTGCTGAGATCATATTGTTTTTATTCTTTCTAAAAAATTTATTTATATATTTATTTGGCTGTGCTAGGTCTTAGTTGCAGCTTGCAGGATCTTCCATTTTTGTAGTGGTGTGTGGGATCTTTAGTTGTGGCAAGTGAACTTTTAGTTTTGGCATTTGGTATCTAATTCCCTAACCAGAGATCAAACCTAGACCCCTTGCATTGGTAGTGAAGAGTCTTAGCCACTGGACAGCCAGGGAAGTCTCTGCTGTTATATTTTAATTTGGTAATATGGTGTATCACATTGATTGATTTGTGTATACTGAAGACTCCTTGAATCCCTGGGGTAAATCCCACTTAATCATGGTATGTGCACAATCCTTTTAATGTGTTGTTGGATTATGTTTATTAGTGTTTGGTTCATTTTTGCATCTATGTTCATCAGCGATATTGACCTGTAATTTTCTTGCATATGATTTTTTTTTTTTTGGGGGGGTGGGGTCTGCTTTGGGAATAAGGGTGATAGTGGCTTCATAGAATGAGGTTGAGAGTATTTCTCCTGCAATGTTTTGGAAGACTTTGAGAAGGATAGATGTTAGCTTTTCTCTAAATGTTTCATAGAATTTGCCGGTGAAGCCATCTGGTCCTAGCTTTTTGTTTGCTGGAAGATTTTTAATCACAATTTCTGTTTCATTACTTGTGATTGGTCTGTTCATATTTTCTCTTTCTTTCTGGTTCATTCTTAAAAGATTGTATATTTATAAGAATTTGTTCATTTCTTCCATGTTGTCCAACTTTTTGGCATATAACTGCTTGCAGTATTTCTTTATATTTCTGTGATATTAGTTATTACTTCTACCTTTTCATTTATAATTTTATTGATTTGAGTCTTCTATTTTTTCTGTGATAAATGTGGCTAATGGTTTATCAATTTTGCTTATCTTCTCAAAGAACTAGCTTTTATTTTCATTGATCTTTGCTATTGTTTTCTTCATTTCTATTCCATTTATTTCACCTCTTATCTTGATGATTTCTTCCTTTCTACTTTGTGTTTTGTTTGTTCTTCTTTCTCTAGTTGTTTTAGTTGTAAGTTTGGATTGTTTATTTAAGATTTTTCTTGTTTCTTGAAGTGAGAATGAATTGCTATATGCTGCCCTATTAGAAGTGCTTTTGCTGCATCCCATAGGTTTTGGGTTGTTGTGTTTTCATTATCATTTGTTTCTAGGTATTTTTTTAATTTCTTCTTTGATTTATTCAGTGATCTATTTGTTTTTTAGTAGCATGTAGTTTAGATTCTATGTGTTTGCATTTTTATAGTTTTTTTTTTTTTTACACAAATTTTTGTAATACTTTATGCAAAGTCCTTTCAAGTTGAATGTCCATTTTCTCAGTTTCTGTTTTTGGCAAAATGTTAATTATTTCCAGTGGAATCAAAACCTCCTGAACCCCCCTCAGCATTATTTAAAATTTGAAATTCCTCTATTTCTGGGCAAACTATCTATTCACAAATGAGCTGTGCAATTCAATCACCTTTCTTTTTCAAACTTTTATATGCCAAAGTTAAGCATTACAACACCAACATTTCCTCCATAAACTTCATCTACAATACCATCTCCCACATCTGTGGAATATTTTGTAGCTTAGCCTAAATGGGGAGCTACTCTTCCATAGCACCCAGAAGGAAGAACTGTCTGAATGTTGGTTTTAATAAGGCCTTTCTCCACTGGTGGTACTGTGTAACCATAGGCACTATACTGATCATAGCCCACAGACTGTGTGGACCCTTTGGTGGGGTGGTACTGTGTTCTGAGAGCCGGGTCAAATGCTACACTCTGCTGAAGTCTGAGCCCATTTGCTGGGGAAGATGAATTGGGTCTCTTGAGAACAGGGAATTTTAGGGAAGATTGTGAGCTCAATTTCAGAGCAGGGGAACAAGGAAGCAGAATGAACCCAGCACACAAGATCTAAACTTCCCATGAATCCTCCCTCTCTCTAATTGATTTCTGATCTCATAGCATTGTGGTCAGAAAAGATGCTTGATTCCATTTTACCTTTCTTAAATTTGCTGAGGTTTGAGTTGTAATCCAAGATGTAATCTATCCTGAAGAATGTTCCCTGTGCAGTTGAGAAGAAATTATATTCTGCTGCTTTCAGATGGAAGGTTCTATAAATATAAATTAAGTCTATCTGGTCTGTTGTGTCATTTAAGGATTGTGTTTCCTTATTAATTTTCAGTCTGAGTGTTCTGTCCATTGGTGTGAGTTAAATGTTAAAGTCCTTGAGCATTGTATTACTGCTGATTTCCCCTTTTGTGGATGTTAATATTTAACATTTTAATATTTTTTCTTTGTACTTGAGTTTTGTTATTGTGATTAATATATGTCTTTACATGCTTCTCCTTGGGTTTATTCTGTGTGGGATTCTCTGTGCTTTTTGGACTTGTTTAGCTATTTCCATTCCTGTGTTAGGGAATTTTTCAACTATAATATATTCAAATATTTTCTTAGACTCTTTCTCTTCTTTTGGGACCCTTATAAATGAAAAGCTGGTATGATTAACATTGTCCCAGAGTTCTCTGAGATTTTCCTCTTACCTTTGCATTTTTTTCTCTTTGTTCTGCTTTGTGGCAGTTATTTCTACCATCCTGATTTCTATCTTACATATATATATATATATAATATATATATATATATATATTATATATATATATATATATATTCTTTTTCTGCTTCAGTTATTCCAGTGTATTTTTCATTTCAGTTATTGTGTTTTTCATCATTGCTTGTTCTTTAGTTCTACATTCTTGTTAGACGTCTCTGTATGTTCTCAATTCATGGCTCTATTCTGTTTCTAAGATCTTAAATCACCCATTTCCAGGTAGGTTGCCTGTATGCTCTTCATTTATTTGGTCTTGTGGATTTTTACCTTGCTTCATTGTCTGTTGGATGCTTCTCTGTCGCCTGACTTTGTCTGTCTTACTGTGCTTGTGTCTCCTTTCTTCAGGCAACTGTGTCATATTTCCTCTTGCTCCTTGCTGGGTGAAGTTGGCCCAGGGACTTGTGTAGGTTTCTTTGTGTAGGGACCAGTGGGTGGAGCTAAATCTTGTCCCTCTCATGGACAAGGCTGAATCAGGTGGTATGTTTTGGGGTGTCTGTGAGCTCAGTGCAATTTTAGGCAGTCTGTCTTCTAATGGACAAGGCTGTGTTCCTGTCTTGCTAGTTAGTTATCAGGGCACCCAGCACAGGATCCTGAAGGCAGTTAGGTGAGCTGGATCTTGATGTAGCAATGGAGATCTCCAGAACTCATGTTGATCAATATTCCCTGGAACTGAGGATTCTCTTGTGTTCCAGCATCTTGGGATTCAGAACTATTACCACAGAATCTCAGGCCCAACAACTGGCCTGGGAATTGAGGCCCTGAAACCTGTGCAACATGTCCAGGAGGAAAATAAGAAAAAAAAAAAAAAAAAAAAAGCAAGACAAATGATGAAAGCCAAACCAAAGAAAAGGAAATTAGAAAAAAAAAAAAAAAAGAGAGAGAGAGAGAGAACAAAAATCAAGAGAACAACTTAAGAAGCAAATGAACCCAAACACAAAAACAATAAAATCAAAACCGACAAAAGCATAAACAACATAAACAGAAAGCAAACTCAAAAAACCAAAAGAAAATATTAAACAAACACACAATAATGTAAAAAGTGAAACAGAACAAAAACACAAGACAACAACAACAAAAAGTAACAAGAGAAAAGTAAACAAAATGTATTGAAAATTAAACGAAAAACAAAAGCAAACCAAAAAGAAATTAAAAAAAAGGTAAGAAAAAGCAAAAAGAAACAACAGAGCAAAATTAAACAGAAAACAAAAAGAAAGAAGAGGAAAAAATGCTAGTAACAGTATTTTCCCCTGGGCCTTCACTATCTCCGTTCTTGCTTCCATAATGAGCTATAGTCAACCCCTGCCTCCTCAGGTGCTCCTCCAATGTCTCTAGGTAGGTCTCTGGACCAACTGTAGGCATTGTACGGACAGATCATGTTCTGACTTGGCCCAACTCCTGTGTATACCTGCCCCCAAATTCCACCACTGTGAAAGCTAGACTGGTCTCAGTTTTGGAAGCACTCCTTGTCCTTTAACATGTTCCACAGATGCAGTTTACTTAACAGATCATGAAGATTTAATCTGCTGCTTGCAAAACTGCTTGAAGAGATCTCCATTTCTCCTCAGTTACACAAACCCTGGGGCTCAGCTTTGGTTTGACACCATCTGCATGTGGGGTATATTCCCCACCCAGGCAAGAAGCAAAATAAGTAAAATAAGCAACTAATTGAGTCTCTCAAGATGATTAGGGCACTTATTTGCACAGGCCAGGAATATATAAAGTGGCCACAACTGGGACCTTCCATGTGGTAGAGAATCCACCTGCAATGCAGGAGACCTGGTTTTGATCCCTGGGTTGGCGAGATCCCCTAGAGAAAAGAAAGGCTACCTACTCCAGTATTCTGGCCTGGAGAATTCCATGGACTGTATAGTCCATGGGGTTGCAAAGAGTCAGACACGATTGACCAACTTTCACTTTCACTTTTCAACTGGGACATGTGTGAAGCAGCTGTGGCAGAGACAAGTAGGAAGATGCAGCAGACTGAGACACACTCACCTTAGTGGGAACCCCTCCCAGTGCCCGTGGAAGCAGGGCTTGTGGGTGGGGAAGGGGGTTGCAGTGGTAGTTCTGCCCCTTGCACACCACTCATCAATGGTGCCTTATTTCCTAGGCAGACGACATTTCCTCTAGGAACGTCCCTGGCCATGGAGCCCCTCACTCCTGTCCATTCAAGTTTTCTCTGTGAAACCAATAGAACATCTCCCTGGATATGCTCTCCTAATCCCATGCTTTAGCACTCAGTTCCCGCAGGCATTGGCAGATTCCTGTCTCAGGCTGGAGCACCCAGGGGTGATTCTAAAAGAGTGTTTTTGGTGGCAGTGCTCAGGACCCCAGAGCCAACATGAGGAGAGGAGGCTTTGGTTTGAGGGGTGGGCAAGACTGTTCAGGTCAGAGTCCTTCCCATTGTCAGTGGGTGGGGAAGGGGTTTGCAATGATGACCATATCGCTTTCACATCACTCAGCAATGTTATCCTGGTTCTGTAGTGTCTCATGCTCCTTCAGAAAATTCTCTGGTTGTATAGTTCCTTAGTCCTGCCCCTTCACAGAAAGTAGCTGCCCCTACCCAGGGTCTATACTCCAAACCTCACTTTTCAGGACCTGGCCTCCCAATACACCTGGAGACACACAACTCCAGGAGGGGTGTGCAGGGCAATGACATGGATCATGCTCACAGTTCTTACTTTGTCTTGCCTTCCACAGACTGGTTGCTGTGTTCCCCTCCAGTCCTCCAAAGGTCCCTTTCTTCTCCAGCTGATGTCCCTACTGTGAATGTGCTTTCCTGAGTGTGGGAAACTTGCCTCATCTTCAGTTCCCTACAACGGGAGCTGGTCCCTTCCCATTTCCTATTTTTTTCTTCCTTTTTGTCCTTCTATTGTCCTACCCAGTTGCATGGGGATTCATCTTGTCCTTTTAGGTGTCTGAGTCTTCTGCTAGTGTTCAGCAGGTGCTTTGTGACAATTGTTAATTTTTAGATGTAGTCTTGGTGTACCTGTGAAGAAAGGTGTATTCCACATTCTCCTATTCCACCATCTTGACTTATTCCCCTCCTATTTTTAATTTTTTGAGGAGTCTACATACTGTTTTACATAATGACTCTATCAGTTTACATTTTCACCAATAGTCTCTGTTCAGTTCAGTCCAGTTCCTTTCAGTCGCTCAGTCATGTCTGACTCTTTGCGACCCCATGGACTGCCACACGCCAGGCCTATCTGTCCATTACCAACTCCTGGAGTTTACTCAGATTCATGTCCATTGAGTTGGTGATGCCATCCAACCATCTCAATCTCTGTTGTCCCTTTCTCCTCCCACCTTCAACCTTTCCCAGCATTAGGGTCTGTTCTTCCTATCAGGTGGCCAAAGAATTGAAACTTCAGCTTCAGCATCAGTCCTTACAAAGAATATTCAGGACTGATTTCCTTTAGGATGGACTGGTTGGATCTCCTTGCTGTCCAAGGGACTCTCAAAAGTCTTCTCCAACACCACAATTCTAAAGCATCAATTCTTCGGCGCTCAGCTTTCTTTATGGTCCAAATCTCACATCTGTACATGACTATTGGAAAAACCATAGCTTTGACTAGACGGACCTTTATTTGAAAAGTAATGTCTCTGCTTTTTAATATGCTGTCTAGGTTGGTCAGTTTTTCTTCCAAAGAACAAGCTTCTTTTAATTTCATGGCTGCAGTCACTGTCTCCAGTGATATTGGAATCCAAAAAAACTAAAGTCTCTCACTGTTTCCCCATCTATTTGTGATGAAATGGTGGGACTGGATGCCATGATCTTACTTTTCTGAATGTTGAGTGTTAAGCCAACTTTTTCACTCTCCTCTTTAGCTTTCATCAAGAGGCTCTTTAGTTCTTCTTCACTTTCTGTGATAAGGGTGGTGTCACCTGCATATCTGAGGTTATTGATGTTTCTCCAGGCAATACTGATTCCAACTTGTGCTTCATCCAGTCTAACATTTCTCATGATATACTCTGCATATAAGTTAAATACACAGGGTGACAATATAGAGCCTTGACGTATTCCTTTCCCAATTTGGAACCAGTCTGCCGGTCCATGTCCAGTTCTAACTTTTGCTTCCTGAACTGCATACAGGTTTCTCAAGAGTCAGGTCAGGTGGTTTGGTATGCCCATCTCTTTCAGAATTTTGCACAGCTTATTGTGATCCACACAGTCAAAGGCTTTGGCATAGTCAATAAAGTAGAAATAGATGTTTTTCTGGAACTCTCTTGCTTTTTCAATGATCCAGCTGATGTTGGCAATTTGATCTCTGGTTTCTCTGCCTTTTCTAAATCCAGGTTGAACATTTGGAAGTTCATGGTTTGTGAATTGTTGAAGCCTGGCTTGGAGAATTTTGAGCATTACTTAACTAGCATGTGAGTTAAGTGCAATTGTGTGAGAATGATGCTTCCTAAGGCCCACTTGACTTTGCCTTCCAGGTTGTCTGGCTCTATTGGAGTGATCACAGAATTGTGATTATCTGGGTCGTGAAGATCTTTTTTGTATAGTTCTTCTGTGTATTCTTGCCACCTCTTCTTAATATCTTCTGCTTCTGTTAGGTCCATACCATTTCTGTCCTTTATTGTGCTCATCTTTGCATGAAAACTTCCCTTGGTATCTCTAATTTTTGAGGAGATCTCTAATCTTTCCCATTCTACTATTTTCCTCTATTTCTTTGCATTGATCACTGAGGAAGGCTTTCTTATTTCTTCTTACTATTCTTTGGAACTCTGCATTCAATTGGGTATATATTTTCATTCCTCTTTTGCCTTTTGCTTCTCTTCTTTTCATAGCTATTTGTAAAGCCTCCTTAGACAACCATTTTGCCTTTTGCATTTCTCATTCTTGGGGATGGTCTTGATCTCCTGTAAAATGTCATGAACCTCCGTCCATAGTTCTTCAGGCACTCTGTCTATCAGATCTAATCTCTTGAGTCTATTTGTTACTTCCACTGTATAGTTGTAAGGGATTTGATTTAGGTCATACCTTAATGATCTAGTGGTTTTCCCTGCTTTCTTCAATTTAAGTCTGAATTTGGCAATAAGGAGTTCCCTTTTCTCCACATCTATGCCAGCAGTTTCTGTCTCTTGCTTTCTTTATAACAGAAATCATAAGAATTATGAGATGCTATTTCATTAGGATTTTCATTTGCTTTTTCCTGACGACTAGTGAGGCTGACCATCTTTTGCCTGGAGAAATATCAATAGCCTCAGATATGCAGATAACACCTCCATCATGGCAGAAAGTGAAGAGGAACTAAAGAACCTCTTGATGAAAGTGAAAGAAGAGAGTGAAAACGCTGGCTTAAAACTCAGCATTCATAAAACTGAGATCATGTCATCTGGTCCCATCACTTCATGGGAAATAGATGGGGAAACAGTGGAAACAGTGGCTGATTTTATTTTTTGGGGTTCCAAAATCACTGCAGATGGTGACCTCAGCCATGAAATTAAAAGACGCTTGCTCCTTGGAAGAAAAGCTATGACCAACCTAGACAGCATATTAAAATGCAGAGACATTACTTTGCCAATAAAGGTCTGTATAGTCAAAGGTATAGTTTTTCCAGTAGTCACGTATGGATGTGAGAAATGGACTCTAAAGAGAGCTGAGTGCTGAAGAATTGCTTCTGAGCTGTGGTGTTGGAGAAGCCTCTTGAGAATCCCGTGGATTGCAAAGAGATCAAACCAGTCAATCCAAAGGAAGTTAGTCCTGAATATTCATTTGAAGGACTGATGTTAAATCTGAAATTCCAATACTTTCGCCACCTGATGTGAGGAAATGACTCATTGGGAAAGACCCTGATGCTGGGAAAGATTGAAGGCTTGAGGAGAAGAGGATGACAGAGGATGAGATGGTTGTTCGGCATCACTGGCTCAATGAACATTGAGTTTGAACAAGCTCTGGGAGTTGGTGATGGACCAGGAAATCTGGAATGCTGCAGTCCATGGGGTCACAGAGTTGGATATGACCGAATGACTGAATTGAACTGAATGGCCGTTTGTATGTTTTCTTTGGGAAAATGTCTATTCTACTCTGCCCATTTTTAAAATTGGATTATTATTATTAATGTTGTTAAGTTCTATGTGTTTCTTACATATTTTGGATATTAACACCTTGTAGGATAGTTGGCTTACAAATATTTCTATTTCATAGGATGCTGTTCTGTACATTCAGTTTGTTATTTCCTTCGTTGAGCAAAAGCTTTTTAGTTTAATGGTAGTCCCACTGGCTTTTGCTTTTGTTGCTTGCACTTTTGGTTTGTTTGGGATGGTCTTGTTAGCTGCCTCCTGTACAGTATTACAGACCACAGTCCATAGTTCTTCAGGGACACTATTATCTAGTTATATATATCTTGAATCTGTTCATTGCCTCTACTGAAAATTAGTACTGGATTTGATTTAAGTCATACCTGGCTGGCCTAAGCTTTTTCCCAATTTTATTTATTTTTTTAAAGCCTGAATCTTGCTATGAGAAGCTGATGATCTGAGCCATAGTCAGCTCTAGGTCTTGTTTTTGCTGACAGTTTGTCCATTTCTGGCTACAAAGACTGTAATCAATTTGATTTTTGTATTGATCATTTGGTGATGTCCATGTGTAAAGTCATTTCTTTTGTTGTTGAAAAAGGGTATTTTCTATAACTAGTGCATTCTATTGGAAAAATTCAGTTAACCTTTTGCCCTGCTTCATTTAGTTCTCCAAGGCCAAATGTGCCTGTTACTCCAGGTATATCTTGAGTTCCTACTTATGCATTTCAATCCCCAATGATGAATAGAACATCTTTTTTAGGTGTTAGCTCTAGGAAGTCTTCTAGGTCTTCATAGAACAGATCAACTTCAAGGAGGCAAAGTGGTTGTGTGAGGTGGCATTATGAATAGCAGAAAAGCAAAGTGAAGTGAAAAGCAAGGGAGAGAGGGAAAGGTACATTCAATAAAATGCAGAGTTTCAAAGAATAGCTAGAAGAGACAAGAAGGCCTTCTTCAATAAACAGTGCATAAAATTAGAAGAAAACAATAGGAGAGGAATGACTAGAGATCTCTTCAGGAAAATTGGAAATATCAAGGGAACATTTCTCCCAATGATGGACACATTAAAGAGCAGAAACTGTAGAGGCATAGTAGATACTGAAGAGATCAAGAAGAGATTGGAAGAATACACAGAAGAACCGTATGAAAAAAAGATCTTAATGAACCAGATTACTATGATGGTGTGGTTAGTCACCCATAGCAAGACATTCTGGAGTGCAAAGTAAAGTGTGTCTTAAGAAGCAATGCTGTTAATTAAGCTAGTGGATGTGATGATATTCCTGCAGAACTATTCAAATACCTAAAGGAGTATGCCATCAAAGTTTTGCAGTCATTTGTCAGCAAATCTGGAAGACCCAACAGTGGATACAGGACTGGAAAAGGTCAATCCTCATCCCAGTTCCCAAGAAGAGTAGAACCAAAGAATGTGCTAACCATCAGACAGTTGCACTCATCTTTAATGCTAGGAAGATCATGCTTAAAATTTTGCATGCTAAGCTTCAGCATTATTGAACCAAGAACTTCCAGATACCCAAGCTGTGTTTAGAAAAGGAATAGAAACTAATTGGATCAATTTGGATCAAATTGCCAACACTCACTGGATTATAGAGAAAGCAAGGGAATTTCAGAAAACAAAAACAAAAACAAAACATCTATCTCTGTCCAACTGACTATGCTAAAGCCTTTGACTGTGTGGATCATGACAAACTATGGAAAGCTCTTAGAGATGGGAATAGCAGACCATCTTACCTGTCTCCTGAGAAACCTGTATGCGGGTCAAGAAGCAACATTTAGAACCCTGTATGGAACAACTGATGGATTCAAGATTAGTAAAGGAGTACGGTAGGGCTGTCTATTGTCATCCTGTTTGTTTAACAGGTATGCTGAGCACATCATGAGAAATGCAAGGCTGGATGAGTTACAAGCTGAAATCAGGATATGCGGGAGAAACATCAACAACCTCAGATATATGGATGATATCACTATAATGGCAGAAATTGAAGAGGAACTAAAGAACTTCTTGATGGGGGATGAAGGAGTAGAGTGAAAGAGCTGGCTTAAAACTAAATATTAAAAAACAAAAAACTATGATCATGGCATCTGGTCCCACAACTGCTTGGTAAATAGAAGGGGAAAAGGTGGAAGGAGTGACAGATTTCTTCTTTTGGGATCCAAAATCACTGCAGATGGTGACTGCAGCCATGAAATCAGATGATTGCTTCTTGGTGGAAAAGCGATAACAAACCTAGACAGTGTGTTGAAAATTGGAGACATTGCTCTGCTGACAAAGGTCCGTATAGTAAAGGCTATGGTCTTCCCAGTGGTCATGTATGGTTGTGAGAACTTGATCATAAAGAAGGCAGAATGCTAAAGAATTGGTGCCTTAAAACTGTGGTGCTGGAGAAGACTCGTGAAAGTCCCTTGGACAGCGAGGATTGACAGCAAAGATTGACAACAAACCAGTCAATCTTGAGGAGATCAACCTGAGTATTCAATGGAAGGACTGATGCTGAAGCTGAAGCTCTAGTATTTTGGTCATCTGATGCACACAGACGACTCATGGGAAAAGTCCCTGATGCTGGGAAAGATCGAGGGTAGAAGGAGAAGAGGCCATCAGAGGATGAGATGGCTGGACAGCAACACCAATGCAATGAACATAAACTTGGGCAAACTCCAGGAGGCGGTGAAGGACAGGGAGGCCTGGCCTGCTGCAGTCCTTGGGGTAGCAAGAGCCAGACATGCCTGGGTGACTGAACAACATCAACAGCAGCAATTTTTGGTTTCACAATTAAAACTCTTGCCAAGACCAATGCCAAGAGCTTTTCCCCCTGTGTTTTCTTCTGTTTTATATTTTCAGATCTCTTACATTTCAGTCTTTAGTCCAATTTAAGTTATCTTTTGTGAGTAATGTAATATATGAAGTCTTGATTCTGCTAATCAAGAAAATAAGAGAGAAGACTCAAAATCAAAAATTAAAAAAAAATTAAAATTGACACCACAGAAATATTTCAGGAACCTGAGATGACTATAAACAATTACAGGTCAATAAATTTGATATTTCTGTATAACGACTCTTGCTGTTAAAAGTCAGGACAAAATATAAAGAAACACCATATATGGCTATATTGAAACAGTAAGAGTATTATGAAAAAATGGGATAACTTCTATGGGTATAATGAAAGTTTACTTTTGCATTGCTAAGTTGTTTTAGTCGTCTCCAACTCTGTGCGACCCTATAGATGGCAGCCCACCAGGCTCTGCCATCCCTGGGTTTCTCCAGGCAAGAACTCTGGAGTGGGTTGCCATTTCCTTCTCGAATGCATGAAAGTGAAAAGTGAAAGTGAAGTCACTCAGTCATGTCTGACTCTTAGCGACCCCATGGACTGCAGCCCACCAGGCTCCTCTGTCCATGGGATTTTCCAGGCAAGAGTACTGGAGTGCAGTGCCATTGCCTTCTCCTACTTTTGTATTACCTATTAATATAATTCATTCAATGAACATTTTAAGGATAAAATTGGGAGAAATTTTTGATAGATGCTGTAGTGATTTTTGAAAATAAATACATTTTTGGTTAAAACCATTAGTAAAACAATAAAAGGAAATTTTATAGCAGGTATGAAATTGTGTCTAACTGGTTATAATTTCTGAATGCCTTCTGTGAAATATTCGAAAGAATATAAAAATCTTCACTATAATAGTTGTTGTTCAGCTGCTCAGTCATGCCTGACTCTTTGCAACCCCATGGTCAGGCTTTCCTGACCTCCACCATCTCCCAGAACTTGCTCAGATTAACGTCCATTGAGTTGGTGATGCCATCCAACCATTTCATCCTCTGTTGTTTCCTTCTCCTCCTGCCTTCAATCTTAGCCAGCAACAGAGTCTTTTCTAATGGGTCAACTCTTCACATCAGGTGGCCAAAGAGTTGGAACTTCAGCTTCAGCATCAATCCTTCCAATGAATATTCAGTACTGATTTCCTTTAGGATTGACTGGTTTTATCTCCTTGCAGTCCAAGGGACTCTCAAGAGTCTTCTTCAACACCAAAGCTCAGAAGCACCAATTCTTCAGTGCTCAACCTTCTTTATGGACCAACTGTCACTTTCATACATGGCTACTGGAAAAACTATAGCTTTAACTAGACGGACTTTTGTCAGCAAAGTAATGTCTCTGCCTTTTAATATGCTGCCTAGATTAGGCATAGCTTTTCCTCCAAGCAGCTAGTGTCTTTTAACTTCATGGCTGCAGTCCCCATCTTCAGTGATTTAGAGCCCAAGAAAATAAAATCAGTCAATATTTTCACTATTTCCCCATCTGTTTGCCATGAAGTGATGGGACTGAATGCCATGATCTTAGTTTTTTGAATGTTGAGTTTTAAGTCAGCTTTTTTACTCTTCTCTTTCACCTTCAACAAGAGGTTCTTTAGTTCCTCTTCACTTTCTGCCATAAGGGTGATGGCATCTGCATATCTGAGGTTATTAATATTTCTCCCAGCAATTGTGATTCTAGTTTGTGCTTCATCCAGTCTGGCATTTTTCATGATGTACTCTGCATATAAGTTAAATAACAGGGGGACAATATACAACCTTGACATACACTTTTCCAATTTGGAACAAGTCCATTGTTCCAAGTCTGGTTCTAACTGTTGCTATTTGACCTGCATACAGGTTTCTCAGAAGGCAGGTAATGTGGTCTGGTATTCCCATCTCTTGAAGAATTTTCAACAGTTTGTTGAAATCCACACAGTCAAGGGGCTTTAGCATAGTCAATGAAGCAGAAATAGATGTTTATTCTAGAATTCTCTTGCTTTTTCTATGGTCAGTGGATGTTGGCAATTTGATCTCTGGTTCCTCTGCCTTTTCTAAATCCAGCTTGAACATCTGGGATTTCTCAGTTCACATACTGCTGAAGCCTAGTTGGAGAATTTTGAGCATTACTTTGCCAGCATGTTAAATGAGTGTAATTGTGCAGTAGTTTGAACATTCTTTGGTCTTGCTCTTCTTTTGGACTGGAATGGATACTGATCTTTTCCAGTCCAATGGCTACTGCTGAGTTTTCCAAATTTGCTATCCTATTGAGTGTAGCACTTTCACAGCATCATTTTTTAGGATTTGAAATAGCTCACCTGGAATTCCATCACCTCCACTAGCTTTGTTCATAGAGATGCTTCCTAAGGCCCCCTTGACTTTGCATTCCAAGATGTCTGGCTCTAGGTGAGTGATCACATCATCATGTTTATCTGGGTCATTAGATGTGTTTTTTTTTTTTTTTTTTAATTTCTGTGTATTCTTGCCACTTATTATTTTCTGCTTTTGTTAGGTCCATACTATTTCTGTATTTATTGTGGCCATCTGTGCATGATATGTTCCCTTGATATCTCTGATTTTCTTGAAGCGATCTCTAGTCTTTACCATTCTACTGTTTTCCTCTATTTGTTTGCACTGATCACTTAACAAGGCTTTCTTATCTCCCCTTGTCATTCTTTGGAACACTCCATTTAGATGGTTATATCTTTCCTTTTATCCTTTGCCTTTCACGTCTCTTCTTTACTCAGCTATTTGTATGGCTTCCTCAGGCAACCATTTTGCCTTTTGGCATTTCTTTTTCTTGGGTATGGTTTTGATCACCACTCCTGCACAATGCTATGAACCTCTGTCCATACTTCTTCAGGCAATTTTTCTATTAGATCTAATCCCTTGAATCCATTTGTCACTTCCACTATATAATTGTAAAGTATTTTGCTTTAGGTCATACCTGAATGGCCTAGTGATTTTCCCTACTTTCTTCTATTTAAATCTGAATTTTGCAATAAGGAGTTCGTGATCTATGCAACAGTAAGCTCCTGGTCTTGTTTTGGCTGACTGAGCTCCATCTTCAGTTTCAAAGAATGTAATTTATCTGTTGGTATTGATCATCTGGTGATGTCCGTGTGTAGATTTGTCTCTTGTGATATTGGAAAAGAGTGTTTGCTATGATTAGTGTGTTCTCTTGACAAAACTCTGTCAGCCTTTGCCCTGTTTTATCTTGTACTCCAAGACCAAACTTGCCTTTTACTCCAGTTATCTCTCGACTTCCTAACTTTGCATTCCAGTCCCCTATGATGAAATGGACATCATTTTTTGGTGTTAGTTTTAGAAGTTCTTGTAGATTTTCATAGAACCATTCAACTTTTTCAGAATTAGTGGTTGGAGCATACACTTGGATTGCTATGATATTGAATGATTTGCTTTGGAAACGAACAGAGATCATTCTGTTGTTTTTGAGATTTTCTCAAGTACTGCACTTGAGACTCTTTTGTTGATTATAAGGGTTACTCCATTTCTTCTAAGGGATTCTTGCACAAAGTAGTAGATATAATGGTTATCTGAATTAAACTCATCCATTCTGGTCCATTATAGCTCACTGATTTCTAAAATGTCAGTGTTCACTCTTGCCATCTCCTGTTTGACCACTTCCAAATCACCTTGACTCATGGACCTAACATTCCAGGTTCATGTGCAATACTGTCTTTTACAGCATTGAACTTTGCTTTCACCTAGACACATCCACAACTGGGCATTGTTTCTGCTTTCACTCAGACTCTTCATTCCTTCTGCAGCTTTTTCTCTGCTCTTCTTCAGTAACATATTGGGCACCTACCAACCTGGGGAGTTCATCTTTCAGTGTCATATATTTTTGCCAATTCATACTGTTTATGCAGTTCTCAAGGCAAGAATGCTGAAGTGGTTTGCCTTTCCCTTCTTCAGTGGACGATGCTTTGTCAGAACTCGCCACTATT
Source organism: Muntiacus reevesi (assembly GCF_963930625.1). NCBI lineage: Eukaryota > Metazoa > Chordata > Mammalia > Artiodactyla > Cervidae > Muntiacus > Muntiacus reevesi. The sequence goes on from NC_089264.1 coordinate 1,512,008, forward strand.
ACCCACCTGTCTTGGGTGTCCCTAAGCACCATAGCCATAATTTCTTTGAGTTAGACAAGGATGTGATCCATGGGATCAGTTTGCTTAGTTTCCTGCTATTGTGATTTTCATTCTGTCTGCCCTCTGATGGATGAAGATAAGAAGCTTGTGGAAGCTTCCTGGTGGGCGGGATTGGCTGTAGGAATCTAGGTCTTTCTCTGGTGGCAGGGCCATACTCAGTAAATCTTTAATCTGTTAATCGGTGGTGCTATCTATGTTCGCTGCCTGTAGTTTGGCTTGAGTAGTTTTTCCATAGCTTTATACAAAAAGGCAAAATGGTTGTCTGAGGAGGCCTTACAAATAACTGTGAAAAGAAGAGAAGCGAAAAGCAAAGGATAAAAGAAAAGATATACCCATTTGAATGCAGAGTTCCAAAGAATATCAAGGAGAGATAAGAAAGCCTTCCTCAGTGACCAGTGAAAATAAGTAGAGGAAAACAACAGAATGTGAAAGACTAGAGATATCTCTTCAAGAAAATTAGAGATACCAAGGAAACATTACATGCAAAGATGGGTTCAATAAAGGACAGAAATAGTATGGAAGTAACAGAAGCAGAAGATATTAAGGAGAGGTGTCAAGAATACACAGAAGAACTGTACAAAAAAGATCTTCACTACCCAGATAATCCAGTGGTGTGATCACTCACCTAGAGCCGGACATCCTGGAATGTGAAGTCAAGTGGGTCTTAGAAAGCATCACTACAAACAAAGCTAGTGGAGGTGATGGAATTCCAGTTGAGCTATTTCAAATCCTGAAAGATGATGCTGTTAAAGTGCTGCACTCAATATGCCAGCAAATTTGGAAAACTCAGCAGTGGCCACAGGACTGGAAAAGGTCAGTTTTCATTCCAATCCCAAAGACAGGCAATCCCAAAGAATGCTCAAAGTACCACACATTTGCACTCATCTTACATGCTAGTAAAGTAATGCTCAAAATTCTCCAAGCCAGGCTTCAGCAGTACGTGAACCATGAAATTCCAGATGCTCAAGCTGGTTTTAGAAAAGGTGGAGGATCCAGAGATCAAATTGCCAACATCTGCTGGATCATCGAAAAAGCAAGAGTTTCAGAAAAACATCTATTTCTGCTTTACTGACTATGCCAAAGCCTTTGACGGTGTGGATCACTATAAACGGTGCAAAATTCTGAAAGAGATGGGAATACCAGACCACCAAACCTACCACTTGAGAAACCTATATGCAGGTCAGGGAGCAACAGTTAGAACTGGACATGGAACAACAGACTGGTTCCAGATAGGAAAAGGAGTATGTCAAGGCTGTATATTGTCACCCTGCTCATTTAACTTATATGCAGAGTACATCATGAGAAACGCTGGGTTGGAAGAAGGACAAGCTGGAATCAAGATTGCCGGGAGAAATATCAATAACCTCAGATATGCAGATTACATCACCCTTGTGGCAGAAAGTGAAGAGCAACGAAGAAGCCTCTTGATGAAAGTGAAAGAGGAGAGTGAAAAAGTTGGCTTAAAGCTCAGCATTCAGAAAACTAAGATCATGGCATCTGGTGCCATCACTTCATGGCAAATAGATGGGGAAAGAGTGTCAGGGTTTATTTTTGGGGGCTTCAAAATCACTGCAGATGGTGATTGCAGCCATGAAATTAAAAGACGCTTACTCCTTGGAAGGAAAGTTATGACAAACCTAGACAGCATATTAAAAAGCAGAGACATTACATTGCCAACAAAGGTCCATCTAGTCAAGACTATGATTTTTCCAATGGTCATGTATGGATGTGAGAGTTGGTCTGTGAAGAAAGCTGAGTGCTGAAGAATTGATGCTTTTGAACTGTGCTGTTGGAGAAGACTCTTGAGAGTCCCTTGGACTGCAAGGGGATCCAACCAGTCCATCCTAGAGTAGATCAGTCCTGGGTGTTCATTGGAAGGACTGATGCTGAAGCTGAAACTCCAATGCTTTGGCCACCTGATGGGAAGAGTTGACTCATTGGAAAATACCCTGATGCTGGGAGGGATTGGGGGCAGGAGGAGAAGGGGACGACAGAGGATGAGATGGTTGGATGGCATCACCAACTCGATTGGCATGAGTTTGAGTAAACTCTAGGAGTTGGTGATAGATGGGGAGGCCTGGCGTGCTGTGATTCATGGAGTCACATAGAGTCGGACACGACTGAGTGACTGAACTGAACTGAGCTGAACTGAACTTAACTGAACAAAGGTATTCTACTTTTTATTTCAAGCCTTCTTCCCCAAGCTGTTTTAAAGTAATAAAATAATAATAATAGTAATAGAGACATAAAGATTTACAAATGCCAGAAATGTTTGTTATGGTTTCTCTGGAGACTAAGAACTCCTATTCTTCTTCTTCAGCAGTGGGACTGGATGTCTGAGAAGCCTTCTCCCCTGGAAGTATGGCAAGTAGGCATCTGCTATGTTAAACATATTGCAAAACTTGAAAACAAACAAACAAACTGATTTTTCCCATTTGGATAAAGCTGGGAGCTTTTATCTTGTAAGATAAAGCCATTGAGAGAAAAGCCAGGGGTTCTGCTCGGTCACAAAGTCTTCATTATGATGCTCTCAGTAATGACCACACAGGACAGTTATTGAGTTGACCTGGGTGGATGGTACAGCAACTGATGCCTGATACCTGCCTGGGATGCCAATCACATGGATGGTCCTGTGATCCTGCTCATATTCGCTGCTAAAATATGCCACTTTCTGAACTAATGACAACTTTAATTTAAGTCTCTATCAATGGTTCTCAGATTTTGGTGTGAATCACAAATATCTGTATAATAGCTAAAGATCCAGATTCCTGGGTTCCACTGACAGACAGTTTGACATTTTGAGAGATAGGAACAATCTGTCACTTTTCTAGTGGTCTGTGTCTCCCAGAGAGATGGACTTCCAGCTACAATGTAAGCATCTATGTTGTAGTACTATCTGTACTTGTGAGGCTATTAAAAAAGAACAAAAAAGAAAAAACAGACATTATTATAGCTATGATCTCACTATAGGAAGAAAAATGAAGCTCTAGATGGTACCTTATTTATTTCATAGCACAACTAGTACGTTGAAATTGCAGCATAAATAATTTGAATGTTCTGTTGCTTGTATAGCTTGTTAAACTGTATATTCACAATGTATAGACTATAGACATCCATAATTTACTTACAGTGTACCAGAAATAAGAACTTCAGAGAGAATCTTTCTTCTCCATAGAAGCAGCAGCTAAAGTATGTATCAGAAGTAGTAACTTGATTGAAGGATTTCACTTCAGACAGAGGTGACGAAGTTCAGAGCTTTTAAATACATCAGACAGGAATATTGAAAACAGTGGCAATGAGAAAAAGAATGAATTCTTCCCCAAACATCATTTCTTGGTAGAATTAATACATATGCTATGACATATCCACACATCACTGGAGTTAATCGAATGCTTAAAGGCACAATGCAGACGTCCACATCTTCCAAATGTTTTGTAACAGCTGGGTGCAAAGGAATGAAATTGCCTTCCTTTTAAATTCACCTGTTGTGTTAGCAATGGTCACCCTGGATCCCCAGGAGAAACCAAAAATCTTTGTTTTTGTTGTTTGAGGTTAGGTTTTGTAGTGTAATTAGAGAAATTCCTTTCTTAAATGGATTGAAGTATCAGAATATATTGACATATCTTTCTCCAAATACTTTAAAGAAAAGTGCTATTGGTATAAAATACTTGGAGAAAGATTAAAGGACCTTTGGAGCTTCTTTTACATTTCCTTGTTTTGTTTTGTTTTTTAATTTTTAAATACCTGGTTGCTGACTGCCCCATATACTCAGAAAAAGCTAGTTTTGAAATAACAAATACTACTGAAAAGCATTATCTATTTCACAAATTATGCTGAATTTGATTTAATAGCCAGAAAATAGGTTTAATTTTCTTGGGATAATATTGGTAATATGAAGCTAATTATAACAATCTGATGATCTTATTCACTGACTTTTTTCTTTTGTGATATCTGGGTAAATGATAAGCTGTTTATATTAACCAAGTCTCCCAATTCTCATTTGTCAAGAGTCCTATCAGTGTACACTGCCTTTGCACTCTTTTTATGTCCCTAAAGCAAAATCCATGTTGAAAATGTCATTTACTTTTGTGAAATTAATTTCAGATATTCTGTTTAGTAAGTCTCATTTTGAAATGCATGCTGTTGTTTCTTATCTCAGTTATTTTTCTTAAACCTAGTCAAAGTTTCTTTTGTCTTCTAATCCTTTCTCTGGTGCAAAAGAATCTTCCCTTGTGCTTCATATTCAGTGTTACTTGGCTAGCAACTTTCTTGAGGCTATCTGCCTGTGACCTCTGTCTGTTTGTAGTCAGACCAAGAGATCCCGAAGATCACAGGCATCCATTTAAATCTTCACTCCCCCTTGGGATCCCAGTCCAAGCAGCAGATGTTTGCTAGCAGAGGATGCTCTGCAGAGTCTGTTCTGAGTCACATATGGGCTCCAGTTGTGACTGGAGTCTGTTCCAGAGTCTCATATGGGCTCTGCTGTGGACTGACTTTTATAATCTCAGGGTTGATGTGGAGGAGAGTTTTGTGCCTTCCTTGGGGAGTAATTAATATTCCATTTATTAGAAAAATATAGCCACAGTATATAATTTTTGTAGTCTTTCCCTCTTTCTTATGATTATCTTGCCACCTGTCACCTGAACGCTGATTGCTTACAGAATACAAGGGAAAATCTGAAACTCTTCCTGATGTCATGATCCGTTCTAGAAAATGGATGTTTCTTTTTTCTTTTGAAGAAGGGAAATGGCAACACATTTTGGAGAAGGCGACCCATTTTGGAGAAGGAAATGGAAACCCACTCCAGTATTCTTGCCTGGAGAATTCCGTGAATAGAGGAGCCTGTCACGCTGCAGTCCATGGGTTCGCAAAGAGTCGGACACGACTGAGTGATTTTCACTCACTCACTTATTTTTTTGAGGTTTTGCAGAATATTATTTCTCAAATATCTCACGGAAAGCTTTATTTTGTCTAAATTGGTGAGGACAGAATAAAGCTAGTTTTTATCAATCATAAGGTACTGATGTCACTCAGTACTTATGATAAAATAACAACACATTCATTCATTAAATGCCTCTGGCACTATAAGTTCTGAATTTTTTCTGTTTAAAAATTAATTGAACTACAATCAGAATAATTTTATGTGTATTTTATTACATTATAATTTAAAATTGTTATTTAATATATACTTTTAAAAGTTTTTATTTTATATTGGAGTATAGTTGATTATGGAGTAGGAAATGGCAACCCACTCCAGTATTCTTGCCTGGAGAATTCCACCGACAGAGAAGCCTGGTGGACTGCTGTCCATGGGGTCACAGAGTTGAACATGACTGAGCAACTGAGCATGCATAGCTGATTAAGATTATGCTGATAGTTTATGGTGTACAGCAAAGTGATTCAGTTACACCTGTGTCTATTCTGTTTCAAATTCTTTTCTCATTTAGATTGTTATCTAATGTTGATTATAGTTCCCTGTGCTATGCAGTAGGTCCTTGTTGGTTATCCATTTTAAATACAGCAGTGTTACATGTTGATCCCAAACTCCTGAATTATCCTTTTCCCCCACCCTTCCCCTCTGATAACCATAAGTTCATTCTCTAAGTCTTTGTTTCTGTTTCTGTTTTGTAAATATATTCATTTGGATCATTTCTTTTTAGATACTGCATATAAGTGCTATCATACAACATCTCTTTTTTTTGTCTGACTTACTTTACTCAGTATTACAATATCTAGGTCTAATTCATGTTGGTGCAGATGGCATTATTACATTCTCTGTAAGAGCTGAGTAATATTCCACTGTATATATGTACATCTTCTTTATCCATTCCTCTGTTGATGAACATTTAGGTTGCTTCCATGTCTTGTCTATTATAAACAGTGCTGCAATGAACATCATGATGCATATAGCCTTTAGAACCATGTTTTTCTCTGGATATATGCCCAAGAGTGAGGTTGTAGGATCACATGGTAGTTCCATTTTTGCTGTATAAGGAACCTCCATACTGTTCTCCATGGTGGCTGTGCCAATTTCCATTCCCACCAGCAGTGTAGGAGACTTTCTTATATGTTTTATGTGAGTGTGGTTGCCAGAATAATGTCTCTGAGGCCCCAAATCTCCATTTCCTAATACCCAGAACTGGTGAAGGTCATTTTATATCACAAAGGAAAGTTTGTATATGTGCTTAATTTAAGGATCTTGAGAAGGGGATGCTATCCTGGTTTATAAGGGTTGGCCATAGTCCTTATGAGAGGGAGGTAGGAAGAATCTAAGTTAGAGAAGGAGGTATGATTACAGAAACAGAGAATTAAGTGATATGCTTTGAAGATGGAAGAACAGGCTGCAAGCCAAGGACTATAGGCAGCCACCAGAAACTGAGAAGACAAGGAAATGAAATATGTCCTCAGAACCTCCAGAATGAGGCGGTCCTACCAACACCTCAACTACAACCCAGGGAAGCTCATTTTGGATTTCTGACCTCTGCAATTATAAGATGATAAATTTGTGTGGTTTTAAGATGATAAATCCATAATAAGTAGTAGCAACATTAGGAGTCTAATGCAATCAGCCTAAGTATTAGACTTGCCTCTCCCTGAAGATGACAGATAATATTTCACTGTACATTGGTGTGATGTGAAATTGGATGAGCACAAGTGATTTTTTAAATACAGCCTCTGTGCACAGGCAGTTTGGATATGTGCAGTCTCAGGATATTTCAAGTAATAGTAGCTTTTTATTTTCTAGGATTATTGAAAATATGTGTATGTGAGTTTGCTTAAATATTTACTTGCTTATTATGAAGCATTAATAGGTTTTAAATGCATTAGAAAGATTACAAATTAATCCTCACAGTTCTTTTTTTTTTTTTTTCATTTATTTTTATTAGTTGGAGGCTAATTACTTTACAATATTGTAGTGGTTTTTGTCATACATTGACATGAATCAGCCATGGATTTACATGTATTCCCCATCCCAATCCCTCCTCCCACCTCCCTCTCCACCCCATCCCTCTGGGTCATCCCAGTGCACCAGCCCTGAGCACTTGTCTCATGCATCCAACCTGGGCTGGTGATCTGTTTCACCCTTGATAGTATACTTGTTTCAATGCTATTCTCTCAGAACATCCCACCCTCAACTTCTCCCACAGAGTCCAAAAGTCTCTTCTGTACATCTGTGTCTCTTTTTCTGTTTTGCATATAGGGTTATCATTACCATCTTTTAAAATTCCATATATATACGTTGGTATACTGTATTGGTCTTTATCTTTCTGGCTTACTTCACTCTGTATAATGGGCTCCAGTCTCATCCATCTCATTAGAACTGATTCAAATGAATTCCTCTTAATGGCTGAGTAATATTCCATTGTGTATATGTACCATAACTTCCTTATCCATTCGTCTGCTGCTAGGCATCTAGGCTGCTTCCATGTCCTGGCTATTATAAACAGTGCTTCGATGAACATTGGGGTGCACGTGTCTCTTTCAGATCTGGTTTCCTTGATGTGTATGCCCAGCAGTGGGATTGCTGGGTCATATGGAGAACAGTGTGGAGATTCCTTAAAAGACTGGAAATAATCCTCACAGTTCTGTGAAATAAATACTACCATCCTAATTTTATGAATAGACTGAGGTCTAGTTAATCAAGGCCATGTAATCACTAAGTGACAGATATCAAAAGCCAAACATTTACTTAACAACCATGTTACATTGTCTTCTGTATGTTTGACATTTCTTGAAACCTTTGAAAAATAAAAGGTAATGCATTTGGAATGCATGTGACTTTACAGTTTTACCTCAAATGCTAAAGAAATATTTTTCCTTCTTCATCCTTAATGTTATATTCTTTTACAAGTAACTGCTGTGTACTAATAAAACATGTCTATAAATATAGTGATTCTGATTATGATATTCAAGTTCTATAAATTATAGAGTACTTAAAGGCTTGTGGAAACCCTTATTCTATAATTGCATTAATTCCAGAAGCATTCCTATGAAAGGATATAAAACCTATAATATTGGACAAACACAGAAAAATAAGTACTATGCTCTAAAAAGGATATATGAGGGAAAAAATACCACCGACATTTCTTACACATAGATTGGTTTTTCTGAATAAGTTTGTTAGTGGGAAAAGGGTACTTCAAAACTGGGAGCAGTTGAGTGGCTAATGGTTTGATATTTGTGCTTTATTTTAATATTACTATCAGAGATGAGAAGAATGAAAATGCAGAGGCCTTGTAATGTTCTTAAACTTCTATTTAGAAGTTGAACCAGAAAATATTCCTAGAGTTCATAGTTGATTGCATTTTGAAAAGTGTGAATAACTCTTTTAAATCACTGATATTGTTTTCAGAAGACATACATTACATACTATGAAGTTAAACATGAACTTCTGAGTGGGGGTGCAGATAATCTTTGGTAACCAGCAGTAGATTGCTTGCCAGAATTGATTCAAGAGCTCTGGCTATAAGAGGCTTTCATCTTCACACCTGCATTATTCCACTCTGCTCTGTGTGCATCAGTATTATTCCATTGTGTCAGAAAGAGTAAAACCCCAGGTCAAAGATCTTCTGGGGTACAAAAGCTTTACTTACTTTAAGACCTCAAAGCAGGTTTTGTTGATCATAAACTGTCCTCACTAGAGTTTAAGATGCTCTAAAACAGGGAGCTTATCTGACTTATTCCTTGAGATGGTATCTCCAGTATCTGGAGAGGTAAATGAAATATAGTATTATCTGAATACGTAATATTTGAATGAATGAATGAACTGGCCAAACATCCACCACCAACTATGGTCACATACAACTAAGGTCAGGAGATCATACATTTGTTAAGGTAAGAATCACTTCTCATCATTTCTTTTTTGCTTTACTTTATAATGCTTACTTTATTGTTATTAATCCAGTCTCTGATCCTAGTCTCATTTCTGTGTAACAGTGATATTTTTATTATCCCCCATGTCATTTAGAGCTTCATGCCTCTCAAATCAGGTTCTACACCTTCTCTTCTCCTTGGGTCATCTATGAAGATCCAAGCACAGCAATTTCTGTTTATAAACAAGCTATCTTGTAACTATGTCTCTGGCTCCTCCAGGTCATGGGAACATCATGAATCACAGAAGTTGGTATGAGACAAAGCCTAAGTTTATTGTAGGAAATAGAAGAGCCTTATTCTCATAAGTATTTTAATTAAATGAAGATTATCCCTCTACTCCTCATTTCTTATTGTAGTTAGTCAGTATGAACTCCTGCAGTTTCTCCCAAATAAAAATAATTTATAAATCAACACTGGTTGAAGTGGAGTCTAGATTGTTTATAAGCTTTATACTTATAAATAAGGCTGATATTCTATAAAGAAAGTCAGACAACTTTGCTTGATGCCAATTATTAGGCAAAATGTCTAGATTTTTATCTCTTCCTCTTGTACATCATCCTAGAAAACTAAAAATATCATATTACCACTCCCCACCCCACCCCCAACACGGGCAAGTGCTCAGTTCATTCTCACTTAATTTAGTTTGTTGTTTAATTTCACCTTTTCTTCCTTTTAGAGAGAAAATTTTAAAGTCTAATGGGATTAGGGATATGACTAGATTCTTAAATGCTCAGTTCAGTTCAGTCACTCAGTCGTGTCCAACTCTTTGTGACCCTGTTAACCGCAACATGCCAGGCCTCCCTGTCCATCACCAACTCCTGGAGTTTACTCAAACTCATGTCCATTGAGTTGGTGATACCATCCAACCGTCTCATCCTCTGTCATCCCTTTCTCCTCCTGCACTCAATCTTTCCCAGCGTCAGGGTCTTTTCAAATGAGTCAGCTCTTCATATCAGGTGGCCAAAGTGTTGGAGTTTCAGCTTCAAAAACAGTCTTTCCAATGAACACCCAGGATTGATCTCCTTTAGGATGGACTGGTTGGATCTCCTTGCAGTCCAAGGGACTCTCAAGAGTCTTCTCCAACACCACAGCTCAAAAGCATCAATTATTCAGCACTCAGCTTTCTTTATGGTCCAACTCTCACATTGTACATGACCACTGGAAAAACCATAGCCTTGACCAGATGGACCTTTGTTGACAAAGTAATGTCTCTGCTTTTTAATATGCTATCTAGGTTGGTCATAGCTTTCCTTTGAAGGAGTAAGCTTCTTTTAATTTGATGGCTGTAATCACCATCTGCAGTGATTTTGGAGATCCCCCCAAAAAAGTCAGCCACTGTTTCCACTGTTTCTCCATCTATTTGCCATGAAATGATGGGACCAGATGCCATGATCTTAGTTTTCAGCATGTTGAGCTTTAAGCCAACATTCTCACTCTCCTCTTTCACTTTCATCAAGAGGCTCTTTAGTTCTTCTTCACTTTCTGTCATTAGGGTGGTGCCATCTGCATATCTGAGGTTATTGATATTTCTCCCAGCAATTTTGATTCCAGCTTGTGCTTCATCCAGTCCAGCGTTTCCCATGATGTACCCTGCATATAAGTTAAATAAGCAGGGTGACAATATACAGCCTTGAAGTACTCCTTTTCGGAACCAGTCTGTTGTTCCATGTCCAGTTCTAACTGTTGCTTCCTGACCTGCAAACAGGTTTCTCAAGAGGCAGTTCAGGTGGTCTGGTATTCCCATCTCTTTCAGAATTTTCCACAGTGCTATGTACTGACAAAACAAATGTATAGAATAAATTGTGTTAAATATCACAGACATTTCTATTCAATTTGCTGCTGCTGCTAAGTTGCGTCAGTTGTGTCCAATTCTGTGCGACCCCATATATGGCAGCCCACCAGGCTCCCCCATCCCTGGGATTCTCCAGGCAAGAACACTAGACTGGGTTTCCTTTTCCAGTGCATTAAAGGAAAAGTGAAAGTGAAGTCACTCATTCGTTCCCAACTCTTAGGGACCCCATTGATTGCAGCCCGCCTGGCTCCTCCATCCATGGGATTTTTCCAGGCGAGAGTACTGGAGTGGGTTGCCATTTCCTTCTCCCTATTCAATTTAATTAGAACCAAATAAGATTATTTTCTGGAGAAGTAAATGGCAACTTAACTCCAGTATTCTTGCCTGGAGAATCGCATGGACAGAGGACCCTGGCAGGCTACAGTCCATGGGGTCTCAAGAGTCGGACATGACTTGGCGACTAAACCATCACCACCACCAAGATTCTTTTCATTTTGTTTCTTTACCTTGATTCCAGCTTCCAGTTTACCTTACTATCTCTAAATTATTGTCCCCAAAGTACAGAAACTGCTTAGTTACTAGAGAACTCATAAATAACAGTTTTCCTTAGTACTGCTTTCCATTAAATAGCTATTAAGTGTTTTATCATATGTTTCATTTTGGGGACTAAGATTAGGAATATGTTTTGATTCTTCTAAAAAATTAGCAACATAGTGCAGATACAAGAACTAAATAATTTATCCACTTTGGGAAATGGGATAAGCTACCTTTTATCAGTATGTTGTTATTCAGTTGCTCAGTCATGTCTGCCTCTTTGACACCCCATGAACTGCAGCATGCCAGACTTCCCTGTCCTCCACCGTCTCCCATAACTTGCTCGAACTAATGTCCATCAAGTCAGTGATGCCATCCAACCATTTCATCCTCTGTCATCTCCTCTCCTCCTGGCTTCAGTCTTTCCCAGGATCAGGGTCTTTTCTGTTGAGTCAGTTCTTCCCATCAGGTGGCCAAATTATTGGAACTTCAGAATCACCATCAGTCCTTCCATGAATATTTAGGATTGATTTCCTTTAGAATTGACTGGCTTGATCTCCTTTCAGTTCAAGGAACTCTCCGGAGTCTTCTCCAACACCACAGTTCAAAAGCTTCAATTCTTCAGTGTTCAGTCATCTTTATGGTCAGACTCATATATCCATACATGACTACTGGAAAAATCATAGTTTTGACTAGGTGGATCTTTGTCAGGAAAGTATCGTCTCTACTTTTTAATGTGCTGTGTAGGTTTGTCATAGCTTTTCTTCCGAGGAGCAAGCGCCTTTTAATTTCGTGGCTGCAGTGACCATCTGCAGTGATTTTGGATCCCAAGAAAATAAAGTGTATCACTGTTTGCAGTTTCCCCATCTACTTGACATGAAGTGATGGGACTGGATGCCATGATCTTCATTTTGTGAATGCTGAGTTTTAAGCCAGCTTTTTCACTCTCCTCTTTCACCTTCAATCAGTATGTTAAATGAAAAGAAAATAAAAATAGCTAAGAATGGGCAAAGGAAATAAATTCAACATCATCCATTATCATGACACAGGAGAGACAGTAGCCCCTTGGAAGACAGGAGTGATTGAGAATAACATCTGTCTCTGTTGCTAAAAGAGACATTTGCTTCTGACAACAAAAAGAACTCACCCAGTTCTCCAATGTTCTGTCTCTGCAGTCCATTCCTCAGCTGGTAAGTCACCAGGGGCAGCTCTTGCTCAGCTGCATTTGGAAGGACACATAGAAGTAATGTGTGGAGTTTCTGTAATGCAAAGTGAAGGATTAAATAAAGATCAAGATATTGGAAACAGGTTTTCTAGAAAAATCATTTGAAAAGTCACTGAAAGTCTTTAAAAATGTCACTTCTTCATTTACCTTAGTCAAAAATAAAACTACTTCCCACTATTTATGTGTTCTTCATTTACTCATTCAACAAATGTGAAGCACTTAGGATTGTCCAGACCCATTTCAAGGAGCATGGAAAACATCAGTAAATAAATACAGTTCCACTTTTTTCCCAAATCACACGCACTTGGAAGGTTATCCCAGTTGTGAGTGCCAAGACAGAATGAGCTTAAAACAATTTAGAAATGTGAATGCTGGCTTATAAAATAAAACTGGAAAAATTTAAATTTAGAACTAAATTAGTTTTTACTTACATCTTACAGATATGTAAGAGTAGTCCAGAGTCACTTATGCATTATGAAAGTCACTGTAATGTTTATGTGCTAAGTCACTTCAGTCATGTCTCAGCTCTTTGCAACCCAATCTACTGTAGCCCACCAGGCTCCTCTGTCCATGGGATTCTCCTGGCAAGAATACTGTAGGGGGTTATCGTGCCCCCCTCCAGGGGATCCAGTTATTGAGCCCGTGTCTCTTACGTCTCCTGAATTGACAGGAGGGTTCTTTACCACTAGTGCCACCTGGGAAACCCAAAACTTTGGGAGAGGAACCACCCAACACTGGCCTTGAACCCACGACCCTGGGATTAAGAGTCCCATGCTCTCCTAACTGAGCTATCGGAGCAGCTCAGTAATATATATATAGTTCTTTGTAAATCTGTGTTCAATCACTTGTTCATTCATATATTCAAGAAATTATTAAATTAACCCTCATGCCAGGTGCTGGTGCAAGGTGCTGTACAGTGAATTCGTCTTTTAAAATGATGCAGCAGAGCATCCCTGAAGTGAGAAGACTAAGCATTTCTGACTACCTCTATCTGATTATATGCACATAGGCTTGGGGATGTCAGCTTTGACAGGATTGCTCAGCATATGGTACTAGAGATGCCAGAAGATAAGAGCCAGGTCTCCAGGGCCTTTTGGTCTAGCCATTGCATGTAATCTTTAAAGACTAAATGTATGTCACTAATGCAATTTAAATATATAGTCTCTTAAAAAATAATGGATTGCAGAGAATCGTAAAACATATCTGCTTTTTAAAGTATGGGAAACATTTTTTATGGTGACGAGTCTACCTATTCAATACTGATAATCTTTTTGTCTCTTTATTACTTGAGCCCAACTGCTAGGAGATTCATTCTCTGTGTTCTTATGTATCTTGGCATTATCTTTTTCAGTTCACTTAGCTCATGTATTCAGAACTAATGAGAACAGAGTCTCAGCTCTGCCACCCAGGATGCATGGTCATGAGGGGCACACTCATCAGATCAGCTCTTAATATAATGTGACTCTGTCTCAACAGCAGTCAAGTATTCGCCTGATAAAATTCATGTTAACTGTTAAAAATAGTCTTTATATAAATACCTGATCTTATTCATATAATTACTAATAAAGACCCTTGAATGATTTTTGTTACTATGAGAATCATCAACATGGGTTTTAGTATATCTTCATTAAACTCTTCAGAGGTCTTCCTGTGTATCATCAGGTTCTGAAATTCAGGAATACTTTGGTGTTGGTGAAAGTGAAGAAATAAAGAACTTGGAAATAAATGGCAACAGATGATAAAATAACAAAATTCCATTTAATAGGGAAGTGGAGTCATAACATTAATATTTGCAATTGACCACAGTGAACGGTACAGTATAAGCAGAATGATATCTGCCTGATGATGTTGCAGAAATGATTTCACGTTGTGACGTTTTAATTAGAGATTTAATACCTAGCAGGGTTCTTGACACATGAAAACTATTTAATTACTGATTGCCAAAGGGATAAGTTAACTAAGTCCATGAATTGCCTTTGATTATGAAGAACCAAACTTTTTAAACTCAGAGAGCAAAAGACTTCTTTAGTTTAATGATCAGTTGTCTTAATTTGTAGGCCTAGGTGATGGGTTGAGGATGGGCGTGTTCCTTTGTTGGAGGAGGTCAGTAAGAGGACATAAGCTCAGATTGACCTGTGAACAGTCCCCAGGGATCCAGGGTCTCCCACTCAACCCCTACCCCTGTCCCCTGCCTTTGGAGCGTGTGCTCCACACACAGTCCCCACAGTGGGAGTGTTTTAAAGGGCACAGCCTGGAGAGAGCGATGTGTTGCTGAGGCCATCTGAACTGAATGAGCACTGGGGGACTGAAGCCTGTTAAGGCCTCTGTACCAACTTAGATAATTCTGGCTGGTGGCTGTGGTGATCCACCTGCCCAAGACAAGGCTCGTATGTAAGTTACCTTGCTTATTAAAGCTGCTTATTTACCTGCCAATCTGGAGTAACTGTCTCTTTCTTCAGTCTCTCCTTGTCTTTTGTGTCCTGGGCCAGTTTCAGATTTAATTTGAGGACCTCTTGAGAGTGCAAACAATTTTTAGACCTGTTTGTAGGTATGCAGATATAAGGGCCAAAAGGTTACATTTTGCCAAGATTTATAATTAAGTAGTAGCAACAGAAATGGATCACAGACTCCAAATTCATTTCTGTATGTTCGTCCCTTACTGCTAGTTGCCTTTCTAGATTCTCTTTCCTTTTCTTCTTTCTTCCTCCCTCCCTAGCCCCTTGTATCGCTGATCCTGTGTGTGATGCCAGTTGTCTTGCTGTTCACAATGTTCAGACTGTTCTCTGACACCAGGGCAGGCGAGGCTCAAGTTAACAGACTGGAAGAAGATGCGAGGAGCTGTAGGAACTGCAGGCATATTTATTCTCTCCTGACTGGCATGGCAGCCATAACACGGCCTCTCTCCTGGCTGACGTAACAGCCATAACATAACCATAATGTACCCATAATATAGCCATAACGTAACCTCACATACATAACTATGATGCTGCCCCAGTGGAGCCCCAGTGCAGTGGCAGCCAGAGCTTTTCAGGTGAAGCTTATATATACTTTCAGGACAAAAGTAGCTCATGGCCAAGCGAGTAACTCATGACGTGCGTGTGCAGTGCTTTAAGTGACCTCAGCTGTTACATGACCATGCAGGGTCATTGTTTACAGAACATGGGGTGACAGGGCGTGAGAGTGTGGGGCAAGAGGGCCTGACTGGCCCCATGTTGTTAATTTCCCCACACCCTCTTTCCTTTCCTTTCCTTTTTGGGAGACTCTTTCCTTCTCATTGTGGTGTGAAAGATTGATGGGCAGAATTTCCCTGTGACATTAAAAAGTCAGTTAACACAAATCCTCCCTAAATTGTTGGCGAGAAAGCTTTCCATACGAAGCTAGCCTTATTTGAACCCCTAACCTGGGATGGGATGCAGCCCTTGCTCTGAGTCCCAGTAATAGCAAAAGAACAAAGCAGCCTGGGAGTAAGCTTTAAGAGGTTGTGGGCCACACCTGCAAAAAAAAAAAAAAAAAAAATCGAAAAACAAAAAAGTCATATCATACTGACAGCATTCACTGACTGCAAACTTAGAGCAAATGCAGCCTTAATACAAGAATAAGCAACTCCTACTGTGAAAGAAAATGTTCTTTCAAGAGATTGGTTACAGCTTGCAATATGCTTTATTTTAAAAATACGAGTATTTGCTTTAAAAGGAGAGAAAAATAACTTGTCCTATAACCATTGCTACATATTATAAAATAAACAGAGTTTGGAAACTGATTTGCATTAAAAAGTGCAGGTAGGGATATCTGGGCTCTTTGATGGTGGTAGTTTATTTTATAATGGACATTGCATATCCCATAAGCAGCCTGAAAGACAAAATCCTTCCTGGTTAATATTTCCATTCTCTTTGCCTCAATCAAATACCAATATTACCTGACTTATAACACAACTCCCTGCTGTTTACTGAACACCCCTGCCTGACATGGACTCTCCTCCAAGCATACTGGCAAGTCTCAGAATAGTCAGTTTGTCTAGTTACCCATCTATCAAGACACCAGCACTTGTATTCTCAGTAGTCGTCCTGGTAGAAAATTCTCCCTTTCACACCTGTGAACCTTCTGCCTCAGCATTTTGTATTCATGAGTTTGACACTAATGTTGTCTCTTGGTGCAGCAAATTCAAGTTCATTAACTGCCATTGAACAAGTAACTCTGTTTTATCTTCAACTACTTGTTTTAAGTAGGAAAAGGAAAAGATTACTATTGAAAATATATTGCTTACTAAGTTTGCCTGATTGGTGATTGGAGGACAGAATTATGTATACATAATTTTATAATATTTACAATGCATCTTATCTTTATTATGTAAAATCAGAAACAAAGACAATGTCAGAGAGGACAGTAACATAAACACCCATGTTTTTACTGCCCAACCTCACCAATGATCAACTCATGGCCAGGGTTTGTTTGTCTTTCTTGTACATTTTTCCTGTTCCTCCATATTATATTGAAACAAATCTCAGACATTTCATTTTACTCATATATTTCAGTATATATTTTAGAAGGATCAAATCCGGGTCTCCTGCACTGCAGGCAGATTCTTTACCAGCTGAGCTACAAGGAAAGCCTATTTTTAGAATACGAAGATTATTAAATATCTATACCCACCATATCAAAGCCTCACCTAAATATTAGCAGCATTGGAAACACAGTTAATAGAGAAAGCTTCTAACCAACTAATTATATTGAAGTGTTTCTTTTCCAAGTCCACTTACAGAACCTCTCACTCAAAACTACAATCTTATGATACTGAGGTGGCATCCAGAATGTATCACAGATGCCCAGTTAATCCAGACACAAAGTGTGAAACTAATTGCATTGAATTCTAGGTGCTGATGTAAGGGCTTTTCTTTCCTTTGCTCAAGGCCAGCCATAAAGCGAATTTCAAAGTGCTGTTCAGTTCAGTTCAGTTCAGTCTCTCAGTCGTGTGCGACTCTTTGCGACCCCATCAGTCACAGCACGCTAGGCCTCCCTGTCCATCACCAACTCCCGGAGTCTACCCAAACTCATGTCCATCTTTCGGTGATGCCATCCAGCCATCTCATCCTCTGTCATCCCCTTCTCCTCCTTCCCCCAATCCCTCCCTGCATCAGGGTCTTTTCCAGTGAGTCAACTCTTCGCATGACGTGGCCAAAGCATTGGAGTTTCAGCTTCAGCATCAGTCTTTCCAATGAACACCCAGGACTGATCTCCTTTAGGATGGACTGGCTGGATCTCCTTGCAGTCCAAGGGACTCTCAAGAGTCTTCTCCAATACCACAGCTCAAAAGCATCAATTCTTCGGTGCTCAGCTTTCTTCACAGTCCAACTCTTACATCCATACATGACCACTGGAAAAATCATAGCCTTGACTAATGGACCTTTGTTGGCAAAGTAATGTCTCTGCTTTTTAATATGCTATCTAGGTTGGTCATAACTTTCCTTCCAAGGAGTAAATGTCTTTTAATTTCATGGCTGCAATCACCATCTGCAGTGATTTTGGAGTCCAAAAAATAAAGTCTGACACTATTTCCGCTGTTTTCCCGTCTATTTGCCATGAAGTGATGGCACCAGATGCCATGATCTTAGTTTGCTGAATGTTGAGCTTTAAGCCAACTTTTTCACTCTCCTCTTTCACTTTCATCAAGAGACTTTTTTGTTCCTCTTCACTTTCTGCCATAAGGGTGGGGTCATCTGCATATCTGAGGTTATTGATATTTCTCCCGGCAATCTTGATTCCAGCTTGTGCTTTTCCAGCCCAGCGTTTCTCATGATGTACTCTGCATATAAGTTAAATAAGCAGGGTGACAATATACAGCCTTGACATACTCCTTTTCCTATTTGGAACCAGTCTGTTGTTCCAAGTCCAGTTCTAACTGTTGCTTCCTGACCTGCATACGGTTTCTCAAGAGGCAGTTCAGGTGGTCTGGTATTCCCATCTCTTTCAGAGTTTTCCAAATTGTATTGTGATCCACTCAGTCAAAGGCTTTGTTATAGTCAATCAAGCAGAAATATGTTTTTCTGAAACTCTCTAGCTTTGTTGATAATCCAGAAGATGTTGACAATTTGATATCTGGTTCCTCTGCATTTTCTAAAAACAGCTTGAACATCTGGAAGTTCATAGTTCATGTATTGCTGAAGCCTGGCTTGGAGAATTTTGAGCATTACTTTACTAGCGTGTGAGATGAGTGCAATTGTGCGGTAGTTTGAGCATTCTTTGGCATTTCTTTTTTTTTGGATTGGATGAAAACTGACCTTTTCCAGTCCTGTGGCCACTGCTGACTTTTCCACATTCGCTGACATATTGGGTTCAGCACTTTCACAGCATCATCTTTCAGGATTTGAAATAGCTCAACTGTAATTCCATCACCTCCACTAGCTTTGTTCGTAGTGATGCTTTCTAAGGCCCACTTGACTTCCCATTCCGGGATGTCTGGCTCTAGGTGAGTGATCACACCATCGTGATTATCTGGGTGGTGAAGATCTTTTTTGTACAGTTCCTCTGTGTATTCTTGCCACCTCTTAATATCTTCTGCTTCTGTCAGGTTCATACCATTTCTGTCCTTTATTGAGCCCATCTTTGCATGAAATTGATTATTAGGTCCCTTTAAATTTAGATGTATTGTTAGGGTATTTTAAAATCATCTCTGCTCAAGTAGCCCAAGTGTTGACTGTCTCAGGTGTATCAGATAAACAGTATTTGTAAATCAATACATTTGTTTGTTTTCTTGTTTTCAGTTGTTTTCTCCTTGGTTCTTATGCATGTAATATTCATATGTAGTCAAGATGGTGAAGTGTATAAATGTTGACAGTTTCATTAAGGAAACCCATATCACACCAGAAGTCTGTATTTGCTTATTGGTGGTTCCCAGCTGGCAGGTGGGGACTGGGGAGTGAGGACAGCCTTGCTCCCTTCCTTTCAGAGCTGGGTGATTTCTGTGACTTCATTCTTATGAAAAGGTGTTCATCTTGTCCACTGTTTCTCATCACCTGAGGAGTAGGAATTCCTTAGTTCTTCTTCTAGTGTCCTACTAGGCCTTTGTTCTTATTGGAGATTTTGGGAATAATCATCTGGCAGAGACTTCTAAAATTGATTCCCTAGTGAATGAATTCTAGCTCATTAGAAAATTTTCATGATTCCTATATAAATTAAATAAAATTCAAACTCTATGAAGATAGAAAGATTGTTGTTGTCTCCATTATTTCTCCAGCAGCCAAAACAATACCTGGCATAAAGTAGATGCTGATAAATGCTTGTTGAATATAAAGTTGGATTCAGTAATTCACTGAAAAACATTGCATATTGTTTTGCTATTCTTTTTCCAATATATAAATGTAACCCAAACATGGCCCCAAACTATGTATTAATCATTCACAAAGCCTATTACCTCATCTCTGTCATTGTTTTCCTCTTCAAAAAAATGATATGAACTAAAAAGTAATTCTTTAACATATGAGGTTGAACTTTAAGAGCCTGACATTCTTCATATTCTTTGCTTATATTGAAAAGCCTGATTGATGACAATTTTAAAGCATCTACCACACATGGGTTTATTAAAATAGAACATTTTTTATTAACATATGTTTTTGTCAGTTTTCTATTAAAGAACTATTGTGTGTAGCACAGTTAGGGGGAGTCCTCCAAGTGGAGGTACCTCTGTTTGAGGTGCTGCCCATTTTGTTTGCTCTCTGTGGCATCATGGGAGTTCACTCACCCAGGTCCGGGCAACATCTGAAGAGGTTCTTTATCTCTGTGCTTTATAATGACAACCAAATAGGATGGGTATTGTCAGGTCACAGGATGAGCTGAACATAATATAATTAATAAGAAGAAAAGCATGTGTTCTCATATGGAAATATATTACAACTGAAAATAGAGTTCTGGCATTAAATTTCAATTTATCTTATAAAAAGTACTTTAGTGGCTAATATGATCTGCAGTCCCATTCCTGGGTATACATCCAAATAAAACTATAATTAGAAAAAGTAAAATATATCTGATGTTCATTGCAGCACTATTTACAATAGCCAAGATTTGTAAGCAACCTAAATGTCTATCAACAGATGAATGGATAATGAAGATGTGGTGCATATATGCAATGATATATTAATTAGCCATAAAAAGGAATGAAATAGTGTCATTTGCAGTGACATGAATAGACCTAGTAATTATCATATTAAATGAAGTAAGAAAAAAACAAATACCATAATATACCACTTACATATGGAATCAAAAATATGATAACAAATGAACTTATTTATGAAACAAATTGACTCAGACATGAGTGTAGACTTGTGTTTGACAAGGGAGGGGATGGTGGAGGCTGGATTGGGACCTTGGGGTTGGCAGATTCAAACTATTACATCCAGACTGGTTCAACAAAAGGGTCCTATCATATAGCACAAGGAACCACATTCAGCAGCCTGTGGTAAGCCAAAAATGGAAAAGAACATAAAAAATAATGTATGTAGGTGAATATATAGTTGAATCCCTTTTACAGGAGAAATTAACTCAACATTGTAAATCAACCATACTTCAGTAAAATAAATTTAAAAAAATCAAAAAAGTACTTTATTGTCTAAGTGAAATGTAAGGGCAGTCCTTTGTAATCCAGGATCTGTGGGGTCTGCCAACCTTATCCTTCTCTTGTTACACACAGTCCATCCCCTTCAGTGCCTCCAGTAATAGCTGCCTAGACTCTGCATTTGGTGAAAGGACTCAAGGTTCTCAGTCCCATTCAGATCCATTGCTATAGACAGACTATTCCATTCCCTCACTGTACACAGCTTGATGCAATTCCTTCTGTATTTACCACATTCTTCAATGCCTGCTTCATTTTTGTGGCCTATAACATGTCCTCTGTCTTTGCAGGGACAAATTTCTCTTTAACATCTGTGTCTATGACCTTATACAAAACGTTCAGTCCTTTTCAGGTCACTGTTTCTGAATTATTTTGTGGCAGCATGAAGATTTTTGCTATCTCACTCTTCATTGCAAAAAATCAATTACAGATTATGACAAAACCCGAATCTCTTCACAGACATCAAACACTTTCCTCAGGCTTGGTTTCTGCTTTTTAGCCATCACCCACATGATTGCAGGCTCTAGGGCACTGTCTTTTTCCAGAGTACAGTCTGCACTTGATAGAAGCTAGCATTTCATTTCAAAACAGTTACTATGTGCAAAATCTTGTTATAAATGCTTTATAGATCTTTAAACTCATTTACTTCTTAGACCAATTCTATCAAATAGATTTTGTTATTATCCTCGTTTTTGCAGATGAGGAAACTGGAGTGAAGAGAAATTATGTAACTTTTCCAACTCACACATTTAGTAAAATCTGGCATCTGGCATGTAGTACACTCTCAACTTCATTAGAACTGCCTCAAATGTGTTCCTTTTTATAGTTGAGTAATATTCCCTTGTGTAGGTGCCACACTCCCTTATCCATTCATCTGCTGATGGCATCTAAGTTGCTTCCATGTCCTAGCTATTGTAAACAGTGCTACAATGAACATTGGGGTATATGAATCTCTTTCAATTATGGTTTCCTCAGTGTGTATGCCCAGCAGTGGGACTGCTGAGTTGTAACCCTGCAGATTTACTATATTTATTGAATAGCTCTAGTAATTTTCTGGTGGTTTCTTTAGGGTTTTCTATGAAGAGGATCATGTCATCTGCAGTTTTACTTCTTTCCCAATCTGGGTTCCCTTTATTTATTTATTTATTTATTTATTTTCTTCTCTGATTGCTATGGCTAGGACTTCTAAAATTATGTTGATTAATAGTGGTGAGAGTGTTCACCCTTGTCTTGTTCCTGATTTTAGAAGAAATGCATTCAGTTTTTCACCATTGAGGATAATGTTTGCTGTGGGTTTGTTGTATATGGCTTTTATTATGTTGAGGTATGTTCCTTCTGTGCCTGCTTTCTGGAGAATTTTTTCATTGTACATGGTTGTTGAATTTTTCAAAGTCATTCTCTGCATCTATTGAGATAATCATATGGTTTTTATCTTTCAATTTGTTAATATGGTGTGTCACATTGATTGATTTACAAATATTTAAGAATCTTTGCATCCCTGGAATAACACCCATTTGGTCATTACATATGATCTTTTTAATATGTTGTTGCATTCTGTTTGCTAGAATTTTGTTGAGGATTTTTGCATCTATGTTCATCAGTGATATTGGCCTGTAGTTTTCACTTTTGGTGGCATCTTTGTCTGGTTTTGGTATCAGGATGATGCTGGCCTCATAGAATTAGTTTGGGAGTTGACCTTCCTCTGCAATTTTCTAGAAGAGTTTTAGTTTTAGTAGGATAGGTGTTGGCCTTTCTCTAAATTTTTGATGGAATTTACCTGTGAAACCATCTGGTCCTGGGCTTTGGTTTGTTGGAAGATTTTTTATTACATTTTCTATTTCCATGCTTGCAATGGGTCTGTTAAGATTTTCTAATTCTTCCTGGTTCAGTTTTGGAAGGTTATACTTTTCTAAGAATTTGTCCATTTCTTTCAAGTTGTACATTATATTGGAATATAATCACTCATAGTAGTCTCATGATCGTTTGTATTTCTGTGTTGTCTGTTGTGATTTCTCCACTTTCACTTCTTATTTTATTGATTTTATTCTTCTCCCTTTATTTTTTTAAATTAATTTATTTATTTCAATTGGAGGCTAATTATGTTACCATATTGTGGTGGTTTTTGCCATACATTGACATGAATCAGTCACGGGTATACATGTGTCCCCCTTTATTTCTTGATGAGTCTGGCTAATGGTTTGTCTAATTTATTTATCTTCTCAATGAACCAGCTTTTAGTTTTGTTGATCTTTTCTGTAATCTCCATTTCTTTTTCATTTATTTCTGCTCTGATTTTTATGATTTATTTCCTTCTACTAACCTTGTGGTTTTTTTTTTTTTTTTAAGTTGTTATTCTTCTTTTTCTGGTTGCTTTAGGTGTAAAGGTAGGTTATTTATTTGATGTTTCTCTTGTTTCTTGAGGTAGGCTTGTATTGCTATGAGCCTTCCTCTTAGCCCTGCTTTTACTGAATCCCATAAGTTTTGGGTTTTCATGTTTTCGTTATCATTTGTTTCTATGCATATTTTGATTACCTTTTTGATTTCTTTCATAACCTGTTGGTTATTCAGCAGTGTGTTTGGCCTCCATATGTTTGTGTTTTTTAGGTTTTTGGGTGTAGTTGATTAATCTTACCACATTGTGATCAGAAAAGATGCTTGAAATTATTTGTATTAAAAAAAAAAAATTTAGCAAAGCTAGATTTGTGGCCCAGGATGTGATCTATCCTGGAAAATGTTCTGTGTGCACTTGAGAAGAAGGTGAAATCCATTGTTTTAAGGAAAAATGCTCTGTAGATATCAATTAGGTCTAACTGGTCCATTGTATCGTTTAAAGCTTGTGTTTCCTTACTAATTTTCCGTTTAGTTGACCTATCCATAGGTGTGAGTGGAGTATCAAAGTCTCCCACTATTATTGAGTGATGGTTAATTTCCCCTCTCATACTTGTTAGCATCTGCCTTATGTATTGAGGTGCTCCTCTGTTGGGGTCGTATATGTTTATAACTGTTATATCTTCTTCTTGAATTGACCCCTTGATCATCATGTAGTGTCCTTTTTTGTTTCTCATCATGGTCTTTATTTCAAAGTCTGTTTCTCTGATATGAGTATTGCTACTCCTGCTTTCTTTTGGTCTCCACTGGCATGAAATATCTTTTTCTGGCCCCCCATTTTCAGTCCATATGTGTCCCTAGGTTTATGGTGGGTCTCTTGTAGACAGCATAGATAGGGGTCTTGTTTTTGTATACATCCAGCCAGTCTTTGTCTTTGGGTTGGAGCATTTAACCCATTTACATTAAAGATGATTATTGATAAGTATGATTCTAATACCCTTTACTTTGTTGTTTGGGTTTATTTTTATAGACCTTTTCTTTGTTTCCTGTCTAGGGAAGATCCTTTAACATTTGTTGAAGAGCTGGATTGGTAGTGCTGAATTCTCTCAGCTTTCGCTTCTCTGTAAAGCTTTTGATTTATTCTTCATACCTGATTGAGATCCTTGCTGGGTAGAATAATCTTGGCTGTAGGTTTTTCTCTTTCATCTTTATTTTTTAAGTATGTCCTGCCATTCCCTTCTGGCCTGAAGGATTTCTGTTGAAAGATCAACTGTTATCCTTATGGGGATCCCCTTGTGTGTTATTTGTTGCTTTTCCTTGCTCTTTTAATATTTTCTCTTTGTGTTTAATTTCTGTTAGTTTGATTAATATGTGTCTTGGGGTGTTTTGGCTTGGGTTTATCCTGTTTGGGACTCTGGGTTTCTTGGACTTGAGTTGTTATTTCCTTCCCCATTTTGGGGAATTTTTACTAACTATTATCTCCTCAGATATTTTCTCATGCCCTTTCTTTTTGTTTTCTTCTTTGCAGACACCTATGATTTGAATGTTGGGGCACTTAACAGTGTCCCAGAGGTCTCTGAAGTTGTCCTCCTTTTTTTTCCCCAATTTTTTTTCCACTCTGCTTCATTTGTTACCACCATCCTATCTTCCACCTCACTATCCTCTCTTCTGTCTCAGTTATTCCACTGTTAGTTCAGTTCAGTTCAGTTGCCCAATCGTGTCCAACTCTTTGTGACCCCATGAATCACAGCACAGCAGGCCTCCCTGTCCATCACCAACTCCTGGAGTCTACTCAAACTCATGTCCATCGAGTCGGTGATGCCATCCAGCCATCTCATCCTCTGTCGTCCCCTTCTCCCCCTGCCCCCAATCCCTCCCAGCATCAGGGTCTTTTCAAATGAGTCAACTCTTCGCATGAGGTGGCCAAAAGTAGAGTATTTTTAATCTCAGTTATTGCATTATTCATTATTGATTGACTCTTCTTTTTTTCTTCTATGTCCTTGTTAAACATTTCTTGCATCTTCCCAATCCTTGTCTCTAGACTATTTATCTGTAACTCCATTCTTTTTTCAAGACTTTGGATCATTTTTATTATCATTATTCTGAAATCTTTTTCAGGTAGACTCCCTATCTCCTCCTCTTTTGTTCAGTTTGGTGGGTTTTTATCATGTTCTTTCACCTGCTGGATATTTCACTCTTTTCATTTTGTTTAGCTTTCTGTATTTGGGGTACCCTTTTGTTTTGTGGAAGTTGCTTCATATTCAATTGATCTTTTGATAAATTTGTGTGGGAGAAAGTGAGTTCCTCTCCTATTCTGCTTTCTTGGGACCACAAACCAAAAATCTTATTTTTTGCTCTCAAAAGTTGTTTCTAGTGTGACCTATTCACCCTTACTCTTACCAACACCCAAACACTGATGTCTTGTCACCTTTGGCATTATTTTGGGGGGGGGGAGGGCTAATAGGTTCAGAAGTTGACAGACCACCGAGGACTTGGATGACCTTGAATAATGATAACTGCTGACATTGTTGATCACCCCTATGTGCCAGGCACTTGTGTACTTACTCTGCGTGTTTTAGCTCATTTAGTACACACCACAATCATCAACATTGTGTAACCACTTTTAGGTTACATATTGGGAAAGTGAGACAGAGACTAAATCATTTGCTCCAAATTTTATAGTTAAATAAGCTAGACTTAAAACTCCACCCCTCTGGTACAGATCCTGCATTCATCACTTCTACTTGGGACCTCAAGTTTTATAACTTCTGTAAGACCATTTGTTTATCTCTTAAATAAGGGTGTGTCAGTCAGTTTTTTTGATAGCTTATATTTCAGAGTTTGTTATTAACATCATACAACAAGATTGTCATTGGACATAACTTACCTTTGATTCAAAGGAATCCCATAGAACTAATAATCTCTCAATACCTCCCAGCGCACCAGCCAGGTGTCTTGTGAAAAATAAGATGTCCTGAGGTACTGAAGCCTTTAATTTCTAATATAGGTCAGTAACTGGCCTGGAACAGCCAGAGAAAGTACTAAATCACCTGCAAAATGGACCATAATTCAGACACTAGGCAAATTTGTTTCATGCTGCAGTCTGACTACCTCCCTTCCTTATGATAAGTTGGTAGACTGGGCCTTAATGGAAAAGAACATAGTGTTGCATCTTCAAGTGACTTTTACCCAGTAGAATTAGGAATCTTTTATCTAAACATCGCCTCTTGGTGTATTAACTTCTAACATATCTACCATTTTTCCACAATGGTCTGCCTACTATTGTATCAAGAAGTTAATGAGACTTTTGCATTGCTTCAGTATTTTCCACAAAATGGTGTTGTAATTAAAAGTTGAAGGTCTGTGGAATTTTTCTTTTTTTGTTTTGTTGAATTAAGCTATTATAAAAGAAAGCTAAATTTTGCCTTAGATGGTCTCATTGGCATTTTTCACTTGGTTTTAATGAGTTCCTAAGTGTTTTATGGGACAAGGACACTCTTGGTTCTTAGTCCATAAAATGAAGATTGGCCAACTCTGTCAGCACCCTGCCATACCCAAGTAAGCTGTCCAGTAGTTTCATCCGTGTGCTGTATCTGATATTTACTTGGCAAGTGACTTCTAAAATCATTTTTGAAAGTAGTTTTGTCACTGTTTATAGAGAAGAGGTTTTAGTGCAAGTGTTACCAGCAAAATGGCAATTCCTCAGTCCTTGTATCCCAAAGGAAAAGACACAAACCAGTTTTACACAGCACTAGTTTTATTAAGCAAAGTGAAAATATGCTCCTGGAAAAGGAAATCAGACTTTCCAGAAACCAGAAACAGTCCTTCAATAGGGGTAGGATTGAGTTTTCAGAATGGTGGAAAGTCCCTCCTTCTGTCCTGCATTGACAAGTTGATTGACAGTTTTAGGTTATATAACATTTCCCTTTGTGCATAGGAGCATACCAGTAAGCACCCAAGGGAAAGCTATAGTGGGGCAAAAACCATAATGCTAATTTATTACAAATATGGCATATTATGTTCTGGGTTACTTTGAGCCACTTTTGATTCTTTGTGTGCCTGCACCAACCTATGCAAGGGTTTTTTCTTGCCTGGTCCTGAAGCTGGAAACTTAGTAGTGCCTGACCACAGAAGGGAGGATCTCTGCTCATGTTCTGATCCCCAGTGTCCTGGTGCGGAAGGGAAAGATTATTCCACCCCTAACACAGAGGGGACTTACTCATGTCTGACTGACTACCTAAATGAAGTAGTCAAACAATAAATTTCCAACATATTTTTTTTGTTGTTGAGTAAAGAGAAAAGGACCTGAGAGATTTCATTTAATTAGTATAGTGGACGAAAAAGTCATTGAATTATAAACATAGTGGACATAGCATTTATCATACAGTAAGGATTCAAGATATTTTAAATGTATGAATAAGAAGTAATTTTGTTGTGCTCTGTTGCTTGTCATGTCCAACTCTTTGTGACCCCATGGAGCCTGCCAGGCTCCTCCATCCATGGGATTTTCCAAACGAGAATACTGAAGTGGGTTGCCATTTTCCTTTTCCAGGGGATCTTCCCAAACCAGGGTTCGAGCCTCCATCTTTTTTGTCTCCTGCATTGTCAGGCAGGGTCTTTATCACTTGTGCCACGTGGGAAGCCCCTAAGAAATAATAGGAGATGGTAAATAAAAGGCATAATGGCAAGGGCCACTGGATAAATTGCTAATAAAGAACTAACAAATATTTGTGTAAAATTTTTGCATGACAGTAAAAATTGCAATAGAATCATGTCATCTCTGGAATATTTTCTAACACACATTATTATTAGTTGTATTTCAGTTTGTTTGGATATCTCACCCACCCCACTAGGTGCATATGTAAGTTTTGACTGGCAAAACTTCCTATAGTTGCCTACAGTAAAATGATATTTGTGAGTATGGAGAAGGGAACTATCTAGAGTCAATGACTTGTATACAACTTGAGAAAAATTCTTAAGTAAGTAGTTAAGTCCTATATTCTAGCCCTTGGGTGGTGTGGAGAGAAAGCAGTTATTTCCAGGTGACTTTTCCTGGAGAAGTGTGATGCTCCATTTGGTGCTACCATTGTATGAATATGTCTTGAGAGCAAGTAAGACCAAGAATAATTAACCCTATAGATAAACTGTGAGATAAACCCTATAGATAAACAAACATTCCATTTTAAGAGCTGAACTTGACAGAACGTTACAGAAATCGTAGTGAAAGAAAAATCCTTTCTGATCCAGACCAGAGTGTTAAGGAACACTTTGGGAGTAGAGGAAACAGTCACACAACATGCTGAATGAGCGTAAGTGAAAGATTCTTTATAGAAGCTCAAAGATATTAGCTTTATCTTTGTTTTTTTTTTTTTTTTTTTTTCATTTATTTGTATTAGTTGGAAGCTAATTGCTTTACAATATTGTAGTGGTTTTTGCCATACATTGACATGAATCAGCCATGGATTTACATGTGTTCCCCATCTCGATCCCCCCTCCCACCTCCCTCCCCATCCCATCCCTCTGGGTCATCCCAGTGCACCAGCCCTGAGCACCCTGTCTCATGCATCCAACCTGGGCTGGTGATCTGTTTCACAATTGATAATATACATGCCTCATTGCATAGTTCTATCTTTGAAACAATGAAGGATTTTCAGTAGGAGAAGGCTGAGATTTGGCATGTTGGTTCAAGGCAGTTCCTTTGGCATCTGAATAGAGAATAGATTAAAATGGTTGCAGTTGAAGCTGGGAAACTGTTTTCCTTCAGGTAAAAGATAATGGAGATAAGAACTAGGGCAGATTAGCAGGTATATAGGATAGATGGTGAATTTGAGAATCATTAATAAGAAAAAACATTATGTCAGGGCTTGATAAGTGATTGAATGTGGGAGAAGAAGAAGTCTCATTTTGACTCTCAAATTGCTAGAATGGGTGACGGGGTAGATTTAATTTTCAATCACTGAGTTAGGCAATCTAGGGAGAGGGATTTTTTTTTTTTTGGGAGGTGGGGATAATATATTCAATTATTAATGACTTTTATTTCTCCTTTAAAATACACGTTATTTTGGAGAGGAATCTCTAATTGAGAAGCTATTTAAAACCAATGATATTGTCATTATAGATTTCATCTGAAACTTGGAGATCAAAAGAAATTAAGATGGAAAAAAAATGCTCCAAAATAAAACAGAAGAGAATCACCATTCAAAACATTAATTAGAAAACCATAAATCTCCTCTCCATCCCATGGAGAGCTTCATGACACATTTAATCATATTATCTAGAATTCTTATCATTTGATGTATAAACATTGTTACAGTCTAATTTCTAGTCTTCATGTAAATATGTATTTCTTATGCAAAAAGCATCTGCACCAAAAATTTTGGGGAATAGATGTAACCCAGATGAGACTGCAAATTCTTAAGAAATTTCATCTAATCAGATTATAAAAACAATTTTCTCACACACAAAATAATCACCAAGATTAATGTTCCTCAAGATGATATTTGGAACCATAATTTTTTCCCCTTAATTCCATGGTAACTGCAGATTAAATGCAGTGATCTCTTTTTAGATGTTTCAGGACTTAAACACATGGTTTAGATGGATGGTCAGTGGAAACGTTTCTTGAAGAATTGGTTACTGAATAGTAAAAGAAAATTTATTTTTCCTTAAAATATGCATAGTAGCAACACCTAGATGCCCATCAGCAGATAAGTGGATAAGGAAACTATGGTACATATACACAATGGGATATTACTCAGCCATTAAAAGGAATTCATTTGAATCAGTTCTAATGAGATGGATGAGACTGGAGCCCATTATACAGAGTGAAGTAAGCCAGAAAGATAAAGACCAATACAGTATACTAATGCATATATATGAAATTTTAAAATATGGTAACAATAACCCTATATGCAAAACAGAAAAAGAGACACAGATGTATAGAAGAGACTTTGGGACTCTGTGGGAGAAGGTGAGGGTGGGATGTTCAGAGAGAACAGCATTGAAACAAGAATACTATCAAGAGTGAAACAGATCATCAGCCCAGGTTGGATGCATGAGACAAGTGCTCAGGGCTGGTGCACTGGGAAGACCCAGAGGGATGGGATGGGGAGGGTGGTGGGAGGGGGGATCAGGATGGGGAACACAAGGAAATTCATGGCTGATTCATGTCAATGTATGGCAAAAACCACTACAATACTGTAAAGTAATTAGCCTCCAACTAATAAAAATAAATGAAAAAAATATGCATAGTAGAAGCATCAGTTAATTGTATGTATCCTATTCCAAAATATTCCAAAATGTTTAACTTTGATTACTTTCATATTGAGTCATAAAGCTAAAGAGACTATTTCTATAACTGAGATTCATATTATATTTTCTTTTTCTTTTGTCTGCACCAGGGTTACTTTAGAGTGTTAGTGAGAACTTATTTTACTGAATTTTGGATGTTATGAATAGTAATCCTCATAATAATAGCTCAATACATGTCTGTCTGTAATTGAGTAGAGAGCACAGTCAACTAAAAACAATATTTCAAGAGGGCTCACCTTTTAGCATAGTAAATAAATAATAAAAAACAACTTCTTTGTCCCTGGAGGCAAATATAATATGTACAATGCTTTTGGAATGGTTCCACTTTTTTCCTTCCCCTGGAAGTCTTTAAAATGAATTCTAAGGAGAAACCTCATAAGAGGAAAAATATTCTTAGTGGAAAGCACGAGTACACAATGTTAGAACTAGGTTTTTAAAACCGAATCTGTCTCAGGTTTTAATGCAGCTCAGCTGGTATAGAATCTGCCTGCAATGGAGACCCCGGTTTGATTCCTGGGTCAGGAAGATCCCGTGGAGAAGGAACAGGCTACCCACTCCAGTATTGTTGGGCTTCCCTGGTGGCTCAGCTGGTGAAGAATCCACCTGCAGTGGGGAAGACCTGGGTTCAACCCCTGGGTTGAGAAGATCCCCTGAAGGGAATGGATTCCCATTCCAGTATTCTAGAGAATTTCATGGACTGTATAGTTCATGGGGTCGCAAAGAATTGTACACAACTGAGTGACTTTCACTTTCACAAATTGTTAAATGGAGAAGAAAAGAATCAACATTTATCCTCCACTGTCATTATTAGAAAACATTTCTAAATTCTGTGTGATAAATATATTTTTATATTTTTCAATGATCTCATTTGCTTTTACTTCTGTTTCCTTATGAAACTATATTTCAACTGTTTCATTTAATGATTTAAAATTAAGGAGCTGTGAGTGGTAGCTTTAAGCAACTAAATAATTTCTTTCAGAGCAAATTGTTACACAATGTAAAGGATTAAACACCATGAAATAATAGATATATAATCTGCTATTGTAAATAAATTTCAGTTTTCTGATAAAGATAAAAACACATTTTCAGAAACAGAGTAGTTTTAATGATCTCCTTTTTAAAAAATTTTTTAAAAATTATTTATTTTTAAATGAAGGATAATTGCATTACAGTACTGTGTTAGTTTCTACCAAACATCAACATGAATCAGACATAGATTTACCCATGTCCCCCTCTTAAATCAACATGTGTTTTATAGAAAGGCATTCTTCTCAAGGTAGTTCAGTAAAACTCAAATTCTATTTTTTCTGATTATTTGGAAATAATTTAAAATGAACATCATTTTATCTGCTCACTTTTGCACTGCCAGAGTTTGGTTTTACCACAACTTTTCAATAAGGGAGCTATCAGGCATCAGAAATAAAGCAAGCAATGTAATTGCTCTTTGTGATTCACTATTAAGTAAGTAAACAAAGCACAGAGTTACCACTTCCTGGCTTCTCCAGAAATTCCTCCTACACATCCAATTTCTGGTTTAGTTCTTTCCCCCCTTAAAATCTTTGGGAATACCATAAAATGGGCCTTATTCTGTTGAACTTGATTAGATTCCACATCTAGTTATTGACTGGTTACTGTGTTCTTGAGCTGTGCTAAACCTTGACTATACAAAGAGAAAAGAGCAGGAAGATGTGAATTGCTCTGTCCTTAGGGTGTGTATAATTGTGTCAGCAAAGCAAGTCATAGCCTATTCATTCATAACAGTTGTGATACCACCATCATAGCCACTTTTCCAAATTATACTACCTTGCACCCAGCCCCCTGCTTGAGAATATTGTGCCTCATGTTCTTGATTCAGAGGTGAGATTTTGACCCACAGCACATCAACTCTAGCCTTGCTAACAACTCTCAGACCCAGAGGAAGATTCTACCAAAAAGGTCTCATTGCCATTGACTTTATCTGAAGTACAGAGAGTAGAAGAGAGCAGACCCACAGAGAGAAGCTGAGACATGAGAGGAACACACACTCACACAACCTGCTTTATGTATATTCACACATATGCGATATATATACATATAATCTCTCTGTATGTGTATATATATCATATGTGAATATGTATATGTATATTTATGTATATACTGTATGTATGTGTGAATATGTGTGTATGTCTATGTGGGCTTCCCTGATGGCTCAGTGGTAAAGAATTTGCCTGACACAGACGCCTTGGGATTGATCCCCGGGTTGGGGAGATCCCCTGGAGGAAGTCATGGCAACCCACTCCAGTATGCTTGCCTGGAAAATCCTATGGATGGAGGGACTTGGCGGTCTATGGTCCACAGGGTTGCAAAGAGTCGGACATGACTGAAGTGACTTAGCGCACATGCTTGTATGTGTATGTGTACATACATACACTAAGTCCTGGTTATGAATTAACCAGTATTTGGTTGTTTCCCAGAATTATAGAAAAGAAACACCTTAAAAAAATTTTTTTTTTTTGCCAAACACAACCAGATAATCATGATGGTGTGATCACTCACCTAGAGTCAGACATCCCGAAATGCAAAGTCAAGTGGGCCTTAGGAAGCATCACTATGAATAAAGCTAGTGGAGGTGATGGAATTCCCATTGAGCTATCGAAAATCGTTAAAAGATGATGCTGTGAAAGTGCTGCACTCAATATGCCAGCAAATTTGGAAAACTCAGCAGTGGCCACAGAACTGGAAAAGGTCACTTTTCATTCCAATCCCAAAGAAAGACAATGCCAAAGAATGCCCAAACTACCACACAATTGCACTCATTTCACATGCTAGCCAAGTAATGTCAAAATTCTCCAAGCCAGGCTTCAAAGTATGTGAACTGGGAACTTCCAGATGTTCAAGCTGGATTTAGAAAAGTCAGAGGAACCAGAGATCAAATTGCCAACATCTGTTGGATCATTGAAAAAGCAAAGGAGCTCCTCAAAAACATCTACTTCTGCTTTATCGACTATGCCAAAGCCTTTGACTGTGTGGATCACAACAAACTGTAGGAAATTCTGAAAGAGATGGGAATACCAGACCACCTGACCTGCCTTCTGAGAAATCTGTATGCAGGTCAGGAAGCAACAGTTAGAACTGAACACAACACCACAGGCTGGTTCCACATCAGGAAAAAGGGTATGTCAAGCCTGTATATTGTCACCCTGTTTATTTAACTTATATGCAGAGTAAATCATGAGAAATGCTGGACTGGATGAAGCACAAGCTGGAATCAAGATCGCCAGGAGACATATCAATAACCTCAGATATGCAGGTGACACTACCCTTATGGCAGAAAGCAAAGAAGAACTAAAGAGCCTCTTGATGAGAGTGAAGGAGAGTGAAAAAGTTGGCTTAAAACTCAACATTCAGAAAACTAAGATCATGGCATCCGGTTCCATCACTTCTTGGCAAATAGATGGAGAAACAGTGGACACAGTGACAGACTTTAGTTTTTTTGGGCTCCAAAATCACTGCAGATGGTGATTGCAGCCATGAAATTAAAAAGAGGTTAAAAGACGTTTGCTCCTTGAAAGAAAAGTATGACCAACCTAGACAGCACATTAAAAAGCAGAGATGTTACTTTGCCAACAAAGGTCCGTCTAGTCAAAGCTATGGTTTTTCTAGTAGTCATGTATGGATGTGAGAGTTGGCCTATAAAGAAAACTGAACACCAAAGAATTGATTCTTTTGAATTGTGGTGTTGGAGAAGACTCTTGAGAGTCCCTTGGGCAACAAGGAGATCCAACCAGTCTATCCTAGGGGAAATCAGTCCTGAATATTAATTGGTAAGACTGATGCTAAAGCTGAAACTCCAAGAGTTTGGCCACCTGATGCAAATAACTGACTCATTTGAAAAGACTCTGATTCTGGGAAAGATTGAAGGAGGGAGGAGAAGGGGATGACAGAGGATGAGATGGTTGGATGGCATCACTAACTCAATGGACATGAGTTTGAGTAAACTCTGGGTGTTGGTGATGGACAGGGAGGCCTGGAGTGCTGCAGTCCTGGGGTCACAAAGGGTTGGACCCGACTGAGCAACTGAACTGAATTGAACAGTAAAATGGGGTTTCCATGTTGGCTCAGTGATAAAGAATCCATCTGCCAATGACGGTGATGTGGATTAAATCCCTGTGTTGGGAAGACCCCCTGGAGGAGGAAATCACCATGCACTCCAATATTCTTGCCTGGGAAATCCCATGGACAGAGGAGCCTGGTGAGCTAGTCCATGAACTCAAAAAAGAATTGGACGTGACTGAGCAACTAAACAACAGTGGTAAAACACACTTTCTTTTAAAATATCTAAGTCAGCTAATTCTATATAACTACATTTTTATCCTCCTTTCAAGTTTATTTATTCTTGTGTTAATTTTTCTTTATGCCTAAATTGATGCTCTCTTTGCACAATATCCCTGGAGAAGTGTATTTCATGGGTCTCAAAGAGTCAGACATGACTGAGCGACTTTGACTTGCACAATGTAGTTTTTATTATCTATCCATCTATTTTTAGTTATATTTACTAATATGGCATTTTTATATAATGCCAAGATAATCCTCTTTTTTTCTGTTTCTTATTCTGTGATCACTTTATGAAATCATACATTTAAGAAAAATTATCCTTTTCCCCCTAAATAATTGCATTTGTAATCATTTCATTTAATTAACTGATCTCTCCTGGAGGCTTGGGTAAACAGAGAAGCAGAAAGATTGCAAAGTGAGCTGATTTTCTAAGAAAATGATCAGCTTACAGACTTGCATTTTTAGAGCGTGTGATTTGAAGTCAATAGAGTCCATCAATTACCATTCCATCATTACCATTCTCGACTGATTTCTTTGTCATGGAATCCAGAAAGGAAAATAGCAACTAATTTGTCCCCCAAATTTGCTTCATAGTTTAATGCAAGTGTAAGCTCTCAGTTAACGCTTGCTAATATATTGCACTCTCGATGCTAGCCTTTAATGAAATGCCAAGATCCTTTGAGAATCATGTCAAATCAGCACATCATTGATTTTCTTTCTACTTAGAATTAATGATATCATATTATGGTTTGTGATTTTTGAAAGGATGCTTGATCTAAGTACTCTATGTAGAGAGGCATATTTCCCAGTCCTGTCATTCCAGCTTTTCTCATGTATTGCTCTATATTCATTAGTGTATAGTTACTCCATCTGGCAAATATAAAAGAGCTGGTGTAGTTATAAGACAACTTGAAAGCTTGACACATATAGTAGGCTCAGGAGGCCAGTAATGTGAACGAAGACGAATGATTTGAAAGCATTGCAGCACAATCGTTTTGAAGACTTGAATGTTGAACTCATATATTCTTTCTGAAAGGAGACACATTAGGGTGTCACACCATCTTAGAACTTCTTGATCTTGCTACATTACACGTTACCCTATATTTTTGTTTACTTTTTTGTGCCTGTACTCTGTCTCCTAATAACAGCCCCAATTTAAGGGCATCGCCTGTTTTTAAATTAATCTATACCTTTAGCAATTAGCACAGTCCTTTATGTAGAGGGTGACAGTTTCAATCCACCAAAGAATATTTCTGTAGTTGTTGAATTTAATTTCTCATTGGGATCTCCATTCCTGGGAGTAGAAAATAAATGGCATTGGGTTTAGGCTTTCCGTTTCTTTTGCATAGGGGTTTGGGGATGGGAGGTAGGTGGCAGTGAGATAAGACAGGGCTTGTTGGGACTGACTGCACATCCACTCATGGACCACTGATATGTCATCCATCATTTTATTTCAGCCTTGGAGGAGTGAACCCATTGCTGTTAATTTTACCTTCCTTTCCTGAACTCAGAGCCCTTTCATATTCAACCTCTTTAAATGCATCAGAGTTCATTTGGTTACCCCCTGACCATGCTGGCCTGTAAGTATGTAAGGACCTCTGGAAGCTTTGTCTACCTAAATACTGGAGTTGTTGTGCTTTTCTTTTTTTTTTTCAAATGTTTGAGAAGCACAGCTCATTTTTTTCCTGTTCCCTAGATTTATAAATTTATCTGAGGGTTCTGACTTTGGTTCAGAAAATCTAGAAAAGCTATATTTTGTTGGATAAGGCATGAGTTGTGAGTAGTGAGGGAGTCTAGTTTCTAGTTCACCTGAAACTTTTAGATCTTTTGCTCAAGCAAGAGTTTTTCCTATTCTTCCAAATCTAAGGACAGAAGGATTAGAGGGTCATAGTGTAAGAAAATATTTTAAGAAAATATAGAAAATTAGCATGAAACATCTCTCTCCAAACATTTAAAATTATTCAATGAATAGATGTTGTCACTGGTGATTAATTTCTGGCATCTTGACTACATAGCTTTTAATCAAGACCTTTTGTATAAGAGGCTAAATTAATATTTTCTCTTTTTATTTTATTAAATATTGTCCCTCTTTTCTAGATAGGTGATAGATGGGCATAAAAGGGCTAATTGTTTTAATTTATAAAATTTTTGGATGTGCACTGACACATTAAAACATTCGTTCATCTTTCAATCACCATTTGCCCACTTCAATTTAAAGGATATTTTATCCTTTGTTACAAATATAGATTATACTCTAATTTGGGAGCTATGCAACAAAACTTGATTTCTGACTTGGACTCTGACCTTGACCATTCACCTTTTCTTTCTGGAACACAGTTTCTTCTTAAAATATGATATTGATTGATTTTAGTAGATAATTTCTCAAGACTTACTAGAATTCTATAATTCTAGTAAAAAGTAAAGAATTTCAACTATATAAAAATGGTAGTGATATTGATGAGATTGTATTGTGTGTCCTGCGCTTAGTCACTCAGTCATGTCCTACGCTTTGCGACCATGGACTGTAGTCTGCCAGGCTCCTCTGTCCATGGGATTCTCCAGACAAGTATACTGGAGTGGGTAGCCGTTCCCTTCTCAGGATGATCTTCCCATCCCAGGGATCGAACCCAGGTCTCCTACATTGCAGGCAGATTCTTTACCATCTGAGACACCAGGGAAGCCCATTGATGAGGTTCACTGATCAATTTTCTTCTTTAATGATTTATAACCTTCGTAACATGTTAAGGAAAGGTGAACAAATCTGGAGACCACAACTCCTGAGAGTGATTTTTTCTGACAGTGGTACATTCTGGGGAATTAAGCTTCCTGAGTATGTCTCGTTTTCTCTTTTAATCACATCTTAATTTCAAATACCATGACAATAGAATTATTTCACTTTAATTCAGTTGCTTGTGAATGAGACATATGTACATTAATAACAGATGGTAACACTATCTTAAAGATTCAAAGCATTATTAAATATTCGAAGTGAGTTATTATTTTAGATAATGCAGTATTATTCTTTTGTATGTTATTTAATAATTCTAGCTACACATATAAAATCATAAAGATGTTTTCATTGTAGTTCTTATTTAATACAATATTAAATGTGGTTTATACAAAATAAATACTTTAAATAAATAAGATACTTTCATTTTTTGTAAAACATCAACTCACCAAACTTTGAGGCGAAGACTAGTCATGAAAGCATGAGGTTTTCAGTTTGGAGGTGTTCACCTCATTCTCAGCATCCTCGTTTCCTGATGTTGTTAATTACTGTGCCTCTGGAACAGGATCCAGGTGTTCTGATTTCCTCTCTTATTTGTAAAGTATTTCACCCTGACCTTTTTCCCATTCTTTTCAATATTTGATCTTTTCCTGTCTGAACATTTCTGCCTGCTTTTGGAGCCCTGCTTTTACTTCTTTGTCAGATTTCAGCTAAATGGTGGCTTCATCCTGGATCTACTGCTCAATGAGATGAGCTAACATTTTGAGAATGTAAGCCATTCTCAAAATATGCTGTCTTTTTTCCTTCATAGCACTTATTCATGACTTGTAATTTTTATACCTGTAACTTTTGTGTGTATGTTGTATTTATTTGGTTGGTATCTGTCTTCCCACTTTGAGTACAATCCACTTGAGGGTAAAGATCTTGTATTTTTTGAATTGCATTTGTTTCCCATTTCCTAGGATAGTGTCTGGCAAATATAGTGCACACTCAATTTTCAGTGAGTAAATTAAGGTGTAACTTGATGAGTTAGGGTGTCCACTATAGTCAAAGCAGTGTGTTTGGGCATTTTACAAAAGATGTTGGAAACAGACTTATCTGCATTCACATATCTATTTGGTGAAAGCATTCAGATTCATCAAAAACCTAAATATTTAAAAATCACCTTTTCTAAATAAAAGTGAAAGGTTTATTTATTAAATTTAGCTTTCTTCTTCCCACTAACAAAACCAAAGTAACAAAAACCTGTGGACCCAGTAACCACAGACACAAATCTGCTGCTCAAGAGTAATTATAAAGACCTTATATGCAAATATAAAGGATGCATCAAGAATGAAAAAAAATTTAATTTAAAATTTTGAAGTGAGTGTTTAAGGAATCAGGAAGCATTCATAAGTTCTAGAATTGAAGGTGTTTTCATTGTGCTTTGGGGAAATTGTTTATCTTGCTTTGTGCCTTGCCACATTCATTTCAATTTAAGGTATTTCCATAGGAGTGAATTAACAATTGAAATGCAAAATAGGTAACTCCCTGAGAATTTGTATAAATTCTCAGAAATTTTCCTTGAAAATCGGTGAGTCGTATTCAACTACTGCTACTAACTGACTAAATAGTTTCAAAATGAGCAAAGACATGAAGAAGTGGCAGAGGATTCACTGGGGGGGCCACACGTTACTTATTTCTAAATGCACTTGTGGTATAGTGAAAGTCTTATGTTTGTAACACATCCTGGTTTGGTTTTCTTTGGAATGTAATCCACTGTGGCTAGTGGCCACACAGTTTGAGTTTTTCTTCTGCAACTTGTTCCGATTATCTTCAAGGACATTCATACTTGTTTTTCTCACTCTAGTTATATAGCTAATTATTTAACATAGTTTCTGGCATCTCTTTTGCAATCTTCTATTTATCATCCTATTTGCAAGCTTCTCTACTGTTGCATGGTTTACAATCTTCCAGTTTTTAGGGAATCATTCTTAATTTCATTGCTTTTAAGAAAGTGTTTTAGAACGAAATCGCTCACAGTAGTGTATCTGGAAGGGATTAAATAGCATGTCAGCTTGTTGTTGCCAATAGTGAATAAGGGGTAGGAGGACTTTACTCAAACTCATCACTCACTGAGGGCTCATCACAGTAATGCTCAAGAGGGCTGTAACTTTCTTCTTTCCTAATAGCAGCTATGAAAATAAAACTCCTTTTAATTTATCCTTGTGAATTTCACTTAAGATCCCAAGCCTGAAGTGTGTGTGGGTGTGTGTTGGTGGTGGGACTCGGGGGATGGGCTTGGTGGAGTGAAGTCAAACCCCACCAGCTGTCTGCTTCATTAAGATCACTTGTGTGGTCCAAGAACAGATTAAAGGGCATAACTAAAATTCCAAGTAGGGATGAAGAATAGTGATTTTTGAGCACCTTCTTTGTGCCAGGAACAAAGAGTTGGGATGGTCCTCACACCATATCACTGATAATTCATTTCATTCTCTGAGATATGAAGGATGAGAAGGAAGCTAAGACTCAGAAAGTTAAAGCTGTCCAAGCTGGCCCCTGTCCTTGGGTGCTTCTAGAAAGTACTTTTTCTCATGCATAAAGACAGTCTTTACTTCTTAAAAGAGAAATATGTACTCATTTAAAATTTGAGTTTCTTAAGATCATTGTACAGAAATAAAGTATAATGTTTAGCCACAAATCATAAGGCAGAGAGGGCCCTGCCTGGTTCTGGGGGCCCCTTATGGAGAGGAGGAAATGTATATTCACCTGGGGGCATGCAGTACGGTAAGTCCTCTGTATATGAATCTTCAAGTTGTGGGCTTTCAAAGCTGTGAACATGTGTTTCCATGTCCAATCACATGTTAGTTCATATATCTGGCATACCTTGTGATGTGACCATATCCTGTATAAGTTGTGTTTTTGTGTACTTTAACCTACAGTACTGTATAGATACTGTATAGTATCTTTATTTCAAGCCCAGGATGTCTGGAAGCAAGCATAAAAGCAGATGTGATGCAGCTTGTACTGTACTGTACTTTACAAAGCACTGTAACATTAAAAACAGTATGAACATCATGAAAAAGCAAAAAGATATGACTCTGAAAGATGAACTTCACAGGTCAGAAGCTGCCCAATATGCTATTGGAGAAAAGCGGAGAATTAGCTCCAGAAGGAATGAAGAGCCTGAGCCAAAGCAAAAACAACACCCAGTTGTGGATATGCCTGGTGTTAGAAGTCCAATATGCTAAAGAACAATACTGCATAGGAACCTGGAATATTAGGCCCATGAATCAAGGTAAATCGGAAGTAGTCAAATAGGAAATGGCAAGAGTGAACATTGACATTTTAGGAGTCAGTGAACTAAAATGGACTGGAATGAGTGAATTTAATTCAGACAACCATTATAACCTACTGTGAGCAAGAATCCCTTAGAAGAAATGTAGTAGCTCTTATAGTCAACAAAAGAGTCTGCAATGTAGTACATGGGTGCAATCTCAAAAATGACAGAATGATTTCAATATGTTTCCAAGGCAAACCATTCAATATCACAGTAATCCAAGTCTACGCCCCAAACACTAATGTCAAGGAAGCCAAACAGTTCTGTGAAGACTAAGACCTTCTAGAACTAACACCCAAAAATGATGTCCTTTTCATTATAGGGGACTGGAATGCAAAGGTAGGATGTCAAGAGATACCTGGAATAACAGGCAAGTTTGACCTTGGAGTACAGAATGAAGCAAGGAAAGTTTAACAGAGTTTTGCCAAGAGAATGCACTGGTC
The DNA here is from genome assembly GCF_963930625.1 of Muntiacus reevesi. NCBI lineage: Eukaryota > Metazoa > Chordata > Mammalia > Artiodactyla > Cervidae > Muntiacus > Muntiacus reevesi. The sequence continues at coordinate 1,553,538 of NC_089264.1, forward strand.
ACAGCAAACACTCTCTTCCAGCAACACAAGAGATGACTACACATAGACAACATCAGATGGTCAATACCAAAATCAGATTAATTATACAGAAACTCTATATAGTCATCAAAAACAAGACTGGGAGCTGACTGTGGCTCAGATCATGACCTCTTTATTTCCAAATTCAGACTTAAGTAGAAGAAAGTAGAGAAAGCCACTAGGCTATTTAGGTAAATAAATATAATCTCTTACAATTATACAGTAGAAATGAAAAATAGATTTAAGATATTAGATCAGATAGACAGAGTGCCTGAAGAGCTATGGACAGAAGTTCATAACGTTGTACAGGAGGCAGTGATCAAAACCATCTCCATGAAAAAGTAAGGCAAAATGGTTATCTGAGGAGGCCTTACAAATATCTGAGAAAAGAAGAGAAGTGAAAGGCAAGGGAGAAAAGGAAATATATACTCATCTGAATACAGAGTTCCAAAGAATAGCAAGGAGAGAAAAGAAAGTATTCCTAAGTGAACAATGCAAAGAAATAGAGGAAAACAATGGAATGGGAAAGACTATAAATCTCTTCAAGAAAATTAAGAGATACCAAGGGAACATCTCATGCACAGATGGCCACAAAAGGACAGAAACAATATGGACCTAACAGAAGCAGAAGCTATCAAGGAGAGGTGGCAAGAATACACAGAAGAACTGTACAAAAAATATCTTCATGACTCAGATAATCACAGTGGTGTGATCACTCACATAGAACCAGACATCTTGGAGTGTGAAGTCAAGTCACACCTGATGCCTTAGGAAGCATCACTACCAACAAAGCTAGTGGAGGTAATGGAATTTCAGTTGAGCTATTTCAAATCCTAAAAGATGATGCTGTGAAAGGGCTGCACTCAATATGCTAGCAAATTTGGAAAACACAACTGTGGCCACAAGACTGGAAAAGGTAAGTTTTCATTCCCATCGCAAAGAAAGACAATGGCAAAGAATGTACAAACTACCACACAATTGTCCTCATTTCACATGCTAGTAAAGTAAGGCTCAAAATTCTCCAAGTTGGCTTCAACAGTACATGAACCAAAAACTTCCAGTTTTCCAAGGTGGATTAGAAAAGGCAGAGGAGCCAGAGATCAAATTGCTAACATCCATTGGATCATAGAAAATGCAAGAGAATTCCAGAAAAACATCTATGTCTGCTTCACTGACTACACTAAACCCTTTGACTATGTGGATCACAACAAACTGTGGAAAATTCTTGAAGAGACAGGAATACCAGAACACTTTACCTGTCTTCTGAGAAATCTGTATTCAGGGCAAGGAGCAATAGTTAGAACTGTACATGGGAAAACTGGTTCCAGATTGGGAAAGGAATATGTCAAGGATGGATATAGTCACCCTGTTTATTAAACTTTTATGCAGAGTACATCATGAAAGATGCTGGACTGGATGCATCCTGGAATCAAAATTGCCAGGATAAATTTCAATAACCTCAGGTAAGAAGATGATACCACTTTTATGGCAGAAAGTGAAGAGGAACTAAAGAGCTTCTTGATGAAGGTGAAAGAAAAGAGTGAAGAAGCTGGCTTAAAATTCAACATTCAAAAAACAAAGATCATGGCATCTGGTCCCATCATTTCATGGCAAATAGATGGATAAACAATGGAAACAGTGACAAACTTTATTTTCTTGGGCTCTAAAATCACTGCAGATGATGACAGCAGACATGAAGTTAAAAGACACTTGCTCCTTGGAAGATAAGCTATGACATTCCTAGACAGCATATTTAAAAGCAAAGATACCCTTATGGCAGAAAATGAAGAGGAACTAAAAAGCCTCTTAATGAAAGTGAAAGAGGAGAGTGAAAAAGTTGGCTTAAAGCTTAACATTCAGAAAACTAAGATCATGGCATCTGGTCCCATCACTTCATGGCAAATAGATGGGAAAACAGTGGAAACAGTGTCAGACTTTATTTTCTTGGGCTCCAAAATCACTGCAGATGGTGATTGCAGCCATGAAATTAAAAGACACTTACTCCTTGGAAGGAAAGTTATGACCAACCTAGACAGCATATTAAAAAGCAGAGACATTACATTGCCAGCAAAGGTCCATCTAGTCAAAGCTATGGTTTTTCCAGTGGTCATGTATGGATGTGAGAGTTGGACTGTGAAGAAATCTGAGCACTGAAAAATTGATGCTTTTGAACTGTGGTGTTGGAGAAGACTCTTGAGAGTCCCTTGGACTGTGAGGAGATCCAACCAGTCCATCCTAAAGGAGATCAGTGCTAGGTATTCATTGGAAGGATTGATGCTGATCCTGAAACTCCAATACTTTGGCCACCTGATGCGAAGAGCTGACTCATTGGAAACGACCCTGATGGTGGGAGGGATTGGGGGCAGGAGGAGAAGGGGATGACAGAGGATGAGATGGCTGGATGGCATCACTGACTCAATGGACATGAGTTTGAGTAAACTCCGGGAGTTAGTGATGGACAGGGAGGCCTGGCATGCTGCGATTCATGGGGTCCCAAAGAGTCGGACACGTCTGAGCCACTGAACTGACCTGAACTGACATTACTTTGCCCACAGAAGTCCATATCAGCAAACTATTTTTTTTTCCAGTAGTCATGTATGGGTGTGAGAGTTGGACCATAAAGAAGGCTGAGCTCTGAAGAATTGATGCTTTTGAACTGTGGTGTTGGAGAAGACTGTTGAGATTTCCTGGGACTGCAAGGAGATCAAACCAGTCAATTCTAAAGGAAATCAATCCTGAATATTAGTTAGAAGGGCTGATTCTGAAGCTGAAACTCCAAGACTTTGGCCACCTAATGAGAAGTTCTGTCTCATTAGAAAAGAACCTGATGCTGGAAAAGATTGAAACCACTAAGAGAAGGAGATAACAGAGGATGAGATGGTTGGATGTCATCACTGCCTGAATGGACAGGAGTTTGAACAAGCTCCAGGAGATGGTGAAGGGCAGGGTAGCCTGGCGTGCTGCAGTCCATGGGGTTGCAAAGAGTTGGACACAACTGAGTGGCTGGAAAACAACAACAACAAGAATGAAAATGCTTATTTTTTGTGTTTGTTTTTTATGTATCACTTTTATGAAAATTGTCATAAGCCTACTATGCTATATACTATTATACTATACAGTATAGTACCGTATAGTCAATTTTGTGTGTTGGGTACCTCGGCTAACTTTGTTGGACTTACAAATAAATTAGACTTATGAATGTGCTCTTGGAGTGCAACTTGTTCATATGTAGGGGAATTACTGTGTTCCACTCCTAAGACAGAACAACATTCAGCTTCACTGACAGAGATAAAATTACAAATCCCAGCATGGAATGACTTCTGTCCAACCACTCCCTCTACAGAAAGATAAACATCTATTAGCAATTTTAAAGATCTCTTTTGGAAGTCATATTTGTAAACATAAAAATATTCTTGTAATTATGTCTAACTGAATTTCATTTCACAGTTAGTGTCTTTCTCCAGCCCTACATTGAATATTCTTAAAGAATATTCTTAAAAGCAGCTCCAGACCTAATTATAATATTCTGTATAATAGAACTCCTAAAAAGTGTTATTAGACTTTCTCTGAACCTTATTTTCTGTAACTGAAATTTTCAGTTTTTTTAGGAGTTACAAATAAGTTTTTCTATACCTCATTTTGACTCCTTTGTCCAAAGCAGCCAAATTATTACCTCTGCCAGCCTTCACCTCTTCTACAATGTTTTTCCATCCTCTTTGGGGCACTTTCATTCCCTTTGCCCTCTATGATGATGAAACTTTGGCATTCTTCCTGTCTTTCTTTTATTTTTTCTTTTTCCTCTTTGACTCTCATTAGATATGAGTACCTTAAATTTCTGACATTGGCCTTCTGTATTGACTTAGTGTTTTCTCCTTGGATAACTAGTTCTACCCCTAAGGCTTAGCTATCAGCACTGTGTTCATGCATCCCTGATGCACAAATCCAGCCCTGTCCACTTTCCTCAGCTTCAAAAAAACACTTTAGATTTTCTTGTCCCTCTTTCTGTCAAATGAACTTATGCCGTCTCTGTTCTACAGAATCCAGTGTAGTCAGGTCCAAACTGTCAGCCTTACAGTTCTGTGTTTCTTGTAACTGTTTTTCACCCAAAATAGAAAGTAAACATGTATTGCTATACTTTATTTTCCTCATTTGTCAGGTCCTGGCAATTATATCTTCAAAATACTTCTCTTTTCCATCCCCATCTTTCATTTCCGTCACCATTGCCATTGGTCAGTAGATCTGGTTCTCCAACCACTAATGCCTTTCTCCTTTAGTGTTTCTCAGAGTCCTGAAAGTTCCTGCTCCTCTATAAAATTTAAATGTCTTCCATTGTCAACATATCCGATGCTTAATTGTGTGTTTGGGCATTTTAAGATATGGTCTCACCTTAATTTTGGTGACTTTGTTATTCATAATATCTGTCCAAAGACCCTCTCCTTAGCAAGTTAGGCAGGAGCATATTCACATTTGTGTGGATTAGCTTTATCTTTTGTTTTCCCATCTCCACCCCCCCCCCCCCACACACACACCTTTTCTTTTCACATCTTCCTCTCCTTTATTTTTCAGTTGTCTGTCATCCTTTGTCAGATCAGGCAAATGGGTAAATATTCCTTTTATCATTTTGCACATAGATATCAAAGCACTGATTGGAGTTATTACATTAACTACTACCACTGTTAATTTCATGAATGCTTTTCTTCAAAAATATAGTAAAAATATTAGTTTAAGGAGTGGAAATTGTCAGGAGAACGGAAAAAAAAAATCTCTAGAGAGGAGATTTGGGGGCTTGGAGAAAAGTGCTATTTTTGGAATTTCAGGTCATATTGAGCACTCCATGGACAGACAGAAGGCTAGGCTTTAGGATTTATAGGCATCTCAAAAGTTCATTATGGTCAGCAAGAATATCCCATAAAGATACACCAATTGACTCTAGCCAGCCTGATGTACAATTCATTGTCTGAAATATTGTTTCAGCCAGAGTATTTTGAAGGTGAGCTTAGAGCAACTGTAAACGCAAACTTTTTGAAATAATGAAAATGATAATAATGATAATGATATTCTGTGGTGGAGAAAGGTATTGGAATGGTGGGGAAGAGACACTTAGGACTGAAGTCAGTGCCTAGTGTTTTAGAAATGTTCTGGTCCTCAGAGAGTAGGCTTAGGTAACTGAAGTTCTGACATTTATTCAGATACATAAAGGTTCCAAGGAAACAAGTGGGTTCCATATTTATTGATTTAGATATTTTTCTGCCACTGAACACATTTGCTAATAGAATAGAATTTTGTTATATAATGTGTGAATTCTATTGAAAATTGAGATATGTTACTTCAAATAAGACATATTAAAAACTGGCCCAGTAGCCAAACAGCTCTAATCCTGCCCAACCTTAGAATATCATGGAAGAGAGTTTGGAACATTGTGATCTAGGGTATTTTCATCAGTTGCATCAAATAAGGAAACTCTCCTTTGTATATCTAGGTTCTGTGCAGCCCTGACTGGAATGCTTATATTGAGTTTATCATATTTAATTTGGGGAACATAAATCCTATTTCTTTAATGTCCAACAAATTGTGCCTTATATATTTTTGATTACTTGATTTATTTCCTTAAGCTAATACCCCATTTCAATAATAAAGGCAATTTTATAAGTTTCTGTCTTTTATTATTTTAAGACATATTGCTTTCCGATGCAATGATTTCTTTCCATTATATTATTTCTAAGATTTCCATTTAGCATGTTAAGTTGTCAGGATTTTTAGTACTAGTTTTTTTTTTTTTCCCCCTCCATTAAAAATAGATTTGAGAAGTATAAATTATTGTGGGTAATTAAGGGATATGGCCGACAAGCACTCTTAATGCAGGGGACATATCTCTAATGGAATGAAAATAACGCTACCTTCTTGTATAAAGTCTGGCAGAGTGGACACCCAATAAATACTTGTTAAGCAGGTATTTCATGAGTATGTGTATGTAAGGAGGAATATATTGTAGGACAGAATGGTGCATACTTTAAGATACGTTTTGTTTAACATATCAAGATTTTAAAAGAAAACACACTTGAAATGCAGTTTTTTTCTATACCCTATTTTATTTAGACCTTTTAATCCTGAAAAAAAATATTTATCATTTTCCTCTATAGAGAATACATCAAGTCCCCTACATATGAAACTTCAAGTTGTGAGATTTCAAAGGTGTGAGTTTTTTTGCATGCTTAATCACATTATGTTAGTTCATGTCTCTGGTGTATTGATTGTTCAAATTAATAGTATTACAAATAGTATGCAATAAATTATTGTACTTAGATGTATGCATCTTACTAAATTTATAGTGAGGTTACATCCCAATAAACCCATTGTAAGTTGAAAACATTTTAATTCAAAATGGCATTGAATACACCTAATCTATGAAGCATCACAACTTAGCCTAACCTACTTTAAACATGCTCAGAATATTTACATCAGTGGAGCAAATCATGTATTACAAAGCCTGATTTATAAAAAAAGTGTTTAATATCACATGTAGTTAATTAAAAACCATGCTGAAAGTTAAAAAAAAAAAAAGAACAGAACTGTTGACTCAATCTCGAATTATTATAAGTGTATCAGTTGTTTAGCCTCATGATCCTGTGGTTCACTAGGAGCTGAACTGCCCAGCATCATTAGATATAGAACTACATATCACCAGTCCAAGAAAAGATCAAAATTTCAAACTCTAAAAGTGAGGTTTCTACTGAATGTGTGTAGTTGTCTTGCCATCATAAAGCTGAACCATCTGTCAGTAAGTCAGTTGAACCATCTGTAAGTGCAAATCTACTACATTAGATCTTTCCTGAAACAGACTTCCTCTTCTATTACTGCAATCTGTTTATCCAAGTGATCAAGAACTTCATTTATAGTGTTGAATTATAAATCAGAATGGAAAAACTGTAACTAATCTTTAACAAATTCTTAGACATTTAAAAATGATTATATGCTTTATCATCAACAGAGTTTGAGTTCTTTAATCTTTCATCATAGTGTCAGGGTTACCAAGTTTTTTGTTTTTGTTTTTTTTAATTGTAAAAATTAGTTTAAATAAACAGTGGTAATACTACAGATAATCATATTAAAAAAATGTCTACTTATGATGAACATATGTGAAGGTAAAATACTAGTGACATATTTATAACTGAAGTTATTTAGATCTATGTTCTCTGCCCTTGCTTGAAAATGCATACATTTCTAGAAGTTAAATAGAAATAGATTTTAAAGATAATTTTTCATGATCTTTCCTTCATGGACATCTTTCCTTCATGAAAATTTGAGATATTAAGCATAAAATCAATTCTTAGCTTTCACTAAGATGAAATATGAATACTTTTCAAATTATTTTCATTATTTGACAGCATTCAATGCTGGAGACCTGGGTTCGATTGCTGGGTTGGGAAGATCCCCTGGAGAAGGGAATCCACTCCAGTATTCTGGCCTGGAGAATTCCTTGGACTGTATAGTTTATGAGGCTGCAAAGAGTCAGACATGACTGAGTGACTTTCACTTTCACTTTCCTCTTTGAATTACATGGTTAAATGTTCATTAACACATTTTGTCCTTAAACCACATAATTAGAGATTCACATTTATAAATTAGCAAAAGTTAGGCAAATAAATCAGAATATACACATGGTGAGGAAATGTTTTTGAGTTCTTAACTTCTCCTGAAGCAGTCTTTTACTTTTGCCCAATCATGGTTCTAATTTAATTTAAGGGTTCTAATTTAATTTAAGGGCTTCCCTGGTGTCTCAGACAGTAAAGCATCTGCCTGCAATGCAGGAAACCTGGGTTCAATCCCTGGGTTGAGACGATCCCCTAGAGAAGGAAATGGCAACCCACTCCAGTACTCTTGCCTGGAAATTTTCATGGACAGAGGAGCCTGATAGGCTATAATCCATGGGATCAAAACGAGCTGGACATGACTGAGCAACTTCACGAGAGTTTAAAGTGAAAAGGTTTAGCTTTTGAACTTCAGCAATGATTACTAATGTAAGTGGCTGACTTTTGAAAAGCAGTAAGTTAATAAATCTCATAAGTTTATCTTATAGTTTTTGTAATGCTGTGTCTTTTGCTTAATTGATGAAACTTCAAATAATGTAAGAAATAATGGGTAGGTCTCCTTGATTTTTATGTTGTCTTAGAGACATCATTATTCATCCATCCATCAAACTTGTACTGAGTAACTGGCAAACTCCAAGGACAAGTGATGTTGCCAAGAATGCTTCTTATTGAAAATACATTTGTTAGTGGGGAGGGCTTCCTTGGTGACTTAGATGGTAAAGAATCTGCCTGCAATGCAGGAGACCTGAATTCAGTCCCTGGGTTCAGTTGAAAAAAATCTGGAGAAGGGAATGGCTAGCCACTCCAGTATTCTTGCCTGGAGAATTCCATTGACAGGGGCTACAGTCTTTGTGATTGTAAAGAGTTGGACATTTTAACTTTGTTAGTGGGAAAAAAAAAATCAAATAAATAGTTCCAATTTGGGTGTGTTAATGCTGTTATAGAGGCATGAATCATGTTCTTCAACACACAAGGAAAGAAAGGTGCGTGTATGTGTGTGTGTGCTGAAGGATTTCAAAATAATTTCAGAGAGAGGTGGAACAAGAGAAGATGTAAGAGAATTCCATGAAGGCATAGACTTGCTAGGAAACAGCAGGTCATTTGTTATGGCAGAAGTATACACTCCAATGGTACATGAGGCTAGAAAGGCTGAGATTATAGCATAAAGAGCTTAGTAATTTGATTTTTATATTTATGGTGATGATAAACCACTGAGGTATGAAATGTATAGTGTTGTATAATCAGATTTTTGAAAGGTTTTCATAAGACTAGGATTGAGGAAGAATATGTGAAGAGTGATTAGAGTCATGAAGACTTGTAATCTATGGCAATCTGACCAAATGTGGGGTAAGGGAGGTGGATGAGCAAAGTTGACTCTATTATTGCTTAAATCAGAGGAATGATGGCTTGAACAAGAAAGTGTGTTTTCTTTAATTACTCTCCAAAGCTTCCCTTCTGCAACCCCTTGCTTCCTTCTATGTACACAAGACCGGCTACATCAACAAAAATATGTTTGCAAATCTAGTCCTACTTTAAAAAATCTGTTTCATAATGTTTCTAAAATCCCAGGTAATGACCAGCACATTAATTTAAAAAACCTCCAAAATTCCAGATATCTAAAACTATTTGTAAAATCACATAATATCAGTCTACATAGAAAAATCTTTCCCCAGACCATGACCATAAGCGAGTCCACAAGTGGAAGTTCCCAGACCTCCTGGGGCTGTTATCAAACCCACAAGTGGTGTCATTTACTGTACCTTCATAGTTAAGTTTCCATGCAGCAAAAGCCCCAGTTAACATTATTTATTTTCCATAAATGAGCATTGATATACATACAACCACAAAAAAAATCTATAGTAAACAAATGAGGATATCAACTTATTTAAGATAAATTGACATAGAATTTGTTTAAGAAAAAGAGACACATGAAACCAGTGTTCCTAGCAGCACTATTTACAAAGAAGATGTGGTACATATATACAATGTAATACTACGTGGCCAAAGAACAAATCTGAGTCAGTTCTAGTGAGGTGGATGAAACTAAAGCCTGTTAGACCAAGTGAAGTAAGGTAGAAAGAGAAAAACAAATACAGAATATTAACCTATGTATATGTAATCTAGAAAAAAATGGTACTGATAAACCTATTTGCAGGGGAGAAATGGAGAGTGGAGAAGGAATTGGCAATCCACTCCAGTATTCTTGCTGGGAGAATTCCATGGACAGAGGAGCCTGGCAGGTTACAGTCCTTGGGGTCTTAAAGAGTCAGACATGACTGAGTGACTAACACTACTATTACTATGGAATCTGGCAAAATGGTGCTGATGAACCTGTTTGCAAGGGAGGAACGGAGACACAGATGTAGGGAATGGACTTGTGTACACAGTAGGGAAAGGAAAGAGTGGGATGAATGGAGAAAGTGTTTTCGACGTATGTGTATACTACCATATGTAAAACAGACAGCTGTTGAGAAGTTGCCATATAAGACAAGGAGCCTAGCTTGGCACTCCGTGACGACCTAGAGGTGTGGGATTGGGGAGCACAGCGGGTAATATATGTATTGGTTCAGTTCAGTTGCTCAGTCTTGTCCGACTCTTTGCGACCCCATGGACTGCAGGACGCCAGGCTTTCCTGTCCATCACCAATACATGGAGCTTATCATCTCATCCTATGTTGTCTCCATCTGTTCCTCCCATCAATCTTTCCCAGCAACAGGGTCTTTTTCAACGAGTCAGTTCCTTCTATCAGATGGCTAAAGAATTGGAGTTTCAGCTTCACCATCAGTCCTTCCAATGAATATTCAGGACTGATTTCCTTTAGTATTTACTGGTTGGATCTCCTTGCAGTCCAAGGGACTCTCAAGAGTCTTCTCCAACAACATGTTCAAAAGCATCAATTCTTCAGTGCTCAGCTTTCTTTATAGTCCAACTCTCACATCCATACATGACCACTGGAAAAACCATAGCTTTGACTAGACTGACCTTTGTTGGCAAAGTAATGTCTCTGCTTTTTGATATGCTGTCTAGGTTGGTCATAGCTTTTCTTTCAAGGAGCAAGCATCTTTTAATTTCACAGCTGCAGTCACCATCTGCAATGATTTTGGAGTCCAGGAAAATAAATTCTGTCACTGTGTCCACTGTTTCCTCATCTATTTGCCATGAAGTGATGGGACCAGATGCCATGATTTTAGTTTTCTGAATGCTGAGTTTTAAACCAGGTTTTTCACTCTCCTCCTTCACTTTCATCAAAAGGCTCTTCAGTTCTTCTTTGCTTTCTGCCATAAGGGTGGTGTCATCTGTGTATCTGAGGTTATCGATATTTATCCCAGCAATCTCAATTCCACCTTGTGCTTCATCCAACCCAGCATTTTGCCTGATGTACCCTGCATATAAGTTAAATAAGCACAGTGAAAATATACAGACTTGACATACTCCTTTCCCAATTTGGAACCAGTCTGTTGTTCCATGTCCAGTTCTAACTGTTGCTTCTTGACCTGCATACAGATTTCTCAGGAGGCAGGTCAGGTGGTCTGATTTTCCCATCTCTTTAAGAATTTTCCACAGTTTGTTGTGATCCACACAGTGAAAGGTTTTGGTGTAGTCAGTGAAGCAGAAGTAGACATTTTTTTCCTGGAATTCTCTGTTTTTCAATGATCCAACAGGTATTGGCAATTTGATATATATAAAATTTGGATGATTTATATGATGGTACAGCAGAAACCAACACAGCATTGTAAAACAATTTCCCTCCAATTAAAAACATTTTAAAAAGAACAGTAAACAAAATAAAACAAAAATAAAACAGTATAGCAAATACAAAAAAAAAAACAGAAAAATAAACCCAAAATCCATAAAGTCTTTTATCTGGAACATTCCAAGTCCCAAGCATTCAAGATTTAAATATTTTTGCCTAACTAATTCTAGAAGCACAATGAAACAATTTGAACAGTCAAGGAATGAGACAGAATTTGAATTAATGTGAAGTGATAACGTTAGTTCATGTTTTCTTTATTGATTGAGAGCTAATCTGGTATCCTCTTCAACCAAAGGCAATTACAAATATTAAGTGATTACTGAGAATTTGATGGTGGAAACTCCTCGCATTTATTTTGTCATTCCCAAAGATTTCAAAAGGGCTAGAATAGAGCAGTTCTCTAGAAATGTGGTAAGAGATGAAAATTTCACTGTCACTCACATAATAATGTAACTGTGATTACTTATGTATTCATGATTGTTGGATGGGAGGGAAATCTCTTTTATATTCCTTATCATCTATGGCATTTCATGGAGCTTGGTGACTTATTCTCCTTATTTTCACTCACAATTGGTTTTCATTAATAGTGCTTTCACACCTAAAAATTGTCATTCTCCTGATTTCCTTTTAAATTTCTTGTTCACATAGCCATCCCTATTGTTATGCTGAATCCTGCTCTAGTCTGAGCTGCACCCTTGGGAGAAGCTCCTCTGTGACCCACAGAGCTGTGGTCACTGGGAGCCCCTGGCGACATTTACTTTCCTTTTTCACTTCATTTCTTGACATTAATTTCAATAGACTTTTTCCAATCCCTACTGGAAAATGCCTATTCATTTGTTAGGTAGTTAGAATAGGAAACTGGAGTCCAGAATGGCGGTGGCTAAATGACAAGGAAGGGAAAAGCCCACGAAAATAGAACAAAGAAAGGTCTGAGGACCGGAGTGAGGACCTCAGGTAGAACAAACAACACTCCTGGCTAACCCAATTTACGTAAGGCAGGCCCAGGGGGAGAAACAAACAAACAAACAAAAAACATTAAAAGAGGAGTCAAAGTGTTGCAGGAAGGGGGACGCCTTCCCAGGCCCGAAACTGGGCTCTAGTCTAACACTCAGAAATGAGTTGTCTGAGGAGACACATGCTGACAAAGCAAGAGATTTTTTTGGGAAAGGGCACCCGGGTGGAGAGCAGTAGTTAAGGGAACCAAGGGGAACTACTCTGCCGCCTGGCTCACAGTCTCGGATTTTATGGTGATGAGATTAGTTTCTGGGTGGTCTTTAGCCAATCATTCTAATTCAGAGTCTTTCCTGGTGGCGCACGCATCTCAGCCAAGATGGATGCTAGCGAGAGGGCTTCTGGGAAGTGGACGGACACGCGGTGTCTCCTTTCAACCTTTCCCGAACTCTTCCAGTTGGTGGTGGCTTATTAGTTCCATATTCCTTATCAGGATCTCCTGTCATAGAACAACTCATGCAAATGGTTACTATGGTGCCTGGCCAGGGTGGGCGGTTTCAATCAGTGTGCTTCCCCTAACAAAAGGGCTGGGGGTCTCTCTCTCTCTCTCTCCCCCGCGCGCTGGGGCGCTCTTCTCTTTGCGTCTTTGGGTTGACATGCCTCGAGGATGTATTTTCCTGCTATTATCTAAATAAAATAAAGCTGTAACATGGATCTGTAACACTGATTTGTCTAAGAGCTATAACACAGTCTGTCCAAGACCCAAGAGCTGTGACACGCTGAGGACTTTAATGTCTGTCACTCCAAATCTTTATTGTGACGATACAGAACCGAGGAGAATACACTCGCCTGACAATTTTACAAAAACTTGAACTTTAGTCTATTTTAAAGTGTTCTAAGTAGTTCTGGTTTTGAGGTAAGCTTTTTTTGGTGTGTCTTTCTTTATCCTTTGTACAATGACAATGAGTGCTCCTAAAGTTTGTGAAAAGTCAGACCTCAACACCAATTCTCTTACCTTGCGGATTTGCAACCCAGGATTTCAAACCATACAGATCATGGATTTAATCTTTGCCTGTGACATTTCTCTTTCCTTCCTACTACACCCATAAAACACTTCTCTTTTAGATACTCATAAACTTTCCATAGCAGTCTTAGTTAAAACTGTATCTTTTTTTTTCTTTTTTTCTGGACCAGTTTATATTAATGTCTGTAGAATTCGTTTTAGTGTGCTCTGATTTTCAGCTTCTCTGAGAAATTCACTGTGATCTAAAAGTTTAGTAACACATTTCTAAGAACTTGTTTCCATATGCAAAACCTTACATAATGCAGTTAAAAAGGAACTATTCTCAAGTGACCTTCTAGAATTCTTATGAAGAAAAAGTACTAGTTTAGATTTCATGTGATGCCAGCACCACTGCTGTCACAATGATAAAAAAAGATATTTTTATTTTACATATCATACAATGAGAGAGACTGTGAAGATCTTGAAGTTTAATACAGGATAACTTCTCATTTAAGTCCTTTGAAGGCAGCACACAACATAATCAGGAGTGATGCAGTCTCAAACACAACAAATTTGACTGATTCTAAGGAATGCCTTGGAGTGTATTGTCTTAAATGAAGTGTGCAGTGATATGCTTGTTGCTCTGAAACTAAAGGCTCTAGTATAGCATGGATATTCTGTCTTAAACTATGCTGTCATTTAACTTATCTTGGAAGCTGTCCTTTGGACTGAAGTGCAAGGAACCTCTTAGTAAAAATGCTGACAGGTAGTCCTTGACTACTTACCCTTTCAATGAGTTCATCTGCCATGAAGACGGGTTGTTTTTCCCTTGTTTCCACTCTCTTCAAGTCTTTGTCATATACTTGACTACTGACGGCAGCAACTCTGTAGAATGCGTGACCTGAATGATGTGATAAATGACATTTAATGGAGACTTCCACCATTTTGCATTTTATACAATGTAATTTTATACACATCTGTGATATAACATACTTTATATCAATATAATATGTACATACAAAAATAATACATAAAATCATCTAAGATATATTCTCAGACTCTTTAAGGAGAGATTAAGATTCACAATTCCAAGGAATTGTATAAATTTCTTGTGTACCTCCAGAGGTTTGTATACTTCATTTAAAAAAAAATTGTTATTAGTTGGAATGAGTGATCTAGTAATTATAAATTAATTAGCACTACATATTGCTAAAACATATGAACACATTTATAGGTAGTAGCTAGTTTTAAGAATCATGAGGGATTGATAAAGTTAAAAAAATGATATAGTTCTCTGTATAGTAAAAGTCATATTAAGGGGGAAGCATTTTGCTTAAAAGAATATATAATGCTGTATACTAATTTCTTATGTAAGATTATCAGATAAAATTCAGAATGAGCTGTTACGTTTAAGTTTAATATAAATAATGAATATCTTTTTGTATGTATGCATGTAATATTTGAGACACATACTAAAAAAAAAAATTCCCTGTTGGTCTGAAATTCAAATGTAACCCAGTGTTCTGTATTTATATTTCCTAAATCTGGTAATCTAGTCCCTGTGCATGCTTATTCATTAACTCTGATAACTTAGTATCATTATATCTGATAGCTCGTTAGAAATTATCTCTGATACCTTGTTGGAAAGTGGCTTGACTGAGAAATGTGTTTCCAAACATACTAGCCACAAGAGTCACATTGTGAAATATTTCCAAATCACATTTTATTTATACAAAACATGGTGTCTATGGAACTATAAGAAGTGATTACCAAAACCATCCCCAAGAAAAAGAAATGCAAGAAGATGAAGTGGTTGTCTGAGAAGGTCTTACAAATAGCTGAGAAAAGAAGAGAAGTGAAAGGCAAATGAGAAAGGGAAAGATATACCCACTTGAATGCAGAGTCTCAGAGACTAGCAAGGAGAGATAAGAAATCCCCCTTCAATGAAAAATGCAAAGAAATAGAGAAAAACAATAGAATGGGAAAGACTAGAGATCTCTTCAAGAAAATTAGAGATTCAGGGGGACATTTCATGCAAAGATGGACACAATAAATGAGAGAAACGGCAAGGACCTAACAGAAGCAGAAGATATCAAGAAGTGGCAAGAACACACAAAAGGACTATACAAAATTTTCTGAAAGACCTGGATAAACACAATGGTGTGACCACTCACCTAGAGCCAGACATCCTAGAGTGTGAAGTCAAGTGGTCCTTAAGAGGCATTATGACAAACAAAGCCAGTGGAGGTATGGAATTCCAGCTAACAATTTCAAATCCTAAAAGATGATGCTGTGAAAGTGATACACTTAATATGTCAGCAAATCTGGAAGATTCAGCAGTGACCACTGGACTGGAAAAGGTCAGTTTTCATTTCAGTCCTAAAGAAAGGCAATGCCAAAGAATTCAAATTACTGTACAATTGAATGCATTTCATATGCTAGCAAGATTATGCTCAATATCCTCCAAGCTAGGCTTCAGAAGTACGTGAATAGAGAACTTTCAAATGTACAAGCTGGATTTAGAAAAGGCAGAGGAACCAGAGATCAAATTGCCAACATATGCTGGATCATAGAAAAAGTAAGGAAATAAAAAAAAAAAAATCTACTTCTGCTTCATCGACTATGCTAAAGTCTTTAACTGTGTGTATCACAACAAACTGTGGAAAATTCTTAAAGAGATGGGAATGCCAGAGCACCTTACCTGTCTCCTGAGAAATCTGTATGTAGGTCAAGAAGCAACAGTTAGAACTAGACGTAGAACAACAGACTGGTTCCAAATTGGAAAAAGAGAACGTCAAGGTTGTATATTGTCACCCTGTTCTTTTAACTTATATACAAGTACATTATGCAAAAATGTCAGGCTGGATAAATCATAAGCTGGAATCAAGATTGCCTGGAGAAATATCAACAACCTCATATATGCAGATGATATCCCTTTAATGGCAGAAAGCACAAAGGAACAAGAGTCTCTTGATAAAGGAAAAAGAGGAGAGTGAAAAAGCTGGCTTAAAATCAACATTAAAAAAACTGAGATCATGACATCCAGTCCCCTCACTTCATCACAAATAGATGGGGAAAAAGTGGAAACTGTGACAGATTTTCTTGTCTTGGGCTCCAAAATCACTGCGGATTTTGACCTCAGCTAAGAAATTAAAAGACGCTTGCTCCTTGGAAGAAGCTATGACTAACCTAGACAGCATATTAAAAAGCAGAGACATTGCTTTGCCAACAAAATTCTGTCTAGTCAAAGTTGTGGTTTTACCAGTATGAATGTATGGATGTGAGAGCTGGACTATAAAGAAAGCTGAGTGCTGAAGAATTGATGCTTTCTAACTAACTGTGGTGTTGGAGAAGACTCTTGAGAGTCCCTTGGACAGCATCCTAAAGGACATCCATCTTGAATATTCATTGGAAGGACTGATGCTGAAGCTGAGGCTCTAATATTTTTGCCACCTGATGTGAAGAACTGACTCATTTGAAAAGCCCCTGATGCTAGGAAAGATTGAGGGCAGGAGGAGAAGGGAGCTACAGAGGATAAGATGGTTGGATAACATCACTGACTCACTGGACCTGAGTTTCAGGGAAGTCAGTGAGAGTGAAGGACAGAGAAGCTTGGTGTGCTGCAGTTCATGGGATCACAGAGTCAGACAGGTT
The DNA here is from genome assembly GCF_963930625.1 of Muntiacus reevesi. Classification (NCBI taxonomy): domain Eukaryota; kingdom Metazoa; phylum Chordata; class Mammalia; order Artiodactyla; family Cervidae; genus Muntiacus; species Muntiacus reevesi. Next base: position 1,570,507 of record NC_089264.1, read on the forward strand.
TCAGTGACTGAACAGCAGCAACATGGGACTCCATGCCTTTCTCAAGCAAAGGAGTTTGGTTTAACTTCTTTCTGTCTGTGTATCTTTTTATGGAGTATAGGCAAGCTTTGTCTTCATGGTCAGGTCCACACCTTATTTATTATTGTTATTATCATTGCTATGTTTTTTCTAGTATTTTTCCTTGTGTGTAGTCAATGAATCCAGAGTTTGACCACAACCTACTTAAGTTTGATAACCATGTTGCACATTGCTATTTATGAGAATAATGTTACAAGGATTATGAGGAAATCCAACATTCGAAATGGGAGTGAAGACAAAATCAATAATCACAAATAATTATTTATACATATTATAAAAGGTTTTTATACTTGTATTTTCCAGATATTCAATGTTTGAATTTTATTATATTTCAGCTATTTGCTAAACATATGCACTAAACCATTAAGGTGACCAAATTCACAGGTGTGAACTCACAAAGCTGTGTATTTTCTTTTCACTTTATGGGATGAATATTTATTTTTAATATCAATGTATGGAGTCCTCTTCTCAAAATTAGCCTTCTTTAAAAGTAAATGCGGTTTTGATGATAAATTATTCCTCTAAGAGAATCAAGGAAGAAATTTGATGTGCTATTTCAAAGAGATGAGGCAAAATTTTAAATTTTGTCAGTTAACAGAGAGACAGAGAGAATGAAAGTTCACTTGTATTTGAAACAAAAATGAACTGTCATCGAAGAGACATTATGACACATATTGAAAGACCCTGTCTGTCTGTGGCAACTTTTCCTTTTAACTCTATGGTTCTCCACAGAAAACATTTGAAAATAATTGTTAAATAACAACTCCTATCAAGTTTGTTAGTTTGTTAATTTAGATAATTCCAGAGGAGGAAGTGGCCACCCACTCTACTATTCTTGCCTGGGAAATCCCATGGACAGAGGAGCCTGGTGGACTGCGGTCCATGGGGTTGCAAAGAGTCAAACATTAACTGAGCAAGATCATGGAATTAAGATAAAATGTTTTGTGTTAGTATTTTTTCTTCATTCCTGATATTATTTATTAATCATGTAAACTTGCAGTAAAGTGAAGTCGCTCAGTCGTGTGCGGCTCTTTGCGACCCCATGGACTGTAGCCTACTAGACCCCTCGGTCCATGGGACTTCCCAGGCAAGAGTACTGTAGTGGGTTGCCATTTCCTCCTCCAGGGTATCTTCCCGACCCAGGGATCGAACTCGGGTCTCCTGCATTGTAGGCAGACGCTTTACCGTCCGAGCTACCAGGGAAGCCAAACTTGCAGTAAGTAAGCCCTTAAGAATAACAAGTGAAAACAAAGTTATACTTTAAAGCTAAAACTTCAACAAAATTATGTGTATCTTACTTCTGTTTTCAGTGAAATACTTTAACATATATAGAACAAGTGAGATAATGTAAAATACTCAGGTTAAAAGATTGACATATTAAAAACTTAGAGTGATTTTTTTTTTAAATTATCCACATGATGAACTTTCAAATGCAAGTTTCATAAAAATCACACTGCTAGAGTTTATGTAAAACTTCTCTTTATCTTTTTGGGAGTTGAACCTAAGTAGGCTACTATGCTGAATACTGGGGGATAAAGTTCCATAGCTGTTTTGTTGGTGTGATTTTAGTTTATGGAATATTTTCTTGTTCTTCCTATCAGTTAAATTAAGATTTTTATATTGGTATTTTCATTGTTTTACTTGCATGATTACTTCTCCCTAGGAATGCTGGGAGGGGTGAGATGAGACCAAAGTAGTCTAACGTGCTACTTTATATCAGAAATTCTGTTGGGAGAGTGTTTAAATTTTCACTTTTATAATCTATGGCTTCAGTTTGACTTCTTAGAAACAAAAGCGCCAGTGTAGATGATATAATTCAATTTAAAAAACAGGATATTCAATTTAAAAAATAAAGTAGTGCTCACTTCAGCAGCATATATACTAAAAAATAAAGTAAAATAGATTGATTAGTAAATAGCAGTTCCATTTTTAAGCTCTTGTTTGGTTATAATGAAATAATAGCTCCTAGTGACATATCTTATTCATATCTTTGTTCTGACTCTCACAAAAAAATCTTAAAATTTTAATCATAGATATTTTCTTGTTCAGCAGGGTCAGGTAATTTTTTTTTTTTTTTTTTTTTGGTATAGAAAATATTTTATACTTATACCAGCAGTACTTTCGTAAAATGAACACTGGCTGAAGAGACAGCCGTTGATTTTATCTATTATTATGTGATCAGTTCATTGAAGGAAAACAAAATCAGCCACTATTTTAGCTAAGACCTTTGAAAGAAGCTTCATTTTTTGTTTTCATTTATTTTTATTAGTTGGAGGCTTATTACTTTACAGTATTGTAGTGGTTTTTGCCATACACTGACATGTAAGGGAACCCTCTTACACTGTTGGTGGGAATGCAAACTAGTACAGCTACTATGGAGAACAGTGTGGAGATTCCTTAAAAAACTGGGAATAGAACTGCCATATGACCCAGCAATCCCACTTCTGGGCATACACACCGAGGAAACCAGATCTGAAAGAGACACGTGCACCCCAGTGTTCATCGCAGCACTGTTTATAATAGCCAGGACATGGAAGCAACCTAGATGCCCATCAGCAGATGAATGGATAAGGAAGCTGTGGTACATATACACAATGGAATATTACTCAGCCATTAAAAAGAATTCATTTGAATCAGTTCTAATGAAATGGATGAAACTGGAACCCATTATACAGCTTCATTTTTTGTAAGTTAAAAGCCTAAACATTTTTGGATTACTTTGTATTTAATTTTCCAATTTTGTATTTGGATGTACCGAATGTGTATATATTGTTGGACAACTTGTACTTCCCAGTGTGTAATGAGGAAGGAAAATGGTTGTGATGGTTTAATATCTTTCTGATTTTGACCCAGCTGCCTTATCACATAGAAGGTAGTAACTGGAGTCCAGCGGGCATCTATGTGGAAGTAAAGCCTATCCTGGAAGTCAGAGAGTGGCACCAGTCTGATCATAGTTTCATGTTTTCCAAGAGTGTGGAGGCTATTTAAAACTATTTTAAATGTTTTCTTAAAAAAAAAAAAATCTGAAATGGATTTTACAGCTCTTCCAAGGTGAGTTTCTTGTTTCAAGTTATGTAGCCATGACATGAATAGTCAAAACCTTGGTTACCCAGTTGCCATAACATGTCATAAAAGTATGGGTGTCCAGAAACCGTATAGGACATCTAATTTCCTGTAAGATTTTTCTACTCCAGTGAATTGAGCTAGACTACTTATCTTTCTTTTTCTTCTTTAGCTTAAGGACTAGTGTAAAAACAAACTGAATGAGCTCCTAAATCTCTTTCCATTTGGTCTACACTCACATGTGCATCAGAATTCTCAAATGAATGAATTTTCAAGAGTGTTTTGTCTTATCTCACACACAAATTAAGATTTTTTTTTTTCATCTGTGAAGTGATTTGGATAGCTATCCATTCAAAATCTTATGATCTCCTTCCTGTGTTTCAGTATCTTCAATTTCTAATTCATTGCTAAGACTCTTCAATAAAGTTGCTTTCAGTTTTATTGTTGAATCCAGTTTTTTTTTTTTTTTAAGTCATTCTCTTACTTAATCTAAAGTTGAGCTTGACTTTTAATAATTCTGTTTGAGCCAGAAGTAGTTTCCGAATCTTCTATTTACAACAAAATCATTCCTTGCTGAGGAAAGCAATGAGCATGCCTGCATGTTCAGTTGTGTCTGACCCTCTGTGACCCCATCCATGGACTGTAGCCCACCAGGCTCCTCTGTCCATGAGATTTTCCAGGCAAGAATACTGGAGTGGGTTGCCATTTCCTCTTTCAGGGGATCTTTCTGACCCAGGGACCCAAATCCATGTCTCTTGCATCTCCTGCAGCAGAAGGCGGATTCCTTGCCACTGAGCCACCTGGGAAGATCCTGAGAAACATAATATTCTGGACTACATAAGGATTCAAAATCTTGCTTATTTTTAAAACTACCTTTTCCCTTGGTTGCTGTGACATGCCTTGACTCTACTATCCTCCATACACACCCCTGCCTGAATTTTCTCCTGTCTTCTACTGGCTTGGTCTTCTTTTTCAATGTCTTTTAATGTCTCTGTTGGTAGGTCTGGGTTCCATTCTGCTTTTTTCTTACAATATATTAAAAAATCTTTATGAGTATTCTGACTGCCTATAAGTTTTCAGTGAGTGCACGTATGCATACTGGTGGGTTCCCAAGACTTTCTGATCTGCTGGCCCTGCTGGAAACAATGCTTTTACTCCTCTGACCCTCAGATCTTCTTTCTGTGTTCTGTCTCTTAGCACATACCACCATCTTTCCTCATTTCTCAGACATTTTCCTTGAGGGCAAACACAGAAACAAGATCGACTTTGTTAAGAAAAAAAAAAAATGAGGACTTTCCTCTTAAGTGGTGTAGACATGGTTTGAAGGTGGTAGGGAAGGCACATTTCGTATTGAGGAAAGGAAAGCATGACATATTGAATGTAGAGTGGGTAAAAATTAATGAATAAAAGAAGTAGGCTTCTGGGAAAATATTGACTATTTTTTTCAACAGAAGAATAGAAAGATCAATGGAATAGCATAGGAAAAGCAATTCACCCAATTAAAGAAACTAGAATATCATAAAGTTGGTATTTCAAATTAATGGAAAGAAATGAATTATTCAGAAAAAAGTGTTGAAACAACTGGCCAACCATTTGGAAATAGAATAAAATTGGTTCATTCCTTGTGACATAAACCAAAATAAACTCCCAGATTGGTCATAGATTTATGTTCAAATATTGAAACTGTTTATTACACTTGTCAAATTGGCCCAGAAAATAGAAAGCTGGATTTTATTTATTTATTTACTACAAATTTAGGTACATTTTAGGAACAGCTATGAGGCCACTTAAGATTGGGGGCAAGAGGAGAAGGGGATGACAGAGGATGAGATGGCTGGATGACATCACCGACTCGATGGGCATGAGTTTGAGTAAACTCCAGGAGTTGGTGATGGACAGGGAGGCCTGGCGTGCTGCGACTCATGGGGTCCCAAAGAGTCGGACACAACTGAGCAGCTGAACTGAACTGAACTGAACTGAAGATATAAATTCAGACTTCTGGTTTGCATTCAAATTTATTAAAATAATCTTTCCTAATATTATTTAGCCCCATTATACTAAGCGATCAGTGAGGAAGCCAATGGATAAAGCTGGAACAAATATTTCTGTTTTCCTATTCCTGATCTCATGCTATGAGATATTGGCTATGAAGCCAATATGAGATACTAGCTATGAAGACATTGGCTGTAATTTTGTACTCCTGAAAATTTCCCTGTTTTTTTAGAACAAAATTGATGATTACTAAGAGAATCATTGAGCTAGTATACAATTCTTTGGGGAATAACTGGAGGGCTTAATGGGATGTCTTCTAAAAGCTTTTATGAAAGTGAAAGTGAAGTTGCTCAGTTGTGTCTGACTCTTTGTGACCCCAGTAACTGTGGCCTACCAGGCTCCTCTGTCCATGGGGTTTTCCAGGCAAGAGTACTGGAGTGGGTTGCCATTTCCTTCTCCAGGGGATCTTCTTGACCCAGGGCTTGAACCCAGGTCTCCCACATTGTATTCAGAGGCTTTACTGCCTAAGCCACCAGGGAAGTCCTAAAAGCTTTTACATCTCAGGACAAAATGAAAAAAATATATATATTTTTATAATCAACCTGAATCCTCAAGGGCACCTGGATTCAGATGTTTCTGAATGTCCTAGTTATAATACATTCTTGTCTCTATTGTGGCATGTAATCTTTGGGAGCATAAGCATTATTTATTGTGGTGCAAAAATACATAATGACACAGAATAGTGAGATTAATTACCTGAAACATTCAAGCAGAAGCCTGATTGTGCCATGATTGTTTTTAATCTGTTCAGTTCATTCATGCTACAAATGAGTATTGAATAACTGACTACTACAGTCTTTTTTTCTTAAGGGCTAGGGGTTGTCATTTATTTGCTAGGTGGTGCCTGACTCTTTTGTGACCCCATGGACTGTAGACCACCAGGCTCCTCTATCCATGGTATTTCCCAGGCAACAATACTGGAGCAGGTTGCCATTCCCTTCTCCAGCAGATCTTCCTGACCCAGGGATTGAACCTATGTCTCCTGCGTTGGCAGCAGATTCTTTACCACTGAGCCATCAGGGGAGGCCAAGGGCTGGGCATACAAGTCATAAAACTTTCCCTCCAAGAGCTTCAATTAAAAGTCAAGATTATGTAGCATAGCAAGTACTCGGATAGGGATGAAAGATGTTGCAGGAGCATTGACCCAGGATTGGTCAATTAAAGAAGGCTTCCTTGAGGAGGTGATACCAAAGTTCTGTCATGAATGATGACTACAGTTGTCAGCCAAAACATAAAGCTAGGTGAAGTGGGCAGGAAAGACATCATCAGGCAGAAGGAAGATATGTTTGCAGGGTGAGTATAGAGTATTTAGAGGAACTCAGAGGGATTCAGTAGGTTGGACTAGAATATGCCATGCTGAAGAGAAAATGGCAACCCACTCCAGTATTCTAGCCGGGAGAACCCCATGGACAGAGGAATCTGGTGGGCTACAGTTCACAGGGTCTCAAAAGGTCAGACACAATTCTGTGACTGAGCAGACATGGATGCAATGCTGAGAGGTGACCAGAGAGGAGATTAAGGCGCCTGGATTATGAATAAAGTTAAACTTATCACTGTGGCCTAAGGGCACCATGAAACGCTGCTATATAGCCCTCTCCTGTCAGAGAGTGTGCAGTGTGTGCCGCCTAGGTTGTCTGTCGCAGATGGCAGGCTTTAGGGCACCTGGTTGGTCCTTATTCTTCTAAGAGATGATCTGAACTAATTGCAAATATCCCACACTTTGGCAAGCCTCAGTGACACCCATACCTTCGATCTCTCTGACTTTCAGTTAGATCTCTCTTACTTTCAGTAAGATTATCATCCCATCACCAACTGCACATCCTTCATCTGGCCCAGTGTCTCCTATTTGCTTTTCTCCTTCACCTATTCACTCTGCCCCTTGAGCCTCCTAGCTTCTAAACTCTCATAAATCACTGTGTTGCATGAACTAAATTTCATTTTACATGGTGTTTGTTTCTTCTTCCTCATATCAGAAGTCTCATGAAAGATATATATATATATATATCTCCTTGCTGCCAATCAGCACGTTTAAATCATTTGTAATCTTTCCTCTTTCAATGCCTGGCATCGTCAGCACTAAGACCACCTTGGGTGTACCACTGTGCTCACTAATATTTTCCCTAATTCTGCAATCACCCATAATTTTGACTCTGCTCATCCTGTTTCCTAGCCTTCTAGATTCTTGAACTTCTCACCTTTATCCACCTCAGTCACCCACTGGCATGATTACAACTGTTCCCTTGTTATCATCAATCATTGCACTATCTTCAGTATCTTAATTATAACGAGTTTGTACTCAGACCACCACCTACCAACCCCTTTTATGTAGGAGCAGAATTTCCACCTCACCAATCCTCCCAGTGCATTTTCCGAAAGGACCTCACGACCTATCATCACTTTCCTGTTTCACTGTCCTCATCATGAACACTTCCTTGCAAACGCCCTCAACTCTCTCGTCCCTCAGAAAAACTCAACTGATCTCTTGGTCAGAATGTTTCTCATTACAAGTGTCAGGAACACAACTTTACTCATTTGAATATAAAAGGCATCCTGTTTCTCACAATTTGGAAATCCAAAAATCCAGAACAGCTGGATCCAGAGGTTCTAGAATGATGAACTTCTGTCTATCTCTACTCTGTCTTCCTCCATAAGATTGTTATTCCCAAGCAGTGACTATGACTCCCTGATAACACTAGAACTAAACAGTCCTAAAATCCATGGCCTTAGGGAAAGGAAATCTCTTCAATCACTAATGTGACCCTGATGCTTCTTGCATTATATGCCATCTTTACATCAATCACTATGGACAGAGATTCACTGCTGTTAAGAATTCAGTGAAGTTCCTTGGTGTCTCAGACGGTAAAGAATCCACCTGTAATGAAGGAGATGAAGGTTTCATCCCTGGGTGGAGAAGATCCTCTGCAGAAGGGAATAGCAACCGACTCCAGTGTTCTTGCCTGGAAAATACCATAAACAGAGGAGTCTGGTTGGGCTACAATCCATGGAGTCACAAAGAGTCGGACATGGCTTCTCCAGGGGATCTTCTTGACCCAGGGATTGGACCTAGGGCTCCTGTATTGTAGGCAGATCTTTAGTGTCTGAGCCACCAGGGAAACCCAAACCTTAGTTTACTCAGTGCTAAGTTGAAGATAATTATGAAATGTGTATACCAGTAATCTTTCTTGTAGAATTTTTGAGAGGATTAACTAGGATAATTGATGTATACACTTAGTATGATTTCTGTGCACATTGAATATCCAATAATCCTTTAAATCTCATAATCTATTATGAGATGGGACAATATCCCTTCAATTAACTTTTATTTTAAGGTTTACATTTTTCCTATTCTTTCACTTCTATACTAACACAAATTTAAGAAACATTGTGTAATTTATTTTGGCATTTTAATTGAGGTTCATTAAACCTATGGGTAAATTGGATGAAAACTTTGAATTCCCCCCAAAGTTCATGTGTTTCTTACTTTTATATCTCTAAGTAAAATTAGAAGAGCCTTTATATTATTTAATATCTATTTATTGACATAAAATAATATTTGTTATCTTTGAAAATGGGATCAGTTTTTCAAATCTTATTTTTAGCTGATTATTGCTGATAGAAAGTTGTTGAATTTTAAGAGTACATTTTGCCATTTGTCACCTTCCTTTTTTTTAAGTTCTAAGCAGCTTTGTGCTTATTGACTGGATGACGAGGTAGACTGTTTTGTGCACAGATTTTACAGTATAAATGTTTTATTTCATTTTCTTTGATTAATTTGAAAAAAAAAACTACAAAAGCATTTTGATAGACTATACCTTAGTGCAGGAATTGTTTCTAATTCAAACTATGCTTCTAACTTCAAGAATATGGCAAGAATGTAAAACTTTACTTTCTTTTTACTTTGCCACCTATGGAAAAGAATATATAATCGTATTATTTAAATTATCAAAATTCAAAGTTCAAATTATTAAATTCTATATTTATTGAAATTATTAATTATCCATCTACATAATAAATGATTATTATATAACTTAAATTATCAAAATATTGTATTATTTAAATTGTTAAACTTCAAAATTAAATTAAATAATTTAAATAATTATCTGAATTCTTAAAATTCCCAGTTCAAAATTGGGAAAGGAGTACATCAAGGCTGCATATTGTCACTCTACTTATTTAACTTATGTGCAGAGTACATCATGTGAAATGCCAGGCTGGTTGAAGCACAAGCTGGAGTCAAGATCACTGGGAGAAATATCAATAAACTCAGAATCACAGATGACACCACCATTATGGCAGAAAGTGAAGAGGAAATAAAGAGCTTCTGGATGAAAGTGAAAGAGGAGAGTGAAAAAGCTGGCTTAAAACTCATCATCAAAAAAATGAAGATCATGGCATTTAGTCCCATCACTTCATGGCAAATAGATGGGGAAACAATGGAGACACTGACAAGCTTTATTTTCTCAGGCTCCAAAATCACTGAGGGTGGCACCTGCAGCCATGAAATTAAAAGATGCTTGTTCCTTGGAAGAAAAGCTATGACAAACCTAGACAGCATATTAAAAAGCAGAGATATTACTTTGCGACAAAGGTCCGTCTAGTCAAAGCTATGGTTTTTCCAGTATGGATGTGCGAGTTGGACCATAGAGAACGCCAAACACTGAAGAACTGATGCTTTTGAGCTGCAGAGTTGGAGAAGACTCTTGCAAGTCCCTTGGACTGCAAAGAGATCAAACTAATCAATCCTAAAGGAAATCAATCCTGAACATTCACTAGAGGACTGATGCTGAAGCTAAAGTTCCAATACTTTGGCCCTCTAATGCGAAGAGCTGATTCATTAGAAAAGATCCTGATGCTGGGAAAGATTGGAGGTAGGAAGAGAAGAGGATGACAGAGGATGAGATGGTTGGATGACATCACTGACTCAATGGACATGAGTTTGAACAAGCTCCGGGTGATGGTGAAGGACAGGGAAGCCTGGTGTGCTGCAGTCCATGGAGTCACAAAGAGTTGGCTGTGACTCAGAGACTGAACAACAAGTTTTTGATGTAATAAATTATTCTAATTAATACTCAAAATATAAACTACTTTTAAATTTCCAGAATAATGTATACATAGTTGGATATCTGGTTCATGCTCTGTGAAATTATTTTAATTTGATAATATTCTATTTAAAATTTAGCTTGTGTTCAAAACTAATATTAGTCTGTGAAATTTTTTTTTTGTTGTTCTTAATATTCAAGTAATCTTCTTTATGCACAATGGTTAAAGAGGTGTTCTGTAGTCTTCTGCAATCTGGAATATTTACATAATATAGGAGTTACATCTTTATTGAAAGTTTGATAAGACACAGCAACTCTTAGTGTCAAAGAACATTTTTGGTGGCAATTGTTGGACAAAATTTTTAATTACCTTCTGCATGTTTTAGCCATTTCAGTTTTTTCCATCTGATTAAGTTTTTATATTTATCTAAGGGAAATTGTTAAATTTATGAACATATTAATTTTATTCTTCCAGAATTTTAAATAGAATTTCTCTCATTTTGAAAAATGTTAATTTCTCTTTTAACACATTTTATTTATGTTTTTAAAACTATTAAAAGTGTTATATTTTGTTATTCATTTTTACTTTATCAATTCTGTTTTCTTTTTTCCTAATATATTAATTTATACACTTTTTAAAAAAATTTGTACTGTTTTGTTTCCTTTCTATAATTTATTCAATGATTAGTTCAGTTATTTTTTTCTGTTAAAAGTATTTTAAGTCTTTTGTAAGTCTTATCACATTAGAAATTTGACTGCATCCTTTAATTTTTATATATTTTAAATTTTGGCTTTTCCCCCCTAATATAAGAGATATATAGATCACATTTTACAATATGAACATATATTTTATTAACCATGTAAAAACCTATATTAATTTTCAGGTAAAATCAAATACTAATTTATAGTGACAAGAACTGTGAAAGGGCCTAACATAATAATATACTCTTACCTGTATATCTGCATACGTATATGCAGATTTTGGTAAGTCTGTGTGTTGTTTCTCTGTTGGTTTATTTTTACCCTCTCTAATTCATTATTTAATTTAAATCTTGGGGAGAGGTGGGAATACAGCAACTAGATGGTGTGAAATAGAAATTACTCCAAGTGTGTAGAATCAAGCAACTATTCTAACTCCCCTCCCCTCTCGTGTGTGTGTGTGTGTGTGTGTGTGTATGTGAGAGAGAGAGAGTGAACCAGATTGAAATAAATCAATCCATATTGAGATTTTTTTCATACAGGTTAGGTTTTCAAAAACTGAAAAGGGAATCCAAGAATAACTTTATCTGCTGCTACTCAGGTATATTTTATGTCTAAAACATACACTAAAGCGTTGCTAATAGAGCCTTAGGAAAAAGTACTAACATATAACTTCCAGTCACACTGAACTATATTTGAAAGTTTTTTGAAACTGAACTCTGGAATAAGCTAACATTATGACAATTAATTCAGGAATTATTTTAGCATTTGATTAATGGTATATGCTTGATGTATAATTTTCTGAATTCAAATTATATATTAAATTTTAACTTCATTAAATCAGTTTAGTGAACCTAGACAGCATATTAAAAAACAGAGACACTACTTTGTCAAAGAAAGGTCCGTCTACTCAAGGCTCTGGTTTTTCCAGTAGTCATGTATAAATGTGAGAGTTGGACTATAAAGAAAGCTGAGTGCTGAAGAATTGATGCTTTTGAACTGTGGTGTTGGAGAAGATTCTTGAGAGTCCCTTGGACTGCAAGGAGATCAAACCATCCCATCCTAAAGGAGATCAGTCCTGGGTGTTCATTGGAAGGACTGATGTTGAAGCTGAAACTGCAATACTTTGACCACCTCATGCAAATTTGACTCATTTGAAAAGACCCTGATGCTGGGAGGGATTGGGGGCAGGAGGAGAAGGGGACGACAGAGGATGAGATGGTTGGATGGCATCACCGATTCAATGCACATGAATTTAGGTAAACTCTGGGAGTTGACGATGGACAGGGAGTCCTGGTGTGCTGTGGTTCATGGGGTCACAAAGAGTTAGACACAACTGAGTGACTGAACTGAACTGAACTGACTGAGTGAACTAATATTAAGCTTTCAATCTTTTCTCCTAACATTGCTTAGTTTTCTGTTCTGTTTTACATTTTAAAAAATTCTATTTAATTTAGAATCTTCCTTTTAATGATGATCCCCTTTAATTGGGAAGTAATATAAAAACACTACAGTAATTTAGCCAATTTTCTATGTATGAGTCTTACTATCTTGATTTAAAAATATATTAACTCCTTCTTTTCTTCATTCATTCCATAAACTCTTTTTTTAAATTTTATATTGGAATATTTTTGACTAAAAATACTGAGTTAATTTCAAGTGTATAGCAAAATGATTCAGTTATACACATATCCATTCTTTTTCAAATTCTTTTCCCATTTAGATTGTTACATAATATTGAGCAAAGTTCTTTATTCTATACAGTATGTCCTTGCTGGTTATAACATGGGGTAGTGTATACATGTCAATCCCAAAGTCCCTAACTACCCCTCTGGCCCCTTCTCCTCTGTGAACCTTTATTGAATACACTTACATGCTATGTACTTCACTCAACATTGGACATATCCGTGGTGAGCAAAAGTGGAGCCCCTGCTTTTAGGAGTCTTACCGTCCAGTATGGGAAATATAAATTGCTAAATGTGAAAGTGAAATTGATGTACATACAGTGTGCAGTGCATGGTGATACATAATAGGTAAGCACACAGTAAATAGGTGGGAGGCCAGGGGCGACTGCAAAAAGAAGGGATCTTTTGCTGAGATGGAAAGTTGAGTGGGGACTCACTAGGCAAAGTGAAGAGAAGATCCTTTTAGGCAGAGGGAGAAGCATATGCAGAGATACTGCAAGTGGGGAAACATGGTCCATAGAAAGACCTCAGGGAAGGTCTGAGTGGCCTGGATATTGAAAGCCAGTAGAAGGGGCATACAAAGAGGCCTGAGAAGGAGAAGCTGTCTGCTTTCTGCAGGCCTTAGGTTACATGAGAATATGTGTTCTCTACTCACTATGCAATGTGAGACCAAAGAAGTGCTTTAAAGGGACAACATGATGTGATTTAAATTTATGACTTCATTTAACAACTATTTATCAAGTGCCTGCTGTTTTTTAGATGTTTCTCTGCACACAGGAAATGCATCAGGGACTAAAACAGACAAAAAAATGAAAAAAAAAAAAAAAAGAAAGAAAACAAAACCCCAAAACCAAAAAGCACAGTGCTCTTACTGCTGATAATATGATGCAATGTTTAGTAGGTCAGAGAAATTCTCATAAAGGAAGTTACATGTAGGCAAGAATCTGAAGAAAATGAGGAGACCCAGGGAGGGATTGAATGATACAGAAACCTGGTGAGTAAATGTTGGCCAGGTGAAACCATTCCAGCTGTCCTCAGTCTGGATTCTACAGATGGCATTGACTGGTTCTCACATATGTGTGTGTGTGTATGTATACACGCATGTTTGTGTGTATGTGTATGTGCATGCACACATGTAATGTGCAGTAACTTAAGCAATGGACATGAAGAAAATAGGCTATAGAGATAATATAGGGTGAGGAGTGAAACAAGTTAACACCAGATTTTATTAATGGATGGAGAAAGGTGAAGTGGCTCTGAAGATAGGATAAAAAGCCACAAGTATGTTGTGTGTATTCAAGGGGAAAAGAATGTAGTGGTTTCATCATTAAATGGTGCTGACAGGTAAGGATAAGAACATCACCATATTTTTGGTTTAGTGACTTGAGGGTCACTAAATCCTGTTTTGATAGAGTAAGAGAAGCCAGTCCCTTTAGAATGGAATGAATGAGAAGTGGAAAGTTTGAGAATAGTTGTATTTTTTTTTAATATTCAAAGATGTGGAAAGGAGAGAATAAAATAGTAACTGAAGGAGATTATTGAATTGAGGAAGTCTTTGTTTACTTGATTTTAATTGGAATGACCATTATATTTAGAAGTTGATGAGATCCATTCAAGATGGAGATTTTTAATATACAATTGAAAGAAGGGAAAATTAATAACAGTTTAATGGGTAATTCAAACTTGGCAAATATTATAAGCTTTTGTGTAGGCACAACTATAGAGGTACTGTCTCTCCATAGTCATAACAGTAAGCGGTTGTTTATTGTTATCAGTCTAAGTGAATTTTCCAATATCAACTAATAATCTCTATTAAGCTTATTAATGTTGCTTTATTTAAGGAAAAGGGGAAATGCCTTTATCTTTCTCTCAGTTGAGTATTTGACTTCAGTGATTCACTGCCTCAATCTCTTGTCACCAAAGATAAATGAAATCTACATATAACCTATTGTTACAATGCATGGCAGTTTATAAATAGCTGAATTTTTAGGAACTAATATTAAGTGCTTGAGTGGATCTTAATAAATCATTAATCCGTTTATTACTTGTATATTATTTATCATCTTTTTGTTAAAAGACAAGGAAAAATTGTCCAAACATTGTTTAGTACAGTCGTCATTAATTAGTTAACACTTACCAGAGGGTTTTTTAAACCTTTTCTCACCCAGGGTTATTCTAATGTCAGAGTAGGATAAAAAATATATCTATAGTGACTCTTAACTCTTTCAAACTTAACATTTATCATGTCAGTTAGCTCCTTATAAGAAGAAAGGAGGTGAACAGCTGGTTGTGGAAGTCTGTGCAGCAGCAGCAGAAAAGGAACACAACTTCCAGAAAAATACTCTCTTTCTCTCTTATAATTTAAAATATTTGACATGATTAATGACACATCCTTCTTTACTCCCCCCCCCCCCCATTGGAACTCTATGTTGATATACAGTTAGTATACTTAGCTTAAGAAGTAAATCCTATCTCTTATATTTTTACAACTTTCAGAATACTTTTAAAAGTGAATTCTAAAACACACACAGTGTGCCATGTAGAGAGTTAACAAATCCTGGCCCAATGGTGATATTTTAAACCTAATCAGTACTGGCATTCTTCATAGTACTGGCATTTAAACCTAATCAGCAACCATGAAAAACAGGAGATTTGAGAATGATCTTCTCACATCTAATACAACTTTCAAATTGATTTTCTTTTTAATGATTTTGTCCTGGCTGATCCATATGAATCCTTTTTATGAAGAAAAATAAGCTATCTAGGATTCACTGAAGAACAAAATAAACCCTTGTCAATCATTCTGGGAAATGTTGCAGGCTTAAGCAATTTTAGAGGTAGATATTGAGCCTACTACTTGCTATAAGTGAACTTTGAAATACAGATATATCATCTTCATGAGCTGAAAGGATGTTTAAGCTGCATGTGCACAAAAATTGTGATTTTTTTACCCACTTATTAACCAATATGGAAAAGCTCCAGATAGAGTAGAAACCGAGCAAATTAGACTTGTTTGTTTCTGCACAAAATAAGTTAACATAATTTACCACCACTGGTAGTTTTAGAATAGATAAATTCAGCTTTGTGATTTATTGCCTAAGACATTTTCTTCTTTACTGTAAAGCCTTATGCCAAAATAAAGTGGTTTTGAGACTTGCTGGCCTTTGGTAAATTACTTGCAATTCTGGCAGTTTTGAGCTGAATATTGATTTCTTCATTTATCTTTTAAAACATTTTGATTTGTTATTAGATTTTCAAAAATATTTGGAATAGATCTCATTTGCTTATTTTTTTCTTTCTTGTTATAATTTAAGGATTTGGCTTTCTTCTGTGAATAAGCTGGAATATCTTCAGATATTGCTTAATTGAAAACACCACCAGTGAAGTTTCATTAAATTTTAATTACTATGACTAGTGAAGCATATACATCTGTCTTACTAAGATGATTCTTCTGTAGTTAGTGTTATAATAATAGCTCGGTTTAAGATCAATAATTACATACTTTTTAAAGGTTTTGTACCTGTTAGAAGGTTTTGTACCTGTTAATTTTCTTTCTTGGGAGAGCATATTCTATCTTAGAGTTAAACAAATGAGTTTTATGTCTTATCATTTATGGTGTACCACTTTCTTCTTGTTCTTTATTAAGAGTTGTATAAAACAATAAGTTGAGCCAGAGTTAAGATGGTAGAATAGGAAGACCCTGAGTCAACCTCTTCCCATGAACACAACAAAACAACTGCATGTAGAACAACACTTTCTGGGAATAAACTGAAGACTAGCAGAGTGGCTTACCTACAATCATGCTTATAAACCAAAAGCCGCACCCAGATAGGTAGGAGGGGAAAAGAAGTGATCTAGTCAGTATTCATATCCCTGGTGGGCAACCAAGGATGGGGGTGTCACAAACTAAGAAGTATTCCCTTAAGAGTGAATAATTTGAGACCTACATTGCATAGCCTACCCCACACCAGGGACCAGCTTGTTTTGGAAACCAGTGTGACTTAGAATTGGGAAGGCTGGGAGCTGTAAGAAACTCAGACTCTGCTCTTAAAGGACAAGACTTTTCTCTGCATAAACTTACTCTCAGTCCCAACACAGAGACTGCAGAATGAAAAGTGCCTGTTGCTCTAACTGGCCTGCCATGACCACCCCAGAATATCCCTCAGCCCACAGCAGGATTAATTTCAAACTTCCCACCCCTTCCCAAGGCAGCAGCTGCTGGTGTGCCCTGGGAGAAGCACTGACCTATCTCTCCTTCAGCAGTTCCAGCCCATCCCCACCAAGGCAATGACCCTGGAACTTCCTAGAAAAAGCCTAGCCCAAAGTCATTTCAAATCAAGTTCTCCCACCACAACCAATGGGCACATGCAAACTATATAGGGATGCTCCCAAATAAGGGCATGTTTCAAGAAAGGAATAGGTGATTGTTTTGCCTAGTTTTGTAGAGACAGAGTCCCCCCCCCCCAAAAAAAAAAGAGAGAGAAGAAATATATGACTATATGCCAAACAGAAGAACAAAATGAAGCACGATGGTCACCAAACCAGGGAAATGAATTAAGGAACACAGTGAGAACGTCAACAAAGGATTAAAAAAAAAAAAAAAGAAAAAGAAAAAAATCATTAGAGCAGAAGAATATAATAACTGAAATGAAAAATATGCTAGAAGGAATTATCAGTAGACAAGGTGATACAGAAGCATGGATCAACAATTCAAAAGATAGAATTATGGAAATCACCCAATCAGAAAAAAAAAGAAAAAATAATAATGAAGTAAAAAGAAAAAATGATGAAGATTGTTTAAGGGACCTTTTGGAACAACATTAAAACAGCATCAAATATCAAATATTAACATTCACATTATAAACTTTCCAAAAAAGAAGAGACAAAAAAGTGGAAGAAAAAGTATTGATGAAATAATGGCTAAAAACTCCTAAGCAAAGAAAGGAAACAGATATTCAGGTACAGGAATAACAGTTAGTCCCAAAACATGAACTCAAAGAAATTCATACTAAGATATAATTAAAATGGCAAAAGTTAAAGAAAGAATTCTAAAGGCAGGAAGAGAAAAGCACAAGTCACAACAAGCACCCCCCCCCCCCGCCCGAGGTACTGAAAGGGAAAGGGAAACACACACACACATATACAACCAAGGATATTCTATCCATGATGCTGAGGCTGAAATTCCAATACTTTGGCCACCTGATGCCAAAAGCTGACTCACTGGAAAAAAACCCTGATCCTAAGAAAGATTGAAGGCCAGAGAAGGGGGTGACAGGATGAGATGCTTGGATGGAATCATGACTCAATGGAAATGAATTTGTGCAAACTGAGAGATAGTGAAGGACAAGGAAGCCTGGCATACTGTAGTCTATGTGGTTGCAAATAATTGGACATGACTTGGTGACTGAACAACAACAACAAAAAAGATTAACAATCTGTTGAAAGCCTGATAAAGGTATTCTTAGATAAACAAAGACTAACAGAGTTCATCACCATTAAATCAGCCTCACAAGAAATATTAAATTATCTCCTTTAAGAAGGATAAAGAAATAATAATAAATAAGAAAATACATAAAGGAAGAAGGCTCACTACATATTACAAATACATAAAGGAAAGAGGCAAATAAAAAGTAAATACAGTGGATCAAGCACTTAAAAAGCAAGTATGAACATTTAAATACAAGAGTTGTAAAGTCAGCTATAACTATAATAATTAGTTAAGGGATACACAAGAAAATGCAAAATATGTCAAAAAATAAAATATAGGAAGGGATAAAAAATGTAGAGCTTTTAAAATGTGTTTGAATTTAAATGTTGGTTAAAACAAATATATCTATGAACTGCATGGTAACCACAAACCAAAAAGCTAGTATACATAAAAAATAAAGAAACCCAAAGCTAATACTAAAGAAAATCACTAAACCATAAGGTAAGAAACTAAGAAGAAAAAAACAGAAGAACTTCATAAACAACCAGAAAACAAGAAATAAAGTAACATATAAGTACATATCTATCAGTAACCACTTAAAATGTAAGTAGACTAATTAAACGCTTCAATCAGAAGACATGGTGGTTGACTGGATTAAAAAAAAAAAAATGAAGATCCATTGACAAGCTGCTTACAACTAACTCACTTTAGACCTAAAGACATACATAGTTTAAAAGATAAATGGTGGAAAATATATTTTATGCAAATAGAAGAGAAAATAAAACTAGGGAAACAATATTTTTGTCAGGTAAAATAGACTTTAAAGCAAAGTTTATAACAAAAATGAAAGTAGGGCATTATATAATGATAAGGGTGTTATTCCAGGAAAAGTATATAACATTCATAGACATATATACATGCAACATAAGAAGCACCTGAATATATAAAGCAAATAATAACAGACATAAAGGGAGAAATTGGCAATAATACAATAATTATAGAGTACTTTATCAATGCACTTATAGCAATTGCTGATTTATCCAGATGGAAAATCAATAAGAAAAGAGACCTTGTATGATATAGTAAATCAGATGAACTTAAAAGGTGTCAACAGATTATTCCATCCATAAACAGCAGAATACACACTATTTTCAAGTACCTAAATAGTCTACATAATAGAACACTTGCCAGGACACAAGACAAGTCTAAATACATTTTAAAAGATTTAAACCATTTTAAGCATTTTCTGAACTACAGTGGTATGAAATTAGAAATCAACTAAGGAAGAAAACTGGAAAAAGCACAAGAAAAAAAAAATGTGAAGCCTAAACAACATGTTAATAACAACAACAACAAAAAATCAAAAGGTCCATGAAGAAATCAAAGGGGAAATAAAGAAATACTTTTAGATTAATGAAAATAGAAACAATTTTGTTTTAATCTATGGGATGTAGAAAAAACAATTTTAGGAGGAAAATTTATAGCAATACTGGCCTACTCCGGAAAACAAGAAGCATATCAAATAAACAATGTAATACTGCAGCGAAAGGAATTAGAAAAAGTGAAACAAAGCTCAAAGTTATCAGGAGAAAGTTAATATCAATTATCAGAGCAGAAATATATTAGAAACCAAAAAGACAATTGAAAAGATCAATGAGATTAACAGTTGGTTTTTAAAAAACATAAGTGTAATTGGCAAAACTGTATCCAGAATCATGAAGAAAAAATAGAGAAGGGCAAAATACATTAAATCAGAAATGGAAGAGGATAAATTAAAACCAACACTGCTGACATAAAGATGATTAAGAAGTTCAGTTCAGTTCAGTTCAGTTGCTCAATCCTGTCTGACTCTTTGTGACCCCATGGACTGCAGCACACCAAGCCTCCCTGCCCATCACTGACTCCCGGAGCCTACTCAAACTCATGTCCATTGAGTTAGTGATGTCATCCTCTGTTGTCCCCTTCTCCTCCTGCCTTCAATCTTTCCCAGCATCAGGGTCTTTTCAAATGAGTCAGCTCTTTGCATCAGATGGCCAAAGTATTGGAGTTTCAGCTTCAGCATCAGTCATTCCAATAAATATTCAAGACTGATGTCCTTTAGGATGGATTGGTTGGATTTCTTTGCAGTCCAAGGGACTCTCGAGAGTCTCCCCCAACACCACAATTCAAAAGCATCAATTCTTCAGTGCTCAGCTTTCTTTATAGTCCAACTCTCTGGGAAAACCATAGCTTTGACGAAGAGGTTAATATTAACAATTAAACACTAACAAATTGGACAACCTTGAAGAAACAGGTTAATTCCAAGAAACATATGATTTCCCAAGACTAAATCAGGAAGGAAAATAAACTAGGAGCAGACCAGTTACCAATAATGAAATTTAATCAGTAATTTAAAAGCTTCCAACAAACAAAATTCTGGGAAGAAATTTCATGCTCTACTAAACATTTAAAGTAGACTTAACATTTATCCTTCTCAAACTGTTTCAAAAAAGTGAAGAGGAAGGAATGCTTTTGAACTCATTCCACAAGGTGAGATTTACTCTGTTACCAAAACCAGATAAAAATACCAAAAAGAAAAAAAGAAAAAAAAATTATAGGCCAATATCATTGATGAACATAGATGCAAAAGTTCTCAACAAAATATTGGCAGACAAAACCCAACAATACATTAAAAAAGTCATATAATATGATCAAATGTGATTTATTCCAGGGAGATGTGGATGGTTTAACATTTGCAAATCAATGAATGTGATACACCACATTAACAAATTGAAGAATAAAAATCATGATCAGTTCAATAGATGTTGGAAAAGCTTTTCACCAAATCCAACACCAAATTATGATAAAAACTCAACAAAGTGGGTGTAGAGATAAAGTGTCTTGGTATAATAAAGGTTACATGTAATAAACCAACAGCCAACACCACATTCAATGCTAAAAGCTGGAAACACTCCTTCATAGATTGGGAACAAGACAAGGATAACTATTCTCACCACTTTGATGCAGCATAGTATTGGAAGTTCTAGCCATAGTCATACACACACACACACAAATCAGCACCCACATTTTTGGAAAGGAAAAAATAAAATAGTCATTCTTTATGCATTTTACATGGCACTATTTATAGAAAAAAAGCTAAAAACTCACCCAAAACTATTAAATAAATTCAGTAAAGTCGCAGGATACAAAATTAATATATAGAATTTTACTGCATTTCCATATACTAATAATGAACTATGAGAAAAAGAATGGAAGAAAACAAGCCCACTTATAATTGTATTAAAAAGAATAAAATACCTAGGAATAAATTTAACCAAGGAGGTGAGAACCTATACTCTGAAAATTGTAAGACATTGATGAAAAAAATTGAAAATGACACAGATAAATGGGAAGCTATTCTGTGTTCATGGAATGGAAGAAGTAATGTTGTTAAAATATCCATACTACCCAAAGCAGTGTAAAGCTCCAGTGCAATCCATATCAAAGCATCAATGGTATTTTTCACAGAACTAGAACAAGTAATCCTAGAATTCGCATGAACCTATAAAAGACTCTGAATAGCCAAAGCAATCTTAAGAACAGAGCTGGAGGTATCACAGTCCCTGTTTTCAAACTATGCTACAAAGTTATAGCATACAGTATCAAATCAATACAGTATGGCCTTGGCAAAAAAAAAAAAATGCATATACATATATCAGTGGAACAGACTACAGAGCTCAGAAATAAACCCCCACACCTATTGTCAATTCAGTTCAGTTCAGTGACTCAGTTGTGTCCAGCTCTTTGTGACTCCATGGACTGCAGCACACCAGGCTTCCTCAGCCAACACCAACGCCTAGAGTTTGCTCAAATTCATGTCCATTGAGTTGGTGATGCTCTCCCACAATCTCATCCTCTGTCATCCCCTTCTCCTCCTGCCTTCAATCTTGCCCAGAATCAGATCTTTCCCAATAATCAGTTCTTTGCATCAGGTGACCAAAGTATTGGAGTTTCAGCTTCAACATCAGTCCTTCCAATGAATATTCAGGACTGATTTCCTTGCAGTCCAAGGGACTCTCAAGAGTCTCCTCCAACACCACAGTTCAAAAGCATCAATTCTTCAGCACTCAGCTTTCTTTATGGTACAACTCTTACATCCATACATGACTACTAGAAAAACCACAGTTTTGACTAGATGGACCTTGTTGGCAAAGTAATATCAATTAGTTTATGACAAAGGCAGTAAGAATATATAATGGTAAAAAGATGGCATTTTCAATAAGTGGTAATGGGAAAACTGGACAACTACATGTAAAAGAATCAAACTAGACCATTTTCTTATGCCACATACAAAAGGAAAGTAAAAATCGATTAAAGATTTAAATCTAAGTCCTGAAACCATAAAACTCCTATAAGAAAACATAGACAGTATGCTCTTTGACAACAGGCTTAGCAATACTTTTTTGATCTGTCTACTCAAGGATTGTCAGCAAATGCAAAAATAAACAAATGGGACCTAATGAAACTAAAAACATTTTGCACAGTGAAGAAAGGAATGAAAATGAAAATGCAACATACTGTTGGGGGAAGATATTTGCAAATTGTATATCTGGTAAGGGGATAATATTCAAAAGATACAAATCAAAACCTCATACAATTCAGCATCAAAAAACCAAACAGCTCAATTAAAGAAAAAAAAAAGGGCCAAAGACCTGAATAGGTATTTTTTTCAATTAAAAAAAAGACATACAGAGGAGAAATAGGCATGAGAAAACGTCACAAATCATTAGGAAATGCACATCAAAACCACAATGAGAAAATATCTTACATCTGTCAGAATGGCTACAGTCAAAAGACAAGACATAACTGTTGGTGAGGAAATGTAGAAAAGGGAAACTTTGTGTACTGTTGGTGGGGATATAAATTGGTGCAATCACTGTGGAATACAGCATGAAGTTTCCTCAAAATAATCAGTGATAGAGCTGCCATATCATCCAGCAATTCCACTCGTGGGTACTTTACCTGAAGAAAATGAAAACACCAATTTGAAAAGGTATATGCATTCCCCTCAATGTTCATAGCAGCATTGTTTATAATTGCCAATATATGAAAGCAACCTAAGTGCCCAATGGCAGATGAATGGATAAAGATGTGATTATATATAAAATATGAAATATTCCTCAGATATAAAAAAGTAATGCAATCTTGCTATTTATGACAACATGGATGGAACTGGAGTGTATTGTGCTTAGTGAAAAATGTCAGAGAAAGGAAAATACTATGTTTTCACTTACATATGGAATCTAAATGTAAACAACTATAACAAAACAGAAACAGACTCACAGATACAGAGAACAAACTAGTGGTTAAAAGGAGAGAAAGGGGTAGGGGGCAGGTGTGAATTAGGTAAAGGGGATTAAGAGGTACAAACTGACAGTTATAAAAAGAATAAGTTGTAGGAATGTAATGTACAGCACAGGGAATATAGATAATATTTTATAACATTTTACAAATATTAAATCATCATGTTGTACACCTGAAACTAATATATTATTTAAGTCACTATATATCAATAAAAATAGCAACAGCAAAAACATTACCGTGTATTCTTCCCTGAGTTTAAAATTCAAAATGAGTGCTATCTAAAATTGAAATACAAATAATCAACACATATTATCCCACTAGTATAGGAACTCATATTTTGATATATTTTGTTTAGTATTTGAAATTTATATTTTTATTAAAATATTTATATGTATACATTTATATATAATTAAAAACACATATATACAAGTTCACATTGGAAAGCTACACTTAAGAACATAGGTACGTGATATGTCATTACTCACCTAGATCATGTTATTATTCCATTGCTTTACTGTTGGGTGTTTTAGATTCTGTGCCAGTTTTATTTTCTTGGCTTTTTTGTGTGACAGTTAATACATACAAAATATATGTTACATATTTAAGTGTAAAGAATGATGCTAAAATAAATATTTCTAGGTTATCCACAACCTAATGAAAAAGAGCAATGTTATTTCTTTCCAACTGTAATCCCCTCAACCACTCAGAATTCTTGTTTTCCTTTATATTTTCTTTCACTTTCTTATAGTTTTATCACATATCAAAAATAAATACCTTTCTTTATTTTGCACTCTTAAATATGCTTTTACTGTGGTAAAAGTCACAAAATATAAAGCATGTTATTTTAACCATATTTAACTATAGATTGCACTGGGACTAAGTACATTTACATTGTTGTACAAATTTCACCATCATCCATCCGCAGAATTTTTCACTTTCCTAAACCAAAACTCTGGCCCCATCAAAAGTTGGGTGGTTTTGGCTTTTTGGTATCACAGATCATGTGGTAAGCATTCTGTGTATTTCCCTTGATGCTTATTGTGCAAGTTCTTCTTGTGGAGATCTGTATGTATGTGTTCAGTTATGAGGTCCTGTCCAAATCTTTGCAACCCCATGGACGATAGTCCACCAGGCCCCTCTGTCCATGGAGCTCTCCAGGCAACACTGGAGTGGGTTCCCATATTCTCCTCTAGGGGATCTTCCTGGATCAGGGATCAAACTCAAGTCTCCTGCGTTGACAAGTGGTTTCTTTACCACTGAGCACCAGGGGAAACCTCCTGGGGAAATACTAGCAGCAAAACTGCTGGGTCATCTTTATGCACATATATACTACTTACTTTATGATACAATATTTCATGAAGAGTTGTATCAATTTACATGTTTTCCAGCAATGGAAAATTGCTGTTAATTCACATATTTCTTAATAATTATTATATTTAGAACATTTAACTTTTGTCAGACTAGTGGATATTAAAAAAAAACAAAACCCAAGGTATTTTAATCTGCATTTCTCTGTTCATTTATGAGAGTGTGCTTATTTTCATATGTTTCCTCACCATTCTTTCTTCTTTTTTTATGTATTTTGCTTATCTTTTCATTTTATGTTTCCTTTTAATTGATTTTTGAGAATTCATTATATATTCTGAATATATATTCATTCATTATATGTGCTGCAAACTTTAAAGTTTATTTTTCTTGCCACTTTGTGATTTCTTCAAAATATATGTTTTATATTTTAAGGTATTCATATATGCATTTTTCCATTTTAATGATTGTGTTGCTTGATTTTATGACCTATTAAAGGTCACAAAAATTCTCATTTGTTTTTATATAGAACTTTTCACTATCATCCTGGAACCTATCCTGCACTGATTTCTGTTTATGGAGTGAGATAGCTTATCCAACTCAATTGTTTCACATATAGATAAATACTTGTTCTATAGCTGCTCTAACACATATCACAAAATGGATTAAAACAACACATATTTATGATTCTACAGGTCTGCAAGTGACAGATCAGATGTGAAGCTCACTAGACTAAGACAAGTTGTTACCAGGGTTTCTCTTTTGTAGCTGTAGGTTAGAATTCATTTTCTTGACATTTCCAGCTTTTAAAGACCACCAATATCCTTGTCTGATGGTCCTCTTTCGTTATCTTCAAAGCTAGTAATGTTACATTACTCTGACCTTTATTCCTTGTCACACCTGTCTTTCTGCCCTCAGTCAGAAATTCTCTCCTTTTAAGAATTTGTGTGATTGGATTTAACCCCCTCTGGATAATTCAGAAAAATGTGCCCATCTCAAAGTGTATATTCTTAATTTCATCTGAAAAGTTATTTTCATTATGTAACATAACATATTCACAGGTGAATATAAAGCTGTCTACTGCATCACTTGTCCTAAAATCATTGATTAAATTGTCCATCATTTACTGAGTGACTTGTAGTGACAACCCTATCAATTATCAGAATGCATTTAAGCATTGTTTTTGAAGATTTGTTTATGAATTTATTGGCCGTGGTGGGTCTTTGTTGCTGTGTGCAGGGTTTCCTCTCATTGTGGTGAGTGGGGTCTGCTCTCTAGCTGCAGTGTGCAGACTTATTGTGGTGGCTTCTATGGTTGTGGAGCTCAGGCTCTAGGTGCATCGGTTCAGCAGTTGCAGCTCATGGGATCTAGAACACAGGCTCAGTAGCTGTGGCTCATGGACTCAGTTGCTTCATAGCATGAGGAATCTTCCTGTATCAGGGATTGAACTGTAAGGTGGGTTTTTAACCCTTGGACCATCAGGGAAACCCAAACATTGTCTTTTTATCTTTTTATTCCATTGATTTATCTCTATTCATACATAATGGTACATGAACCTATTATGGCAACTTTGAAAATGGCTCAAACCTGTCTTAAAATTTTCACTTTGTTTTCCCTCTTCTTTAGAAGTAACTTAACCATTTTAGCTCTTTTGTCTTCCATTTATATTTTAGAATCACTTTGTCCCATTTTAAGAGAAATTCTGTAAAAATTTTGATAGGAATTTAATTATATTTTAGATACATTCTGGAATTGTGTTCCCTGGAATCTCAGATGATAAAGAATCTGTCTGCAATTCAGGAAACCTAGATTTGATCCCTCGATCAGGAAGATCCCCTGGAGAAGGGAATGGCAACACCCTCTAGAATTCTTGCCTGGAGAATTCTGTGAACAGAGGGGCCTGATGGGCTATAATCCATGGATTCCAAAGAGTTGTACATGAATGTGGGACTAACACTTTCATTTTTCATGGTGTATAGTTTCTTTTTTCCTTGTTTATAAAAAAATTTTAACATGGATGAATATTCAATGTTATCAAATGTTTTTTCTGCCTTTTCTGGTGTTACTGTGGTAGTTATATGATTTATTTCCTTTCACTAGTTAATGTAATATATTACATTTATGGATTGCTACAACTATTGAAGCAATTTTGAATTTGGGGATAAACCTAATGGTGATATTTATTCAATAGCTATCTTTTGTGTATGACTACTTGTTACAGATACTTTATAAATAGTAGTGAACCAAACAGAAAACGATCTGTCATTATGGAAGTTACACTCCAGAATTTGCAGAAAGACAATAAATAAACACATATATTTATAGGACATTGAGTGGTAAGTAAAATGGAGAATATTAAAGTAGAAAAGAGATTGGATGTGTAAGACTGTAATTTTGAATAAGATGGTAAGGGAGGTTTCCCAGAGAACGGAACATCTGAGAATGGACTTGTAGGACATGAGAAAGCAATTGCTGTGTTTTTTTCTGTGAGAGAAATCTTCCAGGCAGAAGCAACCATAAGGTAAGGCAGACTCCCTGAAGCAGGAGCATCTTGGAGATTTTACTGAACAGCGAGGCCAGAATTGTGGTGGCAGAATCAGCCTAGGGGGCGGTTAGAAGGAGATTAGGCCAAGCAAGGTGTGGCTCTCAGACGGGGACCATTTCTCAGGCCCATGCAACAATTTTACTTTTACTATAAATACTGTGAGTAAATGTGAGAGATTCTAAAGTGAAAAAGGGGACATAATCTGTTGCATGTTTTAAATGAATGTTCCAGCTCTGTGTTAAGAATCAATTGTAAGGTATAGAGCAGAAGCAGAGAAACCATTTAGGAAATTATTGCAATAGGTTTCATGAAAAAAATAAATAACAACAACAACAACAAAAAGTAACATGCCAAAACTGACTTAAGGAGAAATAAATATTTTGAATCTTGCTTTCTCATCTTGAATCAGCAGGTTGAACCTTCCCCTTCAAACAAAAAATGAAAGCTGAAAAAAAACCAGCTCAGACAATTTCATGTGGGAGTTCTAGCATGTAAAGAACAGTTAATTTTACTTTCACAAGAATTTCTTTTAGAGCCCAGAAAATAGGACATACTCTCCACTAATTTTATCATAGTCATATAATCTACCAATTAAAATTAGATTAAAATGATATAAGAAAAGAAAATTAAAGACATATCCCATAATATAAACTCCCAAATCATTAGAAAATGGTAATGAATAAAAAGCTAGTACTTAGTTAATTCATTACTATAGATGTCTCAGACTTAACAGAAATTCTGACCTTTCCTACACGATCACTCAGTCTTTTCTCTAAGTAAATGGCAACTCCATCAAGTCACTGAGATTTCCTACTGCTTGTTTCATCAAATGACATTCAAAATTTAACCATTTCTCATCAGATCCACTATAATCAGCATAGTGCAAGCAATTATGTATATTTTCATTTTTCAAAGTTTAATATGCAGTTTTTTCAGAACTTTCTGGACATATTTTTTTTTTTTTGTATTGTAATAGTACTCATAGTCTGTTCAGGAAAATAGAAGCCATGCTACATATTCCAGTAATAATTTTTTTCATATTAATCCCCTGGAGAAGGGAAAAGCTATCCACTCTAATGTGCTGGCCTGGAGAATTCCATGTACCATAATCCATGGGGGTCACAAAGAATGGGACACGACTGAGCAACTTTCACTTTCAGTTTTCAGGGGCTTATATTACTATTTGAAGTGCTAGGGGGAAATGCACCAGGAAAGTAGCTAGAGAAAGTTAGAGTAGCTCATTTTATACCTCACATTGCAGCCTAAAAGACCAGCTAGGGAGCACACAAGCCAGAGCTTATGGAATTTGTGAAGAGTTTATAAATTCCACCTAGACCAATGGTGGGGGCTTGTGAAGGGATCTGCAAGCTGTCACATCTGCCAAAGCTGCCACATCTGCCAAAGCTGCCATGGCTAATCCCAAACATCCTGAATATGAAGGCTTCATTTTCACTCTCCCTTTAAGTTTTCAAGAGGTTCTTTAATTCGGAAACTCAAATCTGCAATAATTCACACGGAGGGAGACTTTGGTCAGCAGAGTTCCCAGGCTTAAACCAAGATTTTCTTGTTCTTTACTCATAAGTTTGATTTCCTCATTTCTTTTTAATCACATTGACATATTCTTTTCTAATCTATATGCAATAATGCAGATGTGTGGAGTCTTTTCAGGTTTGAATATGCTGCTCATGGTTCTGCTAACTCTCATTGCTTTCTGTTAGTGTTACTGAGTCTAAGCTGTACTCCTTGCTGCTAGTAAATTAAGAGACAAGTTGTTGGGTCAAAGGATGGTGACTTTATTAAGAAAGCCAGCAGACCATGAAGACAGTGGACAAGATTCCCAAAGAACCATCTTCCCTGAGTTAGAATTCAGGCTTCGTTTATACTAATAGCTGAGGAGATGTGACCAATTGCTGCAACTTCTTATTCTTGCAGCTGTCTATGTAGATATGGTCACAATATTCCTATAAACCTCCAGCAAGATAAATATTATTCTCTGTTATGCACCTCTTTAAATCAGTAGAAAAGCATTGTACTTTTCAAGGTCAGAACCTTAAGAAAGGACCTCATGTATGTATCTCAGGCTGCAGCAGCATTCTTTTACATAAGTGTGGAGCCCAGCAGGACTAAGCACAAGTGACAGGGCAGAAGGGTTAGAGCTAAAGGAACAGGTCGAATATGGAGTCAACTTTGTTCTTTTCTGTTTTCATTGTTGTTTAGTTCCTAAGTTGTGTCCGACTCTTCGTGATCCCATGAACTGCAGCATGCCAGACTTCCCTGTCCTTCAATATCTCCCTTAGTTTAATCAGACTCATGTCCGTTGAGCTGATGCCATCCAACCATCTCATCTGTCGCCCTCTTCTCCTCTTGTCCTCTCCTCTTGCCCTCAGTCGCCCTCTTCTACTCTTGTCCTCAGCATCAGAGTCTTTTCCAACAAGTTGCCTCCTTGCATCAGGTGGCCAAAATATTGGAGCTTCAGCATCAGTCCTTCCAATGAATATTTAGGTTTGATGTTCTTTACGATTGATTGGTTTTATCTCCTTGCTGTCCAAGGGACTCTCAGGAGTCTTCTCTAGCACCAAGTTTGAAAGCATAAATACTTCAGCACTCATCCTTCTTCATGGTCTAACTCTCACATCAATACATGACTACTGGAAAAACCGCACTTTTGGCAATATGGCCCTTTGTTGGGAAATTGATGTCTCTGCTTTTTAATACTATGTCTAGGTTTGTCATAGCTTTTCTTCAAAGGAGCAAGTGTCTAATAACTGTGGGGCTGCAATAACCATTTGCAGTGATTTTGGAGCCCCAAATCTGTCACTGTTTCCAGTTTTTCCCAATGTTGCGACCAGATACCATGAACTCGTTTTTTGAATGTTGAGTTTTAAACTGGTTTTTTCACATTCTTCTTTCACCTTCATCAAGAGGCTCTTTAGTTCCTCTTCATTTTCTGCCATTAAAGTGGTATCATCTGCATATCTGAGGTTGTTGATGTTTCTTCCGGAGCTCTTGGTTCCAGTTTGCAATTCATCCAGCCCAGTCCTTTGTATGATATACCCTGCATATAAGTTAAATAACCAGAGCAACAGAATACAGCCTTGATGTACTCCTTTCCCAATTTTGAATCAGTCAATTGTTCCATGTCCAGTTATAACTGTTGGTTCTTACCCTACCTACACGTTTCTTATGAGACAGGTAAAGTGGTCTGGTATTCCCATCTCTTTAAAACTTTACCACAATTTGTTATAATACACACAGTCAAAGGCTACATTAGCATGAATATTGTGATTTTTGTATTAGAGGTTCATGGTTTTTGAGATGATTCTTGGAGGTCTAGTTTGATGAGGTATTCTTCCAAAGATTTTATTTCCAACAGACTTTTGGACAGCTCTGAGTGCAGTTTGAATTAAACCTGAGAGTAGTTTGAATTAAATTCTCAGCTTGCATATTTGCACAACATACAGAGTGTGGATTCAGGCTGAAACCTGTTTGAGAGCTGAATTTTGCCTACAAACGACACAGGGACCATTTTTCTATCCACTGGCAGCTGAGGCCATTGGAAAGCATTGTCTCTCTTGCAGGATTTATTTATTTTCTATTTTTAGTTCACACTTCACTGAGTGCATAGCACTTATGTGAGACTCTCAAAGCCAGTTTTGTACTTCGTGTGCACCCTAGCTGTGTCCCCTTCCCTACTGAGCATATTCCATGTGACTCAGGGTGTCACTAGTTATTATGGTCATTTCAAAGTTGGGGGCTGAGTCACTCACACGATGCTTGGCTAGCTTCAGTTCCCTTGGATGGTTGGCCGGAGACAGTCTTCAGTCTCTTGCACGTGGACCTTCCCACTGGGTGGCTCACAACAAGGCAGTTGGCTTCATCCAAGTGGGAGGGTGAGAGTGAGGAACAGAAAGGCTGGATGGGAGGGAAGTCACAGTATTTTATAACCTAATTTCGGAAGTGACATCTCATTACTTTTGTTATATTCTACTCAATAAAAGTAAGTCAACAGACCCAGGCCACTCTCAAGGGGAAGGGGGTTACACAAAGTTATACAAACTAGGAAATGAGATCATTAGGAGCTATTTTATAAGCAGGCATAGTATCTTATCCAGAATATATCTCATTCAGCACTGCAAATATGATCTTCTCTTGTCTCTCTAAAAAGAAATGACTGTTCTATATACTCCCATCTCTCATTTTTTCTCTCTCGTCCCAGACTTCTGGTTAGATAACTGTGTCTGTCTTGATTTTTCATGAATAATGGACTGTGATGTTCACATCATTTCATTCCACCAAATTTTAGCAGCTTATTCAATATTGAGCATATAGGTGGCTCTCAATGAATATTTCTTATATTGCTGAATAGAATTAGTATCATACCTCCTATGTTTCTGAACCATCAAGAAGAATTTATCATGTCTGTATTTTAATGACTGGTTCTATTAAAAGTTGTTTTTGTTCATTTTATTTTGTTAGGCTAGAATACAAATATTTAAGGCTAAAATAAACTTGCTTGAGCCATAGCCCTCAGTTTGTATATATAACCCCTGTCTTTATATGCAAGATTCCTCTTGAAATGGACAACCCAACCTTTGGAGGAAATTCATCAATCTTCTGTCTTTTGCTTGACGACAAAAATAAATATTAAATTTGCGCATTTACAGAAATAAACCTGATGGTGAAAGGGTCACGTAGGTTATGAGACCCCTTGGCACTGCTTAGCACAACACTGATAAATGTGATCCCCAAGAACTCTGTGGATTAGAATCTCAGAGGCAGGATGTGAGCATTTATGTGTTTTGCAAAGGTACCTAAATGTGTGATTTAAGGCTGTCATAGCAATTAATGTTGCCAGTTGGAAATGTTACTGGTTTTCTATCATCATCATCATAATATTAATCAATGTGTGCTTAGTCAATCAGTCGTGTCTAACTCTTTGTGAGCCCATGGACTGTAGCCCACCAGGCTTCTCTGTCCATGGGTTTCTCCAGGCAAGAATACTGGAATGGGTTGCCATTCCCTTCTCCAGAGGATCTTCCCAACCCTGGTACTGAACCCAGGTCTCCTGCATTGCAAGCAAATTCTTCACCATATGAGTTACAGACAAGTTCCTAATAGTCAATATTAGTTAATAAATTAATTATAACAAACAATAATTGCTATCAATTTTTAATTAACCACAACTGCTAGTTTTCTTTTAATTGTTATTTACAGTTTTCCAATGTCATTGCATTCATCTTGCTTGACTCTCAGTCCCAATTTGGGTTAGGTGAGATAGCAATGCTGTGGTCCATGATTTCTTTTCTTTGTTTAATTTTTTAACATTCTGGCAAAATGTGGCCCACCCTAGTTGGAAGGTGTTGAATATGCTACTGAGGAAGAGCAGAAGTGTCTGGGCCAAAAGTGCAGTGCTCAGCTGTTGATGTGTCTGGTAGTGAAGGTAGAGTCTGATGCTGTAAAGGACAGTATTGTATAGCAACCTGGGGTTTTAGGTCCAGAATCAAGGCAAATAGGGCATGGTCAAGCAGGAGATGGAAAGGCTGAACATCAGTGTCTTAGGAATCAGTGAACTAAAATGGATGGGAATGGGACAATTTAATTCAGATGGCCATTCACCTATGACCTATATCTACAACTGCAGGCAAGAATCCCTCAGAAGAAATGGAGGAGTCTTCATAGTTAAAAAAGGAGTCTGAAATGCAGCACTTGGGTACATTCTCAAAAACAACAGAAAAATATTGCTTTGTTTCAGTAATCCAAGTCTATGACCCAACCACTGATGCTGAAGAAGCTGAAGGTGACCCGCTCTGTGAAGACCTACAATACTTTCTAGAACTAACACCAAAAAATATGTCTTTTTCATCATAGGGAAATATAAGGCAAAAGTAGGAAGTCAAGAGATACCCAGAATGACAAGCAAGTTTGACCTTGGAGTACAAAATTAAGCAGCGCAAAGGCTAACAGAGTTTTGTCAAGAGAACATGCTGGTCTTAGCAAAAACCTTTTTCCAACAATTCAAGAGACAACGCTACACATAGACAGCACCAGAAGGCCAATTCCAAAATCAGACTGATCATGTTCTTTGCAGCCAAAAGTGGAGAAGCTCTACAGTTAGTAACAACTATACCTGAGTAATACACTGAGCTCCTTACTGCAAAATTCAGGCTTAATTGAAAAGAGTAGGGGGAACTACTAGACATTTCAGGTATGGCCTAAATCAAATCCTTTATGATTATACAGTGGAGGTGACAAGTAGATTCAAGAAATTAGATCTGGTAGATAGAGTGACTGAAGAACTATGGAAATAAATTTATAACATTGTACAGGAGATGGTGACCAAAATCATCCCAAAGGGGAAAAAATACAAGAAGACAAATGGTTGTCTGAGGAGGTATTACACATAGCTGAGGAAATCAAGATCACCCAGAGAAATATCAATAACCTCAGATATGCATATGACACCACAGTTAAACAGCAGAAAGCGAAGAACTAAAGAGCCTCTTGATGAAAGTGAAAGATGAGACTGAAAAAGTTGGGCTTAAAACTTAGCATTCAGAAAACTAAGATCATGGCACCTGGTTCCATCACTTCATGGCAAATAGATGGGGAAACAATGGAAACTGTGACAGATTTTATTTTCTTGGGCTCCAAAATCACTGCAGATGGTGACTGAAGCCATGAAACTAAAAGACGCTTGCTCCTTGGAAGAAAAGCTATGACCAACATAGACAACATATTAAAAAGCAGGGACATTAATTTGCCAACAAAGTTTCATATAGTCAAAGCTATGGTTTTTCCAGTAGTCATTTATGGATATGAAGGTTGGACTAAAATGAAAGCTGAACACCAAAGAATTGATGCTTTTGAACTGAGGTGTTGGAGAAGGCTCTCAAAATTCCCTTGAACAGCAAGGAGATCCAACCAGATCATCCTAAAGGAAATCAGTCCTGAATGTTCACTGGCAGGACTGATTCTAAAGCTGAAACACCAAGACTTTGGCCACCTGATGCAAAGAACTGACTCATTTGAAAAGACCCTGATGCTGGTGAAGATCAGCTGGTGAAGATGGGAAGAGAAAGGGATGACAGAGGATGAGGTGGTTGGGTGGCATCACCGACTCAATGGACATGAGTTTGAGTAAGCACCAGGAGTTGGTGATGCACAGGGAGGCCTGGCATGCTGCAGTCCATGATGTCACAAAGAGTCAGACATAACTGAGCTACTGAACTGAACTGAGGAATGAAGGGAGGCCAAAGTTAGGGGAGAAAGGAAAACATATACCCAACTGAATGCATAGTTCCAAAAAAACAGCAAGGAGAGATGAAAAGTCCTCAAATGAACAGTGCAAAGATAAAGAGGAATACAATAGAGTGGGAAAGACTAGAGATATCTCTAAGAATTCTGGAGATATCAAGGGAACTTTTCATGCAAGGATGTGCACAATAAAGGACAGAAATGGTAAGGACCTAACACTAACTAAAGGAGACAGTGAAGGACAGGGAAGCCTGGCATGCTGCTGTCCATGAGTTTACAAAGAGTTGGACAGGACTGGGTGACTAAACAGCAACAACAATATTACATTGAGTAATCTGAGTTTATAGAAGGTTAAGATAGTTGTCAAGCTGATGCATTCAGAAAAGGTAGTCTGGACCAGATTTGTATCTCTCAGAAGTGACCTGTGTGCCTAGAGCTTTCTTGACTACTTTAGCACTTTATTTTGACCAGGAGACATCCACTCACTCACTCACTTGTTCGTTTATTACTTGTTTGGTATTACTGCATATTCCAGGCACTATATTGACTGTATGTAGAAGTGAACAGAACAGACATGGTCCCTGCCTTCGTGGCAGAAACTGATGTTAAATAATGACACCTCCCAGCTCTTTTAAAATTATAAATATGATGAGATGCCATGTGATCATATGGAGGTATGTAATTTAGTTAGAGAGTGAAGTGAAACTCTCATAGTTGTGTCAACTGTTTGCTACCCCATGGTCTGTACAGTCCATGGAATTCTCCAGGCCAAATTACTGGAGTGTGTAGCCTTTCCCTGCTCCAGGGAATCTTCCCAACCCAGGGATTGAACCCAGGTCTCCTGCATTGCAGGCGGATTCTTTCCCAGCTGAGTAACAAAGGAAGCCCAAGGATATTGGAGTGGGTAGCCTATCCCTTCTTCAGCAGACCTTCCTGACCCAGGAATTGAACTGGGGTCTCCTGCATTGCAGGTGGATCCTTTACCAACTGATCTAACAGGGAAGCCCTTAGTTAGGGGGCTTCTCTCTCCTGAGTCACTGCTACTTAAGCTGAATTATAACTGATGATAAGCAGTTTGTTAGGAAAAGTAGTCCAGGCAAGGAAGAGCAAGTCCAAAGCCCAGAATGTGGGAAGAGCTTGTCTTGGTCTAGGAACTGAAAATTGTCTGAGGGGCTGGATCAGAGGGTGGGGGAAGTGCTATTATTAAATGAAGCAGGAAACTCCAGCAGACACCTAATCACTCAGAGCCCTGAGGCCGCTTTAAGATGTTAACAAAGTAAAAGCAGTGAGTGAAAGCATAATTCCATATGTTATATGTCTGTAAAAAGTTCTTTTAAAAATGCACTTTAAGCATGTATACTGTTAATTTTTAACAACTATTAACTACTTAATACAAGCATGCTACTTGGAATGGCATAAACTTTCTAAACTGGCAGAATTTCTTCCATGAAGAATCTGAAAAGGGTGTTCATAACAGTGTCATCTGGATATTTTATGAACTCCTTAGAGTGATTTTTATCTATACTACTTGGCAGAATTATAATTGACTGTGAAATAGGTGATGATAATTGTCTTCTGTTCTATTTAAAAAATTTCTAATTACTAATTTCAACATTTGCAACTACTTAATACATAGATTTATCTTACTATATAATTTATCTTTACCAAATTATGAATAACTTATCTCAACTTAATGTTTAAATTAAGACAAAATCACAGGCTTTTCCTCTATATTAGGAATGAGATTTCTGAAAGGAGCATGATAATATATTCTGTTGTGGTTTTGTATGAAATAATAATAAATTGAGGATTAATAATTCAAATACAAAGCAATGAAATAAATCAAATTGAAGAGCAGTTCTACAGAACTAAAACAGCAGAATTAAAACAGAATTTAAGAGCAACTCTGAAGTCCTTAATTATGGAAAAATTTGCAAACCGATAATGGCAGATCTTATATCTCAACTTTGAATCTTCCTAATTCGCCATGCCTCAGATTCCTCATCAATAGAAAGGAACTAATAAAAGTGAAGTGTTTTCTGTATTACCATGGAGAAGATAAAAAGATCTTAATTGATTATAAGTGTTTGTATTATTGAGTTGAGCTCCCTCATTCTAATCTTGGCATGGTTTTTCATTTTAAAAAGTATAAAGAATAAGTAAATACATATTAACACTTTATATATATTTAAATACATATATGTATATAATTTGCAAATATCAAATGTGGTTTTGTGGTTTACATTCACAGCACATATTTCTCTGCTCCCCACTCCTGCCCTTTGCCTTCTTGCTTTCTTTCTTATCAAAATTTTTATTGTAATGTAATTGGTTTACAATATTGCATTAGTTTCCACTGTAGAACAAATTAAATCTTCTATATGTGTACATATATCCTCACTCTCTCAGACCTCACTTCTACCCCTCCATCCCACCCTTCTAGCTCATCACAGAGGGTTGAGCTGAGTTTCCTGTGTTTTATAGCAGGTTCCCACTATCTGTCTATTTTACACATGGTAGTATATGTATGCAATCCCAATATCCTAACTCATCTCACCCTCCCTTTCCCCTCCCCTCTGTGTCCCCAAGTCCATTTTCTACATCTGTGTCTCTATTCATGCCCTGTAAATAGGTTCATCAAATAGGTACCATTATTCTGAATTCCATATATATGCACTATATGTGATATATGTATTTTCTCTTTCTGACTTATTTACTCTGTATGACAGTCTCTTCTAAGTGTATATTTTCTGCCTAAACTTTTCCCTGATTCTCTTCTCCTAGTCTTTCTAGGTCTCAGTCTGTCTACCATCTCTTACTAACATACACACATACTCACAAATACACAACTTGAAAAATATCCTGTCATAATGCCAGCCCCTGGGGGCTTTCATCTTTATCATCCACTTCTATCCTTGCCCCCTTTTAATTCATTGTTTTAGGCTAGGAAGGGGAATTAAATACTCCTATTTTCTCCTGTTATCATATCATCACTAGACCTTTGTGAGTTCCATGGATGAAGAGCAAGGCACAGTATTTCTTTGATTCACCTTGAAATCCACCCACTCACAATGAACACCCATTTATTCCTCCTCCTGTAATTGAGAGA
This sequence comes from Muntiacus reevesi, assembly GCF_963930625.1. Lineage (NCBI taxonomy): Eukaryota > Metazoa > Chordata > Mammalia > Artiodactyla > Cervidae > Muntiacus > Muntiacus reevesi. Next base: position 1,608,107 of record NC_089264.1, read on the forward strand.
TTATAATTGTCATTGTGACACACACTTTAGTGTCAATATAACTGAACACTCTGGTTCCCTGTTTCATGCCATCAAATACTGGCATCCAACTTGCTCAAAGTTTGGCAAAGTCTAGTGGTGATTTCTGAGCTGTTCATCTGTGTTTGGTCTGCAAAATGAAAGAGGATTGTCTCCCCCATCGTAATCATGATTTTATCTCTACATTTAGAAAAAAAAGATGGTTAAACATACAAAGTGACCCAGGCCTGATTGAAAGTGGTGAGTGGGAATGACAGAGCAGGATCCTGGCTTGTTGGGAATCTTATTTTGGTGAGCTGAGGCCTATTTTCTTCCCACAGATGTCACATGGTTATGTGTTAACCTATTAACAAGGACTTTCCATATACCAGGGACTAGTCCAGGCTCTGTGGATGTGTTCACCTCTGGGGAGGTGCACAAAATCACTAAGGCTCTCATGTGGCACTCTTCTCAATTTAATGGAAAGGGACAGTCACAAATTTTTTAATAATTGAAAATATATAAGGCTACATAAAAGCCATGAGTCCATATTTGTACATTTATTTTATTAGTGTGTACATATTATGTACATATTCCATATATGTACATTTTATTTTATTTACAGAATAAAGCAATATTTGTAGTCAGGAAACTTTTATTATAGACGTGATATTTGGATGGAGACCAAATACCTGAAGTAACTAGCTCTCTGAATGTGGGTGGGAAAGGATTTCAAGTTGAGGGAACAGTGGGAGCAAAGGATCTAAGCTGTTAATCCCAGTCTGTCTGGGGAGAATGTAATGATTAAGGAAGAGACTAGTACAAAAGGATATCAGAAAGACACTCCAGGAAGAGCTCATGTAGCGAGGCTGAGATCAGAGTATGGATTTTATTCTTTGGAAAGAGAAACCCAGTCAAGGATTTTAAGCAAAGACTTAATAAGATTTGTAGTGCATTTTTTGAAAGTTGCTGAAAGGAGAAAAACAAATATTGTATATTAATGCATATATGTGGAATCTCGGAAAATGGCACACATAGAAATGCAAATGCAGGTCAAGAATAGACATACAGAAGTATCAGCACACGTGAGGACCTGGGGCAGGGAGGGGCTGAGCTGGGACACAGGGGTTGATATGTACTCGGTTCTGTGTAGAAAGCTGGTGGGAGCTGCCGTGTAGCCCAGGGAGCTCAGCTCAGCCCTGTGATGACCGAGGGGGCGGGGTAGGGGAGTGGGAGGCAGTTCCAAGAGGGAGAAGATGTACATAAATGTATGGCTGACTCATTTTGTTGTGCAGCAGAAACTAGCATAACTTTGTAAGGTAACTATACCCCAATTAAAAAAAAAATTTTTTTTTTCTGAAAGATGAATGCATTGGGATGGGTGAAGAGTCCTTGATTTTGGGCAAATCTCACTCTGAGGCATTGTTTCCTCTGTCAACTACAAATTGACACTTGCTATGGGCACTTGCCATCTACTTCAACAAAGATCAAAGCATGTGCTTATATAGCTACTGACTTTCAACACCTCCTGTAAGGAGTTCAAGGTGGAGAGCAGAAATGAAGTACTCTATGTTGAGGAAAAACTGGCAGGATAGGTCTTCAGATAGATATTTTCAGGAGCCAATTTTATGAGCCAAATTCTTATATCTTCTCATATCTAGAAAAGGCAGAAGGCTTCACAAGAGTAGCAGAAAGCATCATGAGAGTAGTGGAAATCTTATAGAAAAAATGTGCTTGATTGCTTGTATTCTCTTTTCACCAAGGGTTTCCCTGGTGTCACAGACAGTAAAGAATCCACCTGCAGTGTGGGAGACCTGGGTTCAATCCCTGGTTTGGGAAGATCCCCTGGAGGAGGGCATGGCAACCCACTCCTGTATTCTTGCCTATAGAATCCCCATGGACAGGGAAGCCTGGTGAGATATAGTCCATGAAGTCACAAAGAGTCAGATACAACTGAGCGACTAAGCAGCAGCACCTTTTCACTAAAAATCACACATTTACTGGAGAAGGAAATGGCAACCCACTCCTGTACTCTTGCCCAGAAAATCCCATGGATGGAGGAGTTTTGTAGGCTACAGTCCATGGCGTCACAAAGAGTCAGACAAGTCTGAGTGACTTCACTTTCACTTTCACTGACCTTTCTCCTTGCCTCTTTGGTACAGTTCCTCAGAGCTATAGAAGGTTAGAAGGTGCTGTCTCCTGGGCTGCAGTCCTTATTTTTCCCCAAATAAAACTTAACTTGAAGCTCTCATATTGTGCTTTTTTTTTTTTAAGTTGACATCTTATATGCAAAACGGAAATAATGATGGTATCTACCTTACTAACTATAAAGTATACCTATTTTCTAAGGCTATTGTAACAAAGGATATCAAAATGAATAGTTTAAACAGAAGTTTATTGCCTTATAGTTCTGGAGACTAATACTGCTTCAGAACAAAGCAATTTATTCAACTTAGTAGGCTTCCTATTCTAAAGGTTTATAAGGTTACAGAGATGTGTACTTTTGTGAGCAGCAGAGCATAAAGTGTGATATGAATAGGGTGTGCATGTTTGTAGCACTTGTGAACACAGAGGCTTAAACTTGAGTGCTGATGGCTCTGGGTTAGAGGAAAAGAGAAAATCAAGCTTCTTATCAAAGTCAAGAGGAAAAAAAATTGTCTCCACATTGTAAGATATTATCAATTTATAAGTTGATCATGCGTTCTCACTCCTGGTTATATTAGAATCTGGAGATATCTAAAAAATGTGTTCAACCATATTCTAACAAATTTGGAAAACTCACCTGTGGCCACAGGACTGGTAAAGGTTAATTTTCATTCCAATCCCAAAGAAAGGAAATGTCAAAGAATGTTCAAACTACCATCCAGTTGCACTCATTTCACATGCTAACAGGGTAATTCTCAAAATCCTTCAAACTAGGCTTCAGCAATACATGAACCAAAAAGTTCCAGATGTAAAGCTGGATTATAAAAGGCAGAGGAACCAGAGATCAAATTTCCAGCATCCATTTGATCATAGAAAAAGCAAGGGGATTCTAGAAAAACATCTACATCATGAACTACACTAAAGCCTTTGTGTGCATGGATGCGTGCTCAGTCATGGCCAACTCTTTCTGACCCCATGAACTGTAACTCACGGGGCTCCTCTGTTCCTGGGATTATCTTGGCAGGAATACTGGAGTCAGTTTCCATTTCCTTCTCCATGGGATATTCCTGACACAGGGATCAAACCTGTGTCTCCTGTGGCTACTGAATTGACAGGTGGTTTCTTTACCACTGAGCCCCCTGGGAAGCCCTGTGTGGATCACAGCAAACTGTCGAAAAGTTTTGAAGAAACAGGGACACCAGACAACCTTACCTGTCTCTTGAGAAACCTGTAGAAGGGGAAGAAGCAACAGTTAGAACCGAACATGGCAAAATGAACTGGTTCAAAATTGGGAAAGGAGTGTGTAAAGGCTGTATACTGTCACCCTGCTTATTTAACTTATATGTAGAGTATATCATGTGAAATCCTGGGCTCAATGAATGATCAGCTGAGATCAAGATTGCCAGAATAAATATCAACAACCTCAAATGTACAGATGGCAGAAAGCGAAAAGGAACTAAGGAGCCTCTAGACATGTACAAGAGGAGCGTGAAAACGCTTATTAAAACTCAGCATTCAAGAAACTAAGGTCAAGGCATCTGGTTCCATCACTTCATAGCAAACAGAAGGGGAAAAAGTGACACTGACACATTTTCTTTTCTTGGGCTCAAAAAGTACTGCAGATGGTGACTGCAGCCAAAAAATTAAAAGACGCTACCCCTTGGAAGGAAAGCTATTAAAAACCTAGACAGCATGTTAAATAGCAGAGATGTCACTTTGCCCACAAAGATCTGACTCGTCAAAACTATGGTTTTTCCAGTAGGCATGTATGGATGTGAGAGTTGGACCATAAAGAAGGCTGAACGTGAAAGAATTGATGCTTTTGAATTGTGGTTCTGGAGAAGACTCTTGAGAATCCTTTGGACAGCTTAGAGATCAAACCAGTCAATCTTCAAGGAAATCAGCCCTGGATATTTTTTTGGAAGGACTGATGCTGGCACTCCTTTGCTCCAATACTTTGGCCACCTTATGCGAAGAGCTGACTCATTGGAAAAGACCCAGATACTGGGACAGATTGATGGCAGGAGCAGAAAATGATGACAGAGGTTGAGTCAGTTAAGTAGTATCACTGACTCAATGAATATGAGTTTGAGCAAATTCTGGGGGCTGTTGAAGGACAGGGAAGCCTGACAAGCTGCAGTTCATGGGGTCACAAAAAATCTTTCAAGTTAAGTTTAGTGACCAGGATGCATGACTGGCAACAAGTGTTGAGGACAGTTAGGCCAGAGGTTCTTTTTGTTTTGCTTTGTTTTTTTTTTTCATTTGTATTGAAATGTGTTTGACTTACATTATTATGTTAGATTCAAGTGTACAGCAGAGTGATTCAGTAATGCTTCCCTGGTGGCTCAGAGGGTAAAGCATCTGTCTGCCTGCAATGCAGGAGACCTGGGCTCGATCCCCGGATCAGGAAGATCCCCTGGAGAAGGGGATCACCAGTACTGGGGACCACCCCAGTACTTTTGCATGGAAAATTCCATGGACAGAGGTGTCTGGTAAGCTACAGTCCATGGGATCACAAAGAGTTGCACACTACTGAGCTAATTCACTTCCATATGCATATATATATATTCTTTTTCAGATTCTTTTTCATTATACATTATTACAAGCCATTGAATATAGTTCTCTGTGCTATACAGTAGATCCTTCTTGATTATCTGTTTAATGTACAGTCATGTGTATATATCAACCCCAAACTCTTAATTTATCCTCTCCTTTTCCCCTTCGTTAAGTTTTTTTTTCTATGTCTGTGGGTCTATTTTTGTTTTATGAATAAGTTCATTTGTGTCATTTTTTTAGATTCGACTTATAAGTGATATCATATGATATTTGTCTTTGTCTGATTTAATTCATTTAGTATGATAATATCTAGGTTCATCCATATTGCTGCAATTGGCATTATTTTACTTTTTAAAATGTAGACCAGAGTGTTTTCAGTGGCAATCAAGAAAATACAAATTACAAAATAGTAACTGAACATAGTTTAACTTACCTCCAAAAGAGCTGAACACTTTTAAACCAGATGCTACTTTAAAGTGACTAAATCTATGCAAATCCCAGAAGTTATGTCCATACACATATTTCAAGGGTCACAGAGAAATTACATACATACCCTACCTCAAGGATCACAGAAATTCTCCATTTCTGAAGAAACCAGAAAACATAATAATGCCAACTGCAGAAATGTTATTATCCTGATATTTTTTGCAACTATGCATCTTGATTATTCAGTTTAGCAAACCAGTGCTGATTGGTAGGTGGATAACAGAAATGGCCTGATATCAGCCTTTTCACCTGGAAAATTCAATTTAATACAGATTTATTGTTTGTAGCTAATTATTTTGCTGGAAATATACCTAGATCTCTTCTTTAAACATTATAAACATGGTGCCTATTGTATAGAAAGTCCTCAGTAGGTTTTTCTATGCTTTTTTGTTGTTGTTTGTTTTTTTAATGAATTAACCATCTTACATAAAGGATGTGTGCTGTGCTTAGTCACTTAGTCATGCCTTACTCTTTGCGATCCCATGGACTGTAGCCTGCCAGGCACCTCTGTCCATAAGGATTCTCCAGGCAAGAACACTGGAATGGGTTGCCATGCCCTCTTCCAGGGTATCTTCCCAACCCAGTGATCAAACCAAGGTCTCCCCCGTTGGAGGTAGATTCTTTACTGTCTGAAACACCAGGGAAGGCCTACATAAAGGATAAACAAACTTTTAATCTTCTATGTGGTTCATAAATACTGAAATATCTATGGATCCCAAAGGTAAGTGCTTCTGTAATTCTGAAATGTTATTACTTTTCACTGTTAATAAAAGCTTTTGACTTTAAAGATAACAATTCCCCAGAATCAAACTGGAGCTACTAAAGTGAGCAAGTAAATGATGAAAAATAAATCCAGACATTTTTTGAATACATATTTATAATCAAAGGGCCATGCTATATTTTGAAACCTAAGATGGAAGTGGATTACAAAATGAGTGCATAAAATAATCAAAACATGAACCCCGAGTGCATTTCCTTGATATAAACTCCTTTTAGAAATTGCCATACAGTGGCAAAGAACACTAAGACTCTAAAGTAAAATAGCTAGAATTCCTAGGATAGCAGACAGTTAGAGTCCTGAATTGGAAAGAGCATCACACCCTATCTAACTGTGCCACAGAAACCAGAACTCACCAAAAAAAAAAAAAAGAAAGAAAGAAACCAGAACTCAGATCTCTCCACTCTTATTGAGACGTGTTGCCTTTATGAGACCAGACTATTTTCGTTAAAAAACATTTTTCTCTTGCTTTCTCTCTAGTTCTGTACTTTTAACTTTATACCAGCTTTCCCTTGTAGCATTCAAAATTTGAAAATATAGAAGCTTAAAAAATATTATATTTCTACCTTAAATTTTTAAGACTTTTAATTTTTCTGTATTTTGCTTCAGAATCTATCCATATGCATGACATTTGATACAGTTTTCATTTCTGCATTTTCCTAACTTCCCAAGTGACTCATTGGTAAAGAATCTACCTTCTAATGCAAGAGATGCCAGTTCAATCCCCGGGTGGGGAAGATTCCCCAGAGAAAGAAATGACAATCCACTCCTGTATTCTTGCCTAGGAAATCCCATGGACAGAGGAACCTGGTGGACTATAGTCCATGGGGTTGCAAAGAGTTGGACATGCTTTAGTGACTGAACAACAGTGTAATGATTGGAAGCTGTATTCTTTATTTATTGGATGCATAAAACAATTCAGGTCAGTTCAGTCGCTCAGTCTTATCCAACTCTTTGAGACCTCATGTACAGTAGAACACCAGTCTTCCCTGTCCACCCAAAACTTGCAGAGCTTGCTCAAACTCATGTGCTTCAAGTTGGTGATGCCGTATACAACCATCTCATCCTCTATCATCCCCTTCTTCTCCTGCCCTCAATCTTTCCCAGCATCAGGGTCTTGTCAAATGAGTCAGTTCTTCTCACCAGGTGGCCAAAGAATTGGAGCATTAGCTTCAGCATCAGTCCTTCCAATGAATATTCAGGACTGATTTCTTTTAGGTGGACTGTTTTGATTCCCTTGCAGTCCAAGGGACTCTCAAAAATCTCCAACACTACAGTTCAAAAGCATCGATTCTTTGGCACTCAGCTTTCTTTATAGTCTGACTCTCACACCCATACATGACCACTGGAAAAACCAAAGCTTTGACTAGACAGACCTTTGTGGGCAAAGTAATGTCTCTGCTTTTTAATATGCTGTCTAGGTTGGTCATAGCTTTTCTTCCAAGGAACAAGCATCTTGTAATTTCATGGAGGCAGTCACCATCTGCAGTGATTTTTGGAGCCCCCCAAAATAAAATCTGTCACTGTTTCCATTGTTTCCCCATCTGTTTCCCATGAAGTGATGGGACCAGATGCCATGATCTTAGTTTTCTGAATGTTGAGTTTTTAGCCAACTTTTTTACTTTCCTATTTTACTTCCATCAAGAGGCTCTTTAGCAATGTTCAGGGTTGGTGCACTGGGATGACCCTGAGGGATGGGATGGAGAGGGAGGTGGGAGGGGGATTCAGGATGGGGGACACATGTAAATCCATGGCTGATTCATGTCAATGTATGGCAAAAACCACTACAATATTGTAAAGTAATTAGCCTCCAACTAATAAAAATAAATGGGAAAAAAGAACCCTGCATGAGTTAGGTTTACAACTTTCTAGATACTAGATAATATTTGCAAAGTGATTTGTGTATATAAGCAATGTTTTTAGGAAGGAGACTTATTCTAATATCTTACATTTAATATATGTTGTAGTAAGTACAATTTTTCTAGGTCTTAAAAAAAGACTTAAAGTCAAGTGCCTAACAGGGCTTATTATTAAAATGTAATTAAAACAAAAAAGAGGCTCTTTAGCTCTTCTTCACTTTCTGATATAAGGGTGGTGTCATTGGCATATTGGAGGTTATTGTTATTTCTCCCGGCAATCTTGATTCCACCTTGTGTTTCATCCAGCCAAGCATTTTGCATGATGTACTCTGCATATAAGTTTAACAAGCAGGGTGACAATATACAGCCTTGAGGAGCTCCTTTCCCAATTTGGGACCAGTCTGTTCTTCCATGATGAGTGCAATCGTGTGGTAGTTTGCACATTTTTGGCATTGCCTTTCCTTGGGATTGGAATGAAAACTGATCTTTACCAGTCCTGTGACCACTACTGAGTTTTCCAAACTTGCTTGTATACTAACTGCAGCACTTTCCCAGCATCATCTTTTATAATATGAAATAGCTTAGCCGGTATTCCATCCCCTCCACTAGCTTTGCCTATAGTAATGCTTCCTAAGGCCCACTTGATTTCACACATTTCTAGCTCTGGGGAGTGATCATATCATCGTGGTATCTGGGTCATGAAGATCTTTTTTGTATAGTTCTTCTGTGTATTCTTGCCACCTCTTTTTAATATCTTCTGCTTCTGTTAGGTACATACTATTTCTGTCCTTTATTATGCTTATCTTTGCATGAAAAATTCCCTTGGTATCTCTAATTTTTGAGGAGATCTCTAATCTTACCCATTCTACTGTTTTCCTCTATTTTTTTGCATTGATCACTGAGGAAAGCTTTCTTATCTCTCCTTGCTATTCTTTGGAACTCTGCATTCAAATGGGTATATCTTTCCTTTTTCCCTTTGCCTTTCATGTCTCTTTTTTTTCTTAGCTACTTGTAAGGCCTCCTCAGGCAATGTTTTGCCTTTTTGCATTTCTTTTTCTTGGGATGGTCATGATCACTCTCTCTTGTACAATGTCATGAACCTCCACCCATAGTTCATCAGGCACTTTGTCTATCAGACCTAATCCCTTGAATCTATTTGTCACTTCCACTGTAAAATCATACAGGATTTTATTTAGGTCATATCTGAATGGTTTTCCCTACTTTCTTCAATTTAAGTCTGAATTTGGCAATAAGGAGTTCATGATCTGAGCCACAGTCAGCTCCCAGACTTTTTTTGTTGTTGTTGACTATATAGAAATTCTCCATCTTTGGCTGCAAAGAATATAATCAATCTGATTTTGGTATCAACCATCTGGTGATGTCCATGTGTAGAGTCTTCTCTTGTGTTGTTGGAAGAGAGTGTTTGCTATGACCAGTGTGTTCTCTTGGCAAAACCTTCTTAGCCTTTGCCCTGCTTCATTTTGTACTCCAAGATCAAATTACCTGTTACTCCAGGTATCTTTTGACTTCCTTCTTTTACATTCCAGTCCCCTATGATGAAAAGGACATCCTTCTTTGAGCGTTATTTCTAGAAGGTCTTGTAGGTCTTCATAGAACTGTTCAGCTTCAGACTCTCCAACGTTACTGGTTGGGGCATAGACTTGGATTACTGTAATATTGAATGGTTTGCCTTGGAAATGAACAGAGATCATTATGTCATTTTTGAGATTGCACCCAAGCACTGCATTTCAGACTCTTGTTTTCCTAAGAGATTCTTGCCCACAATAGTAAATATAGTGGACATCTGAGTTAAATTTGCTCATTCCAGTCCATTTTAGTTCACTGGTTCCTAAAATGTCAATGTTCACTCTCTGTCTCCTGTTTGCCAACTTCTAATTGACCTTGATTCATGGACCTAACATTCCAGTTTCCTATGTAATATTGCTCTTTACAGCATCAGACTTTACTTCCTTCACCAGTCATATCTACAATTGGGTGTTGTTTTTGCTTTATATTTAATTCATGACCTAAATCATTCATAACTTCAATGAATTCTGTTTTTTAGGTGTTTCATCCATTAGTTTCTTAGCTATACTAAGTTATCAAATATGATTTATAATTTTTTTTAGTTTTATGGAAGATTATATCATTTTTTTCTTTGTATATTTTAAAGCTGTGTATAAAGTACATAAATATTTGGAGCCCATATCATTTGCTATCTGTCTTTGTCCATCTGAGAACTTTCCTCTTTGATTATAATGGTTCAACAGCTAATCTATTTCATCTTATATTACTTTGGACATCTTATACTTTTCAATATTCCTCTGCCATTTGATATTAAACGGGTCAATTAAAAGCAATATGGATGTTCTTATCTGTGATATTCTCTATATTTTAGATAATTGCCTATAACTCATTTTCTTTCATGGTAGTGTTGGAGTGCTTGGGCTTATTTTTGACATATTATTTATTTTATTTTATTTGACATATTGTTATGTCCTTTCTTCTATTTTTTACTTATTTGTTTATTTTCATTTTTCTTGCCATTTATTGGATCATTGCATTTTTCCCTTCACTGGCTTGGCAGTTATAATTAATAATTTTAGGAGCTATACTTGGATTTTTTTTTAAACATTGTATTTTGAAATAATTATAGTAATATAACCACAGAAATTACAAAAGCAGCACAGGCATACCCATCACTGTCTTCTATAATGATAACATTTTGCATAACTGTAGCATATTATTTAACTTCCAGAATTGGCATCAGTGTTGGGGCTTCCCAAATAGCTCAAATAGTAAAAGAATCTGCCTACAATGCTGGAGACCTGGGTTTGATCCCTGGGTCAGGAAGATCTCCTAGAGATTTCTTGCCTGGGGAATTCCATGGACAGAGGAGCCTAGTGGGTTAGAGACCATGGGGTCACAAAGAATCAGACACTACTGAGCGAGTAACACACACACACATGCACACACCTGCACACACACACATATATATATAATCGAAAAGGCTGATTATACCTAGAGGGTTGGGAAGGGGAGAGAGGTGGGAGGGAGCTTCCAGAGGGAGGGAACATATGTGTACCTGTGGCTGATCCCTGTTGATATTTGGCAGAAACCAACACAATACTGTAAAGCAATTATCCCAATTATTGCCATTATATTTCTCAAGTTAAAATTTAAAAGTAAAATTAACTATTAGTACTTTTGAATATATCTGAAAAAAAATTTTTGGGGGTGTATGTTAGATAAGTATATAGTTAATATGTAAAAAATAAAAATGTTTTACTATAAAAAATAAATATATTTAAAAAGGAATGTACTATAAATGCAGTCATACAGTTTGTACACTTTGAGTTTTTTGTTTTTTTTTTCACTTTAAATCTAAATTTTGTGTGATTCTGTAGTTCATTCCTTGGCAATGCATCCATTTTATAGGTATCCCAGATTTTGTTTATCCACTCACCCCTTGAGGGAATTAGGTTATTTCCAGATTGGGGCTATTAAAAAAAAAAAAATCTGTCAATATTTGTGAACAGATTTTGTATAAATGTATTTTGTCGTTTCCCTAAAATAAATGTCCAGGAATATGCTTGCATTTTAATACAAAATCCATCTGTATCTTTTAAAACAAGTATAGATTCAATCAATAGTCATATTCTCCCCTAGACATATCAATATGCTGAATATACTAAATAATCAGATTGTACTTGTGTTGCAATTCACTCTGTACTTTTGTTGTAATTAAGCAATTTCAAGTTCTTAAAATCATCGTTTCTAACTGGTACCTATTTAAGTATTACAATTGATTGTATTAATTCACTCAGTTTTCCTTCTAGCACTTTTCCTTCTGGGTTTTGTGTTTAGAAAAGATTTTGTGCATGATATATTTCCCAAGTCCTCAGATGTTTACAAATGCCTTACTTGAGCCCATTTATCTTGAATGAAACTTGGACTACTAGGAATTTCTATATTTAAATTATATTCACACAGCATTTTAATTTTACAATTACAATAATTCTTGTATTTAATTTCACAAATCGTAAGATTAAAATAAACATATTTTCTTCATTTAAGATAACCTATCATTCCTATTTGAATGTTTATAGCTTTTTTCCTTATCCTTTGTTTTCAAGTCTCGTTTGGACCATGCTATTAGACCCTATTGTTCTGTTTTCATTAGGCCACAGCGTCACTATGAACAAAACTAGTAGAGTTGATGGAACTTCAGTTGAACTATTTCAAATCCAAAAGATGATGCTGTGAAAGGGCTGCACTCAATATGCCAGCAAATTTGGAAAACTCAGCAGTGGTCACAGTACTGGAAAAGGTCTGCTTTCATTTCAATCCCAAAGAAAGGCAATGTCAAAGAATGTTCAAACTACTGCACGATTACACTTATCTCACATGTTAGCAAAGTAATGTTTAAAATTCTGTAAGCCAGGCTTCAATGGTATGTGAACGGTGAACTTCCAGATGTTCAAGCTGGATTTAGATAAGGCAGAGGAACCAGAGATCAAATTGCCAACATCCATTGGATCATAGAAAAATCAAGATAATTCCAAAAAAAATCTACTTCTGCTTTATTGATTACACTAAAATCTTTGACTGTGTGGGTCATAAAAAACTGTGGAAAATTCTTCAAGACATGGGAATACCAGACCACCTTACCTGTCTCCTGAGAAATCTGTATGCAGGTCAAGAAGCAAGAATTAGAACCAGACAAGGAAGAACAGACTGGTTCCAAATTGGGAAAGGAGTTCCTCAATGTTGTATATTGTCACCCTGCTTATTAAACTTATATTCAGAGTACATTATGCAAAATGATGGGCTGGATGAAACACAAGCTGGAATCAAGATTGTCAGGAGAAATATCAATAACCTCCAATATTGAGATGACACCACCCTTATGGCAGAAAGCGAAGAACTAAAGAGCTTCTTGATGAAAGTGAAAGAGGAGAGTGAAAAAAGTTGGCTTAAAACTCAACATTCAAAAAACCAAGATCATGGCTACTCATTCCATCACTTCATGGCAAATAGATGGGGAAACAATGGGAACTGACAGACTTTATTTTGGAGGGGTCCAAAATCACTGCAGATGGTAAATGCAGCCATGAAATTACAAGATGCTTATTCCTTGGAAGCATCTATGACCAAACTAGATAGCATATTAAAAAGTAGAGACATTACTTTGCTGACAAAAGGTCTGTCTAGTCACAACTGTGGTTTTACTAGTAGTCATGTATGGATGTGAGAGTTGGACCATAAAGAAAGCTGAGTGCCAAAGAATCTGTACTTTTGAAGTGTGGTGTTGGTGAAGACTCTTGAGAGTTCCTCAGAGTTCAAGGAGATCAAACCGGTCAATTCTAAAGGAAATCAGTCCTGAATATTCATTGGAATGACTGATGCTGAAGCTGAAGCTCCAATACTTTGGCCACCTGATGTGAAGAACTGACTCATTTGAAAAATCCTGATGCTGGAAAATATTGAAGGCAGGAGGAGAAGGGGACGACAGAGATGAGATCGTTGAATGGCCTCACCGACTCTATGTCCATGAGTTTGAGCAAGCTCTGGGAGTTGGTGATGGACAGGGAAGCCTGGCCTGCTGTAGTCCATGGAGTCGCAGAGTTGACCATGACTGGGTGACTGAACTAAACTGATAGGGTAAAGGCAATCTACTTACATGTGGTTGTGTTGAAGTGTAGCATTTATTGCAGGCACTGAGCATGGGGCATGGGCAGCACATGTTTAAAAGACTCTAACTCCTCATTGATTTCCAGGGACGGGGTTTCAATGTCAGTGTTGGTAAGGGAACTGCAGGGTGTATGACAGCCTCTTGCACAATTCTTGGATGAGTTGGCATCAAGGTGAAATTTCTTGCATTGTCAACAATTTAGTTTCATCCAATCTAGTGTCTATATGCTGTGGCCAGCAACTTTCATCTGATTGGGGTCTACTTCTTGTAAAAACAACTTAGGGATGTGTGTCAGACCTTTGTTGACACCTTTCAGGGACTTGGGAAATTGGTTCTCTCATGTGGCCAAATTATAGTCTAAATTGTTACCAGTTTCCCAGCCTAACAGTGATTCACTTTTCTTCATACATCTTCACATTCCTAATCATGAGCTCTGAAGCAGCCTTTAAAGACTCAGAAGAAGCCTCAGAGACTAAAACTAAAGCTTTTCACTTCAAAGGACAGGGACAGAGGGGCTTATACAAGAATCAAGTACTGTTGGTCTTTCTCAGGGGTTTGGCCTCCAAGATGGCATGCCTCTGAAGCTGCCTTTCTTTGGTACTGAAGCTGGTGTTGAGGGTATGAAGAACCGTGAGGTGTGTGGTACCTGCTAGGAGGAAATCCCAATGCTTTCAGGTGAAAATCTATTGCTGGGTCCATGCCTCTTCCCTTTCCCTGGTGCTGCCTTTGCTGATTTTCTTTTTTAAGGATTTATACAAATATTAATTTTATATATATATATATATATATATATATATATAGTACAAGAGTGGGGAATCCATCTTATGCAAGTTATAAGCTGAATATTTTGATGTATTCCTGGCAACAGTGGCCTAAATAATACTTGGTTACGTAGTAAGCACTCTTTATTTATTATATAGCCTAAGTTACAGAAGTTCATCAAACCTCTTAGGATTTTTTCCTTGGCATTCATATATACGCAGGTTTTAAATAGTTCAAATCCATTTGAGGTTGGTTTAGCAATTATATTATTTCTAGAATAATCTGAGGATTTTTCTTTTTCAAGCATTTATTTCATGATGGTTTATCTAAGATGAAAATAAATAATCCTTTAAACATACAAAATCGTTTTAAAAATATCCATTGGTATTTTGTGTTTCTTTAAATAAACTTAAATAATTTTTAAAAATATTTCTCTCTTAATCTTCTTAAAATTATCAATGCATTACTTTATCAGTTTTAAAATGTACCTTTTTATTTCCATAGCAACTTCCATCCTATTAAGGTTATATTTATCAGTATGCAGCTATGGTGTATTTTGTTGCTGGAGAATTTTGCTGGAAGGGATAGTAGGATAACATGGAAGTGTTTTTATTTAAGCCAAGTCCTAGATTTCTCAAAACCACTGCAAATTACAAAGGAGGCAGCAATAAGAAAGCTTTGCTTTATCAACACTACATAAAGTGATTTGCCTTTACCATCATCCTGATACATAAAGTGCAAAATCATAACCATTTGCACACTGTGTGAGACAACAGGGTAAAGACTGAAAGTGATCACTGTTTCTGTGTAAATTTCCTTTTGGTCTGAGGCTAAAATTTGGCATCTGTGTGGTTGTCCAGGATTTGACTAGGAGAAGGGTCGAGAAAGAAAAGCTGCCAGAGTGAACATTGCATTTCGTTATACATAAGAATCTTCAAATGTTTTCAGTCTCATGGCTTATCCGCTTTCTATTTATTATCTCGTGAATAGAAGCAAAACATTGTGAGTTTGAGTTGGATAAATATACGTTTTGTGTTTGAAATGGTATTATGTCGTAGAACTATGGAAAGTATGCCATTTTGGGTAATGTTAAGCAAAGAGTGAATTTAAATAGATTTTGCAGGGGAAATAAATGGCATAAAAGAATAACTTAGAGAAAAGAACCATCACTTTTAATAAGACATAAGTCTTATTTATAAAGACATCTTTAATAAGACATGTCATATTAAATACTTAATTTTGCATAATGACTAACACGTTGTTGACCATTTATTTATATTAAATCATTATGCTAGTAATTCTTCATGATAATTCATTTCCTTATTTTTGTTGTGAGTCTATTAGTAAGAAATGGCATCATTCCAGTCTTTTCAGTGCTCCTCTCCCAGATTAGAAAAGAAGAGAACAAAACAGGTTGGGAAAAATGAAGCATGTGAGGTGAATGTGTTAGTTGCTTAGTCGAGTCTAACTCTTTGCAACCCCATGGACTGTAGCTACCCAGGCTCCTCTGTCCATGAAATTCTCCAGGCAAGGAGTTAGTAGCGATTTCCTTCTCCAGGGGAACTTCCTGACCCAGCGATCAGACCCAGGTTTCCTGCTTTGTAAGAAGATTCTTTGCCAGGGTGCCACCAGGGTACTCCCAGTTGAAGGATTTGAAGGCCTTGGCTTCATTCTTCTTTGTGCTTGTTTCCCTTTGTCATTATATTTCTTCCTTTTTCTTGTTCTAGTATTGTTAAAACAGTTTTTTATCCAATTTATCTGGAGTGCAGTTATTTTAAAAAAAGGTGAACTCCTTTAGTTGTAGTAAATAATGTTCTTGGTTTTTAAGTAATTAAAAAAAAAAACCAAACTCCAATTTATCATGCTTTATGTAATTTATGGGTTATTTGATTATTTAATCAATGTGGGATGATAAATATTTTCTCAAAACACAATCAAAATAAATATAATTTATGAATGTAATGAATATGATGTTAGTTTTATTAATTAAGAAATCTTGAAGTGGAAAATTGAGTTACCATTTTTCCTCTAGGTTTATTTCCCAGCTTACACAATGACATCAAAATAATGCTGGAATTATTTGGCCTATGCAATTTTATCTTTCATATTTTCTATGTTTAGAGCATCTTCTATTTTTTCCTTCTGAGAGGAAAAAAAATCTAAAATCTGGTAACAAATGAAGATCTATAAGAGGTGATGGTTCATTAAGCTGTTTAATCTTAAAAATGTTTGCCTTCTATTTACTTTGACTATCATCTCCCCTCCTTTTTTTAATGCTATATTAGGTGGCACTAGTGGTAAAGAACCTGCCTGCAATACAAGAGACTTAAGAGGCTTGGGTTCAATCCCTGGGTTGGGAAGATCCCCTGGAGGAGGGCATGACAACCTACTCCAGTGTTCTTTAGTATTATTATTATTATTACTTTGAAAAAAATCTATTTATTGTTTTTAATTGAGTTGCATTACAGAATTTTGTTATTTTCTATCAAACATCAGCATGAATCACTATAGGTACACATATGCCCCCGCCAATATGAGCCTGCCTCCCAACTGCCTCCCCATCCCACCCCTCTAGGTTGAATCAGAGCCCCTGTTTGAATTCCCTGGGCCATACTGCAGATTCTGATTGGCTATCTATTTCACATATGTTAATGTAAGCTTCCATATTTCCCTCTTTATAAATCTCACCCTCTCCTTCCCAATCCGGTGTCCATATATCTGTTAGCTATGTCTATTTCTCCATTGCTGCCCTGCAAATAAATTCATCAGTACGATCTTTCTAGATTCCATACATATGCTTTAGAATATGATATTTATCTTTCTGACTTACTTCACTGTGTATAATAGGCTCTAAGTTCATCCACCTCATCAGAACTGACTCAAATGTGTTCCTTCTTATGGGTGAGTAATACTCCATTGTATATATGTACCATAGCTTTATCCATTCATCTGTTGATGTACATCTAGAGTAGTGGAATGCTATATTAGGTGACTTACATGTCCTAGCTCTTTTAAATAGTGCTGCAATGAACATTGGGGTACATATGTCTTTTTCAATTTTGATTCCCTCAAGATATATACCTAGGAGTGGAATTTCTGGGTCATATAGTGGTTTTATCCCTAGGTTTTTTAGGAATCTCCATACCATTTCCCATGGTGACTGTATCAATTTTAACTACCACCAACAGTGCAAGAGTGTTACATTTTCTCCACACCTCTCCACCATTTATTGTTTGTAGACTTTTTGATGATTGCCATTCTGACCAGTGTGAGGTGATATCTCATTGTAGTTTTTATTTGTATTTCTCTAATAATGAGCAATGCTGAGAATCTTTTCATGTGTTTGTTAGCCATCTGTATGTCTTCTTTGGAGAAATGTCTGTTTAGGTCTTTTTCCCACTGATTGGGTTGTTTGTTTTTCTGATATTGACTTGTAAGAGCCGCTTGTATATTTTGGAAATTAATTCATTATCGGTTGTTTCACTTGTTATTATTTTCTCCCATTCTGAGGGTTGCCTTTTCACCTTGTTTGTAATTTCCTTTGCTGTGCAAAAAATTTTAAGCTTAATTAGGCCCCACTTATTTATTTGTTTATTTTTGTTTTTATTTCCATTACTCTAGAAGGTGAGTCATAGAGGACCTTGCTTTGATTTATATCACTGAATATTCTGCCTATGTTTTCCTCTAAGAGTTTTATAGTTTCTGGTCTTATGTATAGGACTTTAATTCATTTCGAGTTTATCTTTGTGAATGGTATAAGGAAGTGTTCTAATTTCATTCTTTTACATGAAGCTGTCCAATTTTCCCAGCACCACTCATTGAAGAGGCTGTTTTTGCCCCATTGTATATTCTTGCCTCCTTTGTCAAAAATAAGTTATCTATAGGTGCATGGGTTTATTTCTGGGCTTTCTATCTTGTTCCATTGGGCTACATTTCTGTTTTTGTGCCAGTACCATACTATCTTGGTGGCAGTAGCTTTTTAGTATAACCTAAAGGTTGATTCCTCCAGCTCCACTCTTCTTTCTCAAGACTGCATTGGCTATTCAGGGTCTTTTGTGTCTCCATATGAATTGTGAAATTTTTGTTCTAGTTCCGTGAAAAATGTCATAGGTACTTTGATAGGGATTGCATTGAATCTGTAGATTGCATTTGGTAGTATAGTCATTTTCACAATATTGATTCTTCCAACCCAGGAAATTGGAATATACTCCATCTGTCTATGTTATTTTTGATTTCTTTCATCAGTGTCATAATATTCTATATACAGTTCTTTGTCTCCTTAGGTAAATTTATTTCTAGATATTTTATTCTTTTTGTTGCAATGGTGAATGAGATTGATTGTTTAATTTCTCTTTCTGATATTTCATTGTTCAGTTCACTCAGTCGTGTCCGACTCCTTGTGACTCCCTGGAATTCAGCACCCCAGGCCTACCTGTCCATCATCAAATCCTGGAGTTTACTCAAACTTATGTCCACTGAGTCAGTGATGTCATCCAATCATCTCATCCTATGTCGTCCCCATGTCCTTCCAACTTCAATCTTTCCCAGCATCAGGGTCTTTTCAAATGAGTCAGTTCTTCACGTCAGGTGGCCAAAGTATTGGAGTTTCAGCTTCAGCATCAGTCCTTCCAATGAATATTCAGGACTGATTTCCTTTAGGATGGACTGGTTGGCTCTCCTTTCAGTCCAAGGGACTCTCAAGAATCTTCTCCAACACCACAGTTCTAAAGCCTCGATTCTTTGGTGATCAGCCTTCTTTATGGTCCAATTCTCACATCCATACATGACTACTAGAAAAACCATAGCTTTGACTAGATTGGTTGGACCTTTGTTGGCAAAGTAATGTCTCTGCTTTTTAAATATACTGTCTATGTTAGTCATAGTTTTTCTTCCAAGGAGCAAATGCCTTTTAATTTCATGACTGCAGTCACCATTTGCAGTGATTTTGGAGCACCCCATAAAATAAGATGGTAAAGCATCTGCCTACAATGCAGGAGACCCAGGTTCAATCCCTGGGTCAGGAAGATCTCCTGGAGAAGAAAATTGCAACCCACTCCAGTATACTTACCTGTAAAATCCCTTGGATTGAGGAGCCTGGTAGGCTATAGTCCATTGGTTTCAAAGAGTCAGATACGACTGAGTGACTTCACTTGCTTCACTCACTCACTCATAAAATAAAGTCTGTCACTGTTTCCATCGTTTCCCTATCTACTTGCCATGAAGTGATGGGACCAGATGCCATGATCTTAGTTTTCTGAATGTTGAGTATTAAGACAAGTTTTTCACTCTTCTCTTTCACTTTCATCAAGAGACTCTTTAGTTCTTTTTCACCTTCTGCCATAAGTGTAGTGTCATCTGCATATCTGAGGTTGTTGATATTTCTCCCAGTAATCTTGACTCCAGCTTGTGCTTCATCCAGCCCAGTGTTTTTCATCATGTACTCTGTATATAAGTTAGTATATAGGAATGCAAGTGATTTCTGTGTATTGGCTTTGTATCCTGTGACTTTTCTAAATTTGCTGATTAACTGTAGTAGTTTTCTAATACTATCTTTAGTGTTTTCTGTGTACAGTATCATGTCATCTGCAAACAGTGAGAACTTTACTTCTTCTTTTCCAATCTGGGTTCCTTTTATTTCTTCTTCTTCTCTGATTGCCATAGCTAGGACTTCCAAGGCTATTTTGAACAATAGTTGTGAGAATGGACACCCTTATCTTTTTCCTGATCTTAGAGGGAATGCTTTCAGTTTTTCACCAGTGAGAATAATGCTTGCTGTGGACTTATCATATACAGAGTTTACTATATTGATGTAGGTTCACTCTATGCCCATTTTTAAAAGAGCTTTAATCATAAATGGTGCTGAATTTTGTCAAAGGCTTTTTCTTCTTCTATTGATATTATTACATGATTTTTATCTTTCAGTTTCTTATTATGTATCATATTGATTAATTTGCATATATTGAAGAATCCTTGCATCTCTGGAATAAACCCAACTGGATCATGCTGTATGAGCTTTTTAATATATTGTTGAATTCTGTTTGATATAATTTTGTCGAGGATTTTTCTTGTATCAGTGATATTGGCCTCATTTTATTTTGTGTGTGTGTTGTCTTTGTTTTTGTATCAGAGTGATGGTGGCCTTGTAGAATGAGTTTGGAATTGTTCTTTCCTCTGCAATTTTTTGAAAGAGTTTTAGAAAGATAGGCAATATCTCTTCTCTAAAAGTTTGATAGAATTCATCTCTGAAGCTCTCTAGTCCTGGATTTGTGTTATTGGGGAGATTTTCTTATCACAGTTTCTCTTTCAATGCTTGTAATTGAATTGTTCATAATTTTTATTTTCTTCCTGGTTCAGTCTTGGAAGGTTGAACTTTTCTAAGAATCTGTCCATTTCTTCCAGTTTATTCATTTTTTTTTTTTTTTTTTTTTTTGCCATACAGTTGTTCATAATTGTCTCATAATCCTTTGTATTTCTGCATTGTCTGTTGTAACCCCTCCATTTTCATTTCTAATTTTGTTGATTTGATTCTTCTCTCTTTTTCTTGATGAGTGTGACTAAAAGTTTCTCTGTTTTATTTATCATCTCAAACGACAAGCTTTTAGTTTCATTAATCTTTACTACTGCTTATTTCATTTCCTTTTTATTTATTTCTGCTCTTAACTTCATGATTTTTTTTTCCTTCTGTTAACTTTGGAGTTTTTTTTGTGGTTGTTGTCCTTGTTTTTCCAGTTGTTTTAGGTGTAAAGTTAGGTTGTCTATTCGATGTTTTTGTTGTCTCCTAAAGTAGTATTGTATTTCTATAAACTCAGAACTGCTTTTGCTGCATCCTGTGGATTTTGAGTTATCATGTTTTCATTGACGTTTGTTTCTAGGAACTTTTTGATTTTCCTTTGAGGTCTTCAGTAAGCTGTTGTTACTTAGAAATGTATTGTTTAATTTCCAGGTGTCTGTTTTTCATTTTTTTTTTTCTTGTAATTGATATTTAGTTTCAAAACATTGTGGTCATAAAAGATGCTTGATATGATTTCAGTTTTCTTAAATTTACTGAGATTTTATTTGTGAACCAAGATTTTGTCTATCCTGGAGAAGTTTCCATGTGCACTTGAGAAGAAGGATGGAATGTCCTGAAGATAACAATGAGATCCCTTTGATCTAATGTGTTAAAGAAGACTTGTGTTTCCTTATTAGTTTTCTGTTTTGATGGTCGGTCCATTGGTGTATGTGGGTTGTTAAAGTTTCCTTCTATTATTGGGTTACTTTCGGTTTCTCCTTTTTTGTCTGTTAGTGTTTGTCTTACATATTGAGGTGTCCCTATGTTGAATGCATAGATATTTACAATTGTTTTGTCTGATAGGAGGATTCCTACTCCAGCTGTCTTTTGATTTCCATTTGCATGGAATATATTTTCCATCCTCTCACTTCCAGTCTATATGTATCTTTAGGTCTGAAGTGGGTTTCTTGTTGACAGCATATATATGGATTTTTTTTTTTTTTTTAATCCCTTCTGCCAGCCTCTGTATTTTGGTTGCAGCATTTAATCCATCTACATATAAAGTAATTATTGGTATATATGTTCCTATTGCCATTTTCTTAGTCGTTTTGATTTCTTTTTGTAAACCTTTCTTCTCTTGTATTTCCTGACTATATAAGTCCCTTTTAATTTATTTCCCTTTGTGTTTAGTCTTTTGAGTTGGACATGACTGAGCGACTGAATTGAATTGAATTTGATTTTTACATGTCTTGGCATGTTTCTCCTTCTGTTTATCCTGTATGGGACTCTTTGCATTACTTGGACTTGATTACCTGTTTCCTTTCCCATGTTGGAAAAAGTTTTCAACTATAATCTCTTTAAAATTTTTCTCAAACCCTTTCTTTGTCTCTTCTTCTGGAACCCCTATAGTTAGAGTGTTGGTGCGTTTAATATTGTCCCAGAGGTCTCTGAGATTATCATGCTATTTTCATTCTTTGTACTTGATTCTGCTCTTCAGCAGTTATTTCCACCATTCCACTATCTTCCAGCTCACTGATCTACTGTTTTGATTCAGATATTCTGCTAATGATTCCTTCTAAAATATTTTTAAATGCAGTCATTGTGTTGTTTGTCTCTATGTGTTTATTCTTTAATTCTTCGAGATCTTTGTTAATTGGTTCTTGTCTTTTCTCCATTCTATTTGAAAGGTTTTGGATCATCTTTACTATCATTATTCTGAATCCTTTTTCAGGTAGTTTGCTTGTTTCTTTTTCATTTATTTGGGCTTGTGCATTTTTAGGATTTTCCTTCATTTGCACAATATTTCTCTGCCTTTTCATTATTTATTTATTTTTTAATCTTCTTGTGTTTGAAATCTCCTTTTCCCAAGCTTAAAGGGTGGATTTTTTTCTTTCTTTTGATTTCTGTCCTCATAAGGTTGGTCTAGCGGTTTGTGTAAGTCTCATGTAGGGTGTGATTTTTGCTTGCTTTGGCCAGAGGAGGTGAGGGGTTTCTTTTTGTTGTTGTTGTTGTTTGTTTGTTTTCCCCCCTCTGATAGGCATAGCTGAGTGAGGGGGTAATCCTGTTTGCTGATGATTGGATTTGATTTTTGTCTTGTTTGTTGTTTGAATGAGGCATCCTGCACAGGGTGCTACTGGCAGTTTTGCATACTAGTGGTTGCCTTTGTGGGAGTTCTATTTGATACTCCCTAGGATTAGGAGTTTTCTGGTAGTGTAGAGTCTTAGAGTCAGCACTTCCACTCTGAAGGCTCAGGACTTGATCTCTGGCTGGGCATGAAGATTCCACAGGTGGTTTATTATGGCATTAAATGGGTTAATACAAATATACAAAAATAGGAAACAAAAGATGCAACCCCAGACACATGGCAATTATAAAACAGGGAAATAACTAAAATAATGTAATAGATACACCCATAATCTAAACCAAAACCATGCAAAAAAAAAAAAAACAAAAAAAGTAAAATAGATTGACCCCATGAACAAAGGAAACTGAAAATTATATCCTCCAGTTAAGAACAAAAGTAACTATAGAACAAAAACTGTAAAACAAAACTAAAGCAAAGTACCAACTTGGAAATAAAGCAACAAAAACAAAACAAACAAATACAGTGAGAAAAAGAAAGGAAAAAAAGAATAGAAATGCAAAGTTAAATAGAAGTAGATAAGGAAAATTTCTATATATTAAGGATTAACTGCAATGGGAAAAGAACAGTAGGAAAAGCAAACAAAGGGATAAATGTAGAAAAAGATAATAAATTTTGAAAATTTAAAAATTAAGATTAATAACAAAGAGAGAGGTAAAAAAGAAAAAAAAAAAATAGAAAAAAGAAAAACCCACAGATCCTCAAAAGGTTAACAAAGAGTCAGAAGTATATGAGAAATAAAAAGTGTGATTAAAGAAAAACAATTTTCAAAAGCTTCAATAGATTTAATAGCACTAATAAAATAGACAACTACAACAACAGAGGGGAGGGACAAGGAAAAATAGAAAAAAAAAAATCCAGAAGAAACTACAGAATAAGTCAACATATAAGAATAATAAATGTTTTTCTTGAGTCTCTGCTGTTAGCGTCCTTGCCCTCGCTGGAAGTCACAGTCCACCTCACTTCCCTAGGATGCCCTCCAACACTACATTTGTCTCTGGACCTGTTTGGGGGCAGCTCAGACTCTAATCTGGTCCTGCTCCTGTGTATTCTTGCCTCCACAGCTGTCAGAACTACTGCATTTTCTTTTGTGAGAACTCTCAATGTTCTTTCATATATTCTGTAGACACAGAGTCTGCCTCATTGATCATATGGATTTAATCTGCCACTTGTACAACTTGTGGGAAGATTTTGAGTCCTCTTCCTTATCCACACTGCCCCTGGGTTTCAACTGTGGTTTTGTTTCCACCTCTTCATGTTGGACGTCCACAGGGTTTGCTCGGAGGCTGTCCTGGAGGACGTAAGTCCTGGAGAACGTAAGTCTGCCCCAGTGAGCGCCAGAGGAGGAGGTGGAGCAGCTGCTTGGTTTGCAAGGGCCCTGGTGGCACCAGCGACTCTGGGGAGTTGGCATCTAGGGCAGCAGGAAATATAGTGCTCTAGAAGGGTATGGCAACCCATTCCAGTATTCTTGCCTGGAAAATCCCCTGGATAGAGAAGCCTGGCAAGTCACAGTCCACAGGGTCATAAGAGGTGGACACAGCTGAAGTGCTCCCACATGGGCAGACACGGGACCTTTTCTAGCCTGTGGCAGCTCTGTCCCAGTGAGGATTGAGCATGAAGGTGGTGCAGCTGCTTGGGCGGCAGGGACCCCTGACTAGCCTCTTAGGCTAGTCCTTCTCCACGGTTCCACCCACTCAGGCGCTTAGAGGTCTCCCCTGCCCAGGGTCCTTCTCTGTTGCTTGGCACATCAGGCACATAAAGAGGCCCCCCTGGCTGGGGTCCTCTCTGGTGTTCAGCACGTCAGGCACTTACAGGGACACCTTTCCTGCGGTTTGCCTCAGGTGCTTGAAGACCCAGCCTCTCTATTGTTCAGCAGCAGGTGATGGCATGTGACAGGTGATGGCTGCACCCCCTACGCATGACTCAGCAGCATCGCCTTGCTCCAGTGGTTGCCTGGCTCTCCTCCAGGGGCATTTCCTACCATAATGTCCTCCCTCACACCCCCTCGGGCTGCCTCCCCACAGTCAACATCAGACCTTGCCTTCGGATTGTTCCAAAATCCCTATGCTGAAGCTCCCAGTCAGTGTGCCTTCTAGGGGACACGCGTCCCTTCCCAGGGTACATATAGCTGTGGCAAGGATTATCTGTGTGATACTCACTCCATTTAGGCTGTCACAGGCCAGATGTTTCACTTTCAGTCCTAAATGTTTCTCCTTGACTGAAACAATGGCCCCGATATGGGATTGGGCCCCTGCTTCAGTTCCCTCATCCACCGAAGGTAGGGCCAGTCCTACTAACTCTCCTGTTTTTACTCCTGGTTCCCTCCCCTACTGAGTTTTGCATGGTTCTATATATTCTTTTCCAGTGGTCAGGTAATCCTGTCTGCTCGCAGCTGGTGTTCTGCAAGCACTTCTGTATCTGAAGATGTGTTCCTGATGCATCTGTGGAAAGAGATGTGCTCCGCATCCACCTACTCCTCCACCATCTTACACCAGTATTCTTGCCTAGAGAATCCCATAGAGGAGCCTGATGGGTTACAGTTCATATGGTCACAAAGAGTCAGATCTGACTGAAGTGACAGCATGCACACACATACCATTAATGTGCAGTAACTAAATGACTTTTACTCTATGATTCACTTACATTTTGTCTTCATCAGCTCTTTCCCTGGAACTCCAAACTCAGTACTCAATTTTATCCCCTAAACTTTACATCTGTTCTTCTAATTCAGTCTAATGCAGGACCCAAGCTGACTACCTGGCCCTTCCTAGATCTGTCACTCCCACACTGAGTGATCTTGGGCAAGTCACCTTAACAGTCTCAGCTTCCCCAGCCAGCTGAAAGAGGTAACACCAGAGATATGCTTGGGGATGTGTCTGGAGGTACCCAGTAATAGTTTGCTCTTATGGTCAACTCTTCCCTCCCTGACCTCCCCACTCAGAGAGTTTTCCATTTCTGTCAGTTGAACTACCACCCACTCACCAAATCACATTTTTCACTTTTTCCTTTTCTTTGCCTTCTACATCAAATCCATGAAATCCCACCAATTTGTTTTTCTTTGATCCCAAGTCTATACTCTGGGTCTGTATCTATTATTGCCTGGGTGATTTCATAGTTAGCTTTTACTGTGTTCCTTCCTGATTTAGTTTTTATAGCTTGTTACAGAAAACTTCTGAAATACAATTCTGTGTGTCCTTCCTTCTTTACTAGTAATTTTTCATGGGATTATATTGTGAATACCTACAAGATAAAGTGCAATTTGCATTGTTTTAGATGTAGGACCCTCAATCGTGGGTGCTGGGGCATTTCCCACAATGTCTTTACCGTCCTCTTTGCAACACTTTCCTCCTGTTACATGAAGCTGTTCTGATTGCATGAATGCACCATGTGATACCTTTTCTTGGTCTCTGTTTATGCTCCCCATAACCTCACAGCATCTTTCTCTGGATGCCCTGTGGCCAAAATGATAGCCACATTTCACAAGTATGGCTCAGGTCCCACTTTGTTGCAGTAATCCCATTATTTATTAATACAAATTTTTACTTCATCTGTATGTTTCACCACTTTCTGCTTTATTTTAGCTATATGGCCTTTCTCCCCATAAGCTTCTTGATGGCAGAATCCATATCTTCAGCTTGGAATTCACTCAAAAGTAACAAAACTCTTCCAATAATACTTCATAAATATGTGTTGGATAAATAAATGGATATGTATTGATTTAGTTATCATTCATGTGATTCCCAAAAGGATTTAAGAAAATCTGTGAGAAAAATTGATGAATATAGTTATAAAAAGTGTGCAATCTTTATTAATAGTAGATTTTCTGTCATATGAGAATTGTCCCAATTTTTCCACTCATTGCTTATGAAATGCTTTGAGACTCCAAATCAATTTATTTTTACTGTGGTTTTGAATTTCCACTAAGAAGTACTAAGCCAGTTGGATCTTAAAACTTCAGAGTTAAGTTAAAAATATTAGAATTAGTTTCTTTTATTTTGTTTTTCCATTTATTTTTATTAGTTGGAGGCTAATTACTTTGCGATATTGTAGTGGTTTTTGTCATACATTGACATGAATCAGCCATGGATTTACATGTATTCCCCATCCCGATCCCCCCTCCCACCTCCCTCTCTACCTGATCCCTCTGTGTCTTCCCAGTGCATCAGGCTGGAGCACTTGTCTCATGCATCCAGCCTGGCCTGGTGATCTGTTTCACCCTAGATAATATACATGTTTCGATGCTGTTCTCTCGAAACATCCCACCCTTGCCTTCTCCGACAGAGTTCAAAAGTCTGTTCTGTACATCACTGTCTCTTTTTCTGTTTTGCATATAGGATTATCGTTACAATCTTGGTAAATTCCATATATATGCGTTAGTATACTGTATTGGTCTATCTTTCTGGCTTACTACACTCTGTATAATGGGCTCCAGTTTCATCCATCTCATTTGATTCAAATGAATTTTTTTTTTAATGGCTGAGTAATATTCCACGGTGTATATGTACCACAGCTTCCTTAAACATTCGTCTGCTGGTGGGCATCTAGGTTGCTTCCATGTCCTGGCTATTATAAACAGTGCTGCGATGAACATTGGGGTACACGTGTCTCTTTCAGATCTGGTTTCCTCGGTGTGTATGCCCAGAAGTGGGATTGCTGGGTCATATGACAGTTCTAATTCCAGTTTTTTTGTTTTTTAAGAAATCTCCACACTGTTCTCCTTAGTGGCTGTACTAGTTTGCATTCCCACCAACAGTGAAAGAGGGTTCCCTTTTCTGCACACCCTCTCCAGCATTTATTGCTTGTAGACTTTTGGATAGCAGCCATCCTGACTTGCATGTAATGGTAACTCATTATGGTTTTGATTTGCATTTCTCTGATAATGAGTGATGTTGAGCATCTTTTCATGTGTTTGTTAGCCATCTGTATGTCTTCTTTAGAGAAATGTCTGTTTAGTTCTTTGGCCCATTTTTTGATTGGGTCATTTATTTTTCTGGAATTGAGCTGCAGGAGTTGCTTGTATATTTTTCAGATTAATCCTCTGTCTGTTGCTTCATTTGCTATTATTTTCTCCCAGCCTGAGGGCTGTCTTTTCACCTTGCTTATAGCTTCCTTTGTTGTGCAAAAGCTTTTAAGTTTCATTAGGTCCCATTTGTTTATTTATTTTTTTATTTCCAATATTCTGGGAGGTGGGTCACAGAGGATCCTGCTGTTATTTATGTCAGAGAGTGTTTTGCCTATGTTCTCCTCTAGGAGTTTTATAGTTTCTGGTCTTACATATAGATCTTTAATCCATTTCGAGTTTATTTTTGTGTGTGGTGTTAAAAAGTGTTCTAGTTTCATTCTTTTACAAGTGGTTGACCAGTTTTCCCAGCACCACTTGTTAAGAGGTTTTCTTTTTTACATTGTATATTCTTGCCTCCTTTGTCGAAGATAAGGTGTCCATAGGTTTGTGGATTTACCTCTGGGCTTTCTATTCTGTTTCATTGATTTATATTTCTGCCTTTGTGCCAGTGCCATACTATCTTGATGACTGTGGCTATGTAGTATAGTCTGAAGTCAGGCAGGTTGATTCCTCCAGTTCCATTCTTCTTTCTCAAGATTACTTTGGCTATCCGAGGTTTTTTGTATTTCCATACACATTGTGAAATTATTTGTTCTAGTTCTGTGAAGAATACCGTTGGTAGCTTGATAGGGATTGCATTGAATCTATAGATTGCTTTGGGTAATATAGTCACTATGACAATATTGATTCTTCCAATCCATGAACATGGTATATTTCTCCATGTGTTTGTGTCCTCTTTGATTTCTTTCATCAGTGTTTTATAGCTTTCTATGTATAGGTCTTTCGTTTCTTTAGGTAGATATACTCCTAAGTATTGTATTCCTTTTGTTGCAATGGTGAATGGTATTGTTTCCTTAATTTCTCTTTCTGTTTTCTCATTGTTAGTGTATAGGAATGCAAGGGATTTCTGTGTGTTAATTTTATATCCTGCAACTTTACTATATTAATTGATTAGCACTAGTAATTTTCTGGTAGAGTCTTTAGGGTTTTCTATGTAGAAGGTCATGTCATCTACAAATAGCGAGAGTTTCACTACTTCTTTTCCTATCTGGATTCCTTTTACTTCTTTTTCTGCTCTGACTGCTGTGGCCAAAACTTCCAAATCTATTTTGAATAGTAGTGGTAAGAGTGGGCACCCTTGTCCTGTTCCTGATTTTAGGGGAAATGTTCTCAATTTTTCACCATTGAGGGTAATGCTTCCTGTGGGTTTGTCACATATAGTTTTTATTATGTTGAGGTATGTTCCCTCTATTCCTGCTTTCTGGAGAGTTTTTATCATAAAAGAATGTTGAATTTTGTCAAAGGCTTTTTCTGCATCTATTGAGATAATCATATGGTTTTTATCTTTCAATTTGTTAATTTGGTGTATTACAATGATTCATTTGCGGATATTAAAGAATCCTTGCATTCCTGGGATAACGTCTACTTGGTCATGATGTATGGTCTTTTTAATATGTTGTTGGATTCTGTTTGCTAGAATTTTGTTAAGGATTTTTGCATCTATGTTCATCAGTGATATTGGCCTGTAGTTTTCTTTTTCTGTTGCATCTTTGTCTGGTTTTGGAATGAGGGTGATGGTGGCCTCATAGAATGAGTTTAGAAATTTACCTTCTTCTGCAATTTTCTGGAAGAGTTTGAGTAAGATAGGTGTTAGCTCTTCTCTAAATTTTTGGTAGAATTCAGCTGTGAAGCCATCAGGTCCTGGGCTTTTGTTTGCTGGAAGATTTCTGATTATAGTTTCAATTTCCTTGCTTGTGATGGGTCTGTTAAGATCTTCTATTTCTTTCTGGTTCAGTTTTGGAAAGTTATACTTTTCTAAGAATTTGTCCATTTCTTCCAAGTTGTCCATTTTATTGGCATAGAGCTGCTGGTAGTAGTCTCTTATGATCCTTTGTATTTCAGTGTTGTCTGTTGTGATCTCTCCGTTTTCGTTTCTAATTTGGTTAATTTGGTTCTTCTCCCTTTGTTTCTTAATGAGTCTTGCTAACGTTTTGTCACTTTTGTTTATTTTTTTTCAAAAAACCAGCTTTTAGCTTTGTTGATTTTTGCTATGGTCTCTTTAGTTTCTTCTGCATTTATTTCTGCCCTAATTTTTAAGATTTCTTTCCTTCTACTAACCTGGGGTTCTTAATTTCTTCCTTCTCTAATTGCTTTAGGTGTAGAGTTAGGTTATTTATTTGACTTTTTTCTTGTTTCTTGATGTAAGCCTGTAATGCTATGAACCTTCCCCTTAGCACTGCTTTTACAGTGTCCCATAGATTTTGTGTTGTTGTGTTTTCATTTTCATTCGTTTCTATGCATATTTTGATTGCTTTTTTGATTTCTTCTTTGGTTTGTTGGTTATTCAGAAGTGTGTTATTTAGCCTTCATATATTTGAAATGTTAATTTTTTTTTTTTTTCCTGTAATTGAGATCTAATCTTATTGCACTGTGGTCAGAAAAGATGACTGGAATGATTTCAATTTTCTTTTAATTTATCAAGGCTAGATTTACGGCCAAGGATGTCATCTATTCTGGAGAAGGTTCCGTGTGCACTTGAGAAAAAGGTGAAGTTGATTGTTTTGGAGTGATAAGTCCTATAGATATCAACTAGGCCTAGCTGGTCCATTGTGTCATTTAAAGTTTGTGTTTCTTTGTTAATTTTCTGTTTAGTTGATCTGTCTATAGTTGTGAGTGGGGTATTAAAGTTGCCCACTATTATTGTGTTACTATTAATTTCCTCTTTCATACTCGTTAGCATTTGCCTTACATATTGTGGTGCTCCTATGTTGGGTGCATATATATTTATAATTGTTATATCTTCTTCTTGGATTGATCCTTTGATCATTATGTAGTGTCCTTCTTTGTCTCTTTTCACAGCCTTTATTTGAAACTCTATTTTATCTGATATGAGTATTGCGACTCCTGCTTTCTTTTGGTCTCTGTTTGCGTGAAATATTTTTTTCCAGCCCTTCACTTTTTGTCTGTATGTGTCCCTTGTTTTGACGTGGGTCTCTTGTAGATAGTGTATCCATTCAGCGAGTCTTTGTCTTTTGGTTGGGGCATTCAACCCACTTACATTTAAGGCAATTATTGATAGGTATGGTCCCGTTGCCATTTACTTTGTTGTTTTGGGTTCACATTTATACAACCTTTCTGCATTTCCTGTCTAGAGAAGATCCTTTAGCATTTGTTGAAGAGCTGGTTTAGTGGTGCTGAATTCTCTCAGCTTTTGCTTGTCTGTAAAGCTTTTGAATTCTCCTTCATATATGAATGAGATCCTTGCTGGGTACAGTAATCTAGGTTGTAGATTATTCTCTTTCATTACTTGAAGTATGTCCTGCCATTCCCTTCTGGCCTGAAGGGTTTCTAATGATAAATCAGCTGTTATCCTTATGGGAATCCCTTTGTGTGTTATTTTTTGTTTCTCCCTTGCTCCTTTTAATATTTCTTCTTTGTGTTTGATCTTTGTTAATTTGACTAGTATGTGTCTTGGGGTGTTTCGCCTTGGATTTATCCTGTTTGGGATGCTCTGGGTTTCTTGGGCTTGGGTGGCTATTTCCTTCCCCATTTTAGGGAAGTTTTCAGCTATTATCTCCTCGAGTATTTTCTCATGGCCTTTCTTTTTGTTTTCTACTTCTGGGACTCCTATGATTCGAATGTTGGTGCGTTTCACATTGTCCCAGAGGTCCCTGAGGTTGTCCTCATTTCTTTTGATTCTTTTTTCCTCTCTGCTTCATTTATTTCCACCATTTTATCTTCTACCCCACTTATCCTATCTCCTGTCTCCGTTATTCTACTGTTGCTTCCTTCCAGAGTGTTTTTGATCTCATTTATTGCATTATTCATTTTTAATTGACTCTTTTTTATTTCTTCTAGGTCCTTATTAAACATTTCTTGCATCTTCTCAATCTTTGTCTCCAGGCTATTTATCTGTAACTACATTTTGTTTTCAAGATTTTGGATCATTTTTATTATCATTATTTAAAATTCTTTTTCAGGTAGATTCCCTATCTCCTCCTCTTTTGTTTGACTTGGTTGGCCTTTTTCATGTTCCTTTACCTGTTGGGTATTTCTCTGCCTTTTCATCTTGTTTAGATTGCTGTGTCTGGAGTGGGGTTTCTGTATTCTGGTGGTGTGTGGTTCCTTTTTAATGTGGAGTTTTCACCCAGTGGGTGGGGTTAGGCGATTGGCTTGTCATGGTTTCCTGGTTAGGGAAGCTTGTGTCAGTGTTCTGGTGCAGGGAAGTGGGTTTCTTCTGTCTGGAGTACAATGGAGTGTCCAGTAATGAGTTTTAAGATGGGTCTATGTGTTAGGTGTGACTTTGAGTAGCCTGTATGTTGACTGTCTGGGCTATGTTCCTGCATTGCTGGAGAATTTGCGTGGTATGTCTTGCTCTAAAACTTACTGGCTCTTGGGTAGTGGTTGGTTTCAGTATAGATATGGAGGCTTTTGGATGGTCTCTTATTACTTGATGTTCCGTGTAGTCAGGAGTTTTCTGGTGTTCTCAGGTTTTGGGCTTAAGTCTCCTGCCTCTGGATTTGTTTTATTCTTCCAGTAGTTGCAAGAATTCTTCAACTATTCACTGATAATAAAACTTCTAGGTTAATGGTGATAAGATTATCCACTGTGAGGGACCAGAGAGTTTCACAGAGTTACATGAAGAAGAGGAGAGGGAGGAGGGAGATAGAGATGAGCAGGAGGAGAAACAGGGGGATTCAAGAGGAGAGAGACAGACCTACGCAGTTCTCTGTTCCCAAAGTGTTCTCCGTAGCCCAGATATCCACAGTGATTCACAGAATTGGACTGGGAAGAGAGGGGGAGGGAAGGAAATAGAGGTTTTCTGAGGTAGAAAATGGAGAGTCAAAAGTGGGAGAGAGTAATCAACACACTCCTGAGTAAAAATGGGTACTGAATATTGGATTCTTAAATGTCCAAAATTGATATCAAATACTGAAAAACAAAGATTAAAAATCTAGAGTAGAG
Source organism: Muntiacus reevesi (assembly GCF_963930625.1). Classification (NCBI taxonomy): domain Eukaryota; kingdom Metazoa; phylum Chordata; class Mammalia; order Artiodactyla; family Cervidae; genus Muntiacus; species Muntiacus reevesi. The sequence goes on from NC_089264.1 coordinate 1,641,045, forward strand.
GTTAGACTCTTAAAAATACAATATTAAAAATGAACACAAAAACAAAAAATTTTAGAAATATATATGAAGTTCAGTTTAAAAATATGGCTTCTCTTTTTTTTGTGCAAGGTTATAGTGAAATGAAAAGAAAAATTAAGGAGTAATAGAGGACTTTAGAAGAAAATAAGAGAGAAAAAATAAAACAAGAAAAAAATTTTTTTCCTAATTAAAAAAAATAGTTAAAATATATGAAAATGTAAATGAAAGTTAAGGAGAATGGGGGAGTAATAGGGAATTTTAAAAGAAAGTAAAAGAGAAAAAATTAAAAAAAAAAAAAAAGAAAAGAAAATTGTTTTTTTAATTAAAAAAAAAAGTAAAAATATATCTAGGAATTTCTCTAGCGCTGTTGCGGTCAGTGTGGGTTCAGTTCATTTTCAGATAGCTCCTTGTTCTAGCTTACAATTCTCGGTATCTATAGGCCCCTTCTGGTGTAGTCAGTGTTATCTACAGGGATTTTAATCTGTTGCACTGGTCCCTTCTAAAGCAGTTCCCTTTGTTTATTTGGGTTCTGTTTGCCAGTCTCTTCAGTGTCTAATTTCCTCCCCAACACAGGCGGGTGTAGGTGGTTTCTTGTTTAGGTTCACTTGTTCAGTCCCACTGCAGGGCGGGAGGTGCGCTGCAGGCAGATATCGCTGGAGTGTGTGGGTAGCACTCACAGTGTTCCAGCCACACTGGGTTTGCCTCCGCTCATGGGTGTGTGCTCTCCCTGTCTACACTGCTCAGGTGCCCGGCTACTCTATATGGAGCGGGCCCTGCGTTGCGTGCAGTTCCAGTTTTCAGGTATTCCACAAAAGCGCGGACTCGGTTGGGCCTGAGTTTTGTGCCTTCCCCGCCCGAGCAGCTCAGGCAGCCCGGAGCTTGCCGGGCATACCCTCCCCAGGTGTGGTGCACTTTCTCCCCTCCGTGGTCCCAGCCTCAGTTTCCACACATGCCAGTTGGGTGCGCGTGCCTTGTGTCTATTCTTGGGAGCTGGCCTCTAGCCGCGACCCTCCCGGTGGATGTCAACCATCCAGAATCTCAGGAAATCTTTGGTTAGAAACTGGAGGCCTGTTTGCGGTTTGGTAGGGGTGCCATCTCTGGGGCCGAGTTTGCCCCTTTACCCTCCCCCTGCCTCCTACCTCCAGCGGGGATGGGCTGGTCCACAGCCAGCTAGCTCTTCTCTGGGATTGCTCAGTCCCTTTGTTCTGCAAATGGCCGGCAGGGTGTTCAGGCCGGTTAATTTTCTCTCTCTCTCTTGCTATGCCACAATTTAAGTTGCTATCTCATGTTAGTTGCCTCCGATTGCCCTCAGGGCATTCGGGCCCAGTCCTTACCCTAAGCAATGCCGCCTGCTTTCCATTAGGCCCCCACTTGCTGGTGGCACATTCGGGAGTCTGGGGTACTTTTCTGCTGGGAGTTGCTCTTAGGCATGTAATCTCTGGGTTTTATTTATTTTTCCTCCCAGTTAGGTTGCCCTCTGAGATTCAAAAACTTCCCCCACACCGGCCCGTGAGAGGGTTTCCTGGTGTTTGGAAACTTCCTCTATTATGACTCCCTTCCCGGGATGGGTCTCTATCCCTAGCTCTTTTTTCTCTCTTTTTATCTTTTATATTTTGTCCTACCTCCTTTTGAAGACGACGGGCTGCTTTTCTGGGCGCCTGGTGTCTTCTGCTAGTGGTCAGAAGTTGTTTTGTGAAGTTTGCTCAGTGTTCAAATGTTCTTTCAATGAATTTGTAGGGGAGAATATGGTCTCCCCATCCTATTCCTCCACCATCTTGGCTCCTCCCTCCTAGAAGTGTTTCTTTTAAACTAAATATCTCAAGTTAAAATGTTTTAATTTGAGTTATTTAATAAGCACTTTTAGTAAGGTGGTGTTTCCCATTCAGTAATATACATCATAGGAGAGAATGTCTTAATGGATGATAATTTTTAATTCATGAACAATATTTATTTCTGCATAAATATCTTGTGGAACTGGGATTTTCCAGATTTTGTTGTCATAAATATTCAATAATATTTTAACAGTCGTTTAAATTCTTAACAACTTTTTATCATCCATTAAGACATATTCTCTCCTATGATGTATATTACTGAATGGGAAAAACCACCTTACTAAAAGTGCTTATTAAATAACTCAAATTAAAAAATTTTCCAGATTTTGTTGTCATAAATATTCAATAATATTTTAACAGTCATTTAAGTTCTTAACAACTTCACTAAAATATTTTTTACATGTTTGATGAAAATAGGTTATGTGATTTTTAAAGAGACAACAAACTTATTTAGAATGAACTATTCTCAGGATGTTTTATATGATGCAAAAAGGTTATAATAAATGCACTTAACATTTGTTGTCTAACAGATGAAATTATGAATTTTTGAGAACTTTTTAAACATACTTTTCAGTGATTCACTTAGTCAAAACAGATTCTGCCCTTTAAATAGGGTCATTTCTGTCAGTATTCCAAATATATTCTATAGTTTAAGCTTTTAATTAGGACCTTTGCCACAAAATGTTTGCATTAGGATTTTGGCATAAAATAAATATTGAACATCCTTAGATTTTTAGTTCCCAAGACATACAGTTAGCCATTTGTGTATGTGTGTTTCAAATTCTTAAGAATAGCTGGTAACTTTAATTTACTTTGAAATAATTATTGACTGTCTTAATTTTAATTATTTTAATTTAATTTTAATTACTACTTGGTTTTGTTATATTATTAATAGTATAGCTTTTATTCTGCTGATGAAATTTTAAGCATAAATTTTTTTACTTATAAAACCTGAAGATAAAGGAAAAGGCCAAAAACTAACCATGCTGATTAAAAAAAAAAAAGGTTTATTGGAGTATAGTTACTTTCTAATGTTTTCTTAGTTTCTTTCTGTACAGCAAAGTGAATCACCTCTAGGTACACAGGTACCCTCTTTGAGCTCCTTCCCATCTAGATGCCACAGAGCACTACTCATCCCCTACAGCAGGTGCTCATTAGTCCCCGTGATGAATTTTAGTCTCAGTGTTTTCATTTGCTCAGTTGTTTATTAGCTCACACACTTGTATATTCAACAAGTATTTACTGGGTACACTAAAGTAAGAATGGAGCTGCAGAGATACCTCAGATTCTATAACTAACCCTACCTCCAAGTTAGAGTCAAGAGGATGAAAGACTCAGGGTCCAGAGTTTGCATTAACTGTTCAAACAGGAAGCAGTGGAATCTATACTGAAATCCAGATCCAGCCTTTCCTTCTTGTCATGATCCATCACCATAAGGTCATTACATCTCTACGCTACACATTTTCTTATGTTAAATGAAGGAAATAATCTGTTTCTTCCCAACTCAAAGAATATGATGGCTTTAATGAGATCATGTAATTGAAAGCTTTTTCAGTTTCTGTGGAGAATGATGCCATAAGATTCTAAGGCACCATCATGTGATGGTTAGTTCAGTTCAGTTCAGTCACTCAGTCATGTCTGACTCTTTGAAAGCCCATGAATCGCAGCATGCCAGGCCTCCCTGTCCATCACCAACTCCCGGAGATTACTCAAACTCATGTCCATAGAGTCAGTGATGCCATCCAGCCATCTCATCCTCTGTCGTCCCCTTTTCCTCCTGCCCCCAATCCCTCCCAGCTTTAGGGTATTTTCCAATGAGTCAACTCTTAGCATGAGGTGGTCAAAGTACTGGAGTTTCAGCTTCAGCATCAGTCCTTCCAGTGAACACCCAAGACTGATCTCCTTTAGGATGGACTGGTTGGATCTCCTTGCAGTCCAAGGGACTCTCAAGAGTCTTCTCCAACACTACAGTTCAAAAGCATCAATTTTTCAGTGCTCAGCTTCCTTCACAGTCCAACTCTCACATCCATACATGACCACTGGAAAAACCAGATACCTTACATTAAATTTTATGAATCCTTACAGTAAATTTTATGAATCCATGGTGTTTTCCTTTAAGTAAAAGACTTAAAGCTGTGTTAGTATAGTTTGTGTTCCAACAACTCTTATATTATAAATTGTTACAGAAGTATTATATAAAATATGAAACAATATTATTTTCTGTAGTGTCTAGTTTTATATCAGGATCTGGTTTTGTAGTGTTTGGTTTCAGACTCTTAAAATTACTCCGGTAGTGTTCTTTCCTTTACAGTGTTTTGGAAGAGTTTGAGAAGGATAGTATTAGCTCTTCTTTATATATTTATAAATATACATTTATATATTCATTTTCTTTGTAAAATTCTTTATATATTTATATGTTCTTTATATATTTGGTAAAATATTCTGCCTGTAAATGCAGGAGATGACTATTTGATACCTGGGTCAGGAAGATCTCCTGGAAGAGGAAATGTCAATCCACTCCAGTACTTATGCCTAGAGAATCCCATGGACAGAGGAGCCTGGTGGTCTAAAGTTCATGGGGTTGTAAAGAGTTAGACACAACCGAGTGACTGAGGATGCACACAAACATATATTTGGTAGAATGCCCACATGAAGTCATCACATGCTGGGCTTCTGTTTGTTTTGAGTTTTCATTGTTAAAAATCAATTTCACTACTAAGCGTTGCTCATATAGATATAGAGAACAAAGTAGTTGCAGCAGTGGGAAGAGGGAAGAGGAAGACAGGATAGTGATAAAGGATCAAGAGATGCAAGCTACTATGTATGAAATAAATAATCAACTGGGCGTACAGCACAGAGGAATATAGCTATTCATAATAATTTAAAAATAAGACATCAAGTATGGAATAGTAATATAGCCATAGAATGAAAATGATGCTTGCTGATATGTAATGCACATGCACTTGAAACAAAAATCTTTATAATTGAATATATAGGGTTTGGCTTTTTTGTTGTTAATATTGTTATTAGCAAATTGGGATAATGAGGGAAGAAAATGTATTAACCTTCAATTAAAAATGCGTCTTATTTTGGAACTTTTAAGGTTAAAGTGCATTTGTTTTTTCACTGATCTCATGAAGTAATTTCTGAACAAAATGCCAGGAACACTGAGTAGATAGTTTTATTTTTGAAAAAATAGGAATAATACCTTTAAAGGATCAGATTTAGCTTATTTACATATTCTAATGAACATTGTTAAATTTAATAGTACAGTATAGTGCAGGACTTCTTTGGTGGCTCAGTGGTAAAGAATCTGCCGGTCAATGCAAGAGATGTGAGTTTGATCCCTGAGTCAGGAATATTCACAGAAGAAGGAAATGGCAGCTCACTCCAGTATTTTTGCCTGGGGAAGCCCATGGACAGAGAGGCCTGACAGGACACAGTTCATGGGGTCACAAAAGAGTCAGACATGACTTAGCAACTAAACAACACACAACACAGTATATTGTGATCTTTATTTTTTTAATCCTCTTGATTGCCGGGACAAATAAATACTAGGGAATAAGTAACAATTGTTTTAAAAATGAGACATCCCCATTAGAGTTTCTTACTTTTTCGACAAATGTTCTTCTGAACATGGTAAACACTGAGCAGTTTATCAATCCCAGGAGCCAATGCAGAATATATTACTCAATTACTTAAAAGTCATTATTCATTTATTCTTCTTCTGTTTATTTTCCTTCTTGACATATAAAATAATTATTTTGCATATGGAAATTCAGGTTGAGTGTCAGAAGCAGCTTGAGAATTTCTTGGCACCTTTGATAAATGTGGAGAGAAAATTATGACATGCACAAAAAAAAATTCTAAGAGAAGTGTTCCAATCATTTTTATACAAGAATCATTGGTCACCGTCACCATTGTCATCATTACTAGACAGACATTTAAAGAGCTTTATTTTTTTTAATTTTTTTTTAATTTTCTTAAAAAGCTTTAATGATAGGACATTTACTCTCATAATGCATCTTGGGGTAGATGCATATTAAATGCAGCTGCAGAAGCTTCAAGATGGGAGAGACTTGCTCAAGGTCACACACACACACACAAATTAATTGCAGGGTTAGAGAAAGAAGTTTCATTACTCATGAAATGACATTACTAGGTCAAGTATATTGGTCACTAAATAACCTTATTATTCCACCAGTATTTAGTGAAAAAAGTGTATCCTCTGATTTGATGTATGGGACAGTATTACAGATATAGTGTAAGTCAATTGTTTATTTAGCTAGGGCCTGACCTGTGTATAACTTTAAGCAAATCACTTTAATTTCTAGATCTTTAAGAATATGATATTATTCACTAATGATTTCCCATGTTTACTGAGTGTGGATTATTATGGGATGGTGCAGATAGATTATACTTTTCAATATCACCTCAAAAGCATCTCACACTGCATGTACTCAAACTATGAGACTTTTTCATCCCCCATCAAAGATAGGGGTGTAATAATGCTCCCCTGATATCTAGGCTGGTCTTTATCACTTACCTGTAACAAATAGTACACACCAGGTGAGATGATGCATGAATTCTGAGGCCCAGATCAGAACCTTGGGACCCCTTCTGCCTTGGTCTGTTGGAGCACTCACTCTTCTTCCTCTCCAAATGCATCCCCCTTGGGACTCCAACTCATCCTGAGATTCCCTTCTCCCTGAAAGGCCACATGAAACATTGACAATCCTGAGCTCAGTCTGTACATCATTCCAGCACTGATGCCACACTTCATTAGAGAAGGAACTTGCAAATGATACTAGATCCTGGCTCTTCGAGTCTTCTGAGATCCCTGGAAGCTCAGATTAGATACAAGCCATCTGCACTGCATGCTGTCCAAATTCCTGACCTACAAAATATAGAAGCAAAATAAAATGGTTGTTGTTTATTCTACTAAGTTTTGGGAATTTGCTATGCAGAAATAGACAATGTGAACTGATGATGAAAATAAATTTTGGACAGAGTACAAATGGTTGCAACTATCTCTTGAGATCTCTGCTGGAGCAGGGAGCTTTTAATAGTGTAAGTGTAGAGACAGGTAACAGTGTCATCACCACCAAATATGTTGTGATTCTTTTGCATGAGACATCTTATCCCTGGGTGTCAAAAGCCTGATCAATTGCACATCTTTTCCATGAAATTGGTTATCTCCTTCACACAGTCTGCCTGTTTGTATCAACAAAACTAAGAGAATAAGCACTGATCTGTGAAATACCTACAGCAGTGAATGGGCAGTGATCTTTGAATCTGGGACATGCCTATATTGATTAACAATCTTCATAGAAACTTCAAAAGATGAAATTAATTTTGATATAGAGGCAAAACCTCTTGGAAAATAGCAACTTGGGTAGGAGAGGGGAAGTCCTACCCTTACCCAGAATCCCTCAGCAAGCTTTCTATATCTGGTTGTTTCATTCACTACCCCTCCTGCTAGGGTTTATTCAAGTAATAATAAAAGGGTCAAAATAAACCTCTGAAGAAAACAGCAAAATTCTGACCAATACATACACCATGATTCTATTTTTGTAAAATCCACTTGTGTGTTTGTGTACATGCATGCAGGAAATCTATGTGTGATAGAGTGAAAAATACCCTTTATGGGTATATATTACATTGCTGAGAGTGGGTAATTACCTCTAAAGAGGAATTAGAAAAGCTGAGAGAGCAGGTTTGGAAATGAGGATTAAATCTCTTCCTCTACCACTCTGTCTTTCCCACTCTCTGCCTCTTCCTCTCTTCCACCCTCCCTCCGTTCCTATCTTGTACTGGATATGGCAGAGCTAAGTTATAATAATGTAGATCTAGATTTTAGGACCTCCTAGATTTTTGCTGTTGAAGACTCGGTCTCCTAGCAGACATGTATGTTGCACATTGGATCAGACATCCATTGCATGTCACTGAAGATGCCCTTGGAATCCTTTGTTTCAACTAGTATGGAGTCAACCAGGTCCACGTAGCCTCCAGTAGACTTCCTGAGGTACAACATGACAGCCGTTCACCTTGTGTCCCAGCTGCCCACCTGTTTTCCCTGCCCAAGGGCTGCTTTGCTGACTCCAAAGTATGGGGTGTTTAGCACATGTGCACACGAAACTCAGAAGTGTGACGGACTTAACAATCCTTCACAGACTCTTTTGATTAGTGAAAAAGCGAAACAGTGGGTAACTATCTCCAGCCCCTTCTGCCAAAGATTTATGGACTGCTACAAGATTTACTTTTGGTTTCAAGTTAGGAGGACTCGCTGGCAAGATAAGCATTCTACATTCTAGTCAGTAAGAAATAAGGAAATTTATTATATTAATAGTAAGTTGCAGTAAGAGGACAAGTAATATAATAAGAGATATATATATATATATATATACATACAAAAAATCACCAAATTGGGGGAACAGTTCTACACAAGTAGTTTAGCAAGAAACAAATGTATATATCATCAAAATGTGGAGAAACTTACATTCAGATCCAAATCGGAGTCTCCAATTAAAAGATACACAGGCAACATAAGAAGAAATGAAATAAACATTACCAAATTGGGGAAACACTTACATCCAGATTCAAGCAATGCTGGAAGGTCCCTCGAACAGCAATCTGGAGTTCCCAATAGGGAGGTCCCAGGTAATTTGTCCACCCCACAGGTGAGACCTGAGAGTGCCATCCAGAGAAGTCCGGCTTTTATTGGCAAGACACCAACTGCTAATCATCAACTTACATGCAAAGATGCAGCTTCGGTTATTATGTTAAAAAATTGTACCTCTAGTTGTAAGTCTCAGAATGTTTGCTGATCCCTAGGAACTGGCCAGATTCCCAAAGGCCAGGAAGCTTCATGACTTACTCTCTTCCTTTGACTTATTCCCTTGATTATCTGTTGGTTCCCAAGACCTACATTTCTGCTGGTCAGCAGCTTGGCATGTAACTCCTGTCAGGATCTCTGTTCAAAGGTCTGTTATTGCCTCTGAAGTCTGAACAAGACTCTTCCATTAATTTCCCCAACGTTCCGCCAATGCCACCCCCCGCCCCTGCCTCCGGTCCCACAGATGAATACTCTAAGATGAAGTTTCTGTGGTTATCCAGAAGACAATTCTATGAGATTTCAGTCACATTGCTTTAGCTAGTTTGATAAAGCATCTTCACATTATCTTTTCCTCCTATCTGATTTCACTCTCATTGTCCTGAACTGGTGTTGCCTGGGATCACATTTATTTAAAATTAGTAGCATATGAATCTATGCTTCAAACTCTGCTTTTTTCTAAACCCCAAATAAAACACATTAAAAAAAGAAATTTCTAAAATTTAGGTCTCTTTTCAAAATCTCAAATACCTATTATCTTGACAAACTATCGTCAAAATATTAAAACTGGGGCCAAATTTTAATCAATATGACATAAATGTGTTCTGAGTGGCCACTGTGCAAAAATGTTAATTGCAAAAAGTGAAAATTAAAGTTTCACTCCAGTGGAAGTCATTTCTTGATAGAGTAATTGGTGGGAATTAAAGTAACATGAAACAACTGACAGGTTCTAAATAGGAAAAGGAGTGTAAAACTACAGAATTGTGCATCAGACACTTTGATCTGAGTACTTCAGAGAGGAGATAAAGCAAAGGATATAAGGGATGGGTCTGTCCCAGGAAGGGCCCATACAGTCCTATTCAGTTACACTATCTGCATACAGGAAGGAAATAATAAATAATTAGTTATGCATTTATCCAAACAAAATCCAAATTTCTTGAAGTAAAGATAATGTGCTTGATCATGACACAGTCACTTTGCCCCTCATTCAGAGCCTATTCACTTTTATTGATAAAAGTTTAAATAGAACCTCAGTCTGCAAATTAAGAAGAATGACAGGAAAACTTTAAAATTGAAAAGATTTGATACTATTAGTGTCACTATTAGTCTATTAGAAAGTCTTTTGTTGTTGTTGTTTTTTAAATATTTATTTATGACTATATGGGCTTTCAATGCTATGTGTGGGCATTATCCAGTTTTAGTGAGGAGGGGCTACTCTCTAATGTGGTGCACAGGCTTCTCTTGGTGCAGAGAGCAGGCTCTACGGACCGCAGGCTTCAGTAGTTGTGGCATGTGGGCTTATTTGCCCCACCGCATGTGGGATCTTCCCAGACCAGGGACCAAACCCAAGTCCCCTCCATTGGCAGGCAGATTGCTGACCACTAGACCACAAGGGAAGTCCAAAAGTCCCTCTTTTAATCCAAAATATCAATGGCACATTTGATCAGAATTGGGTAATTTAAGATTTTATTTTATATGCTTATAAACACATTGTTTTTAAAGACCAACATCCGTAACAAGGGATAAATGGAAATTTTTTAATCTCTAATTTGTTTAGATGATATTTAACTTTCTGTCTACTTTCTAAAGAAAATAAAGGACATCAATAAATATAAACCAACTGCATTAGTGATTAAAATGTAATGTCATAAAAGAATGACTTAAGAGGATCCAGTTCTTTCCATGTAAATAAATTCACATTGTGCTTAAGTGGTAAGGTTAAGCTAGTTTGTTATTTGGAAACTTAAGCCTTTTGGCATACAAAATCTAGGAAATCTCAATATGAATAAAGCTACCTGATTATTGATTCAATTTCCTAATAAATTCATAAATTCACCACATTTCTCTCTGTTTCCTATTCTAGTATTTACTCACCACTGACATAGGGAGGAATGGGTTCCCAAGTGTCTGTGTTTTCTGAATTTACTTTTGAATTAAACTCAGGAGTTATTCACACAATAGAAATGTTGAGTATTTTCAAGGAAAGACTCTAGAATCTACAGTGTTGGGAAATTATCAACATATATGTGGTTTTAAATAAGTTAATTCCATATGAATTTCTACTGAGAACTTATAATGGGGACTTTATAATAAAATTCTAGAATCATTGACCACACTTTTTTTTTCAACTGCATTTAATTTTGTTGAAGAATAAAAATGTTTTCTTCTTCCCTTCTAGGTTATTTAACTGACATAATAGTTAAGTGAAGCAGATTAATAGGAGAAAAACAACAACAAAAATTAACAGCATATATACCTCTTGAATACATGGGAGAGACCCAAGAAAACTTAGTGACTCTGAAGTGACTAAGCCCTCACCTAAATAGCATTTTTAGTTAAAGACAAAGAATGCTGAAAGTGGAAGTTCACTTAAGGGAGATTATCAGGAAAAGCTATGTAAAGAAGAGCAAGGTTGATATGTAGATTCAAATCATTGTCTTCTGCATTGATAAGAGTTTCTAGAGATAAGGCCATCCTCCTCTTCCTATTACAGTACATCCTTATAAAAATAAATTTCCCTTATACCTGTAAATGTCTCTTATAAAAGTTTTCATAACTTCATCAATATCTTCTATTTCTTAAGAATAACCAGCTTAAAATAATCCTCATACCAAAAAGACATATTCCCCTGTGGCAAATTTTGAAAATTGAATGTTTCTCACAAGAAATTTCATAGTCCAGAAGCTAAGTTTACAGATACTCCCATAATATTAAACCACCTCAATACTGAGACTAGTTCAGCTCGGTTAAACAGTGCGTCTTACTTCAGGAGGTGGTTGTTCATGTGGTCTTGAAAATGTGGGTATTTAATAAGAAACATGTATATGAAAACAAAAGAAAAGCAAGAGTTAATGATTAAAGTAAATTATAAACCCAGGGTCTGAGTCCTAAGAGCTGCCAGTATAGATTTCTAGATGTCAGGCTCAAAGGACCTTCAGATGAAGTGAGAGCAGGCAGTGTCAATCTGATAGATTTTCCTGATTTGTATTTTGAATGTCTCTGATATCATGGAGTTATTTTCACCGAGTTCAACCCTGGTCTACTTCACATATAGCAAGCTAATAATCAGGAGATGAGGTGTTGAGGCAAGGAATAGAGACTTGGTTCAAATCCAGGGTGTCCCAGAAGATGATGCTCTAAAGTCCTAGAGTATCTTCTTATCAGAGTCCGGGTGCTAATGTCTTTTACATAAATGAGAGGGGAAGAAGGTAAGGAAGTAAAAAGGCCATACTTCTTGCAAAATATCTCCTGGTTTGGCCAGCCTTGGGAAGGAAATGTGTTAATTTCTCTTTTCTGCAACCATTCACAGGTGGTCAGGGTATTTCCCTATGACTTGAACAAAGACTCTTTAGTTTAATATCCAGGCAGGGGGGCAGATACCCAAGGGCAGGCCATTGTGTATGCTTGCAGCTAGAGACAGCATCCTTCTAGTATAGCAACAAAAGCAAAGGTTAAATTATAAGAAAGAAATCAAACATGGAGTCAGATTTTGCCTTCCCTGTTTCAGTAGCCTAGTAAACTTCTGAGTGGCTAATACAGCAGCAGGCACAAAGCAGACTGTGCTGATGAACGACTGTGGTGATTTCACCATTGTTTATGTCAAGCTGTCCAGCATCAGTTTGCAGAGCTTCAGGGAAAAGGATAGTTTTAATTTTCAGTTATTCCAAGTTAAAAAGATAGGAGAGAATTGAAAACACTAGTTTGGAGATGTGTAGGCAGACTTGGAGGAAACCTGATAAATTCAGGATCCAGGACGCTTTACAAGTAAACAACAAAATCTCAAAGACAATGAACAACAGTGGAATCTAATATCCACAGAGGTGTGCTATTGAAACATAACATTTTTCTGTAAAATAATCCTTATTTCTACCAAAGACCAGCCAAATTAAGATTAATTTGTTTGCACAATAAATCTAGATTCAATAAAATTGTCCTGGCTATTTACAAAAGTGTAACAAGAATAGTGATTGTATAGGCTGTTTTAACTCTATGTTGCTGAAACTTTTATGAGGAATGTCTTATTTAAATGTTTAACAATCTCTTCAGGATAAGAACATTCTTTGGCATTGCCTTTCTTTGGGATTGGAATGAAAACTGACCTTTTCAGGTCCTGTTGACACTGTTGAATTTTCCAAATTTGCTGGCATATTGAGTGTGGCACTTTAACAGCATTATCTTTTAGGATTTGAAATAGCTCAAACAGAATTCCATCACTTCCCCTAGCTTTGTTCATAGTGATGCCTTCTAAGGCCCACTTGACTCCCCACTCCAGGATGTCAAGGTCTAGGTGAGTGATCACACCATTGTGGTTATCCAGATCATTAAGATTTTTTTGTTTAGTTCTGTGTGCTCTTGTCACCTCTTCTTAATGTCTTCTTCTTTTGTTAGGTCCATACCATTTCTGCCCTTTATTGTGCCCAGCTTTGCAAAAAATGTTTCCTTGGTATCACTAGCTTTCTTAAAGGAGAAAGAGGAGGGTTAATGGAGGAGGTCGCCATTACCCCTGCCATAGTTTTGCCTTAGGCCAAGCTGTAGGGAGGGAACACAGCCCCACCCATCAGCATAAAATTGGATTAAAGATTTATTGATCATGGCCTTGCCACCAGAGTAAGACCCAGTTTCCCCCACAATTTCTTGCATTAGGAAGCTTCCACAAACCTCTTATCCTCATTCATTAGAGGGAAGACAGAAAGAAAACCATAATCACAGAAAACTAACCAAACTGATGACATAGATCACAGCCTTGCCAAACTCAATGAAACTATGAGTCACACTGTGTAGAACCACCCAAAATGGATGGGTCATGGTGCAGGGTTCTGACAAAAAGTGGCCCACTGGAGAAGGGAATGGCAAACTACTTCAGCATTCTTGCTTTGAGGATCCCATGAATAGTATGAAAAGGCAAAAAGATAGACCACTGAAAGATGAACTTCCCAAGTCAGGATGTGCCCCATATGCTACTGGAGAAGAGTGGAGAAATATCTCCAGAAGGAATGAAAAGGCTGAGCCAAAGAGGAAATAACACCCAGTTGTGAATGTGTCTGGTGGTGAAAGTAAAGTCTGATATTGTAAGGAACAATATTGCCCAGGAACCTGGAATGTTAGGTCCATGAATCAAGGTGAATGGAAGTGGTCAGACAGGAGATGGCGAGAGTGAAGATCGACATTTTAGAAATCAGGAAACTAGAATGGACCAGAATTGGTGAATTTAACTCAGATGACCATTATATCTACTACTGTGGGCAAGAATCCATTAGAAGAAATGGAGTAACCCTCATAGTCAACAGAAGAGACCAAAATGCAGTACTTGGGTGCAGTCTTGAAAATGACAGGACAATCTCAGTTCTCTTCCAAGGCAAAGCATTCAATATGACAGCAATCCAAGTCTATGTCCCAACTGCTAATACCAAAGAAGCTGAAGTTGAACAGTTCTATGAAGACCTACAAGACCTTCCAGAACTAACACACAAAAAAAGATGTATTTTTCTTCATAGGGAACTGGAATGCAAAAGTAGGTAGTCAAGAGATACCTGAAGAAACAGAAAGTTTGGCCTTGGAGTACAAAATGAAGCAGGGAAAGGCTAACAGAGTTTTGCCAAAAGAACACGCTGGTCATAGAAAAACACCCTCTTCCAACAGCATATGGGATGACTCTACACATGGACATCACCAGATGGTCAATACTGAAATCAGATTGATTATATTCTTTGCAGCTGAGGATGGAGAAGCTCTATAGAGTTGGCAAAAACAAGACTGGGAACTGATTCTGTCTCCAATCATGAATTTGTTATTACAAAATTCAGATTTAAATTGAAGAAAGTAGGGAAAACCACTGGTCCATTCTTCCCCCACCCCTCCCCCCACCATAAGAATTCTGTAAATTCTTACCCAGTTCAATGGCACAGTCTTAAATTTATCAGAAACCTGTGTTTGTCAAAAGTTCTTTCCTTGGATCTCCTTTTTCAGGAATAATTTTCCAAGTAATACAATGACTCTATAAATGCCAGAAGACTTAAAATTTGCCATTAAGAATTCATTGTAGCATAATTGACAAGTAAATTCTATTATTTCTTTATCATGCACATTTAAAAATAATTATAACTGATAATATTATACCAGAACCTGTCAGATTTCTAGGAATTTCAAATAATTTCGGAAATACTTATCACATATACCTACATAAACAAGCATATCAAATAAGCCTAATGAGTTCAGCATCTCTGTTTCTATAAGGAGAGAGAAGAAATCTTTTGAAATGTTCTAGGGGCCCTATAGATAATTCCAAAGTTAGTTTGAGGTTAAAAAAAAATACTTATTTCAAAATTTGACTTTGGGACATTTGTCAAATATATTAAGCTTTTAAAACACCTATTCAAATAGTCTCTTAGGTTAGTGTGAAACAGTGCTTAGTTATCCATTTAACCAAAACGATGACAGACAATATTAAAGACAAATTCAGAAAGTAATATCATTGTAAGGAAAAAAAAAACAAGAAAGTGTTTTGTTTCCATGTTATTGCTTCAAAGTAGAGGAAAAGCAGTGTTGAAGTATTTTTCCTTCAGTGGTTATGAGCTTTTTGGGGGAGATAAACCCGAGTTAGAATCTCGCTTCAGCCACTTCCAATGTGATCTGGGGTATAAAAACTTAACTCTTTTAATAGAAAAGATTCAGCTTTCTGAACACAGAAAACTGTGACAAAATACAAAGTCCTTGTTTTAAGAGATTATTTTAAACAGCACAGAAAACCTTTTCTAATATCTTATCAAGAGCAGATCAATAGCCCAAGATCCTTTTTCTAATTTTGTACCATATTATTTTTTATATTAAAACTCATTTAATTAAGTTTATTTCAATCTTAGCCAGTCCTGGCCACAAATGGAATATCTTTCCAAAGATTTCATTTTCATTAATTTTCTTTTATCAAAAATACACATTCCAGTTTTTTAAGAAATCTCCACACTGTTTTCCACAGTGGCTGTACTAGTTTGCATTCCCACCAACAGTGTAAGAGGGTTCCCTTTTCTCCACACCCTCTCCAGCATTTATTGCTTGTAGACTTTTGGATAGCAGCCATCCTGACTGGCGTGTAATGGTACCTCATTGTGGTTTTGATTTGCATTAGAACTGCCATATGACCCAGCAATACCACTTCTGGGCATACACACTGAGGAATCCAGATCTGAAAGAGACACGTGCACCCCAATGTTCATTGCAGCACTGTTTATAATAGCCAGTACATGGAAGCAACCTAGATGCCCATCAGCAGATGAATGGATAAGGAAGCTGTGGTACATATACACCATGGAATATTACTCAGCCGTTAAAAAGAATTCATTTGAATCAGTTCTAATGAGATGGATGAAACTGGAGCCCATTATACAGAGTGAAGTAGGCCAGAAAGATAAAGAACATTACAGTATACTAACACATATATACGGAATTTAGATAGATGGTAGCGATAACCCTATATGCAAAACAGAAAAAGAGACACAGAAGTACAGAACAGACTTTTGAACTCTGGGGGAGAACGTGAGGGTGGGATGTTTTGAAAGAACAGCATGTATATTATCTATGGTGAAACAGACCACCAGCCCAGGTGGGATGCATGAGTCAAGTGCTCGGGCCTGGTGCACTGGGAGGACCCAGAGGAGTCGGGTGGAGAGGGAGGTGGGAGGGGGGATCGGGATGGGGAATACGTGTAACTATATGGCTGATTCATGTCAATGTATGACAAAACCCACTGAAATGTTGTGAAGTGATTGGCTTCCAACTAATAAAATAATATTAAAAAAAAATAAAATTAAAAAAAAAATACACATTCTACTTCTTTACATATAGAGATATTTTGCTTATTATTTGTAGTAGCTTTAACCATGTATATTAGACTTTTGTAAACCTTTTAGACAATTTAATTTCTAATGAAAACTTAAAAAAATACACAATTATGAATTGTTTTTTACATTACCATTCTGTAGACTGGCAAACTTCTACTTTTCATAATTTCCAGAAACTTATTTTCTCATAGAAAATTTTTCAGTGTAGCACCAAATATGTTGCACTAATATGTAGTGCTAATAAAGCCACATACCTTTATGTATTTGTCTGTAAGATGAAGCCAAATTTGGATAAACCTATTTTTAGTATTTAATGTTTCAGGATTTTAGCTTATTTGGGAATAATCTACATGTTCACCAATTAGTCTAATTTAAAACTTTAAGCTTTCAGGTTTTCAAAAAGATATGGTGAGTCTATTAAAAAGGCTGCATAGAAACTTTGGCTTACAGCAATTTAATTTACTTCTTTTCATCAATCATGTTTAGATTACTTATGAAAATTTCCTCATGCCATGTTGTTTTCTTTATCAAAAATTTTATAACAGAGATAGCATGAACTAATTTGGTTAATAAATCCAGGTTGAGAAAGAGTTTTTGCTTCCTTGGTTGTTCAGACAGTAATGTGTCGACCTGCAAAGCAGGAGACCTGGGTTTGATCCCTGGGTCCGGAAGATCCCCTGGAGAAGGAAATGGCAACCCACTCCAGTACTCTTGTCTGGAAAATTCCATGGATGGAGGAGTCTGGTCGGCTACAGTCTATGGTGTCACAAAGAGTTGGACATGACTGAGCAACTTCACTGGTACGTTGATAACTCTAAAGACATGTTTATTTTATCTAAACCAACATATTTAAACTTGAGTTGGTTGTCTTTATTATATTTCTGGTAATTTTAGAATACTCAATTTTTATAAGCACTTACCTTCAAACTTTCAGTGCAACTAAATTGAGGTCTTTATAAATTAATTTTGGCAAAACCATATGGAAGTAGGAAAAATGAAGCATGTATGTATGTACACGTATGTAAACATATATGTACATGAATACAGATAGATGGAAAAAGAGCTCTTTCAGATACTATGGCTAAAGCTTCTTATTACTAATATTTGTGGAGAGATTTTTAAGATTTCTCATTTTCCCAATTTCTGAATAGTCCTCTTCTCCCTTTATTTCCCCCTAAAGAAAATAATTTTCTTAAAATTAGCTTTTCAAAGAATGACTCTTAGTTCCTAGAGCAGATCGGTAGAAGATCTATGTCATGAAGACACAGAAAATGTGTCTAAGTTTTCTCAAAGATGGAGTTTTGAGGGCATATTTGACTGTTATAAAAGGTCTAGGCTAATTAGTATTCAATTTTTTTCTTCTTTTTCTCAAGTTAAGGATAATTCTGTTTCCGGTGTTTCAATAGCCACAAGCATTTTGAGATGAGTAGGGGAGGTTTAGAGCTGGATAAGACGTTAAATTGTTTCTGAATGTGCACCTCTGGTTTTATAAAGGCTAGGTTTGTAAAACAAGAAGAGCTGTTTTTAATTCCTTAAATAACTGGATTACTACCTAAGTGGTATCAAGAACTTGATTTGCCCATCTAGCTACATTATCTCCAATTTGTTTCTCTGTGCATGTAGTTTCTTGAAGATCTGCTGCTGTTCAGGGGACATAAATTCTTTGTGGGGGTCCAGAAAATACATCCAAAAAAGACATTGTATAGAAGATTTGAAGTTGTATAGACGATCAGAGCCTGATTACAGAGCCCTAGAGCATAGGAAGAATTGTAAAGGACAGCAAGGCAAGCCCTGGTGCCCCTCTTGGGTGCTTCTGCTAAGTTTATTTCATGGATTTTAATGTTTACATGAGTGGCTGTATATTACAGGTCTGGAGATCAGACTGGAGTGTACTCTTGTAAGTCTTGTAAAGAGAGGGAAATAAAAGCAGGCAGCTGAGTATTTAAGGAATTCTCTAGGAAGCTGGAGGTGTTTTGGGACCTAAGGGAATTTGCAAAGTCAATGAGACTGGTTTTTGTTAGAGAATGTTTAGACAAGAGACCCAGAGATCCAAAAGATCTTCTGGAGGGTTGAGACAGGAAGTTATGGATAAAAGGGCATAGAAAAGAGTCTGTGTCCATGTTAGCTGCTCAGTCATGTTTGACACTTTGCGACCCCATGAACTGTAGCCGGCCAGACTTCTCTGTCCATGGAATTCTCCAGGCAAGAATACTGGAGTGGGTTGCCATTCCCTTCTCCAGAGGATCTTCCTGACCCAGGGACTGAACTCTGGTCTCTTGCATCGCAGGCAGATTCTTTACCATCTGAGCTACAGGGAACTCCTTAGATGAGGGTGGAATTCACATTAAGTGTGGATTTACTTTTTTTTTTTCTAAGTTTAATTTTTGTCCTTTTGTCTTGTTAATAGAGTCATTATATTTCTTTGCATCCACTTTTTTTTTTTCCCCCCAAAGTTACCAATGAGACAATTGTTTAGGATAAAAGATTTATATATTTTAAAATATATATATATAGCCTATTTAAAGTAGCCATTGTCTGGCCACTGATGAGTAAGATCTATTAAAATCAATAATGACTCAAATTAACAAGCCTTTGTTTGGCTTAACTCAGGATGAAAAAGGCATTCCATAAGAGAGTGCAAAAAATGCAGGAGATGCTGAAAGTTTACTCACAGATGTATCAGTTCAGTTCAGTTGCTCAGTCGTGTCCAACTCTTTGTGACCCCATGAATTGCAGCATGCCAGGCCTCCCTGTCCATCACCAACTCCCAGAGTTTACTCAAACTCATGTCCATTGAGTCGGCGATGCCATCCAGCCATCTCATTCTCTGTCGTCCGCTTCTCCTCCTGCCCCCAATCCTTCCCAGCATCAGGGTCTTTTCCAATGAGTCAACTCTTTGCATGAGGTGGCCAAAGTATTAGAGCTTCAGCTTCAGCAGATGAAAGGTTGTTGTTGAACGATAAGACGCTGGGATTCTTGGCCTCCGGAGGAGACAAATTCAATCTGGGGCCAGAGACAAGGCTGGATCACTCAGAGCTTTTGTGTAATAAAGTTCTATTAAAGTATAAAGGAGCTAGAGAAAGCTTCTGACATAGGCAACAGAGGGGGCAGAAAGAGTACCCCCCTGCTAGTCTTCAACTGGATGTTATATAGGCACTAGCAGTCTGTTAATGAAAGAAAGGAATGTCTTAAAACTCAGAATGGCACCAGATAATTCATCCCAGACCATAAAACAATTGATTTGAATCTTTTAGAAGGGCAGATTACCATACAAATAGTTTTGTTTACATAGATTAGGGGAACAATATCTGAGTATAACATACTGGTTTGTCAAGTAGGTTCTGAGCCATTTGGCATAACCAACTTGAAGACATAGTCTTGGGTACATTAACATAGCAGAAGACAAACATTTCCATAAGAAAATGTATTGGTTAACTCAAAGTTTGAGAACAGTTAGCTTCCGGTAAAACCAGGTGTCATGGCAACACAGCATTTTAAGGAAAACCTTCTTTTAAATTTGTATAGAGAAGGAAAAAGTTATATCCCTAGTTTGTTTCCTCCTGCCACTTAAGAGAGAGAAAAGTGTCTGACGCTTGCAGCCTATTTCCTCCATTTGGAGACCCCTGGCCTTCCTGCCTGTTACCTTCTCACTTCCAATGAACACCCAGGACTGGTCTCCTTAAGGTTGGGCTGGTTGGATCTCCTTGCAGTCCAAGGGACTCTCAAGAGTCTTCTCCAACACCACAGTTCAAAAGCATCAATTTTTTGGCACTCAGCTTTCTTCACAGTCCAACTCTCACATCCATACATGACCACTGGAAAAACCATAGCCTTGACTAGATGGACCTGTGTTGGCAAAGTAGTGTCTCTGCTTTTTAATATACTATCTAGGTTGGTCATAACTTTCCTTCCTAGGAGTAAGCATCTTTTAATTTCATGCCTGCAATCACCATCTGCAGTGATTTTGGATATATAGCTACACTCAAAAGATGCAGAAAGTCTACTCCCACAGTCAGGCTAAGAAAGTAAAGGCTTTATTCTCACAATTAGTAAGAATGGAACAGTGCAAGTGGTGTCTTTGGTTTCCTCATGGGAAACTGTTGTGCTTCCAGTAACGGAACTGGAGCCTTAATCTGTGACACTGGGCAGGCAATACTGGCATAGGAATTTTCCAGAACTAACAAGAAAATGAAAGTTGAGATGGAAAAGCCCCTTGTGGATCTGGGCCCTTAATGGAAAACTCCTTTGATTGGTGACCAGACAGAGAGGCCAATCACAAGCCAAAGTTGTGGTGTTTGCTTCTGTTGTTGTCATTGTTCAGCCACTAAACCATGTCTCTTATAGATCCCATGGACTGAAGCATGCCTGTTTCTTCTGTCCTTCACTATCTCCTGAAGTTTGCTCAAATTCATGTCCATTGAGTTAGTGATGCCATCCAACCATCTCATCCTCTGCTGCACCCTTCTTCTCTTGCCTTCAGTCTTTCCCAGCATCAGGCTCTTCACATCAAGTGGCCAAAGTATTGGAGCTTCAGCGTTAGCATCAGTCCTTCTAGTGGATATTCACGGTTGATTTCCTTTATGATTGATTGGTTTGATGTCCTTGCAGTCCAAGGTCCTCTCGAGTCTTCTCCAGCACAATTTAAAAGCATCATTGCTTTGGTGCTCAGTCTTCTTTATGGACCAACTCTCACATCTGTACACGACTACTGGAAAAATCATAGATTTGACAATACAGACCTTTTTTAGCAAAGTGATGTATGTGATTTTTAGTATGCTGTCTAGGTTTGCCATAGCTTTCCTTTCAAGGAGCAAGCTTCTGACTAGTGGCTTAATGGATCCACAGGTTGTTCAGATGCTTGCCAGATATACACCAGTGCATGCATCCTCCAGGTGGTAGAGAAAGAATATTCTCACTGATGATAAGGCCAAGTTCTCAGGACATAGAACCACATGAGAGAGACAAAAGAAAATAATCACCATTTCTGGGAGAGAAAGGATCAGTAGAAAATAAAAACATTAATAACAAATTTTTACCAAAGTCACTATACCCAAGCAAATAAATCCACATTTATTTTCTCCTACTTCCATTAGGCCCAGCACGCAGAGGTTTCGGAGACTAATATAGTAACTATTATTAACTTCTGCACATTTTTTTTTGCCAGAGGTCCCAGCATCTGCAAGCTTCAAGAGCCCTAGAGCAAGCAGTATCCAGCCGGTGAAGTGTCCTGCCTGCTGAGTCCACTGATTGGGAGGAACAATTTTCTATTCTTCCTTTCTAGGTTGTTTGACTGGGTTTATAATTAAATTGATATAAGAAAGGTTAACAAGAGAAAAACCAGAAAATATTTAATAAGGATATATCTCCTGTATACATGGAGAGACTCAGGAAAACTAAGTTACTCCCTGAAATGGTGGAAGCCTCACCTGAAGTACCATCTCCAGCTAAAACCCAAAAAAGATATTGAGGGTAGGGATTCAGTTATGAGAAGTTATCGGGAACAGCTCACTGGAAGTTTTTGCTTTTTTTCCAAAATATTTTTTAACATTTAAAAAAATACATATTTTTATTTTAATCTTTTCAAGAATACATATATTTTGAATCATTCTTCTTTTTAATATATCTAATTTTAATGTATTTAATGTTTTAATGTATTTGATTTTAATTATTTTTTAAAAATTCCATTTCTGATTTTTTTTTTTTTTTCATTGTATAGTTTGGCAACATTTAGGCTGATCTCTAGGGCAAGCCCAAAGCACTGAACTGCATTTTGTAGGAATGATTTAAGGGCATAAATTACTTTTTGAGCTATTATATAATTATAGTACAGATAGAATTAGAATAGTGTGTAATAAAATAAGGGGAAATTTATTATAGTACAGATAGAATTAGAATAGTGTGTAATAAAATAAGGAGAAAATTATTTTGCAACTCTTCAAGTATTTTCATATTTTTATGTGCATATGTATACATGTACTAAGTCATGAGTAAAAAGTGCATCCAAAATTGTAGGTTGTAGTTAAATTCAAAACTATAACAATTTGCAACATCTTCATGTTCTTTATTTAAGGGAAAATGTTCCATGGATGGGGATATACTGTGCCTCAGCAGTGGAACTCTCTGAGGGATTTTGGGCCAGAATGAGATTTTATAGAGTATTCAAAGTGGGAACACAGAAACAGAACATGAATGTCTGAGGTTGTATATCTGATAATACAGAAAGATCAAGGAACAAATAAATAAGTATAAAGCCCAGAGGTAGTGGAATTTGGAGAATGGCTGACTAGATCTACTGCATTGCTGGTCATTGACAGTAACAGGAAAATTCAGTTGACTGATGTGGTGGGAGTGATTTCATTTTGGGTCTTTAAATTTACTTCAACATAGTCAAAATGTTAGTCCTTGGTCTAAGAATTGCCAACAGATGGTGGGAAAGAAGAAAAAGAGGAGATGGCTACAGAGACAGACAAGGAGCAGCATTGAAAATCATTGTCAAATAAGCATGAAAAGCATGATGCATGAGTGGTCAGAGCATCAAGCAGCAGGTGCTCTATGCTTAAATAATATTTGAGCTAAAGCCATCAGAATAGGCAGGAAAGAAGTTTTGCTGTCAGTGAAGGATGTAATTTTAATTTGGTGTTGGATACAGCGGCCAGATTTTCTTTCTTTCTTTTTTTTTTTTCAGATTTTCTTTTTTTAATGAAAGATTAATATTGAGATGAAGTCATGTTACCATATACAAATTATTTATTTGTACATAGAATATAAACAAAATGCATATAGTTAAGGAACATGGCAGTTCAGAAAAAGTTGTTTAAGATGGTAGGGAGCTGAGTCTACTTGAAAGGATGCTTGGAGGTAGAAATTTGAAAAACCAAATGAAAGAGATGAAGGACAGACAGTAATGTGATGCTGAAGGCCATGGTAGATGTATTGGCCTGCAGTTAATGGAGATGCACAATGGCCAGTGAAGTGAACGGTAGTCAAATAGGAAAATGTCAGGAACACACCAAATTAACTCAGTTTATATGGAGCAAAGAAAAATATGATCTTTAAATTTCAGGATCACTTAAATGTGCTCTAGCTCATGGGTTCTGTGGTGTGGATTCATGCACTCACTAAAATGGACTCATAACCCCAGAAGCAGTAAGCTCAGCTCTCTCCCCACAGCCCACATGTACAGAGTAACAGAGAATGTGAGTGTCCAGTGCACATTATGTCAAATGAGGGAATGCCTCCTAGATTTGGTGTTGAACTGAGGCTTGGCTGCTTGAAAGCCAATACTTGGAAGACAGGTGTCAATACAAAAGGAAAGCCTGCTTTATCCAGAAGATCAGCAGCTTGATAAAAAGGTGGACTTGTGTCTAAAATGCCCACAATGCAGGAGACCCGGGTTCGATCCCTGGGTCGGGAAGATCCCCTGGAGAAGAATGGGAAACCCATTCCAGTATTCTTGCCTGGAGAATCCCATGGATGGAGGAGCCTGGTGGGCTATAGTCCACGGGGTCACAAAGAGTCAGACACGACTGAGAGACTTCACTTGTGTCTAAAAACCAACTCTGATGATCCTGCTCAACCATGAAAGATTTTATAGGGAGAATCATTTGGGGAGGGGGTCAGAATCTTCATTGTCTTCCACTGTGTTCAGACTTTCCCCTGATGGGTTAATGGTAAGGTAGCAGGGAAGCATTCCAGGAATCTTGTGCTCAGCCTGAAGTTAACCAACTTCCACTTGGGTTGGGGGCCTTAGTCCCTGCAGAATAATTCAAAGTATTTTTAAATGTATATTCCTTGAGGCAGAACTAGAGCCCCACCTCATTGCTATGCTATTGTTTCTTAGTGGCTCTTCCTTTGTCTCTCCCCTACCTTGCCTGATTAGCAAGTATTTGAATCTGCACTTTGGAACTCAGGAAAGGTCATAGACACAGAATGAAGCCTGTTTCCTACAAACAAGAAATAGAAACACAAGCAGACTTGTGTGTGTGTGTGTGTGTGTGCGCGCGCGCGCCTGCGTCCAGGATCCTCACAGAGTTTCACTCTATTTCATGTTCAGTCTCTACTATGGCCAAGCCTCCATTTTGAAGTCTATTTAATGCCACATTTTTCACTTTTTTGTAACCTTTTTTGGCGATTTTACTGATCAAATGGCCTCAAGTCTCGTGCTGATCTTCATTTCTACATGGACGAAGGCTGTGCTGTGCCTTTTAGAGAAAACACATGTGTTAGACAAGCATCATTCAGCAGTGAGTTAGAGTGCTGTTGTCTTAGGTTCAGTGTTAATGGAGCAATAATGTATATTAAAAAAGTGTCCTAAGACAACACAACTTGACTCTCCTCATATGTGGCATGAAAATTAAGGTAACCTTGGGAACCCACTCCAGTGTTCTTGCCTGGAGAATCCCAGGGACGGGGAGCCTGGCGGGCTGCCGTCTGTGGGGTCACACAGAGTCGGACACGACTGAAGCGACTTAGCAGCAGCAGCAGTAATTTTAAGGAATAGAAGACTCAGGAAATTTCCTTGTTGCCTCCCCCTCCCCCCTTGTTGTTAGCTGCCTAAACAATTTAGATAAAAGACCTGTTCCTGGTACAGAGCAATCTTCAGAGATATGTGCAGAAAATATGGGCTGGGTGTGGTGGGGTAACAGGGTGACAGGGGTAGCAACAGAGTCACCCTGTGTCCCACTGTCTCTGCATAGCCCAGAAAACGTTTGTTCACCAACATTTGCTTTTCCATCTCCGTGTGAATTGCCTTCCTCATCTTTGAAGTCCCAAACCACTAGCCCCAACATCCTCTTTTTTCTTTAGCTGAAGATGGTATTTAAAGTGAGGGTTTCAGTCATTTTGGGGAGTTACTCACTTTTTTCTGGGTCTCTCCTCTGTGTATACATGTTATCATGTTATTACATTTTATTTTATTTTCTCTTGTTAATCTGTCCCATGTCAGTTTAATTTTTGGACCAGTCAGAAGACCAAGAAGAGTAGAGGAAAGGATCCTCCTCTCTGACAGTGTTTTTCAACAGAAGCAGACCTACAACAAAGTTATTTATTGATCAGTTGGGGAAATGTTACCATGCTAACAGGGAGTTATTTCAGTGCTTTTTTCCTAGAAACAAGAGATTTGGTGTTTACTAATTCATGTTTAGTGACTGTTCAGAACCTAAATATACAGTCAATGATAAGAATTGACTATGTTTCTGTCGGGGGAGTGTGTAATTTCCTTGGTTCTGTCTCATTGCAGCAAAGATTTTAAACAGTAGACCAGTGTTACAGCTCAGTTACAACTCAGTTTTATTCATCAAGCAAAGGAAAGTACACTCTCAAGGTGTGAGGACAGGCCTACCCAAAAGGAGAGGCCTCAGCCTTGACTCCCTCTTTTTACAGGTTTTGTCTCCTCCCCTCAAAACCTGCCCTGTGCAAATCAGGCTAGCCAAGAGGGGGTGTGTTTGTTTCGCCTGAATTTCTCACTCCAGTCTGTGAATTTTCTTTTGTTTAATTTTCATGTCCACCCCCACCCTCCCGGCTTGTCTTTTAGCCACTGTCACTTTGGAATCCTTTTTCCTATTCTAACTACCTAACATTCCCCCCTCAAGAGATGGAAGTCCTGATTCTTTGGGAATAGGGACGTTGACGTCTCTCTGGCTACTTCCTGTTGAGCTGGGACAGCGAGGGTTATCAGGCCTCCCCCTCTCGCTAGTCTCAAGCCTAAGAGTCTTTATAGTGGTGTCCATCTAAGGGTGAGTGATATTTTCCATGATCAGGTATAGTTTTATATATCTTTGTTGAACTGACACTGTATGCTGTAGCTTGTTGACCTGGTTAAAAAAAAGGGGGGGGGGGCGGTTAGACAATTGGTTAACATGGAGCAATCAGAAACAGCATCAATATGGTGATGACAGGGATTAGTAGGGGCATTAGCCAACCCCAAATTCCCCCTCACCAGGAGAAATATCCCCAAAGAGAGATTGCAGCCACCCCAAGAACTCTCCAGCTCACTCTTTGAGATCCTGTAGGATCTAAATGTTTTTCTTGAGGACTGTGAGGTTTTCTTTAACTTGACAGGAGGTATTTACCAAGAAACAACACGTCTCATTCAAGATGGCTCAAGACCCTCCTTGTTCAGGGATCAGGAGATCTATCGCCTGTCTATTTTGGAGTACAACCCCTGCCAAGCTGTGTTGGCTCTTTAGAGCTATCCTGAGAAATCTTATCCCTAGAAACTTAATTTTGGGGGTATTCTTTAGAATGGCACTCAGTTGCAGTTCTGAACAGGCATCTGAGGTGTCTCGGGTGCTCACAGGTGTATTGAGTGTCGTTTTCTGTTTTCTTCCGCAGTTTGACTTGTGAGTTGTGAATCCAGGAGTTATGTCCTGGTACCTTGACTGTTTTGGGGGTAGAAAGTATTACAGGGTAGGGCCCTCCCAAGTGGGCTGGGGTTGAGCCCTTGAAGACCGATCTTTCCAGACTCTGATTAGGGCTTCAGTCTCTGGAACTTATAGTGGTGGCTCTTTAGAATCTTTTGGGTCCGGTTGACATCCCACAAGCACATATCTTGTTGGAATTGCCCAGTGGCCATGATATAAGACTGGAGGAGTCTGAGCCTCTGGATCTAGAAAGAGGTCATTGACATAAACAAAAGGTCTCTCACATAGCATCTCATAAGGACTAAGATCAACCTGTTCTTTAGGGGCAATATGGATGCAGAGGAGAGGTATTGATAAAACCTCATTCCATCCAGGGAGGTCTCCTGGGTTATCTTTTTTTATCGCTGAGTTTAGTCATTGTTTGCCTCTTTTTACTGAGGCAACCAGGCACAATGAGGTGCCTGAAGACTGAGGCCTCCAGGCACAATGGAGATAATAAGTAATGCCCAAAGCTTTAGACACCCCTTGGGTGACCTTAGATGTAAACGATGTCCCATTGTCACTTTGTAATGAGCTGGGCAGACCAAATCTCAGAATGATTTCATGGAGCGTTTTTGTTGTTTTTTTTTAAACTATCTCCTCGGCCTTCTCAATTCGGGTGGGAAAGCCTTCAATCCATCCTATGAATATATATATCATGACTAGCAGACATTTATACCCTTGAGAAACTGGCATCTGAGTGAAGTTCATCTCCCAGTCCTCTCCTGATCCCATGCCATTGGACTGGCTGGGTCAGCTGGGGTCTTCGAGCTCCTTGGGGATTGTTGAATTGGCAAGTGGGACAAGAGGAGACCACTTGCCTCATAGTCATTTGGAGACCTGTTCCTCTGAAGGACCTTTCTAGTAATCTTTGGGGCGGGGGGGGGGGTCTTCTCCCTTAAATGACTGGTGGCATATAAGGAGTTTACCAATTTCCATTGGAGATTTTCATGCAAAAAAAGGAGCCCTTCCCTTTAGAACCACCCCATATGATCCTCTTGAAGCCCCTCAATCTTAGCTTTGAGTCTCACCTTCAGGAGTTGGTGAAGGAGTTTCTGGCAAATTAATCTGGAAATAAGGTGGCAACCCCTATTAGGTCATTGTTCTGTAATGCTGCTCTCTTAGCTGCCTGATCAGCTTTTTCG
This sequence comes from Muntiacus reevesi, assembly GCF_963930625.1. Classification (NCBI taxonomy): domain Eukaryota; kingdom Metazoa; phylum Chordata; class Mammalia; order Artiodactyla; family Cervidae; genus Muntiacus; species Muntiacus reevesi. Next base: position 1,669,107 of record NC_089264.1, read on the forward strand.
TTCCCTCATGCCACTTCCATGCTCCCTTTTTGATGTCCTTTCCAGTGGGAGACTGAAACCTAATTAGGCAGATGGACTGCCTCCAAAAGCCCAAGGATTTGATCACTGTACTTGATTGGGGAGCCTCAGGTGGTCAAGTGGCCTCTTTCTTTCCAAATAGCAGTATGTGCATGTATAGCACTAGGAAGGCATACTCGGAGTCAGTGTAAATGGCTACTTTTTTTCCTTTCCCCAGCTCTAAAGCTCAAGTCAGGGCTATGAGCTCAGCTAATTGGGCTGAAGTACCTGGTGGTAAAGGTTTAGCCTCTATGGTCTCGAAATTGGAGACTACTGCATATCCAGCTCTTCTTTTTCCATCTAAGACAAAGCTGCTTCCATCAGTGTACCAGATTTCCTCAGGATTGGTCGGAAGATCTTCTGACAATCCCTCTTAGGGTTTTGTCCAATGGTCCATGGTTTCTAGCCAAGAGTGAAAGGGTAGAGAGAATCCCACAAGGGGATATAGTCAGGCCTGGATTTTCCATCAGCACTATTTGATATCTGAGGATCCTTTGATCAGACATCCGTAAACGGCCTCTCTGATACAGGAGTTGTTTCACTTGGTGACTGGTAAAACAGTTTGTTCCCAAGAAAGAGTTTTAAAGCCTCTTCTATCAGGACTTCAATGGCTACAAGATTTCAAAGGCAGGGAAATATTTCTTCTGAATAAGGGGGTAGGAACTCAGGGACCAACAGAACCTGGTGGGAAAATATCTGTCCTTCCCAGCAACAGAGAAGTGCTCATGTGAACCTTTTTGTAATTATTTTTCCTGTAGCACCCAATATGGTACAGATTTGGGATGAGAAGACTCCAGAGTAGGAAGTCAGGACAGAGTAGGTAGCCCCTGTGTCAACCAATAAGTCCTCAGACCTACCTGCCACATACATTTGCACCCTTGGCTCCAGCCCCATAATGGTTATCCAGGTGGGCTGGCTGGAGCAGGCCTTTCAGTCCTGTTGAGCCATCGTGAGGGAAGGTTTGGCACTTGACCTTGAGGATCTTGGGTTCCAAGGGCAGAGTGCTGCCCAATGTCCAAATTGATGGCATTTGTAGCAAGCCACTTCAGGAGATGTGCCATGGTTTGTACACTCTGGCCCAATGTCCCGCCTGTCTACAGGCTAAGTATTTGCTTCGTGCCTTGTCCTTCAAAAACTCGGGGTTTGCAATAGGGCTTCCCTGGAGGGTGGCCTTCATCTTGGCATGTCTTGTCTCTTTCCTTTTCTCCCTTTTCTGGGCCTTGACCTCCCTCTCCTGTTCTCTGTTGTAGAAGGTTTTGGTGGCAGTCTGGACCATCTTATCTAAAGAGGCAGCAGGGTCCTGCTACTGCAGCTGTTGTAACTTTATCCTGATGTCTGATGAACATTGGGACAGGAATTTGTCCTTTAAAATCACTTGTCCCTCATAAGAGTCTAAGTCCAGATTGGTAAACTTTTGGAGGGCTTCTTTTAGCCTTTCCAGAAAGGCAATGGGGTTCTCACTGGGCTCCTGAGCTATTGCTGAGACTGGGCACAGTCCAACAACTAATAAGCTTCCTTATATTTCCATGGGTGGACTTCCTTAGGGGTGAGTCTTTCTTAAGCTTATTCTACTCAGTACTGTTGCAACATGAGAGCCAGGCATCCCTTGGTCAGGGTGCAGATTCCCCCAGCAGGTTGAGGCATGACAGTCTCCTGGGGATTGAATCCCCATGCAGGTCAAGGCATGTCGACCTCCTGGCACCCCTGGGCTGACAGATCCCCGACCAGATTGAGGAATCACAGCCTCCCAGGAACCAGATTTCTAGGCAGGTCAAGGCATGTCGACCTCCTGGAATCCCGGACTGGTGGATCCCTGAGCAGGCTGAGGAATGACAGCCTCCTGGGGATGATCCATAGGCAGATCAAGGCAGGTCGACCTCTTGGGACCCCCAAGCTGGAGTTGTGCATCCCCAAGATCTCTGGCATGACCAGTGCTGGGTAGGATTAAGGGGCTGTTCCACCACGGATGGGAATAGATACCATGATGTAAAGCAATCCAAGTCTGTGCCCTGAGACTGGGAACCTACCCCAAAAAACAAAAAACAAAAAAAAAACATAAGACTTATCCCCTTATTGCCCCAAGGGTATTTGAAATCATTGATTTCTTCCCCTAGTCCTCCATAAGTGCAGCTTAGGGTGTCTCCAATGGTAAACATTTCATTATCATAGACCTACTCTAGGTAACAATGGAAGTAATGACAAAGGAGTGGGTTATCTGGTCCTGTTAGGGGTGTTAAGAGTATTTTAATAATAAGTTGTGTGGAGCAGTGTTGCCTACAAGGGGGTAGGGTCCTGGTTGTAACAGTTGGCAAGTGGCTTAAAAACAAATTAATAAGAGGCAACAGACCAGATGTTCCATAAAAATGAAGTGGCAATTTGATCGGCGGTATTTTTGTAGCTTCAAGAAGGATGGTAAAGATTTGAGCCCAAAGAGCCTGCAGGGCTAACTCCAAAGTGAAGTAGCAAACACTGTCTCTGGAAGCCAAATTGCCCTTGAAGGGATGTTACCAACAGATGGACTCCTAGCAGGCATTGTGTGCCTGTCACCTGCCCTAGCGGGTTCACTGAGAGGTGCTGTTGACACACATGTTGTAGGAAACATGGAAGATGAAGGCCTGAATATCTCAAGGGTTTGGATATTATACAGTAGTTCCCTCCCAAGGGCCAGCTATTTTTTGGTTGTCCTGCCAGAATATTGTAGAGGCAACATTGTGGGCCCAGATAGGGCTCAGGAAAAGAGCATGAAACAGGAGAAAAGCATGCAGGGCATAACTTTTGAAAGAATGATATAACCCTAGGGCATAAGATAAACCCATTCAAATTAAATGGGTCCAAGATGACAGACAAGTCAAATTCAATTAAAACTTGATCCTCAGTCTGTAAGCTAAATGTCACACCCAGAGGTGCCATGACAGTTCCAAGGCCTTATCAAAAGTCCAAGGAGTGGTTGGTTCCCCAATTGTTGGAATGATCCTCCCACTCATTAGCAAATGAAATTTCGCAGCTCATAAAAAACAACCACACCACATTTCATGGCTGCCACGCTCACCCTCTGCAATGGCTCACATTCTTGGTGTGTGCCTCTCTGAATCCAAGCAAATCCACTTCTTACCTATTGCTGTCTCTCTCACTGAATTCTTTCTGCAATGAGACATCAATAATAAGTTTCATTAGGTCCTGAAGCCAAGCACTGTGGGGTTTTGCTGGGCTTGAGTCACTGCCAGGCATGACTGAGTTACTAAGCACATCGCAGAGTCCCTGCTACATGGGTTTGAGTCCCAATCTTACTAAACAGTTTCAAATGCAGCTTTCAGAAATGGAAAGATGATGATCTACCCAATACTTTATAAACAGTAGCATAGATGGAGAGAGGAACTGAAGGACAGAAGGAAAAAACATGCTGAGGAATCCCTTTCATAACTTGCTGGAAAAACTGCTAAATGCCTGACCTGTGCCAACAATTTTCATTGGCCTGATGCTTGGCACAAAGGAGGTTAAGGACAGAAGAACCCTCATTCACTTGGGAAACAGTTACTGGTGTGCAGCAGATAGTAGAGCCTTAGGGACACACTGGGGAGTAGCCCTTGCCAGAGTCCCTCGATTGCACCCACTGTCACTTGCCTGTTCACAGGGGATCCAAGAAAACACGAAATGAGAGATTGTAAAGGGATTAAGATTTTGTTAGCCATGTGTCTTTCCAGCCATAGGGGCAAGGCCCTCCTACCTTAACTGGAGGTCTTCTGGAATTTGAGACTGAACCGTGTCAGCTTTCTGCCAAGAGTGTTTGTGCTCTCCCGGTTTCCAGCACGCTAAACTTCTTGTCACTTCCACTGGGCCGGGTTTTCTTCACCTTCAGCTTCCACACTGTTTCTGTCGAGTTGGGCCTCAGCTGAGGTTGCTTCAGCCAGGTTAGATCCAAGGCACAGAACCAGACAAGTAGGGGGGGGAGGGGTGCAATTTCCTCAGTTCTGTCTCACCACAGCAAAGATCTGAAACAGTGGGCCAGTGGTACAGCTTGGCTACAGCTCAGTTTTATTCAGCAAGCAAAGGAGAGTACACCCTCGAGGCATGCGGGCAGGCTGACCCAAAAGGAGAGGTCTCAATCAGTCTTGGCTTCCTTTATCTGTACATTTTGTCTCCTCCCCCTCGAGCCTGCCCTATGCAAATTTTGCTAGTCAAGGAGGGGGTGTGTTTGTTTCACCTGAAGTTCTTACTCCTATCAGTGGATTTTCTTTTGTTCCAGTTTTGTGGGGTTTTCCCTATCTTTGTCTTTTAGTTACCACCATTTTGGATTCCGTTTTCCTATTCTAATTACCTATCAGCTCTAGACAGTCCAAAACTGTTAAAATGAAATATTGATAATCTTTTAAGATATTTCTCAGTTCTGTATTTTATTCTGCCAAAATATAAATATTGTATATAAAGATATAGATACATATATTTGATTGAGAATATGGTAATTGATAGAACATTTTTCATAAATTTCTATATTACAGCAAATAAAATGGATTTTATTATCTGTCCATGAAAATCCAAATTATTTGCATGAAACTTCAAAATAATGTATTCATTTTTATGGATCTTTCAAATAATGAGTCATTAAAAGTGGCTTGTTTGTTGAAATGATTTTTAAACAATGCATTTTTAAGTGTTTCAAGTGATTCTGTCATGTTTTATGCCATAAACAATAGAATATTGTGTGTGTGTTTTCCTTAGCTGAGTTTGTATCTTTTTAAAAATATACATATTTATTTATTTGTTGATTTGGCTGTGCTAGGTCTTAGCTGGAGTATGTGGGGTCTTTAGTTGTGGCATGCAAACTCTTAGTTGCTGCTTATGGTATCTAGTTACCTGACTGCGGATGGGATCGAACCTGGGCCCCCTGACTTGGGAGCGTGAAATCTTAGTCACTGGACCACCAGTGAAGTCCCTGAGTTTGTATTTTTAATGCACATCCATTTCTGAAATTCATTCAGTATTATGAACAGTTCCTTATGCTTACTCAACCTTTGTTTCATTTGTTCAACTATTTTTCTCTATAATTATTTCTGAGATAATGTTACTGTTTGTATCATTAGCTAGGAAATCTGGGAGAGAAGCAAAAATAAGAAATAAAATAAATCAAATGAAAGCAGTGAGTTTTATATTGGTTTTTGTAGGAACTATTGAACAGAAATGTTTGAGACACCTTTTTCTGTCTAGATTTGCTGCTCTTCAAAGAGAAATCACATGATGAATTAGTGATGGCTATCCCTGTTAGTGTCAGAGGACTCAACACATGACATCATGCTTAATATGTAATATAGATCCTTTTAATAATTTGACAAGCACAGGCTGTTCATCATTTTAACAAACATTTAATAAACCCAATGAAGCTAAGTGTACAAAGTGGGGATAAAATAGAGCTTCTGTGATAAAAAGTTATAAGAAAGGAAGAGTAATCAGGTGAAAGGCTGCAAACTCCTTTGAGACCCTGAGCCAGAGCCACTCAGCTAAGCACTTCCAAATTCACAACCCTCAGAATGTATATGAGATAAGAAAAAAATGGTGTTTTAGATTAGATTTCAGAATCCAGACAATGCTACCTCGCATTGTATAAAAACCCATGATTGGAAGTTAAGGAAGATGGTAGAATGAATAATGGCATTTTCTTTACGTCAGATTCTGCATATTACCGGGTTTCTTGGATAACAGCTTTGGTGGAGAAAGAAAAGCAGTAAAGAAATTAAACTAGAACTTAGAAAATTACCAAAAAAACTTAATCTGAGGAGGTTCTGAATCTCAGCACTTATCATAGATAAAAAAATACTAGGACAAAATTTGAAATCAGAATCAAGAATTTTCCTGAAATATAGGTTGTTTTGTAGTTGAAGGGGAGAAAAATATACCTGTTTGCGTACAGATTACTTTAAGCATTTTTGTCTGTTTGTTTGCTTTTTAAGAAACAGACACAGGGAAAGTTCTGAAAACTGAGTGTAAGTTTCCATTTTGTTTACATTTAAAAAGGAGATCTTCTTTTGGAGGATGTCTGCCTCTCTCTACCAGGATGACACTAATTTTTGAGAAACTTACTAACTAGAAGGCAAGGACTAACAACTTTACCCTCATTTTCTGTGCTTTTTCTGGCAACCTCCTATAACTGACTTTCCTTCTCCCAACATCTCTTGTCTTCAAGCTGTAGGAGATATTTAAGGTGGCATTTTAAGGAGATATTCTGTTTTCCTGGGTCTCTCACAGGTATACTGGAATTCTCAATGTTATTAAACTTCTTTTTACTTTCCTTCTGTTAATCTGTCTTTTTACTACAGGTGTATCTCAGCTAAGAAGCTGGAAAGGAAGAGAGAAAATTATTTTTCTTCCCTACATACTAGATCTGTTCTTGTTCAGTCACCAAGTTGTGTCTGACTCTTCGCGACCCCATGAGCTGCAGCATGCTAGGCTCACCTGTCCCTCAGGTAGATCTAATACATAAAAATTAACATAAAGTAAAATGCAGTATTATCAGGAGTGAGTTAATCATCTTGTGTATTTTTCTTCTGTTGTACCATCTAAGACTTGGAATTTGAGATACAGGGAAATAGAGATTATTTCCACAATCTTGTATGTGGAAAAGGCAGGAACTAAGATGAATGCCCTTTTATATAGTTCATGAAGTTCTCATGGCAAGTATACTGGGGTGGTTTGCCATTCCCTCCTCCAGCTTTGTCAGAAATCTCCACTATGTCCCATCTGTCTTGGATTTACATGGCATTGCTCATAGCTACATGGCATGGCTCATAGCTTCATCGAGTTACACAAGCCCTTTCACCACAACAAGGCAGAGATCCGTGAAGGTGGAGCACTGAAAAATTGATGTCTTCAAACTGTGGTGCTGGAGAAGACTCCTGAGAGTTCTTTGGATAGCAAGGATATAAAATATTAAGGGAAATCAATCTTAAGGGAGATAAACCCTGAATACTTTTTGGAAGGACTGATGCTGAAGCTGAAGCTCCTTATTTTGTTCATCTGATATGAACAACCAACTCATTTGAAAAGTCCCTGAAGCTGGGAAAGATTGAGGACAAAAGGAGAAAAGAGCATCAGAGGATGAGATAGCTGGATGGCATCTTTGATGCAATGGACATGAACTTGGGCAAACTTCAAGAGATGGTGAGGGACAGAGAGGCCTGGCATGCTGCAGTCTGTGGGGTCACAAAGAGCCAGACATGACTGGGTGACTGAACAACAGCAAGCTGGATGTAATCAGGAATGTTTTCTTGGAACAATTACAATATACACATGAGGAGAGGGTGATCTGGGAGAGAGAAAGGAGAAGCCTGGAGGGACAGCGTTTACTTAAAGCATGCAAGGAGAAAGAGGTGTGAAGAAATGGAAATCAGAGCTAAACTGTAGAAGGAAAAACAGAATAGGGTGTTACAAAATTATGGTTACTTCAGCTTGGTTCAATATATAATAAAACTTAATTTTATATAAACTCACATTTTTTATCTTACTCTTGGCCCAGCAAAGACTACTAGAATCTCTTTGATTCAGTATTACTGCTGGGTAGAAATTCAGATGCTGAGGTAAATAAGAATTTTGGTAAAGGTAGTTTAAGTGGAAATATTTCCTATTTTATCTAATACCAGAAACCTTTTTTTTTTTTTAATCATTTATTTATTTGGCTGCAAGAGGCCCCAGTTGGCATGACGTTTCTTGTATCATGGCACGCAGGCTCTGGCTGTGGCTCAGGGGCCTAGTTGGTCTGAGGCGTGTGAAACCTTAGTTCCCAGACCAGGAGTCAGACCTGTGCCACCTGCACTGCAAGGCTGGTTCTCAGCTATCGGACCACCAGGGAGATCCCTGACACTAGAGATGGTGTCTGCGTTTAAGTTAGAGTCTTAATGAAAATCACATCATTTTAATTGTCTACCTCAATGGATTTAAGTGATTAAGAAGAATTAGTCTAATACCAGGGGAATACCTTGAAAAAAGCTTATTCCAAGTAAATCCATTATCTAATTCATCACCTTTATCTTGAACTGTTCCCCTTAGAAGTACATTAAAATTATGCAATTTGTTAAGGAAAAATGGGACAAGTAGGCTGAAAATCTCTATTGGTCATTTATTATCATATCATAGACATGTCAATAAACTAATTTCACTGGCTCAATCAAGGTTTTTAGTTTTGTTGTTTTTATGGTCATCAACAGCCACTTTGTAAGGGTGAAAGAAGAGAGTGAAAAAGGTGACTCAGACTTAACATTAAAACTAATAATAATAATAAATAAACTGAATTCATCACATTTGGTTCCATCATTTCATTGCAAATAGAAGGGGGGAAAGTGGAAGCACTGAGAGATTTTATTTTCTTGGGCTCAAGAATCACTGCAGATGGTGACTTCAGACATGAAATTAAAAGACACTTGCTCCTTGGAAGAAAAGCTATGACAAACTTAGCACATTAAAAAGCAGAAACATCACTTTGCCAACAAAGGTCTGTACAGTCAAAGCTATAGTTTTTCCAGTAGTCGTGTACAGATGTGAGAGTTGGAAGGTAAAGAATGTTGACCCTTGATGAATTGATGATTTTGAACTATGGTTCATTAGAAGACTCTTGAGAGTCCCATGGACTGCAAGGAGATCAAATTCAGTCCATCTTAAAGGAAATCAACCCTGAATATTCATTGGAAGGACTGATGCTGTAACTGAGCTTCCAATACTTTGGTCACCTAATGAACTGATGTTGAAGGTGAAGCTACAATAACTCTGGCCACCCAATGTGAAGAGCCAACTTATCAACATTGATGATGGGAATGATTGAAGGCAAAAGGAGATGGGGTCAGCAAAAGATGAGATGGTTAGATAGCATCACTGACTCAATGGACATGAATCTAAGCAAACTCTGGGAGATAGTGAAGGACTGGGGAGCTTGGCATGGCACAGTCCATGGGGTCACAAAGAGTTGGACATGATTTAGTGACTGAACAACAATTAGTTCATTTGAAGTTTCTTGCAAAATGTATCACAGGAAAGATAAACATGTATGATATTATATTTTTGTAGGTATATACTATAAACAGCTCTTGTTACTTTATTCAGCATGTGCATACATTTTAAGGTAGTACAAAAGGTATTAGAAGGCTATCAAATAATTAATAGTAAATATTTTTCTATTTGTTATCCAGATATAAGTAATTCTAGCTTGATCTTATAGCATCCAGAAGGTAATTTTTGTCCTTCAGAGTAATTTTTGATAGGAAACAACTCCAGGGAGACTTTCCCAGATGTTGTCTACTTCATCTACATTTGTAGTGTCACATAGAGCTCAACTGATAGAGACATTCCAAAAAGAGATATTTAAGGTAGGTAAGCATATATTTGGGCTTCTCTGATGACGCAGTGGTAAAGAATCTGCCTGCAAATACAGGAAACACAAGAGACATGGGTTTGAACCCTGGGTCAGGAAGATCCCTTGGAGTAGAAAGTAAAACTACTCCAATATTCTCACCTGGGAAACCCCATGGACAGAGGAACCTGTCAGTCTATAGCCCACGAGGTCACAAAGAGTCGGACTCAACTTAGCAACTAACCAACAACCAACAAATCATAAATTAACAGCAACAACAGCAACAACAAAAACTTTAGAAATAATGTGCTATTTGATTTGAACATCTAGTTATAATATTTATGGAGCAACTAAATTATAAGAAAAACTTGACTGTCTTGTAAATTAAAAAGTGATTCTATAGAACTAACATTTAGATTTTAAGCATAGTTTCCTTTCTTGGTGGTAATGACACTGGCATATCTTTCCTCATGTGTGTGTGTGTGTTCAGTCACTCATGTCTGACTCTCTGTGACCCCACAGACTGTAGCCTGCCAGGGTCCTCTGTCCATGAATTTTCCTGGCTAGAATACTGGAATGAATTGCCATTTCATACTCCAAATGTCTTTCCTTAAATTTCAACAAACATGATTCAATTTTCAAATATATAAAATGGAAGAGGACTTTTTTTTTTTTCCCTACAGTCTGAACTGACCAGGAAAGTAATATCTCAGGATCTTTTTGGTTGAACTAGTTGCAGAAGAAAATGACCCACTGAGAGGGACAGAATACACAGTTTAAAGTCAGGTATGGGACAGGCTACTCAAGGCATGGATCTTAAAGTTGTGCATATTATCCCCAGGCACCCATCCTGCTGCACTGTGGCCCCTTAGGGGCCACATTCAGGTATGTCATGGCAGGTAAACAGAGACAAGCCCTGATAGATGCAAGAAAGGAAATTAATAGAAGGCAGGCAGGGAGCTATGCAGGCAGATTTTGGTCAGTGGCAAGATCCTTGACCCTAAGTTCTTCCAGGGGGACACTTTAATGATTTAGGGGGTTGAAGAAAAGGTCAGGACACTATACCCAGACAGATTATATCATTGTTCAGTTTTATAAAACTGCAATTTGTTAACAGTAAGCAAGATTGGTTATTGGTATCCTGTGAACTGAAAGGTTGTTATTTTAGAAATAAGAAGAATTGTTATGGGAGTTGCATCCCAGCTAAGAATTAGAGAGTAGACTTGTTGATAACTTTATTCTTGTATTTAACAAAGACTTAGAAGATATGGTTAAATACCCAATACTCTATTGTGATTCTGAATCCAAGAATATTATTCTTCTAGGTGCTTAAAAACTTTCTGCATAATGTCAGGGTTATCTGGATGAATCTCATGTTCACCGTGCAATAAGCTTTATAAAATGGGCCATAGCACACATATGCACGCATGCATGCTCACTTGCTTCAGTTGTGTCTGACTCTTTGTGATCCTATGGACTGCAGCCTGCCAGACTGCTCTGGCCATGGGATTTTTTAGGCAAGAATACTGGAGTGGGTTGCCATTCCCTCCTCTAGAGGATCTTCACAACCCATGGATTTAACCCATGTTTCCTATGTCTCCTGCATTGTAGGAAAATTCTTTACTGCTGAACCACCAATATGCATATATATATATATATATATATATATATATATATATACTTCCCAGATAGCTCAATTGGTAAATATATAAATATGTGTGTGTATATATATATGTATATGTATGTATACATATATATATATGTAATTTATATTTCTGTGTGTGTTTGATTGTGTAACTAAAGCATGTTGCACTGAAATTGAAAATATAGCTTGAGTTGTATGAGATTTCTCAAATACTCTTTGATCAATCAACCAAAAGATACATTATTTTACAGGCACAATTGAATATAACAATTAGAAAACATTTTTGCTATGATATCATTGAAGAACTATATTTTTCATTTAATATATTAAGCATATTATTCATGGGTCAGAAGAAGGACCACATATTAAATACATTATTATCAAAGAATCAATAAATCTTTTGACAGCTTAATATCAGCCATGGATGATTTTGTGGTTTAGGAATAGTGTTTCTTCAAAATATGACAGACAGGAATTTGCATTTTTTTGATTATTTGTTATCATCTATTAATATAAATATGCCTGTATCTGATCCTTGTCATGTATTTTTCCTTGTCATTATAGAGTCATTTGTCATCATGAGACATATATACTCCCTGACTTCATTTACTCCTGTGTGTGTGTGTGGTAAGATTTTATATACACAAGGACACCTAAGTAGATTCAGCCATAGTCCCAAGAATAGTATTTAAGTATTTTTAAGCATTGTGAGAAATACATGGTGTTTTATAGCAATGAGCATAAATGTAGGTTGATCACTCTTGATTTTAACCTTCAAAAATTAGCAAGCATTTCCACTCAGCATATAAGTGAAGACAGTGATTAAAGCCAAAGATGATGAATGAAAATGATGTTGCTTGATTAAAATTAGCTTTTACTAAAATTAGTACTGACTTTGTTCTTTAAGCACTAATCAAGCTTGCCATGTAAGTGGTTGCCTCCTTTTCTTTGGAGTAGACCTTACATAAGTGAAATAATATGATGATTTAATTCCCAAATTTCTCACTGATCAGTCATTCTAGTGTATGGTTTATGATATCATTATATGAGCTAACTCAAGATGTTTATTGATAATATGACTAATAGGGCATTCAATCATTTTTACTATAATTATAGAATTAGAGCATGCAAGTTGTCTATCATCAGACATGAGTCCAAAAGTTGATCTGATTTTAGATTTAAGAACTTACTCTCCTGTCAGAATGTATTCTTCTCATTTAACCTTTATGAATCTGACCTACAATATTAGAGCTTCAGGGAAAAGAGTGTAGGTGAGAATACATTTTTTCCCGTAGTTTAATATTGGGCATTTGTGTGTCATGTAGACTGAGAGCATGATGAAAGGACAAGACATTTCATCTAAAGCCATTAATTTGGATTCCCAACTTTTAGTCTCATACTGCACATAAAAATGCCCACACATATTTATGGTTCTTTAATTCTGTTCTCACTTAGGAGTTTGAGTGTCCAACACTTTACAATGCCCTTTTCACATGTCTTTGCTGGGTTTTAAAGGCAACATTTTAACTGTTACTAAATTGGAAGGATTACACTCCATTTTTTTTTTTTTTTCCTATTTCCATTCAGATAGCAGAAGTATGTTCAAGGGGAAAGGGGGATTTGAACCTACCAAGAACTTAACAGTTGAGATTTCTAAATTTTAGTGTACTTCAGAAAATAAATTGACCAATTCTCCATTAACAGAATTATAAAATAAGTCACATTATGATATGTCAGAAATATTGTGGAAGAAAATTGTGTTGAGGATAAGCTCAATGACTTTTATTCCACATCAAAACTTTTTAAAAATCATTCTTTCTTATTCTTTTAAAAATCTCTTTTATGCTTTTCCCCCCCTTATCAGAGCAACACAGAACTAGTGTTGGAAATATACTTTGGACATAATTTTTGCACTTCACTTTAAATCTCAAACTTTTTATCCATCCACATCTTGTTCTCCAAAGTAAAATTCCTTAAACATTTATGTTCTATATTACACATGAATTGTTCCTTTATTTCTAAGCAGAGATGTTTTCAGGGACAAGATTATTCTGATATTTCAGGAATTCTGAAATTTTAGTACTATACTTGTTTGAAATGAAGCTTCGTTATTTTCTCATAAATCAATACACTAAACAGGAGAAGCAAATGCACATTTAAACTCCTTACCAAGAATAAGAATTATACCTTGTATTATATTATTTTTTTTTCTTTTTCTGCATAGGAATTACTCTCAAATCTAGCAACTCAAAACAACTTAGGAAGGTCTGTTAATGACTTGGTGGTTCTAACTAAGAGCCTCCTAATGCAATTTTAATCAAGATATAGGTTTGGAAAACAAAAGACCTAAAAACACTTTTCTCCAAAGAAGACATTGAGATGGCCAGTAGGCACATGAAAAAATTCTCAGCATCGATAATAGATAAATGAAGATCAAAACTACAAAGAGGTATTACCTCATACTGATCAGAATGACCATCATTAAAAAGTGTACAAATAACAAATGCTGGAGAGAGTATGGAGAAAAAGAGACCCTTCTATTGTTGGTGGACATGTAAATTGCTACAACCACAATGGAGGATAGTGTAGTGGTTCCTCAAAAGAACTAAAAATAGAGTTGCCATATGATCCTGCCATCCCATCCTTGGGCATATATCCAGAGAAAGCTGTAATTCAAAACAATATCTGCAGCCCTATGTTCACTGCAGCATTATTTATAGTAGCCAGAACTTAGAAACAACCTAAATATCCATCAACAGAGGAATGGATAAATAAGATATGGCACATATATACAATGAAATATTATTCAGCCATAAAAAAGAATGAAATGCCATTAGTAGTAATGTGTATTCAGCTAGAGATTATCATGCTAAGTCAAAGTAAGCCAGAAATAGAAAGATAAATAACATGCTTGCTTATTTGCTCAATCTCTTCACTCATGGCCAACTCTTTGTGACCTCATGGACTGTAGCCCACCAAGCTCATCTGTCAATGGGATTCTCCAAGCAAGAATACTGGAGTGGGTTGCCATGTCTCCTCCAGTGGATCTTCCCAATGCAGGGATCAAACCCACATCTCCTGTGTCTCCTGCATTGCAGGCGGATTCTTTACCCACTGAGCCACCTCAGAAGCCCATCAAATACCACATGACATCCCTTACATGTGGAATCTAAATATGGCACAAATCAACAGACTGGTTCCAAATAGGGAAAGGAATATTTCACCCTGCTTACTTAACTTATATGCAGAGTACATCATGAGAAACACTGGGCTGGATGAAACACAAGCTGGAATCAAGATTGCTGGGAAAAATGTTAATAACCTCAGATATGCAGATTATACCACCCTTATGGCACAAAGTGAAGAAGAACTAAAGAGCATCTTGATTAAAGTGAAAGAGGAGAGTGAAAAAGTTGGCTTAAAGCTTAACATTCAGAAAACTAAGATCATGGCATCTGGTCCCATCACTTCATGGCAAATAGATGGGGAATACTGGAAACAGTGACAGACTTTATTTTCTTGGGCTCCAAAATCACTGCAGATGTTGACTGCAGCAATGAAATTAAAAGACTCTTACTCCTTGGAAGAAAAGTTACGACCAACTGACGAATTCAATCCGGGGCCAGAGACACGAGGCTGGATCGCTCAGAGCTTTTGTGTAATAAAGTTTTGTTAAAGTATAAAGAAGATATAGAAAGCTTCTGACAAAGGCATCAGAAGGGGGCAGAAAGAATACCCCCCCACCCCCAGTCTTTAGCTGTAAGTTATATAGTCACTCACAGTCTGTTAATTAAAAGAAAAGAATGTCTTAGAATTTAGCATGGCACCAGATAATTCATCCCTGGCCATAAAATGATTGACTTGAGTCCTGTAGAAGGGCAGATTACCAACAAATAGTTTCATTTACATAGATTAGGGGAACATATCTGAGTAAGTAGGTTAGGCCATTTGGCGGAACTTAGAGTCTGGGGTAAATGCATAGCACATTAACATAGCTTAAGACAAATATTTCCATAAGAAAAAGAAATGCATTAGTTAACTCAAGGTTTGAGGATAGTTAGCTTCAGGTGAAACCAGGTGTCATGGCAACACAGCATTTTAAGAGAAACCTCCTTTTAAATTTGTATAGAGAAGAAAAAAATATCTCTGGTTTGTTTCCTCCTGCTGCTTAAGAGAGATAAAAATGTCTGGCATTTGCAGCATATTTCCTCTGTTTGGAGACCCCTGGCCTTCCTGCCTGTTACCCTCTCGCAAACTAGACAGCATACTAAAAAGCAGAGATTACATTGCCAACAAAGGTCCATCTAGTCAATACTATGGTTTTTCCAGTAGTCATGTATGGATGTTAGAGTTGGACTCTAAAGAAAATGGGGCGCTGAAGAATTGATGCTTTTGAACTGTGGTCTTGGAGAACCCTTGAGAGTCCCTTGGACTGCAACAGATCCAACCAGTCCATCCTAAAGGAGATCAGTCCTGGGTGTTCATTGGAAAGACTGATGCTGAAGTTGAAACTCCGATACTTTGGCCACCTGATGCAAAGAACTGACTCATTTGAGAAGACCCTGATGTTGGGCAAGATTGAGGGAGGAGGAGAAGGGGACGACAGAGGATGAGATGGTTAGATGACATCACTGACTCAGTGGGCATGAGTTTGAGTAAACTCCGCGAGTTGGTGAAGGACAGGGAGACCTGGTGTGCTGCAGTCCATAGGCTCACAAAGGGCTGGACACGACTGAGTGACTGAACTGAATGAAAGAATTAGAAACAGACTCACAAATATAGATAACAGTCTTGTTGTTGCCAAGAGGTAGGTACAGTGGGAGAGGGATAGATAGGGAGTTTGGGATTAGCAGTAGCAAACTATTGTCTATAGAACTGATAAACTACAAAGTCCTACTGTATAGCCCAGGGAACTATACTCAATGTCCTGTGATAAATCATAGTGGAAAATATGAAAAACAATCCATATATATGTATAGCTGAATCACTTTGCTGTCCAATATAAATTAACATCATATGCAAATCAATTATACCTCAATGTAATAATTTTTAAAAATGTCACTCTCGGTTACAACTAGATGAAAGCTGAACTAGGGATAGAAGTTCCACTCTCAAGAAACCCCACTCACATGACTTGGCTTAAGGCTCGTTGCTTGTTTAGTGTTAGCATTTGGCCTCAATTTCTTGTCATGTGAGCCATTTCATACAGCTGCTCAGAACATGACAGTCCACTTTTCCTGGAGTGACTGATCCAAAGAGAGAAAGCACCAAGGAAGCCACAGAGTCACAATGGTGACTTTTATGACCCAGCCTCTGCAGTTGCACATTAGCACACACATCTTATCCTGTTCATCATTGCATGCAATACTCTAAGCCTAGCACAAGCTCTCTGGGGAGGCAAGCAATAAGGGAGAAATATAAAAGAATTCTGGACATTTTAAAACTACCACATGGCATTATGATTGATAATAGCTTCCATTTAATGACAGATTATTATAAGTAAGACAATATTCTCTATAAGTACAAAGCTGGTTTTATGCCACTTTCCTTTCTTATTGCTTCACATTTGCCTGATTCCCACAAAAGTCTGTGCCATAGCACATCCTCACAAAGCTGTGCTATCCATCTCTCTTTTCCTTCTTCTTACTGTCTTAGTTTAAAGGCCAACTTTTCTGTCTACTGGTTTCATTATGGGCTTTCTTTCATGAAATTACTCTGTTCTCTTCTCCTTTATTGAGAACGGGATTTGGTCTGCTGAGCCGAGAAACATCTGTTTGCTTTCATAAACCAAAAAGATCAATAGGTTTACAGCCAGTTGTTCAGATGAAGTGAAGTGAAGTGAAGTCGCTCAGTCGTGTCCAACTCTTTGCAACCCCATAGACTGTAACCTACCAGGCTCCTCCGTCCATAGGATTTTCCAGGCAAGAGTACTGAAGTGGGCTGCCATTTCCTTCTCCAGGAGATGATCTTCCTGACCCTGGGATCAAACCCAGGTCTCCTGCATTGTAGGCAGAAGCTTTACCATCTAAGTCACCAGGAATGCCCACATGAGCTAAAAATATGTCAAGCAATCCACAGCAAAGGATGAGAAAGTAAAACTGTATTATTTACTATGTGATATCTGAAAGCAAGAGAACTGTGGAGGGCCGTGAATTTTCCCAGATGTTGTGCAAGCATCTGCAATTTAACTATAGAAACATGTCTACAGATAAATGCCTTTAAAATATCCACTTTAGGGTTGAAGACACTAAGGCATACAGAGATGAAGTGGCCTGTCCAAGGTTACATTTCTAGGAAACAATGAGGGGGACTCAGTCCAGGAATTGTTGAGTTACCTGTATTGTCAAGTTACAATGCTCTATCATCCCTTGACTATACCACAGTGCTTCCTCCATGTATGACACCATCTTTACCAGCCATCCTGGCTCTATCATTCATCACAACATCATAAGCTGTTTATCTTTTTCTGAAATCTTTGGCAAAAGGAAGATACCCTGAAATTGCCTGAGTATACAGGTATAGATGGTTTTCATTAGCACCCTTGGGTGGGGACACCAGGAAAGAGGGGAATCTATCCAAATTCAATAGTAAAGAACAATATTGCTTAGGAACCTGAAATGTTAGGTTCATGAATCAAGGTAAATTGGAAGTGGTCAAATGGGAGAGAGCAAGAGAGAACATCAACATTTTGGAATCAGTAAACTAAAATGGAGTGGAATGGTTGAATTTAACTCAGATGACCATTATATCTATTACTGTGGGCAAGAATCCCTTAGAAGATATGGAGTAGCCCTCATAGTCAACAAGAGTCTAAAATGCAGTACTTGGGTCCAATCTCAAAAATGACAGAATGATCTCTGTTCATTTCCAAGGGAAACCATTCAATATCACAGTAATCCAAGTCTATGCCCCAAGCAGTAATGCTGAAGAAGTTGAAATTGAACATAATATAAGGTCTTCTTATATGAAGACCTATAAGACTTTCTAGAACTAACACCCCCCAAAAAAGATGTCCTTTTCATCACAGCGGATTGGAATGCAAAAATAGTAAGTTAAGAGATACCTGGAGTAACAGGTAAATTTGGCCTTGGAGAACAAAATGAAGCAGGGCAAAGGCCAACAGAGTTTTGCCAAGAGGAAGCACTGGTCATAGCAAACACCCTCTTCCAACAACACAAGAGAAGACTCTACACATGGACATCACCAGATAGTCAATATCAAAATCAGATTGATTATATTCTCTGCAGCCAAAGATGGAGAAGCTCTATACAGTCAGCAAAAACAAGGCTGGGAGCTGACTGTGGCTAAGATCATGAAATCCTTATTGCTAAATTCAGACTTAAATTGAAGAAAGTAGGGGAAACCTCTAAACCACTCAGCTATGATTAAATCAAATCACTTATGATTATACAGTAAAAGTGACAAATAGATTCAAAGGATTGGATCTGATAGACAGATTACCTGAAGAACTATGGATGGAGGTTTGTGACATTGTACAGGAGTCAGTGATCAAGGCCATCCAGAAGAAAAGGAAATGCAAAGCAAAATGGTTGTCTGAGGAGGCCTTGTAAATAGCTAAGAAAAGAAGAGAAGCTAAAGGCAATGGAGAAAAGGAAAGATATACCCATCTGAATGCAAAGTTCCAAAGAAAAGCACGGAAAGATAAGAAAGCCCTCTTCAGTGATCGATGCAGGAAATAGAGGAAAAGAATAGAATGGAAAAGGCTAGAGATCTCTTCAAGAAAATTAGAGATACCAAGGGAACAGTTCATGCAAAGATGAGCACAATAAAGGAGAGAAACAATATGGACCTAACAGAAGCAGAAGATGGTAAGAAGTGGCAAGAATACACAGAAGAACTGTACAAAAAAGATCTTCATGACCCAGATAACCATGGTGTTATCACTCACCTAGAGCCAAACATCCTGGAATGTGAAGTCATGTAGGCCTTAGGAAGCATCACTATGAACAAAGCTAGTGGAGGTAACAGAATTTCAGTTGAGCTATTTCAAATCCTAAAAGATGATGCTGTGAATGTGCTGCACTCAATATGCCAGCAAATTTGGAAAACTCAGCAGTTGCCATAGGACTGGAAATGATCAGTTTTCATTACAATTGCAAAGAAAGGCAGTGCCAAAAAATATTCAGGCTACAGCACTTCCAGATGTTCAAGCTGGACTTAGGAAAGGCAGAGGAACCAAACTGCCAACATCTGTTGGATCATAGAAAGAGCTAGAAAGTTCCAGAAAAACATCTACTTCTGCTTTACTGATTATGCCAAAGTCTTTGACTATGTGGATCACAACAAACTGTGGAAAATTCTTAAAGAGATGGGAATAACAGAGCACCTAACTTGCCTCTTAAGAAATGTGTATGCAGGTAAAAAGCAACATTTAGAACTGGACATGGAACAACAGACTGTTTCCAATTAGGGAATTGTGTTCGTCAAAGTTGTGTACTATCATTCTGCTTACTTAAATTATATGCAGAGTATATCATGTGAAATGTCAGGATGGATGAAGCACAAACTGAAGTTTAGATTGCTGAGAGAAATATCAATAAGCTCAGATACGCAAATGGCACCACCCTTATGGCAGAAAGCAAAGAATAACTAAAGAGCCTCTTGATGAAAGTGAAAGAGTAGAGTGTTAAAATTGGCTTAAAACTCAACATTCAAAAAAACTAAGATCATGGCCCATCTCTTCATGGCAAATAGGTGGGGAAGTAATGGAAATTGTGAGAGACTATGTTTTGGGGCTCCAAAATCACTGCACATGGTGACTGCATCCATGAAATTAGAAGCCACTTGATCCTTTGAAGAAAAGCTATGATCAACCTAGGCAGCATATTAAAAAGCAGAGACATCATTTTGTCAACAAAGTTCCATCTAGTCAAGGCTATGGTTTTTCCAGTGGTCATGTATGGATGTGAGAATGGGACTATAAGGAAAGATGGGTGCTGAAGAATTGATGATTTTGACCTGTGGTGTTGAAGACTCTTAAGAGTCCCTTGGACTGCAAGGAGATCCAACCAGTCCATCCTAAAGCAGATCAGTCCTGGGTGTTTATTGGAAGGACTGATGCTGAAGCTGAAACTCCAATACTTTTGCCACCTGATGCGAAGAATTGATTCCTTGGAAAAGACCTTGATGCTGGGAAAAAACTGATGGCAAGAGAAGGGGACAAATGGCAGAGGATGAGATGGTTGTGTGGCATCACCGACTTGATGGACATGAGTTTGAGCAGGCTTTGAAAGCTGGTGATGGACAGGGAAACCTGGCATGCTGCAGTCCATGAGGTTACAGAGAGTTGAACAAGACAGAGCTACTGAACTGAACTGACCCAAGCTGCAAGAACACCCCTCCTGTCCTCTTTTCCCACTATATCTATCTATCTATCTATCTATCTGTGTATATATATATAATATTTGTCTGTTAGTTGCTCAGTCCAACTTTTTGTGACCCCATGAACTCTAGCCCACCAGGTTCCTCTGTCCATGGAATTATTTAGGCAGGTATACTAGAGTGGGTTGCCATTTCCTTCTCAAGGGGATCTTCCTGACCCAGGGATTGAACCCAGGTCTACTGCATTGTAGGCATATTCTTTACTGTTTGAACCATCTGGGAAGATCATTTTATATATATATATACCCTTAAATTTTGATAATGTAATTCTGAAGTAACATAAAGTCTCTGGCTTGTTTTAATATATCCATCAGCATCACTTCCTTTATCTTTAATATAGTTCATATAAAAAAGTATTCTTGTCATATCAGCAAACATCATCTTGTCAAATTCTTTGACAGTCTGTTATCCTTGACTGTATTTTTTGGGGTCACTATTAGCAACTTTGTTATTCAGTTTTCCTTGTTTCCTGTGTTAAGATATTGATAAAAATTGGTTTGGGGAGGGTATTTTTCCAAATCTCTATTTTAGTGATTCTTACTTTCTGTTTCTCTGCTGATTTCCTGCAGGAAATACTGATGTAGTAAAATCTGTATTTTAATCTTTTCATTGATAGACTTCTTTGACTTTTTGCTATGCTTTCTATCAGCCACCTGTAGGTGAAAATCATTTAGCTAAAAAGCAGATTAATGTCAGAGAGATGGGAGTGGGATCTTGGAAGGAGAAAGGCATAGACGTATAGAGTGTAGTCATCTGATGTGGTTCATGGCTGTGTGAAATGTGTTGTTTGCATTTTCTATACATTAAGCACAAAGTTCTGTATATTATGCTCTATTACCCAAGGTTCTATTATATATATCTACTAAGACATACATAGGTCTATTACACACACACATATATACACACACATATATATATACACACATATGTATTTATACACACAGATGTACATGTATATGCACACGTGTAGGCACATACATGAACATCTCTGCATATTTATATGTAATTGCTGCTTTCATCCCCAATTGTATATGTATATGTGTGCACTTGTATAAATATATAAATATAAATGTATATATGTGATGTATGTATACATATGTGTGTATATGATGCACCTATTTATATCTTGCTAGACATATTTTACAATGTCCTCTTCTATTTTCTATTTTCTCCCACATTTGATTTGCATTTTTGTACTGAATTCTTTGAGAATCTTTTGAGTCAACCTTTTATCTCAGATGTGATTTTCAGTTGATTTAGTTTACCCTCAACTATATTTTTGTTCTTTTGTTTTCCATATTTTTATTTTTGGAAACAGCTCCCCACAACACCTAACAGCTCTGATAGGTTATTTTTTTCTCCATAACTATCTTTACTCTTGATTTATGGAGGTGATAGCCTTTTGAGTATCTCTGAGGGTATAGATTACATTTACTTATTTTTTTCTGCTTCCTTTATAATGGTGATTTTCAGAAATTAGCCTATCTGCAAAATTTGACTTCTCTTGTTCTATTTTTTTTAATTTAGTGATTTTATTTTATTTTTTCTTAATACAAATGTTTTATTGAAAAGTTATAATGTTGCAGGTGCACAGAAAGGTGATTCAGTTACGCATATACACAAATATTATTTTTGAAATTATTTCCGTTATAGCTTATTACAAGTTATTGACTATAGTTCCCAGTGCTATGTGGTAAAACTGTTTTTTGTTGTGTATCTATTTTTTTAATAGAAATATAGCATTCTGTTCACACTAAGTCAAACAAGTGGAGTCAGAATGTCATATAAATTTTAGTTAAGCAAACATTCATAAGTTTTCTAATATATATATATATATATATATGTATGTATACAAAATCTTTTCTATCATACTTGATGAAGATTTGAGAAAGAACATCAAAAGAAAAAAAAAAGTGAAATGGAGAAATTGAAAAACTAAATGAAATGGGAGCACTGAATATGAAATAGAAAAAGTGAAACAAACTGGATAAAATTAAAGATTATCATATAGTTCAGTTGTTTTTAAACATGGCTGCTCATTAGAAACATATCTGGAGCTCTGGAGAAAAAAATAAAAGCAATACCAGGGCATTTGTATTTTTAAAAAAATGTCAAGGTAATTAATGCTGATATACATCTGGTTTTTAAAAAGTGATACAGATTTTTCCATTAAATCCTAGTTTTGGTGATATAGAATTCTAATACTTTTTTGTTGACCAATCATGACATAATGGTATTAAGTGAATAACAGTTACATAAGCACGATAGTAAAAGATGATAATCAGTTTTCACAATCAATAGCCAGAAACAAACAAACAAAAAAAGATAATTACAATTTCAAGTCATAATAAAAGCATGATTAACATAACAATATGAAATAACTATGTGCAGTTTGAGGGGTCAAGCAGAGTGATGTGGTAAGTGCTAGTTGTTGTTCAGTCACCCAGTCGTTTCTGACTCTTTGCAATCCCGTGGACTGCAGCACGTCAAGCCTCCCTGTCTCTCACCATCTCCCAAAATATGCCCAAGTTCATGTACAGTGCATTGGAGATGCCATCCAGCCATCTCATCCCCTGATACCGTTTTCTCCTTCTGCCCTCAATCTTTCCCATCCTCAGGAAGTTTTCCAGTGAGTCCGTTGTTCACATCAGATGACCAAAATATTCATGCTTCAGCATCAGCATAGTCCTTCCAATGAGTATTCAGAGTTAATTTCCTTTAAGATTGACTGGTGTAATCTCTTTGCTGTCCAAGGAACTCTCAGGAGTCTTCTCAAGCACTGCAGTTTGAAGGTATCAATTCTTTGGCATTCTGCCTTCTTTACAATCCAGCTCTCACAACCTTATGTGACCACTAGGAAGACCGTAGCTGTGACTATATGGACACTTGTCTTTGCTTTTCAGCAAACTGTCTGGTTTGTCATAGCCAAGAAGCAATCATCTTCTGAGTTCATGGTTGCAATCACCAGCCACAATGATTTTAGGGCCTGAGAGGAGGAAATCTGTCACTACTTTCACCTTTTCCCCTTCTATTTGCCATGAAGTAATGGAGCCAGATGCCATGATCTTAGTTTCTTTAATATTTAGTTTTAAGCTGACTTTTTCTCTCTCCTCCTTCACCCTCATTAAGAGGCTCATTAGTTCTTTTTCATTTTTTGCCATGAGAGTGGTATCATGCTCATATCTGAGGCTGTTGATGCTTCCCCAGCCTATCTTGATTCCAGTTTGTAACTCATCCAGCCCTGTATTTCTCTTAATGTGCTCAAGGTATAGGTTAGATAAACAGGGTGATAACAGACAGCCCTGTTGTAATCCTTTCTCAAACCTAACTGTTCTAACTATTGCTTCTTGACCTGCAGACAGGTTTCTCAAGAGACAGGTAAGATGATCTGGTATTCTCATCACTTTAAGAGCTTTCAACTGTTTATTATAATCCACACAGTTAAAGGCTTTAGCATAGTCAATGAAACAAAGGTAGATGTTTTTCTGGAATTCCCTTGCTTTCTCTCTGATCCAGCAAATGATGTAAATGTGACCTCCAGTTCCTCTTCCTTTTCTAAACCCAGCTTGGATGTCTGGAAGTTCTTGGTTTGTGTAATGCTGAAGCCTATATTCAAGATTTTAAACATGACTTTACTAGCATGTAAGATGAGAGCATTTGTCTGATTGTCTGAACATTATTTAATACATTATTGTTCTTGTAACATTACTCTTGGAAATTGGGATAAGGTTTGAACTTTTCCGGTCATGTGGCCACTGCCAGGTCTTCCAGATTTGCTGACATTGAGTGAAACACTTTGACAGCATCATCTTTTAGGGTTTTGAATAGCTCTACTACACACTACATCACATCCACTAGCCTTATTGACAGCAGTGCTTCCTAAGGCCCACTTGACTAACAACTCCAGAATGTCTGGCTCTGGGTGATTGACTACACAATCATAGATGTCTGGTTCATTAAGATCTTTTTGTACAGTTCTTCCATGTACTCTTTCTGTTTCTTCTTGATATCTTCTACATCTAGTCTAGTAAGTCTCTACTGCTTCTGTCCTTTGTTGTGCCCATCTTTGGGTGAAATTATCCCTTAATATTTCCAATTTCCTGGAGAGCTCTTTCACCTTCTGTTGTTTTCCTCTGTTTTTATGCACTTTTCATTAAAGGAGTTCTTCTTGTTGTCTCTCCTTGCTCTTCTTTGGAGTTCTGCATTTGGTTGGATGTACCTTTCTCTTTTGCTTTTCACTTCTCTTCTTGCTTCAACTGTTTGTAAAGCTTCCTCAGATAACCACTTTGTCTACTTGCTTTTCTTTTTCTTTGGATTTTTTTTTTCTTTTCACTGCCTCTCTAACATATTATGGACCTCTCTCCATTGTTCTTCAAACACATTGTTTACTAGTTCTAATCCCTTGAAAATATTCATCACCTCCACTGTATATTCATAGAGGATTCTATTTAGATTGTGGGCTAGTGGCTTTCCCCACTTTCTTTAGTTTAAGTCTGAATTTTGCTATGAGAAGCTGATGATCTGAGCCACAGTCAGTTCCAGGTCTTGTTTGTGCTGACTGTATACAGCTTCTCCATCTTTGGCTACAAAGAATGTAATCAGTTTGGTTTCGGTATTGACCATTTGGTGATGTCCATGTGTAAAGTTGTCACTTATGTTGCTGACAAAGGGTGTTTGCTACGGTCAGTGATTTCTCTTGGCAGAATTCAGTTAGCCTTTGCCCTGCTTCATTTTTTTACTGTAAGGCCAAACTTGCCTGTTACTCCAGATATCTCTTGACTTTCTACTTTTGCAACCCAAACCCCAATGATGAATAGAACATCTTAAAAAAAATTTTTTTTTTGGGTGTTAGTTCTAAGAGGTCTTCTAGATCTTCATAGGACTGATTAACTTCAGCTTCTCTGGCTTTGGTGATAGGGGAATGTGTTAGTTGCTCAATCATGTCTGACTCTTTGTGACCCTACAGTCTGTCCCTGGAATTCTCTAGGCAAGGATACTGTAGTGGGTTGACATTTCCATTTCCTTCTCCAAAGGAGCTTCCTGACTCAGGGATTGAACCCAGGTCTCCTGCATTGCAGGCGGAGTCTTTGCCATCCAAGCTACAAGGGAAGCCCATGGTGATAGGGGCATAAAATTGAATTACTGTGATGTGCAGTAGCTTGCCTTGGAAATGAACAGAGACCATTCTGTCATTTTTGAAGTTGCACCCTTGTACTGCATTTTGAACTATTTTGTTGATTATGAGGGCTATTGCATTTCTTCCATGGGGTTCTTGCCCATGGCAGTAGATATAATGGCCATTTGAATTAAATTTGCCCATTCCCATCCATTTTAGTTCACTGCTTCCTAAGATGTTGATTATTCTTACCATCTCCTTCTTGACCATGTCTAGTTTACCTGGATTCATGAACCTAACTTTCCAGGTTCCTATGAAATACTTTTCTTTGTAGCATTGGATTTTGCTTTCACTCCCAGACACATCCACAACTAAGTGTTATTTCTGCTTTGCCCCAGCTCCTTCATTCTTTCAGGGGCTATTAATAGTTGTCCTCTGCTCTTCCCTAGTAGCATATTGGACACCTACCAACTAGAGGGGCTCATCTTTAGATGTTATCTCTCTCTCTCTCTCTCTCTCTCTCTCTTTTTTTTTTCTTTTTAATAGTTCATGAGGTTCTCATGGTAAGTATATTGGGGTAGTTTTCCATTCCCTCCTCCAGTAGATCACATTTTGTCAGAACTTTCCACTATGACCTGTCCATCTTGGGTGGCCATATATGGAATGGCTCCTAGCTTCATTGAGTTATACAAGCTCCTTTTCCACAACAAGGCAGTGATCTGTGAGGTGGAGGTGAAAGTGCATACATGCATTTTTTTTTTCATTTGCCCAGACAGTCTATGTCTTTGTGTTGGTGAATTTATTCCATTTATATTTAAGGTAATTATTGATATGTATGACCCCATTACCATTTTCTTAGTTGTTTTGGGTTTACTTTCTATAGGCATTTTCTTTCTCTTGTATTTCCTGCATAGAGAAGTTCCTTTAGTATACATTATAAATCTTGCTTGCTACTGCTGAATTCTAACTTTTGCTTGTCTGGAAAGCTTTCGATTTCTCTATCAAATCTGAATGAGAGTCTTGATGTGTAGAATATTCTTGGCTGTGGCTTCTTCCCTTTCATCACT
This sequence comes from Muntiacus reevesi, assembly GCF_963930625.1. NCBI lineage: Eukaryota > Metazoa > Chordata > Mammalia > Artiodactyla > Cervidae > Muntiacus > Muntiacus reevesi. Next base: position 1,695,722 of record NC_089264.1, read on the forward strand.
TTAAATGTATTGTGCCATTCCATTCTGATTTGCAGAGTTTCTGTTGAGAAATCATTTGAAAGTCTGATGGGGGTTCCCTTGTATATTATTTGTTGCTTTTCCCTGTTGCTTTTAATATTTTATCGTCTTTGATTTTTGTCAGTTTAATTACTGTATGTCTTGGTGTGTTCCTCCTTGGGTTTATCCTGCCTGGGACTCTCTGTGCTTCCTGGATTTGGTTGACTATTTTCTTTTCCATGTTAGGGAATTTTTCAGATACTATCTCTTCAGATGTTTTCTCAGGTCCTTTCTCTCTCTTTTCTCCTTCTGGGACCCCCATAATGTGAATGTTGGTGTGTTTAATGTTGTTTCAGTGGTCTTAGGCTTCATTTTGTCTTTCATTCATTTATCTATATTCTGTTCTGTGACAGTGATTTTCAGCATTTTGTCCTCCAGGTCATTTATCTGTTCTTCTGACTAGGTTATTCTGCTATGGATTCCTTCTAGTGGGTTATTCGTCTCTGTTTGTTTGTTTTTCAGTTCTAGTAAGTCTTTGCTAAATATTTCTTGCATTTTCTCCATTGTTTTCCCAAAATCCTGGGTCATCTCCACTATCATTATTCTTAATTCTTTTTCTAGTAGGTTTCCTATATACACCCCATTAAGTTTTGCTTTTTTTTTTTTTTTTTACTCCCCCTGGAGTTTTATATTTTTCCTTCTTCTGGGACTAAATTTTCTGCTTTTTCATCATGATTAACTTTATGTAATATGTTTGTTTGTTTGTTTTTTAAGCTGTTGTGGGACTGCTTCTTCTTGCTTCTTCTGCCTTCTGATGGAGGAGTCTGAAATACTTGTGTAAGCTTCCTAATGGGAAGGACTGATGATGGGAAAACTGGGTCTTGCTCTGGTGGGCAAAACCTTGGTCAGTAAAGTTTTAATCCAATTCTGCTGGTGGGTGGGATTGCACTCTCTCCCTAGTAGTGTTTGGCCTGAGGCGACCCAACCCTGGGGTCTACAAGGTCAATGGTAGGGTTAACGATGAGCTCCAGAGGACTTACACCAAGGGGAACTTTCCCAGCCTTCTGCTGCCAGTGCCACATCCCTGTGGTAAGCTCCTCTGATCACCCTCCACAGGAAGCCCTCTGACACTAGCAGGTAGTTTTGGTTCAGTTTCCTATGTGGTCACTTCTCCTTCCCTCTGAGTCTTGGTGTACACAAGATTTTGTTTGTGCCCTCCAAGACTGGAGCCTCTGTTTCCCAGTCCTGTGGAAGTCCTATAATCAAATCCTGCTGGCCTTTAAGGCCAGATTCCCTGGGGGTTCCCAGCCCCTTTGTTGGATCCCCAGACTGGGAGACCTGATGTGGGGTTCAGAACCTTGACAAGAGTGGAAGAACATCTTTGTTACTATTGCTTTACAGTTATGGGTCACTCACCCAGCAGGTGTAGGATTTGATGTACCACACAGTACAGCCTAGGTCTTTATTAAAAAAAAAAAAAAAAGTCTGCATGTGGTTCTGAGGGATGCCTTGAATTAAGAATCACTGGCCTTAGCAAAAGAGAACAAACAGGGGAGCAAAATAAGTAGAATGTAAGAAATAAGACCCCAAACCAAAGACAGTAAATGATGAAGGTGAGTTGCTTGTGTAAAATGCATTATGTCACAGTTGATGGAGTAAAATCCCTCCTACACTTGCCATTTCTTGATCTCCTAATCTTATCATCAATAACCTCCCTGTAAGACAGAATGAGTGAAGTGTAATCGGGATAAGGCAGAAGATAAAAGTGAGGCTTAAATTTATGGCATGCATTACAACCAGTGGGAAATATTGCAAATAGATACTTGAGCCTGACAAACTTGGTGAAGAATTAGAAGTATATGTCATGTATAAGAAATGATCAAACTGTTTTTCCATGTTGCTGTTCCATTTTGTATTTTTATTAGTAATATATGAGAATTCCAGGTCCGTTGTTTCCACCAGGGCTTTGTTTTGTCAGTTTTTTTTAATAAATATTTTTAAATTTAAATGAAAATGTTATAAATTCTAATATTTTTGTAGTGGAAAATACAAGAACATGAATAACTCACAGGAAGCTTGAGTAGCAGGTCTTCCTAGTTAGAAAAAGCACACCCTTCTGCTTGATTATAATATACAGTAGGATGATCTAGAAGGAATTATGAAATCAGAGGTCAGTCTAATATGAATAAGTAATATGAAGAGAATATATAATTATGATTGATACACTTATTAGTCAGTACATTTTCTATGTTTTTCCATGTTTACAACCTCCAGTTTCAATTATCAGAGGAAGAAAAAAGAAAAAAACCCTTAAATAACAATCTTGTCACAAGATGCCATAGGCAGTTGGGAATACTTTCTTGAATGCCTGTACCATTTGATCTTTTATCATCCGATTTTACAAAGTTTCTTTTAAAACTATGTTGACATGTGGTAGTGTATTTATCTCTAACCACGTTCCCTTCCTCCCACCTCATGTCCATACCTTCCTTCTCTACATCTATGTCTCTATTACTGCCCTGCAAATAGGTTCATCTGTACAATATTTCTAGATTCTGCATTAATAGGCAATATTTGTTTTTCTCTTTCTGACTTACTTCACTCTGTATGAGATTCTAAATCCATCCATACCACTACAAATGACCTGGTTTCATTCCTATTAATGGTTGAGTACTATTCCATAATAGTGACATGAATATAACACAATGTGTAAAATAGTTAGCTATTGGGAACCTGCTATAAAGCATAGGAAGCTCAACTCTGTGTTCTGTGAGGACCTAGAGAGGTGGGGGAGTGGTGGTGGAAGTAAAGCTCAAGAGGATGGGATATATATATAGAGAGAGAGAGAGACAATTATACTCCAATAAAAGTTATATTGACAAATGAGAATAAATTTGAGACAGAAATAATCTATGCATTGAACAAATTCTTCTTAAATGTCTGCTTTATAAAGGCATTCTGTTAAGCACAGCAACAAACAAAATAGAATGTGATTTGGTATATGCTAGCTAAGACAATTACACAGTTTTTTCTGGTTCACAGTAGATTGTGAAATGTACTGTGGGGAACGTACGCCACAGAACTGAGGAACTGGGGAGCAAAAAAAAATGACATCTGTTAGGGGAAATTAGAGAAGTCTTAACAACAAAGAAAATCAATTTTGCCCTGTAGAATGTATAATGGTTTGTCTGTTTGTTTGGTTTTTATTTTTTGTTATAAAATTAATGTTATCATAAAAAGTTTTAAAAATCCAGATGCTTAGAAAAAATTTTAAACAGCAATTAAATGAACCTCAGATTTTATCACCCAAATAAAGTTATAGTTAACATCTTAGCCTTTCTCTATATTACTGTTACCAAACAGGTTCAGCTGCTTGCCACTCAAATGCCAATACTCAAGAGACAAGTGTTGGTTGGCAAAGGAAAGTCTGCTTTACTCAGGAGGCCGGTAAACTGGAGAGAAGGTAGACTCATTTCCAAAAACCAGCTCTGAAGATTCTGCTCAACCATGAAAGTTTCAAAAGCAAGAAAGTGACGTTCATCATTTTTGGAGTTGGTCAGTCTTCATTATCCTCCACTGCGTGCAAATTTTCTTCTGATTGGTTGGTGGTGAGATAACAGGGTGGTGCTCCAGGAATCTTGTTCTCAGCCTGAATTTACCATCCTCTATCTGGTTGGAAGTCTTAGATGCTGCAGAAGAAATAAAAGATATTGCTATGTCTATTCCTTGAAAAGGAACAAGGACCCTGCTTTATCACCACACTCTTGTTTTTTTGTTGCTCCTTCCTTGTTTCTGCATTTTCTACCTTTCCTGATAAGCAACTGTTTGCACCTGACCTTTGGAACTAAAGGAAGGGCAAAGAAGCTGAATGAAACTCTTTCCTACAAATGAGATACAGAGGACATGGAAAGGATTTGTACCTGGGAGGACCACAGGATCCTGCTCCTTTTCATTGCCTCGTATATTTGAGAAAGTATGCTTATAATTTTATGACTCTATATAGTGACCTATGGGAAACACTCCCTATGAAAATCTGGGTGAAATATACCTTACCTCAAGATGCTAACAGGGCTTCTTATTTCTGTTTTCATGGCAAGTCTACGTTAGTAAGCCTTTTTCCATTAAAAAAAAAAAATATTTTACTTACTATCTATCTTCCTTCATTGTTGGTGCTTAGCTGCACAGTCATGTTCAACTCTTTATATACATAAATCACGTATTTCTTTCATACACATGAAGAACTACCTAATTTTATGATGTTTTTCTTATGCTTTTCTGAAGTAATTTCCTGAAACACATAAAGCATAAAAACAATCTAAACAGAAAAGGAAGGGAAAATAAAAAGACATATATTGATTTAAAATCTAAAATGCTAAATATCAATTGCTATTTTAAAGAGTGTTGACAGGTGGTATTCCAAAACAGTTTTGTCAATAGAATGTAAACAGAGTCTGCAAGATAGTATAGCCATTCACCTCTTCCTGCTTGGAACACTGATATTTGGAAGTGTAGCAGTAGTTTTGTGATCTGATGCAATAACAATAGCATAAAAATAAACAGATTTTGGAGGAGAAAGAGAAAAAAAATACTATATTTATGAAAGTTTCACTGAGAATCTGTAGCCATCACTGAATTTCTACCTCTGGATGTCTGTTTGCCTGAGAAAAATAAGCTATTATTTTTTAAATTTACTGTAGGCAGGTTAATTTTATTTTCAATGAAGATCACTTCTGTTGGATGCAAACGGTACATATATATATATATATATATATACACACACACACACATATATATATGTATATATATTACTTAATTATGGTTTACAAGAATGTAAAGGACTCTGAAAACTAAGTAATCCTGTGTTTTTGTAAATTTTATTTTCTATTTTTCCATCAGATATAAGTTCTTCATTATTTTAGTTCTCCCATAATTACTACCACAGTATCATGCATTTCTCCATCTCAGTTATAATTTAGTCTTATTTGTGTTAGTTCTTAATTAATATCTGTTTTATCTATTAGATATCAGTCATTTCTGATGTTTTGAACTTTGGAATGCAAGATATTCCATAATGTTTAATTTAACCTACAGTAAGTTTTTTAATTTAACCTACAGTAAGTGTTGTTAATTTAGCTTAACACAGTAATACACAAATCTGCTCCCATTTGTCTTCAAGATTGTTCTCAGTGTGTAGATAATATCCTGATTGTCAACAATGCTTTAGCAAATTCATAGACTACTCAAGCTATATACACCCTAAATCAAGTGCACAAAATGTTATAATGCACAGTAGTATATGTTTAGAATTATGGAATACATCTCTTGAAGAAAAAAAAAAAACAGTTTGAACAGAGTGAGAGGTTGTTTTCTTTTTTCCCTTTTTTCCTCTCCTCATCTTTTTTTTTTTTTTTTCTTTCAAGTTCCACTAGGCAGAAGAGCAGAACAAAAATATTTTGAGACAGGAAAATATAGTTGCCTAATATGTCCCTAAATGTTATTATTCAATGTCCCTTCTGCTTTATTTTCTTAATATAGTGGACTTTATTTCTAATAACTCTGACTATGATCTGTATAGGTGATAAATTATCACTTTATAAAAGTTTTCAGTACTTTTCAGATAATATGCTTTTCAGAAAATTAAAACTATGACCCTCATACAAATACAATATGAGAACTATTTTATTCAAATCATTAATTAGGCAGGGGTAATAAGATGGCAAACATGGCTTCAAGTACCTTTGAGATACAGGAATTTTGAAAAAAAGTATTTAAAAATGTTAGCTTATTATTGTATCTTACAAGGTAATGAAACCATAACCTTTAGGGGAATCTTCTCTGCTGGATAGAAATCTACAGGTTAACCTGAAAGATCATATACAGGTATATTCTCTTGGAGAGCTCAGTAACTCTTGTGTGGGTTTGTTAAACTATGTCATAGTGTAACATTAAAAGAACATATTTTCCACTGTTCATTTTGTTTTGTTTTCCTGAGCTTTGGCTAAATTTAAGATATTAATCAAAGACCCTATATAGTTAATAACCTTTAAAATCTACAAATATGCTGATTTTTAAAGTAGTTCCTTTGGGACTTGAGAGCTTTTGTTTCCTAAATCATTTTAGTGTTATGAAAGCAGAGTTAAGAATCTATCTCCTATTTTCTGATGACATTTCATCAGTGAGACTGAACCAAAATATTGAATGATACATCCCCCTAAACTTTACAAAATGGAAAGCTAACCTGACAAAAATGTAAACTCACTGGAATTTCAAGTTTTATATTATTTATAAAACATTTTTTATTTTGCTTGTGTTATGATAAACTTGACACATGTTCTTTATATTATTACCATATTGTTTGAAGAAACTTTATCTGAAGATCATTGGTTTTACATTCTTAACTTTAAAACTGATTTCAAAACTGGGATAAGAGTGGTTAGTGAGTATGGGAAGACAGGTATCATTTTGTTTGTAAGTGAATCTTTTGTTCTTGAGCCATCCTATTACTATTCTTTAGGCACTAATAGTATTTACTGGAGGACTAGTTACTCAACTTTAATAAGGATGGACATATGCTGGAGCTAAGGAGTCTGTTCTTCCCATTTGTTCTCTTTTTAAGTAACCCTTACAAATCATCCAGGCAGAATTTCCTGAGAAAGAAGTAAGCCTTCAGTACTGACTTCTGGCAAAGAGTCTTTATCACCAAAAGTGGCATAGTCATTCCTGAGACGCCCTTACTTATTTGATGGTGATTTTTAAAAATTACTTGTTTGGGGGAAAAAAAAAATCCCACCTACTAATAGGTTACTCTTAATCCTTAATAATACTAGCTGGGACTTTTCCAAGAATTTTCACAAAGAGATTTTAGGATTTTAGCTTTTTTTAAAAAAATTAAAGTACAGCTGACCTATGGTTATGTGTTTCAGGTATACAATAGTAATTCAATACTTTTATAGATTATGCATCACACACATTTATAATGATATTATTGCCTATATTTCCTGTGTTGTACATTGTATCCCAGTTATATATTTAATAATTGGTAGGTTGTATGTCTTTAATCCTATTTGCCTATTACACCCAGCTATCAACATTCCTTACCTCTGATAGCCTCTGTTCTCTGATCTCTGAGCCTGTTTCTGCTTTATGTTCATTGACTTATTTGCTTCTGTTTTGTTTTAGAGTCCGCATATAAGTGAAAACATACAGTATTTGTCTTTCTATATGTGACATTTCACTTACCATAATACCTTCTAGGTTCATCTTGCATATATATATATATGCAAGATATATATATGTGTGTGTGTGTGTGTATATATCTTATAATGTATTACTCAATTTAGTTTGCAATAATTTTGTGGAGGATTTTTGTATCTATGTTTATCAGTAATATTGGTCTATAATTGTTCTATAATATTGTTTTATCATTTTCTTGTGTTATTTTTGTGTTGTTTTTGTATCAGGGTAATATTGGCCTTATAGAATGAGTTTGGAAATGTTCCCTTTTCTACAATTTTTAGAATAATTTGAGAAGGATCAGTATTAACTCTTTAAATGTTTTGTAGAATTCCCAATGAATCAGTCTGGTCCTGAACTTCTGTTTGCTGGGATTTTTTTTGATTACTGGTTAAATTGCATGACTGATTAAATTGCATTCAATATTTTCATATTTTCTATTTCTTTTTGATTTAGTCTTGGATTTGTATGTTTCTATAAATTTACCCATTTCTGCTAGATAGTCCAGTTCACTGGAGAACAACTGTTCAGAGTATTTTCTTTTGATTGTATTTCTGTGTCATTGGTTGTAACAATTTCTGTTTTATTTCTACTTTTATTTGCTACTCTGTGATACAGAGTTTGTTTGCTTAAAGTTTTATCAATTTTTCTGAGCTTTTTGAAAAAACAGCTCTTAGTTTTATGGATCTTTTCTTGTATTTTTTGTTTGGTCTCCAAGTAATTTTTTACTTTATTTTTTATTGAAGGATAATTGCTTTACATGTAATTTATTTCACAATGTTATTTATTATTTATTTCCTTCTGCTAATTTTAAGCTTTGTTTATTCTAGGTCCTTTAGGTGCAAAGTTAGGGGTTTATTTGAGATTTTTTTCTCATTTCCTGATTTATGCTTATGTTACTGTAAACTTTTCACTTAGAACAGTATCCCATAGATTTTGGAAAGTTGTGTTTTCATTTTCATTTGTCTCAAGGTATATCTTTACTTTCCTTTTTATTTCTTTGTTGGCACAATGATTTTTTTGGTAGTAAGTTTTTAGTCTTGAATTATTTGTGTTTGATTTTTTTTTTCATTTTTCTTCCTGTAATTGATTTCTAGTTTCAAATTAATCAAAATTCAAATTAATCAAATTAATCAAAAAAGATTAATTATATTTCAGTTGTCTTAAATATTAGGCTTATTTAGTGGCCTAATATGTGATCTATCCTTGAGAATATCTGTATACATTCAAAAATAATACATTCTGCTGTTTTCTAATAGAATACTGTTCAGCTATCTATTATCATGTTAGAGCATCTGGTCTAATATGTAATTAAACATTACTACTTCTTTATTTTCTGTCTGAGTGATCTGTTCATTGATATATTAATAAATGGGGTTTAATGTTCCCCACTATTATTATATTGTTGTCAGTTTTTCTTTTTATGTCTGTTTATATTTGCTTTATATATTTAGGTGTTCTGATGTTATATGTTATAAACATATATTTTTATGAACATTATATCCTCTTGTTGGATTGTACCCTTTATCATTAGGTAGTGCTCCTTTTTGTCATTATTTCAGTTTTCGTATTAAAGTTTATTTTGTCTGATATGACCATTGCTACCCCAGCTTTAATTTTTTTTTTTTTTTTTTTGCTTGTTATGTCTTTTTTTCCATCCTCTCACTTTCAATCTGTGTGCATCTTCAACTCTAAATTTTCTTTTACAGGCAGCATGTTAATGGGTCTTTTTTTGGTTGTTGTTGTTTGTTTGTTTGTTTGTTTTCTTTAATCTATTGGATCACTTTGTTTTTGGATTTGGGCTTTCAGTTCATTTACATTTAGACTGATTATTGATAGGTATTTTTAACATTTCTTGTAAGAATGGTTTACTGGTGATGAACTCAGTTTTTGCTTCTTGGGAAATTTTTTATCTCCTTCAATTTTGTATGATAACCTTGTTGAGTAGAGTATCCTTGATTGAAGGCTTTTGTACTTTAAATATATCATGCCACCTCCTTCTACCTCCATGATTTCTCCTGAAAAAAAAAAAAAAAATCAGCTGTTAACCTTATGGGAGGTCTCTTGTATGAGACTCTTTATCTTGCTGACTTAAAAATTCTCTCTTAATTTTTATTTTTTGACATTTTAAATTATAATTTGTCTTTACATGAGTCTTTCTGGGTTCATCTTGTTTGGGACACTTTGCTTCCTGTACTTGGGTATTTGTTTCCTTCTTTAGGTTTAGGGAAATTTTCAGCCATTATTTCACCAAATAAATTTTCTGTCCCTTTTTTTTTTTTTTTCTTTCTGGGAACCCTAGTGAGACTATTAGTATGTCTGATGTTGTCTCAAAGGTACCTTAAACTATCCTTATTTAAACTTTTCTTTCTCTTTTTTGCTGTTCTGCTTGAGTAAATTCTACTACTCTGTCTTCCAGATTGTTGATCCATACTTCTGTATTTCTTAATCTACCATTGATTCCCTATGGTATATTTTTCATTTTAGCTATTGCATTGTGATTTCTCAGATCAGCTCTTTTATATAATTCTAATTGTTTGTTGAAGTTCTCACTGGGTTCCTTCATTTCTCTGCTAAGTTCAGTGAGCGTTTTTATGACCTTGGCTTTGCACTTTACTGGGTAAATTACTTTATTATTTCCACCCCCTCCCCCAAGAATTTATCTTGTTCTTATATTTTGGAACATATTCTTTTGTTCCCTCATTCTGTTTGATCTTCTGTGTCTGCTTCTATGATATTAGGTGAAACAGTCACTTTTACAGGCCTTGAAAGCATGTCCTTTTGTGGGAGCATCCCTATGCAAGCTGTGTATGCCTGGTGGATTTGCTGGGAGTGCTGAATCTGAAGCCAGCACAGACAGTGGGCTTCCCTGGGGTGACTCAGAAGCCAACATCTTGGCTGGGTAATGAGAATTGGAAATGGGGCCTAGCGGATGTCAGGGCTTTTCCCAGGATGTGTCAGAAGCAACTTTCTTAACAGAGTTGGGGAGGGTGGCTAGGGCCAGAGTCCAGTGCAGACCAGGGCTTCTCCCAGACAGGGTTGGAAACTGTCACTCTGCGGGCGGTGAGCTGGAGCCACTAAAGTAGAGTTGGGTCACATGCAGGCAGAGCTTTTCCCAGGGCATGCTTAAGGTCACTTCCTTGGGGGTGGGGTTGAAGCCAGAGCCAGGAGTAGGCCTGGGGATGTTCTGGCAACCTTGCCAAGTGCTTACCATTCTGCTGCCCCTGTGCTGTGAGTGAGAGTAAGTTTGCCCATGTGTCTTTTAAGCGCAGTGTCTGGTTCCTGCAGTCCTCAGGGTCTCCCAGCAAGCCCTGCTGGGCTTCCAAACAAGTTAAAGGGATCATCTCCCTGCACTTGTCCCCAGGGCTGGGGTGCCCAATCTGGAGCTCAAACTGCTCACTCCTTAAGGACTGACATCCCTTTTCACTTTCACTAAGTTTGTGACACTCCCTTTCTCAGCTGGATTGTCTGCCAGGGGTGTGGGCCCTGACTAGTTTACTTCTCCTAACAGACTCTGTGTGGTTCTTTATATTCTTGGTTGTAGAACTGCTCTTCTGCTAGTCTTCAGGTTGTTCTCAAAAAGGGGTGTTCTACATGTAGTGTTTGTATACTCATGGTAGAATATACCATGAGAGCTTTTAGCTTTTGATAAATAATGGATGAATACACAGCATCAGCATGTTTGCTCATTTAACAAAAGTCTCATATTTTTTGCTTTTAGGACAATCATTATTTTATTCCTGGCTAAATAAATTAATGTCTATATCAGAATCCTAGTTAGTGGGATAGGCAAGTAACACTTTTCCCAAAATTATTTTGGGAAGTTATCTGGTCTCATGGAATGAGGATATCAAGAACAAAAATAGACTAATCCTATGTGAGTGATAATTTAGTATTAATATTTAGTCTGGGGTAATGGAATTCTGTTCAATTATAGGAAAGAATTATTGGCAAGTAGTTGAAAATTGACAGTTGTAATTTTTAATACATGAGAGTGAAAAAGCACTTGCTGTAAAGATTTCCATTTATTGCTAGTAGTTCTAATTCTGCATTTATATTTCAAGGTACATTTGCTTTTATGCTATTGGTTAAATAAAGAATGTCCTGAATATTCTACAATCTTTACATGAGCACATTTGGTAATGTATAATTATGTATTTTAAAAACTAACAAAAAGTTAATATTTTTGTATTCAAATAGTTACTAACATTTGCAAATCATAATGGAAATAGTACCATCTTTCTAAAGTTAGCAATTTTCCCTGCAGCAGCAGAGACCCAAGAAGAACCCTGCTTTCACATGTTTTTCTCCTAGAATGTGACACTTGTATGTCATAGATAATCCCTTTATTTTCAAAGAGGTAAAAGCTGAGTGTAAACTGTGTTTTCAATCATGAAGCTCAGGATAATTAAAGTTTAAATATTTTTCTTCATCAGTATCAATCTATTCCAAGGATTGACTTCACTTTATTAATAGAAAAATTAACCAAACTTGGTTATTCCATTGTTAGCAGTTGGGCTTCAACTAATTAAATTTTCACTTATAACTTTTTCAGTTTGCTGCCATTTCTCATGAAACATTTTTTTTTTCTTCTTTTATCCTCATTAGCATCACATACCTTTTCACATTATATTGGGAAATTTAATGAAATACTAATGAGACTGTAAGACTCAAAAGGACACTTAAAATGTTATTTTCCAAGACATTTTGAATAAAGAACTGTAACTGAACATCATTTTTCCTTGGCTAACTGACAGCTTTTCCTAAAAGACATATTTTTTATTTCTAAACAAATGAATCAACTGCCAGTGTTAATACTTGTGTTTTCTTTGATAAAGGTGAAGGGAGAAAATGTCTAAAGTCAAAAAGGGAAATGGGCTTCCCTGGTGACTCAGAGGGGAAAGAATCAACCTGCAATGCTGGAGACCTGGGTTTGATCCCTAGGTTGGGAAAATACCCTGGGAACAACTACACACTCCAGTATTCTGGCCTGAAGAATTCCATGGACAGAGAAGCACTCACAGGCTATAGTTCATGGGGTTGCAAAGAGTAGAACAAGACTGAGTGACTTCCACTTTCACTTTAAATGGAAATACTTTTATGTATTCAAACCTTGTTGTTTTCTCTTTTTGCCACAAAGACTTTCAATGGAGCTTATGTTTGCTCAATCCTTGGAAACATTTTCTATGTTGTGCACCCTACACAAAATTGAGTCCCAAGTATCCTCATTAACTCTACAAGACTTACATAAAAATCAAATTACATCTGTGTCTCTTTTTTTCTGTTTTGCATATAGAGTTATCGTTACCATCTTTTTAAATTCCATATATATGCGTTAGTAAACAAGAATACTATCAAGGGTGAAACAGATCTCCAGCTCAGGTTGGATACATGAGCCAAGTGCTTGGGCCTGGTGCACTGGGAAGACCCAGAGGGATGGGATGGGGAGGCAGGTGGGAGCTGGGATCGGGATGGGGAACACATGTAAATCCATGGCTGATTCATGTCAATGTATGGCAAAAACCACTACAATACTGTAAAGTAATTATCCTCCAATTAATAAAAATAAATGAAAAAAAAAATCAACTTAAACACAAAAATGAAGTTTTCATACATTTTCACTGGATATTCTTTAATCATATCTAACTTTTCTTTACAATTGTGTTATATCAGTTTTTATAGAATAAGATAATTCAGAATTTTCTCTCGCATCATTGGTTGAAAATTGTTTTTGCTGTTGTTACTTTAGAAAAGTCTATTTCATCCTTGGTAATGCTATACAATTCTTTAGCAAAGTTATCAATCCTTTTGATTTTTGCCCTAGTGTTCTGATTGTTCCTGTTCAGTTTTCTCTCTTCTTCCTCAAATTCGTTAAATTTTAGATTTTTCTCAAAATTACTTAATTTTGTTAATTGAAGTTCTTGTCCAGAAGAAGCATCACCTAATTATTTGAAGTCATATAGTAATGGGGAAATAGATAAAAGATTAAGTCAAGAGGAATGGGTGGGGTTTATGGTGAATCTTGGAATGTTTGTCCTACCTAAAAGGCATTAAAGTTTTCAAAATGTACTAAAACTTTCTGTCCACCAAAAAATTCTAAAAAAAAAATCTTGGTTAGAAGTTGCCCAGCAGTCTACCAATGAGTGACTCTTAAATTGACAAAGACTCTGAAAATCAGAATTTTAAGTCCTTCGCTTACTGTCACAATATATATCTGAGCTGTGAATTGAATGTAGATTTGTCATTTACAAAATCTTTGTAACTCGATAGTACATCACTGTATTATGTTGAGCAGTTAAAATTGGGACACTTTAATGAAGATATTGTGGGTTCATTGATGTGAGATGATACAAAAATGGAAAATTTATTTTATTTTTTTTCCATTTATTTTTATTAGTTGGAGGCTAATTACTTTACAGTATTGAAGTGGTTTTTGCCATACATTGACACAAATCAGTCATGGATTCACATATGTTCCCCATCCTGAACCCCCTTCCCACCTCCCTCCCCATCCCATCCCTCGGGGTTATCCCAGTGCACCAGCCCCAAGCACTTGTCTCATACATTCAACCTGGACTGGCGATCTGTTTCACACTTGATAATACACATGTTTCGATGCTGTTCTCTCAGATCATCCCACCCTCGCATTCTCCCACAGAGTCCAAAATTCTGTTCTGTACATCTGTGTCTCTTTTTCTGTCTTGCATATTGGCTTATCGTTACCATCTTTCTAAATCCCATATATACGTGTTAGTATACTGTATTGGTCTTTATCTTTCTGCCTTACTTCACTCTGTATAATGGGCTCCAGTTTCATCCATTTCATTAGACTGATTCAAATGTATTCTGTTTAATGGCTGAATAATATTCCATGGTGTATATGTACCACAGCTTCCTTATCCATTCATCTGCTGATGGGCATATAGGTTGCTTCCATGTCCTGGCTATTATAAACAGTGCTGGGATGAATATTGGGCTGCATGTGTCTCTTACAGATCTGGTTTCCTCGGTGTGTATGCCCAGGAGTGGGATTGCTGGGTCATATGGCAGTTCTATTTCCAGTTTTTTAAGGAGTCTCCACACTGTTCTCCATAGTGGCTGTACTAGTTTGCATTCCCACCAACAGTGTAAGAGGGTTCCCTTTTCTCCACACTCTCTCCAGCATTTATTGCTTGTAGACTTCTGGATAGCAACCATTTTGACTGGTGTGTAATGGTACCTCATTGAGGTTTTGATTTGCATTTCTCTGACAATGAGTGATTTGAGCATCTTTTCATGTGTTTGTTAACAATCTATATGTCTTCCTTGGAGAAATGTCTGTTTAGATCTTTGGCCCATTTTTTGATTGGGTCATTTATTTTTCTGGAATTGAGCTCCAGGAGTTTCTTGTATATTTTTGAGATTAATCCTTTGTCTGTTTCTTCATGTGCTATTATTTTCTCCCAATCTGAGGTCTGTTTTTTCACCTTGCTTATAGTTTCCTTTGTTGTGCAAAAGCTTTTAAGTTTCATTAGGTCCCATTTGTTTATTTTTGCTTTTATTTCCAATATTCTGGGAGGTGGGTCATAGAGGATCTTGCTGTGATTTATCTCAGAAAGTGTTTTGCCTATGTTCTCCTCTAGGATTTTTATAGTTTCTGGTCTTACATTTAGATCTTTAATCCATTTTTAGTTTATTTTTGTGTATGGTGTTAGAAAGTGTTCTAGTTTCATTCTTTGACAAGTGGTTGACCAGTTTTTCCAGCACCACTTGTTAAAGAGGTTGTCTTTTTTCCATTGTATATTCTTGCCTCCTTTGTTGATGATAAGGTATCCAGAGGTGCGTGGATGTTTCTCTGGGCTTTCTCTTTTCTTCCATTGATCTATATTTTTGTCTTTGTGCCAGTACCATACTATCTTGATGACTGTGGCTTTGTATGAGAGCCTGAAGTCAGGCAGGTTGATTCCTTCAGTTCCATTCTTCTTTCTCAAGATTGCTTTGGCTATTCGAGGTTTTTTGTATTTCCATACAAATTGTGAAATTATTTGTTCTAGTTCTGTGAAAAATACCGTTGGTGACTTGATAGGGATTGCATTGAATCTATAGATTGCTTTGGGTAGTATAGCCATTTTGACAATATTGATTCTTCCGATCCATGAACACGGTATATTTCTCCATCTGTTTGTGTCCTCTTTGATTTCTTTCATCAGTGTTTTATAGTTTTCTATGTATAGGTCTTTTGTTTCTTTAGGTAGATATACTCCTAAGTATTGTATTCTTTTTGTTGCAATGGTGAATGGTATTGTTTCCTTAATTTCTCTTTCTGTTTTCCCTTTGTTAGTGTATAGGAATTCAAGGGATTTCTGTGTGTTAATTTTATATCCTGAAACTTAATATATTCATTGATTAGCTGTAGTAATTTTCTGATAAGAGTCTTTAGGGTTTTCTATGCAGAGGATCGTGTAATCTGCAAACAGTGAGAGTTTCACTTCTTTTTTTCCTATGTGGATTCCCTTTATTTCTTTCTCTGCTTTGATTGCTGTGGCCAAAACTTCCAAAACTATGTTGAATAGTAGTGGGGAGAGTGGGCACCCTTGTCTTGTTCCTGATTTTAGGGGAAATGCTTTCAGTTTTTCACCATTGAGGATAATGTTTGCTGTGGGTTTGTCACATATAACTTCTATTATGTTGAGGTATGTTCCTTCTATTCCTGCTTTCTGGAGAGTTTTTATCATAAATGGATGTTGAATTTTGTCAAAGGCTTTTTCTGCATCTATTGAGATAATCATATGGTTTTTATCTTTGAATGTGTTAATGTGGTCTATTACATTGTTTAATTTGAGAATATTAAAGAATCCTTGCATTCCTGTGAGAAAGCCCACTTGGTCATGATGTATGATCTTTTTAATATGTTGTTGGATTCTGTTTGCTAGAATTTTTTAAGGATTTTTGCATCTATGTTCATCAGTGATATTGGCCTGTAGTTTTCTTTTTTTGTGGCATCTTTTTCTGGTTTTGGAATTAGGGTGTTGGTGGCCTCATAGAATGAGTATGGAAGTTACCATCTTCTACAATTTTCTGGAAGAGTTTGAGTAAGATAAGTGTTAGCTCTTCTCTAAATTTTTGGTAGAATTCAGCTGTGAAGCCATCTGGTCCTGGGCTTTTGTTTGCTGGACGATTTCTGATTACAGTTTTGATTTCCATGCTTGAGATGGGTCTGTTAAGATCTTCTATTTCTTTCTGGTTCAGTTTTGGAAAGTTATACTTTTCTAAGAATTTGTCCATTTCTTCCAAGTTGTCCCTTTTCTTGACATAGAGCTGCTGGTAGTAGTCTCTTATGATCCTTTGTATTTCATTGTTGTCTGTTGTGATCTCTCCACTTTCATTTCTAAGTTTGTTAATTTGATTCTTCTCCCTTTGTTTTTTAATGAGTCTGGCTGACGGTTTGTCAATTTTGTTTATCTTTGTAAAGAACCAGCTTTTAGCTTTGTTGATTTTTGCTATGGTCTCTTTTGTTTATTTTGTATTTATTTGTGCCATAATTTTTAAGATTTCTTTCCTTCTACTAACCCTGAGGTTCTTTATTTCTTCCTTCTCTAGTTGCTTTAGGTGTAGAGTTAGGTTATTTATTTGAGTTTTTTCTTATTTGTTGAGACAAGCATGTAATGCTATGAACCTTCCCTTTAGCACTGCTTTTACAGTGTCC
This sequence comes from Muntiacus reevesi, assembly GCF_963930625.1. NCBI lineage: Eukaryota > Metazoa > Chordata > Mammalia > Artiodactyla > Cervidae > Muntiacus > Muntiacus reevesi. The sequence continues at coordinate 1,712,637 of NC_089264.1, forward strand.
CATAGGTTTTGGGTTGTTGTGTTTTCATTTTCATTCATTTCTATGAATATTTTGATTTCTTTTTTGATTTCTTCTATGACTTGTTGGTTATTCAGAAGCGTGTTATTTAGCCTCCATATGTTGGAATTTTTAATACTTTTTTCCTATAATTGAGATCTAATCTTACTGCACTGTGGTCAGAAAAGATGACTGAAATGATTTCAATTTTTTTGAATTTACCAAGGCTAGATTTATGGCCCAGGATGTGATCTTTCCTGGAGAAGTTTCCGTGTGCACTTGAGAAAAAGATGAAATTGATTGTTTTGGGGTGAAATGTCCTATAGATATCAATTAGGTCTAGCTAGTCCAATGTGTCATTTAAAGTTTGTGTTTCCATATTAATTTTCTGTTTAGTTGATCTATCCATAGGTGTGAGTGGCATGTTAAAGTCCCCCACTATTATTGTGTTTTTGTTAATTTCTCCTTTCATACGTGTTAGCATTTGCCTTACATATTGCAGTGCTCCTATGTTGGGTGCATTTATATTTATAATTGTTATGTCTTCTTCTTCGATTGATCCTTTGATCATTATGTAGTAACCTTCTTTGTCTCTTTTCACAGCTTTTATTTTAAAGTCTATTTTATCATATATGAGTATTGCAACTCCTGCTTTCTTTTGGTCGCCGTTTGCATGAAATATTTTTTTCCAGCCCTTCACTTTCAATTCTGTATGTGTCCTTTGTTTTGAGGTGGGTCTCTTGTAGACAGCATATATAGGGGTCTTGTTTTTGTATCCATTCAGCCAGCCTTTGTCTTTTGGTTGGGGCATTGAACCCATTTACATTTAAGGTAATTATTGATAGGCATGGCTTGTTGCCATTTGCTTTGTTGTTTTGGGTTCGTGTTCATACACCCTTTCTGTGTTTCCTGTCTAGAGAAAATCCTTTAGCATTTGTTGAAGAGCTGGTTTGGTGGTGTTGAATACTCTCAGCTTTTGATTGTCTGTAAAGCTTTTGAATTCTCCTTCTTATCTGAATGTGATCCTTGCTGGGTACAGTAATCTGGGTTATTCTCTTTCATTACTTTAAGTATGTCCTGCCATTCCCTTCTGGCCTGAAGATTTTCTATTGATAGATCAGCTGTTATCCTTAAGGGAATCACTTTGTGTGTTATTTGTTGTTTCTCCCTTGCTGCTTTTAATATTTGTTCTTTGTGTTTGATCTTTGATAATTTGATTAATATGTGTCTTGGGGTGTTTTCCCTTGGGTTTATCCTGTTTGGGACTCTCTGGGTTTCTTGGACCTGTGTGACCATTTCCTTCCCCATTTTAGGGAAGTTTACAGCTATTATATCCTAGAGTATTTTCTCATGGCCTTTCTTTTTGTCTCCTTCTTCTGGGACTCCTATGATTTGAAATTTGGGGTGTTTCACATTGTCCTAGAGGTCCCTGAGGTTGTCCTCATTTCTTTTGGTTCTTTTTCCTCTCTGCTTCATTTATTTCCACCATTTTATCTTCTACCTCACTTATCCTATTTCCTGCCTCCGTTATTCTACTCTTGGTTCTCTCCAGCGTGCTTATGATCTCATTTATTGCATTATTCATTTTTAATTGACTCTTTTTTATTTCTTCTAGGTCCTTGTTAAACATTTCTTGCATCTTCTTAATCCTTGTCTCCAGGCTATTTATCTGTAACTCCATTTTGTTTTCAAGATTTTGGATCATTTTTATCATCATTATTTTAAATTCTTTTTCAGGTAGATTCTCTATCTCCTCCTCTTTTGTTTGGCTTGGTGGGCATTTTTCATGTTCCTTTACCTTCTGGGTATTTCTCTGCCTTTTCATCTTGTTTAGATTGCTGTGTTTGGAGTGGCCTTTCTGTATTCTGGTGGTTTGTGGTTCCTTTTTATTGTGGAGTTTTCTCCGAGTTGGTGGGGTTGGACAATTCGCTTGTCAAGGTTTCCTGGTTAGGGAAGATGGCGTTGGTGTTCTGGTGCATGGAACTGGATTTCTTCTCTTTGGAGTGCAATGGATTGTCCAGTATTGAGTTTTGAGATGGGTCTATGGGTTTGGTGTGACTTTGGGCAGCCTGTATGTTGACGCTCAGGGCTATGTTCCTGCGTTGCTGGAGAATTTGCATGGTATGTCTTGCTCTGGAACTTATTGGCTCTTGGGTGGTGGTTGGTTTCAGTGTAGGTATGGAGGCTTTTGGATGGTCTCTTATTACTTAATGTTCTCTGTAATCAGGAGTTCTCTGGTGTTCTCAGTTTTGGGGATTAAGTCTCCTGCCTCTGGATTTCTGTCTCATTCTTCTAGTAACCTCAAGACTTCTCCAACTATACAGCACTGATAATAAAACTTCTAGGTTAATAGTGAAAAGATTATCCACAGTGAGGGACACCTGGAGAGGTTCTCAGAATTACATGAAGAAGAGGAGAAGGAGGAGGGAGATAGAGATGAGCAGGGGGAGAAAAAGGGGAACTCAAGAGGATAGAGACAGATCTATGCAGTACATCGTTCCCTAAGTGTTCTCCATAGCCCAGACACCCACAGATATTCACAGAATTGGATTGAGAAGAGAAGTGGGAGGGAGGAAATAGAGGTGATCTGGGGGAGAAAAAGGAGTGTCAAAAGAGGGAGAGAGTAATCATCACACTCCTGAGTAAAAATGGGTAGTGAATATTGGATTCTTAAATTTCCAAAATTGATATCAAATACTGAAAAACAAAGATTAAAAATCTAGAGTAGAGGCTAGACTCTTAAAAATACAATATTAAATACAAAAACACAAAAAATTTAAGAAATATATATGAAGTTCAGTTTAAAAATTTGGCTTCTCTTTTTTTTTTTTTACAAGGTTATAATGAAATGAAAATGAAAATTAAGGGGTAATAAAGGAGTGATAGAGGTCTTTAAAAGAAAATAAAAGAAAAAATAAAAATAAATGAAAAAAATTTTTAAATTTAATTAAAAACTAGTAAAATATATGAAAATGAAAATTTAGGAGTAATAGAGGAGTATAGGAAATTTTAAAAGAAAATAAAAAAATAATTTTTTTAATTAAAAAAATAGTAAAAATATATCTAGGAATTTCTCTGGAGTTGTTGCGGACAGTGTAGATTCAGTTCAGTTTCAGATAGCTCCTTGTTCCAGCTTACACTTCTCGATATCTATAGCCCCTTTCCGGTGTAGTCGGTGTTAACTACAGATATTTTAATCTGTTGCACTTGTCACTTCTGAAGCGGTTTCCTTTGTTAATTTGTCTTCTGTTTGCTGGTCTCTTCAGTGTCTAATTTCCGCCCTGACACAAGAGGGCGGAGGTGGTCTCTTGTTTAGGTTCGCTTGTTCAGTCGTGCTGTGGGGAGGGAGGTGTGCCGCAGACAAATGTCACTGGCGTGTGTGGGGAGCACTCACAGTGTTCCGGCCACACTGGGTTTGCCCCTGCTTGTGGCGTCTGTGCTTTCCCTGTCTACACTGCTCAGGCTCCAGGCTGTCCTCCACGGAGCGGGCCCTGAGTTGCGTGCGATTCCAGTTTTCAGGTACTTCACAAAAGCGCAGACTCGGTTTGGCCTGAGTTTTGTGCCTTCCCCAGCCCGAACAGCTCAGGCAACCAGGAGCTTGACGGGTGCACTCTCCCCGGGTGCAGTGCGCCTTATCCCCTCTGCGCTCCCAGCCTCAGTTCCCGCGCACGCCTTGTGTGTGTTCTGATGAGCTGGTCTCTAGCTGCGACCCTCTCGGAGGATGTCACCCATCCAGAATCTCAGGAAGTCTTTGGTTAGAAACTGGAAGCCTATTTGCAGTTTGGTGGGTGATGCCGTCTCTGGGGCGAGGTTTGCCCCTTTCCCCTCCCCACTGACCCCTGCCTCCTGCCTCCAGCAGGGGATGGACTGGTTTGCAGCCAGCTAGCTCTTCTTTGGAATTGATCAGTCCTTCCTTTGTTCCTAAGCAATGCCACCCACTCCTCTCCGTTCAGCCCCCACTTGCTGGTGGCAGATGAGAGCATCTGGGGTACTTTTCTGCTGGGAGTTGCTTTTAGGCAAGTAATATGTGGGTTTTATTTATTTTTCCTCCCAGTTAGGTTGCCCTCTGAGATTCGAAAACTTCCCCCAGACCCGCCAGTGAGAGGGTTTCCTGGTGTTTGGAAACTTCCTCTATTACGACTCGCTTCCCAGGACGGGTCTCCATCTCTAACTCTTTTGTCTCTCTTTTTATCTTTTATATCTTGTCCTACCTCCTTTTGAAGAAGATGGGCTGCTTTTCTGAGTGCCTGATGTCCTCTGCTAGTGATCAGAAGTTGTTTTGTGGTGTTTTCTCAGCGTTCAAATGTTCTTTCCATGAATTTGTAGGGGAGAAAGTGGTCTCCCTGTCCTATTCCTCCTCCATCTTAGCTCCTCCTCCGGAAACTTTGTTTAGAAGGAAACCATGATAAAAGGTGGATTGCAGACTTGAAGTTAGAATGTGGTTTCATGTTAATCAGTTGTTAGGATTTGCAGTACAAGCTATCAGAAATTCAGTAAATTAAAAAAATAACCATTTATTATCTCATAGCACTTAGATCAGAAATCTGAGTGACTACCACTCAAAATTACTGCTGTATATTCTGTTTCTAATACTACCATTTCTTTCTATTATTTTAGGGCTTATACTAAGTACTTTATTTGTTTTAACTCATTTAAATCTTATAACAACTCTACGAACTAAAGTTTTATTATGTCAATTTTATAAGGTAACACAAAAGTGGTGATCACTGGAATTAATCCGTCAGCATTTGAGTATTTCTACCATTGTGTTTCTTTAACTATTTCACTTGTATGTGGAAAGTAAAGAATTCCCAGGATGAAGAAAATAATAGAGAATGTCACTACTGTGCTGTTATTCCCTCTCCCTGACCCCATCGTACTAGTGATGTAACTTTAATTTAGCTAAACTAGTATTGTCCTTTCTCTCCAATATGCAAGACTAACCTCTCACAAAAAATCTCTCAAGTGTATCTCTCATTTTCCATGCAGGAAAACTAAAACCATTATAAATATTGAAAATAAATAGAAAGAATTTGTTACAAAAATTTCAGGACTATTGGAGGAAGGAGGAAGTTGATGTATCCTTGATATTAATAATGATCAGGAGCTCTTTTTATACTGTTGGGTGGGGGGGAGACAGAGTGAGGAAACCAGAGTCCAAGAGCAGCTCTACACTGGTATCCGAAGTCTCTGATGCTCTGCCGAAACGTCAAAGGCCACTAAAGTCTCAGGCCACATACCGTTGACAACATAATAGACATGCTATTAGGAGCAGAAAAAAAAAAAAAAGAAATTCCTCCATCACACTTCTGCTTTCTTCTAGAACTTTCCATTGGTGAGACCCGAACTAATCCAGCATGAAGGAAAGTCTAGGAAATGTAACTTTTGGATTTCCCAGGTCTTTGGGGTATAACAGAATAGAAAGAGGCTGGAAAGTGGCAACAAGGAAACTAGTCAGATGACTAGCATACTGGGGACCCAGCTGTGGAGAGTTGATCTAGTTCTTTTTTAATTAATTAATTAAGTTGCACTGGGTCTTAGTTGTAGCACACATGACCTTTGCTGCAGCATTTGCAGTCCTTTTCAGTTATGACAGGCAGGGTCTTTTTGTTGTTGTTCTGCTGCCTGTGGAATCTTTAACTATGGCAAGTGGGAACCTAGTTCCCTGACCAGGGATCAAACTTGCATCCCCTGTTTATGAGCTCAGAGTCTTAGCCACTGGACCACCAGGGAAGTCCTAAGTTGGTGCAGTTCTTGAAGTTCCTTGTTTCCTCTTTGCACCAGTTCCACTCTTCTCCATCAACCTTGGGTTTTCCTCCTCTGTTACAGGGGTTTTGATGGAAGGAGAAATTCGTTTATTTTCCAACGGTCCTTTCCTTTGCCTGTGTAGAATTTCAGCCCTGTCTGCAGTTGCTGGAGGTTTCCTGCTTCCTGGTACTGTCCCATCACAATCTCTGGTCCTATTCATAGCACCTATATGTGGCCACACTGCCACAGATCTTACTGCTTTTAATTTGGGAGTGAAAAGTTGTAAATTCTTGGATTAGTTTGTTTTGTTGAAATCAGGACTTTTTATTGAAATAGTGAATATGAAAATATTCAGTTGTTAAAATGTTCTCCTGTATTTTCTACAGAAGCTTTGCAGTTTTGGCTTTTACATCTATACTCATGAGCCACTACAAACTAATTTTTCTGTGTGAAATGAGGTGGGATCAAGATTCATTTTTCCAATAAATATAGTTCTGTTTTAACAGTGTCATGTGTTAAAAGCCATTCTTTTTCCCATTTATTCAGCATGGTATTTTAAATATTCATTTTTCATTTTTGATAGTCTTTTAGTTGTATTTAGCTTTTTTATGATTGTAGTTTTTAATAAACATTTTAAATTGTGTCTCACAAAATTTATGGGGGGCAAACACTAGAGTCCTACAGGCAGAGTGACTCTGAGTTGCTTAAAGTCCTCTTATGTCACAATATTTATCTTAATTTGTTGATTTTTAACACACACACCTCACATTTTTTCTCATTACAAATCTTAATGGCTCCTCTAGCTTTTTGTTCCATTTTTAATTTTGTTTTAATTCATACATTATTTTTTAAGCAACAGAATGTCATGAAATTATAACTAATGACTACCATTCTCAGGCTTAGTCACATTTCTATTTTTATGTGACTATTCTGGTTAGAATATAGTTACTAGTACTAACAATATAAAGTGTATAATTCCTTACTAGTGTGAAAATTATGTACATTTTACCTGAAGGTTCAAGCTTAAAAGTCTCACGGTACTTTTTCTTGAGTTAAGGTTTTGTTAAAATTTTCACTTCTTGCCATCCAAAAATTGTCCTTACAAACTAGTTGGAATGGGTTGATTTTTTTTTTTAATTGAGATATAATTGACATAGAACATGGTATTAGTTTCAGGTGTACAATATAATGATTTAATATATGTGTATACTGTAAAATTATCAACCCATATCAGTACATGTGTTACACATTTTTTTTTTTTTGAAATGACAGGTTTTAAAATCTACTCTTCTAGCAACTTTCAAATACACAGTACAGTGTTGTTAACTATAGTCACCATACTGTACATGATATTCCCAGAACTTACTGAGTTTATACTGGAAGTTCATCTGTGATCACCTTCATCCATGCATCACCTCATCCTCAGGCAAACACCAAGCAATCTGATGTTTCTATGAGATTGTTATTTTTAGATTCCTCATGTAAATGAGATCATATGAAATTTGTCTTTCTCTTTATGACTTATTCCCCTTAGTATTGTTTTTATTCAATTACTCAGTTGTGTTCGACTTTTTGCAGCCCTGTGGACTATAGCATGTCAGGCTTCCTTGTCCTTCACCATCTCCCAGAGTTTGCTCAAACTCATGTTCATTGAGTCAGAAATGCCATCCAACCCTCTCATCCTCTGTCATTTCCTTCTCCATGTGCCTTCAGTCTTTCCCAGCATCAGGGTCTTTTCTAACGAGTTGGCTCTTCATAGAAGGTGGCCAAAGTATTGGAGCTTAGCTTCAGTATCAGTTTTTCCAATGAATATTCATGGTTGATTTCCTTTAGGATTGACTGGCTTGATCTCCTAGCAGTCCAAGAGACTCTCAAGACTCTTTTCCTGCACCATAATTTGAAAGCATCAGTTCTTCAACCCTCAGCATTCTTTATGGTCCAACTCTCACATTCACACATGACAACTGGAAAAACCATAGCTTTGACTATACAGACCTTCATTGGCAAAATAATGCTTTTTAAGAAGCTGTCTAGGTCTGTCATCGCATTTCTTCTAAGGAGCAAGTGCTTTGAATTTCATAGTGTTACGCCCTCAAGATTCATGCATGTTGTAGCAAATGACAAGATTTCCTTATTTTTTAAATATATATCTTTATACAGATGTAGTGGAAACAGTGACAGACTTTATTTTGGGGGGCTCCAAAATCACTGCAGATGGTGACTACAGCCAAGAAATTAAAAGACACTTGCTCCTTGGAAGAAAAGTTGTGACCAACCTAGACAGCATAGTTAAAAACAGAGACATTACTTTGCCAACTAAGGTCCATCTAGTCAAAGCTATGGTCTTTCCATTAGTCATGTATGAATATGAGGGTTGGACTATAAAGAAAGCTGAGCACTGAAGAATTGATGCTTTTGAACTGTGGTGTTGGAAAAGACTCTTGAGTGTCCCTTGGACAGTAAGGAGATCCAACCAGTCCATCCTAAAGGAAATCAGTCCTGAATATTCATTGGAAGGACTGACGCTGAAGTTGAAATGCCAATATCTTGGCCTCCTGATGCGAAGAACTGACTCATTTGAAAAGACCCTGTTTGGGAAAAGATTGGGAAAGATTGAAGGTGGGAGGAGAAGGGGATCGCAGAAGATAAGATGGTTGGATGGCATCACTGACTCAATGGACATGAGTTTGAGTAAATTCCAGGAGTTGGTGATGGGCAGGAGGCCTGGTGGGCTGCAGTTCATGGGGTCGCAAAGAGTCGGACACAACTGAGTGACTGAACTGTTATCTGTATGTATCTATCTAACTCAAAGATTCTTTATTCATTTTTCTGGCAAAGGACTCTTGGTTGCTTCTGTGCCTTAGCTATTGTAAATAATGCTGCTATGAACATTGGGGGTGCATTTATCTTTTTAAACTACTGTTTTCATTTTCCCCCAAATAAAGAACGAGAAGCAGGAATGATGGATCATATGATAATTCTATTTTGAATCATATGAGGAGTTTCCATAGTGTTTTCTATACTAGCTGCACAATTTACATTCTCACTAATTTTGCACAAAGTTTTCCTATTCTCTACATCCTTCACAATATTAGTTGCTTCTTGTCTTTTTGAAAAGAACCATTCTAGCAGGTGTGAGGTGACATCTCATTTTGTCTTTGATTTGCTTTTCCTTGATGATAAGTGATGTTCAGTATCTTTCCATGTCCTGGTGGTAATTAGTCTGTCTTCTTTGTAAAAATTCCCATTCAAATCTTTTGCCCATTTTAAAATCAGATTGTTTTCAGCTGTTGAATTGTATGAGTTATTTTAGATATTAACCCTTTTTCAGATACATGATTTGCAAATATTTTCTCCCATTCAATAGGTTGTCTTTTTTTGTTGATGGCTTCCTTTGCTGTACAGAACCAAATTACATTTTAATTCATAAGATTTTTATTTCTTATTATGTACATATTCATATTTGTAAATGTACTTTCATAGAGCAGAAAACTAATACTTCATGACAGTATAATTTATTGGGTCCAAAGAACATCTCATATTTGATATATACTCTTTAAAGTTTTATGAAATTAGTTTCTAATGTTAACATTTAAAAATATTAATATCATAGTATAATTTTATTAGAATATATTTATATATTACTGATACCACTTTTTGTTGCCAATTATTAATGTGTTTTAAAAATCAAATTCCAGAGAAAAGAGATAAAAGTCACATTGAAAATTTATCTGGGTTAGGTAATGAACTAATTATTATAGGGATTTTTATGTAACATAAAATACACATAGGCAATATAAGCACATGTGAATATGTACAATATTATCATTTGCCCGTTTACCATCAATCACAGTTTTGCTGTTTTGCCTTATCTCTCAATGTGTGTGAATCTCTATCTAATCTGAAATAAGATGGTGAAACACCGTGTGTCTTCTCTAAGCCCATGAAATAATGAAATAAATAAATATTCTCTAGAAAGATATGAAACAGAAAAACAGATTTAACTAAATAGTTCAGAGTACAGGCCCTGGAGACAGACATATTGGTGTTTTCAATGTTTGACTCACCACATCATGCTGGATGATTTTATGTATGGCTAAAATCATCTAAAATGGCTAAAATCATCACTCTAAGTTTCCTCATTTTTCTCCCTGTAAATGGCAGAAATAATAAATGTAACTCTTCTTCTTCTCCTCCTTCATATTTTCATCTTCATCATCTACATCACATCATCATCATTATCACTATGATTGATTGTTTTCAAAGAAAGTCAAATACCACATGACACCAGTTATATTCTTTCTTCTCAAGGATTTTGCTCCATTGTTTTTCCACATTATTTCCTTGAACTTTCCCTTTCCATTTTTCCTATAAATATTAAAAAATTTGTATGTCCTCCAACTCAAAAAAAAAAAAAATCATTTAAATCTACCTCTTCCCTGTCACTCTAGAGCCCTTAAAAGCAAAATTTACCAAAAGAATTGACTAAAGGTCATCTTTACTTTCTTCGTACCACTTCTGACTCATTAGTCCCCAGTGACTTCTGAGTTGGACAAATTCTCCAGCTGTGTTTAAGCTTTACTTACACAAACAGTACTTCTGTTAGCAGATGTGTGTGTGTGTGTGTGTGTGTGTGTTTTCCATGCACCAAGCATTCTCTGTAACACCAGCTGAATTGCCTACAATTTAATTCAGTCTGACACTAACAGAATTTAGTGCAGACACCACAGGTTAGGGCCTCTGTCTTATGTGTGCCCTCATTTCAGCTGTCAATTGCAAGTAGGACTCCTGCACATTCCCATTTCCTTAAGGTTCACTACGGGGCTTACTTATTTTTAACTCTGTTAATCTACTCTCATAGTAGAAAACTATCAATATGCCAAGGTATGCTAATATTTGTATCTTAAACTTAATATGCCCTGAACTGAACTCTTGGTCTTTCACATCTAGATTTTAATTTTCTCCATTTTAGTTTATGGAATCTATAGTCATACCATTGCTCATGGTAGAAAATGAAGAGTTAGTTTTGATGCTTCTTTTTCTCACCTTCCCTACTTAACCTGCCATACCACTCTGTCAATGCTACATCCAGAATGTTCTGTAGCTTTAAGCCATCAGCTTCATTTTCATCAACTTAAACTTCTTTTCATCTTCAGAAAGCAAAAGTTGCTCAGTCGTGTCTAACTCTTTGTGACCCCATGAACTAAACACTCCAATGAATTCTCCAGGCCAGAATACTGTAGTGGGTAGCCTTTCTCTTCTCCAGCAGTTCTTTCTGACCCAGGAATCAAACCAGGGTCTCATTTATACCAACTGAGCTATGAGGGAAGCCCATCAGAGATGTTGGTAAATGATCCAAGCCCTCTCACTTAAGCAAATGTAGTCAGTTGTCAAATGTAATCATTAATCAATCTGTTTCCACTTTTGCCTCTTTTTAATCAATCTCCAAACTGCAAGCAGAGTGCTATATCAGTTCTTCTTTACATATTCTTTAATTTACAACTGAAATCCAAAATAGTACAGCAGACCATTTTTTCTTTTTTTTTGGCATTACTCATAGAAGGATAATTTTTAAGAAAAAAAATTACAAAATATTTAATTATATAGAAGTTGCTTAACCAAGATGTTTATTTAACTAACTCATTTCAGAGTCAATAAGACCTAATTATTTCTCTTTTTTTCACTGTGCTTTTTTTTTAAACAATTTTTTCCTTCTTTTAGTCATTAAGATATTTCTCATCATTAATTCTAAATAGCACATTAGACTAAATTTTTCTTCTGGAGGCCACTCAGTATAATTAATATGTTTTTCATATTAGCAAAATATTCCAATTACAGATACCTGTTAAATGAAGAAGACTGATTATAGGAGAAGAGGCAGTGACTCATGAAGGAAAAAAACAATTTGTTATGCTATATTTATACAACAAGGACAATTAAAATAATTCATATGATTAAAATGTTTCCCAAGAAGACACAGTACTATTTGTTTCCTCACTAGGATTTGCTTACATATCATCAGCTAGGTATAATTACCATTCTCTCAAGCCGGAAAAATGATGAGGCAAGAGAGAAAAGATAAGACTGTTTACAGGTTACCAGATAAGAACATTGCTATGAGTGAGACCAAATAACTCTTGTCTTGTTTTATATTTTTTTGGCCTATCCTTAATCTCCATAAATCTAGATCTCTTTGCCTGAATGTTGGCCACTTTGCATGGCAGAATTTCTAGAAATATATGTCCCAAGGCAGCCTTGTATTATTAAAGACTATAGAACTATTAATCCAACCCACCTCCACTTCCTCTGGGGTACACAGCCAGATTGTCTGTCCTTTGACCTGTGAAACGATTCCAGCCTTGGGTCATATAAATATCTTTGTTTGAATTTTGCTCTTTCTGAGGTTTGATATATAGGTGACAATGGAAATCTTGGAAACCACATTTTCAAGATGGCAGAGTTATCAATTAGAAAGAAATATTGCTGATTTTCCATTTGGAGGAGAATCATCTGATCAGGAGGGGCAGTTTTGCCCTTGACTTGAGCAGAGGAACTAATGTTAAGCCCTTGAGATTTTGGGAGCTGCATCTATTAAAATAGCATCACTAAGGAAGCTTAATGCCATAAAATGGTAACCTAATTCTCTTATATTTTCACTTGAAGCTTATAATAAAGCAAGTTTTTAAATGTCCAATTTTCATTATGCAGAGCTTTTACTCGTTTCTTGCTTCTGAAATAGTACTGCTTTTTATCTGATACCACCTGTAAAGCTTTTAACCTTTTTGCACTTGCTTAATCATCTGTTCAGTTTGTGGGGAATGACAGTCATCTCTAGACTGTTGTAATGTTGGAAAATACAAGTGGGAAAAGAAAGGTTACCTTGTCTCCTTGGGAGAGATCTTTCTTTAAATGGCATCTAGAAACTGGACTCAGATTTGACTGAAGTTAAACTTCTGCAGTTGGCCCCTGAAAGTTCAGCTTTTGGGTAAACTCCTTCCTAGAAGCTTAGGTCTGGGCTCTAAGTAAAGCTCATATTTCCCAGTTGGCAATGGAGGCCGAAAGAGACAGAAAGAATCTAGCCCAGAGAATTTGAAGAAGCCACGTTTCCTCCATAAAACCCCTTAAACACCTTCCCACTGCATTTCAGTCAAGTTATTCAACATTAATGTGGCCCCACCAGGCCCTGGACCCTGCCTGCCTTTCTAGTCTCTCCTCAGGATTTTTTTTTTTTTTTTTTTTGGTCCACTCTGATTATTTCATTCATTGAAGACATAGGGCTCACTGACATCAGGGATTTCTGACAAAAAGTACTTCAGAAATGCTTCTCCCTGAAAACCTTTGCTCAGAGGCTCTGCTCTTCAAGGCTCTCATTAAGGATCACATTTAGTGATATCTCTCTCAGTCTCACTCAAAATTGTTTCTTTATTTAATAAGTTTTCTTTATAAAATATGATTTTCCTTTATTGAAACTATCACAATTTGTATTTGTAAATTTGCTTGGGATGATTTAATACTTCTTGTTTTATTCACATCTGCATTTTTTCCCATTGTCTTCAAAGTAGTAGGAACTATTCTTAAAATGAATAGATGAATGAAGTTAATAGAAAAAACTGGCTATTAAATTTATTGACCCACAATTGACTAAACATTTTCAAATTGGCAGTGATATACCAGTGTGGTCATGTTATATAGGTGTATTGGGAAATAATGATTCTATGAATTCTAAAATACAAAATGATGACTTGTTTTGACATAAATAATGTTATTATTAAGAACAACCTTCCTCTACTCCTCCTCTCCAAGATAAATCAAGGAGGAGAAGAACATTCTATTGTTGAATGAGTTTATACAATAAATACTTAGACAGTGCCTGCATATATTAATAGCAAGTGCTCAGGTAATTTTAGCTATTATATCCTTGTTACTAAAATTTAATTTGTTATATCTGCTACATCATAATGGTAAATTATAATTTTTATTTGTTAAAAATCACAACTGTTAATCTTAATTTAAAATCTGTTTTTCCCCATATTATAATTTGCATTGCATTTTTTGTTTTGTGATTGATTTAAAGTCTCATTTTTATATTACTATTACTCATTAGCAATACATGCCTAATGTAACTATATTAGTAGTTACTACATGTACTATCATGTATTAACATGTAATAACTACATGTAGACTACATTCCAATTAAATATATGAGTAACCTATGATTACCTGTGTAAAAACTATAGCCTACTTCTTAGTAATAATTAATTTTAAAAGAAATGAGGGACTGATTCAAAGGAGTTTTATGACTCATTGGAAGATAAATAGACTTTAATTGAAACAAAAATGAATGTGGAGGCTGTGTTGTAATACATTAAGGGGCCAAAGTTTCCTTCTTTTATCTTCCTAATTCTTAGTTTGATGTCTGAAATATCAAAGCATGGTGTTTAAAAATTTTTGGAAATTGAAGCTTCTTTTAGATTTGGTTTTAATTAGTAAGATTTTATGGAGCAACTTTGACCCTGTTCAAGAGGAAGTAAGCAAATAGTATAAAAATTGTCCTTGGTCTGTGTAGCTTGAAATAAAAACTAATAATTTCTTATTTTCACTTCTTACCAAAGATAAGTGGGGCGGGGTGTCATGCTATTTTAGTCTTCAAAGCCAAAATCTAGCAATCTAGAATTTTGTTGTTGTTCATTCACTTAGTTGTGTCCAACTCTGCAACCCCATAGACTACAGCACGCTAAGCTTCCCTGTCCTTCACCATCTTCCAGAGCTGGCTCAAACTCATGTCCATTGAGTCATTGATGCCATACAACCATCTCATCCTCATCCCCTTCTCCTCCTGCCTTCAATCTTTCCCAACATCAGGATGTTTTCTAATGAGTAGGCTCTTCACTTAGGTGGCCAAAATATTGGATCTTCAGCTTTAGTCCTACTAATGAATATTTAGGGTTGATTTCCTTTAGGATTGACTAATTTAATATCCTTGCAGTCCAAGGGACTCTAAGAAGTCTTTTCCAACACCACAGTTCAAAAGCATTAATTCTTTGGCATTCAGCCCTTCTTTATGGCCCAAATCTCACATCCATGCATGACTACCTGAAAAAATATAGCTTTGACTATATGGACTTTTGCTCGCAAAGTAACATCTCTATTTTTTAATATGTTGTTTAGGTTTGTTGTATTCCCCTCCCACCACCCCAAGGAGCAAACTTTTTTAAATTTCATGGCTATAGTCACCATCTGCAGTGTTTTGGAGCCCAAGAAAATAAAGTCTGTCACTGTTTCCATTGTTTCCTCATCTAATTGCTATGAAGTGATGGAACCAGATACCACATGGTCTTAGTTTTTTGAATGTTGAGTTTTAAGTCAGCTTTTTCACTCTCTTTCTTCACCCTCATCAAGAGGCTTTCTAGTTCCTCTTCACTTTCTGTCATAAGGTTGGTGTCATCTAAATTTCTGTGGCTATTAATACTTCTCCCAGAAATCTTGGTTCCAGCTTGTGCTTCAGCCAGCTTAGCACTTTTCATGATGTACTCTGCATATAAGTTAAATAAGCAGGGTGACAATATGTAGCCTTGACATACTCCTTTCCCAATTTTGAACCAGTCCATTGCTCCACTCGATCTAGAATAGAGTAACTCATTTACAGTTTTCAGTCTTGAACTTAATTTTTATGTTTATCTTATTAAATCTGAGCCTATTGATAACTAATGAATTGTTTCATTGCTTCAGAAATATAACTGATGAAATATATCTTTCTAAAAAGTTTTATCATATTGTGTAATGTGGTTAGGTTTTTAGTTTTCTTTGCTTCCTTTTCTTCCTGCTTTTGATTTATTTTTATTATCTCTTTATGGTTGTAGAGATATTTTATAGTAGTTTAAGTCAATTGAATTTCAAGAACAATTAGATTTTTTTTAAGTACAAAATTTGGGGTCATTGTTTTAACTGGAGAGTCAGAACAGAGGAATCACAGAAATATTTCAAATTTCTAGCAAGCATTTCAAAGAAAACAAACAAAAGCCATTGCTTCATAACATCATTGAATTGCCCTTGGACAGAGAGGATTAACCTATGTGATTACTCATTTAGAACACTTTTGGATGTTTTAAATTTAGAGAGAGACTTAAAATCATTCTTCTTATTACATAATACTAATTCCTGATGAAAAGAGACTGGGAGGAGGATGATTTAGAGCTGGATACCAGAAAAGTCCCTGCTCTAAATCATCCTGCTCCTAGGCTCCAGCCTGGGTTCTTCTGTGTGATTGGACAACTTATCCTGAACAAACTTCATTTTCATCCTTCAAATGCAGATATCACTGGATTGTTATAAATAGTAAATAAAATAAAAGCTCTTTGCCCAGTTTGGGAACATGTTGACTGCTCAATATATTACTGCTCAATAAACTCTGGACATTATTAAGTGCTAAAATGTAGCCAGTTTTAATATACAGTTTCTTTTTCATATTGTCAATGACTAACAATGTAATTCATTCTCAGGTATCAGTTTTTATACAAATTTAATAATAATATTTTCAGTCAAGATTTAATTATTTGAACCTTATGGTTTAGTCTTAAATAAGATTTTCATCTTTAAACTGAAGGAAAGAATTCAGTAAACCACTAGATAAAATTAAAATGTGTCCTCAAAAAAGATGCTCACTTCATTTGGATAATTTCCATTTTAAAATAATTGGATACTATCTTATTTAACTTTGTTTATGCTAAAAGAAACTGAGTTTCTTGACTACACAGAGACATCTAAATACTGGAATAGGAGGAGAGAATTTCATGTTGTAAATGTAGAATTAAATATTTAATGCTCCAATTTACATTTACAAGTCCTTGAGAAAATTGCCTTCTGACAAAGCTGAATGAGGCTGGACATGTTGCTGCAGAGAAAGCCATGAGTCCCTAGCTCTGGACATTTTTTTGACACCTCCATCATTACCTTTGACATGCTTTTCACAGCCTCCACCATCACTGGCTTTCTGATGCCTGTCATAAAGGCATTTTCAGAATTCCAATGTTTCTGAATCAGACAAGCTTGTCACATATTTTGTAAAACACAAAGTTTTTAAAACAGAATGGTTAGATATAACTGGGTCATTGCTGCTAAATGATGAATGACACATTTATGTCATTTTTCACTGACAAAATCTGCCCTGTATTTACAAGGAATTGTGACTCACAGAAAATGAAAGGCTCATATTATTTCCCCTCTTCTTAGCTGACTCAAAGAACAAAAAGTGAAATGGTGATTTTTAAAAACGGGTTCGTCTACAGAAGTACATATCTAAGGTCAGGAGGCGAGCATTCCTCAACCCAATTTCTATCAGTGAAAAACAATGTTGCTGTTGTTTTTTAACTGCTTTTATATGTTGATCTTTAATGCTTGTTCTTTTAACCATGTTCAGCCAAGAGGTATCATCTTTTGCTTTGAGTGAATGACATCTGGGGAATTTTCCACTGAATGAAACTTAATGCAAGAAACTTATTTAGCACCTACCAACTATATCTGGGTACATAAAAAAAACAATAGAACCTTTCCCTCATATCTAGTGGGAAAAGTATGACCTCAAACCACTTACAATGGTGGGAATGGATGTCAGTAGACTTACATGCAGACACTAAAGTGATGATTCTAGAATATATCAGATCTGTTAATACATAAATATGTTATTGCTTATAATTGAAATTAACTTATCCATGGATCTGTATTTAAATATGATGGTTGAATAAAGCTAATTTTACAAGTCAGTACAATTGAGAGCTTCCTATTTACAGGTCTGTCTCAGCGTTCTTATCTTTTCTACTTGCTCCCTAATGTCCCCTCACCAATATGTCTATTCTCAGAGAGGGTGTTTTTTGCCAATATTCCAGACTAAATGTAAGGCAAATCATTGTGATTTACAAAATCCTCCAGTGATGATCAATTTTATGTGTCAGTTTGGCTGGGACATAAAAAATCATATCAGATCATTGGTCAAATATTATTCTGGGCATTTCTGTTTTTAATTAAAAATTTATATTGAGCATAGGTGATTAACAATTCTATGTTACTTCAAGTGTAGAAAAAAATAATTTATATAAATTATATAAATTTATATTTGTTATATATATAATAATATATATTATAATTTTTATATATTATATAAATTATATAAATTTATATAAATAATTATTATTATATAAATAATAATGTTATATCTTCTTTTTCAAATTCAGTTCCCATTTAGTTTATTACAGAATGTTAAGCAGAGTTCCCTGTGCTATACAGTAGGTTCTTGTTAGTTACCTGTTTTAAATATAGTAGTGTATACATGGTCAATCCCAAACTACCAATTTACCCTTCCACCCCTCACCTGCCCCCCAGATAATCTTAATTTAATTCTCTAAGTTTATAAATTTGTTTTGCAAATAAGTTCATTTGTATCTTATTTATTTATTTATTTTTAGATTTCACATATAAGAAGTATCATATGGCATTTGTCTTTCTCTGTTTACTTACTTCACTTAGTGTGATAATCTCTGTGGTGCTGCAAATGACATTATTTTATTCTTTTTAATGGTTGAGTAATAACCCATTGTATATATGTACTGTGTCTTCTTTATCCATTTCTCTGTTGATGGACATTTATGTTGCTTCCGTCTCATGACTAGTGTAAACTGTGCTGCAGTGAGCATTGTGGTACATGTATCCTTTTAAATCATGCTTTTGTCTGGATATATGCCCTGGAGTGGGATTGTTGAATCATATGGTAGCTCTATTTTTAGTCTTTTAAGGAACCTCCATTCTGTTCTCCATGGTGTCAGCACCAATTTACGTTCCCACCAGCAGTGTAAGAGGGTTCCCTTTTCTCCATATCCTCTCCAGCATTTATTGTTTGTAGACTTTTGATGATGGCCATTTTGACTGGTGTGAGATGATAACTCACTGTAGTTTTGATTTGCATTTCTCTAATAATTAGTGGTGTTGAGCACTTTTTCTTTTATTTTGGGTATTTCTTTGACAATGGTTTTGTTTGAGATTAACGTTCAGATTGGTGACTTGGAGTAAAGTAAACTGTTCTCCATGTCTGCTTGCCTGTGTCGGGAAAGGGGGCTGTCTGCCATTTAGCTGGAGCCCTGAACATAAAAAAGATCGGCTGCCCTGATCACAGAGGAGCTTTGCCAGCAGATTGCCTTTGGATTCAAATAGCAAATTTTCCCTGAGTCTCTAGCCTGTCAGCATAGACCATCAGATTCTGGGCTTGTCAATCAGGTGAGTTCATTCCTTAAAATAGATAAATACTGTTGGCTGTTTCTCCGAGGAACTCTGACTAACTCACCTCCCCTCACCAGTTTAAGTTTCTGTGGGGTTTATATTGACTCACTCTCATCCCTTGATCTAAAGGAGCGGGTACAACAGAGCAGGGTGCCACACTGCCATTCTACAACCCTCTTCTTTCTCTCCCTTCTCTAGATCCTTCTACATTACAAAAGGTTCTGCCTGCCTGTCTGCCCTTCCTCCCCCCACCACCCCTTCACCCTCTCCCTCTTCCTTTCTGGCTGCATTATCATATTTACTCTTTTCTGTTGTTATCATTTTTGCTTCTCTACAAGCTTTTAACATGTAGACTATTCTAAAAATTCTATAAACCCCAATAAATACTTGATTGTAGGAACTAAAATCCAGGGCTTTCATGACTAGTGTCTATATTGTTATAGGAAGGGGTCCCCTTCCAGGGCCTGAAACTGGCCTCTTGTCTAACACTCAGAAATGAGTTGTCCGAGGAGACACATGCTGACAAAGCAAGAGATTTTATTGGGAAAGGGCGCCTGGGTGGAGAGCAGGGGTGTCAGGGAACCCAGGAGGTCTGCTCTGCAGTTCTCAGATGGCTCGAAGTCTTGGATTAGTTTCCAGGTTGTCTTTAGCCAGTTATTCTGACTCAGAGTCCTTCCTGGTGGTGCATGCCTTGCCCAGCCAAGATGGATGCCAGCGAGGATTCTGGGAGGTGGTCGGACATGTGGTGTCTCTTTTTGATCTTTCCTGAGCTCTTCTGGTTGGTGGTGGTTTATTAGTGCTGTGTTCCTTACCAGAACCTCCTGTCATAAAACAACTCATCCAAATGGTTACTCTGGTGCCTGGCCAGGGTGGGCGGTTTCAGTCACTGTGCTCCCTCTAACAATATCAAGACAGAAGAAAAGAAAGAACAAGAAAACAAGTGAGGAACTCAATCCGCTCCCTTGCTCTCTGAGTCTGAGTTTGTTTTTGTGTGTGTATGTATTTGTGTGTCTCTGCTTTGGTTTAACGGTGAACAGGAATAGGTGAAAATGAACTAAGAGAATGAAAATCACGTGGATTACTTCAAAATAGTGTTCCATTAGAATTACTTAGGTTGCTTAAGGAAATTCAAAAGGATGACTATGTAGCTTAGTTTTAGGCATCTTGATGAATGCTGTTATGTTCTGCAGATGACATAGGCAAACAAATGGAAATACTTACAATCTATGATTATTGTTATGTGGGCACAACAGAAGGAGGTGACAGGATGTAAAGCGGCAAAGTACTGTGGGAAAAGTACAGACTTCAATCAGACAAAATTGCATTTAAATGCTGATTCTGCCTCGGACAGTTACTTACATTCAGTTGTTATTTTTGTTGTCATTGTATACACACACACACACACACATGATGGCAATAAATATTTGCCTGATAAAATTTTTTGGAAAATTAATTTTTACATGTTCCAGTCTTCTAAAAATGCCTACCAAATTATACCACATTCTGTTTTAGGTGATTTATTCCCTTAAGAAGGATTAAGACAATTTATTTCCTATAACCATAACCCATAAACTCCTTCCTACTCTGCAACCGTATTTCACCCGACTTTTATCCAAACTATCTATGAATCAGCCATATAGAACAATTTTAGTTTATGAAATGTACCACATTATCTCACCTTTGGTATTGGTGTAGATTGTGTCATTTGCCTGAAACTCTCCTTGAACCATCATAAAGATATAACTTAAGGATATAGCTTAGAAAAGGCAAGCTTATCTTCAGATCATCTCAGAATAATGACATTTCCTCGGACAGATTTTCCTGAGCCATAATCAACTCCACTCCCCAAGATGTAGGCTCCCATACTGAAACATTTCCGTACACAGCCCTCATAACACATGATATCCTTTGTTTCATGTTTCACTTCCCTCCAAGTTGACCCTGAAATATTTTTCCTCTGTCACCACTATCCATGGGACCTAGTCTTGAAAGGTTGTTGCTGAACGATAAGACACTGGGATTCTTGGCCTCCAGAGGAGACGAATTCAATCCGGGGCCAGAGACGAGGCTGGATCACTCAGAGCTTTTGTGTTATAAAGTTTTATTAAAGCATAAAGGAGCTAGAGAAAGCTTCTGACATAGGTATCAGAAGGGGGCAGAAAGAGTACCCCTCTGCTAATCTTCAGCTGGATGTTATATAGTCACTAGCATTTTGTTAATGAAAAGAAAGGAATGTCTTAAAACTCAGAATGGCACCAGATAATTCATCCCAGGTCATATAACGATTGACTTGAATCTTGTAGAAGGGCAGATTACCATACAAACAACTTCATTTACATATATTAGGGGAACAATATTTGAGTATAAAATACTGGTTTTGTCAGGTAGGTTCTGAGTCATTAGGCGGAACTGACTTGAAGACAGAGTCTGGGGTAAATGCATAGCACATTAACATAGCTTAAGACAAACATTTCCATAAGAAAATTGTATTGGTTAACTCAACGTTTGAGAATAGCTAGCTTCAGGTGAAACCAGGTGTCATATGGCAGCACAGTATTTTAAGAGAAACCTTTTAAATTTCTATAGAGAAGGAAAAAAAAAATCATGAGTTTGTTTCCTCCTGCCACTTAAGAGAGATAAAAATGTCTGACACTTGCAGCCTATTTCCTCCATTTGGAGACCCCTGACCTTTCTGCCTGTTACCCTCTCAGTCTCTGGATGTGAATGCTCAAGTAATATCCACCTGTTTCAGTGGATGAAATAATTCTTCATTACCTTTTCCCTTCTCTCCCTAATATTTTGAGAGAAACATTTTATATTGCATCTATAGCAAAAAGAATTAAAACGTTCTACATTATGCTAAGGAATTTGGACATTAAATCCAAGCTATCCTTTTCTCAAAGTTCTAAATGTCTGCCCTCAAGTTTATTCATTTCTGTTCTTCACAGTTGAAATGACACCACTGTCCCTCTAGCTCTAACCAAGAATCAAGATGTTGTTCTTAATTCTCTTTCTCACTTGCCTCTCATTTTCAATCCATTAACAATTCCTTTTGACTTTATCTTTTAATTCACTGCCGTCTCTTTTTTGGGATCCACTAGCATGTCTTGGGTTTCTCTTATCTTGGACGTGGGGTATCTCTTCACGGCTGCACCAGCAAAGCACAGCCGCTGCTCCTTACCTTGGATGAGGGTTATCTTCTCACAGCTGCCCCTCCTGACCTTGAAAGTGGAGTAGCTCCTCTCGGCCCTCCTGCGCCTGCCAGTGGTCATGTATGGATGTGAGAGTTGGACTGTGAAGAAAGTTGAGCGCCAAAAAATTGATGCTTTTGAACTGTGGTGTTGGAGAAGACTCTTGAGAGTTCCTTGGACTGCAAGGAGATCCAACCAGTCCATCCTGAAGGAGATAAGTCCTGGGTGTTCAATGGAAGGACTGATGCTGAAGCTGAAACTTCAATACTTTGGCCACCTCATGTGAAGAGTTGACTCATTGGAAAAGACCCTGATGCTGGGACGGATTGGGGGAAGGAGGAGAAGGGGATGACAGAGGATGAGATGGCATCACCGACTCGATGGACATGAATTTGAGTAGACTCCGGGGATTTATGATGGAAAGGGAGGCCTGGCGTGCTGCAATTCATGGGGTCACAAAGAGTCGGACACGACGGAGCAACTGAACTGAACTGAACTGAGCATGTCTTGATTGTACTAGTACAATAGTCTCCCAACTCTTTTTCTGCTTTAAAAAAAAAAAAAATCCATTTTTTTCAAAGCAGTCTTTTAAAATGTAAATCAGGTTTCATGCTGAGAAGATGCCAGTATCATTCTGTCATTCTAAGATAAAGCCCAAATGCCTTGTGGTGACTGTAAGGTCAACAAGAGTTTCAGCAATTCTTATCTCCTCATACCACTCTTTCCCTGTGGCTCACTCTTTTGAGCCAACCTGTGATTTTTTTTGGTTTTTTCTGTCCGCATTTATCACTTGCTGCCTTGTGACTTTCCACTGGTTGTTCATTCTGCCTGGAAAGCTCTCTGCCCCACATACTCAGGGGCCCAGCCCAGTTCCCACCTTCTCAGGAAGATCTCTA
Source organism: Muntiacus reevesi (assembly GCF_963930625.1). NCBI lineage: Eukaryota > Metazoa > Chordata > Mammalia > Artiodactyla > Cervidae > Muntiacus > Muntiacus reevesi. The sequence goes on from NC_089264.1 coordinate 1,735,735, forward strand.
AACAGCTTTCTGCATGACCTCCAGTTGCTTCCTATAACATCATTTTGTTTTCTTCACTTCCTACCATCTGAAATTATTTATTTTGCTTGCATATTTATTTTTCTACTTATTCTTACTGAGATATATAAAATCCATTAAAACAGGGATCGTTCTGGATTATTTACCATTGTAAACTCAATGTTGCGATTGTAGAAGACATTCAACTTTTATAGAATGAATTCTTGAAGAAATAAATCATTTTTGTACAAAGATATTTATAGGAGCAATTTAATTGAAAAAGTTTTGCTCATATCTTTGCATTTGACAACAGAACCTGAGAACTTGGTAGAAAAAAGAAACACAAACATAAATATTTTATAGAACCGTACCTTGAAAGGTGAATGGAATTGAACTACTTAGGGAAGAAGTACATGCACAAGAAATATGTATGAAATAAATTTAGAAAATGACAAGTAACCATCTGAATATAACTCAGAGCCTGACACATTGGTCAAGATTTGGTAATCATAAGTTTGTTTTCTATATATGTGTTTCTGTTTGTGAATAAATTCATTTGTATTTGTAACTTTTTAAAGATAGATTTTACATATAAGTGGTATCATATAGTATCTTTCTTTCTCTTTCTGAGTTACTTCACTTAGTATTAAAATTTCTAGGTCCATCCATGTTGCTGCAAATGACATTATTTCATTCTTTTTATGGCTGAGTGATATTCCAAAATGTCTTTATCCATTGATCTGTATTATTTTTATGTTAATGTTATAGATGGATTTGTGGGAAGTAGACAAGAGAGTGAAGTTCAGTATCAGTCAGAAGTTTATTGGATAGTTGTGTACAAGAGAATGTTGAAGGTCTGAAACCCACTAATGAGACCTGTTATGTACAGAACAGAAATATTTGAGAAATAGCTAGACAAATTTTGAGACATTTTTTCCTTTGACACAGTTTACTTAAACTCATTGGATTATCTCAATGTTCTCTTGCTATGTGTAAGTTATAGGGTTTGGAACATACAATTGATCTAAGCTCACATAAGTCAGCAATCTGGATAGGATTGTTAAATCCACAAAAATGTTGCTGCTGGAATTTGGGATAATTTTTAGTTACTATTTCCCACTTTGTTTGAATCTATTGCTCATATCTTTACAATAAGCATTTCAGGACATGTATTTATTATTGACTCCTGTCCAAGGCCACAGTTGTGAGGCCTTGTACCAAAGTCTTAGAAGCAGAGTCGAGAACCAAAGATGTCTACTCTGGTAAATACCCTTACTGCGCCCCGACCAATCACATAACGCCAGTCCTCCAGCAAGAACTTTGTCTCGATGCTATAAAAATTGGCTATTAACCCATGAAAACTGTCGGCTCTCTCTCTGGCGCCTGCTGTGCTTGCAGTGCCCACTTTATCTCTGCTCTCTGTTCTTAATAAATTCACTCCCTTCTGAAATGCTCTGTGTCTGGAAATTCTTTTCCAACCCACACTCAAACTGCCTCAACATTTGCACTTGCCTAAAAATGGAACAGGGCTTCCCTGATGGCTCAGCAGTAAAGAATCTAACTGCCAATGCAGGAGACGTGAGCTTGATCCCTGGGTTGGAAAGATCCCCTGGAAGAGGAAATGGCAACCCACTCCAGCATTCTTGCCTGGAAAATCCCGTGGACAGAGGAGCCTGGTGGGCTACAGTCTATGTGGTCACAAAGAGACAGATAGGACTTAGCAACTAAACAACAACAACAAAATTCTAAGAATTTAGTTCTGTGCCTCTCCCTTTCAATTATGGTACATAAGCTGGGACAAAATGACACTTCTAGTCTCAATTCACTGATTCAAAAATTAGAACAAACAAAAGCACTCCATGTTGTTTATCCAAGACTTTGGCATTATTTACTGGTGGAAATAAGGTTCAGATACTAACTCCTATCCAATAGATTTTCTTTCTATTCTCAGTGAACCAATGTATTAACTTTTCTTCTTCCTGAATGTTTTCCCCTAAGTCACATACATCTATGAAAAATATTTTAGAGAAATATTCTTTTTTTAATATAGAATGTTTAGTAAATATAGTACATATCCCTAGTACCTGCTCAGAAAGATTCAAAATCCTTATGAGAAAATAGATGAAAACAGTAATATTATTTTCTTTGCTTAATAAAAACAAAGAAATCTCAGAAAGGAGAAAATTATTTCTCTATAATTGATATGTGTGACTTTTTAATTTTACTCCTATATCCTTTGTCGTATATAAAATAGCTAAATCTTTTGGTTTTTAGGTAAAATTTGACAAACAAATACAACTGAGATCACATTATAAGCAAGAAATATAGAGTTCATGATATTTTATAACACTTTAATTACTGATTACAAATCAGGCTCTATTTGTCAGTTTTTTTTTTAAAGATTCTCAATCAAGAAAATAAAAACCTATATCATAAGATATTTTGAAAATCAACAATGAAGGACACCCTTAGCTTTTTAGAGGATGATTTTGGTATTTTATTTATTCTTTCGCTTTAGAGGAAATCTCACCCAAAAGATGTCTTTTCTATTCACTGTATTTATTGTCTGTTATGCATATATTTTGGCCACCTGATGCGAAGAGCTGACTCATTTGAAAGACCCTGATCCTGAGAAAGATTGAAGGCAGGAGTAAAAGGGGATGACAGAAGATGAGATGGTTGGATGGGATCACTGACACAATGCACATGAGTTTGAGCAAACTCGGGAATATAGTGAAGGGCAGCAAAGCCTGGCATGCTGCAGTTCACAGGGTCGCAAACAGTGAGACGTGACGTTGACTGAACAATAACAACAATGCCTCTACTCAGGTCAATTTTCGTCTAGTTTATAAATTCAGAGATAAATCATCCTGCTCCAGGTCTCTAAAATTAAGTCAGTATTTATGGAGAATGACTCACTGACAGCAGAGTAGAGAAATGTTTCCTGTTCATTCACAAGTCATCATCATGGATACCAGGTAACATTTCTTATTATTTCCAGTCACACAGAACTTCTTACAAGGCAGATTTTATGCTAGAATAATTTTTCTGCTTGACCATGTTACCTGATAATTCCTTAACACATAAGAGTGGTGAATATTAACTAAGACAGAAGCTTTCTAGAACATTTGTTATCAATTATCTTTTTTCTCACACTTATTCTCTTCTTTTCCTTTTTTTAAAATTCTTTCTTGTTGAGGAAAAGACACTACAACCCAATTAGCAATTCTTGCTCTTGTTTTCAAGTAAAATAAGCTTTGTGATAAAAAGAAAAATATGAAGCAAAAAATAAATTCTAATGAAAATGTCTCTAAAAAGATAAAGCAAATTATAATGAACTTTTTGCTAAATCAAACATAAGGTACTTTTTTGAAAAAAAAAATTGTGCTTTATACCTGTTTTTATATTTTAAGATGATCATTCATAAGGCTAAAGAAAGTATCCTTTTTATATTAATAAATGTAAATTATTTAAATGACGTGAATCAGTATGCAGAACTAACGAGGCATCCTTAAGGATATTACACATATATATTTTTAGCAAAAAATGTGTGGAAAAGAAATACCCTCAAAGATATAAATAGCAGTAATCTATAGTAATAATAATAGCAATTAGATACTATGTACTAACTCAGGACTTCATCAGTGGTAACTTTATCAGTCAAGGTTTTAATAAATGTATTGAATATTGGAAAATTACTACCATACAACTGTATTACAGTTACATTTTCAGCATTGACCGATCTTTTTTTTCTTTTTTGTTAGAACTAGAACTCAATAAATTCTAGTTATAAGCCAATTGTAGTTGTAATACCACATTTCAATAGCCTTTAATAAGTCACTTAAGTTATACCACATGTAAAAATAGAAGCCTATAGAATTTCAATAAAACTCAAAAATAGATTTCTAATTTTTGATTACTTGAAAATGTAGTAAGACTCTAAATATTTGAAATGTTGCTAGTCTATATATCATGTTACCAGTAGTTTCAATGGTCAGATCCATTTAATTCTGAAATTCTCTATCTTTGTCAATGATAAGAATGAGACTATGAGGATTTGAATTCGGTTCTTGGGCACAGGACAGAGAGTTAAAGAATTAGAATGAAGGAACAGATTGCAATCCAGGGCCCCTTATGCTACACAATGGGAAAATAATTTTCTGTTTTTATTTGTCTTGGAAATTGTTGGAAAAAATATTTTTGAAGAGTTTAACGCATATATTTTACTTAATTTCACTTTATTTTACAAGTCTTGCTAACAGTTTTAATATCTTAAATACGTTGTATTTCCTTGAAAATATGAATATAAATATGCATTTCACTATTTAAAGTGTTCATTATTTTCTTAATAGCATAAGAAACCTGAAATTTTACACTTAAGATTGTATTTGGGAAAACACTTTCCTTTTATTCTTTTAGTAAAATTTATGCTTGTTACATAAATTTAGAAATCTTATCTATATATACTTATAGATAAACTTATGTTTATATATATATAAAGAAATTGGCTCTTGGTTACATACTCCAAGAAATTTTGTTTATATAAATAAGAGTTCTAAATCAATGCCTTTAGTGATCTAAAGATTTCAGTATGCCCTAGACCAAAACTCACTTCAAAAGATCTTGATACTCAGGTGATTTACAAGGATAAGCTTTCTTTTTCAATTTGTGCCTATGGTGCCAAAAACGTATTGAATTTTGATGCCACAGCAGTATTCTAATTTCTAAAATTGCTTTCAGAACAGATTAAGGGTGCTGCAGGTGGGAAGTGCATTATGACTTCACTGGGAGCAAGATGTGAGAACTACCATGATGGATGAACAAGTCTAGCTAATGAAAAACATCCCTTTCCACTTTTATAAGTATTGTAACAGGAAATAAAACATACTTCTATTTTATTTTAAAATAAATATTTTAAAATATTTTAAAAGAACTATTTTAGTTTTAATTTTTAATTTCTTGGTGTCTATCAAATCTTGCAGTTAACTTTTCACTCTCACTCTCTTTGTCTCTTAATTATATGCCATCATTTCATGATAAAATTTATCAGGATACTCTTGACTAATATACTAAAGGCCATGTTCTATGAGCATTTAATGGATTTTCACAAGAAGGGAGAAAAACAGGGTTTTAACCATTTAGTATCAAATAGTAAAATTCAAAATTTTAATATTTCATAAAATCTAAGATGGTTTATATTATACTAAACTCTGAAGCATCAACGTACACACCTGAAAACCTTGCTGACTGTGAAAAGAAAAGGTGTTTTCTTTATAGCACTCCATTCTAAGTTCGGTAAGGCCATGATTCATTTTTCACATGTAGCCACACCTCCATCAATGTCAACTTAGAATGTCAATACTTTTTTGGCACCATAGACACAAATTGCTAAATGAAAACGTACAAAATGGAAACCAAAATTGTTTCTTTCTCTGTTCCCTTTTCACAAAAAAATATAACTTGTGTGTTATGTTTGTGTGTGTGTGTGTGTGTATAGTCATGAGGACAGTTTAATTTATGACTCATTCTTTTGCCCTAGGACCATTGGCTAAATGTTGTTATCTTGGCCTCAGTTTCCTGTTATTTTTATTTTGTTGATGATCCTGATTGATTTCATCTATTTTTGAAAAAGAAAGCTTTTCCTTGTAAATCACCTGAGTATCAAGATCTTTGAAGTGAGTTTTGGCCTAGTGCATACTAAAATCTTTAGATCACTAAAGGCATTGATTTAGAACTCTTATCTATATAAACAAAATTTCTTGGAGTATGTAACCAAGAGCCAATTTCTTCTTAAAGACAATTTGTTTACTGTAAGGCTTTAAGTTTGGGATTATCTGAGGGACTAGATTACTGTCTTGAATGTTACAGATCTCCTAAAAGAACTCTAATTAGGAAGAGCTGGATGATTCATAACAGCATTTATTCATTCACTAAATAATTACTGAATGTTAATGATGTGATGATTATCACCCTAGCAAATTTATGAAATAAGCAAATTTATGAAATAATAAAGACATGAAATAATAAAGACATAATAAAGACATTCTTTACCCCTAGAGAATATCCATGGTGTTCAATGTGAATAGGACTTAAGTAAAAACAAAGAAAATAAATGTGTATCATTAAGTGAGTATGATTATGGTTATTTCAAATGAACCAATTTAAATCTGGGGAAAATAGGAAATACAATTAATACTATAAAAGTTTGACTAAAAGTCACTTTAAAAATCATATTTCCATTATAAATTTGATTAATTCTGCAATTATATGATGAGAAGGGACAAGCCTGAGTCATTGTTCAAAATAGCACTTCTAAAAGCATAAATACAGATAAATAACACAATTTCTAAGAAATTTATAGAGACAATTGCAAGGTAACTTCAAATACTTTACTCAGAATAATAGTGGCACAAGCAAAATTTCTTTGTTAAATGACACTACTTAGTGCCAGGCTTCATTAATCATGTGCATTGTAGAAAAGTAATTGCATTTTAGCTTATATTCTAACAGACATTTGATTTTATAACTGGATTTGTCAATTGATATACAGATTATGACTCAGCTCTGGGCAGGTGTATAGAGTATGAGGGAGGGGGTGTTCACTGGTGATTCAGCCCTATCTTGTATCTATCTATACGAGGATTAGGAAAGAACATAATTACTTTGAAATTTTAATTACACTGAATTTTAATTATATTGTACAATGCATATTGAAGGAAATAGTGAAAATTATCATTATGATCCAGTCATTGCCACCAAATATTATTCTTTCACTATGCTAAGAGAAATATGTAACTTTACTTGTCTACTCTGAGGTTGGTTGTCTACTGAGAATAATGATAATCTTAAATGTTTGAAAGGAGAGGAAATAAGCAAATAAATTAAAAAAATTAAAAACAATTGCTTTCTGATATCAAAACACAGGTTAAGAGAAGTTTTGCAATTTCAAGGAACATGCCCGAAATTAAGTATCATAGTAATGTATCCTAAACCCTTCAAAGCCTAAACCTATTTCTTTAAGATTGAAGGAGGAAGATTTTTATCATGTTGATATATCAAGATTTCATATGGAGACACAATAATCAAGAATTTGACAGTGTCCTCTCTGAATAAACTTAAAAGCTTTAATACAGCAAAGGAAACTAAAAACAGGCTGAAAAGACAACTCCCAGAATGGGAGAAAATAATAGCAAGGGAAACAACTGACAAAGGATTAATTTCCAAAATATACAAGCAGCTTATACAACTCAATACCAGAAAAACAATCAATCCAATCAAAAAGTGGAAAAAGACCTAAACAGACATTTGTCCAAAGAAGACACACAGATGGCTAACAAACACGTGAAATGATGCTCAACATCGCTCATTAATCAGTTCAGCTCAGTTCAGTCGCTCTGTCGTGTCCAACTATTTTAGACCCCATGAACCGCAGCATGCCAGGCCTCCCTGTCCATCACCAACTCCCGGAGTCCACCCAAACCCATGTCCATCGAGTCCATGATGCCATCCAACCATATCATCCTCTGTCGTCCCCTTCTCCTCCTACCTTCAATCCTTCCCAGCATCAGGGTCTTTTCAAATGAGTCAGCTCTTCGCATCAGATTGCCAAAGTATTGGAGTTTCAGCTCCAGCATCAGTCCTTCCAATGAACACCCAGGACTGATCTCCTTTAGGATGGACTGGTTGGATCTCCTTGCAGTCCAAGGGACTCTCAAGAGTCTTCTCCAACACCACACTTCAAAAGCCTCAATTCTTCAGCACTCAGCCTTCTGCATAGTCCAACTCTCACATCCATACACGACTACTGGAAAAACCATAGCCTTGACTGGACAGACATTTTTTGGCAAAGTAATATCTCTGCTTTTTAATAAGCTGTCCAGGTTGGTCATAACTTTCCTTCCAAGGAGAAAGCGTCTTTTAATCTCATGGCTGCAATCACCATCTGCAGTGATTTTGGAGCCCAGAAAAATAAAGTCAGCCACTGTGGGCATTATTTCCCGATCTATTTGCCATGAAGTGATGGGACCAGATACCATGATCTTAGTTTTCTGAATGTTGAGCTTTAAGCCAATTTTTTCACTCTCCTCTTTCACTTTCATGAAGAGGCTCTTTAGTTCCTCTTCACTTTATGCCATAAGGGTGGTATCATCTGTGTATCTGAGGTTATTGATATTTCTCCTGGCAATCTTGATTCTAGCTTGTGCTTTCTCCAGCCCAGCATTTCTCATGATATACTCTGCATATAAGTTAAATAAGCAGGGTGAAAATATACAGCTTTGATGTACTCCTTTCCCAATTTGGAACCAGTCCATTGCTCCATGTCCAGTTCTAATTGTTGCTTCTTGAGTTGCATACAGATTTCTCAGCAGGCAGAAAAGGTGGTCTGGTACTCCCATCTCTCTAAGAATTTTCCACAGTTTGTTGTGATCTACACAGTGATTTTAAAGGGAGAGCCATGCACTAATACAACAATTGATAGAGTCAGCTTTTCTGTCCTTGAGGAGATCCTGAACACTGTGGTGCTTCAGGATTATCCCATGTTTCCAAGGTTATTTGAAAACATTTATCCTATTAAATTCTCAGCTAAAGTAACAAGACTATCAGGAGGAAATTTAGATAGTGGCCTCAAAGGTTTTTAGCATATTTTACTATATTGTCTTTAGCAATATACAAAGAACTATAGTCTTTTTTTTTTTTCTGAAAAATAGGTGACTTGTTTTTATAAATCATTTGGCATAGTGTCACATCAATGAAGAATAAAATGATTTGTTTAATCTCCCTAGAGTTTGAAACAAAGATTTGTGTAAATAACTCTTCCTTTAAAAGAACCAAGTCTAACATGACATGAAAACCAGCAGAAAATTTAGTTGTTGAAATTATTGCTTTTCACCAATTCTTATTTGTCTATGGACTTAATCCTGCTTCAAAGTGTAGACAATTCTATAATAAAACTTGTTGAATTAATACATGATAACATTCTATAAGACCTTTTATGTGGTATGTGGAGCTGAGAAACTGGTAACCTTAGAAAGAAATTTCCCTAATGAAGTCATTGAATATACTAATTGCAGTACTCTGGTCATTTAAATAAAAGCTAAATTCAATTTAAAAAATTAGCGTTCGGCTAAATGCCTTATGTGTGTCATATGTTTATCACCAAATGTTAGCTTTAGAGCCTTGGTCAAAACTAATTTCATATGCTAATGCAAAATAAAGCTAAACCAAGCAGAAATAAGCTTCAGAGTAGGATTTTATATGGTACTTTTTGCCCATTTTACCACCCATCCTGAATAGCTAAATATAATCCTTAAAAAATGTTATGAGGGCAACAAAATGATTTGTTTTGAATTTTATACTGTTTAATACAATTTTTCCAATTTTGTTTCATTTTATTAAATTTATCTTTTAGTTTAAAAACTGGTAAAATGCATATAACATAAAATTTACCATTGTAGCTCTTTTCATGTGTACAGTTCAGTGGCATTAAATACTCTGACTTGTATGCTGTCATCACCATCATCCACACCCAGAACTTTCCATCTTGTGATACCACTATTTTTACACAACACACTCTATGCAGGTTTTGGTGTTAGGATCCACCTCATGATTGCTAAGAACTTGGGCTGAGCTGAAATCAAGGGGACAGTTTAGATTAGGCTCAGTTCCCTCTGTGTACCAAATAGTCAACTCCACATCCAAACCCAGTGTTGCTTCAGGGGCCATTCCACCGAGGGAGTTAATGTTTCATGATGTCCTTGTATAAGCATATATCATTCCATACTGTTTTCATCAACTGACTTTTTCTAGGTAAGGCTTTGTGTGAGTGCTAAGTCACTTCAGTCGTGTCTGACTCTGTGCAACCCTGTGGACTGTAGACTGCCTGCCTCCTCTGTCCATGGGATTCTCCAGGCGAGAACACTGGAGTGACTTGCCTTGCCCTCCTCAGGGGATCTTCCTGACCCAGGGATCAAACCTGGATCTTCTGCATTGCAGGTGGATTCTTCACCACTGAGCCACATCCACAGGCTGGCGTGACTCTTCGTTTATGGCCGAGTCAGCATTTTCAGTGCTGCCTATATCCTTCTGAGTTCATAACAATGGATGTGTAACTCTGGATACAAAGGGTGACTCTCTCTTTGTTTTGGAGGCTAAAAGTGGATTCCCAATCACCAGGTAAGATGGAAAACCTACATGAGGTGAACAGTGAAACCATAAAGCTACTGTTTCTTGGAGATATTAGTTTGTCAGCTTATTTCAAATCAAGTTGTGCAAGTTCATACCTACAATCTGTGGGTGGTGGGGAGAGATGGCATCTGTAAAATGAAAGCTAAAGAATATTTTAGGAGAAAACTGTAAATTCCAAGTGATTTTCCACAAGTCACACAGAAATCTGTTTCCTGATATTAATAAAATATTGTGCTTTACATTTTACTAGTGAGTATCTGACCCTGTTGTACTGAGCAAACACCTATATATAAACCTCAGTTTTTCCATTCCTAATGGTTTCCCATCACTCTCAGGAGAAAGTCCAGAGTTCATACCTCAAGATTCTCTGCCAATTTGCTGGAACCTTCCACAAAAGAACTCTTCCTGGACTATCTCTTTCTTCCTCTCAAGTCTCTCTCTCCTTCAAGGGCCTGACAATCAGGATTTTTTTTCTTTCATACTTCTAATTAAATGTCACTTTCTCATGAAACTTTTTTCTCCACTTACCCCTAACTTACACTAGATTAAATCTCCCTGGTCTATGCACCCAGAAAATACTGGGCTTTATTTCTCATGAAGTTCACTTAACTTTATGGAATCAGGTTATGATTACTTCTTTCTTTGCTATATCTTATATTCCATGATGGTGTTTACCCACTAATCTTATCAGTGCTCCATTATCCAGCACAATATCTGCCTTCTGGCATCAGCCTGGAATACTTTTGGTTCCAAAAATGAAGGTACATGTAAAAAATGTGACTGTAAAGACCCTGGAAGAAATCACAGGATATTGCCTTTATAACATTGGCATAAGAAGGCTTCTTTAATTCTGATTCAAATTTGAGAAAACTAAGAAAAACAATTGATGGTTTTGACCATTAAAAAATGAGAAATGTGTGTATAACAAGAAATCCCATAAACAAAATAAACAGATGAATGGTAAACTGGGGGAAAAGTTGTACTCTTATCACAGAATTACAAAGAAATAAAACAATATCTCAGTGTATCAAAGAGCAAAACATTTGAGCAAATATTCTTAGATATAATGTTATATACATAGAATTGGTTAAAGTGCTAAGTTTGATAATATACTCCTTTGGCAAAACTGTGGGGAAACAGACTTGTTCATATCTTCATGTCGGGGTGTATATTTGAAACTATTCTATGGAGAATAACTTGTCAATAACTTAAAATTGTAAATTAACTCTGTAATCTTGTTTTGGGGAATTTAACTTAGAAAGATGTTATGCAATTGAAGAATGACATGGCACTAAATTATTCATTTTAACATTGTTTTTAAGAACAAAAGTTTAGAAATAAATCAACTGTCCATCAATAGGGTACAAGTTGGTTCAATGCAATGGAGTACTGTGTAGGAGAGAATGAAGAAACTCTGTTTTAAACTAAACAGGTTTCTAAGTTTTACTGCTTAAATGAAAAACTAAAGTTTCAAAACTGTGTTATCTTAGGTATGCACGTGTGCATGCTCATTCACTACAGTTGTGTCTGACTCTTTGTTACCCAATAAACCATATCCCTTCAGGATCCTCTATCCGTGGGATTCTCCGGGCAAGAATACTGGAATGGGTTGCTATGCCTTCCTCCAGGGGATCTTCCTCGCCTGGGGGTTGAACTCAGGTCTCCTCCACTGCAGGCAGATTCGTTACCATTGAGTCACCAGGGCAGTCCTGTCTTAAGTATCAGTTCAATTCAGTCGCTCAGTTCCATCGGATCCTTTCCAAACCTGTGGACTGCAGCACGACAGGCTTCCCTATCCATCACCAGCTCCCAGTGGTTCCTCAAACTCATGTCCATTCAGTCAGTGATGCCATACAACCATCTCTTCTCTGTTATCCACTTCTCCTCCTGCCTTCATTTTTTCCCAGCATCAGAGTCTTTTCCAATGAGTCAGTTCTTCACATCAGGTGACCAAAGTATTGGAGCTTCAGCTTCAGCATCAGTAGAGGACTGATTTCCTCTAGGATTGGCTGGTTTTATCTCCAGGCAGTCCACGGGACTTTTAAGAATCATCTCCAACACCACAGTTCAAAAGCATCAATTCTTTGGTGCTCGGCTTTCTTTATGGTTCAACTATCACATCCAGACATGCTGCCGCTCCTGCTGCTGCTAAGTCGCTTCAGTCGTGTCCGACTCTGTGCGACCCCATAGACGGCAGCCTACCCGGCTACCCCATCCCTGGGATTCTCCAGGCAAGAACACTGGAGTGGGTTGCCATTTCCTTCTCCAATGCATGAAAGTGAAAAGTGAAAGTGAAGTCGGTCAGTCGTGTCCGACTCCTAGCAACCCCATGGACTGCAGCCTACCAGGTTCCTCCATCCATGGGATTTTCCAGGCAAGAGTACTGGAGTGGGTTGCCATTGCCTTCTCCACATCCATACATGAATACTGGAAAAACCATAACTTTGACTAGAGGTACTTTTGTTAGCAAAGTAATGTCTCTGCTTTTTAATATGCTATCTAGATTGGTCATAGCTTTTCTTCCAAGGAGCCAGCATCTTTTACTTTCATGGCGGCAGTCACCATCTGCAGTGATTTTGGAGCCCAAAAAGATAAAGTCTATCACTGTTTCCACTGTTTCCCCATCTATTTGCCATGAAGTGATGGGATCAGATACCATGTTCTTAATGTTTGCATGCTGAGTTTTAAGCCAGCTTTTCCACTGTCTTCTTTCACTTTCATCAAGAGGCTCTTTAGTTCCTCTTCACTTTCTGCCATGAGGGTGGTGTCATCTGCATATCTGAGGTGATTAAAATTTCTCCTGGCAATCTTGATGCCAGCTTGTATTTCATCCAGCCTTGCATTTTGCATGATGTATTCTGCATTTAAGGTAAATAAGCAGAGTGAAAATATACAGCTTTGACATACTCGTTTTCCCAGTTTGGAACCAGTCTGTTGTCCCATGTCCAGTTCTAACTGTTGCTTCTTCACCTGCACATAGATTTCTCATCAGCCAAAGTGGTCTGGTATTCTCATCTCTTTAAGAATTGTCCACAGTTTGTTGTGATCAACACAGTCAAAGGCTTTAGTGCAGTCAATGAAGCAGAAGTAGATGGTTTTCTGGAATTCCCTTGCTGTTTTTATGATCTAATGGATGTTGGCAACTTAATCTCTGGTTCCTTTGCCTTTTCTAACTCCAGGTTGAACACGTGGAAGTTCTTGTTCAAATACTGTTGAAGCCTAGCTTGGAGAGTTTTCAGCATTAGTTTGGTAGCATGTGAGATGAGTGCAATTGTGTGGTAGGTATAGGGAGGAGTAAATGTATACACTCACATTTAATGATTTTACATATAACATCTCTAGAATAATATTACAAATATGTAAGAAATTCTTTATATAAGAATATAAAAAATGGTAAGGTTACATAGAGTGAATGGAGGGATGCTAGGTAGATAGGATGGAATTCAGTGTGTGAAGTGAGTTTTTCAACATTCAACATTGGCTACACTTAAACTTTTTAGACTTTGAACCCTGAGGTCTTGTCACCTATTCAAATTCAGTAATAAGGCAATTAGAGAAAGGAAAATATTTAAAGTTTTAAAAATATGAGGAAAGTGTAAGAAATGGACTAATTTATTCCAGGTAGAGGAAAGGTAAAGGTAAATTGGCAACAGTCTCTGGACTTAAGGGCTCTGGTTCAGAAATGAGGGATTTGGGTCTTGATCTCTTGGTCACTCAAATTCAGAGACATGAAAGGTTTGGCATGAAGTTGGTTTTGTTTTTTTTTTTTTAAGTGTTATGTCCAGATATTTTGTCTCTCCATTAGGTACAGCATGGAACAATGTGGGTTTAAATTTTCAAAGGAAAAATACTACATTGGATTTGGGAGAATTTCAAATTATTCATCTCTGATAAAAGAAGTTGACTTACATGTGTCCAGCATTTCTACATAATTGACTTTGAAAACTTCCTCTTTGTTTTATATAAAATTGATCTATTTAATTTTCAATGATAGTGATTGTTGTAAAACCTCTAGTAGTATAAAAATGTATAAAGTTAGGAAGGAATGACTTCAGTTTCTTCAATCCTTCTACTCATGGTATTGTACCTGCTTTTGCTATACATACATCAGACTTTTTTAAAAAAAATCTACGTATACACATTAAAAAGTGTGTATTATATATGAAAGAGAAAAAAAAGAAAGGTGGGGAAATAGGTTTTCTTTGCAAAAAACTGAGCTTACTTACATTTTTGCAAATTTCTTTTTTTCACTTACAAAGTGGCTTATTTAATCTTTCTGATACCTTGCGAACTACCTCAGAAGACATGGTCATTATGACTTTTGCTTTTATATATATATTTATATATTACTTGTGTCTTAAAGTGCTCAATTTGTTTTTGGAAATATTATATGGAAGCTTAGAAGGAATACACAATTGGCTGTATGTCTATTGGTTAAGTATACTGATTATATTTTGTAATCCTCTCTACATCATCTTTCCTTTTATCAACTTGCTAATCTGTGGTCATCTCTCACTGCACAGCACTCTCCAGGGTAGTGCACCAGAGAGACATTGATTTGATATGTTTTAATATCTTTATGATTGCCTTTTTAATGTCATATAGGTATTAGTCATTTCATAGCCAGTGAAATGTCTACTGTAGATTTTGTTCTTTAGTTCATTTTAAAGCATTTCTGAGAAAAGAAGAGAAAACATACCTGCTACCTAAAGGATAGGCTGTATGCAAGATTGAACTCCAAGAGAAAAAACTAATACTGGCAGATAATCTAATTCTGTTCACATTCAGGGAGTTTGTAATGTGATACTAAAACGAGAATTTCAAGAAGCTGTGACATAGTTTTTAGCAAAATTATGTTAACATAGAATTTACAAGTAATATCAGTTGTGTTGCAACACTGCATAAGGAAATTGACAAATCTAAAGAACAATAATCTATTTTATTTATAGAACATCTTTGAGTTAGGATCCATATTGTCATGTTCTCAGCAGCACCTAGCCCTTCTATTTGATGGCGTTAAAAATATAAACAGCTTCCCAAGTAAGCATCATGATTTACCACTGTTCATTATAGAAAATTCATCAAAAAAACTGTCATGGAAATAAATGACTTGGAAGTGATTTTAATTTACAAGATTTCAGAATTATTTTATGATGTCTCTTTTGTGACCTCAAATTTGAGTCCTTTCTTTTGACTATTTTACTCTATACCATGGAAGTATTTGTAGCTCTTGCACAAAGTTGACATAGTTTATACTTTTCAGGCCTCACTATGTGCCAAAAATAAGGTGTGGAAGTAGAGATAAAATAATGAATGAAAAATAGATACAATCTATACCTTCATGAAATTTACAGTCTAGTAGAGTCAATTTGCATTTATCAAATAATCTCATGTGCATTATATATGTATATAATTAGTATGCTTCCCAGATGGCTAAATGGTTAAGATTCTGCCTGTCAGTGAAGGAAATGCAGGAGATGCAAGTTTGATCCCTAGATAGGAAAGATCCCCTAGAGTAGGAAATAGCCACCCACTCCAGTATTTTGGGGTGCAAAATCTCATTGACAGAGGAGCCTGGTAGGGTACAATCCTTGGGGTCACACAGAGTCAGGCACAACTTAGTGACTGAGCATATACATAAGCTATCTGTCTATCTACCTTATACTTGTCACTATTTGTGTCTCTGTGTGATATACAAGTAAATGTTTATACAAAAGTATACAAAAGATACACAAGACTATGCCAGGAGCTGAAATTGAAGGTTGAGTATGAGTTAACTAGTCAATGAAAGAGGCTCATGTATTCTAGCAGAGGGAGTATTCCAACACACAGTTTGAGAGGAAGAAACACTGGTGGGGATGAGAAGCTGTGGGAGGATTAGGGAGCTGGCATGGGAGAGGTGAAGGGAGCCAAGTCTTACGGGAGCTTGCAGGCCATACTAAGATGATGCTTTTGTTTGAAGAGCAATAAGACTAGTCAAATATTTTAAGCAAGGGAATGAAATGAGGATTACTTTGAGAAGCTTTATCTGGCCACAAAATTTAAAATA
The DNA here is from genome assembly GCF_963930625.1 of Muntiacus reevesi. Taxonomy (NCBI): domain Eukaryota; kingdom Metazoa; phylum Chordata; class Mammalia; order Artiodactyla; family Cervidae; genus Muntiacus; species Muntiacus reevesi. The sequence continues at coordinate 1,751,966 of NC_089264.1, forward strand.
CATCTTAGGGAGGCAAAAGGTGCCTAGAGTGGGTGCAAGTAGCTTGGAAAGATCATTATTTGATTCAGGTGAGAGCTGGCAGGTTGGGCTAAAGCAGTGGGAATAGATATTTTAAGTGCCCCTTGCAGTTCTAATGGTATTTGACCCTTAAACATTAAATTCTACTTAATTGCTAAGTGCTGCTAAATCACTTCAGTCTTGTCTAACTCCTTGTGACCCTATAGACCATAGTCCACCAGGCTCCTCTGTTCATGGGATTCTCCAGGCAAGAATACTGGATTGGGTTGCCATGCCCTCCTCCAGGGGATTTTCCCACTCAGGGATCAAACCCTGTTTCCTGCTTTGGCAGGCAGGTTCTTGACGACTAGAGCCACTTGGGAAGCCCTCAGTTCAGTTCAGTTCAGTTCAGTCACTCAGTCATGTTCGACTGCGACCCCATGGACAACAGCACACCAGGCTTCCCTGTCCATCATCAACTCCCAGAGTTTACTCAAACTCATGTCCACTGAGTCAGTGATGCCATCCAACCACCTCATCCTCTGTCATCCCCTTCTCCTCCCACCTTCAATCTTTCCCAGCATCAGGGTCTTTTCAAATGAGTCAGTTCTTCACATCTGGCGCCCAAAGTACTGGAGTTTCAGTTTCAAAATCAGTCCTTCCAATGAATATTCAGGACTGATCTCCTTTAGGATGGACTGGTTGGATCTCCTTGTAGTCCAGGGGACTCTCAAGAGTATTCTCCAACACCACCATCCAAAAGATTCAAATCTTCAGTGCTCAACTTTCTTTATAGCCAAACTCTCACATCCATACATGAGCACTGGGAAAACCATAACCTTGATAGATGGAACTTTGTTGGCAAAGTAATGTCTCTGCTTTCTAATATGCTAACTTTAGTCATAACTTTTCTTCCAAGGAGTAAGTGTCTTTTAATTTCATGTCTGCAGTCACCATCTGTAGTGATTTGGGAGCCCCCCAAAATAAAGTCTGCCACTGTTTCCACTATTTCCCCATCTATGTGCCATGAAGTGATGATGGGACCAGATGCCATTTCTGAATGTTGAGTTTTAAGCCAACTTTTTTACTCTCCTCTTTCACTTTCATCAAGAGGCTCTTTGGTTCTTCACTTTCTACCATAAGCAAGGTGTGATCTGCATATCTGAGGTTATTGATATTTCTCCTGGCAATCTTCTCCCAGATATTCCTCCAAGGAAGCCCTACTAAATAATTGTTTACTTAATAAATGTTACTTATAAAGCAGTAAAATTTAGAATAACTTGTAAGAGTCTTAGTAGCCTAAGTTGATCCTGAGGTGAGAGAGGATTTAGGATATCTACACACATATTTTCCATGTTAATGTAAATAAATGATTGGTATCTGCTTGAAGATGTATATCACTCTCTCTTCTGCTACATTCATGTTTGCTTGCATGTTTAGTCATTTCAGTCGTGTCTGACCCTTTGCAAACCCATGGACTATAGCCCTCCAGGCTCCTCTGTCCATGGGATTTCTCAGGCAGCAATACTAGAGTGGGTTGCCATTTTCCACTCCAGTATTCTGTTTACTCTGTTAAACCACTTCTGCTACATAAGCCTCCTTATAAAGTAAAGGAGCTTCAGACAGTCACCATATTTTTGCTTTTAAATTTTTAAAATTTTATTTAATTATTGTTGATTTGCAATGTTGTATTACATTCTATTATACAGCAAAATGTTCAGTTTTATATATATGTGTGTGTGTGTGTGTGTGTGTGTGTGTGTTTATGTGTGTGTATGTATATGTATATTCTGTTTAATATTCTTTTCCACTATGACTTATCACAGGATATTGGATATAGATCCCTGGGCTATACAGTAAGACCTTGTTGTTTATCAGTCCTATATATAATAGCTTCCATCTACTGATTTCAAATCCCCAATCCATCCCTTCTCCACCCCCTCCACTTTAGCATTCATAAATCTGTTCTCTATGTCTGTGAATCTGTTTCTCTTTTGTAGACAGGTTCATTTTTATCATAGTTTAGGTTCCACATGTAAGCGATAACATTTTGTATTTGTCTTTCTCTGCCTGACTTGCTACACTAGTATAATAATCTCTAGGTCCATCCACGTTGCTGTCAATGGAATTATTTCATTCTTAGTTTTAAGGTGAAGTAGTATTCCATCATATATATGTACCACATCTTTATTCATTCATCTGTCAATGGACATTTAGACTGCTTCCATATCTTGGTTATTGTAAATAGTGCTACTAAGAACATTGGGGTGCGTGTATCTTTTTGAATTAGAACTTTCTCTGAATATATGCCCAGGGGTGGGATTCTAGAAATACATTGGAAGGTACTTACCATATTCCAACAAAACTTAAACTTCAAAATATTTTATGGTTGCCAACTGCTGTATTATTTTCATGGTCAATGTAACTTTGAATTACAATTTAAAATTATTAAACGTAGCTTAACTGAGCTGCTAGAATGCTACTAGATTGCAATCTTATATAACTGACAATTTTGAAAGGTTAGCTGTGCTAGCAAATCTTCAATCCTGGGCAAGAACATTTAAAAAAAATCTTGTTTAAAAATTAAATAGTATAAATAGGTTTTCAAATTTTGCACACTCTGAATTTATCTAGTAAATCTATATTTATCATACCTAATAAAATTCTGACCAGAACATAGGCCATAACTCAATGTAAATTCTTTTTTAAATGTATTTATTTATTTTAATTGGAGAATAATTACTTTACAATATTGTGATGGTTTAATGCATTATATGTGCCTAATCGTAACATTTTTGATAGCTAAACTTTGAAAAAATTTGTCTTTTAGCTCATTGCTTATGACCTTTATTAGCATTCCGTGACTGCTGATGATTTAATGGTGAATGAAGCAAAATATTCAACATCAAGGGTTTTATCACCTAGAATGACATTTTACTACATTTTGCTATTTTGTCCTTGTTATAACCAGTCAGCCAGTAAATTATCCTCTCTCTGGAAATTACTGAAATATTCTTACAGTGAGAAAAACTTTCTTCTCAACCTTGTCCCCCCCCCCCCTTTTTTTTTTTTTGGTCTTTTTATAGTTTAGAGACCAAATCATTATTTGTATTTGAATCAAAATTTTCTTTTGAGGAAAAAAAAAATAACAGTCTCCCAGAGATTTTACCAGATGGAGGGTAATTAACTGCAAATGAGAAAGCATATTAATAGTATCTTATAGAAAGGACATTTATCATAATAGCTGATAAGAATAAATGTGAAATATTTCCTCATTGAAGTGTCCTTTACTGTGTGTGTGTTTTAATTCCAGGCAATTAATTTTTATAGTTGACTTTTATTTCCTAACACTAATTAAGAAAATGACAGTTTTCAATGGTTTCTCTACCACTTTGGGGATATACTGTGATTTTGAAGTTATTTAACAGTATTATACTAACGTATTATGTCATTTAATTCACATAACTTGGTACTTTTTTACCTTTATTTGTTCAAGTATTACATACTTTTCCATGAATACATGGCTATGAGAAATTGATGCAAAAAGAAATTACAGAACAAGGTTATTGAAAAGTGGTACTTATTATACACATAATTTTAGACTAGGTATAATGAGAGTTAACTATGTTTACGGCCCTGTGCTAGTGATTTTCTCAAGAACTATTTTATTGAATGCTATATAGAGGAGGCTGTGGCTCCCTCCTTACCTTACTTGCTGCTTCTGTTCCCTGGGGCTACCCTCTCGATAGCACAGTGGTTGAGAAACCACTTAAGTATCCAAAAGACTCCTAGGTCAGTGCCAAGAAAAGAAATAGTCTCTTCCTGAATACATCATCATCTCCACAGGGGCAACTGGTGTGGTGTTCTTTTCTTGTCTAAAAACAGAGATCTTGAATTTATTCTGTAGATAACATCGTCTCACCTTAAAAAAAAAAAAAAAAGACAGCAAACAACTATGAGGCAAAATCATTCTGTTCATGGGAGAAAACAATTTTCCATGCTTTTGTAATTTTCATTTTCCCTAGGCCTGCAGCATGATTATCTTCTTATTATTACATTTTAATTTTTCTTTTCACTTAGAATAATATTTCTTTCTTTAATTCCTATAGTTAAGTGAACCATTACTTTTGAAATAGTCAAAATTTTATCATGATTTGACATCATACATTTTCATTGTAAAAGAGAACACACCAACTTGTCTAAATACGGTATAGTATTAAAAATTGCTATTGTTGTTTAGTCGTGTCCAACTCTTTGTGACCGAACAGACTGTTCATCATCCAGTTCCTCTGTCCATGGGATTTCCCAGGCAAGAATGCTGGAGTGGGCTGCCATTTACTTCTCCAGGGGATCTCTCCAAGCTAGGGATCAAACTCATGTCTTGTGCATTGGCAGGCAGATTGTTTACTGCTGAGCCCCCAGGGAAGTCATTAAATATTAAAGTGATGTATAAAGTTGCATATACAAAATAGCATCATCTATAATGAAAGATTTATTCTGGGAGTGTGCATCACTTACTGCTTGAACTCCTTAAGTCTTATGGGAAGTACTTAAATAATTGTAATTCTTTATCTATTACCTCACTAGCTCAAATTCTTAAATGAAAGAAGGTGAGGAAGCCTCACTCCCATTATATTCATCTTGAACCCATTATATGCAGCTTGATCCAAAATTTACATTTTCTGCAACCAGGTTTGCTCACCCATTTTCCTTTAGTGAAGCCAAATCTCTCCTAGACTAATAACTTTGCTCGTCCTCCTCCTCCCTCCCTCCCTCTGTCCCACATTCCAGCATCTGAATAAGTTTTCTCTCTTTTGCAGAAGCTTTTCCATTTACTTGGGCTTCCCTGGTGGCTCAGATGGTAAAGAATCTGCCTGCAATGCAGGAGACCTGGGTTCAACCCCTGGGTCAGGAAGATCCCCTGGAGAAGGGAAGAGCAACCCACTCCAGTATTCTTGCCTGAAGAATTCCATAGACAGAGGATCCTGGCCATCTGCAATCTCTGGGGTCGCAAAAAGTTGGACACGACTGAGTGATGATCACTTTCCCATTTCCTCTGGCTGCATCAGCATGGTCTTGGCATCTCCAAGCTATAGTTAAAAAAAGTTACAAGAAAGAATTGATGAAGCTTTACTCTAAAGGAGTGTTCTAGTGTAGAGACATGCACTACATTTGAATTATGAATGTAATTGAGTTCAAGGATGTATTTTCAGAAAGCTAAGAATTATTTGTGAAAGTGTCACTACAGATCAATGCCCTGTTTTAGATCCACAAGAAAAAGTGTTCTGTGACATCCTTCAGGGACAGAGTGTTCCAACTGAAGGACGCTGGGCAATGGAATTACTGTTCTTCCCTGACCAATCAATGTGAATGCAGGGCTTATTTATGATCTGAGTGGGGGGAGCAGGATTTTCCTTATAGCCATATTCTCTGTCTCTTTCTCTTTCTCTCTCTCTCACACACACACAGACACAAATCTGCTTATGTTAGCATGGCATTCTACCTGAATATGTGAAAATAGCAACCCTTAATTTTCCCAGGACTTGGGACTATCCATTTCTCTCTTTAACAAATGCAGTGCCTCCTAGGTGTCAGCTTTAAGACTTGCTTGTATTTATTTATTTATTTATTTATTTATTTTTGACTGTGGGAAGCCTTTGTTGCTGCATCGGCTTTTCCTAACTGTGGAGGGTGGGGGCTGCTCTCTAACTGCATGTGTGGACTTCTCATTGTGGCGACCTCTCCCGTTGCAGGGCCCAAGCTCTGGGGCACTCTGAATTCAGGGCCTGTGGCACATGCACTCCGCAGTCGTGGCTCCTGGGCTCTAGAGAACAGGCTCAGTAGTTGCCGCACAAGGGCTTAATTGCTTCAAGGCATGTGGGACCTTCCCAGATCAGGGATCGAACTCATGTCTACTGCCTCAGCAGGCAGATTCCCTACCACTGAGCTAACAGGGAAGCCCCAAACTTGCTTTGTTAAATTCACATCTGATGAGTGTGTGTTCTTCATTAAAGGACTCACTTTGTTAAAAGGAAAGAACGTGTTCTAGTTGGGTCTTAACACTAGAAATGAGTCTGTATTGAATCTAAACACTGGACGTTTTCTTCGTTACACATTCATCTCCTTTGGCAGTTACAAGCTGTGCATTCTTAGTGCATGGCAATTGCATGGTATTGGGATTGGAAGTCAGAAAACTTGGGTTCTATATTCACTTCTGCCTTTGCTCATTGTCTGATTTCAGTAAATAACTTCACATCTCTGTCGTGTCACCTACAGAGTGACATGGGTAACTTCCCTACCCATAGGGAAGTTACTTGTGGGAAATAATGCATAAGAAATGATTCGTGTATTTAGTCATTTGATCAGGATTTATAAACAGCTTCTATGCATATGCCAAGTCCTAATCCAGATTCCCAAGAACCAGGGTAGATCAAGACAAAGCTCCCAATCCTCGTTAGCTTTGTTGCAATACACTTGACACTTCAGTACTATACAAAGGTAAATATTAGAAAAGGCTATTTTTAGTGTATATTATTAGTGTGACTATGCAGTCCTCTTAATTGAATTCTTAGTTCCATTGGGTAAGAAACATGCTTTAATTCTGTTATATACATACATCAAATTAAATTATAGCCAATTTTTAAAAAGAGAAGCTCTTCTCTAAATTAGAAACAATAAGGTATCAATGCCTTCAAAAAGGGATAACTCTTTCTTGCTCCTTAATAATTCATCAGAATTAGTTTTCTTGGTCAATATTTTCTATGAAAACTGTGGATAGTAGTCACAGCTATACAACTGTTTACTACTGTTAAATACTGTATCTATTTTTAAAGAACTATTTTAGAATAAGGTACTTGCAGTTTGACTTTGAAGCTATGCGGAAAAAAAGTAAAGCCTCATAAGCTCAAGAAAAACACTTTACTGACATTCCATAGCATCTTGAGAATGAATGCCTGGAGACGATCTCAACAGATCCAACAATAAGGTTGAGTTTTCTCTACAAGCCTTTCAAATGTCTCATCCCTCCTTGCTTCATGCCCATGGCTTCAGTCTTTCCCAAGCCTTTTCTGTTTGCTGAACATTACAGTTGTGTTTCTAATGCATTACACAATGTATAGTGCTGTTGATCATTCTAGAAAGAAATGAAGGCAGGAAGGAAAGAAGTTGTTCTTAGAAACACACACTGTTTAGCTCTGCATTTTCTTCGCTTTCATTGTGTAGTGCTCTTCCTGGTGTAATTGGCCTCCCAGCCGCTGAGAGGTGCTGGAGAAGGGATCAGTATGATGCAGTTGATGACACCGTCTTTTCAGCTTTCTTATAATATTGGAGGATTGGTGGATGCTATCATGTCAGATGATTTCTGAAGAGTAATTGCCTGTGATAATGCATAAATATGGAGTCTAAAAAAGAATGATACTTCTGTTCTACAGTTATTTACAAGACAGAAACAGATCACAAACAATAGAAAACAAACATGATTAACAAGTGGGTAGGTGTGGAAGGAAAAAATAGGAATTTGGGATGAACATATGCGCACCGCTGCTGCTGCTAAGTCACTTCAGTCATATCTGACTCCGTGCGACCCCATAGACGGCAGCCCACCAGGCTTCTCCGTCCCTGGGATTCTCCAGGCAAGAACACTGGAGTGGGCTGCCATTGCCTTCTCCAATATGCACACTACTATATACAAAGTGGATAAACAATAAAGATCAATTGTATAGCATAGGGAGCTATATTCAATACTCTGTAAGAAACTATGTGGGAAGAGAATCTGAAAAATAATAGATGCATGTATACGTATAAATGAATCACTTTATTCTACACCTAAAACTAACACAACACTATAAATCAACTACACTTCAATTTAAAATAAATTAATTAATTAAAAAAAGAAACCTCACAAAAATTTTCCCCTAGACATAGAATGACTGGTTAGAAATCCTGTTTCATATTTCTTGGGAAACATGTTTAAGGATAAGAAAGAATGGAGACTGTGTAACTTTAACCTGTAACTTTAACCTGACAATTTATCTGATCTGCTATTTTGAGAGTAAACTATATTGATGATATTCAGTGCAAATAGTCAATCTCATTTAGTTTTGGTTAGACAGTAATGACTAGAAGAACAAGTCAAAATAAGATGAATTTTGGACCAAGTGAAATTGGGAAGCCCGTGTTATGTTCAAAAGTTAATTTTATTTGTCCTTGTTTAAAACTGGTAATATTTGCCAATAGATTTTCTTAGAATAGGCATCAAGGAATAATTACTTTTCAGGTTAAAAGATTAATTTGTTCTGGAACTTTAAAAATCATGCTCTGAGAAGTCTAAATGGAGATTAAATGCAAAATCTAAGTATGTGGAAATAAATAGTTGGTTTCTTTTTCACTTATAACTTGAACATTATTTTTCGTCAATTTTTAGTCCATTAGATTTCAATTTTAATAATTCTGTGAAATAAGAACACTTTTTTCCTTTCTTTTTTTTCTTTTTTTCATTTATTTTTATTAGTTGGAGGCTAATTACTTTACAATACTGTAGTGGTTTTTGCCATACAATGACATGAATCAGCCATGGATTTACATGTGTTTCCCATCCTGATCCCCCCTCCCTCCTCCCTCCCCATCCCATCCCTCTGGGTCTTCCCAGTGCACCAGCCCTCAGCACTTGTCTCATGCATCCAACCTGGGCTGGTGATCTGTTTCACCCTTGATAGTATACTTGTTTCAGTGCTATTCTCTCAGAACATCCCACCCTCGCCTTCTCCCACAGAGTCCAAATGTCTGTTCTATATATCTGTGTCTCTTTTTCTGTCCTACATATAGGGTTATCATTACCATATTTTTAAATTCCATACATATGCATTAGTATACTGTATTGGTGTTTATCTTCATGGCTTACTTCACTCTGTATAATGGTCTCAAGTTTCATCCATCTCATTAGAACTGATTCAAATGTATTCTTTTAAATGGCTGAATAATATTCCATTGTGTTTATGTACCATAGATTTCTTATCCAATCATCTGCTGATGGGCATCTAGGTTGCTTCCATGTCCTGGCTATTATAAACCGTGCTGTGATGAACATTGGGGTACATATGTCTCTTTCAGATCTGGTTTCCTCAGTGTGTATGCCCAGGAGTGGGAGAATTGGTTTTATATAGTAATTTGTCAAGTATACAAAAATAATAGAACTTCAAAATATTCATATATAGATTTTTTGCCTTAATTTTCTCTCTTAATTTTCTATAAAAAAAAATCTATTCTTGTGTAGGAATGGAGACAGTGAATTGTGCACCCTGTGTTTGTGATGAAGAGAGAGGCAAATATAATGATATATAATGTGTAACTTGCGAATCTCTCTCTTCTATGATCTAATATTGGTTTTGGATATAAATTATAGACTTGGAGGTGGAAAATTGACTTTTAACTCAAAGATTTATTTTTTGTGTTATTGGAGATTTATTATTATTATTCTAAAAATAATTGTCATTGCCTAGTCTGTATATGGGCTTTTTGGGTATCTCAGCTGTTAAAGAAAATTCCTGGGCTGGGACGTTCCCCTGGAGAAGGGATAGGCTACCCAGTCCAGTACTCTTGGGCTTCCTTGGTGCCTCAGACAGTAAAGAATCCACCTGCAATGTGGGATATCTGAGTTCAGTCCCTGGGTTAGGAAGATCCCCTGGAGGAGGGCATGGCAACCCACTCTGGTCACTTGCCTGGAGAATCCCCATGGGCAGAAGAGCCTGGCAGACTGCAGCCCATGGGATCACAAAGAGTGGGACATGACTGAGCAACTAAGCACAGCCCAGCACATTCTGTAAATGGGCTTTCAGGCGGCACTAGTGGTGAAGAATCAGCCTGCCAGAGCAGGAAATACAGGTTTCATCCCTTGATCAGGAAGGTCCCCTGGAGGGAGAAATGGCAACCCACTTCAGTATTCTTGCCTGGAAAATTCCATGAACAGAAGAGCCTGGTGGGCAGGGATAGCACAGAGTCAGATGCTACTGAGCATGCATACAGAACACAGTCTGTATATGAGGAGACATTGATAAAGAATAAACTTAGTAAACTCAATGAGCTTACAATATTTTGAGAGTCACTGGATAAGGTTTGCATTTTTAAATTCTTTATGAGAGAAAAAAAATTAGCTTAGGTCTCTGGTGCTTAGGAAATATTACTTTATAATATTCATTTTAACTTAACAAATATTTAAGTGATTGCTGGAAACAGTGCACTAGTTCAATTTCCTTATGGAGTTCCTGAACTAATTTTCTTGTCCTCTCCCTTATAGGAACTAAGGAAAAGAAGAGTCATCACAGATGATAAGTTGTAGTTCTGCTCCAACAGATGAGGGAGAATGGGGTGTGGGGGAGTGATGGATGGCCCTGAGTTAGACAAGAGGGGATATTTGACTAGAGGGGAAAGAAGTGGCTAGTATAAAGGTTCCATGTTAGAACACAGAATTCATGTTTGGCATCTTAATTCTACCCCATGGGAGCCTGATGGCTGTGGTGGAGGCCAGGGGCCAGGCCAGATGGATGGAAGCGATGCTACACTCTGCTGAACAGACTGGAGTAGTCCCCAGTCAGATCAGAATGTCATTCCTATAGAATGGTTGAAAAACTAGAGAAATGTTTTATTTGTTCTAATGGCATTGTTTTGTTAAACTGAAATTTACATGTTGATTGGGAAATCTCCAGAGAAGCAAAGTTTATAGAGTTTAATGCATTTTTATTTTTTCAGCACTCATTCCCAATATCTTGAGGCATTTGAGTGATGAGAAGAGTCAGTGTATTTATTTAACTTATTATTCTTTACAAGTGTACATAAATTCCTTTTAGGCTTTGGAGTTCAGCACTTTTCTTAATAAGTTTTGGGAAAAAATAATGTACCCTTATTTTTTTTCCTTTTGATGTCACAATAACATAAATTGGATAAAATTTCTTATTTTTAACTATTATTTGAGAAGTAATCATTCTTAGAATCATCCAATCACTTAATATAATACTGTATAAGCATAGTAATAATTTGTGGTCACTGGGCAATATGCTTTAAAAGCAGGTAGACAGACATAAACAGACACATATATATTAATAATATTATTATTCTATTGTGAATATTAATGTTGCTTCATTATATAATCATTTTTCTAAATCAAGAATAAATTACATAATGGAAACCCTCAAGATCATAAAAAATCACTCTTTCTTTGAACCATTTATGATGATTAGAATTTGTAAATTCTTCAATATTCACACTGGAAAAGAAATCTTGAAATAAATGGTAAGGCATTTAATGTTTACTAAAAGGCAAAAGTACTGTGAAGTGCAAACACATACACAATGAATTTTTTTTCTGGTAGGCTAGTTACACTTATGCCTCAATTCACTGCAATATTTATTGACTGAAGGAATAAGCATCTTAAAACATTGGTTATATGAAAGGATCAACTTTTTTTTTTTTTTTTTTTTCCCCAAATGGTGGAATATGCCTGCAGTGCAGGAGAAGCAAGTAACTCAGGTTTAGTCCGTAGGTTGGGAAGATCCCCTAGGGAAGGAAATGACACCCCACTCCATATTCCTGCCTGGGAAATCCCATGAATAGAGGAGCCTGCTGGGTTACAGGCCACAGGATCACAAAGAGTTGGACATAACTTAGCGACTACACAACAACAAAAACAATAATCAGTAACCAGCAGTGATGAGTAATATAAGTCTGAGTGAATGTCACCAGAGTTTTTTGATGCCTTTATAAAAGTGCCTGGAGTTACTTGTGAACATAGGTAGCCTGTGAGTGTGGATGAATTTTTCATGTCAATTGGCACAATGTAATGGCTCCTCTTCTGTGTCTGGATCACATTTACTCGAACCTCCACAGGGATTTGCTCCACCTGTTTTGAATATATTTTTCCTGGCATTTTCCTAACTTTTACACATCCTTCAAAATTAATTTTAAGTGTAATCTCTTCACAATCAGTTTTAACGTCTCTGCCCTGCTCTGCTTCTGCGGTGCTGCTGGACCTGCTTTTCCCACCACAGTTTTAAGTTCTCTGTGAGTGACTGGGCAGCCCTGACAGACCACAAGCTCTTTGAAGGAAGCAACCATAATTAAACTGATATTTATTAATCACTTATGAAGTGATAGGCATGGTCACATGACATTATCTGGACACATTCTCTCATTTAATTTTCAGGAGAGTAGTGATTGTGAAAGATAATGCTACTCTCTGCCCAAGCTCAACAACTATTTGTTCACAATATTATTTGTGACAATAATAGTCTTCCTGGTGAGCCTGGGGGCATCAGTCTAAGAAAAAAGTTATAAACTCCATCACCCACTGACATTTACAACAGACTCTAAAGGTAAGATACTATCATTAAAGGCAGTTATTTCCTATTAAGCTTTATGAGGAAATATACCTTTGAAATATATGTCAGGACTGTCTATGACCAAAACAAAGTAGTTTTAACACATTATGTTCTTAGAATGGGACACTGAAATTTTCTTCAAAACTGTTTACAGTTTCCATCAAAATATAAATATATATATGTATGTGTGTATATATATATATATATATATGGAATGGAATTTAGAAAGATGGTAACGATAGCCCTATATGCAAAACAGAAAAAGAGACACAGATGTACAGAACAGACTTTTGGACTCTGTGGGAGAAGGCGAGGGTGGGATGTTTTGAGAGAACAGCATTGAAGCAAGGGTGAAACAGATCACCAGCCCAGGTTGGATGCATGAGACAAGTGCTCGGGCCTGGTGCACTGGGAAGACCCAGAGGGATGGGGTGGGGAGGGAGGTGGGATGGGGGATCGGGATGGGGAATACATGAAAATCCATGGCTGATTCATGTCAATGTATGGCAAAAACCACTACAATATTGTAAAGTAATTAGCCTCCAACTAATAAAAATAAATGGGGAAAAAATTAAATTTTCATATTTATAACTGGCTCAGACTTACAGGACCTAAAATGCTGTCTTTTCATTTTTTCCCCCTTTGTTTGGCTTTCCTGGACACCTTCCTTCCTGGGAAGACAGCTATGAGCTTTGGCTTTCAGATTATTCCTGAGTCCAATTAAGCAGGGATGAAAATACATGGAGCAGTAAGAGTGAGAAAAAGTGGCCAGGAAATGGCATATGAGGTTCTCTTGCTAAATGAAGGGTAAATGTGCATTTGAAAAGATGATAATAGATTTTTAATTCTCCAAGTGGTTTTAAATTGCTTGGGTGTACTCTGCACCTGAAATTGATGCATAGGTTGAGTGGTTAATTCTCATAGGTAAAGATGCTCAGTGAGGAAGATGGGCCGTTGAAGCTGGGTAGGCACAGGACACTAATACAACCAATGTCTAACAGCCCTGGATGCTCAGGTTTTCCATAAATATTTATTTTTTGCAGTAAATAACCTATTTTAATTATGTTGAAAACTTTGCTATTATACTTCTTTGATAGTACATACATTAAAACAAACTTACATTTCATTTTGGCGGTTTGAAAATCGTCATTATTCCAAAAGGATGTATTTTAAAGTTAGGGACAGATTTAGAATTTTCTCTGTAATCTACGAAACAAGTCTCTTGAAAACACTCAGCATTATGATATGAGATTTTTTTTGGATAACTTGATTATATAAATTAGGAAATAATGAAAGACTTTAACTAGCTTCACACTTCATTCGGGCTTTGATAGAATTTTATTAGACTGAACAAGCTCACTAAACATGCCTGTGTATTTATTATCATGTGCATAAAATAAGGGTGCTAAAGAAAAAGGCATGGCAGACAAAGGAGCACTTCAAAGGCAGGAATCCTGATTAGGCTGATGGAGTTCTAGCCCCAGGTTGATTTGTGATAGGCATATAATTCTTTGAAATTCTTATTCCAGGTTCCACCAAGAGCGAGTTTTGTTAAGAGCTGAGCCTACCAGGCTCCATTCATTGCATGAATTACCTTGTAAAAATTTGTTGCAAATGAATTGCTGCATTATTTTCTGTGCATATCCAGCCTCTCAGTCAGTCAGTTCAGTAGATCAGTCATGTCTGAGTCTTTGCAACCTCATGGACTACAGCATGCCAAGCTTCCCTATCCATCACCAACTCCTGGAGCTTGCTCAAATTCATGTCAATCGAGTTGGTGATGCTATCCAACCACCTCATCCTCTCATCCCCTTCTCCTCCTTCTTTCAATCTTTCCCAGAATCAGGGTCTTTTCCAATGAGTCAGTTCTTTAAATCAGGTGGCCAGGTACTGGAGCTTCAGCTTCAGCATTGGTCCTTCCTGAACAGGAACTGATTTCCTTTAGTATTGACTGGTTGGATCTCCTTGCAGTCCAAGAGACTCTCAAGAGTCTTCTCCAACACCACAGTTCAAAAGCATCAATTCTTCAGTGCTCAGCTTTCTTTATAGTCCAACTCTCACATCCATACATGGCTACTGGAAAAATCATAGCTTTGATTAGACGGACATTTGTTGACAAAATACTGTCTCTGCTTTTTAATATACTGTCTAGTTTTGTTCCAAGGAGTCAACGTCTTTTAATTTCATGACTGCAGTCACCATCTGCAGTGATTTTGGAGCCCAAGAAAATAAACTTAGTCACTGTTTCCACTGTTTCCCCATCTATTTGCCATGAAGTGATGGGACTTGATCCCTTGATCTTATTTTTCTGAAAGTTGAGTTTTAAGCCAACATTTTAAGCTTTCACTTTCATCTAGAGGCTCTTTAGTTCTTCTTTGCTTTCTGCCATAAAGGTGGTATCATCTGTGTATCTGAGGTTATTGATATTTCTCCCAGAAATCTTGATTCCAGCTTGTGTTTCATTCAGACCAGCATTTCACATGATGTACTCTGCATATAAGTTAAATAACAGGGTGAAAATATACAGCCTTGGCATACTCTTTTTCTGATTTGGAATCAGTCTTTTGTTCCCTGTCCAGTTCTAACTGTTGCTTCTTCACCTGCATACAGATTTTTCAGGAGGCAGGTAAGGTGATCTGGTAGTCCCATTTCTTTAAGCATTTTCCACAGTTTGTTGTGGTCCACACAGTCAAAGGCTTTGGCATAGTCAGTAAAGCAAAAGTAGATGTTTTTTTCTGGAACTCTCTTGCTTATTCTATGATCCCATAGAAGTTGGCAATTTGATCTCTGGTTCCTCTGCTTTTTCTAAATACAGCTTGAACATCTGGAAGTTCATGATTCATATACTGTTGAAACCTGGCTTGGAGAATTTGGGACATTACTTTACTAGCATGTGAGATGAGTGCACTTGTGGGGTAGTTTGAGCATTCTTTGGCATTGCCTTTCTATAGGATTGGAATGAAAACTGACCTTTTCCAGTCCTGTGTCCACTGCTGACTTTTCCAAATTTGCTGGCATATTGAGTGCAGCACTTTCACAGCATTATCTTTTAGGATTTGAAATAGCTCAACTGGAATTCCATCATCTCCCACTAGCTTTGTTCATAGTGATGCTCCTAAGGCCCACTTGACTTCGCATTCCAGGATGTCTGGTTCTAAGTGAGTGATCACACCATTGTGATTATCTTGGTCATGAAGATCTTTTCTGCACAGTTCTTCTGTATATTCTTGCCACCTCTTCTTGGTATCTTCTGCTTCTGTTAGGTCCATTCCATTTTTATACCTTATTGTGCCCATCTTTGCATGAAATGTTCCCTTGGTATCTCTAATATTCTTGAAGAGATCTCTAGTCTTTCCCATCCTATTGTTTTCCTCTATCTCCTTGCATTGTTCACTGAGGAAGGCTTTCTTATCTCCTTCTGCTATTCTTTAGAACTTTGCATTCAAATGGGTATACCCCTTTTGCCTTTAGCTTCTCTTCTTTTCTCTGCTCTTTGTAAGGCCTCCTCGGGCAACCATTTTGCCTTTCTGCATTTCTTTTTCTTGGGGATGGTCTTGGTCACTGCCTCATGTACAATGTCATGGGCCTCTACATGTCAGCCTCTGCACTTTTCTACATGAGTTAAGCAAACAAGAAAGGAAAACAGCAAAGATAGATGGTGTTTCACTCCAGCGATGCTTTGCTCATCGAGGTCCACAATCAGCTGGGTGACACAGAACCAAGTGATGTACTGAAATAAAGACAGGAGAGAGGAGAGATTGAGAGGGTGGGAAACTCCAGCTCAGGTGAGAGTCTTAAAGAATGAAAGAAGACATGGGATTTGGGATCGTCAGGAAAAAGAGAATTCCATTAACAGCACATCCTCTCCACCCTCATCTGAGTGTTGATCCATAATTCAGGACCTTTCAGTTCCATACACACTTTGTGTTTTCATTCTGCAAAGAGATTCTTTAATACACAACCCTCATTCATCAGACACAATCTGCTTAATGGAGTGAAAATAAAGGCTAGAGATGTCAGAGCTCCACTGCCATTAGAATGTACCATTGACCTAGGGGGTCAAACAGCAGAAATTCATTTTCTCACAGAGGGGATTGGGGGTCCAAGGTCACAGTCCCTGAACGATGAATGATGATGGCATTCTGGTGAGGGCTCTCCTGCTGTCTTGCAGATTATCCATTCCAGCATGTCTCTGCATGGAGAGAGGTGGGGGAGAGTGGGAGCACAGCAAGAGAGAGATGGAGACAGGATTCTCTTCTTATAAGAATGCTAATCCTATCAGATGAAGGCTCCATCCAAGATCGCACTTAATCTTAACCACCTCACAAAGGTCCTGTGTCCACTTACAGTCACATTGGGGGTTGGGCCCTCAGCAGTTGACTTTTGAAGCATTGCAATAGATATATGAAAGGGGGAGGGATTAATTAGGAGGTTGGGGTTAACATATACACACCATTCTATGTAAAATAACCAACAAGGAAACTACTGCAAAGCACTAGGAATTATAGTCAATAGTTTGTCATAACTTATAAGGGGAAAGAATCTGAAGAAGTATACGTGTGTGTGTGTGTGTGTGCATGTATGTGTGTGTGTGTGTGTGTGTGTGTGTATATATATATATATATATATATATATCTGAATCACTGTGCTGTACTCAGGAAACTAACATGGCATATAAATAGCAAATCAGCTATACCTCACCTCAATTTAAAACATACAGGTATATAGCAGTAATTATCTCTGGCTCAAAGTCTGTATCAATAATTTGCCAGAACCACAGCTCCAAGACTCTACCTTATTTATTCACTGAATCCTTGAGTATTCTGATTTGTGTTCTTTTAATTTCAAGGCATTATATCCCTTTCATTTGGTTGTTTCCTGTTTATTTCTGCATTTTCCTGACATTGGTGAATCTAATTCTGACTACAGTCAGGCTTCTTTCTCTTACATTGGCATGATTCTTGTTCGAGATTTTTCTTCTAAGAGTTCAGTGGGTCAGGGAGGAAGCGAGGAAATCAGGGAAGGTCTTATCACATTGCTATTTTCTCATTAGACTAAAAGAAATAGTTTCTATTCTCAGAATAATGCTCTTCAGCATTACATGTATTATTTCATTTTATCTGTACAAAACCATGATATATTAGAGTTACCTATATATGAGACTAATGACTTCTTCTGGATCATAGAGTTAGAAACTGGTGGAGCCATGATTCAAACCCATGTTCATATTCATTCAAGACCTTGATTACCCTGTCAACCTACAGTGGTTTCTCTACTTTACCACCAAATTGGAGAGTTACTGAAACATTAATTTTTTACAAGACCACAGTGATACACACTTGAAACCATGAATTATTTGTGTATATTATTTAGTATATATACTAAATGAATATATTATTTAGTATATATACTAAATGAGTATTTACTCATTTCAGTCACTCAGTTGATGTAAACATTGGGTACTTCTTTTCTGTGTACGTATCCTTTTTATATCATATCTGAATATGGATGAAATTTATTAATCATTTACTTACTGACTGGATCTAATGTCTATTTATTAATAAAGTGAAAAAGTGAAAGTGAAGTCCCTCAGTCGTGTCTGACTCTTTGCGATCCCATGGACTGTAGCCTATGAGGCTCCGCAGTTCATGGAAATTTCCAGGCAAGAGTACTGGAGTGGATTGCTATTTCCTTCTCCAGAGGATCTTCCTGACCCAGGGATTGAACCTGGGTCTCCCACATTGCAGGCAGACACTTTACCACCTGAGCCACCAGGGAAGCCCCATTTATTAATAATCTAGGTATATTTCATATTATTGTGCATATACTTTTTCTATTATATTTCTATTATATGTAGTATCTGAGTTATGTCACTTTTATCATTCCTGATATTGGTAATTTGTATCTTCTATTTTTTTCTTATTAATCCATGTAGAGGTTTTAAAATTAATATTTTATTAATATTATTAGTAATTTCAAAGTATAAACTTTTATTTTATGGATTTTTTCATTTATTTTTGTATCCCACTGTTTTTTTTTTTTTTTTTTTTTTCTTTATTATTTATTGTTTCCTTTATTCTGCTTACTTTGGATTTAGTTTAAAGTTGTTTTCCTTATTTCTTGGGGAAGAAGTCTGGTCTTTGATTCGAGATCTTTTTTTCCCATTTTAAATATAGGTATTTAGTGCTATAAATTTCCTCTAACCACTATTCTTTAGCAGCATTCTCCCAAATTTTGATACATTTTTGTTTCATTATTTTTTGGTTCAATATACATTCTAATTTCTTTTGATTTACTTATTATTTAGAATGTATTACTTTATTTATTTTCCAAATGCTTATGAATTTTCCAGATATCCTTGGTATATATATTTTTTTTTTCAGTGGGTTTTGTCATACATTGTCTTGGTATATTTTTTATTTAATTTAATGAGATCATACCTTGTATTGTGACAAATATTTTACTGGAGAATTATTTTGTCAGTCAAATATGGTATATCTTGGTAAATGTTCCATAATATCTTGAAAAAATGTGTATTTTGTTTTTATTTGCTGAAATGTGCTAAGTGTCAACAGGGTCAAGTTGGTTCATAGCATTGTTTAAGTGTTCTATGTACTCACTGATTTTCTAGTTGCTTGTTTCATCATTTATTGAAAGAAGATAAAAATCTTCCGCTGTCTTGACTTGTCTGTTTCTCCTTCCAGTTAAGTTTTGCACTATGTATTTTAAAACTTCATTTTTTTTCTTTTATATTTTATTTTCTCTCCTTCTTGACTTCTTTTGATTGATTTACTTTTCCATTCATAGTGTTTCACTTTACTAATTTGAAAGCAATCCATAATAGTACTATTCTCTCAGCATTTACTTTACATTTTAATATACATACTTTAAAGCTAAATATCAACCAGGATCTCAACCTCCCTTCCAAACACTGCAGGTGGTTTTAATCACTTTGTCTCCATAACTTTGTGCCCTATTTGCTATTCTAGTTTTGTATTTTAGTTTCATCGGTTTCTAATCACTTCAATATCATGATAACTTTATACTTTTTTTCTTTTCAAATATTATCACATAGCCATCAGTTTGTTTGCTTTTCATTTCTTTCTATATCTAGGATCTGCTGTGTGGGGTAATTTTATTTTTCTTGAAAACTATTCTGTCTATTTTGGTTAAATTGGCTGATGGCAAAAATCTTTCAGTATTTTTCTAAAATTTCCTTAATTTATCTTCATTCATGAATGACATTTTCATTGAGTATAGAATTCTAAGTTGATGTTATTTTATTGCAGTACACAGAAAGCAATATTCCACTGTTTTCTGACTACCAGTGTTGTCCTGGAGAAGTTAGCTGCTTAACTCAGAGTCCTTTATGTGTGTGTTTTGCTCTTTCTTTGTAATTTTGCTTAATGTTGTTTTCTTTTTATTTTTCCTGCTTTGAATTTTCTGTGTTCTTGTATCTGATAGTTAGTTCTTTCATTTAGGTTGGAAAATGCTCAGCCATTGTCTTTACATTTTTGCTGAAACCTCAGTTACATATTATTCTAGATATCTTTTCTGGCCTCTTCTCATCAGCTCATCCTTAAGAGTAATGACCTCCTTTACCCTCTGGCTCCCAGTGATGTTCAAAACATGTCAGGCACAGGCAGCAGATTAGAGAGAGAAGACAGTGAATCTGGCCCCCTACTGCCATTGCTCCTTCAGTGAGGCTGAGGGGGGCTTACTGAAGCCCGTGCTCCTGTCAGGCAGCCCTTCCACTCTGCTGTCCTCTGTGGGTTCTATCAACATTCCCGTTCCTCCTTGGTCCTGGAGTGGTAGCACTCCGCACAGTTACTAGTCTGGCAATGCTTAAATATATGACGTAGTTCCCTTAAATTATGGCCCCGGATTTATAAATGGCCGTCCTTAATCTCCCCCTAAGCTACTCAGTTGGATGGCATTCTTTCCAAGCCAGGCTCTGACTCATTAGACGTGCGTGACGCGCAGTCCTCAGGCCGCTTAACCTGCCTGCCCTAACTGATGTGTTTGTGTCTATCTGTGTACATTCTGAGTCATTCCTTCTGCTCAAACCTTAATTTTTTTAGTTGTTTCAATGATTCTTTGGACCAAATGATTGTATTTTAATTCTAAAAGTTCTATTTGGTTGTCAAATATGTTTGGTAATTGATTAGAGCCTGTGGTTTTCATTTATATTTTATCTTCCTGGTTTACATTTTTTAACATATAAAGCAGATTTTTTTTTTTTAATTCTCCTTGACAGCTCCTGTACCTGAAATCTTCATGAGTTTGGCATTACCTCTTTTATGCTTTGTTTATTTTAGTATTCTGCACTTTTTAAAAGAGTGTGAGTTCATATTTCTTGGAATTTAATTTGTGGACATTTTCTGAGTCCTGGGTTGGAGATGCTTTCTTCTGAAAGATTGTTTTTCCTCTGCCAGGTCCCTCAGTGAACTATATATCAAGGATCACTATAAATTAAAATTAAATATTGGAACTTGGATCCTATGTAGAATGGCTCATAATTTCTTTTAATTATTAGCAAAAAGGCAGGAGTATATAATTTATTATGCCTATAGCCATTTGGTGTCCTTGATCTTCAGAGCAATTTTTTTTTCTTTTTTTTCTTTTTTTTTTAGATCTCCTTCCTGAGAGAAACTCCAGATTTTTTCTCTTAACTTTTAAGTAAAACCAGGCCATGAAAACAACTCAAGTTTATGAGGTCAAGCAGTTACCCTCAAGATGAAAGCCATCATGCTTTCAAGATGAATGCTTCACCTTCACTGAGGTTTGACATGAGCAATATTGCTGTCATCATTGTTTTATTATAATTATTATTTTAAATCTTATAGCAAGATGTTAAAATACACTTCCATAGATTTTACCCAACATTGATACTTGTTTTCAGATGAATGGTAGTTTAGCATAACATATAAGTAAGTAAGTGAAGTCACTCAGATGTGTCCAACTCTGCGACCCCATGGACTGTAGCCTACCAGGCTCTTCCGTCCGTGAGATTCTCCAGGCAAGAGTACTGGAGTGGGTTGCCATTTCCTTCTCCAGGAGATCCTCCCAACCCAGGGATCGAACCCGGGTCTCCCGCATTGCAGGCAGACGCTTTACCATCTGAGCACCAGGGAAGCTCAGCGTAACATGCATTTTGCTAGCAAAAATGATGGAAATAGCAGCAGTTATTTCAGTCTTATTC
The DNA here is from genome assembly GCF_963930625.1 of Muntiacus reevesi. Taxonomy (NCBI): domain Eukaryota; kingdom Metazoa; phylum Chordata; class Mammalia; order Artiodactyla; family Cervidae; genus Muntiacus; species Muntiacus reevesi. The sequence continues at coordinate 1,773,533 of NC_089264.1, forward strand.
TTTTGTCATTCTGTGTCAGGTTTGTCTTTTTTAAAAAGCATAGATTTGATTTTACTCATTGAAACTGAGAGTTTGTGTCTTTTAATTGCGTAGTCTGTCTTCTGTTATCTTGTTACATGCTCTCTGATCTTTACAGTTTTTTTACATGGATTATTCTTTCAAATTTCATGGAGCAGGTAAGTCTTAAGCTGAATTGTGATGAACGTGTACCTGTCAGTTGGGATTTTGTAATGAGAGAAGAAAGAAATAGCACTGGCCCACAGTGGTTGAATTCACATTTTCATTTTAGGTCATGCTATTTCCCTTAGCATATAAAACATTAAACCCTCTCCAAAGTTCTTTTGTGTGTGTGCTGGTTACCTTCCTAAGCAATGGATTTTTCTGATAATGGATATTTTATAGCTTTATAAGTATAAAACATTTTATAACTTTAATATTCACATTATAAATCTAAAATTGGATTATAAAATTGAAATTATAATATACATCTTTAATAAAATAAGGGATTTGAAAGGTAAGAAAGTCTTTAGAAGTGATCTGTAATTTAGATGGCTAATAAAATTCATATTTTACTCTACTTAACAAGAATAGACATAATGGTAGTGGCTCTCTTGAATATAATATTAAGAAGGATGTTAGGGTTAGGTCCTGGATCAGTAGGAAGGGTTTCTTGAAGAAGAAGTTATATTTTTCAGAAGCATTTTACAGGCAAAATCACTGACTATCACATATTTAGCTACAGTGATTAGGCTAGGTGTGCTCAGAGTACAGATGGAGAATAAAAGTCCAGAGCAGAGAGAAGATGCACTGGGTTCAGGAAGTTCTCAGTGGTGGAGAGAGTTTAGCTCCAGCTCTGAAGCCAAGTTTACTTCTCTCTCCACTACACTGTATTTCCTCTTAATTTACATTTTTCCATATCTGAAAATCTCCCCAAGAAATGCATCATAAACATTTTATTTATAGCTCTTTCACACCAATTTTACAAACTTTTCTGCACACCTTTACAAATACCACCTGGGCTAAAGCAAAGTTTATACTGAGAATATTTCATAATGATTTGCAACCTAAGAAAGTGCCCTTCATTGACTGAGGTAAGGGAAGTCTTTATCAACTATTTTATGATTCATTTACAACATATTTTAAAAAGCTATCATTTAAAAAAAGAAAAGAAACAAATTAATGAATTTATTTGTTGTCATTTATTTCTTATTTGTATCTTTATCCATATTGTCTATTTTGAAAAATAAGAAATATTTACTTTATTCAAAAATGTGTGTGTATATATATATATATATATATAATTTTCTTAAATAGCTTTAATGTAGGGAAAGCCAGCTGTGACTGCTTCTGCATTTTTTTTTTAACATAGATACAAAAAAAATGTTTGCACCGTTGATTCCCAAGAGCTTCAATTTAAGTTTTTTTTTTTTTTTTTTTTTAAGTTTCAAATATATGTGCGGAATTTAATCCTTCTTTTAGGCCTGTGAAGTTAATCACTTTATTATCTCCATTTTGTCTTAGAGGAAACTGAGATTGGAGAAATTAAATAATTTGGCCATGGTCACCCAAGAGGTAGGGAAATGGAGTGTAAGTCTGTCTGAATTCAGAGCATAAGTCCTCAACCATGGTGGTTTACTGAAATCTGAAATATATGAAGACTTGGAATAAGGAGCATAAATATTTCTAGAAATATACAACTAAGATTTATGACTACTGTGTCTGAAATTTATGAAGGGTGTCTGTAAACATTACATTAATTGGCAGGTTAACTGATAAATTTTTTCAGACTCAAACTTATAAACATATAGGTTTATGAAACTGGATGGTATCAAAACAATTGTCTTTAAAAATAAGAGCCACATGAAAAGGAAACGTTATTGAAGTAATATATGACAAACAGTTGTTGTTGTTCACTTGCTAGCTCAGTTCAGTCACTCAGTCATGTCCAAACTTTTGTGATCCTATGGACTGCAGCATACCAGGCTTCAAAGTCCATCACTAACTCCTGGAGCTTTCTCAAACTCATGTCGACAGAGCCGGTGATGCCCTCCAACCATCTCATCCTCTGTCCTCCACTTTTCCACCTGCCTTCACTCTTTCCTAGAATCGGGGGTCTTTTCCAATGAGTTAGTACTTCGCATCCGGCGGCCAAAGTATTGGAGTTTCAGCGTCAGCATCAGTCTTTCCAATGAGCATTCAGGGCTGATTTCCTTTAGTATTCACTAATTTGATCTCCTTGCAGTCCAAGGGACTCTCAAGAGTCTTCTCTAACACGAGAATTAAAAAACAACAATTAAAAAACAAAACAAAACAAAAAAACCCCACAATTTTTCAACGCTCTGCTTTCTTCACAGTCCAGCTCTCACATACATACATGACCACTGGAAAAACCATAGCCTTGACTAGATGGACCTTTGTTGGCAATGTAATGTCTCTGCTTTTTAATATGCTATCTAGGTTGGTCATAACTTTCTTTCCAAGGAGTAAGCGTCTTTTAATTTCATGGCTGCAATCACCATCTGAGGTGATTTTGGAGCCCCCCAAAATAAAAGTCTGATACTGTTTCCACTGTTTCCCCATCTATTTCCCATGAAGTGATGGGACCAGATGCCATATTTTTTTTTTTCTTCTGAATGTTGAGCTTTAAACCAACTTTTTCACTCTCCTCTTTCACTTTCATCAAGAGATTTTTTAGTTCTTCTTCACTTTCTGCCATAAAGGCGTTGTCATCTGCATATCTGAGGTTATTGATATTTTTCCCGACAATCTTGATTCCAGTTTGTGCTTCAACCAGCCCAGCATTTCTCATGACGTACTCTGTATATAAGTTAAATAAGCAGGGTGCAACATATAGCCTTGACTTACTCCTTTTCCTATTTAGAACCAGTCTGTTGTTCCATGTGCGGTTCTAACTGTTGTTGCCTGACCTGCATATAGGTTTCTCAAGAGGAAGGTCAGGTGGTCTGGTATTCCCATCTCTTTCAGAATTTTCCACAGTTTATTGTGATCCACACAGTCAAAGGCTTTGGCATAGTCAATAAAGCAGAAATATATCTTTTTCTGGAACTCACTTGCTTTTTTGATGATCCAGCAGATGTTGGCAATTTGATCTATGGTTCCTCTGCCTTTTCTTTTTTTTTTTTTTTCCTCTGCCTTTTCTAAAACTAGGTTGAACATCTGGAAGTTCATGGGTCACATATTGCTGAAGCCTGGCTTGGACAATTTTGAGCATTACTTTACTAGCGTGTGAGATGAGTGCAATTGTGCAGTAGTTTGAGCATTCTTTGGCATTGCTTTTCTTTGGGATTTGAATGAAAAGTGACATTTTCCAGTCCTGTGGCCACTGCTGACTTTTCCAAATTTGCTGGCATATTGAGTGCAGCACTTTCACAGCATTATCTTGCAGGTTTTGAAATAGCTCAACTGGAATTTCATCACCTCCACTTCCTTTGTTCATAGTGATGCTTCCTACGGCCCACTTGACTTCACATTGCAGGATGTCTGGCTTAGGTGAGTGATCACACCATCATGATTATCTAGGTCATGAAGATCTTTTTTGTGCAGTTCTTCTGTGTATTCTTGCCCCCTCTTCTTAATATCTTCTGCTTCTGTTAGGTCCATGCCATTTCTGTCCTTTATTGAACCCATCTTTGCATGAAATATTCCCTTGGTATCTCTAATATTCTTGAAGAGATCTCTAGTCTTTCCCATTCTGTTGTTTTCCTCTATTGCTTTGCATTGATTGCTGAGGAAGGCTTTCTTATCTCTCCTTGCTCTTCTTTGGAACTCTGCATTCAAATGGGAATATCTTTCCTTTTCTCCTTTGCTTTTCACTTCTCTTCTTTTCACAGCTATTTGTAAGGCCTTCTCAGACAACCATTTTGCCTTTTTGCATTTCTTTTCCATGTGGATGGTCTTCATCCCTGTCTCCTGTACAATGCCATGAACCTCTGTCCATAGTTCATCAGGCACTCTATCAGATCTAGTCCCTTAAATCTATTTCTCACTTCCACTGTATAGTCATAAGGGATTTGATTTAGATCATACCTGAATGGTCTAGTCGTTTTCCCTATTTTCTTCAATTTAAGTGTGAATTTGGCAATAAGGAATTCATGATCTGAGCCATAGTCAGCTCCTGGTCTTATTTTTGCTGACTGTATAGAACCACACCATCTTTGGCTGCAAAGAATATAATCAATCTGATTTCGGTATTGACCACCTGGTGATGTCCATGTGTAGAGTCTTCTCTTTGCTATGACCAGTGTGTTCTCTTGGTACAACTCTATTAGCCTTTGCTCTGCTTCATTCCATACTCCAAGGCCAAATTTGCCTGTTAGTCCAGGTGTTTCTTGACTTCCTACTTTTGCATCCAGTCCCCTGTAATGAAAAAGACATCTTTTTGGGGTGTTAGTTCTAAAAGGTCTTTTAGGTCTTCATAGAACAATTCAAGCAGCATTACTGGTTGGGGCATAGGCTTGGATTACCGTGATATTGAATGGTTTGCCTTGGAAATGAACAGAGATCATTCTGTCATTTTTGAGATTGCATCCAAGTACTGCATTTCAGACTCTTTTGTTGACCATGATGGCTACTCCATTTCTTCTGAGGGATTCCTGCCCACAGCATCATCTGCATATCTGAGGATGTTGATAATTCTCCTGGCAATCTTGATTCCAGTCTATGAGTCATCCAGCCCAGCATTTCACATGCTGTTATCTGCATATAAGTTAAAGAAGTAGGGAGATGATATATAGCCTTGACATACGCCTTTCCTGATTTTGAGCCATTCTGCTGTTCCTTGTACATATGGAAGTTCTCAGTTCCCATACTTTTGAAAACTAGCTGGAAAGACTTTTAGCATTAACTCTCCAGGTAATGTTTAGCATTACCTTGCACTCATGTTAAATGAGTGCAATTGTACAGTAGTCTGAACATTGTTTGACATTGCTTTTCTTTGGGATTGAAATGAAAACTGACCTTTTCCAGTCCTGTGTCCACTGTAGGGTTTTCCTAATTTGCTGGTATGTTGAGCACAGCACTTTTATAGCATCATCTCTTTGGATTTGAAATAATTCAGGTGAAATTCGATCACCTCCGCTAACTTTGTTCAGAGTAATGCTTCCTAAGCCCACTTGACTTCACACACAAAGATGTATGTCTCTAGGTGAGTGACCAAACTGTCATGGTTACCCATTTCATTAAGACGTTTCTGTATAATTCTTTCATGTATTCTTGCCACATTTTATTAATCCCTTCTGCTTTGGTAGGTCTTTGCCATTTCTGTTCTTTATTTTGCCCATATTTACAGGAAGTATTCCTCTGGTAACTCCAATTTCCTTGAAGAGATCTCTAGTTTTTCCCATTCTATAGTTTCCCTCTACTTCTTTGCATCATTCACTTAAGAAAACTGGGATAAAGCAGAAATGGTGCTCAGTTGTGGATGAGTCTGGTGCTGAAATTAAAGTCTGATGCTGTAAAGACTATTATTGCACAGGAACCTGGAATGTTAAGTTTGTGAGTCAAGGTAAATTAGATGTAGTAAAACAGGAGAGGGCAAAAGTGATGTCAACATTTTAGGAATCACGGAGCTAAAATATACAGGAATGGGCAAATTTTATTCAGATTACCATTATATCTACTACTGTGGGCAAGAATCTCTTAGAAGAAATGGAATAGCCCTCATAGTCAACAAAAGAGTACAAAATGCAGTCTTTTGTGCAATCTCAGAAATTACAAAGTGATCTCTGTCTGTTTCCAAGGCAAACCATTCAACATCACAGTAATCTAAATCCATGCCCCAACCACTCATGCTGAAGAAGTTGAGGTTGAAAAGTTCTGTGAGACCTACAGGATCTTATAAAACTAGCAGCAAAAAAAGAGATGTCTTTTTCATCATAGATGATTGGAATGCAAAAGTAGGAAGTCGAGAGATACCTGGAGTAACCGGCAAGTTTGGCCTTGGAGTACAAAATGGCGAAGACTAACAGAGTTTAGCCAAGAGAATGCACTGATCATAGCAAATACCCTCTTACAACAATGCAAGGGATGACTCTACAAATGGGCCTCACCAAATGGTTAATTCTGAAATCAGATTGATTATATTCTTTGCAGCTAGAGATGGAGAAGCTCTACATAGTCAGCAAAAACAAGACCTGGAACTGACTGTCCTTGTGCTCAGATCATGAGCTCCTTATTGCAAAATCAGGTTTAAATTGAAGAATGTAGGGAAAACCACTGGGCCATTCAGATCTCTTATGCCTTACAGTGGAGGTGATGAGTAGATTCAAGGGATTAGATCTGGTAGGCAGAGTTCCTGAGAAACATGGCCAGATGTTTGTAACATTGTGCAGGAGGTTGTGACCAAAACCATCCCCAAGAAAAGTAAATGCAAGAAGGAAAATTCATTGTCTGAGGAGGCCTTACAAATAGTTAAGAAAAGAAGAAAAGCAAAAGGTAAAGGAGGAAGGAAAAGATATACCCAAATGAATGCATAGTTCTAGAGAAGAGCAAAGAGAGATAAGAAAGTCTTCTTAAGTGGACAATGCAAAGAAATAGAGGAAAACAATAGAATGGAAAATAAAAAGAGTAGAAGTAAATAGAGGGGAAAAATATTGGCCAAATTTCAAAAAGAAATAGACAAGAGTTCATTAGAATTTGAGTAAAACCAACAGAAAATTAGAAGCACCTATAAATCTCAGAGTAGTAATATTTAACATTTTCTATGTGCCAGACCCTATACCAGGTGGTAAGCATTTGCAAATCAATAAGATCTGTCTTCCTTTGAAAGAATTCACAAATCAATGCATAAACTCATTAACAATGAAGAATGATGAGTGTAGTCAATGTATTAAGACAATTCAGGGTGATAGAGAAGGGACTAATTTTATCTGTGGAGTGTGAGTGAGCAGAAGGAGTGGGGCAAGAGATGGAGTGGAGTCTAAACTGATCCTTTAAGGATGACAGAATTTTGCCAGGAGATATGGGGAAGGGCATTAGAACTTCTCTATTAAGGAAAAGGCACAGAAATAATGTTACTGACCAGGGTTCTTGGCCTTACCCAATCAATAGAAATTGACTAGAGGCCAGAAATTCAAGGCAAGGCTTTATTGGGGAGTCTAATCAAATAGGGGGTGGCTAGAACAAGTAACAAGTTCCCTTGCTCACTCACTCCCTGAGGGGGCTGAACTTTTTCCTTTTTTGAAGTGAGGGTAGTGATGTGTCAAGGGAGTCAGGTCTGAGGGGTCGCTTATGTGTTCTTCCCATCTCTTAGGTGATGTTGAGGGCAGGGGACATGCTCAGTACCCTGCTTTTCTCCTGGCTCTTCATGATGGTGGTTGGGTTTTTTTGGTTTTGGTTTTTGTTTTGGTCTCTTTTGGGTCCAGAATTTGCCCCAACTATGCATGCACAATGTTAATTTTAACCTCACATATTTGCTTGTATTTTGTTGCTGGCAGAGAGGTGTGTCCAGGTAAAAGCATTGCAGCACTTCAGGAAAGGATCCCAGTTTCCAAGAAATGTTTGGAGGTCCCAGCCAGTCATAAGAATGCTGAATATTTGGCAGACATATTTGGTAGATTCTACCCTGTAAGCCAGGAAAATTAGATCCTGCTTCTATTGCACTCTGTAAGAGAAATTTCTTTATTCAGTTTTCCTCTGAGGGTTTGGTCTGAGAAGGTATTCCTTTTCAACTGCCCTTTGGGACCATGTCTGAACTAAGCATCCTGGAGCACATACTTCCCAGGGGTTGTTCATCTTTCACAGGCTGCTTTTTGATGGAACAAGCTTGGAGTCCTAGAAGTTAACTTGTTCTAACCAAGAAAGTTAATTTTTAATTTGGACTTGTGGTTTCTTTGGCATACATTTCCCTCAGAACTTAGTATTAAGTTATAGATAATTATGTATGACAGTATTTTCCTAGGCACAATTCTGAGGTCTCATTCATTTATTTATTTGTATTTCTTTGTCTGCAGGTAGGTCTCTTTCAACTTAGAGGGTACTTTGAGGTCATAACAGATAGAAAAGGCACACTTGACATTTGACAGTTTGAATTTCCTTGCTCAGTTGAGAACATTTCTGAGCATTGGCTGCTCACAGACTTTTAAAATTCTATCTCAAATAGCTTAAGATAGAGAAGCAAATTTATTTTCCAGTCTTAAGTGCTCTAAGTTTCTGTTTTTTTTTTTTTTTCCCCCAAGCCTGTACACTGTTTTGTTTTCATCCTGTACATTGGCCAGTTCATTGCTGAACTAATTTATTTTTTAATATCTTGGTAAACAGAAGTCAAATGCACAAAACTAGAATTCTTTCCAACCAATGCCATCAAATTTCCAGATTCATTGTCTTTTCTTCCAAGTAATCTCAGGTGACAGCTTTAATAGTTATTTTGGCATCACATATCATGGGTCTCCACTTTTTCAGTTTCCAATAATTGTTTACCTTCTCCTGACAATTGACAATTAAGTCCAATGTTAGTTTTCCTTACTAAAATAAAACCTTCCTTCAAGACACCAATTTTGGTACTAGTTATGATATGTTCACTGTTCTAACAATCCAAAAGATCTCATCTCTTAACACAATGGAGGCTAAATTTTAAGCATCACAGTCAGGAGCAGATTGTCAAAGGTATGGGTGTCTGGCTCCTTTCCATGCAATTAGGACCTTAGATTCCTTTCATCCAAAAACTCTTTATCCTCTAGGGTCTTCTGACTCCTCTGGATCTGACCAGAAGACAAAAGTAGAGAAGCAATGTGGAAGATTTTTGTCTAACTCTAACTGTAACTCTAACAAAGCAGTATATATCGCAGATAAGGTGTCCCTTCTATTCAAATTCTACTGACCCAACACTGTCACTAGTACGCATGTAGCTGCATGGGAATCAGCCACATCTAGGTGGCCACATCTAACAGGGGGAAATGGAAATGGGTCTGTAAACATTTAGCCAGCCAACTATATCATTAGAAATCTATGGTAACAGACCAGGCAAGATATGATAAAGACCTTTATTAGGCACTGAAAATAGCAAAGAGGTAATTCATTCATGTGTGTATTCATGCAGAAAATATGTACTGAACATCATCTCTGAACCAAGAGATGTATATTGGATATGGCAAATCATTCCATGGTGAATTAGTCAGCTAAGGTCACTACCCTCATAGATTTTACATTACAGTGAGTTTTAAAGGGATCTTGGTGGTTTTCTTTGGTGCTCTATATAAGCATGTCATATTACAATAAATTTATGTGATATAAACTTAACATGAGCATTATTAAAAATCATGCAGTACATAATATTTATTGATTTAATTAATTTTGCAGAGTACTCTCCTGGATATGAGAAATGGATGGTGTCCCCAATTGGTGTATGTCTTTATTATTCTTTATCTATACAACTTGTGTCCTTTCCATAGAAAACACTAGCAAAAATAACTTTGTGTTCAAGGCACATGAAGCCAGGCCAGTGGTACAGTCAGTGTGACAGGAGCTCAGAGCAATGATTCTCAGAAACAGAAATTTAATGGAGATGATGTCATTTAAACTGGCCTTTAAGGAAAGGGAAGAATAGGGATGTGGAGTAAAGAGGACGTTTCTGGTGGAGGATGGTGGGGAATAGATGCAGGAGTAGGAATAGCAGGTATGGAGAAAAATGTGCCAGTTTGGCTGGGGAGAAACTGCTATAGGACATTGAGATGGGATGTTTGTAATTAGAGCCTTCTTTCAGTTTTTATATTCCATGTATTTAGTTTAAGTTTACTTATACATTGCAACTACAAAATACATAGGCATTATCACTTTAAGTGAATTTCTCCTCATCAGAATTGTACCTGTCATGAATACAAAGTGAAGTGTTCATATCATCAGGTGTTGAAATATAGTAGGGATTGTGTCTAATTTAGCCAATTAAAACAATGACATTTCTAAGTGTGAACACTGATTAAATGTAAGTTTTCAAGACAAGAACTTGTCATTTCTGCTGTTTTTAAATATAGCATCAAGTGCATATGTGCTATGTTTAAAACAAGTGCATATGCAACAAGTGCATACCAAAGACCCTTAAAGGGGCCTTCCTTTGACAACCCAATGTCTTGTCTGCATCAAGTTTGTAGAAAAACTTTAGCCAAAGAACAAAATTAATCACATGAATGAGAACATATGTAAAGAAAAATAATCAAGCAAGACAAAATAATAATAGTTTAGTCATTAAAAAAAAAAATCAAAGGCCTTTAGTTCCTCCTCTAGGGCTAAAGATAATATTCTGAGCCACATCCTCTGAACTGTTTTCTAGATACTGAAACCCCCACCAGGTAGAAGAAGTTAACTACATAACTATACTGTAGCCATGACATATGTTGCCACTATTCTCAGAACTGACCTCAAAGAAATGGGAAAAAACCTACCCTGGAACTAAAAATTAACCATACTCAGAACAATCAAGATGGTGCTGATCAGACCAGTGGATGACCAATTCTAAGATGATTGTTGGAGGTGACTATGCTGTTTCTGCAGGTAGCCACCTCCCTCTGCCTATACCCCTGAAATTCACCTTTAAAAGTGCTTGCCCCCTGGTTGGCAGTAGGGGAGTTGGCTTTTGGACATGAGTCCACCTTCTATCCAGGTTGCCAGCCTCCCAAATACAACAAACTTCCTTTTCCTAACAATACTTATCTCCCAAGTATTGGCTTTTGAACAGCAGGCAGCCAAACCTGAGTTTCATAACACATATACACACTTGCCTATATGCTGTTGATGAATTTAGCCAAGTACATATAGAACTACTAGGCTCGGCAATGACTGAAAGGTGTTTCTGAAGAATTATCTAAAAAAAGCATCAGGAAACACTATAGAATTGTCATTGAAGTTGTATTTTTTCATGTGTGTTATGAGTTGTATTATGTTCCCCATGAAAAGATATATTGCAGTTCTAAGTCACAGAAACTCATTCTGTGATCTTATTTAGAAATCGAGTTGTTGCAAATGTAATTAATTGAGATCATCCTGTGATAGGATGGACTTCTGTTCAATATGACTTGTGTGCTTGTAAGAAGATAGACACTTAACGACCGAAATACCCATAGAAAGCATCTTGAGATAACAAGGCAGGTTCTGAAGGTGTGCAACTGGAAGCCGTGGCTGCCAAAGGTTATCGACAGACCAGGAGCTGGAAGGGGACCAGGGAGCGTGGCCTTGCCATCACTGTGACTGTGAACTTCTAAGACTGTGAAGCCATACGTTTCTGTTGTTCTAAGGTACCCAGATTGTGGTATCTTGTTATCTTCAGTCCTTGGAAGCTAATACAGTGGGCAGTGGAATAAATCAGATGCACAGAACACTTTCTGACGCAGAGAAGTCTGCACTATTTTCACAAACTATGAGCTCTTCTCTAACTTCTTAAGGAAAATATTTTGCTTTATCTTGAATAATGTTATCTGGAAGTTGTTTTTTAAAGGCAGAATCATCTTAACATCAATTTAAAACGTATTTATCTTAATTTATTTTTTATTGAAGTGTAGGTAATTTATAATGTATTAGTTTCTGGTGTATAGTAAAGTGACTCAGTGAGGGGGGGAAAGAGAGAGGCAGGGTGAAAGAGAGACAGAGAAAGAACGAGGGTGGGGATGGAGAGAGAGAAAGACAGACAGAGAGACAGAGACACACACAGAGAGAGGCAGAGAGGCAGAAAATCTCTCTCTCTGTCTCTGCATCTTTCTCTCCCTAGGCAGTCTCTCTCTTTCTGACTCCCTCACTTCCTCCATCCCTTCATCCTTCTCTCTCCCTGTCTCTGGTAATATGAAAAATATTCAGTTATATGTATAATTGAATATGAAAAATTATATATATATATATATATATAGTTTTCATATCTTTTCCATTATGTTTTTTTACAGGATATTGAATATAGTTTCCTGTAAAAACTATTGTTTTCTAATTTCTTTTTATCTTTTAGAAGCATGTTTCAATCTTTCCTATTCTTAGTATTGTTTTGATTTTTGATTTGTTGAGAATAGAAACATAATATATAAACATATCTCATAGTATTATTCTAGTTATGTGCATTGCATTCTAATTTTGAAGATTTTAGATCCATGGAAAACTGAGTAAATTTAAATATGGGTATAATCAGGGGGGAAAAAATAAAATTATAGGAGTGAGAGCAGCAAAATCAAAGGAAAACACCTTAAGCTAAAAGTCAAAATAATTGACTTTCAGTCTCAGTATAATTACTTAGGTGCAGCATGTCCTTGAGTCATTTAACCTCTGAGCAAATGGAAGTGGTTTCCTCTCTGTAAAGGTGGTGTGTGCCAGGATGCTTTGACGATCAAACAAGGGTACATCAGTTCAACTGATACAGTTCTTGGTGAATCATAAGTACCCAAAATGGGCCTCAGATATGTGGGTGCCAGGCTGCAGGACTTCTGAGCTAGGAGAGGATATGTGTGGCACTCAGCCTCCAAGAATTGATAAGAATTTAAGTTTTGTTTTTCCCATTTCTCTCTCAACACTCCTCTTCCCCTATTTTCTTATTGAAGCCAGAGCTAATTCTATTTAATTAATTTAAATGAGGCTCCAACTTTGCATCTGACTTTTTTTTTTTAACGACAAATATTAAGTTGTCACAGTCTTCAAGAACTTAAATGGACATTTTGTGAGAGTAAAATTCATTTGGAATTCTTGTTTAAAAATGTACACTTGGAGCCCTCACTTCTTACAAATTTAAGCTCAGTAGCTTCTGTGTTTTATCAAGGACACTAGGTAAATCTGGAGAAAAACCTCTTGTCTTAACAATCATAAACAGAAACAGGATATTAAGTATTTTGATAGTTCTTTATTATGTAAATAGACATATGTTAAAAATTTAGATTTATTTCCACTAATATATGTTACTTTGAATCACAAGTGCAATAATGAAAATCCTTTTGAGAGGAAATGTTAAGATGAACAGGAGGGCATTAAAGAAGCTGTTTTATAGGAAGACATACTTTCAGTAAAAATCCTCAGTTCACAGCCTAAAGGAGAACTCTTGAGAGGAGAGAGAACACAGCTTAGGCAACATTTATTTTGCTGCATGAAAATCTTTCAAATTCAAAGAATTCAGTCAGTTCAGTTGCTCAGCCGTGTCTGACTCTTTGCAACCCCATGGACTACAGCACGCCAGGCTTCTCTGTCCATCACCAACTCCCAGAGTTTACTCAAACTCAATTCCACTGAGTCGGTGATGCCATCCAACCATCTCATCCTCTGCCGTCCCCCTTTCCTCCCACCTTCAATCTTTCCCAGCATCAGGGTCTTTTCTAATGAGTCAGGTCTTCGGATCAGGTGGCCAAAGTGTTAGAGTTTCAGCTTCAGCATCACTCCTTCCAATGAACACTCAGGACTGATTTCCTTTAGAATGGGCTGGTTGGATCTCTTTGCAGTTCAAGGGACTCTCAAGAGTCTTCTCCAACACCTCAGTTCAAAAGCATCGATTCTTCTGCACTCAGCTTTCTTTACAGTCCAACTCTCACATCCATACATGGCCACTGGAAAATCCATAGCCTTGAATAGATAGACCTTTGTTGGAAAAGTAACATCTCTGCTTTTTAATATGCTGTCTAGGTTGGTCATTACTTTCCTTCCAAGGAGTAAGTGTCTTTTAATTTCATGGCTACAATCACTATCTGTAGTGATTTTGGAGCCCAAAAATAAAGTCTGCCACTGTTTCCACTGTTTCTACATCTATTTGCCATGAAGTGATGGAATTGGATGCTTTGATCTTTTTTTTGTTTTTTCTGAATGTTGAACTTTAAGCCAACAGTTTAAGCACTCTTTCACTTTCATTAAGAGGCTCTTTAGTTCTTCTTCACTTTCTGCCATAAGCATGGTGTCTTCTGCATATTGAGGTTATTGATATTTCTCCCAGAAATCTTGATTCCAGCTTGTGCTTCATCCAGTCAGCACAGTGACAATATAAAGCCTTGAAGGTGACAATATACACAATATACATGGTGACAATATACAGCCTTTTCCTCTTTGGAACCAGTCTGTTGTTCCATGTCCAGTTCTAACTGTTGCTTCCTGACCCACATACAGATTTCTCAAGAGACAGGTCAGGTGGTCTGGTATTCCCATCTCTTTCAGAATTTTCCACAGTTTACTGTGATTCACACAGTCAAAGGCTTCGATAAAGCAGAAATAGATGTTTTTCTGGAACTCACTTGCTTTTTCGATGATCCAGTGGATGTTGGTAATTTGATCTCTGGTTCCTTTGCCTTTTCTAAAACCAGCTTGAACATCTGGAAGTTCATGGTTCATATATTGCTGAAGCCTGGCTTGGAGAATTTTGAGCCCATTACTTTACTAGTGTGTGAGATGAGACCAATCGTGTGGTAGTTTGAGGATTCTTTGGGATTGCCTTTCTTAGGAATTGGAATGGAAACAAACCTTTTCCAGTCCTGTGGCCACTGCTGAGTTTTCCATATTTGCTGGCATATTGAGTGCAGCACTTTCACAGCATCATCTTTTAGGATTTAAAATAGCTCAACTGGAATTCCATCACCTCCACTAGCTTTGTTCATAGTGGTACTTCCTAAGGCTCACTTGACTTCACATTCCAGGATGTCTGGCTCTAGGTGAGTGATCACACCATTGTGATCATCTGGGTCGTGAAGAGCTTTTTTGTACAGTTCTTCTGTGTACTTTTGCCACCTCTTCTTAATATCTTCTGCTTCTGTTACGTCCATGCCATTTCTGTCTTTTATTGAACCCATCTTTTCATGAAATGTTCCCTTAGTATCTCCAGTTTTCTTGAAGAGATCTCTATTCTTTCCCATTCTATTGTTTTCCTCTATTTCTTTGTACTGATCACTGAGGAACCTTTCTTATCTCTCCTTGCTATTCTTTGGAAATCTGCATTCAAATGAGTATATCTTTCCTGAATTGAATGATAGTATTACATTTCTAGTAGAATGAGAAGAATTTTAACAAATTACTGGAGTTCTTTACATGATGAATAATGTTTATTCCATAAAAATCATGAAAATGCATTCCTTTTGGTTTTAGAAAAAGTTTGTTTTGGTCATATATAATGAATAAGTGAGAGCTGAGGTGAGTCTCAGCTGTGGTAAAAGACCCAGGCTTGGAGCTGAGGCCATGAAGTTGACCACCTTGTGTCACTGACTGCTCCGATGAGATTATTAAGGCCTGAACTTGTCTAAGAATATCATTTCTGCATTTCTAAAATGAAGAATAGAAGTTAAATAATTTTTAGATTTCATTATGTTTCTAAAAGATGTAATTCTACATCTGTGAATTTCAAAGCATCCATTAATAAATTTTACCCCATGGCTGGAAATTTATTTTTTCTTTATTTTTTTTAAATTTTCTTTATTATTATTTTTTCTTTTTTTTATTTTTTATGTATATTATCATAACATAACAGCATATATGCATAACAGCATGTATATTACCTGTGGTGAAACAGACCACCAGCCCAGGTGGGATGCATGAGTCAAGTGCTCAGGCCTGGTGGGCTGGGAAGACCCAGAGGAATCGGGTGGAGAGGGAGGTGGGATGGGGGACCGGGATGGGGAATACGTGTAACTCTATGGCTGATTCATATCAATGTATGACAAAACCCACTGAAAAATAAAAAATATTTTTTCTTTAAAATGGCCTAATGATGTTTATTCATATTGAGACAGCTATTATATTTTTTGAAATTCCTTATTGCTGAAATTTATAAAACATATGTATATATGTAAAGTTTTATACTGTTTTTAGAGCATTAAGTTATAAAATATTTTACACAAGTAACCCACTATGTATAAAATGTATCTGGGTGACATCAGTAACTGAAGAAAAACAGCACATCTAGTTTAGCTCTTGAGTGGCACGAAACAATATATTGGTTTGGTAAAAAAAAGTGCTTGTGTTTTTCTACAAGATATTGCAGAAAAATCTGAATGAACATTTTGTCCAACCCAACAGAACAGGTAAATGGAGAAATCACACTTCTCTGGCATTTCATTGTTTACAAAGCAATTTCTAAAATTATCATCTAACTTAAGGCAAACTTACAACTTAAAAAAAAAGCGTGAATGTTAATGTATTTTATGTATCATTATATATATCTGATATGCTGTTTTATCTGATTTTTAATAGGTATCGTGGGTGGGATGTACTGAGAGAATAGCATTGAAACAAGTATACTATCAAGGGTGAAACAGATCACCAGCCCAGGTTGGATGCATGAGACAAGTGCTCAGGGCTGGTGCACTGGGAAGACCCAGAGGGATGGGATGGGAAGGGAGGCGGGAGGGGGGATTGGGATGGTGAACACATGTAAATTCATGGCTGATTCATGTCAATGTATGGCAAAAATCACTACAATTTTGTAAAGTAATTAGCCTCCAACTAATAAAACTAAATGAAAAAAAAAAATAGGTATGTGTATTTTTTAAATCTAAATTAAGATTTTAAAAATAAAATTATATTTTAAATGCACTAGAAGAGGAGACTATATACATGTGTGGTGGGTTTAACCTGTGATCAGCTTTTCCTTTTAACTTTGGTGACTTGTATAATGTATATGGTGAAAGTCAGCACATTTTGGCTATGGAGATCAAAAATCAAACTGAACCTAAGTGATGATCTATGAAAAGTCAAATCACTCTTCCTCAAATTTGACAGTTTTTTTTTTTTTCTTCACATGTGGCATACTTTCTTTTTTAAAAAGAGCATTACACCTATATGGTCTCCACATACATGCTATATTGTATAGACAATAGTGTTTGTTTCTCAACATTTTCAAACTTTTAATTTAATTTTCATGTTTATTTATTTGATTTTTATTTCAAGGTTTATTTATCTCCCTGCTCCCAGATGAGGTACTTGAAGTAGAGTTATTTCTTCTATAAACTGCTTTAGAAAGCTTTATTTTCTCTTAAAAGGATGTCCAAGAGGAAGGGAATATGTATACATAGAATTGATACATTTTGTTGTTCAGCAGAAACAAGTACTATATTGTAAAGCAATCATAATCCAATTAAAAAAAAAGATGGGGTGGTTTCAAAGTAGATAAGCAGACAATAGGTACAAATTAACAGATTCATTTTGTAAGTCTAAGACGGTTTGAACTATTGCTTGGTCATTTGAGGGTGAGTGCTTATTTGGGTGTGTGTGTGTGTGTGTGTGTGTGTGTGATCTAATCATTATTTTTGCCTATGCTCTCTAAAATTTTCTGGAAAGATGGGGACAGAAAGTATTTTTTAAAGACATAAGTGGCAAAATAAAATACAGAACAGGGATAGTCGAGCCCATTGTAAGTATCATTGAAAACAAACAGCGAGCCAGGCAGACACCACAGAAGATGGACGAAGGACAGCAAGAAGGGGATGCGGAGATTTTGTTGACCTTCATGGGTTTACAGCCTCTGTCTCTAAACAAAGTGTGGAAACAGTAGAGCTTTTATTTTGCTTTTGTTTTTGTTTGGTTTTGTTTCCCGCCCACTACATAGAAATGAGAGTTCTTAGTCTGTTTCTGGCCAATCTGTTAATTTATTAGGATAGTTGTCTTTCGTTTGCTTTCCAGTAGGCATGGTGAATTTAGTTGAAGAGCAAGCACATCTGTAAGCTACAACTTGATTACATCTTTTTTTCTAGCTGTTTTGTATTTTTTCTTTTACCATGTTTTAGTTTCTGCATGTAGAATTAAATCAGAAACAAAACTGTAAAGTTGTAACATTTCACATGGAAAAGCTGCCCTATCTTCACCAGCTTCAGAAATCTGACCTTTGCCGATGCTGCAATAAAGCGTTGTAATTAAAAAAAAAAAAAAAAATTCAGAAACAACTTTGATACCTTCTTAGCTAAAACAGTCTCCGAGTCTCTCTGGTTCTCACTGAGTACTCATCAGCCCCTGAAATTCTAATCCTAATGCAGAGTGTATGTCTCTATGAGAGTACTTGTTTGCTGTTTTGCTTCTGTCCTTCTCACATTCCGACTAGAATATTAAAACTCCATAAGGGAAGGAACGTGTCATTCTTATTCATCATTGCTGGCGCAGGACTCAGAACAGTGCTTGGCAAACTCAAGAAAGGATGGATGTGGTTAGAGGTGTACGAGCTAACTTTTGCCCAGTCAGATAAGCACAGTAGGGGTGTGGGGGGCAGGAGGAGAGCCAGGAACACTTGGAAAACTGGAAGTTCAGAAAACGCCATTTATAATAAGCTATGTAAACAATCAATGGGGTTAGTCAGTAGGGAATTAAGGATGTTGGCAAATAAAACTTGGGGTGAGTTAGAAACACTTTTAGTCTTCTTTTCATATTTTAGATAAGAGCACATAAGGGAGTAATGTAGACAACATTTAGGTCAACAGTGTCTTCTTGGCAGCAGCTCCAGTGGAGGAGGGGATCTGCTCCTGCTACTTGGATGACCTTGGGGAAGTGATGGAGCTGAGGAATTTTCAGTTAAATCCATGAGCACAGCAAAGTTCAGAACTGGAGCTGAGGGACTTCTAATTCTCAATGTCAGTCAGTTCTTCTGAGATGGGGCAAGTGCCCAATAAGGAATCTTATTTTAGGAAAGGGCTGTTTTCACAAAGTAGAAAAGTAATTCTGTGCTGCCTTACAGTTGCGACACATCATGGATAAGAATAAAGCTCTGCCCAGGAACCAAGAATGTCAGCTTTGTCACCATCAACAGATTGTTTCCACACTGTAATTTGAATTTACAAGCAAATGGACTTGCAACCAATCTTTCAAAATTCACATGGAGGGATTTCTGTGATGTGTTTCTTCTTGGAACTGTCTACTCTTCGTTGATTGTTGTCTTAGTTTTCTATTGCTGCTGGAGCAAATTATCACAAATTTATTGGTTTAAAACAACTCACATTTATTTTCTTACAGTTTGAAGGAGAGAAGTCCAAAATGGGCCTCACTGGGCCAAAATCAAATGTCAGCAGTGTGTTTCTTCTGAGCATCCAGGGAAATTGGTTTGCTTGTTTTTATCTAGGTTCTAATGCTACCCACATTCCTTGGCTCCTGGCTCCCATCCATCTTCAAATCCAGTAATTGCCAATCAAGTATTTCTCACATCTTATCACTCTGACATTGACATTTTTGCCTCTGTTTTCCCTTTTAAGGACCCTTGTGATTACACTGGGTCCACTCAGATGATCCAAATAAGGTTAGCCTGATTAACAGCCATACATGTCTCCACCTGCTACCTTAAATCTCCTATGCCATGCAATTAACATTTCTCTAGATTCTGGGGATTAGAAACAGAATATCTTTGAGAGACATTCTGCCTACTACATTGCATATTTTATTTATAAAGATTTGGACTTTCCTAAAAATGAACATATCTCTAGAAAGGAGATAATTCTACTTTCATGTCTGGTTGGAATGACTTAATCTAGGAAAGAAGAGCATCTAAACCATTTTAAAAAATTTCTGACCAGCTTATTCTTCTAAGAGGACCAAGCTTGAGGTTTCTAGAGCAGGATGAGGTCAAAAACATCACAGCTACACTTTTTCTCCCAGTTAAACTTTCTGCTCTTTAGAAGAAATACCTGTTCTCTTGTGATGAAAGCAATTTCATTCATTATTTTCTTTTTGATATTTACTTATTGAGTTGTGCCAGGTCCTATTTGTGGCACGTGGGGCTTTCATTGCATCCTCTGGGGTCCTAGGTTTCAGTGCTGGGCTCTCTAGTTGTGTCACAGGCTTAATTATGCTGTGGCATGTGGGATCTTAGTTCCCCAACCAGGGATTGAATCCACATCCCCTGCATTGTAAGGCAGATTTTTAACCACTGGACCACCAGGAAGTCCCAATCCATTCATTGTCACCTATTTGCAGACACTCAAGTCTCAATTAGGACTTTACATACAGTGCTTTTCGGTGTATTCTCTGCACTTAGTGGGAACATTTGAAGCAGTGCTTTACATTTGTAAAGAACACAGTACTTGAGAAGCTTCCAAAGTTTTTAGAAAATAAAGTTAATAAAAAATCTTTTGAAATCACTATTATTTGTCCAACTGAGATTTAATAATAAGACATATATATGACATCTGTGGTAGACTCTAATTAAGAATTAATTTTTGTAATTAACTTTCAGTGGAATTTCACTTTATAAGTGTGTGCAGGTAAAATCAACAATTGTGTATTTTTTACTGGCTTTAGCAGTAACTGCTCCATCACATTGTTTTATGAAGCAACAATCAGTGTCTAAGTAGAAAAAACTCTGGGTACAAATAATTTATCCTATTGGATAACAGAGATTTCCATCAGTAAATCAAGAATTCAGGTTATTTTTCATGTAAGGCAGGCCCAGGTGAGACACTTATAACTAAAATAAAAGCCATGATTAATGATGTTTAAATTTCAGAAGTTTGAAATGTTTACATGAATTTATTAAATATCTAGGAATCCATAAGATAGTCCATACCTCAAATAATTATCTAAATTTCTTTACATCACTCATCCATCACGCCCTTCACTGGGGAAGTTTCTGATTTATCTGACTTTAATTATGTCCAAAGCTATTCATGGTATTCCTGTCCAAAAACATGAATTTTTACTACTGACTCAAATCTAAAAATAGTTGTTTTTACTGAAAGAGTCCTTGAAGCTGTTGCTAAGGAACGAGTTTGGAAAAAGAAGGCAAAAATCTCTTAGTTAAAAAGGAGAAAAATTCTGAAAAGCAGTCACTTCTCAGGGAAGCTGATATGTAATAATCAACTTTTTCAGACCTTGCTTATGCCTAATTGTCACACCATGAAACTGCCTTTTTACTCGACTCTCTGAACTATGTAACCCATATTCTGATATTTCCCAAGTTGTCATCTGTTAAATTTAATTACAATTCACTTTTCAGATGCAGAGATTTCAGAGACATCTAGAGTCCTTAGGCTACACTGCACACATATGCCTGATCCTTGCCTGTAGGAAATTAAATATCATGTTAGGATATAAGATATATATATATATATATAACAATTACATTAGTGTCTTGGTCCATGTTAATTGTTATGGATGGTCAGAAGAAAGAAAAGACATTTGTTTGAATCTCTAAAATCACATGTAGGAATTAATTTTTTCTTTCAAAAAAGAGCTACACACAATGCACACTTATCAGCCAGAACTTTCTAAAGGTCTTAAAATGTACATAGAAATCATTAGCTTGATTAATTGATTTTCCTTAAAATAATATATATATATTTTTCTATTTGAGGACCTTCACGGAATGCTATAAGGATTTCAACTTCAGGCAGTGGCTTACATGAAAAAAATATAGAAACAACCTTGCTCACCCAAAGATCATACAGATTGAAAATCTATTTTCCCCTTTTCAGGGAAAGCTTAAGCATCAGCAATGAACCAAGGAGAGGGGTAAAGACACAGTAGCATGGAGTAATGATGAACTAAGAAGATGGCTTTCCATAATTAGAAGTGAGAGCTTACTTAGCCAGGACCTATGGAGTGTGACATTTCCCTGAAGAGCTTGAATTAGTCAAGTAGTGTTACTTTCACACTAACTCATTTGGGAATTATATTCACGAACTGAACAAAATCTGGTGAACTGACATCATATCAGAATCCCCTATTGGCAGTCATAGTTCCAGCATTTTTTGGTCTTTTGTTAAATAGATCGACCCAGTTAAATGCATATGTGTTTTCTTTACCTCAGCTCAGAATAATCACAACTGGGTAGATATTACCATAAGATACTTTTTATTATAAGAAATGAAAATAACTGGGTACTAGTTCTCAGAACATGTCTGTTTTCTAATATCTTATTTGGTTATGGTTATAAAAATACTAAATATGATTGCAGTTGTATCAAATTATCATCACATTTGAATATTCTCCAGTTTGTTCTTTTCTATATTTAGCTAAACTCTAGAATGGCTTTTTAAATTTAACTTGTGTTCATTTGAGTAATTGTATGGGATGACCAGAGCTACTCCTAAAAGTCACTGAAACAGTTATTTCCGAGCAATTTAGAAGGGTAATATGAAGAATTTGTATTTTTACCAAGCTGCCATCTTACTTAAAGCTTGCACATAACCACTTGAAATGATGAACCCCGTGTTGCAAATAGTAGGGATGCTTTTTAAAATTGTTATTAACATAACTGACCTTCGTGTGAAGTGCACTTCCTGAAAGCACAATAAATGATATGGTCTGGTAGGGTATAGACTTGTTAACCTAATGGAGATGATGATAGAGGTTCTTTAGAGACATTTATAGGTTTCTTTGTAAGGATGCTATGGCTTGTTTTCTAAATGAAGAAGATAAAAGTTTACACTGATTGATCCCATGAAGAAGCAGTCAATAGCTACTGCAGAGACAAATATAGTAAAATAATATTGGGCAGAGAAAGATTCCATAAGCCCTCATCCTTAATGTTTGTGGTGGGGTTTATTGCCAAAGGAAAGGTCCAGAAGACAATGTTTTCTGCTGCTCCCACCAAAAGGGCCAGTTGGTGATGTTGTCCCCACCCCATGTGTATTTTCCCTAAAAGATAAGCTCACCAAGTTAACAACTTCCTGAAGCCAATCTCAGAATCTTCCATTGAGAAGAATAGTATCAGGTCATAAGGATATGTTACTCAAAAGACAACCCTCAACTTTTAGGGTAGCAAATAGGTTTCAATTTTCTTGCCAACCCTCTTGACTTGTTAGAGACTTCCTAGGGCACTGCGTTGACAAAATTTAGAATGTCATGGTCAGGTTTGCTGGGGAAGGATATTGTGATAAGTTAGAGGCATCCTTTGTGGATGACTGTGTAGCACTATGGGCAAACCCTGAATCACTCTAAGCAACTAAAGTTCAGGTAATTAATATCTATATCCTTAACTCCAAGGATACATTTTATGTCAATATGGATGGAGAAATATTGTTGCTAATCATCCAAAATATAAAAGCTTAATCCAGAAATGGAGACTTTGATTTGCTAATTCTCCCTTAGATTCCTGACATAGAATATATCTGATAAAATAGGATAATTAACAAAACTTTGTTCTTGAGGGTAAGGGAGAAAGATGAAGTGAGAGATGTCATCTTTTTTCTAGAAATTCTAGTGATTTAAATCTAATTCAGCATCCCCTTTCCTGCTGGCTCAGATGGTAAAGAATCTGCTTGCAATGCGGGACACCCAGGTTTGATCCCTGGCTCAGGAATATCTCCGGAAGAAGGGTGTGGCTATCCACTCCAGTATTCTTGCTTGGAAAATTCCATGGACAAAGGAGTCTGGTGGGCTACAGTCCATGGGATCACAAAGAGTAAGACATGATTGAACATCTGACACTTTCACTTTGACTTGTTTCCTAAAGGCAAATGCTTGCTGTTTAGTTACTAAGTCATGTCTGACTCTTTTGTGACACAATGGACTGGAATGGGTTGCCATTTCCTTCTTCCATGGGGGTATTCCTGACCCAGCGATCAAATTTGTGTCTCTTGTATTGGCAGGCAAATTCTTTACCACTGAGCCATCAGGGAAGCCTAAAGATATATATAGCTTATGATATATGTTATACATCATTTTTGAGCATTCAAAAAAGGCATTAAATATACATATTTGTGTACGTATAAATACTTGTGTATAGTGTTTTTAAATGTTAATTTTCCGGTATTAAAATGTTTTCCATTCTACTTAAGGCATCTTGGAATTTTCAAACAAATGCACTTTCTACTTCTGCTCCAAATCAAGGATGGACAGTTCCTCTTTCCAGTTCTGTTTTTCTCTGATATAAATAACAGTCATTTTTGCCACCTGGACACATCCATATCCCAGACCCTGCTGAAAGGAAAAGGGAGGCATCATAGTATACATCTTTTTCCATTTTGTGGCTTTAGGTAGCTCAGATGTGGCTAAGCAGTGTTTGAAATTTCATGTAGGGGAAATCACTACCTGTACATTTCACTACATGGGAAATGTACACCAGCAATTATTACACAAAAAGGACTGGGTTAATGGATGTGAAATTTTTGGAAGATTTTTTAAAAGATCAATGCTCTCTACTTAAGCTTTGCTGAAGAAAGATTGGATAATGCCATTTTTTGAGGTTGTTTTACCAAGTAAGCTAAAATGTGAAATAATAGCATTTCCTTGGGCATGAGACAACCATGTGTATGTTTTGTTTCATATCATCATACTCTCTAAGACTATGTGTTTTACCAATTAGCCATTTCCCAATTTTGTAAACTATCACATTTATCTTACCATAGGACACCTTACTTCCACAGAATTCTTAGATGAGTTTTCATTTACTTAACCAGAGAAATACATTTTTGCTTTAAAATCTTTTGTAAATAGATTTAATTTTGCAGAAGTAAGTGAGAAGCAATTGGAGAAGCAATTTAGTGAGATAGCTAAGAATAAAATTCTGATGTCTTCCTTGTTATAATTTGTGTGCTAGAATAGGCCTTACCAACCTAGAATTTTGGAATACCCTGATTTATTTTAAAAAATGAGATTGCCCAGCAATGATAATTCTTAAAATTCTACTTGCCTACACAGAATTTAGTCCATTCCAAATGGTCTTAATTATTTCTGAGAAACTCAAGGAGAGTGCTGGTGCTCCTGGGCTCAGGAAGAGCCTCCATAATGAGGTCATGATGCTGGTGCCTTTTCAGCCCCAACACTTGGGAGGTCACAATGCTAGATGATTGTTTATGCCCTGATCTTCACTGTAACCTACCGCCTGTACTGCCCAACCTCTGTCCCTTCACCTGGACTGCAGTTCATGTTCATGCACAATTGACCTACATGCTAGGAGTGAAAGTGAAAGTCACTCAGCTGTGTCTGACTCTTTGTGACCCCATGGGCTATACAGCCCATGGAATTCTCCAGGCCAGAATTCTCCAAGCCATTCAGTACTCCCATTCAGGGAGTGGGAGCCATTCCCATCTCCAAGGGATCTTCCCAACCCAGGGATCAAACCTAGGTCTCCCGCATTACAGACGGATTCTTTACTAGCTGAGCCACTAGAGAAGCCCCATTTCTTAACTGGCCTACACACAAGGAATATATGACTGCAAATTTTAATGTCTATTATTCAGGCTCCAGTGGTCTTGTATGGATGTGAGAGTTGGAACATAAAGAAGGATGAGCACCAAAGAATTGATGCTTTTAAACTGTGGAGTTGGAGAAAACTCTTCAGAGTCTGTTGGACTGCAAGGAGATCAAACCAGTCATCCTAAAGGAAATTAACCCTGAATAGTCATTGGAAGGACTGATATTGAAGCTGAAGCTCCAGTACTTTGGCCACGTGATGCCAAGAGTGGACCCATTGGAAAACAGCCTGATATTGGGAAAGATTGAAGGCAGGAGGAGAAGGGGACAACAGAGAATGAGATGGTTGGATGGGATCACTGACTCAATGGACATGAGTTTGAGCAAGCTCCAGGTGACGGTGAAGGGCAGTACATGGCATGCTGCAGTACATGGGGTTGCAAAGAGTTGGACAGGACTGAGTGAACAACAGCAACAATTTATTCACGTTTAGGGATAACAAGGAAAAGAAGTGCAAGGTAGTGGTGACTTGTAACAGTAGAGTTGGTTCCTATATTAGAACACCTATCTTCCATCTACATCTAGCTAATGGCTCATCCAAAGCCCATTCTCCCCACAGTTTACAGATGTTGCTGTTGTTATGGGGACATGACCCTGAGAAGTCTGTCCTGCCTCTGTCCTCACTGGAGTGAGAAACACTTGGAGCAGCTGGATGATGAAAGAACAAAGAGATAGCTTTGTTCAGAAATCACCATGAGGAACAAGGATGCTTTCAAGTCCTTTATCTTGTTCTCACAACACCTTCCTCAAAACCACACTTTAAGAAGTCCACAGCTATCATTTCTTCTGACCAACTTCTTAACATTCCTATGTTTATTTTCTTTGTTGCCTAAAGATTTTCATTCAATCACAGCAAGGTGATATATTCCCCCAGAGATATGGAAATAGTACAAATGATTATATATAAAACTGGAATTTACTCTTTCATCATTAATGATATACTTTGTTCTATGTCATTCACAAAAATAAGATATTGAATGTTTCTTTTTTTTCATGTGACATATTTTACCAGGAATACATATTTTGATATATTCTGAAAAGTTAAGAAAAAAAGAACTGTTAATATTAGGCATTGGCTCAGTGAACCTAATCCATAGCATTTGGCTGAGAAATCTCAAACTTACAACCCATTAATAATGAAAAAGGATATTAATAGCTAGATTTTCCTTGCTGCTATTAAAAGATCATCACTCTGTTGATGTTGCATGAAAGGTATTACTATGTATTTTATCATCAAGTTATGTCTGTCATGTTCTATTAAAGGTAATATCGTAGAAATATGTTAACACAATTATTTTATTCAGAACAGTTCTTCTTTTAACATATTCTGGAGTTTCAGTCTACTAAGGAAAAAAAAAAGTTATCTATTAAGAACTCTTCAAAGAAGTCCTGAAAACCTTAAAATTAGAAAATGCATAGAATTAATAGAGTGGATGTCAGTGGTAAAATTCACATTAATATTTAGGTAAATAATGAGGACTATGAAATTTGAATTGAAAGGAAAGACAGCATTAAATTGTAATATATTTGATTAAAGTAACTTGTGTTACATATTTTAAATCTCGAAATAAAGTTTTTAGCTCCCTTGAGCTATGAACAGATTATTTAGACCATTAGCTCCTTTCATACAGTTCTCTGGGACCCAACAAGATCTTAATATAAATCTTACTACTAACTCTCTTTGCTGCTGCTGCTGCTAAGTCCCTTCAGTCGTGTCCGATTCTGTGCGACCCCACAGACGGTAGCCCACAAGGCTCCGCCGTCCCTGGGGTTCTCCAGCCAAGAACACTGGAGTGGATTGCCATTTCCTTCTCCAAAACTCTCTTTTCTAGAGATATCTAAATGATTAGGAGAGTGATATGTCAAAGATCTGCATTTGTGTTTCCAGGTGGTAGAATGGCATATTACTTTAGATATGGTTATCCTATATCACAACACTGCATTCCCCATACCCTTATTCTCTTCCATGCATCATGGATTATGTTCCATGACCGTGACCATGCTAGGTAAATATGAAATTTTAATAGACCCAAGTAACTTTTTTGCTATGAGGTATTTATATGGAGCAGGAAAGCACCAGCTGCGGTACACAACACAAAAGTGACTTTCTCCTGAAAATGAGAACACTTTTTTGTCTGACTTTTTCTAAGAGGAAACATATTGGAACTTAGATTTCTTGGTTACACAGGTCTTACCCTACATTCTAGCATTCTGCTGGCTCCTACAGTTTATGGAGTTGCCATGTTACCCCAGGGTGGACCGTCTACTTCTCTATTTCATCCTCTAAGCAATCCCTGCTACAAGCCTAAGATGCTGATGTTCAGGGGTGAGGAAGCAAATTACAACCTAAGGAAAAGAAATAATAAAAATTAAATTTGCTGTATGTTCTGAGTGTCCAGAAAAATAGGAAAAGAAAAAAAAATGCTCTAAATTTCACAGGGGTTGTCACAGAAATACCCATATTCCTTGTTTGACAGAAGACTCATGAAATTTTTGTAACTTTCCTAGGCAGAGCACTTCACTTTATTGTTAGCCTTGCCTTAAACACTATGCCCAGAGATCAATGTGAGTGAAAGAAATAAAGCTATTATAAGTCCTTCCCAAAGAGCCATCTATTCCAAATCATCATTATTAGCTATACAAAGACCAAACAGAACTTTTAAATTATACTTGTTCCCTCCTTTATGTGTGTATATGTATATATAGTGCCAAATCAATATTTTAAGCTAGCTTTCCACTGTCATTACCTTTAAAGATTTAGGAAATCGTTAATAGTGTTGTGCAGAAACTGTCATCGTGAACTTCAGAAGACACTACTCTTGCAATAAGCTCTGAGGCACTCAGGGTGAAGAATGCCCATTCCGTAAGAACACAGGTGATAGAAATCACTGGTGTGAGCCACCCACCCTCTGAAAGGCCAGACTCTACATAACTATTAGTCAATCATCTGATGAATAGATTTGGGAAAAGCACATAAGGGGCATTTTCTAGCTGCTTTCTGTCTTAAATATATACTTCTTGTTGTTCTCTCATTTATTTATGTTAACTATTTACTCAATTTTATGTGCCATGTCTGATCAGACAGGAACACTCAAGCCTTTTCTTTGTTTTAAATTGCTAAGTTAAACTCTTTTTAAAAGGAGTAAAGCTTAAAAACCTTAATCAGGTAGCTTAAAACAATAGAGCCAAATTTTTAGTTGGCAAAATGAATCGATATAATTTAAAAAATAGTTCTTACACTGTGCTTACTCTCTCAGCCATGTCTGACTCTTTGTGACTCCATGGACTGTAGCCTGTTAGGTTCCTCTGTTCATGGGGATTCTCCAGGCAAGGATCTGGAGTGGGTTGCCATGTACTCCCCCAGGGAATCTTCCCAACCCAGGGATTGAACCCAGGTTTCCCGCATTGCAGGCAAGTTATTTACCAACTGAACCACCGGGGAAGCCCAGAAATACTGGAGTGGGTAGCCTGAGTGGGTAGCCTATTCCTTCTCCATGGGAACTTCCCGATCCAGGAATTGAACCAGGGTCTCCTGCATTGCAGGCTGACTCTTTACCAGCTGAGCTACCAGGGAAGCCCTAGTTCTTACACACTGGTGCCCAAATAGACATTTTTGTGAGTGATTATTATACAGTGATCTGATTATGGCTATCTACATTCTATTTACTAAGTGTATCACTCTTAACAAAATGTTCATTCTAAAATCTTCTAAAACCATAGGACACATATGCACATATGCCTAAAAACTGAACACATAGGCTCAAAATGGCTCTAGGAATGTTGACTGGGTCTAGCACCAACCTAAATGATGCCCCTGATTAATGTCAGTGAGAGAGAAGAGGACAGAGGGAAAGCAAACAGAAGCTGGAAGAGGGGAAACCTTAGTTCTGGTGCTGGCTCTGACCTACCTGAGTCCTTGACCTTGGGTAAGGCACATGGTCCTATGGATTCTTGTCTTCATCTGAAAAACAAAAAAGCTAGAGCTCTATCTAGATTTCCTCTGTTTTAATATTCTATGGATGTTGGCCTTTAAGTATTATATTAAGTATAGAAAGTGGTTTGGGTGTTTCTATTTTGCATGCATGCTAAGTTGCTTCAGGCATGCCCAACTCATTGCAACCCAGTAGACAGTAGCCCACCAGGCTACTCTGTCCTTAGGATTCTCCAGGCAAGAATAATGGAGTGGGTTGCCATCCCCTCCTCCAGGGGATATGTCCTACTCAGGAGTTGAACCCATGTCTCTTATGTCTCCTACATTGGCAAGCGGGTTCTTTACCACTTAGCACAACCTGGGAATTTTTAGTCTTTAACTACTGATTCCATAAAGCTGAACTCAATTTATAATTCATTTTCATTCTAATTTTTAATGCATTTGTGATGATAAGTCAAAAGACCTTAGCATTGCATTCTCCAGGTGAACTGTTTTACTCCTTCAAAGTGTATGCTAATCATTGCATTTGTTAAGTATCTAGTACTTTTCCTTAGAACAGAGGTTTAGTTCATTTATTTCAGCATTTTCTGTAAGTTACTATCCAAATAGATACCTATTTCTTTGAATGTTATAGCCATTCCTATTGTAACATGGCTTTAGACTTCCATATGAGTATTACCACTTAGTATGGAAATGCAAATATTTTAATGTTCAATCTTACCTATTCTTATTGAGGCACAATTCAACTTTATAAAGTGTAGTCTAGCCTAGACTAGTCTAAGTAGCTAAATTGCGTCTGACTCTTGCTACCCCATGGACTGTAGCCCGTCAGGCTCTGCTGTCCATGGGATTTTCCAGGCAAGAATACTGGAGTGGGTTGTCATTTTCTTCTCCATTTATAAAGTCTAATTCAGTGGGTTTTAGCAGATTCAAAAAGTTGTACAACCATCACTGCTATCTATTTCCAGAATATTTTCATTTATTAACATTTCCAAGGAAATCCAGAATGGCATTCTTCTTTTAAAAATCATTCTTTATGAAGATAAAGTTAATATTAATATAAATTATTTGATTTAAAATTTGTAGTTTTACAAAATTTAACTTTTTTAAATTTAGATGTGCCCTATTTGCCTTCTGTTTTATTCAACCTCTCTTCATCATGTTAGTGTGGGAAAGACTCCTGCCTTAGGGTTGTGGGGATGGCTGAACACAGAACCCAACAATAGAAATATGAAATTGACAGCAATTGCTTAGTCACATTTGCTCATAGCCCCGGTGAAGATGACACTGGCCTCAATGCAGGGCCACATGTGGTTGCACCTGGAATGAGGAGTCAGGCGCTTCCAGAGAGGTTTTACAGTATCATATTCCCTTGATCAGGAGGACTTCTTTTCCTCGGGAACTTTACTCGAGAGAACAGAGTGAGGGCAGGGACTTGCTAAAGTTCCTAAGCCATTCAGAAGCCCCTCATTTTACCAGATCTCAAACCTGCATATAATATTGGACCTTAATTTATTTTTGTCTTTTTAAAATTAAATCAAAGGTGCTTTAAATTCTATTGTGCTTTATAATTTTCAGAGATTTCATACACATGATTTCATATAACCCAGTGTTAATAATCCCTTTTTATTTATCCCTATTGCCCTGCCCCTCTTTCTTTGCCCCAATGGTAACCACTAGTTTGTTCTCTACATCTGTGAATTTGATTTTTTTCTTTTATTCACTTAGTAGTTGTAATTTTTAGATTCAATATATGAACAATATCACACATTATTTTTTCTTTGTCTGCCTCACTTGTTTCACTAGCATAATGCCCTCAAAGTCCACTCCTGTTGCTGCAAACGGCAAAGAAGTCATTCTTTTTATGTTTTATGTTAATATTCCATTGTGTGTGTGGTGGTGGGGGGAGTGTATGTATACTTAGTATATATATATCATGTTTTCTTTACCCATACATCTGTTAATGGACACTTAGGTTGCTTCCATATCTTGGCAATTGTAAATAATGCTGCTATGAATATTGGGATGCATGTATCTTTTCAAATTAGTGTTTTGCTTTCATCAGATATATTCCTAGAAATGGAATTTCTGGATTACATGGTAGCTCTTAGTTTTCTGAGAAACCTCCATGCTCTTTTCCATAGTGACTATACCAACTTACATTAGCATCAACAGTATACTAGGGCTTCTCTTTCTCCACATCCTTCTCAACATTTGTCATTTGTGGGGTTTTTTTGATGATAACCATCTGACAGTAGTGAAATGAAACTTCATTGTGGTTTTAAGTTGCATTTCCCTTATCATTAGTTATATTGAGCATCTTTTCATGTGCCTGTTGACTATTTGGATTTCCTCTTTGGAAAGATGTGCATTCAGTTCTACTCATTTTTATTTATTTATTTTTTTATGTTGAGTTGTATGAGCTGTTTATATATGTTTCATATTAACCTCTTATCAGTCACAACATTTGCAATTATCTTATCCCATTCAATAGGCTGTCTTTTTCTTTTCTGATGATTTCTTTTTTGTGCAAAAACATTAATTGTATCTCCTGTGATTATTTTTACTTTTGTTTCCTTTTCATTGGGCAGCAAATTTTAAAAATATATTTCTGGAATGTATTCAAAGATTGTTCTGTTAATGTTTTCCTCTAGGAGTTTTATGATACCCAGTCTTACATTTAGGTCTTTAATCCATTTTGAGTTTATTTTTGCATATGGTGATTGAGAATTTTCTAATTTCATTTGTTTACACATAGCTGTCCAGTTTTCCCAGCACCGGCACCACTTTTTAAAGGGGCTCTTTTTTTCTCCACTATATATTTTTGTTTTCTTTGCTGTAGAGTAATTGAC
Organism: Muntiacus reevesi; assembly: GCF_963930625.1. NCBI lineage: Eukaryota > Metazoa > Chordata > Mammalia > Artiodactyla > Cervidae > Muntiacus > Muntiacus reevesi. The sequence continues at coordinate 1,805,369 of NC_089264.1, forward strand.
CATAAGTGTGTGGATTAATTCTATTCCATTGATCTATATGCCTCTTTTTCTATCTTTACCATACTGTTTTGATTACTGCATATTTGTAGCATAGGCTGAAGTCAGAGAGCTTGAATCCCCCAGCTCTGTGCTTTGTCAAGATTACTTTTGCTATTCAAGGTCTTTTGTGTTTCCATCCAAATTGTAAAATTATTTATTCTGGTTCTGTAAACTGTCATTGGTAATTTTATAAGAACTGCATTGAATCTGTAGATTGCCTTGGGGAGTATGGCCATTTTAACAATATCAAGTCTTCTAATCCAAGAATACAGTACATAGTTACATCTGTTTATGTCATCTTTTATTTCTTTCATAAATATCTTATTGTTTTCTAAGTGTCCAAAGACATGATAAAATCTCATAAGCTTGAAAATAATATTCTATTGACAGTGGCAAGAAAAACCAGATAAAGAGAACTGTAACACACTGTGTAAGAATTCTATACCTAAAAATAAGGGACTGTGAAAGCTAGAGAACTAGCCTTAGAAATACGCTATCCTTAAGTGTATTTTATTAGCTTAATTTAAAAATTAAGAATAAATATTTTAGGGAAAAAAGATGACATTGTTTACAACGATTTCATGTTTAGATACAGTTGTAACTGGCTTCATTAGTACCAAAAAATAAAAATCAAATGAAAAATGGAAAAAAAGTGGCTAAAGTGAAACATTTAAAAAGTACAAAATATAATTTTAATTTATAATTGAGATACAATAGTTTTTGAGTCATAGATATATAGGAACATATATATTGCCCATTGGTTCTCATAGTTATTCCCTTATTTAGGTAGACATACATTTCTAATATACTTTATTATTATAGGTATAATTAACAAATTGCTATAGTGTTTAATTTGAATAATGCATTTTTACTTTTCTCTTCTTTGATATTTTTCTTTTTTTTCACTTTTTTTTTTTTCATTTATTATTATTAGTTGGAGGCTAATTACTTTACAATACTGTAGTGGTTTTTGCCATACATTGACATGAATCAGCCATGGATTTACATGTGTTCCCCATCCTGATCCCCCCTCCCACCTCCCTCCCCATCCCATCCCTCTGGGTCTTCCCAGTGAACCAGCCCTCAGCACTTGTCTCATGCATCCAACCTGGGCTGGTGATCTGTTTCACCCTTGGTAGTATACTTGTTTCAATGCTGTTCTCTCAGAACATCCCACCCTCGCCTTCTCCCACAGAGTCCCAAAGTCTGTTCTGTATATCTGTGTCTCTTTTTCCGTTTTGCATATTGGGTTATCATTACCATCTTTTTAATATTTTTCATCTTCAGTAGTTTGAGAAAATATTGAGGAAAAATGTATTTAACTTTGAATTGTTTTGTTTCTTAGAGCTTCCGAACTTTGTTTTGCTACAAATAAAACAAAACTATTTTATATTTTTCTGATCTTTGATTCAGTCTTATTTGAAGTTGTATCACAGGGATTTACATATTTATAATAAGTTATTATGACCTTGTAATGAAGCCATGTTGTTGTTTGGTCGCCAAACTGTGTCCAATTCTTTTCCAACCTCATGGACTGCAGCCCGCCAGGCTAGTCTGTCAATGGGGATTCTCCAGGCAAGCATACAGGAGTGGGTTACCATGCCCTCCTCTAGGGGATCTTCCCAACCCAGGGATTGAACCCGTGTCTCCTTCATTGGCAGGCAGATTCTTTACCACTGAGCCACCAAGGGAAGCCTATAGATTTAGGTTAAAGGTACACATCTACCTTGAATCACTGTGGCTCTGCCTTACAGGGGAGATTCTTACATGTCTCAGGTTCATTGGCTCAAAATATCATTTGAAGTCCACCTCTCTGATCTCTGTAACATACTACCAGCTATGACACCCTCTCAAAAATAGTCTTAAATGAGTGACTTACTAATCACCTTAAACTCTCTCAGAAATCCACTCCTATCAGTCAAATAAATACTACATTGAATATTCCTCCAACAGTCTAATATTTCCCAAATAATAATGTTTTATATGGTTCTCCTTAAGAATTTGCCATGATTTATCAATCAAATTTCCAATTAATCTTCATTCACTTAGGACTGTATTACTTTATATAATATTATTTATCTGGTACACTATATCTGGACGTATATTGATAAAAAAAGTGTAATAGTCTTTTGAAACATCTTGCATACTTGCCTTTGAATCACGTTAACACCTAACATATTTGATTATGTATTTAGTATGTAGTCATATATGTGAATCATGTATATGGGTATAAATATGCTAATATATGTTTTCTTTCTATGCACTTGCAAGCAGATGCAATGCTTCATCTGTTAAAGATTTGAGAGTCATTATTCTAAGACTTAAGTATAAAAAGATTCTGAGTCTTTAAAAGAATCTAGGTGTCTTAAGTGTACCCCTAAACATTCTGAATTGTCAGAACTGAGAGGAAAGTTCAAGCATCCACACTTTTAACAAGTAATCCTAGTGACCCTGATGTAAATATTTATCATTTCACATTATTTATTATTCTATTTTAAATGACAATCACCTGGCTCAGTATCAAATGCAATTATGAATTAAATAACTTATCTTTGTTGATATCGTTAATAAATTTAAGCATACGCTTCACTGGATTATTGGCTGGCTTTCATTCTAAGAGAAATGCCAAAATTAAAAATAATAATAGTAATTAAAAATATAGTTTTATATATTTGCATATATAATGACTTTATTGCTATTGGTTGTATTTCCATATGGAACTCTGTACTTTTAATTCGAGCATAATTCCTCTCCAGTATTTTTTATTTTATGGAACTAAGAAGACTCTGCATGCAAGAAAGAAGACATGAGATACACTGATCATCAACAAGGAGGACCCTGTCTTTTTATTTGAATAAGTGGATCTTAAAGATGATGACCAAATCTAATTCTGCAAATCTAACTCTTTCAAAAAACACATAAGGAAAATAAAAAGAAATATCTAGGGTATCTATTACCCTTCCTAGACCTGACAGATAATATCTAGATTGTGGTCAACTTGCTCAATACTTAGTTGCTTGGATAAATAATTGCTTAATTAGGTTTAAGAAATAAGATTTTCTCTAAGGCTGATACTCTGATCGACTCCATAATGCTTGGATTTGTGCTTTGAATCTTCTATTGCTTTTCAATTGGTAATACATGCACATGCAAAAGAAATTCAAGAACTTCAAAAACAGAAACCAAAGTAATTCTCTCTTTTGCCCCTGTACATAATCCTCTAATTCCCCTGCTAGAGACAACTCTTATTAGACATTTCTTATGTATACTCTCAGAGTCCTTTGAATATGGTGTTGTATGTGTTGTGGGCAGGGAGGAATATAGGCATATACCTGAATGCAGGTCAGGGCATGCCCTTGATTTTCAATCAGTAGGAGACATGCATTAATGAGTGACTTAGTAGCCTGAGTTAATGTCATTGAGTAGCATATTTATCACCAGAGTGCCTTAGATACCAGAGGAAAGATAGTATATCCTTCAAGTAAGTTTGTTTACTCTCAAGGATATTGAGTGAAAAATTTAAAGCAGGTATTCTTTTCACCAGACAACAGACATTTAAATGAAAGTGCATTTTAGCATAATGAAATTTATTTTAGATTTAAGGTACTTCTTGAGATTGGGGCAACACTGATAAGCAGTCAGATGTTCTTGCAATGTAAAGTCACTGTGTACCCTATTGTAGTACTGTGTTTGGAAAGAAATTTGAAAGTAAAAGGAGATTAAATTGCTTCCCTTGATCCATTCATGAAATTTCTTTGTAATACCAAACTAAAAATGTCTTAGAAGATAACAAAATATACACACATATATAGTTTCCCCAAAATGGCAAAGTTCATAACTGATTATTAAATAAGAGTGATTTTGAAAACAAAACCTTAATTGGATACCCACTACTTATAATATGTTAGGGTTATAAAACACTCTTGAAGAACTTTTAATATCTTTAGGAAATGATATATATTTTAGAAAATTCATCTGTTTAATATAGTATCCACTTAGAATGTGAGACCATCTTAAGCGGACTCAGAGTCAGATACTCTTCAGACCTAATCTACTCTTTGACTTTTGGCAAAGTAGCTCATATAGGTTGATGAAAGGATCACCAGCAATAGCAAGCAGGTGGGATATACCCACTGTTGGGATAACTCAGATGCTGCTTTAGTAGATATTAACTTCCAAGAATTTTAGTTTTCTTTTAGGGTATACTTCCACTAGTCCTTACCAACTACCTATGTAATTTTTTAGCAAAATTATCAATAACTGACTAGCCATTGGGTATTAGAATTTATATAGGTCAAAAATACATCATCTTCCTCTGAGTAAAGTTTCATTCTGTTGCGAGTATGTGCATGTTTGTTTGTGTTTATATTTGTGCTTATTTGCTAATTGTATGAGACATTTGTTTAAATGAGCAGTATGATGGTTTTGAATTCGATAAAATGACACTCATCTTACTTATTCAAGTTCACAACCACCTGAAGAATAGAGGAGAATCAGGATGAACTGGAAATCAAAATATTTCATTTCAGTTTTGATAAAAAATAGGTTGGTTTATTGGCTTTAAATCCACAGGTGTGATAGGCCAGTCTTCCAATTTTGAACTCAGTAGGTTTTTCCCCCAAGTTATAGACGCAGTTGGACAATTACCAGTTCATGCATGGGGTAGACTCCTTGTTGCAGTAGATGATAACACCCGAACTGTACACATCCTGATGAGATCTCCTTAGAAAGAGATCCTAAAGGGACCAAGCTACAGTTTCTCTGGGTCTGCTCCCAAGTGCACGAATCAGGCAATTTGTTCCTCTTCCTTGCAAGGAAATTGATTTCAGATCTGGGGCAACTATATTGCAATGCACTTATTTACCTAAATAAATGAGAAAGAGGAAAGAACAATGCATTTGTGTGTGTGTGTGTGTGAAAGATGTAAAATTACATGGAGTTACTGAATTGGAGATTCAACATTTATATCTGATTCAAGTAAGTGTATTCATTCAATGTTAAATCCATCATATAAATTATTGTTGGGGAACAGGATATACAAATGCTGGCAAAAGAACACAGCCCAGATTGTAAAGGGAAAATGTATATTAATAGTGACCAGAACTGGCCATAATGATCTGGGCCAAAACACTACATTTATAGTTGATTATCATTAATAGCAGGGCATTGTGATTTTTCACTTTCTGATATGATGCAATATGAAAAAAATTGCCCATAATATATTCTTATTAATGTTAACCTGAATCTAATAAAGCTTCTACACTTCATTTTAGAGCCCAGCAAGAAGGAGAAAAACAAAGTGAGGCAGGAAAGGCAGGATTGTAGCTTACTTCTCTCTGTTTCTATCCCACAATTTGTCTCTCTTGACATATGAATCATTTATTCTGCCAAATACACAGACAGCTACAGGTTTTCATTTATTTATTTTGTCCTATTGGCTATTCTATGTAGGATTTCTTATTGTTAAAGTTTACTACATTTCAAAGGATAACTTAAAAATTAGTGTTAATTTATAAGATTTGTCAGTAAATACTCTCAAAACTTTTCTGGCAAGATTAGTCAGTCAGTCCATTGTTGAGAAAAGCATTTAAATGCTTTACTTAGTGGAAATTGACATGGCTTGTTTTACATATATTCAATACACAAACTTCATGTAAATTATATTTTTATATAAAGCTCTTTAATTCAGTGAAGGCCACTCAAGAACTGTTCTAACTAAAATGATGCTGTTTAAAGAAGCAAAATGTATGAGCTATTCAGAGTAGCAGATGCAGGAGAGTAGTTTGCAAACAGGGCTGTCATCAGTAGAGTTTTAAAAGGTTTGCTATCCCTTCTGATAATTACTTCTTAGAATTTCCAGTGTCAGACCTTAAAAGTATACTCACAAATAATTTCCTAATCTGTTTACTTATAACCTCACAAAAGAGGCAAGTATAAATTCATATTAGTAGCATGTAATATTAATTTGTTTTCCTCACTCAGAGACTATCTATTAGAAACTATCTATTCCCTTAATGAGAATTATGCTACCATTATAAAAAAAAAAAAAAACTGCTCTTTCAAGCTTACAACAAATTAGGTTTACAATTATGGGATCACATTTTGAAATATCAAATGCAATTTGCTCTGACAGTAGAAATAGGCAAATGTTCAAGCTCTTCCATTGTTTAATGGCAAATTTAAATAGAAAACTTCTCTTTTTGACCGTACCTGCATATTCTTTATTTAGCTTCCTCCCATCTGCTCTGCAAATATTCCTATAAAATTGTATCCCATGGCAACCCCCAATGGCATTTTAGCTCCTTGACTCCCAAAGGAGCTCATCTCTTCTGGGGAAATCACCTTAGCACTTCCAGGATATTTTTCATTAATTTAGAAGGGACTTGATTTGTGAGGACCACTTCCATAATTTCCATGATTGCAAATATATTCCCTTTTCACTGATAAGAAGGTACTTGATTTTCACATGATTTGTGAATTATATTTCAATCCCAGAGAAGAGAATGAATTACCTTATTTCACACACTCATTACTCTTCTGTCAGCAGACAAATAGATTATCATTTTTATCAATGAAAAATGTACATATCCTAGAAAATTATGGGCTGGGATGATATTAAGACTCAGTCTTAAAATTTAGAGGCCATTTACTCTCTCTTAACCTCAATTTCCCAGTTTAGAAAATGGGCAAAATTTCACAGGATTTTGTGAAGACAATAGGAGATTCTTTTTCTTTTTTTTTTTTTTTTTAGTTGGAGGCTAATTACTTTACAATATTGTAGTCATTTTTGCCATACATTGACATGAATCAGCCATGGATTTACATGTGTTCCCCATCCCGATCCCCCCTCCCGCTTCCCTCCCCATCCCATCTCTCTGGGTCTTCCCAGTACACCAGCCCTGAGCACTTGTCTCATGCAATTGATGTATTTTTAAAGTGAGTATATGATTCTGTCTTATGAACATGCAATTGACTTCTGTATAAGTATATTTATTTTTCTAAATCTGTCAAGGATGATAGTCTTCCATTGATTGTAAATAGTTTTCTAAAGAATCATATCAAATTGTTATTTAAAGATTTAAGAAAGTCTTGGACCTTGCTTTCTAATTCTAATATATTTCATTTTTTTTTTTTAATTCTTAAAAATTTTAAAAGGTAAAATTTTTATTTTGGATATTATGTTTTCCACTTTTCTTTTTTTTTTTTTTCTTTTATTTTTATTAGTTGGAGGCTAATTACTTCACAACATTGCAGTGGGTTTTGTCATACATTGACATGAGTCAGCCATAGAGTTACACGTATTCCCCATCCCAATCCCCTCTCTCACCTCCCTCTCCGCCCAATTCCTCTGGGTCTTCCCAGTGCACCAGGCCCGAGCACTTGTCTCATGCATCCCACCTGGGCTGCTGATCTGTTTCACCATAGATAATATACATGCTGTTCTTTTGAAACATCCCACCCTCACCTTCTCCCACAGAGTTCAAAAGTCTGTTCTGTACATCTGTGTCTCTTTTTCTGTTTTGTGTATAGGGTTATCGTTACCATCTTTCTAAATTCCATATATATGTGTTAGTATGCTGTAATGTTCTTTATCTTCCTGGCTTACTTCACTCTGTATAATGGGCTCCAGTTTCATCCATCTCATTAGAACTGATTCAAATGAATTCTTTATAATGACTGAGAAATATTCCATGGTGTATATATATACAGCTTCCTTATCCATTCATCTGCTGATGGGCATCTAGGTTGCTTCCATGTCCTGGCTATAATAAACAGTGCTGCGATGAACATTGGGGTGCACGTGTCTCTTTCAGATCTGGTTTCCTCAGTGTGTATGCCCAGAAGTGGGATTGCTGGGTCATATGGCACTTCTATTTCCAGTTTTTAAAGAAATCTCCACACTGTTTTCCATAGTGGCTGTACTAGTTTGCATTCCCACCAACAGTGTAAGAGGGTTCCCTTTTCTCCACACCCTCTCCAGCATTTATTGCTTGTAGACTTTCGGATAGCAGCCATCCTGACTGGCGTGTAATGGTACCTCATTGTGGATTTGATTTGCATTTCTCTGATAATGAGTGATGTTGAACATCTTTTCATGTGTTTGTTAGCCATCTGTATGTCTTCTTTGGAGAAATGTCTGTTTAGTTCTTTGGCCCATTTATTGATTGGGTCATTTATTTTTCTGGAATTGAGCTGCAGAAGTTGCTTGTATATTTTTGAGATTAATCCTTTGTCTGTTGCTTCGTTTGCTATTATTTTCTCCCAATCTGAGGGCTGTCTTTTTACCTTATTTATAGTTTCTTTTGTTGTGCAAAAGCTTTTAAGTTTCATTAGGTCCCATTTGTTTATTTTTTTATTTTATTTCCAATATTCTTGGAGGTGGGTCATAGAGGATCCTGCTGTGATTCATGTCGAGAGTGTTTTGCCTATGTTCTCCTCCAGGAGTTTTATAGTTTCTGGTCTTACATTTAGATCTTTAATCCATTTTGAGTTTATTTTTGTGTATGGTGTTAGAAAGTGCTCTAGTTTCATTCTTTTACAAGTGGTTGACCAGTTTTCCCAGCACCACTTGTTAAAGAGATTGTCTTTTTTCCATTGTATATCCTTGCCTCATTTGTCAAAGATAAGGTGTCCATAGGTTCATGGATTTATCTCTGAGCTTTCTATTCTGTTCCATTGATCTATATTTCTGTCTTTGTGCCAGTACCATACTGTCTTGATGACTGTGGCTTTGTAGTAGAGTCTGAAGTCAAGCAGGTTGATTCCTCCAGTTCCATTCTTCTTTCTTAAGATTACTTTGTCTATTCGAGGTTTTTTGTATTTCCATACAAATTGTGAAATTATTTGCTCTAGTTCTGTGAAGAATACCGTTGGTAGCTTGATAAGGATTGCATTGAATCTATAGATTGCTTTGGGTAGAATAGCCATTTTGACAATATTGATTCATGCAATCCATGAAAATGGTATATTTCTCCTTCTGTTTGTGTCCTCTTTGATTTCTTTCAACAGTGTTTTATAGTTTTCTATGTATAGGTCTTTTGTTTCTTTAGGTAGACGTACTCCTAAGTATTTTATTCTTTTTGTTGCAATGGTGAATGGTATTGTTTCCTTAATTTCTCTTTCTGTTTTTTCATTGTTAGTATATAGGAATGCAAGGGATTTCTGTGTGTTAATTTTATATCCTGCAAATTTACTATATTCATTGATTAGCTCTAATAATTTTCTGGTAGAGTCTTTAGGGTTTTCTATGTAGAGGATCATGTTATCTGCAAACAGCGAGAGTTTCACTACTTATTTTCCTATCTGGATTCCTTTTACTTCTTTTTCTGCTCCAATTGCTGTGGCCAAAACTTCCAACACTATGTTGAATAGTAGTGGTGAGAGTGGGCACCCTTGTCTTGTTCCTGATTTCAGGGGAAATGCTTTAAAGTTTTCACCATTGATGGTGATGCTTGCTGTGCGTTTGTCATATATAGCTTTTATTATGTTGAGGTATGTTCCATCTATTCCTGCTTTCTGGAGAGTTTTGATCATAAATGAGTGCTGAATTTTGTCAAAGGCTTTTTCTGCATCTATTGAGATAATCATATGATTTTTATCTTTCAATTTTTTAATGTGGTATATTACATTGATTGATTTGCGGATATTAAAGAATCCTTGCATTCCTGGGATAATATCCACTTGGTCATGGTGTATGATTTTTTTAATATGTTGTTGGATTCTGTTTGCTAGAATTTTGTTAAGAATTTTTGCATCTATGTTCATCAGTGATATTGGCCTGTAGTTTTCTTTTTTGTGGCATCTTTGTCTGGTTTTTGAATTAGGCTGATGGTGGCCTCATAGAATGAGTTTGGATGTTTACCTTCTTCTGCAATTTTCTGGAAGAGTTTGAGTAAGATAGGTGTTAGCTCTTCTCTAAATTTTCGGTAGAATTCAGCTGTGAAGCCATCAGGTCCTGGGCTTTTGTTTGCTGGAAGCTTTCTGATTACAGTTTCGATTTCCTTGCTTGTAATGGGTCTGTTAAGATCTTCTATTTCTTCCTGGTTCAGTTTTGGAAAGTTATACTTTTCTAAGAATTTGTCCATTTCTTCCAAGTTGTCCATTTTATTGGGATAGAGCTGCTGGTAGTAGTCTCATATGATCCTTTGTATTTCAGTGTTGTCTGTTGTGATCTCTCCATTTTCATTTCTAATTTTGTTAATTTGGTTCTTCTCTCTTTGTTTCTTGATGAGTCTTGCTAATGATTTATCAATTTTGTTTATTTTTTCAAAAAACCAGCTTTTAGCTTTTTTGATTTTTGCTATGGTCTCTTTAGTTTCTTTTGCATTTATTTCTGCCCTAATTTTTAAGATTTCTTTCCTTCTACTAACCCTGGGGTTCTTCATTTCTTCCTTCTCTAATTGTTTTAGGTGTAGAGTTAGGTTATTTATTTGGCTTTTTTCTTGTTTCTTGTTGTAAGCCTATAATGCTATGAACCGTCCCCTTAGCACTGCTTTTACAGTGTCCCATAGGTTTTGGGTTGTTGTGTTTTCATTTTCATTCATTTCTATACATATTTTGATTTCTTTTTTGATTTCTTCTATGACTTGTTGGTTATTCAGAAGCGTGTTATTTAGCCTCCATATGTTTGAATTTTTAACAATTTTTTTTTTCCTTGTAATTGAGATCTAATCTTACTGCACTGTGATTAGAAAAGATGACTAGAATGATTTCAATTTTTTTGAATTTTCCAAGACCAGATTTATGGCCTAGGATGTGATCTATTCTGGAGAAGGTTCCATGTGCACTTGAGAAAAAGGTGAAGTTGATTGTTTTGGGGTGAAATGTGCTATAGATATCAATTAGGTCTAGCTGGTCCATTGTGTCTTTAAGGTTTTTGTTTCCTTATTGATTTTCTGTTTAGTTGACCTATCCATAGGTGTGAGTGGGGTATTAAAGTCTCCCACTATTATTGTGTTGCTATTAACTTCCTCTTTCATACTCATTAGCGTTTGCCTTACATACTAAGATGCTCCTATGTTGGATGCATATATATTTATAATTATTATATCTTCTTCTTGGATTGATCCTTTGATCATTATGTAGTGTCCTTCTTTGTCTCTTTTCACATACTTTATTTGAAAGTCTATTTTATCTGATATGAGTATTGAGAGTCCTGCTTTCTTTTGTTCTCCGTTTGCATTAAATATTTTTTCCCGGCCCTTCACTTTTAGTCTGTATTTGTCTCTTGTTTTGAGGTGAGTCTCTTGTAGACAGCATATATAGGGGTCTTGTTTTTGTATCCATTCAGCCAATCTTTGTCTTTTGGTTGGGGCATTCAACCCATTTACATTTAAGGTAATTATTGATAGGTGTGGTCCCATTGCCATTTACTTTGTAGTTTTGGGTTCACGTTTATACAACCTTTCTGGCTTTCCTATCTAGAAAAGATCTTTTAGCATTTGTTGAAGAGCTGGTTTTGTGATGCTGAATTCTCTCAGCTTTTGCTTGTCTGTAAAGCTTTTGAATTCTCCTTCATATCTGAATGAGAACCTTGCTGGGTACAATAATCTAGGTTGTAGGTTATTCTCTTTCATTACCTCAAGTATGTCCTGCCATTCCCTTCTGGCCTGGAGGGTTTCTATTGATAGATCAGCTGTTATCTTTATGGGAATCCCTTTGTGTGTCATTTGTTGTTTCTCCTTTGCTGCTTTTAATATTTGTTCTTTGTGTTTGATCTTTGTTAATTTGATTAATATGTGCCTTGGGGTGTTTTGCCTTGGGTTTATCCTGTTAGGGACTCTCTGGGTTTCTTGGACTTGGGTGGCTATTTCCTTCCCCATTTTAAGGAAGTTTTCAGCTATTATCTCCTTGAGTATTTTCTCATGGCCTTTCTTTTTGTCTTCTTCTTCTGGGACTCCTATGATTCGAATGTCGGAGCATTTCACATTGTCCCAGAGGTCCCTGAGGTTGTCCTCATTTCTTTTGATTCTTTTTTCTTTTTTCCTCTCTGCTTCATTTATTTCTACCATTTTATCTTCTACCTCACTTATCCTATCTTCTGTCTCCGTTATTCTACTCTTGGTTCCCTTCAGAGTGTTTTTGATCTCATTTATTGATTATTCATTTTTAATTGACTCTTTTTTATTTCTTCTAGGTCTTTATTAATCATTTATTGCATCTTTTCAATCTTTGTCTCCAGGCTATTTATCTGTAACTCCATTTTATTTTCAAGATTTTGGATCATTTTTATTATCATTATTCTAAATTCTTTTTCAGGTAGATTCCCTATCTCCTCCTCTTTTGTTTGACTTGGTGGGCTTTTTTCATGTTCCTTTACCTGTTGGATATTTCTCTGCCTTTTCATCTTGTTTAGATTGCTGTGTCTGGAGTGGGCTTTCTGTATTCTGGAGGTCTGTGGTTCCTTTTTATTGTGGAGGTTTTACCCAGTGGATGGGGTTGGACGATTGGCTTGTCAAGGTTTCCTGGTAAGGGAAGCTTGCGTCGGTGTTCTGGTGCGTGGAACTTGATTTCTTATCTCTCGAGTGCAATGGAGTGCCCAGTAATGAGTTTTGAGACGTGTCTATGTGTTAGGTGTGACCTTGGGCAGGCTGTATGTTCGCGTTCAGGGCTATGTTCCTGCATTGCTGGAAAATTTGCATGCTATGTCTTGCTCTAAAACTTATTGGCTCTTGGGTGTTGGTTGGTTTCAGTGTAGGTATGGAGGCTTTTGGATGGTCTCTTATTACTTAATGTTCCATGTAGTCAGGAGTTTTCTGGTGTTCTCAGGTTTTGGGCTTAAGTCTCCTGCCTCTGGATTTCAGTTTTATTCTTCCAGTAATCGCAAGACTTCTCCAACTATACAGCACTGATAATAAAACTTCTAGGTTAATGGTGAAAAGATTCTCCACTGTGAGGGATCAGAGAGGTTCACAGAGTTACATGAAGAAGAGGAGAGGGAGGAGGGAGATAGAGATGAGCAGGAGGAGAAAAAGGGGGATTCAAGAGGAAAGAGACAGATCTATGCAGTTGTCTGTTCCCAGAGTGTTCTCTGTAGCCCAGACAGCCACAAAGATTCACAGAATGGGATTGGGAAGAGAAGGGGAAAGGAGGAAATAGAGGTGTTTTGAGGGAGAAAACGGAGAGTCAAGATTGGGAGAGAGTAATCAACACACTCCTGAATAAAAATGGGAACTGAATATTGGATTCCTAAATTCCACAATTTATATCATATACTGAAAAACAAAGATTAAAAATCAAGAGTAAAGATTAGACTCTTAAAAATACTATATTAAAAAGAAAAACCAAAAGACACACACAAAAAAAATTTTTAGAAATATATATGAAATTCGGTTTAAAAATAGGGCTTCTCTCATTTTTTTTTTTTTTTTTGGTAAGGTTATAGTGTAATGAAAATGAAAATTAAGGAGTAGTAGAGGAGTAATAGAGGACTTTAAAAGAAAATAAGAGAAAAAGAAAAATAGAAAATAGAAGAGAAACAGGAAAACAAGAAAAAAAAACCAAGAAAAAAATTTTTTTCCTAATTAAAAAAGTCATAAAAATCTATGAAAATGAAAGTTAAGGAGTAATGGGGGAGTAATAGAGAATTTTAAAATAAAAGAGAAAAAATAAAAAAGAAAAAAAAATTTTTTTAACTTAAAAAAAAAGTGAAAATATATCTAGGAATTTCTCTGGAGCTGTTGCGGTCAGTGTGGGTTCGGCTCAGTTTCAGATAGCTCCTCATTCTAGCTTAAACTTCTCGATATCTACAGGCCCTTCCGGTGTAGTCGGTGTTTTCTTCAGGGATTTTAATCTGTTGCACCGGTCCCTTCTGTAGCGGTTCCCTTTGTTTATTTGGCTTCTGTTTGCTGGTCTCTTCCGCGCCTTATTTCCGCCCTTACACAGGCGGGCGGAAGTGGTCTCTTATTCAGGTTGCTAGTTCCTTCGCACTGCGGGGAGGGGCAGACGCTGTTTTCCCCGTCTATGCTGCTCAGGCTCCCGGCTGTTCTATATGGAGCGTGCCCTGCGCTGCCCTCAATTCCAGCCCTCGGGTGTTCCACAAAAACACAGAACAAACAGCCGCGCCTGCTCTTTGTGCCTTCCCCGTAGGAGCGGCTCAGGCAGCCAGAAGCTTGACGGGCGCACTTTCCCCAGGTGCGGCGCGCCTTCTCCCCTCCGCGGCCCCAGCCTCAGTTTCCGCCCGCGCCAGTCGCCAGTCGGGTGAGTGAGCCTTCTGCCCTCCGCGTCCCCAGCCCCAGTCCCCGCCCGCGCCGGTCGGGTGCCTGCGCCCTGTGTCTCCCCGCGACCCTCCCAGCGGATGTCGACCATCCAGAATGTCAGGAGGTCTTTGATTAGAAACCAGAGGCCTGTTTGCAGTGTGGCAGGGGATGCGGTCCTTGGGGCCGAGCCTGCCCCTTTCTCCTCCGCCCTACCTCCAGCCGGGCTTGTTCGGTCCGCAGCCTGCGAGCTCTTCTCTGGACTTGCTCGGTCCCTTTGTTCTGCGAACGGCCGGCAGTGTGTTCCGGCCAGTTAATTTTCTCTCTCTCTTTTGCTGTCCCACAGTTTAAGTTGGTAACTCACACAGCTCCCTCTGATTGTCCTCAGGGCCCTCAGGCCCGGTCTTTACCCCAAGCAATGCCGCCCGCTCCTCTCCGTTCTGCCCCCACTTGCTGGTGGCAGATGCGGGCGTCTGGGGTACTTTTCTGCTGGGAGTTGCTTTTAGGCATGTAATCTGTGAGTTTTGTTTATTGTTCCCCTCCCAGTTAGGTTGCCCTCCGAGATTCAAAATCTCCCCCTAGACCCGCCAGTGCGAGGGTTTCCTGGTGTTTGGAAACTTCCTCTATTGAGAGTCCCTTCCAGGGATGGATCTCCATCCTTAACTCTTTTGTCTCTCGTTTTATCTTTTATATTTTGTCCTACCTCCTTTCGAAGACAATGGGCTGCTTTTCTGGGCGCCTGATGACCTCAGCTAGCAATCAGAAGTTGTTTTGTGAAGTTTGCTCTGTGTTCAGTTATTCTTTTGATGAATTTGTAGGAGAGAAAGTGGTCTCCCCGTCCTATTCCTCCGCGCTCCTCCCTCTCAGGAGATTCTTATAAAAACTCTTTGTTAAGGACAAAACACTATGCAGAATTTATTATCACACTCTTGCCTTCATCATTAAGTAAGGATAATCCATACATAATTAAAACAGTGATATTGTAGCTTTAAGCACTTTATTTAAAACAACAAAATGAAGTGAAATTCTAAATGAAATCATTGTAAGCATTTGAAATCTTGAATGAGAAAAACAATAAATTGCTTTCTATGTAATCTTATGAAAGCTAAGCACTCTGTTTGAATTTAAAATTGTTTTTATACCTTTGTATGCACATCCATATTTAAATACCTGTTTTCAAAGAATAATTATTTTGAAAAATGCTTTAACATTCTATTGTGATAAACCACTCTGAAGAAAATAAAATTTATATGTTTTTAATTAATTTATTTTTTAATTGAAGGATAATTGTTTTAAATAGTTTTGTTGTTTTTTGTCAAACCTCAACATAAATCAGCCAAAGGTATATATATATATATCCCCTCTCTTTTGAACCTTCCTCCCATCTCCCCTCCCATCCCACCCCTCTAGGTTGATACAGAGCTGCTGTTTGAATTTCCTGAGCCATGTAGCAAATTCCCATTTATTTTACATGTGGTAATGTGAGTTTCCATGTCACTCTCTCCACACATCTCATCCTCTCCTCCCCTCTTCCCATATCCATAAGTCTGTTCTCTATGTCTGTTTCTCCATTGCTGCCCTGTAAATAAATTCTTCAGTACCATTTTTCTAGATTTTGTATATATATATTAAAATACTATATATATCTCTTTCTAACTTCGCTCTGTATAATAATTTCTAGGTTCATCCACCTCATTAGAACTGACTCAAATGCATTCCTTTTTATGGCTGAGTAATTTTCCATTGTGTATATGTACCACAACTTCTTTATGCATTCATCTGTCGATGGACATCTAGGTTGCTTCCATGTTCTAGCTATTGTAAATAGTGCTACAATGAATAATGTGATACATGTGTATTTTACAATTTTGGTTTCCTCAGGGTATATGCCTAGCAGTAGGATTGCTGGGTCATATGGTGGTTTTATTCCTATTTTTCAAAGGAATCTCCATACTATCTTCCATAGTGGCTGTATCAATCTACATTCCCACCAACAGTAAGAATGTTCCCTTTTTTCCATGCACTCTCCAAAACTTACTGTTTGTAGACTTTTTGATGATGGCCATTCTGACTGGTGTGAGATGATATCTCATTGTAGTTTTGATTTGCATTTCTCTAATAATGAACTGCAGATGGTAATTGTAGCCATGAAGTTAAAAGACGCTTACTCCTTGGAAGGAAAGTTATGACCAACCTAGACAGCATATTAAAAAGCAGAGACATTACACTGCCAACAAAAGTCTGTCTAGGTAAGGCTATGGTTTTTCCAGGGGTCATGTATGGATGTGAGAGTTGGACTGTGAAGAAAGCTGAACGATGAAAACTTGATGCTTTTGAACTGCGGTGTTGGAGAAGACTCTTGAGAGTCCCTTGGACTGCAAGGAGATCCAACCAGTCCATCCTAAAGGAGATCAGTCCTGGGTGCTCATTAGAAGGACTGGTGCTGAAGCTGAGACTCCAATACTTTGGCCACCTGATGCGAAGAGTTGACTCATTGGAAAAGACCCTGATTCTGGGAGGGATTAGGGGCAGGAGGAGAAGGGGACAACAGAAAATGAGAAGGTTTGATGGAATCACTGACTTGATGGACATGAGTCTGAGTAAACTCCGGGAGTTGGTGATGGACAGGGAGGCCTGGCGTGCTGCGATTCATGGGGTCACAAAGAGTGGGACACGACTGAGCGACTGAACTGAACCGAACTGAATAATGAACAATGTTGAGCATCTTTTCATGTGTTTGTTAGCCATCTGTATATCTTTGGAGAAAAATCTGTTTAGGTCTTTTTCCCACTTCTTGATTGGGTTTTTGCTTTTCTGATATTGAGTTGTATGAAGTGCTTATATATTTTGGAAATTGATCATTTGTCAGTTGTTTCATTTGCTATTATTTTCTCCCTTTCTGAGGTCTGTCTTTTCACCTTGCTTATAGTTTCTTTTGCAGTACTAAAGTTTTTAAGTTTAATCAGGTCCCACTTGTTTAATTTTATTCTTATTTCCATTACTCTAGAAGGTGGATCATAGAGGATCTTGCTTTGATTTATGTAATAGACTGTTCTGCCTGTTTTCCTTTAAGAGTTTTCTAGTTTCTGGTCTTACATTTAGGTCTTTAATTCATTTTGAATTTATCATTGTGTGGTGCTAGAAAGTGTTCTAATTGCATTCTTCAGCATATAGCTGTTCAGTTTTCCCAGCACCACTTATTGAAAAGGTATCTTTGCCCCATTGTATATTCTTGCCTCCTTTGTCAAAATTAAGGTTCCCATAGGTGCATCGGTTTATTTCTCGACTTTCTATCTAGTCCCTTTGGTCTATATTTCTGTTTTGTGCCAGTACCATAGTGTCTTGATGACTATAGTTTGTAGTATAATCTAAATAAAATGCATATGCTTATTTTTAAAAAGTGCTCTATTTTTTCTTTCAGATATTATCATTGGTGCTTAAAGTTAGAAAGATTATGTTTATAAAAGTAATGTGTCTTTTACATTCTTAGATATCCTATCCAAAACATTATTCTAATTTATTACATATAATTTTTCAGTACTTTAGATTTTATATTGTAAATATATTGATCAAAATTCAGTAACATACTCTTTAGTTTCTAAAATAAATGTAATGTAATGTAATGTAATAAAATAAATGTAATGATTTTAGAAAAAATTAAAGAAGAAATTTATTTAGAACAATAGTTCATTAAAAAATCCCAACATTTGATTGTGCCAAATACTGTGAAGGAAACTGGGAAAAATCTACAGAGTCAATATTTCTGTATATAATAAAAACCATATAGTGAGTAAAGTCATATAAATAAAATCATACTATGAATGCATAATAAAATTATATAATTAACTGATATAGAGAAAAGTTAATATAGGAAGTTGAAGGTGTTTACCACTGAAATGACCACTTCTCAGAGACTATGTCAGTCCTCTGAATAATCTATTATCAGATAATTCATTCTGGCTTCCAAATTAGAAGGAGGATCTCAAATACTTTTCTGTTTTTGCTTAACTGCAAACACACAGAAAGACATAGAAAAATACAGATTCATAGTAATAAATTATATTTATTTATTTCCATAATCAGTTCTTCAAGCTATATGTTTTTTTAAAGAGTACTACCAAGCCATTAAAAAAAACATTTTATCAAGTTTTAAATAAGTTAAGTTTATCATTGTGAGATTTAATTTCCACATGACAAATTGCATTTGTTGTGGCAGGAGCTTCTTCCTTTCTCTTAATCACTACTATTCTGCTGTAGAACAAAAAGAGGAAAAAAAAAAAAAAAGACTCTACAGTTTCAGATGGGCTAATATTTTGCTACAATGACACCATCAGTTTCTCTGCACCAGCTCTTTCTTTCAGGAGCCGTCATGCCTTTTAGTTGAGAAATGTATTTAAAAATAAAAATCTACATTCTTTATTATGCTTTGCTTTCCCCTCATTTTCCTTCTCTTTCTAAAAATCCAGTTTAAAAGCCATTAGGTGGGACCAAACAAGGACCCCATTTGTGCTAGTGGCAGTTTCAGTTGTGACAGGACAGAGCATGGGGTGAGTTCGGTAAAAGTGAAGCAGGACTGGATAAGGAGTTGTAGCACATTGGTTTCAGGGCCACATCAAAATCTCATGCTGGGTTTTGGAGCACACGGAGGAGACGCCGGCAAAGGGAAGTGGATCAGAGATGGGGAATATTCTCTTACTTTGACAAAGGACTATCTTCAGGGTAGAGTGAAACCCCTGGGTGGATGTATAAATACATGAACACTTCTCTAGGATACTGCAGAGACACTGCCATGCTGAATTCTCACCAACAGTGTGTGTGTGTGTGTGTGTGTGTGTGTGTGTGCACGCACGCGCACACATGCACTTTGCTTCCTTACAGCTTTGCCAAAGTGTGTTTTGCATAATTTTTTTTAATTTTAATTTTTTTACCAACTTGAGAGATGAGGAATAGTTCAGTTCAGTTCTGTCCTGTCCAGATCTTTGCAAGCCTATGGACTGCAGCATACCAGGCTTCCTTGTCCATCACCAACTCCCAGAGCTTGCTCAAACTCATATCTATCGAGTCGGTGATGCCATCCAACCATCTCATCCTCCATCATACCCTTCTCCTCCTGCCTTCAAACTTTCCCAGCATCAGGGTCTTTTCTAATGAGTCAGTTCTTTGCATCAAGTGGCCAAAGTATTGGAGTTTCAGCTTCAACATCAGTCTTTCCAATGAACACTCAGGATTGATCTCCTTTAGGATGGACTGGTTGGATTTCCTTGCAGTCCAAGGGACTCTCAAGAGTCTTCTCCAACACCACAGTTCAAAAGCATCGATTCTTTGGCACTCAGCTTTCTTTATAGTCCAACTCTCACATCCATATGTAACTACTGGAAAAACCATAGCTTTGACTAGATGGACCTTTGTCAAAGTTATGTCTCTGCTTTTTAATAGGCTGTCCAGGTTTGTCCTAGCTTTTCTTCCAAGGATAAAGATACTGAAGAATATTATCTTTGGGTATTTTTAAATTGTACTTTTAAATTATGAGTAAATGGTTTCTTGTGTTTAAAGGTTATTTATATATCTTCCCATGCAAATCCTTTGTTAATACTTTTTGGGCATTTCTATAGGCATTTAAGGGTTTTAAGTGCATTTCTCCTTAATTTATTACAAGAGTGTGGTCAGTACTCTTTGCTGCTTGTCTGAGAAAAGTGAAAGAGTTAGTCACTCAGGTGTGTCCCACTCTTTGCAACCCTATGGATTGTAGCCCACAAGGCTACTCCAGGAAGAATACTGAAGTAGATATCTATTCCCTTCCCCAGGGGATCTTCCCGACCCACAGATAGAACCTTCGTCTCCTGCATTGCAGGCAGATCCTTTGCCATCTATTTGTCTAGTAGGTTATAATTTATCTTTTGAATTTTCTCACCATTCATTTTATTATTTTAAAAATATAAGTGAATATACCTGTATTTTTAAAATATAAGTGACTATATCTTTGTTTTTTTTTTTATTCTGAATTTCGTATAATTTTTAGAAAATTTGACCTCTGGGTTATAAGGAATTAATGCATTTTTTTGGTGCATGTTTTATGATTGCTTGTTTGTTTTGATTTTGTTTTCAGAAATTAATTTTTAGAATTAAACCTACTTAAAGAAATTCTATTCTGTGGTAAAGATTCAGTTTTCTCCAGATGGCTACACATTTGTTCATACATTTTTATTTACAAATCCATTTTCTCCCAGGATTATATTGATGAATTTGATTATTGAATTTCTACTTTGTGTGTGTGTGTGTACAGTACAATGCTATTTTACTTATAGCTGACTTATGACACCACTTACTGTTCACTAAGGCTAAAGCTTCTTATTTCTTTTGCAAAGTTTTCTGGTCATTCTCCACTGCTGATTTATCTACTTGTATTTTAGAGTCAAATTGTCCAGCTTTAGAAGGACAAAAGGAAAGAAAAACCTCTCAGTATTTTGTAGGGATAATTAAAGACATGCATATTAGCTAGGATAAAAATTGTTTTATGTTTATCTTGTACCTTTCATAAGTAGAATTCTTCACATAAATTGATCTTTTCTTGATAAATTAATCCCTAACCATTTGATCTTTTTGCAGTTATTATTGTTTTTATTGTAACTGAGATATTCCCTCACATATCTGGAAATATATATCAAGACTATTGACTTTAAATATAAATTTTACATTTTTGTATCTTACTAAATGTGTGGTTTTAGCATTAGTTACAGCTTTCTTTCAGCACATAGATTTTTCAAGTAAACCATTCCCCTACAAATGGGAATAGTCTGCTTCTTCCTTTTCAGTGCTATGTCTCTAATTGTCTCTTATTTGATTACTTTGGCTACTAACTCAAATAGTGGTGAGCACCACTGTCTTGCTCTTAACTTTCATGAGAAAACTTTATAATTCTCTATTAATGTTTTGCCTGGAACAAATGGGTTGGGAACAAAAGCAAAATGAATTCTTTGACCCTGCTAACTAAAAGGCCTTATTTAAATTTTTGTAAAGTTGTTGCTGCTATTGTTCAGTCACTGAGTCATGTCTCACGCTTTTTGACCCCAGAGATTGCAGCTCTGTCCCCAGGCTCCTCTGTCCTTCACTATTTCCTGGACTAGGTGAAATCCATGTCCATTTAGGTGGTGATGCTATTTAACCACTTCATCCTCAACCACCTACTTCTCCTCCTGCAGTCTTTCCCAGCATCAAGGTCTTTTCCAGTAAGTCACCTTTTCACATCAGGTAGCCAAAGTGTTGGAGCTTCAAAATCAGTCCTTCCAATGAATATTCAGGGTCGATTTCCTTTAAGATTGACTGGTTTGATCTCCTTGCAGTCCAAGGGGCTCCCAGGGGTCTTCTCCAGCATCACAGTTTGAAAGCATCAATTCTTTGGGGATCAGCCTTCTTGATGGTCCAGTTCTCACATCCTTACATGACGGCTGGGAAAACCATACAGAACTGTCAACAACGTGATGTTTCTGGTTTTTAATATACTGTCTAGGTTTGTAACATTAACTCAAGGGGATAAATAGCAGTATACCAGATCAACATAAATGTAAATTTCCATTTACTAGACTGGGTATACTGTGCAAAGTATTTGGAATTGTGTTTTGTTTGTAGTAATTCATGATGTGTAGCTAACAGCACAAGAGATGACAAGAGAGTATAAAACCGAGGGCCACCAAAACCACTGGCTTCCCTGAGCTGAGATGTTCACACCGTTTCAGCCCCATCCCTACCTACCTAGCCACATTTCTAACATCTGTATCCTAGAAATGATTGTTGACTGGGATTTGCAATCCTCTTGTGTATGCTGTGTTAGCTGTTATATATCCATTCTTCCTTTCTTTTACAGCTTTACTGAGATATAATTGACACATAACATTGTAAGACATTTAAAGTGAAGAGCATGATGGTTTGGTAAACAGATGCATTGTGAAATAATTCTCCCTTTTATTTAATTAAGATCTGTTACCTCACATGGCTGCTTTATGTGTGGGTATGAGACTATTTAAGTTCTACTTTAGCACCTTTCAATGAAGCAATACAGTGTTATCAACTACAGTCACCATCATCAGATCTTATTCACTTTGTGATGGAAATTTTGTACCTTTTAGCAAATAATATCCCTTTTAGCTAAAAACTGGTCTTGGTGAAAGTTTATTTGTGTCTCATGAACTTGATGGTCACTCTGAGATTACAATGTAGAGTGGGATTCACATTGACTTTTGGATGAGGTAAATATATTTTACATTGTTAAGTATGTATTTATCAGCTTATATTCATAATTTTCTTATTAAAAGTGAATGTTGAAAGCAAAAACATATTCAGAACTTAAGATGACCATAAAATGTTTCTCCAAGGGTCTGTTTATATGATGAATACTGTCAATGTATTTTATAATACTGAACTACCTTGCATTCCTGGAATAAATCCCACTTGATACTGATGTATTGTTTTAAAATGTGCAGTTGGATTCTACTTACTAATATTTTACTTATTATTTTTTCATGAATGGACATATATAGATTGAACTGTAGTTTTCTTATGTGGCACAATTTTATCAAGCTTTAGTACTATTATATTCACTTCATAAAAATAATTTTAAAATATTTGTGTTCTCAGTAACAACTTAAGTAGTCTTGGCATTATTTTGAAACTTTGATTGATTTCTCTTGTGAAAATATATGAGTATGGTTCATCTGTGTGTTGTATCTCTGTTTTATAATTTTATATTTTCTATAGAGATAGCTACACTTAAGCTTTTGTTGTCTGCTTCATTCAATATTTTACAAATATATTTTCTTATGAAATTATTCATTTAAGCCAGAATTACAAATTTGCATAAATTTGTGAAGAAAGTATTAAGATTTTTGAACATTATCAGTTTCAAAGGTTATCCCCTTCTCAGGTGATGTCATTGAGATTTTGTTTTCTATTCAATAGCTTTGTTGTTGCTGTTGTTCAGTTGCTCAGTTGTATCTGACTCTTTCTGGCCCCATGAACTGTAGAAGGCTTTCCTGTCCTTCACTATCTCCTGGAGTTTTCACAAACTCATGTCTGTTGAATGTGTGATGCCATCCAACCATCTTACCCACTTCTCCTCCTGCCCTCAATCTTTCCCAGCATCAGGGTCTTTTCCAATGAGTCAACTCTTTGCATTAGGTAGCCAAAGTATTGGACCTTCAGCTTCAACTTTAGCATCAGTCCTTCCAAAGACTATTCAGGGTTGATTTCCTTTGGGATAGACTTGTTTTCTCTCCTTGCTGTCCAAGGGACTCTAAAGACTCTCCCCCAGCACCACAGTTTGAAAGCATCAATTCTTCAGAGCTCAGCCTTCTTTATGGTCCAACTCCCACATCTCTTCATGACTACTGGAAAAAGTCATAGCCTGACTATATGGATCTTTTTTGGCAAAGTGATCTCTCTTCTTTAATACACTGTGTGGGTTTGTCATATATTTTCTTCCAAAGAACACGTGTCTTTTAATTTCATGTCTGCAATCACCGTTTGCAGTAATTTTGGAGTCTAGGAAGTTAAAGTCTGTTACTGCTTGCATTTTGCTTCCCCCCCCCCCCCATATAGTTGTCATGAAGAGCTAGGAGAGGATGCCCTGATCTTAATTTTTTAAATGTTGAGTTTATGCCAGATTTTTCACTCTCCTCTTTTACCTTCATCAGAGGATCTTTAGTTCCTGTTTGCTTTCTGCCATTTGGGTGGTGTCATCTGCATACCTGATGTTATTGATATGTCTCCTGACAATCTTGATTATAGCTTGTGCTTCATCCAGCCCAGCATTTCAAATGATGTACTCTGCTGATAAGTTAAATAAGCAGGGTGACTTGACATACCTCTTTACTAATTTTGAACCAGGCCATCATTCCATGTCCAGTTTCAATTGTTGCTTCTTGACCTGCATCCGGGTTTCTCTGGAGGCAGGTAAGGTTGTCTGGTGCTCACATCTCTTTAAGAATTTTCCACAGTTTGTTGGATCCACACAGTGAAAAGCTTTAGCCTAGTCAATGAATTAGAAACAGATGTTTTTCTGGAAGTCTCTTGCCTTTTCTATGATCCAATGGATGTTGGCAATTGAATCTCTGGTTCGTCTGCCTTTTCTAAATACAGCTAGTATATCTGGAAGTTTTCAGTTCACATACTGTTGAAGCCTAGCTTGAAGGATTTTTAACATTACCTTGGTGCCATGTGAGATGAGCAAAATTATGCCGTGGTTTGAACATTCTTTGGTATTGCCTTTCTTTGGGATTACAATGAAAACTGACCTTTTCCACTCCTATGGCCACTACTGAGCTTTCCAGATTTGCTGATATAAGGGGTGAAGCACTTTAACATCATCACCATTTAGGATTTAAAATAGCTCAGCGGGAGTTTCACCTCCTCCACTAGCTTTATTCATAGTTATACTTCCTAAGGCCCACTTGACTTCACACTCCAGGATATCTGGCTCTAGGAGATTGATCACACCACCATGGTTATCTGGATCAATAAGACCTTTTGAACACTTCTTTTGTGTATTTTTTCCACCTCTTCTTAATATCTTCTGCTTCTATTAGTTCATATGATTTCTGTCCCTTATTGTGCCCATCTTTGCATAAAATATTCCTTTGGTATCTCTATTTTTCTTGAAGAGATTTCTAGTCTTTCCCATTCTATTGTTTTCCTCTTTCTTTGCATTGCTTATTTTCTTATCTCTCCTTTCTTTTCTTTGGATCTCTGCATTCAGATTGATATATCTTCCCTTTTGTCCATTGTTTTTCACTTCTTTTCTCAGCTATTTGTAAGCCCTCCTAAGACAACCATTTTGCCTTTTTTCCATTTCTTTTTCTTGGGGATGATTTTGATCACCACCTCCTGTAAAATGTTATGAACCTCCATCCATATTTCTTTAGGCACTCTATCAGATATAATCCCTGGAATCTATTTGTCACTTCCATCATATAATCACAAGGGATTTGATTTAGGTCTTACATGAATGGCTTAGTGGTTTTCCATTGCTTCTTCAATTTAAATCTGAATTGTGCAAAAAGGAGCTCATGATGTGAGTAATGGTCAGCTCCCAGTCTTCCTTTTGCTGAGTGTATAGATTTTCTCCATCTTCAGGAGCAAAGAATATAATCAATCTGATTTCACTATTGACCATCTGGTGATGTCCATGTACACAGTCCTCTCTTGTGTTGTTGGAAAAGGGTGTTTGCTAGACCAGTGCTTTCTCTCAGTAAAACTCTGTTAAACTTTGCCCTGCTTCATTTTGTACTCCAGGTCCAAATTTGCCTGTTACTCCAGGTATATCTTGACTTCCTACTTTTGCATTCCAACCCCTTATGATGAAATGGACATCTCATTTTTGGTGTTAGTTCTAGAAGGTCTTGTAGACCTTCATAGCACCATTGGACTTCTTCAGCATTAGTAGTTGAGGCACAGACTTGGATTACTGTGATGTTGAATAGCTCTTTAACTTAGTTTATAGCTTTGGTGTTTTATTAATTTGTTTCTCAAAAGATGATTGTTACTCCTTTAATTTTTTTAAATTTAATTTATAATTATCTTTATTTTTTCCTTCTTTTTCATTTCTTTTGGCTAGTTTTTTTCAAAGCTTTGCATTTAATATTTGATATATATTTCTAGGGTGGCTTCCCAGGTGGTGCTAGTGGTGAAGATCCCATTGTCCTATGTAGGAGATGTAAGAGACATGGGTTCAATTTCTGGATTGGGATGATCCCCTAAAGGGTACATGGTAACCTACTCCAGTATTCTTGCCTGGATAATCCCATGGACAGAGGAGCCTGACAAGCCAAAGTCCATAGGGCCACACAGTGCCATACCTAACTGAAAAGACTTAATACACACACGATACACGCACAAATATTTTTATTTTATATTTGTGTACTGACCTATGTATTCAAAGATATCATTTTCTTTTAAAAATATAATTTATTTATTTTAATTGGAGCCTAATCACTTACAATGCTGTGGTAGATTTTGCCATATATCAACATGAATCATCTATGTGTGTACATGTGTCCCACCAGCCTGTACCCCATCCTCCCATCTTCCTCCCCACCCATTCCTCTGGGTTGTCCCAAAGCACCAGCTTTTTAATTAATGCTTCTGTTATATCCGAGGTATTCTGACATTTTAAGTTTTCATAAAATTTTCCTTCTTAATATAATTGTATAAATAATATTTTTTTAAAAATTGGTGTGACAGAGACTTTTAGTTTTCTTTATTAATTTTGTTTTATTGATTTGTGACTAGGAAATATTATTTATATTATTTGTTTGAGACATGCTAAGGTTTTTTAATGACATAGTATGTGATCACTTCTTAATGGCATGAAAACGATGTGTATTTTTGGAGGATAAGCTAACTTATAAGCTAACTCATCTTAACAAAATCCTATAAATTAATGTATAAGTTGTATATATGTATATTTTAAAATTATGTTTCCCACTTGCTTCTTGGCCTGAAAGTCTTATAGATTAATGTTTTTGTATCAGTTTTTTTCCTAAATTGACTTATATGTTTATTTTGAAGGTAGTTTGGTGTTAGCAGGCCTCCCTTGTGGCTCAGCTGTTAAAGAATCTGCCTGCAATGTAGGAGACCTGAGTTTGATCCCTGGGTTGGGAAGATCCCCTGGAGAAAGGAAAGGCTACCCACTCCAGTATTCTGGCCTGGAGAATTGTATGGGCTGAATAGTCAATGGGTTCGCAAAAATTGGAAACATCTGAGTGACTTTCACTTCACTTGGTGTTATTGTGTTCAGTTGTTTGTAACTTAAAAATTCAATATGATTTTTGGTCTTTAACATTATAAAATGTGCTTTGTTGCCTGGTTTAGTGGCTTTGGATCTGAATTTTGCTTTTTCTACATAAGAATTTAAAGCTAATGTTATTTTGCTGGCATTTTGTTTGATTTGCATTGGCTGGAATATTTTTGTACATCTTTTGTATAGTTGGTCTTTCTGGATCAATTTTGTTTAGTGGTGGCATTTAGATATAAGATAGAATTAAATATAATTTTTATCAAAATATCCAAAAGTAAAGTAAGCATCATTGCATTTATTTACATTATATAATTATAATATATTTCACAAGATTTGCATCTTTTCTCTAGTGATTATATTTGTTCTAAGACTTGTTACAATGCTTCACCCTCACTTGTCTTTCTACTATTTGGTGTGTTAGCACTAGCATTAAGTAATAGCCAACATTTGATTCTTCCTATACAGTAAGTAGGCTAGCATTTTCCTTCTATTTCTCTTTTCCCTTTTTAGTTTAATTATATTTCTACTGTATATAAATTCATAACACTTCCTTACTATTCTTCCAAAAATATCCCAACTTATCCTTTGGGCTAGGTTCACAAAAAAATAAAATACATGCTGCTTTATTTAAATCAGAGTTTTCCTTGTCATCTCTTAATTAGCTGAAGCTCATGTTCTACCACAGACTCACGAGCATAGGACTGCCTGAGTTCTTGCAAGTTTAGTTTTGTTTTTCTAAGCCTCAGTGCCTAAACTCAATTTGTGTGTGTATATTGCACTTAGTTGCTCAGTTGTGTCCAGCTCTTTGTCACTCTTGCACTGTAGCCCACCAGGTTCCTCTGTCCATGGGATTTTTTTAAGCAAGAATACTGAAGCAAGTTGCCATTTCCTTTTCCAGGCAATCTTCCCAACCCAAGAATTGAACTCACGTCTCCTGCATTGTAGGTGGATGAGCTCATCTCCTGCTGAGCAATTGGGGAAGCCCAAACTCAACTTGCTCATCAGTAAACTTATTATCTCCCATTACTTTGTTGATAATGTTGCTCCAATGTTTTCCTTCTTCATTTTTTTTTCTCTTTTCTTAAATCATCTTTTTCTGTACTTAAAACTATGAATACTAATTGATGTTATCTATGTTGCATCAACACTGGGACTCAATTTACCCCCACTTCTGTACTCTTAACCTGACTCTTTTTATGAAAGGACTAGAAGTTATCAATGTTGATTTCAAATGTTCATTTACATAGTATTTAAAGTTTAATCACTGTAGCCTAATTATGCTGTAAGATATGGGTAACATTATTTTATATCCTTATTGATCTCAACTTTTGTCAGAGGCACACAGCATCAGATTCATGCCTCTGAAAACTTGTTATAGGAATCAAAATTCACAATTGAATATTTAAACACTTCCAATACTTATATGCTCCAATGTTGAACTTTTTTTTTATATTTAATGTTGTTTTCCATACAAATAGTTCCAATAATCTTAGTTTTGAGGCTACATTTACATTTGGCAATGATACTGAAAATGTTCAGTATATTCTGAGAAAACATTTTAAAGCATTCAGTAAATTATCTGTAACATTTTATAGTACTTCAATGAATACCATGCTATGTTTAAAAAAAAAAAAACAACTTAAGATATTTAGTTCCTGATGTAATTTCTCACAATATATAATATTGCTAGGTCTAGTCAATATTATTTCATAGTTTTCATTCATACTTACCATAGTTCACCAAATTGCATGCATCATCTTTAAACTTGCTATACAGTATGTCCAAGGACCAACAGTTTCAGCATCACTTAAGAACTTTTTAGTAAGCCAGAAAGATAAACACCAATACAGTATACTAACTCATATATATGGAATTTAAAAGATGGTAATGATAACCCTATATGAAAAACAGAAAAAGAGACACAGATGTACAGAACAGACTTTGGGACTCTGTGGGAGAAGGCAAGGGTGGGATGTTCTGAGAGAACAGCATTGAAACAAATATACTACCAAGGGTGAAACAGATCACCAGCCCAGGCTGGATGCATGAGACAAGTGCTCAGGGCTGGTGCACTGGGAAGACCCAGAGGGATGGGGTGGAGGGAGGTGGGAGGGGGGATCAGGATGGGGAACACATGTAAATCCACGGCTGATTCATGGCAATGTATGGCAATAACCACTATAATATTGTAAAGTAATTAGCCTCCAACTAATAAAAATAAATGAAAAAAAATAAAAAAGAACTTGTTAGAAATGCAGAATTTATGGTACACTTTAGACCTACTGGATCAGAATTTGCATGTTAAAAATGTCCCTTCATGATATGTATATCCATTAAAATGGAAAAAGCTTTGACCTAAAATAATAAAAAAGTTAAAAAAAAAAAAATAAGAAAGTTATTATTTTTAGCATTATAAAATGTTCCTTTAAAGTATGAATTATTCTATTATTTAAAAGAGACATGATTTGACATTTTAATATGGATTCTCATTTTGGATAAAAAGCAGACTAACAATGGAATTCATAGTCAAATTAAGGTATCTTTTTAATTCTGGTATTTTCCACATAGCAGAGGTTAGTATCAATGTCAACAGATTCAGCCATTATCACTTTGATTTTTCCTAATGCTTTTAAGGAATACACACACACACGTGCGCACTAAGTTTTTGCATTTTTTTTCCTTCTCTAAATCAGTACTGTCCAGTAGAACTTTCTTGACCTGCTTTTTCCCTGCAGTGGTCATTACAGTTGCCACTAGCCACATGTGGCTATTGAAACTTGGAATTATTGAGAATATGATAATTCTTAATATGATTTGATTTTTGCTTAAATTTAAATTTATATATGGCTAATGACAAGTGTATTAGCAAAACTCTGAAGCATAAACTGGTAAACTATTTTGTATGACCCAGGAGCAAAGAAATTTTTTTTAATGTTTTTAAAGAATTATAAATATACACACATGGGATATGCAACACAACAGAGACAATATGCAGCATGCAACCTACAATATTTACCCTCTGGTTTGTCACAAGTCAACGTTTGTCCTGCTCTAACATGTTGGTTTTACTTAGAACAGTATAGAGAGTTGGCACATGAATTTAAAATCAGATATTTTGGAAGGTGCACCACCTTTTATAGCCTTTGTTATCAAGAGATTTGTATGAAGCATCGTATGATAGCTTTCAGTTTGTAGTAGTGTATAGACATCCATTTGGGATTCCCAGGTGGCTCAGCGGTAAAGATTTTGCCTGCCAGTGCAGGAGCCACAGGAGACATGATTTATCCCTGGACTGGGAAGATCCCCTGGAATAGGAAATGGCAACCCACTCCATATTCTTGCCTAGAAAATTCCTTGAACAGAGGAGCCTGGTGGGCTACAGTTCATAGGG
Source organism: Muntiacus reevesi (assembly GCF_963930625.1). NCBI lineage: Eukaryota > Metazoa > Chordata > Mammalia > Artiodactyla > Cervidae > Muntiacus > Muntiacus reevesi. Next base: position 1,835,781 of record NC_089264.1, read on the forward strand.
TCACAAAGAGTCCAACCTGACTGAACGATTGAGCATGCACGCAGGCTTCAATTTAACTTACCCAAGGATCATTTGCAATACTTTAATGTTTATGACTGGCAAATATTCAAGTCATCCAAAATTTAATTGAAGCCAAGGAAAGTTACTAAGATCTTCAAACTTATAAGGGAAAGTCAGGGATGCTCAAAGAAATTTTTTATTTTTTTTTTTTAAGTATTCATACTTCCAGACTGGACAGCCAAAGAAGAAAATGTATAATTCTTCAAAATTTTCTTTTGAGTACCTTCTTCTGAAATCAAAATTATACTGAAATCTCTTAGGTTTTCTGTGTATTTTGTGGTAGCTATGGTGTCCACTTAGCCATCATTTTCCCCGATAGATTCAGAATTTTAAGAATTAAAAAAAATTGTACCATATTGCTATGTCTCCTGAAAAAATTCTCAGAAATGTTTTTACATAAAAGCAATTATCCTTCAGTAAAAAATAAGTTAATTAAAAAAACAGTCAAAATTTGAAATGATCAAATTCTTTGTTATGTAGTGTTTATAGTATGATTTATAACTAAATTGAGTAACATTTAGCATTTGCTTTAAAATGAATAATTCATTATAATAAATATACTTTATTGCAAATAATTCATTACAATAAGTATACTTATTCTTTTTTTATATATCATTCCTTAAATTATGTGGTCATAATACTTAAAACATACTTCATACACATAAAACAGTGTATGGAGTCTACATAAACACTTTCATAATATCAAGTTTTACTATGATCTTTGCCAAATGGAGAAAATTTCCATTATAACTCATAAAATTTTTTGGATGATCTGTACAGAGTTGCCTTGTCAAAAACCAAATTATGCGTATTATATGTTCAATAACTTATCATCTGTTATTTTCATTCTATGTCTGTTCAACAAAAATAGTTACTGATCTTTTCAAATTAGATTTTAATCTTTAGTACCTAACACTGTAACTGTCCAGTTCACTTTATTCATGTTTACCCACTGACCATAATTGATTTTGTTCATTCTCAATTACTGATTCAGAGATTTTATATATGAGGAAATTAGAACTACAAGGTTCTTTGCATAAAGGAACTGGAATGTTCTTTTTTCTATTCATTTGAGTAGAAAATGTTCCAAATTCTATTTATTTGAAAAAAAATTATATATAACAAATACCCAAAATCTGAGCTATTTTTTGTAGAGTCAAATGAAATGGATAATTGTTCTGTAAAAGTAGCTCTTAGATGAATATTTGAAAATATGTCTGCATTTTGAGATTTTTAAGAGAACCCATTTGACTTGAAGTTTTTCTTTTCAGGATTTTTTCCCCAATATTGATAGTTTTCCTTGAAAGTCACTAGTCATTGCAGACATGAAGGTGTGGGCAATGTAGTATTCCATCCATCAATGATGATTCATATTACATTCTGCTAAAAAGAATAGCTCTGAGGTTCTCTCTCTTTTTTCCTTTTTGGTCATTTAATTCTTGTTATTTAAAGTTATTTTTGATGTTTTAAATAATTTTCTCTTCATTTTTGTGTAAAATCTTCCACTTTTTTGTTATAATAAAATAAACTTATTGAAAACACTGCATTCTAATAAACTTATCATAAATTTTATTGTGTTTGTAATATCTAGGGAAAACAATAAAATAATTTGATATGTTATAATATATAACCTATATTGGAAAGAAGCAGAAACTTTAAGACAGCATGTAATTTTGGTACTGACCAAATTTTCACACTAAAAATTAGCAATTCTTGTGATAAGATGAGTGGATCATTATACAGTAATTTCTGATTTAAGTTTAAGTTAATATTTACCTTTGGATTATTAATTACTCATTCAGTTCAGTTCAGTTCAGTCACTCAGTCGTGCCCGATCCTTTGTGACCCCATGGGCTGCAGCACGCCAGGCCTCCCTATCCATTACCAACTCCCAGAGTCTATCCAAACCCACGTCCATTGAGACGGTGATGCCATCCAATCATCTCATCTTCTGTCATCCCCTTTTCCTCCTGCCTTCAATCTTTCCCAGCATCAGGGTCTTTTCCAATGAGTCTCCTCTTTGCATGAGGTGGCCAAAGTATTAGAGTTTCAGCTTCAGCATCAGTCCTTCCAATGAACACCCAGGACTGATCTCCTTTAGGATGGACTGGTTGGATCTCCTTGCAGTCCAAGGGACTCTCAAGAGTCTCAAAGAGATCCAACCAGCCCATCCTAAAGGAGATCAGTCCTGGGTGTTCATTGAAAGGACTGATGTTGAAACTGAAAGTCCAATACTTTGCCCACCTGATGCCAAGAAGTGACTCACTTGAAAAGATCCTGATGCTGGGAAAGATTGAAGGTGGGAGAAGGGGATCACAGAGGATGAGATGGTTGGATGGCATCACTGACTCAGTGGGCATGAATTTGAGTAAACTCCGGGAGTTGACGATGGACAAGGAGGCCTGGCGTGCTGCAGTCCATGGGGTCACAAAGAGTCAGACACAACTGAGCAACTGAACTGAACTGATCTATGAGAATGGAAGACCAGCTGGAAAACCTAAAATGGTGAAACAAGTGACGTGAAGTTAAAAGTTCCTCAGTCGTGTCTGACTCTTTGCGACCCTATGGACTATACAGTCCATGCAATTCTCCAGGTCAGAATACTGGAGTGGGTAGCCTTTCCCTTCTCCAGGGGATCTTCCCAACCCAGGGATCGAACTCAGGTCTCCCACACTGCAGGCGGATTCTTTACCAGTTGAGCCACAAGGGAAACCCAAAATGGTAAATAAGCAGAATGTGTAATACTAATCTTGCTCATGCAATTAATGACAACATAACTTTTCTATGGTTTGCTAGCATTTCTTTTCTTTTTATTGTACTAATAGATCCATTGATATTTCACAATATCCTATATTTGGAACTCAGATTTTAATGTCTCAATTTCATTTAGATTATCTGTATTAAATGGTTATTTGAAACATGGAAAATTTTCAAGTTATTCAATTTAATTTAAACATATCTAATGTCAGCCATAATTAAAGCTAATGACAGTAATTGGACTATTTTGGGAAAAAAGAAGGATATTGTTCTTTAATTTATAAAGATGCCATTTGTGATTGTTCATGAATGTTTGATTGCTAACACATTTTATTTAGAAGTATTTTTAAATGCACAATTTATAAGAAAATTAGTGAAAGTGTATATAATCACAGTGACTTCTTTTTAGAATTGTATTGAAAAATGCAAAAGTTGAAGGAAATACTCCTGGGTCTATACACTATTCAATTGTGGAAACAGTTTTATTCCTGTTCTTGTTATTTCTCTAATTTTCTAAGATTCTCTTTGTTTTACAGAGTTTGAATTTGGTTTTCTACCATGTATGGTTATAATATGTTTCCAGTGGAAGCAGTTGACTTCTATAAACCAAATTATTAATTCCATTGGCATGCTCTTAGGGAAGTATTACACAACCTCTGCTCATACCTCTCCACTGCACAGTGATTCTATAAATAGATACAATGCTGATATGAAAATGACATATTTTATCTAAAGCTACAATGTTACTCTATGCATTCCTTGAAAAGATCAACAATAGCCTCTTTGACTGCAGTTTATTAAAAATACTACCTGATTAAGAAAAATACTACCTGATGATCTTTCTTTCTATAAATAAATAAATAAATAAATAAATAAATACAGAGAGATCTTAAAAGACCGACTGAAGACATTTCACTATATGGACAATTGGCATTCTTAGCCCTTTCAGCCAAACAAAAGCTTCAATATTTTTTCATAAACATTTCACACTTTGTTTATTCTATTACTGAGTCCAGTTGTTTCCAGATTTTGTCTATTCTCAATAATACTGCTGTAAACATTCTTAAATACATCTTTTGAGGGAACACATATTAAAATCATCTTTGCCTTCTATTGGAGTGGACCCTAAAACAAATAAGAGGTAGAATATTCATTGCTGTGTTGTACCTGGGGATACAGAGACTGAATTATGTGGCTGGCAAATATTTCCTCTTGATGTGCTGCTTGAATATATAAAGATACCAAAATGAAAGTTGCTTAGATTCACGCGGTATTCTCTTGCTCATCCTTTAAGTGCCTCACCTTTTCATTTGTCCTCAATATATTTAAGACATTCTTTCAGTTTCCAACTATTGTTATGAAACAACTGTATCAAACTGCAGTCAGATATTCTCATCTTATCTTTTAGTTTGTCCTCTATCTTTGGGGCTATAGCTCAGTGTCTTAGTTATTCAGCAGCGCACAAATGATATAAACATACTTCTTATGTCTTATACTGGAAGAGATCATTTTGAACTTTTTATTACAAAATAAAAATCCAATTGACTCTTCTTAATATAGTAAAGTATTCACACATTTTAGGACTGTTTGGAAAGTGATATAAATTCTTTCACATGATCTGAATATTGGTACAAATGGCTTTCAGAACATTCCCTGTTATAAAGACCTACAATTTGCACAAGCGGAATCTTTCCATTACACAATCTCAGTTTCCTTAAAGTTGTCTTATTTTCCTGTTTTAAAGTTCAGCCTTTAATTTTATTTATTTCAATTTTCTTTTTCAGGAAATATAACTAAGAAGAGTTCTGAGAGAATGTCCTCATTTATCCTTCTGTGATTAAACAAGTCTACTGTATTTTGTAAGTTCACCAATTTTTATCTTAGTAAAGAAAAGTTTCTGCTTCAGATAACCAGGTTTCTTTTTTTCTTTTAGAATTAGAGTTGAATTTTGATTTAATAGAAGACTTAATTGATTTTATTTCATTTTTTTAAATTGTTATTCTTTCATTTTATATTCTTTTACCTAAATTTCATTCAATTTCAATGAATACTGAAAAGCATCTCCTTGTCTGATGAACTCTGCTTAACTGTATCTATTAGTCAATATTTTGATGACTTTTAATAAGAACTTTGTCAGTTGGTGAGTTCATTGAAAAGGGCAGTATTCTCAGCAATAGTGGTTTGGCCAGAGTGGATATATTGGTAATTATAATGTCCTGTATGTCACTGAACAAATATTTTCAATTTGCTTTGTAACAACTACTTCTTGTAGCCTGATGAAGGTTATTGAATACTGACCATCTTTGGTTACTAAACTTGGATTTTACATGCAAGGATTATCCATTATGATGTATGCTTCGTCTAACTCTTGTGCATTTTCCATAATACAAGGCAAACAAAAACTACTATGTGGAGTCATGAGTGACATTATATTGAATGTTTCCCGAACCTTCAAATTTACAACTTTTCTGATTATCTCATGATTGAGAATTTTACTATTTCAGTTTCTAAAATGCAATATAAAGCAAATAGACTTCTCCCTCTTTTACAAACTGCCTTCTGATATTGATACAAAATAGCCGCCTTGCCTCTAGTTACTTTTCTGACTGACCCAGGAGACAGAGAATGTACTATATCTCTGTCATATGTTTCATTTTCATTGCTTTTTATTCAAGTAGACATTTCCACTAAATAAGATAAAAGTTATGTGATGCCCCCTGCAATAAATGTGTGAGAGGGTCAACCGGATGAAAAGATATATCTGGAGATTTGTAATAGTGGCACAATGGCCATTCTGAGTGCATTCAGTGGAGGTATTTTGTTGCCCAGTATTTTTAAGTAAGCTGAATTAATGCTGAGTATGGCCACATGAAAAACACACTCTAAAATTAGAATAGATTTTATAAATGTATACAGTATTTAGGAAGGCATAAATTAGAAAGGTCTTGAAACTGGTGGAGAATCACTTACAAAAAACAGGAGGGAAATTTTATAAACAAAATTACTAACACATCTCATGACAAAAAATAAGGATTATGTAGAACATTAACAAAAATATTTATCTTAAATTTAAACTAATACACAGCAACTCCACTTTTTTTCAAGTCCTATCCATTTATATTATTATTTTTCTCAATGGAAATCATAGTTTTCCCCAAAACACACTGCATTTAATAAAAAGGGTAAATTTTCTATTTTTATTAAGGACTTCCCTATACATTTCTCCCTCTTAAGTTACATTTTTATCTTTAAATAGCAGTAGCATTGAGATGAGTTTCTACAATTTTATATTAATAAGAAATATTTGTTCAATATTTACTATGTATCAAGCCCTATGCATGAAAAATGGCAAAGAACAGTTTTGAATATGACCTTCACCATCTTATCAGGGTTAAAATATATTTTCTATTAGGATTTCACAGAAGTTTTCTGTTCCCCAGTCACTACATCAGACCATGCACGACTAAGAAATCCAAGTTGGGAGGTGTGTTGTTGCTATTGTTCAGTTGCTATGTCATTTCCAACTCTTTGTGACCCCACTCCAGTCCACCACTCTAGTCACTTCTCTGTCCACCACTGTCTCAAAGAGTTTGCTGAAATTCATGTCCATTGACTTGGTGATGCTATTTGACCATCTCATCCTCTGCCCCCCCTTCTTGTTTTGCCTTCAATCTTTCCCAGAATCAAGGTCTTTTCCAGTGAGTCACCTCTTCTCATCAGGTGGCCAAAGTTTTAAAGCTTCAGCTTCAGCATTAGTTCTTCAATGAATATTCAGGGTTTATTTCCTTTAGGATTGACTGGTTTGATCTTGCTGTTCAAAAGGGACTCTCAAGTATCTTCTCTAGTATTACAATTTGAAAGCATCAATTCTTTGGCACTCAGCCTTCTTTAAGGTCCAACACTGACATACATACATGACTACTGGGGAAAGCAATAGCTATGACTAGATGGACCTTTGTTGGCAAAGTGTTGTCTCTGCTTTGCAATATGCTGTCTAGATTTGTCATAGCGTTCCTTCCAAGGAGCAAGCACATTTTAATTTCATGGGTTCTGTCACTATCCACAGTGATTTTGGAGTCCAAGAAAAGAAATCTGTCACTGTTTCCACGTTTCCTCTTCTATTTGACCAGTAAGTGATAGGACTGGATGCCATGATCTTAGTATATTGAATATTGAGATTCAAGCCATATTTCTCACTCTCCTCTATCACCTTCATCAAGAGGCTCTTTAGTTCCTCTTCAGTTCAGTTCAGTTCAGTCGCTCAGTCGTGTCCGACTCTTTGCGACCCCATGAATCACAGCATGCCAGGCCTCCCTGTCCATCACCAACTCCCGGAGTTTACTCAGACTCCTGTCCATCGAGTGGGAGATGCCATCCAGCCATCTCATTCTCTGCCGTCCCCTTCTCTTCCTCCTCCCAATCCCTCCCAACATCAGGGTCTTTTCCAGTGAGTCAACTCTTCGCATGAGGTGGCCAAAGTACTGTAGTTTCAGCTTCAGCATCAGTCCTTCCAATGAAAACCCAGGACTGATCTCCTTTAAGATGGACTGGTTGGATCTCCTTGCAGTCCAAGGGACTCTCAAAAGCCTTCTCCAACACCACAGGTCAAAAACATCAATTTCTCAGCGCTCAACCCGCTTTATGGTCCAACTCTCACATTCATACATGATCACTGGAAAAATCATAGCCGTGACTAGACGGACCTTTGTTGACATAATGTCTCTGCTTTTTAATATGCTCTCTAGGTTGGTCATCACTTTCCTTCCAAGGAGTAAGTGTCTTTTAATTTCATGGCTGCAATCACCATCTGCAGTGATTTTGGAGCCCCCAAAAATAAAGTCTGACACTGCTTCCACTGTTTCCCCATCTATTTCCCATGAAGTGATGGGACTGGATGCCATGATCTTAGTTTTCTGAATGTTGAGCTTTAAGACAACTTTTTTGCTCTCCTCTTTCACTTTCATCAAGAGGCTTTTTAGTTCCTCCTCACTTTCTTCCATGAGCGTGGTGTCATTTGCATATCTGAGGTTATTGATATTACTCTCGGCAATCTTCATTCCAGCTTGTGCTTCTTCCAGCCCAGCGTTTCTCATGATGGACTCTGCATATAAGTTAAATAAGCAGAGTGACAATATACAGACTTGATGTACTCCTTTTCCTATTTGGAACCAGTCTGTTCTACGTCCAGTTCTAACTGTTGCTTCCTGACCTGCATATAGGTTTCTCAAGAGGTGGTCCTCTTCACTTTCTGCCAATAGAGTGGCATCATCTTCATATCTGAGGTCACTGATATTTCTCCCAGCAATCTTGGTTACAGCTTGTGATTTATCTAGCCCAGCATTTCTCATGATATACTCTGCATATAAGTTAAATAAACAGGGTGACAATACACAGCTTTGACATACTCCTTTCCCAATTTTGAATCAGTCTGTTCCATGTCTGGTTCTCACTATTGCTTCCTGACCCACACAAAGGTTTCTCTGGAGGCAGATAAGGTGGTTTGATATTCCCATTCCTTTAAGAATTTTCCACAGTTCATTGTGATCCACACAGTCAAAAGCTTCAGCATAGTCAGTGAAGCATAAGTAGATGTTTTTCTAGAATCCCTTTGCTTTCTCAATGATACAACAAATATTGGCAATTTGATCTCTGGTTCCTCTGCCTTTTTTAAACCCAGCCTATTCTGGAAGTTCTTGGTTCACATAGTACTGAAGTCTAACTTGAAGGATTTTCAGCATAACCTTGTAGCATGTAAAATGAGCACAGTTGTATGGTAGTTTGAAATTATTTGGCAGCTCCCTTCTTTGGGATTGGAATGAAAACTGACCATTTCCAGCCCTGTGGCCACTGCTGATTTTTTCCAGTTTGGAGCTACAGAGTTATTACTAGAACTTAGGTTTGTTAGAAAGAATTTTAAGATCAGGAACAAATATGTTCTTGGCTTGGTCAAACACTTCTTGATTGCTCTGAATACTTGTGGTCTATTCAGCAATGAAGAATCTGGAATGTGCAGAGAAGGTACAGGGAAGAAATAAAAATCATGATTATATATTCTCAGTAATAGAATCATAGTATCTCTGATGAAAATTTTAAAGTAGAATGGCTTCACTTTAAAAAGAAAGCATAGTGAAATAACTGAATATTATTCTTCAATGTCTATGAAGAAATATTACAAAAATTATTTATTTGGAGTGATTAAAAAAATAAAAGTACAATATGCCTGTTCTTATTAATAGTGAGAATTTCCATGCTGAGAGAATGTTTAAGCACTAGAACCACCACAGACATAACTTTGAAAAACCCTTATTTTGAAAGACTTTTCAAACAACACAGATCTTACTTTGCATAGACTATCTGAGGGAAAAAAATGCTAATCCAGCATGAAATTTTCCAGACCTAGGATTATATGATCCTACATTAGTTACTGCTTTACATTCTGTGATAGATCATTAGCGTCAATCAACAATGGCTTTGCTTTTCTAAGATCATACAGAGGAGGACGCTAACTGGTTTAGCAAAATATCTCCTACTCAACTATGGCCAATTGAATAACTCTTGGTTCCCTGATGGAGAATTAATATAGTTTTCTCTAAAGATGTGAAGGATAATCAAAGTGGACTCTCTGCCTTGGGAATGATAACTTCCCTGGGAGCTCTACTAATTTCATATGGCTGAAATTTATCCAAACAGATGTTTTATTGAGCACATTATAAAAATAAGATCTATCTTTCTGCTGTTTATTATAGCTCTTCCCTTACAATATCTATCAACAGAGACTATTTTTTTCTAGTAGTTTAAATCATGAATGTTTCTAGCTTAGAAATCACTCTATCTTCTGTCTTATACTAGTTATTTCATAGACTTTCATTTTCAAGAAATTCAATAGAGATAAAATCATGCAAATCAAAACCACAATGAGGTACCATTTCACGCTGTTCAGAATGGCTGCTATCCAAAAGTCTACAAACAATAAATGCTGGAGAGGGTGTGGAGAAAAGGGAACCCTCTTACACTGTTGGTGGGAATGCAAACTAGTACAGCCACTATGGAGAACAGTGTGGAGATTCCTTTAAAAAACTGAAAATAGAACTTCATATGACCCAGCAATCCCACTACAGGTCATGCACACTGAGGAAACCAGAATTGAAAGAGACACGTGTACCCCAGTGTTCATCACAGCACTGTTTACAATAGCTAGGACATGGGAGCAACCTAGATGTCCATTAGCAGGAGAATGGATAAGAAAGCTGCAGTGCATATACACAATGGAATATTATTCAGCTATTAAAAAGAAAGTATTTGAATCAGTTCTAATGAGGTGGATGAAACTGAAGTTTATTATACAGAGTGAAGTAAGTCAAAAAGAAAAACATCAATACAGTATATTAACACATATATATGGAATTTAGAAAGATGGTAACAATGACCCTATATGCAAGATAGCAAAAGAGACACAGAGACAAAGAACAGACTTTTGGACTCTGTGGGAGAAAGCAAGGGTGGGATGATTTGAAAGAATAGCATTAAAACATGTATATTACCATATGTGGAGTAGATCTCCAGTCCAGGTTTGATGCATGAGACAAAGCGCTCAGGGCTGGTGCTCTGGGATGACCCTGAGGGATGAGATGAGGAGGGAGGTAGGAGGGGGGTTCAGGATGGGGAACACATGTACACCCATGGCTGATTCATGTGAGTGTATGGCAAAAACCATCGCAATATTGTAAAGTAATTAGCCTCCAATTAAAATAAATTAATTAATTTAAAAATCAGCTTTATGTTTTTGTTTCAATTAAAAAAATAATTCAAGCAAATTAATATTTGTGCTAAGAACTGTGTGAAACATAGGAAAAGTTCAAAAGATGACCAATTATTTCAAATGACTAGTCTCATTGTGAAGAAAAATCAATTATATACAAATTAAATGTAGGAATAAAGCCAGCAGAAAACACAGGTTCTGTTACAACCCTCTGACTTCCTGAAATATTTTAAGTCTATCCTTTGTATGCCACATACATGCTTAAAGAGATGCAGAAAGGAGCAATGAATTAATGAATAAAGTGCCACAGTTATTCAAGAGAGTCTATGTAACTAAATTTGAGAAATGAAATACAGGGAAAACTAAAGGACTCACATCACATACAGTATAAAGTAAAAACAGACTTGGCTTAAGAATTTATTTAGGAGGTAATGATAAATTCCAACTTTTAAAGGTCTTGAAAAGTAAATTTTATAAAAGAATAGTGAGCAGGAAAGCTAAGAAGGTCAGATTAGTCTAAGCCGGTAAGTGTCTTAACTCCATGCTGGGCAGCCTGCATTTTATTCAGTGGGAAGGTTAGTCACCAGAGACATTTCACTGACATCATCTCCTAGTCAATTCCTGAATACCTGACAAGGGAAAAAGGGTGAGAAAAATAAAAAATGATGTCATAGTTTTAACTCTGTATAACTGGAAAAAATGTGCTATGGGAGATGGAAACATGAAAATTAATAGATTAGGGTGAAGAGGGCAGTTTGCATGGTTGATGCAGGAAGTGAAATTTTCCAATTTTTGTAACAGCATCATCTTATTTCCCAACAGTGTCTTATCTCCACCCACATTTTTATTTCAAGCCTATTCCTTTTGCTTTTAATGTTATTGGAAACTTTGATACTAAAACAAATATATCATTTTTTTAACATTTACTTTATACTGTTACTCCACCTCTAGTCTATCTAAAGTGAAATTTTAAATGAATAAACTTAGAAGTTCTTAAAGTGATAAAAGAATTGTTCATTCATTTTGGATTAGTTTTTATTCACATGAAATCCAGAGTTGACATTCAGGAGTAATCTGAACAGTTTGTTTTATAACAATGGGGATGTTGTAGAAAGAAAATGGATTTGATTCCATGTTCCACTGACAAAGATTCTTCTCACTTTCCTGAAAGAGAAAAACATTTGGTCACAAAGAGATAGTTATGAGGTGGAGGCCTAGTAATTTCATGGGTTAATTTGCACACTCACTAATACATCTATTTATGACATCTATTTATGATGTGGCTGGAAAGCACTTATATATTCTCTGAGGAAGACAAAACTACGCTTGTCCTGACATTTTAAAAGTTTATTTAGCCATCTGTATGTCTTCTTTGGAGAAATGTCTGTTTAGTTCTTTGGCCCATTTTTTGATTGGGTCATTTATTTTTCTGGAATTGAGATGCAGGAGTTGCTTGTATATTTTTGAAATTAATCCTTTGTCTGTTTCTTCATTTGCTATTATTTTCCCCCATTCTAAACGCTGTCTTTTCACCTTGCTTATAGTTTCCTTTGTTGTGCAAAAGCTTCTAAGTTTAATTAGGTCCCATTTGTTTATTTTTGCTTTTATTTCCAATTCTGGGATGTGGGTCATAGAGGATCTTGCTGTGATTTATGTCAGAGAGTGTTTTATCTATGTTCTCCTCTAGAAGTTTTATAGTTTCTGATCTTACATTTAGATCTTTAATCCATTTTGAGTTTATTTTTGTGTATGGTGTTAGAAAGTGTTCTAGTTTCATTCTTTTACAAGTGTTGACCATGTCAATGTATTGCAAAAACACTATAATATTGTAAAGTAATTAGCCTCCAACTAATAAAAATAAATAAAAAAATAAATAAAAGTTTATTTAGGTATTTAAACAATATTTGTAAAAATATACATAGTGTATATGAAAGAGGGTAGAACAGATGGTATAGATACCTACTGAAGGAAATTGACATAAAAGAATGAAAAGCAACTTCAGTTCAGTTCAGTCACTCAGTCATGTCCAACTCTTTGCAACATGGACTGCAGCACTCCAGGCTTCCCTGTCCATCACCAAATTTCTGGTGCTTGCTCAAACTCATGTCCATCCAGTCAGTGATGCCATCCAACCATCTCATCCTCTGCTGTCCCTTCTCCTCCTGCCTTCAATCTTTCCCAGCATCAGGGTCTTTTCTAATGAGTCAGTTCTTTGCATCAGGTAGCTGAAGTATTGGTGCTTCAATTCAGCATCAGTCTTTCTAATGAATAGTCAGGTTTGATTTCCTTTAGGATTGACTGGTTTGATCTCCTTGCTGTCCATGGGATGCTCAAGAATCTTCTTCAACACCACAATTCAAAAGCATAATTTTTTTATTCTAAATTATTTTTTTACTCATACTTAGGGAAATAATAAATTGATTTTCAAAAGTATCATTTATGTTTTTGATGCTTTTGAAAAGAAACAATATTTCCCTAAGTGTTAGTAAAAAAATAATTTAGAATTAAAATATTTATTAGTGAGTTTTCAAGAGGATTATGAAGAATAGGGAGATGGATACATGTGGATTTTTGTGGGGCCTCTGCTACCAGTTGTGAGAGACTGGAATCGATAACAATGATTTTAGCAAGACAAACTAATTTCTTGTAATCTATTCTTCATCAGTTTCTACCATTTTACTTTTAACATATATTTTTAATCTTATTATTGTCAAGTCACCCAGTCATATCTGACTCTTCACAACCCCATGGACTGTAGCACACCAGGCCTTCCTGTCCACCAGCTCCCAATGTTTGCCCAAGTTCATGTCCATTGCATCAGTGATGCCACCCAGCCATCTCATCCTCTAATGATCTCTTCTTATTCTGCCCTCAGTCTTTCCCAGCATCAGGGACTTTTCCAGTAATCAGCTGTTCTCATCAGATGATCAAAATACTGGAGCATCCACATCAGCATCATTCCTTTCAATATTCAGAGTATTCAAGGTTGATTTCTTTTAATATTGACTGGTTTTATCTCCTTGCTGTCCAAGAGACTTTCAGGAGTCTTCTCCAATGACACAGTTTGAATATCATTAAATCTTTCTAATTTAAAAGTCATTTGATGACTGGAAAGAAAAATATAACATATGAGCCCAAACCCAGTGATAAAAATGAACTGAGCACAAAGTTGGACTGGGGACTTTTTAAATCAATCAATTCAGTTGCTCAGTCGTGTCCGACTTTTTGCAGCCCCATGGACTGAAGCACACAAGGCCTGGCTGTCCATTGCCAACTCCCAAAGTTTACTCAAACCCATATCCATTGAGTCAGTGACGCCATCCAACTATCTCATCCTCTGTCATTCCTGTCTCCTCCTGCCTTCAATCTTTCCCAGCATCGGGGTCTTTCCAATGAGTCAGTTCTTCGCATCAGGTGGCCAAAGTATTGGAGTTTCAGCTTCAATCAGTCCTTCCAATGAATATTTAGGACTGATTTCCTTTAGGATGGACTAAAGGAAACTTTAGGAGACTTTTTATGTCCAAACAAAACAAGTATGCTGTGTATAACTTTAGACTGTTAGCCTAACCTTGTCTAAATGAAGAAAGGATAGCAGTTCATTGAGAGAATCATCTTTCTTCCCCATGTGTCATAAGGATGCTTACACAATTCAATTACATAATGACATATATTCTCAGCAGCAACTTTGTAAAATATATGAAAAGTCTTCCACATATGGTTGGTTGTTTCCTGTATAAGCCTTTGGTAGACACCTTGAACAAAACTTAAATGCAATTATACAAGGAAATAAAGTGGTTATGGTAGCTTTCTGATTATTGAGAAACGCTGGAAAGAAGCCTGAAGTATTGTGAAGGAGTAAGTAGTTGACAGTTTAGACAATTATCTTAGAAAAATATCAACTATCTAAGCAAGTTTAAAGTAGGGGTTTTATGTTAATAATTAAGTGAAGTTCTAGTGAGAGTCTGAAGGGCAGGAATTCTTCATTACTTTCTGAAAAAGCACCTCTATGCTCTAGAGGTCAGCCATGTTGTAAACAAGATGTTTCAATGTGAAAATTGAAACTTGTTAATTCATTCACTTAGGCAACACATACTATTTGGTAGTATATATTTTTGGCCATTCTATTCATCACCAGAAGCTGAGGCACCCCTGTGCAGTATGAAAATTTTTGTCTGGAAGGAATTATAAATGGGTAAAGGATTGTTTAAAAGAAATCTAAAAGTTTTATATGTCTTTGTCTTAAAGATCTGACATAAGATCTTGAAGATATATTACATACCATCAACACGGTAAAACCTGTTTACTCTCTTAAGGACTTTTAATCTGACTGAAATTCCATTGTCATGAGTCTGATAGTTAATTCAGTGTCCAAGTAGAGTGATGGAAGTGTGTGCATTTCTCCTGTTTTTTTATTTCTTTCTCTCTGTTTCATACCAGAGAGTTATGACCCTTTAGTCTTTTGTAGTAAAGCTCTGAATGCCTCTAAATGAGAAAGCATTGTTATGTAGCATAAGTACAAGTGAGTAAGTATAAAAATCAGAAGTCTCTAAAAGGAAAATTCATTTCTTTTCAGTTAGAGACTAGCATATAGACTAGAGATAAATATAGTAAATATATTTACTTTATAAATATAGTAAATATATTCTAAAAGTAGTAATATTTTATTCATTATTCCTTCTTATCAGCTGTACCAGTGGTCTTTGTTAATTAACAGAAAGATATATCTCTTCTTTGTTCACAATTACAACCAACTGCATAATTGGGCATCTATGAGATACACTACTAACTATATAAAATAGATAACCAACAAAGACCTAGTGTATAGAATAGGCAACTATACTCAATATCTTGCAATAACCTATAATAGAATGTAATAACTACATAATTATATACACACACACACATATATAATAGAATCACTTTGCTCTACACCTGAAACTACATTATAAATCAAATATGTTCCAATGTTTTTAAATTAACTAAAAGAAAATCAACAGAATAAAAAAATTAAGTTCTTTATTTTTTATTGCCTTTTAAAAATTCACACAATATGAACACACAAATTGCTGATATTGTAGCCCCAGAAACAATATTGACAAAATTTCCTTTTAAATAATTTATTCATTTAAAAATACTTTAAGTGTGACAAACTCTAACTTGCTTCCTCTGCATAATTAACCAATGAGACTTTATATTTCATCTGTCTTAACATCCACATTAATCAATTCACCTTCTGTCCTGCTTTAAACTTGATATTGAATAGGGTTTTATACATCATTGCTTCTTAGTATGCCTCAGGTAATTGGCCCTATCTACTGCAATAACTTATATAGTACTTCTCTGAGAAATTCAGAGGGAATCTCTCAAGGAATAGATCTTGTCTCAAACTCATTTTGTTTCACTGAAGTCATTATCAACATTGAAGATGTTTTAACAAAGAAATATATGAAATCCCAGAAATTGAAAATGAAGTTTTTATACAAAACCAACAGACATTTAGTATTATTTCATGTAGCCTCAAATTTCCTTAACATTAATATTATACTTTCTAACATTAAATAAATGAAAATTAGCTCCTTGCAAATTTACGTATAACAGAATAGTACATAAATGTCAATCTATTGAGATATTCTGATTTTTCTAGACAATTATTCTACCTTTGCTAACTCTCTGAATCTTCTGTGGATTAAAGATCATGTACGTTTTTAATGTTGCTTAAAATCCTCGTTTAAGAGTTCTTTTATATTTTGGGGAGACTGTGAATCAGAGCCTTTTCAATGGTGACAAACGCAGGTGTTTGTGTGCTGAAGGTTCTCTACACAAAGCCAACATTGGTGATATTTCAAATGCTAAGTTTGGAAATGGATGTCTTTTCTGCTTTGTAATGGTACAGAAAATTCTACATCATTTGGAGCCAAAAGGAGGAAAATTTGACTCCAAATGTTGTAGAGGTTTCTGTGCTTTTCCAAGGATTAGTTTGAGTGGTTCCTCAGTGTTGTTAGTCTGGAGACAAAATGGCCATGTGTTTAAATGCATTACTCCTCATGTTCATAGTCAGATAAGAGATAGGAAAGTAGAAAACCAGCCTCAGCTATTAAAAACAAGACAAAACAAAAACCAGTCAAAACAATTTTGCAGTGCATTCGGATCTTGATCTAAGCATGTCGCTCTCACATGATTGAACAGAGAATGTAAACATCTCCATTCTGAAATGGCTGGAAATGCATTCTTGTATATTGGTGCTGTTTTTCTGTCACTTGTGCCATGACACAAAAACCCACATTAAATTCTTAAAAACAAACAAACAAACAAACAAAACCCAAAAAAACAATTCTAGAGTAAGATTGAATTTTACACCATAGGATAAGATTGAAGTGTATAAGGAACATACCTAGAAAAAGAATTAAATTATTCTCTTGAATGCAGTCATGGCACTTTAGGACTGCTCTGAAATTATTCTTTTTCACCCTTAGAAACAAACACTTCCTGGAACTTTTTTTTTTTTTCTTTAATGTGGACCATTTTCAAAATCTTTATTGAACTTTTCACAATATTGCTTCTGTTTTCTTCTTTGGCACATTGGAACGTGAAGACTGAAACACTAAATGGCCAGGAAAGTCCCTTCCTGGTACAATTTTCTGTTTGTTTGTTTGTTTCCTTTTCTCCTCTCCATTTCAGGGTTGTCTTCCTGACATATCCTAGCCTGAAATTATTACATGTGTGATATGTGATGAAATATGTGACTAAACTGTGATTAAATTGTTTTATTGTCAAGTTAACTTACATAGCCTTCTCAACCTGAATATGTCAGCCAGTACCTACTTTTGAAGTTAGACTAAATGTTAGCTAATTTAATGACCTTATAGTTCAATTCAGTTCGGTCACTCAGTCATGTCCAACTCTTTGCAACCACATGGACTGCAGCATACCAGGCTTCCCTGTCCATCACCAACTCCCAGAGTATTCTCAAAGTCACGTCCATTGAGTTAGACCATCTCATTCTCATCCAACCATCTCATTCTCTGTCTTCCCCTTCTCCTCCCGCCTTCAATCTTTCCCAGCATCTGGGTCTTTATCAATGAGTCAGTTCTTCGTGTCAGGTGGTCAAAATATTGGAATTTCAGCTTCAGCATCAATCCTTCCAATGCATATTCAGGACTGATTTCCTTTAGGATGGACTGGCTTGATCTCCTTGCAACCCAAGGGACCCTTAAGAGTTTTTTCCAATACCATAATTCAAAAACATCAATTCTTTGGTACTCAGCCTTCTTTATGGTCCAGCTGTCACATCCATACAAGATTACTGGAAAAACCATAGCTTTGACTATATGGACCTTTGTCAGTAAAGTAATGGCTCTGCTTTTTAATATGCTGTCTAAGTTAGTTATAGTTACCACCTTATAGATGTCATTCAGGAGACCTTATGGTGGCTTATGATAATATGAAAATTTGTTTTAAAACAGAGTTTCTTAATGTCCTATATCAGTTAGTATTCAGTCATATAAGTTGAAAAATTTAAAAAAAGTATATATTTATTTTAAGAGTTTTTAATAAGAATTTACATAATTGTAGGAGTTGGTTGATAAATGTCATTAGGGTCACTATCTTTGCATATGATTCTAGAGTTTAAATCTACAGGACAAGCATCTGGGATAGGAGATGGATGTAAAGTGGGAAAGAGCAACCATAACTCACAAGCATCTGCTGAAACCAAGTGAAATGGGTTGAAAGTCATATTAGTTCATACTTTTCAATGCTTTCAACCTTGGTAATATAGGTGTCATTCAGGAGAAGCTGAGGCCCATCATGATCACCGAACTAAATACATAGATGATCCAGAAGGGGTTAAAGGAGGATGAACAGATAAGAAGCTCTATGTATGATCTGCAGAGGCAACTGATGACTCTGCTCATACTTCCCAATAAGAAACAGCATGGAGGAGAACAAGGTGGTGGAAGAGTAGGTGGACAGAGTACCTCTCTTTTCATGGATACTTCAGGAATACATCTTCAGAAACAGAAGTGCATGTAGGACACCAGCTGAGAGCAGAGAGGAATAACCGACCAGCAGAAAAGAATATAGAATCATGTAAAAATTGGTAGAATGAAGGAACTAGGGGGAAAACAGGAGTGTTAGTAGGACTGGACCTGCCCCCGGTGGGTGGGGGAACTGAAGCAGGGGTCCACACCCCACATCAAGGCAACTGTCTGAATCAGAGGAGAAACATTTAAGGCTGTGAATGAAACAGTTGATCTGTGGCAATGTAAATGGAATGAGAATCAGACAGTCCTTGCACAGCCATACATATCCCAGACAGGAATGCTGGTCCCCTGAAAGGTGAAGTGGCTGGGAGTTAGAGTTTAGGGATTGTGGAGCAATCCCTGGGCGAGGGCTGCTGTTGACTGCAGAGAGACGAATTGAGGGGATGTGAGGAAAGAGATTGTGGTGGGAAATGCTGGTGGAAGAAAGCCAGGCAGCAATGGAAGCAAGGGGATACTGCTGAGCCATGCGTAGGGAGTGGAGCCATCACCATAGCCTCTCTCCACACGCCATAATTGGCAGCTGAGCAATAGAGAGGCTGGGCCATCAAATGCCTGATGCACTGAACTACAGATTAGGACCCCTCCCCCCAGGATGCTCTTTTAAGTGACTGATGCTCCAGTCTACAAAGAAGGACCCCACCCACGGTGCCCCTTTAAGTCCCTGACGCTTCCATCTACAGAATAGGATCCCATCCAGAGGGACCCTCTATGTACCTGAAGCACCGAACAACAGAGAAGGATCCCAGGTAAGGGAGTCCTCTAAGTGCCTGAATGGGCAGAGTTATGGAAAAGACTGGCCAAAGAGGCCTTCTAATCACCAGTTACAAGAGGCTCAAGAAAAGACTCTATAGGGCCATAGCTCCTGCAGTGGAGGCAGGTTGTGTCCCTGCACACTATGCACCTCCAGGGTCCCTGCAAGTCAAGCAGCTTCACCACCGTCAAGCTCAACTCTCACTGGGGCAGAGTTGCCACAGGCAAAAACGTCTTGCGTTTATGCATGCAGGGTTGCTTCAGTTGTGTCCAACTCTTTTTGATCCTGCAGACAATGGACTGCAATGCTCTCTCTGTCAGGGAGAGGTGTTATCCAGGTAAGAATACTGAGTGTATTGGCCAACACTGGTTGCCATGCCCCTTTAGGGCACTGTATTTCCTTCTTCCTTAGCCGCCAACTCCCCTGAGTACCTGGTGCTGCCAGAACCCCTGTGACCCAAGCCGCTACACCACCTCCACACCTGGCCCTCACAGGGGCAAACCCAATCCTCCAGGGCAGCCTCAGGAGCAAACTCCAGTGAACCATCCACATGCAGAGGTGGAAATAAAACCACAAGTGAAACCCAGGGACAGCCCGTCTAAGGAAGAAGACCCAAAACCTTCCCACAAGCTGTACAAGCTGCAGATTAAATCCACATGATCAACTAGGCAGACATTGTGTCTATGGAATATATGAGGACATTGAGAGGTCCCACAAAAGAAAAGGCACTAGCTCTGATAGCTGTGGACATTGGAGGCAAGAACACACAGGAGTAGGACCAGATTAGAATCTGAGCTGCCCCCAGAGCAGGTCCAGAGATCAACACAGTGTTGGAGGGCATCCTAGGGAGGTAAGGTAAACTCTAAGTCCCAGCGAGGGAAAGGACTCTGATAGCAGTGACTCAAGACTCAGTCACACTTTTTATTGTTGTTATAAACCTCTGCCTCTATGTTGGGCATTTGCACCTCTGTGGAATTTTCCTTTATTTATTTATTATTTTTTCTTTTTTTTATATTTAATTTTTAAACCTATTATTAATTTTTTCTATTATTTTACTCCTTTGTTTTTTCTACTTTTATATTCCCCTTGCAGTTAATCTTTAATATATACAAATCTTCTTTATCTACCTATATTTGACTTTGCATATCTATTCTTTCTTTCTTTTCTTTCTCCCCTTTCCTCTCAACACATTTGTTATTTTATACTTATTGCTTTATTCCCCAATTGACACCTTGCCTTAATTTTGGTTTTGAGTTTGTGCTTTAGCAAAGTGGTTTTATTCTAGTAGATATAATTTTTGGTTTCTTTTATTTGCCAGGTCAATCAATTGTACTTTATTTTTGTTGGACTGTTTTGATTTTATTTATAGGTGTTTATGTATATTTGTATATTCAATCACACTGTTTATTGTTGTCATAAACCTCTGCCTCTATGTTGGGCCTTTGCAGTTCTGTTTTCATCCCCCCCTCCCCATTTTTTTCTTTATTCTATCATTTTTTTCTGTTCTCTTTTTTATCACTTTGATTTTTTAAACCCATTATGTATTTTTTCTATATTTATTCCTTTGTTTGCCTTTCCTACTGTTCTTTTCCCCTTGCAGTTAATATTTAATGTATATAAATATTCTTCATCTACCTCTCTTTAATTCTGCATACCTATTCTTTCTTCCTTCCCTTTCCTCTCAAAACATTTGTTAGTTTTGTTTTCATTGCTTTATTCACTCTTGGCACCTTTCTTTAGTTTTGTTTTCCAGTTTGTACTTTAGCTAGTTAGCTTTGTTCTTAACTGGTAAATATAATTTTTGATTTCCTTTGTTTGATAGATCAATCTATCTACTGTATTTGATTTCTGTTGGATTGTTTTGACTTTGCTCATGGGTGTATATGTATATGTGTATATTCCATTACTTTAATTATTATTTTCCTTATTTTGTAACTGCATTTTGCCTGGGGTTCATCTTTGGTTACTCATTTGTGGATATTTGTTTTAATCTCACTTAATGCCATAATCACTTGTGGAATCTCCATTCTTGACCAGAAATCAAGCCCTGAGCCTTTGGAGTGGGAGAACTGACTCCAAGCCCCTAGACTAACAGAGAACTAACCCTAGGGAGTATCAAATAGTGAGAACTCACACAAAGGCAACCACTTGAGTACAAGAACCAGCATCCCCAACCACCAGTAGCACCCTGTGCAGGACTCCTCATCTAAACAACAAACAAAACCAAAGTACAAATCCAATCATCAGCAGACAGGATTACCACCTCTATCAGCCCAGCCCTCAGAGGAAAAACAGACAAACAATAAAAACTCACCCTATACAAAGCTTACACAAACCGCTGGACCAACCTTAGGAGGGCGGAAACCAAAAGGGAGAAAACATTCAACCTTCTTCACGGAAAGAATTCAACTTTCCTGGAAGCCTGGGAGAAGGAGCCCTCAAACAAAATAAGTTTTACAAAAGGAAAAGGCAGAGAAATACTACACAAGTGAAGAAATAAACTAGAAGCACAAAAGCCCAAATAAATGAAGAAGAAATAGGCAAGCCACCTGAAAAATAATTCAGAATAATGATAGCAAAGATAATCAAAAACCTTGAAAACAAAATGGAGAAAAAGCAAGAATCAATTAAAAAATACTTAGAAGAATTAAATAAATATGCAGAGACAAGCAATACAATTATTGACATTAAAAATACTCTAGGATGAATCAATAGCAGAATATCTGATGCAGAAGAATAAATCAGTGAGCTGGAAGATAAAATGGTGGAAATAACTCTGAAGAGCAAGATAAAGTAAAAAGAATGAAAAGAACTGAGGATAGTCTCAGAGACATCTGGGACAATATCAAAAGCACCAGCATTGGAATTATAAGGATCCCAGAAGAAGAAAGAAGAAGAAAGAATGTGAGAAAATTTTTGAAGAGATTATAGTTGAAAAATGTCCCCAAATGGAGAAGGAAATAGTCAGTCAACTCCCAGAGGAACAAATAGTCCCAAATAGGATAAATCCAAGGAAAAACACACCAAGACACATATTGACAAAAGTAACAAAGAAAGAAATTTAAAAGCAGCAAGGGAGAAGCAACAAGTGACTTACAAGGGAAACCCCATATGCTTAGCAGCTGATCTGTCAGCAGAAACTCTGCAGACCAGAAGGGAATGGCAGGATATGTTCAAAGTACTGAAAGGGAAAAATCTACAACAAATATTACTTCCTGTACCTTTTCCAAACAAAAGTTAAGAGAATTGAATACCCAAACAAGCTTTACAACAAATGCTAAAGGGACTTATATAGTCAATAAATACAAGAGAAGAAAAAAGACTTACAAAATCAATCCCAAACAATTTTTAAAATGTCAATAGGAACATATAGATCAATAATTAATTCAAATGTAAGTGGATTGAATGCTCCAACCAAAAGACATAGACTGACTGAATGGATACAAAAACAAGACCCATATATGTGCTGTCCACAAGAAACCCACTTCAGTCATCTTGTCCTCTGTTGTCCCCTTCTCCTTCTGCCCCCAGTCCCTCCCAGCATCAGCATCTTTTCCAATGAGTCAACTCTTTGTATGAGGTGGTCAAAGTACTGGAGCTTCAGCTTCAGCATCAGTCCTTCCAATGAACAGCCAGGACTGATCTTCTTCAGGATGGACTGGTTGGATCTCCTTGCAGTCCAAGGGACTCTCAAGAGTCTTCTCCAACACCACAGTTCAAAAGCATCAATTTTTCAGTGCTCAGCTTTCTTCACAGTCCAACTCTCACATCCATACATAACCACTGGAAAAACCATACCCTTGACTAGATGGACCTTTGTTGGCAAAGTAATGTCTCTGCTTTTTAATAAGCTGTCTAGGTTGGCCATAACTTTCCTTCCAAGGAGTAAGTGTCTTTTAATTTCATGGCTGCTGTCCCCATCTGCAGTGATTTTGGAGCCCCCCAAAATAAAGTCTGACACTGTTTCCATTGTCTCCCCATCTATTTCCCATTAAATAATGGGACCAGATGCCATAATCTTAGTTTTCCAAATGTTGAGCCTTAAGCCAAGTTTTTCACTCTCCTCTTTCACTTTCATCAAGAGGTTTTTTAGTTCCTCTTCACTTTCTGCCATAAGGGTGGTGTCATCTGCATATCTGAGGTTATTGATATTTCTTTCGGCAATCTTGATTCCAGCTTGTGCTTCTTCCAGACCAGGATTTCTCATGATGTACTCTGCATATAAGTTAAATAAGCAGGGTGACAATATACAGACTTGACGTACTCCTTTTCGTATTTGGAACCAGTATGGCCATCATCAAAAAGTCTGCAAACAATAAATGCTAGAGAGGGTGTGGAAAAAAGTGAACACTATTGCACTGTTGTAGGAGTGTAAATTGATACAGGCACTATAGAGGATAGTATGGAGATTACTTTAAAAAACTAGGAATGAAACCATCATATGACCCAGCAATTCCACTCCTAGGCATATACCCTGAGGATACCAAAATTGAAAAAGACATATGTATGCCATTATTCATTGCAGCACTATTTACAAAGCAAGAACATGGAATCAACCTACATATCCTTCAAAAGATGAATGGATAAAGAATTTGTGGTACATATATACAATAGAATATTAGTCATCCATAAGAAGGAATGCAGTTGAGTCAGTTCTGTTGAGGTGGATGAGCCTAGAACCTATTATTCAGAGTGAAGTGAGTCAGAAAGAGAAGGGTATGTATCATATTCTAATGCACATATATGGAATCTAGAAAATAGGTACTGAAGAATTTACTTACAGGGCAGCAATGGAGAAGCAGACATAGAGAATAGACTTAAGGACTTGGGAAGAAGGAAGGAGAGGATGAGATGTATGGAAAGAGAAATGTGGAAACTTACATTACCATATGTAAAATAGATAGCCAACAGGAATTGCTGTATGGTTCAGGAAACTCAAACAGTGGCTATGTGTGAACCTACAGGGATGGGATGAGGAGGGAGATAGGAGTGAGGTTCAAAAGGGAGGGAATATAGGTATACCTATGGCTGATTCATGTTGAGGTTTGACAGACAACAACAAAATTCTCTAAAACAATTATCCTTCAATAAAAAATAAATTTATTAAAGAAATTAAAAAAAGAAACAGCATTGTAGCTGTTTTATTTATGCCCACAAAATGCAAAAAAACTGGTCTCTGTGGACTGCACTAATTGGAATCATACAGCAGTTTCTGAACAAAATTGTTCATCTTAATACAGATAATTAATCAACCCCCCAAAAAATAAATATAAAAAGGCAAAATGGTTGTCTAAGGAGACCTTATAAATAGCTGAGAAAAGAAGAGAAAAGAAAGGGAGATAAGGAAAGAGATATTCATCTGAAAACAGAGTTCCAAAGAATAGCAAGGAGAAATAAGAAAGGTTTCCTAAGTGAACAATGCAAAGAAATAGAGGAAAAGGATAGAATGGAAAAGGCTGGAGGTCTCTTCACGAAAATTAGAGATACCAATGGAACATTTCATACAAAGATGGCCACAATAAAGGACAGGAATGTTATGGACCTAACAGAAGCAGAAAATATTAAGAAGTGGTGTCAAAATTATGAAGAAGACCTATACAAAAAATATTAATGACCCAGATAACCATAATGGTGTTATCACTCACCTAGAGTCAGACATCTTGGAGTACAAAGTCAGTTGGGCCTTAGGAAGCATTACTGCAAACAAAGGTAGTAGAGGTAATGAAATTCCAGCTAAGTCATTTTAAATCCTAAAAGATGATGCTGTGAAAGTGCTGCACTCAATATGCCAGCAATTTTGGAAAACTCAGCGGTGGTCACAGGACCGGAAAACGTCAGTTTTTATTCCAGGCCCAAACAAAGGCACTGCCAAGGAATGTTCAAACTACCACACAATTGCACTCATTTCCCATGCTAGCAAAGTAATACTCTAAATCTCCAAGCTAGGCTTCAACAGTATGTGAACCAAGAACATCCAGTTGTTCAAGCTGGATGTAAAAAATGCAGAGGAAACAGAGATCACGTTGCCAACATCCATTGAATCATAGAAAAAGCAAGAGAGTTCCAGAAAAATATCTACTTCTGCTTCATTGACTAAACTAAAGCCTTTGAATGTGTGGATCACAGAAAACTGTGGATAATTCTTAAAGAGATGGGAAAACGAGACCACATCATCTGCCTCCTGAGAAACCTGTATGCAGGTCAAGAAGCAACAGTTAGAACCAGACATGAAACAACAGTCTGGTTACAAATTGGAAAAGAAGTACATCAAGGTTATATATTGTTACCCTGCTCATTTCATTTATATGCAGAGTATGTCTTGCAAAATGCTGGCTTGGATGAAGCACAAGCTGGAATCAAGGTTGCTGGGAGAAATAGCAGTAACCTCAGATATGCAGATGACACCACTTTTATGGCAGAAGAGTAACTAAAGAGCCTCTTGATGAAGGTGAAAGAGGAGAGTGAAAAAGCTGGCTTAATACTCAACATTCAGAAAACTAAAATCTTGGCATCTGATCCTATCATTCCATGGAAAATAGATAGGGAAATAGTGACATTCTTTGTTTTCTTGCACTCCAAAATCACTGCAGATGGTGGCTGCAACCATGAAATTAAAAGACACATGTTCCTTGGAAGAAAAGCTATGACAAACCTAGACGGTGTATTAAGACACAGGGGCATCATTTTGCTGACAAAGGTCTGTATAGTCAAAGGTATGATTTTTCCAGTAGTAATGTATAGTTGTGAGAATTGAACCATAAAGAAGGCTGAACACTGAAGAACTGATGCTTTTGAATTATAATGTGGGATAAGACTCTTTAGAGTGAATTGCAAGGAGATCTAACCAGTCCATCCTAAAGGAAATCAACTCTGAATGAACTCTTGAAGGACTTTGGCCACCGGACGCAAAGAGTTAATCCATTGGAAAAGACCCAGATTCTAGGAAAGATTAAGGTCGGAAGGAGAAAGGGGTGACAGAGGATAAGATGGCTGGATGGCATCACCTACTCAATGGACTTGAGTTTGAGCAAACTCTGGGAGATAGTGAATGACAGGGAAGCCTGGAGTGCTGCAGCCCATGGGGTCACAAAGAGTTGAAGGCAATTTAGAGACTGCACAATTATAACAATGCACACTTATATTTACTGCAGCAGTATTCACAATAGCCAATATATGGAAATAGCTGAAATGCCCATCGACATATGAACAGAGGCAAGATTTTTAATAATACATTAACAATTTTTGCTGAACTTCTGTTATTACCTTTTCAGAATATTTTGAGAGATAGAATGCGTGGTGACTTGTTTAGCAGATACAGTTCACAATTAAAAATTAATAATTATATTCTATTCTAATTTATTATTTTTAACATCCAAAAATAGCTTATATATACATTATTGAATTTGATAATCTTAACATTATAGTGCTGAGAGGGAAATTTTTATTCTCTTTGTTTTATGGGTTATTTAACCTCCACAAAGAGAGGAAAAAATATTTGCCTAAGGTCACATGGAAGAAACAGAAGGTGATTTTTCCAGCATTTGATGTTTTATGCTGTATTTTGTCTTTTTCTTACAATGATAATTATTTTATGTTTAATTTTATACCTAATTAAAGTATTTTATATATGAGTAAAAATTTTTGGATTTTCATGATTCCTGTATCTGCTTTTAGGAAAATTAGTATTCCAATATTAAGTGATTTTTAAAGCAATTCTGGTTAACTTTTGACAGTTCTTTTACAATTTGACCTCCTTTGTCTTTTTGGTTTGATTTTTTAATAGTCGGGAATTCATTCTTGATGGAGTGTTCATCATGATGTTGCAGTTCCATGTTGAAATGACTGTTATTTTCACTGTGATTTTTATTTAGTTTCATTTCTTTGGTCATAGGTGGTTAGAGGAGTACAATTTATACTGTGTAACCAATGTAGCTGGCTTCTGAATATTAGAGAACCCCTTTTCCTTCCAGATGGTGCACTCATCCAGCCCACTGTCAGTTCTTTCTCACCCAGCTTTCCAATCTGTATTCCTCCTGGGTGAAGTTAGGTAACTCTACACCCCCCGCCCCCACCCTCCTGTATCAGCTGTCATGGATGGCTGCTGAGCTGTGCCTAGCACCAGCTTTCTCCCATCTCCAGTTGTGCAGTAAGCATGGTTTTATGGTTTAAATAATGCTTTTTATCTTTATTTAGGGACATAAAATTTGTATATGTTTCAGTCATTAAAATAAAAGATGAGTGTCAGCCACGGTTCTAAATGCCTTCTATATCAATTTATTTAATTCCTTTAAGGTAGAAATTATCATTATTGGTAACTTCATGTCCCGAAAAAGAAATTGAAACCTAGACAAGTTAAATAACTTGGCTGAGGTAATGCTACTATCACCTAAAGTGTTTGGATTGGAAACCAGATAGGAGTGCCAACCATATTCTACTATTTCAGCATGTAGATTATAGGGCATTATATCAATCCTTCTATTACCATGTGGTCAATGAAAAGCTCAAGCTTTGGCATAAACTTAATTTAAATCTTGACTCTGATTCTTTCCTTTTGAGTGGACTTAGCTCTTGGACCATGTGCTTCCTCAGTCTCAGCCCAGTTGAATCCATGTGTAATATGGTGATGATCAGTCTTCACTCATTCATCATTGTTATGTGCTTTTCGTGGTGCAGTAGGCCTTAATAAATGTCAGTTAGATTTTCTTTATATAATGTGATGAACATTTAAGTAATTAGACATCATAAATATTTAACTAAAAGCTTCATTTAAATTAGTGTGGCAATTACTCTGATATGTCTTCTGAATGTTAACCTATTTTTATAATTTTCTGTGACATTATTTTCATTTCTTAAGCAATATGGGCATAAATTTTCCCAATATATCATTGATTCCCTACATTTTTTTGTATTGGATAGTTTGTGAGTCTCTAGTAATTATTATATATTCTGTGATGTCAGGCTTGTCATTTTTGGTCCTCTTTGTTTTTGACCAGTTTTCATAGGTCTTAAATCTTCCCCAAATACTTCACACTTGGAGCATTTCATCATATGTTCCATGTGATCAAAAAGGTACTTGGTGGAGGTCCTTTTCAGAGCTTTGCCACTAACTTTATCATCCAGGAAAGTCCATTTGGTTTCTCTGAGGTGCAGATTCTTGATTTTATAAGATAAGAGGAATAGCCTTCATAAATACATTGTTTTTCAAAAGACAAAGATTTCTTTAAGTCATTGCACTAGCTTTTTTAACTTTTAAAACATATTTACATGTAGTCTAAAGATCATCTCTTTTTAAAAGATGAGAAACCTGAACAAAGTGGTTTATGATGTGTCTAAGATTTGATCACTGGTAGCAAAGTAAAATCAAGTCTATTTTTACATCATATTGTTGACTTCTATAAGGTATGAAACAAATAACAATATTAATGACAATGTGTTTTTTTTTTTTCTTTCAAACTATGAAAGTGATATATTTCAAAGTTGGAAATTATAAATTTGACCTATGTCAAGCTTGTAAATAGGGAACATATTTTGCGATTGCATTATATTTAAATTTGTTTTAATTCTACATATTTATAATATGTGTGTATATGTATTTTTACATACATTTTTATGTATTTTTATATAATATGTAATATGTATTTTTACAAACTTGAAAGTCTTTAATTTTCAGTTTATTTTTCTTAGTAATGATTTATAATTTTTGAAATGCAAGATAGAAAGATATTTATTTCTATTTTTTTTAAGTTTTGATGAAGTCACAGAAAGGTATTCTCTTTAAACAATATTTTAAACCAGCAGTTGCTAATGATATCCATATGTTTAGTGGGATCTTTAGGCAACCCTCTGCAATCACACAGATTTATTATATTATCAATTGAATCTTTGTTTCCAGGTTTAAATTCATATGCATATATAATAGTTATAGCAGTGTGTGTGCATGTAAGTTGCTTCAGTTATGTCTGACACTTTGCGATCCTATAGACCATAGACCACCGGCTCCACTGTCCATGAGATTCTCCTGGCAAGAATACTAGAGTGGAGTGCCACGCCCTCATCCAGGGTATTCCCAACCCAGAGATCAAACCCACATCTCTTACATCTCCAGCATTGCAGGCAGATTCTTTACCACAGAGTTACCACATCTGAAAATTTCTTTATCTGTATTAGCTCATTTATTTTTACAATAAGTCTTTGTAATATGTACTATCATTACTCTTATTTTATAGGTGAGTAAACTGAAGTACAGATGTCAAGTAATTCTCTCAAGGTCAATAAACTAATGAGTAGCAGCTAGTGAGGACTAGACCCTAGAGTATAACCCAGCTCACTTGCCTTTGAAGTCTGAGCTCTTAACTTCTTTTTAAAAAAAATGTTTTAAATCATTTTATTTTAAATTTTAAAATTTCTTTTAGAGTCAAAATAGAATGGCTTTAAAAATCAAAGACAGAATTTTACAGACATTGCAGAAATACAAACCATCTCACAAATGATTAATAAAGAGTAGGTACTTGCAAGCTTTACACAGAGTAATTTAGAGGAGAAGACTGGGCACCAAAGGGGGAGCCATACATCTTCCTCAGGTATATTGTGAGATGCACAGGAAACTTTAGATTGTAACAGAAGTATTCTCTTAGGTCTCTGGGGTAAAATACGTACCTGACCTTTGAAAAAAAGAATTCAAGTCTGACAACAGAAACTGCTGTCCTTCAGCATTCTTATATATCTGAATTCATAATCATAATCATTAAAAAGATTGGATTCAGTAATTCTCAAAAAGTTACATTTTCATGCTTATAGACATCTTCATTATTGAATAGATATCACAGCTGTGTTTTAATAGTCAAATTATGGGGTATTGAAGTATTAATATCCTGATAAACTCCCAGTGGCAAATGTTTGGCTGAAATTGACCTATGTCACTAGCAACTGGACTGTAATTTTCTTTTTAATTAATTGATTTATTTTAATTGGAGAATAATTACCTTACAATGTTGTGATGTTTTTTGCCATATATCAACATGAATCAGCCAGAGGTGTAATGTGTCCCCCCCTACTGAACTCCCACCCAACTCCCTCCCCACACTATCCCTCTGGGTTTCCCAGAGCACTGGCTTTGGGGGCTCTGCTTCATGTATTCAACTTGCACTGGACATCTATTTTTACATGTGGTAATGTACATGTTTTAATGCTTTTCTCTCATCCCACCCTCAACTTCTCCCACTAAGACTAAAAGTCTGTTCTTTACATCTGTGTCTCCCTAGTTGCTCTGCGTGCAGGGTTGTTCATACTGTTTTTCTAAATTCCATATATATATGTGTTGATATACAGTATGTGTCTTTCTCTTTCTGACTTACTTCACTCTATATAATAGGCTCCAGGCTCATCTACCTCATTAGCACTGACTCAAATGTGTTCTTTTTAGAGCTGAGTAATATTCTATTGTGTATATGTACCACAGATTTTATTTTCTTGGGCCCCAAAATTACTGCAGATGATGATTGCAGCCATGAAATTGAGACACCTGTTCCTTGGATGAAAACCTTTGACAAACCTAGACAGATATTAAAAAGCAGAAACATTACTTTGCCAACAATGGTCTGTATAGTCAAAGCTATGGTTTTTCCAGTGGTCATGTAGGATGTGAGAGTTGGACCATAAAAAGGCTGAGCTCTGAAGGATTGATGCTTTAGAATTGTGGTGTTGGAGAAGACTTTTGAGAGTCCTTTCGACTGTAAGGAGATCAAACCAGTCAATCCTAATGGAAATCAACTCTGAATATTCATTGGAAGAACTGGTGCTGAAACTGAAGCTCCAATACTTTGGCCACCTGATATGAAGAGCTGACCCATTAGAAAAGACCCTGATGCTGGGAAAGACTGAAGGCAGGAGGAGAGGGGGATGACAGAGGATAATATAGTTGGATGGCATCACCACTGATTCAATGGGCATGAGTTTGAACAAGCTCCATGAGGTGGTGAAGGACAGGGAGGCCTGGCATGTTGCAGTCCATGGAGTTATAAATAGAAACGACTGAGCAACTGAAAACAACAACCACGACTTCCTCATCCTTTCATCTGCTGAAGGACATCTAGGTTGCTTCCATGGGCTAGCTCTGGTAAAGAGTGCTGCAATGAACTTTGGGATACATGTGTCTCTTTCAATTCTGGATTCTTCGAGGTATATGGGGCTTCCTTTGTGGCTCAGCTGATAAAGAATCTGCCTCCAATGCAGGAAACCTGGGTTCGATCCCTGGGTTGGGAAGATCCCCTGGAGAAGGGAAAGGCTAACCACTCCAGTATTTTGACCTAGAGAATTCCATGAACGGTATAGTCCATGGGGTCGCAAAGAGTCAGACACGACTGAGCGACTTTCACTTCACTTCACCTGCAGTGGAATTGCTGGGTCATATGGCAGTTCTATTCCCATATTTTAAGGAATTTCCACACTGTTCTCCATAATGACTGTAACAATTTGCATTCCAACCAACAGTGTAAGAGGGCTCCCTTTTCTCCAAATTCTCTCCAGCACTTATTGTTTGTAGACTTTTTGATGATGGTCATTCTGACCAGCGTGAAATTATACCTCATTATGGTTTTGATTTTTACTTCTCTAATAATGAGTGATATTGAGCATATTTTCAAGTGTTTATTGGCCATCTGTATGTCTCCTTTGGAGAAATGTCTATTTAGATCTTTGTTCACGTTTTGATTGTGTTGTTTGTTTTTCTGGTGATGAGCTACATGAGCTGCTTGTATATTTTGGAGGTTAATTCTGTCAGTTGTTTCATTTGCTATTATTATCTCCCAGTTTGAGAGCTGTCTTTTCACATTGCTTATAGTTTCCTTCATTGTGCAAAACCTTTTAATTTTAATTAGGTCCCATTTGTTTATTTTTGTTTTTATTTCCATTACTCTGGGAGGTGGGTCATAGAGGATCTTGCTGTAATTTATGTTGGAGAGTGTTCTATGTTTTCCTCTAAGAGTTTTATGGTTTCTTGTCTTATGTTTAGGTCTTTAATCCATTTTGAGTTTCTTTTTGTGCATGGTGTTAGAAAGTATTCTAGTTTTATTCTTTTACACACAGTTGATCAGTTTTCCCAGCATCATTTTTCTGATTTGTCAAAGATAAGGTGTCTATAGGTGCATGGATTTATCTCTGAACTTTCTATTTTGTTCCATTGATCTATATTTCTCTTTGTGTCAATATCATACTGTCTTGATGATTGTAGGTTTGTATTGTAGTCTGAAGCCAGGAAGATTGATTCTTCCAGCTCCATTCTGCTTTCTCAAGATTGCTTTGCCTGCTCAGGATCTTTTTTTTTTTTTTTTCCCATTTATTTTTATTAGTTGGAGGCTAGTTACTTTACAATATTGTAGTGGTTTTTGGGAGGCGGGAGGGGGGATTGGGATGGGGAACACATGTAAATCCATGGCTGATTCATGTCAATGTATGGCCTGGTCAGGATCTTTTGTGTTTCCATACAAATTGTTAAATTACTAGATCTAGCTCCGTGAAAAATATCATTGGTAATTTGATAGGGATTGTGTTGAATCTACAGATTGCTTTGGGTAGAATACTGATTTTCAGTGTATTGATTCTTACAATCTAAGAACCTAAGACCAATCTAAGAATATGATATATTTCTCCATCTATTTGTGTTATCTTTGATTTCTTTGATCTGTGTTTTATAGTCTTCTCTATTCAGGTCTTTTGTTTTTCTTTAGATGAATTTATTCCTAAGTATTTTATTCTTTTTGTGACAATGGTGAATAGGATTGTTTCCTTAATTTCTCTTTTTGATTTTTCATTGTTAGTGTATAGGAATGCATGGGATATCTGTGTTTTAATTTTATATCCTGCAACTTTACTCTATTCATTGATTAGTGCTAGTAGTTTCCTGGTGGCATCTTTAAGGTTTTCTATATAGAGGATTATGATATCTACAAACAGTGAGAGTTTTACTTCTTTTCCAATCTGGATTCCTTTTATTTATATTTATTCTCTGAATGCTGTGGTTATGACTTCCAAACTATGCAGAATAGTAGTGGTGAGAGTGGGTACCCTTGCCTTGTTCCTGATTTTAGAGGAAATTCTTTCAGTCTTTCACCACTGAGGATAATGTTTGCTAGGGGTTTGTCATATATGGATTTTATTATGTTGAGATATGTTCCTTCTATGCCTACTTTCTGGAGAGATTTTTATGATAAATGGGCGCTGAATTTTGTGAGGCTTTCTCTGCATCTATTGAAATAATCATATGGTTTTTATCTTTCACTTTGTTAATATGGTGTATTACATTGATTGATTTGGAAATATCGAAGAATCCTTGCATCCCTGGAATAAAATCCACTTGTTCATGATATATGATCTTTTAAATATGTTGTTAGATTCCTGGAGAGAATTTTGTTGAGAATTTTTGCATCTATGTTCACCAGTGATATTGGCCCATAGTTTTGTTTTGTGGCATCTTTGCCTGATTTTGGTGTTAGGGTAATGGTCTCCTTGTAGAATGAGTTTGGGAGTTTTCCTTCCTTTGGAATTTTCTGGAAGAGTTTGAGTAGGCTATGTGTTAGCTCTTCTCTAAATTTATGGTAGAATTCACTTGTGAAGCTGTCTTAACCTGAGTTTTTGTTTATTGGAAGATTTTTGAATACAGTTTTGATTTCCATGCTTAGGATTGGTCTGTTAAAATTTTCTGTTTTTTCCTTGTTCAGTTTTGGTAGGTTATATTTTTCTAGGAATTTGTTTATTTCTTCCAAGTTGTCTATTTTATTGGCAATAGTTGCTCATAATAGTTTATTGTGGCCGTTTTTATTTCTGTGTTATCTATTGTAAAATTTCCCCATTTTCATTTCTTATTTTATTGATTCGAGTCCTCTTTTTTCTTTTCATGAATCTGGTTAACAACTTGTCTATTTTGTGTACCTCCTTAAAAAACCAGCTTTTAGTTTTATTAATCTTTGCATTGTCTTCATTTCTTTTTCATTTACTTCTGCTTTGATCTTTGATTTCTTCTGCTAACTTTGGTGTGTTTTTGCTTTTCTTATTCTAGTTGCTTTATGTATAAAGTTAGGCTATTTCTTTGATGTTTCTCTTATTTCTTGAGTTTGGCTTGTATTACTATGAACTTCCCTCTTAGCACTACTTTTACTTAATCTCATAGGTTCTGGGTTGTTGTGTTTTCATTATCATTAGTTTCTATGCATATTATAACTTCCTTTTTTATTTATTCAGTGATCTGTTGGTTACTAAGAAGCATGTCTCTTAACCTCCGTATGTTTGTTTTTTATGCCCCTTACCCCACTGCATGGTTGATATCTAATCTTATAGCATTGTGATCAGAAAAGATGACTGAAATAATTCTTTTTTTTTTTTTTTTATTTTTTTATTTACCAAGGCTAGATTTGTGACCCAGGGTATGATCTATGCTGAAGAATGTTTCATGTGCACTTGAGAAAAAGGTGAAGTCCATTGTTCTGGGGTGGAATGATCTGTAGATATCAATTAGGTCTAACTGATCCAATGTATCATTTAAAGCTTGTGTTTCCTTGTTAATTTTCTGTCTGGATGATCTGTCCATTGGTGTGAGTGAGGTATTAAATTCCCATTGTTATTGTATTACTGTCAATTTCTCTTTCTTAGTTGTTAGCATTTGCCTTAAGTATCAAGGTATTCCTATGTTGGGTGCATATATATTCATAATTGTTATATCTTCTTCTTGAATTGATCTCTGGATCATTATGTAGCATTCTTCTTTGTCTTTTATAATGGTCTTTATTCTAAAGTCTATCTTATCTGATATGAGTTTGCTACTCCCACTTTCTTTTGGTCTCCACTTGCATAAAATGCCTTTTCCAGCCCCTCACTATAAGTTTGTATGTTTCCATAAGCTTCATGTACGTCTCTTGTAGACAGCATATATAGGGTCTTGTTTTTGTTCGCATCTGGCCAGTATTTGTCTTTACATTGGAGCATTTAACCCATTTATGTTTAAGGTAATTATTGATAAGTATGATCCTTTACCACTTATTATATTGTTTTGAGTTTGTTTTTATGAATGCTTTCTGTATTTCCTCTCTGAAGAAGATCCTTTAGCATTTATTGAAGTGGTGGTTTGGTGATTCTGAATTCTCTCAACTTTTGCTTGTCTGTAAAGCTTTTGATTCCTCCTTCAAATCTGAATGAGATCCTTGCTGGGTTGAGTAACCTTGGTTTTAGTTTTTTGTTGTTTTTTTTTTTTCCCCCCTTTCATCACTTTAAGTTTATCTTGCCATTCCCTGCTGGCCTGCAGTTGAAAGATAAATTGTTATGCTTATGGGGATCCCCTTGTATGTTATTTATTGCTTTTCCTTTGTTGCTTTTAATATTTGCTCTTTATTTTTAATTTTTATTAGTTTGATTAATATGTGTTAGTGTATTTTGCCTTGGGTTTATCTTGTATGGGACTCTGTGGGTTTTTGGACTTGGGTAGCTATTTCCTTCCCCATTTTAGGGAAGTTTTTGACTATTATCTCCTGAGATATGTTCATGTCCTTTCCTTATGTCTCATTCTTCTGGAACACCTATGATTCAAACGTTGGGGTTTTAACATCATCCCAGAGGTCTCTGTGGCTTTCCTAATTTCTTTTTATTCTTTTCTTCTTTTTCCACACTGCTTCATTTGCTTCCAACTCTTCCATGAGCTCTTAGTTTCTGTGTTATAACACTGCTCATCACTTTTTTCTCCTTTCCAGCTCCAAAAGGTTTATTTATTGTTAGTGTTTTGTGGTAACTAAAGCTTTTAGATCATTGTTAAGTATCAGTGACATTATAGGTATCTTTTAACTATGTTTAGCACACTTCCCTTGTAGCTCAGTTGGTAAAGAATCCGCCTGTGATGCAGGAGCCCTGGGCTCGATTCCTGGGTCAGGAATATTCCCTGGAGAAGGAAACGGCAGCCCACTACAGTATTCTTGCTTGGAGAATCCTATGGACAGAGGAGCTGGTGGGCTACAGTCCGTGGGGTCAGAGGTGTTGGACATGATTTAGTGACTAAACCAAGAGAGCACCTCATGACACATGTGCAGTGCTGCACATATTGTTAAGTTTTAGAGACATTATGGGTATCTTTTAACTATATTTAGGCTTTAATGGGATTGGCTTTGTTTGTTTACTCTTAAAGTTTTCTGGGAAGGGAAAGCTGTTGTAATGATAAAGATATTTTTCATAATGTAAAATGCATTGTTTCATTTCTATTGAATTCAGTGTTTCTCAAATTTATTTTGAATAGTATTAAATTATTTAAGCAGCAAGATGATTTTTCCTTTCTAATTGTACTTATATTTTATTGATAAGTTTCTGTATAGCTTAATGTGTTTTTTTTCTCAATCTAGTAGTAAATAGCACTTAGTCATGACTCTGAATTCAATTTGCATAAGTTTGTTTTTAGTATTTACGTTTATCTTCTTAAAGTAGCATTATGTTTTGTGTAATCTTTGGCAAGCTTTAATATAAAAACCACATTAGGTAAACAGCCTCTGGGACTACTTGTGTGTGGCCTCTGATTTCCACATTCTTGCTCTTTCAGCTGAGAATTGACTTTTTAAAAAGAAGGGCTTATTTACGCTGTGGTACCATGTCAATGATGACTACAGTGCGACTACTGGCAGCACTGGGTGCCAGTTGACTCTGTGCTCTCTGGACTTTGATAGTGCTGGTTTCTCTTTTTTGGGACAATGTGGCTGAACACTGGACTGGATTACATTATGTAGCCTTTATCCTTCCCCACTGAAGACCTAGTTCAGTTGGCCCATATCTGTATCAAGGCATAGCACCATTCTCCCCTGTAACATGGCAGATCTAAAGATAGGTATACTGCCTTTAATGCCAGCAATCTGCTATGAGGGAGAGGCTTAGAATTGAGAGCCACATAGAAATACAGATTATTTTCTTCCTTTTGCCCCACCACCATTCTGCCCATTTTGCTTTGCACAGTAGCTATAAGAAATCCAAATGCTGATCTGAAAGTAACCTCTGTGAAAAATGCCACTAATAGTTTGATAGGGATCATATTGAATCTGTTGACTGCCTTGGGTAGTATAGTCATTTTAACAATACTGATTCTGCCAGTCAAGAATCCGGCATAGCTCTCCATCTGTTTGTGTCATCTTTGCTTTTTTTCATCAGTGTCTTATAGTTTTCTGCATACAGGTCTTTTGTCTTCTTAGGTAGCTTATTCTTTTTGTTGCAATGGTGAATGCGATTGTTTACCTAATTTCACTCTCTGATTTTTCATTGTTAGTGTATAGGAACTAAAGTGATTCCTCTGCATCAATTTTATATCCTGTGACTTTACTAAATTCATTGATTTGCTCTAATAATTTTCCAGTGGTATCCTTAGGGCTTTCTATGCAAAGTATCATGTCATCTGCAGAAACTGAAGGCTTTACTTCTTCTTTTAAAAACTAGATTCCTTTTACTTCTTTTTCTTCTCTTATTGCCATGGCTAGGACTTCCAAATCTGTTGAGTCATAGAAAAAGCAAGGGAATTAAAAAAAAAAAAATCTTCTTCTGCTTCATTGACTACACTAAACCCTTTGACTGTGTGGATCATAAATAAATAAATAAACTGTGGAAAATACTTTAGGAGATGAGAATACCAGACCACCTTATTTGTCTCCTGAAAAACCTATATGCAGGTCAAGAAGCAACAGTTAGAGCTAGACATGGAGCTATGGGCTGGCTCAAAATTGGGAAAGAAGTACATCAAGGTGGTATATCATCACGCTGTGTATTTGATTTATATGTAGAATTGTTGCTCAGTCGCTCAGTCAGGTCTGATTCTTTGTGACCCTATGACGTCAAGGATGCCAGAACTCCGTGTCCTTCACCACCTCCTTGAGCCTGCTCAAACTCACATCTATTGAGCCTGTGATGCCATCCAACAATCTCATCCTCTGCCATCCTCCTCTTCTCCTGCCTCCAATCTTTCCCAGCATCTGGGTCTTTTCTAATGAGTGTAACTTGCATCATGTGGCCAAAGTATTGAAGCTTCACTTTGGCATCAATTCTTCCAATGAATATTCAGGATTGATTTCTTTTAGGATTGACTGGTTTGTTCTCCTTGCTGTCCAAGTGATTCTCAAAAGTCTTCTCCAAGTCCGCACCTCAAAAGCATCAATTCTTCACCACTCAGCCTTCTTTATGGTTCGACTCTCACATCCATACATGGGTACTAGAAAAATGTAGCTTTGAGTATATGGACCTTTGTCAGCAAAGTGATATCTCTGCTTTTTAATATGCTATCTAGCTTTGTCATAGCTGTTCTTCCAAGAAGCAAGCATCTTTTAATTTCATGGCTGCAGTCACCACCTGCAGTGATTTTGGAGTCCAAGAAAATAAAGTCTGTAACTTTTTTCTTTGTTTCCCCATCTATTTGCCATCAAGTGATAAGACCAGATGCCATGATCTTAGTTTCCTGAATATTGAGTTTTAAGCCAACTTTTTCACTCTCCTCTTTCACCTCCATCAAGAGGCCCTTTAATTCCTCTCTGCTTTCTGGCATAAAAATGGTGTCATCTGCATGTGTGAGGTTATTGATATTTCTCCCAGAAATCTTGATTCCAGCTTGTGCTTCATCCAGCCCAGGATTTTGCATGATGTATTCTGCATGTAAGTTAAATAAGCATGGTGACGATATATAGCCTCGATGTACTCCTTTCCTGATTTTGAACCAGTCCATTGTTCATGTTCAGTTCTAACTATTGCTTCTTGACCTGCATATGGGTTTCTCAGGAGGCAGGTAAGGTGGTCTGGTATTCCCATCTCTTAAGAATTTTCCACAGTTGTGACCACACACTCAAAGGCTTTAGCAAAAGCTTTTAAGTTTAATTAGGTCCCATTTGTTTATTTTTGTTTTTATTTCCAATATTCTGGGAGGTGGGTCATAGAGGATTCTGCTGTGATTCATGTCAGAGAGTGTTTTGCCTATGTTCTCCTCTAGGAGTTTTATAGTTTCTGGTCTTACATTTAGATCTTTAATCCATTTTGAGTTTATTTTTGTGTATGGTGTTAGAAAGTGTTCTAGTTTCATTCTTTTACAAGTGGTTGACCAGTTTTTCCAGCACCACTTGTTAAAGAGATTGTCTTTTTTCCATTGTATATTCTTGCCTCCTTTGTTGAAGATAAGGTGTCCATAGGTTCGTGGATTTCTCTCTGGGCTTTCTACTCTGTTCCAATGATCTATATTTCTGTCTTTGTGCCAGTATCATACTGTCTTGATGACTGTATAAGCAAGGTGAAAAGACAGCCCTCAGACTGGGAGAAAATAATAGCAAATGAAGCAACAGACAAAGGATTAATCTCAAAAATATACAAGCAACTCCTGAAGCTCAATTCCAGAAAAATAAATGACCCAATCAAAAAATGGGTCAAAGAACTAAACAGACATTTCTCCAAAGAAGACATACATATGGCTAACAAACACATGAAAAGATGCTCAATATCACTCATTATCAGAGAAATGCAAATCAAAACCACAATGAGGTACCATTACACGCCAGTCAGGATGGCTGCTATCCAAAAGTCTACAAGCAATAAATGCTGGAGAGAGTGTGGAGAAAAGGGAACCCTCTTACATTGCTGATGGGAATGCAAACTAGTACAGCCGCTATGGAGAACAGTGTGGTGATTCCTTAAAAAACTGGAAATAGAACTGCCATATGACCCAGCAATCCCACTTCTGGGCATACACACTGAGGAAACCAAATCTGAAAGAGACACGTGTACCCCAATGTTCTTCGCAGCACTGTTTATAATAGCCAGGACATGGAAGCAACCTAGATGCCCATCAGCAGATGAATGGATAAGGAAGCTGTGATACATATGCACCATGGAATATTACTCAGCCATTAAAAAGAATTCATTTGAATCAGTTCTAATGAGATGGATGAAACTGGAGCCCATTATACAGAGTGAAGTAAGCCAGAAAAATAAAGACCAATACAGTATACTAACGCATATATATGGAATTTAGAAAGATGGTAATGATAACTGTATATGCAAAACAGAAAAAGAGACACAGATGTACAAAACAGACTTTTGGACTCTGTGGGAGAAGGCGAGGGTGGGATGTTTCGAAAGAACAGGATCAAAACATGTATACTATCATGGGTGAAACAGATCACCAGCCCAGGTTGGATGCATGACACAAGTGCTCGGGCCTGGTGCATTGGGATGACTCAGAGGGATCGGGTAGAGAGGGAGGTGGGAGGGGGAATCAGGATGTGGAATACATGTAAATTCATGGCTGATTCATATCAATGTATGGCAAAAACCACTACAATATTGTGAAGTAATTAGCCTCCAGCTAATAAAAATAAATGAAAAAAAGAATAAAAAGGCTTTAGCATAGTCAGTGAAGCAGAAGTTGATGTTTTTCTGGAGTTCTCTTGCTTTTTCTATGATCCAACGGATGTTAGCAATCTGAACCACTGTTCCTCCACCTTTTCTAAATCCAACTTATACATCTGGAAGTTCTTGGCTCAGGTACTTTTGAAGCCTAACTTGGAGGATTTTGAGCATTATTTTGTTAGCATGGGGAATGAGTGCTATTATGCCAGAGTTTGAACATTCTTTGCCATTGCCCTTCTTTGGGTTTGGAATGAAAACTTGCCTTTTCCAGTCCTGAGACCACTGCTGAGTTTTCCACATTTACTGGTATATTGAGTGTAGCACTTTCTCAATATCATCTTTTAGGATTTGAATTAGCTCAACTGGAATTCCATCACCTCCAGTAGCTTTGTTTGTAGTGATGCTTTCTAAACCCACTTGACTCTCATTCCAAGATATCTGGTTCTAGGTGAGTGATCACAGCATTGTGGTTGTCTTGGTCATTGAGATCTTTTTTTAACATAGATTGTCTGTGTATTCTTGCCATCTCTTCTAAATATCTTCTGCTTCTGTTAGGTCCATACTGTTTCTGACCTTTATTATGCCCATTTTTGCATGAAATTTTCCTTTGGTACCCCTAATTTTCTAGAAATTACCTATATTCTTTCCCATTCTATTATTTTCCTCCATTTTTGGCATTGTTCACTTAGGAAGGCTTTCTTTTCTCTCCTTGCTATTCTTTGGAATTGTGCATTTAAATTAATATATCTTTCTTTTTCTCCTTGCCTTTTGCTTTTCTTCTTTTCTCAGCTATTTGTAAGGCCTTCTCAGACTACCATTTTGCCATTTTTGCATTTCTTTTTCTTGGGGATGTTTTTGTCCACCAGTTCCTGTACAATGTTACAAACTTCTGTCCATAGTTCTTCAGGCATTCTGTCTATCGGATCTAATCCCTTGAAGCTATTTGTCATTTCCACTGTACAATGGTTAGGGATTTGATTTAGGTCAAACCTGAATGGCCTAGTGGTTTTCCCTACTTTCTTCAATTTGTCTGGATATGCAGAGTGCCTCATCCGAAATGCCAGGCTTGATCAAGATTGGGATCAAGCTGGGATCAAGATTGTTGGGACAATATTAATAACCTTAGATATGCAGATGACAGCACCCTTATTGCAGAAAGTGAACAGGACTAAAGAGCCTTTTGATTAAGGTAAAACTGGACAGTGAAAAACCTGGTTTAAAACTCAACATTCAAAAAAGCTAAACTCAAGGCATCCAGTCCCATCACTTCATGGCAAATATATGGGCAAAAAATGAAAACAGTGACAGACTTTTCTTGGGCTCCAAAATTACTTCAGATTGTGACTGCAGTCATGAATTTAAAAAATGCTTCCTCCTTGGAAGAAAAGCTATGACAAACTCAGACATTGTATTAAAAAGCAAAGCCATAACTTTGCCAGCAAAGGTTCATATAGTCAAAACTATGGTTTTTCTAGTATTCATATATGGATTTGAGAGTTAGACCATAAAGAAGGCTGAACATTGAAGAACTGATGCTTTTTAACTGTAGTGCTAGAGAATATTCTTGAGAGTCCCTTGCACTGCAAAGAGTTCATACCAATCAATTCTAAATACAATTAACCCTGAATATTCATTTGAAGGACTGATATTGAAGTGAAGCTCCAATACTTTGGCCACTTGATGCAAAGAGATGGCTCATTGGTAAAGACCCTGCTGCTGGGAAAGATTGAGGGCAGGTGGAGAAATGAGCTTGATAGTGAGAATGAGATTGCTAGATAGCATCACCAATTCAATGGGCATGCATTTGAGCAAACTCCAGGAGATATTAGTGCACAGAGGACCCCAGCATGCTACAATTCATGGAGTCACAAAGAGTTGGACATGACTTAGTGATTGAACAACAACAAGAACTTCCAAAACTATGTTGAATAATAGTCATGAGAACAAAAAATTTTGCAATTTGTATGGAAACACAGAAGACCCTGTAGAGTTAAACAATCTTGAGAAAGAAAAATATAACTGGAGGAATCAACCTTCTTGACTTCAGACTATACTTCAAAGCTGCAGTAATCAAAAGAGTAAGGTACTGGCACAAAAACATAACTATAGATCAGTGAAAAAATTAGAAATCTCAGCATTAAGCCCACAAATCTATGGGCAGCTTATCTTTGACAAAGGATCAAGAATATATGATGGAGAAAATGCAGCCTCTTAAATAAGTGGTGCTGAGAAAACTGGATAGTTATATGTAAAAGAATGAAATTAGAACACTTAATAACACCATACACAAAAATAAACTCAAAATATATTTAGCCCTAAGTGCAAGGCTGTAAAACAAAAAACTCTTAGAGAAAAACATAGATAGGGTATTCTTTGACAGAAATCTCAGGAATTTCCTCTTTGACATACTTCCAAGAGTAATGAAGATAAAAACAAAAATAAACAAATGAGACCTAATTAATCTTAAAAGCTTTTGC
Organism: Muntiacus reevesi; assembly: GCF_963930625.1. Lineage (NCBI taxonomy): Eukaryota > Metazoa > Chordata > Mammalia > Artiodactyla > Cervidae > Muntiacus > Muntiacus reevesi. The sequence goes on from NC_089264.1 coordinate 1,879,017, forward strand.
CCTGAACGTGAAACTATAAACAAGATGAATAGACAAGCCTTAGAATGTGAGGAAATAATTGTAAATGAAGCAACTGAAAAAGGATTAATCTCCAACATATACAGGTAGTTCATACAACTCAGTATCAGTGAAACAAGCAACTCAGTCAAAGAATGGATAGAAGACCTGAATAGCCATTTCTTCAAAGAAGACATACAGATGCCCAATAAACATGGAAAAAGATGCTAAACATTGCTCATTAATAGAGAAATGCAAATCAAAATACAATGGGGTATCACCTCACATGGATTAGAGAGGTTATCATCAAAAATCTACAAAAAATAAATGCTGGAGAATATGTGGATAAAAGGGAAGCCTCTTGCACTGTTGGTGGAAATATAAATTAATACAGCCACTATGGAGAACATTATGGATATTGCTTTAGAAAATGAAAAATAAAACCACTATATGACCCAGAAATCCCACTACAATATATATACCCTGAGAAAACCATAATTCAAAAAGACACATGTACCCCAATGTTCTTTGCACACTATTTACACTAGCCAGGACATGAAAAAAACCTAGACATCTATTGATAGATGAATGATTAGTGAGGCTGTGGCTCATATATACAATGGAGTATTACTCAGCCATAAGAAGGAGTGAACTGAGTTTGAGTCAGTTGAACTGAGGTGGATGAAGTTAGAGCCTATTGTATTAAGTGAAGTAAGTTTCTCAGAAAGAGAAAAACAAATGCTGTGTATTAACACATCAATATGGAATCTAGAGAAATGGTACTGATGAGTCTCTCTGTGGGGCAGGAATAGAGAGGCAGAAGCAGAGAACAGATTTGTGGACACAGTTGGGGGAGGAGAGGATGGGATGAATTGAGAGAGTAGCAATGGCATGTATACACTACCATGTATAAAATAGCTAGCTAGAGGGAAGTTGTTGTATAACACAAGGAGCTCAGCCCAATGATTTATGATGACGTAGGGGGATGGGATGGGCAGTGCGAGGCAGGGTCAAGAGAGAGGGAGTTTGTGTTTATCCACCACCTGAGTCATCTTGTTGGAAGAAATTATCACAACATTGTAAAGCAATTTTCCTTTATTTAAAAATAAAATAAAAGAAATAAAGAAAAAGAAAAGAATCTCTGGATCTTAAGTATTCCCCTCAATCTATCAGGAGTGTCCCTCCCTTGTTTGAACTGAAATCTAGAAAAGTGAATTGGAACACATATTGATTAGATAGCAAAACCCACTATAGTTGAGAAATAATACATTAATGCTCTGTTACAATGGTGTTTGAAGAACAGGAGGAACAAAAGATAAGGCTACAGGACAAAAGAAGAAACAGAAGAGACTCAAGATTTAGTAACTAGTTGTGTTTGTTTGTTTGTTTGTTTTCCTGGGCTGGAGATGCAAACACTTTTCCATACTCTAAGAGTACCATACTGAGATGGTTTCTGTTGAAGGATTATAGATGCCCAGAGCTTATTCTAGGCTGATGTAGCTGCTGGAATCACTCACTGCCAGTGTTCTTTCTTCCTGCTGGGGATACTGCCAGAAACTTGAAATGAAAGAGTCGTATATTTCTTTCTTCAGCCTTCATAATTCTTATTCTGTACCTCCTATTCAAAACATAAGCAAGGGAATTGTAGAGAGTATGTGTGTGTGTGTGTGTGTGTGTGTGTGTGTGTGTGTGTGTGTGTGTGTGTGTGTGTGAGACGGGCTCCTTTATATAACAGAGCACAGAAAAGTAGGAATCGATGCTGGCAGCAGAAAAATGAAAGGTCAAGTCAGCCCTAACCTTAGTTTCTCAGTGTCTATTTCCAGCCATTTATATATATATAATTTCCACGCAACAATAGCAACATGTTCATGTTTTGCCTGATATGATAAAATCATTGTCATACAAATGAAAGACTCTTACTCTCTTCCCCCAAAAGAATAAACACTATTTCATCAGTCCTCAAATTTGTCTTTAGAGATAGTAATTCCTCTTGTGGTTGAGTATAATAATGCCTCCGCTGCTGCTGCTGCTAAGTCACTTCAGTTGTGTCCGACTCTGTGCCACCCCATAGATGGCAGCTCACCAGGCTCCCCCATCCCTGGGATTCTCCAGGCAAGAACACTGGAGTGGGTTGTCATTTCCTTCCCCAATGCATGAAAGCGAAAAGTGAAAGTGAAGTCGCTCTGTCTATACCTCCGCTAGATCTATCTTAACCTAACATAAAAATATTAGAGGAGAAAGTGAGGGAAAATTAAGTTAATATATTCACATAAATAAGGAATAAACCATACAAATTTATTGCTAAAGTAACTTCTGTAATTTCTGTAACTTGCTTATTCACCATGAAGTCCATCTTCCCCAGTTATTAGCCAGAACCCCAGCTTGTAAAGGTTCTTCTCCAGGGGAGTAACCCATACCTTCATTTACAGAAGGTTTTAAGTTCTGTGCTCATGAATTTATAGGCCTATTTTAGTTTTCCATTATCACTCACCATTTAATGGCAAGAACACTCTATAGAATCCTCTGAGTTCCAGCCATAATCCTTCCTGTCCTAGTCATATCAGCACACCAATTTTCTTCTCTTAATTGGGATCAGTCAACTTAACCAGTAAGTCACTTTCTTCTTTACCAATTAATTCAATGGGAAAATAATTCAGTAGTGGAGTAGTGGCAGTTTCAAGGTCCAGCTAAATTAGGACAGTATTTTATACTCTGAGGAAAGCATTACACCTTTAGGAACCAAGAACTCTGAACCAATAACCAAAGGTTTTGAGTAACGGAAGTAAAAGTTCTCCCAGTAGGTTTTGGGGTCTAATAGGACAATCACTTCCACTGAATCCTTGATTTGTGAACCCAATTATTCCAGCTTTAGGTTAGCACATTTAATCTTGTTTATTCTCCATACTACATCTTAATAACCTGCCCTCCATCCTCACAGATTGTTTGAACTGAGTCTTCAATTGTGTACTTAACCGTACTGTTAGCCCAGCTGCCACTGAGTAAAAGGTACATCGTAAAAAAAGTGAATTCCCCAACATGAATCTTTTGCTGTTCTTTCATCCAAACCAGTGTTATATGGGATACATAATGGTATTAAGACCTGCATAAGTTCACAGACCTTAACGTTTGCAAAAACATTTTGGTCAGGAAAGACAAATGGATAATTAGAATAAGTGCCTATTCCAATGAGCACAACTCCCTGCCTGCATCGTGATAGATGAGGTTCAGTTTAACTAACCTACTGCCAAGTGGCTTGCTGGTGCAAATTTGAGGGCTTATTATTGGTCTTTGCTGCAGGCAATTTAGACACCCAGCAATGATAACCAGACAAGCCTCAAGAGGAAAGATCATGTTATTAAGCTATGTATAGCTTCTATCCCTGCCAACATGGCTACTTTGTAACCCATTTCACTCTTGGGAAAAAGATGACAAAAATTCACATTTCGGGTCCTTTAAAAAATGTTCCACCTCGCATTTGAGATCCTACACACAGACACATAGACACACACACACACTCACACACACACCACTTTGTTAGCACTTTATGGCTCTCCTTAGATATAATTTACTATAATATATTTCCCTGAAATTCCAAGAATTAGTTAGATGTTGTTTTTTGTGCCACATAATATCCATTCTACTTCTGTAACATTATATTGCAATTGTGTGTTAAACAGCATTCCCAATTTGACTATAAAATCCTTGTAGCCATGCCATCTCTTGTTTATTTCTGTATTTCTAGTTGCCAGCTTTTGTCTTTCACAGAGTACTTTATGCTGATATTTATCATCAATGATTGCAAGTAGTACTTACTTTATTATTTGCATTTGTTATTTAATCCATGAGTCCTATTTTTAAAATTTTCAAGTGATTGTGCTTTTCTGAATGTGTGTCCAAAGTCCATTATCAATACTTTTGTCAAGCCATGTTCTTAGAATATGACATTTGATTTCTTCTTTGTGGAATTTATTGAAATTTTTGTCATGATTTCTTAAAGGTTTTGTGTTAGAAAACATTTTAATATCTTAAAAGATGTATATTTCTGCTATAAAATACACTGTCTAATGTATAATTTTAAATCAAATAGATCCCATAAAAAATCTGTATCCTTTGTTTCCTGTTTATTTATTTTTAATTTACAGGATCTATCAGTGACTGAGAGTGAGAGATGTGTTCAAGTGTCCCATTCTATCAAATGCTGACATTTATCACCAGACTGATATTTGGAGTAGCCTTCTTTCTTTCCATTTGGATACCAGTTACATTGCCTTCTAAAGTTGGAGCATGAGTATAGATCCACGACAGAGCCTAGCCTAGCTCCTGAATTCTGCGGTCCTCTATTGTCCTGAAATGGGGCGATTGCCTTAGACCACAGACTTAGTCCATCAGGTGGGATTTCTAGAGAAAACGGTCTTCATCTTTCTTCAGGATCTTCCTCTGCCCTTGGTGCTAATGTTTTACTCACGGTGTTCAAGTGACAGACACTGCCCTCCCCCACCAGTTTTCTCTGAATCTTACATATCTTCTGATTAGTTTTTCACTACCTTGGTGTCTGCCCTGATTTTTGGTGCCTAATAATGAGGGCCACTCATTTTTAATTTCATTTTCTCAATCTTCAAGCTGTTTAAGTTTTACCAAAACTTTGGCCACTATTCTATTAAAATGTATTTTCTGGTTTATGAGTCTTTGCTTTTTATTATATTTTCATAAGTGTTTTATTATGAAGCTGGAGAAAGTGACTCAAATGATAAAAGATAATATTTTCAATCAAAATTCTACAAACATTAATATTAGTGGATACCTACTATAATCTTTGTAGTTATAGTTTTTTGTTTTTTTTAAATTTTGGCTGCACTGAGTCTTTATTGTAGCATGTGGGTTTTCTCTAGACGTGATGCACAGGGACTCCTCTAACTGTGGAGTGAAAACTCAGTTGCCTTGCATCATATGGGATCCTAGTTCCCTGCATTGGAAGGTGGATTCTTAACCACTGAACATCCAAAGAAGTCCCTATATAATTTTATGAATTTAAAAATTTTAATGCTTATAAACATAATGAACATAGTCATTTGTAGAAATTTCTATTTTAGATTTCCTTAGAATGAATTCCTAGTGGTAGATTGATTGGGTCAGTGGTTATGAAAATTTTAAGCCTTTGCTATATAGTAGAAAAGATCCTTCCACAAAGGATGAATCCATTTATGTTCACATCAATACCACATGAGACCCTTTGCTTTTATAATTCTCAGCTATATTGGAATTTTTGTTGAAATTATGTTCATCCCAAATTGCATAGCAAAATGCTATTTTAATGATTTAATTAATATTTACTTTTTTAGTGACTTTTGTGCTTTATTCACACTTTGTTCCCTCCACATGTTTCCACTTTAGCATGTTGTGTGATAATGTGCTTTGCTCATTATCCGTTGACTTAGTCTAGATTATTTCTTATCAGTAAACATTACAGTTTAATAAGAATTACCAGTCTTTTATTAATTTTGTATAAAAATATATATTTAAAAAATTTAGCAGAAATCATTTCTAATTAGCATATATCTATCTTTCATGAACATAAGTATTAAAATCAAATTTATGTTTGATTTCAAAAATTCTGTGAGTGAGATGTATTTGTTTTCTAATATTTAGTTGTGGGACAATATTAATGTGATATTTTGAAATTTATTTGATTCTTCCTCAAGAAGAGAAAGAAAACAAAGCATTGTGAAATGAATGCTGCTTTTTACAAGAAAGGGACACTATTGCCTCAAAGAATAGCTTTTATAGTTAAACGAATTTCAGTGCCCCCAAGGAATATAGTACTAGGATCACTAACGATGGTTTGAGGTCAGGCGCAGGTTTTCATCCAGTTTTAAACTTTTTTTGCTATCGACTCTAGAAAAAGAATTTTCCATGTATTTATAAGCTGATTCTGTTTCTATCTTAGCATATATTTCTTTTTACATGTAATTAAAAGTAAAAGAATCCCTAATGTATAAAGTATACTTCCTTTTTGTTCAAAAACGCTCTCTCCACTTTTATGACTATCTTACCAAGTTGTCTTTTGGATTTATGGACATCAAACATGCCCTTCAAGCATTTACAACTCTAAATTATTTTTTTTAATTTAAACATTTATAAATATAAAATAATCTTTACAAGGAAAATATTAAATCATTGAAATTAATTGTATGATAGCTTTTCGATCTTTAGAATTATCAAGCTTTATTCATAAGTACAGTTGAAAGCCAGTTAGTTTATTCTCATATCTCAAAGTAGAGTAATACTTGCATTTTTGTGAATAATAATGTGAATTGTGAATAAATTGTGAATAAATAATGAATTCTGAAAGACTTCTAGTGTATATCTTAAAGACTAATCACATGGCGAGAAACACACAGATGCATTGTTAACAAAGTTGTTTAACAATATTATTGGTTTTCTAACATCTAATTATCCCTACTTCTGATTCCTGATTCTCATGGGGAGAAGTGCTTTCCTCTGTCTCTAGAACCCTTAATACATTGGAAGATCACTTTAGGTCATGTCTCAATCTGACACTTCTAACTTTCTGCTGCATTCCAGTGCCAGCATTCTCCCATTCAAGTGCAATAACAACTCTGGAATTAGTGAGTGATGAGCACCAAGTAGACACTTACATTTTCCCAAGGTTACAGTCGGATTTTGTGTCTGTTAGCTTGGAGTGTCTGAGAAAGCACTTAGTTATGGACTGCAATGAGGATTTGTTCTTTTAGACACTACATAGTCATTTTGTCTAAAATCTCTTGGATTTATGCTATATCAAATAATTATATCATCTTAGGTTGATGTGTACACAGCTGGGAACGTGGGATGAAGAAAGAAATGGCAAAGGGGTACATTGTGAACAGGGAATGTCCATTTCATATAGTTGTAATTCATTCTGTAACTAATTATTATGCTTCTCTGACTTTAACTCACGGGTACCTGACAGGCATTACAAAAGTCTATGTAACTCCCTTCACCCCCAGTGATCTATTTTACTTTTCTCACTGATTCTTCAAAATTATGCTTTGTCGGTCTGTGTTTCTTTGTCTTCGTGTTCTCACTCGTAACAACTATAACCACTTTACATGATGATTAGAAACTTTTTTTCTTAAGAATCTGATTATTATTATTGACATGTAATATAACTGAAATATTTATGAAGTATATTTCTACACAAAATAGAGAATCGTTCTAGTAGCATTGGTAGAGAAAGAAAGAAAAATATTTTGTCATAGAAATATGCCACTTTTGTAGCTACTGATTCATTTTTAGCATTCTTAAGACATTAGCAAATAAAGATCAGCAAATGTCCAAAACATCCAAGTCCAGCTGGCTAAATTAACCATGACAGGACCCCCAAAGCATTGGTCTCACTGTGTAACCCAATGTTACATAGGGGCTTCCCTGGTGGCTCAGAGGGTAAATTGTCTGCTTTCACTGCTGGAGACCTGGGTTCAATCCCTGGGTTGGGAAGATCTCCTGGAGAGGGAAATGGCAACCCTACTCCGGTATTCTTGCCTGGAAAATCCCATGGACGGAGGAGCCTGGTAGGCTACAGTCCATGGGTTCACAAAGAATCACTTCACTTTCACTTTCACTTTCAATGTTACATAATGCTATGTTCTACTCATTATGATAGTCAATTAAAACAAAATCTACTAAAGAAGTTTTTAAAGTTAGCTTTCATATCATTTTAATTTTAATAACTTCCATTTTGTAATTATTGTTATAAAAAATTTTTTTTCTTCTTTTTAGTTATATATATTAACCAAAATCGTCAATGCCTTGTAATAATTAAATAGCTCATACCCAAACAAAGATTTTACTGTAAGTCCTAGAACAAGGATGTTCGGCAAAATGTTTTTTCATATTTTGAACAACAGTTCAGACAACATTGAACAGTTCAACAATATTGAACACAGTTCAATATTTACTGTGCTCCAGTTTTATCCTGGAGAAGGCAATAGCAACCCACTCCAGTACTCTTGCCTGGAAAATCCCATGGAGGGAGGAACCTGGTAGGCTGCTGTCCGTGGGGTCGCTAAGAGTCGGACACGACTGAGCAACTTCACTTTGACTTTTCACTTTCATGCATTGGAGAAGGAAATGGCAAACCGCTCCAGTCTTCTTGCCTGGAGAATCCCAGGGATGGGGGAAGCTGGTGGGCTGCCATCTTATGGGGTCGCACAGGGTCAAACACGACCGAAGCAACTTAGCAGCAGCAGCAGTTTTATCCTCTCTTATTTCACTCTCATTCAGAAAAGTAATGAGGAATGCATAGCCTTAATTATATTTCATAATAGAAATGATTTTCATGCAACAAACAAAGTATAGAAGTGCACTACAGAATTGTTGCAGGTATATATATAAAAAAATCAATGGCATTTGCCTTTGTGAGAACTATAATAACTTCTCTTCAGGCGTCCAAGAGTTTCATTCTTGATAACTATCTATTATTTTCAATGCACAAAAACTATTAAATTACAATATTCTTTCTTTAGTCTATGTCTTAATGTCAATGAATGAAATGACAATAGAATTGTGTTTAAAAGGGAAAGTGTTTTGTTGAAAGCATAATGTGACTTGTTAGTATTTTTACTTTGTACTATTAGGTTGAATAATATAATCTTCTTGGATCTGAGTATTCAGAATTTTCTTTTTTTAATCTTTAGTTCCATTATGTCACTGTACATAGTGAGATGAATAATAGATTCTCCTTTAATATATGGTTTCAAAAGGGTTGAAAATTTCTTTTTATGTAATATCAAATAACTTGCACTAAATCTTGGCAATTTATTGCTTCTAAAAATCTGATAAAACTAATATTTTGGCTTATATAGGGATTTTAATGAATTAGAAAGCAAAGTATATCTTAGATTGATATGAAGACATATAAACAGAGTCATAACATGCAAATCTTGCTGCACCTCAAATAGCAGATCCATTACATGGAAAACATTTCAATTGCTGGAAAAATAATCCATATTTTAAGATATACCGAATTTGATTGTATATATAAAATAAAGATATTAAAAGGAGAAATAGAGAGAAAACCTATTAAGTGGTTCATATGTTAAGATTATGTAATTAAACAATAGAAAGTGGCAAGAGAGAACATCAAGAAAGACCTTCTTTGGGCTCCATGGTCTTATTAATGTCAATAAAAGATCAAACATAAACATGTGATTTCATTTGTTTAAATATCATTAACTTTTTTACTTACACAGAAGCATGGCTTCATTTTAGATGTTCTGATAAAATCATCACTGAGGTTTGCATCTTTGATTATTAATGGTTCAAGCAATATGACTAAAGAGCTGAAACTTAAGAGTAAAAAGCCATGAAATACAAACCCATGTCCTCCAGATAAACCAGTGATAAAGTGGTGCTTATCTATACTTCATGTAAGACACTAGAAGAGCAAATTATAAACATCTAATTTTGGAAGCTGGCAAATTTACAACTTATGTAAAATACTAGCTTAGAGTAGCAAATAATAATTGCTTATTTTAATAAGCTTCTGAAACAGTTATTGCATTTGTATAATTTATTCTCCAGATTAAGAACATATGAAAATTCTTATCTCTTCCTTATTTAAATACTTCATCTTAAAGATAAGGTATCTAAAGTGTGCTTTATCTAAAGTATGGAAATTCAACTCAATTTAATTCACTAAATATTTAATGTATACTTTTATATTCAAGAAATGAATTGGGAATGCTGGGAGCAAATAATTAGCAATAAAACATCATTTCTTACCTTAAATAAATTATAACAAATTACAGTTACTAATCCAAGTTCAACATCTCTAAAAACAGAAATTCTTAACCCTAGAAAGAATTATTCAGATAGGAGAGAGAATTTAACTTCAACTTCCCTTACTGGGTATATAACCTAGGGTAATTTATCATTCTTTTATGATCCTCATTCAGTTTCTTTACCTGTTAAATAGGATAAATCACAGCTCCCTGATGATCCAGTGGTGATGCCTTGAGATAAGCACACCCAAGTGTCTACCATAGTCCTTAGTAAATGATAAATACTACCTTGAGTGGTCCCACCGCTAAGTTAGAGATCTTTCTCGGCGTGAGGGTAATGGAGAACATATAACAGATGCTAAAACAGGTTAAAAACAAAACAAAACAAAACAAAATCACGTGCCTGAGTTAAAATAATCTAAAAGAAATGTGGCTAATGGAAACAGAAAGTAAATGTACTACAAAGTGTTTTTATGATTTCTTCTGTTTTTATGCCTTTAAGTTTTACATCATAGTGTTGGAAATTACTTGTAGGAGTCCTTTTACGTCTATTCTTCTGTTACAATGTGAAATCAGATTTTTTTAAAAGTGTGACTTAAACAGAATTGGTTGTACCAGAATTCAACATTAAGGCCAACAGAAACAATTTGCTTATTTTAATTATTTCCTCAGGGATTTAACCAAGTGTCTGTCTGCCCCAGACCATCAGAGGGAGCTGAAACTTGGGGTGGATGATGTGCAGTTTAGTTCAGTTCAGTCGCTCAGTGGTGTCCAACTCTTTGTGATCCCATGAACCACAGCATGCCAGGCCTCCCTGTCCATCACCAACTCCCGGAGTCTACCCAAACCCATATCCATCGAGTCAGTGATGCCATCCAGCTATCTCATCCTCTGTTGTCCCCTTCTCCTCCTGCCCCCAATCCCTCCCAGCATCAGGATCTTTTCCAATGAGTCAGCTCTTCACATCAGGTGGCCAAAGTATTGAATTTCAGCTTCAGCATCAGTCCTTCCAATGAACACCCAGGACCGATCTCCTTCAGGATGGACTGGTTGGATCTCCTTGCAGTCCAAGGGACTCTCAAGAGTCTTCTCCACCACAATTCATAAACATTAAAAAACTAAGTATATATTTTTCTGAATAATCCTTTTGCCTTCTGTATCTATACTGTTTTCTGCATGAAAACAGGGCCTTTCCTTTGCCTGGCTGTTGTCACTGCCTTCATACCCTCAGTACCAATTCCACGTTGCCTTATTTTGAACCAGGAGTGGGGCCACCCTATCAGTCCCCACCCCTAAAATTTCCCTTTAGAAAGCATTTGCCAGGATGAATCATCAGTGTATCAAAGTAGTTTTTTATGACACTTGGTTCAGGAGAAAGCCAATTTTTAAAGCAGGAAGGGAGGAAGGATGGATGGATGGATGGATGGAGGGGAAACTAAGCAGGGCCCTGTAATGCTCTCAGGCATAGAGGCTTTTCTGTCTCCCATTTTTGTAGGCAAAACTCCAACCTCTGTTTTCTTCTCTGAGTTCCTAAGGGCAGATGTAAACAGTTATTAATCAAAGGAGGAGTAGCCAATAAATAGACCAAGGCAAGATTAAAGGGACCAGAGCTCATCAAGTTTTGCAGACCACCAAGGCGTCCCTGGTGGCTCAGTAGGTAAAGAGTCCACCTGCAATGCAGGAGACCTGGGTTCGATCCCTGGGTCGGAAGATCCCCTGGAGAAGGAAATAGCAACCCACTCCAGTATTCTTGCCTGGAGAATTCCATGGACAGAGGAGCCTGGTGGACTGCAGTCCATGGGGTCGCAAATAGTCGAACATGACTAAGTGACTTTCACTTCACTGAGATGAGATTAAGAGCCTGCAAGTCCTGCTCATCAAACTCTCTAGGGTGGAGACACATAACTTTTGGAAATAGCACTATGGTGTGTCTCCCTTTACCTGGCAAAGCAATAAAGCTATACTTTTCTACTTCACTCAATACTGTCTCTGAGATTTGATTTGGCACTTATGTACAGAGGGGCCAAGCTTTAGGTAACACACGGAAGAAAGCCAAAACCACAAAACTTTAAGCTACCTCCAACCTCATCTGACCTTATTTCTCAACTCTTGCCAACCTGGGCTCCTCCCTTCCCCCAGGTTTCTGAGCAGCAACAGTTGAAGCATCACATTGATGAGTTCATTTGTCCCCTCAGAGTATAGATAAAACGCTGTGTATTCAAAATGAGGGGAAGGAAGAAAGTATACTAAGTATAGGAGACCTTTATTTTAAAGCAACTTACAAATCTTTTCTATTGAAATATAGGGCTTCCCTCATAGCTCAGTTGGTAAAGAATCTGCCTGCAATGCAGGAAACCCCAGTTCAATTAATTGGTTGGAAAGATCACCTAGAGAAGGGAAAGGCTACCCACTCCAGTATTCTGTCCTGGAGAATTCCATGGACTGTGTAGTCCATGGCGTTGCAAAGAGTTGGACATGACTGAGTGACTTTCACTTTCATGGTGGGGGTGGGGAAACCTCAACATGTGAGAAGAACTTTGAGACTTGAGATTCAGGGCAGAATAATGGCAGCATGTGTTTTTAATGTGAGTTATAATTTAAATATTCTGCCCGACTGGGGCTGATTTGTAGCAGTGATTTGTGAGGATGTGCTCCATTACAATCCTGTCTTTGCTTAAATGGATTGCAAGTCAAGATGAAGGCACTAAATTTGGCTAATTTAAAAAATGATCACATTGCTTGCCTCATGGATTTGAAAATGAGATACAATTTATGAAATGGTCTATTTTTAATGCAGACATTTCTTTGCCATTACTTAACAAATGAAAGTAATAATGTGATGCACAGTTACTTGATGTTTTTGTAGAGTGGCGTCAAAATGATTATTTACATTAAAGTAGAGATGTTTGCTTTCTAGGAAATGTATAAGTCTTTTTTGAAAAAGTGAAAAAATTTATATCTCTTTCTGCTTATTTTTCTTTTAAAAATTTCTGTAAAATTGGCATCTTCCAAACTGTAAATGAATTCAAACACATATTGAAGAACAAATGGTGGGGGGAGGGAGAGATAAGAATGACTGTAAAAGTCTTTCATCTGCTGCTTGATTTCTTACTATGAGATTTTTTGGAAAAAGATATAGCTAAGTCTATAAATTAATCTACTTAAGCTGATGGCAATAAGAAATACAGCATCTGTTCAAAGGGTTCATGAGGATAATTTACTTCATTAATGCATAATTTTACACCTTGTAGAAAAGAGAGAAAATCTTGAAGCTGAAGGCAAAATGAGAAGTCAGGTTTCACTGCAGAAAAGCTTGTGTTATTTTTAGAATTGACATTTACAGGGAATATACACATGCACAGTACATCATGAGAATTGCTAGACTGGATGAAGCACAAGGTGGAATCAAGATTTCCAGTAGAAATATCAATAACCTCCGATATGCAGATGGCACCACCCTTATGGCATAAGGCAAAGAACTAAAGAGCCTCTAAATGAAAGTGAAACAGGAGAGTGAAAAAGTTGGCTTAAAACTCAACATTCAGAAAACTAATATCATGGCATCTGGTCCCATCACTTCATGGCAAATAGATGGAGAAACATTGGAAATAGTGACAGACTTCATCTTTTTGGGCTCCAAAATCACTGCAGATGGTGACTGCAGCCATGGAATTAAAAGACACTTGCTTCTTGGAAGAAAAGTTATGACCTACCTAGACAGCATATTAAAAAGCAGAGACATTACTTAACCAACATAGGTCCATCTAGTCAAAGCTATGGTTTTTCCATATCATGTTTGACTGTAAAGAAAGGTGGAGCACCAAATAATTGATGCTTTTGAACTGTGGTGTTGGAGAAGATTATTGAGTGTCCCTTGGACTGCAAGGAGATCAAACCAATCCATCCTAAAGGAAATCAGTCCTGGATATTCATTGAAAGAACTGATATTGAAACTCGAGTACTTTGGCCACCTGATGCGAGTAATTTACTCATTTGTAAAGACCCTGATGCTGGGAAAGATTGAAGGCGGGAGGAAAAGGGGATGACAGAGGATGAGATGGTTGGATTGCATCACTGACTCATGCACATAACTTTGAGAAAACTCTGGGAGTTGGTGAAGGACAGGGAGGCCTGGTGTGCTTCAGTCCATGGGGTCACAAAAGAGTCAGACATGACTGAGCGACTGAGCTGAACAGAACTGATGCATATGCATGTATGGGGAAGAGGAAACTTGGGTAAATAGTCTCCTGGGGCTGTTGTTATAATTTTAAAAACGTTAATACATGAATACTAAGTAACATGCTCCACTCTACTGACAAGGTAGACAGAATGACATGCACAGAACAGAGTGAGGATGTCTGTGGAAACTGAGCAGCCAGATAACATGAGAGAATTTCCTTAGGTGATGTCTTCACTAGAAGTTTTCAGTCAAGATGACTTTCAGTCTAGTATTCTTTTCAGTTCAGTCCAATTCACGCTCAGTCAGTCTGACTCTTTGCGACCACATGGAATGCAGCATACCAGGCTTCCCTGTTCATCACCAAATTCCGGAGATTGCACAAACTCATGTCCGTTGAGTCAGTGATGCCATCCAACAATCTCATCCCCTTCTCCTCCCACCTTCAATCTTTCCCAGCATCAGGGTCTTCTCCAGATGAGTCAGTTCTTCGAATCAGGTGGCCAAAGTCTTGGAGTTTCAGCTTCAGCATCAGTCCTTCCAATGAACACCCAGGACCGATCTCCTTTAGGATGGACTGGTTGGATCTCCTGGCAGTCCAAGGGACCCTCAACAGTCTTCTCCAACACCTCAGTTCAAAAGCTCCAGTTCTTCTGTGCTCAGCTTTCTTTACAGTCAAACTCTCACGTCCATACATGATAGCTGGAAAAACCATAGTTTGACTAGACAGGCATTTGTTGGCAAAGTAATGTCTCTGCTTTTTAATATGATGTCTAGGTTGATCATAACTTTTCTTCCAAGGAGCAAGTGTCTTTTAATTTCATGGCTGCAGTGACCATCTGCAGTGATTTTAGAGCTCCCCCCCCCCGCCCCCCAAAATAGTCTGTCACTATTTTCATTATTTCCCCATCTATTTGCCAAGAAGTGATGGGATCAGATGCCATGATCTTAGTTTTCTGAATGTTGAGTTTTTAAGACAACTTTTTCTCTCTCCTGTTTCACTTTTATCAAGAGGTTGGTAAGTTCTTCACTTTCTGCCATGAAGTGGTGTCATCTGCATATCGGAGGTTATTGATATTTCTCCTGGCAATGTTGATTCCAGTTTGTGCTACATCCAGTCCAGCATTTCTCCTGATCTGCTCTGCATATAAGTTAAATAAGCAGGGTGACAATATACAGCCTTGACGTACTCCTTTCCCGATTTTGAACCAGTCTCTTGTTCCATGTCCAGTTCTAACTGTTGCTTCTTGACCTGCATACAGATTTCTCAATAGGTAGGTCAGGTGGTCAGGTATTCCCATATCTCGAATAATTTTACACAGTTTGTTGTGGTTCACACAGTCAAAGGCTTTGGCATAGTTGATGAAGCAGAAGAAGATGTTTTTCTGGAACTCTCTCACTTTTTCGATGATCCAACAGATGTTGGCAATTTGATCTCTGGTTCTTCTGCCTTCTCTAAATCCAGCTTGAACATCTGGAAGTTCACAGTTAACATACTGTTGAAGCTTGGCTTGGAGAATTTTGAGCATTACTCTGCTAGCATGTGAGAAGAGTGCAATTGTGCGGTAGTTTGTACATTCTTTGGCATTGCCTTTCTTTGGGATTGGAGTGAAAACTGATTGTTTCCAGTCCTGTAGCCATTGTTGAGTTTTCCAAATTTGCTGGCATACTGAGTACAGCACTTTCACAGCATCTTCTTTTATGATTTGAAATAACTCAGCTGGAATTCCATCACCTCCACTAGCTTTGTTCATAGTGATGCTTCTTCAGGCTCACTTGATTTCGCATTCCAGGATGTCTGGCTCTAGGTTAGTGATCACACCATAATGGTTATCTGGATCATGAAGATCTTCTTTGTATAGTTCTTCTGTGTATTATTGCCATCTCGTCTTAATATCTCCTGCTTCATTTAGGTTCATATCATTCCTATCCTTTATTGTACCCATCTTTTCACAAAATGTTCTCTTGATATCTCTAATTTTCTTGAAGATATCTCTAGTTTTTTTCCATTCTATTTTTTCCCTCTATTTTTTGCATTGATTGCTGAGGAAGGCTTTCTATCCTTGCTATTCTTTGGAATTCTGCATTCAAATGGACATGTCTTTGCTTTTCTCCTTTGCCTTTCAACTCTCTTCTTTTCACAGTTATTTGTAAGGCCTCCTCAGACAACCATTTTGCCTTTTTGCATTTCTTTTTGTTGCGGATGGTCTTAATCACTGCCTACTGTACAATGTCATGAATGTCCATCCATAGTTCTTCAGGTATTCTGTCTATCAGATCTAATCCCTTGAATCTATTTGTCACTTCCACTGAATAATCATAAGGGATTTGATTTAGGTCATATCTGAATGGTCTAGTGGTTTTCCCTAGTTTCTTCAATTTAAGTCTGAATTTGCCAATATGGAATTCATGATATAAGACACAGTCAGCTCATAGAACGATCTTCTTTTCATTGACTGAATTGAGCTTCTCCATCTCTGGCTGCAAAGAATATAACCAATCTAATTTAGGTCTTGACCATCTGGTGATGTCCATGTGTAGAGTGTTCTCTTGTGTTGTTGGAAGAGGGTGTTTGCTATGACCAGTGCATTCTCTTGGCAAAGCTCTGTTAACCTTTGCCCTGCTTCATTTTGTTCTCCAAGGCCAAATTTGCCTGTTACTCCATGTATCTCTTCATTTCTTATTTTTGCATTCCAGTCCCCTATAATGAAAAGGGCAGCTTTTTTACATGTTAGTTCTAGAAGGTCTTTTAAGTCTTCAATGAACCATTCAACTTCTGCTTTTTCAGCATTACTGGTCAGGGCATAAACTTGGATTAATGTGATATTGAATGGTTTGCCTTGGAAATGAACAGAGATCATTCTATTGTTTTTTTTTTTTTTTTTTCATTTATTTTTATTAGTTGGAGGCTAATTACTTTACAATATTGTAATGGTTTTTGTCATACATTGACATGAATCAGCCATGGATTTTCATGTATTCCCCATCCCAATCCCCCCTCCCACCTCCCTCTCCACCCAATTCCTCTGGGTCTTCCCAGTGCACCAGGCCCGAGCACTTGTCTCATGCATCCAGCCTGGGCTGGTGATCTGTTTCACCCTAGATAATATACATGTTTCGATGCTGTTCTCTTGAAACAGCCCACCCTCACCTTCTCCCACAGAGTCCTGCATCCAAGTACTGCATTTCAAACTCTTTTGTCAACTATATGGCTACTTCATTTCATCTAAGGGATTCTTGCCCATAGTAGTAGAAATAATGGTCATCTGAGTTAAATTTCACCCATGCCAGTCCATTTTAGTTCACTGATTTCTAAAATGTTGATGTTCACTCTTGCCATCTCCTGTTTGACCACTTCCAATTTACGTTGATTCATGGACCTAACATTCCAGCTTCCTGTGTAATATTGCTCTTTACAGCATTGGACTTTACATCCATCACCAGTCACATCCACAACTGGGTGTTGTTTTTGATTTGGCTCTGTCTCTTCATTCTTTCTTGAGTATGCTTTTAGTAGAGCCATAGATAAAATGCAACAATTCTGGGGGAAAAAAAAAGAAAAAAAGTATACACATTTTTAAGAAATTACCAAATTTCCCAACCTCTCATGAACAAAGTGAAGGACCCAAGATCTGGATTGTTCATTAGTGGTATATATGTATGTGTTTATGGGTATATGTGTATTTTCATGACTTCAAAATCAAACTAGCAAACCTTGGCTACAGGAAAGACATTTTTCCTTTTTGCCACAAAACCAAAAAGAGACAGATTGCTGTGCTGTTAAATGTTGAGAAGAGAAGAGCTCACAGAATATGTTTAAATCCCTGTGCATGCCCAGAAATCCTAGGAGTCTCAGATGGTTCTCTTCCTTAGAGGGCTGAATTTGTATCTTTGAGCAAATAAGAATTTTAAGTATTAATTTTTATTTAGGGATATGTCAGAACAGTACTTATTTTATAAAAATTTTTCTTTGCAAAGTTATTTCAGAAAGTGGCTGCATATTAAACACCACCATTTCCCATAAAATTTTAAAGAAAATCAGTGAGCAGAATCTACTAGCATAATTATATTGGTATGTTCTTCTAAATAAGAAACATTCCTAATTTGAATAGTTCAATATGTAAATATTTTTCAAAACTTTAAAAATTTATTATGGCATTCTTAAATCATGATTGCAAAATATGATGCAACTCGTTTGATCATTGTCCAGCAATTTTTGCATTTTCTTAGTTTTGAAAGTGACTGAGGATTTTACTTATAATTCTCTAATAACTTAGAAAATCCTGTTTTTCATGCATTTACTTTTAACTCTTTAGCTAATATTTATTTAACCATTGTCAAAATAAAGCAGAGATATGCTTAAGAATTTTTCAAATCTATGAAATATAATGGAGAATGAGTCTTAGTTGAAGTTTGTGGTTCATGAAAGATGAATGAAGAAAGAAATTCTGTGAACAGGTTTATCTAATCTATGACTTAAGAATTTCTTCTTATAAAAATCTCTGTACTCACCTCAACACTTCCTTTTCTCATTATTGTAATAATGGAAATAAAACAAAATATATATTTGGACATTTGGGAATATACTAAAAGATTTTTATCTATTGATGCAAAATGAACCACTTCAAAATTAAATGACTTCACTATATTAATTACTGTGTTTATTCATGATTTTGCAGTTTGGGATTCCTTGGTGGATCAGACATTACAGAGTCTACCTGCAATGCAGGAGACTGAGGTTCAATCCCTGGGTCGGGAAGATCCCCTGAAGAAGGAAATGGCAACCAACTCTAGTATTCTTACCTGGAGAATTCTATAGACAGAGGAGCCTGGCAGGCAGCAGCCCGTGGGGTAGCAAAGAGTCAGACATGACTGAACGACTTCACTTTCACTTGCAACCTGGGCAGGTCTAAGCTGGGTGTTTCTTCTGCCAGTGGTCTTTCATGTGACTGAAGTAAGTTAATGTTAGGGAAATTAAATAGAACTAGTCTCGTTCAGGCTTCAAAGATGAGAAGGCAGAACAGGCCTCTGACTTTGCTTCTGACTTGCCTGGACAAGACCCTGACTATGTACCTGCTGTGAACGCAAGGCATGTGACACCACAGATAAGATAGGGGATGGATCATGGACTTGTTGAGCCCCTAGAAGGGGTCTGGCCCACCACATTCAGGACTTAACATTTCAAATTACATTTCAAGATTTATAAGACAAAACAAATGGCATTACTAAAATAAATAAATAAATAAAAGTTAGCTTAAAACCAGCGCTGCAATTTGCTCCCAGACTGATGATGATATTAGTTTGTGGCCTGGAATTATAAGCAGGAACCCCCATAGTGGAGTTTGAAGTCTCATCCATTGAGCAGACATACTGCCCAGGACCTTTTCCCAGATTGCTGTCACATGGGACTTCTCAGCACTGTTTGAGTCAGGATGTTGGTCAAAACCCAATTTGGTGATATATATACTGTTATTCTCCTTTAGCATTTCACTTTTCTTCCCTTCTAATGATTGCTTATTGAAAACAAGATAGATAATTCTCTATTAGATATTGATACCCCTTTCTTTTAATGACTGTATAGTAAAAATAAGGTAGGTATTCTCTATTAAATATTGGAATTATTTATGTAATTTGAGTGGTTTCTCTTGTTAACAAATCATTTTAGCCTGAAACAACAATTAAAGCTTTCAACAAGCCAGTTATGTTAGTTAAGGCTTGGGATCAGCTCTAATGTCAGAAAGCCCAGGAATCTGTCTTATTCCTTGTAGTCACATGAAAATAATTTCTTCAGACAGAGAGCTAAAGCCCAGTGTTGCAGGGCTCCCCAAACCACAATAGCAGACCCGTTCAGGATCTCTAAAGACTTAAGTTGAGAAATTGAAAAATTATGACTTCTGAAAACATAATGCTGATGAAGGTGAATTTGCCATGAAGAGAACTTTCATGACAGGGCCCCTAACTTGCCAGCACCCTTCCCAGCTCTGAGATTAGTTCTGTATATGTAAAATGACTTGTTGTGAGATACCAATATAACAGACTATAACACTGATATTAATATATTGTGTATGACATTATTAATGCTTTCCATAATATATATGTGATATTAATATTATGGAAAAATGAGTGACAAAGTGTAAGCAAATACTTCTTTTAGAAGATGTGTGCTGTAAAATTATCTTTTGGTAATGGTCAAATCACAGCTACTGAAAAGCAGATAAATAAACAGAGAAAAGTAGATTTGTTGTTGTTGTCATTCAGTTGCTAAGTCATTTCTGACTCTTTTCAACCCCGTGGACTGTAGCCTCCTCTGTCCATGGGGTTTCCCAAGCAAATATACTTGGGTGGCTTGCCATTTCCTTCTCCACAAGTCTCCCTGATCCAGGGGTTGAAATATTGTCTCCTGCATTGGCAGGCACATCCTTTACCACTGAGCCAACAGGAAAGCCCAGAAAAGTAGTTAAAATTGACCAAAAAGAAAAGACAGTAATCCTTTCATAAATGAGTGTAAATAATTAGGTGAGCTTCTAAACTAGTGTTCTATTATGGGTTTCTTACAGCAAGAATACTGGGGTTTGCCATTTCCTCCTCCGGTGGACCACATTTTGTCAGAACTCCCCACTATGACCCATCCATCTCGGGTCACTCTACACAGCATGGCTCATAGCTCCAGTGAGCTATGCAAGCCCCTTCACACAAGGTAGTGATCCATGAAGGGGATGGGTTAAGCTTTTGAATTCTGGTGCTGGAGAAGACTTGAGAGTCCCTTGGACAGCAAGGAGATCAAACCAGTAATGCTAAGGGAAATCAACCCTGAATACTCATTGGAAGGACTGATGCTGAAGATGAAGCTTCAATACTTTGGCCACCTGATCCAAAGATCTGATTCATTGGAAGAGACCCTGAAACTAACGAGAGAGATTGAAAGCAAAAGGAGTCATATCAATGTATGACAAAACCCAATGGGAAAAAAAAAATAACTAAATAAAATTAAAAAAAAAAAAAAGAAAGCAAAAGGAGAAGAGTGTGGCAGAGGATAAGATTGTTGGATGGCATCACTAATTCAATGGACATGAACTTGGGAAAATTCTGGGAGATGGTGAGGGACAGGGAAGCCTGACATGCTGCAGTCCGTGGGGTCACACAAAACTTAGAGACTAAACAACAAAAACAAAACTAGAAGATTCATTGAACTGCTTTGCTGGAGAGAAAAGTGAAGTTGTTCAGTCATGTCAGACTGTTTGTGACCCCGTGGATTGTAGCCTACCCGGCTTCTCCATCCATGGGATTCTCCAGGCAAGAATACTGGAGTGGGTTGCCATGTCCTTCTCTGGGGGATCTTCCTGAACCAGGAATTGAACCCAAGTCTCCTACAGACGCTTTACCCTCTGAGCCATTGCAGGCAGACACTTTACCCTCTGAGCCACCAGGGAAGCTTTGCTGGAAGTCCTTAGTATTTTATTAAATTAGAAGTTAAATGAGACCACAAGCTTATTCTCTTTTCTGATAATATTTTTAAGGTATCCATTTCATAATGAATTCTATTAAAACTAAGAAGACCTATTGTCTATACAAATGCATTATAACAAAAATTAAGCATATTTATTAACATTGTCAATCCTAAAGGAAATAAACCTTGAATATTCATTGGAAGGACTGATGCTGAAATTGAAACTCTAATACTTTGGCCACATGATGTGAAGAGCCAACTCACTGGAAAAGACCCTGATGCTGGGAAAGACTGAAGGCAAGAGGAGAAGGGGACAAAAGAGGATGAGATGGTTGATGGCATCACCAACTCAATGGACATGAATTTGGACAAACTTTGGGAGATGGTGAAGGACAGGGAAGCCTGGCATGTTGCAGTCCATGGGGTCGCAAAAAGTTGGACATGACTGAGCAACTGAACAACAACAAGAACATTAACATTGTAAAGAATATAATTTCTACAAAAGCACTAGCTTTATAACTACAATTGCTGATGGACTTTATGGTAAACAACTATTATCATTGGGATCATAAATGACTTCCCTTTTCAATTTTCAGTTTGGCTGACAATACCAACTTCCCCTTGGTTCAGTGACTTTTCCTTGTGTTTATTAAAATAGAGATCTCCCTGAAATAGTAGAATCATTTTTTGAAAAAGAATAAACAAGAAGAAAGTATTTGCCATATGTAACAGAGAATTGTGTTAATATCATAATATGAAATATTTTAGATATTCTATTTTACAATGAAATAAGAAGCAAATACATAATTCAGTAGAATCAGAAACTAAAGTGTCAACAAGAACCTTACAGAGGATAAATGAAAAAAGTTGTAATGAATAGAAAAAAAATATTCAACCCCCTTTAACCTCAACTAAAGTGTTTATTTTTAAAACTCCTATATAGTTCTTTCTCAAAAATTCTAGGCTATGACTTACAGTGTCCTGTTAATTGGTATCACTTTAATTATTTTTTTTATTATTTTGACCACAGTAAGCATAGGTTTTTTTAAAAAAAATCTTTGAATTCTAATATCTAATGTATTTCCAAGTCCTTTTCTGCTTTTTGTCTCTTCTATTTTTTGTTCATGCTATTTCATTTTCCATTGCAATTAATTCTTTTTTTTAAATAAGATGTTTATCATTACTAGTATTATTATTATTTTTTTTTTTTTAGAAAATTATTTGTTGGAATTCTTTGAGCCCTAAGATGAAGGCTTTCTTTCTTCAAAGAGATGGTTTATCTTCCTCTATCAAATACCTCAGTCACTGCTACAGGGAGACGGGCTCTTGGACTCCACCCTCACCTAGAGCCTGCCCTGGCATCTAATGCTCTCTCCCATTCTCTGTAAATATAAAAACACAAAAGCATATACAGCACATCGACTATATTTAACATTACCATATGGTATTTTCGAAAGTTACAAAATTTAAGTTCTCAGGAGAAATACAAAGGAAGTATATGAGATTATGAATGTAACTGTCCTTTTTGTGGTAATCATATTGCAATATATACATTTAAAAAAAAACATAAATTCTTTCAGTTTGGCACATGTTCTCAGGACATGTGCCTGGACAAAGTGAAGTTTTGGTTCCAATTTGTCGTCTGAGCTCCAGTTTATTACTTAGACTTTTTTTTTTTTTTTTAAGTACAGATGATTTACAACATTGTGATTATTTCAGGTGTACAACAGAACAATTCAATGTATATTGACAGATTATACTCCATTTAAAATTATTATAAAATAATGGCTATATATCCCTCTGCTGTATCCTTGTTGATTATTTTACACTTAGTAGCTTGTATCTGTTAATCTCCTACCCCATCTTGCTCCTCCCCTTCTCTCTTCTCACTGGTAACCACTAGTTTGTTCTCTATATCTCGGAGTCTTTTTATTTTATACACATTCATAGTTTTATGTCTTGGGTTCCGTATGTAAGTGATACCATAGAGTTTTTGCCTTTCTCTGTCTTATTTCACTAAGAATAACACCCTCCAGGTACATCTGTGCTGTGCTTAGTCACTTAGTCGTGTCTGACTCTTTGTGACCTCGTGGACTGTAGCCCACCAGGCTCCTCTGTCCATGGGGATTCCCTGGGTGAGAATAGTGGAGTGGACTGTCATGCCCTCCTCTGGGGATCTTCCAAACCCAGGGATTGAACCCAGGTCTCCCAAATTGCAGGCAGATTCTTTACCATATGAGCCATGAAGGAAGCCCAAGAATACTGGGATGGGTAGCCTACCCCTTCTCCAGTTTCCTGACCCAGGAATCAAACTGGGGTCTCCTGCAGATTATTTAGCAGCTGAGCTACCAGGGAAGGCTCTAGGTCCATCTACATTGTCACAAAGAGAAGAATTTAGGTCCTTTATATGGCTAATGTTCCACTCTTTATATGTACATCTTCTTTATCCATTTATTTGTTGATGGGCACTTAGGCTGCTCCCATATCCTGGCTATTGTAAGTAGTGCTGCTATGAACAATGGTATGCACATATCTTTCTGAATTAGTGATTTTACTTACTTCAAATATGTACTTAGGAATGGGATTGCTTGATCATATGGTATTTCTATTTTCAGTTTTTTGAGAAACCTCCATACTGTTTTCCATAGTGGCTGTACCAATTACAACCCCACTAATACTAATAGTGTACTGGGGTTCCCCTTATTCACATGCTCTCCATTTATTATAGGTAGAATTTTTGATGATAGCCATACTGAAAAGTATAAGTTAATATCTCATTGTGGTTTTGATTTGTATTTACCTGAGGGTTAGTAGTGCTGAGCATTTCTTTCTTTGACTGTTGGCTATCTGTATATCCTCTTTGAGAAAAAGTTTTCAGGTCTCCTCATCATTTTTTAATCAGAACTTTTTTTTTTTCCATCTTGAGTTGTATGAGCTATTTCTATAGATTTGAGTACTAACCCTTTATTGGTCGTATTATTTGCAAACATGCAAATTAGCATGTTGTCTTTCATTTTGTCTATGGTTTTCTTTGCTGTGCAAAAAACATTTAAGTTTAATTAGGTCTCAATTGTTGACTTTTGCTTTTGTTCCTTTTGCCTTAGGAGACAGATCTAAAAAAAAAATGCCACTGTGATTTATGTCAAAGAGAATTCTGTTCATGTTCTCTTTTAGGAGTTCTAGTTCTTTAACTCATTTCAAGTTTATTTTTAGATATGGCGTGAATTCTAATTTCATTCATTTACATGTCCAGTTTTCTTAGTACTACTTGTTGAAGAGACTGTATTTTCCTCAGTAATTTTTTTGTTTTTGTTTGTTTGTTACCTTTGTCATTGACTAATAACCTTAAGCATGTAGGTTTATTTCTGCGCTTTCTATTTCATGTTAGACTTTGGCTTCCATATCTGTTACTGTAATAATGTTATGTAAAAAGCAATCACAATACTTCAGTTAAATATAAAAATAAGTACATATTGCTTATGTAACTCAGATGGGCAACCGGGCAGCCTTGAAAGTCTTGGTGAGGGTTGGTTGGCTGTATGGGGACATCTGGGAGGCCTGGGGTGATCTGATTCCACTCCTCACTGATCTCATCCTCTGTCTGGGACTAACCTTGGTATGTCCCGTGGCTGACACAGAAGATACTGCTACTGAACCAGGTTGGTTTGCCTGATATTCAGTGAGGCAAACGCTGAGACACCGAGGTTTATAGCAGAGAAAAGGCTTATCCATGAGGCAGCCAAGAGAGGAGATGGGAGAACAACTCTCTGAGGCACCTCCCTGAAGACGAAAAGCTCAGGATATTTAAGAAATAGGGTGGTCTGAGATGTGGGAAAGGTGATTACAGTTAAAGAATTGGTGAACGTTTTTTGTGCAGACTTATCGAGTTACTTGCTTTTTCATGGGACATATATTCAGAAAACGGCAGCATTAGCATGATCTGAGGGTGAATTTTTAGACCCTATGACAGTTGCAAGGTTGGTGGTCTGTCCCAATCAGTCTTAACCAGCAGGACCTTGAACTGAACAAGAGCTGACTCTTGAGCAACTGTTACTATAATCATCCATATTGCAAAACAGTTATCGATGGTAGGTTGCTAAGGATATATTGTCTAGGCTGCCTGAAGTTTGAAAGGTGTGCTGGTCACAGGAACAAGTAAAGCAAGCTTGGTCAGTGAAGGCGGTTACAGGTTATTATTTATTAAGCAAATTATGGTTCGGGAGATCTTATTGATGATGACCGCAGTTTCAAAATAAGTGAGAAATCCAAACACATAAATACCTTTCAAGCTCCTGCTTAGAGAATGCTTGCCAACGTGGTGCTGGACCAGGGCCACTGTGTCACAAAGGGGTAGATACATTTTGGGTTGAAGAATGGGTGTATATTTTACAATTTGACTTACCTCTGTAATCCCTTGCTACCTTTTCAGTCCTGTGATGCTAGTAAGAAGTGTATTGTTTTTATATTTATCTAAAAGTTTTGCCATTTTCTTTGGTTTATTTGGTTTATAAAATAAGTGAGAGAACAATAGCCTGTTTTCATTTATTTTTTCATTTATATAATTACTAATGTATTTTAACATTTTGAGGCTGATATCATCACAATAAAGCACACATAATGTTGCAAAAATGATTGCATTGGTTGGACCAAGCAATATAATTCAGGGTAGCAGTTTTTTGTTTTTATAATTAAATAAACTATTACTTTTTTTCTTATGATGCAATCAAATATATAGTTTCATACCATGAAGAAAATATGAACTGTACTTAATTTAAAGCATCTAGGAGAAATCACTGCTGATAGATTGAAAAAATAAGATGGTGCTGTTCATACTCTATTTAACTTTTTCATTTCACCTCAAAACACACTGAAAAAAAAAATTACATGCCTATAAATACTCCTCTGCTACATACTTTTAATTACAACATATTTTTTATTCTCTTTTTTACCACAGTTTAGTCAGCCAAACTCCTATTTTTGATAGATAGGCTCTACTCTTTTCAATATTATATATAATAATGCAAAGATTATTCATGTAGATTTAAAAAATTTTTTTTAATTTAATTTCTTCAGGATAAAATAGAAAAACTGATTAAAGTCTGTACCCATTTTCAGGGATGGGATTCATATTTCTGTATTTTCCCCTAGAGGTGTTTACCCATTCCACACTCTAGAAATGAACCAGGACCTCTCCAGTGAGAACAGTGGAGGATATCTGCACAAGGCATCAGTCACCATCACCTGCATGTAGCAGAGATGCTGAGGTAGTTAGGCTTGTGAGAAAGCTTTACAGAGAAAGGGGAGTTTTCTAGTTGGAGATTATTGACGTGGGAACATGGGAGGCAAGCTAAGCAGCCATGCATTTTATGTGACTGGTTTGGATACATACTTGGCTTTCTCTAGTTGGCCCTGTGGTGGTAGCAAGGGAAAAGAAAAATCACTTGCAGGTCGTTGGTCAAATCCTGACAATTCTGGGTCAACAGTTTTAGAGGTGTGGCTGTTTGGTCTGATCATTTCAAAACTTGTGGTCTGGCTTCCTAGACTTCCTTTGTGATCAGGAATTTCTTGTCATATAGGTTCTGGCTATTGCTCATCTGTGTATTTAGTCTTTCAATAATGAAAAAGTTATCTAAGAACTAATGCTTAGTATGCACTGTGATATTATTCATTAAATATTTTTTTAAAATGCTTTTAAAATTAAATATTTATGAAAAAAAGTTTAGTAAAATAATTGATCCATGGAAGGTCTCAGCAAATACTAGCCATCATTATTTACTCACTGAAATTTAACTTTTTAAACTAGTGTATTTATTATATTAAACCTTATCAAAACTCAATGGCATTTAATATCCAACATTATTACCTTATTTCAAACTAGGAGTATAACAGAGTACCATAGACTGGTTGGCTTATAAACAACAGAAATTTATGTATCAGAGTTCTGAAGACTAGCAAGTCCTCTCCTCCTGGTTCATAGACAGCTGTTTTCTTGCTATGTGTTCATATGGTAGAAAGGGTAAGGGAGTTCTGGGGTCTCTCTTGTAAGGATGTTATCATATTCATGAAGGTGCTAGACTCTCACCTCCCAAAGGCCTAATTTCCTAACACCATAACATTCAGATTGTGTGTCAACATAATGAACCTTGTGGAGACATTATATTCAGTATAGTAATGATGATGTGATAAGTTGAAATGATATTCAGAGACTTCCATATTCTGTCCCCTAATGTGCACATTTAACATATAATATTCATAAACTCAATGCATGCATTATACTTTACTCATCATTGTTGGTGCAAGACACTGTACTTTAGAGGCACTTTGCTCCTGATACTGTTTACATTTTAAAAATTGATTTATATATTTTAATTGGAGGATTATTGCAATATAGTGACAGTTTTTGCCATACATCAACATGATTCAGCTACAGGTATACATGTGTCCCCCCTCATCCTGAACCACCCTCCCATCTCCCTCCCCACTCTATCTCTCTGGGTTGTCCCACAGCACTGGTTTTGAGTGCCTTGCTTCATGCACTGAACTTGAACTGGCCATCTATTTTGCATATGGTAATGTACATGATGCTAGTCTCTCAATCATCCCACCATCACCTTCTCCCACTGCCTGTTCTTTACATCTGTGTCATCTTTGCCATCCTTCATGTAGGATCATCAGTACCGTCTTTCTAAATTCCATATATATGCATTAATATACAGTATTTGTCTTTCTCTTTCTGACTTAACTTCACTCTATATAATAGGCTCCAGGTTCATCCACTTCACTATAACTCAATCAAATGTATTCCTTCTTATAGCTGAGTAATATCCCATTGTGTATATGTACTACAACTTCTTTATCTATTCATCTGCCAATGGACATCTAGATTACTTCCATGTTCTAGCTATTATAAACATTGTTGCAATGAACATTGGGGTACATGTGTCCCCTTCAATTCTTGTTTTCTCAGCATATGCCCAGCAGTGGGATTGCTGAGTCAAATGGCAGTTCTATTCCCATTTTTTTTTAAAAGAATCTCCACATCATTCTCCCCAGTGGCTGTGCCAGTTTGCATTCCTACCAACTGTGTAAGAGGATTCCCTTTTCTCCATACCCTTTCCAGCACTTACTGTCTGTAGACATTTTGATGATGGCCATTCTGACCAGCTAGAGATTATATCTAATTGTTATTTTGATTTGCATTTCTCTAATAATGAGTGATGTTGAGAATCTTTTCATGTGTTATTATCCATCTGTATGTACATTTATGTGTAATTTAAATTGTAAAATTATGTGTTCTTCTTCAGGGAACAAGATAGGGATTGCATTGAATGTATAGATTGCTTTGGGTAGTATGCTAATTTTCAGTATATTGATTCTTCCAGTCCAAGAGCATGGCATATTTCTCCATCTTTTTGTGTCATCTTTGATTTCTTTCATCAGTGTTTTAGTTTTATGTAGGTCTATTGTTTCTTAAGTTAA
Organism: Muntiacus reevesi; assembly: GCF_963930625.1. Classification (NCBI taxonomy): domain Eukaryota; kingdom Metazoa; phylum Chordata; class Mammalia; order Artiodactyla; family Cervidae; genus Muntiacus; species Muntiacus reevesi. The sequence continues at coordinate 1,907,899 of NC_089264.1, forward strand.
ATTTATTGCTAAGTAGTTTATTCTTTTCATTGCATTGGTAAATAGGATTGTTTCCTTAATTTATATTTCTGATTTTTCATTGTTGGTATATGGGAATGCAAAGAATATCTGTGTATTAATTTCATATCCTGCAAATTTGTTATATTCATTGATTAGCTCTAGTAGTTTTCCAGTGGCATCTTTAGGGTTTTCTATGTAGAGGATTATGATATCTGCACACAGTGAGAGTTTTACTTCTTTCCCATCTGGATTCCTTTTATTTCTATTTCTCCTCTGATCACTGTGGCTAGCACTTCCAAATCTATGTTGAATATTAGTGCTGAGAGTGGGCACCATTATCTTGTTCCTGATTTTGGAGGAACTGCTTTCAGTTTTTCACCATTGAGGATAATAATTGCTGTATGTTTGTCATATATGGTTTTTATTATGCTGAGGTATGCTCCTTCTATGTCTGTTTTCTGGAGAGTTTTTTTTTGTTTGGTTGTTTTGTTTTTAATCATAAATGGGTGTTAAACTTTATCAAAGGCTTTCTCTGCATATATGTTGGTATAATCATGTGACTTTTATCTTTCAATTTGTTAACATGGTGTATCACATTGATTGATTTGTGAATATTGGAGAATTCATGGAGATATAGAAATTATAAATATATATACACTCAATATAAGAGCACCTCAATACTTAAGGCAATGATAACAGGTATGACATGGAAAATTGAAAGGAACACAATACTAGTGGGGGACTTTACTACTTCACTCACACCAATGAACAGATCACACAGGCAGAAAAATGAACAAGCACTAGCTTTAAAGGATGCTTTGGACCAGTTAGACCTAATTGATATCTATAGATTGTTACACCCCAAAATAATGGATTTTACCTTTTCCTCAAGTACCCATGAAATATTCTCCAGAATAGGCCACATCCTAGGGCACAAACCTAGCCATAATAAACTAAATAATAATAATAATGATAATTTGAAGCATCTTATCTGATCACAATGCTGTAAAAGTAGATATCAACCGTGGCGGGGGTGGGGGGACATAAAAAACACAAACATATGGAGGCTAAAAAACATGTTTCTAAATAATCACAGATCACTGAATAAATCAGAAAGGAAATCAAAATATGCATAGAAACAAGTGGTAATGAAAACATGACAATGTAAAACCCATGGAATTCAGTAAAGGAAGTTCTAACAGAGAAGTTCATAGCAGTGCAAGGCTACCTCAAGGAATGAGAGAAACACCAAATAAACAACCGAACTTTACACCTAAGGCAACTAGAAAAAGAATAGTAAAAGAAAAACCCTAAAGTTAGTGGGGTTTAACAAGTGGGGTTTATGTTTTTAACATAAAAACAAGAGCAGTAATGCAGAATACATAAAGGAGACTATAGCAAAGATCAACAAAACTAAAACCTATTTATTTGAGAAGGTAAACAATGTAGATAAACTGTTAACCAGACTGATGAAGAAAAAGAAAAGGAGAGGGCTCAAATCAATAAAATTAGAAATAAAAATGGAAAAATCACAACAGACAGCACAGAAATGCAAATGATCATAAGAGACTACGTGATCAACTATATGAAAATAAAATGGACAACTTAGAAGAAATGGACAATATTCTTGGAAAAGTATAACTTTCCAAAATTGAACCAGGAAGAAATAGAAAATTTGAACAGACCAATCACAAGCACCAAAATCAAAACTGTAATAAAAATCTTCCAACAAACAAAAGTCCAGGAATAGATGTCTTCATAGGTGAATTCTATCAAAAATTTAGAGAAGAGCTAAGATATCCTCCACATGCCTGCAAATATGAAAACTCATCAGTGGCCACAGGACTAGGAAAGGTCACTTTTCATTCCAATCCCAAAGAAAGGCAATGCCAAAGAATGTTCAAACTACTGCACAATTGCATTCATCTCACATGCTAGCAAAGTAATACTCAAAATTCTTCAAGCCAGGCTTCAACAGTATGTGAACCGTGAACCTCCAGATATTCAGGCTGTATTGAGAAAAGGCAGAGGAAACAGAGTAAATTTGCAACACCCATTGGGTCATTGAAAAAGCAAGAGAGTTCCAGAAAAACTTCTACTTCTGCTTTATTGACTACACCAAAGCCTTTGACTATGTGAACTACAACAAACTGTGGAAAATTCATCAAGAGATGGGAATACCAGACCGCCTCGCCTGCTTCCTGAGAAACCTGTATGCTCATCAAGAATCATAAGTTAGAATTGGATACGGAACAACAGACTGGTTCCAAATAGGGAAAGGAGTATATCAAGGTTGTGTATTGTCATGCTACTTATTTAACTTATATGCAGGCTACATCATGCAAAATACCAGGCTGAATGAAGCAAAAGCTGGAATCAAGATTGCTGGGAGAAATATTAATAACATCAGATACACAGATAACATGATCCTTATGGCAGAAAGCAAAGGAGAACTAAAGAGCCTCTTGATGAAAGTGAAAGAGGAGAGTGAAAAAGTTGGCTTAAAATTCAACATTCAGAAAACTAAGATCATGGCATCCGGTCCCATCACTTCCTGGCAAATAGATGGGGAAACAATGGAAACAGTGAGAGACTTTATTTTTGGGGGCTCCAAAATCACTGCAGATGGTAAATTAAAAGCTGCTTTCTCCTTGGAAGAAAAGCTATGACCAACGTAGACAGCATATTAAAAAACAGAGACTTTACTTTGCCAACAAAGGTTCATCTAGTCAAAGCAATGGTTTTTTCCAGTAGTCATGTATGGATGTATGAATTGGACTATAAAGAAAGCTGAGCACAGAAGAATTGGTGGTTTTGAACTGCAGTGTTGGATAGACTCTTGAGAGTCCCTTAAACTGCAAGGAGATCAAACTAGTCAATCCTAAAGGAAAACAGTCCTGAATATTTATTAGAAGGATTGATGCTGACGCTGAAGCTCCAATACTTTGAACAACTGTTGTGAAGGACTGACTCATTTGAAAAGACTCTGATGCTAGGAAAGATTGAAGGTGGGAGGAGAAGGGGATGACAGAGGACGAGATGGTTGGATGGCATCACCAACTTGATGGACATGAGTTTGAGGAAGCTCCAAGAGTTGGTGATGGACAGGGAAGCATGGAGTGCTGCAGTCCATGGGGTCACAAAGAGTTGGACATGATTGAACAACTGAAGTGAACTGAAGGACATTTTGATCTTTATTTTTTTTTTTTTTTTTTTTTTTTTTTTTTTTTTTTTTTTTTAATTTTTTTATTTTTCAGTGGGTTTTGTTATACATTGATGTGAATCAGCCATAGAGTTACACGAATTCCCCATCCCGGTCTCCCATCCCACCCCCCTCTCCACCCGACTCCTCTGGATCTTCCCAGCCCAACAGGCCCGAGCACTTGATACATGCTGTTCTTTCGAAACTTCCCACCCTCCCCTTCTCCCACAGAGTTCAAAAGTCTGTTCTGTACTTCTGCGTCTCTTCTTCTGCCCTGCATATAGGGCCATTGTTACCATCTTTCTAAATTCTGTATATATGTGTTAGTATACTGTAATGTTCTTTATCTTTCTGGCTCACCTCACTCTGTATAATGGGCTCCAGTTTCATCCATCTCATTAGAACTGATTCAAATGAATTCTTTTTAATGGCTGAGTAATATTCCATGGTGTATATGTACCATAGCTTCCTTATCCATTCATCTGCTGATGGGCATCTAGGTTGTTTCCATGTCCTGGCTATTATAAACAGTGCTGCGATGAACATTGGGGTGCACGTGTCTCTTTCAGATCTAGATTCCTCAGTGTGTATGCCCAGAAGTGGTATTGCTGGGTCATATGGCAGTTCTATTTCCAGTTTTTTAAGAAATCTCCACACTGTTTTCCATAGTGGCTGTACTAGTTTGCATTCCCACCAACAGTGTAAGAGGGTTCCCTTTTCTCCACACCCTCTCCAGCATTTATTGCTTGTAGACTTTTGGATAGCAGCCATCCTGACTGGCGTGTAATGGTACCTCATTGTGGTTTTGATTTGCATTTCTCTGATGATGAGTGATGTGGAGCATCTTTTCATGTGTTTGTTAGCCATCTGTATGTCTTCTTTGGAGAAATGTCTGTTTAGTTCTTTGGCCCATTTTTTGATTGGGTCATTTATTTTTCTGGAATTGAGCTGCAGAAGTTGCTTGTATATTTTTGAGATTAATCCTTTGTCTGTTTCCTCATTTGCTATTATTTTCTCCCAATCTGAGGGCTGTCTTTTCACCTTACTTATAGTTTCCTTTGTTGTGCAAAAGCTTTTAAGTTTCATTAGGTCCCATTTGTTTATTTTTGCTTTTATTTCCAGTATTCTGGGAGGTGGGTCATAGAAGATCTTGCTGTGATTTATGTCAGAGAGTGTTTTGCCTATGTTCTCCTCTAGGAGTTTTATAGTTTCTGGTCTTACGTTTAGATCTTTAATCCATTTTGAGTTTATTTTTGTGTATGGTGTTAGAAAGTGTTCTAGTTTCATTCTTTTACAAGTGGCTGACCAGTTTTCCCAGCACCACTTGTTAAAGAGATTGTCTTTTTTCCATTGTATATCCTTGCCTCCTTTGTCAAAGATAAGGTGTCCATAGGTTCGTGGATTTATCTCTGGGCTTTCTATTCTGTTCCATTGATCTGTATTTCTGTCTTTGTGCCAGTACCATACTGTCTTGATGACTGTGGCTTTGTAGTAGAGTCTGAGGTCAGGCAGGTTGATTCCTCCAGTTCCATTCTTCTTTCTCAAGATTACTTTGGCTATTCGAGGTTTTTTGTATTTCCATACAAATTGTGAAATTATTTGTTCTAGTTCTGTGAAAAATACCGTTGGTAGCTTGATAGGGATTGCATTGAATCTATAGATTGCTTTGGGTAGAATAGCCATTTTGACAATATTGATTCTTCCAATCCATGAACACGGTATGTTTCTCCATCTGTTTGTGTCCTCTTTGATTTCTTTCATCAATGTTTTATAGTTTTCTGTGTATAGGTCTTTTGTTTCTTTAGGTAGATATACTCCTAAGTATTTTATTCTTTTTGTTGCAATGGTGAATGGTATTGTTTCCTTAATTTCCCTTTCTGTTTTTTCATTGTTAGTATATAGGAATGCAAGGGATTTCTGTGTGTTAATTTTATATCCTGCAACTTTACTATATTCATTGATTAGCTCTAGTAATTTTCTGGAAGAGTCTTTAGGGTTTTCTATATAGAGGATCATGTCATCTGCAAACAGCGAGAGTTTCACTTCTTCTTTTCCTATCTGGATTCCTTTTACGTCTTTTTCTGCTCTGATTGCTGTGGCCAAAACTTCCAACACTATGTTGAATAGTAGTGGTGAGAGTGGGCATCCTTGTCTTGTTCCTGATTTCAGAGGAAATGCTTTCAATTTTTCACCATTGAGGGTGATGCTTGCTGTGGGTTTGTCATATATAGCTTTTATTATGTTGAGGTATGTTCCTTCTATTCCTGCTTTCTGGAGAGTTTTAATCATAAATGAGTGTTGAATTTTGTCAAAGGCTTTCTCTGCATCTATTGAGATAATCATATGGTTTTTATCTTCCAATTTGTTAATGTGGTGTATTACATTGATCGATTTGCGGATATTAAAGAATCCTTGCATTCCTGGGATAAAGCCCACTTGGTCATGGTGTATGATTTTTTTAATATGTTGTTGGATTCTGTTTGCTAGAATTTTGTTAAGGATTTTTGCATCTATGTTCATCAGTGATATTGGCCTGTAGTTTTCTTTTTTTGTGGCATCTTTGTCTGGTTTTGGAATTAGGGTGATGGTGGCCTCATAGAATGAGTTTGGAAGTTTACCTTCATCTGCAATTTTCTGGAAGAGTTTGAGTAAGATAGGTGTTAGCTCTTCTCTAAATTTTTGGTAGAATTCAGCTGTGAAGCCATCTGGTCCTGGGCTTTTGTTTGCTGGAAGATTTTTGATTACAGTTTCGATTTCCTTGCTTGTGATGGTTCTGTTAAGATCTTCTATTTCTTCCTGGTTCAGTTTTGGAAAGTTATACTTTTCTAAGAATTTGTCCATTTCATCCAAGTTGTCCATTTTATTGGCATAGAGCTGCTGGTAGTAGTCTCTTATGATCCTTTGGATTTCAGTGTTGTCTGTCGTGATCTCACCCTTTTCATTTCTTATTTTGTTAATTTGGTTCTTCTCTCTTTGTTTCTTAATGAGTCTTGCTAATGGTTTGTCAATTTTGTTTATTTTTTCAAAAAACCAGCTTTTAGCTTTGTTGATTTTTGCTATGGTCTCTTTAGTTTCTTTTGCATTTATTTCTGCCCTAATTTTTAAGATTTCTTTCCTTCTGCTAACCCTGGGGTTCTTCATTTCTTCCTTCTCTAATTGCTTTAGGTGTAGAGTTAGGTTGTTTATTTGGCTTTTTTCTTGTTTCTTGATGTAAGCCTGTAATGCTATGAACCTTCCCCTTAGCACTGCTTTTACAGTGTCCCATAGGTTTTGGGTTGTTGTGCTTTCATTTTCATTCGTTTCTATACATATTTTGATTTCTTTTTTGATTTCTTCTATGATTTGTTGGTTATTCAGAAGCGTGTTATTTAGCCTCCATATGTTGGAATTTTTAACAATTTTTTTCCTGTAATTGAGATCTAATCTTACTGCACTGTGGTCAGAAAAGATGACTGGAATGATTTCAATTTTTTTGAATTTTCCAAGACCAGATTTATGGCCCACGATGTGATCTATTCTGGAGAAGGTTCCGTGTGCGCTTGAGAAAAAGGTGAAGTTGATTGTTTTGGGGTGAAATGTCCTATAGATATCAACTAGGTCTAGCTGGTCCATTGTATCATTTAAGGTTTGTGTTTCCTTATTGATTTTCTGTTTAGTTGATCTATCCATAGTTGTGAGTGGGGTATTAAAGTCTCCCACTATTATTGTGTTACTATTAATTTCCTCTTTCATACTTGTTAGCGTTTGCCGTACATATTGCGGTGCTCCTATGTTGGGTGCATATATATTTATAATTGTTATATCTTCTTCTTGGATTGATCCTTTGATCATTATGTAGTGTCCTTCTTTGTCTCTTTTCACCTCCTTTATTTGAAAGTCTGTTTTATCTGATATGAGTATTGCGACTCCTGCTTTCTTTTGGTCTCCGTTTGCATGAAATATTTTTTTCCAGCCCTTCACTTTTAGTCTGTATGTGTCTCTGGTTTTGAGGTGGGTCTCTTGTAGACAGCATATATAGGGGTCTTGTTTTTGTATCCATTCAGCCAATCTTTGTCTTTTGGTTGGGGCATTCAACCCATTTACATTTAAGGTAATTATTGATAAGTATGGTCCCATTGCCATTTACTTTGTTGTTTGGGGTTCACGTTTATACAACATTTCTGTGTTTCCTGTCTAGAGAAGATCCTTTAGCATTTGTTGAAGAGCTGGTTTGGTGGTGCTGAATTCTCTCAGCTTTTGCTTGTCTGTAAAGCTTTTGAATTCTCCTTCATATCTGAATGAGATCCTTGCTGGGTACAGTAATCTAGGTTGTAGGTTATTCTCTTTCATTACTTTCAGTATGTCCTGCCATTCCCTTCTGGCCTGGAGGGTTTCTATTGATAGATCAGCTGTTATCCTTATGGGAATCCCTTTGTGTGTTATTTGTTGCTTCTCCCTCGCTGCTTTTAGTATTTGTTCTTTGTGTTTGATCTTTGTTAATTTGATTAATATGTGTCTTGGGGTGTTTCGCCTTGGGTTTATCCTGTTTGGGACTCTCTGGGTTTCTTGGACTTGGGTGGCTATTTCCTTCCCCATTTTAGGGAAGTTTTCAGCTATTATCTCCTCGAGTATTTTCTCATGGCCTTTCTTTTTGTCTTCTTCTTCTGGGACTCCTATGATTCGAATATTGGGGCGTTTCACATTGTCCCAGAGGTCCCTGAGGTTGTCCTCATTTCTTTTGATTCTTTTTTCTTTTTTCCTCTCTGCTTCATTTATTTCCACCATTCTATCTTCTACCTCACTTATCCTATCTTCTGTCTCCGTTATTCTACTCTTGGTTCCGTCCAGAGTGTTTTTGATCTCGTTCATTGCATTATTCATTTTTGATTGACTCTTTTTTATTTCTTCTAGGTCTTTATTAAACATTTCTTGCATCTTTTCAATCTTTGTCTCCAGGCTATTTATCTGTACCTCCATTTTGCTTTCAAGATTTTGGATCATTTTTATTATCATTATTCTAAATTCTTTTTCAGGTAGATTCCCTATCTCCTCCTCTTTTGTTTGACTTGGTGGACTTTTTTCATGTTCCTTTACCTGTTGGGTATTTCTTTGCCTTTTCATCTTGTTTAGATTGCTGTGTCTGGAGTGGGCTTTCTGTATTCTGGAGTTCTGTGGTTCCTTTTTATTGTGGAGGTTTTACCCAGTGGGTGGGGTTAGATGATTGGCTTGTCAAGGTTTCCTGATTAGCGAAGCTTGCGTCAGTGTTCTGGTGCGTGAATCTTGATTTCTTCTCTTTGGAGAGCAATGGAGTGCCCAGTAATGAGTTTTGAGATGGGTCTATGTGTTAGGTGTGACCTTGGGCAGTCTATATGTTGACGTTCAGGGCTATGTTCCTGCGTTGCTGGAGAAATTTGCGTGGCATTTTGATCTTTATAAGTACCATCTCAGACATCTGCGGGGAAGTGAACCCACACCTTTCATAGTGTATAATAATATTGAAGGCTTTTATGTGCCACTTACTTTTTTAACATCAAGTTGTCATGACACTAAATTGTTTCAAAACAGCTATTCTGCATGTGTTGAGGCAATATTTGCTACAAGCATTTTTTTCTGGCTATACTGTTATACAGATTGCAAAAATACAATTTGAAATGTTAGGAAAATATTTGGATTATAAGAGTTCAAAGTGAAGCCTAGAAAACTTAAAGTTTGGTGAAACAAGCTCTTTAACTTTCATGAAGGTTGAAAGAAATAAAAAGTGGCTAGGCTAATTAAGATGATATATTTATTACAGGTGGCAAAATTGAACTCCCTGAAGTCAAATTTTCCTACTCTCCTCTCCCCACTGAGAATACTTCAGTAGGACTATTCCAAAGTTAATTCAAGTTTTGGGAAACAAATTACATCCTAAAACACTGATTGAAATTTCAAGGTCGAATCAGTTTTTCCTATTTGGATAAACATAGTGAATGGAAGAATTGATGAAAGACCAAAGCAGTCAAAGTGGGAAGGTTGGTATTCAGAAGCAAATTACCCCCAAAACTTAACAATGCATGAAAGAAATTATTTTGAAATATAGTGTATGAGCTAGTAGAAAAAATAGCATCATGAGTGAGACCCAACAAGGTTCTGATGTGAATGATATGATTAATTAACCTCCTTTTTGGTCTATTGTTGCTGTAATTTAATTCATAACTTACAGGAGTACTGTAGATGTAGGAAGATAATAATATTTTATGATGGCTTAGGAAAAAAAATGGATGGAAGAGAGCACAATGGCAGATTAGTTGCTTGCATTTGTAAATGTTCATACAACCATTGTCAGAGTGTTGATTAATAAATTGATATAACTTTGTGAACCACCTTGTAGCATCATGTAAATTATCCCTTCAACATGTTTGTTCATGGTAGGTGGGAATAAAACTATAAATTTAGCAAATCAATAGGTGATGCATGAATGAAAAGGATAAAATACATGGTTTAGGAGAAATGCAGAGAGAAATATTCCTAGTAGTCATTCTAAATATCAATTTTATCTTTAGAAAATTGAAACTACTTGAAGATTCTTAAGTTATTGAATGAAGATTTATCTCCTTGTAACTTTTACTTAGTTTTCTTAGTTCTCTTCCTCAGGGTCTATAAAAAATGTTGAAGTTTTTTTCTAAATGATTTTCTAAATGATTGTTCCACTTTGTCCTGCTAAATATCCTCATTTTTTTTCATTATTACATGACATGGTTCTGTGTTTGTGTGCAATAGCTTTTATTACCCATTGGTCACAAAATATTTTTGTACTTACATTAAAACATCTCATACCAGGAATACAAGTAAAATTAAAAAATGTATTTTCTGATAAAATTAGAGTAGTATAAGTTTTTCATCTCCAAAATCTGAGGTTCAGCTTTCTGTTAATGACTTGAAAGCATACTAGGAAGCTGTACTTCCTGGAAGCTGTACATCAATATACGTTTAGGTATAATAAGTATAATATGCATATTAAAAACTCTGTTAGATAGGTTAACATGCACATCTTTAGCTAAATTCTTGCAATTTTATATTATTCTTACAAATCTAGTATCAAAATATGGATATCTGGGGAAAAGGACCATTGCTGTTGTTCAGTCTTTCAGACATATCTGACTCTTTGTGACCCCATGAACTACAGCATGCCAGGTATCCCTGTCTTTCACTGTCTCCCAGAGTTTGCCAGACTAATGTTCATTGAGTTGATGACATCAAGCCATATCATCCTTTCTCTCTCCCTTCTCCTCATGCCTTCAATAGTTCCCAGTATCAGAGTCTTTTCCAATGAGTCCCTTGGACTGTGAGGAGATCAAACAGTCAGTCCTAAAGGAAATCAACCCTGAATATTCATTGGAAGTATTGATGTTAAAGCTGAAGCTCCAATAATTTGGCCACCTCACGTGAAGAGCTGACAGTAGAAAAGACCCTGATGCTGGGAGAGATTGAAGGAAGGAAGAGAAGGGGATGACAGAGGATGAGATGGCTGAATGGCATAATTGACTTAGTGGACATTTGTTTGATCAAGCTCTGGGAAATGGTGAAGGACAGGAAAGCCTGGCATGCTGCAGTTCATGGGGTCACAAAAAGTTGGATATGACTGAGTGACTGAACAACAACAACAAATAGGTTTTTCATAGCTTTTCTTCCAAGGAACAAGTTTCTTTTAAGTTCATGGCTGCAGTCAACATCTGCAGTGACTTAAGAAAATAAAAAGGATAATAAAGAATATAAAGTCTGTGACTTTTTCTATTTTTTCCTATTTGCCAGGAAGTGATGGGACCAGATGACACAATTTTTGTTGTTTGAATGTTGAGTTTAAGCCAGCTCTTTCACTCTCCTTTTTCACCTTAATGAAGAAACTCCATAGTTCCTTTTCACTTCCTGCCATAAGGGTGGTGTCATCAGCATATCTGAGGTTATTTATCCTTTCCCCTGCAATCTTGATAACACTTTGTGCTTCATACAGCCCAGCATTTCATATGATGTACTCTGCATATAAGTTAAATAAGCAGGGTGGAAACATATAGCCTTGACATACTTCTTTACCAATTTTGAACCAGTCTGTTGTTTCATGTCTGCTTCTAACTGTTGCTTCCTGACCTGCACGCAGGTTTCACAGTTGGTAGGTAAAGAGGCCTGGTATTCCCAACTCTTTAAGAATTTTCAATTGTTTCTTGTGATTCACACAGTCAGAGTCTTTAGCAAAGTCAATGAAGCAGAAGTAGATGTTTTTATGGAATTCTCTTGCTTTTTCTATGATCCAGCAGATGTTGGCAGTTTGATCTCTGGTTCCTCTGCCTTTCCAAATTCAGCCTCTACATCAGGAAGTTCTCAGCTCACATACTATTGAACCATAGATTGAAGGATTTTGAGCATTACCTTGCTACACGTGAAATGAATGCCGATTGTAAGGTAGTTGGAACATTCTTTGGCCTTGACCTTCTTTGGGATTCAAATGAAAACTGAGTTTTTCCAGTCCTGTGGCCACTGCTGAATTTTCCAAATTTGCTGGCATATTCGGTGCAGCACTTTAACAGCATCATCTTTTACGATTTGTAATAGCTCCACTGGAATTCCAACACCTCCATTATCTTTGTAGTATTTCTTCCTAAGGCCCACTTACTTCACACTCCAGGATGTTTGGCTCTAGGTGATTTACCACAATATCTGGGTCATTTAGACCTTTTCTGTACTTGCATTCCTGCCATCTCTTCTTAATATCTTCTGCTTATGTTAGGTCTCTACATTTCTGTCCTTTATTATGCCCATCTTTCCATGAAATAGTCCCTTAATGTATCTATTTTTTTTTTTTTTTTTTTTTTTGGGAGACAATCTCTAGTCTTTTCCATTCCAATGTTTTCCTCTATTTATTGGCATTATTCACTTAAGAAGATTTTTCTCCTTGCTATTTTCTGGAACTCTATTGCTATTCTCTGCTACTCTCTTGGCTGTTCTCTGAAACTCTATTGCTATTCTCTGGAACTCTGCATTCAGTTGGATATATCTTTCTCTTTCTCCTTCGCTTTTCACTTCTCTTTTTTCCTCAACTATTTGTAAGGCCTCTTCAGACAGCCATTTTGCCTTTCATGTCTTTACCTTGGGGATGATTTTGATCCCTGCCTCCTGTATAATGTTATGAACCTCCATCCATTGATCTTCAGGCAGTCTGTCAAGTCTAATCTGATGAATATATTTGTCGTTTCCACTGTATAATCATAAAGGATTTGATACAGGTCATACCTGAATGGTCTTGTGGTTTTCCCCAGTTTCTTCAATTTAAATATGAATTTTTCTATAAGGAGCTCATAATCTGAGCCATAATCAGCTCCAGATCTTGTTTTTTGCTGACTGTATACACCTCCTCCATATTTGGCTGCAAAGAATATAATAATCAATTTGATGTCCAATTGACAATCTGGTGATGGCTATGTGTAGAGTCAACTATTGTGCTGTTGGAAGAGGATGTTTGCTATGATCAGTGCATTCTCTTGGCAAAACTGTTTGTCTTTGTCCTGCTTCATTTTGTACTCCAACTTCAAACTTGCCTGTTATTCCAACTATCTCTTGACTTCCTACTTTTGCATTCCAATCCCCTGTGATGAAAATGACATCTTTTTTTGGTGTTAGTTCTAGAAGGTCTTGTAGGTCTTCATAGCACAATTGGACTTCAACTTCTTCAGAATTAGTGGTTGGAATATAGCCTCGAATTACTGTGATGTTGAATGATTTGCCTTGGATATGAACAGAGGCAATTCTGTCTTTTCCATGAGGTACCCAAGTGCTGCATTTCAGACTCTTGTTGAGTATGATGGCTACTCCATTTCTTCTAAGGGGATTCTTGCCGAGAGTAGTAGATATAATGGTCATCTGAGTAAAATTAGCCATTCCTGCCTATTTTAGTTCACTGAGTACTTTTAAATTTTAAACAATTTTAAAATCCTTTAGTTTGTAAAGAACCTACACTATAGGCAGGATGTGACAAGAAACAAAACCAGAATTATTTTATTTTGCAAACTGACATATACTAAATTATTGAGTTTACTTTGGACAAAACTTTCATTCCATACATGAGAAAATTGAGACACAAAATGTTTGACAATGTTTACATCAATACTGAAACTCCAATATTTTGGCCACCTGATGCAAAGAACTGGCTCATTTGAAGAGACCCTGATGCTGGGAAGATTGAAGGAGGGAGGAGAAGGGGATGACAGAGGGTGAGATGGTTGGATGGCATCACTGACTCATTGGGTATGAGTTTGAGTAAACTCCAGCTGTTCATGATGTACAGGGAGGCCTGGCCTACTGCAGTACATGGAGTTGCAAAGAGTTGGACACAACTGAGTGACTGAGCTGAACTAGCTGAACTAACTGAATTGAACTAACTAAATGGCAGACTGGATCACAAGCAAAGGTGTTATTTACCTACCTTTCATGTTGATTGTGCTGCAAAAATATTTTGTTAATACTAAGCTGTGTCCATCTTTATAGAAAATGTTAAGGTCTAATTTTATTATCAAGCTTGTATTGCTTGAGAATAAGTGTACAATTGTAAATCATCAGATAGTGCCAATTTTTGAGTTTTATATAGTATGCATTCTGAGCAGATACTTTTGATCGGAATTACCAAAACGTACCCACAAAAGGACAGTTTTCCTTCTAATCCCGAAGAAAGGCAATGCCAAAGAATGTTCAAACTACTACATGGTTGCACTCATTTCACACGCTAGCAAAGTAATGCTCAAAATTCTCTAACTTGACTTCAATATTACATGAACCGAGAACTTTGAGATGTTCAAGCTGGATTTAGAAAAGGGAGAGGAACCAGAGATCAAATTGCCAACATCCATTGGATCATAGAAAAAGCAAGAGAATTCCAGAAAAGCATCTATTTCTTCTTTATTGATTACATCAAAGCCTTTGACTATGTGGGCCACAACAAAATGTGGAAAATTCTTCAAGAGATGGAAATATCAGACCACCTTACCTGACTCCTGAGAAATATGTTTTCAGGTCAAGAAGCAACATTAGAACCAGACATGGAGCAATGGACTGGTTCCAAATTGGGAAAAGAGTAAGTCAAGATTGTATATTGTCAACAGGCTTATTTACCTTATATGGAGAATACATCATGCAAAATGTCAGGTTGGTTGAAGCACAGGCCAGGATCAAGATTACCCGGTGAAATATTAATAACCTTAGATATGCATATGACACCACTGTTATGACAGAAAGTGAAGAACTAAAGAGTCTCTTGATGAAGTTCAAAGGGGAGAGTGAAAAAGATGGCTTAAAATTCAACATTCAAAAAACTAAGGTCATGGCATCCGGTCACATCACTTCATGGCAAATAGATACGGAAAAATGGAAACAGTGACGGACTTTATTTTCTTGGGCTCCAAAAATCACTGCAAGTGGTGATCACAGCCTTCAAATTAAAAGACAACTGCTTGTTGGAAGAAAAGCTATGGCAAACCAAGGCTGTGTGTTGAAAAGCAGAGACATTACTTTGCCAACAAATGTCTGTCTAGTCAGAGCTATGGTTTTTCCAGTAGTCATGTATGGATGTAAGAAGACTGAGCACTGAAGAATTGATGCTTTTGAACTGTGGTGTTAGAGAAGACTCTTGAGAGTCACTTGGACTGCAAGGAGATCAAGCCAGTCAATCTTAAAAGAAATCAACCCTGAATATTCATGAGAAGGACTGGTGCTGAAGGTGAAGATCAGGTACTTTGGCCACCTGATGCAAAGCACCAACTTTTTAGAAAAAACCCTGTTGCTGGGAAAGATTGAAGGCAGGAGGAAAAGGGGATAACAGAGGATGAGATGGTTGAATGGCATCACCGACTCAATGGGCAAGAGTCTGAGCAAGCTCTGGGATATGGTGAAGGACAGGGAAGACTGGCATGCTGCAGTCCATGGGGTCACAGGAGTTGGACACGACTGAGAAAGAACAGCCCATAGATGTGACTGTGGACCTCTGTATTTATTTATACCAGGTCAATTGTGATTGGAAAAAGTAAAAATTATACACCAAAGTTTATATTAATTTTATTTTTATTGCTAAGCTTGATGTTGCACAAAAGCTGCAGGGTTAGTATACAACCAGGCTTTTTGCCAATGAATTTATATAATTAATGCTAAGAAAGCTGAAGAATAATGTTTCATTTATCCATCCTGAATATTTAAAAATCATGTGGAATTTTTGATGAGAAGTCTAGAACTTAATCAAAATTTTAATTTACATAAACACAAAAGCCTTGTCTTAAAGTATCCTATAGAATTGCCTATCACACTGCTAATAGAAAGATTGTATACATATTTCAAAGCTTTTAGTGAAGTCATATGCCCTGGAAATGTCAGCATACTGTATGAGGAAGCAAAGTGAACCAATGTCTCTGTTATAGATATTATATATAGATATAGATATAGATATATAGATATAGATAGATAGATATTAAATAACATATATATATATATGATATTCTGTTATAGAATATCATATACTCCAGTCACTGAAACTGCTTTAGTATTTTGAAGCAGATCATGGAGAAAATATCAGTTACTTTCCTTCAATATACAGAAACTTGAAGTGCTTTCAGTACAACCAGGTTTTATGTATAAGCATAAATTATCTACAAAGAACTCCTCTTCTATAAGTCCCTTTTGCAAAGTGTTAAGGACAGCAGTATCTTCAGATGGTGAAGAATTTTATGCCAAGCCAGACTTCAACTGGAAAGAAAATCTTGTTACTCTGTATCGATGGAGCACCCGCAGTTTTTGGCAATATAACTTTATTTGCAATTTTAAGAAACAAAGAATTTCAACAGGCATCATTGTGACTCACTGGTTTCTATATCTGTGAATTTTTGCATCCAATACTTTGCGACCACAACAATACATCTTTTTTCCATTGCTCTAAAAGTTGTCAGTTTCATTAGCGACAAGGATTTGAACAACTACATTTCCTAGAGGTGTGTTTTAAATCAAAAATTGGAATAAAATGTAAAGTTCCTTTTGCTGTCATTGGTTAACATTGACTTTCTCTGGATGTGTATCAAAGAGGTTAATTATATTTTAGACATTTTAAGGGAAAATGACTTCCTTTTTTGTCAACTAAATTTGTTTGCCTACACATCAGGAAAAAAATAATAAAACACTATGACTTCAAGATAGAGGTTTATATTCCTCTCACATAAAGGAAGTTCAGATGGAGCCAATCTAGAGAGATATAGCATTTCTGTTAAAGGTCTAGCCTTTTGTCTTTCCACTTTATTAACTTCACCCTTTATTTCTATTCACACAGTTGTCCCCTGAGCTAAGATGGGTGTTTCACGGTTGAGTTTCAACCTCTAAGAAAGATGGAAAACAAATGGGCAGAAAAATTTCCTTTGGCTATAAGGTGACTTTAGTGGAAGTCCCTCAAACATATATATGCTAAGGTGTCAGCAGACCAAATTTAGTCACATGATCATATTCAGAAATAAGGGAGACTGAAAATTCTAATCTGAATTGTATGGAATAATGTGTCTTAAAAAAGTTAGGTGTCTGTTACTTGAATGAATAAAGGAAGTGGAAGTTGGGTTAAGCAACTAGCAGTTTCTACAGCATTGATTCAGAACAATTTACTGGATGCATTCTTAGCTTGAGTTATTTTGTGGATATTCTTGTGATGTGAATGAGGTAATATCGTTTTCAAGGTACTGCAGTCTTTATTATAATTATTGCAATAGTATGATACGGGTAGCTACCTAATTTGTGGTGTCCACTGCCATATGAAAATGGCTTTTTCTAAAGCAGGAAAAAGAAAACTTTTTTTTTTTTTTTCTGTAGTCTCTCTCTTTAAATGTCATTGTGTTTTTATTAGTTATTTAAACATCATACTTCCTTAGGCAAAAGGATGCTCCTGAGGGGAGTACCAAAATTCACAGATGCTGAGTGCCTACCCTGCAACTCTATACAACCTTCCTAGAACCCACATTCAGGGATTGATGGGGCAAAATGGTGCAGGTGCTAAGTCTATGTGGTGGAGCAAGGGACTGAGACCCTGTTTGCCCCAGGGAGCTGAAAGGGCATGATGCAGTGCCATGTATAAACCCAGACCCTGCCACTTGTTTCACTGTCCCATCATACTTTGCTAACAAAACACAGATTCAAAGACAAAATTATTATGAAGTTCAAGATGGTGACCACAGAGTATGAACCCCAAGTATCAGCATGAGGTTCCCATCTGAGCATGGAGCCCAGTGCCCCCGCACTGGTTACAATCGCTCAAAATCAGCATCAGTTGTAAGTTCTTCTACTCAGTCTATTTAACAAGCAACTGGAAAACAGATAGCACCATTAACATGTTTAGATAGAATTTTCCAGAGGCAGACCTGACATGAGTTCCTGTGAAAGTGGTTCTCTCAGAAGCTTTCCCAGAGAACGTGGTATGAACCCAGAGAAGTGGAGTGGGACATAAAGGCACTCAAGCAAGGGTCTACAAGTTCTTATGGGAATCTTCTCCCACGGACTCAGAGCTTCTGAGAGGGTCCAGGCCACACCTCTTAGTTGTGTTGGCCAGATCACAGAAGAATTGGGAAGTGTCTGGCCCAGACATGCCAGTCAGTAGTTCAAGGGTAACTTTCAGGAACATAAATTCCCAAGAACTTTCTGTTCTCCCTGAGGCATTCATCCAGGGGTAACTGGGACATCCTGGAGGGAGCCCTTCAGCAAAGAGATGGATATGCTGATTCCTGGAGAGCAAGCAGACAGATCCAGATCCCAAGGAATATGACCCAGACACCAATAGCATGCCTGAAGTAACATCCCAAACTGGACATATACTTCACAGGCCATGGGTGAACTATTTATTTCTGCTAGAAGTATTTATAGACAATCAGACACATTACAAAGGTTACTTCTGCAGGGGAAATATTTGCACCTTTCCTTGGTGACAAAGATGAGCATCATCAATAATGCTGATGTGACTAAAGAAGGACAAGTTTTCTTACACAAGAAACTAACATTCAGAGGTCTTTAGGAAATCAGGCTCTTCATGTTACAATGCCTTCTTGATAATAGGGATATAAAATAAAGCCGCTGAAGAGTGTTGCATGCATATGTATGTGTGCATTTTTCTGTAGAGTAGCTATAAATTTAATCAGTTTCAAGGTAATGGTCCCCAAAGGACCAATACTCTGGGGTTCTGTTCTTTTCCCTGATCCACACTACTTATTGTGTTAAACTAAAAGGAAAAATGTTTAGGTTGACTAAAATTTTGATAGAAATCTACATTTATTTATTAGTACTCTCCTTTTTACTTTACTTATTTGTTCATCTAATAAATATTGGTTTATCTAATAAATATTCGTTCATCTAATAAATTTTGTGTTTTGGCAGAGAAGAACTCAGCTAGCATATCCTTGACCCTGCTAGTCCAAGGGACTCCCCTTCCCCAATATCTCATCACATTTTCTAGGGGTTTTGCCTTCACTGTAGTTTTCACTGACTTACTGTACCATTTTCAATTTATCACTAGTTTATTTTTTATACTCCCCAATCTGTAAATCACGTAAATAAATCACATTTCCTTTTTATACTCCCCAATCTGTAAACCTCAACAGATTTAACAGAGGGTTGTGCATTAGCTAATATCCAAAGTCACTTTCGACTTTCATATTATATGATGGTGTAAAGAATAATTTTCTAACAATTAAGTCATCTCAAATCAAAGTGGCCTTTTTCATAACACAGTGAATTGTTTTTCGCCACATGTTTTCACAGATATTCTGACTGTTGGCTTAAGATGCTGAAGAGATTATTCATGCATTAGAAAAGGAAGTTGAGAGAGATACCCTTAAAGATTATTTTCATCTTTTGAGAGTAGAAACTAAAAATTAGTAAAAGAATAAGAAGAAATATAAAATAGAACACAGAGAATGGCAAGATATGTAAATTATTTCTTTATGGGCTGAAACAAGGCTATTTCACAAGGTTAATGGAAGAAACATGTGGAAAACACAGTAAGGCACTATATTAAATTTTCCCAAGAGCCCAGCAGTTAGGAAAAACATCTTTTTGAGGAAAAAATTGTCTTGGGCCTTAAAACCTGAGATTTAAGTATTGATAGTCAAAGAGAAGTTTACTATAGACAAATTGGAAAGCTAGGAGATGGATTATGCTTTTACCTTTTTAATCACATGCAAGCGTTCCCCTGCCAACTCTCACTGTCACCATGACATGTGCCAGCATCACAAACTGCACCAGGACTTTTACTATATTCAAACATGGCATCATTGATTGAGAAATACCAGCAGACTCTTCATTTTCATTTCTCAAATCGTATGTATCAGGTTGACCACTGAAATAATACTATAGGTCAAAAATGCTCAAAGTCAAGGATTTCATATGGCTTAATCTAAGTCCATGATGTAATGAAAATAATGGCGACCTCCTTCAAAATGTCCCACGCACGCGCTGCTGCACTCAGTGCCCCTGACCCTGCAACAGGCCACCACTGACACACGCTTCTGCTGGAAACTCCTGGACACTCATGGACAAGTCTGGGTCTGTCTCTTTTGGGGTCACTGCTCCTTTCTCCTGGGTGCCGGTGCACACAAGGTTTTGTTTGTGCCCTCCAAGAGTCTGTTTCCCCAGTCCTGTGTAAGTCCTGGCATCTGTTTGGTGGGATTAATTGCAACCTCCTCCAAGCGGGCTTATGCCACATCCAGGACTGCTACACAGAGCCCCTGCCCCTGTGGCAGTCCACTGTTGACCGGAACCTCTGCAGGTACACTCAAATACAATTCTGACTCAGTCTGTGGGGTCTCTGGGTCCCAGTGCACACAAGGTTTCTGTGAGCCCCCCAAGCATCTTTGGAGGCTATGGGGCTGATTCTAAATGTGATCTTTCCCCTCCTACCATCTTGCTGGGGCTTCTCCTTTGCCCTTGGATGTGGGGTATCTGTTTTTGGTGGGATCCAACATTCTCCTGTCAATGGTTGTTCAGCAGCAAGTTGTAATTTTGGAGTTCTTACAGGAGATGAGTGCAAGTTCTACTCTACCATCAGGATACATTGTATAGGATAACCTCTGGAAGTTTTTTTGTTTGTTTGTTTGTTTTTGTTTGTTTGTTTGATTTTAAGGAGGTTGCCATTATTTTCACTATCTCCACCATAGTTTGGCCTCAGGTCAAACAGCAGGGAGGGACACAGTTCCTTCCGCCCATCAACAGAAAATTGGATTAAAGGTTTACTAAGCATCAGTTAAGTTCATTCGCTCAATTGTGTCCAACTCTTTGAGACCCCATGAATCACAGCACTCCAGGCCTCTCTGTCCATCACAAACCCCTGGAGTTTACTCAAACTCATGCCCATCTATTCGGTGATGCCATCCACCCATCTCATCCTCTGTCATCCCCTTCTCCTCCTGCCCTCAATCCCTCCCAGCATCAGGGTCTTTTCCAATGAGTCAACTCTTCACATGAGGTGGCCAAAATACTGAGTTTCAGCTTCAGCATCAGTCCTTCCATTGAACACCCAGGACTTATCTCCTTCAGGATGGACTGGTTGGATCTCCTTGCAGTCCAAAGGATTCTCAAGAGTCTTCTCCAACACCACAGTTCAAAAGCATCAATTTTTTGGCGCTCAGTTTTCTTCACAGTTCAACTCTCACATCCATACATGAGCACTGGAAAATCCATAGCCTTGACCAGATGGACATTTGTTGGCAAAGTAATGTCTCTGCTTTTTAATATGCTATCTAGGTTGGTCATAACTTTCCTTCCAAGAAGTAAGCGTCTTTTAATTTCATGGCTTCAGTCACCATCTGCAGTGATTTTGGAGCCCCCAAAAATAAAGTCTGACATTGTTTCCACTGTCTCCCTATCTATTTCCCATGAGGTGATGGGAACAGATGCCTTGATCTTAGTTTTCTGAATGTTAAGCTTTAAGCCAACTTTTTCACTCTCCTCTTTCACTTTCATCAAGAGGCTTTTTAGTTCCTCTTCACTTTCTGCCATAAGGGTGGTGTCATCTGCATATCTGAGGTTATTGATATTTCTCCTGGCAATCTTGATTCCAGTTTGTGCTTCTTCCAGCCCAGCATTTCTCATGATGTACTCTGCATGTAATTTAATTAAGCAGGGTGACAATATAAAGCCTTGACGTACTCCTTTTCCTTTTTGGAACCAGTCTGTTGTTCCATGTCCAGTTCTAAACGCAGCATAGCCCCACCCATCAGAACAAGACCCAGTTTTTCCCTCAGTCAATATCTCCCATCAGGAAGCTTCCATAAACCTCTTATCCTTATCCATCAGAGAGAAGACAGAATGAAAACCACAACCACAGAAAACTAACCAAATTGATAGCATGGACCACAGCCTTGTCTAACTCAATGAAACTATGAGCCATGCTGTGTACGGCCACCCAAGAAGAAAAGGTCATACTGGAGAGTTCTGAAAAAACATGGTCCACTGGAGAAGGGAATGGCAAACTACTTCAGTATTCTTGCCGTGAGAACCCCATGAACGGTAGGAAAATGCAAAAAGATAGGACACTGAAAGATGAACTCCCCAGATCTGTAGGTGCCTAATATGCTACTGGAGATCAGTGGAGAAATAACTCCAGAAAGAATGAAGGGATGGAACCAAGGCAAAAACAACACCCATTTGTGGATGTGACTGGTGATGGAAGTAAAGTCTGATGCTATAAAAAGCAATATTGCATAGGAACCTGGAATGTTAGGTCCATGAATCAAGGTAAATTGGAAGTGGTCAAACAGGAGATGGCAAGAGTGAACATTGACATTTTAGGGATCAATGAAATAAAATGGACTGGAAGGGGCAAATTTAATTCATGTGACCATTATGTCTACTACTATGGGCACGTTCCCTTAGAAGAAATGGAGTAGTCCTCATAGTCAATAAAAGAGTTCAAGGTGTAGTATTTGGATGCAATCTCAAAAACAGCAGAATGATCTC
The DNA here is from genome assembly GCF_963930625.1 of Muntiacus reevesi. Classification (NCBI taxonomy): domain Eukaryota; kingdom Metazoa; phylum Chordata; class Mammalia; order Artiodactyla; family Cervidae; genus Muntiacus; species Muntiacus reevesi. The sequence goes on from NC_089264.1 coordinate 1,930,067, forward strand.
TGTTCCTTTCCAAGGCAAACCACTCAATATCGCAGTATTCCAAGTCTATGCCCTGACTGATAATGCTGAAGAAGCTGAAGTTGACTGGTTCATTGAAGGCTTACAAGACCTTCTAGAACTAACACCCCTGAAACGATGACCTTTTCATTATAGGGGACTGGAATGCAAATGAGGAAATCAAGAAATACCTGGAGTAACAGACAAATTTGGCCTTGGAGAACAAAATCAAGCAGGGCAAAGGCTAACAGAGTTTTGCCAAGAGAACACATTGGTCATAGCAAACACCCTCTTCCAACAACACAAGAGAAGACTCTACACATGGACATCACCAGATGATCAATACCAAAACCAAATTGAGTTTATCATTTACAGCCAAATAAGGAGAAGCACTATACAGTCAGAAAAAATAACACCAAAAGCTGACTGTGGCTCAAATCATAAACTCCTTATTGCCAAATTCAGGCTGAAATTGAAGAAAGTAGGGAAAACCACAAGCCCTTTGGGTGTGATCTAAATAAAATCCCTCATGATTATACAGTGGAAATGACAAATAGGTTCAAGGGATTAGACCTTACAGAAGGAGTGCCTGAAGAACTGTGGATGGAGGTTCATTCCATCCAGGAAGAGGTGATCAAGACCATCCCCAAGAAAAAGAAATGCCAAAAAGGCAAAATGGTTGTCTGAGAAGGCCTTACAAATATCTGAGAAAAGAAGAGAAGTGAAAGGCAACGGAGAAAAGGAAAGATATGCCCATTTGAATGCAGAGCTCCAAAGAATAGCAAGGGGAGATAAGAAAACCTTTTTCAATGATCAATGTAAAGAAATACAGGAAAACAATAAAATCAAAAAGACTAGAGACCTCCTCAAGAAAATTAAAGATACCAAGGGAATATTTCATTCAAAGCTGGGCACAGTAAAGGACAGAAATGCTATGGATTTAACAGAAGCAGATGATACTAAGAAGAGGTGGCAAGAATACACAGGAAAACTATACAAAGAAGATCTTCATGACCCAGATAACCATGATGGTGTGATCACTCACCTAGAGCCAGACATTCTGGAATGCAAAGTCAAGTGGGTCGTAGGAAGCATCACTATGAAAAAAGCTAGTGGAGGTGATGGAATTCCAGTTGAGATATTTCAAATCCTAAGAAATGATGCTGTGAAAGTGCTGCACTCAATATGTCAGCAAATCTAGAAAACTCAGCAGTGGCCACAGGACTGGGAAAGGTCAGTTTTCATTCCAATCCCAAGGAAAGGCAATCCCAAAGAATGCTCAAAATACCATACAATTGCACTCATTCACACACTAGCAAAGTATTGCTCAAAATTCTCCAAGGCAGGCTTCAGCATACGTGAACCATTAACTTCCAGATGTTCAAGCTGGATTTAGAAAAGGCAGAGGAATCGGAGATCAAATTGCTAACATCCTTTGGATCACAGAAAAAGCACAAGAGTTCCAGAAAAAAATGTACTTCTGTTTTATTCAAAGCCAAAGCCTTTTACTGTGTGGGCCACAGCAAACTATGGACAATTCTTCAAGAGATGAGCATACCAGACTACCTGGCCTGCCTCCTGAGAAATCTTTATGCAGGTCAAGAAGTAACAGTTAGAATCAGACATGGAACAATGGACTCGTTTGATATTGGGAAAGCAGTATGTCAAGGCTGTATATTGTCACCCTGCTTATTTAACTTATATGCAGAGTACATCATGCAAAATGCTGGGCTGGATGAAGCACGAACTGGAAGCAAGATTGCCAGGAGAAATATCAGTAACCTCCAATACACAGATGACAACACCCTTATGGCAGAAAGCAAAGAAGAACTAAAGAGCTGCTTGATGAAAGTGAAAGAGGAGAGTGTAAAAGTTGGCTTAAAACTCAGCATTCAGAAAAATAAGTTCAAGGCATCTACTCTTATCACTTCATGGCTAATAGATGGGGAAACAGTGAGAGACTTTATTTTCTTGGGCTCCAAAATCACTACAGATGGTGACTGCAGCCATGAAATTAAAAGATGCTTGCTCCTTGGAAGAAAAGCAAAGAGCAGAGACATTACTTTTCCAACAAAGGTCTGTCTAGTCAAAGCAATGGTTTTTCCAGTAGTCATGTATGGATGTGAGAGCTGGACTACAAAGAAAGTGAGCACTGAAGAATTGAACCTTTTGAACTGTGGTGTTGGGGAAGACTCTTGAGAGTCCCCTGGACTGCAAGGAGATCCAACCAGTCAATCCTAAAGGAAATCAACCCTGAATATTCATTGCAAGGACTGATGCTGAAGCTGAAGCTCTAATACTTTGGCCACTTGATGCAAAGATCAAATTCATTAGGAAAGACTCTGATGCTGGGAAAGATTTAAGGCAGGAAGAGAAGGGGATGACAGAGGATGAGATGGTTGGATGGCGTCATCAATTCAGTGGACATAAGTTTGAGGAAACTCCGGGAGATAGTGAAGGACAGAGAATCCTGGCATGCTGCATTCCATGGGCTCACAAAGAGTCAGACACTCCTGAACAACCAACAACAATAAAGGGCAAAAAGATGGGGGAAAAAAAGAAAAACATCATATGTGGGTGGAATTTGTATTTTTTATATTGACTGGATTATTGCAATGGGGGATAATAACTAAGACAAAATTTTTCACAGAATAGGAAGTTTTTTAAAGGAACTGTAGCATAATAAGGGGGCTTCCCTGGTAGTTCAGCTGCCAAAGAATCTGCCTGTAAAACGGAAGACCCCAGTTTGATTTCTGGGTAGGGGAGTTCTGCTGAAGAAGAGACAAGCTACCCACTCTAGTGTTCTTGGGCTTCTTTGGTGATTCAGTGAAGAATCCACCTGCAAGGAAGGAGACTGGGTTTGATCCCTGGGTTGGGAAGATCCTCTGGAGGAGGACATGGTAACCCAGTTCTGTAATCTTGCCTGGAGACTCCCCATGGACAGAGAAGTCTGATGGTTACAGCCCATAGGGTCTCAAAGAGTTAGACATGACTGAGCAACTAAACACAGCACAGCACGGCTTAAAAGGGGCAAGGTGCAAACTAGATATTTTGAGATCTGCACTTTTAAAAAAGTCAAAACCGCTAAGGAAAGTACTTTCAACGTCGTGATTATGTAGGCCTGAGAACAGAACACTGAAGTGAAAAAGGAAGTGGAGCATTGAAGGGCTATACTATCAGTGTCTAGAGAAAACCAGAGTCATAATGAATTTTTCAGAAGTACAAATCAACTATCTTACTTTATTGTTTCTGAAAGAATCTTAAAAAGTCAGCACACACTAAGAAAATCTAAGCAGGTCATAGTAAGGGAAGATACACAACAGAGGGTGATCATTTGACCTTTGTCTTCCTTTCATATCTTTCATTTTTGTGGAAGCTCTCAAAGAGTAGCTGAAAAGTCATCTAAAGATTATGCTTCATGTGATTTAAGCTTTTTTGTCGTTGTTGAATTCATATTCTAACACTATCAGTCATCACTTATTTGGTGTAATTAGTTTTAACTTTTTCCCTCTATAGAATAAACTACTTTATATACAAGATTTTTGAACTGTAATTTTACCCTGTCCAGTGATGTGTTTTCTGAATTAGTTCAGAAAGATTAACAATATTCAACATCAATATTTATGTGATTATGTGTTGAATTTGAAGAAAATGCCTAGTAACTTTAAAGTATAAATCAGAAATAAAAGTGGAGATGTGGTTAAAGATTTTTAAAACTTTCTATATATAAAATTGAAGCTGAGTAATAATATATTTTCGGGTAACAGGGAATATGGAATCTGACAAAAGATCAGAAACAAAAGTGGAGAACAGTGTAGAGTTAGAATATCTACATGGCCAATATGGGCCAGGGGGCAGTGGTGAAACCTGCAAAATTAAGTTGGGTTATATTTACAGAATGCCATTTTGTTTGTTCCTATTGCTATCGTGACAACTTAGCACAGATCCAGTGGCTTAAAATAATATTTATCTGTTGTCTAATAGCTCACGGGGTCAGAAGTCCACATGCATTCAACTGGGTCCTCTGCCTCAGATACTATACTCTCAAATTGAGGCACTGGCTGGCCTGGACTCAAGCGTGGAGGTTCTGAGAGAAGTCTGCTACGATGCTCACTATGGCAGAATAATCTTTACCACGTAGTTGTAGGACTGAGGTCCCTCTTTCCCTACTGCCTGTCAGTTGAAGGTCCTTCTCATCTGTTACAGGCATTTTCTGGCTGGAGCTAAATGAATACATATGTCACATGGATTAGGAGTGGAATTATCGAAAGAGTGTCTTAGAAAAGTATATTATTTGGATATGCCTTTAAGCAATTGGATATTTGGATATGCCTTTAAGCAATTGGATATATCTTCAAGCAAATTTATTTTAATGCAAATAGATGCATTTATATTTAGCAATGTTTATGAAAGTTTATATTTCTTTAAGTAATATTCATTTATTTAATATAATTAAATTTGTGGCAGTGATTTTGTCCTGAGGTTTCAACTCTAACACCGCATATTTTAACTTTTATATAAAAATATTAGTCTATTTTCAGTATGCACTTTCCTATTTTCTACCAAGAGTTTCCTTTCTCTTAAACAGATCTGAAAGTGTCTCTTCTTCCTTAAAACTTTTTATTGTGAGTTTTCATCAAAATAACTATCTGTTCTCCTTCACTATGTCATAGATGATCATATTTCTATAGCTATTTTCGCTAATCCTAACACTAATTGTATAATTTAATTTTCTTCTCTTTCATAGGCATTCAGTGGTGTCTCAAAAATAATGTTTTTCATGTTCACTCATATACTGTAGATCCAATGTATCTGTAGTTTTATTAATATTTCTTATCTTGAATTGCAAACTCATTACACAACAAGGATGTGATTTCTACCAATAAGCTGTAATTTCTAGTGCAGAACAAAGATACACTAAGCATTTAATGAGTTACATTAGTAGGAAAGAAGAAAATGATTATATTCACATTGACAATTTAAGAATATACCAAGAATTAGCCTATGATAATATGATGAAATAATGCTTATAATTGGACTAATTTTCATTGTTTTCATCAGTTAATTGAAAACTGGAAATGAACACTTATTATGTGTTAGAAGACAATTCTCTGTGGATCTTTTGTGTTAACTGCATTTCTTGTGAACAGAGGTACTGACAGCTTTTGTTCTGAATATTCTTTCAGGAATATTTGTGAAGTGAACAGCCTTGGTAAATAGAAATCATGTCTCTTCTAGGAAAGAAGATGTGTAGACTGTCCAGTGCAATAAAGATAATGTGTCCCTCCGAGGCAAAGGTCTGTTATAAGGCATTGGGATTCAGCCTGAGGTTCCTTTCCTGTAGCACAAACCACTGTGCATGCAAGTGTCACCTCTCTTGTTTTGCCAGCCCATGATAAGTGGGGCACATGGAATTGGCACATGCAGATGGTCATACTTTGGCTAGTGTAATTGCTAGGAGTAACTAACTGTCTCTTGTCTTGTTTTCTGTCAGCATCCATGAAACTGAGGGAGGCTGGCTTGTCAGCTTGTGAATAGGGTAAATCCAGACCCTTCCATGTTTTTGACATTATATTTCAAGTACTTTGCTGCATGTATAAAGAAAACTAAGCTGCACTCGTGCCCTGTAGTTAATCTACCTTAGGCTGCTTTCGAGACAAAAATTACAAAGTAGAAAATCAGGAGGAGGGGTTTTTCTTTTTTGCTATTTTTTATAAAGTAAGCCACAGTATTTTCATCAGTGTAATGCCATGACTTCTGTGTTTAAAAAAATGAACTAAACTTGAATAACATAACTCTAAAATTTGCTAAGAAGATATTAATTTTTAGTTAATCAAAGTAGTATTCATTTAGAAGGTTTAAAATCCTTTAGAGGGTCCTTTTTGTTGCTGTTTTCTTGTTTAATTGCTTAATTCTCTTTTTTTTTTTTTTTTGCTTGTTTGTTTTTTTTTTTTAAGATAGCTTTGACTTTTGCTTTCAGTTATCAGACAGTGATATTGACTACTATTTCTTTTGATGCACACATTTATGATTTTAGGTATGTGTAGCCAGAGCCACATTAGGGCTGTAATTCCCCAAACTCCTAGAGGTTCCTTATGTTAGTTTCCATTTCCCTGAATGACAGGACAGGCTACCTCTTCTTAATTTGCTGATCTTAGGCACCACTGTTCCATCCCCTGTCTACTTCCAGACAGCCCTATAGGAGTTGCTTTAGGATTAGGGGGAGGGAAATATGTTGCAAAAGAAAAATTAAAGAAAAAATAAAAAAGATGGCATGGGGTGATTTGAAGAAAACCGATGAGGAAGGCCAGTAGCAAGATTCCCAAGTCTGATTCTGGGAATCTTCCATCTGTTCCTTCAAAATCTAAACTCTCCTCTCATAGAGGATTCTATTTTATTAATAAATAGGACATGAATTCTCACTCAATCTGGAGGGACAGAATGGTCTGATTCTTGAACCCTGGCCAAGAACAGTCCTCAGGACAAAAGTAACCAGACAATGATAAACATATTTCACTCTTTCAGAAAATATTAATTAAGAGAAATAGACTGAGAATGTTGGTTGCGCCATCTTGCAACAGAGTTGGAGTCTGTAGAGCAGGGCAATAGTGCAATGAGAAATTGTGGAAGTGGTGAGGGGCTTTTCCTTTTCTAAGTTCAGTTGATCACTTAAATCTGGCACAGGGCAGTTTTTTTTTTTCCCTATACAATTCCCATATTAATTCTAAGACTGTTCAATGTTTTGTAATGAACTATATGAATGGTGCTTCATATAGTTGGTACTTAGAAGAGAGTGTATATGTGTGTAAGTATAACCGATTCACTTTGGTGTACAGCAGAAAGTAACAACATTATAAATACACTATGATCCAATAAAAATTGCTTTCAAAAAGATTATTTAATATTCTGTGAGAGGTACAAAGAAAAGCAAATGAAAGATTATAAACCTGGCATAAATCTTTAGAAGGAAGCACATTTAAATATTCTAATCTAAAATACAATGCTGCTTGTTACAAGACATGTACTAATTTGGTTCTGTCATTAATACCTTTATTCACTCCAAAAATAATTACTAAGGACACATCAACCAAGGAATCACCATGCTAGTAGTTGTGGCAGGTACAGTAAGTCCCCTACATATGAATGTGTTCTGTTCCAAGATTGTGTTTGTAGGTCCAATTTGCTTGTAAGTCCAACAAAGTTTGAAGTACTCAACTAATACAATTGGCTATATAGTATTGCCCTTTAATACTTGTAAAATACTTTTCACATATATGTGACTCCATGGCTGATTCATGTCAATGTATGACAAAACCCACTGCAATGTTGTGAAGTAATTAGCCTCCAACTAATAAAAATAAATGAAAAAATAAATAAATAAATAATACATTAAAAAACACAAAGAATAAAAAAAACATTTTTAATCTCAGAATATAGTACCTTGAAAAGTACAGTAGAATAGTACAGCAGCTGGCAGACAGGGGATGGCATTGAGTGAACAAGTAAAAGAGTTACTGACTGGTAGAGGAAGAAGATGTGGGAGATGGTACAGCAATCGGAGGTGGAGGGCAAGCTTTCATTCATGCCTGATGTTGATCGGACAAGTTCTGGTTCCTTGCTGGATTCAGTTCTATCGACCCCCTTGAAAGAACGATCCAGTGAGGTCTGGGTAGCAGCTTTTTTTTTTTTTTTTTTTTTTTTTGTCATAGATAACACAGTATCACTGGGATGCATTTTGAATAACTGCTGCAACCATCATGTACCATTCCACAATGGGGTCCTCTGCCTCAAAAACTAACCGTGCCTCCTCAAACAAAGAAAATCTTATTTTCATTTCCTGCATTTTGAATCTATTCAGTTCTTCAATTACTTCTTCCTCTTTGTCCTTTTTTCTGAGCCTCCAGTTCCATCAGGTAAGCTTCTTGTATTGCACAGTGAAAAGTTCAATGTCATAAAAATGAACAGCTTCTCATTCTTTTTGTCTTGCTTCACTCTCAATTATTTTCACTTTTGTTTCCATCATTATCATTTGACACTTTTAACAGTACCACTTACATCACCACTGCTTTTATACTTGCTTCTGGACAACCTGAGTTTGAAATAAAGACACTGTGCTATTGTACTCTAGTACTGTACAGTAAAGTACGCAAAAACACAACCACTTATAGAGGATGCACCCATCAGTGTATACAAGACATGTGGACTAATGCACATGATTGAACATGAAAATGCACATCCTCATCTTTGAAAGTTTGCAACATGAGAGTTCGTATGTAGAGGACTTACTGTAATTTGAGGAGGTAGACATGCATCCCATCCATGAATGGCTTGCAGACTCAAAGAAGATATAAGGCACATGGAAAACAATGATTTCTAATAGAAAGGCTAAGTGCCACAACACGAAGTGCAGGCATGGTGCTCTGGTGAGGAACGGAGGGAGGGTCTGACAGAGGTCTACAGGTATGCCTAGGTTTAGCCTCACAGCTTCGCCCATGGCCAAATCCTCTTCCCTCTGCACAAGATATACCTGATTTGCACATTTAGGAGCTGCCACAAAATTCTCCGTTTGCTTATATGACGAATATCTAGATATATTTGCCACATACCAGGAGCTGTAGGTAGTTGGGTTCATAATATAATATGTGGTATAAAGTTTATTATATTGTGATTCTATTATCATTGTCATTATAATTATCTATGAGATTTTAAACTCAATTTAGTGAAAGGGAAAGTGTTAGTCATTCAGTTGTGTCCGACTCTTTGAGACCCCATAGACTGTTGCCCACCAGGCTTCTCTGTCCATGGAACTCTCCAGGCAAGAATACTGGAGTGGATTGCCATTTCCTTCTCCAGGGGATCTTTCCAACCCAGGGATCGAACCTGGGTCAGTAAAGAATCTCAGGCAGATTCTTTACTGTCTGAGCCATTGGGAAAGCCCACTATCATTTGATGTTGTACCATAACAAGAAAATAAAACATCTATGATTTTATTTATTGATTTGTTTATAGTGTGAGGACAATGTCTTAAGTAGACTATTAACATGATCTAGAGCAATAGTAGATGTCTGTTAATATTTGATGGTGCCTCCTGATCTCAGTTCTTTCTAGAAGTCATTGCAACTTCCAGGGAGTATATGTCTTAGACCACAGGCATTGGGAAGAGTGGTGGATGTATATTTTAACTGTGATTACATAAGTCTTGTGTCTTTGGTGGTAATAGCCCAAAGAAAGGACTTCTTATATTGAGTACATCTTCACTCTTCACTTAATTTTGTTGCAGAGATTTTTGCTATAACATGGCAAATGCAATTTAACCCAATGTATTTCTCTGTAACTTTATTGGTATGTCAAAATCAATGCAAATTGCTACTCTGAGGCCAGAAGTTCCACAGAGATTCAAGTTTTATGCCAACCCCATGGCCCCTATTGTTTTTCAAAGCATCTTTAAAAGATTAGCAAACATCACTGTATGCTGAATTTAAAAAGTAAAACCAATATATTGAACTTCTTTTTTTCATTTCTCCAAACAAATGGCTAGAGGCAAATAGCTTATTTTATTCTCTAATCTAGTACATACATATTTGTATATGTATCTGCTCAAATTTCATATGTTAGAAGTTTGTGTTGAGCATAAACTTGAAGTATGTTATTGAATTATTGAATTAATGAGTTTTCCTTCATCTTGCATACATGCTTAGTTGTTCAGTTGTGTCCAACTAAGAGTGACCCTATGGACTGTAGCCTGCCAGATTCCTCTGCGCATAGTATTTCTCAGCAAAAAATACTGGAGTGGGTTGCCATTTCCTACTCTAGGGAATCTTCCCGATCCAGGGATCAAACCTGCATCTCTTGAGTCTCCTAAATTAGCAGATTCTTTACCACTGCACCCACTGGGAAGCCCTTTCCCTCATTTTACTTCAGCTTAATAGTCTCTTGTTATCACATTTTATGTGTGTGTTTTGTAATCATATTTCATTGTTATTTTATTTTATATTAGTTTATCCATAGTCCTGGGTGTTCATTGGAAGGACTGATGTTGAAGCTGAAACTCCAATACTTTGGCCACCTGATGCAAAGAGCTGACTCATTTGAAAATACCCTGATGCTGGGCAAGATTCAGGGCAGGAAGAGAAGGGGACGACAGAGGATGAGATGGTTGGATGGCATCACCGACTCAATGGACATGGGTTTGGGTGGACTCCGGGAGTTGGTAATGGACAGGGAGGTCTGTCATGCTGTGGTTCATGGGGTCGCAAAGAGCTGGACATGACTGAGTGACTGAATTGATTGATTGATCCATAGTCAATTATATAAATTATTGATTGCATCATTTGAAATCATACAGCAAGAGATAATAGATTTGGTAATATTAGTAAAGTTTCGTAATCTCAACTCATAACAAATAATTTTTAACACGAAATAATGCCATGGGATTAGTAAATGTACCACTTATAAGTTAGTAAACAGTCCTCTGGACACAGGAAGAAGTTACTGGATGAACTGGAGACCAACAGGTGTAAGAAGATGGAGAGAGGGAGAAAGGAGTTTGCCAAGGACAACCATTCTGCCCTGCAATTTTCCAGGGGGAGGCTATTATTTATTGGTCTTTCCTCTTATTTGATTTCAAGGTAGAACTAGTAGAAACTTTTAAATCAGAAAAAGTGTCTAAATAGAAAAAAGGACCACTTTTTTCATGTCTAGTTTTACCCTGCTTGTTTTTGTGCTAAGTCACTTCAGTCATGGCCAACTCTTTCTGACCCTATGAACTGTATAGCCCACCAGTCTCCTCCATCCATGGGATTCTCCAGGCAAGAATGCTAGAGTCAATTTCCATGCTGTACTTCCAGGGATCTTCCCAGCAATTGGATCAAATCTGCATTTCTTACATTGGCAGGCATGTTCTTTACCACATGGGAAGCCTCCTAATTGTAGCCTACACAGCACCTTTACAAATTTTAGTAAGATAGCTGTCAAGCTAAATTTTTAAAAATATACTATTTTAATAGAAAATTTGATGCATAGTAAGGCCAACAAATCAGGAGATGTCTTCTACTAAAAAATATAGTTTATTACTCACAATTCCCAAGAGGAAGGAAGCAGGTCACATCAGGAGGCCACGCAGGGAAGCGCCAGCATTGGGCAGAAGACTTTATTGTGATTTCCATAGAAAGGAACTGGCGAGATTGTGCGGGTGGACTTAGGATTGGCTACTCTGAATGATTTTAACAGGGTCTGGGTCACAGAGCTGTTCTTGTTTGTTTAGTACCTGGCACTGGAGTCTTTCAGCTCAGAGGCAAGATCTTAACAAAGGGCAGTAATGGGGGTGATTGGGGGTGTGGACTCTGGATTGGTTGGCTTTGATTTTGAAAAATATGTGTCTAAGGGGAGGACCCCTCTTGTAAGGGGGGGATGTGTGGGTGGGAGAGGGGACCTGAGGGAGGTAGGAGGTCAAGTCAGATGCCTCAGGCATGTGTCGGGCTGTCTACAGCAAGGCGTGCCCAGTGTACTCATGAAGGACAGATACTAAAGCATTGTGTTTACTGAAGTCAGAAACATGGTTAATGAATTAGATGAATCCAGCTAGTTATTCTGATTGGCTTTCGAGTCCCAGTCTCCACCTTCTTCTCTACCTGCTCTGGGCCCTGAGAGGCCAACATTTGTATACCACTTACCTCCATTTTTTCCAGTATGCTTGAAGTTAGAGTCAGTGATGAGGCACACCTGCTGGTGATTAGAGGTGGGATGAAAAGTCCTGTATATTTATATTATCCCCACTCCTCCATTCTGACATTGTCCTACATGTAGTTCCAACCTCTATCACCCAGCACTTCTGCCACCACTTCTGCTTTGATCAGTTTTGGGTAACATTCATCTTACATTTCTTCACTTAGCAGTTGTTATGAATTCCCATTGTTTCTAGCCCTGGGTGCTTCCCCATCTCCTGTACATTTTCTTCATTCTGTACATACTTCTGTAAATAGTCCCTTCAATAAACTGTTTTCAGTTAAACTGTGAACATACTATTTCATTTTTTCCTGCTGAGACCCTAATTTTACACACTTTTTCTGGTTAAACACAACCTTGCCAGTCCAAGCTTAATGAAGAAAGGAGTCCTTTGTACTAACAAAAACTAGTTTTCTTCTTTGTCTAGTCCAGTGTCAGAATGCAGGGTTTGGTTACTAAACACAGACTCCATTTTAGCTCTCATTAGCCTTCTTACCCTGTGCTTCACACACTGCATAATGCATTCACAGAGGAAAAAATGAAGCATGTACTGCACTTACCATGGAAGAAAACCAAGGAAGAAGAAATGGCAGAATCTCCTGCCTCTCACACAGATGTTTATATTTAAGGGGTTTGTTTTTATAATACAATTGTATATTCAGAATATGTCTGTACTAATCCATGATTTTATGTGACAGATTCCATTCAGATAGCATAATACTGTGGTTCTTAATGCACCACAATCTCATAGCAGCTATGGAACATAAGTTCACATCTTTCTGTAATGAGATATTATGTTTTATATATATTCATTTACTTTGACCTATATAAGTTATGGATTGATATATGAAGTTCATGTATAAAAAAACACACGACTTGTATACTGATTTCTTTTCTTTTTGGTGGAAATTCATAGATTCATCAGTGAGCTTCATCTTTAGTGCCCTGACTAGTACCTGTTTAAAATGATAGATTTTGAGAAGATTTTAGAGTAATTTGGATGAGAAAATGAGAACTTTCTAGTCAAGTGGACATGAAGGAAGAGTGAGAAATGAAAATGAGGGGTTAGAGGGACTTAGACATCCAGAGAGTATATGGTGGTGCCCAACAATGGAAGGCTGGAGAGAAGACCTATTGAGCTGGGAAAGGGCACCAGAAGAGTAATTTGGAAAATGACTGACTTATCTTTTCACATTTTCATTTCTGAAATATATTTATAGCTCTTAACATTAGCTATAATTGCTATCAGGTCCTATATTCCAGTTAAATCACTGTCACTTGTCTTTAGTTGTCTGTGTCAGAAAACACAGATTTGGTTGTTTTTTTTCTTTAATTTTATCGAAGTATAGTTGATTTACAATGTTATGTCTAATTTCTGCTGTACAACAGAGTAGCGCAGTTATGCATATGTATTCTTTTCCATTATGATTATTACAGGATATTGAGTATAGTTCCCTGTGCTATACAGTAGGACCTTATTGTTCATCCACCTTTTGTATAACAGTTTGAATCTGCTGATCCCAAACTCCCAATCCTTCCCTCCTCCCTTCCCACCCCAGCTTGGGAACCACAAGTCTGTTCTAATGAGACTGTTTCTATTTCATAGATATGTTTATTTGTGTTGTAGCTTAGATTCCACATATAATATCTTATGGTGTTTATCTTTCTGACTTCTACACTGATATGGTAATCTCTAGGTGTGTCCATATTGCTGCAAATGACATTATTTTATTCTTTGTAATAGCCAAGTTATGTTCCATTATATATATAGCGTGTGTGTGTATATAGTCGTTCAGTCATATCTGACTCTTTGCAACCCCGTGGAATGTAGTCTGTCAGCCCCCTCTGTCCATGGAATTATCCAAGCATGAATACTGAAGTGGGTTGTCATTTCCTACTCCAGTGGATCTTCCTAACCCAGGGATCAAACCTGCATCTCTTGGATCTCTTGGATTAGCAGGCAGGTTCTTTACCACTAGCATCACCTGGGAAGCCCACAGTGGCTGAAACAATTTACATTCCCGTAGACAGTGCAGGAGGATTCCCTTTTCTCCACACCTGCACCAGCATTTATTATTTGCAGAATTTTGCATGATAACCATTCTGACTTATGTGAGGTGATACCTCATTGTGCTTTGATTTTGCATTTCTCTACTAATTAATCAGCCCTCTGTACGTGTTCTTGGAGAAATGTCTATTAAGGTCTTTTGCCCATTTTTCAATTGGGTCATTTGGTTTTTTATTGAATTGTAGTATCTGTGTATATTTTGGAAATTGTTGATCACATAATTTTCAAATATTTTCTCTCAGTTTGTGGGTTATCTCTTCATCTTTTTTATTATTTCCTTTGCTGCACACAAGTTCATAGATTTGTTTACTTTTTGCTTTTATTTACTGACTTTGGAGACTGACCTAAGAAAATATTGGTACAATTTATGTCAGAGGAGGTTTCGCCAATGTTCTTTTCTAGGAATTTTATGGTGTGCCTTTCCTTATATTTAAGTCTTTAAATCATTTTGAGTTTACTTTTGTGTAGATGTGATAGATTTTCTAACTTCACTGTTTTACATGCTGCTGTCCAGCTTTCCTAACATCAATAAACACAGATCTTCATAGCAGCTTTCTGCAGTCTCTCAATCACCTCTCAAACTGTATTATGGAAGCAACATCAATAAGTCAATGATATCGGCCAAACTGTTTCAGTTCAGTTCAGTGGCTCAGTCGTGTCCAACTCTTTGCGAACCCATGAATTGTAGCACGCTAGGCCTCATTGTCCATCACCAGCTCCCGGAGTTTACTCAACCTCATGTCCATCGAGTCGGTGATGCCACCCAGCCATCTCATCCTCTGTCATCCCCTTCTCCTCCTGCCCCCAATCCCTCCCAGCATCAAGGTCTTTTCCAGTGAGTCAGCCCTTCACATCAGGTGGCCAAAGTATTGGAGTTTCAGCTTCAGCATCAGTCCTTCCAATGAACTGACCCGGGACTGATCTCCTTCAGGATGGACTGATTGGATCTCCTTGCAGTCCAAGGGACTCTCAAGAGTCTTCTCCAATACCACACTTCAAAAGCATCAATTTTTCGGCACTTGGCTTTCTTCACAGCCCAACTCTCAATCCATACATGACCACTGGAAAAACCATAGCCTTGACTAGATGGACCTTTGTTGCCAATGTAAAGTTTCTGCTTTTTAATATACTATCTAGGTTGGTCATAATTTTCCTTCCAAGGAGTAGACGTCTTTTAACTTCATGGCTGCAATCACCATCTGCAGTTATTTTGGAGCCCCAAAAAATAAAGTCTGACACTGCTTCCACTGTTTCCCCATCTATTTCTCATGAGGTGATGGGACCAGATGCCATGATTTCAGTTTTCTGAATGTTGAGCGTTAAGCCAACTTTTTCGCACTCCTCTTTCACTTTCATCAAAAGACTTTATAGTTCCTCTTCACTTTCTGCCATAAGGGTGGTGTCATCTGCATATCTGAGGTTATTGATATTTCTCCCGCAATCTTGATTCCAGCTTGTGCTTCTTCCAGCCCAGCGTTCCTCATGATGCACTCTGCATATAAGTTAAATAAACAAGGTAACAATATACAGCCTTGACGTACTCCTTTCCCTATTTGGAACCCGTCTGTTGGTCCATGTCCAGTTCTAATGGTTGCTTCCTAACCTGCATATAGGTTTCTCAAGAGGTGGGTCAGGTGGTCTGGTATCCCCACCTCTTTCAGAATTTTCCACAGTTTATTGTGATCCACACAGTCAAAGGCTTTGGCATAGTCAACAAAGCAGAAATAGATATTTTTTTTTGAACTCTCTTGCTTTTTCAATGATCCAGCAGATGTCAACAATTTGATCTCTGGTTCCTCTGCCTATTCCAAACTGTTTAGAAATCATAATTAAAGGAGATTATCCATGGGTGAGCAAGATAAGTAAACTCCCAAAGCTTCAATACCAGTAATTCAAACCAAAACATATAGAAGTTTTAACAACTGTTCTGGCAATAAGTTCCCATTAATTTGATCTAATTGGATTAATTTTTTATCCTCATTAAGTTTCTTTCAAATCAGAGGATCCACTGTGCTTGATTCTGAAAAGTGGAAATGAAAGTCACTCAGACATATCCAAATCTTTGGTGACCCTATGGACTGTACAGTACATGGAATTCTCCAGGCCAGAATACTGGAGTATGTAGCCATTCCCTTCTCCAGGGAATCTGACAAACACAGAGATTGAATCCAAGTCTCTCACTGTGCAGGCATATTCTTTACCAGCTGAGCCATCAGGGAAGCCCAAGAATGCTGGAGTGGGTAGCCTATCACATCTTCAGCTGATCTTCCCAACCCAGGAATCAAACGAGGATCTCCTGGATTGTAGGTGGATTCTCCACCCACTGAGCTACCAGGGAAGCCCACGTTTGAATTTAGGACTCTCATTAAACACATGTAATATATTTTGCCAGTATTTTTCTTTTAACCTCTAGTGAGTTATTTATATGGAAATACTAGGTTACATAGATATTTTACTTCCCCAAAAGGTTTCTACTTAATAGGCAACAAAAAAGGAATTTTAAATACTTCTCATGGAAAAGTATTAATATGTGTAGTTATTTTCTTTCTAAAAGTTATGAGGTTGTCAATTTCCTTAAGTATTCCATAGAATTTGTTTTTACAGTTCATATCTAGGGTTTGTGTAGTGACTGCTTTGTTTTTCTTTTATTCATTTATTATTCTGTAAATGCATGGAGCTCTTAAATTTTATTTATTTAAAAGAGAATAAATGTATGAATTTACAGAGAAGCTATGAATTTCAGTTATGGCTGTCAAGCTGTTAATGAATCATTTATTTTCTGTGAGCTGCTGCTCCCCAATAACATCCGCCTTCTGTTTCTACACACACTGAGAAAATCCTTGATGAGGTTTCAATTATCTGGTTTTACTAAGATAGTTCAGACTTGGATGAGACACAGTAATGTTATGTATCTAAATAATACTTTATATTAAAACCTTATATACGTGCTCTTCTATTAGAAATGTTAATTAAACTAGAAAAGTGAATTCACATGGATACAGTGAATGGATATCAGTGGCATTCTTTCTTTGATATTTTGTTAATAATGTGACATGTTACAGGTATTTAGAGGGATATGTGTGGAAATCAATTTGTGATCCATATATATGTTACGTTCTCTGGATTTGGAAACAAGAGACCTGTATGTGAGAACCCCAGCTCTATTGTCTGTTGTTTCAGTGATTAAATAAAAGGTATGTAACAGGTATGACCTAAATCAAACCCCTTATGACTATACAGTGAAACTGATAAATAGATTTAAGGGACTAATCTGATAGACAGATTACCTGATGAACTATGGATAAAGGTTCATGACATTGTACAGGAGACAGGAATCAAGACCATCCCCCAGAAAAAGAAATGCAAAAAAGCAAAATGGCTGTCTGAGGAGGCCTTACAAATAGCTGTGAAAAGAAGAAAGTGAAAAGCAAAGGAGAAAAGGAAAGATATACCCATTTGAATGCAGAGTTCCAAAGAATAGCAAGGAGCTATAAGAAAGCCTCCCTCAGTGATCAGTGCAAAGGAATAGAGGAAAACAATAAAATGGGAAAGACTAGAGATCTCTTCAAGAAAATTAGAGATACCAAGGGAACTTTTCACTCAATAAAGGGCTTAATGAAGGACAAAAATGGTATGGACCTAACAGAAGCAGAAGATATTAAGAAGAGGTGGCAAGAATACACAGATGAGCTGTACAAAAAAGATCTTCACGACTTGATAATCATGATGGTGTGATCACTCACACTCACCTAGAGCCAGACTTCCTGGAATGGGAAGTCAAGTGGGTCTTAGGAAGAATCACTATGAACAAAGCTAGTGGAGGTGATGGAATTCCAGTTGAACTATTTCAAATCCTAAAAGATGATGCTGTGAAAGTGCTTCATTCACTATGACAGCAAATTTGGAAAAGTCAGCAGTGGCCACAGGACTGGAAAAGGTCAGTTTTCCTTCCAATCCCAAAGAAAGGCAATGCCAAAGAATGTTCAAACTACTAAACAAATGCACTCATCTCACATGCTAGTGAATTAATGCTCAAAATTCTCCAAGCCAGGCTTCAGCAATACATCAACAGTGAACTTCCAGATGTTTAAGCTGGTTTTAGAAAAGGCAGAGGAATCAGAGATAAAATTGCCAACATCTGCTTGGATCATCAAAAAAGCAAAAGAGTTCCAGCAAAACATCTCTTTCTGCTTTATTGACTATACCAAAGCCTTTGACTGTGTGGATCACAATAAACTGTAAAATTCTGAGGAAGATAGGAATACTAGACCACCTGACCTGCCTCTTGAGAAAACTGTACACAGGTCAGGAAGCAACAGTTAGAACTGGACATGGAACAAGAGACTGGTTCCAAATAGGAAAAGGAGTACGTCAAGGCTGTATATTGTCACCCTGCTTAATTAACTTATATACAGAGTACATCATGAGAAACACTGGGTTGGAGGAAGCACAAACTGAAATCATGATTTCTGGGAGAAATATCAATAACCTCAGATATGCAGATGACACCACCTTTATGGCAGAAAGTGAAGAAGAACTAAAGAACCTCTTGATAAAAGTGAAACAGGAGAGTGAAAAAGTTGGCTTAAGCCAAACAATCAAAAAACTAAGATCATAGCATCTGGTTCCATCGCTTCATGGCAAATAGATGGTGATACAGTGGCTGACATTATTTTTTGGGGGGGGAGGGGCTCCAGAATCACTGCAGATGGTGATTGCAGCCATGAAATTAAAAGACACTTACTCTTTGGAAGGAATGTTATGACCAACCTAGACAGCATATTAAAAAGCAGAGACGTTACTTTGTCAACAAAGGTCTATCTAGTCAAGGCTATGGTTTTTCCAGTGGTCATATATGGATGTGAGTGTTGGACTGTAAAGAAACCTGAGTGCCAAAGAATTGATGGTTTTGAACTGTGGTGTTGGAGAAGACTCTTGAGAATCCCTTGGACTGCAAGGAGATGCAACCAGTCCATCCTAAAGGAGATCAGTCCTGGGTGTCCATTTGATGGACTGATGCTGAAGCTGAAGCTCCAATACTTTGGCCACCTGATGCGAAGAGCTGATTCATTTGAAAAGACCCTGATGCTGGGAAAGATTAAAGGCAGGAGGAGAAAGGGACTACAGAGGATGAGATGGGTGGATGGCATCACCGATTCAATGGACATGGGTTTGGATAGATTCCGGCAGTTCATGATGGATAGGGAGGCCTGGCGTGATGTGGTTCATGGGGTCGCAAAGAGTCTCACCCAACTGAGCGACTGAACTGACTGATGTAACTTCCTTGAAGTCTGTTATCTTTGTTTATAAAAGTCGCATTAATAATGGTAAATAAAGTCAATTTGAGACGGAAAAAATTTGTAGAGGGAAATGTTATTTTTGTGTGTGTGTGTGAAAGATTGGCCTATGCCACTTTATTGAAATGAATTTTTTGTTGTATATGATATTTACCATAAAATGTTATTTTAAAAGTTCAAATAGTAAAGTTGTTATCAAGTAATCATAATATATATTCCATCTATTCACCTTTTAAATGAGAAATAGTAAAAGTCTTACAGGTAGTATTTTAAATTTTACTGAATGCAATATTTCTTGTGCTTACTGTAATGCATAACAACTTGCTACATACCTGAATCCTGATTCTATGCACAAACTCACACATTTAGTTATTTCAGCTTGCTAAAATTTTATCTTTGTTAAGTAGATTTCTTAACCTGGTCTTATTTATTTATTAAAGAATACTATTATCATACACTTCACTCTGTAATAAACGAATATAAGTAAATTAAAAATATACTATAATAAATATTTATGAAATGCAATGCCATAAAAAAATTTGACATTCTCTTTGTGACTATAGACCCTAAAAAACTTGTCTTAGTAAATGATGATGATTTATTATGCATGAATAATTTATCTTGAGTTTTAGGGTTGTCCATAATAGTCAAAGAAATGCAACTTAATTTTCTTCATATGTAGTATCTAGATTAATAGTTCTGAAACTTGAATTATCACTCTCCTTTGAGACTGCAATATAGGATATTATCTTTATCCACAGAAAAATACTCAAATTCTCAGAGAATGGAATTTTGCATAAGGTTTCAGAACATCACTGGGTATCTACTGAAGTCTATTTCTCCATGGAACCCATATTAGGATATTTGCTTGGGTTGTTAATTTCTATTTCAAAAAGTACTTAGACTTTAGGGTGTGTATGTTAGTCGCTCAGTTGTGTCTGACTCTGTGCGAACCCATGAACTGTAGTCCACCAGGCTCCTCTGTCCGTGGGATTCTCCAGGCAAGCATACTGGAGTGGGTTGCTATTTCCTTCTCCAGGGGATCTTCCTGATGCAGGGATCGAAACTGGGTCTCCTGCATTGCAGGCAGATGCTTTATTGCCTGAGCTACCAGGGAATCCTCTAGTAGACAATCCACCCTAGTAGACATTAGGGTACAATTTATAAAACTTACACAAATATGAAAAAGAAACCTGTTTATAGTCCAACTTGGAGGTATTCACTTTTCCCTTGGCACTGACATGTCATTAAATATTCTTATACAGTTTCACCTTTATTAACTGGCTATTATTGCAACATTGAATAATTGCATAATTTTTCATTGAACAAATGCATTGAATATTGCATAATTTTTAAATGACATACTCACTGATGTTTAGCATGCTGATGTTTAGCATGCTGATGTTTCAATTATATAATCAAACTACAATGAACTTAACTTGTAGCTAATAAAAAATTTTCAGAATTGTAGAATGAAATTTTTTTTTTTTTTTTTTTTTACATTTCAGACTTAATTTCCCTCAGGGGATGTTTATCAACTAATTACTACCAGGAGTTGATAGCCAAAGTACTACTTCCCTGAATCTTTGACCCTGCTGGATATACTATTTCAAGTCTTCAGATTTTGGATATAAAACTTAAAATTCTATTGTAATTTATTGACTACTAGAGGAAATTAAGTCTTCCCTGGTGACTCAGAGGTTAAAGTGTCTACCTCCAATGCAGGAGACCTGGGTTCAATCCCTGGGTTGGGAAGATCCCCTGGAGAAGGAAATAGCAACCCACTCCAGTCTTCTTGCCTGGAGAATCCCATGGGTGGAGGAGCCTGGTAGGTTACAGTCCATTACACGACTGAGAGACTTCACTTTCACTTTCAGAGGGACTTAACACTGCTGTATTTAAGATGGATAACCAGCAAGGTCCTATCAAGTAGCACAGGGAATTCTGCTCAATGTTATATGGCAGCTTGGATGGGAGGGGAGTTTGGGATACACGAATATATGTATGGCTGAGACTTTTCAATGTTGAACTGAAACTATCACATAATTGTTAATAAACTATACTCCAATATGAGATATATATATATATATACATATATATATATATATATAGTTGTTGTTTTAAGAAAAAACAAAAAAACAAAAGCAAGTTGTCTAGTATTTGTGCAAAAATGCAATCAAAGCAGCTATGACAGCTAGTGTCTGCAGTTACAATTAGGGCAGGAGAGTTTAAGTCTAGGGAAAATAAATTAAGAATATTCTTAATTTCTTAATAGTGTGATACTTGCAGCTTGGAAAAGCAGTGATCAATAAAGAAATTAAATACACAGGTGACAGAGCTTGTATCTCAGTTTTAAGAAATATTAGCTTAAAATCATAAGGAAGTTATGTAAACACTCTAAAATTTTGTTTATTCTTTTGTAAAATAATGGAATATTATCTCCTATTTTATAGAATGTTTGTGAAGATTTTGCAGAATGTTTTTAACTAAAATGCAAGTAGGGCTATTATCATGGTGTGTAGTACATACTAAAGGTTCAATAAAGATGATTAACATCATTAATCATCCAATATCATTCAGTACTGCAGATAGAAACCATAATGAGGTATCAGCTCACACCTGTTAAAACTACTATTTTCAAAAGACAAATAACAAATATTGGGAAGAATGTAAAGAAAATGGAACCCTTGTGCACTTGAGGCAGCCTCTGTGGAAAATGGGCTTCCCAAGGTGCTAGTGTTAAAAACCTGCCTGCCAATGCAGGAGATGCAATAGATGTGGGTTCTATCCCTGGGTTGGGAAGATTCCCCAGAAAAGGGCATGGCAAACTACTCCAGTATTTTTGCTTGGCATATCCCATGGACAGAGGACTGAGTATGAGGTAGGCTACGGTTCATAGGGTTGCAAAGAGTCAGACACTACTGAAACGACTTGGTAAGCACTCACGCTGTGGAAAACAGAATGGAAATTCTTTTTAAAAAAAAAAAACAAAAAACAAAACTACAAATAAAACTGCCATGTAATCCAGCAATTTCACTTCTGAGTATTACCTAAAGGAAACAAAAACACTAATTTGAAACATATATGCACCCCTTTGTCCATATCAACATTACTTACAATAGTCAGGATATGGAAGCAATGTAAGTGTCCATTGACTGATGAATGGATAAAGAAGACATGAATATATGTACAGGCAATGGAATTTTACTCAGCCATAAAAAGAATAAAATCTTGCCATTTGTAGCAACATGGGTGGACCTTGAGGGCATTATGCAAAGAGAAAAAATTCAGAGAAAGACAAATATTATATGATCTCACTCATATGTGGAATGTAAAAAAAACAAAAAAGCTCAAACAGACAAAATGTAGAGAGCAGATGAGTGGCTGCCAGAGGTGGGGGCTGGGCAGAATGGGTGAAAGGGATTAATAGGTATCAAAAAACACTTCTGGTATAAAGTAAATAACTTATATGGATGTAAGGTATAGCATAGTGTGCTGTGCATGTGCTCAGTCAGGTACAATTCTTTGCAACCGCAAGAACAACAGCCCACTAGGTCCTCTGTCCATGGAATCTCCCAGGCAAGAATGCTGGAGTGGATCACTATTTCTTGTTCCAGGGGATCTTCCCAACCCAAGGATCAAATCCACATCTCCTGTGTCTCTTGTATTATCAACTGTACCACCTGGGAAGCCCATAGCATGGTGACCATAGCTAATAATGCAGTGCTGCATTCTTGAAAGTTGCTGAGAGTATCTCTCATCAAAAGAAAACAAAATTGTAACTACAGACCAATAAAAGTTTACTATTTTTATCTTTTTTTTGTATTCATAAATATTTTCATAATATTAACAATATCTACATAAAAACAGTAAAGAATCTACCTGCAATGCTGGAGACAGAGGGTCCAACCCAGGTTGATCCCTAGGTCAGGAAGATCCCCTGGAGGAGGGCATGTCAGCCAACTCCAGAATTCTTGCCTGGAGAACACCATGGACAGCTGAACCTGGCAGGCTACAGTTCATTGTGTCAGAAAGAGTCAAACATAAATGAAGAGAAAAATTATTCACCAAAAGAATTAATAATTTTGGCAGTGAAAAGTTGTTTCATTACTGTATAATCACCCTGGGTATTTTAGCTTCAAAGAGATTCTGTATTGCAGTTGATATTTTGAATGTTTTCTGAAAGTCATTTTTCTTTGATGAAACCAATGAAATAGTGAATCACATTTCAATATGTTAAAACTGAATGCAAAAATGAACAAGAGAACATTAAGAAAAGTGCAAAAATAAGATGAGATTAAAAGGCATGCTTTTGACCCCTTCAGCATATTTGCAACATAGGAATCATTGTGCCTACTTGTACATATTTTAGCTTTTCTTTTTTAAAGTAAATAAGATTTGCCTTATATATTGATGTCCTACTGTATTGGGTACCTATGTATTTACAATTGTCATATCTTCTTGGATTAATCCCTTGATCATTATGTAGTATCCTTCACTGTATCTTGTAACAATCTTTACTTTCAAGTCTATTATATCTGATATATGTGTGATACAAACAAACTTATCTACAAAATCAAAATAGACTGAGATTCATAGAAAACAAACATCCGGTTACAAAAGGAGAAAGGGGGCAGGAGAATAAAGTAATAATTTGAGATTGATATATACATACTACTATATGTAAAATAGATACCAACAAAGACTTACTACATAGCATAGGAAACTACTCAATATTTTGTAATGACCTATGGGTGAAGGGAATCTGAACAAGAATGTATATATATATATATATATATATATATATATATATATATATATATATATATACATACACATATACATATACACATATATATTTTGGTCTATACAGTCCATGGAATTCTCCAGGCCAGAACACTGGAGTGGCTGGCCTTTCCCTTCTTCAGGAGATCTCCCCAACCCAGGGATGAAACCCAGGTCTCCTTGCATTGCAGGCAGATTCTTTTCCAGCTGAGCCACAAGGGAAGCCCAAGAATACTGAAGTGGGTAGCCTATCCCTTCTTCAGCGGATCTTCCCAAACCAGAAAAGAACCAGGGTCTTCTGCATTGCAGGTGGATTCTTTCCTGAGCTATCAGGGAAGCCCATATATAATACATAAATATATATAAAACTGAATCACTTTAATGTACTCCTGTAACTAACACAACATTGTAAATCAACCATACTTTAATAAAAAGGGATCCCCATTTAAAAAAAAAGATATTGAGAAAGACACTTTTAATAAGATATCTCAGAATTTGAATACTTTTTAGGTGTAATACACTCATCTTCAGGAAGTATATTTACATATATTGAAAAGTTAATTGACACAATGCATGCACACCTTGGAGAAGGCAATGGCACCCCACTCCAGCACTCTTGCCTGGAAAATCCCATGGATGGAGGAGCCTGGTGGGCACAGTCCATTGGGTCGCGAAGAGTCGGGCACAACTGAGCGACCTCATTTTCACTTTTCACTTTCACATTGAAGAAGGAAATGACAGCCCACTCCAGTGTTCTTACATAGAGACTACCAGAGACTGGGGAGCCTGGTGGGCTGTCGTCTATGGGGTCGCACAGAGTTGGACACGACTGAAGTGACTTAGCAGCAGCAGCATGCACACCTTCTAAAGTAGTAATATTCCACCCCAGTCTCATGCACCAAGTCAATCACTGTAAACCATTCTTCCTTTTACTTTTCTTGGTGCCTGCATTCATCAGTCTCTGTTACTTACATTTTAATTCTTGCAAACGTCCTTGACCCGCATAAGGACAGATGAAATGTAGCTTGCTTTTTATGCCCTCCCCATCATTTCTATCCACCCCACTCTAATATTTTAAGTAAGATTATCATGATTGATTTTCTATTTATAGCTTTTTAGCTTTACATAGGTATAAAATCATCTGTTTTTTGTTTCACAAACACTAAGCATTAAGCATTAAGTTAGGGCTTTTGCTACACAATATGAAAATCCTTTATACTCCACCCTAGATTCCATTCTTTATTCCCCTTCAACTTCCCATGAGAATCTCATACAGATTTTCCAGGAAGGTTGTTTGTCTTTCCACTATATATATATATATATATATATATTTCTTGTAGAATGAAGTATAGATCAGTGTTCTTAAATATTTACACATATTTTCTTTTACCATCCCCTTCCCTTCTATTCACTTGCATTCTCTTAATATTTTTAATTCATACTCTGATCTCACTTTCTCAGCAAAAATTCCCTCTTATAATGTACTGATTCATTCATGCTGAAAATTAGGTTGCTGTTATTATCCACACAGATTTATGTATGATACTGTATTAACTTAATAGAGCCTGTTTTGTAAGTGTGAACTCCTCGACAGTGCTATTTCCTCAAGTTTTCTCACATGCTCCATGGTGCATTCTGAACACTCAGTAAGTATCCCCCAAAGTTGTTGGATTGTAATTAAAAGATGATGACACTCAAGCATGTCATTTATGATTAGGATGAATCTTTTGTGTAAAGGTGAATCATTAGTGTCTATAAACAGGTAGTTTGATCTTAAAGGGAATGCAGAAATAGATGACGGATTATTTTACTAGGTTGTCATAGAGCTAACAGAGAGTTTATGATAAGAAGAAAGCCTTCTTAGAAAGAATATTAATTATGCCTTTACTGCACTTGGAGGTTATAAAACAATAGAAAATGTGTATTATCTCCTGTTGTAAAAATTTTAAACATCAAACTATATTCTCAAAACTCAGTCTTTAAAAGGAGGGGATTTACTTCCAGTTTTCTATAGAACATTTCTATCTGTTATCATATTAAAATATATTATTTTCAAATCTAAATTTAAAATGGACCTTTTATAAAAGATGATTTAAAGTTTTGAGAAATGATATTTATAAATAGAGGAAACAGTAACTGATAATGTCTTGTATAATAATACACTTCTTTTCAAAATGCAGTTGTCCTCCAGTGGTTTTCCCTTTTCCAAGTATGTTTTTTTATTCATTATTGTCAATTCATCACTTATAAAATCCCCATGAAAGGTAGGGCCCAGAAAATTAAAAAAGGCACTTTTTCAAAAATTTGCTCAAAAGAACTCAATGTTTAAAAATATAATTTATTAAAAAGAACTCATATTCATTATAAATAAAATATTGTAAGAAGTCTCTTTGAATTTAAAAACAGTATTTTAAATTATATACTTTTCTTTTTCTGTTTTTCTGCAGTTTAAAACTTAATTCCCAGACTAGGGATTGAACTTGGGTCCCTAGGCTCCCTGCAGTGGAAGTGTGGAGTCTTAACCACTGGACTGCTAGGGAGGTCCCTAAAACAGCATTTTAAACTATGACATTTTTATTATGATGGCAATGTGAATGTCTCCTATCTACAAATCGTGGAATAAACTAAAAAATTACTCTTAGTACAATATTCAAGCAACCTCAAATGTATCACTTAATGAAGTTACTACAAATCAATACAAAGATGAAATTCAATAAAGCTTAATATGCCCAACAATCTGTGACCATAAACTTTTGTACAGAGGTACAGCTCAGCAGCACTTCCTGAGACAAATGGAATTTTTCTATTCCTCAGTGTACAACCAGGTGAGCGCTATCAACACGTGTCACCTGAAGACTTGACGTGTGGCTAGTCTAACTGAGAAAGTGAATTTCAGTTGTGTTTAACTAGCCATATGTGGCCAATAGGTAACATATCTGACAGTGTAGTCTTAGAGAAAAGGAGGACTTGAACACAGCAATCGCCAATTTCCTAGTAGGAAATTCATTGTACTGTCAACAGGATTTAACTGAAGAAAAAATAGTGGCAGTATATTGCGGTTCTGTGGCATGTGTAAAGTAAAACACATGACAAAATAGCTCAAAGAATGGGCAGGGATAATTGGGAATTGTTGTAAGGCAACAATTATGCTACTTTAGCTTCCCAAGTAGAATCCAGAAGGTGGAGGGTCCTAATGACGTAGTTTACAGAAGCCGTCTTCTCAGGCCACACAAGAGAGAACAGTAATAGCAAGCAGATTAGAGGAAATGTCCCTAAGATTCCACCCTCTTTACCAGTCAGCTTCTGTTTTTGTCCTTTGATTAATTTCAGAAAAATGCATTCTCAACTCAGAAGAAATACGAAATCCCATAGTCACCATATCTTTACAGGGTGAGCCCAATCACCCATCAGTCAATCCTACTTGGATTTTAGATTGTACAGAAAGCCGAGATATATAGCTTTTTTCTATAATTTCTCACCTTGATAAATGATCAAAATTCCCTCTGGAGAAAACTTGGGAAAGATTTACAGTGTATACTTATTTACAGTGTATACAGTACATACTTATGTGTATAAGTGTATACTTATGCCTTATTATATTTTTTTTCCAAAATAACCAGACCTGCCTCCAAGTTAGTATATTGCAGGTCTGTAAACTGACTGAGGTCTAGGGGTGGTTAATGAGTCTGGGAAGCCCCAATGGTAATTTGATTCAAGTGTGTACCCAGCACACACAAGTGCTTTATTTCATATTTTCTTCAGAATCCTTGGTGAATATTCTCCTATTGATATCTTTGGCCTAGTTCAATGTCACAATTTCTGTTCTTTCATATAATATCCTTAGAATATTTCTCAACACTCTCCCTTAGCTCTTGACAAATGAAATTAGCAAAGATCTTGCAACAGTTTCTCCTTTTGGAAAGGACTGTGCATTTTACCCCCTCCGGTTAATATTGAGATATAAATCTCATTATGAGACCAAAGGCAATGAGAGGTGGTGAAGATAGATCCTGAAAATTATCTGCACATTATTTTGAGGCAACCACCCAAATGGAGTCACTGAAACATTTTGTTGCAAGGAAGATTGGTTCCCTGAGCTGAAGGAACAGAGCTACTTCCATCGGCAAAACATTGCAGGACTTTTAGATTCCAAATTTCAGCTTTGTCTCCTCTTGCCGAATGTCATGGCTCCATTCCTCCCCAACACATTTTCTTTCCTTGGGTCTAAATGATTTGGCAAGTTGTACATTTCATGACACAGCAACATTGTAACTCTGCAATCCTGCAGTCAGACCCTGGGTGCCCTATGCTACTACAAATAAGAGATTATTTAAGGCTGCTATTAAGATTTTCTGGATAGCCACCTGTGACATAAATTAGGAGTTCAGGTTTTTTTGTTTTTTTTTTAATGTATATTTATATTCTTCAGAATCGTCAGAAGGAATCATCCCATCCCATAATCTTTGCAATAACTTTTTTTTTTTTTGCCAAAGCCATTAAGTGCCAAAGGCGATTGATCACTCAGTGATTTGCCCTCAATTAGTTCTTCATTATATGGCATTCCAGTGAAAAATTGATGTCACTTTGTCATATGTCATATGTCTCCTCATATATAGGAGAGCAAACCCAATGCAGAATCCTGCTCATAATACTAACTATTGACAGGGTTGTGACAGAAAACAGGGCATGTTCAAATGATTTTAATAAAATTAATTTAAAGAAGACAGAGCTTAGTGAACCAACAAGGGATGGTGAGGCAGGCAGTGGGTACTTGTGGTGGAAATCCTCAAGGGGACAGTCAAGAAAGCATAGTACATCTGGAAAGACCTGGCCTGCATGGCCCTCAACATATGTTCTCACTGCAGATGAGAGCAACTAAGGTTAGAAATGCCATGACACAGGAAAGAGGTAGAAAAACATGTACCCTGGCCTCACTGCTCTCCTGCTACTCTTCATTACCTCCTGGTGCCCTGCCCTTACCAATCCAGCCAAAGTCAGAGGATAAAGCAGTCCCACTGATGTAATCTATGCTGTATTTTAGGATGAAAAGCAGAGAAGGTCAGGGCATAGAAGAGAGAACAGAGGTCAACGAGAAACAATGGACAATTTTAAAGTGTCAGTTAAAAGAACTTAGGCAATTTCAGAAAGACCAATATGTTAACTTATGACTATGGTTTTGAAGTAAAACTTAGGGGAACAAACATAGTAAAAGGATTCTGTAGTATAACCTATATGACATCCAAGAGCACCCTGTTATATGAAAAGTGTTATGATTTGAAAACCACAATGATATTCTTTGATAAATCTCTTATTACTTATAAAATATTTGCACTTGGTATGCATAATCATGGTAAGCAAAAGTAACTATAAAATGCAGAGCTTCAGTTTACCAAGAAATTACATCAATCATACAATTCCAAATAAGTAATAATAAACATACATATAATAATTGTTACTTTCTTTGAGTTCCTTTAGTGAGTATATAACAGCATCTAATTATGATTTAATTTGATTTTCCAGGTTATTAATTATATTGAACAATGTTTTATATCCTTATCAATTGCATATCTTAGTTGGTGTAACATCCTTTCAACTAACTTGACATTTTGCATCTAGTTGTTTGTCTTCCTAGTATTGAAATATAAGAGATCTTTTTCATTTTTGTAAAGTATAATATGTCTAAATAGACAAAGGTTCAATATTAGTACAGATATGCTAATATAAATATAGATGTTTATAATTATTTATATTAAAATATGAAATTAATATTTAATTAGTACAATACATAATATGAATGAAAAAGTAAGTTGTGCAGTGGGAGAAAAATATGTATATTTTATTATGCATTATTTATATAAGATATCTTATTACATTATATATATATAGCAAAATATATGCAGACTCTATATGATATAATATTTTCTCCCATTCCATAGCTTACCTTTTTACTTATTTAATAAGCATCTTTCAAATATGGTGGGTTTATTTGAAACGAATTTATCAACCGTTTTTCCTTTGTATTCAAGCTTTCTCCAAGCAAAAATATTTGCCTAGCACAATATTTCAAATTTTTCTCCTATGTTTCCTTTTAGAAAAACATAAATTTGATTTAGCCCTTACATTTTGATCTTTGTTTAATTTGGTTGAAATGCTGTCTAAAGTATGAGTTAAGGATCAATATGCATTTATTTCCAAACATGCATATAGATATTATAACATCATGTGTTAAAAAGATATATAATTCTTTGCTGAATTTACCTCACATGTTGCAGAAAAATCAGTTCACCATGGATGTATTGGTATTTGACATAATATTGATATTCTAAATATATAATATATCTATTTATTTAAATCTTTATTTTATCTCAGCAATGTTATATAGTTTTCATAGTATAGCTCTTGCATACACTTTAACTTATTCCTAAGTAATCTTGCTTTCAGATGCTATTGTAAATGGTATTTAAAAATTACATTTTATCATTGTTTGTGGTCAGTCTATACAAATACAATTTATTTTTGGTATGTGGACTTTCAATCTTGTAATTTGTCTTAATTCACTTAGTTCTAACTGCTTTTTGTGAGATTCCTAAGTCTTGTCTGCTTGATCCTGTTTTCTGAATACAAAGACAATATTGATTATGTATTATGAGAATAATCATCTGAACTTGTTTCTGATCACAGAGAGAAATGCTCTTGGTTTGCTTGTTTGATTGTTTATCATTATGTAATATGTTTGCCTTTTCAGAAATATTCTTTATCAATGTGAGAAAGTAGATTCCGTTTTCTTCCTGGTATTCTAAAATTTTATCAACAGGTATTGATTTTTATTAAATCCTTTTTTTCTTTATTAATTGAGTCAATCATTATTATTTGTTTAGATTTTACTATGGAGCTATGCATTGTTATTATTTATTTGTTAAACTAGCAGGCTTCCCTGGGATAAGCCTCATTTGCTCATGATGTATCACCGTTTTAAAATATTGCACTTGATAGGGAACTCTACTTAATGAATTGTGGTGACCCAAATGGGGAAGAAGTCCAAAACGGAGGGGATGTATGTGTATGTGTATGTATAACTGATTAATTCTACTATACAGTAGAAACTAACACAACACTGTAAAGCAACTACACTCCAATAGAAATTAATTTAAAAATAAAAATAAAATGTTGCCCTTGAGATTTCTTCTCTGGCTCATGGAATCTATTTAAATATGCAAGCTGACAATTATTTGGAGATTTTCTAGATTTCCTTACTACTGATTTCTAATTTTATTTCATGGTGATCAGAAAACATATATTTGATTATTCTCCTCTTTCAGGTGTATCGAGTATTTTTGTTGCCCAGCGTTTGTCATTATTTTTATGAATGCTCTATGCACACTTGAAAAGAGTTTCTTTTCCACAGTTCTTGAGTAGAGCTGGCTAACAGTGTTGCTCTAGAATATATTTTTTCCTCTTCTATTATCAGTTACAGAAAGAGGAGCATTGAAATTACAGACTATATTTGTCTGTATATATTTGACTATATATGTCAATTTATCTACTTCTTCAGAAGTTCTAGCAATTTTTGCCTTATTTAAAATCTGTTAAAAGTGGTTTTTTGATATCTTCCTAAGGAATTAATCATTTTAACATGATAAAATGTCTTTATTACTAATCATATTGCTCTCCTTGAATTCTCATTTGCATGTGTTTCTTTACATTAGTAGTTTGTTTTATTTGTTGAGAACATGTGGATTGGTCTCTATTTATTTAGTCTGACAATCTCTTCCTTTTAATTGGAATGTTAACTGTATTTAAAACATGTAGAAATACTCTCAGGTGATAGTTTATCATCCTGCTGTATGTTTTATTGTCTCATCTGCTTTTGCTCTCCCCTGCTCCCCATTCTCTTTTGCATTATTTTGTCGTTCCTCAGTCGCTATGTCATGTCTGACTCTTTGCAACCCCAAAGACTAGAGCACACCAGGCTTCCCTGTCCTTCACTATACTGGAGTTTGCTCAAACTCATATCCATTGAGTCAGTGATGACATCCAATCATCACATCCTCTGCCATCCCTTTCTCCTCCTGCCCTCAGTTTTTTCCAGCACTGGAGTCTTTTCTGATGAGTTGGGTCTTTGCATCAGGTGGTCAAAATATTGAAGCTTCAGCTTCAGCATTAGTCCTTCCAATGAACATTTTAGGACTGGTTTCCTTTAGGATTAACTGATTTCCTTGCTGTAGAAGGGACTTTCTTTTTTAAAAAAGTTATTTACTTTAGTTGGAGGTTAATTACTCCACAATATTGTGGTGGGTTTTCCCATACATTGATATGAATCAGCCATGGGTTTACATGTGTTCCCCATCCTGATCCCCCCTTCTACCTCCCTCCCCATCCCATCCCTGTGGGCCAACAGTGCACCAGCCCTGAGCACCTGTCTCATGCATTGGACCTGGACTGGCGATCTGGTTCACATATGATAATATACATGTTTCAATGCTATTCTCTTAGGTCACCCCACCCTCACCCTCTCCACAGAGTCCAAAAGACTGTTCAATACATCTGTGTCTCTTTTGCTGTCTCACATACAGGGTTATCATTATCATCTTTCTAAATTGCGCATATATGCATTAGAAGACTACATTGGTGGTGTTCTTTCTGGCTTAATTCACTCTGTATAATAGGCTCCAGTTTCATCCACCTCATTAGAACTGATTCAAATGTATTCTTTTTAATGGCTGAGTAATACTCCATTGTGTATATGTACCATAGCTTTCCTATCAATTCATCTGCTGATGGGCATCTAGGTTGCTTCAATGTCCCAGCTATTGTAAACAGTGCTGCGATGAACATTGGGGTACATGTGCCTCTTTCAGTTCTGGTTTACTTGGTGTGTATGCCAAACAGTGGGATTTCTGAGTCATATGGCAGTTCTATTTCCAGTTTTTTAAGGAATCACCACACTGTTCTCCACAGTGGTTGTACTAGTTTGCATTCTCACCAACTGTATAAGACAATTCCCTTTTCTCCACACCCTCTCCAGCATGTATTGCTTGTAGACTTTTGAATAGCAGTCATTCTGACTGGCATGAAATGATACCTCATTGTGGCTTTTATTTGCATTTCTCAGATAATGAGTGAGTGTTGAGCATCTTTTCATGTGTTTGTTAGCCATCTGTATGTTTTCTTTGGAGAAATGTCTGTTTAGATCTTTGGCCTATTTTTTAATTGGGTCATTTATTTTTCTGGAATTGAGTTGCAGGAGTTGCTTATATATTTTTGAGATCAATTCTTTGTCAGTTGCTTCATTTGCTAATATTTTCTCCCTTTCTGAAGGCAGTCTTTTCACCTTGCTTATAGTTTCCTTCATTGTGCAAAAGCTTTTAATTTTAATTAGGTCCCATTTGTTTATTTTTGCTTTTATTTCCAATATTGTGGGAGGTGGGTCATAGAAGATGCTGCTGTGATTTATCACGCAGACTGTTTTGCCTATGTTCTTCTCTAAGAGTTTTATAGGTTCTGGTCTTACATTTAGATCTTTAATCCATTTTGAGTTTATTTTTGTGTATGGTGTTAGAAAGTGTTCTAGTTTCATTCTTTTACCAATGGTTGACCAGTTTTCCCAGCACAACTTGTTAAAGAGATTGTCTTTTCTCTATTGTATATTCTTGCCTCCTTTGTCGAAGATAAGGTGTCCATAGGTGCATGGATTTATCTCTGGGCTTTCTATTTTGTTCCATTGGTCTATATTTCTGTCTTTGTGCCAGTACCATACTGTCTTGATGACTGTGACTTAGTAGTAGAGCCTGAAGTCAGGCAGGTTAATTCCTCCAGTTTCCTTCTTCTTTCCCAAGATTGCTTTGGCTAATCGATGTTCTCTTGTATTTCTATGCAAATTGTGAAATCATTTTTTCTAGTTCTGTGAAAAATAATGTTGGTAGCTTGATAGAGATTGCATTGAATCTATAGATTGCTTTGGGTAGTATACTCATTTTCACGAAATTGATTCTTCCAATCCATCAACATGGTATATTTCTCTATCTATTTGTGTCCTCTTTGATTTCTTTCATCAGTGTTTAATAGTTTTCTATATATATATATATATATATATACATATATATTTTGTATCTTTAGGTAGGTATATTCCTAAGTGTTTTATTCTTTTCGTTGCAATGGTGAATGGTATTGTTTCCTTAATTTCTCTTGCTGTCTTCTCATTGTTAGTGTATGGAAATGCAAGGGATTTCTGGGTCTTAATTTTATATCCTTCAACTTTACTATATTCATTGATTAGTTTTAGTAATTTTCTGGTTGAGTCTTTAGGGTTTTCTATGTAGAGGATCATGTCATCTGCAAACAGTGAGAGTTTTACTTGTTTTTTTCCTATCTGGATTCCTTTTATTTCTTTTTCTGCTCTGATTGCTGTGGCCAAAACTTCCAAACCTCTGTTGAATACTAGGGGTGAGAGTGGGCACCTTTGTCTTGTTCCTGACTTTAGGGGAAATGCTTTCAATTTTTCACCATTGAGAATAATGTTTACTGTAGGTTTGTCATATATATTTTTTATTATGTTGAGATATGTTTCTTCTGTTCCTGCTTTCTGTAAGATTTTTATCATAAATGCATGTTGAATTTTGTCAAAGGCTTTTTCTGCATCTATTGAGATAATTGTATTTGATTATAATTGATTATAATCATAATCATAATTAATTATCTTTCAATTTGTTAATGTGATGTATTACATTGATTGATTTGTGGATATTGAAGAATCCTTTCATCCCTGGCAGAAAATCCACTTGGTCATGATGTAGGATCTTTTTAATATGTTGTTGGATTCTGTTTGCTAGAATTTTGTTAAGGATTTTTGCATCTATGTTCATCAGTGATATTGGCCTGTAGCTTTCTTTTTTTGTGGCATCTTTGTCTAGTTTTGGTATTAGGGTGATGGTGGCCTCATAGAATGAGTTTGGAAGTTTACCTTCTTCTGCTATTTTCTGGAAGAGTTTGAATAAGATAGGTGTTAGCTCGTGTCTAAATTTTTGGTAGAATTCAGCTGTGAAGCCTCTGGTCCTGGACTTTTGTTTGTTGGAAGATTTGTGATTACAGTTTTGATTTTCATGCTTGTGATGGGTCTGTTAAGATCTTCTATTTCTTCCTGGTTCAGATTTGGAAAGTTGTACTTTTCTAAGAATCTGTCCACTTCTTCCAAGTTGTCCATTTTATTGGCATATAGTTGATGATAGTAGACTCTTTTGATCCTTTTTATTTCTGTGTTGCATGTCGTGATCTCTCCATTTTCATTTCTAATTTTGTTGCCTTGATTCTTCTCCCTTTGTTTCTTGTGAGTCTGGCTAATGATTTGTCAATTTTATTTATCTTCTCAAAGAACAAGCTTTTGGCTTTGTTGATTTTTGCTATGGTCTCTTTTATCTCTTTTGCATTTATTTCTGCCCTAATTTTTAAGATTTCTTTCCTTCTGCTAGCCCTAGGGTTCTTCATTTTTTCCTTCTCTAGTTGATTTAGGTGTAGAGTTAGGTTATTTATTTGACTCTTTTTTCTTGTTTCTTGAGGCAAGCCTGTATTGCTATGAACCTTCCCCTTAACACTGCTTTTACAGTGTCCCATAGGTTTGGGGTTATTGTGTTTTCATTTTCATTTGTTTCTATGCATATTATTTTTTTTTAATTTCTTCTATGATTTGTTGGTTATTCAGAAGCGTGTTGTTTAGCCTCCATATGTTGAAATTTTTAATATATTTTTTTTCCCTTTTTTCCTGTAATTGAGATCTATACTTACTGTTTTGTGGTCAGATAAGATGCTTGGAATGATTTCATTTTTTTAATTTGCCAAGGCTAGATTTATGGCCCAGGATGTGATCTCTCCTGGAGAAGGTTTCGTGTGCACTTGAGAAAAAGGTGAAATTGATTGTTTTGGGGTGAAATCTCCTATAGATATCAATTATTTCTAGCTGGTCCATTTTGTCATTTAAAGTTTGTGTTTCCTTGTTAATTTTCTGTTTAGTTGATCTATCCATAGATGTGAGCAGGGTATTAAAGTCTCGCACTATTATTGTGTTATTGTTCATTTCCCCTTTCATTCGTGTTAGCATTTGCCTTACATATTGTGGTGTTCCTATGTTGGGTGCATATATATTTATAATTGTTATACCTTCTTCTTGGATTGTTCCTTTGATCATTGTGTAGTGTCCTTCTTTGTCTCTTTTCACAGCCTTTATTTTAAAATCTATTTTATCTGAAATAAGTATTGCTACTCCTGCTTTTTTTTGGGGGGGAGGGGTCTCCATCTGTGTGAAATATCTTTTTCCAGCCCTTCGCTTTCAGTCTGTATGTGTCTGTTGTTTTGGGGTGGTCTCTTGTAGACAGCATATATGGATCTTATTTTTGTATCCATTCAGCCAGTCTTTGTCTTTTGGTTGGGACATTCAACCCATTTACATTTACATTTACATTCAACCCATTTACATTTAAGATAATTATTGATAAGTATGGTCCCATTGCCATTTACTTTATTGGTTTGAGTTAGAGTTTATACTCCTTTTCTGTGTTTCCTGTATAGAGAAGATCCTTTAGCATTTGTTGAAGAGCTGGTTTGGTGGTGCTAAATTTTCTCAGCTTTTGCTTGTCTGTATGTCCTGCCATTCCCTTCTGGCCTGAAGAGTTTCTATTGAAAGACCAGCTGATATCGTTATGGGAATCCCCTTGTGTGTTATTTGTTGTTTCTCCCTTGCTGCTCTTAATATTTGTTCTTTGTGCTTGATATTTGTTAATTTGATTAATATGTGTCTTGGGGTGTTTCACTTTTTGTTTATCCTACTTGGGACTCTCTGGGTTTCTTGGAATTGTGTGCCTATTTCCTTCCCCATTTTAGGGAAGTTTTCAACTATTATCTCCTCGAGTATTTTCTCATGGTCTTGCTTTTTGTCTTCTTCTTCTGGGACATCTATGATTCGAATATTGGGGCGTTTCACATTGTCCCAGAGGTCCCTGAGGTTGTCCTCATTTCTTTTGATTCTTTTTTCTTTTTTACTCTCTGTTTCATTTATTTCCACCATTCTATCCTCTATCTCACTTATCCCATATTTTGCCTCCGTTATTCTACTGTTGGTTCCCTCCAGAGTGTTTTTGATCTCATGTATTGCATTATTCATTATTAATTGACTCTTTTTTCTTTCTTATAAGTCCTTGTTGAAGCTTTCTTGCATCTTCTCAATCCTTGTCTCCAGGCTATTTATCTGTAACTCCATTTTGTTTTCAAGATTTTGGATCTTGAAAGATTTTTAATATCGTTATTCTAAATTCTTTTTCAGGTAGACTCCCTATCTTCTCCTTTTGTTTTGGTTTGGTAGGAATTTATCATGTTCCTTTACCTGCTGAGTATTTCTGTGCCTTTTCATTTTGCTTAGATTGCTTTGTTTGGGGTGACCTTTCCATATTCTTGTAGTTTGTGGTTCTTCTTTATTGTGAAGGTTCCTCCCTGTGGGTGTGGTTGGACAATTGACTTGTCAAGATTTCCTGATTAGGGAAGCTTGTTCTGGTGGGTGGAGCTGGATTTCTTCTCTCTGGAGTGCAAGGAAGTGTCCAGTAGTGAGTTTTGAGATGTCTGTGGGTTTGGTCTGACTTTGGGCAGCCTGTATATTGATGCTCAGGGCTATGTTCCTGCGTTGCTGAGAATTTGTGTGGTATTTCTTGCTCTGGAACTTATTGACTCTTGGGTAGTGCTTGGTTTCAGTGTAGGCATGGAAGGTTTTGGATGATCTCTTATTACTTAATGTTCCCTGTAGTCAGGAGTTCTCTGGTGTTCTCAGGTTTTGGGCTTAAACCTCCTGCCTCTGGATTTCAGTCTTATTCTTCCAGTAGCCTCAAGACTTCTCCATTCATACAGCACTGATAATAAAACTTCTAGGTTAATGGTGAAAGGGCTCTCCACAGTCAAGGACACTTAGAGAGGTTCACAGAGTTACATGGAGAAGAGAAGAGGGAGGAGGGAGATAGAGGTGACTAGGAGGAGAAAAGGGGGAATCAAGAGGAGAGAGGTAGATCTAGGCAGTACTCTGTTCCCTAAGTGTTCTCCACAGCCCATAATACTTACAGAGATTCACATAATTGGGTTGAGAAGAGGAGGGGGAGAGGGGAGATAGAGGTGATCTTGGGGAGAAAAAGGAGAGTCAAAAGGGGGAGAGAGTAATCCAGCCAGTAATCACACTTCTGAGTAAAAATGGGTACCGAAGATTGGATTCTTAAAAGTTTAAAATTGATATCAAATACTATAAAACAAGGATTAAATATCTAGAGTAGAGATTAGGCTCTTAAAATACAATATTTAAAAAAAACAATATCACAAAAATGTAAGAAATATATGTGAAGTTTGCATTAAAAACAGTTTTTTTTAAGGTAATAGTGGGTTATAAAAATGAAAATTAAAGGAGTAATAGAAGACTTAAAAATTTTAAAAAAATTTAAAAAAGATGATAATATTAAAGATATATCTAGGAATTTCTCTGGAGCTGTTGTGGACAGTGTGGGGTCAGTTCTGTTTCAGACAGCTCCTTGTTCCAGCTTACACTTCTCAATATCTATAGGCCCCTTCCAGTGTAGTCGGTGCTAACTACAGGGATTTTAATCTGTTGCACCTGTCACTTCCCAAGCAGTACCCTCTGTTTATTTAGCTTCTTCTGTTTGCAGGTCTCTTCAGTGTCTAATTTCCTCCCTGTCACAAGGGGGCGGTGGTGGTCACTTTTTTAGGCTCACGTGTTCAGTCCTGCTGTGGGGAGGGAGGAACACTGCAGACAAATATCCCTGGCATGTGTGGGGAGTGCTCGCAATGTTTCAGCCACACTGGGTTTGTGCCCGCTCAGTGCGGGCGTGCTTTCCCGGTCTACACTGCTCAGGCTCCAGGTTGCTCTACAGGAGAACTGTCTAAAGCGGGCCCTGGGTTCTGTGCACTTCCCCGGTCTAAGCTGCTCAGGTTCAGGTTCTTGGGTACTCCACAAAGGCGCAGACTCAGTTGGGCCTGTGTTTTTCTCCTTCCCAAGCGATGCATAGCGACCAGGTGCTTGGTGAACACACTCTCTTCAGGTGCAGTGTGTCTTATCACCTCCCCAGTTCCAGCCACTCATTTCTGGGCGCGCCCGACTCCGGTGTGCCCTGTGTCTCTTCTGGGGAGCTGATCTCTGGCTGCAACCCTCCCGGCGGATGTCAATTGTCCATAATCTCAGGAAGTCTTTGGTTAGAAACTGGAAACCTGTTCACAGCTTGGTAGAGGATACCCTCTCTGGGGCCGAGTTCACCCCTTTCTGTCTCTGGCTGTTGCCTGCCTGCCCCCTCCATCCAGTGGGGGAAGGGCCGGTCTGCAGCCAGCTAGCGCTTCTCTGGTATTGCTAAGTCCTTTGTTCTGTGAGCGGGGGAGCAGTGCCTTATGTTAGGGCTTTTCACAGGATAATTCTCTCTTTCTCTATGGCTATCCCACAATCTGGGTTGCTATCTCACATTAGCTCCCTCAGATTGCCTTCAGGGCATTCAGACCCAGTCCTTACCCTAAGCAATGGCGCCCGCTCCTCTCTGTTCAGCCCCCACTTGCTGATGATGGATGTTATCATCTGGGGTACTTCTCTGCTGGGGGTTGCCTTTAGGCATGCAATCTGTGGGTTTTATTTACTTATTTTTCCTCCCAGTTATGTTGCACTCCAAGATTCAAAAACTTCCCCCAGACCCGCCGGTGAGAGTGTTTCTTGGTGTTTGGAAACTTCTCCTCTATTAAGACTCCCTTCCCAGGACAGATCTCCATCCCTAACTCTTTTGTCTCTCTTTTTATCTTTTATATTTTGTCCTACCTCCTTTCAAAGACAATGGGCTGCTTTTCTGGGACCCTGATGTCCTCTGCCAGCGTTCAGAAGTTGCTTTGTGGAGTTTGCTTAGTGTTCAAATGTTCTTTAGATGAATTTGTTGGGGAGAAAGTGGTCTCCCCGTCCTATTCCTCCACAATCTTAGGACCACCCCGTCCAAAGGGACTCTCAAGAGTCTTCTCCAGCATCACAATTCAAAAGCATCAATTCTTCAACCCTCAGCTTTCTTTATGGTCCAACTCTCACATCCATACATGACTACTGGAAAAACCATTGCTTTGATAATACTGACTTTTGTAGGCAAAGTGACCTGCTTTCTAATATGCTGTCTAGGTTTGTCATAGCTATTCTTTTGAGGAGCAAAATTCTTATAATTTTGTGGCTACAATCACTGTCCATAGTGATTTTGGAGCCCAAGAAAATAATATATCACTGTTTCCTCATCTATTTGCCATGAAATGGTGGGATCAAATGCCATGATCTTAGTTTTTGAGTGCTGAGTTTTAAGCCAGCTTTTTCACTCTCCTTTTTCACCATCGTGAAGAGGCTCTTTAGTTTCTCTTCACATTCCATCATGAGAGTGGTATCATCTGCATATCTGAGGTTGTTGTTATTTCTCCTGTCAAACTTTATTCCATCTAGTCATTCATCCAGCCTGGCATTTCACATTATGTACTATGCATAGATGTTAAATAAGCAGGGTGACAATATACAGCCTTGACATTCTCCTTTTCCAATTCTGAACCAGACCATTGTTTCATGTCTGTTTCTAACTATTGCTTCTTGAACCACATACAGGTTTCTTAGGAGACAGGTAAGGTGGTCTGGTATTCCCATCTAAGAATTTTCCACAATTTATTGTGATTCAGAAAGTCAAAGGCTTTAGTATAGTTAATGAAGCAAAAATAGAGATTATTTTTTAGTATTCCCTTGCTTTTTCTATGATTCAGCAGATGTTGGCAATTTAGTCTCTGGTTTCTCTGCCTTCTCTAAATCCAGCTTGTCCATCTGGAAGTTCTTAGTTCACACACTGTTGAAGCCCAGCTTGAAGAATTTTGAGCATTACCTTGATAGCATGTGGAATGAATACAGTTGTTCAGTACTATGAACATTTTTTTGGCATTGCCTTTCTTTGGGGTTGGAATGAGAACTGACCTTTTTCTATCCTGTGGCCACAGCTGAGTTTTCCAAACTTGTTGGCATAGTGAGTGCAACTCTTTAACAGCATCATCTTTATAGGGTTTTAAATAGCTCAGTTGGAATTTCATCACTTCCACTAGCTTAGTTCATAGTAATTCTTCCTAAGAGCCACTTGACTTCACTCTCCAGGATGTCTGACTTTAGATGAATGACCACACCATTGTGGTTATCTGGGTCATTATCACCTTTTTTTATATAGCTTTTCTATGTATTCTTGCCACCTCTTCTTAAACTCTTCTAGTTCTATTAGGTCCTTGCCATTTTTGTTGTTTATTGTGCCCATATTTGCATGAAATTTTCCCTTGGTATCTCTGATTTTCTTGAAAAGACCTCTAGTCTTTCCATTCCATTGTTTTCTTCTATGTTTTTGCATTGTTCACTTAAGAAGCCTTTCTTATCTCTCATTGATTTTCTCTGGAACTCTGCATTCAGTTGGATGTATCTTTCCCTTTCTCCCTTGTCTTTAATTTCTCCTTTCTCTGCTATTTGTAAGGCCTCCTCAGACAACCACTTTGTTTTCTTTCATTTATTTTTCCTTGGAATGATTTTGTTCACTGCCTCCTATATACTATTACAAAGCTACATCCATAGTTTTTCAAGAATTCTCTCTACCAGAACTAATTCCTTTAATTCATTTGTCACATCCACTTTAAAATCATAAGAGATTTGATTTAGGTCAGATGTGAATGGCTTGGTTGTTTTCCTTACTTTCTTCAATTTAAGCCTGAATTTTGCAATAAGGAGCTTGTGATCTGAGCCATAGTCAACTCCAGGTCTTTTTTTTTTTTTTTTTTCCCCTGACTATATAGGACTTCTCTATCTTTGGTTGCAAAGAATGCAATCAATCTGATTTGGTTTTTAATCATCTGATGATGTCCATGTGTAGAGCCACCTCTTGTGTTGTTGGAAGAAGGTGTTTGCTATAAACAGTGTGTTCTCTTGGCAAAATTCTGTTAGCCTTTGCCCTGCTTCATTTTGTATTGCAAGGCCAGACTTGCCTGTTACTTATTGTCTTACTTAGGATTAAGTATTTTGGCCTTCCCACCTGGCACTATTGGTAAAGAAACCACTTCCCAGTGCAGGAGATATAAGAGACTTAGGTTTGATCTCTGGGTCTGGAAGACCCATGCAGGAAAGCATGGCAACCCACTCTGGTATTCTTAGACATGACTGAAGTGATTTAGAATGCACACATATTTTAGAATTTAATATTGTCTCTGTGTTTGGCTTATGATCCATGTTACATTATTTTACTTTTATAATGATTTTAATGGTTTAGATATTCTTCCTTAACCATTGTCATCTACCTTCATACTATTTTATATATATTCCTTATATTACACTGTTTTACAAAAGTAAGACCCTTACCTTCCTCATTTCTCTTCACAGCCTTTGTCCTATTGTTATTTTTATTGATAATAGACTCTACAATGTAGTGGGTTTTTTTTTTTTTTTTTAATATTATTTTATTAGTTGGAGGCCAATCACTTCACAACATTTCAGTGGGTTTTGTCATACATTGACATGAATCAGCCATATAGTTACACATAATCCCCATCCTTTATTTTTATTAGTTGGAGGTTAATTACTTTACAATATTGTAGTGTATTTTGTCATACATTGATATGAATCAGCCATGGATTTACATGTATTCCCCATCCCAATTACCCCTCCCACCTCCCTCTTCACCCGATCCCTCTGGGTCTTCCCAGTGCACCAGGCCCGAGCACTTATCTCATGCATCAAACCTGGGCTGGTGATCTGCATCACCCTAGATAATATACATGTTTCGATGCTGTTCTCTCAAAACATCCCACCCTTGCCTTCTCCCACAGAGTCCAAAAATCTGTTCTGTATATCTATGTCTCTTTTTCTGTTTTGCATATAGGGTTATCATTACCATCTTTCTAAATTCCATATATATGTGTTAGTATGCTGTAATGTTCTTTATCTTTCTGGTTTACTTCTCTCTGTATAATGCACTCCAGTTTCATCCATCTCATTAGAGTTGATTCAAATGAATTCTTTTTAATGGCTGAGTAATATTCCATGGTGTATATGTACCACAGCTTCCTTATCCATTCGTTTGCTGATGGGCATCTAGGTTGTTTCCATGACCTGGCTATTATAAACAGTGCTGGGATGAACATTGGGGTGGACGTGTCTCTTTCAGTTCTGGTTTCCTCAGTGTGTATGCCCAGAAGTGGGATTGCTGGGTCATATGGCAGTTCTACACCCAGTTTTTTTTGTTTGTTTGTTTTAAGAAATCTCCACACTGTTCTCCATAGCGGCTGTACTAGTTTACATTCCCACCAGCAGTGTAAGAGGGTTCCCTTTTCTCCACACCCTCTCCAGAATTTATTGCTTGTAGACTTTTGGATAGCAGCCATCCTGACTGGCATGTAATGGTACCTCATTGTGGTTTTGATTTGCATTTCTCTGATAATGAGTGATGTTGAGCATCTTTTCATGTGTTTGTTAGCCATCTGTATGTCTTCTTTGGAGAGATGTCTGTTTAGTTCTTTGGCCCATTGTTTGATTGGGTCATTTATTTTTCTGGAATTGAGCTGCAGGAGTTGCTTGTATATTTTTGAGATTAATCCTTTGTCTGTTTCTTCATTTGCTATTATTTTCTCCCAATCTGAGGGCTGTCTTTTCACCTAACTTATAGTTTCCTTTGTTGTGCAAAAGCTTTTAAGTTTCATTAGGTCCCATTTGTTTATTTTTGCTTTTATTTCCAATATTCTGGGAGGTGGGCCATAGAGGATCCTGCTGTGATTTATGTCGGAGAGTGTTTTTCCTATGTTCTTCTCTAGGAGTTGTATAGTTTCTGGTCTTACATTTAGATCTTTAATCCATTTTGAGTTTATTTTTGTGTATAGTGTTAGAAAGTGTTCTAGTTTCATTCTTTTATAAATGTTTGACCAGTTTTCCCAGCACCACTTGTTAAAGAGATTGTCTTTTTTCCATTGTATATCTTTGCCTCCTTTGTTGAAGAAAGGTGTCCGTAGGTTCGTGGATTTATCTCTGGGCTTTCGATTCTGTTCCATTGATCTATATTTCTGTCTTTGTGCCAGTACCATACTGTCTTGATGAAGGAATCCAGATAGGAAAAGAAGTGAAACTCTCGCTGTTTGCAGATGGCATGATCCTCTACATGTTAAACCCTAAAGACTCTACCAGAAAATTACTAGAGCTAATCAACGAATATAGTAAAGTTGCCAGATATAAAATTAACACGCAGAAATACCTTGAATTCCTATACACTAATGTTGAGAAAACAGAAAGAGAAATTAAGGAAACAACACCATTCACCATTGCAACAAAAAGAATAAAATAATTAGGAGTATATCTACCTAAAGAAACAAAATACCTATCCATAGAAAATATAAAGCACTGATGAAAGTAATCAAAGAGGACACAAACAGATGGAGAAATATACCATGTTCATGGAATGGAAAAATCAATATTGTCAAAATGGCTATACTACCCAAAGCAATCTATAGATTCAATGCAATCCCTATCATGCTACCAACGGTATTTTTCATAGAACAAGAACAAATAATTTATAATTTGTATGGAAATACAAAAAACCTCAAATAGCCAAAGAAATCTTGAGAAAGAAGAATGGAACTGGAGGAATCAACCTGCCTGACTTCAGACTAT
Organism: Muntiacus reevesi; assembly: GCF_963930625.1. Lineage (NCBI taxonomy): Eukaryota > Metazoa > Chordata > Mammalia > Artiodactyla > Cervidae > Muntiacus > Muntiacus reevesi. The sequence goes on from NC_089264.1 coordinate 1,974,648, forward strand.
ACTACAATGTAGTTTTAAATAATCAATTTTAAATAAAAAATTTAATGAGACAGCATCTTTTGTAATTACTTACATGTATACTATTTCTGGTTCTCACCATGCCTTTGTATTGATACAATTTTGTACCTGATGTCACTTCTCTTTTGCCTGAGAAAATACCTTAACATTTTTTGTAATATAGGGCTGCTAGCATAAATTTCCTCAGTTATTATTTGTGTGGAAACTATTTTCCCTCTATTTTTGAAGGATATTTTCATTGGTATTTAATTTGAATCAACAAGTTTTGTTTTGTTTCCCTTCCAGATGAGCTAAAGAGAAGTTGGTGTGAATCTTCTATTTCTTGCCTTGTATTAAACAAGTCTTTTTCCCTCCAATGTTATTTAAGGTTTTTTTTTTAGTTAAAAGTTTTCAGAAATTTGAATTTGTTGTACTTGAATCTGATTTTCTTTAGATTTCTTCAGTTTGGTACTTGATAAGCTTCTTGTATCTATGAATCTAATTAGCATAAATTTTAGAAAAAAAAATGATTATTATGTTTTTCAATATTAATTTCTGCCCCCATCTTCTCTCTCTTTTCCTTCATACCCTTCATTTGCATGAATGTTAAACTGCTTGATTTTCTCCCACGTTTTACTCTTTCTCTATTATTTACAATCTTTGCAGTCTTTTTTCTCTCTGTGAAAAGTTTAGATATCTTTGTTGCTATATCTTCAAGTTTACTTTTTTTTTTAATGCAATGTCTAATTTTGTTTTCAATCTGATTAGTAAAATTTCATTTCAGATATTATATTATTTAATGTTATAAACTCCACTTGGCTTTTAAAAAATATTTTTCATCTCTTTCTTCCTACATTTGTTTCCCTCTGAGCCAATTTATAATAGTTATTATAATGACTCTTTGTTAGCTCCATCACTTCTATATTTTTTAATTTATTAAATCAATGACATTAACCTTGAGTATTAATTATATTTTGCTGCATCTTTTTATGTCTAATTATGTTTTATTCAGTGCCAGATATTCCATTGTTGAGAAACTGAATTTTGCTATTGCCCTTTAAAAAGTGAAAATTTTTGTTTTAGCCTGCAGATTATTTACTTGAGGTTTAGCTTATTTTGTAAAGTCTGGCTTTTAAACTTTGTGAATGTCTATGGTTAAATTTACTCTAATATATTCTTGTCTGCTGATCTCTGCTGAGTATCCCATTATTCTACAAATTCTCTCCTTTCTCACTTGCTGGATCTTGAATTCCATGCCTCCTCTGGGATTTGCTCAGCTTCTATTACTCAGGTACTCCTGTTTCATTCCTTCTTTGCAGAGTGTAATCTCATGAACATGCGTGTTCATGTATCGCTCAAGAGGAACCTTATACAGATTTCCGGAGCTCTCTTCCTGAGGTACTTCCCAGTTCTTCACAAATTTTAGCCATCTTCATTTCCCTGCATCTCAATCTGTATCTCCTCAATTAAGATAGGCAACCAGGTTCTGGTTTTGTTCTTTGTACCAGAATCCAGAATTTGCCTCAAGGCAGAAAATCAGAAAGTCATAGGAAACTTCTCATTGTTTTCTTTTTTGAAAAACCACTGGTCTGTGTGACTTGGTTGACCATTGCCTGGAAATATTTGTGTAATATATTTCCTCAGTTTTATATTTCTTTACAGTTGTATATAGTTGTATACAGTGGGTAAAATAGCCTCAGAACAAACAAGGAAGAACTCTTCCCACCATTATTTTAACCTCATGTTGCTTCTTCCTCCTATATATCTTGCCTCTTATATGCCTGAAATCTGTGATTTACATTCTGTTCCTAGGTGTTTGTAACTTAAATTTTTGAGTGCCTAGAATATGTCATGATCTGTCTTATGCTTCACACATATTGTATAATCTAACCACATGCTTTGCAACTCTTTATGTAGTGCCCTCAAGTGAAGTTATGAAATGTTTTTCTAGCATTCAACTCATGTAGATTCCATGTAACAGCAAATGGTAGTCTTTATTTGTAAGTGATTTAAGTAATAACATATATGGTAGTTTCTTCTTTAAAACAAAAGTAGATTATATTGAGCATTATGATTCCAGATGCATTGAACTCTCTGTTTTAAATGGAAACTTTATGTGGTAATTTTAATATGAACTAAATGATCATTACTTTCTGTTATATCTTATTCATAAGCTGATTGTAGCTATTTTTAGAAAAAATGATCCTTGGGCAATTGCAGATTTGTTTGTAACAGATGAAAAGCCACCAGTTAATATTAAAGTTCTAAACAGTAATCTATATTTTTATTGCTTAATTATATTGATGCAGTTTTATCTAATAAAATAAAGCATCAATCAGTGTTCTCTATTAACAAGCCATTTTAAAGGTGTTTCATGTCAGGTAGTAAACATTTTCTTAGATATCTATTCTTCTATGAATGAAATTATATCAAATTTAAAATTGTGTATAATTCATAATAGACTTATAGTTTGGATTGCATTTGATTTTCAAACCAATTATAAATATTTGTCCATTGAGTGTCTGGGAATAAGTACTTCTTAATATTCTACTCAAGTGTTCTTTCTTCCTCAGTTGTTTCCACGGGGACTGAAGATAATTATTAAATTCTATCATATGAATAAATATTCAACACAAATAATCTAATTTACTCTATTTAGTAGTTTAGATAAAGTTGTTCAGTATTGCTGTGTGTACACAGAGCTATTATGGGAGAAAATGAAATTTATTTTCTAACATTTAGGTACTAGTTTTGATTATTTGATATCCAAAGTGACTAGAATCTGTGAAAATTTTCAGGAAATAATGTCAACCACTTATATTTTCAGTTCAATGATTTATAATCTGGCATAAAATAGGTATCTGCCAGCAATGCAGGGGACCTTGGCTTTATATCTGTGTTGGGAAGATCCCCTGGAAAAAGGAATGGCTACCCGCTCCAGTATTCTGTCCTGGAGAATTCCATGGACCATATAGACCATGAGGTCGCAAAGAGTCAGAGACAACTGAGCTACATTCATATAAAAATGGTTAGATCATCTATGTTTCAATCATTTATTCTACCTTTTAAAAATTGATTAGAAATCTATTGGGTCCACATTCTTGAGGAAATAATGTAGCAATATAGGAGCTTGTGCTGTATATATTTGTTTTGCCTCTTACAATGAAAGCAAAGACGTTATGATAGAATGCATTGAGCTGGGTGTCATTGTTACTAAAGTTCTAAGAATATCCATTAACACCCTTTGTGATATTCACTGCAAGGAAGGCAAAATCAGGGTACCTTGATGAATCTGCACCATCAATATCATAGTTGCTCTGCAGTCCATCAGTCAGTGTTCTCTATTAACAAACTGTTCTAAAGGTGTTTTGTGTCAGGCAGTGTTATAGTTAATCTTTAGTCTGTCATTGACTATATGTGGGAATCTGGCAAATCATACACCTGCCAGAACCTTAGTTCCCTTCTCTGTTGGTGGTGGTTTAGTTGCTAAGTCATGTCTGACTCTTGTGAACCCATGGACTGTAGCCCACCAGGCTCCTCTGTCCATGGGATTTTCCAAGCAAGAATACTGGAGTGAGTTGCCATTTCTTGCTCCAGGGAACCTTCCTGAGCCAGGAATAGAACCTGGGTCTCCTGCATTGCAGGCAGATTCTTTACCGACTGAGCTATGGGGGAAGCCCCCCTTCTGTGATTACTGGACTCAATTATTCTGCCCAGAAAACTTATGGTGAGAGTCAAGTTTGGTAATGTACATATGTAAGAGAGCCTGACACATTACTTGCCAGATAATAGATGGCTTAACAAATAGTAATTACTGTTGTTATCATTGTTATTTTCTGCAATATAATAATCCAAATTTATGATAAGCAAACTGAGCTGCTGCAACTCTCTGATTAGAGAGTTGCATTGCGTCAGCTATCATTTGGGTACACCATATAAACTATTTTCTTACAATTCTTAGTTTTCAAAGAAAACTAAATGATATTCAATTTAGCATGCATAATTATATTTAATCAACAAATGGCAATAATCCCCTATGGATATAAAATACTAGGTTTTACTGTGTGTTTGAATACTCCTTTCTGAAGTAGCGTTTGAAGGAACATACCAAATATTTTTTAATATATTGAGTCTTCATTATTCTTTATAGTATATTTTTGTAGTCAAAATATTTATTAAATAAACTTCATAAAATATGAATGGTTAACACTTACTTAAATGTCTTCTCAACAGCAGGTCACATGCCAAAAAGTCAGCACACATTATTTAAGTTTTACCACAGAACTTCTGGTGTGATAATTAATGCTATTTAAGAATCTTACTGTCCTTGAAAGTTAAAATATCTAGGTAATTATTAATATTATTAAAAATAAAGAAAACATTTGAATTATTATTATAGTACTCTAATTACCAGATTTTGGAGATTGAATCATAGATGGAGAGAGCATCCCATAAACTGATATAATATCCATCTGATAAAGCTTTTGATTTCTTCTTCTTTTTTTTTAAATTTATTAATTTTAATTGGAGGTTAATTACTTAACAATATTGTATTGGTTTTGCCATACATTGACATGAATCCGCCATGGATGTACATGTTTTCCCCATCCTGAACCCCCCTCCCACCACCTTCCCCATCCCATCCTTCTGGGTCATCCCAGTGCACCAGCCCCGAGCACCCTGTATCATGCATCCAACCTGGACTGGCAATTAGTTTCACATATGATAATATACATGTTTCAATGCCATTCTCCAAAATCAACCCACCCTCGCCCACTCCCACGGAGTCCAAAAGACTGTTCTATACATCTGTGTTTCTTTTACTGTCTCACACACAGGGTTATCGTTACCATCTTTCTAAATTCCGTATATATGCATTGAATACTGCACTGGTGCTTTTCTTTCTGGCTTGCTTCACTCTGTATAATAGCCTCCAGTTTCATCCACCTCATTAGAACTGATTCAAATGAGTTATTTTAAATGCCTGAGTAATATTCCATTGTGTATATCTATCACAGCTGTCTTATCCATTTGTCTGCTGAAGGGCATCTAGGTTGCTTCCTTGTCCTGGCTATTATAAATAGTGCTGCGATGAGCATTAGGGTGCATGTGTCTCTTTCAGTTCTGGATTCCTCGGTGTGTATGGCCAGGAGTGGGATTTCTGGGTCATATGGCAGTTCTATTTCCAGGTTTTTTTGTTTGTTTGTTTTTTGTTTTTAAGGAATCTCCACACTCTTCTCCATAGTGGCTGTATTAGTTTGCATTCCCACCAACAGTGTAAGAGGGTTCCCTTTTCTCCACACCTTCTCCAGCATTTATTGCTTGTAGACTTTTGGATAGCAGCCATCCTGACTGGCATGTAATGGTACCTCATTGAGGTTTTGATTTGCATTTCTCTGATAATGAGTGATGTTGAGCATCTTTTCATGTGTTTGTTAGCCATCTGTATGTCTTCTTTGGAGAAATGTCTGTTTAGTTATTTGGCCTGTTTTTGATTGGGTCGTTTATTTTTCTGGAACTGAGCTGCAGGAGTTGCTTGTATATTTTTGAGATTAATTCTTTGTCAGTTGCTTTGTTTGCTATTATTTCCTCCAATTCTGAAGGCTATCTTTTCACCTAACTTATAGTTTCCTTTGTTGTGCAGAAGCTTTTAATTTTAATTAGATCCCTTTTGATTATTTTTACTTTTATTTCCAATATTCTGGGAGATCCAATATTCTAGAGGATCCTGCTGTGATTTATCTCAGAGAGTGTTTTGCCTATGTTCTCCTCCAGGAGTTTTATAGTTTCTGGTCTTACATTTAGATCTTTAATCCATTTTGAGTTTATTTTTGTGTATGGTGTTAGAAAGTGTTCTAGTTTTATTCTTTTACAAGTGGTTGACCAGTTTCCCCAGCACCACTTGTTAAAGAGATTGCCTTTTCTCCGTTGTATATTCTTGCCTCCTTTGTCGAAGATAAGGTGTCCATACGTGCATGGATTTTTCTCTGGGTGTTCTATTTTGTTCCATTGATCTATATTTCTGTCTTAGTGCCAGTGCATTATTGTCTTGATGACTGTGGCTTTGTAGTAGAGTCTGAAGTCAGGCAGCTTGATTCCTCCTGTTCCATTCTCCCTTCTCAAGATGGCTTTGGCTATTCGAGGTTTTCTGAGTTTCCATACAAATTGTGATATTATTTGTTCTAGTTCTGTGAAGAATACCGTTGGTTCCTTGATAGGGATTGCATTGCATCTATAGATTGCTTTGGGTAGTATTCTCATTTTCATGAAATTGATTCTTCCAATCCATGAACATTGTATATTTCTCCATCTATTTGTGTCCTCTTTGATTTCTTTCACCAATGTTTTATAGTTTTGAATAGATAGGTATTTTGTTTCTTTAGATAGATATATTCCTAAGTGTTTTATTCCTTTTGTTGCAATGGTGAATGGAATTGTTTCCTTAATTTCCTTTTCTGTTTCCTTATTGTTAGTGTATAGGAATGCAAGGGATTTCTGTGTGTTGATTTTATATCCTTCAAATTTAATATATTCATTATTAGTTCTAGTAATTTTCTGGTGGAGTCTTTGGCGTTTTCTATGTAGAGGATCATGTCATCTGCAAACAGTGAGAGTTTTATTGCTTCTTTTCCAATCTGGATTCCTTTCATTTCTTTTGCTGCTCTGATTGCTGTGGCAAAAACTTCCAAAACTATGCTAAATAGTAGTGGTGAGAGTGGGCACCCTTGTCTTGTTCTTGACTTTAGGGGAAATGAGTTCAATTTTTCACCATTGAGGATAATGCTTACTGTGGGTTTGTCATAGATAGTTTTTATTATGTTGAGTTATGTTCTTTCTATTCCTGCTTTCTGGAGGATTTTTTATCAAAACTGAATGTTGAATTTTGTCAAAGGCTTTCTCTGCATCTATTGAGATAATCATATGGTTTTTACTTTTCAATTTGTTTAAGTGGTGTATTACATTGATTGATTTGTGGATATTGAAGAATCTTTGCATCCCTGGGATAAAGCCCACTTGGTCATGATGCATGATCTTTTAAATACGTTGTTGGATTCTCTTTGCTAGAATTTTGTTAAGGATTTTTGCATTTATGTTCATCAGTGATATTGACCTGTTGTTTTCTTTCTCTGTGGCACATTTTGGTATTAGGGTTATGGTGGCCTCATAGAATGAGTTTGGATGTTTACATTCTTCTGTAGTTTTCTGGAAGAGTTTGAGTAGAATAGGTGTTAGTTCTTCTTTAAATTTTTGGTAGAATTCAGCTGTGAAACTATCTGGTCCTGGGCTTTTGTTTGTTGGAAGATTTATGATTACAGTTTTGATTTCCATGTTTGTGATGGGACCGTTAAGATCTTCTATTTCTTCCTGGTTCAGATTTGGAAAGTTGTACTTTTCTAAGAATTTGTCCATTTCTTCCAAGTTGTCCATTTTATTGGCATATAGCTGCTGATAATAGTCTCTTATGATCCCTTGTATTTCAGAGAAATCTGTTGTGATCTCTCCATTTTCATTTCTAATTTTGTTGATTTAATTTTTCTCCCTTTGTTTCTTCATGAGTCTGCTAATGGTTTGTCATTATTATTTATCTTCTCAAAGAACCAGCTTTTGGATTTGTTGATTTTTGTTATGGTCTCTTTTGTTTCTTTTGCATTGATTTCTGCCCTAATTTTTAAGATTTCTTTCCTTCTGTTAGCTCTGGGATTCTTCCCTTCTTCCTTTTCTAGTTGCTTTAGGTGTAGAGTTAGGTTATTTACTTGACTTTATTTTCTTGTTTCTTGAGGTAAGCCGTATTGCTATGAACCTTCCCCTTAGCACTGCTTTTACAGTGTCCCATAGGTTTTGAGTTGTTGTGTTTTCATTTTCATTCGTTTCTGTGCACATTTTGGCTTTTATTTCTTCTGTGATTTGTTGGTTATTCAGAAGCATGTCGTTCAGCCTCCACATGTTAGAATTTTTAATAGTTTTTATCCTGTAATTGAGATCTAAACTTACTGCATTGTGGTCAGAAAGGATGCTTGGAATGATTTCAATTTTTTTGAATTTACCAAGGCTAGTTTTATGGCCCAGGATGTGATCTTTCCTGGAAAAGGTTCCGTGTGCACTTTAGAAAGAGGTGAAATTGATTGTTTTGGGGTGAAATGTTCTATAGATATCAATTAGGTCTAGCTGGACCATTGTGTCATTTAAAATTTGTGTTCCCTTGTTAATTTTCTGTTTAGTTGATCTATCCATAGGTGTGAGTGGGGTATTAAAGTCTCCCACTATTATTGTGTTATTGCTAATTTCCCCTTTCATACTCGTTAGCATTTACCTTACATATTGTGGCGCTCCTATGATGGGTGCATATATATTTATAATAGTTATATCTTCTTCTTCGATTGATCCTTTGATCATTGTGTAGTGTCCTTCTTTGTCTCTTTTCACAGCCTTTATTTTAAAGTCTATTTTATCTGATATGAGTATTGTGACTCCTGCTTTCTTTTGGTCTCCATTTGTGTGACATATTTTTTTCCAGCCCTTCACTTTCAGTCAGTATGTGTCCCTTGTTTTGAGGTGGGTCTCTTGTAGACAACATATATAGGGGTCTTGCTTTTGTATCCATTCAGCCAGTCTTTGTCTTTTGGTTGGGGCATTCAACCCATTTATATTTAAGGTAATTATTGATAAGTATGATCCCATTTTCATTTACCTTGTTGTTTTGGGTTCAAATTTATACACACTTTCTTTGTTTCCTGTCTAAAGAAGATCCTTTAGCATTTGTTGGACAGCTGGTTTGGTGGTGCTGAATTCTCTCAGCTTTTGCTTGTTTGTAAAGCTTTTGATTTCTCCTTCATATCTGAATGAAATACTTGCTGGGTACAGTAATCTGGGCTGTAGTTTTGTTTTTTTTTTTTTTCTTTCATCATTTTAAGTATGTCCTGCCATTCCCTTCTGGCCTGAAGAATTTCTATTGAAAGATCAATTGTTATCCTTATGGGAATCCCCTTGTGTGTTATTTGTTGTTTCTCCCTTGCTGCTCTTAATATTTGTTCTTTGTGTTTGATCTTTGTTAATTTGATCAATATTTGTCTTAGGGTATTTTGCCTTTTGTTTATCCTGTTTGGGACTCTCTGGGTTTCTTGGACTTGGGTGATTATTTCCTTCCCCATTTTAGGGAAGTTTTCAACTATTATCTCCTCAAGTATTTTCTCATGGTCTTTCTTTTTGTCTTCTTCTTCTGGGACTCCTGTGATTCAAATGTTGGGACGTTTAACCTTGTCCCAGAGGTCTCTGAGGTTGTCCTCATTTCTTTTAATTCTTTTTTTCTTTTTTCCTCTCTGTTTCATTGATTTTTACCGTTCTATCTTCTACCTTTCTTATCCTATCTTCTGTCTCCGTTATTCTTCTGTTGTTTCCCTCCAGAGTGTTTCTGATCTCATTTATTGCATTATTCTTTATTTACTGACTCTTTTTTATTTCTCCTAGGTCCTTGTTGAAGCTTTCTTGCATCTTCTCAATCCTTATCTCCAGGCTATTTATGTGTAATTCCATTTTGTTTTCAAGATTTTGGGTTATTTTCACTATCATTATTCTAAATTCTTTTTCAGGTAGTTTCCCTATCTCTTCCTCTTTTGTTTGGTTTGGTGGGTGTTTATCTTTTCCTTTACCTGCTTTGTATTTCTCTGCTTTTTCATCTTGCTTATATTGCTTCATTTGGGGTGCCCTTTCTGTTTTCTGGCAGTTTGTGGTTCCTCTTTACTGTGGAGGTTCCTCACTGTGAGTGGGGTTGGACAGGTCGCTTGTCAAGATTTCCTAGTTAGGGAAACTTGTGTCTGTGTTCTGGTGGGTGGAACTGGATTTCTACTCTCTGGAGTGCAATGAAGTGTCCAGTAGTGAGTTTTGAGATGTGAGTGGGTTTGGTGTGACTTTGGTGCGCCTGCATTTTGAAGCTCAGGGCTATGTTCCTGCGTTACTGGAGAATTTGTGTGGTACATTTTGCTCTGGAGCTTGTTGGCCCTTGGGTGGTACTTGGTTTCAGTGTAGGTATAGAGGCATTTGATGAGCTCATATCAATTAATGTTCCCTGGATTCAGGAGTTCTCTGGTGTTCTCAGGATTTGGACTTAAGCCTCCTGCCTCTGGTTTTCAGTCTTATTCTTACACTAACCTCAAGACTTCTCCATCTATACAGCACTGATTATAAAACATCTGGGTTAATGATGAAAGATTTCTCCACAGTGAGGGACACTTACAGAGTTTCACAGTGTTACATGAAGAAGAGAAGAGAGAAGAGGGAGGCGGGAGATAGAGGTGACCAGGAGGAGAAGAGGGGGAATCAAAAGGCGTGAGAGCAAGCTAGCCAGTAATCAGTTCCCTATGTGCTCTCCACAGTCTGGATCTCTCAGAGATGTTCACGGAGTTACACAGAGAAGAGAAGAGGGAGGAAGGAGACAGAAGTGGCCTGGGGGATATAAGGGGGAATCAAAAGGAGAGAGAGAGATCCAGCCAGTAATCAGTTCCCTAGGTGTTCTCCACAGCCCGAAACACACAAAGAGATTCACATAGTTGGGTAGAGAAGAATAGGGGGAGGGGAGGAGATAGAGGTGACCTGGTGGAGAAAAAGGAGAGTCAAAAGGGGGAGAGAGGAATCAAACCAGTGATCTCGCTCCCAAGTAACAATGGGTACTGAAGATTGGGTTCTTAAAAGTACAAAGTTGATAACAAATACCAAAAAGCCAAGATTAAAAACCTAGAGTAGATGTTAGATTCTCAAAAATATGATATTAAAACAAAGTCACAAAAAATATAAAATATATATACATGAAATAGGGTCTTTTTTTTTTTGGCAAGGTAATAGTATATTATAAAAATGAAAATTTAAGGAAGTAATAGAGGATTTAAAAATTAAAAAAAAGTAATTTAAAAAATGATTATAGTAAAAATATACCTTGGACTTTCTCTGGAGCTTTTGTGGACAGTGTGGGTTCAGTTCATTTTCAGATAGTTCTTTGATCCGGCTTACACTTCTCAAGATCTATAGGCCCCGTCCTATGTAGTCGGTGCTAACTACAGCATTTTAATCTGTTGCACCTTTCACTTCCAAAGTGGTTCCCTCTGTTTATTTTAGCTTCTGTTTGCTGGTCTCTTCGGGTCTAATTTCCGCCCGGACACAAGGGGGCGGTGGTGGTCACTTTTTTAGACTCAGTTGTTCAGTCCTGCTGTGGGGAGGGAAGAACACTGAGCAAATATCACTGGCGAGTGTGGGGAGCGCTCACAGTGTTTCAGCTGCCCCGGGTTTGCCCCTGCTCATGGCGTGTGTGTGCTTTCCCAGTCTACACTGCTCAGGCTCTAGGTTGCTCTGCCGGGAACTGTGATGTGGGCCCTGGGTTGTGCACTCCCCAGGTCTAAGGTGCTCAGGTTCAGGTTCTGGGTACTCCACAAAGGTGCAGACTCAGTTGGGCCTGCGTTTTGAGCCCACCCCAGGTGCGAGCAGCTCATGTGACCAGGTGCTTGGTGCAGAGTCGCCCCCAGTTGAAGGCTGCGGCCTGTCGCCTCCCCCGTCCCATCCACTCAGTTTTCTGGGTGTACAGTGGGTGCACCTTCTCAGGTGTGCTGTATGTCTCTTCTGGGGAGCTGATCTCTGTCTGCAACCCTCCCTGCAATGTTGGCCATCCAGAATCCCAAAAAGTATTGGTTAGCAATGAACCCTGCTTGCAGTTTGGTATAGGATGCCTCTCTGGGGTCACAGTTGCCCCCTTCCGGCTCTGGCTGCCCTTGCCAGCCTGGGGGATGGGCCAGTCTGCAGCCAGCTAGCTCTGCTCAGTCCTTTGTTCTGTGAGTGGGCCTGGCCATGTCTTAGGTTAGGGCTTTTCACAGGATAACTATCCTACAGTCTGGGTTGCTATCTCAAGCTATTTCCCTCAGATTGCCCTCGGGGCATTCAGGCCTGGTCCTTACCTTAAGCATTGCAGCCGGTGCCTCCCTGTCCAGCCCCTGCTTGCTAGTGAGGGATGGGAGCGCCTGGGCCACTGCTCTGCTGGGAGTTGCTGTTAGGCATGTAATCTGTGGGGTTTAATTATTTATTTATTTATTTATTATTTTTCCTCCCAGTTATTTTGCCCTCTGACATTCCAAGGCTTGCCACAGATCTGCCAGAGAGAGTAGAGTGTTTCCTGGTGTTTGGAAACTTCTCTTTTTTTAAAGACTTCCTTCCCGGGACGGATCTCCATCCCTACCTCTTTTGTCTCTCTTTTTATCTTTTATATTTTGTCCTACCTCCTTTCGAAGACAATGGGCTGCCTTTCTGGGTGCCTGATGTCCTCTGCCAGCATTCAGAAGTTGTTTTGTGGAATTTGCTCAGCGTTCAAATGTTCTTTAGATGAATTTGTGGGTGAGAAAGTGGTCTCCCCATCCTATTTCTCTGCCACCTTAGGACTGCCTCTGATTTATTCTTCTTGAAAAGTAATACAGAATACTTTTAAATAATCAATAACCTATTTTCAAATATTTTATAGTATCTCATATGTTTTACACCCTTTAATCTTTATTGAATGTCTTTTCTTTATACTTTTTTTACAGTAATAACTTTTAAAAATCTTCAGCATTTCAAAGTTAACTATGCTAGGAATCTGTTCTGTTATTTTTACCTTTTTTTAGACCTTTTACATGTATTGATAGAATGTGTGTGTGTGTGTGTGTGTGTGTGTGTGTGTGTGTGTGTGTGTGTGTTTTGGTCAATCATTTTAAATTGTAGGAAAGGAACATATATATAGTCAATAACTAGACAGGTCTAGTAATTGTAAAATGCTTACCCTGTTGCCACAAGCTTATTTAACTCTTCTGTGTTAAGATCTAACACCTCTCTCACCCCCTGTCCTTTTCTCTTTTTACTTTTTTTTTTTTAATAGTATGTCATCGACAGCTACAGACACTCTTCCTACCCACATTGAACTTTCCTTTACTAAAATATATAACTTTAAAATGTTACTACCTTTATACAAGGAACAATTTTAGGTACAAAGAACAAACACAGACTCTAATGGCATAGAACCCCCAGTTAAAAGACATTTCAGAAGTTACTGAATTCACCCTTTAAAAATATATTTTTAAAATTTATTCCTTCATCATCCCAGTAAGTGCTTGTGTATCCTTATTTGAACAATAAAGTTTGTTCCTAAAATATAGGTGGGAAAAAAGTAGCCTGTTTTGACTTTCACAGATCTCGGATTGTCAAAACCTTCCTTCTACCTGCTAGACTATGTTCAAGGCAAGGAGTAAGTGTTCCATTATTTCAGGACATACCTCCTTGGCCAGGCCCCTTTATTTCAACCACTTAGCATCGTCCCCATTCTTTTCTCTAGCTCATTCAAGCACCTGTCACCTCGCATTAGGGAACAAACACCATGCAGACCCTGGCGTGGACTCTTCATTCTCAGGCCACTTTAAAGCTGCTTTTTTTCTGCCCACCTCACTCACTGCATCATTCTCAGTCTCTTCTTTCTATCCTTAGTGGTTTCTCCAGAATTTGAGGCCCACTGTTGTTCAAAACACTGATTGGTGTTTTGGCAGTTGTTGATGGTCTCTCTGAGGAGGAGAGGCCTTATCTGAGGAACATGCTGTCTCAGAACCCAGAAGATACAAGTCTTTGGCTAAGACTCCATCCCCAGACTGCCTGTCTCCACCTGACCTTTGGCAGCTCACGTCCTGTCGAGCCTCCTAGACTCCCGACTTGTGCCTCTCGTGCGGGCTGCTTTCCTCTGGAACACACTTCCTGATATGGAAGCCTGGATGGCCCCTGGAATATCATTTCCGTTTTCCCAGGGATATGAGTAGCGTGGCTTTCCTGATGCTCAGGTTTCAGTGAATTGCTTTCTAATTTCTGTACACCTGTTATTTTCCACTCACTGGAACGTGTATCTAGTTTGAAGAAAAAATTCACTAGATTTGAAAAGGAAGAAAGTCTGTTGTATACTTCAATGATATCTGAGTGCTTTTACTAATTCTTTTTTGTCAGTATTTGAAATGTAGAAATATGAATTTATCCTTCAAAGATTCCTTTCCTTTTTCCTAGAAAGAAAGCAGACCTATCTTCACTCAGTTCAGTTCAGTCACTCAGTCGTGTCTGACTCTTTGCAACCCTATGGACTGCAGACCTATCTTAGCTGTCTGAATAAAGAATAGATCATGTTTAGCCAAAGTTTTATGAGTTCATCAAAAATACATATAAGCAACAAATGGGGAATAACTTTCAGTTGCTCCTTATTTTCTAATCATGATATTATTTTTGTAATGGTAAATTAAAATGCTGACATAGTATTTTCATCCATGCCTGAAAATAATTTAGAGCATGACATTAATTTTAAAATAAGAATATATGCAAAGAGAATATTTAGTGAATTTAATTTTTTTTCTTCTAATACCATTGTATTATTTTTTAACAATTAGTAAGTAGCTCATTTCTAATTTCATTTACTTATTTCTAAAATTCTTCAAGGAAGATACACGCTAGCTTAAAAATAAGTATAAATAATTTTGTTCTCAAAAAGATTAAGGATGGTTTTGTATACTTAGTGGTCTCTTAAAATAGGTTATTCAAATGGGATTATAACCAGTTATTTTTAGTAACACTCCAAAAGTGTGTTACTTATACACTGTTAGGACAGGGTAAATAGTTTAAAAAAAAGAAAAGATGATTCAAAGGATCTGTCAGTAGGAGTCAATTAGTTTCCTAGGGCTGCCATAACAAAGTACCAAAACCTGAATGGCTTCAACAGTAAAAGTTTACTGTCTCACAGTTCTGGAAACTTAAAGTCCAATATCAAGGTGTCAGCTGAGACTACTCCTTCTCAGGATCATAGCACAGCATCTGCTGGATCCAGGCTTTTGGTAGCACTCTGGCTGTGATAGCAGAGCCGCCATTTCACTGGCGTCTGCCTATATGCATCTATTTCTGTGTCATGTTGATGTATGGCAAAAGCATTACAATATTGTAAACAGTAAAGTAGTTATCCTCCAATTAAAATTAAATAAATAAATAAAATATTTAATAAAATGAGGTTTCCAAAGACGAGATACATGCAACTTACATTTTTGTACCATAAAATATATTTCTCAGAACAGCTAACACTGAAAAAATATATTAATTATGTTCATAAATAAATATATTTATTACATGGCTTGTCTATTTATAACATATCTAAGCTTTATATTCATAAGATTGTGCTAGATCATGGCAAAAGGGGAGGAATCTCTGTGGATCAGGAAACTGTTTTGTGTTAACTCTACCTTCAACTAGTTTCCAAATATGTCAGAACAGCCGACTGGGACTTAATCTGGTCATCTATAAAATGGTAGGGTGCTTTCCATTTTTACTACCAAATATAAAATTCTATGATTCTGTTTTCAACTTTCACTGAATAAAGACCAGGAAGAGACATTCATTTATAGAGCCTTCAAGCAAATAATATATGAGCATATATACACACACACATGTATATACATCTGGACTTAAAATTTATTTAGGAGTCTAAAATACTGTTATTTATTTTGTGTTTTTGTGCATGTGCGTGTGTGTGTGTGTGTGTGTGTGTGTGTGTGTGTACTTGATTAGGAATATCCGGGCCAATTGTCATTTGCTTAATATCTTGAAATCATACAAGAAGCACATAAATTTGCTCTTTAACTTTCTGATTCATTGGGACTTCCCTGGTGGCTCAGATGGTAAAGTGTCTGCCTACAATGTGGGAGACCTGGGTTCGATCCCTGGGTCAGGAAGATCCTCTGAAGAAGGAAATGACAACCCACTCCAGAACTCTTGCCTGGAAAATCCCGTGGATGGAGGAGCCTGATAGTCTATAATCCACGGGGTCACAAAGAGTCAGACACGACTGAGCGACTAAACTAAACTTTCATGCATTAAGTCAGAGTTTTGACATAAGTGAGGAGAAACTATTATTTCCTTCTTTAATCCAATGAAAGTCTGAAAGGAGCTGTGATGCTGGACTCCGAGGAGGCTGAGGTTCCTGGGACAGTGGAGACTCTGATGGTGCAGTGGAGCATCACCACTCGTGAAATGATCCCTACTGCATTCCTCGGAGACCTCTGTGAAAAGATTCTGAAGCAACAAGTGGCTTGAAAACCTACCGTGAATCCAGCCCCCGCCTAGATGCCAGTGCATCCTTCAGGGTGACTACTTTTCATTTACTGAAATGTAACGAAATAGATATATAATTTCCCTGAGGATTCATTTTTTTCCTATTATTTCCTAATTCAACTGATATATGAATATTATGACAGTTATAGAGGACATTAGCAAAGATGAACTTGTTGATTAATTCAAACTTGTTGATTAACTTGCATTAATATGTACTAGGAGAGCAAGGCTATCTAACTTTATCTGCAAAAATAAATCTTTGTTTTTAAACAAAATTTTCATTCCATTTGTCTGGCCAAGAAAGAAAAATATAGCATCAAAAAATTGTTTCTACTTAATCCTAAACTATGTCCACAAGGCTAAGTAAATATTAATATATGCTTATATTCCTTATAATTTTGATTAATTCTAACATCATTTTTTAAGATAATTGAACAAAATAATCTTTTTCTTTCCTAGCAATTTATAAAGGAGCAAAGATCAGTCTTATGAAACTAAAAAAGAAGATACTATTTCTGATGATTCTTTTGTCATATAGCTGTGAAAAGAAGAGAAACAAAAAGCAAAGGAGAAAAGGAAAGATATACCCATCTGAATGCAGAGTTCCAAGAATAGCAAGGAGAGATAAGAAAGCCTTCCTCAATTATCAGTGCAAGCAAATAGAGGAAAACAATACAATGGGAAGGACTAGAGATCTCTTCAAGAATATTAGAGATACCAAGGGAACATTTCATGCAAAGATGGGCTCAATAAAGGACAGAAATGGTATGGACCTAACAGAAGGAGAAAATATTAAGAAAAGGTGGCAAGAATATACAGAAGAATGTACAAAAAAGATCTTCATGACCCAGATAATCACAATGGTATGATCACTCACCTAGAGCCAGACATCCTGGAATGTGAAGTCAAGTGGGCCTTAGGAAGCATCACTACAAACAAAGCTAGTGGAGGTGTTGGAATTCCAATTGAGCTATTTCAAATCCTAAAAGATGATGCTGTGAAAGTGCTGCACTCACTATGCCAGCAAATTTGGAAAACTCAGCAGTGGCCACAGGACTGGAAAAGGTCAGCTTTTCTTCCAATTCCAAAGAAAGGCAAAGCCAAATAATGCTCAAAATACTGCACAATTGCACACATCTCACATGCTAGTAAAGTAATACTCAAAATTTTCCAAGCCAGGCTTCAACAATATGTGAACCATGAAATTCCAGATGTTCAAGCTGGTTTTAGAAAAGGCAGAGGAACCAGAGATCAAATTGCCAGCACCTGCTGGATCATTGAAAAAGCAAAAGAATTCCAGAAAAACAACTATTTCTGTTTTATTGACTATGTCAAAGCCTTTGACTATGTGGATCACAATAAATTGTAAAATTCTGAAAGAGATGGAAATACCAGACCACCTGACCTGCCTCTTGAGAAATATGTATGCAGGTCAAAAAGCAACAGTTAGAACTGGACATGGAACTACAGACTGGTTCCAGATAGGAAAAGGAGTACGTCAAGGCTGTATATTGTCACCCTGCTTATTTAACTTATATGCAGAGTACATCAAGAGAAACGCTGGGCTGGAAGAAGCACAAGCTGGAATCAAGACTGCTGGGAGAAATATCAATAACCTCAGATATGCAGATGACACCACCCTGATGGCAGAAAGTGAAGAAGAACTAAAGAGACTTTTGATGAAAGTGAAAGAGGAGAGTGAAAATGTTGGCTTAAAGCTCAACCCTCAGAAAGCTAAGATCATGGCATCCGGTCCCATCACTTCATGGCAAACAGATGGAGAAACAGTGGCTGACTTTATTTTTCTGGGCTCCAAAAATCACTGCAAATCGTGACTGCAGCCATCAAATTAAAAGACGCTTACTCCTTGGAAGAAAATCTATGACCAAACTAGGCAGCATATTAAAAAGCAGAGACATTACTTTGCCAACAAAGGTCCATCTAGTCAAGGCTATGGTTTTTCCAGCAATCATGTATGGATGTGAGAGCTGGACTATAAAGAAAGCTGAGTGCCAAAGAATTGATGCTTTTGAACTGTGGTGTTGGAGAAGACTCTTGAGAGTCTCTTGGATGGCAGGGAGATCCAACCAGTGCATCCTAAAGGAAATCAGTCCTGAATATTCATTGGAAGGACTGATGCTGAAGCTGAAACTCCAATACTTTGGCCACCTGATGCGAAGAACTGACTCATTTGAAAAGACCCTGATGCTGGGGAAAACTGAAGGTGGGAGGAGAAGCAGACAGCAGAGGATGAGGTGGTGGATGGCATCACCAACTCAATGGACATGAATTTGTGTAAACTCCAGGATTTGGTGATCGATAGGGAGGCCTGGGGTACTGCAGTCCATGGGGTTGCAACAAGTCGGACATGATTGAGCGGCTGAACTGAACTGAACTAAAGAATCCAAACTAATCCAACAGACTAGTTCCCTGCCTGCTCTATTTATCACACATTTTATGGGGTTGTGAGGATTGCTATTGATGTTTCAAAAGACTGAAATGAATTCCTTAGCTTCACTGTAATCTGTTTCAACTTCAAAAAATAGAGGTGTTGAAAATTAGGAGCAGTACTTTCCAGAGAAAAAATCAAGGAGCTTTAGGATTTATCTGAGCCTTCATTCTGTCTTGAGTTTTGTAAGCTGATTGTCTGGTTGTGTCTGAGAGTTCTGCAGGGATGGAATGTCTACATTAAATGGATGTTTTTCTAGAAAAGGATGCTTGTATATACCAAATATAATCACAAAGTGAATTCCAACTATCAAACAAAACAGAAAAACAGACTATTTTTAAAATGTTTTATTACATTGCATTCTTATAAACCTAGAATAATAAAATTTTAGTATTTTTCTGCTTTATTTTTCTCCCTTACATTATTCCCATCGATCTTATTTTGCTTGTTTAAGTTTTTCCATAACCCTACATAACTCTGCATAAATATGTGATTCAACATTTCCCTAAGAAAAACAGCATTTCAATCCAAGCCTCTTTCTCTTCCTTTTTTAAATCATCTGTCATAAGGCTTTTATGTCGTGCAAATTACTCATTCTTCTCAATGGCCTGGGACAGTGGCCCTCCAGTGCCTTCCAGGTTTCCTCCTTTTCAACAAGGATGTGCTAAGAAATATTCATTCCCTGCTCAGAATGCTTTGTTTCCATTTTCAGAATCTCTTAAAGTTCTTATCTTTATTAGTTTCTGATCTCTATCAATGTATTTATAACTGATGTGTGTGTTAGTCACTCAGTCATGTTCGACTCTTTGTGACCCCCATGGACTATAACTTGCCAAGCTCCTCTGTCCATGGAATTTTCCAGGCAAGAATGCTGGAGTGGGTAGCCATTCCCTTCTCCAAGGTATGTTCCTGACTCAGGGATTGAACCCAGGTCTCTTGCATTGCAGGCAGATTCTTTACTGTCTGAGCTATCTGGGAAGCCCTATAACTTTGCTACTGCTTTGCTTAGACTTTGTTTTTGCTTTTATTTTTTCAAGGCCATTGCTAGTTTCTTCCTCCCAAGTTTCAATGTGTCACATTTGAATGGCCACAGGTGGCTTAAGCAACTTGATAACTTGAAACAAATTTTCTGTGGCTTTTAAACTAGTGTCCTAAGGCACACACCAGCCTCACCCTCATCTCTATGCTTCGAAATGACTCTGTCATCTTATCTGTGAAAAAAAATGAAAAGTGAAAGTGAAAGTCAGTTTTGTCTGAAAGTGAAAGTTGTGTGTGACTCTTTGTGACCCTGTGGTAGTAACCCGCCAAGTTCCTTCTTGTCCATTGGATTCTCCAGGCAAGAATACTGGAGTGGGTAGCCATTTCCTTGTCCAGGGGATCTTCATGATCTAGGGGTTAAACCCAAGTCTCCTGCTTTGCAGGCAGATTCTTTACCATTTGAGCCCACCAGGGAAGCCCTCATCTTGTCTGTACTAAACCCCAACCTGGACCCATTTCCTCTTTAAGATGAACTATTTAGACCTATAATGGTACCTGGTGCTCAAACCTTCTTCGACCCTTACATTCAATATTCTATTTATGTCTCAAGTATTGATTATATTGTACCAGGTATTTTTTCAACCTGACTTAGCTGTGGGAGTCACAACCTCCTAATGACACAGCAAACTTCTTGACTACAGACACCGTCCCACATAATTTTATATATTACCACCTGCCCCTTAATTCCTAACATGGTTCAGAAAACACAGAAGATGCTCAATAAATAGTTGTTAAGTTGAATTATCAGTCTCTCCAGTAAAACATTAGCAGATGTTTACTTGGTTTCTTGTCTTTGCCTAATACTGTATTTCTTTTCTTACTTAATTACAGTCAAACTAATAAACTCTTTAGAGCTCATTTCAGTTTTTGAAGCTGGCAAAGACTTAGGTAGGTCTTATAGTAGAGGATTAGATGTGTATTTCATTTTGTTTCCTTTTTAAACCAGAGATGACTGAAGTCATTGAGACCAAGGAGAAGCACCAAATAAGAATCTCTTTGGGAAGGCTGAGGTTCCAGCCTTAGAATTGCTACCTGTAAATCTCAAGGTAGTTAGCCAGATGTAGTAACTGGGGTGCTGTTTCCAGAGCCTGAGGTCGGAAGTCAAAAGACGGCAGCAAGTCATGTGTGTGAAATAATATCCAAGTGGATCCAGGCTGGTTTCAGCAATAATTATAGTCAATAGTATCATCAAAGACAAGATTGGAATTCTGGATCATGTCTTATGACTGCTGGTGGACGTAGACACAGATCAGCTAAGAGGTTCTGACTTCCAGGACTCGTCTCTGATGTGGGGCCAGTGTCTAGCCGTGCTCAGCTCTTGAATGCTTTGCTTCTTGTTTATTCCATAGGGTTTAGTTACTGAATGAAATAGATTGTGCTCCCACAGGACAACTGCATCCCATTACCTTTCTTTTAGCTTTGGATTGTTATATAAAGAGCCATCCTACAAGACTCCATGTTTCCAGCTAGCAGAGCACTTTGCGAGCTGCTTAAGGAAAAGTGTTAGATAAGTGCGCCCTTGATATTGACTGGTGTAGGATCCAGCATTCCAAGGCTGTGCAGTATTAGAACCCACAGAGCATTGAAAGCATTTTTCCCCTGATTTAAAAATGTTAAAAGCTCAGTGTGTGCCAGTATCTAATACAGTACTAGGTAAGTATTTATTAAACATCCTGGTTAGTAATTATTCTTGTAATTTATGAAGTATTTAGTTGAAAAGACATAATAAATCATGATTATTAAATAACTGGTTTTATTTAGTGTGTAAAATATTTGACAAAGTAAATATTTTCCAGATTTATATTTAAATTTTAAGGTAAAAAGAAACTAATTGAAATAGCTAAAATAAATCAAATTAGCTTGAAATTAAAATCTAATATCTAAAAAATGACTTCAGAGTAAACAAAGGATAACCACCCATGCATAATGAAGTAAAGATTAAGACAGCCATTTAGTTAATTCAAGCTAAAAATCTCCTTTCTGTAACTTCAATGAATATTTTAAGCAAAAGTATCTAAATCTAAGTTATCTGGAAAGCTGCCCTAGCTTTTTATGGAAATTTTCATGGATGAAAACACAGATGATATTACTTTTTTAAACAGATTGATAATTTGCATTTTAGTATTTGTCACACATGATTAAATTTACAGATTTCTATTCCCATCCTTCCCTTAATTAAGACAATCCTTTTAGATAGAAGGATTAACAGTTATTTTTAAAGTAAGAAAACACCCACCTCACAATTACAGGTCACAGATGTCATCTGCGATCCTAGAGCTATAGAAATGTTCAAGCATTATCTGTTTAACTTTGGATAGAACAGTTTTGGAATAATTTGGCTTTTAAGCTCCTTCATAAAGTTTTCCAGATGTACTTTGTAAACTCAGAATGATGAGGAATAGATACTAGGTTTAGGGCTATCTAACTTATTTCTTTAATTTATTTTATTATTTTAAAACAAGACACTTGTCACTAGGTAAACTTTAAATAGCTTATTATTCTAAGGTTATTTTATTGCTATTTGTGGGGATTTTCAAAATTGGTTTATGTTAGAATCATCAGTGATCTGTTAAAGAAATGTTCACCTCGCATTTTCCCTGCCACCCTGTTGAATCTGAGTCTGTGGTAAAGTGACTCTCATAGATCCATCTATGTGTTCTGAAACTCCCCAAGGTGAGGCTCGTGGTCATAGAGCCGCCTGTGAGAGCTCATGTGAGGTAGCAAATTTAGGCTGAAAAATTAGGCCATGCTTACAAGTACGTCAAAGTATTCATTTCAGTAAATATTTTAATGAAAGATTTTTAGCAATCTTTGATGATCTTTAGCTTTTTAATTGCCAATACCAGAACCACCTTTTCCACTTTTTTACCTTTGCCAGAGTTTAAACAAATTGGAACGTCATGTAGAAATGGCAGTATTGTTGTGGAATAGAAAGATAGAGATGAATTGCAGCTAGAAACTACTTGGAATATCTCCTACGTGATTAAGGACAAATTTGAACTCAAAAGCAGTGTCTGAAGACATAAAAACTAATTTCCTGATCTTTGCTTCACTTACGTAAAAAAACATAAAAGATAGCAGAAGACCTGATTTATTCACAATGTCTGGAAAATAGAAAGTGCATGTATTGCAATAAGAAAAAGAGTCTGTCATTTAAAAAATAGAATATCAAATATCCTAGCAAAGAAGACATGATAACAGGAGGAAAAGAATCTTTTAAAGGTTAATATATTTTAATAATTCTCTCCACGGGGATATTGATTTTTTTTTGTTTTGGAAAAGCTGAAATTTAGATTAGCTATTTATGTTCTCCAAATTGCATATCTATAAAGGGGACAATAAAGTCCTTAGCAGAGTCTACTCCCTTCCTGGAAAAGTAAGGAGAAAATACTCTTGGTTCTAATGATGTATTTCCAGAATCACGGAAGTTGCAGTAAAGCAGAAATGGGTGCTGTGGGGCTCCAAGCCTTGGAGTAACAATACCTGTGACTTGTGTTGCTGAAATCTTACTGAGAAAGGTGCAGGCAGCAGGCAGCTCTCTTTAATAACCCGCTGAAGAAAGACATTTGCACTTGTTCCCAATCTCTGTCTCTTATTTTTTAACACCTCATTGGATGCTCTTCACTTCAAGGCAGATCCTTCGACCTAAGCAGATTATTGCAGATGCATTAAGGACACAATCAGCTAGCCATTCTTCTCAAGGAAGAGATTTGGCTCCAAATAGGACACTAAGCTCTTCAGCCTTCTGCTTATTTACCTAGTCAGCAGGATTCGGTGTCTCTGGGTGCTTAGTGCACTCATGGGGAATCAGGAAAAAAACAAAAGCGGAAGTGGCAGCGGCTGCAAATGTGGTTGCTAATAAGGGCCTGTGAGACCTAGGTTTCCTTGGTTTCTGTGACACTTATTAGGTACCATAGAAATTGAATTGTCTCCCATAAAACGGTACAGTTATGACTTGCAGTAAATCGTCCTTTTGAGATGCAACACTCTCTGTACTATTTGCTCTTGCATTTCTTTTCGATTCCCTTTCAGTATGTTTGACCTTTTGGCCAGAGATCCTGGCTTCTGCTGCACAGTCTCTCAACCACTATTTTTCCCCTTTTTGTTTAGAACTGAGCTTGGCAAAGCCAGGATATGAACTGTGCAGGTGGACTCCTCAGGACGAGTGAAGAGATAAGGGATCCAGTCAGGGACTGGCCACCTGCAGCCCTGCCAATATGCCCCTCCACCAGATTTCCGTAATCCCCACCCGGGAGATGGCCAGCAATGGGAGAAGTTCAGTGGGCAGAAACAAAGAGAAGAGCAAGGAAGTCGAGGTAAGAGGAGGTTTGCTTTGATAAACTAGAGCAGCCAAGCCGACTGCAGCCAGCACTGCTCTGCGTTCCCTGGAGTGGCCGGGGCTCAGGAGCAGCGGGGCTCCCCCTCTCAGTTTGTGACGGTCCCCTGTAAGAGAAGGGCGGGTAACTAGCAGGAACACAGGAAGTGTAGCCTCTGCTTCCTGAATGGAGGAACCGAGTCCATGAGGACACTTGCTGCTTGAAAGATAAACACTTCTGCTTCTGTCCTGGCATCCAATGGAGTCACTTTGCCCTTGGGTGGCTCCCAGGACTACCCTGCGTGGCTCTGATTCTGGTATCATCCATTTTCAGAGAGGCTGTTGATGGCTGCTAATTTTGCTCACTGTCCATTAAGCTAGAATGTTTGAAAATAACTTTCTTAACAGAGTGATAGAGAAGCAAAAGCTGTGACATCTGTGTCACTGACGTGAATTAGGACAGCACTCCACTGCCTCCTAAGGTCTGCTGCTTCCATAGCCGTTCTCAGGGATGCATTTGGATTACTTTTGCTTGTTGTCTCTTTCTTTTATATATTTTTTCTTCTTCATTAAAAAATATTTGAAACTTACATGGGCTAGAAGAATGTAATATTCAACTTATTACATTTAGGCTTTATTTTGCTATGAAATCTAGCAGGATCTGTTCTAAGTGAAACTGCTTGAAAGTTGTTGGGAACTTATTTTAAAGCTTTTTAAGGAGATTGAGCAAACTGAAGGATATTGGGTGAAAAGATTTTAAATGCTGTTGCATTCCTTTAAATGGAATCTTGAGACGGAATGTCAGAATTTGTAATCCTCTTACTCCCTTAATATAACTGTTGTCTCAGGACTCGTTAACTTTGTGCAAAACGAGATTTTCCCACCTCCAACTCTGTCTGTTCATCGTTTTTTTCTTAAGAATGGGTGGTGGGACAGAGAAGGCAGGGAAACTGAACCCAAAGCAGCCAACTAACCAAATAAATCCAAAAGAATTCTAGTGTCAAGGAGAGCCTGATAGGCAGAAAGAAACGAGCTCAAATCACCTTCAAGTGAGGAAAAGCATGTGTAGCTTCTTTTTACTTTGTACTGATTTTAAAAATGTCACTGAAGAGTTAGCAGATTGTGATCTGTCTAGAGTCTGCAGAAGATCTAGTAGGAAACATCAGAAGATGTGTCTGACTCACGTAGTAGAAGAAACTTTTACTCTAGTCATTGCCATGCCATAGACATATGGCCTATTTGTAGGATTTTTGAGAATGAAATATCTCTACAAAGTGAGGAAATGTATCAGCATAATATTAATTGGAAACACTCTCTATGATATGTATCTGTCTTTTGACTTGGTGGTATGATCGCTAGAACATAAAAATAATCATCTCTTAAGTTTATTGGAGTGGGACAGGGAGTGGGGGACACTGATTGATTCTGAAAATGTGAGTGGAAATGTTAAAAGTGAGATTTGTAAAAGATACACACTGTTTACTTATTATCTAGGTTCTTTGGATGATCCTAAAGTAATATGGAAGGAAACTTCATATGAGAATATTGAGTGGAAATTTTGCATAATATCCAGAATGATCAACTTCTGAATGACATTTGGAAGTGAAAATGCTGTTTTGATCTCAGCACCCCACCACCTTTCTTTGGCAATATGTCAACACCAGCAATTTCCTGTCTACTTGGCCATGAGTCAGATAAAGCTCGGGTGGCTTATGTGATTTCTTAAATAAATCACACTTGTCTTTTTTTTTTTTTTTAACTTGTTAGAAATAATAATGAAATTACTCAATCTCAAATGAAAATAGTCACAATCTTTATCCAGATATTGATGTTAAGCCA
Organism: Muntiacus reevesi; assembly: GCF_963930625.1. Lineage (NCBI taxonomy): Eukaryota > Metazoa > Chordata > Mammalia > Artiodactyla > Cervidae > Muntiacus > Muntiacus reevesi. The sequence continues at coordinate 2,000,417 of NC_089264.1, forward strand.
CATCTTCTGAATCCGCAAATGTCTTTTGAAAAAATAACCATTTATAAGCAGCTTAGTTTCTTCAGGGGCAAACACACTTACTTTGTGAGAGTGTGAGTCAGGAGACATTCTTAAAAGCAAATTGGGTTCATTATGAGAGAAATGAAACTCCTAGTTTACACAATATCTTTTTTTTTATTGTCACCCTGCTTATTTTTTTTTTTTTTCATTTATTTTTATTAGATGGAGGCTAATTACTTTACAATATTGTAGTGGTTTTTGTCATACATTGACATGGAGATTTCTTAAAAAACTGGAATTAGAACTACACAATATTTTTTAAAAGAGACATTGTTCTGTGCATCGGAAAGGGAACTACATTTCATGCTAAAGTATATCTTGGTTTTCTATTGGATGGAGTTAAAAGTATCTCTTTAAGAGTATATTTGAAACATACCATTAAATTCCATGGGCTATTAAATAGTTTGTCTTGATGGACTAATAGTTTGTCTTGATGGTCCAGAAAATTTGTGAATGCCATTTAAGGTGGATAGATTTAAAAGCATGCCCAGAAAACAGCAAAATTCTGTAAAGCAATTATCCTTCAATAAAAAATAAATACATTTAAAAAAGAAAAGCATGCCCCTGTATGGGGAAAGCAAAAAGAATCTATTCAGGACAATGATTTCTGTAATTCCAAGTGTTGATTCCTTATAAAAGAAGGAAAACCATCTTGTACACATGGCAACAGTTCCTGATGGTTGAGCAAATGAGACAGCTCCTCCTCTGGTTTCCTTAATGCATTTTCACTTGTCCTAAAGTTTTCCAAAGGATACATGTGCATATGGGGCCAACCATCTAATTTCAAATTTAAGACTTTGTTAATTTAAATGTGAGTCAATTTAACTTGCACTATTAGAAACTTAGAATATTTCAAATAAACTAATCTATTAACTTGACATCAGTTTTTATTTTAAGGCATATTTAAAGAAAGGAAAATGTGGAAACTGTTTCTTAGTTATTATTTCACTCCAGAAGATTTAAGTTGTAAAAAATAAATGAGTTAAGGTCTTAAAAGATAATAAATCTAACCCTAAGCTTTATAATGAATATACATTTTGATGCATTTTGTGTGCTGTAACATTATAGTTATTTATCTACTTAGTTAATAAGCCCAGAAGTGCAAAATGCAAAATAAATATTCCATCCAGTTTGGGTATGGCTGGTATTGGTGCTCAAGAGCATTCTCTGTCACTAAGTTGTGTCCAAATCTTTGCTACCCCACGGACTGTATCCCACCAGGCTTCTCTATCCATGGAATTTTCCAGGCAAGAATACTCGAGTGGGTTGCCATTTCCTTCTCCAGTTAGTGCTCAAGGGAAGGATACAAATTATTCTTCCAGGAGGTCCCTGAACACTGAAAGGATAATGTGTCTCAGACATGGATTCCAGACACAAAGTTTTATCAGCACAACCAGAGATGATTAATTTCTTACAAAGTCAATGCACTAGTCAAAATTATAGAAAGTTTATATACAATGCAGTTAATCAAATGTTTCAATCTATACTTGGAGATATTTTTAGTGATGGACTTGACTGAATGTTCCAAGAAAGTTCTGGAAATTAGCAATCAGACTTTTCTTTGTATTATGGAATCAGGTTAGTTCATCCATATCTACAGAAAGCTGAAAAACACCGCTCTGATTAGGTCCATAGCTCTTCAAAGCTTTCCAGAGCTCTTCCTCTTTCATTGAGGGCAGAGGCTGGTCAGTTTGGCTTTTTAAAATCTCATTTGCATACTTTTCTAAGTGACCACTCACTTTTTTATTCATTCATTTTTTCCTTTTTTTTTTTGGTAAGGACAAAGGTGGGGTTTATTGTTATTATAAAAGAAAAAAAGATAATAACTCCTCAGGAATCTTAACAAAAGAAGGGAATATTTCACACTCAGAGAACAGACAGTAACATACAAAATTATAATTGTTTGAACTCCAGACTTGTCCCATCTCCTCCAGAGCAGAGATGGGGAGGAGACAGCTGAAGCAAACAAGAAATTCTGTAAAACAAAGACTTAGAAACCCTACAAAGATGATTAAAATTTAACTTCTGTTTTGCTTTATTTTTTTTTAATATATCAAAAGGCCTGCTTTAGTGACATGATAGCCCCACTAGAAAATAACCCCAATGCCCCCTTGTCAGTAACATACTCAAGTTGACCAGCCAACTCATATTTCCAAACCCCATGTGTGCAAGTACATGTGTGTCTTTTAAACCCGGGGCTCAGTGGATGGCTACTGCTATCTTGGGCTTGCATCTATTAATCAACCAATGTCGGCTTCCCTAGAAGGGAAAGCAGGGCAGAGAGAAGCCCTGAAGTGTTAGTGAGGTAATAACAGCCCCAAACAGCCAACTTTTCCAGCACGGCCTCCCCCATCCCCAACCCGACTCAAAAGGAGATCCTTAATTTCTAAGCAGACTACTTGTCTCAAATTTGGGTTCCCCGTAACCATAATGGCTTTTTCTCCCTAAAGAAAAAACACATTTATCTGCACACCCATGTATATAAATGTTTTGTTTTTATATTTAAGTATAAAAATACTACTCTGCTTTGTGTTATAAATGGAGGACCAAACAATGGTCTTTTCTTTTAAAGTAGAGTTATCCAACCATTTATGCTGATTCTGTCAGGGCATTGAGTCCCTGGGAAAGGAAGCACCACACCAGGAGATCTAGGGCGTTTTCCTACCTGACTTCCCACTCTTTCTTCTCTCCTAATGCTCACTTTTAATAGAAAGTTGGTTACAAACTTGTAAGTAATGGAACTTCCCACCAAGAAGGGAAATCCTAACCTAACCACAGAATCCAATACCCGCCCCCCCACTTAACAACCGCTCAGAAAAGTCCTCCCCATCGCTTCTCAGTGACTGGGCTCTCTGTCCAGAGAGCTATGCCTATTGGACAAACACACCCGATTAAATGGAAGCAGTGGTTATATTCCCTCTCCCTCAACTAACGCACTAGAAAGCTTCAGTGACTGGGAAAAAGAAAAGGGTGGTTGTGAAGTTATTAAGAACTTGACCCCCTCAATCCTGACCACAGGAAACAAGAGATATTAACTGGGTATGAGGAAATAAAAAAAAAAAAAGACCTTGATATTCCCCCCTTTGAGTTATAGCTATGATGACACAGAGGGGCGAGAATGGGAGCAAAATGTAGCATTAGGAGGGTTTGAGGCTGCAAGTCTAGGGCACCTGGTGCTGGTACTGGAAGGGCTCGTGGCCAGTTCATTCAGAAGACCACACACCGTACAAGACGAAGAGGCCGCCCAGAGACGATCTCCCACGTCGACTCCTGCACAGGGCCCTACCTGGAATCCCCACTGCACAGGCATGGCCTTGGTATCTGTGCCCCCAATCTTGATGCCAGCGTACAAGCAGGCCTGGCAGTAAGCCTCCACAATGTCCCTGCCATAGGCCTTGTCTTCCACATGGACCTTCCAGTAAGGACCTTGGGGTCCAGGAAAGCCATTTGCAGGCAAACCAAAGAGGTGCCATCTGTGCCCCTGAGGGTATATTCCTGCTTCATCCCAAACCAGGGGTGCTGGTTGCTCACCATGTCCATTATCCATTTACAGGGGTGCCTTAAATTGGTCTCTGCAGGCTCTGGGTTGCACTTGAAGACTTCACAGAACACCAGCTTGTTGGGGTCCTTGCAGAAAGGGTTCTGAAGCATGGCAGCAGGGACAGGAAACATATCACTGTTGGAGCCTTCAGACCGAAAAGTCCTACGGCCATGCAAATCTCACTGGGGCAACTCCTCTATGCACTTGGGCTCAGAGTCCAAGGTCCGGGTCTTGCAGCACAGTCCTTCTGCTGTACCTTCAGATGTACATAGCTTGGACTTCCTCACCCTGAGGTAGGGCCGTGTAACCTGCCTGATGCTTTGTCCAAGCGGGAGCTGGCTGACGTGGCCATGGTGGAAAGGTGTTCTGGATGCCCTGCAAGTGGTGGGCTGGGCAGGCCGCCAGAGCACGGTGAGGAGAAGAGACGGGCAGGCAGGGGTGCTGCTGAGACAGGCTGCTCTTCTCCCATTCTCGGCTCTCCACTCTTTTCCTTCTTTTAAACATATGTTGGCATCACTTATTTGGAGAAGGCAATGGCAACCCACTCCAGTGCTCTTGCCTGGAAAATCCCATGGATGGAGGAGCCTGGTAGGCTGCAGTCCATGGGGTTGCTAAGAGTCTGACACGACTGAGTGACTTCACTTTCACTTTTCACTTTCATGTATTGGAGAAGTAAATGGCAACCCACTCCAGTGTTCTTGCCTGCAGAACCCCAGGGACAGGGGAGCCTGGTGGGCTGCCGTCTATGGGGTCGCACAGAGTTGGACACGACTGAAGCGACTTAGCAGCAGCAGCAGCAGCAGCACTTATTACACTGCAATTAATTCACATTAGGGATCTGGGCCTATAAGACATCTGTCTTTAACAAGGGGAATCAAATTCTGAGACCTCAAGGGTAATTGAATTTCATACTCTGTGACAGCAAAGTATAAGGATAGTACAAATTCCAGCGTTTAGTTAACCTGTCACACATACTCCTTAGAACACTCATTTATAATCAAATGTCCCTAAGATCCGTTGTATTTCAAATGTAGAGATGAATCAGAAACCAAGCCCAATGTCACTGCCAGCTGCATTGCATGCCGCCCAGCCCTCATTAGCACACTCCCTTACCCCTCAGGTGATAGAGCTGTGTCAGAAGAGACAAGGCTGGAACTCCTGGCTTCTAACCTTTCCTCACTCTCAAACTGACCACGTGTGACAACCATGCTTTAGAAAGGGTTTCAGGGAGAGAAAATAAACCCCTCCCTCCCAAAAACAAACAAACAAACAGATACACTTCTGTTTACATGTGCATTTTCCTTCACTTCTTTCACAATTTTATGATATTTCTATATTTTGATTTTTCCTTCCTTTTTCCTGTGATATCCCTTTTAAGATATTCTATGTGTCTTTTCAACAGTAGCCCAGATAACTGCTGATCTCTTATGTGGCAATACCTTCACAAACTTCAGCAAATTAAGAAATAAAACAACATGGCTTTTGGAATATTCTTCATTTTGAAATAGTGGCTATAATATAGATTTATTATTTCTATATTTAGTAGAAAATTGTAATATCTAAATAGGACATTCAGTCTCAGGGCCAGAGCCTAGTCTAATATTAGCCAATCTAATTTCAAAGTTCTGTGTGTTTCTTTCCAATTAAGGCACCAACTTTTCCCATTGCCTAACCAAAATTTGTGAATCAAGGGGTTCCAGAATCAGAAGTTCCCTTAAAATTTATTCATGTTAATTCCACAGCTGAATTCCACAGAGAATGAATAGCTTGATTATGTTATAGGAGTAGTTAGTGATAAGTGAAAATGAGTGTTAATTGCTCAGTCATGTTTGACTCTTTGCAATCCCATGGGACAGTAGCCTGTCAGGCCCTTCTGTCCGTGAAATTCTCCAAGCAAGATATTGGAGTGGGTAGGCATTTCCTCCTCTAAGGGATCTTCCTGACCTAGGGGTTGAACCTGTGTCTTCTGCATTGTAGGCTGATTGTTTACTCCCTAAGCCACCAGGGAGTGGCAAAGTTGGGACAAAATTGTTGGCCTTCTAAGTGCCAGTCCCTTTGTTCTTTCTAATATTGCTGAATTTAGTAATAAATATTTTTCTTTCAAGGCAAAACATTACAATCCCTAGACTTAAAATAGTTCATATAATTCTCAAAATTGCTAACCTTTGAATGGCAGAGTTTGCATTTCTTGTTCTGAGAGTTAGTTGTCCATTACTCATAGGTTAGATAGAATATTAAATGGGTCTAATTTATAGAATATAACCAGAATTAATTTAATTAAAGTTTAGAAAATTAGGTAAAAATGAATAATAATGCTGAAAATGGTTTGGTAGGGAGGATACTAGATTGAGATACAATGTATCTGAAATGTAGTCCTAGCTTCACTAATACCTTTTAACCTTGAGAAACTCACTTAACATCTCAAGCTTGTCCCCTAGAGAATGTCATGTTTACTGGTAAATCTACAGAAAGTAACTTTGCAAGATCTCATTTTAAAAATAAGAGTCTTTAATTTATTTATTTTCTATTACTCCTTTAACATACATGCTGGAGAAGGAAATAGCAACCCACTCTAGTACTGTTGCCTGAAAAGAATGGACAGAGAAGCCTGGTGGGCTACAGCTCATGGGGTAGCAAAGAGTGGGACACAACTGAGCAACTGAGCACACCTTTAACATAACCTTGAGGTCAGGCTTCCAGTTTGGCTCAGGCAGAATGGGATTCACCTTCAGTGGACATTTCTTTTTTCCATTGCATATCATCCATTCTGTCTTCTGGAAACAGGGCTCAGAGAACCAGTCTTGCCCATCTCATGACAGCCTTGATGGGTTTAAAAAAATCAATATATTGTAACACTGTCTCTTAGCCCTTGAGCACAGAAAATGGTTCAGAACTGAAAACTGAACTCCATCAGAACCAAAGCACACATAGAGCCTTTAATAAACTGCTAGGGAAGAGAAGCCTTGCTGTTCCTGGAAACCTCTGGAATAGACTAGCTCTCTCCTTCTGGATGGTTTATGTGAGGACATGAGGTCTGCAACTGGATATTGTAAGGAAAAAGGTTGGTACTTGTAGGGGATCAGGAAGTCCTATGGGAGCTGGAGCTGATTATAAATAGGCAGTATAGAAGGAAAGAAAGAAAACATAGATTTTGCATGATGTTTGTTGAGCCACTGGGTCAGTCCTTCCTTGAAACCAACCCTTATTCGAAACAAAATGGCTTTCCAATGAAGTGATTCAATATATGTTCTTAATTATTTAAACCATTTTCTCATTTAGTTGTTACATCAATTACAACAGGGCAGGATCCTCAATGATTATTTACAAAGTGTAATTTCAATTGTTTCCTGTGTTGTTACCTGTGTAGCAGCTAATTCCTGAGCTTGGAAAGAACTGGGGTCCAAGTAAAACTGTCACAAACACGAATTTATGAATAACCTGTGCACATAAGCTGTCCCACGTGGTGCAGTGGTAAAGAATTCTCTTGCCAATACAGGAGACTCAAGGGATGCTGGTTCTATCCCTGGGTCTGGAAGATCCCCTAGAGAAGGAAATGGCAACCCACTCCAGTAATCGTGCCTGGAAAATCCCATGGACAGAGGAGCCTGATAGGCTACAGTCTGTGGGGTTGCGAATAGTCAGACACGAATGAGCAACTGAACACATGCACACATTTACCCAGAATGATCTGTATTAACCAAGGGAAGTGTATTTTGAACAGGTGTGAGCTTGACACTCTCTTTCTATTTTTCCACTTTACAAGGCTCTCCTGAGTCTAAATTGAATACTAGAGTCCCATGTGCTTAGAGTTAATTCCTCTGAGTGTACTAATAGTATTGAAATAATTTTCTATAATGAAAACCAGGAAATTTCTATATTATTGTTTGCTTTCAATTAAAATTATCATAACTCACATTAATTTTTCTTGTTTAAAACAGATGTTGTGGATAATTGCATTAATAAGTAAGACTGAATAACACATTTTATTGACTATTAACTGAAAATAGTAATTGTTGGCACACTCTGGTCAGTGAATCATGGGCTCAGTTAGGCAGATAGATTGCTAAAATTCCTTCCTGGCATAGATTTTATAAATCATTATGAATGTGCAGCTGATTTAGTGACTCTGTGATCATTGTGTTAGAAACGTTGTTGAACAAAATTCTTGATGTGGAAGTGTGTAGGAACATGGGAGGAGCAGATGTACCTACCCATGTTTTATTAGTCAGGATATTTAGAATTGTGGATTAGCCAGTATTTAACTCGACTCTTTGCAGCATGAAAAAAGCACTGAGTATGCCAACACGGATTTAGAATCCCTCAGTCGGAGGTACTGCTGAATGGGGAGGACAGCATCACGAGCGTGGCTTTTCCCCAGCTCATTCCCACAAAATCACCCTGAGCCGCTCGCAGTGCCTTCACAGCCTCCAGGTGGGGATGAGAAATGACATCTATTCAATGCTCATTCCCTCCCCTGTCTCTGCAGCCCTGTTAAATAATTGAAACAGGCATGACATGAGGGTAGAGCTGGTGTCAATACTAGACTCTTAAAAGAGGGCAAGGAGACTGAAGCAGAGGCCGGAGTGCTCCTGGGTGTGGGGTTCCTGACGCGATGACCCTGTTCATCATCTGTATGCGGCAGGCAAAGAAGACAACTTCAGTGAGCTCTCTTCCCCAACAGCTGACAAAGAATACACATGGTCTGATACAAAGGAGCTCTTTGAATTCTTTAGGATTTGTGCTTTTGATGTCAACAACAAAAAGAGAGTTTCTTAGGAAAGGATTCTGGCACCAGGAAGTTGCTGAACACACAGTACCGCACAGGGGAGGCTCCAGGGTGAGACAGAGTGGACAATCATTTGTGGAGTGAGGCCCCGCTATGTTTGCACAGATAGTCACGTTTTTAAAAGATAGCAGCCATTCCCACCTGTCAACCTAAGAATATTTACTCCTGAATAAGCTCCACACAGTGGTGTAGGGCTATGAACGTTTCCTGGCTGAAAGTTGTGTGTTTAAGTTGTGTAGTTAGAACTCGTAACACAGTTTTACTTTCCAGTTTTATTCACTTTTTATTCACTTTTTATTTTCCAGTTTTATTCACTTTTATTCAGTTTTATTCACTATTTTTTACAAAGTTACAGAATATGAAGGAGATTTGTTACTGTAACTTTTACAAAACTTCAAAAATTTAAATTCTGGCATGTTTTAATATAAAATACTCTCTCTATGACCATTTATGATGAAACTGCTACTGTAGTACATTCAAGTGTTGGAAGAAGTGATGTCCGCCCAGCATAGTAAAGGATTTGCCTATGACTTCAGCGTTACCATCTTGCTCAGGCATTCTGTTTGGCGTCCAGTGAGAGCATAAAAGGAAATCCATGCCTTAGAATTAGAGGGAATCTCTCGTGTGTTACGTGATCCTATGTGAACAGATCACAGAGTTAAACACATACATCTGGAGAAGACTAATTGAATTTAAATCTGAGCTTTGCCTCTTCATAGTTGTAGAGTCTCCATAAGATAATACCTCTGTGTCTCAGTTTACTCAAGTGCAAAATAGTGACACATGTGAGAAGTGTCTCATAAACTTATGAGAATTAAAATGAGTTCATATTTCTAAATACTAGGAATGCTAGGAACAAAATAAGCACCTCTGAGTGCTTGATAAATGAAAGTATAAATCAAATCCTTATGTTTTACATCAAGCTATTTTATTATTTGTTGTGAATAAGACTCATTAGTACTTTCCACTAATGAAATGATGAAGACCTATTTATGGTTGCATAAGGTCATAGATCAAGCATTTTATAATAATGATGATAATTAAAAGTAATGAAAATAAAAAGCTAACTCATTGCTATTTGAAGTTTGCCCAATCTCTGACCTTTATGTGAATAGACGCTCTGTTTGCCTTAGGTAAATGAAACCTAACCTATGACTTTAATGTCTGACCATCAGTCTCACAGCTACTGAATCAAGAATTTTGGAGAGTCAAGAATTTGTAGAAAAATGCATACTATCCTTCATTTCTGTTCCATATTTATATTGTCAAGTGTTCTTTACTTATGCTACTATTTCTCAACATTTCATGGGCCTTCAAAATTGAATATTATGAATATTTGTTACAGTGATAATTATTTTTATTTTCCTCACCTTTATTGGGGTTATGCTCTCAATTTCCTTTTGTTGGTAAAATAAACTATTTATTGTATAGAATAAGCCATGCTATGGAAAAATAAAATAACCAGTGATACTTAATGGGTAAGCTTATTGAAAGTTTACATGCATAGTATTATCCCGTGAATATCTGAGCACTTATTTCAGTTCAGTTCAGTCGCTCAGTTGTGTCAGATTCTTTGTGACCCTGTGGACTGCAGCAGACCAGGCTTCCCTGTCCATCATCAACTCCCAGAATTTGCTCAAACTCGTGTCCATTGAGTAAGTGATGTCATTCAATCATCTCATCCTCTGTCATCCCCTTCTCCTCCTGCCTGAATACCAGCATCTGGGTCTTTTTCAGTGAGTTAGTTCTTCGCATCAGGTGACCAAATTATTGGAGCTTTCAGCTTTGGCATCAGTCCTCTCAAAGAATATTCAGGACAGATTTCCTTTAGGATTGACTGGTTGGATCTCCTTGCATTCCAAGAAACTCTCAAGAGTCTTCTCCAACACCACGGTTCTAAAGCATCAGTCCTTCTACACTCAGCCTTCCTTAGGTCCAATTCTCACATCCATACAAGGCTACCAGAAAAACCATAGGTTTGGCGAGATGGGGCTTTGTTGACAAGGTAATGTCTCTGCTTTTTAAAATGCTGTCAAGGTTGGTCATAGCTTTTCCTCCAAGGAGCAAACATCTTTTAATTTTATGACTGCAACCACCATCTGCAGTGATTTTGGAGCCCAAGAAAATAAAGTCTGTCACTGTTTCCACCATTTCCCCCTCTATTTGCCATGAAGTGATGGGACCAAATGCCATGATCTTAGTTTTAAGCCAGCTTTCCCTCTCTCCTCTTTCACTTTCATCAAGAGATCTGCATATCTGAAGTTATTGATATTTCTCCTGGCAATCTTGATTCCAGCTTTTGCTTCATCCAGCCCAGCATGTTGCATGATTTGCTCTGCATATAAGTTAAATAAGCAGGGTGACAATATACAGCCTTGATGTCCTTCTTTCCTAATTTGGAACCAGTCCATTGTTCCCTGTCTGGTTCTAATTATTGCTTCTTGACCTGCATACAGATTTTTCAGGAGATAGCTGAGGTAGTCTGGGATTCTCAATCTTTAGGAATTTTACAGTTTGCTGTGATCCACACAGTCAAAAGCTTTAGCATAGTCAATAAAGCACTTAGAGAAATGGCCATTGTTTTTTTTTCATTTTTATAAATCTAGTTAACACTATTATTAACAAAATTTTCTCATATCCTTTCTTTTTCTCTTCTTCTGTGACCCCTCTAACTGGAATGTTGGTGGGTTTGATTGTCCCAGAGGTCTTTGTGACTATCCTCAATTGTTTTCATCCTTTCTACTGTATTCTGATCTTCAGAATTTATTTCCACCAGTTTATCTTCCAGCTCACTAATCCATTCTTTTGCTTCAGATATTCTGCTATTGGTTCCTTCTAGAATATTTATAATTTCAGTAATTGTGCTGCTTGTCTCTGTAAATTTATTCTTTAATTCTTCTAGGTCTTTGTTAATTGATTCTTGTATTTTCTCCATTTTGTTTTCAAGGTTTTTGATCATCTTTACTATCATTATTCTGAATTCTTTTTCACTTAGTTTGCCTATTTCCTCTTCATTTATTTGGACTCCTGTGCTTCTAGCTTGTTCCTTCATTTGTGTAGTATTTCTCTGCCTTTTCATTATTATTATTATTTAACTTATTGTGTTTGAGGTCTCCTTTTCCTGGGCTTCAAGCTTGAATTATTTGTCCCTTTTGGTGTCTGCCCTCCTAAGTTTGGTCCAGTGATTTGTGTAAGCTTCCTATAGGATGCGATCTGTGCTGAGTTTTGCTTGTTTGTTTTTCCTCTGATGGGCAAAGCTGAGTGAGGTAGTAATCCTGTATGCTGATGACTGGCTTTGTATTTTTATTTTGTTTGTTGTTTAGATGAGGCATCCTGCACATGGTTCTACTGGTGATTGGGTGATTCAGGTGGTTCCTTTGTGGGAGTTCTCACTATGTGATACACCCTAGAGTTATTCCTCTAGTAGAGTTATTCCTCTAGTAGTCTAGGCTCTTGGAGTCAGTTCTCCCACTCCAGAGACTCAGGGCTTGATCTGTTTTTTAAGAAAGGTACAAATTTCAAGTTTGAAAATGCAACTTTTATGATTCAGTGGTCTCTTAAAAAGTTCCTATAATCCAGCTGGAGGAAGTCATATAAAGGACATAATGACTGACTGAATGGAGAGCTGGGTGGGAGGTATCCTTAGGGCTCGGACTAGCAGGTTTGTCTCCTGGTCCTTCTAAATCTGTTTTTTATTTTTTTTTTTTTACTGTAAGTCCTGTTTACTACGTAGTGGTTTATTTGCATAGTGCTTGTACATTTTAGATAATTGAGACTGTTTCCATTATCCTTAATTTGTCCCCAACATATATTATGGGCTGAATGATTTCTGTACCATCAAATGGCCTCATTTCCTCTCCTACTTCATTTTACACTTGAATGTACATTTACTTGCTGAATGATAAATTCATTGATTAATAATCTACATAGCATCAAGTTTAAGAAAATTGGGTCATAGAAACACCTTGCATGTAGCATATATTTGTTTCACGTCATTTGTTTTGGTCTGTTGCCCATCCAGATGGACTCTAGCATATGCCACTTTTATCACAAAACATAAATAATAGGAAGATGAAATTCCAGCCTGAGAAAAATCATTTTCACTTTTATATTAAATCTAATTTACATTTATGTAAAAGGAGAATATTAAAATACATATTCCTGTTATCCTGTCACATATAAGCTTTATTGTCAGGAATCAATTTCCCAAAAAGCATTATTTCTTCCCTGAAACCTATCACCAAGCTGACTTATGTCTCTTTGAACATATTTTAAAGCATTTTTATTGCAGCATCAAATTTGCTTTAACTTGTAAAAAATGTCATAGAAAACATGATGAATTTTGCAGTGCAGCTCTTATATGTTTTACTTGGAATAGCACCATTACCTGTTGAGCTGAATCCCATTAGCATAATATATGAACACACAAATACTACTTACCAGCTATGTGCAGTCATGGTGGAGGTGTGCACTCCCATTTTCCTGGTGGTGCAAAAGCTCCAGTCCTCTCTCACGAATCTGACCCCAGTCCTTTCTTGTCAAAACCATTGTAGAAGTTGGCGATCACTCTGGAGACCACCTGTACACCCTGCCCTGGTGGGTCTCTCCTGAGAACAATTCCAGCCTTGTGCCTATGGCTACCTGCAATGCCTATCTGCTTCTTCCTTGTGAACTGGAGATCCTAGCTGTTTCTAGGACCTCTGAATCCTGCAGATCAAGCCCTACTACAGAGCCATCTTCCTCCCTACTTTGCATTGACCAGGGGGAGGAATTAAGCTTAAGACTAAGCTTAATTAATTAACACACTGTGGCTAGACATGGTGATTTGGATAAACAATTCCCAAGTCAGGAAGTCCACTTTTCATTTTGTTGCATTTTATTTTTCAGGGCTTATTTCACTTCAGTGTTGTTCATTGGCTGAGAGGCAGATGGAAGAGGAGCAGTGTTGAGTGAGAGAGGAAGTGATTGCCAAATATTAGGATCTCGGTGTTTGCATCTACAATCCCAGGCTTCTCTTAAGTGCAAATAATATAGAGTGCCCAATTGGCAAGGATGCCCTGGCACAGTCAGAAAGCAGAAAGCCTTTATTTAGTGCTGAACAGAGAGTAAGAGTTCAGAAAATCCTGGCCAGTGTAATAGCGTTTTTGGTTAGTGCTCTTTGTATGCATTAAATGCTATAAATGTAAAAATAATAATAATACATAGACAGTAATTCATATTTTTCTATATTTTAGAGAAAATCACAATACATGATAGTAATTACTGTCTTTGAAACAAGTAGTAAAATGTTACTGAATGTTAATCTGGAAATTTCCTTGATAGAAATTTAAGTCTATGTTTCCCTTTCACTTTATTTTTGCTTTTTCTTCCCCTTTATTTTCAGAATAGGAGTGTCTTTAAGCAAGCATTAAAATTCCTTCCAAAAACCAAAACAAAGCTTTTATCTTTCATGAAGATACACACACACACACACACACACACACACAGAGTCCAAGGAACGTACAAGAGGCTGTTTGCAAATAAAGGACTCTAGTGGAGATGAATACAGACAGCCCTGAATCTGATGCTCTGACTAGCAGAATGTTGTTTAGTCGCTAGGTCATGTCCACCTCTTTTGTGACCCCATGGACTATAGCCCACCAGGCTTCTCTGTCAGTGGGGTTTCCTAGGCAAGTATACAAGAGTGGGTTGTCATTTCCTTTTCCAGGAGATCTTCCCAACCCAGGGAGCAAACCTGTATCTATGGCATTAGCAGGTGGATTCTCTACCACTGAGCCACCAGGGAAATCCAATCAAGGTGAATACTTGCAGCAAATGTGTACTTAACAGTAGCAAATACCAATTTGATGAGAAACATTTCCAGTCATGCTGGGGGACTCTGATGGATGCTTAATGGATAGTATTTAATCAAATAGAAATAGAAATGGCTACTTTGATGGTTAATTTTGTATGTCGAATTGGAGTGTGTTTTTTCAATGAGATTAGCATTTAAATTGGTAAGCAGATTGCTCTTCATATTATGAATGGGCCCCATCCAATCATGTAAAGACCTGAATAGAACAAAAATAGTAGTCTCCTCAAGCAAGTGGAAATTCTCTAGTAGATTGTGTTTAACCTTATCTGCAATATCTGCTCTCCTGAGTCTCTGCCTGCTGGTCAACACTGCAGATTTTGGACTTTCCAGTCTCCATAATGGCATGTGCCAAGTCCTTATAAAATATCTCCCTATGTATATTAATACATATACATATAGATATATACGTATGTGTGTATTCATATACATTGCTGTTTGTTATTTAGTCCCTAAACCATGTCCTACTCTCTGGACGCCCCATGGACTGTAACCCACCAGCCTCCTCAGTCCATGGGATTTCCCAGGCAAGTGTTCTGGAGTGGATTGCCATTTCCTTTTCCAGGGGATCTTCCCAACCGAGGGATTGAGCAATATCGCCTGCACTGGCAGGCAGATTCTTTACCTGGCAAGCCCCACTCATATTCATACACACATATATATCTCTTGTTGGTTCTGTTTCTCAGGGGACACTGACCTTATGACCACCATCAGCCTTTGAATGTTCCTCTTTGTTGCACTTGCTGAAGGAAGAAATGGGTCTGGGGAAACTAACTGGGTGGCGGGGCAGAAAGTGAGAGAGCAGGAAAAACATTGGCAGTTGTGAATAAAGTATTCTTTGCTCGGGTAGTATTTTGATTGTGCTAATTATGTAAACTACCAAAGTGATTTGCATTTCTTAAAACATATTTTGAAAGTTAAAAAATGGGCTAGGACAGTAGTCACACAGAGTAGTCACACTTGAGATCAAGTATGAATCCCTGATCATGAACACTTATTTTCCTTTCCTTCCTCACTGTTCACTGCTCTGGACTCATCTCTGTCAAGGACCAGGCTCGGCTGTCAACAGGCTAACTCTGTAGAAGATAATTTGACAGTATCATGCCTTAAGTGACTGATTATTTCCCACTGCCTTCCCAGTAAATCGAATTTCCTTGTCATGGTACACAAGGTCCTTTAATGATTGGATGCCAAAGACACTCTTCTTCCAAGTCTCACTAGAGCCATTTCACTCTGATTGCTGTGAACTTATTGATCTACTGATCACTGTCTGAATAGACAATCATGATGGCATTCCCCCCCTACCCTGGATGTTCTTTTCCTGCTCTTTGGTGGTTGCATTTTTCACCAACTGAAAAGGAAACTCAGCTATAAAATACTTTCCACTTCAGAGAGTCAGAAAAGTCACCTCTTTTTTGCTTTCAGAACATGTTTCTGTATGTCTGTGATCACACCATCATGCCAGTTTTTAGCAGACTTTGCAGCATGCAAGGCTGATTTTTCTGCCGGAGCTGACAAACCTGGCTTGGGAAATCAACTGTGCTATGTGGTAACTGCATGAGATGGAACATATTTACTCCCTAAGGTCCATTTCCTCATCTGGAAAACTGAAACTAGTAGGACTGTTAGGAAAATTAAATGTTTTAATACATGAAAGTATTTAAAACAGTGCCTGTCTGATATTTTGAAAAAGCTATAAAATATTAGCTTTAATTAATCTATTGATCCTTCAAAAAATATTTATTGAGTCCCTGTTATGTGCCAGGCATTGTTTATCATCATCACACTTATAATAACTAAATTCACATTCATTTTTAAATGCTGAACATCTAGTTCAATAAATGTCACGTAGATATTCATTATATGTTTATTAGTATAAAAACTACTTCAGTTATCAGGCTTAATCACTGAGAAATTAGATACTCAGTTTCCGTTCTATTTATTAGGTAAAAATATACCATCTATAGCTATGCTAAACATGCTTTATTTAAGGAGAATGTTGTTCTCTTTAACGGTTCAGAATTTAATTAACCTAATTAAGATAAAATAATATCTTCTTTGTATGCAAAATAATTATGTTTTTACCTTATAAAATTACATTTGTGACACCAATTTATAAATGGTATGATTGTGTGTTCTCATCTTAATATAACGTAGAAAATTTTAGTATAATTAGATATAAATTATAACTTTTGAAATATTAATACTCTCAACTCTTTGAACCAAAATCAATATAACTTTGCAAGAGCTACATATATAACATTAGTTGTTAGTATTACCACACAACCTCAAATGCCATATATACTTACATTTTATAATTTTTGTGCTATTGTGTCTAACATTTCTCAATCTCTGATATATTATGAATTACACTGAAAACTGTGAGAAATATAAATAAAAAAATAGGTCCTTTTTCACATTGAGATAATGCATACATTCTTATGTATCAAATACAGGACCTATTAAATGAGTGAACCATAATCTGTTACTATACCACATTCACTTATTCATATAAAATTAGTAACTAAGCAGACTCATTGTTATGTGATCTGCTTATGTCATTTTCATATGTCTAAACTTATTCATTTGGGGATACTGAGTGTAGATCAACTTGGTTTAACTATGCAGTGTTATAGTCTTCTTAGCCTGAAGGTACATATTTTATAAATTTGGAGCTATTTTAGAGGTGAACCTGTAAACTATTTTGGTAAAAATGTCATACACAGTAGGAATGGAGCTAAGAAAGACACAGGTCTGGGTTCTGGCTATCATCTGGAGCTGTTTTAGAATGTTACCGTCTCATTGCCTTGACAGAGAGCCCTGAACCCGGTCACAAGGAGCCCAATCTCCGGGACCAACTGTCCAAGTTCAGTTTTATTAGCATCCTGTCTGTGGCTCAGTTTCTTGATTGTGCAATAGGAATGCTGAAAATAACAGTCCCAACCACACAGGGTAACCATGAGGATTCGGTGGGTTGATACATTAAAGTACTTAAAATAGCACACATCTAGTCCAGTGAAAAGCATATGCCTGAACATCTCACCCTAACAAGAAATCTTTTCTCTATGTTTGAATAAAATGCTTTAGGAACTTTAGCCCATTACAACCATTATTCCTTAAAAGAATAAGACCCACATGTTTGGAAATACAAAATTCTATAGAGAAATGCAGTGCCCTCTAGGAAATCCTTATGAGTAAATATTACTTATAAAATTTACTTTAAAATTTATTTATTAAATCATAGTTTAAAGCAAAATGTCATCCTTCCCACTTGTCCCATTGTCTATAAGTAGCTTTGATTGTGCCCTACTTATTATTCTCCTTTGTTCTAGTGAACTTAGGTACTTAATAAAAGTTGTTGCCTATGTTTTTGAACCACTGGAAAATCAAATATTGTTGTTTCATTCATTTCTTTTCAGTTTATAGACATAATTCTTAAACTTGTATAGAATCCTTGCCATGTAGTGCCATGACAAAACTATCAATAATTCACACTGTGAATTGGGTTTTTATTTAATTTTACCTAAAAACAGTTGGGTATCAACTCTGCACCCCAGGCCTTGTGTTCTAGGGCATAATCTCAACCCAGGATGAGCTTGAACTTGACCTTTAATGCAGCATTTCTGAATCAAAAATAGGAGATGTCAGTGGACTTTGACATGTTCCTTGTGTTTGGAGGAAATCACAGCTGGGAGGGACTTTACACAGAAAGTCAGGGGCACCCTAAAAGTACTGCTCATGAAGAGGTTTAAAGGACAGAGAAACCACAAAGGGGAGCAGGACAGAATGAGAAACTGAGAAACTTAGTAGACAAACTTACCTGATTTATAATTTCTGGGATTAAAGGTCCTAGAAGAAAGTGTTTGGAGATCATTTTAACCTCAAGGTTCTCAAAATGTGGTCCTAGACCTGTAGCATCAACATCATTTGGGAAGTTATTAGAGATGCACATTCCTAGGCCACATTTCAGGTCTCAGGAATCAGAAACTGGGGGAGATGGAGTCCGACACCCTGCTTTTCACAAGCCCTCTAAATGGAACCACTGTCATAACTTGGCCAGACAGTGTGCAGACAGTCATTCACATTTAGTGTTTATTAAGTTAAAGGTAATGAAACATTTTTAAAATATCATTGTGATTTCAGCATTACTGCTGCAGATGGAAGTCCTGTGTTTTGGCTCATTCTGAAAATGAAGAAGCAGTTATTTTCTGCTCTCTTATTAGCAATAAAGAAGATTTAAATAGCTAGCAATAAAAAATAAATAGCTAACAATAAAAAGCAGTATTTCCTTAGTATCAAATGATTATTGTGATAAAAACTATAGATATTCAGAGGAGATGGTGACACCCATAGGGCAGGTGATGGTGAATGGGATCAGGACATGGATTTTAGGGGAGGTGGGTTGTCCTGTTCTAGCTCTGGTTTCAAGATAAGCCTCCTGATGACTTATGAGTAGCAGACATCCCAAGCTTGATGGTTAAAGCAACCATGTATTATTATCTCTCATAGTTCTGGGTTTGCTGGGCTCAACTGGGAGGTTCTTGCCTGGGATCTTGTCTGCAGGTACAGTCTGATCATTTAACAGACCAGAGTTCTTGGCCTCCTTAGTCAATAGAAATTTATCAGAGACCAGACAAAAAAAATCATGCAAAACTTTATTTGGGCCCCTTCTGCTGGAGTGGGGAGCAAGAACAAATAACAGATTCTCCTGCTGACTGGCCAAGTCAAGCTAGGGACTCAAACTGGTTCTTCAGCATGGGATGGAGGTAGGGCTGTGTCCAGGGGTCGGTCAGCAGGAGTGGCATAGGTGGTCTGCTCACCCCTTTGGTTGTGTTGAGTACAGGGATGTGTGTGGTAATCTGCTTTTTACTCCTGACATCTTGCTTTTCCTCTCAGCTCTTCAGAAGTGGCAGCTGAGGTTTTTATTTGTTTTATTTTGTTTTTTGGTCTTTTTGTATTTTTTGTCCATAATTTTCCCCAACTGCACATCACACAGCTATTTTTAGTCCCTTATGGTTTATCTCTGGGCTTCCGTGGTGACTCAGTGGTAAAGAATCTGCCTGCAATGCAGGAGACCAGGGTTAGATCCCCGGGTCGGGAAGATCCCCTGGAGGAGGGCGTAGCAACCCACTCTAATACTCTTGCCTAGAAGATCACATGAACATAAGAGCTTGGCAGGCTGCAGTTCATAGGATTGCAGAGAATCAGACCTGACTGAGGTGCCTAAGCAGCAGCAGCAACAGCGGTTTATTTGTATTTTGTTGCTTGAGGAGACATTTGTCCATGTACAAACACTGCAGCAAAGGGTCCCAGGCCCCAGCCTGTCTCAATCGTAGCTGGGTAGAGTTCTCCAAAATTCAGAGGAGGCTGGATTCCATGAGCACTTCTTCACTCACAGGTCATGGTCTCTTTCCCTCTGCCCCCAGCGTTGAGGGCATATCCATGTGACTTGGCCTTCTCACAGAATCTTTGTCTCGGAATCGAAGCAGTCACAGGTTTAGTTCTAATTCAAGGGGAGAGAACACACAGGTGTGAATGCTTGAAGGTTCATCTTTGGGAGACTAATGGCCACAAGTGAAGTGAAGTGAAAGTTTCTCAGTTGTGTCCGACTCTTTGAGACCCCATGAACTATACAGTCCATGGAATTCTCCAGGCCTTAATTCTGGAGTGAGTAGCCTTTCCCTTTTCCAGGGGATCTTCCCAAGCCAGGGATCGAACCCAGGTCTCTCATATTGCAGGCGGATTCTTTACCAGCTGAGCCATAATGACCACAAGTCACTGACAGTCTCTGAAAAATGTTGACTATGGCCTAGACAACTTCTGGAGTATTGTTTCTTTCATGCAGCTTCACCTTTTATGAGCTTCCAACTTTGCCTCCATAAATTGTAATTCACCAAAGAGAACAGTAAAATGTATCTAAAGTCGATATCATTAATTTTCTATCCCCATGGGCTTTGGTTTTCAGTTAGTTATTCGTATGAACAGTTGAATTAAAAAAAAAAGAAGAAGAAAAAAGAAAAAAACAAATTTCAGGTTATAAAACTGCTAGCAACCTCCCAGAAAAATATAGCCTTATGCTTATGAAACATTTTGGCTTTAATTTCATCTTTATAATCAGCCCACACCTATTCATAATCTCAGTGATTTTATATAACCAATGCACATGTGTATGTAAGTTTCTTAAAGTCAATAATGGCCTATACATTCATTTTAGTGGTTTTTTGGAGGAACTTTAGCCCATTACAATCATTACTCCTTAAAAGAATAAGACCCAGATGTTTGGAAATACAAAGTTCTATAGTGAAATGTAGTGCCCTCTAGGAAATCCTTATGAGTGCAAATAAATATGAATTTTCTTATAATTTTATGAGTGTACAGACTCTTTTGCTTCGAGTATCTCATGAGATGAAGCCATATGCCATTCCTTGTGTGAGGATCATTAAAATTTTACCAAATAAACAAAATAAAAATTTAATCTCTAAATAATTAAAAATTACCTTAAAATTACTTATTCTCTAAAAGGTAGTAAAGGGGTTTAGAAGATTTAAATTTATACTAAAATGCATATAAAATGATTCTTCATCATAAGGCCAAAAACATTTCATCCTTAGTATATTATGATAGTATCTAAGGTTTTAAAGTTAAGAGAATGGGATTGTTTACATTTTATATTGAAATGTTGTTGCTGAACCAAGGATTCTTGGCCTCCAGAGGAAAAGAATTCAATCCGAGGCCAGAGACAAGGCTGGATCACTCAGAGCTTTTGTGTAATAAAGTTTTATTAAAGTATAAAGGAGATAGAGAAAGCTTCTGACGTAGGCATCAGAAGGGGGCAGAAAGAGTACCCCCTTGCTAGTGTTAGCAATGGAGTTATGTACCCTCTAATTAGTTATTATAGTGAATCAGAAGAATGTCTGGAGGTTGTAAAGACCTCATTAGATCTACTCCCATAATATACATTTTAAGATAACAGGATTAGCCAGAAGGTTTTTTCCAGAGACTGTCCTCAAGCCAGATACATTATTGTTATATAATCCTAAGGAATGTAGAGGCAAAAAAAGTTTGTCCTTTATTCCTTCTTGAGAATTCCAGACCCCTCTCTCCTTGGGGATCCCTAGACTTCTTATTGACCTGCCTAGGAAATGACTTTCTCATTTAGACAGTTTTTTTTTTTTTTTTTTAACACTCTTCAGACTTGAATGCCTAAAATGAACATATTTTTTTCTCTATGGTTGACTGTAACACATTATAGTTATTGTGTATACATTTAAGTACCTGCTATTCAACTTTAGGTCACAGTAATAGCATATTTCTTGATCATTCTCTATCTCTACATCAGTTAATTAGGGACGTTGGATCTGTGAATTCCCAAAGTTGGCATCTTTTTCATCCAGCCACCTCCACCTTAGAGTCTTCCTGCAGCACTCCAAGTTGTTCCTTCTCCATACCGTTTCCGGCACCTAATATGGGCCTGCCATTAATTAATGTGCTCAATAAGTGTTTGGTGAATGAATGAAAACTGTGTCTCCTTAATCGGATGGGAAGCATTCTGGGCCCTAGATGACTTCAACTTGCTCCTGAGTTTCTAAGATCACCTAGATTAAGGAAGTGCTGTGCTTTGCTTAGCTGTTCAATCATATCTGACTCTTTGCGACCCCACAGACTGTAACCCTCCAGGCTCCTCTGTCCATGGGATTTTCTAGGCAAGAATACTGGAGTGGGTTTCCATGTGCTCTTTCAGGGTATCTTCCCAACCCAGGGATCAAACCCAGGTTTCCCACATTGCAGGGGATTCTTTACCATCTGAGCCACGAGGGAAGCCCAAGAATACTGGAGTGGGTAGCCTATGCCTTCTCCAAGGAATCTTTCCAACCTAGGAATCAAACTGGTATCTCCTGCATTGCAGGTGGATTCTTTACCAGCTGAGCTACAAGGGAAGCCCAGATTTTTTTTTTTTTAATTGTAGCTTTTCCTCTTTGAAAACTTTGCAAAGTATAGGTGATTGGCTCTTGGAAGGCAAAATATTAGAGAAATATTTTAGAATGAAATTTAGCATAGATACCAAGTTATATTTAGTATTAGCTTTTAAAGCATTCTATTTTTACAGATTAGTTCAAGTCACAGCTTAAACATTTTAACAAACAAATGTTTCTTAATTTCAAAATATAAAGAAATCTTAAAATTTTCCACTTTGCCCCCATAAATCTGTGTCATAAGAGGAAAATGAATGAAACAAATGAAAATTGCTAGAGCACTGAGAAATTAGTATTCTTTTCTAAAAAATAGTGATGCTATGTTTGGCTAGTTACAGCCTTTCATCAAGGGGTTCCAAGTATGCTAATAAAAATTAGCACCGTTATCCTCAGTACATTAATACCTTTAGCCTCACAAGGTATTTTAAAGTACAATATTTAAGAGAAAGTGTTTTAGCCTTATTTTTTAACTTTGGTGAGGAGTCAAAGAGGAGTTACATAAAATATTAGGTCAAAGGATAGCGAAGTCATTTGCTGGGAAAGAGATGGGTAAGCGTTTCTGGACCAGACTGGCTGAGTGTCTTTTTGGTCACTTATGCAGCTTCAACTGATGACAAACTGTGATAGGATAAGACACTGTTGTGGGCCAGTGGAACACAAGTTTTAAGGGAATAGAACCATGTGACTTTCTTTTATTATTATTTGTTTGCATCCATTTAGGTGAACTACTGGTTAAAAAAAAAAAAATCAGTGGTGCTCAGTCAGTCTTACACAATTGTAATGGTAGAAACATTTGACTTTTATCATTTTAAATGAAAGAATTAGTGTTCCTTGTAAATATAAGAGATAGCAATGTCACATATATTAAACCTCCCTATGACTATTAACTAACTCAGCATTTATTATATGGAAGGTCATTATGGGAATACTTGCTACTTAATAACTCTTCTATAGATGTTAATGTAGTATAAGTTCTCTATTGTTGCTGATATGGATTGAATTGTGTTTTCTTCAAATTCATAAATTGCATCCCTGATGCCCAGTGTGATATTTGGGGATAGAATCTATAGAGAGCTAATTAGCGTTAAACGAAATAGTAAAGGTGGTACCAAATCCAGTCGGACTGATATCCTTATCAGAAGAGGGAGAGATGCAGAGAACCCTCTGCACACACAGGGGAAGGTCAGGGGTGGGGGTGGGGTGTGGGGAGGAGGTGGCTCTCTGCAAGCCAGAAAGAGAGGGCTCACCCAGAAACCAGCTCCAGCAGCACCTTGGTCTTGAACCTCCAGTCCTCAGAACTGTGAGCAGGTAAATTTGTGTTGCTTAAACCCCCAGAATGTGATATTTGGCAGTCTGAGGAGGTTGACATGGCTATTGAATGAACCACACTGACTTTTACTGGCTCCAAACTCTCATGATGCTATTTGCTCACAATTCCGAGGGTCAGGAACATGTGTCCAGTTTGGCAGGAACAATTCTCCTCCGCCTTCTGTGGGGTGGACGGCATAGACCCACTGGATGCGGAGGTTCACGGGTGACCCCGTGCACACACTGGGGCTCAGTTCTGGCTGCTGGTGGAGGATCACAGTTTTTCTCCACATGGCTTTTTCTCTTCCCACATGTTTCTAATTCTCTGTGGATGGGCTGGTGCCACCTGGGAAGTCCCAGTCCTTTCCTGACAAAGACTAAATTTTACCTCTTTAATGTTGTGTGATCCCAGCTTTTTCTAAGATAGTTGGTATCTTACTTGATTAAGGAAACAACTTATAAGAGTGTGTAAGAATCAAAAGAGAAAATATTAATTCATTAATTTACAAAATTGATAACTGTTACTTGTTTGCTACCTACTATGTTATAAGCTTCTGGACACTGGATCTAAGCTTCAGAGTATGCAAAGTCCCCAACATTTTTATCTCTAAGAATGATCCTAACACAGTCCTCAGAGGTATAACTTCCTGAAAGTGAAAGTGAAATTGAAGGTCTTAGTTGCACAGGCCTGTCCAGCTTTTTGCAACCCCATGGACTGTAGCCCTCCAGGATCCTCTGTTCACAGAATTCTCCAGGCAAGAATACTGGGTTAGGTTGTCATACCCTTCTCCAGGGGATGTTGCTGACCCAAGGATTGAATCTGGGTCTCTTGCATTGCAGGCAAATTCTTTACCACCTGAGCCACCATGGAAGCCCATAACTTTCTAACAGTTCAATAACTAGCAAACACTTATATATTAAGTCACATGGGAAGTGAAGTTATAAAAAACAGAAAAAGAAATAAAATGATTGAGAGGCAATCAGGAAGGGAACGTTTACTATTTTAAATAAAATAGATTAAAGTTGTCAGAAAGAAGGTAAAATTTGAATTTCAGAAGGTAATTAGGAAGTTAGACTCACAATGTCTGGAGGAAGATCCTTCTACATAAAAGTTCTACTACAGGAAAGCTCTGCAATATTCTAGCAAGAATGATTGATGCATCATGAGGAAAAATTGAGTCAATAATTATCCAGGGGCCAGACATGCAGAATATTTCAAGCTACTGTAAAGCTCTAATTTTTAATCTAAGTATGATTAGAAATATTTAAGTTTTTAAAAGACTCTTTGAAGGCAGTATGGAAAATAACCTGGAGAACATGAACTGAATGGAGAACCCATTAGGAAGCTTTTTCAGGAGTCTGGAAAAAGTGATGTTCCAGATCAGACCCAGGGTGATGCTTGTGGATGTGCCCAGAGCTAGGCAGTGCATCAGACACAGTGAAAGTGGAATAGAACTATACATGGGGGGAAGGTGCAAGGATACAAACAGTCCAAAATAACTAAAAACCACTTGGCCTGGACAGCTCCATGACAAGGAAGAGCAAGCGTCAATGTAAAGGAAAGTGAGAGTTTAGTGTATATGTTTGTGGAAGGAGCCAACACTGTATGCACATCACCTTTCAATAGATGCTCAGGTAATTTGATATCTTCTTTCTCTCCATAACTTTTCCCCCCTTACAATGTAATAAAAGGTATCCAAAAAAATAGAAAAGAAAAAAAGGAAGGGCAGAAAAGAGCCAAGCAGTTGACTTGTCAGCAAAACAGAGCATTCTGGCTAGGAATTTTCATATATTTAAAGCAAATTTGAAATCAGCAGATGGTGTGGTTTCCTGGGTCACATACTGCCATCCATGGGGGTTGATTACAGTTTGATTTGGTTGCATGAACTGAAAAGAAATCCTAAAACCACTGCTCAGATTAATTTTTCATTACAGTCACTACACATGTACGTGGAATTTCAGAAAATAATGCATCACATTACATTAATTAGTATGCAGCTTAATGAAGTATTTAGAATTTAGTGTCATGGTTTAATTACACTGCTGTATTTTTTTTCCCAAAGAAACACTTATTCTCAGCTGTAACTATGAAGTTTCTGTCAGTAATTTAAAATTTCAAAATGTGCTAAAATATGCAGAAATCCTACTATATACTTTAGCAAAAAAACAGTTGAAAATAATTGCTTAAGTAATAAGGTTACATAGAGTTTCTAAATTTAGATGAAATACATTTTCTGAGTTTAATAAAACAGACATAATGTAGACATTCTGGGATAAGTGGAATGAGTGAGCAGCAGAGATTCTTATTATTATTTATTCTTATTCTTACTTATATATTTATTGAGTCAAATAAATACTCATCACAATATGTGCAGTTTTGAAATCTTATGGTGAATAACCTTACCAGGATTATTTCAAATTGAGTAATAAACATGCTATTTAGATGCTTATGCTGTGTTTACCATAGAAAATCACCTTGTTATTCCATAATCTACTTGTTTATTTTCTCCCAAATCATTTGTCAGTTATTTAAACAAACACACACACACACACGTAGCTATTTTAAATCATGTATGCATCACATACTAAAATGTTAATATGGCTCAGACTGTAAAGAAACTGCCTGCAATATGGGAAACCCAGGTTCGATCCCTGGACTGGGAAAATTCCCTGGAGAGGGAATGGCTACCCACTCCAGTATTCTTGCCTGGAAAATTCCACGGACAGAGGAGCCTAGTGGCTACAGTCCATGGGCTTGCAAAGAGTCAGACATGACTGAACGGATAACACTTTCATTTTACTGATATCAGGCTTCCCTGGTGGCTCAGACAGTAAAGAATCTGCCTGCAATGCAGGAGACCTACGTTTGATCCGTGAGTCAGGAAGATCCCTGAGTCAGGAAGATCCCCTGGAGAAGGGACTGGCAACCCACTCCAGTATTTTTGCCTAGACAATTGCAAGGCCAGAGGAGCCTGACATGGTGTGCTCCATCGGGTTGCATACAGTTAGACACAACTCAGTGACTAACACTTCCACATTTTCTTATTTTGTACCCTTATAGAAAATACTCTCCATGATATAATTTTTATTTTTACTTAAAGAAACAATCAAATAACAAGTAAATATTAGTACTAATTAATAATGAGCTAAAGGCCTTATTGTCTGGTGTGTCCACTCAAAGGGGACATTCTGGCAACAGTACTTGCTTCCTTCTCTGGCCAATTCCACAGTGGCTTTAATGATAGGATTTCCAAGTCCAGAGTAATCATGTGCTGTGTTATTGCTGTAACAGTGTCTCAGCAAATACATTCGAGACCCTGCTCTATTGTAGCATTTCAGTAAGTATGTACTGCATGACTGAATGAGACAAGAATTATCAGGCTTGAGACTGTGACTTGAGCAGAATCTTTTTTTTTTTTTTTTTTGACTTTTATTTTGGAATGATTTTAGATTTTCAGAAAAATTATGAAGATACTAAAGAATGTTCACATATACCCATCATTCAAACTCCCCTATATAACGTCTTACATAATTATAATTTTTATGCTGTTTTGTCAAAATTAATAAAATTAGCATTGTTACTATTCTACTCACTGCAGACGTTTTTTGAATTTCATCATTTTTCCACTTATATTGTTTACATGTCCCAAGATCAAGTCTTGGATTTAATCATCATGTCTCCTTGTCTGTTTCTATCTGGGACTATTTTTGAGCAAGCTTTTACATCTTTGTCCAAATAACTGAATGCTTGGCATTTCTAGTATGTTTTATACAGAAATGAAAGTCATTTCATATTTATCAATTCAATGAACACTTATGAAGTGTAGGTCATAATACACTATTCTTGGCATTGAAATATAAACATGATGAGATTATTCTTATCCTAGAGACACTCATAATTTATTGTGAGCAAATAATTCCAGAATTTACATAAGTGCTGTAAGAGAGGAATTGGAAGAAAGTAAGGGAAAATATCTGACTTCTACTGGAAACAAAGCTCAGGTCTTCAAGAAGCCTGCGAGAGGTCTGCAGGAAAATGGGAATGTTCAGAGAAAGGCGTATATATGCAGCCACAGAGGTGATATGTGATGATAAGAGATGATATGAGATGATAAACTCAGATATGCAGATGACATCTCCCATATGGCAGCAAGCAAAGAGGAACTAAGGAGCATCTTGATGAAGGTGTAAGAGGACAGTGAAAAACTTAACAGCTTAAAATTCAACATTCAAAAAATTAAGATCATGGCATCTAGCCCCATCAATCCATGGCAAATAGATGGGGAAACAGTGACAGACTTTATTTTTCTGGTCTCCAAAATCACTGTAGATGGTGACTGAACCCATGAAACTAAAAGACAGTTTTCCTTGGAAGAAAAGCTATGTCACATCTAGACAGCATATTAAAAAGCAGAGATATCACTTTGCCAACAAATGTACATAAAGTCAAAGTTATGGTTTTTCCAGTAGTCATGTACAGATGTGAGAATTAGACCATAAAGAAGGCTGAGCACTGAAGAATTGATGCTTTCGAGCTGTGGTGTTGGAGAAGACTCTTGAGAGTTCCTTGGATAACAAAGAGATTAAAATAGTCAGTTCTATAAAAAACAAACCCTGAATATTCATTGAAAGGACTGATGCTAAAGCTGAAGTTTCAATGCTTTCGCCACCAGATGAGAAGATCTGACCCGTTAGAAAAGACCCTGATGCTGAGAATGACTGAGGGCAAGGGGAGAAGGGGACGACAGAGGATGAGATGGTAGGATGTCATCGTTAACTCAATGGATATGAGTTTGAACAAACTCTGGGAGATAGTGAAGGACAGGGAAGCCTGGTGTGCTGCAGTCCTTGCAGTAGCAAAGGGTCAGACATGACTGAGCTACTGAACAACAACAACAGAGGTGAGGAGCGCACCACAATGACAAGATTGGCACATGGAGTGAGAGGGTGAGTGATGAGGGAGTTGGATGGTGGTGGAGGTGGCAGGGAGAGGAAGGACTCAGATCTGGAAGGACTTGTCTGTTGTGTTAAAAACTGTGGGCTTTGTTCCATAGGGAATGAGAGCCACTACATTTGTTTGTTTGTTTTAAATGGAGACTGTAAAACTTTTTTCTCTGTGACAGTGATTATTGTAAGATCATTGGATCATACTGGGGAGTTATTCCTGTTAGATTTTTATTCAAAACACTGTGTCTTTCTCAAAGTTTCATTTTCCATTAATGTTTAATGAGAGTTAGTAAAGACTCTAGGACTAAAGCTATTGTCATGAACGTTTTAAAAGTTATCTTTCTCTATAGGTGGATTTTAATAATATCCAATGAAACTATACCCACATATCACTTCCATTGTCCAAATTTCTCATATTTATCTTGCAAATGAGAAATATAAAGCCATCCTTAATTGTTCAGTGGTTAAGACTTTGCCTTCTTGTACAGGGGTGTGGGTTTGATCCCTGCTTGCCTGATGCGAAGAGCTGATTCATTTGAAAAGACCCTGATGTTGGGAAAGATTGAAGGCAGGAAGAGAAGGGGACGACAGAGGATGAGATGGTTGGATGGCATCACCAACTCAATGGACATGAGTTTGAGTAAACTCCAGGAGTTGGTGATGGACAGGGAGGCCTGGCGTGCTGAGGTTCATAGGGTTGCAAAGAGTCAGACGTGACTGAGTGACTGAACTGAACTGAAGAGTTCAGGTCCCACATGCCTCTTGGCCAAAACATCAAACCATAAAATAGAAACAATATTGTAACTAGCTCAATGAAGACTTAAAAAAAAAATGGTCCACATCATTTGACTGTGTGTATCACAATAAACTGTGGAAAATTCTGAAAGAGATGGGAATACCAGACCACCTGACCTGCCTCTTGAAAAATCTATATGCAGGTCAGGAAGCAACTGGACATGGAACAACAGACTGGTTCCAAAAAGGAAAAGGAGTACGTCAAGGCTGTATATTGTCACCCTGCTTATTTAACTTACATGCAGAGTACATCATGAGAAACGCTGGGCTGGAAGAAGCACAAGCTAGAATCAAGATTGCCAGGAGAAATATAAATAACCTCAGATATGCAGATGATGCCCTTATGTCAGAAAGTGAAGAGGAACTAAAGAACCTCTTGATGAAAGTGAAAGAGGAGAGTGAAAAAGTTGGCTTAAAGCTCAACATTCAGAAAACTAAGATCATGGCATCCGGTCCCATCACTTCATGGGACATAGATGGGGAAACAGTGGAAACAGTGTCGGACTTTATTTTTTTGGTCTCCAAAATCACTGCAGATGGTGATTGCAGCCATGAAATTAAAAGATGCTTACTCCTTGGAAGGAAAGTTATGACCAACCTAGACAACATATTAAAAAGCAGAGACATTAATTTGCCAACAAAGGTCCATCTAGTCAAGGCTATGCTTTTTCCAGTGGTCGTGTATGGATGTGAAAGTTGGACTGTGAAGAAAGCTGAACACCAAAAAATTGATGCTTTTGAACTGTGGTGTTGGAGAAGACTCTTGAGAGTCCCTTGGACTGCAAGGAGATCCAACCAGTCCATCCTAAAAGGAGATCAGTCCCGGGTGTTCATTGGAAGGACTGATGCTGAAGCTGAAACTCCAGTACTTTGGCCACCTGATGCGAAGAGTTGACTCACTGGAAAAGACCCTGATGCTGGGAGGGATTGGGGGCAGGAGGAGAAGGGGACAACAGAAGATGAGATGGCTGGATAGCATCACTGACTCGATGGACATGAGTTTGAATAAACTCCAGGAGTCGGTGATGGATAGGGAGGCCTGGTGTGCTGAGATTCATGGGGTTGCAGAGTCAGACACGACTGAGCGACTGAACTGAACTGAAATATATATACTGGGACACGAAAAGCAAAGACAACAAGCC
The DNA here is from genome assembly GCF_963930625.1 of Muntiacus reevesi. Lineage (NCBI taxonomy): Eukaryota > Metazoa > Chordata > Mammalia > Artiodactyla > Cervidae > Muntiacus > Muntiacus reevesi. Next base: position 2,030,820 of record NC_089264.1, read on the forward strand.
AAATTAAACACATGGGACTAGATCAAACTAAAAAGCTCCTACACAGTGAAGGAACTCTTCAACAAAATGAAAAGGCAACCTCCTGAGTAAAAGGAAATATTTGCAAACTGTATGCATTGACAACTTGTATAATATCCAAAGTGTATAAAGAACTCATACAGCTTGACAGCAAGAAACCAGCTGATTGAAAATGGACAGAGGATCTGAGTAGACATTTTCCCAAAGAAGACATACAGATTTCTGACAGGCACATGACAAGACACTCAACATGGCTAATCATCAAGGAAACACAAAGCAAAACCACAGTGAGATATCATCTCACCCTTGTTAGGATGACTATTATCATAAAAGACAAACAAATTTTGGGGAGAATATGAAGTAAAGGGAATTCCTATACACTGTTGGTGGGAATGCTAATTAGTGGGTCAGCCGCTGTGGAAAACAGTATGAAGTTCCCTCAAAAAATTAAAAACAGAGCTACCGTATGATCCTGCAATTCTACTTCTAGGTATTTATCCAAAGGAAGTGAAAACAATAACTCAGAAAGATAGCTGCACCTCCATGTTCATTGCAGCATATTAACAATAGTCAAGACTTGGGAAGCAACCTAGATGCTTATCAATAGATGAATTGATTTTAAAAAAAATGTCATATGTATATGCAATGCAATGTTATTCAGTGATTGAAAAGAAGGGAATCTTCTCATTTCTCACAACATGGATGGGTCTTGAGGGCATTATACCAACTGAAATAAGTGAGAGAGAGAAAGACAAATAGTGTATGATCTCACTTACACGTGGAATATATTAAAAAAAGAAGAAGAAGACCACCAAACTCAGATGGTGAGCAAAATAGCTGCAGGTGGTCAAAAGGTACAAACTTCCAATTATAAAATAAATAAGTTCTGAATATGTAATGTGCAGCATAGGGATTATCATTAAATTCTCATCACAAGAAAGTTTGTAATTACTTTTGGTGATGAATGTTAACGAGACTTTTTGTGATAATTTCTCAATATACATAAATAGCCAATCATTATGTTGTACACCTGAAACTAACATAATTTTATATGTCAATTATAATCTCAATAAAAAGTACAGTGGATGTGGTCAAACTTGAGAGCAATAGAGGGACATAAAAAATGTAGATAAAAATCTGGAATGTAAAGCAAGATTAATCCTTTATAGAAGGATTAACATTTTAAAATATCAGCAAGTATAATACTTTGTTTAAATCTCCAGGTTAAGCAGCAAAGGAAGGAAATTTACACTGAATTTATGCCAGGTACAAGGGAAAATTTATAAATTCTCAAGCACGGCAATGCTATTATTTTGTGTGTGTGTTGGAAATGAATATTGGTTAGACTTTGCTGCTCACTGTATGGTGAGCATCCCCTGGGAGCTACTGAACCCGTTCCTGCATCTGTAACAGAATCTTCTATGATATGTGTGCACATTCAGGTTTTAGGAGCGCTGGTTTAAGGTACTATCTGTTATGTTTTAAATTTTTTATGAAGACATATATGGTAGCCAAAAATAAAATCATAGCTATAATTTATTTTTAGAAGAACAAAACTTGTCAATAAAATGTGCATGCTAAAATTCTTCTAGAAAGGAAAGTACCTTGCTTATGACTATTGAGTCTTTAAAATATGCATTTTATTTTTACCTAAAAGCATGCAGGGGACAAATGAGAAAATTGTGTTCAAGTATCTTTAAATGTCACTTCATTATACTCACTCCTTCAGATTATGCATTTTTAATGACAATGAAATTTATTATACCAACCTTCCAAGAAAGTTTTAGATGTGGATCTTAGATGCTGAGATCTTTCATCTACCACTTAAATATTTGAATTTATGTTAAGCTTCAAAATGACTTTTTAAAAATTATGAGTTTCTGGGGAATTTAATTATGATATCTTAGTATTCTATGTGATTTCTGCAAGTATTATAATTCCCTAAGTGTATTCTAAGTGAAATTTTAATAAATGAAGGTTAGAAATTATTTACCTCTCACAGGACCTGTGTCCTTTATCTAACTGTCTTCTTTTTAATTTTATTTGAATACAGTGCTTTACAATGTTGTGTACATTTCTACAGTACAGCAAAGTGAATCAGCTATACATATACATGTAATCTCCTCTCTTCCCACTCAGGTCACTACAGAGCACTGAGTAGGGTCCCCTGTGCTATGGAGTATGTGCTTTAGTTATCTGTTTTATACATAGTATTAACAGCATATATATACATATACGTCAATCCCCATCTCCCAATTCTCCCCACCCATACTTTTCTGCTTTACTTAGGGTTTATTACAAAACTACTGCTAGCACTACAGTGATTATTTCCCTTTGTATCGAAGTCTGGGATACTTGCTCATGAGCCATTTTGATTCAGTTCTCTGTTAGTAACAATCTAAGACAGGGATCAGCTATCTTTTTCTGTGAATGCCGGGCAGTAAATATTTTAGGTTTTGCAGCCCATATTGTCTCTTACCTATTCAACTTTGTCCTTCTAGCATAAAAGTAGCCATAGCCAGTACATAAACAAGTGAGTATGAACTTGCCCCAATAAAACTTCATTCATGAACACTGAAATTTCAGTTTCATATAATTTTATTTTTCTTTTGATTTTTCTTATCAATCACTTAAAAATGTAAAAGTCATTCCTAGCTTGAGGCCTTCACATAAACAGCCTGTGGGTCTGACTGCAGGCTGGATTTGCTGACTTCTGATGTAAGACAATGAGCCTGTATATGGTTGATTCGCTACTGACTGTAGAGTCCATAGAACCCTGAAGAGTCCCGGTACCTTACCCTTGACGTGGAGTTTATATTTTTACTGATTTAGACAAAAACCAGAGACTGAAAGAGAAAGAGAACTAAACGTCGGTGTGAATCTACTATGCACTAAACCCCTTGCTCGGCATTTTATCTTTTCATCTCCTTTGAACTTCACCACACCTTAGTGGAGGCAGAGCATCATTGCCAGTTGATACATGAGAAAAATGGAGGCTTAAACAACTTTTCCAAGTCATTCAGCAAGTCAAAAGCAGAATTAATCCAGGTCTGATTCCAAATCCTGAGAGAGTTGCACTAACACATTTGTGACATGACTTACCAACAGTAGTGCATGTAATACACTAAAGAGATAGTTTTAGAGGAAGGTGAGGGACAGTGTCAGATAAAATGAAGTGCTTGCTTCATATGTTCAGTTACAACTCCAAATGTCAAACAGTGGTAAATCAACAAAAAACCCCTACGAGCAGTGAATCAATTATATCTTTTATTTAAAATTTCATTCGTGATAGTACTTTTATTTTTTTTTTTTCATTTATTTTTATTAGTTGGAGGCAAATTGCTTTACCAGATTGTAGTGGTTTTTGCCATACATTGGCATGAATCAGCCATTGGATTTACATGTGTTCCCCATCCTGATCCCCCTCCCACCTCCCTCTCCATCCCATCCCTTTGAGTCTTCCCAGTGTGCCAGCCCTGAGTACTTGTCTCATGCATCCAACCTGGGCTGGTGATCTGTTTCACACTTGATAATATACATGTTTCAATGCTATTCTCTCAGATCAACCCACCTTCGCCTTCTCCCACAGAGTGCAAAAGTCTGTTCTATACATCTGTGTCTCTTTTTCTGTCCTGCATATAGGGTTATCATTACCATCTTTTTAAAATCCATATAATTGCATTAGTATACTTTATTGGTGTTTATCTTTCTGGCTTACTTCACTCTGTATAATGGGCTCCAGTATCATCTATCTCATTAGAACTGATTCAAATGTATTCTTTTTGATGGCTGAGCAATATTCCATTGTGTATATGTACCATAGCTTTCTTATCCATTCGTCTGCTGATGGGCATCTAGGTTGCTTCCATGTCATGGCTATTATAAATATGCTGCGATGAACATTGGGATACACGTGTCTCTTTCAGTTCTGGTTTCCTTGGTGTGTATGCCCAGGAGTGGGATTGTTGGGTCATATGGCAGTTCTATTTCCAGTTTTTTAAGGAATCTCCACACTGTTCTCCATAGTGGCTGTACTAGTTTGCATCCCCACCAACAGTGTAAGAGGGTTCCCTTTTCTCCACATCCTCTCCAGCATTTATTGCTTGTAGACTTTTGGATAGCAGCCATTCTGACTGGCGTGTAGTGGTACCTCATTGTGGTTTACATTTGCATTACTCTGACAATGAGTGATGTTGAGCATCTTTTCATGTGTTTGTTAGCCATCTGTATGTCTTCTTTGGAGAAATGTCTGTTTAGTTCTTTGGCCCATTTTTTGATTGGATCATTTATTTTTCTGAAACTGAGCTGCAGGAGTTGCTTGTATATTTTTGAAATTAATTCTTTGTCTGTTGCTTCATTTGCTATTATTTTCTCCCATTCTGAAGGCTGTCTTTTCACCTTGCTTATAGTTTCCCTTGTTGTGCAAAAGCTTTTAAGTTTCATTAGGTCCCATTTGCTTGTTTATGCTTTTATATCCAATATTCTTGGAGGTGGGTCATAGAGGACCTTGCAGTGATTTACGTCGGAGAGGTTTTTGCCTATGTTCTCCTCTAGGAGTTTTATAGTTTCTGGTCTTACATTTAGATCTTTAATCCATTTTGAGTTTATTTTTGTGTATGGTGTTAGAAAGTGTTCTAGTTTCATTCTTTTACAAGTGGTTGACCAGTTTTCCCAGCACCACTTGTTAAAGAGATTGTCTTTTTTCCATTGTATATTCTTGCCTCCTTTGTCGAAGATAAGGTGTCCAGAGGTGCATGGATTTATCTCTGGGCTTTCTATCTTGTTCCATTGATCTATATTTCTGTCTTTGTGCCAGTATCATACTGTCTTGACTGTGGCTTTGTAGTAGAGCCTGAAGTCAGGCAGGTTGATTCCTCCAGTTCCATTTTTCTTTCTCAAGATTGCTTTGGCTATTCAAGGTTTTTTGTATTTCCATACAAATTGTGAAATTATTTGTTCTAGTCCTCTGAAGAATACCGTTGGTAGCTTGATAGGAATTGCATTGAATCTATAGATTGCTTTGGGCAGTATAGTCGTTTTCACAATATTGATTCTTCCAATCCATGAACACAGTATATTTCTCCATCTATTTGTGTCCTCTTTGATTTCTTTCATTGGTGTTTTATAGTTTTCTATGTATAGGTCTTTTGTTTCTTTAGGTAGATATACTCCTAAGTATTTAATTATTTTTGTTGCAATGGCAAATGGTATTGTTTCCTTAATTTCTCTTTCTGTTTTCTCATTGTTAGTGTGTAGGAATGCAAGGGATTTCTGTGTGTTAATTTTATATCCTGCAACTTTACTACATTCATTGATTAGCTCTAGTAATTTTCTGGTAGTCTTTAGGGTTTTTTATGTAGAGGATCATGTCATCTGCAAACAGTGAGAGTTTTACTTCTTCTTTTCTTATCTGGACTCCTTTTATTTCTTTTTCTACTCTGATTGTTGTGGCCAAAACTTCCAAAACTATGTTGAATAGTAGTGGTGAGAGTGGGCACCCTTGTGTTGTTCCTGATTTTAGGGGAAATGCTTTCAATTTTTCACCATTGAGGATAATGTTTGCTGTGGGTTTGCCATAGATTGCTTTTATTATGTTGATCTATATTCCTTCTATGCCTGCTTTCTTGTCAAAGGCATTTTCTGCATCTATTGAGATAATCATATGGCTTTTATCTTTCAATTTGTTAATGTGGTGTATTGTATTGATTGATTTGAGGATATTAAAGAATCCTTGCATTCCTGGGATAAAGCCCACTTCGTCATGATGTATGATCTTTTTAATGTGTTGTTGGATTCTGTTTGTTAGAATTTTGTTAAGGATTTTTGCATCTATGTTCATCAGTGATATTGGCCTGCAGTTTTCTTTTTTTGTGGCATCTTTGTCTGGTTTTGGAATTAGGGTGATGGTGGCCTCTTAGAATGAGATTGGAAGTTTACCTTCTTCTGCATTTTTCTTGAAGAGTTTTAGTAAGATAGGTGTTAGCTCTTCTCTAGATTTTTGGTAGCATTCAGCTGTGAAGCCATCTGGTCTTGGGCTTTTGTTTGTTGGATGATTTCTGATTACAGTTTCAATATCCGTGCTTGAGATGGGTCTATTAAGATCTTCTATTTCTTCCTGATTCAGTTTTGGAAAGTTATACTTTTCTAAGAATTTGTCCATTTCTTCCAAGTTGTCCATTTTATTGGCATAGAGCTGCTGATAGTAGTCTCTTATGATCCTTTGTATTTCAGTGTTGTCTGTTGTGATCTCTCCATTTTCATTTCTAATTTTGTTGATTTGGTTCTTATTCCTTTGTTTCTTGATGAGTCTGGCTAACAGTTTGTCATTTTTATTTATCTTTCCAAAAACCAGCTTTTAGCTTTGTTGATTTTTGCTATGGTCTCTTTTGTTTCTTTTGCATTTATTTCTGCCCTAATTGTTAAGTTTTCTTTTCTTCTACTAACCCTGGGGTTCTTCATTTCTTCCTTCTCTAGTTACTTTAGATGTGCTGCTAAGTCACTTCAGTCATGTCTGACTCTGTGTGACCCCATCCCTGGGATTCTCCAGGCAAGAACACTGGAGTGGGTTGCCATTTCCTTCTCCAATGCATAAAAGTGAAAAGTGAAAGTGAAGTTGCTGAGTCATGTCCGACTCTTCGAGACCCCATGGACTGCAGTCTACCAGCCTCCTCCGTCCATGGGATTTTCCAGGCAAGAGTACTGGAGTGGGGTGACATTGACTTCTCTGTTAGGTGTAGAGTTAGGTTATTTATTTGACTTTTTTCTTGTTTCTTGAGGTAAGCCTGTATTGCTATAAACCTTCCCCTTAGCACTGCTTTTTCAGTGTCCCATAGGTTTTGGATTGTTGTATTTTCATTTTCATTCATTTCTATGCATATTTTGATTTCTTTTTTTGATTTCTTATATGATTTGTTGGTTATTCAGAAGTGTGTTATTTAGCCTCCGTATGTTTGAATTTGTAATAGTTTTTTGGTTTGTTTGTTTGTTTGTTTTTCCCTGTAATTGAGATCTAATCTAACTGCATTGTGGTCAGAAAAGATACTTGGAATGATTTCAATTTTTGTTGTGTTTTTTTTTTAAATTTACCAAGGCTAGATTTATGGCCCAGGATGTGATCTATTCTGGAGAAGTTTCTGTGTGCACTTGAGAAAAAGGTGAAATTGATTGTTTTAGGGTGAAATGTCCTATAGATATCAATTAGGTCTAGCTGGTCCATTGTGTCATTTAAAGTTTGTGTTTCCTTGTTAATTTTCTGTTTAGTTGATCTATCCATAGGTGTGAGTGGCTTATTAAAGTCATCCACTATTATTGTGCTATTGTTAATTTCCCCTTTCATACTTGTTAGCAATTGCCTTATATATTGTGGTGCTCCTATGTTGAGTGCATATATATTTATAATTTTTATATGATCTTCTTGGATTGAACCACTGATCATTATGTAGTGTCCTTCTTTGTCTCTGTTCACAGCCTTTATTTGAAAGTCTATTTTATCTGATATGAGTATTGTGACTCCTTCTTTCTTTTGGTCTCCGTTTGCATGAAATATTTTTTTCCAGCCCTTCACTTTAAGTTTGTATGTGTCCCTTGTTTTGAGGTGTATCTCTTGTGGACAGCATATATAGGGGTCTTGCTTTTGTATCCATTCAGCCAGTCTTTGTCTTTTGGTTGGGGCATTCAACCCATTTACATTTAAAGTAGTTATTGATACGTATGGTCCCGTTGCCATTTGCTTTGTTGTTTTGGGTTCACGTTCATACAACCTTTCTGTGTTTCCTGTCTAGAGAAGATCCTTTAGCTTTTGTTGAAGAGACTGTTTGGTGGTGCTGAATTCTCTCAGTTTTTGCTTGTCTGTAAAGTTTTTGAATTCTCTTTCATATCTGAATGAGATACTTGCTGGTTACATTAATCTGGATTGTAGGTTATTCTCTTTCATTACTCTAAGTATGTCCTGCCATTCCCTTCTGGCCTGAAGAGTTTCTATTGAAAGATCAGCTGTTATCTTTATGGGAACCCCTTTTTGTGTTATTTGTTCTTTCTTCCTTGCTGCTTTTAATATTTGTTCTTTGTGTTTGATCTTTGTTAATTTGATTAATATGTGTCTTGGGGTGATTCACCTTGGGTTTATCCTGCTTGGAACTCTCTAGGTTTCTTGCTCTTGTGTGACGATTTCCTTCCCCATTTTAGGGAAGTTTTCAGCTATTATCTCCTCGAGTATTTTCTCATGGTCTTTCTTTTTGTCTTCTTCTTCTGGGACTCCTATGATTCGAATGTTGGGGTGTTTCACATTGTCCCGGAGGTCTCTGAGGTTGTCCTCATTTCTTTTGATTCTTTTTTCTTTTTTCCTCTCTGCTTCATTTATTTCCACCATTTTATATTCTAACTCACTTATCCTATCTTCTGCCTCTGTTATTCTACTGTTGGTTCCCTCCAGAGTGTTTTTGATCTCATTTATTGCATTATTCATTTTTAATTGACTCTTTTATTTCTTCTAGGTCCTTGTTAAACATTTCTTGCATTTTCTCAATCTTTGTCTCCAGGCTATTTATCTGTAACTCCATTTTGTTTTCAAAATTTTGGATCATTTTTATTATCATTATTCTGAATTCTTTTTCAGTTAGATTCCCTATCTTCTCTTTTGTTTGGCTTGGTAGTCATTTTTCATGTTCCTTTACCTGCTACGTATTTCTCTGCCTTTTCATCTTATTTAGATTACTGGGTTTGGGGTGGCCTTTCTGTATTCTGGTAGTCTGCGGTTCCTTTTTATTGTGGAGGTTTCACCCAGTGGGTGGGGTTGGACGATTGGCTTGTCAAGGTTTCCTGGTTAGGGAAGCTTGTGTCAGTGTTCTGATGTGTGTAGCTGGATTTCTTCTCTCTGAAGTGCAATGGAGTGTCCAGTAGTGAGTTTTGAGATGGGTCTATGTGTTTGGTGTGACTTTGGGCAACCTGTATATTGATGCTCAGGGCTATGTTCCTGCGTTGCTGGAGAATTTGTGTGGTATGTCTTGCTCTGGAACTTATTGGCCCTTGGGTGGTGGTTGGTTTCCATGTAGGTTTGGAGGCTTTTGGATGATCTCTTATTAATTAATGTTCCGTGTAGTCAGGAGTTCTCTTGTGTTCTCAGGTTTGGAGCTTAAGCCTCTTGCCTCTGGATTTCAGTCTTATTCTTCCAGTAGCCCCAAGACTTCTTCATCCATACAGCACTGATAATAAAACTTCTAGGTTTATTGTGAAAGGATTCTCCACAGTGAGGGACACTCAGAGAGGTTCACAGAGTTACACGAAGCAGAGGAGAGAGAGGAAGGTGATAGAGGTGAGCAGGAGGAGAAAAGGGGGGATTCAAGAGGAGAGAGACAGATCTAGGTGTTACTCTGTTCCCTAAATGTTCTCCACCGCCGAGAACACCCACAGATATTCACAGAATTGGATTGAAAAGAGAGGGGATAGGGAGGAAATAGAGGTGATCTGAGGGAGAAAAAGTGTCAAAAGGGGGAGAGAGTAATCAACCCAGTAATCACACTCCTGAGTAAAAATGGGAACTGAAGGTTGGATTTTTAAATGTCCAAAATTGATGTCAAATACTGAAAAACAAAGATTAAAAATCTAGAGTAGAGGTTAGACTCTAAAAAATACAATATTAAAAAAAAACAAAAACAAAAAATTTAAGAAATATATATGAAGTTAGCTTTAAAAATAGGCCCCACCTTTTTTTTTTTTTTGCAAGGTAATGGTGGGTTATAAAAAAGAAAATTAAGGAGTAATAGAGGACTTAGAAAAAAAGAAGAAGAAAAAAATTTTTAATTAAAAAAGATAATAATAGTAAAAATATATCTAGTAATTTCTCTGGAGCTGTTGTGGGCAGTGTGGGGTCAGTTGTGTTTCAGATAGCTCCTTGTTCCAGCTTACACTTCTCAATATCTATAGGCCCCTTCCAGTGTAGTCAGTGTTAACTGCAAGGATTTTAATCTGATGCACCTGTCACTTTCTAAAGAGTTCCCTTTGTTTATTTGACTTCTGTTTGCAGATCTTTTCAGTGTCTAATTTCTGCCCTGACACAGTGGGCAGAGATGGTCACTTGTTTAGATTCGCTTGTTCAGTCGTGCTGTGGGGAGGGAGGGGCGCTGCAGACAAAAATCACTGGTGTGTGGGGGGAGCACTTGCTGTGTTCCGGCCACACTGGGTTTGCCCCTGCTCACGGCACGTGTGCTTTCCCCGTCTACACTGCTCAGGCTCCAGGCTGCTCTACAGGGAGCAGGCCCTGAGTTGTGTGCACTTTCCAGGCCCAAGCTGCTCAGGTTCAGGTTTTCGGGTACTCCACAAAGGCCCAGACTCGGTTGGGCCTGCGTTTTGTGCCTTCCCCAGTCAGAGCAGCTCAGGGAATCAGGAGCTTGACGAGCGCACTCTTCCCGGGTGCAGTGCGCCTTATTGCCTCCGTGGTCCCAGCCTCGGTTTCCAGGCGCGCTGATCGGGTGCGCCTTGTGTTTCTTCTGGGGAGCTGATCTCTGGCTGTGACCCTCCCGGCGGATGTCAACCATCTAGCATCTCAGGAAGTCTTTGGTTAGAAACTGGAAACCTGTTTGCAGTTTGGTAGGGGATGCTTTCTCTGGGGCTGAGTTTGCCCCTTTCCCCTCCCCTCTGCCTCCCTTCTCCAGCGGGGGATGGACCACTCCACAGCCAGCCAGCTCTTCTCTGGAATTGCTCAGTCCTTCGTTTGTTCTGCAAACGGCCGGCAGTGCCTTCTGTTAGGGCTCTTCCCAGGTTAATTCTCTCTCTCTTGCTATCCCACAGTGTAAGTTGCTATCTCATGATAGCTCCCTCAGATTGCCCTCAGGGCTTTCAGGTCTGGTCCTTACCCTAAGGAATGACACCTACTTCCTCTCTTCAGCCCCCACTTGCTGGTGGCGGATGTGAGCGTCTGGGATACTTTTCTGCTGGGAGTTGCTTTTAGGCATGTAATCTATGGGTTTTATTTATTTTTCCTCCCAGTTAGGTTGCCCTCCAAGATTCAAAAACTTCCCCCAGACCCGCCGGTGAGAGGAAGAAACACCAGTTTCTTCCTGGTGTTTAGAAACTTCCTCTATTAGGACTCCCTTCCTGGGATGGATCTCCATTCCTAACTCTTTGGACTCTCTTTTTATCTTTTATATTTTGTCCTACCTCCTTTGGAAGATGATGGGTTGATTTTCTGAGTGCTGATGTTCTCTGCTAGTGATCAGAAGTTGTTTTGTGGAGTTTGCTCAGCGTTCAAATGATCCTTTGATGAATTTATGGGGGAGAAAGTGGTCTCACAATCCTATTCCTCTGCCATCTTAGCTCCTCCAGTATTTTTAATCATAATAAGAATTGTTAAACAAAACAGAAACAAATGTAATGCTTGTTTAAAACTTTTAAGTGAACTTCTGACAAATACTCAGAAGGTAGTGGAAGGCAGTCCAAATACAGGGATATAAAGCTCAGGAGGACATATTTGGAACCTGAAAAATCAGCATATGGGAGACCCCTTTTACATTCCCAGTGGATGAGGCATTGTCTTTCATTTTGCTCCCTTTCATTTATCTTCCTCTTTGTAATTTTTAGCCTTTATAGCCTGATGAAAATGGAATTCATTAACATTCTTTTTACTTTTCTGTTTCTGTTCTTGACCAAAACAAAAATTTTCAAAAAGTAAACTTATTGCTGCTTACCTGGCAATTCCATGTCCCCAGGAACAATTTCAGAAGAAGCCTCTAATCTCAGGCAGTTTTACATGGCAGTGGGCTGTAATATAATATGCAGTAGGCAGCTCATAGAAGCTGTGTCTTTAATAGACCATTGCCTTCTCTCTTTTCTCAAAGCAGATTGTAGCCATATAGCTCTTTCAATGCTATGAACGTTTTATCTGGTCAGTTTTGGGGCTGGATGAAAACCCTGCATAAGTGGAGTGGTGTTCCATTAGTATAACTATACAGGCTCTTTGTTGTGTGGTGAGCATATTAAGAAACACAATCCACATTTTCCTCTTAACAATGTAGTCTTATATTTAATATACACTTATTTTAAGGCATTTTAATTGTTCTTCATTTAGAAAACTTTCATAGGAAAAAAAAAAAAAAGTAAAGTAGGACAATGAAGATGTTGGTCCAGAACATCTGCACAAGAGTCTAAAATAAATGTTTGAAAAATGATGAGAAAATTGCACCCTAATAGAGATTTCACAGGTTGTTTCTTTGGTATTTTCTACAGTGTAGAATAATGAGAGAGTAAAAGTATGTGTGAAAGAATCTCTCAAGAATGAAATCTATTATATTAAGCACTGTTCAAGTTTGATATAGGGTATGGAAATTACTACTTTGTGTTTGGAAGATCAAATTCAATTATTATGTTTCTCATATTCCAATGTTTATTTAAATACAGTTAAGCAAGTATCATGGAATCTTAAAAAGTTAAGAGATCAATAGAATTTTATTGCCTAATAATTGTTACTAGTGACTATTTTCCAAGATTGAGAAAAACGTTCTATCTTTATAAATGTTAAATTATAGGATGCCATGAAAAATGAGAAAACACAGTCAAGAAATATTTTGTAAAAGTGTTGACTTCTTTAGTTCACAATATGTAGCATATTTTGAAATAATAACCTAGGAGCAATCTGTTTATGAAAATATTTTTCTAAGGTGCCTTTAGCTGTAGTTTTTTGTAATAACAAATGCTTGGGAAGCTATAGCCATGTGTCTAACTGTTCCTTCCCAAATGATGCTCTGAGAAAACCTGAGATGTCCCTGGGGCTTTAAGCTCAGCTGACTCATCCACACAGCCTGCCCAGGTTCACACTGTGAACCTCAGCACTTGCTTATGACAGCTATCCTGGTCCCCTTTCTGCTCTCTCTCTCTGCAGTTCTCAGATTTCAGTTATCATTCCCTTGGAGGCTTTGCTGCAGGACCACCTTCAGTTAGTCATGAAATGTTTCTCTCTATTTTCCAGAATTGTATTTTTCTTCTTGGTATTTGCTTTGGTTTTAGTTTTGACCCATGCATTCTTCACAAAGATGGATTCTGTTCACTTAAATAGGCACATTTTCTTAAGCTCTACAATCACTAACCTTTCCACAGGCTTACACTTATGTTCTTATTTCTTTGATTCTATATAGCTATCTACTTTGTGAGTGGGAGTTCAGGACAATGATTAATTTAAAGGCAGTGGAGGGAGAGTAGGTGTTGATGATAGATTTAAAGACAAAACTACAGAATGGTTAAGAAGGAGTGCAAATCTGGTTGATTATTTCCAAAAGTAATGATCCTTTTTATCTACTTTTTCACCTCTATTAAGATCAATTTTACCTCTTCTCATCTAATAGTTTAGGTGAAGTTTAACTCATTTATCATAATTCCATGAAAGTGAGTGCAGTAATATTTTTATATGCTTTTTTTTTTTTTGATAGCTAGTCTATTTGGTCTATGTGACTTGACTCTGTCCAATATTTTGAGATCTCATGCTTTTGAAATAACTTCAGTAATCTCTAAATTATTAAAAGTCACTTGGCTCATTGTACATTATACTACACATCATACTGTAAGCTGATATCAAAGTGAGGTTCCTTCAAATGTCAAGGAGAAACATTTATTTAGATCAATTTCTTGAAAATGTACTATTAATACATTTACACTCTCATAGAATACAAATAACCTTATAAATTAATATATTTTATCACCCGAGGGAATCATGTGTAATAGTTAAGCATCACAGAATGAGCTATGGGAATTTCACAAATCACATGTAGATTCTTGAAGAAGCCAGCCAGGTAGCTGCAGTATTTAAATCTTCCTTTCCATTCACACTCTCTAGACTTGGGGTTTCTGATTTTTGGTTTTCACACTCTTAAACCTGTTGTGCTAATTTGTTGTTTTTTAGTGCTTTCATCACTTTGCTTGCTTGCTCAAGTTTCCATGGTATTCCAAGCTGCTGCTGACTGCTCGCTTGTGAACTTCTTACTGTTTATCCTAATTTTCCACGATGCCTCCATATTACTCAGCCATCACAGTGCCAGCTTAGGTTTTTCTGTGTCTTTCTTCTTGCTGTTTGTTCTACTTGGAGTGTCTTCTATCTTCTTCTACAAATAACTTCATCCTGTACTTAATTTTTAAGTCCAACTCATGTCCTGACTACATAAAGCCTTTCTTAGGAAACACGCTATACTTCAGCATCTTTCATTTTCTTTATGCATACCATTTTGACTTAAATATCTGGCAATTCATCATAAACTGATTTTTTCACTAACGTGTTGTTTTCCTTACTTGATTGTAAATTTCACAGAAGTAAAGAATTAAAACTTTTGCTCAATAAAGTCCTAAAATACTAGTCATGTAGAAAACTTAGAAGACTGCTCTTTCTAATGAAAATAAGTGTGCTCTTTGTACTATATTAGGACAGCTAGAATTAGCTTAACTTCAAAGAATTAGTGTCTTAATATGAAAAAAAAATGTAGCTAAATATGCTGTCTGATTTGACAGGAATATTGTTAACAGATCATTGAAACAAAATGTATGATGCACTGCCATTTCAGAGCACTGATTATTAGTTTAAAATGCTGCCTTTGATTTTATGGCTAGATGTTGGTTTTTACCTTAATAGATTATCAATGTGCTACATCAAAAGACATAATAGGACAAAGTAGAATGATGAGAAGGCAAAACACATAATCAAAGGGAGCAGTGATGGCTGGGCATAATACAAAGTCCAAGCTTGTCGTGTTTATCATAGAGCAGGCCAGTAAATCAAGAGACAAGGTGTTGGGGCAAGGAATAGTCACTTTATTCAGAAAACAAGCAGCCTGAGAAGACGGTGGACTAGTATTCCAAAGAACAATCTCTTTGAGTTAAAAGTTATGATTATTTTATATTGAAATAGGTGGGAGTGTGGTTGGTTGCTACAAACTTCTTTGTGTCAGAATCCTTTGTTTGCCACCAAACAAATGTAGGTCAGGTCACAATGTTCCTGTAAACCTCCAACAAGACAAACGTTATTCTCTGCTCTTAATTTTTTATCTCTAGATGGATGGAAAATTATAACTTTAAAAGTCTGAGCTTTGAGAATGGACTATCCTATATATTTCAGAATATAGACAAAATTCTTAACTTGTAGCAAAATTGATAGAATGCAAAGGTTAACAGAAAAGAAACAAATCTAATACAGAATCAGATGTGTTCTTCCCTTTTACAGGGATGGAAGCAGAGAAGTCTGCATGGAGGAATATTACCGCATGCCTTTAGAATTTTGATAGTAGTCAACAGAAATAGAAACAGCTAAATTGTATGTTTATTTTTCTCTTAAAAAGCTATAATAACTACAAAGCAGTTTTCAGTACCCATATATGAAATAGAAAAGTAAGATAATTGTGAACTAAAAGTGGCTCAGCATGCACAAGAGGAAACTAAGCTACCCAAAAGGAAGTATAAGCTGCTTGCTTATAGGAAATTTTCCTATTTCTAATATAAAAAATTATCACAAATTTCATGACTTAAGTCAAACAACAAATTTATTAATTTACACTCTAGAAGTCAGAAGCATAAAATCATTCTCCAAACCTGTTTCCTTCAGGAGACTAAAGAAGATAACTTGTTTCTTTGACTTTTCTAACTTCAAGAAGCTGCATACATATCTTGCCTTGTGCCAACACATGACCCTGACATCTGCATCCTGTGTCATATTTCCTCCCTGATCCTCCACCCTTCTTCTTATGTGGATCCTGTGAAAATATTAGATTCTCCTGGATAATCCAAGATAATCTCCTGTCTCAAGATTCTTAACTTGTCTATAACTTCAATACCCTTTTTGCCATATAAGGTGACATATTCATAGTATTTGGGGATTCAGACATGGACATCTGTTCAGCTCAGTTCAGCCATTCAGTTGTGTCCAACTATTTGTGACCCTGTGGACTACAGCGCACCAGGACTCCCTGTCCACACAAATTCACAGGGTTTACTCAAACTCATGTCCATTGAGTCGGTGATGACATCCAACCATCTCATCCTCTGTCATCCCCTTCTTTCACCTTCAATCTTCCAGAACCAGGGTCTTTTCAAATGAGTCAGTTCTCCGCATCAGGTAGCCAAATTATTGGAGTTTCAGCTTCAGCATCAGTCCTTCCAATGAGTATTCAGGACTGATTTCCTTTAGGATGGACTGGCTGGATCTTCAGGGGACTCTCAAGAGTCTCCTCCAATACCACACTTCCAAAGCATCAATTTTTCAGTGCTCAGCTTTCTTTATGGTCCAGCTCTCACACCCATACATGACTACTGGAAAAACCATAGCTTTGACTACATGGATCTTAGTTGGCAAAGTAATATCTCTGCTTTTTAATATGCTGTCTATGTTGGTCATAACTATTCCTCCAAGGAGCAAGTTTTTTTTTTAATTATTATTATTATTATTTTTTATTTCATGGTTGCAATCACCATCTGCAGTGATTTTGGAGCCCCCCAAAACAAAGTGAGAAATAAAGTTTCTCACTGTTTCCATTGTTTCCCCATCTATTTGCCATGAAGTGATGGGACCAGATGCCATGATCTTAGTTTTCTGAATGTTGAGTTTTAAATCAGCTTTTTCACTCTCCTCTATCACTTTCATCAAGAGGCTCTTTAGTTCTTCTTCACTTTCTGCCATAAGGGTGGTGTCATCTGCATATCTGAGGTTATTGATATTTCTCCTGGCAATCTTGATTCCAGCTTGTGCTTCATCCAGCCCAGCATTTCACATGATATACTCTGCATACAGATTAAATAAGCAGGGTGACAATATACAACCTTGACGTATTCCTTTCCTGATTTGGAACTAGTCTGTCGTTCCATGTCCATTTCTAACTGTTGCTTCCTGACCTCCATACAGATTTCTCAGGAGGCAGGTCAAGTGATCTGATATTCCCATCTCTTTAAGACTTTCCACAGTTTGTTAAAAGAGTTTAAAAAAAAAATGTTTAACTGTAATTTTTAGATCATTTTGTTTGAAAATTTTATCATATAAAGTGAAATATCTTTTCCCAGGTGAATTTAGACTGATGATTTCACAAGTCACAATCTTCAAATATGTTGTTCCACATTTATACTATTTCTTTGTGCATGTGCTGATTAAAAAATGCTCAAATAAGCATTCATTGTTTGCTGCATATGCTACTTTTATTCATATTTCCAAAGCATGTTTGAAAGGCAAATGCTGCCTAAATTTCAAAAACTTCTATAAATATGTGCCCCATATTTAAATACAGATCTAGACTTTCTTTATCTTTGTAGAATTTGGTAGAAGTTTCTAACGGTATAAAGATAACATCTCAACAAAATGTTGCACTGATATTTAACAGACATTTATATATATAATGCAAATTCATCCAATGGAAAATAGATCATGGTAAACATAATCATTTTTAATTACTGAGAGAGACAATTAAAATGCAGCTGTGTCGTCCAAAAGCATGTCCACAATCAGATAAAGTTAACAAGATTACCTAAGAATAAATTAATTAACATCATTCACTTTTGCTCAGCACAATCTGAAGATTTTTGGGGAACACAGAAACAATAGAAGTAGAAACCTTTTCTACCAATATAGTTGGGAAGATTAGGTAGATATTCATGCAAATTAAATTTTAGTAGAAATTGGGAGATGAGCACGATCATTTTGGATTAGAGGAATCAAGAAACTTTTCTGGAGGAAATTACTTTAACTGGTGCATTGGTTAGGCAAAAATGACCTTGTGGACCAATATATGAAGCTGATATAAAAGGACAATGTGAGAGAAAAGTGGGATACTATAGGCTCTATTTTGGATTAACACAGCAGGTTCAGATTAAAAAGTTCTTTAAGCACAGGTAAACAAATTTAAGCTTACTAATACAGGCCATTTAAAAATCAGTCAGACAAAACCCTAGAAAGTAATGTCTCCCCACCCTACATGAACACAAGAGAAAATATGCCATAATGCACATTTTGTTTTTTGTTTGTTTGTTTTTATTTTTGTTTTTTTGCTCAGAAGGATGCTGGATATAGATAGATAGATAGATAGATAGATAGATAGATAGATAGATAGATAGATAGATGGATAGATAGATATATACACACACACACGTATGTGTGTGTGTGTGTGTGTGTATATATATATATATGTATGAATTGTATTGAATGAATAAATTCATTTTCTTTACCATATGGCTGATTCATGTCAATGTATGACAAAACCCACTGAAATGTTGTGAAGTAATTAGCCTCCAACTAATAAAATAAAATTAAAAAAAAAAAAAAGAAAGTAACAGCTGGAGACTGCCTACAACCCATGCTTGCCCCAGCAAGGTGAATTCTTCCTCGGAGGACAATGCAGTCCTGTGTCTAACCACCTTGAGTTAGTAAGTGGTAGATGGTGTTGAAGGACTGTAGTAAAGGCATTTTGGATGAATAGTCTTGGATGAATTAAAAGATTTCACATTCAGTAAAATCTGTGATTGTGCCCAAATTACGCCTGGGGTCAAATTCCCAGTAAGTTTCTAGAATCAGCCCAAGGACAGAAGTATAGTTTAAAGTGTCGTAAACATTCACAGAACACAAGTGCAAGTGTATCTATTATGGGACTTTATGAGCTGAGTTTTGTTTGTCTGGAATCCAACTTTTTCTTCTGAACAGAACCCTGGTTTTCCTTTGGAGGGTCACAGCTCTCCTGTTGTAGAGCAGTGTTCACACTACTAGTAATGATGTGGTTCAGTGTTCTGCTGTCTCTGCCCTAGAGGCGGGTGTGACATCTAGTTCACCAGTGAGATGCATTCGCTCTAGACTGTGAATGTTCAGAGAAGTGACAAGAGCAGGAAAGAGAAGGTTGAGGCTGATTCGTCCAGGTGGGAGCTGCCTGAGAAGACGATCCGCAAGCCTCAGGCCTTTCTTGGCTTTGCCCTGCTTGATATCTAAGTGTTAAAAAGTTTCATTGATTCCCTTAATGATATAATAGTATTCCAATAGATTCCTTATTTATTTTCTTTTAGTTGACAAGAGTTGGTTGGGTTGCTTATAAAGTCACCCTTTGCAGATGGTGAACACAAGCTAATCCAAAATAATAATAGTAATGATAATAAGTTCAGTTCAATTCAGTCACTCGGTTGTGTCTAACTTTTTGTGATCCCATGGACTGTTGCATGTCAGGCTTCCCTGTCCATCATCAATTCTTGGGGCTTGATCAATTTATGTCCATTGAGTCAGTGATGCCATCCAACCATCTCATCCTCTGTTGTCCCCATCTCCTCCTTCCTTCAATCTTTCCCAGCATCAGGTTCATTTCTAATGAGTCAACTCTTCACATCAGGTGGCCAAAGCATTGGACTTTCAGCTTCAGCATCAGTCCTTCCAATGAATATTCAGGACTGAACTCTTTAGGATTGACTGGGTTGATCTCCTTTCAGTCCAAGGGACTCACAAGTGTCTTTCCCAACACCACAGTTCATAAGCATCAATTCTTCAGTGCTCAGCTTTCTTTATGGCTCAACCCTCACATCTATACATGACTACTGGAAAAACTATAGCTTTGAATATATAGACCTTTATTGACAAAGTAATGTCTCTGCTTTCTTACATTCTGTCTAGGTTTATCATAGCTTTTCTTCCAAGGAGCCAGGGTCCTTTAATTTCATGGCTGCAGTCACCATCTGCAGTAATTTTGGATCCCAAGAAAATAAAGATAATAATATTAAATAATGTTAACAATGAAAATGCTAATTAAATAATGATAATGTTAATAAAATAATGATAATAGAAGTAAAATGGAAATTTTGTTATTATTATTATTTACTATGAGCTTATTTCTGAGAATGCTGAAGGGTCCATCCCTCCAGCATATGCTGTTTTGTTCTTTTATTGAACAAGAGCTCTCTGCCAAATAAACACAATTTGAAAGGTCACATTAGACCTTACTGGGTCTAATTAGAAAGGTCGTGATGATGGGTAGTGTAGAATCCAAAGGAAATTAATGAAAATAAGGAGAGAGCTACCCACAGGGACCCTATAATAGATACAACCAGTCAAAGGATCACCATGCTGCTGCTGCTAAGTCACTTCAGTCGTGTCCGACTCTTAGCGACCCCATGGACTGCAACCTACCAGGCTCCTCCTTCCATGGGAGTTTCCAGGCAAGAGTACTGGAATGGATTGCCATTGCCTTCTCCTCCAGCAATGCAGAGTCAGAATCAAATCTAGTCACAAAGCCATATTCTTGCAGGTGCTAGCCACCTTTTCTAATAATTCAAAAAGTAAAGAATAACATGTTTTGTTGTTGTTGTTGTCCCCCCCCCCCAAAAAAAAATAAATAAGAGAATGAGACAAGCAAAACAGAAAGGAAAAAAAAAAGAGAGAGAGCTAATTTGAGAGGAAATAATTTCAACTTGTTATAAGGGAGAACTTTCTAGTTAATAAATCTTTCCTAAATGTATCTGGGGAGGTAATTAGTATTCCCCTACTAGTCCCCATTAGGAGGGAAAAGGAGCTTCCCTGATAGGCCAGTTGGTAAAGAATCTACTTGCAATGCACGAGACCCTGGTTCCATTCCTAGGTCAGAAAGATCCACTGGAGAAGGGATAGGCTACCCACTCCAGGGTTTTGGGGCTTCCCTGGTGGCTCAGCTGGTAAAGAATCTGCCTGCAATTCGGGAGACTTGGGTTCAATTCCTGGGTTGGGAAGATCCCCTGGAGAAGGGAAAAGCTACCCATTCCAGTATTCTGGCCTGGAGAATTCCAAGGACTGTATAGTCCATGGGGTTGCAAAGAGTCGGACACAACTGAGTGACTTTCACTTTCACTTCAGGAGGAAAAAGTAGAGGAGAAAAATGTCTGGCTTGCAAGGCTGTTGGTTAGGATGGATTTCCTGTAAATTTTCCCAATAAGATGTGTCCATCATCTCTCTGCCCAAATAATAATACATCTAATCCATTAGCTCAGGCTCTCAGGATCTCTGCCTGGGAACATATGTAGCACAAGGTCAGGAAGCTGTCCAGGAGGCTTACAGGACAATTGCCTTATTGTCTTTATGTGAGTCTTAACAAGAGCTACAATTAGACAGAGAAACAGTGGCTTAGCCAGAAGGGCATGTTTCTGGAACTCCAGGATATGAAGAGGATTGTTAAAACCCATGACTACTTCTTTGCTTTACTACTTCATGCTTCTGAACTTTGAAGATGACTTCCAAATTGGCCATGTTGAACCTGATGACTTTTCCAGGGAAAAGATGATGTGGAACAATTCAGCACTACAGATATTTCAAAAAATCAGGCCATTATTCATGAAAATTGTAATATAATGCAACAGAAAATAAATATTTTAACTTGCTATTTCTTGTTCATGACAGTAAATACAATTTTTTTTTGAGAAAGTGTTTCTCTTTTAACCAGTCCTTCATATGAATCTCACACTGAATTTCATGTATTGTGTATATGACTTTGACCAAAAAGTAAACAGAATAAAGCTCTTTGGCTGAAAGAATGCAATATGGAAAGAGGTATGCAGGTTTTACTTTTTTTATTATTATTTCTACATGTAAATTAGCACTTCTAAAAATGGAATCATAAAATTAAATATTAATGTGAAAACACTTTCATAGCATTTGCTATAAGCCAAGCATTATTTTACAAACTTAACACATATTGAATCCTCTAAACAACTCTATAAATCTCTTTTCCACAAATGAGAAAATGGAAGTAGTTAGATAAACAGTTCTTTAGGAAGCAACCAGAAAAATGAGCAATGTCTCTGAAAAATCAGTGACAAAGGGAAATCAGTCCATTGGACAGAACTTGGGATAGTAAATTTTGTTTTCAGTTTTGCATGGATTGGGAAATAAATAAAGAGGTCCCATGAGGCTCAAGTAGCAGGACCACAGTTTGAGAGCAGAGTGGGTGCCCCACAGTCTAAGCGCATGTCCTTCACTGCTATTTAGCACGCACAGCTGCTTCTAATCAGACTGCTGTGCCCCCTGACTGTTGTCATGTCTGTAGCATTGGTTTGTGCCCTAACCATGGTTCATCCACTTTCTGTCTCATGGTTCCTTAGAAAGCATTTTTCCTTCCTTTAACTTACTCACCTCCACTCAGGACCCAGCTCAACCCCAACTCCTTCACAAAACCACAGTGAAGATAATATTTGACCTTCTTTTTGCTCATTACCTAGCCAAAGAGTGAAGTAAGTCAGAAAGAGAAACAAACAATATTGTATATTAGTGCATATATGTGGAATCTGGAAAAATGGTAAAGATGATCTTATTTGCAAAGCAGAAATAGAGACACAGATGTAGAGAACAATCGTGGATACCAAGGGGGTAGGGGAGGCGGGATGAATTGGGAGGTTGGGACTGACATATATACACTGCTGATTGGTTGTTGTTCAGTCGCTAAGCTGTGCCCAGCTCTGTGCAACCCCAGGGGCTGTAGCCTGCCAGGCTCCTCTGTCTATAGGCTTCTCTAGGCAAGAGTACTAGAGAGTGTTGCCATTTCCTTCTCCAGGGGATTTCCTGATTCCGGGATCAAACTGGAGTCTCCTGCATCAGCAGCCAGATTCTTCACCACTGAGCCATCAGGGAAGCCCTACTGGTACTATGTATACTATTGACACTATGTGTAGCACAGAACATTTCTCAGTGCTCTGTAGTCACCTAAATCAGAAGAAAATCCAAAACGGAGCATTATGCATACACATGGCTGATACACTTTGCTGTACAGTGGAAACTGACACAGAAAGGCAAAACAACTACACCTCAATTAAAAGAGGTCTTTAAAAAGTTAATTACAGAAATCTAGAAACTGAGATTTTATTTTATAGGATGGATAATATGTTTTGATGACCAACATATGCCATTTTTTTTTTTCTCACTAGCTAGAACATTTGAGTCTGGGAGTCAAGAGGCAGAGGATGGAGTGGTATCACTCACTATTTCATTTACTAAACCTTTTGCGGAATTCTTTTCATTTTCCCCATTACTTAGTTTGAATTTCCTAAAGGAAAATGCTGTCACTGAGAGGGACAACTATGATTTCACTGAATTAGAAATTGAGACTGCCACCTGGCTATTTTGTGTTCCTCCCATCATGAACAAAAAGGCAGGTTAGTTCACTGGTTGAACATGATTGATCCTGATCATAAAGAATAAATTCGGTCACTGATATGTCAACAGGCCTGAAAGGTGATCTGTGAT
Source organism: Muntiacus reevesi (assembly GCF_963930625.1). Lineage (NCBI taxonomy): Eukaryota > Metazoa > Chordata > Mammalia > Artiodactyla > Cervidae > Muntiacus > Muntiacus reevesi. The sequence goes on from NC_089264.1 coordinate 2,054,023, forward strand.
GCCTCCAAGCCCAAAGGCACAAGTTAGCAGGAAATTACAGAATATCCCAGATATTGGTATACAAGACCACTGAGGATTCAAAATGTTTAGGAATGAAAGTTTTAGGTTGGCCTACATGCTGCCAATGCCAAAAGGTCTATCTATGTACTTGCTAGTATAATAAAGTTAGAGCTTTGTTAGAGCTTTGTTACCAGATACAAAATGAGAGCTCCATCTAGTAACTGTTAATGCAACCAATATGCAAATTTTAGTATGTATTTGTCCATATGAGTACGCATCAGTATGTTTGGTCACTAAGTCGTGTCTGACTCTCTTGTGACCCCACAGACCATAGCCCGCCAAGCTCATCTGTCCTTGGAATTTCCCAGGCAAGAATAATGGAATGGGTTGCCATTTCCCTCTCCAGGAGTCTTCCACACTCAGGGATTGAATCCATGTCTCCTGCATTTCAGGCAGGTTCTTCACCCCTGAGCTACCTGTGAAGCCTATGAGTATGTATGAACATGAAATGTTAGTCATCAAGTCATGTTCAACTCTTTAGGACCCCATGGACTGTAGCCTCTGTCCTTGGAAATCTCTAGGCAAGAACACTAGAGTGGGTAGACTTTCCCTTGTCCAGGGGATATTCCCGACCCAGGGATCAAACCTGGGTATCCTGCTTTAAAGGCAGATTCTTTAGTGTGTGAGCCACCAGGGAAGACTGAGTGTGTGTGTGCGTGTGTGTGTGCATGTGTGTGAGAGTGTGTGCATGCGTGCATGTGTGTGTGTGCGTGTGAGTGTGTGTGCGTGTGTTTAATAATTACCTTGTTCTACTCCCTCATTTTATTACTTATTTAAAACTTGGCACTGGTGGTTTCCTCCAAAACTTAGCCTTTAGTTTATAGAATATTCAGAATATTCACTGTGACTGAAATAGAGCAGTAATAAAGATCTCTCCAGAGGTATGAGTTACCGTCTCTACAGATGGATACATGATGGCTTGACTTTTGTAACTCATTTTTAGAGAGAAGCTTCAAGTTCTTTCATTTAAATGAAATATATTTGCAACTTGTTATATGGAAGTATGAAATTGGTAATGTTTAGTCTGGGGATAGATTGTATACTCCAAACTTCATTGTTATGTATTCTGCTTAGAGATGCTGAACCTGAGGTTCTGTAAACTATCTTCTCCTTTGTCAGCTGATTCCCTGTGAACTCTCCCAACCAGGGACCCTGTAGGGAGGTGGAAAGGCAAGAAGAAGAATCTTATTCCTGTCAATATCATCCTGGCTAATGACATTTCACTCAATCAGCAGCAGTGGGTTTATATCTCAAACTGCTTTAGTCATTTCCAGACCCAGCCTTAAGTTTCTCACTTAGAGATCCCAGAAGCAGGTGGGTAGCAACTGCTCCCTGGAAGACTCAGCCCCATTCACATAGGGCCCATCCTATGAGCTGAAGTGCCCTTATTAATCTCCTCAGAGATCTGAGACTGAGTTCCTAGTGCCACTGTGAGCCCATGAGGTACTTACATCAGCCAAATCTGTTAATTATGGGATTACTTGGCAAGCCCAAAGTATAATGAGGCAGGCCAGCTGTCTAAAGACTAAGGGAATTGTTTCAGAGTCCAAAAGAAATCTACAGGGAGAATTTCTTCTTGGGAAGGTCAATCTTTGTTTTATTAAATTATTCAACAAGTTGAATTACCTCCACCTGTGGAGGGTAATCTCCTTTACTCAAAAAAAAAAAAAAAAAAAAAGGCATAGACTTGGTGGTTTAAACAGTATAAATCTATTTTCTTACATTTCTGAGAGGCTGGAAGTACAAGATCAAGGTCTCTGCTGATTCGGTTTCTGGTGAGAGCTCTCTGTCTTTCAGATGGTCACCTTCTCTCTTTATCTTCATATGGCAGAGGAAATGACAGATCTCCTGTTTCTTCTTCTTCTTCTTCTTTTTTTTAAATAATGCCACCAATTCTATTGCCCCAGAATTGGGCCCCAAATTTATGACCTCATTTAACTTTAATCACCTCATAAAGAGTCTATCTGCAAATAGTTACATTGTGGGTTACGGTTTCAAAGCATGAATCTTGGAGAAACAATTCATTACATTCCCTGTCCTTATTAAATCTGTCCTTATAAAATCTGTCCTTATTGCATGGGAAATATGTTCAGTTCATCCCAACAACCCCCCAGGTCTAAAGTTCAACCTAGCATCAATTCTAAAATTCTCATTTAATAGCATCTAAATCAGGTATGATGAGACTTGAAGTATGATTCATCCTGAGAAAAAATATCTTTGCAACTGTGAACTTCTGAAGCCAGGCAGGCTATGTGCTTCCAAAAATTGATGGTGTGATATGCACATGGTAGATAAACATTTCCCAGAAACATCCAAAATAATGTTTGACCAAATTTCTATGCACAGGGTCCAGTCAAGTTGACATATTAAAACAATTGGCACATAAGACATAACATCATCTTCAAAGTTATGGGTCCCAACCCTGCTGGAACTTTGGGTTTCAAAGGAACCAGTACCTGCCACTGGTAATTTTTATCAAAGTGATTTGAAGCTCAGGTCTGTGGTATCCTTGCTCTGAACCTCCAAGGATTAAAAATCTCATTATTTTTCCTTTTATATCCCTAGTCCAGAAATGATAGCTGTTTCCTGGACCTATTGTCTGACCACTATTCCTTTTTTTTTTTCAGTCCTATGGTTGTTGTTGTTCAGTCACTTACTCCTGTCTGACTCTTTGTGAGCCCATGGACTGCAGCATGCCAGGTTTCCCTCTCCAACACCATTCCTGGAGCTTGCTCAAACATGTCCGTTGAAGCAGGCATGCCAATCCAGTCATCTCATCCTCTGTCATCCCCTTCCCCTCCTACCTTCAATCTTTCCCAGCATAAGGGTCTTTTCTAATAAATCAGCTCTTTTTATCAAGTGGCCACAGTATTGGAGCCTCAGCTTCAGCATCAAGTCCTTCCAATGAATCAGTTCAGTTTAATCGCTCAATCATGTCCAACCCTTTGCGACCCCATGAACCACAGCACGCCAGGTCTCCTTGTCCATCACCAATTCCCAGAGTTTACCCAAACACATGTCCATTGAGTCAGTGATGCCATCTAATTATCTCATCCTCTGTCACCCCTTCTCCTCCTGCCTTCAATCTTTCCCAACATCAGGGTCTTTTCAAATGAGTCAGCTCTTTGCATCAGGTGACCAAAATATTGGAGTTTCAGTTTCAACATCAGTCCTTCCAATGAACACCCAGGAGTGATCTCCCTTAGGATGGACTGGTTGGATCTCCTTGCAGTCTGAGGGACTCTCAAGAGTCTTCTGCAAAACCACAGTTCAAAAGCATCAATTCTTCTGTGCTCAGCTTTCTTCATAGTCCAGCTCTCACATCCGTACATGACTCCTGGAAAAAACCATAGCCTTGCCTAGATGGACCTTTGTTGACAAAGTAATGTCTCTGCTTTTTAATATGCTATCTAGGTTGGTCATAACTTTCCTCCCAAGGAGTAAGCGTCTTTTAATTTCATGACTGCAATTACTATCTGCAGTGATTCTGGAGCCCTCCTCCCCCTCCCCAAAAAAAGCCAGCCACTGCTTCCACTGTTTCCCCATCTATTTCCCATGAAGTGATGGGATCAGATGCCACGATCTTAGTTTTCTGAATTTTGAGCTTTAAGCTCATTCTCTTTCACTTTCATCAAGAGATTCTTTAGTTCTTCTTTACTTTCTGCCATAAGGGTGGTGTCATCTGCATATCTGAGGTTATTGATATTTCTCCTTGCAGTCTTGATTCCAGCTTGTGCATCATCCAGCCCAACATATCTCATGATGTACTCTGCATATAAGTTAAATAAGCAAGGTGACATTATACAGTCTTGATGTACTCCTTTTCCTCTTTGGAACCAGTCTGTTGTTCCATGTCCAGTCCTAACTGTTGCTTACTGACCTACATACAGGTTTTACAAAAGGCAGGTCAGGTGGTCTGGTATTCCCATCACTTTCAGAATTTTCCACAGTTTATTGTGATCCACACAGTCAAAGGCTTTGGCATAGTCAATAAGGCAGAAACAGATGTTTTTCTGGAACTCTCTTGCTTTTTCGATGATCCAGCAAATGTTGGCAGTTTGATCTCTGGTTCCTCTGCCTTTTCTAAAACCAGCTTGAACATCTGGAAGTTCATGGTCACGTATTGCTGAAGCCTGGCTTGGAGAATTTTGAGCATTACTTTACTAGCGTGTGAGTTGAGTGCAGTTGTGCAATAGTTTGAACATTCTTTGGCATTGTGTTTCCTTGGGATTTGAATGAAAACTGACAGTTTCCAGTCCTGTGGCCACTGCTGAATTTTCCAAATTTACTGACATACTGAGTGCAGCACTTTCACAGCATCATCTTTTAAAATTTCAAGTAGCTCAACTGGAATTCCATCACCTCCACTAGCTTAGTTCATAGTGATGCTTCCTAAGGTGCACTTCACTTCACATTCCAGGATGTCTGGTTCTAGGTGAGTGATTACAGCATCATGATTATTTGGGTCATGAAGATCTTTTTTGTATGGGTCTTCTGTGTATTCTTGCCACCTCTTCTTAATATCTTCTGCTTCTGTTAGGTCCATACCATTTCTGTCCGTTATTGAGTCCTCTTTGTATGAAATGTCCTTGTATTCAGGGTTAATTTCCTTTCGGATTGACTGGCTTGGTCTTTTTGTTGTCCAAGGGGCTCTCAATAGTCTTCTGCAACACCACAGTTCAAAAGCATCAATTCCTCCGCACTCCGCCTTCTTTATGGTTGAACTCTCACATCCACTCATGACTGCTGGAAACACCATAGATTTGAGTAGACAAACCTTTGTTGGCAAAGTGATCTTTGCTTTTTAATATGCTGTCTAAATTGGTCATAGCTTTTCTTCCAAGAAGCAAGCAACTCTTAATTTCATGGCTGCAGTCACTATCTGCAGTGATTTTGGAGCTCAAGAAAGAGTCTGTTAATGTTTCCAGTTTCCCCATCTATTTGCCAGGAAGTGATAGGACTGGATGCCATGATATTCATTTTTTGAATGTTGAATTTTAAACCAGATTTTTCACTACCATTCCTTTTGTTGAAAGAGGACTATCATTTCTTTCTTTTTTTTTTTTTAAATTCTGTAATGCTAACATGTTCCTCATGTTAAATTCTGCATATTAAAATACATGACACCATTTTTATTTTATCTGTTAGACTATGGTGGATGATGTACCACTCCTGTCTTAGTTTGGGCTACTATAACAAAGTAACATAGATGGTGTGGCTTATAAACCACACAAATTTATTTCTCAAGTTTCTAGAGGCTGTAAGTTCAAGATTAGGGTACCAGCATGGTCGTGTTCTCATGAGAGTCCTCTTCCTGATTCACAGCTCGCTGTCTTCTTGCTTTGTCCTCACTCAGCAGAGAGCAGAATAAAGCAAGATCTTGTGTCTCTTTATAAGGGTACAAACTCACTCATGAGGGCTCCATCTTCATGATGTAGTAACTTCACAAAGGGCTTACTTCCTGATACCATCACAACTGTGAGTCAGGATTTCAAACACATGCGTTTTAGGGGAACATATATATCAGTCCAATGCAATAACACATGGATTCAGCAAAGGCACAAACATTCAGTCCTGGTTTTCCTGGGGCTGTCCTAATCTATTTTAAACTTTCACTTTCTTTTTTTAATTCTGCAAATTATCCTAATTGAAGGATAACCTATACCATTATGCTGAAACTAAAGAACATTGCTCTAGAAATCAGGACATCTGGCACCTAGCCCTGACTTTGTAAACAATGCATGTGAATGAGGAATCACTCAAATCCACTCTGAAGAATAAGTGATTGTTTCTACCATTTATTACAACTCCCAAACTCTCAGATCTTATAATACTTGATGCTATCATGCAATTTATTTATTCAAATATATTCAAATGTATTATCACTGAGATACTGACAGAAATATCAGGAGAATTTTAGAAGGCACCAGAATTGACATGAAGTTTGAGTGGTCTGGTCTTCTAAGGAACAGAAAATAATTTGATTATCAAAGATAAACTGGAAGAGTTTTTCTGAAAAAGGGTTGTTAAATCAATCTGACCACTTCAAAAATTTTTGCAGCAGGAAAGGTTAGAGACATTCGATAAGCTTAAGGTATATACAACTGTACTGGCATATTACTATTCATTGATTTTTTTTTTTTCTGTTTCTCTGTTTAGCCATTAGTATAAGAACTTTGCATATACAGGTTGATCCTGAAAAACATGGGTTTGCTCTGAGTGGTTCCACTTATATGTGAAATTCTCCCCAGTGAATACTGTAGTACTGCACAACCCAAAGGCATTTGGACCTAAGTCTGTAGGGCTGCAGATACAGAGGGTCAACTCTGAGCCTCGAGTGCCTGTGCATTTTGGTATCCTTAGCATGTCCTGGAACCAATCCCCTCCAGAGACCAAGGGGTGACTGTAACTATTTAACTTTTACAATAATCCTGTGAGGGAGGCCTTATTATCATCCACATTTTATAAGTGAAAGTTTAGAGGGTTAACTAATGCGTTTGAATATGTCTAGCAAGCAAGTGGTTATACTAGAAATTATAGCTAGTAATATAGTTTTATAACTGGTTTACCATAATTTTAACTATCAAGATCAATATAGCTTAAAAAAAAACTTTATTGGAGTATAGTTGCTTTGCGATGTTGTGTTAGTTTCTCCTATTCAGCAAAGTGCATCAGCCATACGTTTATATATATATCCTCATTTTTTATTTCCTTCCCATTTAGGTCAACACAGAACATTGAGTAGAGTTCCCAGTGCTGTAGAGTAGGTTCTCATTAGTTATCTATTCTATACATAGTAATGAATATATGTCAATCTCAATCAATGTAATTTATGAGACATGAGAGAGATATTAGCTAACCCTATACCAGTCATCATTTTGCAATACATTAGTATATCAAATCAAAACCTTGTATACCTTAAACTTACACAATATTAAACACCTTTTATTTTTCAACAAACCTGGGGGAACAAAGAATACTGCTAGATACAGAAGAAATATAATCACAGTACAATTTGATTAAGAGATTCCCAGGTGGCACTAGTGGTAAAGAACCTGCCTGCCAATGCAAAAGATGTAAGAGATGTGGTCTCGATTCCTGGATCAGGAAGATCCCCTGGAGGTGGGCATAGCAACCCACTCTAGTATTCTTGCCTGGAGAATCCCGTGGACAGAGGAACCTGGCAGGCTATGGTCCATTGTGTCTCAAAGAGTCAGACACAACTGAAGCAATTTAGCATGCACGCATGCACAATTTGCTTATAGAAAATCTTAAACTCTATTTATTTAAAGTCACCATTGCCTGTTTTACTCTCACTTTTAAAAAGCTATTAGCATTTATCTTCACTTTTCAACAACAATCTTCTTTCTAAAAGTGAAGTGAAGTGAAAGTTGCTCAGTCATGTCTGACTCTTTGCGACCCAGTGGACTATATAGTTCATGGGATTCTCCAGGCCCAGAATACTGTAGTGTGTAGCGTTTCCCTTCTCCAGGCGATCTTCTCAACCCAGGGATCAAACCCAGGTCTCCTGCATTGTAGGCAGATTCTTTACCTAGGCACCTAGTAAATCAGGTTTTTTTAATTAAGATTTCACCTAGATATAATCTCTTTACTTTATTCTGATATATAAGAGCAGGTATTTGGATTATTCTTTTTTTCAGGATTACAAGGAAACTTTCCTGGTGATGTTGGATTTCTTAGAGGACATGGCTCTAGACTGCCTAAAATTAACCATCACATTACTGGGTTTTCACCACAGATAATCCTGAAATACTCAGGCATTCTGATTCAGTAGAGTTGAAGTGAGGCCCAGAAATCTGCCCTACATTTTCAGTGATAGTTTTGTGCCCTAAAGTTTGAGAGCAACAATTTTCTAGCCTTTGTAATGTCAAGAAAGCAATGATGTACCTGATAGGCATGCTGTGTCATTAGTATGCTAAGACTTCTATAACAAAAAACACAAGCTGGATGGCTTAAGCGATAAAGTTTTGTTTCTGGAGGCTTGAAGTCTGAGGTCAAGTTGTCAGCAGAATTGGTTTTCACTGAGACCTCTCTCTCTGTCCTTGGTCTGTAGACAGATACCTTCCCACCTCACGGATGACACAGTCCCTTTGTGCCTGTGTCATAGATGTCCTGATCTCCTTTTTATTATGGATAGCAGTAACATTGAATTAGGGATCATCCTAACAACTACTTTTTAAATTAGTTAAATCTTTAAAGATCTTATAGGCAAATCCAGGCACATTCATCATGTGCATTTTGGGAGATACACCTCAGCCCCTTACACTACTGACCCACATCTCATCTTGTTCAGAATAATCCCAGTTTACATCTGATGTGCTGGGATGATCTTTCCAACTCAAGAGTGTTTTAGTTTGAACCACAAATGATATACTCTCATTATTTAGAAGCTAATAATTTAGTTAAATAGATATACAGATCTCCTATTTTTCTATTTGGATCATTGGTATCTTGAGACTAATTCTTTTTTTTTTTTTTTTTTTTTTAATTAGTTGGAGGCTAATTACTTCACAACATTTCAGTGGGTTTTGTCATACATTGACATGAATCAGCCACAGAGTTACACGTATTCCCCATCCCGATCCCCGCTCCCACCTTCCTCTCCACCCGATTCCTCTGGGTCTTCCCAGTGCCCCAGGCTTGAGCACTTGTCTCATGTATCCCACCTGGGCTGGTGATCTGTTTCACCATAGAAAATATACATGCTGTTCTTTCGAAGTATCCCACCCTCACCTTCTCCCACAGAGTTCAAAAGTCTGTTCTGTACTTCTGTGTCTCTTTTTCTGTTTTGCATATAGGGTTATCGTTACCATCTTTCTAAATTCCATATATATGTATTAGTATGCTGTAATGTTCTTTATCTTTCTGGCTTACTTCACTCTGTATAATGGGCTCCAGTTTCATCCATCTCATTAGAACTGATTCAAATGAATTCTTTTTAATGGCTGAGTTATATTCCATAGTGTATATGTACCACAGCTTCCTTATCCATTCATCTGCTGATGGGCATCTAGGTTGCTTCCATGTCCTGGCTATTATAAACAGTGCTGCAATGAACATTGGGGTGCACGTGTCTCTTTCAGATCTGGTTTCCTCAGTGTGTATGCCCAGAAGTGGTATTGCTGGGTCATATGGCAGTTCTATTTCCAGTTTTTTAAGAAATCTCCACACTGTTTTCCATAGTGGATGTACTAGTTTGCATTCCCACCAACAATGTAAGAGAGTTCCCTTTTCTCCACACCCTCTCCAGCATTTATTGCTTGTAGACTTTTGGATAGCAGCCATCCTGACTGGCCTGTAATGGTATCTCATTGTGGTTTTGATTTGCATTTCTCTGATAATGAGTGATGTTGAACATCTTTTCATGTGTTTGTTAGCCATCTGTATGGGCCAAAGAACTAAACAGACATTTCTCCAAAGAGACTAATTCTTAAAATATAGAAAACATTATAACAAAAAACTTCCAAAAGTTATATTGAAGCAATTGTTTTTAAAATTATATTAAAAACTATAACTAAAATTTGAAATCAGGAAAGAAAATTAAAGTACTTACAGTACATTTTACCACTCTGCATATGCTATTTTTGTCAGTTTTCTCACTTGATATATTACTTTTTTATAGCCAGTCTTTGTAGTGTGTTAGTCGCTCAGTTGTATCTGGCTCTATGATCCCATGGACTATGGCCTGCCAGGCTCTTCTCTCCATGGAATTCTTCATGCAAGAATATTAAAGTGAGAAGTCATTCCTTTCTCAAGGAGATTAAACCTGGGTCTCCTGCATTGCAGGCAGACTCTTTACCATCTGACCACCAGTTTTTGTAATATTAATATATAACCTAAATCAGGATTTAATTTTTCTTGTTCAAGGACTGCTACTCACATAATTGAAATGTCATTTCTATATAGAGCTTTCAATCAAAAAGTTTATACAAGCTTACTATTCTATAGTTTTGATAATGTCTTTTAGATTACCCCAAGTCAGTTAAATTCTTTTTGCTCTAGTGTCCTCACATGTAAAACCTACTTCAAGATACCAACTACCCGAAAATTATAAAATTGTCAAGTTCACATAAAGGCTAAGAAGATGTTTCTGCCCCACACTTAACTGTTTTTCCTTTTAATTTTCTCAGCACCCCTTCCTAGTACTTGTCACATTAGTTCATCTCATATTTTTGTTTTGTCCTCACTATCGGGATGTTGGCTTGGGGCACAGCACTATGTTGGTGGGTTTTTATTCCTTGGATGAAGCAGATGAGTGGCCTAGAGATACTAGTAAATATTCATGGAGGACAAATAAATAAACACAAAGGAAATGAATGGATGAAATTGACAAATGCAATTTGCTTCCATTGTCTCTACAGTAGAGAATTACATGGAAGAATCACATGAAAGATCACTTGAGGGCTTGAACATCTAATTGAGCTTTTTCTAATATGAGTAAACTATACATACAACATTTAAGCATCACGTGTTTAATTCAGATGTGGGCAAACCGAAAAAGCAGGGAACTTAGAAAGCAGATAAGAGAAAGAAAATATGCAATTTTTTAATTCCTCATATTTCCTTTGGTAGAGAAAAATAAATAAATCTTAGCATCGGTTCTAAAGCCTTTTGTTCATGAGTCTTCACTTGTGTGAGTGCGTGTTTCACATTTAAAGAGAAACTAATCTGAAAAATCAATTTGATCTCATATTTCATCTTAGAATTCTTATAAAAATAAATACATGCTAACTCCAGAGTACATTTCTGATTTACCAGCAATCCATGAGTTCTTCTTTCTTTCTGGAGGACAACTTCTATGTTATTTCCCTTAAACTTTGTATAGATCTGTTTTGAAATTATCCTGAACACTAAACAGCTAAAGTGCTTCATTTTATTTTCTGTCATGTCATTAGCATTTCCCAAGTCTCTTTAAAAATGATGATGAACAGATTTACTTAAAATATTCCCTTTGTGCTTCCTCTTTTTTCTTGGTGAGGTGCTTCCTCTAGCACCTGCCTGTCTGCCTGTAAGGACAGGGTTAGCACTACTGAGACAGGTGGAAGAAACTGTGGCTTAAACATGCTGATGGTCCTTGCCCCTCCTCTGCTCCCCACCCCGCCCCCGGCTCAACTTCTGCCACCCACCTCCTTGGGTGACCATCTTGGACAAGTACATATGCAATGGGCTGCTGCCTCCCTGCATTGCTCTGTTCAAACTGGCAAATAAGCTGGCAACCTGGGCAGAAGCTGGCCATCCCAGTGTTCTGATATTTCAGACGTCTGCGCCCTGAAGGTGAAAAGTCAGCTGCCCTGTGTGCTGTGGAGCACCTGTGTAGCAGAGGCAGAGGCCCCTTCCCTGATTTGTGGGAGAATTTTTAAATGTCATGACCTTTGAGCTTCGCTAAGCCTTGGACTTCAGAAAAGTAATGTTTTGGTTTAGTTTGAACCTGTTTTGTGTTAGAAGTGGAAATGCTGTTTCTTGAACTCATTAGGATCATTCAACATAAGTATCAGAATCATGGAGTTATACACAAAAGTTTCTTAGAAACTGACCTTGAAAATATTGATAGAAAGCAGGCGCCTCCAAGATTTAACACCTGCCTGCCTTAATGAGAGCAAAGCAACTGCCTCTCCTTTTTCTTTCATGTAAGTGTTTTTAGGCCAAGTATTATTATGATACCCAAATTCATGCACTATACACTAGTTCCAATGGACATAACTATTTTGGGCAGTTCTTTACAGTTCTTTATTGATACTTCAATTAAAAATTTTACAAAGCATATTCAGTATGCTTTTTTTTTTTTTTTTTGGCATTCTGTACTTGAAAGCATGTAAAAAACCTGGGTACTTTGAAACTAAATACTTCTGGGCATAAGAAAAGCTTTGGGGAAACATTTACAAATTTTAATCACTGACTTTGTTGTTTATATTAGACATTTTCTTTTTCACCATTAAAAGGATGCATTTACTAATATCAAACTTTCTATTAACATTTCAATTAACAAGTAACCAATTACTAATAATTAATCTGTAGCACATCAAATAAGCAGTTACTCTGAGAGATTTGGTCAGTCATACTTAAACTTCAGTCTTTCCTCTCTCTTCTACCCAAATATTTATCTTCTATTTTCAGACAAAAATTGTTAAATGTTTATGAAAGTTCAGTCTCTGAGCTTCTATGAAAGTGACAGTTGCAGATTTTCGTAGATAGTTATTTATCTTGGACATTCTAGATATATCTCATTTGATCTCTATTGTTTTCTAAAGCATTTTGCGTGTTGAATACACAATGTAATGTTAGAATGGGTTGATTTATAAGAATAATTTCAATTGACAGATAACTATTTCTCAACAGTAATTAAAAGCAGAGGTGCTCAGTAGGGAGCATTTCAGCATGGACCTGCATAAAGTATTCAGTTACTGAATTACTGAGGTGTCTGAGCAATGTACAGGCTGTATGTGAGGGAAACAAGTGAGGCCCTGCATCCCGAGCAAGTGCTGCATGTCTGTGTTTTTGAGCTGAATAGCTTCACATATGAACAAATGTTCTACTGTTTTTCCTTTATCTCACTTTTCCTCTCTTTACTTTTTTTTTTAATTGAAGTATATTTGATTTACAATGTTTCCGGTGTACAGCAAAATGATACATTTTTTTTTTTCAGGTTCTTTTCCACTATAGGTTGTTGTTGTTCATGTTACATTGTGTCAGACTTTTTTAGGACCTCATGGATTGCAGCATGTCAGACTCCTCTGTCCTTCGGTTTCTCCCTAAGTTTGCTCAAATTCATGTCCATTGAGTCAGTGATAGTATCTAATAACCTCATTCTCTGTCACCCCTTCTTCTTTTGCCTTCAATCTTTCCAAGCATCAGGGACTTTTCCAATGAGTCAGCTTTTTGCATCAGGTGCCCAAAACGTCAGAGTTTCAGCTTCAACAACAGTCCTTCCAATGAATAATCACGGTTGGTTTCCTTTAGGATTGAGTGGTTTGATTTGCTTGAGTCCCAGAGGACTCGAGAGAGTCAAGTCAAAGGACTCAAGTCAAGAGTCCCAAAGGACTCTTGAGAGTCTTCTCCAACACCACAATTTGAAAGCATCAATTCAGTGCTCAGCATTCTTTATGGTCCAACTCTCACATCCATACATGACTGCTAGAGCAACCATAGCTTTGACTATATGGACCTTTGTTGGCAAATTGGTGCCTTTGCTTTTTAATACTTTGACTTGGTTTGCCATAGCTTTTCTTTCAAGAACATTCGTCTTAATTTTGTGGCTGCAGTCACCATCCTCAATGATTTTGGAGCCCCCCAAAATAAAATCTGTCTCTGCTTCCACTTTTTCCCCATCTATTTGCTGTGAAATAATGGGACTAGATGTCACTTTTTTTTTTTTTTTTTAATGTTTAGTTTTAGGTCGGCTTTCTCACTATAGATTTTTAAAATATATTAAATAAGGTTCCTGGTGCTATACAGTAGGTACTTGTTGTTTATCTATTTTAAATATATTGGTGTGTACCAGTTGATCCCAAACTCCTAATTTATTCCCTCTCCTTTTTCCCCTTTGGTAGTCATACATTTGTCTTATACATCTGTGAGTGTGTTTCTGTTATATAAATAAGTTCCTTTGTATCATTCTTGTATTCCATGTATAAGTGATACCAGATGATATGTGCCCTTCTCAGTTTGACTTACTTAATTTAGTTTGATAAGCTCTAGGTCCATCCATGTTGCTGTAAATGGCATTGTTTCATCCTTTTTTATGGCTGAGTAGTATTTCATTGTGCATGCGTGTGTGTGTGTGTGTGTGTGTGTGTGTGTGTGTGTGTGTGTGCGCGCGCGCACGCACGCCACATCTTCTTTATCCTTTCCTCTCTTGAATGGAATATCTGCCAGGAAATATTGTGAGGTAAACAGAACAACAGAGTTCAAAGCTGACAGTCTACTGGAGAGCAAGATGAGGGGAGCCAAACTGTGCCACTGAGACTTTAGAAAACTCATTCACACTTGGCATTCTGCAGAACTTTGCTTGTGAGTGCAAGCCATTGTCATGTTACTTTATACATGTACCCATAGGACTGAACCAAAAATCAATTGGCTCATGGAGATAAAGGGGCATCTTAGGAAGTGACTTTGTAAGTATGCATTATATTGCTGTTCAATTTCTTTTTCCACAAGTTCATTACATTATGAATTCATTATATGTGATGAAAGGGAGCAAGTGCTTTAGAGCGTGGGCTTTGGAGAGAAACTTCCTGAGTTTGACTTCAAGCCCTGGGGCCCATCAAGCTCTGTGTAACTGTCAGGTTTCCACCCTCTCTACCTGCTCCCATTTCCTCATCTGAAATGTATACCAATCGCACTGTGTAAAAATGATCACGTAAATTCATGTTTATGATGTTGTAAGGGAACTTCTTGGCTCTATACATGTTTTGTAAAATAAAATAAGTAAAACCTCCACAGCAATTAAGAAAAGGACATTTTTTATTTGTTTCTATGCTGTTTTCTGTTCCTGTTCCATATTCTGTAAGATGGCTGTATTGACACATCTCAAGGTATCATATCACATTTGCTGAGATGCTGTGTCCATCCTGTCTCATCCCTTCACTCCTGCTGTTTCTTCATTTGGAATGTTACTTCTCCTGATTGTTGCATGCCACATCCTGCCAGCCTAGAAGACTTGGCTCAAATGTACCAGCCCCTTTCATTACTCTCTAAATGACAATATGAATTTCATCTTCTTCTGAAATTGTAAAGCTTACTGTTCAACTGTTGTGTTTAAGTTCTCTCTATCTTGTATTACAGCTCCTTGAGTACGACACTTCATCTCCTAGATGATAGTCTGTGCAGGTGTTGTCAAAACCTTTCCACATAGTCTACATATTGAGTACAACTCTGCACAACAAATATTTGAATTGTTCATTAGTTCATGAATTAATGAATGCTTGATTTAAATATATTTTGTAACTAATTTGTATCATGTTTTAAAATCAAATATTCTAAAAATATCTTTTGACAGGACAAAATACACATGATAGAATGTTAATTTATAGAAAACTCTATAATCAATGTGACTCTAGTTTTCAAAAACATAATCTCTATCCATCCATGTATTTACTGCTTATCTGTCTACTTACCCATGTCTATCTATCAGGGCTTCCCTGGTGGCCTCTATCCGTTCTGAAAAGATTGGAAATAAACTTCCAAGACTTTATGGTATTTATGTCTACATTATAAGATGCAGGTATTTAAATTTTCTTTTAGGTTTTGATAAAATGTGTATAATCTCAATACATCACCTTTAAAATGATAAAAGCTTAATACTGAAACAACATAAATGCCTATACAAAAGTAAGCATGCTTTAGCCTAGAAATATAAAAACACACCCTCATCTTTTAAGAGTTTAACTTTAGATCAAATGGATTAAAATAAATTGATTTAATAGATTTATCTGCTGACTTTCAGCATATAAGACTTTAGATGTCCTATAAGAAATAGCATATAAGACAGGTTTCATCTTTCTTGCTTAATTCTAAGTGCAATAACTAAAAAGTAATTTTTAGTAAGAAATTCTAAGAGAACTATGAAATATTTTTCACATAAGAACTTTAATTATTGAAAGCAAAGCATATTTTTAACTTGCTTTAAATGTGCAGAAAGAAAAAAACAAGTAGAGAGAAATTAAGAAATACCAATAAGGAATTGAAAGAAGGTTGGCCATATATATCTGTAAAATCTTTTTAAATGATTCCATTTGAAAATAAGTTTTATAGTGCTGCACACATAAAATATAATGTGTATATATATATATATATATTTATTTATATTTATTTATTGATATGAAGGGAAAGTATTTGTTATTTCAAGAAAACAATTAGAAGTGAGTTCAGTTGTTCTTATAAAATGAATTTCCAAGAGGTTATTAAATTAAGTAAACTCACCATATGTTGTTAAGCAACCCTGGGTCATCATTAGTGGGCTTTTCAAATATTTTAATACATTTTCTCAAAAGGACTTTCTTCCAGCCTGGTAAGAGGTACACACATCTGACATTTATCTACTTAAAGAATTCCTTTGTTTTTGACAAAATTACTCATATCTCTGCAGTTCTTCTTTGGATAAAGTTTTTTTATGGTCTATTTGTTTAAACTGAATTTGACTTTACTAGTGAGTGAATTTTCTCTAAAATAGTGCTGAAGAAAAGTTTGTTGAAAGAAATTTCACTTTAATGTATCCTTGGAAAGAAGCAACTCCATAGCGATAGAAAGAACGCAAAGGAGTTGTTTTCTCAGGGAAGAGTATCTGTTGATATTAAAAGGAAATTTGACTCAAGTTCATTCTTTTTTATGGCTGAATAATATTTCATTGCATGTGTATACCACAACTTCTTCATCCATTCATCTGTTGATGGACATCTAGGTTGTCTCCATGTGCTGGCTATTGTAAATAAATAGTGCTGCAATCAGCATTGGGGTACATTTGTGAATTTGAATTATTGTTTTATCAGGGTATATATACAGTAGTGGGATTGCTGGGTCATATGGTCGTTTTATTCCTAGTTTTTTTTTTAAGGAATCTCCATACTTTTCTCCATAATGTCTGTATCAATTTACATTCCTAGAGCCTGGTATACAGAGTGAAGTAAGTTAGAAGAGAAAACACATGATTTGTATATTAGTGTATGTATGTGGGATCTAGAAAAAATGGCACTGACAAACCTATTTGCAGGGCAGGAATAGAGAAGAGACTTGTGGACAGGGCGGGGGAAGGAGAGAGTGGGGCAGAGAGAGAAGCGCTGACGTACATGCATCACCGTGCGTGGGACAGGAAGCGGGAAGTGTAACACGGGGTGCTCTGCCTGGCGCCCCATGATAACCTGGAGGGGTGAGGGGGGCTGGGGGAGGCACACGAGGGCCGGAACATGTGTGTACTGATGGCCGATTCATGCTGTTACATGGCAAAAACCAGCGCAGTGTTAGGCCCGATGTCCGAATCCCCTAGCGGGAAGAGAGAAGGCTTCCAAGGCAATGCAACTCGCAAAAAAAGGGAAGTTTATTACTGACTCGAGCCAGGGCCTTCTGCCTCACCCATCACAGTGGTGCAGGGTCAGAAAAACCCTGAGCCCAAGCTGTTACACAAATTTATAAGATACGCATAATCAACTAGTAGCTGGCTTAAGCGGATTGGTTACATGTTTGCAAAGCAATTCTATTGGTACAGACTTTCGCGGGCTTTTTCAAACCTGGGCTTTCGCGGGCTTTCTCAAACCTGGGCGTTCGCGGGCTTTTCAGCTCTCCCTTTGTTTCTTACTGGGCGCATATTGATTGGCTGGCTCCAGGTTACCTGATGGGGGTAGGGAATCTTACCATTTCGGGGAAAGCTAAAACTTAGGTCCAGGCTGCCTGTCATGGTATTAACCCTGGCAGCCTCACACGCAGTATGGTAAAGCAATTATCCTCCAGTTAAAATTTTAAAAAAATTCAATTTTGAGGACTTGATGATTGCATACAGTAAAGATCATTTGATAAAGAAAAAAAAGGAAGTTTGGCATTAAAAGGATGTTCATTTCTCTTTGTGAAGTTCTTTATTTAGCTGAAATATCTATCTAATATAATTATGAAAATACATCAGAGAAACAGTTTAGTAAAATACCATAGGTTGGTACAACTCATTATGGAATAGCCAAAGAGAACTATAGTTTGTTTAGTATACAAAATAGGTCTTAAGTGAAAACTTCAGTGTTGTTGCTATGTTCTTTTATATATAATATGGGAGGTTAAAAGTAGCTTTCCAAATGCTCCAGATTCCTGAGAATTCTTTTCCCAACTTAAAAGTCTATTCACTAATTTAGGAGAATGAAAGAAACAACAATCATTTTTCCTCCCAAAATTTAATCCTGATTTTTTCCAAGAATTAATCAGTTCTGATAAATCAAAAATTGATTTTATATTCTTTATAATGGTATAAACTTGATATCTTATTTCATTTAAAATAGGTGTGAGATTCTGAAGGAAACAAATACACCACTACTGAATTCTACCTGAGATATGTTCATTCTCTTTGTTACTTTATTAAATATAATTGCATTGTCTTATTTTGATCTGCTACTTTTCTTTTTTTTTTTTTTTTTTTTTTTTTGAGTCATCATGAAAACATTCTAGTGACGGTCCAGTTGTTTATGGACACCATTCCATGAAAATTTTCACCTTCCTTAGAATTCACTGCATGTTGACCTTTGACTGAAGGCAAAAATAAGCAGGAATACAAACTTCTAGATCTACATATTTTCTTGTGGGCTAATAATTTAAATCAGCTCCAATATAGGATCATAAACATATTAAGTATGTTACCATGAGAGGACAGTGAAAGGTTTTTGCTGAATGATAAGACGCTGAGATTCTTGGCCTCTGGAGGAGACGAATTCAATCCAGGGCCAGAGACGAGGCTGAATCGCTCAGAGCTTTTGTGTAATAAAGTTTTATTAAAGTATAAAGGAGAAAGAGAAAGCTTCCGACATAGGCATCAGAAGCGGGCAGAAAGATTACCCCCCTGCTAGTCTTCAGCTGGATGTTATATAGTTACTAGCAGTCTGTTACTGAAAGAAAGGAATGTCTTAAAACTCAGAATGACATCAGGCCCCTCATCCATAAGTTGCACTTTGTGATAATCTTGGCACCAGGTAATTCATCCCAGGCCATAAAAGGGTTGACTTGAATCTTGTAGAAGGGCAGATTACCATACTAACAGCTTCATTTACATAGATTAGGGGAACAATAGCTGAGTATAACATACTGGTCTGTCAAGTAGTTTCTGAGCCATTTGGCGGAACTTACAGAGTCTGGGGTAAATGCAGAGCACATTAACATAGCTTAAGACAAACATTTCCATAAGAAAAATGTATTGGTTAACTCAAGGTTTTGAGAATAGTTAGCTTCAGGTGAAACCAGGTGTCATGGCAATACAGCATTTTAAGAGAAACTTCCTTTTAAATTTGTATAGAGAAGGGGAAAAAAAACAAACAAACTCCAGTTTGTTTCCTCCTGCCGCTTAAGAGAGAAAAAAATGTCTGACACTTGCAGGCTATTTCCTCTGTTTGGAGACCCCTGGCCTTCCTGCCTATTACCCTCTCAATAGTTAGTGTTTATCCTAAGGCAAGATTAAATTTAAACTCTTGCAATTGGATGAGAGTCTCTTCAGTTTACAAAAATTTACAGGGGAATCAGATTCTATCACAATTCATAGCATCATGAGCTGTTTAAGGACATTCTCATCAGGCTATGTTTTGTTTTTCTCATTTAAATTTCTTATTTGATATAGTCAACTATTTTAACCTAACTTTGCTCTCCGTAGAAACAAATACAGTTGACATCATTCTGTTTGGAGACTAATGCTTTGATATAAAAAAAGATTTGAACCTGCTACATCTTTTTAAATTATATTTGTTTTCAAGTTTTATTTTCTCAATTAGAGTCAGTTTGATATTTTTGGTTGAATATTTTTTTGTTTGTTTGTTTGTTTTGTTATTTTTGAGTTTGTTTGTAAGATGTTCCTACATTGTTCAGATCACACTAACTAAAAATCTGCTTACTCTGGAAATTCAAACCTATATGACTTCTTTTTACAAGAAGACTCAATAAGTCACTTCACTCAATGCAGTCAAAAATTTCAAGTAAAATTTGAAATTATGGCAAATATGCTTTCAAATCTAGTATCTCTGACAAACCAGGAGTGTTCTTAACACACATTTTTGCCAGAAAGTGAACAAATCTCTGGTATCCTGACTCTAATAGGTAGTCATTATTAAGGCTATGTTTCCAGTTGGCTACTTATTCTGGGTAAAGAAAGCAGAATTGATCTCAGACCATTTCTACCTATACCATCTACCATTTACTTATTGATCTTGGAGCCACAGAGAGGTTTTATCTGTGAATATCATCTCTGTACTAGATCCCATATATGTGATTATCTCATATAGTCCATCTAATAATCTTTATAAGAAGCCAATGAAATATTAGTCATTAGTCTCATTTTGAAGATGAAGATATGAAATTATGAAGACTTAAGTTCTAACCAAAATCACACTCCTTGAAGAGTAGAAGCTGAATTCAAATTAAATTGTGCTCTTTTTTCTTAGTGACTCATCTATTTTCCTGTAGACTGTTAGATCTAATGTCTTACAGTTCAGTTCAGTCACTCAGTCGTGTCCAACTATTTGTAACCCCTTGGACTGTAGCATGACAGGCTTCCCTATCCATCACCAACTCCCGGAGCATACTCAAACTCATACCCATCGAGTAAGTGATGCCATTCAACCATCACATCCTCTTCGTCCCCTTCTCTTCCTACCTGTATACCAGCACCAGGGTCTTTTCCAGTGAGTCAGTTCTTTGCATCAGGTGGCCCAAGTATTGGAGGTTCAGCTTCAGCGTCAGTCCTTCCAATGAATATTCAGGACTGCTCTCCTTTCGGATGGACTGGTAGGATCTCCTTGCAGTCCAAGGGACTCTCAAAAGTCTTCTCCAACACCACAGTTCAAAAGCATCAATTCTTCTGTGCCGAGCTTTCTTTATAGTCCAACTCTCACATCCATACATGACTACTGGAAAAACCATAGCTTTGACTAGTTGAACCTTCGTTGGCAAACTAATGTCCCAGCTTTTTAATATGCTTGCTAGGTTGGTCATAGCTTTGCATGCACTATTAAATATCTTTAAAATGGAGAGGTCCTTAAGACATAGTTCTAAAATCAGTTCTCTGGTCTGAGGGACTGGTTAAAATATTTCTGGATATTCTGAGTCATTAAATCACCCTAGCAAGTTCTTTTGAAAATAAATACATTGATATAACAGAATTCATGTTCATACTATATGCAAACAATTCATTAGACTGAGTTACATAATTGTGTATAACTATAGGATAAATGGAAGTCTTTTAAAATGCATATTTTAATCTTTTAATTAAGTTAGTCTATTTACTTGTAACTAAGTCAGTATGTTTCTAATAAATAGTTTCTATTCATCAAATTAATATAAAATTAGAGACATTAAAGTATAATACACAGAAAAAAAATATATGCGTAAAATTTCTAGTTTAAGACCATCATTTTTTATATTCTTCCCAATCACTTTGCTAAAATTTCTTTTTTGTTAATTTGTCATTTCCAGTATAGTATTTTAGATGCTTCATATTTTGCTTCATTATTTGAGAATCATTGTTTGTATCAATTTTCCTTTGTGTTGTTGTTTTCTTAATGGAAATATTTACTCTCACCATCTTGAAAGAATTTCCCTTCTCTTTTATAAGCTCTGGCCAGCTCCAACATCTTTCTCCAGTATTTTCATAATGCATTTTAACCTAACATAAGCTGTTTTAGCATTTACTTTTTAACTGAAATCTTATCCATAATAGTATTCATGAGTCCATTATAACTTTCTTAATTCCTCCTCATAATTTCAAGGAGAAATCAATGCCATTCATGGGTAATGTGTCAATATAGTTTCTTAAGTAAGAAGAAAATAATAGCTTTTGCTTCAAAAATGTTTATGACCTTGCAAGAATATTTGTCCCTATAGGAAAAGGCAAAAAACAAACTCACGTTAAAAGCAACTTAATTGCTTATGAATTTGTACTACAGGAGAAAAGGCCAAACCATTATAAATATCCCTGCACAAAATCCACACTGATAGGGAAATACATATAAATTGATGCAAAAGTTATTTTAACTTTCTCACAGAGCTTATCTTGAACAAATAATGCACTGTTCCTCACTTCTAATTTCTAACCAATTCTCAGTTAATTCACACATTAGGGAAAATATACACAGGAAATAAAAAGATGAATGAATGATAGACTCTAGGTATAAACTCCTTTATTGTCTGAAAGAGTAAAACATTAGACACATTTTTATAGACAAAAACATCCTTAGTTATGAAACAAAGTTGTGTGTTTCTGAATATGCAACTTTTTCAAGTCACTTACTCTTTATTATTGTACACCTCCCAAACCAAACATGCTAGATTTTCCCCAACATTCTCAAATTTTGACCTCCATACTTCAGCTGATTGCAAGCACTTTCATATATTTCCCCACCTAAATTTGTGTTCTCTTAGAGTTGCTGTTGTTTAGTCACTAAACTGTGTCTGACTCTTTGCAACCCCATGAACTGTAGCCTGCTAGACTCCTCTGTCCATGTCTCCTGCATTTTAGACAGACTCTTTATTATCTGAGCTACCAGGGAAGTCCTTCTCTTAGAGTATACCTTGTAAAAGATATACCATGACCAATACAATGTTACAGCAAGCCACATATTAGGATAAAACATTTGCAAAATATGTATCTGATAAAAGCCAGGTATCCAAAATGTACAAAGAACTCTTAAAACTCAACATATAAGAAAATGAACAACCAGATTAAATATGGGCCAAAGAAATAATACCTTACCACAGAAGACATAGAGATGTCAGATAATCAAATTAAAAGATGCTCAGCATCATAAATTGCAAGTTAAACCAATGAGAATGACCAAAATCCAAAATGCTGACAACACCAAATACTGGTGAGGATGTGGAGCAACAGGAACTCTTATTTAGTGCTTGATGGAAATCCAAAATGGTACATCATTTTGCAAATATTTGGCAGTTTTATAAAACAAAATATACTCTCACCAATAGAGATAGTAATCACACTCCTTGATGTTTACCCAAAGGAGCTGAAAACATATCTCCATGAAGAACCTACACACATGTGTTTATAATAGCTTTATTCATGATTGGTAAAACTTGGAAGCAAACAAAATGTCCTTTAGAAGGTACATGAGTAAGTAAACTGTGTTACATGCAATGCAATATTATTCAGGACTAAAAAAAAATGACTGACCAAGCTTTGAAAAGACATGGAGTAACCTCAAATTCATATTAAGTGAAAGAAGCCGATCTGAGATGGCTACACACTGCACAATTCCAACTATAAAATATTTTGGAAAAGGCAAAACTGTGGAGACAGTGAAAGAACCAGTGTTTGCCAGGGCCTGGGGAAAAAGAAGGATGAATTGGTAAAGAACAGAGAATTTTTAAGGCAGTGAAATTATTCTATGTGATATTTTAATGATGAGTATATATCATCACACCTTTGTCAAAACTTACAGAAAGGACAACTCCAAGAATGAGCCCTAATATAAACTATGGCTTTCCTTTGGGTGATAACGTAGGTACCAATGTAGGCCCATTAATTGTAAGAATGTGACACTCTGGTTCAGGACTTTGTTGGTGGGAGTCTGTATGTGTATGTAGGGGTAGGGGGTGTTTGAGAAATCTGTACCTTCTGCTCAATTTTGTTGTGAAGCTATAATGTATCTAAAAATAAAGCCTGTCTATAAAAATAACAATACAGAGAATTATCTGTAACATGACTTGTCTGATAATGCCATAGAAAATTAAGTCCATTTAGTGGCTAAAGTACCTCTTAGTGAGATAAATTCTGTGACCCATGGCACCATCAGGAAATCAGTGATCATATTTCTGGCCATTAGGAGCCCATATCTATAGAAATGTCCTTTGTCTTAATTCCTTCTGTGTGCACTCCTGTGCACTCACACATCTGTGTACCTGCTCCCTGTCTTGTATTAGATTCTGGCCTGCTTGGTTCTTGGAATGACCTGTTGTACTAGAGTGGAAAAACTCCAAATTTTGATGCTAGTTTTCCTTATCATGTACTGAGGGGTGAGGTCAAGGAAATCCCTTGCTCTGAAGCAAACTGACTGGAGCAACTCAAGGGGGTCCATCTTTTGAAAGATTGTGGGAATCTAGCATTACTTGAAGAAGTGATTTCTGCTTTCAACCTGCGCTGATCTAGTGCAACAGTTACATGTACTGATTCACATATTTTTCCAGAGATTTGGGTAATGTTTCCTGACCCTGTGTTTATTGGGCTCTGAGCCCTGTGGCTTTTCTGATTAGTTTACAACAGATTTAACTCAGATTCTCACAGAGTTCCTTGAGAAGACTTGACTGTCCTAGTGGTAGGGGAATTAATTTCTATCTTGTACAATCCCCCAGTGGGTTATTAGCAATAAGTGTTCCAAGCCCATGATCTTAAAGCTGGTTTTTGGATCTAACCATTGGCCAAGTAGGAAATCCGTTTAACAATGATCGGCTACCAGCTGCCTTTTTAGGGCCCACGTAAGGTGGTTCAGTGCAGGAAATGAGGCAGGTTTGATCCCTGGGTAGGAAAGATACCCTGAACAAGGAAATGGAAACTCACTCCAGTATTCTTCCCTGGGAAATCCCATGAACAAAGGAGCCTGGTGGATTATAGTCTATTAGGTCACAAAAGTGTTGGATGACTTAGTGACTAAACAATAACTATTCTAACATCAATCTTTATTTTAATAAATACAGTTTAAGAGATGTACCCATTTTTATTGACAGAATTTAGTTTTATCATAGTGCTAGGTTTCTAAAAAAACTGATCCAATTTTACAGTTCAGTTCAGTTCAGTCACTCAGTCATTTCCAACTCTTTGACAGGATTTCCTGACCACCAGCAACTCCTGGAGCTTAATCAAATTCATATCCATTGCGTCCGTGATGCCATCCAACCATCTCGTCCTCTGTTGTCCCCTTCTCCTCCCACCTTCAATCTTTCCCAGCATCAGGGTTTTTTCCAAAGAGTTGGTTCTTTGCATCAAGTAGCCAAAGTATTGGAGTTTCAGCTTCAGCATCAGTCCTTCCAATGAACACCCAGGATTGATCTCCTTTAGGATGGACTGGTTGGATCTCCTTGCAGTCCAAGGGACTCTCGAGGGTCTTCTCCAACACCACAGTTCAAAAGCATCAATTCTTCAGCACTCAGTCTTCATCACAGTCCAACTTTCACATCCATACTTGGCCACTGGAAAAACCATAACCTTGACCAGACGAACCTTTGTTGGTAAAATAATGTCTCTGCTTTTTAATATGCTATCTAGTTTGGTCATAACTTTCCTTCTAAGGAGTAAACGTCTTTTAATTTCATGTCTGCAATCACCATCTGCAATGATTTTAGAGCCTCCAAAATAAAGTCTGACACTGTTTCCAATGTTTCCCCATCTATTTCCCTTGAAGTGATGTGACCAGATGCCATGATCTTAGTTTTCTGAATGTTGAGTTTTAAGCCAACTTTTTCACTCTCCTCCTCCATTTTCATCAAGAGGCTTTTTAGTTCCTCTTCACTTTCTGCCATAAGGGTGGTGTCATCTTCATATCTGAGATTACTGATATTTTTCCTGGAAATCTTGATTCCAGCTTGTGCTTCTTCCAGCCCAACATTTCTCATAATGTACTCTGCATATAAACTAAATAAGCAGGGTGACAATATACAGCCTTGACGTACTCCTTTTCCTATTTGGAACCAATCTGTTGTTCCATGCCCAGTTCTAACCGTTGCTTCTTGACCAGCAAACAGATTTCTTAGGAGACAGGTCAGGTGGTCTGGTATTTCCATCTCCTGAAGAATTTTACACAGTTTGTTGTGGTCCACACAGTCAAAAGCTTTGTTGTAGTAAATAAAACAGAAGTAGATGTTTTTCTGGAGCTCTCTTGCTTTTTTGATGGTCCAATGGATATTGGCAATTTGATCTTGTTTCCTCTGCCTTTTCTAAATCCAGTTTGAGCATCTGGAATTTCATGGTTCCTGTACTATTGAATCCTGGCTTGGAGAATTCTGAGCATTACTTTTCTAGTGTGTAAGATGAGTGCAATTGTGTGTTAAAGGAAAACAATAGAATGGGAAAAACTAGAGATCCCTTCAAGAAAATTAGAGACAACAGGGAATATTTCATGCGAAGATGGGCACAGTAAAGGACAGAAATTTTATGGACCTAACAGAAGCAGAAGATATTAAGAAGAGGTGGCAAGAATATACAGAAGAATTATACAAAAACATCTTCCTGACCCAAATAACCACAGTGGTGTGATCACTCACCTAGAGCCAGACGTCCTTGAATGGGAAGTCAAGTGGGCCTTAGGAAGCATCACTATGAACAAAGCTAGTGGAGGTGATGGAATTCCAGTTGAGCCATTTCAAATCCTAAAAGATGATGGTGTGAAAGTGCTGCACTCAATATGTCACCAAGGTTGGAAAACTCAGCAGTGGCCACAGGGCTGGAAAGGATCAGTTTTCATTCCAATCCAAAGAAAGGCAGGGCCAAGGAATGTTCATACTACCACACAAAATTTTACAGAGGGGTCCCATTAACGTCTCCCACTGTTTTCCTACTATTAAAACCATATTATGCTAGCATAGTTCATTAGTCATAATTAATAAGCCTTTATTAATATATTATTATTAACTGAAGTACATAGTTTAATCAGCCTTTCTTCCTTTTCATTTACTGTCTGTTTTCTCTTCCAGGATCCCATGGGGGACACATGTCTCATTTAGTTGTCAAGCCTCTTTAGGTGTCTCTTGGCTGTGACAGTCTCTCAGGCTTTCCTCATTTCTGATAACCTTGATGATTTTCAGGTATACTGGTAGGGTGCTCTTCTATTGGATTTATTCCTGATATTTTCCTCATAGTTAAACTGGGATTATGGGTTTCAGGGAGAAAAACCACAGAGATAAAGTGTCATCTTCATCATGTCTTGTCAAGGAAGCAGTTATTCTTTTTTTTTTTTTTTTTTTTAATTTACTTCAAAGCAACCTAGGGATTCTCTTAATTTCTCTTTTCCTCTTCCCTCCCCTTTTCCAACCTTGTTCTTTCACATTTTAATCTTCACATAAGAGTAAAATGTCCTTTCTTTAAATTAAACAAAGTGTGTTCTTTAGCCACTTTGCATCCCATTGTTCTTAGAACAAGATAGACAAAGACTTCCCCTTATTTTGTGATTGTCTTGCAATGATCTGACCCCTGCCTATCTCACCAGAATATTTAGGCTATTCCCCTGCCCCACTATGCCCCAGCATGCCCCAGTTCCAGTTATTCAGCACAGTTATGTGGCTCAGATGGTAAGGAATTCATCTGCAATGTGGGAGACCTGAGTTCTAACCCTGGGTTGGGAAGATCCCCTGGAGAAGGGCATGGCAACCCACACTAGTGTTCTTGCCTGGAGAATCCCCATGGACAGAGGAGCCTGGCTGGCTACAGTCCATGGGGTCTCAAAGAGTCGGACATGAATGAGGGACTAAACACAGCACATTCTGCAATAATAGCTGAGGGATCCACCAAAAATACCCAGTGCACACTCAGGCTCCACGGAGAAGTGCACACATACATGGAACAGAAATGACAGAGGCAGTGGAGAAGAACTCAAGTCTGACAAAGGCATAGGAAGATTTGTCTATTAAGGTTTTTATCATCTGTCAGCTTTGCTAATTATTCTTCTATTCTCCACAAAGTTTTAAGCGTTCTTATCTAGTTTTCCACGTAAACTTTAGAAACTCATTAATTTCTCAAAAAAAAAAAAAAAAAAAACTGCTGGAGTTTTGATTGAAATTCCAATATATTTATAAAATAATTTGAAAGATTGGATAGTTTTACTGTACCTTCCAGAATGTTGTACATTTAATTCCTTTATTAAAAACAACTAACCTTCTGATTTGTGATTTTAATTTTATTATTTTAAAAAATAATTTGAATAATATTTGTTATAACTTAATAATTTACCTTTCAATCTTTAATCTTTTCTCTGAAATTATTGAGATGTTTTGAGTTTTTTAAGCTAAATTTTAATTTATTTATATACTTTTAATCATTATTATATATTAAAAAATCTTTGAAAAAAATAAATTTGTCTCTAAATATAGCCTGATCACTTCCTTTAAGTTTTATTTGCAATGCTTTGGTTATCCTAATTTTCTTTAAAATCTATATCTATAAGCTTTGCTTCTTCTTCAATCAAAAATATTTTTAAAAATACTCCTTTTTTTAAAATAAAGGAGTCATTTTTATTTTAAAAACTTTTAAAGTAATATAAGCTTATATTTTATTATGTCATTTAAAATATTATCTTTATTATCTCTGATTTGGGGAATATTTTCAGGCATTGTTAATGGCTTAATATCCGGGTGATTAGTTATAACTTTTTAGCATGTGTTTAAAATGTACTATTAATAAGGCACAAAGCTCAGTTTCTTCTTCTGAATTTAATCTTAACCATCATAAAGCCATACACTCTTTTCTTTTTATTTTCTGGATTTTTCAGTATTGAAAAGGCAGCTATGCTATAAATCTCATACATTAACTATTGTATTTGTGCATTTCCTTTTGTAACTAGCAGTTTTATTGCATGTCTGTATTTAATAGTACATAAAGAGATTATTTTTTCTTTCCACAGCGATTTGTAAAGCCTCCTCAGACAGTCATTTTGCTTTTTTGCATTTCTTTTCCATGGGGATGGTCTTGATCCCTGTCTCCTGTACAATGTCACGAACCTCCATCCATAGTTCATCAGGCACTCTGTCTATCAGATCTAGCACCTTAAATCTATTTCTCACTTCCACAGTGTAGTCATAAGGGATTTGATTTAGGTCATACCTCAATGGTCTCGTGGTTTTCCCTACTTTCTTCAATTTAAGTCTGAATCTGGCAATAAAAAGCTCATGATCTGCGCCACAGTCAGCTCCCTGTCTTGTTTTTGCTGACTGTATATAGCTTCTCCATCTTTAGCTGCAAAGAATATAATCAATCTGATTTCGGTGTTGACCATCTGGTGATGTTCATGTATAGATCTTTCTCTTGTGTTGTTGGAAGAGGGTGGTTGCTACAACCAGTGTGTTCCTTTGGCAAAATTCTATTAGCCTTTGCCCTGCTTCATTCCATACTCCAAGGCCAAATTTGCCTGCTATTCCAGATGTTTCTTGACTTCCTACTTTTGCATTCCAGTCCCCTATAATGAAAAGGACATCTTTTTTGGGTGTTAGTTCTAAAAGGACTTGTAGGTCTTCATAGAATCGTTCATCTTCAGCTTCTTCAGCGTCACTGGTTGAGGCATAGGCTTGGATTACCGTGATATTGAATGGTTTGCCTTGGAAACGAACAGAAATCATTCTGTCATTTTTGAGATTGCATCCAAGTACTGCATTTCGGACACTTTTATTGACTATGATGGCTACTCAATTTCTTCTAAGGGATTCCTGCCCACACTAGTAGACATAATGGTCATCTGAGTTAAATTCACCCACTCCAGTCCAATTTAGTTTGCTGATTCCTAGACTGTCAACATTCACTCTTGCCATCTCCTATTTGACCACTTCCAATTAGCCTTGATTCATGGACCTAACATTCCAGGTTCCTATGCAATAATGCTCTTTACAGCATCGGACCTTGCTTCTATCACCAGTTCTATCCACAATTGGGTATTGTTTTTGCTTTGGCTCCATCCCTTCATTCTTTCTGGAGTTATTTCTCCACTGATCTCCAGTATCATAGTGGGCAACTACTGACCTGGGGAGTTTCTCTTTCAGTATCCTATAATTTTGGCTTTTCATACTGTTCATGGGGCAAGAATACTGTAGTGGTTTGCCATTCCCTTCTCCAGTGGACCACATTCTGCCAGACCATGACCCATCCATCTTGGGTGGCCCCAAAACAGCATGACTTAGTCTCATTGAGTTAGACAAGGGTTTGGTCCATGTGATCAGATTGGCTAGTTTTCTGTGATTATGGTTTCAGTGTGCTGTGAAAAGAAGAGAAGCGAAAAGCAAAGGAGAAATTGAAAGATATATCCATCTGAATGCAGAGTTCCATAGAATAGCAAGGAGATATAAGAAAGCCTTCCTCAGTGATCAATCCAAAGAAATGGAGGAAAACAACAGAATAAGAAAGACTAGAGATCTCTTCAAAGAAAATTAGAGATGCCAAGGTAACACTTCATGCAAAAATGGGCTCAATAAAGGACAGAAATGGTATGGACCTAACAGAAGCAGAAGATATTAAGATGAGATGGCAAGAATACACAGAAGAACTGTACAAAAAAGATCTTCACAACCCAGATCATCACGATGGTGTTATCACTCACCTAGAGCCAGACATCCTGGAATGTGAAATCAAGACAGCCTTAGAAAGCATCACTATGAACAAAGCTAGTGGAGGTGATAGAATTCCAGTTGAGCTATTTCAAATCCTGAAAGATGATGTTGTGAAAGTGCTGCACTCAATATGCCAGCAAATTTGGAAAACCCAGCAGTGGCCACAGGACTGGAAAAGGTCAGTTTTCATTCCAATCCCAGAGAATACTCAAACTCCTGCACAATTGCATTCATCTCACAAAGTAATGTTCAGAATTCTCCAAGCCAGGTTTCAGCAATACGTGAACCGAGAACTTCCAGATGTTCAAGCTGGTTTTAGAAAAGGCAGAGGAACCAGAGATCAAATTGCCAACATCACTGGATCATCAAAAAGCAAAAGAGTTCAAAAAAAATTATTTTTGTTTTATTGACTGTGCCAAAGTCTTTGACTATGTAGATCACAATAAGCTGTGGGAAATTCTGAAAGAGATGGGAATACCAGACCATCTGACCTGCCTCTTAAGAAACCTGTATACAGGTCAGGAAGCAACAGTTAATGCTGGACATGGAACAACAGATTGGTTCCAAAGAGGAAAAGGAATAGGTCAAGGCTGTATATTGGCACCTTGCTTATTTAACTTATATGCAGAGTACATCATGAGAAATGCTGGGCTAGAAGAAGCACAAGCTGGAATCAAGATTTCCAGGAAAAATATCAGTAATCTCAGATATGCAGATGACACCACCCTTATGGCAGAAAGTGAAGAGGAACTAAAAAGCCTCTTGATGAAAATGAAGGAAGAGTGAAAAAGTTGACTTAAAACTCAACATTCAGAAAACTAAGATCATGGCATCCAGTCCCATCGTTTCATGGGAAATAGATGGGGAAACATTGGAAACAGTGTCAGACTTATTTTGGAGGCTCCAAAATCAATGCAGATGGTGATTGCAGACATGAAATTAAAATACACTTATTCCTTGGAAGGAAAGTTATGACCAAACTAGATAGCATATTAAAAAGCAGAGACATTATTTTGCCAACAAAGGTCCATCTAATCAAGGCTATAGTTTTTCCAGTGGTCATGTATAGATGTGAGAGTTGGACTGTGATGAAGGCTGAGAGCTGAAGAACTGATGCTTTTGAACTGTGGTGTTGGAGAAGACTCTTGAGAGTCCCTTGGACTACAAGGAGATCCAACCAGTCCATCCTGAAGGAGATAAGTCCTGGGTGTTCATTGGAAGGGCTGATACTGAAGTTGAAACTCCAATACTTTGACCACGTGATGCAAAGAGTTGACTCTTTGGGAAAGACCCTGATGCTGGGAGGGATTGGGGACAGGAGGAGAAGGGGACGAAAGAGGATGAGATGGCTGGATGGTGTCACCGCCTCAATAGACTAAAGTTTGAATAAACTCACGGAGTTGGTGATGGACAGGGAGGCCTGCGTGCTGTGATTCATGTGGTCACAAAGAGTCGGACACGACTGAGCGACTGGAGTGAACTGAACTGAACTGAAGGAGAGTTTAAAGTTTTATGACTATTTATAGGCGTTATTTTCTCTTATATTCTTTATTTCCTGAAAACATTTGTAAAAGTCAAGCAATTTATTTTCCCAGAGAGCTTTAAAAACCCTTCACTTAGAGTAGGGCAAAATTACAGTGGAAAACCTTATTTTAAAGATTTCCATGAAACGGTACTTCACCAAAGTTTTTTTTTTTTTTTTTTTTTTTTTGGCATAGTTTTTTTTTTTTTAATTTATTTTTTTAATTTTTCAGTGGGTTTTGTAGCTCTATGGCTGATTCATATCAATGTATGACAAAATTCACCAAAGTTTTGATGAGGCTGTCTATAAAAGAAAAGAAAATTAGTTCATAGTTAAAAATGTCTTGAAGAATGTAAAGTAGGTTGTAAAAAGTCACTTTGATATCGATTTTTCATAAGTTTTTATATACTCTCTGAAATAGAGAATAAAAAATTCCCTTATACTATGTAAATCATGTAAAACTTGAACAAAATCTGTCAAATAAAAGATCTCTATTCCTATGAAGCATGAGAACAAATCCAAGAATGGAGACCACCTTGCTGTGGTCTCTGATGTCATCAGCTTCTGTGTGCTGTAATAGCCTGCCAGCACCCACTATGAAAATGTTAAAGAAATGTATAATCAGGGAAATGAGGATGAAAGGCAGAATCTAAGCAACTAGCATTTTTTAACGTCCAAGATATGCTGGGCTTGTACACTTAAACTGTGGTGGCAGTTATAATAAGTGACAGTGAGAAATGTCAGAGAAGGACACCAGGGCACCAGTGTTCAGACAGCAGTGGAATTGGTCAGCTTCACAGATCAAATACAAGTGTGACCATTACAGGGGAGAGCTCAGTTTCTCTTCAGTTATTCTCCTTTTTATAAAAAATGTGTCAAACATTGACTAACAAGTTGTATGTGCTAAATACCCTAGATTTAGTGTACATCATAGTTTAGTGCAAGGAGAATTTCCTGGCACTTTCCCATAAGAATGTAAGACTGCATAGATGTAATGAGACTTCAAAATTTATATGTAGGAACAATGAAAATTTCCTTGATATGGAAAGAGAATATAGTACTGGAAAATATGGTTACCAATTCAACAAAAGTGTCTCATAGAAGGCTAGACTCTTGAGTACAAGCCAGTGTTGTTTATTTTCATTATAAACTAAAACAGAAGTAAATCCCTCTTTGAGGGCACAAACATTAATCTAAAACCTTATAATCTTCAAAATTAGAGAACTGAACAGCAAACCCTCAAGCTGATGCTGAACATCATTATGTGCCTACGTACGTGCTAAGTTGCTTCAGTTGTGTCTGATTTTTGGGGCACGCCATGGACTGTAGCCCGCCATTCTTCTCTGTCCATGGGATTTCTCCAGGCAAGAATACCGGAGTGGATTGCCATGCCCTTCTGCAGGTGGTCTTCCTGATCCAGGGACTGAACCTGGGTCTCCTGTATTGCAGTCAGATTCTTAACCATCTGAACCACCAGCAAGTGGTGAACATCATTATGGGTGTGTGTAATTCACACAAAAATGCACAAAGCATGGGGACACTTTGACTAGTTAAGGAAAAGACTCGTTTTAAACTAAAGAGTGATTTGCTTTATAACAATGTCTTTTAATTTGCATAGTTCTTCGTATGTGTCAAAGCATTTTTACATGTTTTTGCATAGTATTTTACACACGTTTCATGTGACATTACCATAGCAATTTCCTAAATAATTTCTCTTATTCCCACAGGATTATTTTTTATTTCCATGGATTTTATGCCATGATTAGTGTTACTAGAAAATTTTGCAAATACCACTCTTATGATTATATGCCACATGATTTTTTTGTTCTACTTTGCTCATTACATTCTAATAGACAAAAAGTTTGATAGCCCACTGTTTCAGTGATCAATGTGGATCAGTATATAATTGAGTTGAAGCCTGCAAATGATAATAACCAGAAAAATGATCAAAGCATCTGGTTAGCCATGATGAAGTCCAATTCAAAACCAGCTCTTGCAGATTTTAAGGATAATTTCTTGTATGCAAGTGTCCTTTTCCACTCAAATTTGTTTTAGAAGACAATCCACATGTCACTTCCTTCCACATTCCATGGAGCTACCTATCATACACTGGATAAATCTGCATTTAAAAGCTGCTAGCTAAGAAATTCCGTGTTCCAGTGGTTAACACGTTGCCTTCAAATGCAGGGGGGTGCAGATTTGATTTCTGGTCATGGAGCTATGATCCCACATCCCTGGCAGCCAGAAAACAAAACATAAAGGAGAAGCAATGTTGCAACAAAGCTTAGTAAAGACTTCTAAAAATATGGCCCACATTAAAAAAAAAAAAAAATCTTCAAAAAAGTTTTACTGTCTGCTCTTTAGAGGACAGTTATGTAACATATCTTTCTTTATGTTGGTTCCTGTCCAAATGGTTCCTTTTTGTTGCTGTAACTTCTTGTTTTCTCCATGAGTAAGAGAACTTTGAGTTTGCATCTGGACACATCACTTCCTAAAATAATGGCCACATTGTCCAGACTCTCTCCCAGAAACTATGTGTGGTGACATATATTTGTTCTGCTGACAGTTTGTAAACAGAAATACTCTTACGAGAAGGATGCTTGCTTTTTCTCCCGATTTTTCCTTCTCTTGGCTGGAATGCAGATGTGATGGCTGAATCTGAAACATAGAGAAAACCTGTGTTCCTGAAAGCTTCACAGTGTTGGTTTACAAGCTCCAGACCAAGGATTTTGTTTTCCTAAGAAAGGAAATTGCTGTTGCTTAAGCCACTCTATATTAGTTTGCAAGAGCTGCCATAACAAAATACCATAGACTGGATGGTTTAAAAAATGGAAACTTTTTTTCTCACACTTCTGGAGACTAAAAATCAGATGTTACAGTGTTAGCCAGATTGGTTTTTTTCTGAGACCTCGCTCCTCCCCCTGGGTCTGCATGTGGTCTTCCAGATTCCCTCTTAGAAGAAAGCCAATTGTATTGGACTAGGGCCCATCCATATGACCTTGCTTTACCGAAATTACCTTTTGAAAAGCCCTGTCTTCAAACACAGGCTTCCCTGGTGGCTCAGAGGTAAAGAATCTGCCTGCAATGCAAAAGATGCTGAGACACAGGTTCGATCCCAGGTTCAAGAAGATCTCCTTGGAGGACTAAATGACAGCCCATTCCGATAATCTTCCCTGGAAAATTCCATGGACAGAGGAAGACAGCATCCCAATAGCATTATTATTATTATTATTATGACTTGTAGCCAAACACATTCCTAACAAACTACAGGAAGATATTCCAATCTTCTAATTACTGATGGAAACTGGGACATGTGGACATCACAGGCCTCTTAGACCTTTGCTCCTCAGTAAACCTGACTTTTGACCCAGTCTAGGCACAGTTTGCCCCCTTACAGGGAAACCTGTCCTACCAAACTTACAGGGTAGAAAGCGGACAAAACTGTGCTTTCTGAGATAGGACCCAGGAGATACCAAACCATATGTGTGAGTTTCTTCTCCCAAGTCAACCAGACAGGTCACTAAGTCACTCTCTCCTGCCATGGTAAGTGATGAGCAGGGAGACACAAACTTGAGTTCTCTCATTAAAAATCATCCATATGGAAAAATGAAGCTAAGGAAAGTAACTTTTCTCCCAGTACTAATGCTAAAGAAAGTGTTTTCTCATAACTGCTACTACTAACTTTTTAAATTTAATTTTGCATTTAAATTTGTATTAAAGCCTGATAACAGTGCAAACCAGAAGTCCAGAACATGTGGTATATGAGTTTTTCAAAGTTACTATTGATCACTTAAATTGTCTCTTTTAGGAGACACTTATTTCTTACCAGACGTTGGAAAATCACTATTTGGGAAACTTGGTAAAGTTTGGGGCACTTGAGACACTACATTATAGGAGTCACAATG
Organism: Muntiacus reevesi; assembly: GCF_963930625.1. NCBI lineage: Eukaryota > Metazoa > Chordata > Mammalia > Artiodactyla > Cervidae > Muntiacus > Muntiacus reevesi. The sequence continues at coordinate 2,089,510 of NC_089264.1, forward strand.
CATAGGGAAGAGACCAATAGGGAAGAGACCATGTTGCTGGAAACGTGCTAAAGACACTGGCTGAGCTGCACTCTCGGAATTTAGTCCATTTGTTGGCAGAGACCCGAGTTTGGCAAACTATGGCCTATGTGGCAGTTTCAGCCCTTGCCCATTTTGCAAATAGTTTTACTGGAACACATTTTTTACACCAGGTCTATGGCTGTTTTGTGCTAAGACAACAAAGTGGAGTCATTATTAAAGAGAACATACTGTCCACAGGGCCTAAAGTATTTACGGTATGGCCTGTTCTGAAAATATTTACTGACATGGGCATAGAATAGGGTCATACAAAATGCTTCCATTTTTAGCCATTAGTTTGCCTTTTTAAAATGCTAAATTATCATATGCAATTGGCTGCATACTTATTCATAGAAACATATTATGGATTATTGCACATATAAACTGATGAATTCTACATTTTGTCACAAATGAAGGATTTGGTCCTTATATGTAAAATGTTCTGCTATGCTTAGAAAATTATAAGACACCACTTCATCGAAGCTAAGAACAAGTGTTCTAGTTAAGATCCAATTAGATAATTTTATTTCCATTGCACTCTAATAGGAAAATGGTTTGATAATATTTTAAATAGATTTAAAGTGTAGCTAGTGAAATTATTTTTCAGTGAATTAATGGTTTAGGATACTTTTCACTAACTCATCTCAGTTTCATGAATATTAAATACAAACTAATTCTCAGATAACTCTCATTTAAATATATGTATGCAAATAACCTGATGTTTTCTACAACACAATTAAAAAAATTCTAAAGTAACTTAATCTTGGTTGCCTAATTTTATTTTCTGTGAAATTAAAGTTCTTTTATTCTTCAGAATCTAGTCAGAGTTCAGCCAATAGTGTAGTATATTAGATTATGGAATATAAGCCTTTATTTTAGCTCATAAAACTGAATAAAATTTCTGACTGAATGCTGCTTAATGAAAGAAAAATGAGATTTACTGTTGTACTCTAAAGTATACCACTCCACTGGATTGTTGAGCCCAGTGCCTTATAGAGGGGAAACATTTTCAATTACAAGCCTGAAATGCTTTCTTTCTCTCTTGAAAATATTTGTAATGTTTTATGGTAATTATAGTATGAGTATGGATTACACATGATTGTAAGTGTCACATATACTTACCACAGTAGGATACAATTTATGGGCTTGCAGTGAGAGAAATGCTTTTGTTTATGCATGTAAAAGATAATGTTAAGTCTCTGAAATCAGAATCCTGGAGTGCTACAAGAGTTTATTATCATCTCACATTTAAACACTTATGTTTCTATTATTGCTTTTCCATAGTAACCACTACCTGAACACAATTTAATTGCATTGTGCAGCAATTTAAATTAATTCAGAAGGGGCTGTTTAAAGAAGGATATTGTAGTGTATCAATTAACACTTATTAAAAGTAATTTTTAAGTCTAGAAGTCCCACATAAAACTGTATTGCTGGGAAAAATTATAATGTTATAAAAGAGGAAATAATGGTGCTATTGATTTTCTTTTCTCAATGTTATATTCTGGCAGAATGAGATAAACTTTCTTGATCCACTGGTTTTACATTCTCTATTTTCCTATAGACTGTTATATTTTTACTGTGTGCTAATAAATCTGTTTTTAAAAATATATATAGCCTTTAAATCTATTAATTCCACTTCTAGGAATGTAAATTCAAAAATTATATTGACAGATACCATAGATTATTTATGATAATAAAAAATTCAACCTTGACAATATGTTAAATTAAATAAGATCCAATCCTATGATCAAATGCTGCACAACATTTAAGAAGAGATTTAATATGAATTTAAATTAAGTCAATAAAAGTGCATAAAATTATAAATGCAGTATATATGCATACACAAATACATATACAGATACAATAACCTGAATGTTTAGCATAATAGTTACCCCTAGATTGTGGGTTTTACATTTTTTTCTCTTTTCTCCTTTATATTTTTCTAATTTTATTCAGTGACCATGTTGCTATCAGATGAGACAACTGTGAAATATATTTAAAATATAAAAGTATCAATCAGTTATGAATTCTAGGAACACTGGCTTTGTGTACCTGGCCCATTTATACTCACAGAGACAAATGAACACACCATCTAGTCATCTATTTAAAACCATCCTTTCAGTTTGACCAAGTGATGTCACATCTATTCAGATGCAGCAGAAAAGATACATTGTGCATATTGTGAGCTTTTTATTTGGTATGTCAACTATTTACAGGCACTGAAACCTTTTAAAACTATGTGCTTTTTCACTTAAGGCAAAGCAACTAATAGAATCAATAAATTTGGTAGCTGGAAATGATGTTTTTAATCATGTTTTCTCTCTTCTTATTTCTTGTCTTTCTGCTTTGGCTAGGACTTGGCATATTTTATTGGTGAGAGTGGTGAGAATGGGCATACTTGTTTTGTTCCTGATCTTAAAGGAAAATTCACCCTTTTACCATTGTATATTATTTGTGGGCTAATCATATAGGACCTTTATTGTGTTGAGTAACATTTCTCTTCTATACCCAATTTTTGGTGAGTTTTTATCATGAGAAGATGTTAAATTTTTGTCAATATTTTTCTGAATCTATGAAAATGATCACATGGTTTCATGTTTCATTTTGTTACTTAGACTTATCATACACATTGATTTGTGTTGAACCATCCTTGCATACCAGTGATAAATTCCATGCAATCGTAGTTTATAACACTTTAAATGCTCTGTCTAATTTGGTTTGCTAGTGTCATGTTGAGAATCTTCAGATATATATTCATTGGGATATTGTTCTACATTTTTATTGTAATACCCTTAACTAGCTTTGATATCATAGTAATTTTGACTTCACCAGATGAGTCTGGACATGTTCCATCCTCTTCAATTTTTTGGAAGAATTTGAAAAAGCTTGGTGTTAATTCTTTAAAATGTTTGGTAGAATTTACTGTGAAACCATTTGGTCTTGAGCTTTCCTTCATTGAAAGGTTTTGATAACTGATTCAATCTCCTTACTTGTTATTGGCCTGTTCATTCATGATTCAGCTTTAATAAGTTTCACATTTCTAGGAATCTAAACAACAATAGAACAATAGTTGGACACTATAATATCCTATGAATCAACTTTCTGCTTCTTCATGATGTAGCATTAATAGGTTTCCTATTTATAGGAATCTATTCATTTCTTCTAGGCTTTTCAATTTGTTGGGATATAGTTGCTCATAGTAACTAGTCAATCTGATCACAAAGACCACAGTCTTATCTAACTCAATAAAACTAAGGCATGCCATGTGGGGCCACCCAAGATGGATGGGTAATGGTGGAGAGTTCTAACAGAATGTGGTCCACTGGAGAAGAGAATGGCAAACCACTTCAGTATTCTTGCCTAGAGAACTCCATGAACAGTATGAAAAGGCAAAATGATAGGATACTCAAAGAGGAACTCTCCAGGTCAGTAGGTGCCCAATATGCTACTGGAGATGAGTGGAGAAATAACTCCAGAAAGAATGAAGGGATGGAGCCAAAGCAAAAACAACACCCAGTTGTGGATGTGACATGATAGAAGCAAGGTCTGATGCTGTAAAGAGCAATATTGCATAGGAACCTGGAATGTTAGATTCATGAATCAAGGCAAATTGGAAGTGGTCAAACAGGAGATGGCAAGAGTGAATGTCGACATTCTAGGAATCAGCAAACTAAAATGAACTGGAATGGGTGAATTTAACTCAGATGACCATTTTATCTACTAGTGTGGGCAGGAATCCCTTAGAAAAAATGGAGTAGCAATCATAGCCAACAAAAGAGTCTGAAATGCAGTACTTGGATGCAATCTCAAAAATGACAGAATGATCTCTGCTCGTTTCTAAGGCGAGTCATTCTATATCACGGTAATACAAGCCTATGCCCCAACAAGCAATGCAGAAGAAGCCGAAGTAGAACGGTTCTATGAAGACCTACAAGACCTTTTAGAACTAACACCCAAAAAAGATGTCCGTTTCACTATAGGGGACTGGATGCAAAAGTAGGAAGTCAAGAAACACCTGAACTAACAGGCAAATTTGGCCTTGGAGTACAGAATGAATGGGGCAAAGGTTAATAGAATTTTTCCAAGAGAAGGCACTGGTCATAGCAAACACCCTCTTCCAACAATACAAGAGAAGGATCTACACATGAACATCACCAGATGGTCACCACCGAAAACAGATTGATTATATTCTTTGCAGGTAAATATGGAGAAGCTCTATACAGTCAGCAAAAACAAGACCAGGAGCTGACTGTGGCTCAGATCATGAACTCCTTATTGCCAAATTCAGACTTAAACTGAAGAGAGTAGGGATAACCACTAGACAATTCAGGTATGACCTAAATCAAATCCATTATGATTATACAGCAGAAGTGAGCAATGGATTTAAGGGACTAGATCTGATAGAGAGCCTGATGAACTATGGACAGAGGTTCATGACACTGTACAGGAGACAGGCATCAAGAACATCCCCATGGAAAAGAAATGCAAAAAGGCAAAATGGTTGTCTGAGGAGGCCTTACAAATAGCTGTGAAAAGAAAAGGAGCTAAAAAGCAAAGAAAAGGAAAGATATTCCCATTTGAATGCAGCGTTTCAAAGAACAGCCAGGAGAGATTAGAAAGCCTTCCTCAGCGATCAATGCAAAGAAATAGAGGAAAACAACAGAATAAGAAAGACTAGAGATCTCTTCAGGAAAATTAGAGATACCAAGGGAATATTTCATGCAAAAATGGGCTCAATAATGTACAGAAAGTGTATGGACCTAACCGAAGCAGATGATATTAAGAAGACGTGGCAAAAATACACATAAGAACTGTACAAAAAAAAGATCTTCATGACCCAGATAATCACTATGGTGTGATCACTCTTCTAGAGCCAGACATCCTGGAATGTGAAGTCAAGAGGGCCTTAGAAAGCATCACTACGAACAAAGCTAGTGGAGGTGATGGAATTCCAGTTGAGCTATTTCAAATCCTGAAAGATGATGCTGTGAAAGTGTTGCACTCAATATGCCAGCAAATTTGGAAAACGCAGCAGTGGCTACAGGACTGGAAAAGGTCCATTTTCATTCCAGTCCCTAAGAAAGGCAATCCCAAAGATTCCTCAAACTATCGCACAATTGCACTCATCTCACACGCTAGTAAAGTAATGCTCAAAATTCTCCAAGCCAGGCTTCAGCAATACGTGAAGCGAGAACTTCCAGATGTTCAAGCTGGTTTTAGAAAAGGCAGAGGAACCAGAGATCAAATTGCCAATATCCACTGGATCATCGAAAAAGCAAGAAAGTTCCAGAAAAAAGCATCTGTTTCTGCTTTATTGATATGCCAAAGCCTTCGACTGTGTGGATCACAAAAAACTGTGGAAAATTCTGAAACAGATGGGAATACCGGACCGCCTGACCTGCCTCTTGAGAACCCTGTATGTAGATCAGGAAGCAACAGTTAGAACTGGACATGGAACAAGAGACTGATTCCAAATAGGAAAAGGAGTACGTCAAGGCAGTATAATGTCACCCTGCTTATTTAACTTATGTGCAGAGTACATCATGACAAACGTTGGGCTGGAAGAAGTACAAGCTGGAATTAAGATTGCCGGGAGAAATATCAATAACCTCAGATATGCAGATGACACCACCCTTATGGCAGAAAGTGAAGAGGAACTAAAAAGGCTCTTGATGAAAGTGAAAGAGGAAAGTGAAAAAGTTGGCTTAAAGCTCAACATTCAGAAAACTAAGATCATGGCATATGGTCCCATCACTTAATGGGAAATAGATGGGGAGACCGTGGAAACAGTGTCAGACTTTATTTTTTGGGTTTCAAAATCACTGCAAATGGTGACTGCGGCCATGAAATTAAAAGACGGTTACTCCTTGGAAGGAAAGTTATGACCAACCTAGATAGCATATTAAAAAGCAGAGTCATTACTTTTCCAACAATGGTTTGTCTGGTCAAGGCTATGGTTTTTTTGGTCATGTATGGATGTGAGAGTTGGACTGTGAAGAAAGCTGAGCGTGGAAAAATTGATGCTTTGAACTGTGGTGTTGGAGAAGACTCTTGAGAGTCCCTTGGACTGCAAGGAGATCCAATCAGTCCATCCTGAAGGAGATCAGTCCTGGGTGTTCATAGGAAGGACTGATGCTGACACTGAAACTCCAATACTTTGGCCACCTCAAGCAAAGAGTTGACTCATTGGAAAAAATCCTGATGCTGGGAGGGATTGAGGGCAGGAGGAAAAGGGGATGACGGAGGATTAGATGGCTGGATGGCATCACCGACTCGATGGGCATGGGTTTGAGTAGACTCTGGGAGTTCATGTTGGACAGGGAGGCCTGGCGTACTGCAATTCATGGGTCACAAAGAGTCAGACATGTCTGAGCGACTGAACTGAAAGAATAGCAAGGAGACATAATAAAGATTTCCTCAGAGATCAATGCACAGAAGTAGAGGAAAACAACAGAATGGGTAAGACTAGAGGTCTCTTCAAGAAAATTAGAAATACCAAAGGAACATTTCTTGCAAATATGGGTTCGATAAAGGACAGAAATGGTAGGGACCTAACAAAAGTAGAAGATATTAAGAAGAGGTGGCAAAAATACACAGAAGCACTGTACAAAAAAGATCTTCACAACCCAGATCATTACGATGGTGTGATCACTCACCTAGAGCCAGAAATCCTAGAATGTGAAGTCAAGACGGCCTTAGAAAGCATCACTACAACAAAGCTAGTGGAGGTGATGGAATTCCAGTTGAACTATTTCAAATCCTGAAAGATGATGTTGTGAAAGTGCTGCACTCGATATGCCAGCAAACTTGGAAAACCCAACAGTGGCCACAGGACTGGAAAAAGTCAGTTTTCATTCCAATCCCAAAGAAAGGCAATCCCAAAGCATTCTCAAACTAATGCACAATTGCACTCATCTCACACCGTAGTAAAGTAATGCTCAAAATTCTCCAAGCCAGGCTTCAGCAATAATTGAACCAAGAACTTCCAGATGTTCAAGCTGGTTTTAGAAAATGCAGAGGAACCAGAGATCAAATTGCCAACATCTACTGGATCATCGAAAAAGCAAGAGAGTTCCAGAAAACCATCTATTTCTGCTTTATTGACTATGCCAAAGCCTTCGACTGTGTGGATCACAATAAACTGTGGAAAATGCTGAAAGAGATGGGAGTACCAGAATACCTGACCTGCATCTTGAGAAACCTGTTTGCAGGTCAGGAAGCAACAGTTAGAACTGGACATGGAACAGCAGACTGATTCCAAAGAGGAAAAGGAGTACATCAAGGCTGTATATTGTCACCCTGCTTATTTAGCTTATATGCAGAGTACATCATCAGAAACTGTGGGCTGGATGATGCCCAAGCAGGATTCAAGATTGCCAGGAGAAATATCAATAACCTCATGCAGATGATACCACCCTTATGGCAGATAGGGAAGAGAAGCTAAAAATCCTCTTGATGAAAGTGAAAGAGGAGAGTGAAAAAGTTGGCTTAAAGCTCAACATTCAGAAAACTAAGATCATGACATCTGTTCCTATATCACTTAATGGGAAATAGATGGGGAGACAGTGGAAACAATGTCAGACTTTATTTTTAGGCCTCTAAAATCACTGCAGATGGTGATTGCAGCAATGAAATTAAAAGATGTTTACTCCTTGGAAGGAAATTTATGACCAACCTAGATAGCACATTAAAAAGCAGAGACATTACTTTTCCAACAAAGGTGCATCTGGTCAAGGCTATGGTTTCTCCATTGGTCATGTATGGATGTGAGAGTTGGACTGTAAAGAAGACTGAGAGCCAAAGAATTGATGCTTCTGAACTGTGGTGCTGGAGAAGACTCTTGAGAGTCCCTTGGACTTCAAGGAGGTCCAACTAGTCCATCCTAAGAGAGATAAGTCCTGGGTGTTCTTTGGAAGGACTGATGCTGAAGCCGAAACACCAATACTTTGACCACCTGATACTAAGTGCTGACTCATTGGAAAAGACACTGATGCTGGGAGGGATTGGCGTCAGGAGGACAAAGGGATGACAGAGGATGAGATGGCTGGATGGCATCATCGACTCAAGGGACATTAGTTTGTGTAAACTCTGGGAGTTGGTGATGGAGAGGGAGGCCTGGTGTGCTGCAATTCATGGGGTCGCAAAGAGTCGGACACGACTGAGTAAACGAACTGAACTGAACTGAGTTACTCATAGTAATCTCTTATAGTCCTTTGTGTTTCTGTGGTATTACATAAGTATTTTAAGTATTGGTATATTGTGTTTCCATTTTAACTGGCTTCAACAGATTTTCAAATTTCCCTTTCAATATATTCTTTGATGCATTGGTTGTTCAGGAGTATATTGTTTAATTTCCCTTTATTTGTGAATTTTTCAGCTTCTTTCATGTATTTATTTCTAATTTTATTCTATTGTTATCATAAAAGTCACTTGATATAATTTCTATTCTCTTAAATTCGTTGAGATTTGTTTTGTGACCTAATGTGATATACCCTCAAATTTTTTTCATGTATTGTTGAGAAGAATTTGCATTTTGCCCCTGTTGGGTAGACTGCTCCATATATGTCTTTTATGTCCATTTATCTACAGTTGTTGCTTCCATATTGAGCTCCTGTGTGAATGATCTATCCATTGTTGAGAGTGAGATATTATAATCACCCACTGTTATTACTGATGTTTATTTCTTCTTTTAACCCTGTTGCTATTTGTTTTACATAAATAGATTCTCTGATATTGGGCATGTAAAGGTTTGGAATTGTCTTTTCTCCTCCTTCTATATGTATAATGACTGTATAATCACTCTCTTTTGACAATTTTAACTTAAAAATCTATTTTTTCTGACATATGCATAGCTTTCTTTTGGTTGCCATTTGTTTGATATATTTTTTGCATCCCTTCACTCTCAGTTTATATGTGATCTTAAAGCTAAAGTTAGTCTCTTGTAGGCATAATACAGTAAGATCTTATTCTTCATTCTGCCATTTTATCTTTTGATTGAAAATTTTAATCCACTTACACATAAAGAAATTGTTTATGGGTAAGGACTTATTATTACCATTTTGTTATTTCTTTTCTGTCTGTTTTGTAGATTTATTGCTCCTTGTATCCTCTCTTGCTGTATCTGATTTGATTACTACTTGTAGTGGTGTACTTTGACTCCGTTATCATAATTTTTTCTGTATCTCCTCAGTTGGAAAAGAGTCCGGAGTCCCTTGTCAGGAGTCCTCCACAAGTGGATAGAGTGATTGGCTGAGATCCTTGCCTGGGCCAGGTCACAGCCCGCATTCAGCAATCAGACAAGTCTGTTGGTTTGGTTGTGCTACAGAGTAGGGATGCAATCTGGCCTGCAAGGCTGTATTGTGCAATATACTGGATATTAAGCCAGCCCAGGGTCACTGTTCAGACCCCATGGTTAGGCAGGACCAGTGACTATAATTAACAGCTGGTCAGCCTAATAGCTTAATTCCTTGCCCAAATGCAACTGTAGGATGGACTCTGAAGCTGCCAGGATTCTCTGGCCATGCTTCTTGGTTGCATAGAACTGGAGACTATATTCAGATGTTGGACAGAACAGCAAATCTGCTTCCATGTCCAGTAAGAGCCATTGGCTTGCTTTGCAAATGGGCAGAGCTTTTGGCTGGGATTTCTGTTTTGGCATTGATGCAAATGTATGTAGGATGCCCAAGTTCTCTGAACAATCTTTCTGCTCAGGCAGAACTGGAGCCTACACTTAATGGTAGGTGGTACTTTGAATTTGCTTCCTTGCCCAGGTAGGACTATAGAGTAGTCTCCATGAGCAGTATAGCTGGTTGGCTAGACATGAATCAAAACTGCCCACTGAGCTCTCTGGCCAGACTGGGCCCCTAGCTCTACTCTCTACATGGACAGAACTGTTGGTCTCTGCCCAGGCACAGCTTTGAGGAGAAATGAGGTCTGACAACATCTGAGCACTGGTTGCCATAAGCTCTGCCCACCTCTCCAGTGTTCTGATCCTAGGTGATCAAGACTCACGGGGTTCCCTAGAGTTCCTTGTGAGGCAGGACCCAAATAAGCCTCCTGGGAAGTGCTCCTCAATGTTTGGGGAGCTGGATATTCACCTTGGGTTCATTTATTTATTTTTTCTTACTGGAGAAACCATAGACCAGCTGGTTCCCTTTGGTGTAGTACCATGTGGCATGGGAGGGATGATGTGGTCAGATGGTACCTGCTCTTCTCACCCTTAGAACGTAGTTCTTTTCAGTCTCTGTGGTCCAGAAAGAAGCATGTTTCAGCTTCATCCCTGGGATCTGGATGTATGTTGCCATTTTGATGACATCACTCCTCACTTGTAAGTTTCTAGTACTGAAAATATTACTTAATATATTTTCTCTCTCTTTCTGTCTTTCTCCCTCCTCCTCTCTTTCTGGTGATGCCAATAGAATGTCTTTAATTAATGTATGCTGCAAGCATTTTGAATGTCATTGGTATATAGTTGACTGAAACCCATTTCCCACCTCAAGGTGAATTTTCATTTTAGCATATGCAAAAGATGGTTACAGATTTTCGTATTAGCTACTGATTAAAATATTTTGTTAAGCTAGGACATGGGCTGAGTTTTTATCTTCCTCTTAATTACAAACCTATATTGCAGAATTCATCTTGTGAAATGAGCCATCAACACTGTATGTCTTTCATATGCATGCCGTGTGTAGACATTGTCTTGTGTAGCATTTGGATATGTTCCTTGAGAATTTGAGAGTTGAGTAGCGTTTGGAGAAGTGTATTGTGTAGCCAGCTGAGTTGTGATATTTAAAGGGATGCAGCAGATGTATTCCAACACTAACCTCCAGGCCCCTTGTTTTATTCTTTGGGTACCTCACTCCCATTGATGTTGGAATATAATGGGTGAGCCAGGGGCTGGGAACTTTTGCATAATCTGCAACATGTACTACCCTGATTAATAAATCTTAGTATAATTATGTAGGAGTCATACATTCTTCATAACTGTCATAACTGTCATAATCCACTTTGATTTTATTTCTAAATAGAAGACACAAATCAAAATGGATAGGGTAGACTGAACCAGATCAAGTAAGAAATTACAGTTCCAAGTCGTTCCAGCCTGTCAACTCACCTAAACTTTTTTCCCCTTCTACACCATTATTATCTTACTTGACTAACAATTCAATCTAGAAGTTAAGGTTATTGCAGAATGGCCTGATCTCAAAACTTTATACAAATATGTAGCTTATTGGCTTAGAATTAAATGTCTTATTCTGTTATGATCTGTATGCTTTGTTTGGATGGGAACATTGACAGAAAAATAAGGTAGGCAGCATCTTCTAACCCGTGCATTTTCCTTCAAAACATTGCTGTCTTATATTGTAACCCATTGCTGCTCTTACAACTCATTTGTCACCTGTATACACCCTACTTTTTCTTAAACAACTAAATGAAATGACAAACACACACACACATACACAAAACCAACCAGTTGTTACTGATATATAAAGTATATTCCACTCATTTGAAGTTTATTTTATTAAGAAAGGTATAACATAAAGATATTATAATAGAAATATAAAATGAAAAAGTGGTATAAAATGGGAAATACAAATGCGTAAAAAATATTATATATGAGTAAGCATAAAATTTAGCTGTGAGCTTACAAAAATAAGGTAAGTATGAAAAAAAGGGTTGTGTAATTCTTACCATCAAACCAGATAACATACATGTTGAAGAAACACCATATTTTTCTGACATTTTATAAAGAAATATATCATACAGTTTCAAAAAAAAAAAAAACAACTGTTAAAGATAGTAGATGATGCTATCTGATCAATAGTTTGGTAAAAGATGCAAAAAAAGCTTATAAAATATTATATCTATTAATTTTTGATGAAATCCAAAAGCAAGTGGTTAAACTGATACTGAATGAAATATGTTGGTAATCTGGTGTGTGTGTGTGTACATGTGTATTTAATCTGAATAAAGTTAAGCATTAGATAATCGATCTCTTAAAGACAAGAGATAGTGTGTTCCTTAAATAGCCTTTGTCAAATAACCATTTTTTTTATCAAGGATTTGTTGACTAATCTAAAAAGCACACAGCATGAGATATGTGAGTTCAGTCTTATCTGGGCCTTACTGAGGAGTGTAACCTGGGAGACAGTCTCTCAGACAGCTCTAAAAAGTATGAGCAGGTCAGAACATGTGTGATTTTTGGGAAGGGAGTCTGTGCAATCAGACACTCATCTTCAGAGAAGGTTTATGCTAGTCTTGGGGAGCAGATGTCTGTGTTAACAATTTCAATGCTTTTGTAGATAAAAGAAGATGCAAGGAATTGTGTTCATAAAATGATCTCCTGACATTACCTAACTAGTCTAACTGTTTTGCCATTTTTTCCGGTGCATGGAATGCCTTATTCCTGATCTCCATCCTGAACTTTCAAGGTGTTCTAATGATCAGCAGCTACAGAAGCTGGTGACTTCATTCTTGTAGAACCAGATGGTGAGCATCATTGTTTTAGTTGTCAGGACCCAGAGAGACATCCAACAAAAAGCTAAGCTTCTTGTCCTTAGTCTGAGATACAAACAAGAGGCAAACCTGCTATATTGCTGAGAAGAGAAGAAAAAAAGTTATTGGTAATCTAGTCAGATACTCAGCAAGCTTTCCCTTCTTTTTATCTCTAATCTCTCTTTTTTCTGTTCTCTTGAATCTGAGCAATATTCTAGTCTCTCCAAGGTAAACCCAATGAGCCCAGAGACAACTCAGGTGCTCCTTCAATACCCTCTTTATTTCCCTGGTTCCATAGAGAAGCCTGGAGACGTGTTTAATTTTCCCTGGGTAGAGGCTGATGGCCCATTCATGGCCCACAACCTTGTTGTGGGGAAGGGGCATGCTTAACTCAGTGAAGTTATGAGCCATGCTGTATAGGGCCATCCAAAATGCACAGCTCATTGTGAAGAATTCTGACAAGATGAGGTCTACTTCAGGAGGAAATGGCAACCGCATCCTGTATTCTTGCTTTGAGAATCCTGTGAATAATATGAAAAGGCAAAATTATATGACACCATAAGATGAGCCTCCAGATCAGAAGGTGTCCAATATACCACTGGAGAAGAGTAGAAGGCAGTTACTAATAGTCCCAGAAAGAATCAAGTGACTGGGCCAAAACAGAAATGATGTTCAGTTGTGGATACATAGTGGTGAAAATAAAGTTTGATGTTGTAAAGAACAATACTGAATAGGAACCTATAATGAATCATCCAGGTCCATGAATCAAGGTAAATTGGACATGGTCAAGAAGGAGATGGTGATTGAAAAATTGACATTTTAGGAATCAGTGAACTAAATGGATGGAAATGGGCAAATTTAATTCAGGTGACAAATATATCTACTACTGTGGGCAAGAATCACTTAGGAGAAATGGAGTAGCTCTCATAGTCAATAAAGAATCCACAATTCAATGCTTGGGTGCAATCTCAAAAATGGCAAAATTCCTTGGTTTGTTTCCAAAGCAAGCCATTCAACAGCACAGTTATCCAAGTCTATGTCCCATTTACTAATGCTAAGGAAGCTGAAGTTGAATGATTCTATGAAGATCTACAACACTGTCTAGAATTAACATCCCAGAAGATGTTCTTTTTCATCATGGGAGATTAGAATGCAAAAGTAGGAAGTTAAGACATATCCAGAATAACAGGCAGGTTTGGCCCTGGAGTACAAAATGAAGCAGGGAAAAAGCTATCAGAGTTTTGTCAAGAGGATGTGCTGATCATAGCAAACACTTTTCCAACAAACCAAGAGACAACTTTACACATGAACATCATCAAATGGTCAATAATGAAATCAGATTTATTATATACTTTGTAGCTGAATGTGGAGAAGCTCTATAGAGTCAGCAAAAGTAAGATCTGGAGCTGACTGTGGCTCAGATCATGAACTCCTTTTTGCAAAATTCAGACTTAAAATGAAGAAAATAGGAAAAGCCACTAGGCTGTTCAGGTGTGACCTAAATCAAATCCCTTATGATTATACAGTGGAAGTGAGGAATAGATTCAAGGGATTATATATGGTAGACATAGTGCCTGAAGAATTATGGTCAGAGGTTTCTAACACTGTAGAGGAAACAGTGAACAAAAACATCCCAAAGAAAAATAAATGTGAGAAGGCAAAGGGGTTGTCTGAGGAGTCTTCAAAAATAGCTGAGGAAAGAAGTGAAAGGCAAGGGAGAAAGGGAAAGATACACCCAACTGAATACAGAGTTTCAGAGAATAGTAGGGAGAGATAAGGCCTTCTTAAGTGAAAAATGTAAAGAAATAGAGGAAAGCAATAGAATGGGAAAGCCTAGAGGTTTCTGCAAGAAAATTGGAGATATCAAGGGAATATTTCATGCAAGGATGGGCATGAAATGATAAAGACCTAATGATAAGGAAAGAAATGATAAGGACCTAATAGAAGCAAAAGAGATTTAGAAGAGGTGGCAATACACAAAAAAAACTATACCCCCCAAAAAGGTCTTAATGACCTGGATAACCACTACAATGTGGTCACTTACCTAGAGCCAAACATCATTGAGTGTGAGGTCAAGTGGGCCTTAGGAAGCATTACTATGAAAAAACCTAATGGAAGTGATGGGATTCCAGCTAAGCTATATAAAATCTTAAAAGATGATACAATTAAAGTGCTGCACTCAATATGTCAGCAAATTTGGAAAACTCAACTGTGTCTACAGGACTGGAAAAGGTAAATTTTCATTCCAGTCTCAAAGAAAGGCAATGCCAAAAATCATTCAAACTGCCTTACAGTTGCACTCATTTCACATGTTAGCAAGGTTATTCTCAAAATCCTTGAAGCTATGCTTCAGAACTGCATGAATGGAGAACTTCTAGATGCATAAGCTGGGTTTCAAAGAGATAAAGGAACCAGAAAACAAATTTTCAGTTTGTTGGATCATAGAGTAAGCAAGGAAGTTTCAGAAAAGCATCTACTTCTGCATCATCGATTATGCTAAAGCCTTTTACTGTATGGATCACAACAAATTGTGGAAAATTCTTAAAGAGATGGGAATACCAGACCACCTTACCTGTTTCTTGAGGAACCTGTGTGCAGGACAAGAAACAGTTAGAACCAGACATGGAAAAATAGACTGGTTCAAAATCTGGAAAGGATTACAAGGCTCCACTAATACTTTGACACTAGTTAAACTAGCTTTCATTCTAGTAAATTTCAGAGTTAAATTATAGTGGTATTGCTCCATTGATCCATTGGATAAATTTTAGGCTTTCCATAGAATGCCAAAGAGATTTACTATCTTAATTTAATTTAATTTATCATCTTAATACCTGTTCTTTTCCTTTTTGTCTGAAATTCATGAAGTCATTATGAATGATTAAGCCACATAAGTTGGTAGGGAAAGGTATTAAAACCTTTTTTGAGCTTTCTTTGCAGGATAGAGTTTTCTGATGTTAACAAATTTAGCTGATTCTGACTGGAATACATTGTCAGCAGTAGAAATGCATTCATCCATGTTATTATCCAGTTTCTTTCCCAGAGATCAGATGGAAAAGGAAGCATTGTTAAATAGGGACCTTCCCATCCAAAGGATTTTCTTAATAGTCTGATAATCAGTTAAGCCTTCCCATATCTTACAGAAGATGCTAAGAAGTAAGACAACAATATAGGTTACCTAAATCTGTGTCAATCAAAATCTAACTCTTTGGGGATTTAGACTGCACATCACTTACAGATGTCTCAGATGTTACAGGGATAGCAGAACTGTCCCTACCCTGACTTTCACCAGAAATTCCTGTTTTAAATACTTTATTTCCTCTCTGTGATATGTCAGCAATATATCCTTGAAAACATATGCAAAATAGACTTCAGATTGAAGTTAATATTGGGATAGTCAGATTCTATCTCTGAAGTTTAAGTCAGTCATTAAACTTCAGATAAAAGGTTTAGAGAAGAATCATTAAAGGAGCATATTCAGTTTGATTAAAGTTCGGTAGGTAGTTCAAATTGCTTATTAACTATGTGAGTCAATAAATATTTGAGCAATCATTAAGTATCTGTGGAACAAAATTGAAAATTATAATAGTTGTGTCATTTAAAATTATTTTTTTTCAATTTATTGTCTCAAAATTAAAGTAATATTATTCCTGAGTTTCTTCATCTGTAGTATTATAAAATTTGTATTAATGACATCACTTAACATATTTAGACAAATTGTTATGAAGCATAATAGAAACAATGTTTTTGCTTTTGTAACAGATCAGGTTCTAATTTGACTTCCTTAAACAATGTGAAATGCAATATTAGAGTTCTATGTATCTATTAATACCAAGCAAAAAGAGCCAGCATTCAGAGATTCAGAGTGAGTTAAAAGTATATGCACATGCACATTCATACACATACATTTTTTTTTAATTTAAAAATATCCAGAGTATTCATGAACTCTTCCTCTACCCAAATGGGGTGTAAGACTATATGATTCACAGCAGAAGTGGATCTTCACAAGGTAAGCTGTTACCTGTCCTTTGCAGGCAATGCAATTATTCTGGGTTCAGGGTCAGCAAACTTGGAAAGAAAATGAGTACTGAAGGCATTTCAGCTCACAACACTGAGGTTTACTCAATTCTGGCTCTACTTTTGAAGTTTAATTTCAGGCTTGGAAATGGATATGGAAATCTTATCTCAAGATACCCTTGTGTAATGTGTGAATTAGAGATGGTTTAGTTGGCAGTGATTTCAGAAATACATGTTTAGCTCATTTAGATATGAGAAAGTAACCATACAAAGGTTCAGTTTGCAGTTTAGAGCTTCCAATTAGTAATGAACATAAAGTTTATGTAGAATATTCACTAGTCATTAGAATAATAAAGCTTTTCTTCTACATAAGCTTTTACAGTGTCTTCTTACTGTATAATGAATTAAATAAAATATACCTAATTTGTTATTGAAATGACTGTACTTAAATCAAATCTGTCCAATTCAAAAAGTACAAATATAGATCATCTGAAAAGCATGACACCAATACACTTGTGCTAAGTTGCTACAGTCATGTCCTACCCTTTGTGACCCTATTATCTGTAGCCCACCTGGGTCCTTTGTGCATTGGGAGAGGATACTGGAGAGGAGTATCCAGGCAAGAATATTGGAGAGGATTGTCATTTCCTCTTCAGCAGATCTTCCCAACGCAGGTGGGTTCTTTACCAACTGAGCTATGAGGGAATACACTTACTTTTTGTTTAATATATATGACATTTGTAAGAACCTCAAAACTTTTGCATTTGACTACAATCATATTAAAAATACAACTTTGAGGCAATTCTTACAAATGAAACACTTTTAGAAGTCAGTCTTGATATTTTGTAAAACTGCTTTGAATCAAAAAACCTCTCAAAAATGCATGCTGAACAAATTCAAGTTAACCTGAAATTAATTAAGTTCTAGAATATTCAGTTAAGTTGGAATCCTGTTTCTCAGCTTCTGAAAATAATCTTTATATATAGTCGTGTCAGGATCATCAGTTCAGTTCATTCAGTTGCTCAGTTGTGTCCGACTATTTGCGACCCCATGAACCACAGCACACCAGGCCTACCTGTCCATCACCAACTCCCGGAGTCCATCCAAACCCATGTCCATTGAGTTGGTGATGCGATCCAACCATCTCATCCTCTGTCGTCCCCTTCTCCTCCTGTCCTCAATCTTTCCCAGCATCAGGGTCTTTTCAAATGAGTCAGCTCTTTGCATCAGGTGACCAAAGTATTGGAGCTTCAGCTTCAGCATCAGTCCATCAAATGAATATTCAGGACTGATTTACTTTAGGATTGACTGGCTGGATCTCCTTGCAGTCCAAGGGACTCTCAAGAGTCTTCTCCAATTCCGCAGTTCAAAAGTATCAATTCTTTGGTGCTCAGTTTTCTTTGTAATCCAACTCTCACATCCAAACATGACCACTGGAAAAACCATAGCTTTGACTAGACAGACCTTTGTTGGCAAAGCAATGTTTCTGCTTTTTAATATGCTGCCTAGGTTGGTCATAATTTTCCTTCCAGGGGGTAAGCATCTTTTAATTTCATGTTTGCAATCACCATCTGCATTGATTTTGAAGCCCAAAAAAATAAAGTCTGACACTGTTTCCAGTGTTTCTCCATCTACTTCCCATGAGGTGATGGGACGGGATGCCATGATCTTAGTTTTCTGAATGCTGAGCTTTAAGCAAACTTTTTCACTCTCCTCTTTCACTTTCATCAAGAGGCTCTTTAGTTCTTCTTCACTTTCTGCCATAAAGGTGGTGTCATCTGCATATCTGAGCTTATTGATATTTCTCCTGGCAATCTTGATTCCAACTTGTGCTTCTTCCAGCTCAGCGTTTCTCATGATGTACTCTGCATATAAGTTAAATAAGCAGGGTGACAATATATAGCCTTGACATACTCATTTTCTTATTTGGAACCAGTCTGTTGTTCCATGTCCAGTTCTAAGTATTGCTTCCTGACCTGCATACAGGGTTCTCAAGAGGCAGGTCAGGTGGTCTGGTATTCCCATCTGTTTCAGTATTTTTCACAGTTTATTGTGATCCACATAGTCAAAGGCTTTGGCATAGTCAATAAAGCAGAAATAGATGTTCTTCTGGAACTCTCTTGCTTTTTTAATGATCCAGCAGATGTTGGCAATTTGATCCCTGGGTCCTCTGCATTTTCTAAAACCAGGTTGAACATCTGGAAGTTCACAGTTCACGTATTACTGAAGCCTGGCTTCGAGAATTTTGAGCATTACTTTTGAGGTGAGTGTAGTTGTGTGGCAGTTTGAGCATTCTTTGGCATTGCCTTTCTTTGGGATTGGAATGAAAACTGACCTTTTCCAGTCCTGTGGCCACTGCTGGGTTTTCCAAATTTGCTGGCATATTGAGTGCAGCACTTTCACAGCATCATCTTTCAGGATTTGAAATAGCTCAACTGGAATTTCATCACATCCACTATCTTTGTTCATAGTGATGCTTTCTAAGGCCCACTTGACTTCACATTCCAGGATTTCTGGCTCTAGGTGAGTGATCACACCATCGTGATCATCTGGGTTGTGAAGATCTTTTTTGTACAGTTCTTCTGTATATTCTTGCCATCTCTTCTTATATCTTCTACTTCTGTTAGGTACCTACCATTTCTGTCCTTTATTGAGCCCATCTTTGCATGAAATGTTCCCTTGGTATCTCTAATTTCTTGAATAGATTTCTAGTCTTTCCCATCTATTGTTTTCCTCTACTTCTGTGCATTGATCACTGAGGAAGACTTTCTTATCTCTCCTTGCTATTCTTTGGAACTCTGCATTCAAATGAGTATATCTTTCCTTTTCTCCTGTGCTTTTTATTTCCCTTCTTTTCACAGCTATTTGTAAGGCCTCCTCAGACAGCCATTTTGCTTTTTTGCATTTCTTTTTCTTGGGGATGGTCTTGATCCCTGTCTCCTGTACAATGTTTCGAACCTCCATCCATAATTCATCAGACACTCTGTCTATCAGATCTAGTCCCTTAAATCCATTGCTCACTTCCACTGTGTAGTCATAAGGGATTTGATTTAGTCCATACCTGGATGGTTTAATAGTTTTCTCCACTTTCTTCAATTTCAGTCTGAATTTGGCAATAAGGAGTTCATGATCCGAGCCACTATCAGCTCCCAGTCTTGTTTTTGCTGACTCTATAGAGCTTCTCCATCTTTGGCTGCAAAGAATATAATCAATCTGATTTCAGTGTCGACAATCTGGTGATGTCCATGTGTAGAGTCTTCTCTTGTGTTGTTGGAAGAGGGTGTTTGCTATGACCAGTGCGTTCTCTTGGCAAAACTCTATTAACCTTTGACCTGCTTCATTCTGTGCTCCAAAGGCAAATTTGCCTGTTACTCTAGGTGTTTCTTGACTTCCTAATTTTGCATTCCAGTCCCCTATAATGAAAAGGACATCTTTTTTTGGTTGTTAGTTCTAGAAGGTCTTGTAGGTCTTCACATAACCATTCAACTTCAGCTTCTTCAGTTTACTGAAGTCAGGACCATAGTAGGATTTAAAGGTTAAGATCCTTGGAAGGGAAATAAGAAACTTTAAAATGAAAAATGTCTACTCTAATGGAATTGGTGCTGAGTGTTAATGATATTGGATGTGTCACATGGACAATATTTGGGTGTCAGGAAAGTCCAGTCAGATGAATGGAGTGTTTTCTGGAAAAGGTGAACGTGGAGAAAATTCATATTGGGTGATATATCTCTTGGTACAGTAGCTGTTAAAGAAAGTATGCTACTCCTATTAGGTAATAAGTCTTTATTCTGAAGTAGAGAATATTTATGTATCATTTATATCACCTGGTCCCAGGTACAAGGTTTCTTCCCTGAAGGAGCTTAAATTTTATTTTTTCAGCATGGTTTTCAGTAATGTGTGTGTACACACATGTAGAAGGGAAAGAAGATATAGGAAATATAATTTCAAAACCTAAAATGACTCTACCTCCCAACACAAAAGTTAAACAGTTTTGGCTATTTTACAGAGACTTCTAGTAAGCCTTCCAAGATTTTGTGATTTGCTTGAATTTACAATAATCTAAGAATTCTGGCTCCTCTATCCGTTTTGAAGACCTAGTAGTTATTAGGGATCCTTTCAGATGAATGGCTTAGATGGTATAGAATCTGCCTGCAGTGCTGGAAACCTGGGTTCCATCCCTGTGTTGGGAAGCTCCCCTAAAAAAGGAAATGGCTATGTGCTACAGTATTTTTACCTAGAGAATCCCATGGACAGAGGAGCCTGGCATGCTACGGTCCATGGGATTTCAAAGAGTCAGACACGACCGAGAAACTAACACTTTCCTTTTTCACTTTTTGAAAATGGGGGCCACTAGAAACAGCCTGTAGAGAGGGAGGAGAGGACAGGCAGGGGTGGGGGTACAAGTTTGAAGGTGGGGGTGGGGAAGGTGAAAAGCCATCACAGGGATGAGCAGGGTTTGGAGAAGAAGAACCAGATCCCACAACATGCTCCAGCTCTTACTGAAGCTCCAAAGCAGATGTGATGATGGAGTTGGCAATAATTTTGGAAAGTGTAACTTTCCAAGCATAGCAGGAAATTAAGACATGCTGTTTGGGAGCTGAACAAAGCACTTATTTGCAGAGATAATAATAATACATTTCCTTATTGGGATGGATAACCAAATGCTTTCTAGAAACAAAGAGAGTCCATTATGATTATTTCTTTTTGATAGAAAGACTATAAACTCTAGTTACTCTCCCAGTCATGGAATCTGGAGTCTGAGAGTTGGCCCATTTTTCTCTCCTCCTAGCACTCCTTACGGAGAAGGCAGTGGCACCCCACTCCAGTACTCTTGTCTGGAAAATCCCATGGACAGAGGAGCCTGGTAGGCTGCAGTCCATGGGTCGGACATGACTGAGCGACTTCTCTTTCACTTTTCACTTTCATGCGTTGGAAAAGGAAATGACAACCCACTCCAGTGTTCTTGCCTGGAGAATCCCAGGGATGGGGGAGCCTGGTGGGCTGCTGTTTATGGGGTCACACAGAGTCGGACACGACTGAAGCGACTTAGCAGCAGTAGCAGCAGCAGCAGAATAGCACATGGAGGATTTCCTACCTGAAGCTCTTTGTTGAGGAATGAAAAAGGCATTAAAGGTGCAATAGGTGCTTTTAACAAATGTATGCAAATTGCATTATGATGGAAATTGTGTCTGAAAGATTTTCTCATTAAGAGACGGGCCAACAATCTGTTTGTAGAAAGCACTTCATGTCTGTAGTTTGATATACTCACAACCATTTCAAAGCCACATAAGGTATTCTGTGAGCCAGCAATAGCCTTCCTGTGGTCTGTGTGATCAACATTCTCTAATTAGGGCAGCACATCACTTGAAAGGATCTTAATATTTAATTAGGTTTAAAAGATTAGCCCCCCGCAATGGTGATGTAGGCACATCACAGCTGCTGAATTCTCTGAGAGAGGGTTAAAGGTGTGCTCAACACCAGCTTTAGAGCCCTGTCAAATGTGACAAACCATGCTTTTGATGCCTGTAGCAATCCTTCTTCACAGACTTGACATCACCAGCCCTTGTGGAGTATTGGGGATATGAAAAATACTAGCATGTAGGATATTTTTGCCACTAGCAACAATTTCTGCTCATTCAGCACTTTTGCAGCAGAATTGCTTGCTGAAGTGATGTGATATAATGACACACAAGAGTTGGAATTTTCTTGATATTAAATTTAAAGAGCTAGAGATTTTGAACATTAGGACAACAGAACCAAACACTTGAGGCAGAGCTGCTTTCACCTTGTTATTTATTCTGTAGTTGTTGAAATGAGAGTTTCACTAGATAGGGTCAAAGGGAAGATTGTAGGTATTTGGTTGTTACCATACATTTTGCAAGAACTCCGAATGTCTGAGATAGAACATAGCAGTTGCTCTAGCTGGTAGAGAAGTGTCATTCTTGCCCAGTTATTTGCCTGTTATTTTCTGTAACAATTTTAATTCTGAAGAAATATCCTCAGAGCCAAAAACTTGTTAAAACTCTGTGTGGAATAAGGGTGCTGCCTTGGGTTCTCTATGAGCTGCAAAAAGAGAGAAGCTCAAAAAAAGAGGTTGGCCCTGCCCATAGGGGCAGTAAATGAAATATAAGACACAGGCAAATAAAAAGGACTTTGTGTACAAGACTGGTGGCCAAATATTAATAAGTACACCAACAGTCATAAAATGGGCTGAATGAAAATTTGACATCAGCTTAGTGAATAGTATTGCACCAAGAACAGAGTACACATTGGTGCTACTGCTACTAATAATAAATACCTACGAAATCCTCTTGTGCTAGGCAATCAACTTAGCTCATATTAAATCTTCAATACAGCCCCATAGTATAGTATAAAATATATATATAAAATAGCATAATCCTAAATTGATGGAGAGGAAAGGTAACTTTTTTTTTTTTTTTTTTCTTTTTCCATTTTTCCTTATTAAGGCTTTTAAAAGAGCAGTTTAAGGCTCATAGCAAAGTTGAGGCAAGTGCAGAAAGTGCCCATGTAACCCTGCCACCACATGTGCAGAGTCTCCCTCTTTTACTGGACGGCACATTTGTTGCAGTTTATGAGCCTATACTGACACATCATCACCCAAATTCCGTACTTCAAATTAGGTTTTGCTGTACATTCTATAGAATGGACAAATGTATAATGACAAATGTCCATCATTATGTGGTTTCACCCTCATTGTTTTCACTGACCAAAAAGCCCTCTGTGACCATAAAACCCACATTTATCCTTTCCCACTGCCCCTAACCTCTGGCAACTGCTCTTTTTTTTTTTTTTTTTTTATTGTCTCCTTATTTTTTGTTTTTTAATTTTTACAGAATGGCAAATAATCGGAATGATACAGTAATATATAGCCTTTTCAGATTGGCTTCTTTCTCTGAGTAAGATGCAGTAAAGGTTTCTCTGTGTCACTTCATGGCTTGATAGCTAATTTCTTTTTAACATCTAATAATATTCCATTTTTATATGTACCACAATGCATTTATCCATTCACCTACTGAAGAATATCTTAGTTGCTTTCAAGTTTCAGCAATTATGGATAAAGCTGCTATAAACATCCATGTGCAGGTCATTGTGTGAACATCAGTTTTTAACATCTTTTAAATACCAAGCAGCATGATTGCTGGGTCAGAAGAATATTCTTAGTTTTATAACAAATAGCCAAACTTCTTCCAAAGTGACTGTACCATTTTGCAGTCCCACCAGCAATGAATGAGCATTTCTGTTGCTCTGCATCTTCACCAGTATTTGGTGGTGTTGTTACTGAACCAGATTTGTTTTGCCAGATAAACAGCAAGTCAAAACAATGAGACCCAGAAGTTTGCAGCAAAAACAGGGTTTATTCATAAGGCAGCTGAGTGAAGAGATGGGAGAACAAGTCTCAGCTCTGCCTTCCTGAATATCCAGTGCTTGTGGTATTATGTGATACCAGATAAATAAAGCAACAGGGTGATATGTATAATGGGGAGCCTGGAGAAATGTGATTGAAAAATAATGCAGGAATGGTCCTTTTGCAAAGGTGTAGTTAAGCTTCAAATCTTTGCACATTGAAAAGGTTAAGAGCACCTTGACATAGGTTATGTCCATAACAAAGGTTATGTCCAGCTAGAGTAGTGGTGGTCTCATCAGTATTAGCTAGTTCAGCCAAAACTAGACTCAACTGATCCCAAGTTTCCAGAAAACAACTCATGAAAACATCTTACTAATACCATTTAGGCTATATGCCACTTGGAGGACCTACAACTCTTAAAAAGGCCTTGATTAGTGAAGGCCGGTGAAATGAATTTAAACCATAGTTTCATTGTCAGTGTTCTGGACTTGACTATTCTATTAATAATAGATGTATAGAGGTATTTTGTTGTTTTAATTTGCATTTCCCTGATGAAACATTATGTGGAACATCTTTTTCATTTGCTTCATTGACACCTGTAGTTCTTCTTTGGTGTGTCTGCTCAGGTCTTTGGCCTATTTTTAAATCAGGTTGTTTTTGTTTGTTTGTTTGTTTTTTCTTATTGTTGAATTTTGAAAGCTCTTTGTATGTTTGGTATAACAGTCCTTTACTAGATGCGTCTTCTGCAAATATTTTCTCCCAGTCTATGGCTTATCTTGTCATTCTCTGACATTGTTTTTCACAGAACAAAAGTTTTAGAATTTAATGAAGTCCATCCAGAAGGTCAATCTGTTCTCTCATGTATCATGTGTTTGGTGTCACATCTAAAAAATCATCACCATATAAGGGTCATCTAGGTTTTCTCTTTTGCTATCATCTAGGTGATTGCAGCCATGAAATTAAAAGATGCTTACTCCTTGGAAGGAAAGTTATGACCAACCTAGATAGCATATTAAAAAACAGAGACATTACTTTGCCAACTTCTGTCCATCTAGCCACAGCTATGGTTTCTCCAGTGGTCATGTAAGGATGTGAAAGTTGGACTCTAAAGAAAGTTGAGTGCAGAAGAATTGATACTTTTGAATGGTGGTGTTGGAGAAGACTCTTGAGAGTCCCATGGACTGCAAGGAGATCCAACCAGTTCATCCTAAAGGAGATCAGTCCTGGGTGTTCATTGGAAGGACAGATGTTGAAGCTGAAACTCCAAAATTTTGGCCATCTGATGTGAAGAGTTGACTCATTGGAAAAAACCCTAATGCTGGGAGGTATTGGGGGCAGGAGGAGAAGGGGACGACAGAGGATGAGATGGCTGGATGGCATCACAGGACGGAATGCTTTATATTAACCACAAAGAAATAAATGCTTTATATTAAGCACAAAGAATAAATGATTACTTTCATGACTGTTTACAGCATGGTAGAACTGAAACCAGAGTTCAACTTTCCTATCGGTGTCATAAAGCAAACAAAACAACTAAATCCTAACTGAATCCTGAAGTTTCTGTTCTGGTTTTATCATCGCTATAATTGTTGTAATTAATTGCATGCTAATAAACCCTAACGAGTGAGAAATTATTCTTGATTCTTTTTCAGCACAATATATATTTAAGGTAAATTCAACAGAAAATAAGGCACAATCAAAAGAAAATATGAAAGTCTAACTGGAGGGAAATGTTTGCACTCCATATTTTATAATTGGTTATAGAAAATCATTTTTATTTCACAAAACAGTGATTTTAAAGTGTCCAGCAATGCTAGTCACAGTGAGGTAATGGAGCCTGTTTTGCTGGGAATTTTTATTTCCCTTTTTTTCAGTTATGTATGTTTGTTGTTAGATGGTGGGGTCATGCATACAGTGTGACTGCAAGGTGTTGGCAAAAGAGAGAGTCAAGGTTTAATCCTGGGGGAGGTGAGGGCGTTGTCTGGCCACTCCCTTTATCCAGATGGTAATTCCACATCCCCTGAGCATTAGCGGGCAGTGTACACAGCCAACGCCTCTACTTATAATCAATAAGCCAGGAAATATAAAGCAAAATTAGGTATGCCCACACTCCACATGCAATCTGGTCAAAACAGAATGAGTGTCAATGAAGAAACTTCAGTCAGTTTGCAGTGACAGCATGTTTGGAGATGGAAATAGTCAAAGCAATCATCTATTGTTCCTGCCTCCACCTGCACTGTGCATCTTCAACTTTGGAAGGATAGGGATCAACCACAGGAGCAAGTAACTGGAGAAATGCCTACAGCCCCACTTTCTGGTCTAGGTAGTGGGTGTTAAGTATGGGTTGAAATAGCTTCCTTTCCATCGTAAGCACAGTTCTTGTCATCTGCCAAGCATCTCTGTTTGAGACAGTTCATCGAACACCCAGGAAGTGTAGCTATCTCAAGGAAACAGCTTGTCCTAAAATGATTTGCTCCTTTCTAGAAGAGTGTTTATTAGAGATTTTAAGGAAATAAGGTAGTGAGGACAATAATGAAGGTAAACAATTCCAAGTAATTGTTCCCCTAATTGCATAAGTACACAACACAACTTAATCATTTAAATTGCTGAAAAGTTGGTGCTGCACTTTCTGGCCATTGCAAATGCATTGTTATGCATGCTTGTTTGTAGGTCTTCTACCTACAAATATATGCCCATATGTGTGCATGTGTGAATGGGTGTACTTCTTATCTTTCAACAAGATGATTTTAAAGTGCATTCAGTATGCACCTATTTTCATTCTTACAGAGGTTGGCAATGAAAGTTACCTGTTCTTTAATTGCTCATTTATTGATTCTGCATATACTTATTATAAATCTGTGTAGATTTATAGTAAACATGGGGTATTTAGCCAAGATTATGGTTCAATTCTTGTTTTAAACTGTCATATATACCTATGTGGATAATTAGACAAGAGACAAGCACAATATAATGTGCCAAATGCTGTAAATAGGGTACTTTAATAACATAAAGGAAAACTGCCAAACCAGTTCAGCCTGGAAGCTAGGTTTCTTCTCATACGTAGCTGAGTCTTGAAGGATAACAGACTTCAACTCACTGTCCCTAACAGGAAATAATACTATCAATACTTTATACTTGATAGTAGTGGTCTTATAACTCTGAAATCACCATTTTGCACTGCTGTATTTTTGGAACTAAGCAAGAAAAAATGAGGAAATGGGTGAAACAAGTTATTTGAGGTATCAAAAGTTAGCCTTGCTGCTGCTGCTGCTGCCGCTAAGTCGCTTCAGTCGTGTCCGACTCTGTGCGACCCCATAGATGGCAGCCCACCAGGCTCCTCCATCCCTGGGATTCTCCAGGCAAGAATACTGGAGTGGGTTGCCATTTCCTTCTCTAATGCATGCGTGCATGCTAAGTCGCTTCAGCCGCGTTCGACTCTGTGCGACCCCATGGACAAGAGCCCACCAGGCTCCTCTGTCCATGGGGTTCTCCAGGCAAAAACATTGGAGTGGGTTGCCAATTCCTTCTCCAAAAGTTAGCCTTAATCCAACTTATTTAGAAACATCATGTGTGTTCCTATGCCATTTGACCAGTGATCAAATTTTGAGTAGATAATCAGTTTCTTTTCTGGCTGAATCATCTAAGCTGACTCTGAACATTTCTTTGAGTATGTTGGCTCCTGGTTGCCTAACATTTGGTGGCTCCCTGGTTTGCTCTTAAGCTCTGTAATGAGACTTCAGTGAAAGTCTAAGGGAAGCTGCTAAATTTCCCTTCACCTTAACCTAAAAGAAAAAACATTGCTGTATATTCACACATTTATTCAAAACACATTTTTTAAACTAAAACTATGTGCCAAAGATTCCATACAGTTTCTTAGTATTTTCTCATGTAAATTTTAGAAATAGCAATTAGCTATTCAAAAAATGAAGAGAATATTATGTAAATGTTTGATCATTATTTACCCAAGTTCCCTATTTGTATGCTTAATGTGTTGGAAGGCAATTAATTCTCCATGGGTATCTTACATTTCAGCACATTTTGTGGGCAGAGGCATCAACTATCTTGTTTCAAACTATCTTTTCAAAGAAGTTTGTAGAGCAGACATCTTTGGAAGACATAAATGGTGTCTCCATCAAGAGTGCAGACAAATTTATTTACTGTCCAGTAGTTTACTGCTGGCTCATACAGTAAAGAATCTGCTTGCAGTGCAGGAGACCCACATTCCATTCCTGGGTTGGGAAGATTCTCTGGAGAAAGGAATGGCTACTGATTCCAGTATTCTTGCCTGGGAAATCCCATGGACAGAGGAACCTAGTGGCCCATAGTCATGTGGCTGCAAAAAGTTGGACATGACTGAGTGACTAACACACATATATACACAGAGTATGATGATGTCTCCCTCCAGGGCTTACTGCCTTTGGGAAAGATCTGTTTCCTAGATCAGGGTTCCTCTCCTGAAGTGAACCTCACTGTGTTTGCAGAAATCATCAAAGTCTCTTTGCATTAGCATGTGGAAATCTGGGTTCAAGAAAATGGCACAAATGCTAATCCTCTGGCTATGACTATTTCTCTGAATAATAGAGTCATTTGCCTCTGATCCTGGAATGTCATGTCTTATGCCAACATCCATGCAACTGGTGGCTAATTAACTAGCTTGCAAGTAGACCCTTCCCAGTCTTAGCAGAATCTTCTGTTAAATACTTCCTTCTACTATCATCTTGTTTCCTTATGGAGAAATAAATGAATAATTCCCTTTTATCAGTTTTTTAATTGAAATATAGTTGATTTGCAATGTTACATTAGTTTCAGGTATACAGCAGAGTGATTCAGTGCTATACACACACACACACACACACACACACACACACACATATCTATATTTATCTTTTCAGTTAATTTTCCATAACTGATAAGACATTTGGCATTGCATCCTGTGTTATGTTGTAAATTCTTGTTGCTTATCCATTTTATGCACAGTAGTTTGTATCCGTTAATCCTATACTCCTAATTTATCCTTCCCCCACCTCCCTTTCTCCATGGCAACTATGCATTCATTTTCTATGTCTGTAAGTCTGCTTCTGTTGTATATATAAATTCATTTGTATTATGCTTAGACTCCATACATAAGTGATATCATATATTTGTTTGACTATCCTATTTCACTTAGTATGATATTCTCTAGGTCTATCTATATTGTTCCAAATAGCATATTTTATTCTTCCTATGGCTGAGTGGTGGGGCTTCCTATATGATACTAGTGGTAAAGAACCTGCCTGCCAATGCAGGAGATATACGAGACACAGGTTTGATCCTTGAGTCTGGAATATCCCCTAGAGAAGGGCAACCCACACCAGTGTTCTTGCCTAATGAACCCCATGGACAGAGAAGCCTGGTGGATTATGATTCGTATTTAGCAAAGAGTTGAACATGACTGAAGTGACTTAGCATGCATTACTGAATAGTATTCTTTGTGTGTATGTGTATACACACATCATCTTTATCCATTCATCTGCTGTTCTGTTGTGGACATTTAGGTTGCCTCCACATCTTAGTTATTGTAAACAGGGCTACTATGAGTATTGGGGTACATGGATCTTTTTGAATTAGAGTTTTAATCTTTTCCAGATATGCACCAAGGAGTGGAAGCATACTGCTGAATCATATTGTAGCTCTAGTTTTAGTTGTTGTTGTTTTTAAAAACCTCCCTACTAATTTCCATAGTGACTGCACCATTTACATTTCCACCAACAATGTAGGTGGGCTCCATTTTCTCTACACCCTCTCCAGTATTTATTATTTGTAGACTTTTTGATGATGGCCATTATGATCGATATGAGGTTTTATCTCATAGTTTGAATTTGCATTTCTCTAGTAACTCGTGATGGTGAGCATCTTTTCACGTGACTTTTCATCTATATGCCTTATTTGGAGGAGGGTCTATTTAAGCCTTCTATTTTTCTATTAGATTGCTTGTGTTTTTGTTTTTTTGTATTGAATGGTACAAACAGTTTTCATATTTTGAAAATTGTGCCCTGGTTGGTTGCATTGTTTGCAAATATTTTCTCCTATTCTGTATTTTGTCTCTGCTGTTTGATGATTCCCTTTGCTATACAAAAACTTTTAAATTTGATTAGGTTCTACTTGTTTATTTTCATTTGTTAATTTTCATTTCTTTTGTCTTCAGAGACTGATCTAAGAAAATATTGCTATGATTTGTGTCTGAAAGTGTTTTGCCTGTGTTCTTTCTAGGAGTTTTATGGTATCATGTCTTATGTTTATTAGTTCTAAGAGGTCTTGTAGGTCTTCATAGAACCATTCAACTTCAGCTTCGTCAGCGTTACTGATTGGGGTACAGTGGACTTGGATTACTGTGATATTGAATAGTTTGCCTTGGAAATGAACAGAGATCATTCTGTCGTTTTTGAGATTGCATCCAAGTACTGCATTTCAGACTCTTTTGTTGATTATAATGGCTACTCCATTTCTTCTAAGGGATTCCTGCACACAGTAGTAGATATAATGATCACCTGAGTTAAATTCACCCATTCCAATCCATCATAGTTCACCAATTCCGAGAATGTCGATGTTCATTCTTGCCATCTCCTATTTGACCACTTCCAATTTGCCTTGATTCATGGACCTAACTCTCCAGGTTCCTATGCAATATTGCTCTTTACAGCATTGGACCTTGCTTCTATCATCAGTCACATCCAGAACTTCGTGTTGTTTTTGCTTTGGGTTCGTCCTTTCATTCTTTCTGGAGTTATTTCTCCACTGATCTCCAGTAACATATTGAGCACCTACTAACCTGAGGAGTTCATCTTTCAGTATCCTATCTTTTTGCCTTTTCCTACTTTTCATGGGGTTCTCAAGGCAACAGGCTTCAGCAATACGTGACCATGAACTTCCAGATGTTCAAGCTGGTTTTAGAAAAGGCAGAGGAACCAGAGATCAAATTGCCAACATCCGCTGGATCATTCAAAAAGCAAGAGAGTTCCAGAAAAGACATCTATTTCTGCTTTATTGACTATGCCAAAGCCTTTGACTCTGTGGATCACAATAAACTGTGGACAATACCTACCATCTTGCTGGGGCTTCTCTGCCCTTGGATTTGAGGTATCTCCTCACAGTCGCTCCAGCGCTGTGCAGGATCACACAGCCACCGCTTCTTGCCCCAACCAGTAATTCTGAAGAAGCTGAAGTTGAACAGTTCTATGAAGACCTACAAAGACTTTCTAGAACTAAGATGCAAAAAAGATGTCCTTTTCACTGTAGGGGACTGGAATGCGAAAGTAGAAAGTCAAGAAACACCCGAAGTAACAGGCAAATTTGACCTTGGAGTACAGAATGAAGCAGGGCAAAGGCTAATAGAGTTTTGCCAAGAGAACACCCTGGTCATAGCAAACACCCTCTTCCAACAACACAAGAGAAGACTCTACACATGGACATCACCAGATGGTCAACATTGAAATCAGATTGATTATATTCTTTGCAGCCACAGATGTAGAAGCTCTATACAGTCAACGAAAACTGGACGGGGAGCTGGCTCAGATGATGAACTCTTTATTGCCAAATTCAGGCTTACATTGAAGAAAGTAGGGAAAACCACTAGACCATTCAGGTATGACGGAAATAAAATCCCTTATGATTATACAGTGAAAGTGACAAATAGATTTAAGGGACTAGATCTGATAACGTGCCTGAAGAACTATGGATGAAGGTTTCTATACGGATGACATTGTACAGGAGGCAGTGATCAAGACCATCCACAAGTAAAAGAAATGCAAAAAGGTAAAATGGTTGTCTGAAGAGCTGTGAAAAGAAGAGATACAAAACACAAAGGAAAAAAGGAAAGATATACCCATTTGAAGGCAGAGTTCGAAGAAAGGCCTTGAGAGATAAGAAGCCGCCTCAGTGATCAATGCAAAGAAATAGAGTAAAACAATAGAATGGGAAAAACTAGAGACTTCTTCATGAAAATTAGAAATGCCAAGGGAACATTTCATGAAAAGATGGGCTCAGTAAAGGACAGAAATGGTATGGACCTAACAGAAGCAGAAGATATAAGAAGAGGTGGCAAGAATACACAGAAGCACTATGCAAAAAAAATCTTCATGACCCAGATAATCATGATAGTGTGATCACTCACCTAGAGCCAGACATCCTGGAATAAGAAGTCAAGTGGGCCTTAGGAAGCATCACTACAAACGAAGCTAGTGGAGGTGATGAAATTCCAGTTGAACAATTTCAAAGCCTAAAAGATGATGCTGTGAAAGTGCTTCATTCAATGTCAGCAAATTTGGAAAACTCAGCAGTAGTCACAGAACTGGAAAAGGTCAGTTTTCATTCCAATCCCAAAGAAATGCAATGCCACAGAATGCTCAAACTAACTCACAATTGCAATCATCTCACAGGCTAGCAAAATAATGCTCAAAATTCTACAAGCCAGGCTTCAATCATATGTGAATCATGAACTTCCAGATGTTCAAGCTGGATTTAGAAAAGGCAGAGGAACCAGAGATCAAATAGCCAACATTTTCTGGATCATCATAAAATCAAGAGAGTTCCAGAAAAACATCTATTTCTGCCTTATTGACTATGCCGAAGACTTTGACTGTGTGGATCACAACAAATTGTGGAAAATTCTTCAGGAGATGGGAATACCAGACCACCTGACCTGCTTTCTGAGAAGTCAGTATGCAGGTCAAGAAGCAACAGTTAGAACTGGACATGAAACTACAGAGTGGTTCCAAATCAGGAAAGGAGTATGTCAAGGCTGTATATTTTCACCCTGCTTATTTAACTTACATACAGAGTACATCATGAGAAATCCTGGACTGCATGAAGCACAAGCTAGAATCAAAATTGCAGGGAGAAATATCAATGACCTCAAATTTGCAGATGACACCACACTTACGACAGAAAGTGAAGAAGAACTAAAGAGCCTCTTGATGAAAGTGAAAGAGGAGAGTACAAAAGTTGGCTTAAAGCTCAACATTCAGAAAACTAAGATCATGTCAGCTGGTCCCATCACTTCATGGCAAATAGATAGGGAAGCAATGACAGACTTTTTATTTTTTTACTTTTTTTTGCCTCCAAAATCACTGCAGATGGTGACTGCAGCCATGAAATTAAAAGAGGCTTGCTCCTTGAAAGAAATGTTATGGCCAATCTATACTAAAGAGACATTACCTTGCCAGTGAAGGTCCATCTAGCCAAAGCTATGGTTTTCCCAGTAGTCATGTATGAATGTGAGAGTTGGACTATAAAGAAAGCTGAACATGAAAGAATCGATGCTTTTGAACCGTGGTGTTGGACAAGACTCTTGAGAGTCCCCTGGACAGCAAGGAAAGCAAACCAGTCCATCCTAAAGGAAATCAATCCTGAATATTCATTGGAAGGACAGATGCTGAAGCTGAAACTGCAATACTTTGGCCACCTGATGTGAAGAACAGACTCATTTGAAAAGACCTTAATGCTGGGAAAGATTGAAGGGGAGTGGGGGAAGAAGGGGAAGAAAGGATGAGATGATTGAATGGCATCTCCGACTTAATGGACATGAGTTTGTGTAAACTCTGGGAGTTTGTGATGGACAGGGAGGCCTGGCGTGCTGCAGTCCATGGGGTCACAAAGAATCGGACATGACTGAGCAACTGAACCGAACTGAACTGACTGTGGCCACTGTCTTATACAGTGCAGGTTAGACCTTTTCATTAACAATATCTATACACACTACTTAATCTCGTTGCCCGTATGCCTCTCCTTGACCAGACAGCCTGTATTTTCAGCTCACTGTCTAGAATTCATCTCCAACAGTTTTAAGATATTCTCCCCCTTAGACCTTGAATCCATTGGTCTTACTACTTTTCACTGTCTTTAGCTCAATGAGCTTCTCAGTACCCAAAACAATTAGAGCAAAACTTGTATTACAGAGTTAATTTATACTTCATCTCACTCACTGATCTTCCCATGCCCCACCCATTCCATGCGCAGCGTCTCCCTCTGCTCTGGACACATTGGTTTCTTGCTTTTTCTAGAACATTACCAGATATGTTCTGTCTGCATTCACCTTCCGTTCTGTATACAGGGATGTCTATTTTTATCTTCTCCTCTTTTCTATTCTCACTAAACTTTCATCAGCATCACATTTGTTAAAACCTCTTACCACAGATGGCTCTGGATTAGAGTATACCAGTAGTTTCTGGAGTTCTTGAGAGTCACAGTGATTTTAACCCTTAAGAACTTCAGTTTATAAAAAGCTATTTAGTATTGGTGGCCACCATCTTTGGCAAGAGATTTCCCAACCTTCTCTCTTCAGCCCTTCCAAAGCTTATGCAAGTTTCTAATGACATATAAAAACACTTCATACTTGGAATACAAAGAACAGCTTCTGTTTTCCTGAGTGAAATTTGACATACACTCTGTAAGGAAATAATCTTCCTCTTGAAGTTGTACTCCTCCCTTCCCCACTTCCTTCAGATATCTACTCCCTACTCTGTCTTAAATAACACCCCTGACTCCCAACCATCTTTCCTGATTTCTGGGCATTGAATTATCTCCACAGCACTTATTGTCAGCAAACATGCTTATGTTGACACATCTGTTTAGTGTCTGTATCTTCCCAATAGAATATAAGATTCTTAGGACAGGGATACTTTCTTTTTTAATTTTTTTTTTTTATTGTGGTAAAAGTCATATAATATAAAACATGCCATTTTAGCCATATTTGACTAAGAGCCACTTCAGTGGCATGAAGTACATTCACATTGTTGTGCAGCTGTCATCATCATCAACCCCCTGAATTCTTCACTTTCCTAAACAGAAAATCTGTATGCATTAAATACTAAGTCCCCCTCCCCACCCCATCCCCTGGGTTCTGGCATCTACAAATGTACTCTATGAATTTGACTATTTTAGGTACCTCACATAAGTGGGATCAAACTGTTGATTCACTGTTACATTCGCATTGCCAGAAGCAGGTCCATCATATAGTAGGGTCCTAATACATCTTTGTTGAATAAATGAAGGAGTAAATTTGCTGTACCTTAAAAAAATGAGCATATTACTTTTTATGGCTGAGCAATATTCCATTGTATAAATGTTTACAGTGTACTATAAATACACTTCATTGCATAAGTATGTATACTTTGGAATATTACTCAGCCATAAAAAGATGAAGTAATGCTATTTACAGCAACATGTATGGGCTTGAGATTATAATACTAAGTGAAGTAAGTCAGAAAGAGAAAGACAAATATCAAGTGATATTGCTTATATGTGGAATCTAAAAAATGATCAAAATGATTATCTTATGGTTACCAAAGGTAAAAGGGGTTGAGGGTAGGGATAAATTGGGACTCTAACAGATACAATTTGCTATATACAAAATAGATAAACAACATGTACCTACTATATACCACAGGGAACTATACTCAATATTTTATAATAACCTGTGAAAGAAAAATTTGAGAAAGATATATATATATATGTATATGTATGCATAACTAAATTACTTTGCTGTATAGCTGAAATTAACACAACACCATGAATCAAGTATATTTCCATTTTAAAAAGTGAACATAATGCTAGCTAATGTTTAAACAGTGTTGGCAATTTACCAGATATAGTTGTAAGGGTTTTACATAATATTAACTCATTTTCAGTCCTTCTAAGAACCCAGTGAAGAAAGCATTATCTTTCCATTTTCTAGATGAGGAAACTGAAGCACAGATAGATCAAGTAATTTACCCAAAGTCTCACTGTTAATGGAGATCAAAGGTCAGGGCTTGATCTCAGTCAAGATTGACTTTAAAGTCTTGTGTTCAGTCACTAAGTCATGTCCGAACCCTTGCTGCCCCATAGGCTGTAGCCTGCCAAGCTTCTCTGCCCATGGAATTTTCCAGGCAAGGATACTGGAGTAGATTGCCATTTCCTATTCCAGGGGATCTTCCTGACCCAGGGATAGAACTCACATCTCTTGGGTCTCCTGCATTGGCAGGCAGATTCTTTACCAGAAGCGCCACCTGGGAGCCATCTCTGATCTTTAATTGAGATTCAAAAAGCAAAGGAACATAAATAATAAAAAAGTGGGGACTCATTTTAAAATTTCAAACACCCTGAATATTTTACAATATAAACACAGAAAATTCTTTCCACTTTCTAGTTCTGACACAAAAACATCAGAAATTGCAGGATGCATTTCTACATTTAAAGTGTAACAAAAATAGCAATGGCATTTTTTATTAAGATTTCTTTTTGATCTGTAAGGAGTTGTCCAGTAATAATTACTTAGAGGTGGATGTGTTATAAGGACATATGCAGACATGTAATAAGAGGGGGATACAATGGTCAGAGTCGCCAGCTAGTGAATGCAGGACTTCTGGTCTATAAAATACAGTAGAAAAGGGAAATAGATCAGGACATGATTTCATTGCATGTGAGGGAGGAACAAATGTCACTCAGGAGACACTCCAGCAATCCTGTGACTAAGGTCTGAGAAATTTAAAAAGAATCCCTTTTGTCCATTGTTATTTATTATCTTGACATATTTTCCTCCAGCATGTAACATGTATTTGTCAAATGTGTTTGGTTATATTACATAGTGATGAGACAAAGTTCCTGTTCTAATTACATTTACAATTTAGTAGAAACACATAAAAAATTATCATATTATGTAGCCTCTTGTTAAAGGTGAAATCTCTGGACTCCCACACCTTGGGTTTGAGTCCTGACTCCAAGACTATCTGAGCAAAATACTTAACCTTTCAGTATCTATGTTCTTTATCCCTAGAGTAGATATAAAAAGAATATCTACCTCATAGGATTACTAGAAGATGAAATGGTTTGATATTCATAAAGCGCTTAGAATAGTGTGTGGTACATGATAAAGACTATAAATATCTCCTGTTATTTAATGTAATATTTATGATATGTAAAACATAAATCATGATAAATATCATAAATTATGATAAACCATTTGTACCTCCAGAACACAGCATTTCATTCCAGATCATTCTGTCTTCTGTATTTTTTTCCTTCTCCTAAAATTTTTTTATTGCAAAAGTCTAGTTTCTCCTCTTGGGTCTTTGTTTTATTGTCACATGGCTGTCATACTCACAACACTTCCGATGCCAGATGTGTGGGAGTTTCCCTACAACATTCCTCTGTGGAACCAGCTGGGTGTCCTACAGTAACTCATTTCTGACATTTTCTACCTGGAGGTGGCGTTAGATCCCACAGATTGAAGGCTCAATCCTGTAAGAATGCTCCTTTTCCATTTCAGGTGCTGATCACAAGTAATAGATCCCCTGGGTTACCAATACCTTCTGTTTGATTTGGCTACAACACCCTCTGCTGGCTCAAATAATCTGCTAGGACAGCTCATGGAACTCAGGGTAACCAGCTTATTTAAAAGATCTGATAAAGGATACAGGTGAACATCCAAATGAAGAGATCTGGGAGGGACCTGGGCAAAGAAGCTGTTGCTCCCATGAAGCTGGGGTGCTTCACTCTCCCAGAATGTGGATGCATTGAGCCACTTGGAAGCTCCTAGAAACCTGTACTATGGGAATTTTATGACAGCTTCTTCATGTAGGCATGTGGGGTTACTAACTCCACCTCAGTCCCTCTCTCCTCCTTGAAGGATGGGGCTGAAAATTCCAAGCTTCTAATCACACCTTGGTCTTTCTGGTAACCAGTCCCCTTACAGAAACCATGCAGAAGCCCACCCTGAGTTATCTCCTAGAACAGCAGATGCATCTAATGCTCTTATCACTTAGGAAATTACAAGGGTTTTAGGAGCCTGGGACCAGAGATGGGGCCAAAGACCAGAAAACGGATTTTCTATTTTCTTACATATGTCATTTCCTGATTCCTCATTAACACCAACTTGTTTTTGAAACTCAGGCAAAGCATCAATTCAGAATGCAAATAGAACTTATTATATCATATATAATAGCTGATACAATTTATTGTGGCTGTTGATTTATTTAGATTCATGCTTCTAGATCACAGGGGCCATTTTGGATGATCTTGCACCCTCAGCATCTAGCATGGTGTCTGGCATGTAGCGCAGGGATTTAGCAGCAAAAACAAAACATCGTTTGCTGCACACAAACAGTGAGGCTATTGGAGCCATATTATGTTCTCCAAGAAGAGGACCCCAGGGTATCTCCCAGGAAACCTGCAGAAGTCTTGTATCTTGATTTATTTCCAACTTTCTGTCTGAACCTCAGCCTTAAGGGCTTAAAAAATACACTGGAACATACACCAATACTTTATTCATTTCTCGGGAGTGGACTCTGACTTACTTAATCAGATAAGTGAAACCAGACTGCAGTTTATCAATTAGCCATGAGAAATTCTCACACAGACAAGGATACAAAGATGAGTGTGTTCCCTTGATAAGGACAAAGTTTTGGGATGATCGTCAATACATATATATTGAATAAAGAATTAATCCTGATAGAAATACTCAAGGGAGAGTTCTCGGTTGGAAAGTGTGGTATTTTAAAGTGTTAAAATGGAAAAATCTTTCTGACATGAGAATGTGGGGCAGGGCAGGAAGAGGATTCAGAGCAAAAACTTAGAGAATCGTTGACTTTTTCATCTTTCTTTTAAAAATTCATCTTCGTCTTATAGGAAGAGGGTCCCTTTTGTCCAAAACTTGATATTGTTCTGGGTTTTTAATTGGTTAGCATCTTTCAGATTTTCTCCTGACAAAAGCCCTGCTTTTTGAAACCCTGAAAAAAAGTGCAACTTGCTTTTCACTTTAGAAGTGAGAAATCTTCTGTACATTCTCTACTGTCACAAAGGTCTTTCCTCCTTCAATTGCATTTACATTTTCTACATTTTTTCTCTATATGAACAGAAAAATCTCCAACCCCCACTTTTTTGTCTGTTTACTAAATTGACCTTACTTAATTTCAGGATTTCAGTGATTTTTGGTAATGCATAGCTACCACTTTTTTTTTTACAAACAGCCTCATCATAGCTTAATATCTAAGGGTGTCAAAATGCTTTTTTTTTTATTGCACATTGCCAATATATTTTATTTTGCTGTATTTGTTATTAAGCTATACTGCTTTTGTTGTTTAGTCACTAAGTCATTTTCTGACTCTTGCAATCCAATGAACAGTAACCCACAAGGCTTTTCTGTCAATGAGATTTCCCAGGCAAGAATACTGGAGTGGGTTGCCATTCCCTTCTCCAGGGGATCTCCCCAACTGAGGGATAAAATCCATGTCTCCTCCATTGACAGGAGCATTCTATACCACTGAGCAACCAGGGAAGCCCCGATAAGTTATATATAATAAATTTATTACATGTAAGGATTATTACAATGCATAGACTATATAAAAACACACATCTGGTGATAGAGGATGAGAAGCAGGTTTCAAACCACAGTCTTAAAGTCTGTCATTTTCATAACTCCATTTAAGGTATGATTAAATCATCCATACTTTGTAATGTGCCTGATGAAGGGATTGCTCTTTACCATGATTTTTGACTTGTGTTACTTTTCTGTTTATTTTCAATTTGATTTCTTTTAAGTTAGCTATAAGCCACTTATCCAGTGAATGAAGGTTAATTTACTAAACCAGAATAAATATCCTTGAAATCCATTTTACAGGGCGTGTTTAAACAAAGGCAGGTTGAAATATGCTGAAATTGAATGACTGAGTGAGGCAGACCTGTCCATTCCTCCTTATGAGGGATACCATTCCCTCCAGAACGGTGGATGATGTGATTCATGTAACAGACCACATGAGGATGCTGGTGTCAGCCACTGGCTAGTAAAGCTTAACAGAGCTCGGTTTTCTCTATTACTACATATGTGTACATACCTATGTTTTTTCACCCTAAGCCCTGCACATAGTCTCATTTGTTTGTTCTACTTTGGACCCCCACTGATTTAAATCAAACACTTTTCCAAAATTATCCCCAAATGTCACCAACTGCAAAAGAAAGTAATTTGCACTCCTGGACTTTGAAGCTTTAAGATGACAGTCACTAAATTTTTCTAAAATTTTCTTATTTTATCTTTAAAAATCTTTAAAAGTAAAACAGCTTTAGCATTCATTCATATTGATTTTTTTTTAAAGTTCTTTTTTCAATAATTAGCTATTTTAAAATGTATATATAAAATGTTTATCTTCTGGCTTGGTCTGTCTCCTGGCAAATTATTATGTTTATAGAAGTTTGCTCAGGTAGATCTCTGGTAAAAGGATTCCTCTGCCAATCCAGGAGCCACAGGAGATGCAGGTTTGATCCCTGGGCTGAGATGATGCCCTGGAGAAGGAAATGGCAACCCACTCCATTATTCTTGCCTGGGAAATCCTATGGACAGGGGAGCCTAGTGGGCTATAGTCCATGGGGTTGCAAAGAGTCAGACACAACTGAATGACTGAGCATGCATAGTAGGTTTGCAAATTTGATGGATGCAATTTTGGAACAAAGATGAGAGAGATCTCATTCAATGTGTTCACAAAAATTTGAGATCAATAGGCTCCATGATGGTGACGTTTTGAAACCTAGGTGGCACCAGCAGCACCTTTGACTTTCTCAGATACAAAGATATCTTGGAACTGAGGTCTCTCAGCAAACATGAGAGATGAGGATAATGGGACAGAGGTGCAGCCAGAGTTGCTGGTTTATCACGTTTGTGCCCATGACTTCTTAGAGAGAAGAGAGGCTCAGATACTCCATTTTAAAGTTTATTTAGAATGTTAATAAAAATTAAGGAATGTCCTAATATGGTCATAAAATAAAGTACATTCTAAAATAGAAGAGGAAACATTCTATATTCAGG
Source organism: Muntiacus reevesi (assembly GCF_963930625.1). NCBI lineage: Eukaryota > Metazoa > Chordata > Mammalia > Artiodactyla > Cervidae > Muntiacus > Muntiacus reevesi. Next base: position 2,130,255 of record NC_089264.1, read on the forward strand.
TAGCAGTAGAGATTCTTTTATTTTATAAGTATTGTGTTTTCTTAATATAAGACTGCTTTAACCTTTTTTTAAAAAATACTCTAAGCAGGGATTTGGTTTCCAGGTCCAACAGGACCCTAGGAGGTCCTCTTAGGGTACCACTTATGTTGGATCACCCTACAAACTTATTCTTCCATCGACTACTCTACTAGGTAATGGATATATCTGACAGTCAATATCAGTCTCTTAAATCAGAAACAACTGTTCAAACATATTTATAAAGCCTATTAAATCAGGGTTTTCTCCCTCATTGAATAAATAAGGAACTTTTTTTTTTATTCCAGTACATAAATTGCCAAAGAAAATGGTTAGCTATCATGGTATATACAATTAAAATACACCAAACACATACCAAACATGGTCCACTGGAGAAGGGAATAGCAAACCACCTCAGCATTCTTGCCTTGAGAACCCCACGAACAGTATGAAAAGGCAAAAATATATGACACTGAAAGATGAACTCCCCAAGTCAATAGATGTCCAACATGTTACTGTAGAGGACCAAAGAAATTGCTCCAGAAGGAATGAAGAGGCTGAGCCAAAGTGGAACAGTTACAGATGTGTCTGGTGGTGAAAGTTCCACCACCAGATGGTGTAAGATGCTGTAAGAACAATACTGCATACGACCTGAGATGTTAGCTCCACAAATGAAGGCAAATTGGAAGTGGTCAAACAGGAGATGGCAAGAGTGAACATTGACATTTTAGGAATCAGTGAGCTAAAATGGACTGGAATGGGTGAATTTAATTCAGATGACCTTTATATCTACTACTGATGGCAAGAATCCCTTAGAAGAAATGGTGTAGTCCTCATAGTCAACAAAAGAGTCCAAAATGCAATACTTGGCTGCAATCTCAAAAATCAAAGAATGATCTCTGTTCATTTCCAAGGCAAACCATTCAATATCACAGTAATCCAAGTCTATGTTCCAACCGTGAATGATGAAGAGGCTGAAGTTAAACAGTTCTATGAAGGCCTACAAGACCTTCTAGAACTAACACCAAAAAATAAATAAATAAATTAAAAGATGTCCTTTTCATCATAGGGAACTGGAATCCAAAAGTAGGAAATCAAGAGAAACCTGGGGTAACAGATAAGTTTGGTCTTGGAGTACAAAATGAAGCAGGATAAAGGCTAACAGAGTTTTGCCAAGGGAATGCACTGGTCATAGCAAACACCCTCTTCCAACAACACAGGAGAAGACTCTACATGTGGACATCGTTGGATGATCAATACCAAAATCAGATTGATCATTTTCTTTACAGCTAAAGATCAGCAATTCTATACACATGACCAGGAACTGACTGTGGCTTAGATCATGAACACCTGATTGCAAAATTCAGACTTATATTGAAGAGAGTAGGGAAAACCACTGGGCCATTCAGGCTAATCAAATCCCTTATGATTATACAGTGGAAGTGACAAATAGATTCAAGGGATTAGGTCTGATAGACATAGTGCCTGATGAACTATGGATGGAGGTTCATGACACTATACACGAGGCTATTATCAAGACCATTCCCAAGAAAAAGAAATTCAAAAAGGCAAAATGGTTGTCTGAGGAGACCTTAAAAATAGGTGAGAAAAGAAGAGAAGCTAAAGGCAAAGGACAAAAGGAAAGATATACCCGTTTGAGTGCATAGTTGCAAAGAATAGCAAGGAGAGATTTAAAAAAAAAAAAAAAAAAAAAAAAAGCCTTTCCAAGTGAATAATGTAAAGAAATAGAGAAAAAAATTAAAATGGGAAAAACTAAAGAGCTCTTCATGAAAATGAGAGATACCAAAGGAACACTTCATGCAAAAATGGGCACAATAAAGGACAGAAACAGTAGGGACCTAACAGAAGCATAAAATATTAAGAGGGGGTGTTAAGAATACACAGAACCACTATACAAAAAGTATCTTCATGACCCAGATAACCATGATAGTGTGATCACTCATCTGGAGTCAGACATCCTGGAGTGTGAAGTCAAGTAGGCCTTAGGAAGCATCACTAAAAAGCTAATGGAAGTGATGGAATTCCAGTTGAGCTATTTCACATCTTAAAAGACGATGCTGTGAAAGTGTTGTACTTAATATGCCAGCAAATTTGGAAAAGTTAGCAGTGACCACAGGACTGGAAAATGTCAGTTTTCATTCTAATCACAAAGAAGGACAATGCCAAAGAAAGCTTGAACTACTACACAACTGTACTCATTTCACATGCTAGCAAAGTATTGCTAAAATTCTCCAAACTAAACTTCAACAGTATGTGAAGCATGAACTTCCAGATGTTTAAGCTGGATTTAGAAAAAGCAGAGGAACCAGAGATCAAATTGCCAACATCATTGGATAATAGAAAAAGTAAGGGAATTCCAGTAAAAACATCTACTTCTGCTTCATTGACTATGCCAAAGCCTTTGATTGTGTGAATCACAACACACTGTGAACAATTCTTAAAGAAATGGGAATGCCAGACCATCTTACCTGCCTCCTGCAGAGCCTATATGCAGGTCCAGAAGCAACAGTTAGAATGAGACATGGAACAATGGTCTGGTTCCAAACTGGGAAAGGAGTACATAAAGGTTGTACATTGTCACTCTGCTTATTTAACTGATATATAGAGTACACCATGACAATTGGTGGGCTGGATGAAGCACAAGCTTGAATCATGATTTCCAGGAGAAATATCAATAACCTCAGATAAGCAATTGACACCACACTTATGGCAGAAAGGGAAGAGCAACTAAAGAGCCTCTTGATTAAGATGAAAGAAGAGAGTGAAAAAGTTGGCTTAAAACTCAACACTCAAAAAACCAAGATCATGGCATCCTGTCCCATCATTTCATGGCAAATAGATGGGGAAACAATGAAAACGATGACAGACTTTATTTTCTTGGGTTCCAAAATCACTGCAGATGGTGTCTGCAGTCATGAAATTAAAAGATGTTTACTCCTTGGAAGAAAAACTATGACAAACCTAGACAGCATATTAAAAAGCAGATGCATTACTTTGCCCACAAAGGCCTGTCTAGTCAAAGCTATGGTTTTCCTAGTAGTCATGTATAGATCTAGTAGCTGAACCATAAAGACTGAGTGCTGAAAAACCGATGCTTTTGAATGTGGTGTTGGAGACGACTCTTGAGAGTCCCTTGGACAGCAAGGAGATCAAACAAGTCAATCCTAAAAGTTACCAATCCTAAATATTCATTGGAAGGACTGATGCTGAAGCAGAAGCTGCAATACTTTGGCCACCTGATGCATAGTGCTGGCTTATTAGAAATGACCCTGATGCTGGGAAAGATTGAAAGCAGGAGGAGAAGAGGATGACAGAAGTGAGGTGGTTGGATATCATCACCGACCAATGGACATGAGTATGAACAAGCTTGGGGAGATGGTGAAGGATAGGCAAGCCTGGTGTGCCGCAGTCCAAGGGGTCACAAAAAGTCAGACACAACCGAGGGACTGAAAGACAAGAGCAAATGAACATTCATTTGCTACTTTTTCAAAGATTTATTAGATGTTCCTAGAGTAGATATAGATTGGGGCAGGCATACAACTTAGCTTGTCAGGGTTTATGCTGGATATTTCCTAGTAGTTCTTGGTAAATAAAGTTGCTAGATTTAGTATATAAAAATGTAAGACATCAGTTAAATATAAACATCTGATAAAACAAATAATTTTAGTATGGCTCATACAAAATTTATATGCTTATACCAAAAAAGTTAGCTTGCTTATACTAAAATTAAAAAAAAAAAATTCAGTGCTTACTTGAAATTTAAATTTAAACAGGATTTTTGTTTGTTTGTTTGTTTTTTTAACCTGGCAATCCTATCTTTATGCCTCGGGTGGGGGAGGGGGATATTGCAAACTTAGCTTCCATTTAAATTTCCAGTGTTGGCAGTCAATACTCTGTTACCAGGTAGTACAATATCTGATCTCTTTAATAACAAAATCTTAAGGCTCCTTAATTAAGAGTTTGATTGATTACTGGGACCTTTCAGCAAGTCAAGAAACAATAAAAAATAGGATTAAGAAACCTTAATGATTAGGTGATTATTATGAGCCCTTGCATCTTCAGATGTATGGAAATGGAAATGGAAAATATACTTCTCTATGTAATTCTCTGTTTTTTTTAAATAAGCAGTGAAAATAAGCTAATTAAATGGAATTTATTTGCAATTATCAGTGTAAATGTAATGTATTACATTGTTCATACTCAGTGATGGAAGGTGGAAAGAAAAGAATGTTAATATCCACTTCTGTTTCCAATCTCAGTTCAAAACAAAGCTTAAGATTTTAAAATATAGAGTGAAATGCTTAATCAAATTTCCTGCCTTTGGTCGTATTATCTGCTATGGTGACCACCCATTTTTAGCTAGATATCCTTCCAAAGCATCTTGAACGTGTCCTATTTTGACTTTTGTTATATTTAAAATATCATGTTTTTATTCATGTATGGATGTGACAGTTGGACCATAAGGAAGGCTGAATACCAAAGAATTGATGCTTTCAAATTGCAGTGCTGGAGAAGACTTTTGAAAATCCCTTGGACTGCATGAGGAGACCAAACCAACAAATCCCAAAGGAAATCAACCCTGATTATTCTTTGGAAGGACTGGTGCTGAAGCTGAAGCGCCAATACTTTTGACCACCTGATGGGAAGGGTTGACTCTTTGGAATAAGATTCTGATGCTGGGAAACTGAAGGCAAAAAGAGAAGCGGGCGGCAGAGGAAGAGATGGTTAGATAGCACCACCAACTCAATAAACCTGAATTTGAGCAAATTCTAGGAGATCGTGGTGGGCAGAGGAGCCTGGTAAACTGCAGTCCATGGGGTCCCAAAGGGTCAGACATGACTTAGCGACTGAACCACAAGTTTCTATAAGGTCAGACCTATCCATGTTCAAGTATAAGTATGAAAATGCATTTCAGAGATTTTTAGGTAAAATATGTATGCCATGGTAGGAAAGTGGATTATTGAAAGAAAGCAATAGATCTGGCCCACTGGACTTCATCTGGCATCAAATTCCCATGCGAAAACAACAGATCAGGTAGAAAGGTCGACATATAAGAGTAGAGTTTAATGGGTGCAACATGAAAGAAAGTGAAAGTGACTCAGTCCTGTCTGACTCTGCGACACCATGGACTATACAGTCCATGGAATTCTCTAGGCTGGAATACTGGAGTGGATTCCCTTCTCCAGGGGATCTTCCCAACCCAGGGATCAAACCCAAGTCTCCCACATGCAGGCGGATTCTTTGCCAGCTGAGCTACTAGGCTTGCAACATAACCAAATTCAAATCAGATGCCAGCATCTGTGGGCATCTTGGTTTGTATGAAAGATGTGTAGTTCACTGAGTCTCCTTTTATTAAAGTTCCTTTTAGTCATTAGGTATATGTGTCTTTCTTGTGGTGGGGAGCTATACAGACAGGACACAGTGATAGCGAAGGGAGCTACTCCCAAACCTCTAGGACAACCAGAAGTAAGTGATGGTATGAAGCAAGAGAAATGCCTTCATTTATGCACTCCTGGGTCCTAGGTGCTGCAATATATATATTTCACCATCTCTGGAAGGTGAACAATGTGTTCAGTGAAGGTGAATAGTGTGTTTAAGAAATCATTTTTTAATATTTTTATGTAATTTCAACATTGAACATCTAATATAATAATGAGACGAAAAAGAAAATCTACAAAAAAAAAAAGGGTGGTGCTCTAATAGTAGCCTTCAACGGGCTATATCCCAAGAAGCAAAAGTCAAAATAGAAAGACAATAATTTAGACAAATTATGTAAATGATACAATCAAAGTGTAGGGAGATGTGTTTTTGCATTCTGCTTAGGTGACTATAATGGCATATTTCTTACTGAAGACGAGAGACTCCCTGGAACACTGAGGCCCTCATGCTGTCTGGGTTCTGACTCTTGAAAATGAAATTTATTTTACATTTTTGGGGTATAGTTGGTCTGCCGTGTTGTGTTAGTTTCAGGTGTATAGCAAAGTGATTTAGTTATACATTTTCATATATCTATTCTTTTCCAGATACTTTTCCCATATAAGTTGTTACAGAGTATTGAGTATAGCTCTCTACACTACACAGTAGGTCCTTTTTGGTCACTTCTTTTATATATAGTAGTGAGTATATGTTACTCCCAATTTCCTAATATATCCCTCTCCCCCATCTCTCCTTTTTGATTGGATTCTGACTCTGATCACCCTTCATGGTGCTGGTAAGCTGTGTTACCTTAATATTGGCAAAAAGACCTAATTGTATCTCATGAAAGATGTTCAGATTGTCTCTACTTCTTTATAACTATAATTAATGTTGTCATGAAAGCTACACTCATACAAATGCTATATAAATGTAGCAGGTCATGGGTACATCTGTGCTATTTCACAACTCCATGTCTAGGGATTCCCTCTCATTCACGTCACTTGCCCCTGCCTGAACCCCAGGACCCTGCACCCCTCCCCCTGATGGAGAAACAATAGAGGCAATACCTGGCCCAAGATCAATCTCCAGGATTCTGCTTTGATGTACTCAAGTTATACAAAATCCTATCAGCCCTTTCAAGGTCTCCTGAACAATGAGTTCCCCTTCTCAAATTCTTCCTTGGTGATAATCTGAAATTTCTTTCATTTATTTATTTATTTTTAATTGAAGGAGAATTACAGTATTATTTTGGTTTCTGCCATACATCAACATTGATCAGCCATAGATATACATCTGTCTCCTCCCTCATGAGCCTCCTCCCACCTCCCACCCCATCCCACCCCTCTAGTTATCACAGAGCACTAGTTTGAGTTCCCTGAGCCAAACAGCAAATTCCCACTAGCTATCTATTTTACATATGCTAGTGCGTGTGTTTCCAGGCTACTCTCTTCATTTGCCCCACCCTTCCCTTCTAACCCCCACCGCCCTGGTGTCCATGAGTCTGTCCTCTATCTCTGCAGCCTCATTGCTGCCCTGCAAATAGGCTCATTGGTACAGTTGAATACTTCACCTTGTTTTCCTGTAGAACCAAGTTGCCCTCTGTTTGCTGTAGTTTCTCAGGGCACAGAAGTGTGGGAAGTCTCAGTATTATGTGGTGCCGAGGCAGTGAAGGTGCCCACGTCTCTGTTGGGGCCCAGTCCTGAACACCCCATGATGGAAAAGGGGTATCAGGCACAGCCCAGAGCAAATTTTCCTAGTGAGCCTGCAATGACTGGAACAAAACACTGACTGCAGTGGTGCACATATAATGGTATCTAAGGCAGATCTGAATTCTGCCTGAGCCACAAACTGTTGCGGAGACTATTTTCTGGCTTAGGGAATGAGTCCTTCAGTTATGTGAAGAGAGAAGCTCTACAACCCTCCTCAGCACCCACCAGAACAATGGACTCACACGCCCCAGAAAAAACTCTGGAACAAAGGCATGAGGTGGAATTGAATCCAGAAAGTCACTGAGGGCCCCTCTCCCCCAGATCCTGAGTTAGGAAAACCTCCTGCAGGCCTGGAGTATACCCTGGAACCCAGGCAGCCTCAATGCAGTGCCTCCTTCATTGCCTAGCATGATACAGTTTCCATCAACTCAGTGCCCGAGCCCATGTCAAAGTCAGAAGAATTGCAGACTCACTTGGATGAGTAAATATCCTTTTTGCTTTTTAAAATATTTATTTGTTTATTTGTGACAGCATCGTGTCTTACTTACAGCTTGCAGGATCTTCATTCAGGCGTGTGGGATCTTTCGTTGTGGCATGCAGGTTTCTCACTAGTTGAGGCTTGTTGGCTCAGTGATGGTAGCAGGAGTATTTAGCTGCCCTGTGGCATGTGGACTCTTAGTTCCCCAACCAGGGACTGAACCCATGATCCCTGCATTGGAAGCTGGATTCTCAACCACAGGACCACCAGGGAAGAAGCTTCCTGTTTTCAAAACCAATACCTCCCACACCTGCCGCTCCCCTCCCACTATGACTTAACCTCCTCCCCCTTAATGCTCAATGGAGTAAGGAAGCTGGTGTTATATAGAACCAAACTTGCTCCTAGAAAGCCTTTGCCAAAAACGTATATTACTGAAGGGCATTTCGCAGAATTCCTGCAAACATCTACCAAATGAGGTCAAGGGAAAAGGGAACATGTGAAAGAAGCAGGGGGCTCTTCGTTCTTGACAAAGAGGCTAGAAGAGAAAAGAGAGAAACATAGGAAAGAGCATCTTCATAGAGCTTGAGAAACTTCACATGTGACTCCACATCTGAAAGTGTGTCTGCATCCCCTCCACTCCCTACCCTGCACTTTCATGCCTGGGTGTGTATGTACATGTAAATGGCTCTGGTGTTTGCATGTACATGTATGAAGCCCAACGTAAGAGACTGACTGGGCTTCATTCCAAAGTATAACCAGATGGTTGAAGTGTTCTGAGCAGACACTGTAAAATTTACAGTAAATTTATTTTTTTATCGAAGTATAGTTGGTTTACAATACTGTGTTAGTTTCAAGTATACAACAAAGTGCCTCAGTTAGAGTGGAAATGAATCTGAATATATATATTTCAGATTCATTTCCATTCTAGGTTATTATTAGATATTGACTATACTTCCCTGTGCCATACAGTAGAGCCTTGCCGTTTATCTAATTTATGTATAATAGTGTGCTTATGTTAACCTCAAGCTCCCAATATATTCCTCCCTCATTAATTCCCTAAAACTAAGATTCTCTAAAACTAAGATCATGGCATCTGGTCCCATCACTTCATGGCAAATAGATGGGGAAATAATGGAAACAGTGAGAGAATTTATTTTATTGGACTCAAAAATCACTGCAGATGATGAACTGCAGTCATGAAATTAAAAGGCCCTTACTCCTTGGAAGAAAAGCTATGACCAAACTTGACAGTATATTAAAAAGCAGAGACATTACTTTGCTGACAAACATCCATCTAGTTAAACCTATGGTTTTTCCAGTGGTCGTGTATGGATGTGAGAGTTGGACTATAAAGAAAGCTGAGTGCCAAAGAATTGATGCTTTTGAACTGTGGTGTTGGAGAAGACTCTTGAGAGTCCCTTGGACTGCAAGGAGATCCAACCAGTCCATCCTAAAGGAGATCAGTCCTGGGTGTTCATTGAAAGGACTGATACTGAAGCTGAAGCTCCAATACTTTGGCCACCTGATGTGAAGAGCTGGCTCATTTGAAAAGACCCTGATGCTGGGAAAGATTGAGGGCAGGAGGAGAAGGGGGCAACAGAGGATGAGATGGTTGGATGGCATCACCGACTCAGTGGACATGAGTTTGAGTAAGCTCCGGGAGTTGGTGATGGACAGGGAAGCCTGGGGTGCTGCAGTCCATGGGGTCACAAAGAGTCAGACACGACTGAGCGGCTGAACTGAACTGAACCATAAATTTGTTTTCTACAACTGTGGGTCTATTTCTATTTTGCATATAAGTTCATTTCTATCATTTGTGTTTTTATAAGTTCACTCTGCCTGCCTGGTGAAGACTGTGCTGTAAGAGGACAAAAATGGAAACAGGGTAAGGTGGGAGCCATGTCAGAGTAACCCCGTAACTTTTACTTGTTGGGCAGATATGAGGGTAGACAGTGTAGACTTCTGAGAGCAGTGGTCAAGGGTTTAGTTTTGAACATGTTGAGATGTTGAGTGGGGATTTGGATAAATTGATCAATAGATAAGGACAGTAAGACCTTGAGGTGAGATACAGTTTGAGAGTATAACAGATTATTTTCCAGAAAATGGGAGAGAATTAAGAGTGGTAGTCTCAAACCCATGTTTTCATTAGAAAAACAACAGTGCCCACATCCAAGTACATACTAATTGAATTAAAATATCTGGAATGGGACTGAGACAATGATAATTAAAAAAAAAACAAACTCTCCTTTTGATTATGGTGTGCAATGAATTAAAAAACTGATTCATGTCAATGTATGACAAAACCCACTGAAATGTTGTAAAGTGATTGGCCTCCAACTAATAAAATAATATTAAAAAAAAAATAAAATAAAAATAAAAAAAAAAAAAAAAAAAAAAAAAAAACATCCTTGAAGGAAGAAGAGGACTTCCTGGACATGTAAGATATTAGTGAAAGTCACTCAGTCATGTCTGACTCTTTGCTACCCCATGGACTATATTCCATGGAACTCTCCAGGCCAGAATACTGGAGTGGGTAGCTTTTCCTTTCTCCAGGGGGTCTTCCCAACCCAGAGATCAAACCCAGGTCTCCCACTTTGCAGGCAGATTCTTTACCAGCTAAGCCATAAAGGAAGCCAAGAGTACTGGAGTGGGTAGCCTATCGCTTCTCCAGGGAAGGAAAAGATAAATGGTCAGCATATTGGAATTAAATCACTGAAGCTTCTGTCACTTAGACATTTAATCAAAAACCTTTCTGTAATGATGAAAATAACTAATCGAGATCACAAGTGATGACAGATGGAAGGGACTTATAATATAAGGCTGTTATTATCATTTATACAGTAGTTCTTAATACAGTCTCCATAGAGTTGAGCATGGATAATAACTATTATTCTGAAACCTGTGGAGTTTTTAAAATATAATTTGGGGCTATTTTCTTCTTCCTGAAGTTTCAAAGAATTGGTACTAATTAAAGAATGGTTTGACACAATTAAATTTATGATTGAATCTGTAATGTTATTCTAAAGTATCTAATTAATCATCAAACATCATTAGCTTAGCATTTTGCTGTATGTAATCTTTTCAACTACCAATAACTCTTCTTTGTAATTATTTGGAAAGTCTGGCTTGTTAATTTCTGACTTAGCTACTGAATTATTGAAAGAATATTCCACATGCAAGACTGAAGAAAATAATCAGTGGTTAAAAGTGAAAGATATTACTTTGTGTTTCTGTCCTCAACTTTTCTTTTTCATCATCTTTTGGGGGGGCAATACAATTTATTTCTGTGGTTTCTAATATTAATTCTATACCAATAACTACCAAATCTACAATCTTAGCCTTGATCTCAATCCAGTTTCACAAGAACACTTCAAACTCTTCAAATTGATGCTGGGTTGGAGGCTCTTCAGATATCTCACATTCCACATGTGAAAAAGATGGACTAGTGAAGAAGCTGTTTAATAATCCAAAGGAGAGTTGAGGAATTGGAATCAAGCCAGAGGTAACAGGAGATGGAGAGAAGAAATTGGACTTAGATAGATACATTCTGAAGTCCATCTTTATAATCTGGGAGCTGATTAGATGTACGCAAAAGATAGTAACCATGAATAGAATCCACATTTCTAGTTATGAACATGAGGGAATGGGAAGTCTTAGTAAAAATGAAAGTTTTAGGTGACAGAATGATTTTGAAGGGAAGATAAATTCATTCTAGGCATAATAATACCATTCTTCCTGTAAGATATTGAAGTGAATACAGTTGCAGGCAGCTTTTGAGTCTGGATTTGGGGAAACAAGTTAGGTCTACAATGAAATTTGATTTTGATGTAGCAATTGTTGCTGTCTAGAGATTGTCAAGACAATTTCTCTGGGAAGTTTTTCATCCTTATGAGAAAGCTGTGTCCAATAAGGGCTAATAAGCTATAATAATATCTAATCATGGCTTCCTTTGTGGCTCAGCTGGTAAAGAATCTACCTTCAATGTGAGAGACCTGGGTTCAATCTCTGGGTTGGGAAGATCCCCTGGAGAAGGAAAAGGCTACCCAATTCATTATTCTGGCCTGGAGAATTCCATGGACTGTATAGTCCATGGGACCACAAAGAGTTGGACATGACTGACCGATCTTCACTTTCACTTTCACTTTCAATCAGTAATTTGGGGCTTCCCTGGTGGCTCAGCAGTAAAGAATCTGCCTGCAATGCAGGAGACCCTGGCTGGATCTCTGGGTGAGGAAGATTCCCTGGAGAAGGAATGGCAACCCACTCTATTATTTTGCCTGGAGAATTCCATGGACAGAAGAGCCTTGGCATGTTATGGGGTCCATGTGGTCTCAAAGAGTTGGACACAGTAAGAGCTTTATAAATTACAGTTCTGATAGCTTGCTTTTTCTTATCTACACACATATTTATTTTTCTGTGTTATCTAATTCTCTACCGTTATCTTTGCCTGATATCTAATTTCTTCCCTCTTCCAAACATCAATTTATTCCTCAACCTTTAAAGTTTTACTAAACTGCCTTTCCTTAGTTCTCCTTGTCGGAAACAGGTAATCACTTCTCTGGATCCCAAGAAAAATCCCACATACAGCCTGTTGAATGAGAGGAACTAACTTGACTCTTGCTTGCACAGTCTTAATAATTTACAAAATTCTAACTAAGCAGTTCACTTTAGTAAAGATTTTGTAGTTTGGTTTAAACATGGAATAAATGGGTTCAGTTTCCACAGATTAGTACCTGCAATACAAGGGAGCAAATAAATATTTCGACATTCTATTCAAATCAAAAGAGCTGGTTCATGAGCCCAATTTTCACTGCATCTTTGAATATGATGGGTCATGCTGTGGTATTTGTGAGCAGTTCTTATTACTTGTTTTTCTGGGAAATGTAATTAAGGGAGTGAATTTTCTTTCATATTGTGATTTTAATAATCACCTGTTTAAGGCAATTTGGGAAGAAATTGTGACAGATTATTGAAATTTAGCATATTTCATTGCTAAATCCTGCTGAGTTGTTTTTTTTCCACATCGTTGACTTTGAAATTAAAGAGTTCCAAGAAACTAAAAATTAGGGACCTCCCAGTGAATCACTTGTGTTTATCACAACATTTGTATGAACACATTTAACTGAAGACTAAACGAAGACAAAATTTCAAGAAGAGTATCACTGACATGTTAAAAAGAAGAGCAAGCATTCAAAATCAAATCCAACATGTATGTTCAGGGAAGACAGATAAAATTGAGTTGAGTCTTCTGTTATGAATTATCCTGGACAAAAATCACAGAACAAAGAGGTTTATTGAGGTTTCATGCAGATATGAACTCAAATTTTCTGAAGAGATTCATAAATCTTATTGTATATAAAGGTAATTTATATTACCCCCTCCCTTTTTTTTTTTTTTTTTTTTTCTATCCAGAGGCTTTCTTTGTGGCTCAGCTAGTAAAGAATCTGCCTACAATGAGGGAGACCCAGGTTCGATCTCTAGGTTGAGAAGATCCCTTGGAGAAGGGAATGGCAACCCACTCCAGTATTCCTGCCTGGAGAATCCAATGGACAGAGGAGCCTGGTGGGTTACAGTCCATGGGGTTTCAAAGAATTCGACATGACTGAACAACTAACACACACACACACACACACACACACACACACACACACATTATAAAATTGTTGCCACAATCCTTATCTCAAATGGTTATGTGTGTGCGTGTTGAGAAGGTTAAAGATTTACTCTCTTGACAAATGTCAAACATATGATACAGTATTATTAATTATAGTTACCATGCTCTACATTAGATCGTCATAACTAACTTGTCTTATCACTGAAAATGTATACCCTTTGATCAACATTCCTAACTTTCCCCCACCTCCAGCCTCTGGCAACTACCATTCTAATCTATTTCTATGAGTTTCACAGTTTTTTTCTTGAAAGTAAAATATGCATTATTTTCTTTGGCAAACAATATTTTTGAATGTAGGTAACTTGTAGTTGACTGTATTTATCTTTCTTACTTAAGATATATTATTGTGATACCTCTTCTGATGTATAAGCAAAGGCGTTGTCTTTCTTCTCGTAGAAAGGAAATCATGATTTTCAAGTATTTTTTACATCATATCCTTCTTTGCTGAGAGCTTTTAATTTACAATCAGCTCTCCAAACAGTCTACTTTGATCTTCTATTGTGGATACAGAGTTATCATTCTACAAGGGTCTACTTGTGTAGATTTAAATGAAAAACTAAGTGTTCCTTGGCATTTCAGTCTAAGTAAGTGCTTCCCTTTGGGAAGACAATCAGATAACTTTCACTTCAACATGGTAGACTTGCTCACACAGCTTAAATGAATGCTTTATTCACTTTATATGGGACAAAAGGATTGACTAAAATAATACAGGATGCCTAAGGTAATTTTGAATTTGAATTAAATATCACTAATTGAATTAAATATCACTAATTCAATATCACATATTTAGAATTTAGTTTTATTATGTCTAGTAAAGCATGCAACTCTGTGTGATAGTTGATTTATTATATTACTTACCTTAAATTTTTTTCTTTTAAGCATCTTAATTTCAAATGCTTCAAGCTACTTCTTGAATAAATTAAGTAATAACAAACTCCAGTATCAAATATCCTCCTTGACTAATAAACCAATTGTTTTGGACATTATAGGTCATGAAATTAATTGCTTTAATAGTCTGTCTAAAGTAAACTTTTCCTATATTTGATTTAGGATTACTCATTAACTGAGAGTTCTTGATCTCAAATTATTAGCAAATGAAGATGTATTGCACAGAACTACATAATAAAGGAAGAAGCATACAGTTTTCATGTAACGCAAATGGAGATTTCAAATGCACATCCTCTATTACCTATCTGGTTTCACAAGGTCACACACATATTCTTTAACATAACTGACCAAATTTAAAATGTGTTTTTCAGGTCAACTCAATCTATTTGCCTTTTACTTTTCTATGCATTTTACTGTGAGTCCTCTAGAGAACAAAGACTATGTTTAAAATTATCTGATGAGTCCTACATACCACCATTGGCAAGAAGCAACTCACTGAATGCAGTTTTGATACTGAGAAAGATGGTATGTTAGGTATGCATGTGTGATAATTCACTTCAGTCATGCCTGATTCTTTGTGACCCTATGGACTGTGGCTCTCCATGCTCCTCTGTCCATGGGATTCTCTAGGCAAGCAACTGGAGTGGATTGTCATGCTCTTCTCCAGGGGAACTTCCTGACCCAGGGATCAAACTCAAGTATGCTAAGTCTCCTGCATTGGAGGGTGGGTTCTTTACCACTAGCACCACCAGGGAAGCCCAGTTGCTCAGTCGTGTCTGACTCTTTGTGACCCCATGGACTGTAGCCTACCAGGCTCTTCCAACCATGGGAGTGTCCAGGCAAGAGTACTGGAGTGGGTTGCCATTTCCTTCTCCAGAGGATCTTCCCGACCCAGGGATTGAACGCAGGTCTCCCACATTGTAGGCAAACACTTTATCATCTGAGCCACCAGGGAAGTCAGTATTAGGCATAACACCAGTCAAATACTAATCCCATTATTATGCTCTACTCAAACAAATGTTTCCCTAATTAGATATTTCACTCAACACCTCCTTTTGTGCCATACCATGTAAAAAATAATGTTGATGTGCACTGACTCTTCAGATATGGTCGGAGATGAGAATCTTATCATAATGTATAAAGGAAGGAAATGCACTTTGTTTCTCACATATGAAAGCCCATGGCTTACATTTCATTGACTCAAAAAAATTTCAAGCCATCTTAATTTTCCTCTGACCTATGATGAGAAAGGTAACATCACTAGAGTGACAATTTCTTTTAATTCATCCCATTTTGCTTCACTGAAACATTGTGTAAATGTGAGAGCAATCAGGAAGAAATGTGCACTTTAGATTCTTTGCCATGTAAGTTACTTAGTGGAAATAATGTTTCCCTTCTTCAGTATGTAAAACACTATTCATAATATGCCAATAAACAAAACCAAGCCAAACAAAAAACTTGATACAAGGCAGAAAAGCAGCATCTCTGCTCTATTTTGTCCATATCATAAATATATTTGGACAATGACAAGAGTATTGGAAAATGAGATTGTTTTGAATGATAAAGCTTTTCAAATGGAAAATGTGTGCATCTGAGTGACAATAGTCATTTGGAACCACAGAAATTTTGAATTTAATAAAGAAATTTAGAAAAATTATATATACATGATTGAAAAATAATTCTGTTATTTTTTCCTTTTATTATTGTAGTTGAACCACATAGAAATTCTGTTTATCCAGAAAATTGACTGCTAAACAGTCTGAAGTGGTATACATTTTACCTTTGACTCAGTAATTAAGTTGAGCTCCAAATTCCTAGAACAAGACCAATATTTGAGTATGTGATTTTTTAGTTTTAAGATTTTTCTAATATTCAAAGACTGTTTTGGGAGATTTCATTATTTTGCAAGATGCCTAGTTTCAATATTATTTCCACTAATCTTTTTACATGATGACTGAGATCCAGCTTGAAATTTTGGTCATGGGCAATATATATATAATAACAAGAAGTACTTGACTTTAACAGTATAAAATCTGGACAAGGCATTATATTAACTCACCTAAATCATGAACTGAATAATAAATATAGCTACAATTGTTGTGTAATATACAATAATCATTGGTTTCATATTATTTAATAGTTTTAGTGTTTTCTTATCTTGACAGTAGACTTTCATAATGCTTTTTAGTAGATAACTGCTGGAAAATGCTTTCTTATTTCAGGATTTTTCTATTACCCTTGGTTTGTCACACAGAAATTATATGGGGGTACTCTTCAAAAGGAACAACATAAAATATGTAATGTGTTTTTGTTTGATGATGAATTCTGGGATCAAAGAAAATAAAAGATGAATGACCCTGAGTCTGATCTGACATCTGTTCTGGAACTACATGCTCTCTGGTCAAGGTTTCATTTCTAAACCTACTGGATAAACACATTCATAAGAATCTACCTGCAACTTGTTCAAGCAAATCTATTGGGCAGTTCTTGTTACTGGGATTTAGCATCACCGAAGGTCATGAAGTATCTTTATAGCGAATTCCCTAAAGAGTACCTGCTATTTCCATCTGGCTGCTCAGAAGCCTTAGTTAAGCCTGCATTAATCAAACTATCATGGGTCTAGAATATGATTGGGAAATAAGACATGATACCTCGACTCATGTGTGTAATACCTTCCCAGGTTTTTCTGCTTCTCTAGAGATCTTTTCTTTCTTTAGTTATGGTGACCTTGTTGCTTTTAAGCTATTGTTTAAAGCTTTAAACATTTCTTGCACATTGTGAATTGAATTTTAAGAAGGTACTTAAATTAGGGTTTTCTCAGGGTATATACCTCATAGTGGGATTGCTGGGTCAGATGGTAGATTTATTCCTAGTTATTAGACAGGAAAGAGTCTGCCTGCAGTGCAGGAGACCTCGGTTCAATCCCTGGATCGGGAAGATCCCCTGAAGAAAGAAATGGCAACCCACTCCAGTATTCTTGCCCGGAATATCCCATGGATTGAGGAGCCTGGAAGGTCACAGTCCATGGAGTCACAAAGAGTCGGACACAACTGAGCAACTTCACTTCCTTCCATACTATTCTCCCTACTGGTTGTATTAATTTACTATCCCAACAGTGCAGGAGGGTTCCCTTTTCTCCACATTCTCTCCAGAATTTATCATTTGTAAATTTTTTGAAGGTGGCTATTCTGACTGGCGTGAGGTGATATCTCAATGTAGTTTTGATTTGCACTACATTTCTCTAACAGTTAGCTATGTTGAACATCTTTTCATGTGTTTGTTTACCATCTGTATGTCTTCTTTGGAGAAATGTCTGCTTAGGTCTCCTGCCTAAGATAGGTGTACCCCAATGTTCATTGCAGCATTATATGCAATAGCCAGGACATATAAGAAACCTAGATGACCATCAACAGATGAACAGATGAAAGAAACTGTGGTACATATATACAATGGAATATTACTCAGCCATAGAAAGGAAGGAATTTGAGTCAGTTAACTGAGGAAGATGAATGTAGAGCCTGTTATGCAGAATGAAGTAAGTCAGAAAGAGAAAATCAAATATTGCATATTAAAGCATATATATGGAATCTAGAAAAATAATATTGATGAACCTATTTGCAAGACAGGAGGAGACAGACATAGAGAACAGACTTGCGGATGCAGCAGAGGAAGGAGAGGGTAGAATGGATTGAGAGAGCAGCACTGATGTATATATACACTACCGTGTATAAATTAGATAACTAGAGGCAAGCTGCTGTAGATCATAGGGGGTTTGACCTGGAGGGTGTGACAACCTAGAGGGGTGGGATGGGTTGGGTGAGAGGCAGGTTCAAGAGGGAGAAGATGTATGCAGACATGGCTGATTCATGTTGTTGTGTAGCAGGAACCAACGCAACATTGTAAGGCAATTAACCTCCAATTAAAAAAAAAAAAAACTATATAGCACATTGTAGAGGATCTAGTAAATGTTACTGATAAGTGTGCATTCAGGGATCTTGCAACAGGAAAAAGTGTCATAGTACAGCTTTCTATTTCCTATTCTGGGAAAAAAGAATGTGTTCTTAGGGTGATTATTCCTTGCTTTTCACCACACAGGCAATCTAAGAAGGGATATTAAGTCTACCAAAGTCCCTATTTATTGTGGCATAAAACAGTTTCCTTATTCTTTTATCATCAGTTTAACATATCTCCCCCCACAATGGAACATGATACATTTTAAATGTCAAATGTATCTTCAGATGGATCTTCACAGATGTTACTATAAAAATTAGTATTCACATATCCATATCTAACTCTCATGGAATCAGTTTCAATTACACACTTGCTTATGTATACACATGCATGTTCTTTTCTCTTTTGTGAAATTAGTGACATTAGAACACTGCAAAAGTGCATATCAAAATATTTTATTAAAATATGGTTTATTTATAATATTTTATTAATTTCTACTGTACAGAAAAGTGATTCATTTATACACACACATGTATATTTTTTCTTCATATTATTTTCCACTATGGTTTATCATAGAATAGTGAATATAGTTCCATATATGTAGTGCTATAGAGTAGGACCTTGCTGTTTTTTCATTCTATATATAATAGTCATAATTTTTCGTTCATTCAGATAAAATTTGTTGTGTTTTTTTTTCTTCCCCTTTTAGCATCAACTGTTGAATAGTTTTCTCTATTTTGTATTCTCTGGTTTGGTGCTAATGTCGTGTCTGTCATTAGTTTGCAGTTTTTGTTATATCCTCACAAAATGACTTTCCTTTATGATTTTAACTCTAACTTACATTTTTATGGCATTCTTATACATTATGTATGTGGGCAGTATTAAAAGGATTCAACATTGAAAAATGTTTTTTATTTTTTTACTTTTCATTAGCATATGGAAAATATTTTCTTTGACAATCTGTGTTTCTTTTTCCTATTTTAATATTCATCTAACAGTACTGAGCATCTGCTTTGTGCTGTGACCTGGTTTTGATCCTGAAGATATAGGAGACTCATTTGAAAAAACCCTCGCTCATTTCTGAGTACCCTCAGTGTAGATGGAGAGGCAGACAGCAAACAAATAGTAATGCAACACCAAAAATTCTCTGATAGTGGAGTAAATAAACTACCAAGCTCTCATAAACAGTGAATAAGGAATCAAGCAAGATATTGCAAGATTCCTGCTGAAATAGTCTAGTGTAGACTGATGTCAAAATTATGAGAGCTAAGAAGAGAAATCACAGGGAGATGAAAACAGAAAAGGGATCAAAGGAAACTTATAAAGATCAGCTTCTCAGAAGAAATTCAAAATTAATTTATTGAAAGCTAATGATACATTTTATGACTTTGAATTTTGTATATTGGTTTATAATCAGTTAAATTGTGATCTTTAAAACTCCAATATTACTGAATATTTAAGGGCAAATGATTTATGGGAAACCTATATGCAGGTCAAGAAGCAACAGAACTGGACATAGAACAACAAACTGGTTCCAAATTGGGAAAGGAGTATGTCAAGGCTGTATATTGTCACCCTGCTTATTTAACTTATATTTAGAGTACATCATGCAAAATGCTGGACTGGCTGAAGCACAAACTGGAATCAAGATTGTTGGGAGAAATATCAGTAACCTCAGACACGCAGAAGACACCATCTTTATAGCAGAAAGTGAAGAGGAATTAAAGAGCCTTTTGATGAAAGTGAAAGAGGAGAGCGAAAAGGCTGGCTTAAAACTCAACATTCAAAAAAATAAAATAAAATCATGGCATCTGGTCCCATCAGTTAATGGCAAATAGATGAGGAAACAATGGAAACAGTTACAGATTTTATTTTCTTGGTCTCTGAAATCACTGCAGATGATGACTGCAGCCATGAAATTAAAAGATGCTTGCTCCTTGGAAGAAAATCTATGATGCACTTAGATGGCATATTAAAAAGCAGAGACACTACTTTCCCTAAAAAGGTCAATATAGTCAAAGCTATGGTTTTTCCGGTAGTCATGTACAGATGTGAGAACTGGACAATAAAAAAGGCTGAGCATGAAGAACTGATGTCTTCAAACTGTGGTGCTGGAGGAGCTTCTTGAGAGACTCTTGGACAGCAAGGAGATCAGAATAGTCAATCCTAAGGAAATCAACACAACCCTGAATATTTATTTCAAGGACTGATGCTGAAGCTGAAGCTCCAATACTTTGGGCACCTGATGCAAAGGGCTGACTCATTAGAAAAGACCCTGGTACTGGGAAAGGTTTGAAGGCAGGCAGAGAAAAGGAAGACAGAGGATGAGATGGTTGGATGGCATCACTGACTCAATGGTCATGAGTTTGAGCAAGCTCCAGGAGTTGGTGAAGGACAATGAAGCCTGGTGTGCCACAGTCCGCAGGGTCACAAATGGTTGGACACAACTTTAGTGACTGAACAACAAGAACAGTTTCTGGGAATGGCAAAGAGTGGTTTGTGGCCAAGAAGTGTACTATAAAACAGAAAATAGTAGTAGTCAGTATCTGAGTTATTAGTCAGATCAAGTGTCCAAGATAGAAATAAGACTGAGCATACAATAGCATACTAGTGGCATTTTTAACATTGAAATGTAATTCTCATTAAGTAGTACACAATAATTTTAATGTTAAAAATAAGTAAATTCAATTATATTTTGGGACTTCCCTGATAGCTCAGCCTGTAAAGAACCCACCTACAATGCAGAAGACCCCAATTTGATTCCTGGGTCAGGAAGATCTGCTGGAGAAGGGATAAGTTACCCACTCTGGTATTCTTGGGCTTCCCAGGTGGCTCAGCTGATAAAGAATCAGCCTGCAGTGTGCAAGACTTGAGGTCAATCCCTGGGTTGGGAAGATCCCCTGGAGAGGGTAAAGGTTACCCACGTCAGTATTTCATTCTGGAGAATTCCATGGGCTAGCCTGTCACAGAGAGTCGGACACAACTGAGCTACTTTCACTTATGGACGTTGTGCATTCAATTAATCTCATATAAGAAAGGAAATTCACAGAGAGACTTCCATATGTTTGATTTTTTTTTTTTTTTTTTGCTTAAAAATCTTATACTTACTGATTACTACTAGTTATTTAAAAACTTGAGATCAAGATGGCAAGTTTAAACAATAAAATGTTAGAACTGTATGGCCTTTCCTCTCTCATTTTATATAAGTATTACAATTGGAAAGTAAGTTAGAGTGAAAGTGTTAGTCTCTCAGTCTTTGCAACCTCATGGAGAGTCAAGATGTAAAGGAAAGGAGATGCTTTATGAGTGAACACTAAGTTTACTGATTCTTGGTATATACTTGCAACTAAAAATCTATTTTTCTGAATGTATCTTTATAACTTGCAAAAGAAGCTTGAATGATCTACAAAGATATATTTGGAACATCAGGTTAAAATGTAAGGATTTAGATAACTAAAAGACAATAGACAATATAATATTTTCTGATGTTCAAAGATTATCAAATGTTCAGTGTTATACTAACTATGTAAAATATATGCTAGAAATGTCAGAAAAAATTAAATTATATTGTCATCTGTATTCTAGTTCCCTAAATGTTAACATAAAGAGGGAAATGTGTACCTCTTCTAGTGTCTCTTCGAATATAAAAACTCGAGTAGAAACTTCAGCTTAACAGCTGAGATATAGGAAAGGGGATAAATAAAGGTTCACAGTCCCATAGTATGGAGAAAACAAGAGAAGTTGTTAATGAACTTCTTTTAATCTTAAAGATTTTGCAAAATTTAGAGGAAAAACTACATTTTCATAAATGATAAAATGTCCCTAAAATAAACCTAAAAATCTAGGCATGTATATACTTATATTCTCATATCTTCATATATGAACCATGCAGAATTTCATTTATATTAGATGATGTATTTTGCTTTTAAGGGGGACAATGAAAGGTATTTAAGACATTTGATGTGCAATGTCCAGTATGCTATGCTTGTTACAAAGGCATATGGTCTTCAGAAACTTTACTTGAATAGTGAGTGACACAATTAACTTGGAATCAGCTCAGAGATGAAGAGAATTAGAAAAGGAACTCATCTTATTTTCAGACTCCATGAGGATGGTAGAAACTATATATTTAAAATTTTTAGGGAAAACATCTAGAAATTTCTATGACTTTCACATGTGAGACATTTATCTCTGGGATGAATCACAAATTTATTACAATCAGAAAAATTCACATGGCAATGCTTTTTTCTTGATTATACTTAGAATACTCTAAGTATAAAGTCGATCATTTGCTAAATTTTGTATGATTAAAAAGATAAAGATATCTCTTAAATGTGTTCTCAAAGCTACCCAAGGAACTCAAGTTTCCTGTTTTGGTTTTTTTTTTTTTTCCTATTTATATGATCAAACTTTCATGCTTTTGGTAAACAGAATTCTTGAGGAACTGTGCATGTCTGATGCATACAGCAAAACATATCCTTCAAAGGTATTACACTAAATATTACAAATTTCACTCTTTCACTAAATTCCCTCATTTATAGAGAGATGAGACTAGAAGTTAGCCTATCTTTAAACCATTATGATCATTTTGTTTGGAATTTTGACTAAAATCAATTTCAGATCAGTTCAGTCACTCACTTGCGTCCAATTCTTTGTGGCCCCATGGAGAGCAGCACACCAGGCTCCCCTGTTCATTACCAACTCCTGGAGCTTGCTCAAACTCATGTGCATCTAGTTGGTGATGCCATCCAGTCAGCTCATCCTCTGTCATTCCCTTCTCCTCCTGCCTTCAATCTTGCCCAGAAACAGGGTCTTTTTGACTGAGTCAGTTCTTTGCATCAGGTGTCCAAAGTATTGGAGTTTCAGCTTCAGCATCAGTCCTTCCAATGAACACCCAGGACTTATCTCTTTAGGATGAACTGGTTGGATCTCCTTGCAGTCCAAGGGACTCTCAAGAGTCTTCTCCAACACCACAGTTCAAAAACATCTATTTTTTGGCACTCAGCTTTCTTTATAGTCCAACTCTCACATCCATACATGACTACTGGGAAAACCATAGCTTTGACTAGTTGGTCCTTCATTGGCAAGGTAGTGTCTCAGTTTCTTAATATGCTGTCTAGGTTTGTCTTGGCTTTTCTTCCAAGAAGTAAGTGTCTTTTAATTTCACGGCTGCAGTCACCATCTACAGTGATTTTGGAGGCCAAGAAAATAAAATCTCTTACTGTTTCCATCATTTCCCCATCTATTTGCCATGAAGAGATGACCCAGATGCTATGATCTTATGTTTTTGAATGTGGAGTTTTAAGTCAGATTTTTCACTCTCCTCTTTCACTTTGATCAGAAGGCCCTTTAGTTCCTTTTCAATTTCTGCCATAGGGGTGGTGTCTTCTGCGTATATGAGGTTATTGATATTTCTCCTGGCAAACTTGATTCCTGTTTGTGCTTCATCCAGCCCAGCATTTTGTATATTGTACTCTGTATATAAGTTAAATAAGCAGGGTGACAAAAATCAATCTGGTCACTTTTGAATCACAACCAAGTTATATAAACTCTTCTGCCAGGCTCTTGTAGTTATTTATTTCTCCTTAGAATGTGAAAATGACTTCATCAAAATTTCAAATTTATCTACAGCTTTTCTCTGTAATAAGCATCTGAACCATGTAATTTAGAATAATTTGTTGGACTAATTAAATAAAAATGTATACATTTCTACTAGCTACCGATTAGAACTGTATGGTGAAATAAAGTATAGTTTTTACAGACCTAAAACAATAGAATCCACATTTATTTTTTAAATAAATTGTTAAATTTTATATAATTTTAAGATTTATGGGAAACCTGTGACCTAATACAAAGAGTTTCCATATACCCTGTATGCGGTTTCTGCTATTATTTTCCTACATCAGTATGGTACATTTGTTATAATTAATGAGTCAATAATACTACATTAAAATTAACTAAAGTCTGTACTTAATTGACATTCCCTTTATTCCTACACCATACTTCATTTCTTCAGTATCCCATTTAAGATACATGTCTCCTTAGGCTCCTCTTGGCTGTGACAGTTTCCCAGACCTGCTTGCTTCATGCCCTTGACAATCGTGAGGACTAGTGGGCAGATCTAAGAGGAAACAGTGAAAACAGTGACAGACTTTATTTGGGAGGGGGGCTCCAAAATAACTGCAGATTGTGACCGCAGTCATGATATTAAAAGATGCTTGCTCCTTGGAAGAAAAGCTATGACCAACCTAGACAGCATATTAAAAAACAGAGACATTACTTTGCCAACAAGGGTCCATCTAGTCAAAGCTATGGGTTTTTTTTCCAGTAGTCATGTATGAATATGAGACTTGGACTATAAAGAAAGCTGAGTGCCAAAGAATTGATACTTTTGAACTGTGATATTGGAGAAGACTCTTGAGAGTCCCTTGGACAGTAAGTGAATCCAAGCAGTCCATCCTAAAGGAAATCAGTCCTGAATATTCATGGGAAAGACTGATGCTGAAGCTGAAACTCCAATACTTTGGCCACCTGATTCGTAGAACTGACTCATTTGAAAAGACCTTGATGCTGGGAAAGCTTGAAGGCGGGAGGAGACAGGAACAACAGAGGATGAGATGGTTCGATGGCATCACCAAACTCAACAGACATGAATTTGAGTAAGTTCCAATAGTTGGTGATGGACGGGAAAGCCTGGCATGCTGCAATCCATTGGGTCACAAAGAGTCGGACACGACTGAGATACTGAATTGAATTGAACTGAGCTGAGTACCAATATTAGAAACCCAAAACTCTGGGCACCAGGAACGTTCATTTCTACTGAGCTGCCTCTCAACTGATAGAGGCAAGGAGATATATGTACATGTACTAATCAGTATATATTCACATTTATAATTCTTTCTGTATGCAGTTGAAAGATTATTGCTGAGCCACGAAAGACGCTTGGATTCTTGGCCTCTGGAGGGGAAGAATTCGAT
Organism: Muntiacus reevesi; assembly: GCF_963930625.1. NCBI lineage: Eukaryota > Metazoa > Chordata > Mammalia > Artiodactyla > Cervidae > Muntiacus > Muntiacus reevesi. The sequence continues at coordinate 2,155,383 of NC_089264.1, forward strand.
CTGGAGCCAGAGACAAGGCTTGATCACTCAGAGTTTTTACATAATAAAGTTTTATTAAAGTATAAAGGAGATAGAGAAAGCTTCTGACATAGACATCAGAAGCGGGCAGAACGAGTGCCCACCAGTAGTCTTCAGCTGGATGTTATATAGCTCCTAGCAGTCTGTTAATGAAAAAAAGGAAATGTCTCAAAACTCAGGCACCAGGCCCCTCACCCACAAGATGCATTTTGAGATAATCTTGGCACCAGGTGAGTCTTCCCTGGTCATAAAATGATTGACTTGAATCTTGTAAAATGGCAGTTTGCCATACAAAGAGTTTCATTTACATGGATTAGGAGAACAATGTGTGAGGTTTGTCAAATCAGTTTTGAGCCTTTAGGTGGAATGGAGTTGAAGACAGAGTTCTGGGTAAATGCATAGTACATTAAAATAGCTTAAGATGAACATTTCCATAAGAAAAATGCATTGGTTATCTCAAGATTTGAGAAAAGTTAAGTTCAGGTGGAACCAGGTGTCATTATGGAAACACAGTATTTTAAGAGAAATCTCTTTTTAAATTTGTATAGAGAAGAGGAAAAAATATATCACTAGTTTTATTCTTCCTGCTGCTTAAGAGAGAGATCTTAAAAAAAAAAAAAAGAAAGAAAGAAAAGAAATGTCTGACACTTGCAGCCTATTTCCTCCACTTGGAGACCCCTGGCCTTCCTGCCTGTTACCCTCTCACAGTTAAGGTGAACAAGGGGCTTCCCAGGTGGCACTAGTAGTAAAGAACCCACCTGCCAGTGCAGGAACTATAAGAGACACGGGTTCAATTCTTGGATCAGAAGATCCCCTGGAGGAGGGCATAGCAACCCACTCCAGTATGCTTGCCTTGAGAATCCCATGGACAGAGGAGCCTGGTGGGCTACAGTCCATTGGATCACAAAGAATCAGAAATGACTGAAGCGGCTTAGCACATACCAAGGTGAACAGGAGTTCATACTGATGTTTGCATCTCTGATACCATATGGCATGTGCCTTCTACCCCCGCTTGTCTGTAATCTCCCACCCCAGCACTGAGAAACTGGCCCGACTTAGCTGCCAATCACTTACTTAGTTGTTCAATTACAGCATACTTGTCTAGCTGCATCAAAACTGTCAACCGGTATTTCTGTAGGGAATAATTATGTGAACTAGAGCACAGTGCAGATGTGCGATATTTTTTTTTCTTTAATCTAACAGACTCTGTTGCTGCTGCTGCTGCTAAGTCGCTTCAGTCGTGTCCAACTCTGTGCGACCCCATAGACGGCAGCCCACCAGGCTCCACTATCCCTGGTTTCTCCAGGCAAGAGTACTGGAGTGGGTTGCCATTTCCTTCTCCTACTATTTCTAAATTACTTAGGTCAGCACATTTGACCCACACTCCTTGGTGAGGGCATTTCATACATTTGTCATATATTTAGATAGTATTTTTCTCAATCCATCTTGGGACCTCCCAACCTTCTAAATGATGTTTTAATTTGGATCCATTTTCAGGTTTACACTTTGTGCTATGAAGCTCTATAAATGGCCACGATCGATTACAATGTCATACACAATAGTTTTACTGCGTTATCACTGATTATTTTTTTATTACTAGAATTTTGTCTTTTCCAGAATGTCATATAATTGGAATCATACATAACATAGCCCTTTTCAGACTGCTTCTCTAACATAGCAAATATGGTTTTAAAATTCATTTATGCCTTTTTATGGCTTAATAGCTTTTTTTGTTTCTGAAAATGTATATTTTAAAAAGTGTATTAAAAAAGTGTATAAAAATATACCACAATTTGTTCATCTATTCAGCTATTGAAGGCTATATCAGTTGCTTCTAGTTTTCAGCAAGTATGAATGAAGCTACTAGGAACACCTGTGTGCAGGTTTTAGTGGAAACATAAATTTACAAATCAGTCAGGTAAATAGCTATAAGTGTAATCGTTTGATTTCATGGTAATATTTAGTTTTGCAAGAAAGTACCTAAGTGGCTACACCATTCTGCATTCCTAATAACAATAAATGAGAGCTCCTGTTGCTTTGTATTCTTGTCCAGCGGTTGATGTTAGCCTCTTGGGATTCAAGCCATTGCAATAAACGTGTAGTGATATTTCATTGCTTTATGTTTCCTAATGATATGTGACAATGAGCATCTTTCATATGCTGATTTGCCTCTTGATGAGGTTTCTGTTCAGATAACTTTTTTAAAACTGGGTTATTTGTTTTCTTACTATTGGTCTTTAAGAGCTGTTTGTATATTTTGGATGCAAGTCCTTATCTGATATGCAGTTTTCAAATATTTTCTACCTATAGCTTGAGTTTTCATTCTTAAGTCTTTCAGAGAATAGAAGTTCATAATTTTAATAAATTCTAGTATCAGTTTTTCTTTCATGGATCAGGATTTTAGTGTTCTATCTAATATTTCATTGCTGTAACCAAAGTCATTCTCCTTTGTTTTTCTTCTAGAAGTTTTATAGCTTTTAATTTAAATTAGGTCTATGATCTATTTTGAGTTATTTTTTTGTGAAAGGTGTAAGGTTCTGGTTTATATTTGATTTTTTTTTTTCTTGTGGATATCCAGTTTTCCAGAACAATTTATTAAAAAAAAAAAAAAAAAATTTCTTTTCTCCACTGAGTTGCCTTTGCCCCTTTCTAAAGATGAGTTGATAATAATTATGTGGTTTTTTAGTTTGTTTTGGGATTCTCCAGTCTTCCATTGCTTTATATGTTCATTCTTTTGCCAATGCCACACTGACTTGGTTACTGTAAATTTATGGTAAGTTTTGAAGCTTCATAGTGTGAATCATTCAGCTCTGTTCTTCTTCATGATTGTACTTGCTGTTTTAGGTGTTTTGCCTCTCCATATAAACTTCAGAATATTTTTGTCAGTATCTCCAAAAACAGCTTTTTGGAATTTTTATTGAGATTGAGCTGAAACTATAGCTCAAGGTAGGAAGAACTGACATCTTAACAATATTGTCTTATCATCCATGAACACAAAAGTTGTTGGTATTTATTTAGATTTTATCCAATTTCAAAATAAAAATATAACAGTTTTACACAAAGATCCTTTAACAATTTTGTTAAATTTATACCTAAATATTTCTTTTTTATTGTTATGAAAGTGGTATTGTTTTTTAAATTTCAAATTTTAACTTCACTGACAACTAGACATTCATATATATAGGAAAACACTTGCCTTTTGAATGTTAACCTTGGATTCTGCAAATATTTCTTTTGCTTTTTTATCTTTATTTCTTCTTCTGGTATTCCAATTATGCACATGTTACATCTTTTGAAATAATCCCACAGTTCTTGTATGCTGTGATCTTTTCTGTTTTCCATTCTTCATGCCCTTTGCATTTCTGTTGGGAAGTTGATTTTCTCAGGGCATATGCACAGTAACGGGATTGCTGAGTATGGTACTTCTATTTTCAGTTTTTTAAGGAGCTTCCATTCCTGTTCTCCATAGGGGCTGTATCAGTTTACAGTCACACCTATGATGCACAATTACTCTAATAATTGTTGGTGTTCAAGTAAGTCAGAAAGAGAAAAACAAATATCATATAAATACTTCACTTCTGACCTTTCAAAGATTGCCCCAAACTATGTACTAAGTGTTGAGCGAGCACCACATTTAGGAAGAAGCTTGTCTGCCATCACTGAAGAACAGCCCCTCATTTCCAGTGTGGGTATTTGAATGTGACCTTCTCTTCATCTGCATTTGTATTAAGACTGGAATAGCAAGCTAATGATACAAAGGAAGAAGGGCTGTGGAAATTCCCTCTGGGTGATGGGTAGCCCCAGGTGCCAGGTGGCAATAGTAGGGATACCAGGAGCCCAAAATCCATGGTGTCAGTAGAGTAAGCCAGGGATTCTGTGTAAGGCAGCAGCAGTGGTGACCTCACCACACACATTTATGCTATCATTTGGAGCACTATATCTGTCTGCATTTCTGTTCTTCAGCATTCTAAGGTTGTCCATGAGTAGCAGTATCATTTGAATGAATTTCTTATCTACTCAAATTTGTAAAATGTAGAATGTATTGACTGTAACTAGTATGTTTCCATTAAAATTAGAAACAAAACAAAACAAACAAATGAAAAAGACTAAAATAGTCACTGCTTTATGGTTTTCCCAAATGATGATCTGGAATCTGCCGTTTACTCCTTTTATAAAGGGCTTAGGGTTGTGGCTCATACCAAGACTGTCTCTTCAAACACCTTATCTCTGAACTGCCGCAAAACAGGGGAGAGAATAGGTTCTCCTCTTCCTTTTATGTAACATTTTTTTATTCATCCCCAGATTTCCTCACAAGGTTAAAGAAATTTATAAAACTTCACAGAAAGATGGGTGGTTCTTAGAGGAATTGCAAGGTAGAGAGAGGATTTTTAAAAAGAAAGCTATATACTAAACATACATTTTCTAAAGTTCAAGCCAAAAACACTTAAGAATTTAAACCTTCACCTTGAGTCACGTTATGATTGTTCCCATTTCTTCAGATCAGTTCAGTTCAGTTGCTCAGTCATGTCTGACTCATTGCAACCCCGTGAATCGCAGCACGCCAGGCCTCCCTGTCTATCATCAATGCCCGGCATTTACCCAAACTCATGTCCATCAAGTTCCTGATGCCATCCAGCCATCACATCCTCTGTCGTCCCCTTCTCATCCTACCCCAATCCCTCCCACCATCAGGGAAGAGTCAACTCTTCTCATCAGGTGGCCAAAGTACTGGAGTTTCAGCTTCAGCATCAGCCCTTCCAATGAATACCCAGGACTGATCTCCTTTAGGATGGACTGGTTGGATCTCCTTGCAGTCCAAGGGACTCTCAAGAGTCTTCTCCAACACCACAGTTCAAAGGCATCAATTCTTTGGAACTTTGCTTTCTTTACAGTCCAACTCTCACATCCATACATGACCACTGGAAAAACCATAACCTTGACCAGATGCACATTTGTTCACAAAGGAATGTCTCTGCTTTTTAATCTGCTGTCTAGGTTGGATAACTTTCCTTCCAAGGAGTAAGCGTCTTTTAATTTCATGGCTGCAATCACCATCTGCAGTGATTCTGGAGCCCAGAAAAATAATGTCTGATACTGCTTCCACTGTTTCCCATCTATTTCCCATGAAGTGATGGGACCAGATGCCATGATCTTAGTTTTCTGAATGTTGAGCTTTAAGCAAACTTTTTCGCTCTCCTCTTTCACTTTCATCAAGAGGCTTTTTAGTTCCTCTTCACTTTCTGCCATAAGGGTGGTACCATCTGCATATCTGAGGTTATTGATATTTCTCCCAGCAATCTTGATTCCAGTTTGTGCTTCTTCCAACCCAGGGTTTCTCATGATGTACTCTGCATATAAGTTAAATAAGCAGAATGACAATATACAACCTTGACGTACTCCTTTTCCTATTTGGAACCAGTCTGTTGTTCCATGTCCAGTTCTAACTGTTGCTTCCTGACCTGCATACAGGTTTTTCAAGAGGTGGGTCAGGTGGTCTGGTATTCCCATCTCTTTCAGAATTTTCCACAATTTATTGTGATCCACACAATCAAAGGCTTTGGCATAGTCAATAAAACAGAAACAGATGTTTTTCTGGAACTCTCTTGCTTTTTCAATGATCCAATGGATGTTGGCAATTTGATCTCTGGTTCCTCTGCCTTTACTAAAACCAGCTTCAACATCTGTAAGTTCACGGCTCACGTATTGCTGAAGCCTCGATTGGAGAATTTTGAGCATTACTTTACTAGCGTGTGAGATGAGTGCAATTGTGCGATAGTTTGAGCATTCTTTGGGATTGCCTTTCTTAGGGATTGGAATGAAAACTGACTTTTTCCTGTCCTGTGGCCACTGCTGAGTTTTCCAAATTTGTTGACATATTGAGTGCAGCACTTTCACAGCGTCATCTTTCAGGATTTGAAATAGTTCAACTGGAAATCCATCACATCCACTAGCTTTGTTCTTAGTGATGCTTTCTAAGGCCCACCTAACTTCACATTTCAGGATGTCTGGCTCTAGGTGAGTGATCACACCATCGTGATGATCTGGGTCATGAAGATCTTTTCTGTACAGTTTTTCTGTGCATTCTTGCCATCTCTTCTTAATATCTTCTGCTTCTGTTAAGTCCATACCATTTCTGTCCTTTATCAAACCCATCTTGCAAGAAATGTTCCCTTGGTATCTCTAATTTTCTTGAATAGATTTCTAGTCTTTCCCATTCTGTTGTTTTCCTCTATTTCTTTGCAATGATCACTGAGGAAGGCTTTCTTATCTCTCCTTGCTCTTCTTTGGAATTCTGCATTCAAATGGGAATATCTTTCCTTTGCTCCTTTGTTTTTCACTTATCTTCTTTTCACAGCTATTTGTAGGGCCTCCTCAGACAACCATTTTGCCTTTTTGCATTCCTTTTCCATGAGGATGGTCTTGATCCCTGTCTCCTGTACAATGTGATGAACCTCCATCCATAGTTCATCAGGCACTCTGTCTATCAGATCTAGTCCCTTAAATATATTTCTCACTTCCACTGTATAGTCACAAGGGATTTGACTTCAGTCATACCTGAATAGTCTAGTGGTTTTCCCTACTTTCTTCAATTTATGTCTTAATTTGGTTATAAGGAGCTCATGATCTGAGCCACAGTCAGCTCCTGGTCTTGTTTTTGCTGATTGTATGTATAGAGCTTCTCCATCTTTGGCTGCAAAGAATATAATCAATCTGATTTTGGTGTTGACCATCTGGTGATGTCCTTGTGTAGAGTCTTCTCTGTATTGTTTGAAGAGGGTGTTTGCTATGACCAGTGCAATCTCTTGGGAAAACTCTATTAGCCTTGGCCCTGCTTCATTCCTTACTCCAAGGCCAAATTTACCTATTACTTCAGGTGTTTTTTGACTTCCTACTTTTGCATTCCATTCCACTATAATGAAAAGGATGGCTTTTTTGGGTGTTAGTTCTAAAAGGTCTTGTAGGTCTTCATAGAACCATTCAACTTCAGCTTCTTCAGCATTACTGGTTGGGGCATAGACTTGGATTACCATGATATTGAATGGTTTACCTTGGAAATGATCAGAGATCATTCTGTCATTTTTGAGATTGCATCCAAGTACTGTATTTCAGACTCTTTTGTTGACCATGATGGCTACTCCATTTCTTCTAAGGGATTCCTGCCCACAGTAGTAGATATAATAGTCATCTGAGTTAAATTCACCCATTTCAGTCCATTTTAGTTCGCTGACTCCAAGAATGTCAACATTCACTCTTGCCATCTCCTGTTTGACCACTTCCAATTTGCCTTGATTCATGAATCTAACATTCCAGGTTCCTTTGCAATATTGCTCTTTACAGCATCAGACCTTGCTTCTATCATGTCACATCCACAACTGGGTGTTGTTTTTGCTTTGGTTCCATCCCTTCATTCTTTCTGGAGTTATTTCTCCACTCATCTCCAGTAGCATATTGGGGACCTACTGACCTGGGGAGTTCCTCTTTGAGTATCCTATCATTTTGCCTTTTCATACTGTTCATGGAGTTCTCTAGGCAAGAATACTGAAGTGGTTTGCCATTCTCTTCTCCAGTGGACCACATCTTGTCAGACCTCTCCACCATGACCTGACCATCTTGGGTGGCCCCACATGACATGGCTTAGTTTCATTGAGTTAGACAAGACTGTGGTCCGTGTGATCAGGTTGACTGGTTTTCTGTGATTATGGTTTCAGTGTCTGCCCTTTGATGCCCTCTCGCAACACCTACGGTCTTACTTGGGTTTCTCTTACCTTGGATGTGGGGTATCTCATCATGGCTGCTCCAGCAAAGCGCAGTCGCTGCTCCTTATCTTGGACGAGGTGTATCTCCTCACAGGTGGCCGTCCCATTTCCTAGCTTTACTCAAAAGGGGAGAGCTCTTCTTTACCTTGTCATTTATTCTATTATCAACAGTTATGTATTTGTCTCTATATCTGTGTTCCACATCCTAGAAGGCAACTATGAACCTTTCTGTCCACTTGAGAACCTCACATTCTACTCACAGAAATCAGAAGACCTCCAGGACTTATTTCCATTTCATAGTAGTAAATTTAACAAACAGTTATCTAGTTTAAAGACAGTCTGGTCTAAAGACTTCCCAGTCTTTGGTGGTCATTAAAACTCCATATTTTCAAGGACAGTTCACGGTTGTGTGTGAGCACTTCAAAACACTCATGCAGGCATCCAGAGTAGCAGTTGCTATTTTAGGCATGTATGGTATAACCTTCTGAGGGTCTAGAGAGGGCTCCTGAAACACACACACACACACACACACATCTTTTCAAAGAACAAGTGTTAATTCTCTGAGGAACGGAAGCCTATTCCCAACCAAATCCCTAAAACTTTTGTTGAAAAAATCCTTTCAAAGTCTTAGATGAGGACTATTGTCAAGTCTCAAATTTGAGGATAATTGCCTACATGAGCAGGTTCAGGAAGCCTCCTCAGTTACATGTGTGTGGTGAAGAGATGAGGCCCTTAACTGTACTCTCCTAGATATGACACGCGGTGGGGACATTTTAGGAAAGAAAGAGTTGAAGAGGTAGATAGACAAGGTAGAGGCATGCAACTGCATTTTTTTTTTTCCTATGAGAAAATAAAAGTTCTTATTTTAAGGTTGAATTGCTTTAAACTCGGGGCACTGTAAGATATATGTAATACATCTCACCTAGAGAAACCAGCATGGCTCTCTTTCTGCCAGGCTGCTTCCTGCAGGATCTCCACCCACACGGTGCTTATATGTGAAGCGCACCCCTTGGGGCTCAGTGCTGTTTATGTGGATGACAGTGGGAGTGAGATCCCCTGGAGTGGTGTAGCACAGCCAACCAGTAGTGGCAGAAGCCTTTGGAGTAGCAAGAATTTTAATTTTCATGTAATTTATTTGTAATTTTATTTTCTTTGGAAAGTTGTCCAAAGTCAATGGTCTCCTTCAGCAGTTACTAAGTCAAATGTCTTTTCTCAAATTCTTATTATACTCATTGCACTGTTATTAAAAGTTGATCTACTTGTCAGCTTCCCTTCTACTTCAAAGCTCCAAATTTAAAAATTTTTTTTTAATGTGACCATTTTTAAAGCCTTTAATTGAATTTGTTACAGTATTGCTTCTGCTTTATGTTTTTGGCTTTTTGGCCACAAGGCGTGGGATGTTAGCTTCCAAACAAAGGATTGAATCCACCCCCAACCCCCCTGCACTGGAAGGTGACATTTTAACAAATCAAACACCAGGAATTCCCTCCAGATTTCTTTAATCACTCTTACCAATAGTTCCAAGCACAGTATATGGCACAAGTGTTTAGTGAACGTTTCCTGAATTAGAAGTAAATTACTTTCTATGACATATATGCAATTACCTTGCATTTTTTTCTACTTAATTTTAATTTGTTGTCAATTTAGTTCACAGAAAATGCACTGTGCTTCTATTTATTAAATTAAATGTCTCCTAGGTGTAAGCATATTAAAAGGTAAGCTTAATTAAATCTCAATTTCCTGTGATCATTATATAAGCTCCTCATTGCTTCATTTCATATTAGCTTGGTTCAATGGTTAGATGGAAATTTACATGAACACTTAATGATCAATCACTTTTCCATTCTGATATATTACTAATGATACTTAGAGTTTAAAGTGAATTAGGGTTAATTAGAAATGTTCATAATTTGCCTACCCTTCTTCTTCTCGAGACTGACTCGACAAGCAGAGTTTCTGAAAGTGCAATAGGGCAAGAGAATGAGAAACAAGACACAAGAATTAAAAAATGAAGACACAGTGAAAAGCAAATTCACAAGACACAGTGAAAAGCGAGGATCAGAGGACCAACACTGCTCCAAGGTGAAGGTTCCGAAACTGAATCCAAATCAGCTTTATTATACTTTCAGCCATGAAGAAAAAATATGTGGGGAGTTAAGCTATAAATCATGTGGGCTTCAGGGCCAAAGAACAAAGTGATCATTAACTATTGAGTAACTAAGTAACAGTAATCAATAACAAATCAGTAACTAAGACTAATATTTTTTATTGAGTCCATCTTTGTTGAAATGTTCCCTTAGTATCTCTAATTTTCTTGATGAGATCTCTAGTCTTTCCCATTCTATTGTTTCCTCTATTTCTTTGCATTGATCACTGAGGAAGGCTTTCGTATCTCTCTTTGTTATTCTTTGGAACTGCATTCAAATGGGTATATCTTTCCTTTTCTCCTTTGCTTTTTGCTTCCTTTATTTTCACAGCTATTTGTAAGGCCTCCTCAGACATCCATTTTACTTTGTTGCATTTCTTTTGCATGAGGATGGTCTTGATTCCTGTCTCCTGTACAATGTCACGAACCTCCATCCATAGTTCATCAGGCACTCTGTCTATCAGATCTAGTCCCTTAAAACTATTTCTCACTTCCACTGTATAGTCATAAGGGATTTGATTTAGGTCATACCTGAATGGTCTAGTGGTTTTCTCCACTTTCTCCAATTTTACTCTGAAGAGGTGGCAAGAATACACAGAAGAACTGTACAACAATAATCTTCACGACCCAGATCATCACGATGGTGTGATCACTCTCTGAGAGCCAGACATCCTGGAATGTGAAGTAAAGTGGGCCTTAGGAAGCATCAGTACAAACAAAGCTAAAGGAGGTGATGGAATTCCAGTTGAGCTATTTCGAACTTTGGAAGATAATGCTGTGAAAGTGCCACACTCAATATGTCAACAAATTTGGAAAACTCAGCAGTGGCCACAGGACTGGAAAATGTCAGTTTTCATTCTAATCTCAAAGAAAGGTAATGCCAAAGAATGCTCAAACTACTGCACAATTGCACTCATCTCACACGCTAGTAAAGTAATGCTCAAAATTCTCCAATCCAGGCTTCAGCAATACGTGAACTGTGAACTTCCAGATGTTCAAGCTGGTTTTAGTAAAGGCAGAGGAACCAGAGATCAAATTGCCAACATTCGATGGATCATCAAAAAAGCAAGAGAGTTCCAGAAAAACATCTATTTCTGCTTTATTGACAATGCCAAAGCCTTGACTGTGTTGATCACAATAAACTATGGAAAATTCTGAAAGAGATGGAAGTACCAGACCACTTGACCTGCCTCTTGAGAAACCTGTATGCAGGTCAGGAAGCAACAGTTAGAACTGGACATAGAACAACAGACTGGTTCCAAGTAGGAAAAGGAGTACTTCAAAGCTGTATATTGTCACCCTGCTTATTTAACTATGCAGAGTACATCTTGAGAAACACTGGGCTGGATGAAGCACAAGCTGGAATCAAGACTGCCGGGAGAAATATCAATAACCTCAGATATGCAGATGATACCACCCTTATGGCAGAAACTAAAAAGCCTCTTGATGAAAGTAAAAGAGGAGAGTGAAAAAGTTTGCTGAAAGCTCAACATTCAGAAAACTAAGATCATGGGATCCAGTCCCATCAGTTCATGGCAAATAGATGGGGAAACAGTGGAAACAGTGTCAGACATCATTTTGGGGGGCTTCAAAATCACTGCAGATGGTGATTGCAGCCATGAAATTAAAAGATGATTACTCCTTGGAAGGAAAATTATTACCAACCTAGACAGCATATTAAAAAGCAGAGACATTGCTTTGTCAGCAAAGATCCATCTCACCAAGGCTATGGTTTTTCCAGTGGTCATGTATGGATGTGAGAGTTGGACTATAAAGAAAGCGGAGCACCAAAGATTTGATGCTTTTGAACTGTGATGTTAGAGAAGACTCTTGAGAGTCCCTTGCACTGCAAGGAGATCAAACCAGTTCATCCTAAGGGAGATCAGTCCTGGGTGTTCATTTGTAGGATTGATTTTGAAGCTGAAACTGTGATACTTTAGCCACGTAATGTGAAGAGCTGACTCATTTGAAAGTACCCTAATGCTGGGAAAGATTTAGGGCAGGAGAAGAAGGGGACAACAGAGGATGAGATGGTTGGATGGCATCATGAACTCAATGGACATGCGTTTGGGTAGACTCTGGGAGTTGGTGATGGACAGGGAGGCCTGGTGTGCTGCGGTTCACGGGGTCACAAAGAGTCGGACACGACTGAGCAAATGAACTGAACTGAAGACTCATATTCTAATCTATAGATTTTCCACTAGATACATAAAACATGTGACTCTGAGATGCCAGTTGAGAAAGAGTCCAACCTCAGGATCGTATCTTGTTTTCAAAACTGTGAACTGTTCCCTCTGTACTTGTTCCAAGAGTCTTCATGCCTTATAGCATCCAGTTTATCAATAATTATAAATTTCTTTTGTGACCTGTCGGGGTCCAGCCTCAGCAGGTTCCAGGGGGTACCCTCAGGATGAACGACATCGGCGAGAGATAGAAGACACGTGAGACTAGCCTTGATAGGGCCAAATCTGTATTTTACTTTTTGACAACCGGTTTTATACCCTTTCACAGAATGTTTTCAAGGTACAAGATGCTTACTCATGATTACACAGGATTAGTATTACATCATTTTGATTTTTAGGAAAAGCAGGAATTTTTTGCTTTCTAATTCTACAGTAATTCTTAGCACGTGATCTTCTGGCCTTGGGGCTATTAACATTTTATGCAGGTCAGGTGACTGTAAACCTATTTTCCTTTTTTATGGTGACCTTAACTGAAAGGTAACAATGTCATAGGGAAATAGTACAGAGTAGAATTATATTCTTGTTAATAAAAAATTAATCTTTCTGCAAAAGTTGTCAGTTGCATTTATCTAAGAAATTTACCCCATACTGACTGCGACTTTGGTGAGGCAGCTTCTGCCTAGCACTCCTGACTGACAATTAACAACCATCTTATTGTTACCACACTAGGGCTAAGTTCTTATTTCTCTAGATTTTTAATTATATTAACAATGGTTTTTATAACACAACCTTAGCGCATTAAAGGCAAAAATACAGCAAGCAAAAACACAGCAAGCAAATCACAACCCAATAACCACCTATAGAATAATTTTTCTTATGTTTTCTAATAGGACTCCTTTACCCCTTAAAAGGGCTCTATATTTATGAGGGCTTTTATATAATCAGGTTCTTTATGCTGTTTTATGATTAGGATATTATAAGCAATCATGCACATTAGTACCAAGGGCATAAATGCATTTGGCTAACAAACTACCAGCAAAGGAGTTTAAATTAAAACACTCCTTTCACCCTGAATAATCTCATAAAATACCACCACCTGGGAAACTTATTGATTGAAGTTCTAAATTGATTCTTATTTGGGAAGAGATCGGGGAAGGCCTTCCTGCCTGTGTCAGAGAAATTAGGGAGTAGTCCATTGAGGCAGGCATCAGAAAGACAGATATCATCTTTAAGGTGAGCGCCGGGGGCAGTTTTTTGAAATCCCTGAAAACCTGATCTGCCTTGCCTGCCAGGCTTTCTCCTCGTGACATTGTCATGGGTGGGATCTCGTGAGCTGGCCTTTCCGAAACCCCTGAAAACCTGATCCACCTTGCCTGTCAGGTTTTCTCCCTTATGGCCTTTTTAGGGGTAAGGTCTCATGTGTTGGCTCCCAGCAGCGACCCTCGCTGGGACCTGCTTTTGTTTTATTCTTCCTATCTCCTACACTTCTGACTGACATTACATTCTTACACCTAAGAATACGATGAGTGTTACAGACCTGTGCAGGGATAATACTGGTCTTCAGAGGCTCAGCAATCAACATTATTAACCCGTTAGTTATCTCAAACCTATAACCTAAACTTTCTGGAATTTGTACGTTGTTATCAATGTTCCTCAAAACACTGTTCTGAAGTGTAACCTCAAGTCTGAGTGTTTTGTGATTCCAGAGAAGATATAGTCTTTAGTGACCGTCAGTCACTTCCTCACAGGAATTTGTGGGATGAAGTGGTGCAGCACGTCTTTCATTCCTGTTTCTCTCTCTCTCAACTCACCTACACCCAAGTTGCTTCCTTTGGTGCAGTTTAAAGATTATGTTCTTTCAGTCATGATTCTTTGACTCTAAGGTAACTGTCAATGTGAGTAAATACATATTATACTGAGCACATCATTAGACAAAACTTTTATAAGATGATGTAAGTGTCCAGATGTAGGAATGCAACCATCAGAGGCCTTTCTTATAATCTCACACATTGTTCATTCATATAATGAAATACTGAAGTGACACTCTCTAGTTAGATTGTTCTGCTCGTTTGACACATTTAATTTTCTTTGTGAACGTTTTTCTAAATATGTCCAAGTTTAATGAGAAGCTTTCCAGTCTTCTAAGCTCTGATTTTATATCATGTTTCTTTTCTGTTTTCCCACAACAGACAGGACAGTGCCCGTGGTAAATATTCTATGATTATTACGAACACATTATTTAGGTAGAAAGAGTATATGTGCTAACCTCTTAGATGAATTAACCTATTTGATCATCTTAGAATTAAGATAATGTGTTGCATGCAAAAAACTCCTAAAACTGAGAAATTTATTATATTTATAATATAATAATAATGTAATTAAATATTATATAATATTATTTAATGTAATATTATAATATAGTGTATTGTACTATATTAGCAGGTATAGCTGAAGATTAATAACCCTGTCACAATGACTTATTCACCAAACAAATCAGAAAAAATAGTTTGCAGAAAACCAAGTTCAATGAGGACTTCTAAGATCAAAGAGGGCAAGCGGTCACCTTAGAGTTGAGCAAATATGTATACAAGTTAAAAAAATTAGAGAGTCTAGAAGATGCTAATTATGCTTGAATTTTAAAATTCTCAAGAATATTGCATTGAATCTGACTCAAAATGAAAGTAAGCCTCTTCTTATCATTTCCATGCCTACTTCAATAGTTAAAATATAATAGGGACTCAAGAAATGCTTTAGGATTAATGTTGATTGAATAAGGAGGAACATAGCTATGAACACCATCACTACCATGAGAAAAGCCTGCAAATGAAATTAAATTGTTGTATTTAGTCTCAGAAACTGAATAGGAAATTCTAAGTCTGCTGCCTTTAAAAACATATCCCAGAATGGGTATTCATGATATAATTTTGTGGGCCACATTTTTATGCTTTTTATTCATGCATGAATTCAACATTTTATTATAAGCACTAAAGTGATATTTAATTATAGAGTTAATTATTTTTAATAGCAAATGACTTACAAGTAGAACATTTGTTTGTACTTGATTAAACAGTTTTGGTCATTATGTATCATTTCACTCGCTGCTTTTGAATAAAGATACTCATTTTCATTTGCTTTTAATACACTTCAAGAAATGTAATTAAAAACTGATGACTAACCAAGATACTGTGCATCAAGAATGTGAGAATATTTACTCTCTGTGGAATGCAAATTAGTTGGGTGTGCAGATTTTATAATACCTAGATAAGAGTTTTCAATAAATTTCAAGCAATGTGTTTAAAGGGGCAAGCGTTAATAATTTGTTGCTCATTCAAGCAATTGTTTTGAAGCTCTATTAGCCATTTCCCTGTACCTCAAATGAATGATTCACTCATATGAGATTGCCAGTCTTATTAAAAAAGCCAATCCATTAAGTATCTTAGATTTAATTTTTATGAGAGTTTTTAAAAATAATTCCCTACTTACATTGTTCAGATCCATTTCACTTGAGTATTTTGTCATTTACAGAAATAATTCATCAATCTGTTAGTGCAAGCTTTCTTAAATGTTATTTCTCTTAGTCCTGTGAAATGTGCTATTTTGAATCTCTGAAATGTTATAAACCACCAGATTGCTGATTGCTTTGGATGCTGTGAAAAATAATTAATCCACATTATTTTTTATATTTAATTGACAGTGTAATGAATTTAACTAAAGACCTGCAATAAACTATTTCTAATTACTGAGGGTGGTGGAGTGGAAAACTAGGCTGTAAAACTTTACAAGGAAACAATGTTTTCTTCATTACATTAAATGTCATTGTTGATACAACTTTTTCGGAGACAAAAAATAAAGTCCCCTAAATGGGAAGTTCTGGAAAACTAGAAGGAGTTGTGGAATATTTTTACTCATTATTTGGTGAGATTTTTTAAAATAATTATTTTAATAGATTGCACTAGTGATGTACGTCAGATACTAAATTTACCATCGTTGCACTAAAATTTCTCCTTCTTTATTTGGCAGAACTTTATGAGGGAGCTGCAGTATGTTAGGCTACAGTCCATGGGGTCGCAAAGAGTCTGACACGACTGAAAGACTTTACTTTCACTTTTTCACTATGAGGGAGCTAATCATGCCACTGCCAGAATGAGTGATGTTTATCACTGGCCTGTATTTAATTCACTCTGTATCTGTAGGACATTCACCTGAAAAGCTCTAACGAATTTTAGGTGTCACTGAAGTATGTAGATATACCAGGAACTGGGTCTGTTCTTAGCTTCCAAAGCAGGGACTTCTCGTTAGAAACTGATCCTTGATGTCCAAAATTGAGGTGTGAAGCATTAGGCTCTGATTAGGGCTATTTGCATTGCCTTGTGGCCCTGAGGCTTTTAATTAATAGCATATCCTTCTTTTCCTCCCCATAACCCCTGGCTAAAATAAGGTGTCTCCACTGGTATTTAATTCAGTTGCATATTTAATTTCGATGATGTACATATTCCAACAACAGACAACTAAAGCAAGTGACCTGTTTCAGGGAATGTAAATTATTTTCAGGATTTCAGAAATTGAAAAGGGATAAGAGGAAGGAGAAAATGCTGGGCTGGTGTGAAGCAATAGCCTGTAATCCTCGCAGGATTCCTAACGCCACTCGGACCCCAGAGGGCTCAGAGGAGTGGGCTGATACCTCGCAAGCCTCCACACTGGTGAGTGTAGTCATGGTACCTCAAATGGTTTGTGTGAATGGATGCTGAGGGAATGGTGGGGAGGGAAGCGCTTCCTAAGTTAACAGCTCTCTGCTTTGCAATGGATTATATTGTTTATATAGATGTTGTTCAATGGGTAGTAGTTATCATAATTTTATAGAATTTAGAGTTTAATTCAGATTAAATAGCAATTTATTTTTCTTTCTGTTTCTTTGGACTTTGACCATCCATTATATCAGTGACCTTAAAGAGATATTTAAAGTTTATATCTTGCATTCTACACTTTTTTTAATGAAGTCAATGGAGGAAAACAAATAGGGCTACCCAAAATAATGAAAAAATCAAAATCATACCTTCTGTATTTTCCTAGATTCTAAAAATGTCTTTAAATGGATTTAAGAGTTATAATTTTGATATACTATTGTGAATTAAGTAATTGCAAGAATTATTTGAAGACCAATAACATACCCATTCTTGTATTGTTTTCTGCTTTAAGTTTGCATGTTTGACTTCAGTTAGCTTTATTTTCCAGTGATTAGGAAAAGAACTTATTAACAAAAGAGGTTTTACAAGGTCTTTGTTAAGATTTTGCATGCAATGTATTTCATTTTGATTTAAGGAAGGATGATTCCATTCAATCTCTAAGTTTTAATTGACATGTTAGTTGTATTTTAATTACTGTTTTACCAATGTATAAGAACACAAGTGTTTTCATTGGCCTGATTTATTAATTGATGAACATGTAATTAAACATTTGTAAAAGTTTTAGGTTTCATTTTGCTTTTGAGTTATTTGATAATTTCTATTATTTTACATAAAAACAATAATCTTGAACAAACATTATTGAGCAAATTTAAATAGACACCATTGGAAGGAATAGGCTTTCAACTGGTGAAACGTAGACGTGGGAATCCTTTTTAATTTCATTCGTCTTAGACAGTGGGGAAAAGGGCTGACGGCATTAAAAAAACTGCAATTTGATTGGACAGTCTAAGTTCTGGGGAATTAATTCTTTGAAATTATTATCTGCAATGGTTCATCTCACTCTAATATACTCCTTTGTAAATTACTATTTTCAATAAAACTGCTTGGCATAATTTAACACCACTCATAATATATGTCGACAATATGTATACATAAAGCCAGACTTTGTAGGTATCATGCAATAGGTAAACATTTTTAATAAATATATTACTTCTGTGATCTCATTATAGCGGCTTTAGTGTTTAATTCTTATTTAGTAGAACCATAGATCCAAACCAGGAAACAATCTTGAGCAAACATGTAGCCTGAATTTCTCTTATAATTTTGCATAACCTAATATTAGCTTTATTTTACATATGTGTAATGTGGCCCAGAGAAATTAAGTGACTTTCCTAGTGTCACTTAGCTAGTAAATGTCACTTATAGGATTGCTAGAATCCTTCCTTCTCAAGATAGGGCTTGCTGTATTAGGGTGATAGCCTGCAATCACTGTAACATAACCCCAAATCTAAGAAAAATAAAATATTTCTTATGTCATAGTGCACATGTCTAGGGCAGTTCTCCTTGGAGGTTCACTGATTGTTCAGACTTCATCCATCTGCCTTCTTAAGCACATGAGCTCTTAGGTCACTGAGGAAAGGAAAAGGCTATGTGGTTCATTGTACATGAGCTATTATGGAGCAACCTGTAATGTGTAGGCATCCTTCCACTGGCCAAAACCTAGTCGCATAGACCCGTCTGAACTGCAAAGGAGGCTGGTGAGTGTCAGGAAACCATATGGACAGGAAAAGCAGATGGAACTAGTGAGCACTTAGCACATTTCTGCCACAGTCCATCCTCTGGTCACCACACCTTCATGCCACGTTTTTACTCTTTCATGAAGAAGAATTATTGCTTTCCAAGAGAGATAACAAATATTTTTTTCATTCAGTAAATTCAAGTCCATTATTGTTGTTATTGTTCAGTCGCTAAGTTGAGTCCAGCTCTTTGCAACCCTGTGAACTGCTGCACACCAGGCTTCCCTGTCCTTCAGTATCTCCTGGAGTTTGCTCAAGTCCATAGTCTTTGGTTCTTCATCATCCTCATCTAATGATGTGATGGTGCATCACCTATAAATAAATTATCTGTACCTTGCAACCAGCTCCCAACAGGCATGCATACCCAATATGCAGGACAAGGGTAAGAAAAGGGAAATCACAGTAAGCACTAATTTTGGAAAGAGAAAGAATCAGATGAACATGGGAATCAGGGGTCAATTCCTGCTAGACAGGCCTTATCAAGTCTCTCTGATTGAGAGGTAAGGGAGGATCCTTGAATTGGCTTTGACCCTGCTCCCTATGATGTCTTACTTGGACATCCTTCTCTCTAGCCTTTAGATATGCCCTCTGAGAAGTTCTTCCTTTTCTATTATTGTCCCTGTTTACAATTGAAGTGCTTACAGAAACTTGTATCACATTATGACATTATGTTTTTTTGTTTGTTTGCTTGTTTGTTTCCTGTTTGGGGAAAATTATGGGGCCAAGAGTTGTTTTAAGTCTTCAGTATTTCAAAGCTCATACTTCTGGAATAATGGTATTTTAGTACAACAGTCCTCTGAAATCTGCTTGGGTTCTGATTTCTCTTTGCTTCCTGATAGTCTGTGTGTCTAGGAAAGTTCTTTCTTTGTTGCCTTTTTCTCATGATCTTATGTTGAAAAGCAGACAGGAGGACCACATCCTTAACATCTTTGTCTAGAGATACTTTGTTCAGCTGAGAGGGTCCACTCAGTGTAAGCTTTAAATATCATATGAGTCTTGAGTCACTTTATTCAAATATAACTTTTCATTGGAACTTTGTTACTCACTTCAAGGTCAGATCTACCAGTTGGGGTTTAGAAGAAGCCATACATTGGGTCCAGCAAACCCTGAGACTTCTGGATTCTCTCTATTTCTGGTCAGATCTGCTTTTACACAAACCACTTAGTTCCCGAACTCACACTTCTCCTGTAACATGTTGCTGAATGTAGTGGATACATTGCATTACGTAACATACATTACCAAGTTTTGTTTTTCAATATACTATGAGTGTTGCCAGGCCAACAGGCCTAGGTTCTGCCTCTTGAGTTAATTCAAATAGAGATTTTGCCAAGAGTTTTACCCAAACTTCATAAAGATGCATAGTTTTCTACCTTTGTAAATCAGTTCCCTGGCTCCCTATTGCTTAAACATTAAACAAAGGCCACATATTTGTGATTTTCATTATGGTAGCACAGACTTTGGCTACTGATTTCTGTATTTGGATAGTTATAAAAGCTGCAGCACACTCAGAAAAAACAGAAAGTTGTGATTTTACAAAAAATATAATATAAAAATTATTTAACTTGCTATTGGAAGATTTAAAATGTCAGAAAGTTGCACAAGTTTAGTATTCACGAGAACTAGCAACCACCCATACAAAAGAGTGGCACAGAGAGAAGGCTGGAGTTACTAGAACCTAAAATGTTGGCTGAGACCTCTCAGAACTATACCCCAACTTCAAGAAGGTGTCCAGTTCCTAACTTCTCAACTGGTGCAGGAAACTTGGAGCTCAGAGGAAGGACCCTGAGGATTTAGGACCAATATCCCTGAAAGGAATGCTATCCTTATATATTCAAGTGGGGAAAAGGAGTTGGTGCAGTAAAAATAGTTCAGGGAGTGTGAAAAAAACAAAAGAAAAGAAAAGAACTTAGAAACTGGACACACGCTCCACTGCTGATTTGAAGAAGCCTTGCTGGGGTACGCTGCAGAAAAAGTCTTCTCTCCCCTCCTGTCTTTTGATCTCTGTTATTTGTTAATTTTTTAAGTTACATATTAGCTTTACTATGAATAGAGAAATACCATGTGATTCTATTACGGTTTCAGAAAAATTGCTAAACATATATCTACATTGATTTTTAACTTAAACAATTTTAAATGAGAAACAGAAAGAACATTCTTTAATTTGATGAAATACATTTATTGACTTTACAAGTAGCTTATATAAGTGTAGAGCTTTAGAAATATTTACATTAAAATTAAAGACAAGTCAATTATGTTAGTTTTGTATTGCTGCATAACATTGTCATAAACTAATGGCTTAAAGCAATAACCTTGTGTTAGCTGATAGTTCTATAACTCACCATGTTTATTGACCTGAAGACCTTTTAGTACCAGCATTGGCAGGACCTGACCAAGAAGTAAATGTCAAAAGAGACATCTGGTTTAAAAGTTCCCAACTTCAGCATCTTGGAACAGAATACAGAAGAATGCATTTAAAGCTGGGTGATATTAACTTAGTAATCAGAATGGAAAATTAGGAATAGAAGCTTCAACAAACTCAGAAATTTCAAAAGCTTAGCATAATAAGGGTTTACTTTCACTCATGGCTCAGTCTGATACAGGACATTTGATCCCCCAGCAATGAATGCAGAGATCTCTTGTCCTCCCCTCTCATGTCTTAAATGTATCTGGTGATGGTTGGTTGGTGGTTTAGTTGGCAAATCATGTCTGACTCTTACAGCCTCATGGACTGTAGCCCACCAGGCTTTTCTGTCCATGGGATTCTTCAGGCAAGAATACCGGAGTGGATTATCATTTCCTTCTCCAAGGGATCTTCCCAACATGTCTTAAACATGTCTCCCATCTCTATGTCTTAAACATAGGCCTCCGAGTGAGTTTATCAGATAAGGGACAGAGCATAAATAGATGATCATGGAAATACATGGTTATGTTTGGAAGTGATATGCATCATTGTATCTTGGCAACATGGACTGGAACCAATGACATATCCCAGTGTACCTGTCGGAATGATGGGAAAACAAGCTTTCCTCTATGACCCAAATAGGGAAACTGAGAGCACTTAGTCAGGCTCTACAATGGTTGGATTTTGCTTTGAATGGTAGCACTTTCATCCTGCATTTCAATTTGTAGAACCAGGCTTTTATCGTTATTGTATAATAATACTGGTACCCTCTGTTGTCATCAGAGCATGTGAAATTTTTCTGCACAAATTATACTCCATCTAAACATGATGAGGAGAAAGAGGAAGGGGAAGAGACAGGGAAGGAAGAAAAGGAGGATGAAGAGGATATGACTGGTTATTATTTGCTGGGAACTTTTCTAAGCATTTCACCCATCATCTTATTTGTAACATTACAAGGACTGATGAGGTAGACCTGATCATTATCCCTGTTTCATGGATAAAGAAATTGAGTTATAGATAAATTTAAAACTTGTGCAAAGTGACTGAGTTGAAGCTAGGTTTGCATCAGCCTAGGCAGTCTAAATCTAGATGGCTGCTCTCTAGTCCTTCGGTTGTGGGGTAAGGTTATTTGAATTGTATACATTTGGCTAAATACAAAAACTGTAAATGAGGTAATAATACATTATAATGTGGCATAAAGATAAATATGGCCATTTCATTATAATTTCATGAGTATTTGTGTCTGATATATTATTTTTTTCCTTGCATTGACTGACATAACTATGGTCAGTTTCACCATTGTATCCTCAATAACTAACCTAATTGGAAAAAAAAAATAGCGTTTTAATTTTTTTTATCCATAAGGCAGTTCAGACCCTCTGCTTTCTAAATTCAGAAAATGCTTACTTAGCCTAAAATTTCTTAAGTTTAATAAGATTATTGAAGCGTTTCAGAGATGCTTATTAAGCAACCATCTTTGTAATTGTAACCAATGGGATGAGGGAACCTCTTGTATGACAGAAAGGGAAGAAATCCTTCAAGTTTATTATAATACAAATTTCCATGCTAAAAACAAAACAAAAAATACCTTATATTGACTACCTTGTTACTGTTCAGTCACAAAGTCTTGTCTGACTTTTTGCAAACCCATGTCAGGCTTCCCTGTCCTTCACTATCTCTGAGAGTTTGTTCAGATTCATGTCGATGATGCTTTCTAACCATCTCATCCTCTGCCTCTCTCTTCTCCTTTTGCCTTCAATCTTTCCCATCATCAGGGTCTTACCCTTAAGCAATTTCCTGAATCAAAGGGAGTTCAACATTAGATTCAAACTGAGAGCAAAGGAAACTGAAGCAATAAGAAACTGAAATAAGAAGGTGAGAGACTTTATAGAAATAAAGTTTAAGAATCTATGGAAGTCAAAATAGGGAGGTCAAAAAATGTCATTTTGGGAAGTCATCAATGGCTCCATGGAAAGTTACTTTCCTATAATTAGTGATGGCTCTTTAAGAATATTATTAGTGATGGCTCTTTAAAAACTAAAGAGTCTCTTGATAAAAGTGAAAGAGGAGAGTGAAAAAGTTGGCTTAAAACTCACCATTCAGAAAACTAAGCTCATGGCACCCAGTCCAATCACTTCACAGCAAATAGATGAGGAAACAATGGAAACAGTGAGAAAGTTTAATTTTGGGGGGCTCCAAAATCACTGCAGATGGTGACTGCAGCCACGATATTAAAAGACGCTTGCTCCTTGGAAGAAAAGCTATGGCCAACCTAGACAGCATATTAAAAAGCAGAGGCATTGCTTTGCCACCAAAGGTCCATCTAGTTAAAGCTATGTTTTTTTCCAGTTCTCATGTATGGATGTGAGAGTTGGACTATAAAGAAAGTTGGAGAGGTGGAGAAGTTGGGGGAGTGAAGTCCATTGTGGTGTGGACTTGGGAGTCCCTTGGACTGCAAGGAGATCAAATCAGTCAATCCTAAAGGAAATCAGTCAATCCTAAAGGAAATCAGTCCTGTATATTCATTGGAAGGACTGATGCTGAAGCTGAAGCTCCAATACTTTGGCCATCTGATGCGAAGAGCTGACTGACTAGAAAAAACCCAGGTGCTGGGAAAGATTGGGGGCAGGAGGAGAAGGGGACAACAGAGGATGAGATAGTTGGATGGCATCACTGACTCAATGGATGTTAAGTTTGAGTAAGTTCCAGGAGTTGGTAATGGACAGGGAAGCCTGGCGTGCTGCAATCCATGGGGTCGCAAAGAATCAGACACGACAGAATGACTGAACTGAACTGAACTTAAAGGCTATAAATAGTCTACAGTTAGGTAGAAAAGAGCAAAGTAACAATCTATGTGTTAGATGAGGTGATTTGCCACTTTAAAACACGCATTCATCTGCTCAGGGCACATTTTCTATCCTTCTGTGTACATGATTTGCAACAAGGTACTCACTTTTAGTAAAAAAAAAAATATATATATATATATATATAATTAAAATTATTTGTAATAAGGTACATATTTGTAATATAATTTTCAAACAATATTTATGTCCATTGTGTCATTATAATCTGCAATCATCCTGAATTATACATCATATAATTATTCAAATACATAATGAAATGGAGATGTCGCTAAGAGGTTAACAAATTACTACAAATCCTAAGGACCAAGGACTTCTAGTCTCTAGGTTATTTATATGCCAAACCCATTTTAAGAAGTTGATAGTGTTGGCATATTGCAAGGGAAGATAGTGTATTATTTTTTAAAAAGTGAAATAATTCAACTTGGTGGCAAGTAAGAAAGAATTGGTGACTCAGATTTCGGTCTGATTTTAAATCCCAAGGTTTTTCCAATTTGCTATACATTCAGACACTTTCATGCCAAAACTTCGAATAATGAGATGCAGTAAATAATGAATAATAGCTTGTAATAATGAAGTGGAGTGAAGATCACGTGCTATTGAAAATAACCACATCCAAGTCTAGTAGGATTTTGTATTCAAAATTAACAACATGTTTTAAATTACTTGCCTTTTATTAGTAACTTTAGCAATGATGTTGTTTGAATTGATTAGAATATATTGAATGTGCGTGCTAAGTCAATTCAGTGATGTCTGACTCTGTGACTGTAGCCCGCCAGGCTCCCCCTCCATGGAATTTTTCAGTCAAGAATATTGGAGTGGATTGATTGCCATTCCCTTCTCCAGAGGATCTTTCTGACCCATGGATCAAACCTGGGTCTTTTGCATTGCAGGCAGATTCTTTACCATTTGAGCTGTAGGGAAGACAAATATATACACTACTATGAGCATTGAGTAGAATTCCCTGTGCTATACAGTAGGCAGGGAATTCTATCCAATGCTATGTGGTGATAAACATAGGATATGTGTATACATGTAGCTAATTCACTTCGCTGTACAGCAGAAACTAACATTTGTGAAGTGACTAAACCTCAATTAAAAAAAAAAAAAGATTTTAAAATATTGCATATAGCTTCCCCAATGCATGAGACAATGAAATGCAAATGCATTCATATTAAGAATTAATATGTCTTATATATTATATATATGATACTATATATCATATATATAATATGTCTTATAATAATTAAATTACAAGTTAACCATTTTCCAGTTACTATTTACCAGTCATCTTCCTCAACTTCTTTCTTTCCAAGTATCCCTTTAGTCTATTTTTACTTACCAGGCTGAAGAAAATCATATATCTGCCTATAGCAAATGAACTGATATTGCCCCACAAACATAACCTATCTTAGAAACCAAAGAAAAGGTAAATAAAAAGAGAAGCTTGAGTATGTCAAATTTCTCATTAAACCTATTGACTTATTTTCCATAGGCTCACCCTTATTTCTTTCCATATCTGAGCACAAATGTGCTAGCTGCTTATTGTGCAATGGCCTTTATATATTTGGAAAATAAATGTCAGGGCAGATAGAGTTTTCAGGAGTGCCTTTTTTTAACTTCATTTTCTTCCTCTTTTTGATTCTTTCACATTTGATCATTTATCAGTTATTGCTTTTAATCGCTATTACAGAGCCTTTACTAAGCACTACCAAAGGCAATAGTAAATAGTAAATGAAAAGGAAAATGATTTCTTAGAATAACTATAAAAAAGCAGGGAAATGGAATAAAAGACACCACTCCTTTCAAGAGCTTTGATTTCTGTAAGTAAGTAAATCATTAAAAATATATCCCAATGGTTGTTATGGAAACAGACTGAATTGAAAAATGCAAAGGGGAAGACTGGTGCTTTAAATGTCACATCATGAAGAAAGGTTACATTCATCACCCAGTTTAAAGTCATGCATTAAAATTAATTGTATAGTTACTGAACAATGTCAAAACATCATTATTCACAATCGTAATGATTGATCTAAAAATGCTCCTCAGAGGAAGACATCTTTTCCTCTACAGAATTAGTCACGAGATCATGTGCAGAGCTGTTCTTTATCAAAATATGTCATGTCTGTTTCGTTTAGATATAAATTAAATTGTGAGCACCTCAAAAAGACATTTAATTCTCAATAGTTTAATTCTACAATTAGTACTATTTGGAACACACTGATTTCCTAATATCCCAATTTAATTATCTGAAACCCAATGATCATTATTATGTGTACTCAGATGGGCATGTGTGGAGCTGGGGTGTCCTCTTTCTCTCCACACACAAGTGACCCAGTGTCTTCTTTATGTTGATTTTTGTGGAGTGTTGTCATGTTTTATAGAAAGGGAGCAGGCAGGACAAGTCAATGTCCTATTTGTCAAATCAGCTTGTTTTTGCCTCAGAATGAAAATTGTACCTGGAAATAAATGGAACATGTCAGTGTGGTCCTGAAGAATCTGAGCAATAATCTCCCTAATCAAGAGACAAATAGTATAGAGCTCACAGAACATTTATATCTCAAAACACAATTACCAGTAATATGGTAAGAATATTTAAATTCCTGTTTTATGCTGATGAATTTAGATGTCCTGGCAACCCTGAAAGCAGGTATGCTGTTCTCAAGACACAGGCAGAGAAACTAGGTTCAGAAAGATTAGAAAAGTGGTGTAACAGGAATCCTGAGTTCTATGCTGCTTCATAGAGCATATTTTCTTCATATAAACATTTGACAGTTACATCACATGATATATGATGCTAACCTGAGCAACTGCTCTACTAATTCATCACTGTGGTATTTGCACTGCCTGATGAATGAATTGTTTGGCATCCCGGGCTCTATATTGTTGAGTTACAGTTTGGGACTCCAGAGCTTTCTGCTATCATGGAATGAAGTAAGGATAAATAAATCATTAGGGAATGAGTGATTCAGAACTATGTGAATTACAGTTAGCAGGCAGTTTACAATGTATCCTCATTTATTCATTTAACTACTCTCTATTGAAAGTCAGCTATGTGCGAAGCACCGCTCTATGCAAAAATATATAGTATTGGAAAAAAAGATAGTCCTCATCCTCAGGAATTTAGTGAGCAAAACAAATAAATGAATAGATTAAAAGTAGGATAGGATAGGGAGTCAACATAGGGTGTAGAAGAGTGCTTAGGTGTCACTGGCCCAGCTGTATGTGTTCAAGTTCCCCAAAGACCACAGAGACTTGGAAACAGAAGAAGATGGTTGCAGGGAGGAAAGAGCACCCTACATAAGCCGTTTATCATGTGAAAATTGCACTCTTGTATTCTGTTTACTTTTAAAAATGCATTTTCTATAGTTAGTAAATAGAACCATCTTCAGGAATTGAGTTAGAGAAATACACTTGACCTAAAACAAGACAGTAGTTTTGTCCCTGGTGAATGTTAAGCTCTTGTCACAGAAATAATTCAGAAATGAGAGAGATGTCAAGAAAGTAAAGTTTCATTCATTCATTCATTATTTATTTTAATTTTATTGGAGTATAGTTAATTTTCAATGTTGTGTTAATCTCTGGTGTACAGCAATGTGAATCAGTTATACATACACACATATCCACTCTCTTTTAGATTCTTTTACCATATAGGCCATTACAGAGTACTCATTAAAGTTCCCTGTTCTATAGAGCAAGTTCTTATTAATTACCTACCTTATATATAATAGTGTGCATGTCAATCCCAATCTCCAAATTCCTCTCTCCTCCCCTTTATCTCCTGGTAACCATGATTTTTGTTTGTTTGTTTGTTTGTTTCATTTTCTATATCTATCACTCAACTTCTGTTTTGTAAATAAGTTCATTTGTACCCCTTTTTTTATTGATTCCACATATAAGTGATATCATATTTTTCTTTCTGCATCTGACTTTCTTCATTCTTTATGACAATCTCTAGGTCTACCTGTGCTGTTGCAGATGGCATTATTTGTTCTTTTTCATGGCTGAATACTATTCCATTGTATATATGTAGAGTACGCTCTTACAGGGAGTGTGGGCAGACAGATAAGTAGCTGTCCTGGGTTTCTTTAGAAGGCTGGATAGGAGGGGCTCACAAATGAAGGGCAAAATATTCACTGGGAAAGAGTGCTTGCATGTCATATTCTCTGACTTTCATCCCAGTTCCATCTTCCAAGAGGAGAAGGGATTTTTGTCCTTTTTAAGCTTAGATCAAAAGTGTCATGGCTTCAGTGCCTGATGGGAACTTACCTGCAAAGTTAATTTTGTTGTAATGAGAGCATAATGAGCAGCAGGTTACATCCAGATGTGGAGATTCCAGCCTTTCTCCTCCTTTATTTGTCTGCTCCAGGACCATATCACCCCAAAATGTGTGGTTTCCTATCGGTCTGAAGGTTCCTGCTTTTCTTTGTCTGCCCATGGACCCCTTCTATTTACAAGATGTGTGGTTTCTGGCCTCCTGGCCCATGTTCCCCTTTCTCTGCTCACATCTAGCTACCTGCCTGATGGAAAACTTTCTATAGGTAGTGAAATTAACTAAATATTTTGTGTACTTTTTTCAGCTCTAATATCCAATGTGTAGTCTTATTTATGAAGGCTGTAATAATTCAGTGGCCACATGAAGGTGGCTTCCTTTGAGAGCACAGTGAAACTTCCTAGTGAAAGCTGTGTGTCAAAACACATTCTTTGGGAAGGAAACAAGGACGTGTAAGTGTACCTGTTCCCTTGGCAACACAGAGGTGGGAAAACAATACAATTAAAGCTAGTGTTTGCTGAACACATACTGTGTACAGGTCATGGATCTGAGTGCCCGACATTTTAACAGCTCATTTAAACCTTACTGCAGCAGAGGAAAAAGGTAACTTGTCCAGGTTTATTATTCTAGTAAATCTGACTCTAGAATCCATGCCTATTACACCTTCCTATGCTACAAAGAGGGCCTCCCTGGTAGATCAGCTGGTAAAGAATGCACCTGCAATGCAGGAGACTCTGGTTCGATTCCTAGGTCAGGAAGGTTCCCTGTCGAAGGGACAGTATGCACTCCAGTATTGTTGGGCTTCCTGGTGGCTCAGACCGTAAAGAATCCGCCTGCATTGTGGGAGACCTGGGTTCCATCTCTGGGTTGGGACAAACCCCTGGAAGAGGGCATGGCAGCCTACTCCAGTATCCTTGCCTGGAGGATCCCCATGAACAGAGGAGTCTGGCAGGCTACAGTCCATGGGGTCTCAAAGAGCCAGACATGGCTGAGCGATTAAGTACTGCACAGCTTGTGGCAAATAGTATGCTCAGGAAATGATAAAAAACATTGACCTTATTAGAAGTAAGTTTAATTCAGATTCACATTCAACTCTGAATTTGTTGCACACTTTATATACATATATGATATGTATGAAAGTCGCTCAGTTGTGTCCCACTCTTTGAGACCCCATGGACTATAGTGTCCATGGAATTCTCCAGGCCAGAATACTGGAGTGGGTAGCTGTTTCCTTCTCCAGGGATGTATATAATAGTATTCTCTAAGTTTGTACATATTTTACATTGTATATATGTATTTTTAATTAGCAAAACAGCCTTCATTTCTGTTCAGTCATTCAGTTGTGTCCGACTCTTTGCGACCCCAGGGACTCAGCATGCCAGGCTTCCATGTCCATCACCAACTACTGGAACTGACTCAAAGTCAAGTCCATCGATTCAGTGATGCCATCCAACCATCTCATCCTCCATCATCCCCTTCTCCTGCCTTCAACCTTTCCCAGCATCAGGGTCTTTTCTAATGAGTCAGTTCTTTACATCAGGTGGCCAAAGTACTGGAGCTTCAGCTTCAGCATCAGTCCTTCCAATGAATATCCAGGACTGATTTCCTTTAGGATGGACTGGTTGGATCACTTGGTAGTCCAAGGGATTCTCAAGAGTCTTCTCCAACACCACAGTTCAAAAGCATCACTTCCTCGGCACTCAGTTTTCTTTGTAGTCCAGCTCTCACATCCATGCATGACTGCTGGAAAAACCATAACTAGACAGAACTTTGTCAGGAAAGTAATGTCTCTGCTCTTTAATATGCTGTCTAGGTTGGTCATAGCTTTTCTTCAAGGAGCAAGTGTCTTTTAAATTCAAGGCTGTAGTCACCATCTGCAGTGATTTTGGAGCCCCCCAAAATAAAATCTGACACTGTTTCCTTTGTTTCTTCACCTATTTGCCATGGAATGATGGGACCAGATGCCACGATCTTGGTTTTTTGAATGTTGAGTCTTAAACCAGCTTTTTCACTCTTGTTTATATTTCCCATTGCACAGCCTTTGTATTTCCCATTAGACAGATAGAAAAGCTTAGGTTTTTGACTAGATGTCTTGCCCAAGGGGATTCATCAGCATCTAAAACAGCTCAGTTCATTGCGTTTATACAGGAACAGTGATCTCTTCTAAGACTTTTATTTGTAACTTCTAAATGTTAAAGTGCAAATACAATGTGGCTTTAAATAGTGTTTAAAATGAATTTGGAGATGAGAAATATACTTATGGAATCTGTATTTGAAATAACTGACTTGGTGAAAATATTCATATTCTAATTATCGATCACATTTCTGGAGGAAGGGGTAAGGTTGCTTAATAGATTCACTTAAATTAAGCAAGGACTTAATTTGTTTTAACTATCTAGCATAAAGTAAAATGTCTATTCAACATATGGAACTAGTCCCTCAAGTTAAATCCGAAAACAACCTTTTTGGGTTGATGGTCTGTTAAATTATTTTTATATCACCATAATAATTGTCAACTGTAATTATTAGGTGGAATAATCCATGAGTACAACGTTGTGATCCCATATTAGGAAACCAGCATCTCAAATGCAGATATGGGAACTTACACACCTGGTTTCTGTGTGAAGGATGCAGTCTACAGGAATACATTTTACTTTAACAACCCAGTAATTCTTTAAAGATAAAAAATGAAATGGCTTTCACATTGCAGTGCCGATTGTCAACTTTCACAGACATGTTGTCACACCAACCAAATGTTATTACACATATTACAATGAGACTACAAACAAAAATGGATTGTCTTTTCATGGGTTGAATAATTTTGCCTATGGAAATTAGACAAAGCAGCATTATTCATTGAGTCAATCATTACTGATGCTGTTACTGCCTCTCATTATTCCAGAATAAACTCAAAGTGTAGTGCAGTCATATGTGTAGTGTTTTATCAGAGCCCAGAACCACATTATTCACTATATTTTCTGAAATGTTTTAGGATTAGCTCCACTGCCACTGACTTGTATTAATTTTTTTACAGGGACATATTTACACTCAGTGAAAGGCATTTAAGAAAACAAATTATTTACCCAATCCTTGTGCAGTGCATGCTAACCTTTGCATTACTATAATGCATTTATTTGGGACACACAAGCAAATGCAGAGCAGAGATAAAAATAAGTTTGCTTCTTATAAAAATATTTAAAACTTTATTAAAATCTGATCTACCTTCCATTTTAAAAGGAATCAACTTATGTTTTATTAGAATAAAAGCATCTCTCTCAAATCATCTACTTTTGTTTAAAAATAAAAATACTTGCCTTTCTACTCAAATGTCTATTTCCCTTTCAGGGTAATGATTCATTCCCTTTCCCTGCTGATATCCTGAAAAATGAATGTATAAAAAAACAAAAAGGAATAAATCCAAAATAACAGAAAGGAATTTCAACAAATTTAAGAAAAGTGAAAAGCAGAATTGATCTCATTTCTGTTTCGGTTCCGGAGAAGGAAATGGCAATCCGCTGCAGCACTCTTGCCTGGAAAATCCCATGGATGGAGGAGCCTGATAGGCTGCAGTCCATGGGGTCGCTAAGAGTCAGACATGACTGAGCGACTTCACTTTTACTTTCACTTTCATGCATTGGAGAAGGAAATGGCAACCCACTCCAGTGTTCTTGGCCTGGAGAATACCAGGGACAGGGGAGCCTGGTGGGCTGCGGTCTATGGGGTCGCTAAGAGTTGGACACAACTGAAGTGACTTAGCAGCTGCAGCAGCAGCTGTTTCAGTTCTGAAAAGTCATATTTTTCTTGAAATATGGTCATTTCATCCACATGATAATAGATTCTTAAGTTTGTTAGTATAAAATTGGTCATATTACATCTGTAGGTTCTATGATGTCATCTTTTCCTTTCTGATATTGGTCTTTTAGGCTAGTCTCTTTCTATCATGATATTTCTTGCAAGTTTTGAACAATATTTTCCAAAGGACAAATTTTATACTTCGTCAATTTTTTTTTGTCTGTTTACTTAATAACTCTATTGAGATATATTTCAAATACTGTCAAGTCTACCCATTTAAGTGTAATTCAATGGTTTTTAGTAAATTTACAGAGCTATGACACCATCATTACAATATAATTTTAGAGGGGTTTTAGCATGCCCAAAGAAACTTGTACCCATCAGCAGTCACTTCCAGCCTTCCCTCCAATCTCCAAGCTTAGATAACTACTCATCTAATATGACTCTATAAATTTGTCTATTTCAGATGTCTCATTTGAATGGAATTGTACACTTTGTGATCTTTTGTGAGTGATTTCTTTTACTTAGTGTAATGTTTTAGGGGATCATCCTTGTTGTAGTGTGTATATAATGCCTCATTCCTTTTTATTGCAAAACATTTATTACTATTTCATTGTATGCATACACCATATTTTGTTATCCATTCATCAGTCAATTCAGGTTGTTTATACCTCTTAGCTGTTATGAATACTGTTGTTATGAACATTCATATACTAGTATTTATATGAACATGTATTTTCATTTTCTTGGTTAGGTACAGGTAGAATCAATTGGTCATATGGTAATTCTATATTTAACAATTTGAGGAATTGCCAACATGTTTTTCATCATGGCTACACCATTTTAAATTCCCACTAGGAATATATGAGGGTTTCAATTTCTTGACATTCTCTCCAACACTTGTCTGTCTCTCTGAATGCAGCCATTCTAGTGGATGTGATGTGGTCATTATGATTTTGCCTTTTTGTTTGCCTAATGACTAATGATGGTGAACATCTTTTCATATGTTTATTAACCACATATGTATCTTCCTTAAAGTGAAAGTGAAGTCACTCAGTCGTGTCTGACTGTTTGCGACCTCATGGACTGTAGCCTACCAGGCTTCTCCATCCATGGGATTTTCCAGGCAAGGGTACTGGACTGGGTTGCCATTTCCATCTCCAGGGGATCTTCCCGACCCAGGGATAAAACCCAGGTCTCTTGCATTGCAGGCAGACACTTTACCCTCTGAGGTATCTTCCTTGGAGAAATGTATTCAATTATCTTTTTAATACTGAGTTGTCAGAGACACAAATTCTCTATGATAAATATGATTTTATTATAAAAATATCTGCAAATATTCTCTCCCAGGTTTTAATTTTAATTCTCTCCCAGTCTTTTAATTTTCTTCATGGTGTCCTTTGAAATCTATCAATTTTCTGCATTGTTGCTTTTGCTGTTAGTATTGTATTTGAGAAATTACTGCCTAGCTAAAGATTGCAGAGTCACTTCTGTGTTTTCTCCTAAAAGTTTTAGTTTTATCTCTTACATTTAGTTCTGTGAGCCACTTTGAGTTAATCTTTGTGCATAATGTGAACTAAGGATTCATATTTATTCTTCTAAATGTGGGTATTCATGCAATCTACTTATTTTAGCAACATCTGTTGCTAATTAGAAAGACTATTATTTCCCTACGCAGTTGTGTTGGCCTTAGCATATTTAATTTAATTATTTTGTTAATTATTTGTTATTTAATTATTTTGAATTTGATTTTCTGTTTTCTTCTATTTAGTTTGGGTTCAATTTGTTGTCTGTTGGTCCTTTAATGGACCGGAACCTGGTGGTCCAGAGAGTAAGAGAGAGAAAGAGGCTGCTATCCCCTGGTTTACGCGGAAAGCCAATAGAGCCCTGTTCTCAGGGCTCGCGCTGCTGCACGTAGGCACCAGGCGCCCTCTCGAGTGGGTGAAGGCACAGCGCGCCTTCTCGAGAGGGGCTTAGAAGCCCGGGCAAGAAAGTGGGCTCACCGGGCCTCTGCTCTCCAAGGAATTAGCCAGAAAGAGAGAGAGAGAGAGAGAGAAGGAATAGAAAGAAAGAAGGAAAGAAAGAAAGACACGGGGACCAAAGCTCTCATGAAGCAAAGTTGTTTTTAATCAACACGGCGTGGGCATATATACTGTCTTACAAGGTGGTTATTCTCAGCAAAGAAAAAGATTAAAATTCCAGACTTACAAAACATAAGATGATCCCTATCAAAGACAGAGTTGCAAATGATCACCTTTTACCGTTTGGCTCATAATAAGGAAGAGGGTACTTATCACTGTAATGAGAAATGCCTGGATTCCTCAGCCCCAGGAAAGGCGTGCCGCTCCTCTTAATTCCTGAGTATTCAGGAATCAATAAGGGTCAGAGGGTTCCTGACAGATCCAAAACAGCACACAGGAAGCCTTTTGTTAAATGCTTCCTGATAGTTGTCTATTTCCTAATTTCTTGAGACAGATATTTAGATTACTGAATATCAACTTTCTTCTTTTCTAATATAGATATTTTAAAGCTATACATTTCTAAGTGCCTCTTTTCTTCTTATCACTTATGTGACAAAGGAAATATATATTTATCTCAATTATCATTTGATTCAAAGTAGTTTCATACATTAAGTGAGTTTTTTTAACTCATAGGATATTTTTGGATGAATTTATCTTAACTGTTTTTTGTTAGTTTTGTTTTTTATATAACTTTTTAAAGGTTATACTCCATTTGCAGTTATTAAAAAAATATTAGCTATGTTCTCTGAATTGAAAAATACATCCTTGTAGCCTTACACCCAATAATTTGTACCTCCCAACCCACCACTCCTATATCGTCCCTCCCCTCCCTCACTGTTAACCACTAATTTATTCTCTATATTTGTGAGTTTGCTTCTTTTTTTGTTATATTCACTAGTTTGTTGTCTATTGCCTTCCTCTGTATGACTTTTTCACTTAACATTATTCTCATCCACATTACTGCAAACAACAAAATAATAATCTTTTATATGGCTGTGTGTAATATCCCATTGGACTTCCCAGGTGGCGCTAGTGGTAGAGAACCTGCCTGTAAAAGCAGGAGACGTAAGAGACGTGGGTTCAATCTCTGAGTCAGGAAGACCCCCTGGAATTGGGCCTGGTGACCCACTCCAGTACTCTTGCCTGGAGAATCCAATGGTGAGTCCATAGGGTCTCAAAGAGATGGACTCTACTGAAGTGACATAGCATACACACAGTATTCCATTATATATATATATATATTCCATACCATCTTTACCCATTTATCTGTTGATGGAGACTTACATTTCATTGGCAATTGCAAATTGCTACTATGAACATCAGACTATAGCTTTTTGAATTAGTATTTTTATTTTATTTTATTTTATTTATTTATTTTTTTTTTTTGAACCCCCCCCCCGTATTTTTATTTTTTTCAGCTATATACCTACTAGTAGATTTGCTAGGTAGTACAGTAGTTCCGTCTTTAGTTTTTTGAGAACCAATTTACATTTCCAACAACAGTGTAAGAGGGTTTTTATTTTCTCATAGCCCCAGCAACATTTGCAATTTATTTATTTGGGTGAAAGTCATTCTGATACAGGTGAGCAATATCTCATGGTTTTGTTGCAGTTCCCGGATGATTAGCAATGCTGAACATCTTTTTATGTGTCTGTTCCTCATCTGCTCTTCCTCTTTGGAAAGAACATATCTACTTGGTTTTACTGCTCATTTTTTCAAATGTTATGCCTGATAAAGGATTAATATCCAGCACTTATATTCACATAACAACATAAAAAAGAAACTTACTTAAAAATGCATAGAAGAACTCATAGGATAATAGAAGTGCTCTTCTTAGTTTTAAAATATTGAGGGATTTTTCTTTCTTTCTTTTTTTTCTTTTTTTTGGGGGGCCACATGGCTTGAAGAATGTTAGTTCCCCAACCAGGGAATTTTATCACTATAAAGTTTCTTCTTTAAGATAATAATGATTTTTTCTTTTGATATCTGTTCCACTATATCAACTTTCTTTATGTTAGTATTTGTATAGCATATCTTTTTTGCACTTGTAATACTTTGCATTTTTCTTCATTATTATATGTAAATTGTGTCTCTTAAATATAGCTTTCAAAGGTT
This sequence comes from Muntiacus reevesi, assembly GCF_963930625.1. Lineage (NCBI taxonomy): Eukaryota > Metazoa > Chordata > Mammalia > Artiodactyla > Cervidae > Muntiacus > Muntiacus reevesi. The sequence goes on from NC_089264.1 coordinate 2,191,431, forward strand.
GTTTGTTTCTATCCACATGGAAATACTTGCTTTTTAACTGAATTTAATCTGATGACTTTTAATTTTGGTGTTTAAATCTGCTTACTGTTTCTGTGTGTGTGCTAACTATTTCTTTGTTCCTGTTACTTTAATGTAAATTATAGCTCTGTTGCTTCCTGCTTGTGTAATCATGGGCAAATTAAGGCTCAGAATGTTTAAATGATTGGATCAAGTCTCATACCACTGGGATGGACAATTCAGTTCTGCCAGCTCCTTATAATACCTCTAATTGTGACTCATATTTTTCAGTTTTGAATTTGCCATTAACTAGCAATTTATCTTTAAGTTAGACACTCAACTTCCCTGTGATTCTAAGCATACGGTGTTTTCAATGTCCTCTTCATTAAAAATATATGTATATATTCTTATCTTTCCAAAACAATTCTATGGTATATAGAGAGCAATTATTAAAACTCACAGTAGGATGAGTAGGATAACTCACAGTCAATTTGCTCACCTAAAATTCAACCTCCTTAATTGGTTTTCCAGTTACTTTGAGTTTTCCAGGAGGCTGAGTCCCTTGAACTCAGGAAGAATTCTCTCATATTCTCTAGTCACAGTTGTCCAGGCAGCAGCCTCTGAGATCTTTGCGGCCAATGGTCTCTTGATATCACTGTTTCGGGGAAGACACTTTCAATTGCTAATGATTCCTCTTTCTACTATTCTGTGAGCTTTGATCATTTCTCATTCCTTGTCTTTATCTATGTTATTCAAAAGGTACACTTTATGCTTCATAACAGAGGGGCCAGGGTGCATCTTTTAACAAACCTTAAATAATAAGTGTGCATAACCAAATAGTGCAACTATCATGTAGGTATGAATCTGAATAGGTCCCTACAAAGTCAGCTCCTCCCAATTACATGGAAACTTGTCCCTGCAAACATTCTAGAGAACTTCATGCTAATTCCTGGCACTAGAAAAAGAAATAAATAAAATTTCGTCCAATCTGGCCCAAGACTGCCACTTGTTGTCCATCACCAACCTGTTCCAAGGAGAACTGTGCCAAGCCACTTTAGTCTATTTTTATTTTTGTTCCAAGAGACTTATGTTATTTTTTCCATCTTACAGATGGGAAAGCTGAGATGAAGACCTTTGAAGCAAATTTTGCCTTATCACTAAGCAGGAATCTTTCTCTAAGTATATTAAATGAAGTAATGCTTTTGTAGAATAAATGTGAAATCTTCAATTTTTATATATTTAGCCAAAATCCATAGATGAGTTGTACCACTCATTTACCTGCCAGTCTGAAAGACTTCTTACTCTGAGATTTTAAGAAATTTGAATGTGGGCTTACTTGTCCCATGCATTGATTGCAAATTATAGTAAGACTACTATCCTAGTTATTATGTCAGATTTTACTTACTACAAATGTGATAATATAAATATTTACATGCATTTACAGTGATAACATGTGTGTTAATATCCAGAAAGCAGCTCTGACCTGAGTATGCACCTATGAGGACAAAGAATAAATGTAGAGACAGACTTAAGACCTAATAGTAGCAGAGTTTTATTTTCTCTTAACACAATTTGAGCAAGCATAATATATCAGGTATGTCCTATTTTAATTACATATATTTTTCACAAAAATTGTTTGGAAGTACAGAAAACAGTCTGTGGAATTTATTTAAGGTTATGTGACAGGTTTTATCAGGTAAGATTATGTGACAGGTTTTATCAAGTGATGAGTTCCTGCTACTTATTCCCTTAAAGCCACAACTTTGATGTACCACAACAGACTTTTTTTTTGGGGGGGGGGCATGTTTTTAATTCTGTATAAAGTGTGAAATTAACCCTGGTGCTGATTTATGAGTATAATTTTTTTATTTTTTGTTCTTGATAACAAATTGTCGCTTTCTCTTCAAAAACAGAAGAGTGAAGTACAGAAACATGGTGCAATTGTTTATTTTAATGTAATAAGACATAAAAGGCTTATATTCATTGCCTTTACTTATCAGAATGGCTGAAAATGAGGCCAGGCTCCTGAGTGTGCCTGATGCTTATGTGTGGACTTGGACTTGATAATGACATTGTGGTTCACTGTGTGTTTCTAGCGGCTTCCGGAAAGCTCTGATTGATGTTACACCAGGCTGTGCACAATAAACTGAAGTGCATTATTCCATGGTAATTGTTCCCATTTCCGTGGAAATCTCTGACTCATGTCCATTTTACTTGATTGTGTTCCAAACCATTATTATTATTTTTTTTCCCTTACAAAAGTTGTCCAGCCCTCCTGTTCTAAGGTTTAAAAACAATAATATTTTGGATCAAACTTTTAACTGAGCTAGAAGAAGGAAATGAAATCTAATTTTTTCAAGGCTGGAAAGTTTTTACAAACCTTTCTAGTATTTCCATGAATTAAAATAACATTCAAATGAAACAACATTCATGTCTCTGTCACATTAGCACCTTTTCTACACATATCGATTTCATGTGTGAGGGAGTAGAGGTATTCTCACCTCTGTTATACAGACAAGAGAGGATTAAGTTAGGGTGTCATATCTTATCAGGAACAAGACCATCCCTGGAGTCTTCTAACCCTGACTTCTTACCATGCTGAGTCCTTCCTTGTTCTTTATTCCTATGAAAGCCATGCTTGTTCTATGCCTTTATAAAAGGCATCACATTTTATCCATTTGTCCAAATTAGAAAGTGCATCCTTCCCTGTTGTGTACCCCAATCCCTCACAAATTATTTTATCAAATTTACCTGATACATCTTTTCACTCCACTTCTGTTCATACCACCATCATATCGGCACTGTAATAGTTCAATATTCCTCTAAGTTGTCTTTCTGCTTCTGGGTGTTATTGTTTCTTATCTGTTTTGAATTTTGCTTGAAAATTGTCTTTTCAAAACATGAATAGAACGCAGTGCTCTGAAACTGTCAACGACTTAGCTTTGCCTGTATCGCAAATGCCAAGCTTGTTAGTGTGTGTAAATGGGCCCTTCAAATTCAAACTCTGTATTTAACTACCATGAATCCCTTTAGCAGTTCAAGATCTGCCACATTAATGTGTTGCCAAATGCTCTGCAAAGAAGGCCACAAAATTGCTGGCTGGAGGAAACTGTACCTGAACAAAAGAAAATACAAAAGGGAAAGAAGATGAATTTGTGGGCTGACAAATTGCTTTGGATCATTGCCTGCTATATTTCTGCATGGATTAGCTGTCTTACTTCCCTTTTCCCTGAAACTTCTGTTTCAGCCACTAGCTTTTTCTTTCCCTTCAATTTTGTTTGGACTTGGATTTAGTAAATGGACTTTGGACCATAGATGTGGTTCTAACCTGGCAATTCATTTAGATGTTATGCCTGGAAAATTCCCTTGGTTCTGAGAACAGAAAATTCAGTAGAGAGCTTCTGGCCCTCACTTCCTTTATCAGTCAGTGTTCAGTACAGGAAACAGAAACTACTCTAAGAAGACAGTTAAAATGAGAATTAAGTTGTTGGAGGAGCAGAAGAATATTTCATCTGAGCTTCTTGGAAATAATCCCATGCCAACATTCTTGGTTTCCTAGGGAGAGATCACTATTTGTCCTGAACCAGGCTGGAGACAGAGCCCCATCTGCACTATTGCAGCTGACTCTCAGCACCTATAAAACTCTTGGTGGATTCTTCACTGCTGCTGCTAGGGCAGCTGAACATTTCCACACCCAGTATTGTAAGCAGCCTCTGCCACACAAGCACCAGCAGGACCTCATTTCAACTTTTCCAAATCTCAGGAATGTGTGACTGATGGACCTAATTTACATTGAGACCCCTAGCTGCAAGGGAAAAGTCAATTTTAGCTTTCCAAATCTAGAAGAAAAGAGGCTTGGAGGTTGATTGAATCAGTCCAGGGTCCTCAGTATTCTTCCAGCTCTTGCTCCTGTTCTGTTTCTCTGTCAGTCCTGACATTTATTTCTTCTCCTCATTTTGCTTTCTTATTTTCTGATATAGAGTTAGTCCAACTTGACTCATCAATACAGTATGGTACTGACAAAATACATCCTTTTAAAAACAAGCAGAGGGAATCAGTTACACTTATACATATATCCACTCTTTTTTAGATTGTTTTCCTGCATAGGTTATTATACTATGTTGAGTGGAGTTCCCTGTGCTATATAGTAGGTTCTTATTGAACTAATTTTATTTTATTTATTTTTTTTAATTTTATTGGAGTATAATTGTCTTACAATGATATGTTAGTTTCTTGTGTACAACAAATTGAATCAGCTATATGTATATATATATATCTCCTCCCTCTTGAACCTCTCTTCCTCACCCCCCATCCCACTCCTCTGGATCATCACAGAACAAAGAGCGGAACCTGTGCTATACAGCAGATTCCCACTAGCTATCTGTTTTGCCCATGATAGTGTATATATGTCCATTCTATTCTCCCAATTTGTCCTACCCTCCCCTCCCTTTCCCCCACTGTGTCCACATGTCCATTCTTTACTTCTGCATCTCCATTCCTGTCCTGCAAATAGGTTCATCTGTACCACACTTCTAGTATGAAACCAACACAACATTGTAAATCAACTATACTCTAATGCTTGCATGATAAGTCACTTTAGTCATGTCTGCCTCTTTGTAACCCTATGAACTGTAGCCCCACAGACTCCACTATCCATGGGATTCTCCAGGCAAGAATACTGGAGTGGGTTGCCATGCCTTCCTCGAGGGGATCTTTCTGACCCAGGGGTCAAACCTACATCTCTTAAGTCTCCCGCATTGGCAGGCAGGTTCTTTACCACTAGTGCCACCTGGGAAACCCACACTCCAATAAAAATTATGTTTTTACAAATGCAAAAACTAAAAGAAGAAGAAGAAATATTTGTGGGTAGGATGTGAAAACTTGAATTTATCAGTTTATCAATTTGATAAGCTGATAGTTTTATCTAGCTTGCATTTATCTTCCAAACAGGAAAGAAGATAAGAAACTGAACTTGACTATAAAATTAATCCAATTCCTAGAATTTGCAAACACTTTGAATTAAACTTCTAGAGGTTTTAATTAAATTGTTCACAATTTGAACTTATTCAAAACATCTTGACATTTCAGCATTGCTCCAGGCTCCATGCATAATGCTTTAGAAACTGAGCCAAAAATGGGTTAGATATAATTTATCTACTACTTGAAAAACTAGTCTCAGAAAATTAGGAAGTCAGGCAAGGCCAGGTTATTAACCTGTCTTCTGGAAAAGGTAAAAGGATTATTTCCTGTGCAGCCAGGCCTCCAGTTCAATTGTTTATCTAGTTAATTTACACACAAGCATAGCTGCTCAGATTTCCCCTTGGTACAGATCTGTAGGGAAAAACTTAAATTCATAAAGTATGCTTGCACTTACAAAAGTAATGCTGGCAGAAGCGGTGTTTACAAATGTCAGCATGGGTGTTCATTGCAGGTGTATAAGTGGTCACCATCTTGACCAGAAGAGCATTCTCCTCTGGGCCTGTTGCACTTCCTAGAAATCCAGGGAAGGTCTACTGAGCAGTATGGCAAGGCCTGTAAGAAGATTTGGCAGTTTCTGCATATTCTAGTGAGTGATTTGAATTACCACATGTGAAAATGTGTGCATATAGTCACAAATATGCTAGTGATAAATGGTGCCTAGAGTAGGTTCTAGGAAATGAGATTCAAGCACTTTATTTATGGTTTTATATTAACTAATGTGGATCTTCTAGTCTTTCTCTGAGTAAGTATGGAACAGTTGCAGAGTAAGGAGGGAAAAGTTCTTAGCCCATTCTAACTTGTCACAGGATGGTGGCATTTCACAAACTGGACTTTCTCTGCTTTAAAGGAGTTATTAGGATATCCACAGCAAATGGGCATTGAGTGAGAACGCATGCATCCAAATATCAAAAATCATGCTGAGAAAAAGGGATCTTTCTTTGGAGTGGCCTTTTCTATTGCTCTTTTTGGTGTGAAAGAGTTCTGGTGGTGGGCTGCAGCACCCCCAGAATGAGGGTTCATTCAGCTGCTCACCTTGGCTACCTGGGGGATCCCTGCCTCCACTACAGCTCCTTGTGCACCTCTCCCAGGCATGTGTGTTTCAGTTCAGTTCAGTCACTCAATCATGTCCAACTCTGGGTGACCCCATGACTGCAGCACACCAGGCCTCCCTGTCCATCACCAACTCCTGGAGCTTGCTCAAACTCACGTCCATTGAGTCGGTGATGCCACACAACCATCTCATCCTCTGTTATCCTCTTCTCCTTCTGCCTTAATTCTTACCCTAGTCAGGGTCTTTTCCAATGAGTCAGTTATCTGCATCAGGTGGCCAGAGTATTGGAGCTTCAGAATATTATTCAGGACTGATTTCCTTTAGGATTGACTGGTTTGATCTCCTTGCAGTCCAAACCCTCTCAAAAGTCTTCTCCAACACCACAGTTCAAAAGCATCAATTCTCCAGTGCTCAGCTTTCTTTATAGTCCAACTCTCACATCCATACATAACTACTGGAAAACCCATACTTTTGACTTTGACCTTTGTCAGCAAATTAATGTCTCTGTTTTTTAATATGCTGTCTATGTTGGTCATAATTATTTTTCCAAGGAGCAAGTGTCTTTTAATTGCAAGGCTGCAGTCACCATGGGCAGTGATTTTGGAGCCCAAGAAAATAAAGTCTGTCACTGTTTCCATTGTTTCCCCATCTATTTTCCTTGAAGTGATGGGACCAGAACCTATGTTCTTAGTTTTTTGAAAGTTGAATTTTCAGTCAACGTTTTCACTATCCTCTATCACTTTCATCAAGAGGCTCTTTAGTTCCTCTTCACTTTCTGCAATAAGGGGAGTATCATCTGCATATGTGAGATTATTGATTTTTTTTGGCAATCTTGATTTCAGCTTGTGCTTCATCCAGACCAGCATTTTTCATGATGCACTCTGCATATAAATTAAATAAGCAGGGTGGCAACATACAGCCTTGACATACTCCTTTCCTGATTTGAAGCCAGTCTGATGTTCCATGTCTGCTTTCTAACTGTTGCTTCTTGACCTGCATACAGATTTCGCAGGAGGGAGGTCAGGTGGTCTGGTATTCCCATCTCTTTAAGAATTTTCCACAGTTTGCTGTGATCCACAAAGTCAAGGACTTTGGTGATGTCAATAAAGCAGAAGTAGATGTTTCTCTGGAGCTCTCTTGCTTTTTCAATGATCCAACAATGTTGGCAATTTGATCTCTGCTTTTTCTAAATCCAGCTTGAACATCTGGAAGTTCATGCTACACATATTGTTGAAGTTTACCTTGGAGAATTTTGAGCATTATTTTGCTAGCGTGTGAAATGAGTGCAATTATGAAGTAGTTTGAACACTCTTTGGCATTGCCTTTCTTTGGGATTGGAATGAAAACTGAGCTTTTCCTGTTCTGTGGCCACTGCTGAGTTTTTCAAATTTGCTATCATATTGTGTGTAGCACTCTCACAGCATCATCTTTCAGGATTTAAAATAGATCAACTGGAATTCCATTACCTCCACTAGCTTTGTTCGTAGTGGTGCTTCCTAAGAACCACTTGGCTCCACATTCCAGAATGTCTGGCTCTAGGTGAGTGTATACACCGTCATGGTTATCTGGGTCATGAAGATCTTTTTTTTTTTTTTGCTTTTGTCTAATTTTTTTTTTTAATTTTATTTTATTGGTTGGAGGCCAATTACTTCACAACATTTCAGTGGGTTTTGTCATACATTGACATGAATCAGCCATAGAGTTACATAGTTCTTTTGTGTATTCTTGTCACCTCTTGTTAATATCTTCTGCTTCTGTTAGGTTGATACCATTTCTGTACTGTGTTGTGCCCATCTTTGCATGAAATGTTCCCTTGGTATCTCTAATTTTCCTGAGATCTCTAGTTTTTCCCATTCTATTGTTTTCCTCTATTTCTTTGTGCTGACAACTGAGGAAGGCTTTCTTATTCTTGCTATTCTTTGGAACTCTGCACTCAAATGGGTATATATTTCTTATTGTCCTTTGCCTTTAACTTCTTTTTCTCAGCTACTTTTAAATCCTCCTCAGACAACCATTTTGCCTTTTTGCATTTCTTTTTCTTGTGGATGGTCTTGATCACTGCCTCCTGTACAATGGCACAAACCTCCGTCCATAGTTCTTCAGGCACTCCATCTATCAGATCTAACCCTTTGAATCTATTTGTCACTTCCACGTTATAATCATCAGGGATTTGATTTAGGTCATACCTGAATGATCTAGTTGTTTTCCCTCCTTTGATTCAATTCTGAATTGGTCAATAAGGGGTTCTTGATGTGAGCCACAGTCATCTCCCAGTCTTGCTTTTGCTGACTGTATAGAGCTTGTCCATCTCTGGCTGCAAAGAATATAATCAATCTGATTTTGGTATTGACCGTCTGGTGATGTCCACATGTAGAGTCTTCTTTTGTGTTGTTGAAAGAGGGTGTTTGCCTGACCATTGTGTTCTCTTGGCAAAACTCTGTTAGCCTTTGCCCTGCTTCATTTTGTACTCCAAGGCCAAATTTGTCTGTTACTCCAGGTATTTCTTGACTTCCTAGTTTTATATTCCATTCCCCTCTGATAAAAAAGGACATCTTTTATTGTGGTACTTCTAGAAAGTCTTATAGGTCTTCATTGAGCTTCTTCAATGAACTTCAGCTTCTTCAGCATTACTGGTTGGGGCATGGAATTGGATTACTGTGGTACTGAATGGTTGCTTTGGAAACAAAGAGATCATTCTGTAGTTTTTCAGATCGTACTCAAGTGCTTCATTTTAGACACTTTTGTTGAGTATGACGGCTGCCCCATTTCTTCTAAGGGATTCTAAGTGTTTCTTCTTAGTGTTTATATGAAGATAATTATATTACCATGATTAGATGTGCTTCTGTTCTTCAATCAAATGTAAATATAGTTCAGTATCCCCTGCCTAGAATCCCCAGTCTTCTGCTTTTGTTTAACAGAAGACTCATGATGTGAGGTTATAAATGTTTCTGATGAGTTTTTCTTCAAAACAAATCTAGAAAACAAGCACTTGTTTTTTGACCCATTTTTCTCATGATATCCTTATAATATAGCACAGATTCACATGACCAGAATAGTCAGTGTTTAGGGTTGAGGGGGAAATTAAAATGATGTTTTATTAGCTGTAATGAGTTTCTTTGCCAACCAATGTTTTTCCTTGTAAGTTGTTTTTGAGGCTTTATGTGCATTTGTACTTATAACTGAATACGTACTTTTTTTCTTATGTTTAATGTAAACACTCCCTTATTCATACCTATCTTAATATCATTTTTATTTATTTTACAAAAAAAAAAAACTTTAAGCACATCAATGAATACATTCTTACCAAAGTTTCTTAAAAATGTTTATTTTAACCCCTTGCAATGTGCCTCCATTCATCTGAATCACATAGAAGTCATGTTTATTAAGAAAAATAACCAGAGAACAAAGCTCCATAACTGAGGCAATATGTCTTATTTCAACATAAGGAAAAGATTAATAGAAAAATTAAAACTGAATATGAAAACCAGAGGAATATCAGAACTCAGATATTTCTTATGCTTCTTTTCACTCTCTCAGTATCTTTCAATATACCTCTATAAAGTTAAGAGTAAGCATGAAAGAAATCGAGAACACTTAAAAAGTATACACACTACTATGCATAAAATAGATAACTAATAAGAACCTGATCTATAACACATTGAATTCTACTCAACACTCCGTAATAACCCATCTGGGAAAAGAATCTTAAAAAAAGGACTATATTATGTATATATATATACATATATATACACATGTGTACATATATGTGAGCTGATTCTCTTTACTATACCTGAAACTATCACAACATCGTAAGTCAACTTTACTCCCATTGTTGAGTCTCCTCTCAAATCTACTGAATTGACAACCATGGTGTATATTCTATAAACATTCTTACACAACACATTGATTTCAGTTTAGGTTTGTGTTTGTTTAGCTATATTGATTTAAAAGTCTCCAAGAAAAAGAAAGGTCTTATTTTCATCTGATATATGTCTCATTGCATGGTCTCAATTTTCAAAATTGCAAAATATAGCTCAAGTGAAGGTTAGTGTACAAAGAATGAATACTATTTTCTGTAACTTGCAAAGCATCCCTGGAGTATACCTAGGAATAACTGGTGGAAGGGAATTTTCTGTTCAGCCATGTCTTACCACATGCTCACCACATGGCAGCAATGAGCTAACCTGACGGGTGTGCCCTGATTTCATGAAGCAAAGAACTTTTAGTCTGAAAAGAAACATTTAATTCAATGTCAGAAATAATTCACTAATCACTATCTTAACCAATCTATCTATTCAACAAATTTATAAATCAAGTCAATGAAAGTAGAAATCCAATCTCATCTATTTCAAAGACATTAAATGACCTAAATTCTTATTTTTATAATGGTATTAATTAGCATAATCTCCTACAGAAGTCTCAGGTGTTATAATCTTCAGTTTGTTTTTGATCCCTGAAATACCTTGAGGTCTGTCCCCAACTCTACCAATCCAGTGGAGAAAACATCAATCTGTTGGTCAGAAGTCTGTTTTACTGAAAGTTGCCTAAAGCATCAATATGTTTACAGGATGTCTGTATGTAAACAGTCCTACACCACTACATATCTTACTTTTAACCTAAGGTAAAAGGAGATTTTCATTCCTATCTGCCTCTCAAAGCTGGTATAAGAATAAATACAATGTGAATATTTTTAGTTTCCATTTGGAATGGTGGCCAAAAAGATTTGCTCCTTTACTGATTCTCTTTTTCATTCTAAAACATAAAAATATTAATATCTTGTATATATGCAAAGGAGCATAGGCTTATATAACTTTAGACAGTAGAAAATATTTATTGGTCATAAATTCTGCAGAGAAAAGTGTTTTTACCCAATTCTCTTCCTGGGAACTGTGAGCAATGCCTCAATATGGTTATTTATAAGTTAGACTTCCTAATATTATTTTATTTCTCTGTTATACCTCCCTTTTACCTCTGCTGGAGGAGCTTCATACATTTCCTGGCCACTCTCTAAATTGCCCATGAAGTTACAGAGCTAAGCATATTATATCTTTAAAAAAAATTATTAAGATATAGTTGATTTGCAAGGGTGTGTTGAGTTCTACAGTATAGCAAAGTGATTCAGTTACACGTCTATATTGCATTCTTTTTCATAGTCTTTTCATATGTTTTATCTCATAATATTAATATAGTTTCCTGTGATATGCAATAAGATCTTTCTGATTATCCACTCTCTATGTAATAGTTTGCACCTAACCCCAGACTCCCCCATCTCCCTTCTCCCTTGGCAAACAAGCCTGATCTTTTTGTCTGGAAGTCTGTTCTGTTTCAGAAATAAGTTCAATAACTACTGTATCTTCATGGAAGACTTCTATCCTTTTGAAGTAGGGATGGCCGTACTTTTTGACAATACCAGTTGTTTGCTCATATTTTTCATATATTTTCTAGGTTATGTAATCAATATTATTTTCTTACTTGCATTTTGTCTACTTCTCTATGAACTCTATGAAGCAGGGTACATATTGTTTTTGTTAAGTGTTTTACCTTAGTACCTAATACAACACATCAAGAATCTCCATAAATAATTATTGAATGAATACATACTACTTTAATATACTATAGTTCAATAAAACTTTATGTACATCTTCATGAATATTCATTTTCATAACTACGAATTGGGAGAATCAAAATTTTCCATCAAGAAAGTTAACCTAAAATTAACGTTTCAAGAGTAAACTTTGTAAATGATAATTAACTGTGATCATTTTTTTTTTCTTGTATTGCCTTTTCCCTAAACCAAGGAGAGGAGAACGGTATTTCTCATGTTTGTTGGGCACTAGCACCTTTTGAAGTTATCATCATATCTCTTGGACAAGTAATGTGCAAAAAAATTGCCAAAGCCAGATTATAAATTGTACTACACAAGTTGTGAAGTACTAGACAGTAATCCAGAAAAGCTAAACTAGATAAATTAATTAACTAGAAAATAACACATTTGGGAGTTATCTTTAACATCTTATCAGTTCGTTCAATCGCTCAGTCATGTCCGACTTTGTACAACCCCATGGACTGCAGCATGCTAGGCTTCCCTGTCCACCGCCAACTCCCAGAGCTTGCTCAAACTCATGTCCATCGAGTCGGTGATGCCATCCAAACATCTATCCCTCTGGTGTCCCCTTCTCCTCCTGCATTCAATCTTGCCCAGCATCAGGGTCTTTTTCAATGAGTCAGTTCTTTGCATCAAGTGGCCAAAATATTGGAGCTTCAGTATCAGTCCTTCCGATGATTATTCAGGATTGATTTTCTTTAGCATGTACTGATTTGATCTCCTTGCAGTCCAAGGGACTCCCAAGAGTCTTCTCCAACACCACAGTTCAAAATATGAAGTCTTCAGTGCTCAGCTTTTTTTATGGTCCAACTATTACATTCACATATGACTACTGGAAAAACCATAGCTTTGACTACACAGATCTTAGTTGGCAAAGTAATATCTCTGCATTTTAATATGCTGTCTAGGTTGGTCATAAATATTCTTCCAAGGAGCAAGTGTTTTTAATTTCATGGCTGCAGTCACCATCTGCAGTGATTCTGAAGTCCCCCAAAATAAAGTTTCTCACTGTTTCCATTGCTTCCCCATCTATTTGCCATGAAGTGATGGGATCAGATGTCATGATCTTAGTTTTCTGAATGTTGAGTTTTAAACCAACTTTTTCACTCTCCTCTTTCACATCCTGCAAGAGGAATTAATTAATTAATTAATTCTTCTTCACTTTCTGCCATAAGGGTGGTGTTATCTGCATATCTGAGGTTATTGATATTTCTCCCAGCAATCTTGATTCCAGCTTGTGCTTCATCCAGCCTGGCATTTTGCATGATGTACTCTGTGTATAATTTAAATAAGCAGGGTGACAATATATAGCCTTGACACATTCCTTTCCCGATTTGGAACCAGTCTGTTGTTCCATGTCCAGTTCTAACCGTTGCTTCTTGACCTGCATACAGATTTCTCAGGAGGCAGATAAGGTGGCCTGGTATTTCCATCTCTTGAAGAATTTTCTGCACTTTGTTATGATATGATCCACTCAGTCAAAGGCCTTGGCATAGTCAATAAAGTAGAAGGAGATGCTTTTCTTGAACTCTCTTGCTTTTTTGATGATTCAGCAATGTTGGCAATTTGATTTCTGGTTCCTCTGCCTTTTCTAAATCCAAGAGGAGGCAATCCAAGAGGTAACAAGAATTCACAGAAGAACTATGCAAGAAAGATCTTTATGACCCAGATAACCATGATGTTGTGATCACTCACCTAGAACCAGACATCCTGGAAGGCAAGTGGGCCTTAAGAAGCATCACTGCAAACAAAGTTAGTGGAGGTGATGGAATTCCAGTTGAGGTAATTCAAATCCTAAAAGATAATGCTGTGGAAGTGCTGCAATCAATATGCCAACAAATTTAGAAAACTCAGCAGTGGCCCCAGGACTGGAAAATGTCAGTTAGTTTTCATTCCAATTCCAAGGGAAGGACATGTCAAAGAATGTTAACATTTTATAAAATGATATCATTTCCCAGCTAGTCATCATTTCATGGCAAACCAAAGGCATTTTAGTACTTATAATGGGCTAAAAAAAATGCATAGAATGGGCTTAAAACCTATTCCTTTCTATTTTTCACTCACTGGTCAAAAATAATTTTGCTCATAAGTTGTATTAGCTGATCCAGTCCCCTCCCACATTCTCCACAGGAGGTGTGTAGGGGAACATGCACTCTGTTTAGATAGCCAGGAATAACTGCTTAAACAAAGTTCACATTCATCACAGTAGAACCTGAAAGAGGAATTGCTAGGAGCTGATTCAAGTTATTATTTCACTGAAGATCTGAAATAAGTCATTATATCTAAAAGGAAAATATTTTTTGAAAAATAATTAATTAGTAAATAAATAATTTGAATGATCAATTGTGTAACTATGAAGCATTATGTTGATATTTATATTCATACAATGTTTTAGAATTGGATAGTTTCTAAGCTTAGAAAGACAGATTATATTCAAAGATAAATCATTAATGCCATGGCAATATCCCATATAAGTAAGAAGTATTTAAAAAACAAATAAAAATACCATCTTGAGTGGTAAAACCTCTAGTTTATATTAACAACTGCTCTCTATAAATGAAAGTCAACAAATAAGGCTCAGTATTGTTAAAAAGTGGAAAAAGAAAAGTACATCTAAGTGCATAGGTACTAAGAGCATAAAGCACCAAAAACATATGAGATCAAAGGTTACTCTTTCTCACAAACAGTAGTCCTCCTTAACCCATGTGGGGTATATTTCAACACCCCCAGTCGATCCCTCAAGCAACAGACAGTACTGAACCCTATATATTTTGTATGTTTGTATATCTATGGTGAAGTTTAATTTATAAATTAGGCACAGTGAGAGAATATCTGAATTGTCAACATCACCACTCTCACATTTGGAGCACTTATTAAGTAAAACAAGGTCCATTTAACACAAGAACTGCAGTATCATGACAGTCAATCTGATAAACAATGCAGCTACTAAGTGACTAATGGGCAGATGTGTTAGACAAAGGGATGCGCTGTGGCCCAGGCAGCAGAATGGAGCAGGACAGTGAGAGTTCAACACACTATCCAGAATGATGTGCATTTGAAAACTGACAAATTTTTTATTCATAGAATTTTCCATTAAATATTTTTGGAGATTGTTGGCCAGGGATAACTGAAACCTCACAAATCAAAACCACAGATGAAGGGGCACTGGTGTAACAAATTTCAGACCCTCAACACCTAACTTCAGACAGATGTTCATTGTACAAATCATACAGCTTCTAGTGCCTTTTATGAGTGTATTTATAATTCAGTGCTGACCATTCGATGATCTGATAAAACCATGAAAAGGAAAATTGCAAGACTGATAACACAGACAAGTTGTTGGTAGGAGTCCAGAGCAAGGAAGCCAGGAGAGCAAAAGGAAATGCAGAGAGAGAACACAGCTCATGTAAGCAATCTGAGCGTGTTTAAGGTAGGCTGGGCTAAGTTGTGATGTGTGGTAAGTTACATGTATTAAATGCATTTTTTAATTCATTTAGTTTAATTGGAGGCTAAGTACTTTACAATATTGTGGTGGTTTTTGCCATACATTGACGTGAATCAGACATGTCAATTAGATGTGTCCCCCGTCCCAAATCCCCTCCCACCACCTTCCCCATCCCATCCCTCTGAGTCGTCCAGTGCACCGGTTTTGAGTGCCCTGTTTCATGCATCAAACTTGGACTGGTCATCTATTTCACATATGGTGATATACATGTTTCAATGCTATTCTCTCAAATCATTCCACCTTCAGCTTCTCCCCCAGAGTCCAAAAGTCTGTTCTTTATATCTGTGTCTCTTTTGCTGTCTTGCACATATGGTTGTTGTTACCATCTTTTTAAATTCCTTATACATGTGTTAATATACTGTATCGGTGTTTTGTTTTGTTTTGTTTTCTGACTTACTTCACTCTGTATAATAGGCTCCAATGTCAACCACCTCATTAGAACTGACTCAAATGTGTTCTTTTTAACAGTTTAATAATATTTCATTGTGCATATGTACCACAATTTCCTTATCCACTCACCTGCCAATAGACTTATAGGTTACTTCCATGTCTTAGCTATTGTAAACAGTGCTGCAGTGAGCACTGGAGTACACGTGTCTCTTTCATTTCTGGTTCTCTCAGTGTATATGCCCAGCAGTGGGATTGCTAGGTTGTATGGCAGTTCTATTTCCAGTTTTTTAAAGGAATCTCCACACTCTTCTCCATTATGGCTATACTAGTTTGCATTCCCACCCACAGTGTAAGACAGTCCCCTTTCTTCACACCCTGTTTAGCATTTATTGTTTGTAGACTTGTAGATGGCAGCCATTCTGACTGGCATGAAATGGTACCTCCTTGTGGTTTTCATTTGCATTTCGCTGATAATGAGTGATGTTGAGCATCTTTTCATGTGTTTGTTATCCTGTATGTGTTCTTTGGAGAAATGTATATTTAGATCTTTGGTTCATCTTTTTATTGGGTTTTCTATTTCTCTGGTACTGAGCTGCATGAGCTGCTTGTATATTTTAGAGATTAACTCTTTGTCAGTTGCTTCATTTGATATTATTTTCTCCCATTCTGAAGGCTGTCTTTTCACCTTGCTTATACTTTCCTTCATTGTGCAAAATCTTAATTAGGTCCCATTTGTATATTTTTGCTTTTATTTCCATTACTCTGGAAGGAGGGTCATAGAGGATCTTGCTTTGATTTATGTCAGAGAGTGCTCTGCCTGTTTTCCTCTAGGAGTTTTATAGTTTCTGGTCTTACATTTAGATATTTATTCCATTTTGAATTTATTCTTCTGTATAGTGTAGAAAAGTGCTCTAGTTTCATTCCAGTTTTTCCAGCACCACTTATTAAAGAGATTGTCTTTTCTCTATTGAATATTTTTTCCTCCTTTGTCAAAGACAACATGTCCGTAGCTGCATGGATTCACCTCTGTGCTTTCTGTTTTGTTCCATTGATCTATATTTCTGTCTTTGTGCCAGTACCATGCTATCTTGATGACTGTAGCTTTGTAGTATAGTCTGAAGTCAGGAAGGTTGATTCCTCCAATTTTAGTCTTCTTTCTCAAGATTGCTTTGGCTATTCAAGGTTTTCTGTGTTTCCATACAAATTGTGAAATTATTTGTTTTAGTTCTGTGAAAAATACTGTTGGTATCTTCATTGGGATTGCATTGAATTTATAGATTGCTTTGGATAGTATGCTTATTTTCACTATATGGATTCTTCTGATCCATAAACATGGTATATTTCTCTATTTGTGTCATCTTTGATTTCTTTCATCAGTGTTTTATAGTTTTCTATATATAGGTCTTTTGCTTCTTTACAATTCCTAAGTATTGTATTCTTTTCATTGTAGTGATGAATGTGATTGTTTCCCTAATTTCCCTAATTTCTCTTTCTGTTTACTCATGGTTAGCATATAGGAATGCGAGGGGTTTCTCTGTGCTAATTTTATATCCTGCAACTTTACTATATTCATTGATTAGCCCTAGTAACTTTCTGGTGGTGTCTTTAGGGTTTTCTAAGTAGAGGATCATGTCATCTGCAAACAATGAGAGGTTTACTTCTTCTTTTCCAATATGGATTCCTTTTATTTCTTTTACTTCTCTGATTGCTGTGGCTAAAACTTCCAAAGCTATGTTGAATAGTAGTGGTGAGAGTGGGCATATTTTTCTTGTTCCTGACTTTAGAGGAAATGCTTTCAGTTTTTCATCATTGAGGATAATGTTTTTTGTGAGTTTATCATAGATAGCTTTTACTATCTTGAGGTACATTCCTTCTATGCCTGCTTTCTGGAGAGTTTTTTTGTTTGTCTGTTTGTTTTGGGTTTTTTTTTTTTTTAATCATAAATGGGTGTTGAATTTTGTCAGAAACTTTATTTGTATCTATTGAGATAATCCTATGATTTTTATCTTTCCATTTATTAATGTGGTGTATCACACTGATTGATTTGTGAATATTGGAGAATCCTTGCATCCCTGGGATAAAGTCTACTTAGTCATGATGTATGGTCTTTTTAATATGTTGTTTGATTCTGTTTGCTAGAATTTTGTTGAGTATTTTTGCATCAATATTCATCAGTGATATTGACTAGTAGTTTTCTTTTTTTATAGTATCTTTCGCTGGTTTTGGTATTAGGGTGATGGTGGCCTCATAGAATGAGTTTGGGAGTTGGCCTTCCACTGAAATTGTCTGGATGAGTTTAAGTAGGATGGGTGTTGAAGTGAAGTGAAGTGAAGTCTCTCAGTAGTGTCTGACTCTTTGCAACCCCATGGACTCTAGCCTACCAGGATCCTCAGTCCATGGAATTTTCCAGGCAAGAATACTGGAGTGCGTTGCCATTTCCTTCTCCAGGGGATCTTCCTGATCCAGGGGTTGAACCCCGGTCTCCCACATTGTAGGCAGACGCTTTATCATTTGAGCCACCAGGGAAGTTAGCACGTCTATAGATTTTTGATAGAATTCACCTCTGAACCTATTTAGTCCTGGGCTTTTGTTTGTTGGAAGATTTTTGGTTACGGTTTTGATTTCCATTCTTGTGATGGGCCTGTTAAGAGTTTCCATTTCTTCCTAGTTCAGTTTTGGAAGGTTATACTTTTCTAAGAATTTGTCCATTTCTTCCAAATTTCCCATTTTACTGGTATATAGCTGCTGGTATTAGTCTCTTGTTATCCTACGTATTTCTATGATGTTTGTTGTAATTTTTCCATTTTCATTTCTTTTTTTATTTATCTGATTATTCTTTTTTTTTCTTGATAAGTCTGGCTAATAGTTTGTCTATTTTGCATATCTTCTCAAAGAACCAGCCTTTAGTTTTGTTGATTTTTGCTATAGTCTCCTTTGTTTCTTTTTCACTTATTTCTGTTCTGATTTTTATGATTTCTTTCCTTCTACTAACTTTGGGATTCTTCATTTCTTCTTTTTCTAGTTGTTTTAGGTGTAAAGTCAGGGTATTTATGTGATGTTTCTCTTGTTTCTTGAGGTAAGCTTGTATTGCTATGAACCTTCCTCTTAGCATGGCTTTTACCATAGGGTTTGGGTTGTCATGTTTTCATTATCTTTTGTTTCTATGCATATTTTTATTTCTTTTTTTTTTTTTTTTATTTCTTCAGTGGTCTGTTGGTTATTCAGAGGCATGTTGTTTAGCTTCTATATGCTTGTATTTTTAAGTTTTATTTTCCCCCCTCTGCTGCTGCTGCTGCTGAGTTGCTTCAACCGTGTCCGACTCTGTGCAACCCCATAGATGGCAGCCCACCAGGCTCCCTGTCCCTAGGATTCTTCAGGCAAGAACAATGGGGTGGGTTTCCATTTCCTTCTCTAATGCATGAAAGTGAAAAGTGAAAGTGAAGTCGCTCAGTCGTGTCGGACTTGTAGCGACCCCATGGTCTGCAGCCTACCAGGCTCCTCTGTCCATGGGATTTTCCAGGCAAGAGTACTGGAGTGGGGTGCCATTGCCTTCTCCTTTTCCCCCTCTGCTGCTGCTGCTAAGTAGCTTCAGTCGTGTCCGACTCTGTGTGACCCTATAGAGGGCAGCCCACCAGGTTCCCCCATCCCTGGGATTCTCCAGGCAAGAACAGTGGAGTGGGTTGCCATTTCCTTCTCCATTTCCCCCTCTAGTTGACATCTAATCTTACCACATTGTGATCAGAAAAGATGCTTGAAATAATTTCAATTTTTTCAAATTTTCCAAAGCTAGATTTATGGCCCAGGATGTGACCTATCCTGGAGAATGTTCCATGTGCACTTGAGAAAAAGATGAAATTCATTGTTTTTGAGTGACACGTCCTATAGATAACAACTAGGTCTAACTGGTCCTTTGTATCATTTAAAGCTTGTATTTCCTTGATAATTTTCTGTTTGGTTGAACCATCCATAGGTGTGAGTGAGGTATTAAAGTCTCCCATTATTATTGTGTTACTGTTAATTTCCCATTTCACTTATTGTTATATCTTCTTCTTGGATTGATCGCTTGATCATTATGAAGTGCCCTTCTTTGTCTGTTTTCATGGTCTTTATTTCAAAGTCTATTTTGTCTGGCATGAGTACTGCTGCTCTTGCTTTCTTTTGTTCTCCATTTGCATGAAATATCTTTTTCCAGCCCCTCAGTTTCAATCTATATGTATCCCTTGGTTTGAGGTATGTATCTTGTAGACAGCATATATAGGGGGGGTTTGTATCCACACAGCCAGTATTTGCCATTTGTTTGGGGCATTCAATCCATTTACATTTAAGGTAATTATTGATAAGTATGACCCCATTGCCATTTACCTGCTTTACTGTGAGGGACACCCAGAGAGATTCATAGAGTTACATAGAGATGAGAAGAGGGAGGTGGGAGATAGAGGGGACCAGGTGGGGAAGGGGGGAGTCAAAGGGGGAGAGAGGAATCTAGCCAGTAATCAATTTTCTAAATGCTCTCCACAGTTCAAAACACCCAGAAAGATTCACAGAGTTACACAGAGAAGAGGGAGGAGGGAGGCAGAGGTGCCCAGGAAAAGAGGGGGAGTCAAAGGGGAGAGAATGATATAGCCAGTGATCAGTTTCCTAAGTGTTTTCCACAGTCTGGAACACCCAGAGAGATTCACAGAGTTAAGTAGAGAAGAGAAGGGAGAGGAAGGAGATAGAGGTGACCTGGGGGAGAAGAGGGAAAGTCAAAAGGGAAGAGAGCAGTCAAGTTCAGTTGAGTTCAGTCGCTCAGTCATGTCTGACTCTTTATGACCCCGTGAACCGCAGCACACCAGGCCTCCCTGTCCATCACCAACTCCCGCAATTCACCCAAACCCATGTCCGTCGAGTCAGTGATGCCATCCAACTATCTCATCCTCAGTCATCCCCTTCTCCTCTTGCTCTCAATCTTTCCCAGCAATCAAGGTCTTTTCAAATGAGTCAGCTCTTCTCATCAGGTGACCAAAGTATTGGAGTTTCAACTTCAACATCAGTCCCTCCAATGAATACCCAGGACTGATCTCCTTTAGGATGGACTGGTTGGATCTCCTTGCAGCCCAAGGGACTCTCAAGAGTCTTCTTCAATACCACAGTTCAACAGCATCAATTCTTCAGTGCTCACCTTTCTTTATAGTCCAACTCTCACATCCATACCTGACCAATGGAAAAACCATAGCCTTGACGAGACGAACCTTTGTTGGCAAAGTAATGCTTTTGCTTTTCAATATGCTATCCATAGGTTTAATAGGTTGGCCATAACATTTCTTCCAAGGAGCAAGCCTCTTTTAATTTCATGGCTGCAATCACCGTCTGCAGTGATTTTGGAGGCCAGAAAAGTCAAAAGCAATCAAGCCAGTAATCGAATCCCTAAGTGAAAATGGATACTGAAGATTAAATTCTTAAAGGTATAAAATTGATAACAAATATCAAAAAGTAAAGATTAAAAATCTAGAATAGAGGTTAAACTCTCAAACATGCAATACAAAAAGTACAAGACAAAATCAATCACAAAAATTAAAATTGTGTGTGTGTGTGTGTGTGTGTGTGTGTGTGTGTGTGTGTATGAAATTTGCTTTAAAAATAGGGTCCTTTTTTGGCACGGTAAGAATAGGTTATTAAAATGAAAATTAAAGGAGTAATAAAGAAGTTAAAGTTTTAAAAAATATATTAAATGTGATCATAGTAAAAATATATATCTAGGAATTTCTCTAAAGCTATTGTGAGAAGTGTGGGATCAGTTCAGTTTCAGAGAGCTCCTTGTTTCAGCTTGTACTTGTTCTCAAGGTCTATAGGACCCCTCCAATGCAGTCAATATCAACTGCAGGATTTTCAGTATCAACTGCAGGATTTTAGTCTGTCACTTCCAGAGTGGTTCCATCTTCTTTGCTTATTTTGGCTTCCTCTGTTTGCAAGTCTCTTCAGTATCTAATTTTTGCCCTGACACTAGGAGGTGAAAGTGGTCACTAATTTAGGTTCACTTGTCCTGCTGTGTTGTTGGGAGGGAGGGACACTGTAAACAAATGTCATGGGCATGTGTGGAGAGTGCTCACAGCGTGTGAACCACAGTGGTTTGCCACAGCCCAAAGCGGCATGTGCTACTCAGATCTACACTGCTCAGGCTCCAGGGTGATCTGCAATGGCACTGTCCCGGGGGGGCTGTGCATTGGTGCCCTTCCCAGGTCTAAGCCGCTCAGGTTCTCGGGTGCTCATCAAGGGCTCAGACTTGGCTGGACTCTGTGTTCTGTGCCCTTCCCAGGTCCGAGCAGCTCAGGCAGCTTGGCGAGAGCACTGTCTCAGGTGGGCCGTGCATTTTAATCACCGCCCTGGTCCCTTATGCCGATTTCCTGGGTGTGCCGCGAGAGCACTGTCTTAGGTGTGCTGTGTGTCTCCTCTGGGGAGCTGATCTCAGGCTGAGACACTCCTGCCCAATGTCAACTGTCCAGGATCCCAGGAAGACGTATTAGCAACTGGGAGCCTGCTTACAGTTTGGTGAAAGATGCCATCTCTGGGGCTGAGAGTGCAGCAGTCCCTTGCCTTCTGGCTCTGGCTGTCGCATGCCTGCCTCTCTGCCTGGCAGGGGGGGGGGGGAAGGCAGGGGACAGGGACCTATATGCTAGCCCTCCTTTGGTATTTACTCAGTCCTCTGCTCTGTGAGTGTGCCAGGCTGCACCTTAGAGTCTTTCATGGGAAAGTTTTTATTATTTTTCTCTCTCCATGTTCCCATGGTCTGGGTTGCTGTCTCATGTTAGCTCCCTCAGATTATTCTCAGGGCAATCAGGCTGGTCCTTACCCTAAGGACTGATGATGCAATCTGCACCTCCCTGCCCAGTCCCTGCTCACTGGTGGCTGATGCAAGTGTCTGGGCTACTTCTCCACTGGCAGTCACAGTTAGGCACAGATTCTGTGGGGTTTTTTGTTTGTTTTGTTTTTGTTTTTGTTTTTCTCCCAGCTATGTTGCCCTCTGCGATTCCAAAACTCCCCACAGACTCACCTGTGGGAGCATTTCCTACTGTGTGGAAACTTCTCCTCCTTCATGGCTCCTTCCCAGGATGGGTCTCCATCCCTAGTCTTTTTCTCTGCTGTTTTATCTTTTATATTTCGTCCTACCTCCTTTCGAAGAGAATGAGCTCCCTTTCCGGTTATCTGGTGTCCTCTGCCAGCATTCAGAAGTTGTTTTGCAGAAGTTGCTCAACATTCAAATGAGCTTTTGATGAATGTGTGGGGGAGAAAGTAGTCTCCCCGTCCTATTTCTCCACCATCTTGGGACCACCTCCTTAAATGCATTTTCAACTTACAGTTTCTCCAACTTACAATGGGCTTATCAGAATTAACCCACTGTGAATCAAGAAGGATCTGTATATGACTTCAATTTAAAATAAGTACATAGATTATATATATATATATATATAAAAATATATATATATATATATATATGAAATTTGAGTGATGACGTTAAATACTTATTGGAATGATGAAAAAAAAAAAAAAACTAGTTCTGTGTACTAAGTAGAAATTCCTCATTTGTTTATGTGCTGTTTCTGTAATTCCATCTCTTCAAGTTATAGTTTAATTATTTATTTATTTATTTGCATCCAGAATATATTTTGAAAACGTTTACACTGATACCAAAGACAGGCAAAGACACTACAAGAAAATTACAAATATCCTTTAAAAATATTGACCTAGAAATCTTGAACAACATACAAGCAAACCAAAGCAGTACATTGAAAGGTTTATACATTATGACCAAGTGGGATTTGTTCCTGGAATTTGAGAATGAATCGACAAAAATTGATCAATGTGATATGTTAACTTAATAGAATGAAGGGGGAAAAAATCATCTCAGTTGATTCAATGAAAGAATGACAAAATTCCACATCCTTTCACAATAAAAAACACTTAATGAGCTAGAAATGGAAGGAAACTTATTATGATAAAAGCCATATATGAAAAACCTACAGCTAACAACATATTCAGTGGTGAAAGACTAAAAGCTTTCCCCCTAGAAATATAGGGAATGCCCACTTTTGCCACTTCTAGTAAATATTATTTTAGAGGTTTTAGGCATAGCGAGTAGACAAGAAAAAGAAATAAACTTTCAAATTAGAAAGGAAGAAGTAAAATTATCTCTATTCACTAACCACATGATAGTATATCTAGAAAACCCTAAAGATTATAATAACAAAGTTAGATCTAATAAATGAAATCAGCAGAGTTCCAAGATACAAAATCAACATACAAAAATCAGTTGCAATGAACAATCCAAAAAGATAATTAAGAAAACAACTCCATTTACAATAGAAGAATAAGATACTTAGGAATAACTGTAACCCCCTAATCAAAGTCTCAATGGTGATGAAGCTTTGAAACTAGAGAGAGGTGCTCGTTATACAACATTGTGAATGCACTAAATGCCACCTGATTGTATTCTTCAAAATGGTTAATCATGTTTTATCTAGGCAATACCCAGCTTTCTTCTCTTTCTCTTTTCCTCCCAACATGTTATTTTCGAATTTTTCACTGAACACCCATATACTGATCAACTAGATTCTACCCATTAGCATTTTACTATTCTCTTTACTATTCTTTATCACATAATTATCCCTCTTTCTACCAGTGCATTTTATTTTCTGATGCATTTCAAAGAAATTGTCATCATCACTACACTTTGCCCATAAACATTTCAGCAAGCATATCATCAACTAAAGCTCAATATCTGTTTTACATATCTCTGAGTTAAACTTACATAAAATGCACCAAGTTTAAGTGCATTTTGCTGAATGTTGACAAATACACCCACCTATCTAACCCAATCCCGTATCAAGATACATAACATTACCATCATCCTAGAAATTAAGCACTTGCATGGATGAGGTAGGATTTCCACCTTTTTAGCAATATTTCTAGAGCTACTAATTTGCATTTACAAAATACTTGATAAAAATATTCCAAAATTCTTCTGGATTGTATGAGAAGGTAGACAGGTGCCACTGATAGACTCAGGAGTGTGATGTTAATCACACATAACGTCTCTCTTTCCTTCTCCACCAGAGGCCAGTCTCTCCTTGTTTTCAGTCTCTCCATTTGATGCAGGTAAATCTTTAGCCTCTTGCTTGGCCACTTCCGCCTGTCTTCCCTTTGCTCCCTTCTTCCTTTTGTTTGCACTTTTCCACCTGAAGATTCATCCTTTCCTGCTGCCCTCTTTGGCTTTGCCTCCACTGTGGCAGGGGTTGGTTTAGTGGACAGCCTCCCCGGTCTCCTCCTGGGCTCCTCTTTCCCTGCACCCCCGATGTGGAGCTGGGACACCCTGAGAGCTGACCGCAGGGTGGGCACATGCTGGAAATACGGAGAGGAGTCTGGAAGCTGGTCTGCCAGCCCATAGCTGCTCCTCCTCCTGCCTGAGCAGCTGGGACCCCTCATGGGCCCTATTCTTGTCTTCTTTTGTTTTATTCCCTTTCCTTTTTGCTATGCCGATTGAGTGACTTCTACTACCCTTGTCACCCAGATCACTGGTCTGATTTTTGTTTTTTGTTTGTTTGTTTGTTTGTTTGTTGCATTCTTTGTCCTCTTGCTGGTTTCAACTAGTATATTTTTTGTTTCAGTAATTGAATTCAAAAGGTATAAATCTTTTTTTTTTTTCCCCGTTTCTAGCCTTTTGCTGAAGAAAGCTTACAATTCACTTAAGCTTTGGTGATTCTCTCATCGAACTCATCCAGTTTTCTACTGAGTCTGATAAACATCTTTACGAGTGTTACTCTGAATACTTTATCTGATAAACTTATTATCTCCTCTTCATTTTGCTGTCTTTCTGAGATATCCTCATGTTTGAAAGATATTCTTTAAAAGATATTCTGTAGTTCCTTCATTTTGCCTAACTCTCTTTGTTTCTATGTATATCAGCTTCACGGCCCAGCTTTGAAAGAGTGGCCTAATGTAGGAGGTATCCTATAGAGTCCAGTGGTGCAATCTCCCCTGGTCAACAAAGCCAGGTGTCCCAGGGCATCCCATGTGTGGGCTGCGTGTGCCCTCCTGTGATGGGTGGATAGCAGTTGTTGCAGGTGTGCTGGTGGTTTAGATTGGTCCCAGGCCAGCTTGGCTATGACTGCTGCAGAGGGTCCTAGTAGGTTGAGCTGGTGTCTGGTCCAAATGTCTACAGGACCTAGCTGAAACTGCTGCAGGGAAGTGGTGCTGGTCTCTTAAGTTCTCGTAGGAAAGCAGGGGCAGGACAGGTGGTGTTAGTTAGGCTGATGGAGACTGATAGAAATAGTACTCACCAGCACCAGGCCAGCTATGTGGAAACAAAGTAAAAACAAATGAAATCTGCCAGGACTTCCATCCCTAAAGTTCCACTGGAGCCCTGCTCCTCTGGTGCACACCCAGAAATTAGTCAATGGCTCTCCCGCTTGTGTGGCCCAGGCACTTTTCAAGCTGCTGCCTAGGTGATGGACTTTGAAGTGAGTGAGTTTCTGCGTGAGTCTTTTAAGAGTGGAGTCTCTTTCGCAGCCCCTGGGCTCCCCCAGATTAAACCCTGCCGGTTTTCAAAGCCAGCTATTATGGGGGCTCAGCATCCTGGCACAGGTCCCCCAGTTTGGAAAGCCTTATGTGGGACTTGGACCCCTGCTCCTCACAGGGTACCTCCGCAGTTGTGATACATCTCCTGTTTGTGGGTTGTACCACAGAAGTGTGGGAGGGTTTGTTCTCACTAGACCAGGACTCTGCACCTCCTACCTTTCTCAATGTGGCCTTTTCCTTACATCCTTAGTTGTAGAAAATCTGTTGTGCTAGTCTTCAGGTCAATTCTCAGAGACAGTGGTTCTATATGTGGTGGTAGTTTTGGTTGGTCCCTGGGAAGAACTGAGGCAAGATCTTCCTACTCCACCAACTTGATCTGAAAATTGTGCAAGGCACTACCCTTGCACGAGCATTTGACTGAACCTAAGTTCAGCCTAAACGGGGACTAGGAGATGACTCTGTAACTGCTTCTCCTACCCCTTGAGAGAGTCACTTGCCTTGTCACTCAGCTTCAGCATATCCGGTTCCCAGATATCAGGAATCTATCAGATATCAGATATCTGCCACAAGTGGCAGAAAGGAATACCTTTACTCCGTCAGAACCTCTCTCTTAAAGCCCAGACCCAGAAAAGCCAGATCAAGAATGATCCTGCCGCCTCTCACTGCCTGCCACCTTCAAATATCCATAGTTTGGTTTTATTTCTGTTCTTCCAGATGTGGTAATATTAGGACTTCATCCTTTAGATAAAGACTGAAGTTACATAAGGGGATTTTATAATTTTTAAATACCCTATATGCAAGACAGAAAAAGAGACACAGAAGTACAGAACAGACTTTTGAGCTCTGTGGGAGAAGGTGAGGGTGGGATGTTTCGAAAGAACAGCATGTATATTATCTATGGTGAAACAGATCACCAGCCCAGGTGGGATACATGAGACAAGTGCTCGGGCCTGGTGCACTGGGAGGACCCAGAGGAATCGGGTGGAGAGGGAGGTGGGAGGGGGGATTGGGATGGGGAATGCGTGTAACTCTATGACTGATTCATGTCAATGTATGACAAAACCCACTGAAATGTTGTGAAGTAATTAGCCTCCAACTAATAAAAAAAATAAATAAGAAGAAAAAAAACTTTTATAAGAAGGAAACATATTATCTATACTGGCCATAATTTCTTTTCTCAATTTCTATTGTTGAATCTTTAACTTAATTTTAAATGCATTTTAGACTCAAAGTACATTGACTGTGTTTGATTAAATGTAGAGAACTGAAATATAACTCTTCTAGAGGTTTGGCATTATTTGATCATCCTCATTATTAGTTTCCTATTGGTCATATTGTCTCAGTATACTTTAATTACTTCTGATCATTCTGGTTTGTAAATGTTTATGTTCTAGTAGGAATAATGCTAAAACAGTTGTATCAGGATGGAAAATTATGAACTTGGTTAATTACCTAAGACTAATTTAATGACAACTGGTGTGGTTTTCAAAGCAGCAATAATGATTTGCATTTGATTAGGAATTTTGTTAGTACATTATTTTACTGTGTAATTAGGAAAGTAATAGCTCTCTTAAATATCTACTATCCTAATGTATACCTTTTAGCTTGCATTAGGTAAAATTCAAGTAGTGGACAGAGCAAAAAAGTATATATAGAGTTGATTGGAGTTATGTGAATATTCTGATTCTACCATTTATCAGCTGCTGGATCCAGGCCAACTTGTCTTCAACTCTCTGACACTCAGTTTCTTCATCTGTAATAGGAGGGTAATAATGCCTTTCTCTCTGGGTATTTGTGAATTAGTGAAGATAGACAAAGCAGCTGGCAAAAGCAGTAATGGTTTCTCTTTTTGACACAAACTTGAGACATCAGACCACTTTGGAGGTCTAAGTGAATGTGAATGTGTGAAGGGAATTCTTCATTCATTCCCTAATTCCTCTGACTTTTAGGGGTCTATAGTTCTGTCACTTTTGTAGGTGATATAAAAACAGAGAGCATAAGACTAATGAAAATAGAGTGAGACTATTTGTGTTGGAAGCACAATAGATTTAACAGCTGGTAAAGGAGAGTAGAAGACCATAAACAGCTATAGTCTTAGAGTCCACAGTTTTTAACAGGGTTTCCACAGTCAGATTCATGAATGAAATTCAGGGCACTAAGCATCTCCTGATGTTTTTTGTAAACTTGTTCTGGAAGTGTACCTTTCCAGAAGTAGTCATACATTCATCCTATTTTCAATGACATCTGTGACCTCCACACCTCTAATAACTGGCTTAATGCAATGTGGAGGGAGGTGGGAGAGGGGATCAGGATGGGGAACACAAAAATCCATGACTGATTCATGTCAATGTATGGCAAAAACCACTACAATATTGTAAAGTAATTAGCCTCCAACTAATAAAAATAAATGAAAAAATAAAAAATAAAATCTAACATTTCTTCTCTTTTTTTTTTTTTTTTTGCCTACTGCTCAAATAATCAGCAAAAAAAAAAAAAAAAATAGATGGCAGTGTTCTTTTAATAATAGCTGTTATATTTGTCCAGTTGTGTATGCATGTTGCAGAAGGTATAAATAGTTATGGGTCAGGTGACTTTCAGACTGGAAGCCCTGTTAGAAGGAGTGAGCCTCCTTTGTGAAAAATAATCATGTGATGTGTGCATGGAATGGATGTTCATGAAAAGAAATGCAAGCCTTTTGTCTCTATAGTTACATATTCTCTTAGATACCTAACTTAGAAATGATCTAACTTAACAAAAGATCTCTGTGAAGAAATCCAAAACTGAGAACATGATTAAGAAAAAAAAATCAGGATAAATGAAAATTAATTCAGTCTTTTCACAGCATAAAAATCATGCAAGATTATGCTTTTATTAATTTTATTTAATGACATTGTCTCATAACTTGACTCCTTTCCTGGCATGTCTGCTGCCAATGGCTGCATGAGTAGATGAAGTTATAAAAGAAAATTTGTTCTGTGCTTTCTTTTGCCAAAGGAATTTCTGTTTTGTGACAACAAAGCCACAGATGATGCTTTCCTGCAGCAGGATTGCAACCGAATACTTTCTCTGGAGCCTTGGCAGTAAATAAAAGATTTAAAATTTGATGCTGCAATTTTCTATTTTCATAGTCTTTTGTTCCACAAAGGACAGCTTTTTCTTGATTTGTGGAACTAGTCATTACTCAGTTGAATTGGGAAAGAGATGAAAAATTAGGGAGAACCTAAAAACTCATTAACACAGTCATTTTGTTAACCCTGCTAACAAAATTTGCATGACTAATTTAAGTTTACCTTCTTTCAAGTTTTTAATTTTTGTCCCCAAGTATTTTTTGTTTACTTCATAATGTCAGTGATTTAATTTGCCACAAATTTATCAGTCTGGAAAATTGAAATTATTTATATCTAATATTATTATCCAAATATTCATTCATTGCCTATTGTTGCCAGCTCCAATACTGAGCATTGAGCATGCATGGTTCCTGACCTCATGGTCTAGTTAGAGAAATAATCATTAATTAATAAGGAAATCGTCTGCAAGTGCCCATGAAAATGAAGATGATGAGTATATATTAAGACCAAGAGGCCCAGTGATGCTGGAACAAAAAGATCTGTCTAGAGTATTTCAAGATGAAGCTGGAGAGATGGGGATGGGACCAAGCTGGACAATACAGACTGGATTGATGAGTTTTCCTTATACTAAGAGCAACGCAGAATTTAAGCAGGTAGGGGGTGTTTTTATATTTTCATTTTAAGCCCCTCCTGCAGTATAAAGAATGAAACAGGACAATAATAGAAATGGGTAGAATATGTCGAAGGTTACTTCAATAACCCAAGAAACAGATGATGGTAGCATGGACTAGAATTTATGAAAGGCAGTGTTTAAGGATAGAAAGAAGTGGATGTGAATAAAATTTGCAAAGTCAACTCTGCAGGATCTAGTGAGGGGTTGGACGTGGAATAAAGACAGAGAGATGTAAAATCACCCTTGATTTCCAGCCAGCATAATTTGATAATGGATTATTATGATTAGAAATAATGAGAACTGGAACAGAGCAAGCTTGGTGGACTGTGAGGAAGATGGTAAAATTCATGGTAGACATTTTGAGTTTGCATGTTCAAAGTAAGATGTCAGTAGATTTTGAAAACTCAACAGTGGCCACAGGACTGGAAAAGGTCAGTTTTCAATCTGAAAGAAGGGCAATGCCAAAGAAAGTTCAAACTACCTCACAACTGCACTCATTTCACATGTTAGCAAAATAATGTTCAAAATGCCCCAAACTAGGCTTCAACAGTAAGTGAGCCAAGAACTTCTATATGTACAAGCTGGATTTAGAAAAGGCAGAGGAACCAGAGATCAAATTGCCAACATTGGTTGGATCATAGATAAAGCAAGATAATTCCAGAAGAAATTCTGCTTCATTGACTATGATAAAGCCTTTGACTGTGTGGATCACAACCAAGTGTGGAAAATTATTAAAGAGATGGGAATACCAGACCACCTGACCTACCTCCTGAGAAATCTGTATGCAGTTCAAGAAGCAACAATTAGAACCAGACATGGAACATTAGACTGGTTCAAAATTGGGAAAGGAATACGTCAAGCCTGTATATTGTCACTTGGCTTATTTAACTTATATGCAGAGTACATCATGTGAAATACTGGACTGGATGATGCACAAGCTGGAGTCAAGTTTGCTGGGACAAATATAAATAACTTCAGAAATGCAGATGACACCACCCTAATGGCAGAAAGTGAAGAGGTAAAAGAGGAGAGTGAAAAATCTGGTTTAAAACTGAACATTAAAAAAAATGAAGATCATGGATTCCAATCCCATCATTTCATAGCAAAAAGATGGGGAAACAATGGAAACAGTGACAGATTTCATTTTGTTGGACTCCAGAATCACTGTGGACAATGACTGTAGCCATGAAATTAAAAGATACTTGTTCTTTGGAAGAAAGGCTATGAGAAACCTAGACAGCATATTAGCAAGCAGAGACATTATTTGCCAACAAAGCTATGGCTTTTCCAGTAGTCATGAATGGATGTGAGAATTGGAAAATAAAAAATGGCTGAGCGCTGAAGAATTGATGCCTTTGAACTGTGGGTCTGGAGAAGATTATTGAGAGTCATTTGGACAGCAAGGAAATTAAACAATTCAATCCTAAAAGAAATAAGTCCTTGAATATTCATTGCAAGGATTGATGTTGAAGCTGAAGCTCCAATACTTTGCCCACCTAATGAGAACAGCCAACTCATTGGGAAAGACCCCAATGCTGGAAAAAAACTGAAGAGTGGATGAAAATGGGACAACAGAGGACAAAAGTGTTGGATGGCATCTCCAACTCAACGGACATGAGTTTGAGGAAACTCTGGGAAATAGTGAAGGACAGGAAGCCTGGCATTCTGCAGTCCATGGGGTTGCAAAGAGTTGGACATGACTGAGAGCCTGAATAACAACAGCCACAAAAAGACTTTGAATAAGTAACTTGCAGAATAACAAAAGGTCTGAATTAGAGACATATATTTGTATGTCATTGAATCTATGAGCATGAATGATTTTCTCCAATGAGAAAGGAAAAAAAAAAATTGAGAAAATGAGTCTAGAAAGGCAGGGAAGTTCTACAACTGTAGAGCTGTAACAAACAGGAGAGGGTAGTGATGTGAGGTTTACAGAAGAGAGCACTTCAACAAGACCACAATTGACTTCCCTGGTGGTCCAGTGGTTAAGACTCTGCACTTCTACTGTAAGGGACCCAGGTTCTACCCCTGATCAGGGAACCAGGATCCCACAAGCTGAGGCTAAAAAAAAAAAAAAAAAAAAAACCACTGAGGTCATCTTTCTAGAAGGCTGCTGAGAGGGCAGATTCAGTTCAGTTCAGTTCAGTTGCTCAGTCGTGTCTGACTCTTTGTGACCCCATGAATCAGCACACCAGGCCTCCCTGTCCATCACCAACTCCTGGAGTTCACTCAAACTCATGAGACCACCGAGTTGGTGATGCCATCCAGCTATCTCATCCACTGTCATCCCCTTCTCCTCCTGCCCCCAATCCCTCCCAGCATCAGGGTCTTTCCCAATGAGTCAGCTCTTCGCATGAGGTGGTCAAAGTATTGGAGTTTCAGTTTCAGCATCAGTCCTTCCAATGAACACCCAGGACTGATCTCCTTTAGGATGGACTGGTTGGCTCTCCTTGCAGCCCAAGGGACTCTCGAGAGTCTTCTCCAACACCATAGTTCAAAAGCATTAATTTCTCACCACTCAGCTTTCCTCACAGTCCAACTCTCACTAGAAGAGTGAAAAGTATCTACTGCATGTGATGATGTAAATACCAGCACTGACCTACCAAAGCTTTCTGGTATAGCCTGGAGAGTTAATGCAGCTGAGAATGTGGACACTCTGAGTACAGATAACTCCTTTGGGGAATTTGGCTGTGAAGGAGAGAAGGCATTAACTGGAGGGGAACATAGGGTTAATTTTATGTTTTTTTTTTTTTTTAATATTGTTTAAATATATTTTCTTTGATTGCATAGACTTGTGCCAATTCAGGGAAGTAGAAAGATATCAAGGGTTTAATGAGATTCAAACATTTTTGAAACAGTTGTGCTGAATTGAAGAGGAGGCTTTCAGAGAGAGAGTGGTGTTTACATAAGGTGTTTCAGGGCACTTTGTAGTTTTGTCATCATTAACTTACAGTAGCTCAAGTGTGACCTGTTGTGAAACTCTCACAAGTAGTATTCTGCTTCTCTTGGGAAGCCACAGAGTTCGTGTGTGCAGGGGTTTCACTACAGCCAGTGGCTCCACTATCCAAATGCAATTTAAAAAGAGAGAAGCTATGACACCAGAAAGTGTATTATTAAAATAAAAACTATAGAATATCAACTTGATAATGAGAGAAGTAAAAACATAAAGAAAACAAAGGACTGGGATGTCCAAGAGTAGTTTAAAATAACTGTAGTGGGTGTAGTTGAATAATAAAGGTGAATTTTTATATGCATTTGCTCAAGGTAATCCCCAACTGCTACTCTGGGGTGATGACTGAAGTGCCAAGACAGAGAAGAGCATTGGGTCAAGGTGGTGCCAGTGATGCTGGTTCATTAGCGTGAATGTTGTCATCAGGCAGATGAATAGCAGGCTCTGGGCAAGGAGAGCAGACTGTGAGCCTGGTGCCAGAATCGTCAATGAAAGTAGTGTGAGCTGGATGTCTGAAGACACCAAGAGTGAGGAACTGAAAAACGTGATGGCATGTGTTTCAAATAGAGAAGTAACCACATGGGAGCTCTAAGTGAAAGTAAGAAGAATGTTAATTTCTCTTGACCGTGAAGTTCACAGTGAGAAAATAGTGAACATTGAAGAAGTGGCGTCTTCAGAGGCAAACCAGAATTCAGTTACAATATGGAGAGGACATGGGGAGCTTTGCAGGTTTTGGAGTGGAAGTTCCAGAAGGTGACATAGAAGGGTTTGCAAAAGGGGGAGTGATTGAAGGATGAGTTGAGGGCAGATAACCAGAGCAATATGGGATTAACGTACTTGTAGCCAAAAGAAAATATTAATTCACAA
Organism: Muntiacus reevesi; assembly: GCF_963930625.1. Taxonomy (NCBI): domain Eukaryota; kingdom Metazoa; phylum Chordata; class Mammalia; order Artiodactyla; family Cervidae; genus Muntiacus; species Muntiacus reevesi. The sequence goes on from NC_089264.1 coordinate 2,225,068, forward strand.
TGATCTAAAAACAAACGTTATGGCATGCATTCCGCACATCTGTTAGGATTCACGAAACATGGACAAAGGATATCTTACAAAATCCCATAAGATTAACAAGAAAGAGAATCTTTTATTATCTTTCACTTTAACTGGAAGCAAATTAAAACATAATAATGAAATAAGAGGGGCTTTCTCAGTGGCTCAATTTGTGGTTCAAGAAAATACCCTGAAGAAGGACAGAACACCTCACTCCAGTATTCTTGCCTGGGAAATCCAGTGGACAGAGGAGCCTGGTGGGATACAATCCATGGGGTTGCAAAATAGTCAGACATGACTTAGTGACTAAACAACAATGAAATAACAATTGAAATATCAGTAAATTAAGCAATATAGAAAAACTAAAGTATATGAGTAATAATTTCACTGTAGGTACCTTCCCAATTGGTTTCAAAATGTAGGTAAATTCTTGACAGAAATGCCACCAAGTCCTGATTGATATGCAAATTGTATTTTTAGTTCATCTGAGTATATATACTATTTGGGTACTATCCTTTTGGACGCAGACAAATTCTTGAAATAAAAAGATCCTGAAATGTGGCTTACAATTGTATAGAACTAGCTCCTTTTGAAGAGTAAAGAGATGCCCGAGTGGGGATACACTTTACAGGGGAAAATGATGTGCCTCTAAAACATGATACAAATAAAACAGGAGAGCAACCAGAGCTGAAGGGTAACACAGTGAAGAGTAGTGTAATGGACATTGTTTATTTTGAGAGAGTTATTAAAGACATGTCTGACCTTGTTTTTCATCTTATGACTATTTTGAAAATATTCTGCCATTTGATATCATGCAACTAATGTAAAACTACCTAGAAAGTAAACAGGCAAAGCCAAAGCATGGAACAGTAGACAGGGAAGAGGTTTGGATCAGAAAGGCCTGAGTCATCATCTGTTTCCACCACTTGGTACTGAAAGGTTGTTGCTGAACGATAAGATGCTGGGATTCTTGGCCTCCCGGGAGACGAATTTAATCCGGGGCCAGAGATGGGGCTGGATCACTCAGAGTTTTTGTGTAATCAAGTTTTATTAAAGTATAAAGGAGATAGAGAAAGCTTCTAACATAGGCATCAGAAGGGGGCAGAAAGAGTACCCCCCTGCTAGTCTTCAACTGGATGTTATATAGGCACTCGCAGTCTGTTAATGAAAGAAAGGAATGTCTTAAAACTCAGAATGGCACCAGCTAATTCATCCCAGACCATAAAATAATTGACTTGAATCTTGTAGAAGGGCAGATTACCATACAAATAGTTTTGTTTACATAGATTAGGTGAACAATATCTGAGTATAGCATACTGGTTTGTCAAATAGGTTGGCGAACTGACTTGAAGACAGAGTCTGGGGTAAATGCATAGTATATTGACATAGACTAAGACAAACATTTCCGTAAGAAAAATGTATTGGTTAACTCAAGGTTTGAGAATAGTTAGCTACAGGTGAAACCAGGTGTCATGGCAACACAGCATTTTAAGAGAAACCTCCTTTTAAGTTTGTATAGAGAAGGAAAAAAAAATACTGCTAGTTTGTTTTCTCCTACTGCTTAAGAGAGATAAAAATGTCTGGCACTTGCAGCCTATTTCTTCCATTTGGAGACCCTTGGCCTTCCTGCCTGTTACCCTCTCAGTACCTGTGGGCCTTGACTAGGTTATTTAAGTCCTCGGAACCTCAGTTTCCTCATTCATAAGATACAGAGCATCAGAGCTACTGGGAGTTTCCTGCTGGGCAGGTTAAATGAAATGATGTTGACACAGTATGACCAGTGCTGGGTACCCAGGAACTGCTCTGCGCATCCTTGGAGGCTGAGTAGTACGATGGCTGAAGCTGCACTTGGAAACCAGACTGCTGGTTTCAGATATGAGTCTGTTACTTTCTAGCAGTGTGATTTGGGGTAAATCACTTACACTTCCAGGACTGTTGTCAAACTTAAATAAACTTTTGCCTCTTTAAACACAGGCTGATAATATAGTAAGTATCTGATAACTATTTATTCGTCAGATAAATAAATATTTTAAATATTAAATAAATATTTTAAAATCAAATATACAATAGTATTAATACATAAATTATTATTAATAGCATCATTAAGGACTTTTTGGTTAGGGCATCCAGTCAAGAAGGGGAAATTGAATGAAAGTAAAGAGTTTTAGTTGAACCACAAGATATTTCTAAAAATCACACTAAGGTACTTAAATTCATGCATCTGATGTGGTCTATGTACGTTTTGGAGATCAGTGTAATTTACAGTAATTATCTGCTGGCGAGTGTACAGGAACATATAAGAAGTAATCTGCTTATTGATCAGCCTCAGGTTTTATTCTCCTTTCTCAGCCAATTTTCAATGCCTTCACAGCAGATACATGTAATTACAAACATCTGGTCTCACTGGCATCCCCTTAGTTTTATTGTGTTACTGCTCAAGCTTAAGACATTCCTTTTAGAAGTCCCATTTTATTGGTTATTTACTGGAAATGAGGCAATGCTCAGTACAGTATGGTTGCTATGAAATAAGTAGTTTCTGACAACCCATAGAGACAGTGTTTACTACTTCAGTCTGGTAAACAGTGAGTGTGTATCCCCCTTTAACATATTACTTGGAAAGTATATTTACTTTTATCCAGTCACAGAAAGGGAAGATGAAAGGAATTAAGATGATTAAAAACGATGTTTGCAGTTTTGATCTTCATTTGGTTGGCTCATTTCCCCACATTTCTGCATTAATTGTTAGGCAGATAGTTCCCATGATTTTTTTCTGAAAAGTAAGAACTATGTATTTTCATGGAATGCCTCTTTTTCATATATATTTTTATTTTTACACAATTGTAAGCATTACTTTCCACTTACAGTTATTACAGCATGTTGACTATATTCCCCATATCGCACAGTATGTCCTTCAGCATATTGATAATCCAACAGTTTGTATCCCCTGCCCCCTCATGCCTATACGGCCCCTCACCACTGGTAATTGCTAGTTTGTTCTCTATATTTTTGAGCCTGCTTCTTTTTGGTTATACTCACTAGTTTGTTGTGTTTCTTAGGCTCCTCAGAAAAGTGATACTACACAGTATTTATCCTCCTCTGACTTATTTCACTTAGCATAATGTCCTCATGGTCCATTAATGATGCTGTAAGTGGCAAAATATCATTCTTTTTTTTATAGCTGGGTAGTATGAAATGTCTCTTATATAAGGTTCACATAGCCTATAAAATCTGCACAGATAGAACATTTAAATTATTAAGACTCTTAGAAGATGGTAATAGCCATAAATCTTTGACAACTTTGAAGAGAGGAGACACAGAAAGGTAAGCTGTGGCAGATTACAAAGAAACTGGGCCATGGGCCTAGTGTATCAGCATGGGAATCCTGTCTTTTCTGTCTGACTGTGGAGTCATCATGAAGGCACTTCATCTCTCTGAGCCTCTATGTACAGTTGGACTAATAATACCCATCCAGATGCACTGTGAAAATTTCATGTAATCTTGCAGATAATGCAGCAGTCCCAGGCATTATCCATAAGAAACGTCCTGTTAAATTTCTTTCTTTCTTTATCAATAAGAAAATGTAACATCATTTTTTTAGATCTTCCTCAAAAGGAGTTTCCTTCCAAACTGCAGTATGGTTACTCAGGTTTTCAAAGAATAAAGACTGAGACCATTTTATTTATAAATATGCACATTATTACTGGGATGTTTGGGAGTTTTAAAAATCTTTGGGATTTTTTAAGCCAAAAATCTTGGCTTAAATGGAAAATTTGTGAGAATATGCTACAATAAAAGTAAGATATCTAAACTCTTTCTTACTCTTGTTTAAAATATTTATGTTAAACTTAAGACAGAATGCCAACTTGAAACTTTTCATAATAAAGTTGCCCTTAACATTCTATATTCTGTATAAATAAGTCAAGCAAAATAAAGAAAATTGTTTGTGAATATATCTCGTTAGCAACTATGAGCTTAAATTATCTTGTCTTAAATTTTTAAGAATAGTACTGATAAACCTGTTTGTGGGGAAAGAATACAGATACAGATACAGAGAACATACTTGTAGACACAACAGGGGAAAGAGAGGGTGGGATGAATTTGAGAGAGTAACATTGAAACATATACATTACAACATGTAAAACAGATAGCTAGTGGAAAGTCGCCTTATAGCAAAAGGAGCTCAGCCTAGTGCTCTGTGATGACCTAGAGAGGTGAGGTGGAGAGGGGAGTATGAGGGAGTCTCCACAGGGACGGGATATATGTATACTTATGGTTGATCCATGATGTTGTACGATGTTGGCAGAAATCAACACAACACTGTAAAGCAAGTATCCCCCAATTAAAAATAAGAATTTTTAAAAAGAATGAGGCTGACCATTTTGTAACATTGATACACTTAATTTGAAAATCAGTAGAAAAGAATCTTCAAATATTCAAACTTGTGCAAATGTATTTTTTTATAATCATGAAATGCTAAAAGGATATACTGACATTGTATAGTATTATAAATTTTTGAATCATTTTAAGCTTGTGTATATAATTTCAACTCACACACCTATAGTGTTTGCTGATAGTTTTAGCACAGACAAGAAAACTAAAATAGAAAATATAAAATTTGCCCAAAGTCCCATGACAAATAAGCTTTTGAACCAGAAATAATACATTCTTTGACTTTTAGTCTATTTCAATTTATATTATATTGTACTGCAAAGTTTTCTTCCCCTAAAATATGTGGTATGGCAAATAGTTTTCTAGTCATATTAAAATAATTTTTTTCAAATGTGTTACTTATTGGCTTCTAGGATGGTACTTGCAACTAATTCAGTTATTTTATTGGTTTACTTTAGAGGGAATATGCTTAATAAAATAATCAGATACTTGTACATAACAAAATTAAGTGAGTGAAAGTAATTTATGTGTTAAAATATGGGCAGATGTAATGCAATTTTCATTTTTGTTCCTTACTTTCTTTATAAAAACACAGTTTTAATTTTTTTATAAAAACTTTTCTTTAAAAAATCTGTTTAGAAATCATATCTCTGTAATAGCATAGCATTCTAGTTGAGTTAGCAGTAATACATGCTGTGTATTGTCCTGAGGAAATCTGAGGATTTCCACAAATGTGTGCTCATTTGCTTAGTCATGCCCAACTCTGTGACCCCATGGACTGTAGCCCACCAGACTCCTCTGTCCATGGAATTTTTCATGCACTAATACTGGAGTGGGTTTGCTGTTCCCTCCTCCAGGGACTCTTCCAGACCTCAGGTCTCTTGAGTCTCCCTCTTTGGCAGGCAGATTCTTTACCACTGAACCACCTGGGAAGCCCAGTCCTATGAATAATAGTGCTTAATTTGCAGATAGTCAACGATGATAATAACGAACTTTAGCAGAATTACAGCAAGATATCAACTAACACACAAAGGAAGTGACCTAAGAGTCTGAAAGTAGAGTTCATATTTTGGAGTCGGACAAATATGGGTTTAAATTTCAACTCCTGCACCAATTACTTCTATAATGGGAGCTGTGAGGATTACTTAACCAGTCTGATCCTTGGATTCCTCTTCCACTACAAGTGGCATAGGGGGCAAATGCACACATTCAGAAATCATCCTGTTTAAGACTGAATTCTATCAATGACTAGTCATGTAACTTTCAGCATGGGATAAGCCCGCAATTCCTAAATCCACAAAGGTCTATAATCCTAATGATATTTATAACTCTGAGGACATTACCAGCTGTCCTGAGCTAACATGAGCTATTTATAATCCTTCTTTATCCCACTTAGTGTGAAGAGTCTATGTTTGCTTATATAACCCTATTATTACATTCTATTGTGGGTTTATGCAATTTGTGGTTCATGTATCACCTTACTTCTAAAACAACAATTAGTATAAAAATTCTGAATTCCTAAAGGTGTTAATCAGAGGATGTGGATCTATGTCTAATATCTCTAAACCTCAGCTTCCTCATATATAAATAGAGATGAAACACACAGCTGAGTTGCTAGGCCGTTGTGGAGATAAAGTGGTATAATGAATGTGAAGCACAATGCCTGGTCCATTGTAAAGTACTGAATAAATAGGAATTATAGTGATTATACCTGAGCTTCCCCAATGCCTCAGATTATCATCTCTTTTCTAGGAAACTTTCTAGAGTTGACCTTCATCTACAATTGAATTGCAAGTTTCTTCCCTCCCAACATACACTTGAAACAAATTCATCAGAAATTTGATTCTTCTGTTTAACCCTCTCTCTCTCCATTTTTGTTTGCTGAAAACTGAAAATATTTAGGAACTTTTTTTTGGCAATTAGAGACTTTCCAAAATAGCTTGTGGAGTGAGCTAAAAGTCTTAAGACTTGGGCATGTTTGATATAAAATTGTAATATAATTTGCCAAATGAACAAAGCTTGAAATTAAACAAAGTATATTCTCATGCTTTGAAAAATCAAGAGAGGAACCGCTTCCAATTTGACTAGATAAAGCACTTACGGTCTCATCTACTGTGTCCTGGGGAAGAGGAGTCAAACCGACAAGTCTTCAATAAGATGTCCCTCTGCTGCAATGAAACTTCTTTGTGCTAACCCAGCTGTAACCAAAAAACACAAAAGCAACTATGATTACTACCTCTCCTTAGCAATGACAGTGGTGCCTGGGTTACTGTTGTTTAAAGATTTACTCAAGAAAATTCAGTGATATTGTGGGTGATCTGGGGGAAGTGGGGTAGTGAGGATTGGCTTCAATGTGATTTCTTATCCATGGGTGGTTCAGTGTCAGTTCAGTATCAGTTCAGTTCAAGTCAGTTCAGTATCAGTTCAGTCGCTCAGTTGTGTCCAACTCTTTGTGACCCCATGAACCACAGCACGCCAGGCCTCCCTGTCCGTTACCAACTCCTGGAGTCCATACAAATCCATGTCCATTGAGTCGGTGATGCCATCCAACCATCCCATCCTCTGTCATCCCCTCCTCCTCCTGCCCTCAGTCATTCCCAGCATCAGGGTCTTTTCAAATGAGTCAGCTCTTCACATCAGGTGACCAAAGTATTGGAGTTTCAGCTTCACTATCAGTCCTTCCAATGAACACCCAGGACTGATCTCCTTTGGAATAGACTGGTTGGATCTCCTTGCAGTCCAAGGGACTCTCAAGAGTCTTCTCCAACACCACAGTTCAAAAGCATCAATTCTTTGACGCTCAGATTTCTTTATAGTCTAACTCTCACATCCACACATGACCACTGGTAAAACCATAGCCTTGACTAGATGGACATTTGTTGACAAAGTGATGTCTCTGCTTTTTAATATGCTGTCTAGGTTGGTCATAATCTTCCTTCCAAGGAGTAAGTGTCTTTTAATTTCATCGTTGCAAGCACCATCTGCAGTGATTTTGGAGCCCAGAAAAATAAAGTCTGACACTGTTTCCCCTGTTTCCCCATCTATTTGCTGTGGTTGTAATTACTTTATAGTCATCAATATGTATATGTATACTCACCTATATAGTGGTTAAGAATTCAAAGACATTTCCTAAAAACATTAGTATTTCAGATTTATACAATAATTTAAAAATCAAAGCTATACTGAGCTAATTTTAAATTCAAATTTTACTTTGGTTTATAAGGTTTTTTTTTTAAGGATATTAATTTCAATTTTAATTTTAACCTAGAAAAAAGTTCATACCATCATGGAAATTCGTGTCATATGAATATTGTGCTGAGGTGTTTCAGAGACCATTTGGACATGGTAAAGCCAGGAAACTGTGGGCCAGGAAACTCAGAGGCAGAGATGGATTCGCCTGTTGACTTACATGCTAAGGCCCCCAAAAACCAATAGAACCTAATTTTTTCAAGATTTATTGAGATATACTTGGTATACAAAAGTTATGATTAATATATAATTTGCTGAGTTTGGATATATGAGATATACTTGGTATGCAAAAATTATGATTAATATATAATTTGCTGAGTTTGGATATATGTATACACTTGTGATACCATTCCCATAACCAAGGTAATAAATATATCTACCTCTAAAAATTTCCAGTGTCTCTCTGCATTTCTTTTCTCTTCTGTTTTATTGTTGGTAGTGTTTTGTTTTACTGTTGTTTTTTTTCTCTCTCTCTCTCTCTTTTTGATGGTAAGAATACTTAATATGAGGTCTACTCACTGAATACATTCTTAAGTGCACAATATTTTATTTATAATTTTATTTATAATTATAGGCATTAGCTTGTACAGTGGATCTCTGGCACTTACTCATCTCATCTAACTTTATTCTAACCCACAACCTTATTATTTTTTGGATAAGAGTTTATACTTCCTACCTTGTAAAAGAAAGTTGAAGACAAAAAGAAGACCTAAGGGAAAGTTCAAAATATTGTTGGTCATTCTTAAATGTATTTATCATAATATTTAAAAATACTATTGAGTTATAGGTAGTGGAAAGCACCGTGATGATTCTGAGTTTAGCATTGCTAAATAACTTTAGCCAGTTCAGAGTGGAGTCATCCTCAGACCTGTATATATACTGACTTTTCTCACTACCCTCCTCTTTTTCCTTCTCTTTGCTTAACTGCTGCAACTCCAACTGTCCACATCAAGGGTGAAGTCCACACGTGGAAGGGCAGTCCTAGAGGGTCACTGTAAATGATTTAATTGTGGGCTCCCTGGCCCCAGTGTAAATCTTTGCCTGTTGGATCTTGGTGGTCAGGCATTCAAACTTAAAGTCATCTCCCAATCTGACAGTTTTTGTTTAGAGCTTTTCAAATGGCACAGAAGCCTTGCCAAAGACAGAAAAAAGTGAAATTTTATAGAAGTTACTGAACTCAATGAAAATCCATAGCCTTGATTCTGTATCATTTCACTCTTTATACAATAGGAATCAGTCTTTAACATTTTTTTTAAATTATATTTTTATTTTAAAATATGTTTTGCCCCCAGACTTACCACCCATGCCATGTATGTGTCCATGTTTGATTTTTATATAACTTATATGTATACCTACATTTATATAAAAGTAATGGAAACTAAAGTGAAGAAAGAAAAAATATATCTTTTGCACATAATAATATCCTCAGCAGATACTATGTGCCTCATATAGTCCTGCTTTCAATATAAATTTGATCTTTCTTCTGACTTATTCCACAATCATGGAGGACTTCAAAATAGGAGAGAGTGAATTGAAAAATTTAACATTTCAGTTTTGGGGGAAATTTTCTCTTCCCAAAGAAATAGGCAGAACTGGTGTTTACGACTAAATAGAGGAAATGTGAAATATTATAGATGTCATTATAAAATGCAAATATCACTGAAGAGTGGATTCAACATTTAGATCTCAACTAGACTTTTTTTTAACCTTTTACTTTATAAATACTGGTAAAATGTTTTTCTTCTTACTATTAGTAAACCACTTTGCATAACCCATAGCTAGGCTAGTCTGATATAAATCATGACCCCTTTTAAGGATTTCCCAGAGAAAAGGTCATAATTGGCTAAAAGTAAGAAAACGTTTTCAAATTCTAAATCATGTGTTAATTATTACTTTTAGGATTTAAGTCAGAGTGGAGGCCTGGAGTGAAGCGTGAAGCTGAGAATCAGTTGGAAAAGAAAACAAGAAAGGAGCAGGCAGGCAGAAGAAGGAGGAAGGACTTGCTGTTTAGGATGACATAGAGGAAATGGTGCAGACTTTTGAGTTCTCAGCTCTGTGTGAAATGAATGAGGTGGTCTAATCTGGCCTCACCCAACCAACACGCCTAATTTTCTCCTTAAACACAAAAATGGATTTCAGTGCATTTCTGTGTGAACTTTCCATCATTTTCCCATTACCTAAGCCTCATTCAAGTGATAATCAGTGATTTATCTGACTCTAAAAACACTTTTGTTAACCAATACTTAATTAAAAATGAAAAGATGTTTTAATTGATGCTTACATTTGAAGTTTCCTCTCAGCTGTAGCATTTTCAATTAGGGCTGCATAACTTCTAAAAAAACTAGGTCAATCCACTCACTGATTATGTACTTGAATCAGAAATGCTTACCTAGAGAAGCCAGGTAGTTACCATGGAGAAGAGATGGTCCAGGGAGGATGTGATTATTGAAATGGACATTTTATTTAATTTTTTTTTTTTTTTTTAAATATTATTTTATTAGTTGGAGGCCAATCACTTTACAACATTTCAGTGGGTTTTGTCATACATTGACATGAATCAGCCATACAGTTACACGTATTCCCCATCCCGATCCCCCCTCCCACCTCCCTCTCCACCCGACTCCTCAGGGTCCTCCCAGTGCACCAGGCCCGAGCACCTGACTCATGTATCCCACCTGGGCTGGTGGTCCGTTTCACCATAGATAATATACATGCTGTTCTTTCAAAACATCCCACCCTCACGTTCTCCCCCAGAGTTCAAAAGTCTGTTCTGTACTTCTGTGTCACTTTTTCTGTTTTGCATATAGGGTTATCGCCACCATCTATCTAAATTCCGTATATATGTGTTAGTATACTGTAATGAGAAGCCAGGTAGTTACCATGGAGAAGAGATGGTCCAGGGAGGATGTGATTATTGAAATGGACATTTTATTTAATTTTAAAAAATTTTACTGAAGTATAGTTGCTTTATAATGTGTTCATTTCTGCTGTACAACAAAGTGAATCAGTCATATGTATGCACATATCCCCATTTCTTTGGATTTCTTTCCCACTTAAAGACCTAAGTGTAAGCCTGGACACTATAAAACACTTAGAGGAAAATATAAGCAGAAAACCATTAGACATAAACTGCAGAAAGATATTTTTTGATCCACTCCTACAGTAATAAAAACAAAAATAGACAAATGGGACCTAATTAAATTTAAAACCTTTGCACAGCAAAGGAAATTGAAAACAAGACAAAAAGACCACCCTCATGAAGGGAAAAAAATATTTGCAAAGGAAACAGCTGGCAAAGGATTAATTTCCCAAACAGACTTTTTGTGTGACAAGTTCTTATTGGGGGTTGGTTAGCTGTGGTTTTTGTTATGATTACATTGTCTAGTTAGATATATTAATTCATGTAGTATCTATGTATAATTATTTTTTTTCCTCTCCTTCAAAATGCTGTGTCACAAAACAGTACAGCAGGAAGATAGCAGTGCAAGAAACGTATGCAGGACTGAAGGGAGAGAATCCCAGGGAAGAGGCAGATCTTTACTATGAGACTGACTAATCTTGTCAGGGTTGATTCCGTAATTCAGAAACAAAAGCTTTCAAAATACTGTTAGAAAAGTGTTAAACCTTTGCATGTTACATTTTTATAATAAAAACAGCAAATATTTGTGGGGAAAATACTGAAAATAAAGAAGCAAGTAAAAATTAAGTATAATTTCACTACTTAGATTTAAGAAATATTAAATTTAGGGTATATTTATTTCCATCATTTGTTTCATTGGGCTTCTCTGGTAGCTCAGCTGGTAAAGAATCCACCTGTTATGTAGGAGACCCCGGTTCATATCAGTTTCAAGTACTTGAAATAGTTCCAGATATATTATATCACATTTTCCTTCTTTACATTGAAGCAGCCATTTTTATAACTTTACTATAATGAAATAGTGAAATATTCCAGTAGTGAAACAATGATGGATGGATATGTCTAATCTTATTTAAAGTGACCTTTTTATAATACATTTGGATTACATCTAGTTTGTCACTTCCACAAACATATTTAGGCATAAGAATTCTTTGGTTAATTTTGAATTATTTTCTTGGAACAGATTTCTAGAAATGAAATTTCTTACAAATTTGGTTAATTTTGAATTATTTTCTTAGAAAAGATTTCTAGAAATTACAATTTCTTACAAATTGTTAGATGATCATTGGAATGAAGATTGTGAAGGCTGCTTGGAAGAAGTACTAAATTGCTTTCAAAATAGCAGTTTATATATCCATACAGTGTGCACAAATAGTCATTTCACATATAAGCATTTGTAATTGTGTGTCTGTAAATTTTAAGATGCATATACACACAGCATGTAACATTTAACCCAAAAGCTGTAATTTACCTTATGTTTCTTTCTATTATGCTTTATCTTCTTGAATTGTCTGTCTCTCTCTTTGATCCATTTTAATACTGAGAACATTATTGCCATCGTCCTTAGAGTAATTACTTTTTGAAAATGCTAATAAATGCTGTGCTATGCTTATTTTCCCAGTTACATTTTTTGTTTAGGATTGTAGCAAACTGAAGTGCTTATTATTCATGTGTTTCCATTCTATCTGATATCCTTTGTATCATCTTTTATGTTCAGTCTTGGAAAGAAAGTTTCATCCTGATATTTATGAGACTTATTATACTTTTTTTGCTATTTTTTAGATTTTATGTTTTTTTGTTTGTTTCTTTTTTTACATTTATCACCATAATACATCTGGAATTTAATTGGTTGAGCAAGGTTTTATTACCTTGAATCTTTCTTTACTGTGAGTGATCATACTGTTTGGGGCTAAGGTGTAGTCTATAAAATTGGGATGAAAACTTGTACTTGGGAATAAGAGCAGCTGGAATCAAGCAGGATGCTTTCTCCCATCTCTTCTCTCTGCTTTTTAGTTTCACTTTTTCCTTGTAGTGGGGAAAGGGCGATCATCTATTTATATCCTCAGAGCTTTGCCACCGAAGACTAAGTCCCTTCCTGCTAAAGTTTTCTTGAAACAGAACATCAGTTGTCACATCGTGGTTACATGTCTACCCCAGAGGCCAGAGAACCAGGGTGCTAGGGTTAGCAGTCCTCACTGAAGCCCATGACTGGGATGAATGATAGTAGTTATTCCTAAAATGGGTGCAGCAGTTAACTGGAAATGAGAAAGTGCTAGATGGACTAAAAGGATGGAACTCAGAGGTAGGACTGAGCTATCCTTTATGGGTATTGCTAGTCACACTGTCATCCCTCCCGGTGTGTGAAACCAACTGAGAAAAAAGAGTGTCAGACAGGTGGCAATTAACACAGAAATCCATTACCTATAAAGTAGATTGGAGAAAACAGTGTGCCTATGTGCCCTACAGTTGGGTTATACATGCAGCTCCTAAACTGAGTTCATCCTTTCCTGCTACTGACCTGTTGCTAGGAAGGGGCAGAACCCCCTGGTAAGCCCAGTGCATGGATGAGCAGAGAAGTCAAGCATTTCCCCAGGGACAGGGGCTTCCATGTTTGCAGACTGTTCCCAAGAAAGTGAGTAAAATGAGTCTAGAATTAGGAGGATCTCTGAAGAATCACAGTATTTAAAGTGTTAGTGAAAGATTAACAATCTTGTGTCATCAGAAAATCAGGATAAAATACTTTGACAAAGAAAGAGGGTCTCCCGTGCTGGTGCTGTGACACTTTCGACACCATCACTCTGGTCCTCCACACAGCTGGCTGGAATTTCCTAGGGCCGTAGTTCTCAGTGGAGCCCTGTGTTCCAGTGCTGTCAACATAAAGAAAGTTGGGCATCTAAGGTCTTATTTCTTGAACCTCATGTGCTCATGCTTACTTTTCAGTTATTAACACTACATTCCCTATTATTGGAACAAAGCACCTAGATTTCTGTAACTGACTCATCATATTATTCTCACCAGAGGAAAGGACTACATTTTAATTTTTTACCTTTTTTTACAAATAAAATGAGATCCTATTGGTAGTATGTGCAAAGTGACAGAGTACAGGCCATGAGCAAATATAGGGAGGTTCTGATCAACAGTTTCCTCTTAAGAATGGACTGTATCTAATGTAAGTTCAAAATTATTTTGCTTTTCAATTTCAAACGCCTTCTCTCCATTGCAAAGAAATTCTCTTTAAAATACTCCTGGAAAACACCCTGCAACTGAGGACCCAAATACAATAATTAAAACAAGGTGTGAAGAACATACAAATGCAACACCATGGATGACTCTCAAGACTTTGTATTGAATGAAAGAAGCCAGACACAAAAAGTGTATCATTGTTATTCTATACTTGTATGAAGTTAGAGAATAGGCAAAATCAATGGAATGTGATAAAAGTACAGCTAATAGTCACATCTTAGGAAGAATTGACTGGATAGAGGGAAGAACAAGCATGAATTGCAAAAGTTTTCAAATTCTTTCAACTTCTTTCCTATGATTCTGCAGAGTCAAAAAATTGTATCTTTTTTTTTAAGTTTATTTTTTCTAATTGAAGGATAATTGCTTTAGAGAACTTTGTGGTTTTCTGTCATACACCAACAAGAATCAGCCATAGGTACACCCATGCCCCTCCCTCCAAAACTCCCTCCCACCTCCCCTCCCATCCCACTCCTCCAGATTGTCACAGAGCCCCTGTCATTCCCTGAGTCATATAGCAAATCCCCACCAGTCATCCATTTCACTTATGGTAATGTAAATTTCCATGTTACTCTCGCCATTCATCTCACCCTATCCCTCCTCCCCCGCCCCCCACCGTGTCCATAGGTCTGTTCTCTAAGGCTGTTTCTCCATTGCTGCCCTGAAAATAACTTCATCAGTACCATCTTTTCAGATTCCACATATATGCATCAGTATATAATATTTATATTTCTCTTTCTGACTTACTTCACTGAGCATAATAAGGTCTATGTTATCCACCTATTTAGAAATGATTCAAAAATGCAGTCCATTTTATGGCTGAGCAATATTCCATTGTGTATATGTACCACAGTTTCTTTATCCGTTTATCTGTCAATGGACTTCTAGGTTGCTTCCGTGTTCTAGCTATTGTAAACAGTGCTGCAACGAACATTGGGGTACATGTGTCTTTTTCAATTTTTGTTTCCTAGGAGTGGGATTCCTGGATCATATGGTGGTTTTATTCCTTTCTAAGGAGTCTAATACTGTCTTCCACAGTGACTGTATCAGTTTATATTCCCACCAGCAATGCAAGAGGGTTTCTTTTACTCTGCACCTTCTCTAGCATTTATTGTTTATAAACTTTTTGATGATGGCCATTCTGACTGGTGTGAGGTTATTGTAGTTTTGATTTGCATTTCTCTAATAAAGAGTGATGTTGAGCATCTTTTCACATGCTTGTTAGCCATCTGTATGTCTTTGGAGGAATGTCATTTCAGGTCTTTTTCCCACTTCTTGATTTGGCTGTTTGTTTTTCTGGTATTGAGTTGTATGAGCTGCTTGCATATTTTGGAAATTAATCTTTGTCAGTTGTTTCATTTGCTATAATTTTCTCCCATTCTGAGGGTTGTCATTTCACCTTGTTTATAGTTTCCTTTGCTGTGCAACAGCTTTTAAGTTTAATTAGATCCAACTTGTTTATTTTTGCTTTTATTTCCATTACTCTAGGAGGAGAGTCATAGAAGATCTTGCTTTGATTTATGTCATCAGGTGTTCTGCCTATGTTTTCCTCTAAGAGTTTTATAGTTTCTAGTTTTAAATTTAGGTCTTTAATCCATTTTGAGTTTATCTTTGTGTATGGCATTAGGAAGTGTTCTAATTTCATTCTTTTGTACATAGCTGTCCAGCTTTCCCAGCACCACTTATTGAAGAGGCTATCTTTGCCCCATTGTATATTCTTGTCTTCTTTGTCAAAAATAAGTTACCCATAGGTGCATGGGTTTATCTCTGGGTTTTCTATCTTGTTCCATTGGTCTATCTTTCTGTTTTTGTGCCAGTACCATGCTGTCTTGATGACTGTAGCTTTGTAGTGTAGTCTGAAGTCAGGCAGATTAATTCCTCCAGTTCCACTCTTCTTTCTCAAGACTGCTTTGGCTATTCAGGATCTTTTGTGTTTCCATGTGAATTTTTTTGTTCTAGTTCTGTGAAAAAAAATGTCATTTGTAGCTTGATAGGGATCACATTGAATCTGTAGGTTGCATTTAGTAGTATAGACATTTTCACAATATTGATTTTTCCTACCCAGGAACATGGAATATCTCTCCATCTGTTTATGTTGTCTTTGATTTCTTTCACCAGTGTCTTATAATTTTCTGTATACATGTCTTCTGTCTCCTTAGGTAGGTGTATTCCTACATATTTTATTCTTTTTGCTGCAATGGTGACAGGGTTGATTCCTTAATTTCTCTTTTTTTATTTTTCATTGTTAGTATATAGGAATGCAAATGATGTTTGTGTATTGACCTTGTAACCTGTGACTTTGCTGAATTTTATTTTCTGATAGTTTCTCTTGGGTTTTCTATGTATAGTATCATGTCATCTGCAAATGGTGACAGCTTTACTTCTTCTTTTCTGATCTGGATTACATTTATTTCTTTTTCTTCTCTACTTGTCATAGCTAGGACTTCTAAAACTATGTTGAATAATAGTGGTGAAAGTGGACACCTTTGTCTTATCTTAGAGGGAATGCTTTCAGTCTTTCACCATTGAGAATAATGTTTGCTGTGGGCTTATCATATATGGCCTTTACTATGTTGAGATAGATTCCTTCTATGCCTATTTTTTAACTATTTTTATCACAAATGGGTTCTGAATTTTGTCAAGGGCTTTTTCTGCATTTATTGAGATGATCATATGGTTTTTATCTTTCAGCTGTTTAATATGGTGTATCACATTGATTGATTTGCCTATATTAAGGAATCCTTGCGTCCCTGGAATAAACCTGACTTGATCATGGTGTATGAGTTTTTTAATGTATTGTTGAATTCTGTTGGCTAAAATTTTGTTGGGAATTTCTGCATCTATGTTCATCAGTGATACTGGCCTGTAATTCTGTTGTTGTTGTTGTTGTTGTTGTTGTCTTTGCCTGGTTTGGGTATTAGGATGATTGTGACCTCATAGAGTAAGCCTGGAAATGTTGCTTTCTCTTCAATTTTTTGGAAGAGTTTCAGAAAAATAGGCATTAGCTGTTCTCTAACTGCTTGATGGAATTACCCTGTGAAACCATCTGGCCCTGGGCTTTTTTCTTTTAGAAGATTTTTGATCACAGTTTTTATTTCAGTGTTTGTAATTGGTTTGTTCATAATTTCTATCTCTTACTGGTTCAATCTTGGGAGGTTGAACGTTTCTAAGACTGTCCATTTCCTCTAGGTTGTCCATTTTACTAGCATATATTTGCTCATAATATTCTCTTATGATCCTTTGTATTTTCTGTGTTGTCTCTTATAACCACTCATTTTTCATTTCTAATTTTACTGATTTGACTTTTCTCCATTTTTTTCTTGATGAGTTTGGCTAGTGGTTGTCAATTTTGTTTATGGTCTCAAAGAACCAACTTTTAGTTTTATTAATCTTTACTATTGTTTCCTTCATTTTTTTTTCAATTATTTCTGCTCTTATTATTTTTTTTTTTTAATGACTTTTTTCCTTCTGCTGACTTTGGGGGTGTTTTGTTCTCATTTTTCCAGGTACTTTAGATGTAGAATTATGTTCTCTATCCAATGCTTTTCTTGTTCCTTGAGGTAGGACTGTATTGCTCTAAACTTCCCTCTTAGAACTGCTTTTGCTGAATTCCATAGGTTTTGGGTCATCATGTTTTCATTGTCATTTGTTTCTAGGAATCTTTTGATTTCCCTTCTTATTTCTTCAGTAACCTCTTCATTATTTAGTAATGTATTGTTCAATCTCCAAGAATTTGTGTTTTTTGCAGTTTTTTGTTTGTTTGTTTTTCTCCTGTAGTTGTTATCTAATCTCATAGTGTTGTGGTCAGAGAAGATACTTGATACAATTTCAATTTTCCTAAATTTACTGAGGCTTGGTTTGTGGCCCAAGATTTGGTCTATCCTGGAGAATGTTTCATGTGCACTTGAGAAGAAAGTGTATTTTTCTGCATTTGTATGGAGAAGTCCTGAAGATGTCAATCAGGATCATTTGGTCTAATGTTTTATTTAAGGTTTGTGTTGATTCTCTGTTTTGATGATCTGTCCATTGGTTTAAGTGGGGTGTTAAAGTTCCCTACTATTATTGTGTTACTGCCAATTTCCCCTCTTATGCCTGTTAGCATTTGCCTTATATATTGAGGTGCTCGTATGTTGAGTTTATAAATATTTATCAATGTTGGACTTTCTTGGTGGCTCAGACAGTAAAGCATCTGCCTACAACGCAGGAGACCTGGATTCAGTCCCTGGGTTGGGAAGATCTCCTGGAGAGGGAAATGGCAATCCCCTCCAGTATTCTTGCTTGGAAAATCCCATGGACAGAGGAGCTTGGTGGGCTACAATCCATGGGGTCGCAAAGAGTTGGACACGACTGAGCAACCTCACTTTCTTTTCTTTTCACTATGTTTTCTTCTTGGATTGATCCCTTGCTCACTATGTAGTGTCCTTCTTTGTCTCATATAATATTTAAAAAAAAATTTAATGTCTAATTTTTCTGAAACAAGAATTGCCACTCCAGCTTTCTTTTGGTTTCCATTCACATGAAATATCATTTTCCATCCTTTTACTTTCTGTCTGTATGTGTCTCTAGGTCTGAAGTGGGTCTCTTGTAGGCAGCATATATATGGATTTTGTTTTTGTGTCCATTCAGTCAGTCTGAATCTCTTGGTTGCTGCATTTAATCCATTTACATTTTAAGGTAATTATTGATATATATATGTCCCTATTAACATTTTCTCAATTGTTTTTTTTGTTTTTGTTTTTGTAGGTCTTTCCTTTCTCTTGTGTTTACTGGCTACTAGTATTTGTTGCAAGACTGGGTTGGTCATGCCAAAGTCTCTTGACTTCTGCTTGTCTGTAATACTTTTGATTTCTCCATCAATTTTGAATGAGATCTTTGCCTGGTACAGAAATCTTTGTTGTAGATTTTTCTCTTTCAGTACTTTAACTATATGCTGCCATTCCTTTCTGACCTGCAAAATTTCTGCTGAAAGATGTACCGTTAATCAAATGGATTGTCTCTTGTATGTTACTTGTTGCTTTTCCTTGGCTGCTTTTAATATTCTTTCTTTGTGCTTAATCTCTGTTAGCTTTATTAATATGTGTCTCAATGTGTTTCTCCTTGGATTTATCCTGTAAGGGACTTTCTGCCCTCCTTGGACTTTACTGACTATTTCCTTTCCCATGTTGGGGATGTTTTCAACTGCAATTTCTTCAAAAATGTTCTCAACACCTTTCTTTTTTTTTTTTTTTTTTCTTTTTCTTCTTATTCCTCTGGGATTCCCATTAATTGAATGTTGGTGCATTTAATATTGTCCCAAAAGTCTCTGAGGCTATCTTCAATTTTTTCATTCTTTTTCCTTTATTCTGCTTTTCAGCAGTTATTTACACAAATCTATCTTCCAGCTTACTTATCTGTTCCTCTGCCTCAGTTATTCTGCAACTGGTTCCTTCTAGAATATTTTTTAATTTCAATCATTGTGTTATCTATTTGCTTATTCTTTTTTTTCCCCCATGTCCTTGGTGATTGTACTAACTGTGTTAAATGTTTCTTGCATTTTCTGCATTCTATTTTCAAATTTTCAGAACATCTTTGGAATATCATTATTCTGGAATTCTCTTTCAAGTAGATTGCTTATTTTTTCTTAGTTTATTTGGTCAGTGAATTTCTACCTTGTCCTTCCATCTGTGTTATATTTCTCTGTCTTTTCATAATCATTTTTTCTAACTTGCTCCACTTGAGTCCTCATTTTTCTAGGTTTTAAGGTTGTATTCCTTCTTCATTTTGGTTTTTGCCCTTGGAGGAAAAGGCTGTTTGAATGCTTTGTGTTGATTTCTTGTTAGTGGTAACTTGTGCTTGTGTTCTGATGGGAGGAGATCAAGAAGATCACAGAGGTAATTACAGAAATAAAGGGACATATACACACACTTCCACACACACAGTTATAACCAAAGTATTCTAAAGAAAAGAGTATAGGAGATTGATTTGGTGAACAAGGGAAAATAAAAGTGATACTGACCAATTAAAAACAGAGCTAGCTAATGTTCAATCTGGAAAACTGAGCATGAGCAGAGTGCCAACTGGGCAATATAGCAAAGGGAGCTCAACGGTTTAACCTGCTGAAAAAAAGAGAGCGGGGGAGGGGGGGAAGGAGGAGAAAAAAACACAAGGGAAAAAGAGGAGAAGGGAGGGAAAAGAGAAAATGAAGGGGTGGAAACGAGGGTAAAAACATAAAGAGAGAGAAAAGAAAAACAGGAAAGCAAAAATAAACAGATGTATGTGAAAAAGATTTATATAGACAGGCAGATAGATAGATAGATAGATATAGATATACCAGTTCAGTTCAGTTCAGTCGTTCAGTTGCTCAGTCGTGTCCGACTCTTTGTGACCCCATGAATCGCAGCACCCCAGGCCTCTCTGTCCATCACCAACTGCCAGAGTCCAGACAAACCCAAGTCCATTGAGTCGTGGTGCCATCCAGCCATCTCATCCTCCGTCATCCCCCTCTCCTCCTGCCCCCAACCCCTCCCAGCATCAGGGTCTTTTCCAATGAGTCAACTCTTCGCATCAGGTGGCCAAAGTGTTGGAGTTTCAGCTTCAACTTCAGTCCTTCCAATGAACACTCAGGACTGATCTCCTTTAGGATGGACTGGTTGGATCTCCTTGCAGTCCAAGAGACTCTCAAGAGTCTTCTCCAACACCACAGTTCAAAGCATCAATTCTTTGGCACTCAGCTTTCTTCATAGTCCCACTCTCACATCCACACATGACCACTGGAAAAACCATAGCCTTGACTAGACGGACCTTTGTTGGCAAAGTAATGTCGCTGCTTTTTAATATGCTAAGTTGGTCTTAACTTTCCTTCTCAGGAGTAAGCGTCTTTTAATTTCATGGCTGTAATCACCATCTGCAGTGATTTTGGAGCCCCCAAAAATAAAGTCAGCTGCTGTTTCTACTACTTCCCCATCTATTTGCCATGAAGTGATGGGACCGGATGCCATGATCTTAGTTTTCTGAATGTTATCTTTCACCTTCATCAAGAGGCTCGTTAGTTCTTCTTCACTTTCTGCCATAAAGGTGGTGTCATCTGCATGTCTGAGGTTATTGATATTTCTCCCAGAAATCTTGATTCCAGCTTGTACCTCTTTATATATATATATATATGTATACATATGAATATATATGAATAGCTACAGCCAGTAAAAAAAACTATAGGAAAATTACATGTATATATCAAAAACAAAATAAAATAAAAACTTATAAAATGGGTGAAAAAGAGAAAAAAATAAGAAAGAAATCTTAAAATGAATTATTTTTTAACAAGGAAAACTCCACAGCACCACAAAAGGCTAATATGAAGGTGGAAATAGGTAGGGGGTATAAACAGTGTGATTTATAAAAAAGAAAGAAAAGAAAAGAAAGAAAGAAAAGACAAAGGTTCTTAAAGTTGTAATTTTCTTGCTTGTGGAGCCTGCCTCTGTGGATGGGGTTGAGCTAGTGTCTTGTGTTTTCCTGTTTGGGGAGCTTGTGGCTGTGTTCTGGTTAATGAAGCTGAATGTCATCTCTTTGAATGGCAGCACAGTGTCAATAGTCGGTTTTGAGGTGTCTGTAGGTTCAGTATGTCTTTGGGTAGTCCTTCCGGCTTTGGCAGTGTTAGACATGTCTGTTTCTGCAGCCGCCTCAAAGTGGCTCTCTCAGCGTATATTCACTGCTGCCAGTCCCCTACTTGTCCCTGGGGTCTTTGCTGGTGCTTCTGTTCCCCTGCCCTGCCCTACACTGCTGGCTGAAGTTTGCTAGGTACGGGCTTGTGTGGATCTTTTCTTGGCTCCTCGCCTGTGTTTTCTGCTTTGTGGAGACTTGTGGGCTTCCCTCAGTCCCCTGAGCTCACCCTGAATGTCACGGAGCTCGAGTGCACTCACCTTGGCTCGCCAGGCCCGCCCAGTATGTCATGGGGCTCGGGGGGCTTGGGGGTTTGTCTCCGCCCCCTGCCCCCCCCCCACGTGCTGTGGGGTTTGGGGGCTTGTCTCTGCTCCCTGGACCACCCCCCCCCGGCTGTGGGGCTCAGGGGCTTGTCTCCGCTCCCTGGGCGCCCCATCCTCTATGCTGTGGGGCTCGGGAGCTTGTCTCCGCTCCCTAGGTCCCCCCTCTGTGCCGTGGGGCATGGGGACTTGTCTCCGTTCCCTGGTTCCCCACTCTGTGCTGTGGGGCTCGGGGACTTGTCTCTGCTCCCTGGGCCCCCCTCTGTGCTGTGCGGCTCTTGTGCATTTGTCTCCGCTCCCTGGGCCCCCCTCTGTGTTGTGGGGCTCCTGTGCACTTGCTTTGGCTCCCTGGACCCCCCTCTGTGTCTCGGGGGTTGTGTGCACTTTCCCCCTCTCCCGGGGCCCACCCTCTGCATCGTGGGACTTGTCTTGCTCTTGTTTCGTCTCACCAGCCTGCACTCACTGTTGCAGGGCTTGGGTGTTCTTCTTATGGCTCCCCAGACCCACCCTCTGTGCCGTCAGGTTTGTGTGCACTGCCGAGGTTTGTACGCCTCCCCTCTCTCAGCACCCGGGCCCACCCTTTGCACCGTAAGTGTTGTGTGCACTGGCAGAGTTCGTGTGCCTGGCCACCCTCGGACATCCGGGCCTGCCGTCTGTACCACAAGGGCTGTGTGCATTGGTGAGGTTTGTATGCTGCCCCAGAGGGCTCGGTGCCTAGGGCTGTGTGCGCTGGAGAGGTTCGTGTGCCTCCCCTCTCTCGGTGCCCCGAGCCCACTGTCGGGTAGGGGACACAGTCCATGTCTGTTTTCTGCCCTCTAAGTCCCTGTTCTGCCCAGTTTTCTGAGACTCGGTAGCTCTGCCTCAGGCCTCC
Source organism: Muntiacus reevesi (assembly GCF_963930625.1). NCBI lineage: Eukaryota > Metazoa > Chordata > Mammalia > Artiodactyla > Cervidae > Muntiacus > Muntiacus reevesi. The sequence continues at coordinate 2,247,707 of NC_089264.1, forward strand.
CTGAAAGGGAGCTTCCCTGTGCCCAGGAACTCCTCCTGTTTCAGGACCCCCTTCCTCCCTTGGGGCACATGCTCCTGTCCAGAAGTTCTCCAACTTTTCCCTTTTAATGTCTCCATCCTCTTTCCTACCTCATTCCAGGGAGCTGAGCCTGTTCCCTTGGAGGACTGGGGTCTTCTACTGTTGCCTAGAGGTTGCTTTGTAGCAGTTGTTCCATATCTTGATGAATTTTTTATGTATTTGTGGGGAGACTGGTGACTTCCCCATCTTACTCCTCCACCATCTTCCTGGAAAGCTTCTCAGAAGATTTTATCTTAAAAATCAGTTTTAAAAATTGGTGGTGTTGTTCAGTCTTTAAGTTGTGTCTGACTCTTTGTGACCTCATGGGCTACAGCAGTGCAGCATTTCCTTTAATTCAGTATGCCCCAGAGTTTACTCAAACTTAGTGTCCATTGAGTCAGTGATGCCATCCAAACATCTCATCCTCTGTTACCCTCTTGCCATCAATCTTTCCCAAAATCAGGATCTTTCCAATGAATATGTTATTCAACAAATAGCCATCATGGTTACGCAGGTCTTTAAGACCTTGCTTGTACAGTTTTTCTGTGTATTCATGTCACCTCTTCTTGGTTGCCTCTTGCTTAAAAGAGGTGGAAAATAAGTCAAGTATATTTTATCATAGAATATACCCTAGCATTATATCTGTATATCTTTTTATTGCTACCAGAGTTCTCTGTGTTTAAGATTTTTGAGAGGAGGAGGAAGAGAAGTGTTTTATATGACTCGACGCTCATTAATTTGTATTTAATGTATTATGGTAAGGAGGAAAGACACTTAGGAATTATGTGTTGGATGTTTTAATAAAATAATGTAGTAGAGGGAAATGATAAGAAAAGAGAGCACATGTACCAATAAGGTTACAAAAATAGTGGTTTATAATTTAAAATAATGAAATTAAAATTAAGACAGTTTTAGTGTTTTAATTTTTCATCATTAATCATCAAATAATGATTAAAGTCTCATTTTAAGCTCTGTAAAAATGTACTTTTAAAGAAACTTTTTCTCAGGATCCAGAGTAAGAATCATCAAATATTAGTTGGCATGGATATTTGTTATTTATTATTAGGCCTCAGTTGACTTAGGCTTATATACCTTTTTATATACTGGTTCATACTTCCCTGATTTAGCAAATTAAGTCTATTTAAATTACTTGGGCCTCTGAAATTCTCATATTATATTCATTTTTAAAAAGTTACACAACATTTTTGCAAACATTCTATAGAAATGTACATTGTTTTCCACAGTATAGCTTAGAAATCAAGGAGAGCCCAGGGACAATGCTTTGTCAGAATCGTTAGAAATTATTCACAAAAAAAAACTCTCTTAAGGGACTTAGATGAATGCTGTCACACAGAATTTCTGTGATGATGGAAATGTTCTGTTGTACTCTCCTCAAAATAGCTGCTAGCCATATGCAGCTATCAAGCATGTGAAACATGCCTAATACAAATAGGAAACAATATATTTAATTTAAATATCATGGACTAGTTGCTATTGCTTTGAATGGGGCAGTTTTAGATATAAAAGTTCAAGCAAAGTGCTTCCTTGAAGGTAGTACCTACCTGACACTATCACTGAGAATATTAAATGACCTAAAATGAGGTGAATGCATAGTACCTGGTCTATACTGGATGTTGAGCACAAGTCACTTACCTTCCTTTCCTTATGTAAGTCAATACTTAGCCAGTGTTGGTGCTCCCAGAGATCACTGACTTTTCTACTATTTTTACAGTTTGTTTCTTGTTTTCTCTTTATATTATCCTAAAATTATCTCTCATATAACCAAACAGCCCATCTTACTTTTATTTCTACTTATCTACTCTTTTTGTTTTCTCCTTCCCTTCATGATGGGAAAGACTACTCAACAATTAACTTATCTTTCCCAAATGCTCTATCCTGAGTGTAAACATGAACTGGGAATGAACTTGCTTGATTAGAATTAGCACTATTTGCAGGCAAATAAGTCAGCCCTTATTTCTCTTGAGGCCTCCAAGAACTTTCAAAATTCCAAGATATTGAGATTAAAGCAAGCACTGAGACAAAAATTAATCAGAAATACAGACACACAAGCTCTCATCTGAATATACACAAGAAAAGGACAACAGACTAATGTCCAGAAAATTTAGATGTTGAAATGACCAGACAAAGAATACTAAATACTTATGTATAATATGTTTCTTTTAAGTAAAAAAGAAACTGGAAACCATGTGTAAAAAAGGAGAGATTTTAAAAAGATCAACAGACTTAGAAAAAATTCAAATGAAACTCCATAAGTTTAAAAATGTAACTAGGGCTAAAAACAATGAGCAAGTTAGGTAAAGATTAAATGTAGATTAAATGTAGCTCATCTGAGTTAAATTCACCCATTCCAGTCCATTTTAGCTCGCTGATTCTTAGAATGTCGACATTCACTCTTGCCATCTCCTGTTTGACCACTTCCAATTTGCCTTGATTCATGGGCTTAACATTCCAGGTTCCTATGCAATATTGCTCTTTATAGCATCGAACCTTGCTTCTATCAACAGTCCCATCCACAACTGGGTATTGTTTTTGCTTTGGTTCCATCCCTTCATTCTTTCTGGAGTTCTTTCTCACTGATCTCCAGTAGCATATTGGGCGCCTACCGACGTGGGGAGTTTCTCTTTCAGTATCCTATCATTTTGCCTTCTCGTACTGTTCTGGGGTTATCAAGGCAAGAATACTGAAGTGGTTTGCCATTCCCTTCTCCAGTGGATCACATTCTGTCAGATTTCCCCACCATGATCCGACCATGTTGGGTGGCCCCATATGGCATGGCTTAATTTCATTGAGCTAGACAAGGTTATGGTCCAAGTGATCCAGATTGGCTAGTTTTCTGTGATTATGATTTCAGTGTGCCTGCCCTCTGATGCCCTCCAGCAACACATACCATCTTACTTGGGTTTCTCTCACCTTGGACGTGAGGTATCTCTTTACGGCTGCTCCAGCAAAGCGCAGCCGCTGCTCCTTACCTTGGATGAGGGGTATCTATAGAAGACCATTATATCTACTACTATAGGCAGGAATCCCTTAGAAGAAATGGAGTAACCATCATAGTCAACAAAAGAGTCTGAAATGCAGTATTTGGATGCAATCTCAAAAATGAGAGAATGATCTCTGTTCATTTCCAAGTCAAACCGTTCAATATCACAGTAATCCAAACATATGCCCCAACCAGTAATGCTAAAGAAGCTAAGGTTGAACGGTTCTATGAAGACCGACAAGAACTTTTAGAAGTAACACCCAAAAAAGATGTCCTTTTCATTATAGGGGACTGGAATGCAAAAGTAGGAAGTCAAGAAACACCTGGAGTAAAAGGCAAATTTAGCCTTGGATTATAGAATGAAGCAGGGCAAAGGCTAATAGAGTTTTGCCAAAGAATACACAGGTCATAGCAAACACCCTCTTCCAACAACACAAGAGATGACTCTACACATGGACATCACCAGATGGCCAACAACGAAATCAGATTGATTATATTCTTTGCAGCCAAAGATGGAGAAGCTCTATACAGTCAGCAAAAAAAGACCTGGAGCTGACTGTGGCTCACATCATAAACTCCTTATTGCCAAATTCAGACTTAATTTGAAGAGAGTAGGGATAACCACTAGACCATTCAGTAGGACCTAAATCAAACCCCTTATGACCATACTGTGGAAGTGAGAAATAGATTTAAGGGACTAGATCTGATAGACAGAGTGCCTGATGAACCATGGATGGAGGTCTGTGACATTGTACAGGAGACAGGGATCAAGACCATCCCCATGGAAAAGAAATGCAAAAAGGGGAAATGGTTGTCTGAGGAGGCCTTACAGATAGCTGTGAAAAGAAGAGAAGCAAAAAGCAAAGGAGAAAAGGAAAGATATTCCCATTTGAATGCAGAGTTCCAAAGAATAGCCAGGAGAGATAAGAAAGTCTTCCTCAGTGATCAATGTAAAGAAATAGAGGAAAACAACAGAATGCGAAAGACTAGAGATCTCTTCAAGAAAATTAGAGGTACCAAGGGAATATTTCATACAAAAATGGGCACAATAAAGGTCAGGAATGGTATGGACATAACAGAAGCAGAAGATATTAAGAAGAGGTGGCAAGAATACACAGAAGACCTGCACAAAAAAGATCTTCATGATCCAGATAATCACAATGGTGTGATCACTTACCTAGAGCCAGACATCCTGGGATGTGAAGTCAGGTGGGCCTTAGAAAACATCACTCTGAACAAAGCTACTGGATGTGATGGAATTCCAGTTGAGCTATTTCAAATCCTGAAAGATGATGCTATCAAGGTGTTGCACTCAATATGCCAGTAAATTTGGAAAACTCAGCAGTGGCCACAGGACTGGGAAAGGTCCGTTTTCATTCCAATCCCTAAGAAAGGCAATCCCAAAGAATACTCAAACTATCGCACAATTGCACTCATCTCACACGCTAGTAAAGTAATGCTCAAAATTCTCCAAGCCAGGCTTCAGCAATACATGAACTTAGAATTCCAGATGTTCAAGCTGGTTTTAGAAAAGGCAGAGGAACCAGAGATCAAATTGCCAATATCCGCTGGATCATTGAAAAAGCAAGAGAGTCCCAGAAAAACATCTATTTCTGCTTTATTGACTATGCCAAAGCCTTCGACTGTGTGGATCACAATAAACTGTGGAAAATTCTGAGGGAGATGGGAATACCAGACCACCTGACCTGCCTCTTGAGAAACCTGTATGCAGGTCAGGAAGCAACAGTAAGAACTGGACATGGAACAACAGACTGGTTCCAAATAGGGAAAGGAGTACGTCAAGGCTGTATATTGTCACCCTGCTTATTTAACTTATATGCAGAGTACATCATGAGAAACGCTGGGCTGGAAGAAGCACAAGCTGGAACTAAGATTTCCAGGAGAAATATCAATAACCTCAGATATACAGATGATGCCACCCTTATGGCAGAAAGTGAAGAGGAACTAAAAAGCTTCTTGATGAAAGTGAAAGAGGAGAGTGAAAAAGTTGGCTTAAAGCTCAACATTCAGAAAACTAAGATCATGGCATCTGATCCCATCACCTCATGGGAAATAGATGGGGAGTCAGTGGAAACAGTGTCAAACTTTATTTTGGGGGGCTCCAAAATTACTGCAGGTGGTGACTGCAGCCATCAAATTAGAGGACGCTTACTCCTTGGAAGGAAAGCTATGACCAAACTAGATAGCATATTAAAAAGCAGAGACATTACTTTGCCAACAAAGGTCCATCTGCTCAAGGCTATGGTTTTTCCAGTAGTCATGTATGGATGTGAGAGTTGGACTGTGAAGAAAGCTGAGTGCCGAAAAATTGATGCTTTTGAACTGTGGTGTTGGAGAAGACTCTTGAGAGTCCCTTGGACTGCAAGGAGATTCAGCCAGTTCATCCTGAGTGTGATAAGTCCTGGGTGTTCATTGGAAGGACTGATGCTGGAGCTGAAACTCCAATACTTCCGCCACCTCATGTCAAGAGTTGACTCATTGGAAAACATCCTGATTCTGGGAGGGATTGGGGGCATGAGGAGAAGGGAATATCAGAGGATGGCAAGATGGCATCACCGACTCGATGGGCATGAGTTTGAGTAAACTCTGGGAGTTTGTGATGGACAGGGAGGCCTGGTGTGCTGCGATTCATGGGGTGGCAAAGAGTCAGACACGACTGAGCGTCTGAACTGAACTGAAATGTAGCTCAGAAATTAGTTAAGTATCAAACCAAATAACCAAATGCAGCACAGAGAAAAATAAATGTCAAGTATAAAAGAGGTATCTGTCAGAACTGGCAATACTGTCATATATATATATATATATATATATATATACATGATCTTGAGTCCTGAAAGGAAAGGAGAGAAAGGGGATGAAGCTATATTTCAAGATATAAATTTAGTAACCTCAAGAGTTGTTGAAAATTACTAAGCCCAAATAATCTTAAATGAAATAAATTCACACCCGCACACACACACACACACACACACACATGCACACACACTGTGTCAAAGTTGAAGCCACATTACACCAAGGACAGAAAGAGCTTAAAAAACATCCCCAGAAAAGACACAGACCCCTTAGAAAGGACAATAGGCTTCCTGGTAGCAAGAATGGAAACTTCAGGCTTTAGAAAAATATTCTCAAATTAGCTAAAGAAAACAATAGACAACTTAGCAAGTATGAAATAGATTTCAAGAACAGGGTGAAATAAAGAAATAATAACAGTTTGTTACCAATGAACTGTTATGAACAAAATTCTCTAATAGGCCTCTGCCAATTAAGAAATAATCCTAAACAGGAATTAGGCAAAACTAGCATATAGATGTGAGATGTGGTCAGATTTAAAACATTCTCAGGCCATTTATTATTCAGGAGAGAGGTAAATGTGTTCTTACACTTCATACTTTATTAAGGAGGAAGATTAAAAGCTATATAACTACTGAAAATATAAGGGCAAAGAACTTAACCACTGAAGAGTGAAGGGGAAAGAATAGAATGAGAAGAAGAGTAATCTAAAATAAGTTCAGAAAAATGATGATAATAATATCCAAATAGATAAAAATGGGATATACTCATAATTAAATGAGCAAAAATGTCAGACTGTAGTAAAACATACTTAAATATAGTGGTCTGCTATTTTTAAGAGCTGCCTCTAAACCCTGACAGAAAAGGCAAAAGGGAAAAAATAACAAGATAGATGTAAGGCTAGTATCACCTCTTTATTCTTTCCTTGCTCCTGGATAAAAAAATAACAAAAATTGATGTAATGGTAGTAATATCAGACAAACTAAAGTTTAAGTAAAATTTATTGCTAGAGATAAAGCCTGGTTACATGTTGATAAAAGTTTCAATTTCCTAGGGAGGTATAATAATTGTACATTTATATGCATTGAATATTCTTCATAACTTGACAGAATTACATGGAATAGTTTCTAAATTATCTTCATAAAAGAAAAATATTTAACACCCTCTATTAGTAAATAATAGATGAAGGAAAAGTAATAAAGTTCAAAAACACCTAAACTATATAATGTGGAAATTTGACAAGATTGCATATCTATACAGGCATATTTTTTTGTTGTTTTGTTTCATAGATACTGCATGTTTAAGAAGTTGAAGTTTTGTGGCAACTCTGTGTTGAGCAGGGTTGTTAGGGTCATTTTTTTCAATAATTTATTCAGACTTTGTGTCACATTTTGGTTATTGCAATATTTCAAAATTTTTCATTATTATTACATTTGTTATTATGATCTTTGATATTGTAATTGTTTTGGGACACTCATATAGTATGGCAAACTTAAGCAATAAATGTCATGTGTATGATGAATAAATTCTGTAAAATTGCAAGATACAAGGTTAATATTTAGAAATCTGTTGTTATTTTTCTATACATTAATAATGAACTATCAGGAAGAGAAAGTGAAAGACATCTTATTTAAAATTGCATCAAAATGATAAAATAGCTAGAAATAAACTTAAGGAGGTGAAAGATTTATTTATGCTCTGAAAACTACAAAACATTGATGAAAACATTTTAAAATGATACAAAGACAGGAAAAGATATCCAATATTTTTGGATTGGAAAAATTAATACTGCTAAAATGGTCATACTGCCCAAAGACATTTAATGCAATCCCTATCAAAATACTCATGACATTTTTCACAGAACTAAAACAGATAGTCCTAAAATTTATATGGAACTATAAAAGACATCAAATTACCAAAACAATTTTTAGAAAAGAGAAAAAAAATTAGAGGTACCACACTCCCTGGCTTCAGACTATACAGCAAATCTGTAGTGATGAAAATAGCAAGTCAGTGACACAAAAACAGACACATAGACCAACTGAATAGAGAGTCAAAAAATAAATGCACACTTACAGTTAGTTAATCTACAATAAAGGAACCAAAAATATACAATGGAGGAAAAACAGTCTTTTCAATAAGTGATGCTGGGACAGCAACATGTAAAAGAACCGGATTAGAACATTTCTTCATACCATATACAAAAAAAAAAAAAAAAGGATCTAATGACCTGAAACCATAAAACTCCTAGAAGAAAACATAGGCAGAACACTCTTTGGCACAAATTGCAGAAATGTTTAAAAAAAAAAAAATCTGTCTCTTTAGATAAAAGAAGCAAAAGCAAAACTAAATAAATGAGACCTAATTAAACTTAAAAGCTTTTGCGCAGTGAAGGAAGCCATCAACAAAATAAAAAGAAATGTATTGAATGGGAAAAAAAATATCTGCAAATGATATGATTCAAAATTTTTTTAAACTGAAATAATATGATTAAGAAAATGGGCAAAATACTCGAATAGACATTTCTCCAAAGAAGGCATACAGATGACCATGAGACACATGAAGAAAATCTCAATGTTGCTGATCATTAGAGAAATGTAAATCAAAGCTGTAACAAGATATCATTTCACACCTCCCAGAATGAATATCATCAAATAACATATCATACAAATAACAAATGTTGGTGAGGATGTAAAGAAAAGAGAACCCTCATACACTATTGGTGGGAATGTTAATTGGTCCAGCCACTATGAAAAACAATATGGAGGCTTCTCAAAAAATTAAAAATATAGCAACCATATGATTCAACAATTTCATTCCTGTTATATATATGAATAAAATAAAAACACTAATTCAAAAAGGGAAATGAAACCCAATGTTTGTAGCAGCATTATTTATAGTATTCAAGTTATGGAAGCAACCTAAGTGTCCAACAGGTGAATAGATAAAGAAAATGTGATATATATATATATATATATATATATATATATATATATATATACACATAGAGAGAGAGAGAGAGCTTTACTCAACCATAAAAAGAATGAAATTCTTTGACTAAGCTTCAATAAAAAAATAAAAATAAAAGTTGTGTATGTTATAACTGTTCCTGCGCCTCTGACCCTCTTTTCAGATCTACTTCTAGAGACACAACCATATTGAAATTAAGCCAGTTAATAACCCTACAGTAGCCTCTAAGTATCTAAATAATAAAAACAAAAAGAGTCACATGTCTAACTTTAAATCAAAAGCTAGAAATAATTAAGCTTAGTGCATAAGGCATATTAAAAGCTGAAACAGGTCGAAAGCTATGCTTTTTGTAGAAAATTGTCAAGCAGGATATGCAAAAGACAAGTTATTGAAGGAAATTAAAATTGTTCCTCCAAGAAACACACAAATAATTAAGAAAGCGAAGTAGCTTTATTTCTGATATGGAAAAATTTGAGTGAAGCAGTCACAACATTCCCTTAAGCCTAAATCTAATCCAGAGCAAGCCCTAACTCTCTGTAATTCTATGAAGACTGGCAGAGGTAAAGAAACTGAAAGAAAAAAAAAATTGTTTGAAGCCAGCAAAGGTTGGATCATGAGTTTCAAATTATGAAGCCATCTCCATAACATGATAGTACATTATGAAACAACAACTGCTGATAAAGAAGCTGTAGCAAGTTATACAGAAAACCTAGCTAATTCATGGAGGTAGCTACACTAAACAATAGATTTAGAATGTAGATGGTATAGCAGTTGTATACTAGAAGAAGACACCATCTAGAACTATCATAGCTAGAGAAGAGAAGTCAATGCCTGTCGTCAAAGCTTTAGACAGCAGGCAGACTCTCTTGTCAGGGGCTAATGTAGCTGATGACTTTAAGTTGAACTAATGCTCATTCACCATCTGAAAATCCTAGGGCCCTTAAGAATTATGTTCAGTGTACTCTGCGCTTTATAAATGGAACAACAAAGCCTGAATGACAGAACATCTGTTTACAACATGGTTTACTGAATATTTTAAGTGTTCTATTGAGATACACTATTCAGGGGAAAAAAAAAACTATATATATATATATATAATTTTTGAAAGAATTGTTGATCACTGCTCACTGGTCACCCAAGAGCTCTGATGAATATGTACAAAAAGATTAATGTTGTTTTCTTACATGTCATCACACATCCATTCAGCAGTCCATGGATCAAGGAGTCATTTTGACTTTCAGGTCTTATTATTTAAGAAACACGTTTCATAAGGCTGTAGCTGCCATAGAAAGTGATTATTTAGATTTGGGCAAAGTCAAATGAAAGTCTTCTGGAAAGGATGCCCCATCCTAGATGCCATTAAGAATGTTTGAGAGAAAAATAATGTTTGTGGTTTATGGGAAGAGGTCAAGCTATCACCATGAACTAGAGTTTGAGAAAAGTTGACTCTAACTCTCAGGGATGACCTTGAGTGATACAAGATTTCAGTGGAGGAATTAATTGAAGATGTGATAAACTATCAGAACTAGAATTAGACATGGAACCTAAAGATGTAACTGAATTGCTGCAATCTCATGAAAAAAATTAACAGGTGAGGAGTTTCTTCTGGTAGATGAGCAAAGAAAGTGGTTTCTGGAGATGGAATCTTCTATTGGTGGAGATGCTGTGAAGGCTGCTTGGATGACAATAAAGAATTTAAAATATTTTGTAAACTTATTAATAATTAATAAGCCAGTGGTAGAGTTTGAGAAAATTGACTCCAATTTGGAAAGAAGTTCTTCTGTCAGTAAAATGCTATTAAAGAACTTTAACTGCTACAGAAAAATCATTATTAAAAGGAAGAGGCAATGTTGTATTATTTTAAGAAATTGCAGGCGAATGGATAAGAAAGCTGTGGTCATATACACAATGGAATGGCTGCGATCCAAAAGTCTACAAGCAATAAATGCTGGAGAGGGTGTGGAGAAAAGGGAACCCTCTTACACTGTTGGTGGGAATGCAAACTAGTACAGCCACTAAGGAAAACAGTGTGGAGATTCCTTAAAAAACTGGAAATAGAACTGCCATATGACCCAGCAATACTACTCCTGGGCATATACACAGAGGAAACCAAATCTGAAAGAGACACGTGCACCCCAATGTTCATCACAGCACTGTTTATAATAGCCAGGACATGGAAGCAACCTAGATGCCTTTCAGCAGATGAATGGATAAGGAAGCTGTGGTACATATACACCATGGAATATTACTCAGCCATTAAAAAGAATTCATTGAATCAGTTCTAATAAGATGGATGAAACTGGAGCCCATTATACAGAGTTAAGTAACGCAGAAAGATAACACCAATACAGTATAGTTCAGTACAGTTCAGTCGCTCAGTAGTGTTCAACTCGTTGCGACCCCATGAATTGTAGCACGCAAGGCATCCCTGTCCATCACAAACTCCCGGAGTTTACTCAAACTCATGCCCATCGAGTCGGTGATGCCATCCAGCCATCTTATCCTCTGTCATCCCCTTCTCCTGCCCCCAATCCCTCCCAGAATCAGGGTGTTTTCCAATGAGTCAACTCTTGGCATGAGGTGGCCAAAGTATTGGAATTTCAACTTCAGCGTCAGTCCTTCCAATGAACACCCAGGACTTATCACACTCAGGATGAACTGGCTGAATCTCCTTGCAGTCCAAGGGACTCTCAAGAGTCTTTTCCAACACCACAGTTCAAAAGCATCAATTTTTCGGCACTCACCTTTCTTCACAGTCCAATTCTCACATCCATACATGACCACTGGAAAAACCATAGCCTTCACCAGATGAACCTTTGTTGGCAAAGTAATGCCTCTGTTTTTTAATATTCTACCTAGTTTGGTCATAGCTTTCCTTCCAAGGAGTAAGCATCCTCTAATTTGATGGCTGCAGTCACCAATGAAGTGATTTTGGAGCCCAAAAAATTAAAGTCTGACACTGTTTCCACTGACTCCCCATCTATTTCCCATTAAGTGATGGGACCAGATGCCATGATCTTAGTTTTCTGAATGTTGAGCTTTAAGCCAACTTTTTCACTCTCCTCTTTCACTTTCATCAAGAAGCTTTTTAGTTCCTCTTCACTTTCTGCCATAAGGGTGGCGTCATCTGTATATCTGAGGTTATTGATATTTCTCCTGGAAATCTTAGTTCCAGCTTGTGCTTCTTCCAGCCCAGCGTTTCTCATGATGTACTCTGCATATAAGTTAAATAAGCAGGGTGACAATATACAGCCTTGACGTACTCCTTTCCCTATTTGGAACCAGTCTGTTGTTCCATGTCCAGTTCTTACTGTTGCTTCCTGACCTGCATACAGGTTTCTCAAGAGGCAGGTCAGGTGGTCTGGTATTCCCATCTCCCTCAGAATTTTCCACAGTTTATTGTGATCCACACAGTTGAAGGCTTTGGCATAGTCAATAAAGCAGAAATAGATGTTTTCTGGGACACTCTTGCTTTTTCAATGATCCAGCGGATATTGGCAATTTGATCTCTGGTTCCTCTGCCTTTTCTAAAACCAGCTTGAACATCTGGAATTCTAAGTTCACGTATTGCTGAAGCCTGGCTTGGAGAATTTTGAGCATTACTTTACTAGCATATTAGATGAGTGCAATTGTGCAATAGTTTGAGCATTCTTTGGGATTGCCTTTCTTAGGGATTGGAATGAAAACGGACCTTTCCCAGTCCTGTGGCCACTGCTGAGTTTTCCAAATTTACTGGCATATTGAGTGCAACACCTTGATAGCATCATCTTTCAGGATTTGAAATAGCTCAACTGGAATTCCATCACATCCAGTAGCTTTGTTCAGAGTGATGTTTTCTAAGGCCCACCTGACTTCACATCCCAGGATGTCTGGCTCTAGGTGAGTGATCACACCATTGTGATTATCTGGATCATGAAGATCTTTTTTGTGCAGGTCTTCTGTGTATTCTTGCCACTTCTTCTTAATATCTTCTGCTTCTGTTATGTCCATACCATTCCTGACCTTTATTGTGCCCATTTTTGTATGAAATATTCCCTTGGTACCTCTAATTTTCTTGAAGAGATCTCTAGTCTTTCGCATTCTGTTGTTTTCCTCTATTTCTTTACATTGATCACTGAGGAAGACTTTCTTATCTCTCCTGGCTATTCTTTGGAACTCTGCATTCAAATGGGAATATCTTTCCTTTTCTCCTTTGCTTTTTGCTTCTCTTCTTTTCACAGCTATCTGTAAGGCCTCCTCAGACAACCATTTCCCCTTTTTGCATTTCTTTTCCATGGGGATGGTCTTGATCCCTGTCTCCTGTACAATGTCACGGAACTCCATCCATGGTTCATCAGGCACTCTGTCTGTCAGATGTAGTCCCTTAAGTCTATTTCTCACTTCCACAGTATGGTCATAAGGGATTTGATTTAGGTCATACCTGAATGGTCTAGTGGTTATCCCTACTCTCTTCATATTAAGTCTGAATTTGGCAATAAGGAGCTCATGATCTGAGCCACAGTCAGCTCCAGGTCTTTTTTTGCTGACTGTATAGAGCTTCTCCATCTTTGGCTGCAAAGAATATAATCAATCTGATTTCGTTGTTGGCCATCTGGTGATGTCCATGTGTAGAGTCATCTCTTGTGTTGTTGGAAGAGGGTGTTTGCTATGACCTGTGTATTCTTTGGCAAAACTCTATTAGCCTTTGCCCTGCTTCATTCTATAATCCAAGGCTAAATTTGCCTTTTACTCCAGGTGTTTCTTGACTTCCTACGTTTGCCTTCCAGTCCCCTATAATGAAAAGGACATCTTTTTTGGGTTTTAGTTCTAAAAGGTCTTTTTGGTCTTCATATAACCATTCAGCTTCGGTTTCTTCAGCGTTACTGGTTGGGGCATATGTTTGGATTACCGTGATATTGAATGGCTTGCCTTGGAAATGAACAGAGATCATTCTGTCGTTTTTGAGATTGCATCCAATATACTAATGCATATATATGGAACTTAAAAAGACGGTAACAATAACCCTATATGCAAAACAGTAAAAGAGACACAGATGTACAGAACAGACTTTTATACTCTGTGGGAGAAGGCAAGGGTTGGATGTTCTGAGGGAATAGCATTGAAACAAATATACTATATAGGGTCAAACAGATCACCAGCCCAGGTTGGATGCATGAGACAAGTGCTCGGGGCTGGTGCACTGGGAAGACCCAGAGGGATGGGATGGAGAGGGAAGCGGGAGGGGGGATTGGGATGGGGAACAAATGTAAACCCATGGCTGATTCATGTCAATGTTTGGCAAAAACCATTACAATATTGTAAAGTAATTAGCCTCCAACTAATGAAAAATAAATGGGGGGGAAAAAAAGAAAGAGAAAGACAAAGAAAAAAATTGAATGAAGTAAAAAACTAAATAAATAACAAGGAAGAGGCAATGTTGTTTTATTTTAAGAAATTGCAGACGAATAGATAAGAAAGCTGTGGTACATATACACAATGGAATATTACTCAGCCATTAAAAAGAATACATTTGAATCAGTTCTAATGAGATGGATAAAACTGGAGCCTATTATAAAGAGTAAATTAAGCCAGAAAGATAAACACCAATACAGTATACTAATGCATATATATGGAATTTAGAATGATGGTAACAATAACCCTATATGCAAGACAGAAAAAGAGACACAGATGTACAGAAGAGACTTTTGGACTTTATGGAAGAAGGCGAGGGTGGTATGATCTGAGATAACAGGATCGAAACATGTATATTTTCAAATGCGAAACAGATCACCAGTCCAGATTGGTTGCATGAGACAAGTGCTCGGGGCTGGTGCACTGGGATGACCCAGAGGGATGGGATGTGGAGGGACGTGGGAGGGGTGTTCAGGATGGGGAACACATGTAAATCCATGGCTGCTTCATGTCAATGTATGGCAAAAGCCACTACAGTATTGTAAAGCAACTAATAAAAATAATGGGGGAAAAAAAAAAGGGAAGAAAATTAAAAGCACCAAAAAAAAAAAAAAAAAAATTGCTATAACCACTTCAGCCTCCAACCACCACCCTGATCAGTCAGCATCCATCAACAAAGAGGCAAGACTCTCCACCAGGAAAGAAAAAAAAAAAAAAAAAAAGACTGTGACTCACTAATGGCTCAAACGAGAGCTAGCATTTATTAACAATAAAGTATTTTTTAGTTAATGCATGTACATTTTTAGCTGTAATACGTGCATTGTAGTGGGCTTCCCCAGTGGCTCAGATGGTAAAGCATCTGCCTGCAATGTGGGAGACCCAGGTTCTGTCCCCGGTGGGGAAGATCCCCTGGAGAAGGAAATGGCAATCCACTGCAGTACTCTTGCTTGGAAAATCCCACTGACAGAGCAGCCTGGTAGGCTACAGTTCACAGGGTTGCAGAGTCAGACACGACTGAGCAATTTCACTTTTTTTTTTGTTTATGAACATAACTTTTATATGCACTTAGGAAACAAAAAAGATTCAAGCAACTTGCTTCATTGAGGTATTCATTTTATCGTGGTAGTCTGGAATGGAACCTGCAGTATTTCTAAGGTACCCCTATACAAGTAAAAATTTGTCAGACAATACTTTTAAAACACATGTGAATTCATTCAACCAAAAACATACAACATCTTTTACTGAAAAACACTGAAAGAAGGTCAAATAAATATAACTGGATGGAAAAAATCAATTTCACAAACAGATTTTATGAATTTGATTAGTAGATGTAATTTAATTCCAATGTAGTTTATTCTAAAAATTAATAAAATGAGTCACAAATATATATGAAAAGAAAATAGAGGAAGAATAATCAAGACATATTAGGAAAACAACAAGATGAAGCCAAAATTTAAAGTAGTGACAAAGAATTTTCTATTTCTTAATCTTTGTAGATAAAAACTGCTTCATTATATTTAACCCTAAAGTTAATTTTTATGTATTTTGGTTTTATGTACCCTATTTCACAACATTTTTTTTTAAAGCTAACAGTATACATCTGAGGTTCATAGTCCTATAGAATTGACAATTGAAACAGGATGTTTTACTATTTTACATATGGAACTCAGTAATTGTTACTCACTTTTTAAAGTAAAATATATTTCAAAATAATTAGAATGCAAGTGTAATTTAGGAAATTTGAAATACACAGAAAATATGTATAAATAAAAATCATTATTATCCAGGTTAAGTACCATGAACATCTTGTACACTAATCTTTTTCTCTGTGAATGTGTGCATCTGCGAATTTGTGATTTTTTTTTTTTTTACAAAATTATTGCTTTATTTTATTATATATTCATTTCTGTTACACTTTTTTGTTGACGACTGCAAATTTATTATTTGGTGTGTTAAGAATTTTGCAAAACTATACTTTTAATTATGAAAAAGTATAGCTGAAATTAGTGTGCCTGGTCAAGCAATTATCTTTAGAAATAGCAATATTTTAGAAACTAAAACTTGAAAATATATCAGAGGTTACATTTCCTGAAAGATATATAATGCACAGGAAGAATACCTTTTTAGTAATCCAAAAAAGAGAAAGACAGGGCATACATTTATCTAGTGCACTAATCTCACTACAAATTGTCAATACTCTGCACTGCACCTGCCACTTTTATTTGTTAGTTATTAAAATGAAGTGTAGAGGGCTTTCCTTAAACAATTTCCTCACAAAAACTGATCCCAATAATTTGCATAAAGGACATATTTATTTCAACAATTATTGAGAGAGAAGATAGCATAGTGAACTTGATAGTATGACAAAACACTTTCTATATTTTTCTTTCTATCACAAAAACAGAATTTATTTTCAAAGGCAGAAAACATCTTGAGTAGTATTTCATGGGAGAGGAAGAGGCCATTTCTTTCAGCTTGAGAAAATCTTCCCTTGAGTTTCACATCTTTTCCTCCAGCTACCTGGGGAGAACTACAGGCCTGAGGTTGAATCTGGTCTGCAGCAAGTAACTTTATAAATCCAACAATGCCAGTCATACTTGAGACTTCTCTAAATGTTGCTTTCAATCTGTGAAATATATTCCTGTTACTGCCTAATTAGAGGGAATAATAGGATTATATTTGCATTGCCATGGCAACTTACATCTCTAGATTGAGAAGACATTTTTTACTATTTAGCTCTACTTTTCGTTTAGGGATAACAGTTTTGTTTCTCTTTCTTTCTTTTCTTTTTTTACTGCTTTTTAATAGAAAAAAATGATATTCAAACAAAGGGAGGAAAATTAAAATTTACTTTACACCTGCTATATGTCAGGCATTGAATTGAGTTGTTTATACACACCACTGCATTTAGTTCTCTGAGGATTTCAGGAAGGTTGTCCCATTTTAGAAGGAGACAGAAATTTAAGTACTTTGTTTTGCTTAAGGTCAAATTAGAATCTAGTAATTCAACCAGGATCTCTTGGAACCGGTGACACTAATTCTCAAGCCAGTGTCTTTTCACTGCTCTAGACCTCTTCCTCCAAGTTTTCTCCTGAACTTCTAGTCTGACTCTCCCGTATAACTGACAGCAAATGTTTTGTGAAACATTAGTACATGCATTGCAATATACATGTTTTAAGTGTTGTGGGTTTTGATGCTTAATTTTAAATTCCCTGTATAGAAAATTGCATCTAAATCAGAATTGACTTGATTATGCTTTACTCCTCAGTTAAAATAGTTATTCAAATGTTTAAATTGCATGCCATGTGCATTAGAAGATGATACCAATTAAGTAGTTAGGATTTAGTTATACATATGATAGAGAATTAGTTATATCACTGTGGAAGAATAATATCTAAATTTTAATACAAGTTTACAGATATAGACTGCATAAAATATGCATTGCAAATATTTGATTTTGAGGATCAGCACAGATTTGTTGAATTTAAGGGTATGTCTGTGTTCGATTGGAAGAGCAAAGGAACAAAGATGAGTTATATTTATAAGCCATTGAATTAAAATTAAATTGATAGCTACATTCGTGGTAAAATCTAAATATTCTTTAGTTAAAATTGGATATCATTTTCTTTACATTTTGTTGTAGAGATTTTTTTTCCCTTTTAAATAAAAGAATATAAAGACTAATGCAAAGAGAAGATCTTTTGTAGCAGACTTTAGGAGATATTTAAATAGTTTTGTTGTGAGGAAATGTTGTTCATCCAGAAGCACCAGTGGCAACTTGCAGGAATAAAACAAAATTCTGTCTATTGATTTTGTCTTAATGAAGAAGCAAATAGAAGAAAGTGTCTGATTTTTTTTTTTTAAACGTGATATCATCATTTAAGCACCTCAGCAGTTTTTTTCCCTCTTGGTTCCCAGCAGGAAAAGGTCTCAAAAATATTTATTATTTGGGCAGTTGAGGGGTGATAGCATTTGAAAGCAAGAACATTTCTACAAGAAAATTTCTACTTGAGTGATACGGGCATAAATAAAGGCAGAGAAGAAGCTATTAAAGACTGATGGGTGATCCAAACAGAAAGCATAAAAGTTTAGGATTGAAGGGTAAATCAAAAGAAAAAAAAATAAATTGAAGATGAAATGTTAGGCTGGAAAAGTTGTATTAGTCTTTGAAGTCAAGGGGTTCCTGGGTGACTAGATCCGCTGTGTATGGTAGAATGGACCCTGTGCGGGAGCCAGGTCCCATCCCCATCCTGCAGTCCTGCCATGCCCGGCCTTGTTAACTAGAGGTGCTGCTTGGCCCTGCTATGATGAAACAATCTAACATAAAAGAACTTCTGATTGACAAGTTGTTCCAAAGTTAATATGAATGCATAAAATTTCGAGTACAAAAAATTATAAGGTGCTATGAGTCTTATATAAAATTATCTTTGATAAGTGAAACAAAATGCACCATCTAAAAGTTGAGTTATGTTTCATCCAGTGGACAATATGAGTACTGAAGTACAATACACAGTATCTCAGATAACTCTGAGAAATTATTCTGGAAAGGAAGGGGTGGAAGATGAGATTTGAACATAGGCTTCTGTTCAGTTCAGCTCAGTTCAGTCGCTCAGTCGTGTCCGACTCTTTGTGACCCCATGAATTGCAGCACACCAGGCCTCCCTATCCAGCACCAACTTCGGGAGTTTACTCAAACACATATCCATCTAGTCGGTGATGCCATTCAGCCACCTCATCCTCTGTCGTCCCCTTCGCCTCCTGCCCCCAATCCCTCCCAGCATCAGGGTGTTTTCCAGTGACTCGACTCTTCCCAGGAGGTGGCTGAAGTATTGGAGTTTCAGCTTCAGCATCAGTCCTTCCAATGAACACCCAGGACTGATCTCCTTTAGGATGGACTGGTTGGATCTACTTGCAGTCCAAAAGACTCTCAAGAGTCTTCTCCAACACCACAGTTCAAAAGCATCAATTTTTCAGCACTCAGCTTTCTTCACAGTCCAACTCTCACATCCATACATGACCACTGGAAAAACCATAGCCTTAAAGAGGTGGACCTTTGTTGGCAAAGTAATGTCTCTGCTTTTAAATATGCTATCTAGGTTGGTCATAACTTTCCTTCCAATGAGTAAGTGTCTTTTAGTTTCATGGCTGCAGTCACCATCTGCAGTGATTCTGAAGCCCCAAATAATAAAGTCAGCCACTGCTTCCACTGTTTCCCCATCTATTTCCCATGAAGTGATGGGACCAGATGCCATGATCTTAGTTGTCTGAATGCTGAGCTTTAAGCCAACTTTTCCATTCTCCTCTTTCACTTTCATCAAGAGGCTTTTCGGTTCCTCTTCACTTTCTGCCATAAGAGTGGTGTCATCTGCATATCTGAGGTTATTGATATTTCTCCCAGCAATCTTGATTCCAGTCTGTGCTTCTTCTAGCCCAGCATTTCTCATGATGTATTCTGCATATAAGTTAAATAAGCAGGGTGGCAATATACAGCCTTGACCGACTCCTTTTTCTATTTGGAACCAGTCTGTTGTTCCTTGTCCAGCTCTAACTGTTGCTTCCTGACCTGCATATAGGTTTCTCAAGAGGCAGGTCAGATGGTCTGTTTTGCCCATCTCTTTCAGAATTTTCCACAGCCTATTGTTATCCACACAGTCAAAGGCTTTGGCATAGTCAATAAAGCAGAAATATATGTTTTTCTGGAACTCTCTTGCTTTTTTGATGATCCAGCAGATGTTGGCAATTTGATCTCTGGTTCCTCTGCCTTTTCTAAAACCAGTTTGAACATCTGGAAGTTCACAATTCACGTATTGCTGAAGCCTTGCTTGGAGAATTTTGAGCATTACTTTACTAGCGTGTGAGATGAGTGCAATTGTGCAGTAGTTTGAGCATTCTTTAGGATTGCCTTTCTTAGGGATCAGAATGCAAACTGACCTTTTCCAGTCCTGTGGCCACTGCTGAGTTTTCCAAATTTGCTGGCATATTGTGTGCAGCACTTTCACAGCATCATCTTTTAGGATTTGAAATAACTCAACTGGAATTCCATCACCTCCACTTGCTTTGTTTGTAGTGATGCTTTCTAAGGCCCACCTGACTTCACATCCCAGGATGTCTGTCTCTAGGTGAGTGATCACACCATCATGATTATTTGGGTCATGAAGATCTTTTTTGTACAGTTCTTCTGTGTTTTCTTGCCACTTCTTAATATCTTCTGCTTCTGTTAGGTTCATACTAATTCTGACCAATATCAAGCCCGTGTTTGCATGAAATATTCCCTTGGTATCTCTAATTTTCTTGAAGATAACTCTAATCTTTCCATTAGAAGATCTTAATCCTATTATGGATCTAGGTTAGCTGATATTTTAATACTTTTCAAAATGAAACATTACAGTGATGTTTTGTCATCTACAGTAGGATAAAACATTTCAGGATATCTGAAGTTTGGACCATAAAGATCAATTTTACAAGACTGAGAAACATTAATAAATATTAAATTGAATAGATGTCCTCTTTACAAACAAAATCAAGATGAGTGTTTGGTGGATTAACTGAAAAGGTTGGTAAAAGTAAAAATGTAAGTAAAAATTATCTACATATCCCTTATTAAAAAAAAAAGGTAAAATTGCATAACTGTGTTGCATAGTTACATAACTGGGGCTTCTCAGGTGGTTCAGTGGTAAAGAACATGCCTGCCAGTGAAGAAGCCACTGGAGACACGGATTCAATCCCTGAGTCGGGAAGGTCCCCTGGATGAGGAAATGGCAACCCACCCCAATATTCTTTCCTAGAAAATCCCAAGGACAGAGGAGCCTGATGGGCTATAGTCCATGAGGTTGCAAAGAGTCAGACATGACTGCGCATGCAAGCACTCATAACATTCACTAAGCTTTAAATGACACACACTTCCTTTGAATAGAAAACTTCCAGTTGGAGTTACTTGTCATCCTGTTTAGACCATCTATGATTTTTAATCTTTTCATTTTAGTTTCTTTAAATTTAAAATAAATTTAGCTATTTATTAAAAAAATAAAATCACCTTGAGATGAAAATTCTTCTAAACATTAACATTATTTAATCCAGTCTTTATATTTTCTTCATTTTATTCAACAATATTTTTGTAAATATTTCCCAACTTTTTGGTACCTTTCCAAAAACGTGGTATAGTTTTCATGTAACTCATTTTATATTTGTACTCAATAGATTTACATAATATTTAATTAAGTTTTCCAATTAATACTACCTTCAAAATAGCTAGCTTTCTACAAAATAATTTCCCTTATTATTCCGTAGATGCAGGACTATCTTCAAAAGTCCCATGCATTTAAAGATGGCCATGTAAACAAATTCTCCCCAATAGAATATGAATAAATTGTGTTGTTTACTGTTAACCCTGGCCTATTGGACTTCCCAGGTAATTGGTTCTGTGTCCTTGTTCAATATTTTCAGACTCATACAATAAGGACGAGAGCAATGTTTAAGTTCATATGTTGAAATGATAATTACCTAGATCTCTAAAGGCTCAATGGAAAAGTACTCTCTCTCAACTAGGAACTACTCACCTTAGAGTGTGAAAAACAACTTCTCTTGGTTTGCAAACTATATTTTCATCAATCATAAAACAGAAATTAGTATCTTGATTTAAGCAGCTGCTTTAACAAAAACTTATAGTATTTAGCATTGGCTTAATAGTCATGCTATAGCTGCAAATAGCAAACATACAGATGCTTCAAACTATCAAGGTAAAATATTTGATGAAACTACAACCTGTGGTTTCTAGAAAGGCAGACCTTATGCCACCAGCCGAGCCTATACTTCAAGGAGAAATACTTGTGAAGAGCCAGAAAATGAGTGAGTGCTGCTTGCTGCTCTATGCTATAAACAAAACCTTCCAAGAAGGGACAAGCTTTTTGCCTGCTTTGCAGGAAAACAAAAAGAGAGTTCATAAATATAGAGCCAAATCTTGGAAAAGCCAACAGATCCTGAACTTCAAATAATAAGAGAATAAATTGTTCAAAACTCTTTGAAATAACTTCTTTACTATTTGACACTTTCCTACATAAATTTTCTAAGCTTTCAAGGCAAAAACAAAAACACAGTTCTTTTTCCTTAAAAGAGCATGTTGCCCACTTCTTTAGAGGCTACGATGAAGAGTGGCAACTGGAGTTCAAGGAGCCCACATACAAAATTTAAGGAAGCACTTACTCTCTACACATGGACATCACCAGAGGGCCAACACCAAAACCAGATTGATTATATTCTTTGCAGCCAAAAATGGAGAAGCTCTATACGGACAGTAAAAACAAGACTGGGAACTGACTGTGGTTCAGATCATGAACTTCTTATTGAAAAATTCAGACTCAAATTGAAGAAAGTATGGAAAACTACTAGACCATTCAGACAGGGCCTAAATCAAGGCCTTTATGATGATACAGTGGAAGTGACAAATAGATTCAAGGGACTAGATCTGATGGACAGAATGCCTAGGGAGCTAAAGGCAGAGGTTCATAACATTGTACAGGAGATGGTGACCAAAACAATCTGCAAGAAAAAGAACTGCAAGAAGGCAAAATGATTGTCTGAGGAGGCCTTACAAATAGCTGAGAAAAGAAGAGAAGTGAAAGGCAAAGGAGAAAAGGAAACATAAACCCATCTATAAGCACAGTTCCAAAGAATAGCAAGGAGAGATAACAAAGCTTTCTTAAGTGGACAATGAAAAAAAAAAAAAAAAGTAGAAGAAAACATTAGAATGGGAAAGACCAGAGATCTTTTCAAGAGAACTGGAGATACCAAGAGAACATTTCACACAAAGACAGGCATAATAAAGGACAGAAAAAAGAAAAAAAAATACTAGAAGATATTAAGAAGAGGTGGCAAGAATACAAAGAAGAACTACACAGAAATGATCTTCAAGACCAGATAACCATGATGGTGTGACACTCACTTAGAGCCAGACATCCTAGAGTGTGAAGTCAAGTGGGCCTTAGGAAGCAATACTTCAAACAAAGCTAGTGGAGGTGAAGGAATTTTAGCTGAGCTGTTTCAATTCCTAGAAGGAGATTCTGTTAAAATGCTGCACTCAATATGCCAACAAATTTGGAAAACTGAGCAGTGGCTACAGAACTGAAAGAGGCTAGTTTTCATTTCAATCTCAAGGAAGGCAATGCCAAAGAATATTCAAATTATCACACAATTGAGCTCATTTCACAATCTAACAAGGCTCAAAATATTTCAAGGTAGGCTTCAAGAGTATGTGAACTTCCAGAGGTACAAGGTGGATATAGAAAAGGCAGAGGAACCAGATATCAGATTGTCAGCATCCACTGGATCATAGAAAAAGCAAGAGAATTCCAGAAAAGATATCTGCTTTATTGACTATGCTAAAGACTTTGGCTGTGTGGATCACAACAAACTGTGGTAAATTCTTAAAGGATGGGAATCCCAGACCACCTTACATGTCTCCCAAGAAACCTATAAGTCAAATGAAGATGCAACAGTTATAACTGGACATGGAACAATCCACTGATTCAAAATTAAGAAAGGAGTATCAACAGGTATATATCGTCAACCTGCAATTTTGACTTATACGCAGAGTACATCATGCAAAATGCCAGGCTGGATGGAGCACAAGCTGGTTTCAAGATTGCTGGTAGAAATATCAATGACCTCAGATATGCATGTGATAACACCCTTATGGCAGAAAGCAAAGAAGAACTAGGGCTTCCTGGCCTGCAATGAGGGGCCTGGATTTGATCCCAGGGTTGGCAAGGTCCCCTGGAGGAAGGCATGGCAGTCCACACCACTTTTCTTGCCTAGAGAATCTCCATTGACAGAGGAACCTAGCGGACTACAGTCTATGGGGTCACAAATAGATGGACATAAATGAGCAGCTAAGCACAGAACAAAGAGGAACTAAAGAGCCTCTTGATGAGGGTGAAAGAGAAGAGTGAAAATGTTGCTTGAAACACAACAGTCAAAAACCTAAGACCATGGCATCTGGTCCCATCACTTCATAGCAGATCAGTTCAGTTGAATTTAGTCACTCCATTGTGTCCGACTATGTGTGAACCCATGGTCTGCAGCACCTCAGGCTTCCCTATCCAGAACCAACTCCCAGAGCTCATTCAAACTCATGTCCATAGAGTTGGTGATGACATCCACCCATCACATCCTCTATCATCCCCTTTCCCTCCCACCATCAATCTTTCCTAACATCAGGGACTTTTCAAATGAGTTACTTCTTTGCATCAGGTGGTCAAAGTATTGGAGTTTCAGCTTCAGCATCAGTCCTTCCAATGAACATTCAGGACTGATGTCCCATAGGATTGACTGGTTGGATCACTTTGCAGTCCAAGTGACTCTCAAGAGTCTTCTTCAACACCACAGTTCAAAAGTATCAATTATTCAGTGCTCAGCTTTCTTTATAGTCCAACTCTCATATCCATACATTACTACTGGAAAAACCATAGCTTTGATTAGATGGACCTTTGTCAGCAAGGTAATGTCTCTGCTTTTTAATATGCTGTCTAGGTTCGTCATAGCTTTTGTTCGAAGGAGCAAGCATCTTTTAATTTCATGGCTGCAGTAACCATCTGAAGTGATTTTGGATGCCAAAAAAATAAAGTCTGTCAGTATTTCCATTGTTTCCCCATCTATTTGCCATGAAATGATGGGACTGGATGATAAGATCTTTGTTTATTAAATGCTGGGTCTTAAACCAACTTTTTCACTCTCCTTTTTCACTTTCATCAAGAGGATCTTTAGTTCTTCTTTGCTTTCTGCATAAGGATGTTGTTATCTGCATATCTGAGGTAACTGATATTTCTCCCGGCAAACTTGGTTCCAGTTTGTGCTTCATCCAGCCTGGAATTTCTCGTGATGTACTCTGCATATAAGTTAAATAAGCAGGGCTACAATATACAACATTGACGTACTCCTTTCCTGATTTGGAAACAATCCATTGTTCCATGTCTCGTTCTAACTGTTGCTACTTGGCCTGTGTACAGATTTCTCAGAAGGCAGGTCAGGTGGTCTGGTATGTCCATCCCTTTAAGAATTTTTGACAGTTTGTTGTGATCCATAGAGTCAAAGGCTTTGGCATAGTCAATAAAGTAGAAGTGGATGTTTTATTGGAATTCTCTAGCTTTCTCAATGATCCAGTGGATGTTGGCAATTTGGTCTCTGGTTCCTCTGCCTTTTCCAAATTCAGCTTGAACATCTGGAATATACTGCTGAAGCCTTGCTTGGAGAATTCAGAGCATTACCTTGCTAGTGAGTGAGATGAGTGCTATTGTACAGTAGCTTGAACATTCTTTGTTCTTGCCTTTATTTGGGATTGGAATGAAAACTGAACTTTTTCAGTCCTGTGGCCACTGCTGAGGTTTCCAAATTTGCTGGCATATTGACTGCAGCACTTTCACAGCATCATCTTTTAGGATTTGAAATAGCTCAACTGGAATTCCATCACCTGCAGTAGCTTAGTTCATAGTGATGCTCCCTAAGGCCCATTTGTCTTTGCATTCCAGGATGTCTGGCTCTAGGTGAATAATCACACCATCGTTGTTATCTGGATCATGAAGATCTTCTTTGTATAGTTCTTCTGTGTATTCTTGCCACTTCTTCTTAATATCTTCTGTTTCTGTTATGTCCATACCATTTTTGTCCTCTACTGTGCACATCTTTGCATGAAAATTTCCCTTGGTATCTTTAATATTCTTGAGGAGATCTTTAGTTTTTCTGATTCTATTGTTTTTCTCTATTTCTTTACATTGATCACTGAGGGAGGCTTTCTTATATCTCTTTGCTATTCTTTGGAGATCTGCATTCAAATGAGTATATCTTTATTCTTCTCCTGTGTGTTTCACTTCTTTTCTCAGTTATTTGTAAGATCTCCTCAGACAATAATTTTTCCTTTTTGCATTTCTTTTTCTTGGGGACGGTCTTGATCACTGCCTCCTATACAATGGCATTAACCTCCATCCATAGTTCTTCAGGCACTCTGTCTATCAGATCTAATCCCTTCAATCTATTTGTCACTTCCATTGTATAGTAATAAGGGATTTGATTTAGGTCATACCTGAATGGCCTAGTGGTTTCCCCTACTGTTTCTTCAGTTTAAGCCTTATTTGGCAATAAGGAGTTCTTTGTCTGAGCCACAGTCAGCTCCTGATCTTGTTTTTGCTGACTCTATAGAGCTTGTCCATCTTTGGCTGCAAAGAATAGCATCAATCTGATTTTGGTGTTGACCATCTGGTGGTGTCCATGTGTAGAATCGTCTCTTGTGTTGTTGGAAGAGGGTGTTTGCTGTGACCAGTGTGTTCTCTTTGCAAAGCTCTGTTAGCCTTTGCCCTGCTTCGTTTTGTACTCCAGGACCAAATTTGCCTGTTACTCCAGGTGTTTCTTGACGTCCTACTTTTGCATTCCAGTCCCCTATAAGGAAAAGGACATCTTTTTTGGGTGTTAATTCTAGAAGGTCTTGTAGGTCTTCACAGAACCATTCCTCTTCAGCTTCTTCAGCATTTATGGTTGGGGCATAGACTCAGATTACTGTGATGAATGGTTTGCCTTGGAAACAAATAGAAATCATTCTGCTGTTTTTGAGATTGCATCCAAGTACTGCAATTTGAACTCTTTTGTTGACTATGATGGCTACTCCATTTCTTCTAAGGGCTTCTTTCCCACAGTAGTAGCTATAATGGTCATCTGAGTTAAATTCACCCATTCCAGTCCATTTTAGTTTGCTGATTTCTAAAATGTCAGCATTCACTCTTGCCATCTCCTGTTTGGCCACTTCCAATTTGCCTTGATTCCAGGTTCCTATGCAGTATTGCTCTTAAAGCATTGGACTTTACTTCCATCACCGGTCACATCCACAACTGGCTGTTGATTTTGCTTTGGCTGTGTCTCTTTATTCTTTCTGAAGTTATTTCTCCATTGATCTCCAGTAGCATGTCGGGCACCTACCGATCTGGGGAGTTCATCTTTCAGTGTCCTACCTTTTTGCCTTTTCCTACTGTTCATGGGATTCTCAAGGCAAGAATACTGAACTGGTTTGCCATGTCCTTCTCCAGGGGACCCCATTTTGTCAGAACTCTCCACCATGAACTGTCTGTCTTGGGTGACCCTACATGGCATGGCTCATAGTTTCATTGAGTTAGACAAGGCAGTTGTCCACATAATCAGATTGGCTACTTTCTTCTGAAGCAGGTTACATGAGAGGAGCCCTCCCTATATCAGAAGGAGAGGAGCATCTTTCTCCAAGAGGAATCTAAACTAGCATGCCTTGCTATTTCCTCCAGTTTACTGTATTTAGCTCATACTGCCTTTTTTTTCTTATCATACTTTTTCCTTGACTCTCCAATCTGTGTCATACTTAGCACAAAAATAGTAAGGTTTAACTGTTTCTTTGAATCTTCATTTTGTCATGATGGCTTTGATGCCATGTGTAGCATGTTTAATGAACATGTATGCTTTATCCCTGCTAATCTTTCTTTCAGAGTGGTCACAGCAAAGAACTTATAAGGTTAGAAGAATAAGGTGTTTTTCTTCAACTATACCCATAAGGTACAATTTTTATCCTTTCACAGATGATAAAATTGAAGCTTGGAATAAACTAACCTCAAAGAAAACTAGCAAATGACAGTCAAAATTTCTGATCATCAAAATTCTAAATTCTAGACAGCAGAATCTACTCCACCTAGCTTGAACAGGGAGAGATTTAATGTAAGATATGATGTAGCTTACAGAATCCTTGGAAAGGAATGGATCCTTGGCTGTAGGTTATGTTTCTAAGACAGTTTTCAGAACCACAGCACAGAACTGTCCTGACAAGTGAGCTGTAAATTCCCTTGAACAAGGATCCCATTTCTTCTGCTTTGATGAAAAACCTGTCTTGGCACTCCTAAAAAACACTACATCTGCTGTCACCTGCACCAGCCAAATCATCCAGTTATCTCCCAGTTCACTTCTGAAAGAAAGTCTGAGGGCACACACCTTAGGCTCCGAACCAAGGTGAGGATGAAGGAAACACAGGAGGAGGCCATGGTATAAAATGTAAGAGGGTGCTCATTTCCAGGGCCATGCACAAGCAGAGGGTAAGCAACAGAAAGAGATGTTTGCTGTTCAGTCCCTCAGTCACGTCTAACTTTTGCAACCCCATAAAGAGCAACATGCCAGGTTCCCCTGTCCTTCACTATGTCCTGGAGTAGGCTCAACCTCATGTCCATTGAGTCGGTGATGCCATCCAACCATCTCATCCTCTCTTGCCCCTTTCTCCTCCTGCCATCAATCATTCCCAGCATCAGGGTCTTTTCCAATGAATTGGCATTTGTAACAGAGGGTCAAAGTATTGGAGCTTCCACATCAGTCCTTCCAATGAATATTCAGGGTTGATTTCCTTTAGGATTGACTGGATTTATCTCCTGACTGTCCAGGGACTCTCAAGAGTCTTCTCCAGTAAGACAACTCAAAAGCATCAATTCTTTGGTGCTCAGCCTTCTTTATGGTTTCTTTCTCACGTTTGTACATGACTACTGGAAAAACCATAGCTTTGACTAAATAGATCTTTGTCGGCAATGTAATGTCTCTGCTTTTTGCTTAGGTTTGTCATAGATTTTCTTCCAAGGAGCAAGTGTCGTTTAATTTCATGGCTTCAGTCACAGTCCCCAGTTATTTTGGAGCCCAAGTAAATAAAGTCTGACTGTTTTCATTTTTTCCCCAACTATTTGCCACGAATCTATGTCCAAGAAATTTAGCCCAAGATGACAGAGTAGAAGGATGTGCTCTCATCTTCTCCTGCAAGAACTCCAAATTACAACTTGCTGCTGAAAAGGTTGACAGGAGAATGCTGTATCTCACCAAAACAACATACCCCAGGTCCAAGGGCAAAGGAGAAGCAACAGAAAGATGGTAAGAGGGGCAAAATTGCATTTAGAATCAAACCCCATATCCACCAGAGATGCTCAGAGGGCTAAAAAAATCCTTGTGTGCACCAGGACCCAGAGACCCCACAGAGACTGAAGCAGAACTGTCTGAGTGTCTCCTACAGAGGTACAGGTCAGCAGTCGCCTGCTGCAGAGGCTGGGGCTCTGGGTGCAGTAGACTTGGGTATGGCATACGCCCTCTTGGAGGAGGTCGCTATTAACACCACCATAGAGCCACCAGCACTTACACAGGACTGGGGAAACAGATTCTTGGAGGGCACAAACAAAACCTTGTGCACACCAGGACCCAGAAAAGGAGCAGTGACCCCACAAGAGACTGACCCAGTCTTGCCCATGAGTGTCCAGGAGTCTCCAGTGGAGGCATGGGTCGGAGGTGACCTAATACAGGGTTGGGGACAGAGTGCAGCAGTGCATGCGTGGGACCTTTGGAAGGAGGGCACCTTATCTTCATTACCCCCACCATAGTTTGGCCTCAGGTCAAACAACAGGAAGGAACACAGTCCCATCCATCAATGGAAAACTGGATTAGAGATATACTGAGCATGGCCCCACCCATCAGACAAGACCCACAGTCAGTCTCTCCCATCAGAAAGCTTCTGTAAGCCTCTTATCCTTATTAATGAGAAAGCAGACAGAATGAAAACCACCATCTCAGAAAACATACCAAACTGAAGATATGGACCATAGCCTTCTCTAAATCAATGAAACTATGAGCCATGTCATGTAGGGCCACCCAAGGCGAACGGGTCATGGTGGAGAGTTCTGACAAAACGGAGAAGGGAATGGCAAACCAGTTCAGTATTCTTGCCTTGAGAATCCCATGAACAGTAGGAAAAGGCAAAAAGGTAGGACACTGAAAGATGAACTCCCCAGATCGGTAGGTGCCCGACATGCTACTGGAGATCAATGGAGAAATAACTTCAGAAAGAATAAAGAGACACAGCCAAAGCAAAATCAACAGCCAGTTGTGGATGTGACCGGTGATGGAAGTAAAGTCCAATGCTTTAAGAGCAATACTGCATAGGAACCTGGAATCAAGGCAAATTGGAAGTGGCCAAACAGGAGATGGCAAGAGTGAATGCTGACATTTTAGAAATCAGCAAACTAAAATGGACTGGAATGGGTGAATTTAACTCAGATGACCATTATAGCTACTACTGTGGGAAAGAAGCCCTTAGAAGAAATGGAGTAGCCATCATAGTCAACAAAAGAGTTCAAATTGCAGTACTTGGATGCAATCTCAAAAACAGCAGAATGATTTCTATTTGTTTCCAAGGCAAACCATTCATCACAGTAATCTGAGTCTATGCCCCAACCATAAATGCTGAAGAAGCTGAAGAGGAATGGTTCTGTGAAGACCTACAAGACCTTCTAGAATTAACACCCAAAAAAGATGTCCTTTTCCTTATAGGGGACTGGAATGCAAAAGTAGGACGTCAAGAAACACCTGGAGTAACAGGCAAATTTGGTCCTGGAGTACAAAACGAAGCAGGGCAAAGGCTAACAGAGCTTTGCAAAGAGAACACACTGGTCACAGCAAACACCCTCTTCCAACAACACAAGAGACGATTCTACACATGGACACCACCAGATGGTCAACACCAAAATCAGATTGATGCTATTCTTTGCAGCCAAAGATGGACAAGCTCTATAGAGTCAGCAAAAACAAGATCAGGAGCTGACTGTGGCTCAGACAAAGAACTCCTTATTGCCAAATAAGGCTTAAACTGAAGAAACAGTAGGGGAAACCACTAGGCCATTCAGGTATGACCTAAATCAAATCCCTTATTACTATACAATGGAAGTGACAAATAGATTGAAGGGATTAGATCTGATAGACAGAGTGCCTGAAGAACTATGGATGGAGGTTTGGGACATTGTACAAGAGGCAATGATCAAGACTATCTCCAAGAAAAACAAATGCAAAATGGTAAAACAGTTGTCTGAGGAGGCCTAACAAATATCTATGAAAAGAAGAAATGTGAAAGACAAAGGAGAAAAGAAAGATATACCCATTTGAATGCAGAGTTCCAAAGAATAGCAAGGAGAGATAAGAAAGTCTTCCTCAATAATCAATGCAAAGAAATAGAGGAAAATAATAGAGTGGGAAATGCTAGAGATCTCTTCAAGAAAATTAGAGATACCAAGGGAACATTTCATACAAAAATGGGCACAATAAAGGACAGGAATGGTATGGACCTAACAGAAGCAGAAGATATTAAGAAGAGGTGGCAAGAATACACAGAAGAACTATACAAAAAAAGTTCTTCATGACCCATATAATCACAATGGTGTGATCACTAGAGACAGATAGCCTGGAATGCAGTCAAGTGGGCCTTAGGGAACATCACTAGGAACAAAGCTAGTGCAGATGATGAAATTCCAGTTGAGCTATTTCAAATCCTAAAAGGTGATGCTGTGAAAGTGCTACACTCAATATGACAGCAATTTGAAAAACTCCCCAGTAGCCATAGGACTGGAAAATGTCAGTTTTCATTCCAATCCCAAAGAAAGGCAATGTCAAAGATTGTTCAAACTACCACACGATAGCACTCATCTCACACGTTAAAAAAGTAATGCTCAAAATTCTCCAAGCCAGGGTTCAACAGTACATGAACCATGAACTTCCATATGTTCAAGCTTGATTCTAGAAAAGGCAGAGGAACCAGAGATCAAATTGCCAACATCTGTTGGATCATCAAAAAAAGCAAGAGAGTTCTAGGAAAACATCTATCTGCTTTGTTGACTATGCCAAAGGCTTTGAATGTGTGGGTCACAACAAGCTGAAAAATTCTTAAAGAATTTTTAAGACCAGACCACCTAACCTGCTTCCTGAGAAATCTGTATGCAGGTGAAGAAGCAACTGGACATGGAACAACAGAATGGTTTCAAACCAGGAAAGGAGTATGTCAAGGCTGTATATTGTCACCCTGCTTAGTTACCTTATATGTGGAGTACATCATGAGACATCCTGGACTGGATGAAGCACAAGCTGTAATTAAGATTGCTGGTAGAGATATCAATAACCTCAGATATGCAGATGACACCACTGTTATGGCAGACAGTGAAGAAGAACTAAAGAGCCTCTTGATGCAAGTGAAAGAGGAGAGTGAAAAGGTTGGCTTAAAACTCAACATTCAAAAAACTAAGATCATGGCATCTGGTCCCATTACTTCATGGCAAATAGATGGGAAACATTGGAAACAGTGGCTAACTTTATTTTTGGGGGCTCCAAAATCACTGCAGATGGTTTCTGCAGCCATAAAATTAATATGCTTTCTCCTTTGAAGAAAAGTTATGACCAACCTAGATAGCATATTAAAAAGCAGAGACAATACTGTGCCAACAAAAGTCCTTATATTCATAGCTATGGTTTTTCCAGTAGTCATGTACGGATGTAAGAGTTGGACTACAAAGAAAGTTGAGTGCTGAAGAATTGGTGCTTTTGAACTGTGGTGTTTGAAAAGGGTATTGAGAGTCTCTTGGACTGCAAGGAGATCCAACCAGTCCATCCTAAAGGAAATCAGTCCTGAATATTCATTGGAAAGACTGATGCTGAAGTTGAAACTTCAATACTTTGGCCACCTGAAGAAAAGAGCTGACTCGTTTGAAAAGACCCTGATCCAGGGAAAGATTAAAGGCAGAAAGAGAAGGGGACAACAGAGGATGACATGGCTGGATGGCATCACTGACTCAATGGACGTGAGTTTGAGTAAACTCTGGGAGTTGGTGATGGACAGGGAGGCCTGTTGTGCTGCAGTCCATGGGCTCACAAAGAGTCGGACATGACTGAGACTGAACTGCTTGAGTACGTCCTTCCTGCATAAGACATTTCTCAAATTCCTCTAACTTAAATTATACAATATGCCAAACTGCCACATTTTGGGATTATTTGGGGTTTATTTTAAAAATTGAAATTTATTTATATGAGAAAACAGTGTAAGACTTACATTGGATAATTTATAGGGATTAGCTGTATTTTGTTATCATTATTTATTAATTTGATAAATTAAGTCATCCATGCATCTGATCTTTATCTCTAATTCCAAGTTACCCATTTAATTTCCTTTGTTCTTTTGTCCCTAGTTTTGCCTATCAATATTATCTTAATAATCTGGGTTTCTATTTTACCCAAGTTCTTTACACTGACAGTCTACTGTTTTGTTGTTTCCTATGAGACTCATATTCTGAACTTCCCTTGCATGCCTATTGGAGACTAGATTCCAAAATTTCAAGGCTAGTACTTCCTGTTCTCTTTCTCTGATGCCTTTGGATACATGCTCATCTTCAGAGCAAGCCTGTGGATTCATACTCTCCATCCCCAACTATGTGTCTGCTTGCCCATGCCTGCTTACAGAACCTTCCCAGTGTCAACTCTGTCTTGACCATCATCTGCTGCCTGGCACCATATTGGTGAAAGGTGCCAACTGGCCTCACTGTTACTGGTACTTATGCTCTGAGCACCTACCTCTTCCCAGAGAATTTACCAAGTCTCTGAATCAGAGGGCCTCTGCTTCTTCCTACTCAATTCCCATTTTCTCCCAGGAATTGTCATAATACTAAAGCTATTCTGTTCTCATTTAAAACATATTGCTTTTTTCCTCATTTGAATCATAGCTGTAGTTTTCTCCAGGTAACCACACAAGACTGCTTTCCCTTTATTATGCATATATATATGCATAATATATATATATTATGTATATTATACATAATATATATATATATCTTTTTTTTTCCTAGGTAGTTAAACACATGTACAAAGAAGCTATAATATAATATGAGGGGACCTATTACTTTTAGTGGTTTCATCTTAAGAAGTACATCATACACAGTGTCTTAGAGGAAAAAATGTACCAGATGTAAGTCTGAACAAAACGCTGACATTATCTGACTTCACCTATGTAAGGACTCCGGAATGCCACAAGTGATTTTTTTTTTCTTTTTTCCTTTTTTAAGATAAATGGCCAGATGGAGATCTCACCTTTATAAAGACAGTCTGTAACTATAAATAGGTTTGACTCGCATATGACCACTCCAAACTTGAAATCCTTTTGCTTTGGGTCTTATAACAGAAGTGTTTTCCTCTCTCTCTCTCCTTTCCATTTTTTCTTCTTTATTCCTGCTACAGAAAATGCTGAACCTTTGCAAGATGACCTGTGGGAATTTACCTCACTCAATGCAACTTCTGGCTAATATTTCCTCTCCCTACTTATTTAGCAAAACAGATCACTTGCCAAATTTGAATCCTACCTTCAGCTGAACCCCTTGTCCATTAATGACCTCAGCCCACCTCCCCACCCAATATATCAGTAGAGATGCATTTGGTTCTAAAGACAGAACACAAAGTAATACAGTTAAGTCATATTAAGAGCTCCCTCCCCATCCTCCAAATGGGGTTCATGGACAGAAAATTCAAAGATTACATCTGGCTCCAAACCTGATAGAATGTAGGTCCAGACATTTTCTCTCTGGTTCTAATTTGACCTTTCATTATGTCTTTCAGTTGTTAAAGTTCATATCCCACCGGCCTGTTGATATCAGTGGTAAAACAGTGTCTCCCACTTGGGCTCTGGCAGAAAACTACCAAAAAAGCAACCGACTCACCCCCACTTCCGTCACATGGTGCTTTCTCAGACAAGTACTGAGGCCAGGAGGTGTGAGGTGCAATGCTCTGAGTGGTCAGGGCTGGATTGTGGAGATACCACTGTGGTGCCTTCGAACAACCCTATCAACATCACATAGAATGAATTCCTCTCAGAAAGGACGCTTTTGTAAGGGAGGAGAAAAAACTATATGCTCTAAATGAGAGAGAAGAAAATGTACTTGGAAATCAGAAGCAACAAGCCACTCATTGGCTATCCAATATCCCTGCACACATTTTCTGAATGTGGCTATCTTAAACGTCCTTTTCATATAAACCAACGAGTCTTATAAAATCCAAGTCAAAATTCCCCTCTTCCTAAAGAAAATTATTTTATCCTCATTGCCTTCACCTCTAAATTCAGGACCGCTGAATCATAAGCCTTCCTGTTTTTATGAGCTGCAGAGTGTCTCTTCATCAACAGTCCTTGTAAGCATGTAACAGTTCCCTTTTATGATTAGAAATGAAGCCTGGAAAAGGCTAAATACTTTCACAAGGGAATTATAGAGAATTAATAGAAGATTTAGAATTCCCATCCCAGCTTCTCTAACTGCATTATCTGATCAGTTAACTTTTTCAATATTCTGATCACATTGGGGGTTATTATACTCAATTCTACTTCCTGAGAGTCATAATTCAGTAGACTACAATCTGCAGAACCTCAATAATATCTTTTCCTGAACCAAACTGAGGTCTAAGAATAAAACATGCTAACATAAATGAAAGAATAATTCCTGAATAAAATGTATGGTCTCTATGCTGATCCCATTCTCTTGGTTTTTCAATGTTTATCACAGTGGTATTAGAAATTATTTTTAAAAGAATCAATTGATGGGACCTTCCTGATAGTCCGGTGGTTAAGACTTCACGCTTCCACTGCAGGGACTGTGGGCTCAATCCTTGTTCAGTGAACTAAGATTCCATATCTTGTGCAGGCACAGCAAAAATAAATAAATAAATAATTGATAATAGTCTATATAATTTTTCCACAATAAGCGTGTAATTTATTTCAAGAGAAGTTCTGAAGCAAAACCCAAAACGTCCAAAATATTCACAGGGGAACTTAAAGTAATTCAATATGGATGTCTGAGAGAAAAATACATGTTGTTATGTGTTGTGTTGTTAATTTTAGGATAAAGCCTTTCATAAAAACAAAATAACAACAACAGCAAAAAAAAAAAAAAAAAAACAGGAACAGGTGAGTGGTCCATCATTAGCAAAAGAAAATATCTTTTTGTGGCATTTATATTCTCATTAAATTTCAGCTACAAGACTGCCATCTGAAAAGCCCAGTCATCTTCAGGAGAGCCACAACCTTATCACCATGGAGATTAGCCTGCAAATTAGACTTAATCTATTGAAGGTTACTTGGGAGAATACAGTGTCTTGACCCAGAGGCAGATCATCAAGAAATGCTCTGACCTGCATTACAAAGATTGAAAATCTATGCATTTTCCCTTTAAAAGTGATTTTTTTTCTGCAAAGTGATTGAATTAAAAAGTCAAAGAGACTACATAAAAGGGGTTCATAGAGTACAGAGGCAGTGCACCTTGAGGGTAGAAAAATTGTCACAAATTGTTCCCTACTCTCAAAATGACTATTTTATCAATGTGTTTGTAATGGATCTATGCTTTCAATTCTTTTATTTTTTTCATATATTCTAAATTCTGTGATCAAGTCTAACTTCTCTAGAGCAGTGATGATAGCAAATTGCCTTCATAATATCTCCACATATTGCCTTGTTTCTAAATTGTTGACTCTTCTTCAGAGAAAATAATTTACGTATCTTCTGTATATGAAATGATGTGCTAAGTGATTGTAATACAGAGACATATGAGAGCCATTTCACCCCTGGTAGGTGGGTAGTCTAGTGAAGAGGAAGGCAGAAGGATGGTCAAGCATCACAAAAGGCAAAATGCAATAAATATTCAAATGAAAGTAGAAGCTTAACACTAACTGGGACATTTGAGCATTTTCTTGGATACACATTTTTTAAATTTTCTTCTTTCAGCATCTGTTAGGTTGGCAAATTGAAACTATATAAACAGCAACTACAAAAACTGAACAAGAGAGAAAAGGGAGGGATGGATGCTGGAAAGTAGCAGATTTGGATTTGAACACTTGTTGCTCAGTCTCTAAGTCATGTCCAGCTCTTTGGGACCCCATGGACTGCACACACCAGGCCTCGCTGCAGGAGTCCGTCACTATCTCTTGAAGTTTGCTCAGGAGAGTCAGGGATGATCTCTCACCATCTCATCCTCTGCAACCCTCTTCTCCTTATGTAGGAGGATATAAATAAATTGTTAATTTTTTTTCTCCCCCCCCCCCCATGCCCTTTCACATCTATATGTCCTTCTTGCTAGAAATATAGCCAAAGGTTTCCCTCTTTCCAGGAAGTGCTTAGCAGTGTCTCCAGGGCAGTTCTTCACCTGTATTCTCACTGCATCACTGCACCACTCTGACCATCCACCGACCCAGGTAGCCTTTAAATTGAGTGCAAACTCTCTCTCTTTGACCATCCATCACAAGCTGCTATAAATGACCCCATCATCTTGTCTCCTTTTTCCTTCTTTTCTCTTAAAATCAACTTACATAAATTGCTCACTGTTTTCTCATTGGAAACATTCTGCTTCATCCAAAACTAAACACTTTTTCTAATATCCATCTTAAACCTGTCATACTTGCTATTTTCTTAAAATCAGTGAATCAAGTCTTTTAATCTGTCCCTGAAATTTACATCTGCTCTATAAAGCTCTTGCTGAACTGAAAGTTATCCACAAATTCCTCTTAAAACCTTCCTGAGCTGAATTTGAGATTATTCAAATTCAGGGCCCAGTCACATAATGCATGTTCTCCTTTGATGTATAAAATGTTAATAATTCATATATTCATGCTGCAGTATTGGAGTGACTACTACATGATGGGCTTTGTTCTAAGCATAGGGGACATCCGTTCAGTTCAGTTCAGTCACAGCACTGAACAAAACAAAGCTCTATTCTCATGCAGAAAGAAAGGAGAGACAGACAACAGGCCTGTAAGCAAATATATAAATAAGTACTGTGATGAAATATAAAGCAAAGTAAGGGGAGAATGATTAGAGGTCTGTCTGCCAAGGTGACATTTGAGTGAAAGCATGAAAGAAGTTAAGAAGGAAAGCATGCTGGTATTTGTGGGAGGAGAATCTGGAAAGAAAGAACAACAATGTAAAGACTGAAAGCAGGAGCTTTCTTGAGTGTGGCTGGAGGAGAACTGGGAATGCAGCAACAGCTAACTCAGGCCCTACCTCGGAGGCAACAGTAATGGTCTGGGATGTTCCTGAGAGACAGGCAAACCCATCTGAGACTTTGCAACAAATGTAACATGACATGACTTTAGGGGGAAAAAATCAAGGTGAAGTTGACACACAAATTGCAAATCTCTTACTAAACTATGCTGAGATAGCCCAACATTTTTCAGGCTCACATTCCTCCTTTAAAAATGAGGGACTAATAACTGCTATGTCAAGTTGAGGAAATTAAATGAGGACTTACCAGGATGGCTAACATATGATGAACACTTTATTGAAAGTACTAAACCTTATTGCATGTGCATTTGTCAATATTAGCTTTATCTCTCTCCATAATAATGTTTTTCTTGGGACCACATCTAAATAATTGTGGACACTTTGGCTAGATGCCAAAGATACGCACTTCTTTATGCTTTATGTGTGCAGTCTTTTGTCATTTCAAGCAAAATCCTCTAAATATTTGGATTTAAGAGAAAGCTGAAAAACCAAATATGATTCTGACTTGTTATGAATAGTGACTTGACCTATTTTATATGGTTATAGTGGCACCATTCATGTCTTTACTTTTTATTGTAAATGTATTCATGAACATATCTTGAGGGAAACAGACATGAAGAATCTTTTGTCTTATGCTCACTGATTAATTTTCAAATAGAGTTTACTTAAAAACATTATGTAAAATGTCAGCCATTTGAAGAGTATTTTGGCGGAAGTTTGAAGCCAGGGGAAAAAATTATATATAAAACCATAATAAATTTGAATTCTTTAATCCTGCCTAATTTTTTTCAATGAAACTCAAACATGGTTTTTTAATTACACTGTGAGACTACATGTATATAATGGGAAGCAGTTCAACATTTTCTAAACCTATCATTCAGGGACTTCCCTGGTGGTCCAGTGGTTGAGACTCTGCTTCCAGTGTGCATGTGTGGGTTCAACCCCTGGTCTGGATGGTAGCTAAGATCCCACGTGCTGCATCCTGTGGTCCCAAGATAAAGAAGCAAAATAAAGCCACAAAGATCAGGTACCAGGGAGCAAGGTGTGTGGGACCAGAGCAGCCCCAAGGTTAAGAGCCTGTGAGGTGGATGTCAAACGGAGTGTCACCTACTGCCTGCGTCAGGCATTTTCATCACCATCTTAGCTGTGATGAAGAGGGAGAGAAGACAAAGTCTGTTCTCTGCGGTTTAGCATCCCTACCATGAATTTGTCAAGAGAACTTCACTCGTAACCCAGGCAACCGCAGCACTGGCCCCAGAGCCCCAAGGGACAGGATGAAGGGA
This sequence comes from Muntiacus reevesi, assembly GCF_963930625.1. Classification (NCBI taxonomy): domain Eukaryota; kingdom Metazoa; phylum Chordata; class Mammalia; order Artiodactyla; family Cervidae; genus Muntiacus; species Muntiacus reevesi. The sequence continues at coordinate 2,287,080 of NC_089264.1, forward strand.
TACATTCTGTGCCTTATAAAAGTCTGAAAAAATTAATTCAGTGCTATCATTCCTCTCCTTAAAACCCTGAAATGCAAAGGACACGAGGTCCTCCTTACTTCATATTCAGTTTACAGTAAAGAGGAAACAATCTGAGCAGATTTCTCCTCCAAGCATTGCCTGGCTTGGTGGTGTCCCGGCACACCCTGAGTAGGCTGTTTTCTGGGCTGTCCTGTGAGGAGGGTCTGCAGCTTCCTCCCCTCTTCAGCATATCAATCCACATTCAACTCATCAGGACTCTGCCTTTGGGTAGAACACCTGCTCCTCTGAGGTACATTCCACATCCTGCTGCAATCTCTGCTCTTTCCAGCAACATTTCTTTCTTTCTTTTTCTTTTTTTTTTTTTTTTTTCTGTTTAAGTAATCCACCATTGCCTGTAGCAGAGATCTTAAAATTTTCAGTTGCCTTAAAGCTTTGAAACTGAAACATTCCCCTTTACTTTTAGCAAATTAACTGCTAACCTGATGAGTAGACTGGAGGTCTGCAGACACCCTGCACAGCACAGTGAGGTTTATAAGTGCCATCTCACTTTCTCTTTTCAGACACCACTGAGGTTGCCCCTCCATGTGGGGTCTCATCACTGCAAGGAGTCTGTGACAGGCAGAGGCCTCACATGTCTCCCAAGATTCACTGTCCCCCACATAATCCCCAAGGATGTGACTATGTGGGTTTTACTTGTCTGGTAGGTTTATTTTATGGGACTGTTGACTTTAGGAAAGGGAGTTTTTCTGAGTGCCTAACATCTAATCACATGAGAAAAGCAGAGATTTTTCTCTGGCTCCTGGGTGAAAGGAAAATCAAAGATTCAAATCTGCTGACTTGAAGATGAAGGGACCCATTGCAAAGAATGTAAGTGGTCTCTAGAAGCTGAGACCAGCCCTCTTCTGACAGCCTTCAAGGAATTGGGTCCTCAGTCCCACAGCCATGAGGACTTGAACTTTGCCAGCAAGAAGAATGAGCGTGGAAATAGACTTTTCTCTAGAGCCTCCAAACCAACCAGGCTGGCATTTGATTTCACTTTGTGGTACCCCAGCCAGAAAACTCAGTCACAGCTCAAGAACTGTGAGAAAATAATGGGTATTTTAAAGTACTAAGTTTGTGGCAATATGCTACACAGAAATAGAAAATGAATACATTCTACATCTATTCTTATCTCTTTTTTAGGAATCTTTTCATTAAATTGTTTCCAGCCTTCAACTTCTTGCTGTGTCATATGGCCTGTCATCACTATAACAACCATCACAACCACCTCTAATAGTAAATGAGTATGCTAGATAGTATATGTAAGTGCTACAGCTATAGTATTATATTTAAAGTTTCATAAAAAGCCAGGGATCTTATGAAAATGCAGATTATGGATCTGTGGGTTTGGGTTGGAGTTCAAGATTTAAACCAGTTCCCAAGGGATGGTTCAAAGCTCTGTTTGTGTATATAAGTCAAAAAGTTCAAATACAACTTTTAGCTGCATGAAATGACAATTCTTCTTAGTCCATCATTCTTATAAGTTATGTCAGTGGCACTTATAAGTCAGTGACACTGACTTTATTTGGATTTAAGTAACTACACACTCAGTTTGGTATTTCTCAAAATATAACCTGAGGGAGGGGAATGGAATGTGACCTGAGGAAATTAACTAGTTGCTGATTACTAAAGTCCATCTCTACCCTTGAAATCAGAACTGCTAGAAGCAGAGCTCAAGAATTTACAATAAGCCCCTCAGATGCCTCTTATGTTAAGCAGAGTTTCTCAGCTTCGGCACTGCTAATATTTTGGACAGATCCTTCTTTCTTTGTGAGGGGCTGTTGTGTGCACAGCAAAATGCTAACATTTCTGGTCTCTACTCTGCAGATGTCAATGGCATCCCCATCCTCTGTCATACCAACAAATAATGTCTCTAGAACTTAAAAAAATTATTGGAGTACAGTTGTTTTACAATGCTGTGATGGTCTGTCATACAACAAAGTGACTCACTACACATATCCATATATCGCCTCCTTTTTGAATTCCCGTCCCATTTTGGGCCCCACAGAGCACTGAGTAGAGTTCCTTGTGATGTAGATTTTTATTTTGTATCTATTTTTTGCACAGTAGTGTATACAATACACTATTCCCAATTCATCCCACCCTTTGATGTCCATAGGTTTGTTCTCTCCATCTGTGTCTCTATTTCTGCTTTGCAAGTAGGTTCATCTGAACCATTTTTCTAGATTCCACATGTTAATATATGATATTTTTTCTTGTTCTGACTTCCTTCACTCTGCATGATAGTCTCTAGGTCCATTCATGTCTCTGCAAATTGCACAATTTTTTTTTCTTATGGCTGAATAATATTCCATTGTATATATGGACCACATCTTCTTAGACTTGACTAAATGCCCTTGAGAAGCAAAATCCCCTTGACTCTTAAATCAGCAGACTGTTGATTTAGGTTTTGTCTAGAAAAGATGTAACTGAAAGTGAATTTAACACAGGGTTCAGTCACTTTTTTTCCTATAAAAATAGAATAAATGTATATCCATAAAATTATGCTATTAAAGTTATAACATAGTTTAGTATGTTTCATTAAAATGATCTAGATAGACACTATTTATTTATAAGTGAACTTTTTTTCCAGGTTTAATTCAGTTTGAACTTTGCATTAATTGACACTTTTCTTTGTGAGGTCCTGGTGAATACTCATATCTTTATAAGACTTAGAAGTTCTACTTTTCAAAACACTTTAACTGTGTGATAAAAGCTATTAAAAAGAGTGATTTAAAAAAAATCTGTCCTCAACATTTCTATGAATAATGAAATATTGTCTTCATCCCCTCTCCATTGTTTTCTGACCACTTTAGAGATTCTTTACTTCTGGCAAATATATCTGCTGATTAGCCTGTCACCCTTTTCTCTCCACAAATGAGACAGATCAGTAAAAATCTGATTCTGAAACTTTCTAATGGTCTGTATAAATCCCCATGTCTATTATGTTACTGTGTGTGCTTCCAGTTAGGAAAAATTTATTCTGATGACCATGTATTGCTATCACCAGTAGTAATGCCTCCTTTGAATTTATATTTCATGTTGAAGTCTATCGCTAAGGCAATATAGCAACTAAGTCATGTGCGTATCTGTGTAACTTCAGCTCCTTTTATTTTTCCATCCTTACAAGCCGCAATCCTTTCTTTTCCATATGACCATTTTAAACACAATTTTGAGTTTAAAATCACTTAAAATGTGATTTTTAAATATGTACATAATGAGTCCTTGACTTATCTCTAGGAGGTGGTGATCTAGGATGTGTGCAAATTTTAGGATAAGTGCAAATTTTAAGGTACTCACTTAAAATTCTAGGATAAGTGCAAATTTTAAGTTACTCGCTTAAAATTAGGTCTATTTCTTTGATTGGAGCATTCAGCCCATTATATTTACAGTGATTTTTGTTATGTATACTTTATTGTCTTTTTGTTAGCTGTTATGGGTTTGTTTTCATAGGTATTTTTTGTTCTTTCTTCTTTGCTTGCTTCTCTTTTAACTATAGATAGATAGTGTTATGTTTGGATTCCTTTTACATTTTTGTGTGTATTTATTACTTGTGGGCAGTTACATATATATACACATGCACACTACCGAATACTATTTGGTCATAAAAAGAATAAATTGCTGCCATTTGCGACAACATGGATGAACTAGGAGCACATCATGTTAAGTGAAATAAAACAGACAGAGGGAAACAAATACTGTGTGATATCATATATGTGGAATCTAAAAAATAAAACAAATGAGTGACTATAACAAAACAAAGGCAGACTCGCAGATGTAAAGAACAAACCAGTGTTGCCATTGAGGAGAGGGATGGGGGAACTACAATATTGCAATAGAGGGTCAAGAGGCACAAATAATTATGTATAATATAAACTCCAAGGATGCAGCAATGTACAGGACAGGAAATATAGCCAATATTGTATAATAACTACTAATGGAGTGTAACCTTTAAAAAATTGTAAATCAGTGTATTATATAACTTAAACTTATAATATTGTACATCAACTATATCTCAATAAAAGGTGGGAAAAAACTCAAGAGGTTCCCAGCTACAGGAAATTTCTCAAATCCAGGGGCTATTCGAGAAGAAATGGTTTACCAAGCAGAGTTCTAGTCTCTCTTGTTAAAGTTGGCCCCAGCACTGCTCATTTATTATTCTTATGTCTGTCACTTAAAGTCTCTCAAAAAGCAGTGTGGAGGAGTGGAATTAGACATGGTCTTAAGACTGGACAGACATGTGTTTCACTCTAGCTTTGGCACAATTTTGGCAAACAACTAACTCTTGAAATCTTAATTTCCTCATTTAAAAAGGAGGATGAATCAATCTCATAACTATTTTGTGAAGATAAAATGCAATAAAAAATTGTTAAATGATTCAGTTCAGTTCAGACGTTCAGTGGTGTCTGACTCTTGTGACCTCATGGACTGCACCACACCAGGCTTCCCTGTCCATCACCTGCTCAAACTCATGTCCATCAACTCGGTGATCCCATCCAACCACCCCATCCTCTCATGTCCCCTTCTCTCCCTGCCTTCAATCTTTCCCAGCATAAGGGTCTTTTCTAATGAGTGAGGTCTTCACATCAGGTGGCCAAAGTATTGGAGCTTCAGCTTCAGCATCAGTCCTTCAAATGAATATTTAGGACTGATCTCCTTTATGATTAACTGGTTTGCTCTCCTTGCAGTCCAAGAGACCCGCAAGATGACTAACACAGGACAGGGCCCATGGAAAGTACTCTGTTTAAGTTATTAATAAATAATAATATTAATTAATGATACAATACTATCATTTTACTTATCCTGATCTATTCCTTGTCTGGCTTTGCTTTCCTTCACCTTATGTGTAGACAAATAGGCATAGCTAGATCAGAAATTTGTCCATATTAATTCTTAACTATAGATTTTTATATACACTCTCTGTATCAGTTCAGTTCAGTTGCTCAGTCGTGTCCAAATCTTTGCGACCCCATGAATCACAGCACGCCAGGCCTCCCTGTCTATCACAAACTCCTGGAGTTTAATCAAACCCATGTGCATCGAGTCGGTGATGCCATCCAGCCATCTCATCCTCTGTTGTCTCCTTCTCCTCCTTCCCCCAATCCCTCCCAGCATCAGGGTCTTTTCAAATGAGTCAACTCTTCGCACAAGGTGGCCAAAGAATTGGAGTTTCAGCTTCAGCATCAGTCCTTCCAATGAACACCCAGGACTGATCTCCTTTAGGATGGACTGGTTGGATCTCCTTGCCGTCCAAGGGACTCTCAAGAGTCTTCTCCAACACCACAGTTCAAGAGCATCAATTTTTCAGTGCTCAGCTTTCTTCACAGTCTAACTCTCACATTGATACATGACCACTGGAAAACCCATAGCCTTGACCAGACGGACCTTTGTTGGCAATGTAATTAATGTCTCTGCTTTTTAATATGCTATCTAGGTTGGTCATAACTTTCCTTCCAAGGAGTAAGCATCTTTTAATTTCATGGCTGCAGTCACCATCTGCAGTGATTTTGGAGCCCAAAAAAATAAAGTCTGACACTGTTTCCACTGTCTCCCCATCTATTTCCCATGAGGTGATGGGACCAGATGCCATGATCTTAGTTTCCTTAATGTTGAGCTTTAAGCCAACTTTTTCACTCTCCTCTTTCACTTTCATCAAGAGGCTTTTTAGTTTCTCTTCACTTTCTGCCATAAGGGTGGTGTCATCTGATATCTGAGGTTATTGATATTTCTCCCGGCAATCTTAATTCCAGTTTGTGCTTCTTCCAGCCCTGCGTTTCTCACAATGTACTCTGCATATAAGTTAAATAAGCAGGGTGACAGTATACAGCCTTGACGGACTCCTTTTCCTATTTGGAACCAGTCTGTTCCATGTCCAGTTCTAACTGTTGCTTCCTGACCTGCATACAGGTTTCTCAAAAGGCAGGTCAGGTGGTTTGGTATTCCCATTTCCTTTAGAATTTTCCACAGTTTATTGTGATCCACACAGTCCAAGGCTTTAGCATAGTCAATAAAGCAGAATATATGTTTTTCTGAAACTCTCTTGCTTTTTCAATGATCCAGCAGATATTGGCAATTTGATCTCTGGTTCCTCTGCCTTTTCTAAAACCAGCTTGAACATCTGGAAGTTCTCGGTTCATATATTGCTGAAGCCTGGCTTGGAGAATTTTGAGCATTACTTTATTAGCATGTGAGATGAGTGCAATTGTGCGATAGTTTGAGCATTCTTTGGGATTGCCTTTCTTTGGGATTGGAATGAAAACGGACCCTTTCTAGTCCTCTGGCCACTGCTGCGTTTTCCAAATTTGCTGGCATATTGAGTGCAGCACTCTCACAGCATCATCTTTCAGGATTTGAAATAGCTCAACTGGAATTCCATCACATCCACTAGCTTTGTTCTTAGTGATGCTTTCTAAGGCCCACCTGACTTCACATTCCAGGATGTCTGGCTCTAGGTGAGTGATCACACCATTGTGATTATCTGGGTCATGAAAATCTTTTCTGTGCAATTCTTCTGTATATTCTTGCCACCTCTTCTTAATATCTTCTGCTTCTGTTAGGTCCATACCATTTCTGTCCTTTATTGAGCCCATCTTTGCATGAAATGTTCCCTTGGTATCTCTAATTTTCTTGAAGAGATCTCTAGTCTTTCCCATTCTGTTGTTTTCCTCTATTTCTTTGCATTGATCACTGAGGAAGGCTTTCTTATCTCTCCTGGCTATTCTTTGGAACTCTGCATTCAAATGGGAATATCTTTCCTTTTCTCCTTTGCTTTTTGCTTCTCTTCTTTTCACAGCTATCTGTCAGGCCTCCTCAGACAACCATTTTGCCTTGTTGCATTTCTTTTCCATGGGGATGGTCTTGATTCCTTCCTCCTATATAATATCACGAACCTCCATCCATGGTTCATCAGGCTCTCTGTCTATCAAATCTAGTCCCTTAAGTCTATTTCTCACTTCCACTATTTTTTCATAAGGGATTTGATTTAGGTCATACCTGAATGGTCTAGTGGTTATCCCTACTCTGTTCAGTTTTAGTCTGAATTTGGCAATAAGGAGTTCATGATCTGAGCCACAGTCAGCTCCTGATCTTGTTTTTGCTGACTGTATAGAGCTTCTCCATCTTTGGCTGCAAAGAATATAGTCAATCTGGTTTCAGTTTGGCCATCTGGTGATGTCCATGTGTAGAGTCTTCTCTTGTGTTGTTGGAAGAGAGTGTTTGCTATGATCAGTGCGTTCTCTTGGTAAACTCTATTAACCTTTGTCCTACTTCATTCTGTACTCCAAGGCCAAATTTACCTGTGACTCCAGGTGTTTCTTGACTTCCTACTTTTGCATTCCAGTACCCTATAATGAAAAGGACATCTATTTTGGGTGTTAGTTCTAAGAGGTCTTGTAGTCTCTATATAATTAGCATTTATTTATAGTTATAAGCTATTCACATCACTTGTTAAAATATCCTGGCTTGCTTTTAAAAAGCACAACAGCAAAATCATCTCTACAATGGCCTTTTGCTAACTGAGGAAAAACAAGACTTATTGTTAGCTGAACTTTTCACATAGTATGTAGTTTAAGGTATATATTCACACTAAATATTCTCAAGATTACTGTAGACACCAAGGTGTCCAGATACTTAAGATACACAGGTTCAATGTCAGTTGAAGAGCTAATGACTTAATGAAAGAGAAAGTATAGGAAATTCCATCCTATTTCTATAGGCAGGAAAATTATTGGCTTTAAGTCTTCACTTTGCTACTTGTCTGTCAAAACTCAAACCAAAGAAACAAGATTCGATTTGGTTTTGTAGAATTTTCAGAAACTTACTTATAAAGTGCAAAATGTTATGCCGAATAATTTCATAATAAGCATCGTGCTGAAAATGACTCACTCTGCCTTTGACTGTTGCAAAATAATAATTACCTATGTACTACTGAGGAGAAAGGAAATGGAATTATTGTAGTATTGCGTTAATAAAAAAATTTCAAACTTTTTTCTCTTGATATTTTAGATTTATTGCAACATGGCAATACTTTTCCTGTTTTGTTTATGCCTCAGAATTAGAGTATAACTACCTATCCTTCTAACTAGTTTGAAATATATTTACAACATGCTCCTAATTTTGTAATGTAGACAGTTCAAGGTATCTCTGAGTAATGAACTGAGTTGTGTTCACAGCATTCTTTTTAACATGCGGTATATAAACAATTTATGGTGATAATTATGACATTTTTGTTCTAGTTCTTCTGCCTTTTACAAATTTCAGGTTGCATTATAAATGATACAAAAAAGTATAATTTATTTAAAGTGTATGTTGTGATGATTTGATATATGTTGTGAAAAGGTTTCTGTATTGGGTTCGTAACATATCTATCACCTCATATGTTTTATTTATTTATTTTTTGGTGGGAACATTTACTTTCTCCTCTCTTGGGAAATTTTGATTATACTAGACAGTGTTCTCAATTAGCCACCACATCAGATTTTCAGACTCATTCACTGGTGGCTGAAAGTTGGTGCCCTTTTGCCACCTCTGTGTGAAGCTCTTAGTCCCTCAGTCGTGTCCAACTCTGTGCGACCTCGTGGACCGTAGCCTGCCAGGCTCCTCTGTCCATGGGATTTTTCAGGCAAGAATACTGGAGTGGATTGCCATTTTCCCTCCTCCAGGGGAATCTTCCTGACCCAGGGATCAAACCTATATCTCCTCTGTCTCCTTCATTATGGGCAGATTCTTTACTTTTTAATCTTAGAATATGTGGCAGTTGAAACAGTTTTTTTTTTTTTTTTTTTTTTTAATGTTTCCTAATATTCATTCATGTGTTAGTCACTGAGTCATAGTTGTGTCCAACTCTTTATGACCCCATGGACTGCAGATCACCAGGCTCCTCTGTCCATGGAGTTTCCCAGGCAAGGATGCTGGAGTGGGCTGCCATTTCCTTCTCCAGGGGATCTTCCCCACACCGGGATCACACCGCATCTCCTGCATGAGCATGTGGGATCTTTACTGCTGAATTACCAGGGAAGCCCACTTGTTCATTTATCTACCCCTAAAACAGGTTTATTGTAGACTTACAGAAGTCTTTCAAGACTGAAAGTTCTTGTGAGTATGTAGCCATAACATACTAAGAAAGTTCAGAACACTTGAATCAATGCACTAAGTCACCCATTTACACCAAAAGAAAAGGTCAGTTTCTGGACACTCCTCCTGAGAAAGTCAATCAGGGGGGAAAAAAAAAATGAGGCAGGCAAGATACTGCTGCAAGTAAAAGAATTTCTAGACTCACTAAATTGTTTTAAATGAGCTTTAACCATGAGGGGAAAAATAGTAGAAGTCAATAGCCCCAATTAAATAAATAAATAAAGTAACTTACATTTTGAACTAAGGAAAAAAAAACAGCAACAAATATCTGGGGGTCAGGTCATAGGTAATCACTTCATGCTTAAGTATTTCAAATTATGATGCTATTGACTGAAATTGTGTTTGATTTGTTTAATGCAATTTTATTGCATTTTGCAAAACTGTTCAGGATGTTTATATGCTCTTAACTTTAAAAGGAAAAAAATAAATCTGTGCTTATCTATATATATGTCTGAAATCACCCATCCTAATCATATAAAAATTTATTTATTGGGCGAACAATAAGGTTATGTTTTGTCCCACAAGATCTGTTCCTATTTAACAATGAGTGAAAATCTCAGACAGCCTTAACTCAGTCCTGCATAGACCAGCTCTGTATGTAACATCTGTCACAGGTGCCCAGCGTGGTCAGTCATTCCAATCGTAATCACTGTAACCATGGTAGCCACTGTTCCTCCTCTCGTGGACACTGGATTTCCTTCTCCTTGTTGAGTCCTAATGGAATCTAACCCTGGAAGACCGGCCCAGACACCTGTGCTGCTACTTGCTGTCCTCACTCTCCCATTTGACAGTTCCCTGGGTGTGTGTGATTCTTTTCTGATGTCTCCAAATGGAAAATTCCAAAGGCCAAATCTTTGCCATCTGAGTCTCTGAAATGCTATGATGCAATGCAAATTTCCCCCAGCTTTCTTTGTCTTTCGATACTGCAGCCTCCCTTCTAAGTGCTAGATATCTAGATATTTTGGATTTTGAGTGTTTGGATCTGCCCATTTTTTTAACAGGGGATAGCAGTATGTTTCCTACTTGATTCTCCAATTAAGAACCAATATTCTACTTCCTGTGGTGAGAGGGGAGCCTCTGAATGCTTTATTCACCTTAACTGGAGTATAGTTTCTTTACAATGTTATGTTGCTTTCTGCTGGACAACAAAGTGAATCAGCTATGCATATACATGTGTCCCCTTTCTCCCTCTGCCCCATCCCATTCTTCTTGGTCATCACAGAGCCCCAGGCTGAGCTCGCTGGGCTATACAGCAGCTTCCACCAGCTCTCCATTTCACACACGGCAGTGCACATCCGTCAGTGTCACTCTCTCAATATGTCCCATTCTTCCCCTCCCCTCCTGCGTCCACAAGTCCATTCTCTATATCTATGTCCCTAGCACCGCTCTGCAAATAGGTCTTCTGTAACATTTTTCTAGGTTCCATATATGTGTTAGTATACGATATTTGTTTTTCTCTTTCTGACTTACTTCACTCTGTATGACAGACTCTAGGTTCATCCACATCACTACAAATGACCCAATTTCTTCCCTTTTATTGGCTGAGTATTTTCATTGGTTATTAAAAAAAAAAAAAAAAAAAGCTGAGTACTGAAGAACTGATGCTTTTAGAACTGTGGTTTTGGAGAAGACTCTTGAGAGTCCCTTGGACTGCAAGGAATCAAATCAAATCAGTCAATCCTAAAGAAATCAGTCCTAAATATTCACTGGAAGGACTGATGCTGAAGCTGAAACTCCAATACTTTGGCCACATTATGTGAAGAACTGACTCATTAGAAAAGACCCTGATGCTGGGAAAGACTGAGGGCAAGAGGAGAAGGGAATGACAGAGGATGAGAGGGTTGGATGGCATCACCGACTCAATGGACATGAGTTTGAGCAAGCTTTGGTAGTTAGTGAAGAACAGGGAAGCCTGGCGTGCTGGAGTCCATGAAGTTACAGAGTTGACACGACTGAACGACTGAACTGAAAAAAAAAAAAAAAAAAAAAGTAAACTCTGTCCAGGTTGTCTTTCCTTCTCAATGTAAATGAGTGGGATTTCTAAGAAGGAAACTTGAAATCAGACAGATCTCTGGATCTCCAGCACTAATAGATAATAATCCCTGGGTGAGATATTTAACTTTTAAACATCTCAAGCTTCCCTATCTGAAATCACACAGCAGTTTGTAATTTAAAGATGTTTCATGAGAGTAAATGAGTTAGTGAAAAATTGTATATCATCATACTTGGCATTAGCAATTATTATCTTTACAACTAATGATAAAAAAAAAAAACAATATACATATTGACTGGAAATACACAGCAGAAAAATCCCAAGGAAGAGGTTTTCTGTTTGTTTTTAGACATATAAATTAGAGCTGCAATGTTTCTATAGTAGATACAAAAAGATTAAGAAAACTCTGATATTTCATAAACCTATAGCTTGGAAACAGAGTGTATAAAGTCAAAGGATTTCTTTTTTGGTATCAAAATATAACTAATCCATTTAGCCTGAAAAATGTAAAAATATTTTTCTTTTTGAGGGTATTTCCTATTATTAGGTACGTAATCTGTGTCATGGGCTTCCTTTGGTGGCTCTGTCTGCCAACGCAGGAGACACAATTTTTATCCCTGAGTCAGGAAGATCCCCCAGAGAAGGAAATGGCAACCCACTCCAGTATTCTTTACTGAGAAACCATATGGACAGAGGAGCCTGGCAGGCTACATTCCATGGAGTAGCAAAAGAGTTGGACACAATTTAGTGACTAAACAAGACCCAAAATTAGATTGCACATTCAAATAAAAATATTTCTTAAGAAACTATGAGCAGCCATTTATATTTTACTTTTAATACTGTGTGTTAAATTTCAAACCTTTAGAAGTGTAGATAAAGCATAAATAATGGGCTGAGAAGAACTGAGACAGATGACATTCACTTCTCCAGTTTACATAAGCTTCCTAAGACTTCCAAACCTTATTTTCTCAAAAGTTGCATTTGTTTATTCTGGATGACATTTTCTGTGTGTATTGTCCCAGTAGCTTCTCCAAGTGAGTATAGAAATCTCAAGAGGAATGCCTGGATGATTTATAGGTGTCATCACACCTCTGGTTTAAAAATATCACCTTCTTTGATATACCATTTAGGAGTATTTTATTGCTTTCTAACTTGTCAGGAAATTGCTGAAGTTTGACTCTTATTATGACTGCATACTTATGTGAGAACTTATTGATAAGAAGAAATCCACAACATAAATTAAGCAAAAAGCAATATTAAGCCTGTCATTCAGGATTCAGAACACAAAGAAGGAAAATTCCTTTTCTGAAATCCTTTGCAGGGCTTCCTTCTCCAGCGACACTGTTCTTACCTCTCCAGCCTTCTGCTTTTCTCTTACCTGGGAGAGAGAAAGAAGGCTCTAAGTGCACAGTAGTTTTCTAGAAAAGGAGAATCTGTGTGGTGAGTCATAGGTGTCTTTAAGAGCAAGTTCACCGAAAGCCCTAAATTCTGTTCTTAGCTCTGGTGAAGAATTGCTGTGCATTGAACACAAGTGATCCTGCACAATGAGCTATCCTCAGCTGTGTCTTAAGATAATAATACATTTTTTGTCTGTTCACAGATTTTATGGGGATCAATGAGATGATATGTAAAAATGTACAAAATTTGAAAATTCCATACTAATAGAAAATTAGCTTCTAACTAGCTTCTATTCTAAGAAGTAAATTAGACTTGCAAAAACTTTATATAATACAAGAGAATAAATAAAATTTCTAAAATGTTCATATGAATAATATTATTTTCTTAGTTTTAATTACCCATCTCATTTGCTTCTAATATATCAGTTTAAAATTTTGACTGCAGAGCAGGGAATTTTCCATGAATACGTATTGAGTTATTTTAGAGTATAGTGGTTAGTTCCAAATGTTTCTACTTATATCCCATGAAAGTGGTCAAGGCATTGGTTCCATTTCTGAGACAGCAGTGTTTATTAGATGCTCATCAAAACCAAAAAAATCTGCATGCATACTCATATACACATTTATTAGAAATTTGCTATTAAAAAGGATTTGTAGACACAATTTGCAAATAATAATACAATATGTAACACTTTTATTGTAAACTACATATAGTTAATTATCATAGAATGCTTTAATTAATTTTGTGATATATCCATAGCCAACCTATGGCTACAATTGACAGATGAGTGTTGTTCTGACAAAAATTCTGTGTGATGCTTTTGTTTTATTTGACAGTAAGAAAAAACTAAACAATAAAACTGTATGTTAGAAAGTCATGTATTCATCAATGTTCAGTGATGAATCATCTTTTTAGTAAATTGAATAATAGTCTTCAAATACTGGAAGAATAGAACTTCAAGTTTTAAATTTTACTTAAACTACAATGGCTACAGACAAAGCACACTTTTAAATTTAATCTCCATCATTAATATTTTCTCTGCAATCTTAAGCCCAACAACCAAAGAAACAATAAACCATAACTGGTAGTATTTGTTGATTTCAATGGTATATTCTCACCATGACTGAGATCAAGCTACCAAAGTGACCTCATTAAATGTACAGTTGAGAAGAGAGGCAGAATAGCAAACACCATTATATAGTATTTCTAGTATACAGGTATCAGTTCAGTGCTGTTCATTCACTCAGTCGTGTCCAACTCTTTGCGACCCCATAAATCACAGCACGCCAGGCCTCCCTGTCCATCACCAACTCCCAGAGTTTACACAAACCCATGTCCATTGAGTCGGTGATGCCATCCAGCGATCTCATTCTCTGCCATCCCCTTCTCCTCCCGCCCTCAATCTTTCCCAGCATCAGGGTCTTTTCAAATGAGTCAACTCTGCATCAGGTGGCCAAAGTATTGGAGTTTCAACTTCAACATCAGTCCTTCCAATGAACACCCAGGACTGATCTCCTCTTGGATGGACTGGTTGGATCTCCTTGCAGTTCAAGGGACTCTCAAGAGTCTTCTCCAACACCACAGTTCAAAAGCATCAATTCTTCTGTGCTCAGCTTTCTTCACCATCCAACTCTCACATCCATGCATAACTACTGGAAAAACCATAGCCTTGACTAGATGGACCTTTGTTGGCAAAGTGATGCCTCTACTTTTAAATATGCTGTCCAGGTTGGTCATAACTTTCCTTCCAAGGAGTAAGCGTCTTTTAATTTAATGGCTGCAATCACCATCTGCAGTGATTTTGGAGCCCCCCAAAATAAAGTCTGACACTGTTTCCACTGTCTCCCCATCTATTTCCCATTAGGTGATGGGACCAGATACCATGATCTTAGTTTTCTGAATGTTGAGCTTTAAGCCAACTTTTTCACTCTTCTCCTTCACTTTCATCAGAGGCGTTTTAGTTCCTCTTCACTTTTTGCCATAAGGGTGGTGTCATCTGCATATCTGAGGTTATTGATATTTCTCCCAGAAATCTTGATTCCAGCTTGTGCTTTTTCCAGCCCAGCGTTTCTCATGATGTACTCTGCATATAAGTTAAATAAGCAGGGTGACAATATACAGCCTTGACATACTCCTTTTCCTATTTGGAATCATTCTGTTGTTCCATGCCCAGTTCTAACTGTTGCTTCTTGACCTGCACACAGGTTTCTCAAGAGGCAGGTCAGGTGGTCTGGTATTCCCATCTCTTTAAGAATTTTCCACAGCTGATTGTGATCCAAACAGTCAAAGACTTGGGTATAGTCAAAATAAAGCAGAAATAGATGTTTTTTCTGGAATTCTCTTTCTTTTTTGATGATCCGGCAGATGTTGGCAATTTGATCTCTGTTTCCTCTGCCTTTTCTAGAGATCGCTTCAAGAAAATTAGAGGTACCAAGGGAACATTTCATGTGAAGATGGGCTCAATAAAGGACAGAAATGGTATGGACCTAACAGAAGCAGAACATATTAAAAAGAGGTGGCAAGGATACACAGAAAAACTGTACAAAAAAGATCTTCACCACCCAGATAACCACGATGGTGTGATCACTCACCTAGAGCCATACATCCTGGAATGTGAAGTTAAGTGGGCCTTAGAAAGCATCACTAAAAACAAAGCTAGTGGATGTGATGGAATTCCAGTTGAGCTATTTCAAATCTTTAAAGATGATGCTGTGAAAGTGCTGCACTCAATATGCCAGCAAATTTGGAAAACTCAGCAGTGGCCACAGGACTGAAAGAGGTCAGTTTTCATTCCATTCCCAAAGAAAGGCAATGCCAAAGAATGCTCAAACTACTGCACAATTGGACTCATCTCACACGCTAGTAAATTAATGCTCAAAATATACAGGTATAATAGAAGTTAATAACCTCAGGAGCTTAGGTAAAAGGAAAAATTTAAAAATAATGAGTTTAAATGTTTACTATTTTTGTTTTGATATAACTTATTTGTGACTTTATATAAGTTAACTCGTTAATAAAGCCTGTGATTAAGATATAGCCACCATACTCCTGAAGCTTCAACAGCTGGCTCCCACAAACCAGCACAAACCAGATCCAACATGTTGGTCCCAGTTGTGGTTTCATAACAACCTGAAACAATCAAAGTAGGAAATGGTTGGAACTAATAACACTCACTTGATGATTCACTACTATATTCAATCTCCATTAGAGGTTACAACCTTATAACGCTTCTTGGGCCTTTTATTGACACAGTTACACAGTCACTGTAGTTATCATAGAGAAGTTGACATCTTGAGATCACATCATATTCAAAGAAGGGTATAGCTTGGCAATATCTTGAATGTGAGTTTGCGAATAATTTCTGCTACAAAGATAAACTTTTTCAAAGTGAAAAATGATGTTGGCAAGGAAAAATTTTCCTGTAACTTTTTAGATTATTTTTGCTGGCCTTAGATTGAAGTGAAACAGATTAACAGGAGAAAAATACATTTAAGTACAAGCATACTGGGGTTCCAGGGATTTAAGACCCAGGGGCAAGTTGAGTAGTTGAGGCTAATGAATCCTGAGTTAAGGAGTGGAGTAGGAGCCCGGGACTTCAAAGGAGAGGCGGGCAAATTCACAGGAAGTTGAGATCAGTTGTTTGTTAGTTAGATATCTGTGTGCCGTGCAGATAAATTCAGATGAAACACCTCTAGTACAGCTCTCTCTCTAAGCCAGGTCCTTTATCTAAATTACTTTAGGTAGTTAAGGGGAAAATAAAAAGTTCTTCCTGAGTCTCTTGGGCTTTCCTTTTCTTCAGCTCAAAATAATTCACTTGCTGACTGGCAGTTTAAGGAGGCTCATTTTGAACACCTTCAATGGCTTGATGTGAAGTTCTATTATGCCCTTCTGTGGACACATGTGCCACTGTTTTTCTAAAGAATTGGCAAGAGAAACCTTACCGATTGTTCCTATGTGCTCAGACCTCAGTTTTTAGTGCAATAAAATAGGCATTTTAGTCACTGAAAATATTTTAAAGAGTTTCTGCCTGTGCCTTCCCTTTAATATATGCTTCTTCCTACATTATTCATTTAATTAAATGTCACTCTTATCCACCAGTTATCAAAGCAAGAAAACTGGGTGTAATACTAAGTTATTCTTTTCCTTTCTGTTTACGACTTGTAAATAGCCACTATATGGTATTTCTTCTTCCTAAATAGCATTACATCTACTACTATTGTCGATTTAAAAAATATATATTCACAACCTAAAAGTTGAGCATTATGTTTTATTCAATGGGAATTTTTAGGACTTTAGGCTGGGGGCAGACAGCATTTCAGGTAACCCTGAGAAAACTGTTTCAAAGAAGTGAGGGGAGGAGTCAGGATAATAGCAGTTTTTCAAGGAAGTGCAGGTAGTCTGAATGTCAAAAGATTACTGCTAATTAAAGAAAATCAGATAATCCAAGCTAAGAAATTTAGCATTTTTCTATGTATGGCAAGAGTCTGTGCTCACTGAAATCATTCCTTTGATATTCACCTCAGCCACCTGGGGCCAGTATTCTGTTTTCACATCCTGAACTTCCTCAGAGCTCACCATAGGAAGGGGCTGGAGTCTGATGGCTGCCAGATGACAGGTATTCTTTCCTTCCTGAGTTCTCTCAGGCTCACCAGCTCATCATCCATGGTGGCTGCAATCGCTGGTGACTGTAACACCCTTGTTTACTGACATGGCAGAAAGTGTTCCATTTCTCACTTTTTGAAGAAAAAGAATGGCAAGAAGACCAAGTGGTTGTCTGAGGAGGCTTTACAAATAGCTGAGAAAATGAGATAAAAGGCAAGGGAGGAAGGGAAAGTTATACCCAACTGAATGAAGAATTCCAGAGAATAGCAAGGAGAGATTAGGAGGCCTTCTTAACCAAACAATGAAAAGAAATATAGAAAAATAATAGAAAGATAAAGGACAGAAAAAATAAGGACCTAACAGAAGCAGAAGATATTAAGAATAGGTGGCAAGAATATACATAAAAACTATACAAAAATGTCTTAATGATCAGGATATTCACGACTAGTGTGCCCACTCACCTTGAGCTGAACATCCTGGAGTGTGAAGCCAAATGGGCCCTCAGAAGCATTATTACAAACAAAGTTAGTGGAGGTGATGAAGTTCCAGCTGAGCTATTTAAAATTCTAAAAGATGATGCTGTTAAAGTGCTGCACTCAATATGCCAGCAAATTTGGAAATCTCAACAGTGTCTATAGGACTGGAAAAGGTCAGTTTTCATTTCAATCCCAAAGAAAGGCAATGCCAAAGAAAGTTAAAAATATCATACAAATTCATTCATTTCATATGTGAGCAAGGTAATGCTCAAAATCCTTCAAGCTAGGTTTCAGCAGTACATGAACTAAGGATTTCCAAATGTAAAAGCTGGGATTAAAAAAGGCAGAAAAACCACAGGCCAAATTGCCAATACTTGTTGGATCATGGATCATGGAGTTCCAGAAAAGCATCTACTTGTACTTCATTGACTATGCTAAAGCCTTTAACTGTGTGGATCACAACATACTGTGGAAATTCTTCAAGAGATGGAAATACCAGACCACCTTACCTGTCTCCTGAGAAACTTGAATGTGGGTCAAGAAGCAACAAATAGGACCTTACATGGAACAACAGACTGATTCAAAATTTGGAAAGGAGAACATCAAGGCTGTAACCCTGCTTATTTAATTTATAAGCAGAGCATATCATGAGAAATACTGGGCTGGATGAATCACAACCTGAAATCAAAATTGCTGGGAGAAATATCAACAACCTCAGATATACAGATGATACCACCCTAATGGCAGAAAATGAAGAGGATCTAAAGAGCCTCTTGATGAGGATTAAAGAGGTGCGTGAAAAAGCTGGCTTGAAACTCAACATTCAAAAAACTAAGAACGTGGCATCCAGTGCCATCGCTTCATGGCAAGTAGAAGGGAAAAATTGGAAGTAGTGACAGATTTTATTTTCTTAGACTCCAAAATCACTGCAGATGATGAATGTAGCCATGAAATTAAAAGATGCTTGCTCCTTGGAAGGAAAGCTGTGACACACCTAGACAGTGTATTAATAAAAAGCAGAGACATCACATTGCTGACAAAGTTCTCTATACTAAAAGCTATGGTTTTTCCAGTAGTCATGTATGGACATGAGTTTTGGACCATAAAGAAACCTGAACATCAAAAAATTGATGCTTTTGAAATGTGATGATGGAGAAAACTGTTGAGAGTTTCTTGGAATGCAAGGAGATCAAACCAGTCAATCCTGAAGGAAATCAGTCCTGAATATTCTTTGAAAAGACTGATGCTCAAACTGAAACTCCAATATTTTGGCCACCAGATGTGAAGAGCCAACTCTTTGGAAAAGACACTGATGCTGGAAAAGATGGAAGGCAACAGGACAAGGGTATATAGCTTTCTATAAAGAAAGCTGAGTGCTGAAGAAATGATGCTTTTGAACTGTGGTGTTGGAGAAGACTCTTGAGAGTCCCTTGGACAGCAAGGAGATCCAACCAGTCCATCCTAAGGGAAAGCAGTCCTGAATATTCATTGGAAGGACTGATGCTGAATCTGAGACTCCAATACTTTGGCCACCTGATGCAAAGAACTGACTCATTTGAAAAGACCCTGATGCTGGGAGAGATTGAAGCGGGGAGGAGAAGGGGACAACAAAGGATGCAATTGTTGGATGGCGTCACTGACTCAATAGACATGAGTTTGAGTAGGGTTCAGGAGTTGGTGATGGACAGGGAAGACTGGCATGCTGCAGTCCATAGGGTCGCAAAGAGTTAGACACAACTGAGTGACTGAACTGAAATGGACTGAAGAGGAGAAGGGGGCAAAAGAGGATGAAATGGTTAGATAGCATAATCAACTCAGTGGACATAAATTTGAACCAAATTTGGAGGTTGTGGGTGACAGAGGGATCTAGGTTGCTGCATTCCATAGGGTCACAAAGAATTAGACATGACTTAGCAAATGAACAGCAACAAAGAATGCTAGAACAATACTTAGACCTAGGAAGACCCCAGTAAGCCTTTGATGAATATATGGCTCAGGGGTTGATTCAGGCAAAGGCTAGGGGGAAAAAAAAAAGAAATGATAAAAATTACATGAATCTGTTCTTTGTGGTGAAGCAGTAATTCATTTCCTGGCCCTAATTGCCTGCACTCGCGTAGATTTAGGATGGTTTTTATTTCTTCATGAAAAATTTAAAATGCCAGATTTCCAAATAGATGGGGTAGTGGATGTTATGTGACTCTAGTCTTGTAGCTGGTATCATCAGAAAACTTTGAAAACAGATTTTAATGGTTTTCTTTTTTTTTTTCCTTGAATCTAATTTACTTGCACACTTAATACATACAAGACTAAGATGAGTGATGTTTATGACTAAATAATTCACTGCTAGTATAACAGTCTGATTCATTAGTTTAAAAATAGAGTTCAGTTCAGTTCAGTTCAGTTGCTCAGTCATGTCCGACTCTTTGCAACCCCATGAATCACAGCACTCCAGGCCTCCCTGTCCATCACCAACTCCCGAGTCCTTAATATAATGACATCTTTTGCTCTCCAACACAAAATGTCCCCAAACAAGAAATGGCTGTGAAATGGCACATAGTCCATAAAGTTTTTATTAACAGAGAGAATGCCAAGAGGGAGACATTCTGGCTTACTCTAAAGCAGTGATTCTTTAACTAATGTTGGTCAGAGTTCCCAGTAAGTCTTATGAAGACCTTGATTCTTTCATCAGAAAAACACATATCTGCATATAACAGACAATTTTGCAAGAATTACAGGGCATTTTACAGTCTACAGATTAAAAAATCAATGCTCCAGAGAAACTCAGCTTGGGCAAGGCTTGGCAAATAAAATAAATGAGTATTAAGCCAAGGGAGGGTTAATTAACCCCTGGTTAAGACAAGAATGCCACAGTCCTGAAAATAGGCATATTCCTGCTCAGTGAACAATGTGGGAGCATGTATGGAGACAAGGACAAGCACAGTTCATGAGCTCATCTCTCCATGAGACATTCCTTGCCTGTCCTCAGACTTCATTAAGGGTGGAATGAGCTGCAAAGGTTTGAGTGCAGAGAAGAGATGAATCCTGATTGATTTCAAGAAAAATAGGAAACATAAAGTCTTCTCACCTAAACTTTCTCTTTTATACGTATAAAACACATATAAAAAATAAAGGTTAAAATTGTGCTCAGAAAGCACATTTGATGCCCTAGTGCCAAGAGCATTGAATTTTGTTTCTGTGGTTTATGTTTTCCCCTGAACATTTCAATATAAATAGAGCTTTGTATTGTGAAGTAGGGCAATACACGATTATTTTATAGTGAAGTCTAGAGTAAGCTTATCATGTGAACTTGTATGTTTTCACTGTGGCCTTACACTTTTTTATCATATTCAGAAGGAACATCATTGAAGTGTCTGGTAAGAAACTTAGCCACAAAGTAGTCAATACATAATATCCAAGTAAGATACATGACCATGTTTACCCTCTAAGCTAAATATATATGTATATATAATATATATAGATATAATGCTGCACCAAGATGTCACATATTCAACAAATATATGCTAGTAGAAACGTTTTAAATATTTTTGAATTGTTAATTAAATTAAAGTGTGCTATTTGGATAATTTTAAATCTTTACAATATATATTTACGATGGTCACAGAAGTGATAATAAGAGATGTAATTTCTTCTAAAAAATTTTGGAATACAAAAGTTTTCATTCTTACATTTAGGTTGATTTTTATTTGTTGCTGTTGTTTAGTCTCTAAGTTGTATCTGACTTTTTGCAACCCGATGGCCTGCAGAGTTCCCTGTCCTTCATTATCTCTCAGAGCTTGCTCACACTCACGTGCATTGAGTTGGTGATGCTATTGAACCATCTCATCCTCTGTCTCCTCTCCTCCTCCTGCCCTTAATCTTTCCCAACATCAAGGTCTTTTCCAATGTATAGTATATAAACCTAATATATATTATGTAAATATTATGTGAATATAATATATAAATATGATGTGTATATATTTCTTTTCAACTTTCTTGCACATAAAGGGATTTGGACAATCAGGACACTTTTGAAGATAAAGTAGCCCAAATGATGTAACTTTGCCTTAAATATCCTAAAAATGTATTTTTTTTCTTTGTATGTGATCCGGGTGATTGTTGGGATTATTCTCTTCACTATTTACAATACATTCATAATTACTTTTGCATTTTCTTTAAAACAAGTCCAAGTAATATATCTTTTCACTATTGTTAGAACAGAATTTTATGAAAGCTAGATGTATGCTAATTATCTCTCAATGAAACTCGGGGGAAAAACAGGCTTCAAAAATAGTAGTCACAATAATAATAAAGGGAATGGCAGGAAACTTGGGGAGGTAATGGACATGTCTATGGCCCTGGTGGTTGGTTTCATAGGTGTATTCTTATCCCCAAACTCAGCAAACTATATACTTTAAACATGAACAGCTTTTTACATGTTGATTATACCTTAATAAAATTTTTTAATGAAAAATAAGTCTGTATAACAAACCCTTTTGTATATAAGTATATATCCTAATGGTTCTGTTTATTTATTAAAATCTGATTGATAGACTAAACATCTTATCAGCATCAGAACTTCTTTTTTTTTTAGTTTTAAAATGATTGTTCCATATCTAAATAATGTTTATGTTTTCAATATCACTATCCTAGTAGCAATCATTTATGGCAGAGTCCCCAACCTGTGGGATCTAATTCCTGATGAACTGAGGAGGAGTTGATATAATAATAATAGAAATAAAATAAACAATAACTGGCATGTGTTTGAATCATCTAGAACAATCCCCCCCACCCCAGTCTGTGGAAAAACTGTTTTCCATAAAACTGATCGCTAGTGCCAAAAAGGTTGGGGGACTGCTGCTTTGTGGTTATCTTGTTGGGAGCATTTTATGAACAAATAAATTGCTAAACATTTTCCTTGAAATCTCTAATTTACAGTTGGATTAAAATTGCATTTCAACAAGCAAAGTCTAATGGCCTGCCTATTTAAATTTAGCAAGACTACATTTAACTGATGAAAAATAAACACTTTCCACTTTCAAAAAAAAAAGTTCAAAAGCCAAACCATAATGACCAAGTTAGTGACTTTATTTATTTTTTTTTTACATAATGATTTTTTTAATTGTTCTCCCACATTTTCTGTGTCACCATATTTAAAGCATTAACATAAGGTTTATGCTACTGTGCTAAGTAGGTCAAATAATATACAGTTCTTCCTATAAAAAGGATATAGCAGTTAACTCAAAAAAGTTACAATTAACCATTTTTTCATTCAAATAATCATAATTTATCTATTAGAGAAATATGATTGTATCAGAAGACAATTTTTATGTTTTTATGTTGGGCAAACGTGGAGTGCTTAAATATGCAAACATCTTCTGGGATTAATCAAAATTTATCACCTTATTTTCCTCAGTTATTTTCAAATTTTGTACAAAGGTAATATAATCAGTCTGTAATACAGCATTCTAGATAATTTCTGGAAGTACAAGTCCAAGTAAGATTGTATCTTTACCAAAGTACAAAATTTTGACATATCAACATCATATTCTCTCATACAATAAGATGATTTTTTTCTGTAAGTGTCATAGATTAATGAGAATTTTACTTAAGTTTTTTTACTTAATTTTTTTTACTTTAATTTTTACTTAAAACGTATCATCTGAGAACCAAATAAAAACACCATGTCTTTCAGAGCTATTTATAGGAGAATGAAGTTTTTTCATACAATTTAATGTGGCTTATGCACTTATATAATGTTATTCTTTAGAATGAGTTCTTGGATGCACGTTTCTGAGGTTAGATGTAACAGGACAAGAGTGTATAAAAGACAACTGCTTCATGTTGTTGTTAGTCTAAAATGATGGGCCACTGCCTGAGGGCTTTAAAATTCGTAGAGATCCAACAGGCAATATCAATTTTAAATTAAAATAACTTTTTCAATGTTACATCTTTACACATGTAGTAGAATCTGCAATGCTAGATGCCTTGTCAGTGTATATTAATTCCGTTAGTATAGTACAGTATACTATATTGTATAATATATTACATAGTATATTGTATAGTATAGCCCTTCACCCTTCCTTTTATTTTAATAAAAAATAAGTCTTTCTCTAAGCTGCTCATTTATTAAAACCCCTTTAAGTCATATTTTAAAATAAATCAAGTACAAGTGAACATATTTCCATGTAAGATAGACTGGGAAGACCTCAGGTTTTATACCATTAGTGTTGATTATTTCTTTGTAAGAACTGTTCTTGCTATTTCCTCTTACTGAAGCTAAATGTTCTTCAGACTCAAAATTTAATTTATGTCTCTTTATTCCACTGCTTCTTGATCTTTTTGAGCATTTGAAGATATTGTACTTTCTGTTACTCCTTCTAAATAACTAGTGAGACTGATTCTTTCCTGGTGATTATAGCTTAAGTTAAAATTGCCTTTCCTGGATTTTGAGGATGTGGTTTACATCTGTCTCATGTCTGTTTTCTGAATGAGATATTAGTAGATTTTTTTTTCCATTTATTAGTAGATTTAAGTTCATTCTTTTCACTAAAGAATGTTACTGCATAGATAACTTGGTTCCTTCTGCAAAATAAGTGATTCACATGAAGACATTCCGCTAATGCACTAATTCATATGTTTGTGTAGTTCATCAATTGATCACACTTCCATTCATGAGAGTTGGGTATTTCTGCACTGCAGATGTGGTGACATACGGATAGCTAAAACCTTGTTATGAAGTTCAAATATTTGTGGTGCTTCAACCTGTGCAATGTCTAGACAGCAATAGGAATAATCTCCTTATTCTTAAAGAATATTTTTACCAGTTGCAGATTTCTCTACTGACAGTTATTTTGTTTTAGCACTTTGAAACTGTCATTCCTCAGTCTCCCCTTATTTCAGTTTCTATTGAGAAGTCATCTGTCAGTCTGACTGTTACTCCTGTGAAGGTAATCTGCTTCCTTCATTGGCTGATGATCTTTTTTCTTCTTCTTCAAACTTTTACAGTGATATGTGGATGCTGTGGTCTTTCTGGATTCATGGGGCTTTTTGTATATATGAAAAGTGAAAGTGAAGGTCGCTCAGTTGTGTCCAACTTTTATGAGCCCATGGACTTCACTGTCCATGGAATTCTCCAGGCCAGAATACTGGAGTGGGTAGACTTTCCCTTCTCCAGGGCATCTTCCCAACCCAGGGATCAAACCCAGGTTTCCCACATAGCAGGCAGATTCTTTACCAGCTGAGCCACAAGGAAAGCCCAAGAAAACTCAAGTGGATAGCTTATCCCTTCTCCAGCAGATCTTCCTGACCCAGGAATTGAACCAGGGTCTCCTGCATTGCAGGTGGATTCTTTAGTAACCGAGCTATGAGGGAAGCTTTTGTATCTATAGCTTGATATCTTTCATAACTTTTAGAGAATTTTTTAAATTAATCTATTTTAATCAGAGGCTAAATACTTTACAGTATTGTGGTGGTTTTTGCCATACATTGACATGAATCAGCCCCAGGTGTAGCATCAATGTCTCTCCTCTCTTTTCTTGGATTCTAGTTTACAGGCATTTTAGACCATATCCTAATTTCTCATATGTTTTTTATTTGATTCCATATTTTATATCCTTTTTCTATGCATACCTCATTCTGGATTTTTTTTTTCCATTTATCCCCATTAATCGGAGGCTAACTACCCCACAAGATCTCAGTGGTCCCTGTCATACATTGACATGAACCAGCCATGGATTTACATGTATTCCCCACGCCAATCACCCCTCCCACCTCCTTCTCTACCCAAGTTAGTGACTTTAAAAATTGAATACACTGTAAGACCCATAGTCAATTGATAATTTAGTTTTAAGAAAGACTTCAGCCTTTCCATGCAAAGATATGAATTTTTATATGAATTCAATTGTAAGTTTTATCTCCAATTCTTCATCTGTTGGGAAAAATTCGTAACTAGAAACACATGTCAGCATGTGTGCAAACTAGTAATCATCAGCCAAACCAGAGCAACATCAGCCAAACTGTTTCAAATTAGTCTGAGAGGAATGGATGGGCACCAGTTGACTCTCTACCTAAGCATTGGGATTATAATAAACTGGTTACAATGTGTGGAGGCTAGAAGAATGGCCTCCAAAATGTCCACATCTCAACCCCAAAACTCATGAATGTCATGTTACATGATAAGAGGAAATCAGAGCTACAGATGGAATTGAGGTTGTTAATCAACTGATTTTAAGAGGAGGAGATTGTCATGTATAATGTGGGTGGGTTCAGTGTAACACAAGGATCCTATAACAGAAAGAGTGAAACAGAAGTCTGAATCAGAGGTAGAATCAAAGGACCTGATCATTCACTGATGGCTTTGGGGACAGAAGGGACACACAGGCCAAGGAATGTGGACAGGTTTTAGGAACTGGGATAACAAGGAAGAGATTCCCCTTGAGAGCCTCCTAAAGGAACACCACCTTACTTGTAGCTTGACTTTAGCCATGAGACCCATTTCAAACTTCTGATCTCCAGAACTGTAAAGTAATACATTTGTATTGTTTTAAATCACACTGAGTTACTGGTTATTTTTTACAAAAACAATAGGAATCCAATACACAGAACATCAGAACAAATACATCAGAACAATACACAATACATCAGAACAAAATGAGTGATTGAAGTCGGTAGCTTTGATAGAATAATGCACTCACATCGACTCTCTCAATCCTACTAAAAATGAGCAGGGAAAATAGGAATAAATATGCAACTATACAAAATTCACATAAGGGGAAATGTATCCATAATAAGAAAATCATTAGGAAATGTTGTTTTCCCAGTTTTATAACTTTTATAAAAGAAAGAAGAATTAAAAGAGAAAGAAAAGAGAATTAACTGAACATGTGCAACACTAGCTAACTTACATCTCCGTGCACCCCACTACATTATATCTTTTGATTATGCAGAGTTCATTTCAGCTCAATGTAGATTAAATTGAATAGTGACATTCCCAACTGGACTACCAGATGGAATCACATTTTAATTAACTTTTCAGCCAGCATACAGATGTGCTTCTTGTGATAATTATCAAGAAGGGATAGGTACAAAGGTAATATAATCAGTTTGTAATACAGCATTATAGATCAATTATCAAGAAATCATTTGCAATACGAGAAGCCCTGATGGCAGATTGTAGCTTAGAATGATTGATCACATTGTGAGATCATTACCCTTAAAATACTTTTAATCGTGCATTGACCAAATGAAAAAAAAGGTTATATACCATTATTGAATGTATCTAAAACACATTGCCATGTACCTTTTAGGAGATTAAACTAAGGAAAATATTTGTATGATAAAATAATGATCCATGAATATATATTATATCATTAATTTTCCAGAAAGTCACTTGGTTTCTGAAATTATGCTTCCATACATTAGTGAAAACACACACCACCAGAAAAAGAACCTACCTGTTTCCATCTTTTGTTCTTCATCACCATTAAGTAATTGCAACTTGCATTTGGTACTTTAAGAATATTAAAGCCCCTACCTTTCTACTTTACATTTTGAAAATGATCACCAACTTAAATAGAAAAAAATAAGTGAATATAAATGAAACATAAAAGATAATTAAAAATTACAGAAAAGATGAAACAGTTTTACATGTACAACTTATTTGATTTGATGTTTACTTCAGTTATTTTCAAGCTGTGAATAGTAACTCTAGTAACTAGAACCCTAGAAATTAAAAACACAGTTATCAGAAGACTTTCTTAATTTTAAAAGGAAGAGTTTCATCTGCTTATTCCAAAATGTATAGGTGAAAGTTGGCATGTAAGGTATGTCAGTTGTTTTAATCACGAACTGAAATAAAAATGTCCGATGTGAGAGCTGCGAGTTTCAGTCCTTTGGGCACTTGCTGAGGACGACGTGTGCGCGGTCACTGAGTCGTGTCCTCTTCTTCGCGGCCCCATTGACTGTGGCCCGCCAAACCCCTCTGCCATGGGATTCCCAGGCAAGAATACTGAAACAAGCTGCCAGCTCCTTCTCCAGGGGGTCTTCCCCACACAGGGGTCAAACCCACGACTCCTGCATGACAGGAGGATTCTTTAGCGCTGAGCCACCTGGAAAGCCCGCTGAGGACTGTAGCAGTTCCTCAGCACTGAGAGACTGTCTCACCTGAGACAAATTGTTCCCAAGAGGTAAGCGGAGAGGCCAGCCTATCTGTGATTTTGATGAAGAGGTGCGTGCAGTCAAGCACACAACTCAGTAGAAGAATACAGCTAATTCGGAGGAACAGAAATCTCAGTCAGCTACTTTAGTGCTTTTCTAAGTACAACAAGTCCCCTACGTGCAAACAAGTTCTGTCCCGAGTGTGTTCATGATACCTGACAGTGAATTTAGCTTCAGGACCAGGGACCAGGCTTGATCACTAAAGAGCTTTTGTGCAGCAGAGTTTTATTAAAGTGAAAAAGGGACAGAGAAAGGCTCTGAAATGGACATCAGAAGGGGGTGGAGAGTGCCTCCCTAGCTAGTTTTAGCAAGGGAGCTATATACTTTCTTAATTGGTTATTACAATAAATCAAAAGAATATCTCAAGGTTGCAAAGATCTTATCAGACCCACTCCCACAATTTACATTTTAAAGCAACAGAATTAGAATTTAACAATGTAAAGATCTTAACAGCTTTAACAGGATTAAGTGTAACATAATTTACATTTTAAAATAACAGGATCAGTCAGAATGTTCTCAAGAAGGAGAATCCATAAGCAGGATGCCTTGTTGTTATGTAATCACTGGCACAGAGTTTAAGGGAAAACATAACCTTGAGCAAGATGAGCTGTTTTGTTTTGCAATCATCAACTCTGGGATTAAAGCAAAAAGAAGATTGTCCTTTTCACCTCCTTGAGAACTCCAGACCCCTCTCTGATCCTCAGGGACTCTGGACTTATGAACCTGCCTAGGAATTGGCTCTCTCAGTTCATAAGTCCACTTTGTTCATAAGTCCATCAAAGTTAGCCTAAGTACACAACTAACACATTCAGCTATACAGTGTTGTACTGTAACGGGTTTATAATACTTTCACACAAATAATATATAAAAAACGAACACAAAAAAGCAAAGCATTTTTAATCTTATGCACAGTCTCTTGGAAAGTACGGTAGCGCAGTACCACTGGCATACAGGGGCTGGGTTGCGTGAACAGGAAAAAGTTACTGACCGAGGAGGGAGAGGAGGTGGGAGTTGCTGGCAGAGCTGAGGGATGGTCAGCAACAGGGTGTGGGAGGCAAGCTGCATCTTCATTCACACATGATGCCGATGGCACCCGTTCCTTCCTTGCTGGAGACAGAGGGTTTTCTACTCTCTTGAAAAAATGATCCAGTGCTGTCTGGGTGGGAGCTCTTTTTTCTCATTATAGATGACATAGTAGCCCTGGGTTGCATTCTGAACTGCTTCATGTGCCATTCTATGTTCAGTGTCTGGTACCACAAAGCCTGATAACAGCACCTCATCAGATAGATTTAACTTACATGATTAGACATGTGAATGGATCTTCATATCTTTTATTTACTATTCATTTTCGATTGACTGATGATTGGTTTACAATATCCATTTGATTTCTGTCATACATCAACTTGAATTAACCATAGGTGTACATATGTCCACTCCCTTTTGAATCTCCCTTCCTCCTCCTTGCCCTTTCCCACCCCTCTATGTTATTCAGTTCAGTCGCTTAGTCGTGTCCAACTTTTGTGACCCCATGGACTGCTGCACAAAAAGCTTCTCTGTCCATCACCAACCTCCCTGAGCTTGATCAAATTAATGTCCATCAAGTCAGTGATGCCATTAAAGCATCTCATCCTCTGTGGTCCCCTTCTCCTCCTGCCTTCAGTCTCTCCCAGCATCAGGGTCTTTTCCAATGAGTCAGTTCTTTCAATCAGGTGCCCAAGTACTGGAGCTTCAGCTTCAGCATCAGTCCTTCCAGTGAACAATCAGGACAGATTTCCTTCAGGATAGACTGGTTGGATCTCCATGCAGTCCAAGGGACTTTCAAGAGTCTTTTCCAACACCACAGTTCAAAAGCATCAATTCTTCTGTGCTTAGCTTTCTTAATAGTCCAACTCTCACATCCATACATGACCACTGGAAAAACCATAGCCTTAACTAGATGGACCTTTTCTGGCAAAGTAATGTCCCTGCTTTTTTAAGATGCTATCCAGGTTGTTCATAGCTTTTCTTCCAAGGAGCAAGTGTCTTTTAATTTCATGGCTGCAATCACTATCTGCAGTGATTTTGGAACCCGAGAAAATAAAGTCTGTCACTGTTTCCATTGTTTCCCCATCTATTTGCCACGAAATGATGGGACCAGATGCCATGACCTTAGTTTTCTGAATGTTGAGTTTTAAGCCAGCTTTTTCACTCTCTTCTTTCACTTTCATTAAGAGGTTCTTAGTTCCTCTTTGCTTTCTGCCATAAGGGTGGTGTCATCTGCATATCTGAGGTTACTGATATTTCTCCCAGCAATCTTGATTCCAGCTTCTGCTTCATCCAGCCCAGCGTTTCTCATGATGTACTGTGCATATAAGTTAAATTACCAAGGTGACAATACAGCCTTGATGTACTCCTTTCCCAATTTGGAACCAGTCCATTGTCCCAAGTCAGGTTCTAACTGTGGCTTCTTGACCTGCATACAGATTTCTAAGGATTATTAATTTCTAGATTATTATAGAGTCCCAGTTTGACTTTGCTGAGTCATACAGCAAATTCCCAGTGTCTTTCTATTTACATATGCTAGTGTATCCTCTTTACTTGCTATTCTCTCCATTTATCTCACCCTCTCCCTGTTCTCCTCCACCTTTGTCCATAAGTCTGTTCTTTATGTCTGCATCTCCATTGCTGCTCTGTGAATGGGTTCATCAGTACCATCCTTCTAGATTCCATGTATATGTGTCAATATACAATATTTGTCTTTCACCTTCTGACTTACCTCACTGTGTATAATGGGCCCTAGGTTCACCCACCTCATTAGAACTGACTCAAATGTGCTTCTTTTTTATGGCTGAGTAGTATTCTATTGCATGTATGTACCACAGCTTCTTTATCCATTCACCTGTTGGTGGACATGTAGGTTGCTTTCATGTCTTGGCTATTATAAATAGTGCTGCAATGAACACTGGGGTGCATGTGTCTTTTTTCAGTTTTTTCTTCAGGGTGTACACCTAGAAGTGGTATTGCTGGGTCATAGGTCATTTTATTCTTAGTTTTTACAGGGATCTCCATCCTGTCCTCCATTGTGGCTGTATCAACTGACAGTGTAGAAAGCTTTCTTTATCTCCACACCCTCTCCAGCCCTTGTTGTTTTTGAATTTTTTGATTGTGGCCATTCTGTCTGGGATGAAGTGATCTGTCTTGCATCCTTTATGACCCATCTCCTAGAATAATAGAAATAAAAACAAAAATAAGTGCATGCTCATATCTTTGAAAGTTTGCTACTTGAAGGTTCACATATAAGGGACTTACTGTATGGGAAGATGAAAGAATCCAAGTCCATAATAATTTCTTCTGACATATTTCTAATTAACTGAGGGGCTATTTTGCCTGTATCCCCAGAGCACAGAGCACCTCATCCTTGCCTTTCAGAGTGTTTCTATAGGTCAGCTACTGCAGTGGCTAATGATTCAATCCTTATAGAACTGGATGACAAAAGACATTACTTAGTTCACAGTGCCCCATGTAGTTCATAAATCAACTAAGTTTTTGGAGGCATTTCATGACTAATTTATTAATGGGGCATAGGAAAAGCCATTTCTAGGTCTGGTAAGGATTTCTTTGGTAGACCAGTCAATGTGCTATTACTGGGCCAGGCCTTGTTAATTGTAGTAAAGAGTCTCTGGACCACCTGTCTTACTAATCTGCTATGGCCCAGGAAATTATTTCCTCTTGTTGTTTTTTCCCATATGTAGAGATACATTGATCTCTTATATAGCCATATATTTGGTCAATAATATCAAGTTGTCTAAGTTATCATTATTTTTATAAGAGACTCAGCCGCATATTTGGTAATGACAAGAAACAGTAATCCTATAAAATTGAATACAAATAATATAACTAGTAGCATTAATAGAGTCATAAATAGATATTTACTTATGCAAACACCATCTTCCAACAACACAAGAGTGACTCTACACATGGACATCACCAGATGGTCAATACCAAAATCAGATTGATTATATTCTTTTCAGCTAAAAGTGGAGAAGCTCTATACAGTCAGCAGAAACAAGACCAGGAGCTGACTGTGGCTACTGAACATAAACTCCTTATAGCAAAATTCAGGCTTAAATCGAAGAAAGTAGGAAAAACTACTAGGTCATTCAGGTATGACCTAAACCAAATCTCTTACATTATACAGTGAAAGTAACAAATAGATTCAAAGGATTAGATCTGATAGACAGAGTACCACAGAACTATGGATGGAGGTTCATAACATTGTACAAGAGGTGGTGATCAGAACTATCCCCAAGAAGAAGGTATGTGAAAAGGCAAAATGGTTATCTGAGGGGGCCTTATTGAGAAGAGAAAAGAAGCGGAAGGCAAAGGAGGAAAGGAAAGTTATATCCATCTGAATGTAGAGTTCCACAGAATAGCAAGGGGAGGTAATAACGTGTTCCTCAGTGATCAATATAAAGAAATAGAGGAAAACAGAAAGAAATAGAATGGAAAGACTAGAGATCTTTTCAAGAAAATTAGTTACTAAGGGAACATTTCATACAAAGATGGGCACAATAAAGTGTAGAAACAAAATGGACCTAAAAGAAGCAGAAGATATTAAGAAGAGGTGACAAGAATACACAGAAGAACTATACAAAAAAAGATCTTAATGATCCAGTTAACCACTATGGTGTGATCACTCACTTAGAGCCAGACATCCTGGAATCCAAAGTCAAGTGGGCCTTAGCATTACTATGAACAAAGCTAGTGGATGTGATGGGATTCCAGTTGAGCTATTTCAAATCCTGAAAGTTAATGCTCTGAAAGTGTTGTACTCAATATGCCAGCAAATTTGGAAAACTCAGCAGTGACCCCTGGACTGAAAAAGTCATTTTCATTTCAATCCCAAAGAAGGACAATGCCAAAGAATGTTCAAACTACTGCACAGCTGCATTCATTTCACACACTAGCAGGGTAATGCTCCAAATTTTCCAAGCTAGGCTTCAACAGTGAATGACCAGAGAATTTCCAGTTGTTCAAGCTGGGTATAGAAAAGGCAGAGGAACTAGAGATCAAATTGCCATTATCCACTGTATCATAGAGAAAGCAAAAAAGTTGCAGAAAAATATCTGCTTTTGCTTCATTGACTACTCTAAAGGCTTTGACTAAGGATCACAACAAACTGTGGAAAATTCTTAAAGAGATGGTAATACCTTACCAACTTACCTCCTGAGAAATGGTATGCAGGTCAAGAAACAATAGTTAGAACCAGGCATGGAACAACAGACTTGTTCAAAATTGGGAAAGGAGTATGTCAGGGCTGTATATTTTCACCCTACTTATTTAACTTTTATTCAGAGGACATCATGAGAAGTACTGGGCTGGATGAAGCACAAATTGGAATCAATATTGCTGGGAGAAATATCAATAACTTCAGATACACAGATGATACCACCCTAATGGCAGAAAGCAAAGAGGAATTAAGAGCTTCTTGTTGAAGTTGAAAGAGGAGAGTGAAAAACCTGGCTTAAACTCAACATTCAAAAAGCCAAGATCATGGCATTTGGTCCCATCATTATATGGCAAAGAGATGGAAATGATGGAGACAATGACAGACTTTATTTTCTTTTCTTGGGCTCCAAAATCATTGCAGATGGTGACTGCCATGATTTTAAAAATAAAAATAAAAAGGATGCTTTCCCCTTGGAAGAAAAGCTATGACCAAGCTAGACAGTGTATTAAAAATCAGAGACATTGTTTTGCCAACAAAGGTCCGTATAGTCAGGTCTTTTTTTTTTTTTTTTCTAGTAGTCAGGTATGGATATCAGTGTTGGACTGTGAAGAAGGCTAAGAGCTGAAGAATTGATGCTTTTGAGCTGTGTTGTTGGAGAAGACCTTGAGAGTCCCTTGGACTGCAAGGAGATCAAACCAGTCAACCCTAAAGGAAATCAGTCCTGGGTATTTATTGAAAGGACTGATGCTGAAGCTGAAGCTGACACTTTGGCCACCTGATGAGAAGGGCCCACTCACTAGAAAAGACCCTGATGCTAGGAAAGTTTGAAGGCAAGAGGAGAAGGGGACTACAGAGGATGAGATGGTTGGATGGCATCACTGACTCAATGGACATGCATATGAGCAAGCTCCAGAAGATGGTGAAGGACAGGAAAGCCTGATGTGCTGCAGTCCATGGAGCCACAACAAGTCAGACATGACTGATTGAGTGACTGAACAACAACAACAACAAAGTAAGTATTTAAGTCTAGGGGTTTTCAAGACTTGGGCATGGATTGCTTCAGACAGAAATTAGATTTTTCACGTGATTCATTAAATGAATTATATTGAAGTATTCATCTGGTATAAAAACATAACATTTAGTTGGAAATGTGGCACAGACATCTTCCTATAAGGATATTGAGGGCCATGTCATTTTATAACATGAGTTTTTTCATCATAGAGACCTCAGAATTCATTAGACTATAAGCCTGATCATCATTGTTTAAGACCTGTTGAATGAATTTGTTAAGGCTTTAATATGAGTGATTATATATTATATTATAATATATATATTAATTAATTAATTAATATAATATATAATATATTATATACTCCAATTCTCCTGAAGACACACACACAAAAATCACTACAAAATGATCATACCAATGAAATATAGGTTTCTTGATGTGTTAAACTTGTACCAATAGTAAATTTACTTAAGTCATATTTAAATTGGCTCTCAAATAGCCTTATATCCAAGAGAATCCTAGGGTACTGTCTTGTTCATCCAGGTGGATGCCTGGGCCATAAATTGGTACCACAAAGCCATTCTGTTCCATTAGATATAACCCAGTATAACCCTGGTCATCTGACTCAGTCTATTTCATAACAAATTCTGTTTGTAAGGGTAATAATACAGTGGCATTGTTCATAAGGCACCCAACTCAATTTTCTAGTGTAATTAGGCTTACCCTTAGTATGATTTAATTGTTACCAACATAAGGAGGCCTTTAAACTTGAATGGCCATAGCTTGGTGTTGTCCATATAAACCCATTCTTAATTGCAGATGGTTTTCTCCCAGTGAGCAGGGAGTTATGGCTTTATACTGGGATTCAGTTCTTTGTTCCAATTGAGTAATCTTTAAAGAAAATTCACATTCATGGCCTATGTTAGAGAAGGTATTATTGCATCAGTCAAGTGGTAGGATCCTATCTAGTAACATCATCGGCCCAAATAGAACTACAACTCCTTTCCTCTAAAATGAATTTTCTGGGGGCCATTCAGTCAAAGCCTTATGGAGGAGAAATTCACCAAGATAACAGGAACTACTGACTACAGACCCAACGACTGGATAGATTTCTAAAATCTACATTATGGCCATGATAGAAAAACTTTTGATTCATATGCAAAATCTAAGAAAGCACTATATGGGTCAGGTCTGACATCTTTGGATAGCTATTTGTTTCTGATTCTTATCCTGGGGTGAGTGTCATTTATCCTCTGTTTGGAAATAGTTTTAAGGTGATTTGGGGGTCAGCAATCCTCTTTAGACCAGTGTAATACAGAATTTTGGGTAACTTAAAACATCTATTAATTAGAAATTATTACTATTAGAAATTATTAGAAATTGTCAACTTTTGAAAAACTTAAACTTCAAGTGAAAACTAAGAAGCAAGCAGTTACAAATTATATTTTTCATAAGCATTCTGTAGATTGGCAAACCCACAAGCACTATTTATAATTTATAATTCCTAAAAACATACTTTCTTATAATGTCTCAGTGTGACACTAAATGTATTTATTGAGTCTTAAATATCTTTAGTTTTTCTGTAAAAGAAAGCTTGTATGAAGTAACTAATGCTTCAGGATCTTGTTGTTTTTTTTTTTTTTTTTTTTGAGAATTATCTGGACTTTCATAATTTTACTTAATTTTGCAAAACTGAAGTTTCAAATTACCAAAATCTGGAGAAACTATTTTAAGTAGACATACTGTAAAACATAATTAATCCTAAAGAGTTCACACACACACACACACACACACACACACACACACACACACAAAACAGCTTACCTTATTTATTTTTAATTTACTTTTAAAAATATCATATTAGTGGTAAAGAATATGCCTGCCAATGCAGGAGTCTCAAGACACATGGGTTCGATCCCTGGGTTGGGAAGACCCCTGCTAGAGGGCATGGCAACCCATTCCAATATTATTGCCTAGAGAATCCCATGGACAGAGTAATCTGGCAGGCTACAGTCCATAGGGTCACAAAGGGTTGGACATGACTGAAGTGACTTAGCATGCATGCAAGTTATTTTTCTAGCTAACAAATTTTATAACAGAACTAACATTTTATTTGACTTCTAGAAAACCTAGGTACAATAAAATTACTTATGTTGATGGCCCTAAAGACATGTCTGTATTAATTAAGCCAACAAAACTATACTCAGAAAAGTTTTCTTCCAGCTCCTGGGGTGATCATGGAAAAGACACCTAAACTCTCTATCCCTTGGTTTATTCATCAGAGCAATGAGTAATTTCCTCCCCGGTCCCCATGTCCATAAGTCTATTCTCTATGTCTGTTTCTCCATTGCTGTCTTGTAAATAAATTCTTCAGTACCATTTTTCTAGATTCTGTATATATGCATTAGAATATGATATTTCTCTTTCTCTTTCTCACTTACTTCACTCTATATAAAAGGCTCTAGGTTCATTCACCTCATTAGAACAAGATTGCTTTGGCTATTCGGGGTATTTTGTGTCTCCATACAGATTTTGAGATGTTTTGTTCTAGTACTGTGGAAAATGCCGTTGTTAATTTGATAGAGATTGATTTGAATCTTTAGATTGCCTTGGTTGGTAGAGTCATCTTGACAATATTGATTTTTCCAATTCATGAACATGGCATATCTTTCCATCTGCTTATATTTTCTTCAACATTTTGCTCAGCATCTTATACTTTTTGGAGTACAGGTCTTTTGTCACCTTAGGTAGGTTTATTCCTAGGTTTTTTTTTTTTTTTTTTCCCCATACAATGGTAAGTGGAATTACTTCTTGAATGTCTCTTTCTAATCTTTCATTGTTAGTGTATAGAAATGCAATAGATGTCTGTATATTAATGTAACCTTCAGCTTTACCAAATTCATTGATGAGTTCTAGTAATTTTCCAGTGGCATCTTTAGGATCTTCTATGTATCTGTCATCTTC
Source organism: Muntiacus reevesi (assembly GCF_963930625.1). Lineage (NCBI taxonomy): Eukaryota > Metazoa > Chordata > Mammalia > Artiodactyla > Cervidae > Muntiacus > Muntiacus reevesi. Next base: position 2,324,138 of record NC_089264.1, read on the forward strand.
ATGTCATCTGCACACAGTGACAATTTAACTTATTTTGCAATTGGATTACCTTTGCTTCTTTTACTTCTTTACTTTTACTTCTTTACTTCTCTGATTGCTATAGCTAGGACTTTCAAACTATGTTGAATAAAAGTGCTGAAAGTGAAAAAAAAAGTGTTGAAAGTGGGCATCCTTGTCTTTTCCCTGATTTTATTTATTTATTTATTTATTTTTCTTACACTGTTGGTGGGAGTGCAAACTAGTACAGCTGTTATGGAGAACAGTGTGGAGATTTCTTAAAAAACTGGAAATAAAACTGCCATATGACCCAGCAATCCCACTTCTGGGCATACACACTGAGGAAACCAGATCTGAAAGATACACGTGCACCCCAATGTTTTTCCTGATTTTGGAGGGGATGCTTTCAGTTTTTCACCATTGAGTGTGATGCCAGATGTAGGTTTGTTATGCATGGCCTTTATTATGCTGAGATACGTACCCTCTATGCCCACTTTCTGGAGAGTTTTTGTCATAAATGGGTCCTGAATTTTGTTGAAAGTTTTTTCTGTATCTATTGAGATGATCATATGGTTTTTATTATTTAATTTGTTGATATTGTGTATTGTCTTGATTGATTTGCAGATGTTGAAAAATCCTTGCATCCCAGGGATGAATCTCACTTGATCATGGAGTATGATCATTTTAATGTATCATTGGATATGGATTGCTAGTATTTTGTTGAAGATTTTTCCATCTCTGCTCATCAGTGATATTAGTCTATAATTTTCTTTTTTGTGTGATATCTTTCTCTGATTTGTTAGCAGGGTGAGGGTGAGCTCATAAAATGAGTTGGGGAGTTTTCCTTCCTCTATGAGTTTTGGAAGAGTTCAGAAGGATAAATGTTAACTCTTCTGGGAAAATTGGCCTGTGAAGCTGTTAGGCCCTGAACTTTTGCTCAGGGAACAAAAGTTGGGAAGTTTTGCATCATGGTTTCAATTTCAGTGCTTGTGATTTGTCTGTTCATATTTTCTATTTCTTCCTGATTCAGTCTAGGAAGACTGTACCTGTCTAAGAATTTGCCCATTTCTTCCAGGTTGTCCATTTGATTGTTGTATAGTTGTTCATGCGGCTGTGCATAGTAGCCTATTATTATCCTTGATATTTCTGTGGAATCAGTTGTAACTTTTTTATTTCTAGTTTTGCTAATTTGAGTCCTCTCCGTTTTTTCTTGATCAGTAGACTAAAGGTTTCTCAATTTTGTTTATCTTTTCAAAGAACAACCTTTTAGTTTCATTGATCTTTGTAATTTTCTTTATTTCTATTTCAGTTATTGCTGCTCTGAGCTTTATGATTTCTTTCTCTGTACTAACTTTAGGTTTCATTTGTTCTTCTTTCTCTAATTGTTTTAAGTATAAGATTAGGTTGAGATTTTTCTTGTTTCTTGAGGTAGAATTGTATTGCTATAAACTTCCCTCTTAGAACTGCTTTTGCTACATTCCATAAGTTTTGGACTGTTGTGCTTTCATTTTTTATTGTCACTAGGCATTTTTTTTTTAATTTCTTCTTCTTCTTCTTCTTCTTTTTTTTTTTTTTTTAGTGATCCACTAGTTGTTTAGTAGCATATTGTTTAGCCACCGTGTGTTTGTGTTTCTTAGAGTTTTGTTCTTGTAGTTTATTTCTAATCTTATAGCATTGAGATAAGAAAAGATATTTGATATGATTTTGATTTCCTTGAATTTACCAAGGCTTGCCTTGTGACCCAGCGTGTGGTCAATCCTAGAGAATGTTCCATGTGCAGTTGAGAAGAATGTGTGGTCTGCTGATTTTGGATGTAATGCTCTATGTGAGTGAAAGTTGCTCAGTTGTGTCTGACTCTTTGTGACTTCATGGACTCTATAGTCCATGGAATTCTCCAGGCCAGAATACTGGAGTGGGTAACCTTTCTTTTCTCCAGGGGATCTTCCCAAACCAGGGATTGAACCCAGGTCTCCCTCATTGCAGGCAGATTCTTTACCAGCTGAGCCACAAGGGAAGCCCAAGAATACTGGAGTGAGTAGCCTATCCCTTCTCCAGTGGATCTTCCCAACCCAGGAGTTGAACTGGAGTATCCTGCATTACAGGTGGATTCTTTACAAACTGAGCTATCATGAAAGCCCTAATGCTGTATGGATATCAATTAATTCCAACTCATCTAAAGTGTTGTTTAAGGCCTGCATTTCCTTATTGATTTTCTGTCTGGATTATCTGTCCACTGATGAAAATGGGATATTAAAGTCCCCCACTATTATTTTGTTACTGTCGATTTCTTCCTTTACATTTGTTAATATTTGCCTTACACATTGAGGTGCTCCTATGTTGGCTGCATATATATTTATAATTGCTTTCTCTTCTTGGATTGAACTCTTGATTATTAGGTACTGTCCTTCTTTGTTCTTATTGCAGTCTTTGTTTTAAAGTTTATTTTGTCTGGTATAAGTATTGTGACTCTGGCTTTCTTTTTTTTTCCATTTATTTTTATTAGACTCTGGCTTTCTTATAATTTCCATTTGCATGAAATATCTTCTCCCATTCCCTTACTTTCAGTCTTTAAGTGTCTGTAGGTCTGAGGTGGGCCTCTTGTAAGCAATCTATATATGACTTTTAGTTGGTGCAATTAATTCATTTACATTTAAGGTAATTATCAATATATATGATCATATTTCCATTTTGCTAATTTTTGTGGGTTTAATTTTGTATATCTTTTCCTTCTCTTGTATTTCCTGCCTAGAGAATTTCCTTTAGCACTTGTTGTAAAGCTGGTTTAGTGGTATTGAATTCTCTTAATTTTTGCTTGTCTAGAAATCTTTTGATTTCTCCATCAAATCTTAATGAGAGTCATAGGTTCTTCCATTTAATCACTTGAAATATATCATGTCATTCCCTTCTGGCTTGTAGAGTTTCTGTTGAGAAATCAACTCCCTTATATATTATTTGTCTTTTTTCTCTTGTTGCTTTAAATAACGTATCTTTGACTTTAATTTTTGTCAGTTTCATTATTATGTGTCTCAGTGTGTTCTTCTTTGTATTTATCCTGCCTGGGACTCTCTGTGCTTCCTAGACTTTGTTGATTATTTTCTTTCCTATGTTGGGGAAGTTTTCAGCTATTATCTAGTCAAATGTTTTGTCAGGTCCTTTTTCTCTTTCTTCTCCACTTGGGATGCCTATAATGTGAATATAGGTGCATTTAATGTTGCCCCAGTGGTCTCTTGGGCTGTTTTCATTTCTTTTCTTTTCTTTTTTTTTTTTTTTCTGTATTCTGTTTTGCAGCATTGATTTCCACCATTCTGTCTTCCAGGTCACTTATCTGTTCTTATACCTCATTTATTCTGCTACTGATACCTTTTGGTACATAGTTCATCTCTGTTTGTTTGTTCTTTAGCTCTTCCAGGTCTTTGGTAAACATTTCTTGCATCTTCTCCAATCTTTTCCCAAGATCCTGAATCATCTTCACTATCATTATTCTGAATTATTTTTCTGGGATGTTGCCTATCTCCATTTAGTTATTTTTCTGGGGATTTATCTTGTTCCTTCATCTGGGACATAATCTTGTTTCTTTTCAGTTTGGTTAGCTTTCTGTGATTGTGGTATTAGTTCTGGAGCCTGCTGGGACTATATTTCTTATTTATTCTGACTGACCTCTGGTGGATGAGGATAAGAGGCTCATTTCCTAATGGGAGGGACTGGCTGTGGAGAAAACTGGGACTTGCTCTGGTGGGCAGGGCCAAGCTCAGTAAAACTTTTACCCAGTTTTCTGATGATGGGTGGAATTGTGCATCCTCCTTGTTAATTGTTTGGCCTGAGGCGATCCAGTCCTGGATTCTACAGGCTCTAAGGTAGGACTGTTGGTGACCTCCAAAAGTACAGATTCCAAGGCTCATTTCCCAGGATTTCATCTTGGCAGGCCACTGCCAACCCACACTTCTGTAAGAGACTTTCAAACAATTTCAAGTAGGTCTGGCTTAGCCTCCTATGGGTCACTGTTCCTTTCCCCTGGGTCTGGTGAATACAGGGTTTTGTTGTGTCCTCTATGAGTGGAGTCCCTGTTTCCCTCAGTCCTGTGGAGGTACTGTGATCCAATCCAGTTGGGCATCAAAGTCAGATTCCCTGGGAATTTCCAGTCCCTTGGCCAGATACCCAGGCTGATGACTGATGTGGGGCCTAGAAACTTCACAGTAGTACAAGAACATTTTTTATATTATTTTTCTCCAGTTGACGAGTCATCCAACCAGTGGGTACAGGATTCAAACTTTTCGTGCCTGTGCCACTCCTACCATTTTGTGTCAGCTTCCCCTTTGTCCTTGGTTGTGGGGTATCTTTTCTTAGTGGGTTCCAGTGTCTTCTTGTTCATGGTTGTTCAACAGCTTGTTGCAATTTTAGTATTCTGGCAGGAGAAAATGAGCGCATGTCCTTTTACTCCACCATCTTGGACCAATTTCAATAATAGCTCTATTCTTTTTGAAGAACTCACTTTTTAATATTTTGCTACCCTTCAGATTAACAGTAGATAAAATAACACCTGTCTTCTTTATATTCTCCTTTGATTCTCTAAACTGACATTCCCAGGATGCCAAAAGTGACATCATTATTACACCCTTGAGATAGGAATGACAGGTGATCAAAACAACAAGCTGGCTTTAAGCCCTATCAGAGTTGCTAATGGGGGCTTCCCAGGTGGCTCTGGTAAAGAGTTCACCTGCCAGTGCAGGAGACAGGGTTCTATTTCTGGGTTGGGAAGACCACCTGGAGAAGGAAATGGCCACCCCCTCCAGTATTCTTGCCTGGAAAATCCCATGGGCAGAGGACCTGCTGGGCTACAGTCTATGGGGTAGCAAGAGAGTCAGACACAACTCAGCAACTAAACAATGACAGTAAAATTGCTGACACTTCTTAGCTCCATGGTTTCTCTGCAGTTTATTCATAAATTCTTTGGCAGTAATTGTAAATTAATATGATGTAGTATTTGGGAAGGACTTTCCTGGGTCTCAGTGGTAAAGAATCCACCTGCTGAGCAGGAAATGTGGGTTCAATCTCTGAGTCAGGAAGATACCCTGGAGAAGGAAATGGCAACTCACTACAGTACTCTTACCTGGGAAATCCCATGGACAGCAGAACCTGGATTGCTACAATTCTTGGGGTCACAAAACAGTCAGACATGACTTGTTTACTAAACAACAGCAGCAAAATATTTGGGAGAAGTGTCTTGTTTGCCCTAGCTTCAAGGTGCTTCAAGCTCTTCTTTACACATTTCTTATTCATGTTTATGGACTATTCTCCAAGAGAGTTACCAGAACCCTCTCAGTCCCTGGAAGAGAGCTGCTTGGACTGACTTTACACACACGTGATCTCAGAAAGCCCATTATTAGTGAATTTTTGTGCTTGCCAGTTTATATAACTTTCCCACCAAGGTTTAATATGCAAACATTACTGATTTAGTAAAGATTTGAATTGTAGGAAGAGTTGAGCTTCATTTCCATTTTCATGTTAAGTCCATGTAAGTCTTCACCCTAACACCAATGGGCATTCTGTTTTCCCCCTCTGTGGTCCCTCAAGTCTTCGATGGAAATTATTGGAATGGTATTTCAAAAACCAGCCCCAGTTTTCCTTTTCACATACTGACTTCACTTGAAATATTTCTGCTTATTTTTCTTCATACATACCACAAAATATCAAAATCCTTAACAAATTTACCTTAGATATCTGAACATAAGCAGTAAGTTTATATTAGACACCTGAATATTAAACATGTTACTCAAATTTTATTTTGTCATCTTTGGAACACATGAAAAGCTAGTATCAGGATTCAAATGTTTTTTTCTTGCTAATTTTCAAAATTGAATTCCTTTTACACCACATATTTCTCTAAGAATAGAAGTTATATTGGTGCAGTAGAAAAAGGAATAGAAATCAGACAATTGGGGTTGGAATCTGGCTCCAGTTTTATTAGGTCTCTTTGCATAAAGCATCTTTTTTGCTCTGTATCTCAATGTTCAATCTTGTCTCGGGGCTATTGTGATGGTCTAAATGTAAGTTGTGTATTAAACTATTTGTAAGCTCAATGTTTCTATATGTGTTAAGTAGTATTTGAGTTCCTTTGAAGACTCACAAGTAGTCTTAAAGTGAGAAGTCTCTGGATCACTTAGGGAATGCTGCCTCTATAGGCCAGTTCAGATCACATGATAGAATAAATTCTCTCTCTGTGCTCACTGGAAGGATAAAGTTCCCACCAATATATATCCGATAGTACGTAAGGCCCAGTAACTGGGATCTGAATGTAATATGCCTTAATTCCCTGAGAAGACAGAGCTTGCATACACCTTTACTGGGTTCACTATGTCCTCCAGGAAATTTCTCATTCAGCATCAACTTTATGAGCTTGCTTATGCAGCCAAAACCTCACCAAGGATTTATTCTTTATTAGTTCCCTTGTTATAATAGAAATATAGCATTGCTTCCTCAATTTTGGGGTGATTTTATTTTCTTTTTCAGATACTCAATAGTACAAGGTGCCAAGGCCAGCCAAACAGATTGTGTCAACTCGAGTCCTTTTCTTTTAGGAGAAAAATTGGATCTTTGCTCTCTGGTTCACTTTTTCTTTCTTTGTGCATGACCTGCTCAAAATTAGAGGGTCAGACATGGAAAGACAGCTGTGTTCACTGCTTGTGTTAAGTTTGAAAATTAAATTGACAGAGAAAAACAGAGGTCCCAGTGTTGTCAGGGACTCAGAATGCAACATCTGCTGAAGTGAGTACCTCCCAGCCCTGACATTTAGGTGAATGGGCAGGACAGGCTTGACCTGCCATTGGGAACCTGAGTCACAGAGAAAACTAGCCCAGGATGGAGCATACTTGAAGAAGAGACAGAAACTTCACTCTCTGTAGTTGTGACTTCCTGCTATCAGCCAACCAGGAGAGGCAGCAATCTCAGTGTAACTTGTTGATCCAGTAGTCAACTACAAGGCTCAGGGTTTTCAACCTCTGTGCTCTTGGCACACTAGGTGGATAGTGTTTGTTGTGAGGGGCTTTCCTTTGCAACATAGGATGTTAAACATCTCTGGCCTCCACCTGCTCTATGTCCAGTAGAATCATTGCTGCAGCTGTACTCAGTTGGGAAAAGCAAAAGCTTTTCCAAGCAAGACCCAATTCCCCTGGAGTGGGAGATCATCCAAATTGAAAGATACTAGTTTAAAAGTAAAGGGGGAGTTCCCTAGTGGCTGAGTGGTTAGGATTCCAGCCTTTCACTGCTGACTCAGGTTCATTCCTTGGGCAGGGAACTGAGATATCTCAAGCACTGAGGGCAAAAAATAAAATAAAGAGTATACTGAGGCTGAAGCTCAAATTGCAGAGTTTATCCTTGTGATCTTTGCTTTTCATTTCTTCTTTTTCCCACCCTCCTGCCCACCATAGTCTCAAAGCTTCCAAAAACAAACTCTTATTCCTGTGTAAGTGTGAAATGACATTTTACAGTCTATCTAGGAAAAAAGTCCTTAATCAGCTTAAATCAAAGCAATAAAATTCTAATCATGGAGTTTTAGGTGTCAAGTTTTTGCAATGTCCTGATTGTAGAAATGGATCATACAAGAAGTATTAATTTTTCCAAAAGTAATCTCCAACATCTGAGGGATTCAGATGTTGTCACTGTTGGAAAGAAGAAATTTTCCTCTAACTTTCTGGGTTTTTCAGACTAATCTAAGATGCAAATTTAAGTGAGACTGATTAATAGGAGAAATTCAAACCAAAATATAATAATGTGTGTACACAGGAGAGAATCAGGAGAACTGAACATCTCACCAAGATGGCCAAAATCCTCAAGATTCATCTATCTTCAGCTAAAAGCAAAAAAAGATGTTGAGGATAGTAGTTTGGGACTTCAGAGGGGAGGAAGACAATTTTCAGGGAGATGTAAAAGTAAATCTTTGGCTAACAAATGTTTGCTAGGCCAGGCAGAGAAAATGGGACACAGAAAGGAATTTTAACAGACTTCGCTAAGTTCTTCCCTATCTATACCTAGTTCACACTGTAGTGACATATGCTGACACTTCCCTTCCTAGAAGAGGTCTTCTCTCTGCTTTTAGGCAGTTAGTGAAAGTGAAATTTGCTCAGTCATATCTGACTCTTTGCAATCCCACAGACTATACAGTCCATGGAATTCTCCAGGCCAGAATACTGGAGTGGATAGCCTTTCCCTTCTCCAGGGGATCTTCCCAACCCAGCCATCAAACCCAGGTCTTCTGCATTGCAGGCAGATTCTTTTCCAGCTGAGCCACAAAGGAAGTCCAAGAATACTGGCAGTTAGGGAGAAAGCCTGAGTTTCTTCCTGAGTCATTTTAGCCTTGTTTTCAGCTCAAAATCATCCACACATTAAGGAGACATGTTTTGTGGTGGCAAATTTTGCTCCCCTACGTCCTCTGCATCAGTTGTTTATTACCAATGGTATCACATTATTGGTAATAACCCATTTGTCCTCTGGCGCATGATTTCATTTGAAAAATTGAGGATATCTAGTCTTAGGAATCCCACCCTATATAGTAGATAGTTGTCATTTTCCTCCTCACTTTCTGTTCTGTTTGGTTTTTTTTTTTTTTCCCAGCAACAGCCATAGATTTTAATTTTAGGTAAAGCCCTCTTCCACTCTTGGTTCAAGTGATCTGAAAGTGTTCTACCTCTGGCTGGAGAAGCAATGCCCATAACGCAGACTTAATCCACTAAGAGTGGAGATTTTGTTGGGCTCATAGGGATAGGGGGATGCTTCTTTTACTGCTGGACTTAAACCTGGAAGAATGTAGGCTGAAGCTGCATGAAACAATCACTGCTCTACAGAGTCTCAGAAAGAAAGCAGACCTGGAAGGGAACAGAGTTCAGCAGAAAGGGGAGCCAGCTGCTCCTGATGGCAGATTTGACCTGAAAGCAACAAAAACATCACAATTAAGTCAGGTTGGTTTGAGCTTCTGAAAGTAACAGCAACATCACAGTCAAGCCGGGTTGGGTTTTCTGTCACTTGCAAGCAGGAGTCATAGTGAAAACATTCAGTTATTTCTGATGCATGTTGGAGTTGCTTCCTGCTTCCTCTACTCCACGGCCCATTTGTGATGTCAGCTGTCCTGCCGCTACTCCTAAGTGCATTGCCTTCTCCGACTGTACTGCGCCCACAGCAGAGTAAGGAGGGAAGCATCGTACTCACTTTGTCCTGGCCATACTGTCTTCTCAGCATGAGAACCGTGGCTTCTGTCTCACAGAGACCCTATGAAAACACTCAACAGGTCCTGTACCTGCCCACCTTGGGATGTACCCTGAGCTACTGGATCTCAGACTTCAAGGATTAGAGCCCATCCAGGCTCCCCTTACTCTAACCCCTGGGTCTCTTCGATGTATTTATGATAACATCTTCTTTTTTTCCAGCTGACAACATTTCATGAGAAATGAATTGTGGTGATTAGAACAGAGCAGAAAACAGCATCAACAAGCTCAATGAATAGGCATTTTCCTAAACATTAAATAACTGAAATGGCAAATTAAAACATTTTGAAACATAGTATCCTTACATAGGAAGGAATCTTGAGTGATCAATGTAATTCAAAGGAACCATTTTATCTCCCATGGATGGAGGAGCCTGGTAGGCTGCGGTCCATGAGGTTGCTAAGAACCGGACACGACTGAGCGACTTCACTTTCACTTTTCACTTTTATGCATTGTAAATGTTATTTTCTTGTTCTATATCCATGGGTATGGTTTACTAAAATTTTGTTTAGAACTTTGCATCTACATTTATGAATTAGACAGTCCTATAATATTTTTCTTAATGTTCTCATTTAGATATTAAGGTTACGCTAACCTCATAAAACAAGACAGAGTCATCCTTTGTTCAGTGAAGTCTGTGCTGCTTGAGACAATTTTCTCCTTAAAAGTGTGAGAGAACCCTTGTGGTCCTAAGTTCTGTATCTGAGGGGCCCTGGTGGGTCTTGTATTCTCTTTGCATAATATTTCTCACTATGGATTCAGTGTCTTTAATGGTTATAAAGCATCTGGGCCTGGGATCCTTAGGAAACAGAATAAACAATTGATTCACAGGAAGCAGGAATGAGGGGCAAAAGGGATGAAATAAAGGACAGAGCTGGAAGCCAAAGTCTGGATGTATTCATGAGTTAGCCTCTGTTAAGCACTTCTGTTGGCTGATTTCACAAACAGTTCCTGAGAACATCCATAATATCATACCATCAAGTTAGTAGATTCAGAATGCATAGCTGAAAAAATTTAGAATAAAAATTCTCCACAAATGAGAAATAGAGAAGAGATCCTCCAATTTAATAAAGAATGTCTACAAATACTTACAGATAGCATTATACACACTGGTGAAGACAGAACTGCTTAAGATGTGGAAAAGGCAAGGATCAATACCCTCATCACTTCTATTCAACATTTTACCTGTACTCCCTGCCAGGGCAAAAAGTGGGAAAAAGAAACAAAAATTAGAAAGCAAGGAGCAAATCATTTTATTTACAGATGACCTGATTGTGAAAAAAATTCTAAGGAATACCAAAAAAGAATATGGAAATGAATAAGTGAATATTGGAAAGCCAATTAAGAACAAAGTACAAGAAAAACTATTATATTTCTCTGTATTCACAAAAAAGTAATTTAAAAATGAAATAGACTATCAATACTTTTATAATAACACTCAAAATGTAAAACACCTGGGAATAAAGTCAATGAAATAATTCACAATACCTGCACATTTAAAACTATGAACAATTACAGGGGAAAAGATTTAAATAAATATGAATAGATGAGCTTCCCTGGTTGTTCAGACAGTAAAGAATCTGCCTGCAATGCAGGAGACCCAGATTCAATCCCTGCGTCAGGAAGGAGGGATTCCTGGAGGAGGGAATGGCTACCTACTATAGTATTCTTGTCTAGCTTGGCAGGCTACACACTCCATGGAATCACAAAGAGTCCACTTTCATAAATTAAAGACAAGAAATCACAAAAAATGCTATTTCTTCTCAATATGCTATATCGTTTCAGTGTAATAGTATTAATAATCTTAGCTCTTTTTTAAGAAATTAACGAAAGAATTATTATTCAATTATTCACCTCTGCATTTCTCTATTGTATTTCTCTTTTGTTGTCATATTCTATATAAATTCTTTCTCTTACCAGTAAATCTAATTTATTGTTAAACCCACTCACAGAGTTTTTAATTTAAATTATCACATTACTCTGTCATTTTAGTTCTAGAAGTTCAATTTGGTCTCTCTTGGAATCTACTGGATAACTTTAATAGACTTTTCTTCTTAATTCATATATTTAATTCTTTAATTTATTTTATTAACATTTTAATATATTGTTTATTTTATGCTTCCAGAATTTGAAGTCATTACACATCAAATTCAGCTGTCAGTAAATTTGCTCATTCCATTCTCATATATGATACATCTTTCCTTGTGTATTTTGAGTTTTGACTATGAGTTCATATATCTTGGAATGTTATATATGAGAATTGTTTTGAGATCTAAAACTAGGTTCCATCAGAGAAAATTTATACTTGCCTCTGCCAGTACCTCAGGACACTTCCAGCTTGAGATCAACTTTTAAAAAAAAAGTACTCAGTTTGAGATATGTTGTTCCAGTCAGATTATGTGATTTAAGGCTAGTTATAGTTACAAATTCTCAGGGGAAAGTATTTTCCCCCTTTTCTAAGGGCTATGCTTCATGAAAGGCAATTTTCTTTATAGTCCCCTCAAAGGAAATAAAAAGTTTCTGTTCCCTCATGACACTGGCAATGTAATTCTTTAATGCTGCAACGTGTGTGTCTCTCCTATTAGCACCATTGGCAGACTGAATTTTGTTTCCTATACCTCAGCAAAGTATAATTTTGGAAGCGTTGATCAAGTTCACCCAGCTTTGAAAATGTGCTCAACGTCAAAGACCATTTTAATGGTCTACTTATCTCTCTTCCTCTGTGCCTCTGAATAACGAGCCTCGGTCTAAAACACTCCCCCACTGCGGTGCACCACGATGAGAATGAGGGATCCGGGGGTGAAGTCACTTTGCTAGCTTACAAGTAGCATGTTATGGATACAAGTTGCCTTAGCCTGTGTTCTGAGGAAACAGAGCCTGAGTCAAAATACTGAGTGCTAAGCATTGTCAGGGAGAGTGTTTATTAAAAAAAAAAAAAAAACACGACAGTAAAAAGAAGAGCTGGATATATGGAAAGAGAGAGAGCAAAAAGTGAGAGTGTGAGCAACAGGAATCCTCCTTCTTTGCTGATGATATTGAAAAATGGTGTAGCTGGAAGAACAGTTTGGCTATTTCTAACAAAACTAAACTACTCTTACCATTGTACTCCTTGGTATTTATGCAAATGAACTTAAAACTTATGTTAATCCAAAAAAAGCCATACATAGATGGCTGCTGCTGCTGGTGGTAAGTCGCTTCAGTCGTGTCCCACGCTGTGCCATCCCATAGACGGCAGCCCACCAGGCTCCCCCGTCCCTGGGATTCTCCAGGCAAGAACACTGGAGTGGGTTGCGATTTCCTTCCGCAATGCATGTAAGTGAAAAGTGAAAGCGAAGTCGCTCAGTCGTGTCCGACTCTTAGCGACCCCATGGACTGCAGCCTACCAGGTCCCTCTGTCCATGGAATTTTCCAGGCAAGAGTACTGGAGTGGGGGTGCCATTGCCTTCTCCGACATAGATGGCAATAGCAGTTTTATTCATAGCTGCCAAGATATATAAAGCAAATGAAATGTCCTTTAATAGATGAATAGATAAACTATAGTACATTCAGACAATGGAATATTGTCTGAATATAAAAGAAATGTTAACAAACAATGAAAAGAGATGTAGAATACTCAAAGGCAAACCTTTAAGTGAAAGAAGCCATTCTGAAAAGGCTACTTAGTATATGATTCTAGCTACATGAATTCTGGAAAAGGCTAAACTATGGAGATAGTAAAAGGATAAGTGGTTGCAGGTATTCAGGAAGATGGATGGATGAAACAGGCAAAGCAAGGACATTTAGGGCAGTGAAATTACTCTATGTGATACTATCATGGTGGATACATGTCATTACAGATGTGTGCAAAACTACAGCATGTACAACACCCAGAGTGCACCCTAATGTAGACCGTGGGTTTTGGGTGATGCTGGTGCATCAGTGAAGGTTCGTCAGTGGTTACAGTTGTAGTCCGTACCGCCCAGGGGCAGGACTCTGGGAGCAGAGATGTGCCTCTGCGGGATTAAGACTATGTATGTATACGAGAGAGCTCTGTCCTTTTTGTTCCATTTTGCTGTGGACCTAAAGTTGCTCCAAAAAAAATTAATCTATCTTTTAAAAAATGAGAATTTCTATCCCAGAACCTTCTCAACTTCACAGCAACCCAGCTTCTCTCAGGTGAAAGAGAACTGTTATACTCCTCAGAGAAGACCAGGATTTTCTTCATGAGATACTCCTTGATTTCACCCTATCAACTCCTGGGAATTTTCCCATGGCATGTTGCCGGGATGACCATTTGGAGAATGTGTTTTTGATCAGATGATGTACTGTCTGAGCAGGAAGCATGAGAAGACGAGAAGAGTTAATACAAAGCTTTATGAGAGGTGAACATCAGGAAGTCTGCATGCTCACCTACCAGCAAAAGGTGTTGATGGTTTAGCCCAGCATTTAAGCCTCATTAAACTTTTTTTCCAATTTTTAAATTGTGGTAAAATCTACACAAGACTTACTACCTTAACTATCTTTGAGTGGTAATAGATAGATTCATAATGTGAACCATCACCACCTTTCATCTCCAGAACACTCTTCCTCTTGCAAAACTGAAATCCTATACCCATTAGACAATAGCACCATATTCCTCCAGCCCTCCAGCCCCTTGCAACAATCTTTCTTCTTCTACTTTCTGGCTGTATGATTTTGAGAACTCTATGTACTTCATATATTAATAAATGTAATCACATAGTATTTGGATTTTCTGTCTGGCCTATTTCACTTAATGTCCTTAAGGTTCATTCATGCTGTAGCATATGTCAGAATTTTCTTTCATTTTCAGGCTGACTAGTATTCCACTGTGGTACAGATAATGTTTTTCCTATCTGTTCATTCATTGATGCATACTTGGACTGCATCCATTATGAATGTTGCAGGTATGAACATAAGTGTACAAATATATCTTCAATGCTTTGGGGTATATACCCAGTGAAAATGCTGAATTATATAGTAATTCTATGTTTAAATTTTTTAGTAACTGCCATACTCTTTTCCACAGGGCTATGAAAAAACTTACATTCCCACCAGCGGTGCACAAGGATTCCAATTTCTCCACACTCTTACCAACACTTGTTATTTTTATCTCTTTATTTTTTCCACAATGATGTTAGATGGTATCTATTATAGTTTTAATTTGGATTTCCCTAATAACTAGTTGTAGTGAACATCTTTTCATGTGCTTATTAGCCATGTGTATTTTTTTTGGAGTAATTTCTATTCAAGTCTTTTGCTATTTTTGAAGTGGATTTGCTGTTGTTGAGTTTTAGGACTTCTCTATATGTTCTGGATATTAATCCCTTATCAAATATGTGATATATTAATATTTTCTCCCATTCTGTGGGTTAGCTTTTATTCTGCTGATAGTGGCTTTAGATTTACATTTGAAACATTTTTATCAAGTCCAATTGTCTTTTTTTTTTTTCATTGTCTGTGTTTTTGGTGTTACTTCCAAGAATAATTGCCAAATCTACTGTTGTGAAGCTTTTATTTTATTTTTTTTAAAGAATTTTATGCCTTTAGCGTTCTCACTGAAGTCTTGATTTACTTCGGGTTAAGTTTTGTTTATGCCGTTAGTTATGTTTCAAACTGTTCTTTTACATGTGATACTCACTTTTTCCAGAATCAATTGTTGAAAATATTCTCCTTCTTCTAATTCAAGATTAAATTATCTTGGCACCTTTGCCAGAAAACCCTTTGACCATATGTTCAAGAGCTTATTTCTGAGTTCTATATTTTATTCCTTTGGTCAATATATCTGTCTTTATGCCAGTAACACAATGTTTTGATTATTAAAGCTTGGAGTGAGTTTTGAAATTAAGAAATGTGAATGCTCCATCTTTGTGCTTGTTTTTTATTTAATTTATTTGTTGGCTGTGCTGGGTCTTTGTTGCTGCATCTGAGGGCTTTCTCGAATTTCATGGAGCATGGGCTGTTCTAGTTGTAGCATGCGGGCTTCTCACTGTGCTGGCTTCTCTTGTTGCAGAGCCTGGACTCCAGGGCCCAGGGCTTCAGTAGTTGTGACATGTGGGTTTAGCAGTTGTGGTGCATGAGCTTAGTTGCCCCAAGGCCTGTGGAAACTTTCTGAACCAGGGATTGAACCTGTATCCCCTGCCATGGCAGGAGGATTCCTAACCACTGAACCACCAGAGAAGTCCACTTTGTGCTTGCTTTTTGAGATCATTTTGGCTATTTGGGGTCCCTTGAGGTTTCATATTAATTTTAGGATGGGATTTATATTTCTTAAAAAAAATCATTGGAATTTTTATAGAGATTACATCTTTGATCTGAATATAAGTAATACACAATCAAGGGGTAAAAATACAAACATAACTTCCTTATTTGCCAGGTATTATTCTAGGCACATTTATACCTTAAAAATTTGACAGTCACACAATGTTTACCAACAAATGAGGTATGCTTTTTTTTCCATTTTACAGATAAGACAGCTAATTATTAGAGAGCTCAAGTAACTGTAAATTCTGACACTATAATACAAGCTCATTTCAATACATGGTGCTGATCTTTATCTAGATAAAACCTGAGAAAATACTTATTATATGGAGAGTCTGTTGAACTCAGATGAATAATGTGCTATTTTCCCATGACATCTTTAGGATATGTAGACTTCTGTTATAACTCTGCACCTGAAGTAGGCAAAGTGTCACCCTAAACAGAATAAGATAAGATGTCTGCTTCCTATTTTACTAAAGAGAAAAAGTACTTTGGCTTGATAATTCAAATCAAACTCTGTGAAAAATCACCCAGTGGGTCCTTGGAGTCTTTTTGTATTATCAAAATATTCACATAGTAATTAATCAATCAGTGCTCTCTCAGAATGGCTTAAGTACAGTCATTTTGAAAACTGCTCCAGCACCTGCTTGTGAAATAGAAATTGATTTGAAAATAGGGGTCAGTTTTTAATTTAATATTTCATGGAGCAATTCTATTTGAAGTATTTCACACTAAAACTAAGATGATTTATTGCATACACTCAACCAAAGTTGCAGTCACAATCACAGTGAATTGCACAATTGAGAGTCAGAGTTGTGATACAGAATATATATTTCAGCACCAAATTCAGGGTCTTTAGTTGTTATATTTTTAAGTCTTAGAGAGATTATCTAGTTCATCAAATTGTTTAGTGCTACTCTGTGAAAGACGATAAATCTTCCTTCTATCTTGGTTATAATTGAATCTATTTAAATGTAGAAACAAATTAGTTGTAATTAGTATATGGGCTTCCCTAGTAGCTCAGATGGTAAAGCATCCTTCTCAATACAGGAGACCCAGGTTCAATCCCTAGGTCAGGAAGATTCCCTGGAGAGAGACATGGCAACCCACTCCAGTATTCTTGCCTGATTCACATGGACAGAGGAGCCTGGTGGACTACAGTCCATGGGGTGGCAAAGAGTCGGACACGACTGAGAGACTGATGTGCACACAGTAATTAGTGCACAGTTACTTTATACATTAATTCTACCATAATCAGCTACAGAGATGCATCTCAATATTGCATCTTTCTCAGGAAATATGCCATCTTATTTATCTGTCTCTGCTCAATTGGCTTAATCTGAGAAAAATCTTTAATGTTTGGAAATTCTGCCCAACACACCTCTTCTTCTACTCATCTGTGACCAGCATGTGAGAACCAGAGGACTGAGCAAGAGCAGTGGACTGATCTGCTACTTTGGTGCCATATCAGATAATTCTATAATCTTTTATTTTTAACCTCTACTGAATGTACAGTGTTAGGAAACATTCCAAAGTCTGTTTCTGGTGTCGCTTCCTTTCAGACTCAAGACTGCCCTTAATCTCTGTCCCCTTCTGCCAAAGCCCTTCTAAGACAGGACTTGAGAGTGCTTTCCTTCCCCTCAGCTAAGAGCAGATGATGAAGAGGAAAAGTTACGATTTCACATAACCTACTGCCCCCTCTACCTCTGTGACTCAGCTTGCTCCTCGCAAAGTCTGGATCACATACGTCAGGTAGTCTCAAAGCAGGGACTCCCAATACTAGGAACTGGAGCTTATCTCACTCATCCTTGTCCTGCTTCTTGCAATCACCAAGCTCCGGCAAACCTGCTTGATCACGCCTGTCCGTGTATAAAATCTCTGTAACCCTTTTGTTCAGGGCTCAGAGCTTGGAGTGTTAACTCCTATGGGCACCCCTGGTGTAATAAATGTGAGTTCTCCAGCTTTCTGACTGTGGCGCTTGGTTTCTGTACTGGTTTCGGCAACAATAAGCTCTACATAAAGATGTGTTTCAAAACTACACTTGGAGCAGCAAGAAGATGGTTATTTCTTTAGTATGTTGCTTTAGTATGCTTTATATTTCATTAGCATGTTGGGTTAATGAAACAGAATAGCTTTGATGTAATGTCTCTGTAAGTCATGTATATCCAGCTGACCAGGTATGTGTATGATGTGTTAATTGCTCAGTTATGTCTGACTCTTTGCAACTCCATGGACTGTAGCCCACCAGGCTCCTTTATCCATGGGATTCTCTAGGCAAGAGTACTGGAGTGGGTTGCCATTCCCGTCTCCAGAGGAGGTATGTATATGCTTGATTACAAACGGTTATGTGGAAGAAAAATGGCTACAAGACAAAACCAAATGAAAGTACAATTTATTACCTGTAGCAACATGGATCTGGTCTTCACACTGAATTCTTATTGGGGGAAATACTACTAAAAGTAGATGAACTAGAGATATGAAAATAAGAATTTTTTAAGTGCAGAGAGTGTCTCACCCTCCTGATTCCCCATCCCCATGCTTTCCCATGTAGGTCAGGGGTCAGGGGTTGACTCAATGCTCTGATTCTGAACACTAATGATATAAACTCCAGACCCACACAACTGATCCTTTCACTTTTCTTCTTCATTACAACCTGTGTTTAATCATGCACGCACACACAGATAACTCCATCTGTGGTTCACATATTTAACTTTCCTTCTGTGAATTCTGATCAGAGCCATATCCTTCAGAAATCTCTTTTTAACTGCAGCTGAATGTATGGCCATGTTAAGTGACCATGTCCCTACCTACAAAGCATCATCTGAATGTAATCTTAAAGTGGTTTCTCTGATCCATAGGTTATCATAACAACATCAGTGCTGAAGAATTCCAAAGTACTCTCCCTTTGGGGAGCTAGCCATCCTACATATCTTATAAATTACAATTTTTGCCTTCCTGAAAATATGCATGGAATCTTTTAATGCTCTTTTGCTTTTTCTCCTTTTCCTGATCTTCATTCCTCCTTCCCTGTCTAGACTTGTCAGAGGCACCCACAGGCATTAGTGTGTCACCTGTACTAATGAGCCTGCTGACGGACAGATGAAGCCTTTCACCTGAGCCTCCTCATGACTGTGGTCATTGGCCAAGGGGCAGCTTTTTTCTCTGTCTTTGGAAACATCTCTTTCAAAGTTAATTGCTCCCTGGTCACCATGAAGAACAATCTCCTGACCTTGATTTTATTAGTCTTGAATTTTCACTAACTGGGTTATTCAACCCAAGCCATCACCATCTCTTTGCATTCATACAGTGCAATTGTCCTCCAAGCATAGTGGAATAAAACAGTGCTGCAATGAACATTGGGGTGTATGTGCCTTTTTCAATTATGGTTTTATCAGAGTATATGCCCAGTAGTGGGATTGCTGAGTCATATGGCATTTTATTTCTAACTTTTTAAGGAATCTCCATACTGTTCTCCATAGTGGCTATATCAATTTGAACTTATTTTTAAAATCAACATTGTTGAGGATGGAATGGAATAATGTAAGTGAACTGTTCAGTAAATTGTATGATTTCTTATAGGAAGAGGTTGTAATTAAGACACAGATTATCCTTCTTGTAGCTCATGGCTGATCTTTATCTTCTTATTCCATCTGAGATATTAAAGTAATTTACACGGAAGGCAGGAACCAGTGCAATTAATTGCAGCTGAAATTGCAACACTTGCTTTCTGTCTCAGCCTTTCCTTGTGATGTGATGTGTCCTAATCTATCAGATATAGGAAGTTAATCCTCTGTAGGACTAGTCTGGTGACTATCATGTTTGTTTTACTTCATTCAGTGTTCTTAGCAAGCCTGAAGAATAGAAATGGGAAGGGAGAGTGTAAAGTGAGAGCACAAGTGAATTGATGGATTTGGTCTAGGGTCATAAAGAGCACTTCCACAAGCTGTGATCTTCAGGTTTTGAGGTCATGCACCTCCGTTACAAACTTTGTGAGCACACTTTTCCTGTACTTATCTCTTTAAAGTAGTTCAAAAATGAATACACTACTTTGCTATTAACTATATAGATTTTAAGTATACATAAAAATAGAAACTTGACAGAATGAGATAAAAATTAGAAGCCTACAACATGGTGAAGGTGCTTAATGCCGCTGGATTACACTTAGAATGGTTAGAATGGTAAATTTTATGTTATGATATTTGATATATATTTTATCATAATCAAAATTGTTGACATAAGTAGAAATAATATCCTAATATATCCATCCAGAATACCTGATGTGCCCCATGGTGGTTGGCTGGAGCTATAAGAGAAACTTAAAGCCAGAGTGAACATGCCACAGTCGTAGTCTCTATTATTAAAGGCCAAATCTCCTGTGAGACAGAATCCCTTCAGGAAACATGTGAGGTCATGGAGGGAAACCGGCTGTGTGATCTTGGGCAAGTCACTTAAACATCCTATTGTCAAGTTTCCTAATTTTTTTTTTTAATGGAAGGTAAAAAATTCTTATATATTTATAACAAATATGTATTAGAAAAACGTACATTAAACATTTTATAAATCCAATGGGGACAGATGGCTGCTAGACTTATTGTAGAAATCATTTTATAATGTATCCAAGTGTCAAATCACTATAGAGTATATCTGAAACTAACATAACATTGTTTATCAACTGTATTTCAAAAAATTCACAATCTTCAGAAGGGCCTCATAATATAGAGCATCATTCAGATGTTTTAATGAGAAAACAATATTTTTTTAAGTTATGTAATTTATTTACGATCACTGTTTCAAAGAGGTCAGACTCAGAACCTGAATCCATGTCTTAGGTCCAAATCCTTATTCCACCCCCTAGAGGTGACAGGAGGTATAGTGGGTATGACATAAGGTACAAGGAGGTATAAGAGGCGCAAGGGGTTTTGTGAAGATTAATCAAAATGATCAAAGTAAAGCTTTATGCACAGTTTTTAGGCAGAATAGATCCTCTCTGAAAACTTTCAGTTTCTTCATGGTACACTGTTTTGTTGAAAGTTTTACTTTCATCTTAGGTTCGAAAGATTCGTTAGGAAAAGAAGCCATTTGTTACACACAAAAAACCTATTTCAATTTCTTAATCAGGGGTTATTTTACTTAATTTCAATATACAGTCATTAACAGAAAAGAATCTGAAGCAACAGAGAGAAGTAACAGTGTGGTGGTGGTTTGCTCACTAAGTCATGTCTGACTCTTGTGACCCCATGGACTGTAGCCTGCCAGGTTCTTCTCTCATGGAATTTCCTGGGCAAAAATGCTGGAGTGGTTTGCCCTTTCCTTCTCCAGGGGATCTTCCTGACTCAGGGATCGAACCTGGGTCTCCTGCCTTGCAGGCAGATTCTTTACCACCTGAGCCACCAAGGAAGCCCTAAGTAAGTGTTGCTATTGTTGTTGCTTAGTCGCTAAACAGTGAATCTTTTGCAACCCCATGGACTGTCAGGCTCCTCTGTTCATGGGATTTTCCAGGCAAGCATACTGGAGTGGGTTGCCATTTCCTTCTCCAAGTAAAAGTATATACATCACCAAATTGGGCTGAAACCTACATCCAGATTTGAACAGCTTTGGGAAATCCCACGCAAAAGCAATCTGGAGTTCCAACTGGGAAAGGGTCATGGGTGGTGCATCCACCCCATGGGTGAGACTTCAAATTGCAGTTTTGGAGGCTGCCACTTGTAATCTCAAGCTGCAAACTAATTTCATCAATTTGAGCACAAAAATGCAACTCTAGGTTTTTACTTTTACACTGCCGTTTCTTTCACCTTGTGAGTGGTAAGACTTTTCAGACCCCAGGGAGCTGATCAGGCCTCCTCTGGGGCTCCAGGGGCTCAGGAAATTCGAAGTCTCACTCCCCAGCTTATCTAAGATGACACTTGCATTGCTGGTAACAACTGGTGGGCTTGCAGGCAGGCATGTAGTCTATGCAGGATCCAGGCAAAATTGGAAGTCAGTCAGAGGCTCCCTACACCGGACCCTGAGCAAGACTACTTCCATTTTAATTTTCCTAAAATACACTGTATAAGAAATAAATCAATAAATGAATTAATATTTGCATTTCCTTAGGGAACAAATTAAGGGTAACATTAAATGCAAATTAATCTCTGTCTCCCCTCCCCCTTACCGTCTCTTCTCTACTCCCTCAAACACAAACACACACAAACACACACACACACACACGAATACACACAAAGTAACAATCCTGAGCAATTCAACCGTGAAGTCACATATAAAAGAATAGTTGAGATAACAGAACAATGCTAGAAATTTGACTCTTCATTTTGCATAGAACAAGACTGAGACTCAGCAATTTTGAATGACTAACCAAGGTCAAGTAACTAATGTGCAGAAGAACTGAGTTTAAAAGCCAGTCTTCTGGCCCACAGGAAGTGTGTTCTGCACCACACCCTCTGCCCTATGAAGAGTGGTAGATAAAAGAATACCACAGAGAAGGAGAAAAAATAGAAGACAGTCCACAGAAGGTCGAGGGTCTAAGTGGAAGATGGGAGAGGTTCCCACTGACAAGTGTCATTTGTTAGAAATGGCAGGACTCTTTGCAGCAGATGACATAGAATTTCCTTTTCTTTGGTACCGTGCATCTTGTAGCTCTTTAGTAGCAAGATACCGTTTTTTGTGAAATAGCTGCTTTAGAGTTTCTTCCTTCTACTTTTTACCTGTTCAGGAAAGACAACAAAAATGTGTCACATTCAGTTAAATTAATGTTGGAATTTGAGTGTGCATGAGTCTCTTGTATTTCAGCACATCTTCCTAGGAGAGGCACTAGGATCATGCTCTTTCCAAGGATGACAGGAAGATGATAGGAAGAGCCTTGGAATAGGGGTTCTGTGTCTCCCTCCACAGCATAGAGCAGGCATGTTTTCTGGCCATTAAAATCGATTCAAGCTCTTAAAACCCAGGTTGCTCGCCTGCCACACATCCCACAGAGTGTCAACATCTTGTGACTCTCTCCACCTTGCCCAGGGTAAACTAGCAATCTATAGTGGACTACAGTCCATAGGGTCACAAAGAGTTGGACATGACTAAAGCGACTTAGCACATATAACCAGCACAAATGCTGGTACTCTGACTCCAAGGAAGAAACTGTCCTGGCCTGAGATTCACAAACCTTATATCCTCTCCCTGCATCAGTGACACAGACCGATCTTGGGCCAAACCAGGTAATGGTGGGGGATACAAACAAATGTGCTCTTCACTGCAGATGGCAGATGAGCGCACAGTAATCTGGCAGGAAGCAGACCGTGGACGTAGTTAGGTGGTTTTTACAATGCCGTCCATCTCTATCAGGGGCTAAAATTAAGCTCTTTTGGCTGGTGTGCAATCATCAAGTCTCCCACTTCGAATGACTATGAGTCAAGGGCAGGTCAATCATGCAGCCTGCCTGTAATGAGCAGATAATTTACATGTCGGTAATTATTGGCAAAAAGCAATTGCAACAAGAAGTGGGATCACAATTTATTATTTCTTTTACCAGCATTCAGGCATTCTGACCTGAGTGGAATGCTATATCAGAGCCAATTAAACTCCACTGATAGACACCTAACAAGAAAAATAGAGCTTTAAACTAAAGGACAAGATGTTTGTGAAGTCCTGCATGATGATTTTTACCATATTTTAAAGAAAATATACTTTAATCTTAACATGAAATGGTGAAGTAGAAAGTATCTCTGAAAATTAGCACGTAAAAGAAGTTTAAACAACTGAAAGCTTTCTTGAGAATTTATTCTGAATGTCACATTAGTGAATTTTGTATGATTGTCTCTTACAATGGTTTAGCTGTTAAATACCAAATAGAGTTCTTAAAGACTTTTAAAAAGTGTGTGTGTGGGGGGGGTGGGGGGGGGGCGGGGGTTGGTTTGAGCTCATGACATTTCAATTTAGTGTTCTTTTACTAAAGATATGATGTTCTTTGAAATTACCATTCTGTTATTCTTATCACACATACAATTTTATCATTCTGCTTGGTATAAATGTCAAGAGAAGGCATGCCCTTTACATCATACTGAATTTTCTCATATATAACAATTATTCTCCATAATTTGTGAATAATCAATTGTTCCATGAACTAGTCTGCTATTTCCTTTTATGATTTGTATTTGTCTAGCTGTCCTTGTATTTCAGTACATAGAATCTGATCCAGTGTTCACCCTACCAAGGGTCTTAAATGCACCACATGGAGGATAATATAAAATCTATTTGCAATTCAATGTTTGTACAGGGTTGTAAGATGAGATCCAAACAAATATTTATTCCACATGTACACTCTTTTAGAGAAATAAATGAAAATTGAAATACTATCAAATTTGATTTTGTGCAATAGTTGTTTGATTTTTCTGACAGACTAATATTTTCTTCCAAAAGGCAAATGTCACTAACCTAAAAAGCATTTGACAGAAAAAAAAAAAAAAATCTAAAATTTCAAAGATAGACTAAACAGATTTTTTTTTCTTGTTTTCATCCATGGTTCTTAGCCACTCCTGATACTTCAACTAGAAATTAGTTAGGAAGGAGGTAGAGGATAGTTACTGTGCTTGAGAATCAGGAATATTTATGATGTTTGAAGCAACTGATAATTTAAAAATATGCTTTAGATTTTAAGTTTCATGAGTGATTTTTACCACTTATCCAGCTGTAGTTTTGTGTTTATGGCAGTGAAATATTTTTCTCAGGCTAAATCCTGAGCCAAAGAATGGAATTCTGTTCTGCTTTGCACTTGTAAGAACTGCAGTTGAAAGATGTTAATCACTTGGCATGAAGCGCTCTTTAAAATACCATTTTGAATAAGAAAAAATAGCCCTTTATCAGGTATATAAAGACATCTGAGGCATGTTTTGATGTCTAATTTGAATGTACCAGGTAGCTGATAATACAGTACTTCTCAATTTGAAGATGCTTTTGTCGCAAAAATGTATGTTCTCATGTGTCATATTACATAAAAGGCAATAATACATGATGAAAATAATCTTTAAAAATATGCAAAAGCTCCCTGAAGCTAAAAATACTTTGGGATATGATAAGTCCTGAACAAAACAAAACCCCAGACCCGTAAGCACTCAGCTTTGTCCTATCAAAACCCCAAAGAAGGCTTTGATCCTCTCGTGGAAACTTCTGCAATGTGTTTGTTTCAAGGGCCTAGGTTCAGTTGAGTTCAGTCGCACAGTTGTGTCTAAATCTTTGCGACCTCATGGACTGCAGCACACCAGGCTTCCTTGTCCATTACCAACTCCCAGAGCTTGCTCAAGCTCATATCCATCTAGTCAGTGATGCCATCCAACCATCTCATCCCTTGTCACCGCTTCTCCTCCTGCCTTCAAATTTTCCCAGCATCAGGGTCTTTTCCAATGAGTCAGTTATATACATCAGGTGGCCAAAGTATTGGAGCTTCAGATTCAGCATCAGTTTTTCAAATGAATATTCAGAATTAATTTCCCTTAGGATTGACTGGTTTGTTCTCCTTGAAGTCCAAGGGACTAAGAGTCTTCTCCAACACCACAGTTCACAAGCATCAATTCTTCGGCACTCAGCTTTCTTCATGGTCCAACTCTCACAGCCATACATGACCACTGGAAAAACCATAGCTTTGACAAGACAGAACTTTGTTGGCAAAGTAATGTCTTTGTTTTTGATATGCTGTCTAAATTTGTCATAACTTTTCTTCCAAGGATCAAGTGTCTTTTAATTTCATGGCTGTACTCACCATCTGCAATGATTTTGGAGCCTCAAAAAATAAAGTCTGTCAACTGTTTTCACTGTTTCACCATCTATTTGCCATGAAGTGATGGGACCAGATACCATGATCTTAGTTTTTTGAATGTTGAGTTTTAAGCCAACTTTTATTCTTTCCTCTTTCACTTTCATCAAGAAACTCTTTAGTTGTTCTTTGCTTTCTGCCATAAGGGTGGTATCATCAGCCAATCTAAGGTTACTGATATTTCTTCTGGCAATCTTGATTCCAGCTTGCATTTCATCCACCCTGAGATTTTACATGATGTATTCTCCATGTAAGTTAAATAAGCTGAGTGACAATATACAGCCTTGACATACTCCCTTCCCAAATAGTAACCAGTCTGTTGTTCCAAGTCTGGTTCTAAAGGTCACTCTTGACATGCATATAGGTTTTTCAGGAGGCAGGTAAGGTGGTCTAGCATTCACATCTCTTTAATAATTTTCCACAGTTTGTTGTGATACACACAGTCAAAGACTTTGGCATAGTCAGTAAAGTAGAAGTAGATGTTTTTCTGAAACTCTTTTGCTTTTCTGATGATCCTACAGATGTTGGCAATTTGATCTCTGGTTCCTCT
This sequence comes from Muntiacus reevesi, assembly GCF_963930625.1. NCBI lineage: Eukaryota > Metazoa > Chordata > Mammalia > Artiodactyla > Cervidae > Muntiacus > Muntiacus reevesi. The sequence goes on from NC_089264.1 coordinate 2,349,993, forward strand.
GCCTTTTCTAAATCCAGCTTGAACATCTGGAAGTTCACAGTTCATTTAATGTTGAAGCCTGGCTTGGAGAATTTTAAGCATTTCTTTGCTAGCATGTGAGATGAGTGGAGTTGTGGGTAGTTTGAGCATTCTTTGGCACTACCTTTCTTTGGGATTGGAATGAAAGCTGATCTTTTCCAGTCCTGTAGCCACTGCTGAGTTTTCCAAATTTGCTGGCATATTGAGTGCAGCACTTTCACAGCATCATCTTTTAGGATTTGAAATAGCTCAACTGGAATATCATCACCTCCACTAGTTTTGTTCATAGTGATACTTCCTAAGGCCCTCTTGACTTCACATTACAGGATGTCTGGCTCTAGGTGAGTGATCACATCATCAGGATTATCTGCATCATGAAGATCTTCTTTGTTTAGTTCTTCTGTGTATTCTTGCCTCCTCTTCTAAACATATTTTGCTTCTGTTAGGTCCATACCATTTCTGTCCTTTATTGAGCCCATGGTTTTCCCTACTCTCTTCAATTTAATCCTAAATTTTCAATAAGGAGTTCATGTTCTGAGCCACAGTCAGCTCCCAGTCTTACTTTTTCTGACTGTATAGAGCTTCTCTATCTTTGGCTGCAAAATATATAATCAATCTGATTTCAGTATTGACCATTTGGTGATGTCCATGCATAGAGTCACCTCTTGTGTTGTTGGACAAGGGTGTTTGCTATGACCAGTGTGTTTTCTTGGCAAAATTCTGTTAGCCTTTGCCCTACTTCATTTTGTACTCTAAGGCCAAATTTGCCTGCTACTCCAAGTATCTCTTGACTTCCTACTTTTGCATTCCAGTACCCTATGATGAAAAGGACATATTTTTTTAGGATGTTACTTCTAGAAGGTCTCGTAATCTTCATGAAACCATTCAATTTCAGCTTCTTCAGCATTACTTGTTGGGGTATAGACTTTCATTACTGAGATACTGAATGGTTTGCCTTGGAAATGAATAGAGATCATTCTGTCATTTGTGAGATTGCATCCAAGGACTGCATTTTGGACTCTTTTATTGACTTTGATGGCTACCCCATTTCTTCTAAGGGCTTCTTGTCCACATTAGTAGATATAATGGTCATCTGAATTAAATTAACCCATTCCAGTCCATTTTAGTTCACTGATTCCTAAAATGTTGATATTCACTCTTGCCATCTCCTGTTTGATCACTTGCAATACCTTGATTCATGGACCTAACATTTCAGGTTCCTATGCAATACTGTTCTCCACATCATCAGATTTTATTTGCCATTAAAGTGGTGTCATCTGTTTATCTGAGATTATTGATATTTCCCCAGGCATCTTGATTCTAGCTTGTTATTCATGGACTGGTTCAAAATTGGGAAAGGAGTATATCAAGACTGTATATTGTCACCATGCTTATTTAAATTCTATGTAGAGTACATCATGCAAAGACTCCTCTGTTCATGGAATTCTCTAGGCAAGAATACTGGAATGGGGTGCCATACCCTTCTCCAGGGCATCTTCCCAACCCAGGGATCAAACTCAGGTCTCCTGCATTATAGGCAGATTCTTTACCACCTCAGTCACCACAGATGTGAAAGTTGGACAGTAAAGAAAGCTGAACACTGAAGAATTGATGCTTTTGAACTGTGGTGTTGGAGAAGACTCTTGAGAGTCCCTTGGACTGCAAGGAGATCCAACCAGTCCATCCTAAAGGAGATCAGTCCTGGGTGTTCATTGGAAGGACTGATGCTGAAGCTAAAGCTCCCATACTTTGGCCACCTGATGCAAAGAGCTGACTCGTTGGAAAAGACCCAATACTGGGAAAAAATTGAGGGCAGGAGAAAGGGAAAACAGATGATTAGATGGTTTGAATGCTATAATTGACTCAAAGGACATGAATCTGAGGAAACTCTGGGAAAAGTGAAGGACATGGAAACTTGGTGTGCTGAATCCTAGTGTGTCAAAAAGAGTCGGATATGACTGAGCAACTGAACAACAAGTGTCTTTGGCACTTTTCTGTTGACTGTACTCAGTTCAGCTCAGTTCAGTCCCTCAGTCGTGTCCAACTCTTTGCAACCCCATGAATCACAGCACACCAGGCCTCCCTGTCCATCACCAACTCCCGAAGTTTACCCAAACTCATGTCCATCAAGTCGGTGATGCCATCCAACCATCTCATCCTCTGTTATCCCCTTCTCCTCCTGCCCTCAATCTTTCCCAGCATCAGGGTCTTTTCCAATGAGTCAACTCTTCAAATGAGGTGGCCAAAGTATTTGAGTTTCAGCTTCAGCATCAGTCCTTCCAATGAACATCCAGGACTGATCTCCTTTGAATTGACTGGTTGGATCTCCTTGCAGTCCAAGGGACTCTCAAGAGTCTTCTCCAACACCACAGTTGAAAAGCATCAATTCTTTGGCACTCAGCTTTCTTCACAGTCCAACTCTCACATCCATACATGACCACCAGAAAAAAACATAGCCTTGACTTGAAGGACCTTTGTTGGCAAAGTAATGTCTCTGCTTTTTAATATGCTATCTAGGTTGGTCATAACTTTCCTTCCAAGGAGTAAACATCTTTTTAATTTCATGGCTGCAATCACCATCTGTAGTGATTTTGGAACTCCCCAAAATAAAATCAGCCACTGATTCCACTGTTTCCCCATCTATTTGCCATGAAGTAATGGGATCAGATGCCATGATCTTCGTTTTCTGAATGTTGAGCTTTAAGCCAACTTTTTCACTCTCCTCTTCACTTTGACTCTACTAATTAAGGTCAATTTGAAAACAGACCCATGTCTCCCTCCAGCCTTTTCTGAAGCACCAGAAGTCAAAATGTGTGTGTGTGTGTGTGTGTGTGTGTGTGTGTGTGTATCCAACGGAATCACCTTGATGTATAGCAGAAATTAGCACAACATTGCAAAACAAGTGTTCTTCAATTTAAAAAGACCTGAATCACTTTGATAACAAGGTCTACAGGGCAGACCAACCTGCAGATTTCAGAGAAGCACACAACCCTACCATGCAACCTCAACACATGCTCACAAAACCACCAGGAAGCCTGAATTGCTTTCAGAGGAGGCAACCAAACAAAACTGTGAGTTTGGGGAGGTGGCTTCACTGAAGCAGCATGACCACAGACTTTGTCCAGTTGATAAATGTTTAGACAAAGATAAATGGTCCCTGGCATGGTTGTCTTGCTCTCAGTGAACAGATAGCCCTGCCTCTGTGCCTGAGCTACGAAGAAGGGATTTAAAGCTATGTAGACACAACCCTCACTTGTTTCTTTCCTCTCACATGTGTGAGATAAAGTTTGTCTATGCATGGTTTGCAACTGAATGTGTTAGATCCCTCATAAACTTATGAGCTTTTCATTTTTACATGCTAAGAGAGAAAATTAAGAAAGGATATAGGGTTAGATGGCTATGAACAAAGTAAATTATATTTTATGCAAGATTTAGTTTGTAATGAAAAACAATTTCTTGCTCACACAACATGCAAAAACAGTTTGTAGACTGTAATAGAAGATAAGCATTCTAGTTGAGTGCTTTGGAATTTTTTATTACATTTCTTAGATGTGATATAACTTACTATAATTTGCTATTGAATTTTTTATAGTTTTTAGCTTTTTAAAAAATATCTTGTGCGTGTGTTTTGTTTTGTTTTGTCTTTTTTTTTTTGCCCTATACTTCTTGGGCTTCCTTACATCCCATATATATTATAGATCACTACCCATTTCATCATGATTCTTTGCATTTTGTGAGAAACGTAGTGGTGATCAGCATCTACAAGCCTTTATAAAGATTGCCCTAGCACATACTCCTCTGCGGCATATCACAAAAATGACCCAAGAAACGAGAGGAAAGTGTTAAAGAAATGACAAGGTCTATGTACAGGAACAATAGCATACAGAGAAAGATTTTGTGTTGTCTAGGTAACTACATCAATATATATTTATTGAGTGTGTAATATGTTAGGCAGTGTTCCACTTGATTGAGTTCTAGCAGAGAACAGAACATCCAGGTTCTCCACTACCATAGCTGTCTATTCAGGTGGAGAAAAGGACAATAAACAACTATTTAATATAATACAGATGTTATAATAGACAAGGAGATAGACTGGATGGGATAATGGGCTTAAGTGTGAAACGTCATGAGTTTGTAGGGATTCCTGTAAATGGTGTGGTGAAGGAAGGCTTCTGTGACGGGGTGACATTTGATTAGAGAATTTAAAAAAAAAATGTGAGGAATAATTTCTGATGATTTGTAGGGAAGATGTGTTCAGTTGAAGGAATAGTGTTTCTGATCAGGGGAATGTCTGATGTATTCAGGACCAGGAGAAAGACCAGATGGAGATACAGAGGCCAGATTACATAGAACCTTTTAACCTAAAATAGGAACTTTAAATTTTATTCAAAAAACAATGGAAAGACAAGAGAGAACTTTGAGCATAACAGTGGTAAGGCTTGACCTAGTATATACTTTCACAACTTTATTGAGGTATAACTGACATACTATAAACTGCAAATGTTAAAAGGGTACAATTGTATATATTTTAGCATATGTATAGACCTGCTGAAACCGTTACTGCAATTAGTGCAATGAACATGGCTTTCTCCCAAAGTACTGTATCACTAGGTAGTTCCACCGTCCTGCTGCTCCCCTCCACTCTCACCCCTAAGAGGCTCTCCATCTTCTGTCTCTGGAGTAGTTTTAATATTCTAGAATTTGGACATTCCATTCTAGCAATAGAATTGGAATGTAACCAACAAATGCTTATTGAGCACAATTTTTTTGAGTCATCCATGTTGTGTCACATTAGAAATTCAGTCCTTTTTGTTGATGACTAGTAATCTTTTGTATAAATGTTCCACAATATGTTTATTTCCTCATCTGTTAAAGGAAATTTAGATCACTTCCAGGGTTTTTACTATCATAAATAAGGCTTCTATGAATATGTGTGTACAAGTCTTGGTATGGACAAACGCTTTCATTCTCTTTATTAAAATACCTAAGAGTAACAAGACCTGGAGCTGACTGTGGCTCAGATCATGAACTCCTTATTGCCAAATTCAGACTTAAACTGAAGAAAGTAGGGAAAACTACTAGACCATTTAGGTATGACCTAAATCAAATCCCTTATGATTATACACTTATAATCCAAGCCAGGCTTCAGCAATAATTGAAATAGATTTAAGGGACTAGATCTGATAGACAGAGTGCCTCATGAACTATGGATGGAGGTTTGCGACACTGTACAGGAGACAGGAATCAAGACAATCCCCAATAAAAAGAAATGTAAAAAAGCAAAATGACTATCTGAGGAGGCCTTACAAAGAGCTGTGAAAAGAAGAGAAGTGAAAGACAAAGGAGAAAAGAAAAGACATACCCATCTGAATGCAGAGTTCCAAAGAATAGCTAGGAGAGATAAGAAAGCCTTCCTCAATTGCCGGGAGCCAGCACACGAGATCCCACCCATGACAAGGTCAGGTGGAGAAGACCTGACAGGCAAGGCGGATCAGGACTTCAGGGATTTTGAAAAGCTCCCGGCGCTCACCTTAAAGATGATCTCTGTCTTTCTGATGCTTGCTATATTAGACTACTCCCTAATTTCTGTGACACAGGTAGACGGCCTTCCCTGATCTCTCTCCAAACAGAATCAACTTAGAACTTTAATCAATATGTCCCCCGGATGGTGGTATCCTATAAGATTATCCAGGATGAAAGGAGTGTTTCAATTTAGACCCCTTTGCTGGCATTCTAGCCTGCTTGGCAAATGCGTACTAATGCACATGACTGCTCACAACACCTTAATCATAAACAGCATAAAGAACCTGACCACACAAAAGGCCCTAATAGGCACAGAGCCCTTCGGGGGTGAGGAAGCCCTACTAGAGAACACAAAAATATTATTCTAAAAGTGGTTAGAGTTAAAGATTTAGAAAAATAAGAGTTCAGAATTGTTAATTTTAACCAGGAATGCTAAACAGGTGCTGCCTCACCAGAGCTAGAGAGTCTTTGTGTGGTAAACATTTTAGATAAATTTAACTGATAGCTTCTGCAAAAGGACTGACCTTTGTGTTCATTAAAGAATAGATTACAGAAAACAGTTTTGCATTCACCTAGGTCATAAAATGTCAATAGGCCCCATGGCCAGAAGATAATGTACAAGACTCTTACAAAGAACTATGCAGAAAACACCCTAGTTTTGTGAAGGATAAACTGATGTAATATTAAACTATCTTCCCCTTAAAAATGTACTAACTTAGAATATAAAAGCTACGGTAAAAAATAAAGAATTGCCAGACTCTGCTGCACCCTCCATCTGGTCTCTCTCTCTCTCTCTCTCTCTCTCTCTCTCTCTCTCTCTCTCTCTCTCTCTCTCTCTCTCCCTCGTTGATGCCGTTCATCCTGAGGGTACCCCTGGATCCTGCCGAGGCTGGACCCCGGCACTCAATAATCAATTCAAAGAAAGAGAGGAAAACAATAGAATTGGAAAGGCTAGAGATCTCTTCAAGAAAATTAGAGATCCCAATGGAAATTTTCATGCAAAGATGTGCACAATTAAGGACAGAAATTTTATGGACCTAACAGCAGCAAAAGCTATTAACAAGAGGTGGCAAGGATACACAGAGGAACTATACAAAAAATTTCTTCACAACTCAAATAATCATGATGGTGTGATCACTTACCTAGAGCCAGATATCCTGGAAAGCAAAGTCAAGTGGGCCTTAGGGAGCATCACTATAAACAAAGCTAGTGCAGGTGATGAAATTCCAGTTGAGTTATTTCAAATCCTAAACAATGATGTTGTGAAAATGCTGCACTCAATATGCCAGCAAGTTTGCAAAACTCAGCAGTGGCCATAGGACTGGAAGAGGTCAGTTTTCATTCCAATCTCAAAGAAAGGTGATGCCAAAGATTGTTCGAATTACCACACAATAGCTTTCATCTCACATGTTAGCAAAAAAATATTGAAATTCTCCAAGCCAGGCTTTAGCAATATTTGAACTGTGAACTTCCAGATGCTCAAGCTGGTTTTAGAAAAGGCAGAGGAACCAAATTGCCCACATCTGTTGGATCATCAAATAAAGCAAGAGATCTCCAGGAAAATATCTATTTCTGATTTATTGACTACACCAAAGTCTTTGACTGTGGATTACAACAAACGGTGAAAAATTCTTAAAAAACTGGAAACAGAACTGCCATATGACCCAGCAATACCACTTCTGGGCATACACACTGAGGAATCCAGATCTGAAAGAGACACGTGCACCCCAATGTTCATCGCAGCACTGTTTGTAATAGCCAGGACATGGAAGCAACCTAGATGCCCATCAGCAGATGAATGGATAAGGAAGCTGTGGTACATTTACACCATGGAATATTACTCAGCCGTTAAAAAGAATTCATTTGAATCAGTTCTAATGAGATGGATGAAACTGGAGCCCATTATACAGAGTGAGGTGAGCCAGAAAGATAAAGAACATTACAGTATACTAACGCATATATGCGGAATTTAGAAAGATGGTAACGATGGCCCTATATGCAGGGCAGAAGAAGAGACGCAGAAGTACGGAACAGACTTTTGAACTCTGTGGGAGAAGGGGAGGGTGGGATGTTTTGAAAGAAGAGCATGTATATTATCTGTGGTGAAACAGACCACCAGCCCAGGTGGGAGGCATGAGTCAAGTGCTCGGGCCTGTTGGGCTGGGGGGATCCAGAGGAATCGGGTGGAGAGGGAGGTGGGATGGGAGACCGGGATGGGGAATTCGTGTAGCTCTATGGCTGATTCATATCAATGTATGACAAAACCCACTGAAAAATAAAAAAATAAATTAAAAAAAAAAAAAAAAAAAAAGAATTTTAAGACCAGACCACCTGACCTGCCTCCTGAGAAATCCATATGCAGGTCAAGAAGCAGCAGTTAGAACTGGACATAGAACAACAGACTGGTTCCAAATCAGGAAAGGAGTATGCCAAGGCTGTATATTGTTACCCTGCTTATTTAACTTATAAGCAGAGTACATTATGAGAAATCCTGGACTTGATGAAGCACAAGCTGGAATCAAGATTGCTGGGAGAAATATCAATAACCTCAGATATGCAGATGACACTATCCTTATGGAAGAAAGTGAAGAGGAACTAAAGAGCCTCTTGATGAAAGTGAAAGAGGAGAGTGAAAAAGTTGACTTAAAGCTAAACATTCAGAAAACTAAGATCATGTCATCTGACCCCATTACTTCATGGCAAATAGATGGGGAAACAGTGGAATCAGTGGCTGACTTTATTTTGGGGGGGCTCCAAAATCACTGCAAATCGTGTCTGCAGCCATGAAATTAAGACATTGGTCCTTGGAAGGAAAGTTATGACCAACCTAGGCAACTTATTAAAAAGCAAAAACATTACTTTGCCAACAAAGGTCCGTCTAGTCAAAGCTATAGTTTTTCCAGTAGTCATGTATGGATGTGAGAGTTGGACTATAAAGAAAGCTGAGCACCGAAGAATTGATGCTTTTGAACTGTGGTGTTGGAGAAGACTCTTGAGAGTCCCTTGGACTGCAAGGAGATCCAACCAGTCCATCCTAAAGGAGGTCCTTCCTGGGTGTTCATTGGAAGGGCTGATGTTGAAACTGAAACTCCATTACTTTGGCCATCTGATGCAAAGAGCTGACTCATTGGAAAAGACCCTAATGCTAGGAAAGATTGAAGGCAGGAGGAGAAGGGGACCACAGAGGATGAGATGGTTTGATGTTATCATGGATTCAATGGACACGAGTTTGGGTAATCTCCGGGAGTTGGTGACGGACGGGAGGCCTGGCGTGCTGTGGTCCATGGGGTCGCAAAGAGTCGGACACGACTGAGCATTCGAACTGAACTGAACTGAACTGAGAATGACTGAGTCATATGATAGATGTGCTTTTAACTTTTTAAGAAACGGTCACATTATATTACAAAGTAGTTAAACAATTACGTATTCCCACCAACAGTGAATGAGGGTTTCCTCTTCTCCATGTCCTGCCAACAGTTATACTGATTGTTTTGTATTTCAAATAAAACAGTTTTAGCCATGAAACTTAGCTGGTGGTGGTATCTCACTTTTAGTTTTAACTTTTATTTACCCAACAATGACTACTAATGTTAGGCGTATTTCATGTGCTTGTTTGCCATCTGTATGCCTTCTTCAGGCATACATTGAAGAATATGCTCAAATCTTTGCATATGTTTTTAGCTGTTTGTTTTCTTTTTACTGAGTCTTGAATCAAAAACTTATGGTAAGCAATTCTCTCAGGATTCCTACCCCTGCGGGCTTGATTTGTATTTTAAAGAATAATTCTAATTGCCACAAGGAGAATGGATTGTATATGTTCAACAGTATGTAGGGTCATAGGAAACTTTACCTTACTTTTTTTTAACATAGTTAAAATTCAGTTTTAAGATTTATTATTTTGGTTAAACACCAAGAGCTCCACGAAAAGTGTGAACAGGGGTGTTTTCTTTCAAATGTAATTAGCTAGAGCAAACCCTAGATTATTAAAGTTGTTCTTGTCCTGAATCATTTTAGGGGTGACTTAGATTTAGACAAGTAAATTTGAGTTGTCTGTTATATATCTATGTATAGATGCTAAGTAGGTTTTTGTAGATGATGACAAAGAAGTTGGGCATATGAGTCTGAAATTCAGAGAGGAGATCAGACAAAGAGTTATAAATTCAGAGCTTCCATTCTATTGGTTATCCTTAAACCCATAGAACTGGGAGAGCTCATCCAAGAGTAAGTATAGATAGAAAAGAAATTCAAGAGGTAATCCCTGAAGCACTCCAACTTTTAGAAGTTTGAATAAAAAAGGAGACAAATTTGGCAAAAAGATTGTTGCCATGGTTAATGAAGGTGGTGGTAGCATTGACAGGGGGTTAGCATTAAAAAGTAATTGACTTTTGCTGGATTTGATGCTAAGAATTCCCTGAATCACAATTAATAGAAATAAGAAGTCATGTTGTTTGAATGTGGAAGAAAGAAAGTAAACAAGTAAAGAAATTATTTAAAAAGGCACACAGTCTGTGATGGAGGATGTGATAGGGCTGGTTTTACTTTACTAGGGTGGTGTGGGTGCAAATCCTTAGTGACAATCAGCTTCCTTTCTTCATATATGAGTATCCAGGTATAGTCTTTTTTTTTTTTTTTTTTAAGTTCATTTTAAGCCACTTTGCTTTTATGAAAGATCTGCCTTAGTATGTGTGCTAACTAATCAAAATAAAACTGACATGGAGATGTTTTTTATGGGAAGAGGCAGTTGCTTCATTTTTTATTAATTTTTGTTGGAGTGTTTGCAATGTTTTGTTATTTACAATGTTGTGCTAGTTTCAGGTGTACAGAAAGTGATTCAGTTATACATATATCCACTCTTTCTTAGGTTCTTTTCCCATATAGGTCAATACAGAGTACTGAGTAGAGTCCCATGACTATACAGTTCCTTACTAGTCACCTAGTTTATATATAATAGTGTGTATTTGTCAATCTCAGCCTTTCAATTTATTCTTATCTCACTTACACCTTGGTAAACATGTTTGTTTCCTATATCTTTGACTCTATTTCTACTCTGTAGATAAGTTCATTTGTATCCTTTTTTTAGATTCCACATATAAGTGATATCATATGATACTTGTCTTTCTCTGTCTAGCTTACTTCAATTAGTATGACAATTTCTAGGTCCATCCATGTTGCTGAAGATGACATTATTTCATTCTTTTTATAGCTGAATAATACTCCAATATATGTACCAATACTCCAATATATGTACCATTCCTCTGTTGATGGACATTTATGTTGTGTCCATGTCCTGGCTAACAATCAGTTTTCTTAATGTCTGTACTGAAAATGTGATACAACATACTTATAAAATAAGCCCATGAACATACATTGGTTCTGTTGTCTAACTTTATGCAAGCAAACAGTAAAATGGGGAGGTAATGACTATGTTGGATTCTCCATGGCTCTCACCCAATAGAGATTAATATAAGGAAAAATTAGAGCCTTCACTCTTGTAGCAAGCTGATTACAGCTAGTTGCAACATAGCACTTCTTTTACCTGGTCCTCTCCTTCCTATGTGAAGGTAACAGAGCACATCATCCTTATTGTCTTTAAAACTTTTCTTATCATTTCTTATTTCTGTGAAGTTCAGGTTGATAATCCTACAAATCACTTATTAAATATAATTTAACATCAATTAACTTTATATAAGTATACTATAATATTAGTTATTTTATGACTTTTACATTTGCATTTTATTCACCGTATTATCAGAGAGCTATAGCTGGATGTCTGACACTCAGTATTACTAGTGTTGATACGTGTTTGTTGGTTGAATGAATAAATGAATTAAACAGTGAATATTGAATAAGTTCAGCTGAATAAATGTTGGATTTGTGGCAGAAACTGAGGTTCCACCAGTTAAATAGGGACTCAAGGAAATTACTTCACTTGTTCATATCTATTTCATCTGTAAAATAGAAAGTGCAAAAGGCATTTCTTAGATCTGGCCTTTGGTAATGAATGCTCTGATAGCATTTCTCTATGTAGCAATACTTTTGAAATACTGATTTAATAAAATGTGGAATTCTATGCAATAAAATTCAGTGATATCTTAAAAATCAAAGACAAGTGATAGCTTTCTCATCATTTCAAAAAATTCATATTATTAGAAGATCAATGGAAGCCATGAAAAATAAAATAATGTGATTCTAAATGTGACCGTGTAATAAAAATAAAAGACAGGTATTAACTGGATATAGGCTTGATGTTAACTGGATATTTATGTAAAGTATCACACTTAGTTCTTACAGCAGAGATACTTAAATATAAGTACTGATGGTATTTTTGTTGTTGTTGTTCAGTTGCCTGGTCGTGTCTGACTCTTTGCTACCCCATGGACTGCAGCACGCCATGCCTTTCTGTCCCTCACCATCTCCCCAAGTTTGCCCAAGTTCATGTTCATTGCGTTGGTTTGCCATCCAGCCATCTCATCCAATGATGCCCTCTTCTGACTCTGACTTCATTCTTTCCCAGCACCAGGGACTTTTCCAATGAGTCAACTGTTCACATCAGATGGCCAAAATACCGGAATTTCAACTTCAGCATCAGCTCTTCCAATGAGTGTTCAGGGTTGATTTCTCTGAAGATTGACTGGTTTGATCTCTTTGCTGTCCAAGGGACTCTCATGAGTCTTCTTCAGTACCATAGTTCAAAGGCATCAATTTTCACAATTACAGAAACAAGCACAGAGGAGTCAAATAAGTGTCCTAAGATTGCACAGGTAATCAGCAAATGATAGAAACAGAGCTCCAACTTTGGGATTTCTGATTAGAGATTCTATACCACTTATATGCTGCTCTATACTGACTCCTATCCACGGACAATAAAATATTAGAGGATCTATTTTGAAATTTGTTTTCTAAACCACTTATTGATTGAAAATGCATTAATATTACCACCAAAAATTCTCATTTAATTTTTTTACCATACTTTATGCTTTCTTTCTTTGTGTCACAATTATCATCAATTTTTTAAATACTTGAACTATGTATAAACTTCTCACTGACACAAATTAATCAGCAACTATAATGTTATACCACTTTAGACATCTAATTTTTTGTCAAGACATATTATAAATTAACTTGTTATTAACTCAAGAAATTTATACTATTAAGTATTAATATAAGCCACTAAGCTCTATGAGAGATTTGCTTATTTGTCCATTTAGAATGACTATAGGTAGAATCTTTCTAGATTTTGAATAGTTTCTGGACCTGGAGTTGCTTTTTAACAACCAACTCAAATTTTGGCAATTCTGTGCACCTTTAGTTTTAGGTGGCGCTCTTTTGCATCTGGCTGCCCTCCAGCATTGCCAGCTGTGTGCTGGTGATTTGCCCACTGGTCCCAAGAGACTGATGGGGATGTGGAGGCACCCTACATCAGGGGAGTCAGCGCCGCTGTCATGAAATGCGTGTCCTCAGGGCTTCACATGCCAAGGGAGCAGAGCACATCCATTGTCCGCTAACACAAGCAGTTCTAAATATGCTTATACATTACGCTTCTGCTTGCATATATATATATATATATATGTAAATGGACTTTTATGGTTTTACAGATTGCCTGATTTGAAGTCGACTTTAATTTTATTCTGTATTGCATCAACATCTTAGAATAATCAATAATATCATCTCAAAGACTGGGAAATGACTTCACCTGTTACTATAAAGGCAATTTGCAAATTTCTCTGTACATATAAATTATATAAATTTATATAATTTAAAATGATAAAATCACTTAAAAAAACTCTTTTTAAAAGGACTTGCAGAAAACTAGTTACAAAAACAAATAATTCTTCTTGTTGGTAATAATTCACTAACATTGTTTTATTTTGAACTACCAATATTTTGATAACGGTCCCTATTTATCTTATTTTATACCAGACCACTTTGCCTACCTCCTGAGAAATATGTATGCAGATCAGGAAGCAACAGTCAGAACTGGACATGGAAAAATGGGTTGGTTCAAAATTGGGAAAGGAGTATGTCAAGGCCATATATTGTTACCCTGCTTATTTAGCTTATATGCAGGGTACATCATGCAAAATGCCGGGTTGAATGAAGCAAAAGCTGGAATCAAGATTGCCAGGGAAATATCAATAAACTCAGATATACAAATGTCACAACCCTTATGGCAGAAAGTGAAGAAGAACTAAAGAGTTTCTTGATGAAAGTGAAAGAGGAGAGTGAAAAAGCTGACTTAAAACTCAATATTCAAAAAACTAAGATCATGGCATCTGGTCCCATCACTTCATGGCATATAGATGGGGAAACAGTGGAAACAGTAAGAGACTTTATCTTCTTGGGCTTCAAAATCACTGCAGATGGTGACTGCAGCCATGAAATTAAAATATTCTTGCTCCTTGGAAGAAAAACCATGACTAACCTAGACAGCATATTAAAAAGCAGAGACATTATTTTTCCAAAAAAGTTCTGTCTATTATACAGAGTGAAGTAAGCCAGAAAGAAAAACACCAATACAGTATACTAGCACACATATATGGAATTTAGAAAAATGGTAACAATAACCCCACATGCGAGAAAGCAAAAGAGACACAGATGTATAGAACAGTCTTTTGGACTCTGTGGGAGAAGGCGAGGATGGGACGATTTGAGAGAATAGCACTGAAACATGTATATTACCATATGTGAAAGAGATAGCCAGTCCAGATTCGATGCATGAGACAGGGTGCTTGGGGCTAGTGCACCGGGATGACCCTAAGGGAGGGGATGGGGAGGGAGGTGGGAGGGGGGTTCAGCATGGGGGACACATGTACACCCATGGCTGATTCATGTCAATGTATGGTAAAAACCACTACAATATTGTAAAGTAATAACCTCCAATTAAATAAATAAATTAAAAAAAAAAGGTCTGTCTAGTCAGAGCTATGGTTTTTCCAGTGGTCATGTATGGATGTAAGAGTTGGACCATGAAGACAGCTGAGTGCTGAAGAATTGATGCTTCTGAACTGTGGTGTTAGAGAAGACTCTTGAGAGTCCCTTGGACTGAAAGGAGATCCAACCAGTCAATCCTAAAAGAAATAAGTCTTGAATATTCACTAGAAGGACTGATGCTGAAGCTGAAACTCCAATACTTTGGCCACCTGATGCAAAGAAAAGACCCTGATGCTGGGAAAGATTGAAGGCAGGAGGAGAAGGGGATAACAGAGAATGAGATGATTTGAGGGCATCACCAACTTGATGGACATGAGTCTGAGCAAGCTCCAGAAGCTGGTGATAGACAGGGAAGCCTGGCATGCTGCAGTTCATGTGGTTGCAAAAATTCAGACACTATTGAGTGACTGAACTGAACTGATTTTTGATAAAATATCTTCACTTTGCATTTTTCATGCTTTAAAAAATTCAGACCCTGAATTGTTCTCTGAACTCTGTTAATATTAAGTGGAGGTCTAGGAAGTGTTAATTTTCATTGACCACAGAGTGTGTTTGAAAATTCACTAATTTTTGAAATCTGCTTGTGGTCAAAGGTCTTAATTCCCTTTGAACTTCTGATATTGAAGTAGAGAATTTTCAGCAGATACACCAGCCCTGATTTTATTATATTTTATCCTTTAAGATTACTTCTATTATGAGAAATTCAAATGGGTTTAATAAATAGCCATTAGTTCAAGTTCCCTTCTTGCACATATGCCCATGTTTTGGATCTCAGCAACTTCCACTGAGATTAAAGTTTAGGCCCATCAGATTTCCACATCTGAGTGACTGAAATTATGTAAACACTTCATAAACATAGAAAAGCTCAAACGTATAAAAGTTAATACCTCTGCTGGGGGAGAGGCAGCTGAATTAGATGCAGTATAGCATCAGAATTCCAGGTAATAATTTTAGCCACAATCAGGTCAGTGTTCTTTTTATCTCTTAAAAATTTCAGCTCACCATCTTAGGTCAAAGTCTGATTGTTTTTGATTAATCCAGAACTGATAACAAAACTTTCATAAATAATGTTGTCACATGAAGGAAATGATAATATTGTATGGGAAATACATATACTATAGTCAAAACAAATCCAATATTACTTTGTATCTTTGACTGTATAATTTAGCAAAATTTTAAAAATAGGTATAGATTTTTATTTCCATTATAAAATGCAGAATATAAAGATATATTTCATTATTCATGAATAAAATATCACATAAATTACAGTCATACACTTGCTGTTTAGTATTCTCAAGAATATTTATGCTACTATCTCTCTGAATCATGCAGAACTAATAGTAGCTCTATTTCATTTATTAAACATCTATGATGCTCCAGGCAGGTGCTGTACTGGATTTAAAGATAATAAACATATAATGGAAATATAAACCCTTACCTTGAGAGATACTTTAAAATGGTAGTAGAATAATAGACAAACTTACTCCCAAATCAGTTATATCAGTAACTGCTATTTATGTACAATGAGTCTTTTTTATGTAAAGGAAGTTTGAGGGCAGTAACAGAACTGGTAGCTAGGGGATTTCTATACATCCCCTATATTTGAGTTTGCATAGCAAGCAAGTTTTTGCTTACATTGTATATTTATCTCGTATACGGCTTTTACCTGTCTGCTGGAAAATCAGGGTTCCTGGAAATTGGGAGGCTCAAGTCAGTTCTGTCAGTATTTATTGAAAGGTGACCAAATCCTACTCAGTCCAGTGCTTATAATACTTTTTTTCTTTAAAAAAAATTATTGGAGTATAGTTGATTTACAGTGTGGTGTTCAAGCTTTAAATAAAGAAGAGTGTCTGGCCCAGCTTGGGCTATGGAGTCCAGCCACTGCCAGAGAGTGGGGCTGGGGGAGGAGGCTTGGTCGATACTCCCTGCAAGAGTGCATGCATTGGGGAGAGCAGGGCTCCCAGAGCATACAAGAGTGCATGCACTCGGGACAGGAGGGCACCCAGAGCATAAGTGTGCTGTTTCTGGACGGGGGGAGCCGAAAGGTGTGCATGTGGCCAGGTGCCTTGGCCTTCTCACCTCGTCAGTTACCCAGGACATGGCACGCCGCAGGCTCGGGGAGGGAATGGGGATCCCTAGCGTGCACCTGACGACATATATGGAGTTAGGATTTCAGCACCAAGGCAGGGTTGGACAATGTGGTGTTATATCCCACATTGTATTGTACTTTGGGAGCTCAGTTTGAAATCGGTAAATGAATGAATGAATGGTCTACATGGTATGATGGAGAAGCAACTGGACTCACATGTAGAGACAGTTGTGTCCTCTCAACTCTACCATCTAATATAGGTTTGTTTTCAGGAAAGTCATGCCCCTTCCTCAGTTCTTCTACCAATAAAGCAGAGAGGGATGCTCACGGTGACCCTCTCAGGACTCACCTGCTAGCAGTCTATGGGCATGGATACACTATGAACAGCAGATGGCGCCACAGAAACGCAGCCTCCTCACCCTGTGTACTGGAAGCAAATTCGCACAGATGTCCCGGATACAGAAAAGTTAAAAGCCCATTACAGTAGGAGTCCACGGGAAAAATAGGCCGAGCTGAGGTTCAGCATCTGCAACCTCCTCCATTAGCGTCTTCCTCCTTAGCTTCAGAGCCAATATAGGAAGGATGTGGTCCCCTTTATGAAGCATTACTTCATAAAGTTAAAGCTACCGCTGTGGACAGTAGTAGCAGTAAGATCCTGACACGCTTTCATAACACATTTCTGAAACTAATTTTTCCACAGTTTCAAGAAATGGATTCAGAACTTCTTTTTCTAACACAGTATGCCTTGAATGTAATGAAACACAGGCTGTATAGAAATAAGAGTTAAAATTTATAGAAAATGTAAGATGAATGCTGCTGTTG
The DNA here is from genome assembly GCF_963930625.1 of Muntiacus reevesi. Lineage (NCBI taxonomy): Eukaryota > Metazoa > Chordata > Mammalia > Artiodactyla > Cervidae > Muntiacus > Muntiacus reevesi. The sequence continues at coordinate 2,367,376 of NC_089264.1, forward strand.
TTTGTTAAGCCCCTAATGTTCATGCTGAACATTTGATCCTACATTCCAGTTTAATTCTTACAACCACCTTGAGAGGGCTGTGTCCTTATCAGCAGGTTGCACTTACCTCAACAGAAGTTGCAAGTGCCTGAGTAACTCACCCAAGATGGCACCATGAGTGATGTAGGTGGAATTTGTATCCAACCATCCTGGCAAGTTTATTCTTAAATATAATATTCTATAAGATAGTAACTCTGCAGTGCTTTTCCTAGTCATACCCTCCTGCATCCAACAGAATGCATATGAGGAAAAATTAAATTTAATTTTAATATGAATTTTTATGAGGTCGTTTATTTCCTTATCCACTCTCAATTGTCTAATAATTAATCTAATGAGAATAGACAAGAATCCTGAAATGTGTTAAATACTAAAGTGTCTGTTTGGTTTTTGTGTTTGTTTTTAAATAGCTACAGAAAGATTACTCTAGCTATGGAAGGTGAGCAATAGAGAACAATAAAGAGAGAAATGCTGTCTTAAAGCTACTATAAAGATTCAGAGACAATCTGGTTGTGATCTCTTGCCTGCATGCACAGGACTTGCATTCATGCAGACTAAGCTTGACTCTCAGGGTTTCTAAAAGATCCCCAAAAATACTGCATCAAGATTTATAATTCCACACTCTCTAGTGGGTGAATATTATCATATAATGAGGAATTTTTAAAAATGGACCATAAATGAATGACAGTGAGGGCAAAGTCTGACACTTGGGGAGTATCACCTTCTCTGTGACTCTTCTCTGGTCCCTGTCTAGGTCACTGTGCCCAACTAGGCCTTACAAATAGCTGAGGAAAGAAGAGAGGCAAAGGAGAAAAGGAAAGCTATACCTATTTGAATGTAGAGTTCCAAAGAATAGCAAGGAGTGAAAAGAAAGCCTTCCTCAGTGATCAATGCAAAAAATAGAAGAAAACAATAGAATGGGAAAGACTAGAGATATCTTCAAGAAAATTAGAGATACCAAGAGAATATTTCATTCAAAGTTGGGCACAATAAAGGATAGAAATGGTATGGACCTAACAGAAGCAGAAGATACTAAGAAGAGGTGGCAAGAATACACAAAAGAAATATACAAAATAAATCTTCATGACACAGATAACCACGATGGTGTGATCACTCAGCTAGAGCCAGACATCCTGGAATGCAAAGTCAAGTGGGCCTTAGGAAGCATCACTATGAACAAAGCTAGTGGAGCTGATGGAATTCTAGTTGAGCTATTTCAAATCCTAAAAGATGATGCTGTGAAAGTGCTGCACTCAATATGCCAGCTGAAGGAGTCTTTTGGGCCTAGAAAAGAGAACTACAGTCTCAAAGGCCCCTTGCTGAATCATCTAACTTCGGAGAAAACAAAGCATAACTTTAGTTCCATCCTGATGCTCCAGGCCAGTTGCATCTATCTGGGACTTATCACCCCCTGTCTGGAAACCTTCCACCCCCTACACCTGCCCAGAAGACTTATCACCCCCTGTCCAACTACAAGGGTCATCTCAACAAAAAAATACTCAAAATCTCAACAAAAAAATACTCACTTGATTGACGTTTCCCTTATCGCTTCCACAAACCTCCCTATAAGTATGAAGCCTCCCTGATCCCTTTTGGCGCTCAGCCTGGTCATTAGGCCGACTGTCGCCCCTCCTTGCCTGAATAAAGGTAACCTACTTCTGTTGAGGTCGTCTTTCCTTTTCTGCCTTGCCAGAACTGTACGTTACACCAGCAAATTTGGAAAACTCAGCAGTGGCCATAGGACTGGAAAAGGTCAGTTTTCATTTCAATCCCAAAGAAAGGCAATGCCAAAGAATGCTCAAACTACCACACAATTGCACTCATTTCACATGCTAGCAAAGTAATGCTCAAAATTCTCCAAGCCAGGCTTCAACAGTATGTGAACTATGAACTTCCAGATGTTCAAGCTGGTTTTAGAAAAGGCAGAGGAACCAGGGATCAAATTGCCAATGTTCATTGGATCATTAAAAAAGCAAAAGAGTTTGAGAAAAGTATCTACTTCTGCTTTATTGACTATGCCAAAGCCTTTGACTGTGTGGATCAACAACAAACAGTGGAAATTTCTTAAAGAGATAGGAATAACAAACCACATTACCTGCCTCCTGAGAAATCATATGCAGGTCAAGAAGCAACAGTTAGAACTGAACACGAAACAACAGACTGGTGCCAAATTGGGAAAGGAGTCCATCAAGACTGTATATTGTCACCCTGCTTGTTTAATTTATATGCAGGGTACATCATGCAAAATGCTGGGCTGGATGAAGCACAAGCTGGAATCAAGATTACCGGGCAAAATATCAGTAACCTCAGATATGCAGATGATACCACCCTTATGGCCAAACATGAAGAAGAACTAAAGAGCCTGTTGATGAAAGTGAAAGAGAGTGAAAAAGTTCACTTAAAACTCAGCATTCAGAAAACTAAGATCATGGCATCTAGTCCCATCACTTCATGGCAAATAGATGGGGAAATAATGGAAACAGTGAGAGACCTTATTTTGGGGGGCTCCAAAGTCACTTCAGATGGTGCTTGCAGCAAAGTAATCAAAAGACTCATGGTCCCTGGAAGAAAATTTGTGGCTAAACTCAATAGCATGTTAAAAAGCAGAGACGTTACTTTGCCAATAGAAGTCCATCTAGTCAAAGCTATGGTTTTTCCAGTAGTCATGTATGGATGTGAGAGTTGGACTATAAAGAAAGCTGAGCACCAAAGAATTGATGCTTTTGAACTGCGGAATTGGAGAAGACTCTTGAGAGTCCCTTGGACTGCAAGGAGATCCAGCCAGTCAATCCTAAAGTAAATCAGTCCTGAATATTCATTTCATGGACTGATTCTGAAACTGAAGCTCCAATACTTTGGTCACCTGATGCAAAGAACTAACTCATTGGAAAAGACCCTGATGCTGAGAAAGATTGAAGGCTGGAGGAGAAGCGGATGACAGAGGAAGAGATGGTTTCATGTCATCACTGACTCGATGGACATGAGTAAATTCCCAGAGTTGGTGATGGACAGGGAAGCCATGTGCACTGCAGTCCATGGGGTCGCAAGGAGTTGGACATGACTGAGCAATTGAACTGAACTGATACGAAGAATACTAAAGATCATTTTCATCCATAAGGATCTAGAAAGAAACAGATGGCACTTCAAAACTGGATAATTTGGGAGAGAATTAATCTGTTTCTTTATTAATTTTTAGTGGAGTATAGTTGCTTTACAATACTGTGTTAGTTTCTGCAGTACAGCGACATGAATCAGCCACACACACACACACACACACACACACACACACACATATATATAGATCTCCCCTCTTTTTGGATTTTCTTCCCATTTAGGTCACCACAGAGCCTTGAGTAGAGTTCCCTGTGCTGTACAATGGATTCCCGTTATTTATCTATCTTATTGTTATTGTTGTTTAGTTGCTAAATCATGTCTGATTCTTTGCAACCCCATGAATGTCCACCAGGCTCCTCTGTCCTTGGTATTTCCCAGGCAAGAATACTGGAGTGGATTGTCATTTTCTTCTTCAGAGGATGTTCTGGACTTAAGGATCAAATCTGCATCTCCTGTGTTGGCAGGTGCAATGCTTTCCACTAATTCATGGGGAAAGACCTACCTATTTTATACATAATATCAGTCGTGCATATATGTCAGTCCCAATTCCCCACCTTCCCTTTTCCCTTGGGTCCATACATTTGTTCTCTAGATCTTTGTCTCTATTTCCACTGTGCAAATAAGATTATCTATACCATTTTTCTATATTCTGCATATACGTGTTAACATGTGATATTTGTTTTTCTCTCTCTGACGTACTTTGCTCTGTATCACGGTCTCTAGGTCCATATACATCTCTGCAAATGACCCAATTTCATTCCTTTTATGTGTCTATTTATAACAAGTGTGAACAGAGTATAAGAAAATGCAAGGAATAGGTCAGTAGGTCCTGTCTGGAAGCAGCAGTGGTGTTTACCACCACAGGCTTGAAAAGGTGGGTAGAACCCTGCTCTCCAGGACCAGAGACAGAGGTTTTGAGGACAGGGCCACCTGACTCCAACTGACTCTAGCCACCCTCTGTTAGATCTCAGGGAAGAATTGGAGACTCTGACCTCATTACCCTCTGTTCCTACAATCTCCTTCTGGGTTCTGCATGGGAGGAATGAAACTGCAAGTCAAAGGGCAAACGAGGCTGTGCTGAGGTTTTTCTGGTGTGCCTTCTAGGCATGAAATAGAGAAGAGGAGTGGGAGGTGGATCCCAGGGGACAAATAGAAGATGTCTGGAACATTTTCAAGTGTATTTGAAATTCAAATGAACATATGAAGTCTGTATTACTGAAACTCCAAGATTCCAAAACAGAAAAAATCCTAAAAGTCAGTGCAATGTTAAGTATTTATAAAGAAATGTCCATTAATTAATAAGGAGTGAATAATTAATAAGGAATGTTTGTTTAAAAAAATTTAAGAAAACTGAGGGTAGATTTTCCTTTTGGCAGTATGGAGTGAGAATATTATAGTGAGAGAAAGTATATGACCAAAAGGAATTTTATGCCTGGATCAATAAAAATATCTGAGAAGTTTTGTCAATTACATGTTTGTTCTTAGAATACTTGAGGTTAGTCAACTTCCCACTTTTAATATGAACATAGTCATATAGGATAGAATTGTGGGATAAGTTTAATTACTGATAGTTAATTTAATGAATTTAATTGCAAATGTTTCAGTCCTATAAGAGTTCAACTGCTATACACTGAGAGTTTATGCTGACCTGAAAATCGTATGCAGGTCAAGAAGCAACAGTTAGAACTGGACATGAAACAACAGACTGATTCAAAACTGGGAAAGGAGTACGTCAAGGCTGTATATTGTCACCTTGCTTATTTAACATCTACTCAGAAAACATCATGCAAAATGCCAGGCTGGATGAAGTACAAGTTGGAATCAAGACTGTGGGGAGAAATATCAATAACCTCAGACATGCGGATGACACCACCCTTATGTTAGAGAGTGAAGAAGAACAAAAGAGCCTCTTGATGGAAGTAAAAGAGGAGAGTGAAAAAGTTGGCTTAAAACTCAACATTCAACAAGTGAAGATCCTGGCATCCAGTTCCATCATTTCATGGCAAATAGATGGGAAAATAATGGAAACAGTGAGAGACTTTATTTTTAGGGGCTCCAAAACCACTGCAGATGGTGACTGCAGCCATAAAATAAAAAGATGCTTCCCCCTTGGAAAAAGAGCTGTGACCAACAGAGACAGCATATTAAAAAGCACAGATATTACTTTGCCAACAAAGGTCCATCTAGTCAAAGCTATGGCTTTTCCAGTGGTCGTGTATGGATGTGAGAGTTGTACTATAAACAAAGCTGAGTGTCAAAGAATTGATGGTTTTGAACTGTGGTAATGGATAAGACTCTTGAGAGCCCCTTGGACTGCAAAGACATCCAACCAGTCCATTCTAAAGGAAATCAGTTCTGAATATTCACTTAAAGGATTGATGCTGAAGCTGAAACTCCAATTCTTTGGCCACCTGATGGGAAGAACTGACTCATTAGAAAAGACCCTGAAGCTGGTAAAGATTGAAGGCAGGAAGAGTAGGGGATGACAGAAAGAGATGGTTTGATGGCATCACTGACTCAACACAGACATGAGTTTGAACAAGCTCTGGGAGTTGATGATGGACAGGGAGGCCTGGTGTGCTGCAGTTCGTGGAGTTGCAAAGAGTTGGGCATGACTGAGAGACTGAACTGAACTGAATTGAATCTATATATAATGTAAAGATACATCATATGATTCACTTATCAGTTCAGTGACATCACTTCAGAAAAGTGACATCACTTATATGTGGGATCTAAAAAATATAACAGGCTACTGACTATAACAAAAAAAGAAGTTAATTCAGATATAGAGAACAAACTAATGATTACTAGTGTGGGGAGGGGTGAGAAGGGGCAAGATTGGGGCAGGGGATTAAAAAACACAAGCTATTATGTATAAAGCAAGTTACAAGGGTATATTGCAGAATACAGACAATATAGTCATTATTTTATAATAACTATAAAAGAAATACGACCTTTAAAATTTGTGAATCATTATATTATATACCTTTAATTTATACAATATTATACATCAGCTATGCCACTAATTCGTTTCAGTCCTGTCTGACTCTGTGTGACCCCATAGATGGCAGCCCACCAGGCTCCCCCATCCCTGGGATTCTCAAGGCAAGAACAGTGGAGTGGGTTGCCATTTCCTTCTCCATACATCAACTATACTTCAATTCAAAAAGAAGAAATTGCCAAAAAAAAAAAAAAACCCTCGTATCACCCACCTTTCATACAACCCCTGAAATGAAGCCATAATCTCCTGCATTTATCAGCTGTTCTGCACCCTTTATTCTCTGTCTTTTCATAACTGTAAAGATGCATGACTTAAACCCTCATGGTCTTTTCCCTGGTGCTCTGGCAACTTAGCCAATGATCAATTTTTTATGTTCTTTTTTTCCCATCCAAATAAGTTTTGGTTTGAAACATTTTCAACACTAGAGTGTGCAAACTCTTTTTAAAAACTCATTTCCTTTTGTTTTCATGCTAGGAATTGCAAACACTTAACTTGTCCAAAATGCCACATCCCCTATCAGGGGAAAATCTTCCTTTCAGAGGTGTAGACACTGCTTTATTCAAAAAGACTCTGTTTACTTGTGTTTAAATAAATGAAATCATCCTATACACTTAAATTATTTTTTTACCTTAATAGCATCATGCCTAACTTCATAAATGATTGCAATTTCGTACACACTTCACATCCATATATAATTTTACATAAACAATTTCCAACATGCTCTTTTGCTCCTTAAGAACTTTTCCCTTATCTCATTTCTCTGCCCTCCCACTTGCACCCTTAGACATTTATGCGTATCTTTCTGTGACTGTATCTCTCTTCATATAGCCATGTACTGATGTGGGTCTACACATAAATATATGCACCCATAGACAATTACAGAGGATCTGACTTTATATGTTTTACAAATAATCCTATTATACCACTTCTCATTTTACTTTGCATTGTCAGTCTTATTTGGTGGAAATCCCTTTCGGTCAAATGGCAGAGAGCCAAATCATTCTTTTTCATTGTTGCATAATATTTCAGGATGTGGTTCCACTATAACTTAATCATTTCTCTGTTAATAAGCATTGTTTACTGTTAGTCAGGTTCTAGTCAGGAGAGATAAACCAGAATTTTTGTTTTATCATAGAGAATTTATTCTAATGACTTATTGCCTAGCTGTAAAAGATCACTGCTACCGCTGCTGCTAAATCGCTTCAGTCGTGTCTGACTCTGTGCGACCCCATCCCTGGGATTCTCCAGGCAAGAATACTGGAGTGGCTGCCATTTCCTTCTCCAATGCATGAAAGTGAAAAGTGAAAGTGAAGTCGCTCAGTCGTGTCCGACTTTTCGCAACCCATGGACTAAAGCCCACCAGGTTCCTCTGCCCATGGGATTTTCCAGGCAAGAGATCACTAGGTAACAGTAAAGGGGGAAAAAAAAAAAAAAAAACAGAACAGTAAGATACTACAAATTGGAATTGCAGAAAGCCATCATCTGCTCCTAGGTCTGTGTGAACAAAGGAAGGATAATGGAATTATTAAAAGCTTGGAAGAGGCACCAATGGAACTGAAACTCGGATTTCTGAGAATGGAGCCAGCTGAGCTGGTCCTGGAGTCTGAAGCCTGAATCTGTTTGCACAAGTGTTCTGCCATGAGGAAGAAGTGATCCTAGGCTGATGCTCACACACAAGCAGCAGATAAACAGCCAACAGGAAGCAATCCTGTTTTCTTTATCCAGGCTTCCAGTTTCCCTGTGGAGCCCTTCATAGACTATATTCAGAGGGAGATGTGTGACTTTACAGCATCCCAGATCCAGAGTAGAATATAGGAGATGGGTTTAAAGGTGCCAGGCGTTAACTTACCAACTGACACATCTTTATTGCAAGATATTTTTTATTGGTCAGTTAAAAACAGAGCTGTATTGAGTTCTTATTTACATACCCTTATGTATCAGTGCTTTTATTTCTCTGGGATAGATTACTGCGTAAAATGATTTTTTAAATTTTAACAGGTGTTGCAAAATGTTTTGTTGTTGTTGTTGTTCAAATGATACTGCAGAAATTAACAGACCTGCTAGTCATTTTTAAGAGAATTCCTTCTTCTCACCCACCAACAATAGAGGCTATTGCTCTTTTCCATTTTCCCAGCATAATGGATATAAAGCATTGTCTTGTTACCTCAATTTTCATTCTCCTGACTGCTTGTGATTTTAAGTATGTTGTCATATGAATATTAACAATCTGTAGTTACTTTTTACTCATTTCAATTCTTGTCTTTTGCTTAATTTTTGTTGTTGCTGTTGTTGGGATTCTTTCTGTTACCATTTTGTGTGTATGTGTGAACAGACAAAGCCTTGGCTTCCTTGGTGATTCAGATCATAAAAAATCTGTCTGCAATGCAGGAGATCCAGGTTCGATCCCTTGAGAAGGAAAGAGCTACCCACTCCTGTATTCCTGCCTGGAGAATTCCATGGCCAGAGGAGCCTGGCAGGCTACAGTCCACATGTTGCAAAGAGTCAGACATGACTCAGCAACTATCATTTTGACTATTATAGAAACTGAACTTTATCAGTCTTCTGTACTGTACTTTTTTTCTAAATCTATTATTTGTTTATTCACTTCCATTTTTGTATTTTTCCAATATGATATAACCAAATACAACTTAGCGCTTCTGATTCCTATATTATATAGATCACTCTGACACAAAAATTGCATTTATAATATAGGCTTATTTCAAGGACTTTTTATTTTTATTACATTTTAGACATTTTTTATATACTTTGGCTGTAAATGTCATTTGATGTGGGTTTACTTTTTCTTGTCCAGAAGCATTTATTACATTACCTATCATTTCAATATTAATTTGACTACTAGTTTTATTAAATATGAAATTCTTATACTTATTTCTGGGTTTTCTATTCTGGATTTTACTGACTTTTGATTAGGATTTCCCTGACAACTCAGCTGGTAAGGAGTCTCCCTGCCATTCAGGAGGCTCCAGTTCAATTATTGGGTTAGGAAGATCCGTTGAGAAGCGAAAGGCTACCCACTTCAGTATTCTTGGGTTTCCCTGGTGGCACAGATGGTAAAGAATCCACCTGCAATGTGGGAGACCTGGGTTCAATCTGTGGGTTGGGAAGATCCCCTGGAGGAGAACATGGCAACCCACTCCAGTATTCCTATCTGGAGATTCCCCATGGACAGAGGAGCCTGGCAGACTACAGTCCATGGGATCACAGAGTCAGACATAATTTATTATGTCAACTATCATTTCAACATTAATTTTACTACTAGCTTTGTCACATGTGAAAGTCTTATACCTATTTCTGGATTTTCTATCCTGGATTTCAGACTTTTGATTAATTCTTATGCCAATACCATGCTGACTTAATGACAGTGACTTTATATGGGCAGTGCCTAACATAAGGAGATGTCCTTTTTTTCCATATTTTTTTGTCTCTTCTCGGACATTTCTTTTTATATACATGTTATTTAAAATCATTTTATCTATTTTCTTTCTACTTCAAAAAAGAAAAAACAAATTTTGAGGCTTTATTGAACCCACACTCTATTTACATGTCAATTTATAGAGGATCTATATTTTATGAAATATTCTTGCCATTACAGAATGTTTTAAGATTATGATTTATACTCATCAATAAGATATTATCTTTTATATCTTAATAAGATTTTAAGAGATCCTTTTCACATTTGTTCTTAAGTGTTTTATAGGTTTGGGTTTTATTTTGACACTTCTGGATATTTATAACTAGAAGAGAGAAAGCTATTGATTTTGCAACATTTCCATTAAGAAAGACTAAATTGTTGTATAAAGAAACCCAAAAATGTAGTGACCCCAAAGAAATACAAATTTATTTATCTCTTGTGACTGTTCAGGATGTATATTATAAATTATCAGATGGCTTTTCACTGACGGTCATTAAGGGACTCAGGGGAATTCAGCTCTACCACCTTTAATATGTGCTTCTTGGCTTGCTCCAATAGTCTCCATCCTCACATAGAGCAGCAGAAGAGAGCATGAGGTAAAGTTTAGATTTATGGGACAAGCAGAAAGCTGACAAATGTTAGTTCTACCCACATCTCACTGGAGGGAATTTGGCCATCATTTCAGTTCAGTTCAGTCACTCAGTCATGTCCGACTCTTTGCAACCCCATGAATCGCAGCATGTCAGGCCACCCTGTCCAGCACCAACTCCCAGAGTTTACTCAAACCCATATCCATCAAGTTGGTGATGCCATCCAGGCATCTCATTCTCTGTCGTCCCCTTCTCCTCCTGCCCCCAATCCCTTCCAGCATCAGGGTCTTTTCCAGTGAGTCAGCTCTTTGCATCAGGTGGCCAAAGTATTGGGGTCTCAGCTTCAACATCAGTCCTTCCAATGAACACCCAGGACTGACCTCCTTCAGGATGGACTGGCTGGATCTCCTTGCAGTCCAAGGGACTCTCAAGAGTCTTCTCCAACACCACAGTTCAAAAGCATCAAGTATTCGGTGCTCAGCTTTCTTCACAGTCCAACTCTCACATCCATACATGACCACTGGAAAAATCATAGCCTTGACCAGATGGACCTTTGTTGGCAAAGTAATGTCTCTGATATCTAGGTTGGTCATAACTTTCCTTCCAAGCCATGATTTCATGGCTGCAATCACCATCTGCAGTGATTTTGGAGCCCAAGAAAATAAAGTCTGACACTGTTTCCAATGTTTTCCCATCTATTTCCCATGAAGTGATGGGACCAGATGCCATGATCTTAGTTTTCTGAATGTTGAGCTTTAAGCCATCTTTTTCACTCTCCTCCTTCACTTTCATCAAGAGGCTTTTTAGTTCCTCTTCACTTTCTGCCATAAGGGTGATGTTGTCTGCATATCTGAGGTTATTGATATTTCTCCTGGCAATCTTAATTCCAGCTTGTGCTTCTTCCAGCCCAGCGTTTCTCATGATGTACTCTGCATATAAGTTAAATAAACAGGGTGACAATATACAGCCTTGACATACTCCTTTTCCTATTTGGAACCAGTCTGTTGTTCCATGTCCAGTTCTAACTGTTGCTTCCTGACCTGCATACAGGTTTCTCAAGAGGCAGGTCAGGTGGTCTGGTGTGCCCATCTCTTTCAGAATTTTCCACAGTTTATTGTGATCCACACAGTCAAAGGTTTTGGCATATAGGCAAGTTGTAATTGGAAGGAACCCTGGGAGATGTAACATGATAGGGATAATGCATACCTGGTTACCATTTTCTTAATACAGAGGAAGGGATAGTAGGTTTTTGGAAATTTATAGACTCTGTCATGATATACATATTCTCTATCTAGCCATTGTACTAAAGTCTCATTAACTGCAGTTTCCTTTTATAATTAGAGGCAGTTGGAATTTATATAATATTATATTTATCAATAAGAGAAAAATGGCTTATTTTTAGCTTCTTTTTCAATAATATTTCAAATATTTTATTTTTTTTGTTATTGTTAAGTTTGCTAGAAACTCTAAGTTAAGCTGAATAATAATAGCAAGAGCAAACATCTCATGCTTCCCTGGCGGCTCAGTGGTAGAGAGTCTTCCTGCCAATGCAGGAGACATGGGTTCCATCCCTGATCCAGGAAGACCTCACATGCCATAGAGCAACCAAGCCGATGTAGCATTACTACCGAGCCTGTGCTCAAGAGCCCAGGTGCCACAGCTCTGAAGCCACTGCAGTGAAAACCTGCACACTGCACCTAGAGAGCAGGCTCTGCTCAGCAAGACAGAGAGAAGCCCGCGTGTGGCCAGGAAGGCCCGGAGCAGCCATAACTAAATAAAATTATATAAAAAGAGCAAGCATCCCTAAAAAAGTATCTTTAATTAATGTAGTTTTAGTATTTTGCCATTTAAGATAATATTTGATAATGATTTTTAAGATATTATCTTTATCACTTTAAAGATTTCCTTCAATTTTTACTTTACTTAAAGCTTATATTGCAGTAAGAGTGGTTTTCTCTTTCAAAGAATTGGTGATCAATTTCCTGATAAGAAAATATCCTGAATAAATCTTATTTTATTCTTGAGAATTTTTTGGTACACTGCTGGTGTATCAAACATCCATGCTACTATAAGATACATGCTAATATGTTAAAGAAATTTTTCATCTTTGGTCCCAAATAAGACCATAGTATAGCCTTCCAGGTGGCACAATGGTAAAGAATCCTGTTGCCAATGCAGGAGATTCAAGAGTGAAGATTCGATCCTTGGGATGGGAATTTCCCCTGGAGAAGGAAATGGCAACACACTCCAGTATTCTTGTCTTGAAAATTCCATGGACGGGGAGCCTGGTGGGTTACAGCCCATGGGATCACAAAGAGTCAGACACAACTGAACACAAGATCATAGTATAACTTACTTTTCATTTTTTATTTTTGATACTCTCAACACATTCGAAGAGTCATTTATACAGAGTTCATAATACGAATTAGGGAATTTTATGTTCTTATGGTTAAGAATAGTGTAAATGAAACTGTAATTATGTTTTCTTGAGAAGTAGGTAAATGGAAAGAGCAAATTAGCCAGGATGGTATGGTCAGACTCTCTCGCTCCACAGCCTCTTGCTCTTGCCCCTCATTTTGTAAACAATGATTATGTAACAGTTGAGATCATTTGTAGCCTGCACGCGCATGTCACGAAGTACTCCCTTGGTCAGGGGGTGTGCAGCACGCATACATGCGAGCTCCACCTAGAAAGTGGGGACATTTTACCACTGGGGCCCAGCTGTGCCTGCTGCGTCAGCCGGAGGAGAATACTGTGACGGCGGCTGGGCCCGCCAGGAGAGAACAAACGTGTCTGTAGGACCTGTGGCTCCTGAGTCTTCTTCCAGCCTCTGAACTCACGCCTTGCCTACCCTGGGTTTAGTGAACAGTGCGAACGATGTGAACAGCAAGACAACTGGCCTCACGAACAGGGTCAGCAAAGCAGTAAGATACAACTCAAAGCTTCACTGGTGGTCAAGTGGCCAAGAGTCTGTGCACCCAGTGCAGGAGGCCCAGATTCGATCCTTGGTCAGGGAACTAGATTCCATACGCCACAACTAAGACCCAGCATTACCAGGTAAATGGATAAAAAACAAATATTGAAAAAAAGATAGAGCTCAATTGTGAAATGATCGTGCCCTTATCCTTTGTAGGGCATATAGACTTTTATTTATTTATCCAATCTCTTCTTGGTTAATTATCTAATCAAATTTCCCTCTTTTTGTATAAATTCTGACAACTTTTATTTTGCTAAATGTGATTCGTTTCCTCTAGGTTTTCAAATTTGTTGCAGTACCATTACATTTAGCCTTCTTTTACATTTTTAAAAATATTTTCTGTGTCTCTGATTGTATCCTTCCTTATTTCTTACATATTCTGCTCTCCTAAATAAGTTTTTAAAAGTCTCATAGGGAATTCATCTACTTTGTAATTATTTTCAAAAACCTGCTATAAATTGTTTCTTTATTCTTATTTATGCCCATGTAATGAGTTTTAGCTTTCATATTTTATTGTTTTAACTGCATTAAAAAAAAATTGTTTTGCTACTGTGTTCTTCAATAATGAAAGTCTTTAAAGTCATAAAATTTTATCTGGATATAGCTTTGTTGTGTTACATAAGTCTTAGTATAATGTTTTCCAGAATTTCTGGCTATAATTTTCCAAAAGCTTTCATTTCTTTGAACCAAGCCTTATCTTAAAGTGAGTTAGTTTTCAGGTGATCAAGATTTATTAGTAACATTTCAAATTTTTATTTCTAATTTTATTTCTAGTTTTACTGGCTTAATATCAAGAGAGCTACCCTATAAAATCTCTACTTGGAGATTTTTGTTGAGGTACTACTTGAAGTCAGATAAATTTTAAACATTTCATAAGCATTTTTAAAAGTATTTTTTATCTAAGGGACATGACATTTTTAATAAATCTATTAATTGGGTTTTATTATATTATTCAATATCTCTGTGTCATTTTTTTTGTTGTTGTTGTTTACAAGCCACATTGCTTTCAAAGATTTTTCTTCTATTTTAAGCTTTAATTCTTTAATTGTTTAGCAGAAATAGTTTCATGATCAACTTAGAATTTTTCAGATGATCCTCAAAATTGCCTCATTTTTTCTTCTTTCAAATATTCTTGTCTTTTAGCCTGGGGTGGGGAGGACAAAGGAAGAAAACTGTAGAATACCATCATATCTGTTGTCTGATTAGTGGTCTGAAATTGTCTTATTCTGATTTCTGCACTCAGAAATAGATTTTTTTTCCTTAAAAAGCAAACAAAAATCCTCCCTCAAGCTTCTTTACTTCCCTCTCCTGATTACTGGTATTATAGAGAGTAGTCTTCTGTAGATAAATACAAGTCCACTGTATCATACATTCTTTAACACAGAGCGTTCCACTTTAAAGGATCTATGTCATTTTCCTTAGATTATAATGTTAAATGAGTACAAAAAATTTAGTAATGGTTTCCTTATTTGGTAATCATTTATTCTTGCTGGTGATAAAAATCAACCCTTTCTTAGTAAGGTCAAATTGAAAAAAAATTATCCTATGTTAATAATAATCATCAAAAAAATTTAGCAATACATTAAAAATTATAAACTTTTGAAAATATTTTAAAACACTTGTGAAACTAGAAGTCTCTCTCCCTGCATGCCATGAATAAGCTGCTAAAATTGATCTACTAAAATATCTCATCAACGTTATTGCTTCATGATCCCTTAATTTTTGTGTAGATTTGTCTGGAACTCTTATTGGTTTCAACTTTTAGTGACCTACAAGATCATTATAATTTGGGTACCAGTAAGTTACATTATATTCTGTGACAGCTTCTATTTAATCTAAGGTAAAGAATTTAAACTGATCATAATGAGGTATGACAACCATATTTCACTAATCTAGGAAAAAAGAACACATCACAGCAATAGTAATGGGACAAACCACCCAATTAATCAGTAGCAAATTGGACAGGTTGCTTTGGAAGTTTTCCACGAGGGAAAGAAAGTGTTTCTGATGCTTTGCTTTGAAAGCAAGGCAGACTGGAATTCCTTAATCCTCTTTGGTAGAGAGCAATTTGATTTTCCATTCTTAAGTTTTATATGCCAGAATCTAATCCACAATGGAGGTGGAATTGCAGGACAGAGAAACTAGGGTGTTTATATTAAAATTACCGATCTAGTAACTTGTGATGATTGTCATGATTTTTGAGGGAGCTCTTTGGGTGTTTCCTCTACCTGTGAATAATAATGGAAATATTATAATCTTGTAATCTATAATTCTTTTCATCTATAACTCATTCGATCCAGTCCCCATTTCACAGGGAGTAATTTAGATGCTTGGGCTCTTGAATACACTCCTGCTAGAACTAGTTCAGAGGTACAAGTCTAGTTCACATCAAAACCTCAAATTTTGCATCACTGCAGATGAGCAATAGGGTAACCTCTCTGTTCCCAAGTGTAAACTGAAATAAAAATAATAAAGACCTTAGCCATGGCAAAATGCTAGCCCTTGTCTAAGCTTGTTTACTTCCTTCAATGCCTAACCTTTTATTAAAAGAGAATAGAGCTAACAGATTTCAAGGTAAAAGATCTTTTGAAGTACTAAATAATCAAGGAGGTGTTCCCCACGCTGCTAGATTGGGAGCTGCTGTGGGAATTATCTGCTTATTATAGCCCCATGATGAACTCACTCACAACTGTGGAAGGACCTGACCGTCGTTTTTATCTTAAAACACTACAGAGTCCCATTTGGTTGGAAAAAGTAGGTAACCTGATGTCAAATTCAGTTTGTATAGTATTTCTTAGTTCTTGCTGAAGCGCCTTTCAATTCTAGTTCTTTGGCTAGGTTCTCAAATATCATGTAAATATAGAAAATATAGTAAAACAATGAGGACAACCAAACTCCCCTCAAGTCTGTTGTATCATTGACCTCTCTTCTATCAAGTAGCATGTCAAAATTCTGAATTTCACTGAGAAGAATAGATGGATTAGTTTTGTTTTCTTGTCTGTAGAAGAAGAGTTGAAGTGTCAGTGGAAAAGTACCTCTCTCCATCACCAGGGGAAGCTAATCAAGGAAAAATGTCTTTGGGGAACACACACATTAATCTCCAACTGGATCACAGGGCTGTTACAAGGTGTAACTAATCATATAGTTGTGACTCATCTCGGTCTGTAATAACATGCTTCACAGTGACATTCATGGTTGTATGAAATGGAAGGTGCATGTAAAGGAAAAAGCACTGTTCAGCTGTAACGCCTGCAAGTCTGCGCCAGACTCAGTGACAGTTTGCAGTGAATTCAGTCACTGTGTTTCCGTATTAACACGTTGCCATATCCCCTCATCACAGTGTTTCTGAAAACTGTCTCCAGCAGTCATCGCTGGGCAATTTCAGACCTGCAGTTTGTTATAAAAACTTAGTTTTAATGGCTGAGTAATATTCCATGGTGTATATGTACCACAGCTTCCTTATATATTACTCAGCCATTAAAAAGAATTCATTTGAATCAGTTCTAATGAGATGGATGAAACTGGAGACCATCATACAGAGTGAAGTAAGCCAGAAAGATAAAGACCAATACAGTATACTAACACATATATATGGAATTTAGAAAGATGGTAATGATAACCCTATATGCAAAACAGAAAAAGAGACACAGAAGTACAGAACAGAATTTTGAACTCTGTGGGAGAAGGAGAGGGTGGGATGTTTCGAGAGAACAGCATCGAAACATGTATATTATCTAGGGTGAAACAGATCACCAGCCCAGGTTGGATGCATGAGACAAGTGCTCAGGGCTGGTGCCCTGGGAAGACCCAGAGGGATCGGGTGGAGAGGAAGGTGGGAGGGGGGATCAGGATGGGGAACACATGTAAATCCATGGCTGATTCATGTCAGTGTGTGACAAAAACCACTACGATATTGTAAAGTAATTAGCCTCCAACTAATAAAAACAAATGGAAAAAAAATAAAACATAAAAAAACCTTAGTTTTCAAATATGACTTCTGTCAAGATGCACTGTAGTTGTCTACTCTGGTCCACTGTGATGTTGAGTCCAGATGCTCAGAAATAGTTTTTTAAAGATTTCTAAAGTGTTAATATAGATCTTTCACAAAATATCGGTTTCCAGAACAGGGTCTTTCAAGTTTTCTACACAGAAGGAAAGATGTGCTGTGATCTCTTGATACGTGTAACATGCAGAGCACCCACACATCCTGACTGCCGATCAGTCACCCACCAGCAGATAACTGGGGGAGTGGGAAGAGTGACTGACCTGGAAGAAGGCCCTGCACTGGCCCTGGCTCGGGCAGCGTTCTGGGGGTGGAGGCAGCACAATGCCTATGGTCTTCTAACTACGGGTTGCCACTTGTCAGGGGCCCTTTTTACTTTAAAATTGGATGACTTTTTTTTAATAAAAATATCTATTCAAGAGCTTTGTGCATGCTTCTTTTCTCCTAAATTGAAAATTCCTTAGGAAGCAAGAACAGCGGTATAATTTTTAAAATTTATTTTTTTAAGCTTTAAATTTTAAAATATTTTTTTAATTAAACAGTTACCTTTTAAATTGTCTTTAAACTTTCTCTCATTTTTAAAATAAGAGAAAAGACAAACAAAGTGTATTGTAGAAGAATACAAGTTAGATGCTATGCACCATACGGTTGCAATATTTACTGACACTGAGAATCAGAATTTACTCAGAATTTCCTGGTAGCCAAAGCCGAAAAAGAAATAATGGACTATATTTTCATTTATAAATTTATTTCAAAGAAACTGCATTTATTTTTCTAGAGAAATAGGCATTTCCTAGAAATAAATATTCCTAGATTGGTATAAACCCTGATATTAACTGAATTTTTTTTAAATACACTAATATGTACTATAGAAATAAAAGTTGGTGTGAGAAATACCATCTTGTGTAAGAAGATTATTTTGTCTGTCAGAACAGTAAGAAGAACTTCTACATTTTGGCCTGTGCTATGCTTTCTTTTCTCAGCAGTAATGATTATTGCTATGTTTTAATCAATGTCTTTAATTTTATTTTTCAGAATGACAAATCCCCAAGGCGATCTGCAAGTCGATCAAGTAATATCTCAAAAGTAGGTGAAGTATATTCATTTCCTTGTTTATTGATTTGCATATTTTATGAGTTCAAGTAAATATTTTATGTTTTACCTGCAATTGTTATCTGTGACCAATGTACAAATATGACTTGCTGATGGTAATAACTATTTTAAGGGTTTACTGTGATGAATGGACATGCTTTCACACAACAAAATGAGTGAAGTTATTTTTTCCTCTTCAGTGCTGTATGCAAAAAGTAATTTGCTGCTTTCAGGGTGTCACTCAAAGCATGTTAATTCTCTCCCTCGAGCTCAGAGAGCTGCCACACACATCAGTGGAAACTGTCAAACATCACAGTACTATTTCCATGAACTCAATTTTTCCAGGAGTTTGGGCTCAACTATGCTGGAATTTAACCTGGCCAAGTTTTAAAAAGCAATTTAAGACATTAGTTTGGTAAGATATTTGCTTTATAGAATCAATAGTTGAAAAAACTCATACTGCTTTCTAGATTATCTATAAATCCAAGCAAGACACCAGAGTATTGAAAGCTTATGGCATAGAAGAGATATTCTGGATTTTTATTTCACCTTAAAAACAAAAATTCAGTTCAGTTCAGTCATTCAGTTGTGTCCAAGTCTGCGATCCAATGGACTGCAGCACACCAGGCTTCCCTGTCCATCATCAACTCCCAGAGTTTACTCAGACTCATGTTACCAACACTCACAACTACAGGAATTAAGCACATCTTGTGTGATTCCCCAGGGAGTCAACTTGTGGACGTTTGGAACTCTGCTCCCAGTTCCCTCTGGACTTCACCTCATGTGCCTTTTCCCTTTGCTGACTTTGCTTTGTGTCCTTTCATTGTAATAAACCATAGGGATGAATATAACTACAAGTTCATTCCTGTGAGCAGTCCTAGGAAGTCATGCCCCAGGCGTGGTCATGGGAACCTCTGATATTCCAGTCAAAAGCATACAGATCAGAGGTTGTGGAGGGTGCATTTACATTTGGTGACAGGATAGCACTAGGGAAGAACTGTATATTAACAGGGACTTGGAGGGTGGGTATGACTTGATTAAATGCAAGGAAAGGATGTTTAAAGGTATATACGTGAAAGGCGTAGAAGTTAGAAAGCATGGATTATGAGAAGGATACACAAAACAGTTTTTAGGGGCCTTTGAGATGGAACATTGGTCATAGGACATTCTCTTTAATGGTACAAGTGTTCCCTGGCTTGGAAACAGAGATGGATTTAGAATCCATCAAGATCCTTGAGACTTTTTTTTTTTTTTTTTTTTAGTAAATAGAACATTAGAAACAGAACATTATCATTTTTGCTGAATTTCAGGGTTGTATAAGTCCTGACTGATCTTGCTGTTGTGAATATGAAATATCCAAGTGTGGAATAAATAAAAATTTTGAACTGTTAGTAAACACTTAAAGTTTTTCTCCTTAGTCTTTACCGTTGAATCTTTCTACCTCATATTATTCAACTGCAATTATACTTTGAGTTTTCTGGTTATTCCAATCTTGAGTATGGGGATTTTCTTTCTTTTTTTTTTTTAATCGGTTTATATTTATAGCTTGTTTTAGGATGTATAAGATACATTTGTGACTATTTTTCTTACACTAATAGGATTTGTGTGCATTAGCTATATTAATGCTGATCCAAAAGCTACAGAGCTGCTATATAAAAATTTAAAACAATGTATGTGGGATTGTCAAAATATCTCATTGTGAACATACCAGCATTCATTTTTTCCCCTCACTCATCCCTTTTGATATTAGTGTTTGTTGCTGAAAGGTTGTTGCTGAACGATAAGACGCCAGGATTCTTGGCCTCCAGAGGAGATGAATTCAATCCAGGGCCAGAGACGAGGCTGGATCTCTCAGAGCTTTTGTGTAATAAAGTTTTATTAAAGTATAATGAAGATAGAGAAAGCTTCTGACAGAGGCATCAGAAGGGGGCCGAAAGAGTACCCACCTCCTAGTCTTTAGCTGTAAGTTATATAGTCACTCACAGTCTGTTAATGAAAAGAAAGGAATGCCTTAGAATTTAGAATGACACCAGATAATTCATCCCTGGTCATAAAACGATTGACTTAAATCTTGTAGAAGGGCAGATTACCAAACAAATAATTTCGTTTACATAGATTAGGGGGACAGCATATCTTAAGACAAACATTTCCATTAAAAAAATGTATTGGTTAACTCAAGGTTTGAGAGTAGTTAGTTTCAGGTGAAACCAGGTGTCATGGCAACACAGCATTTTAAGAGAAACCTCCTTTTAAATTTGTATAGAGAAGGAAAAATATCGCTGGTTTGTTTCCTCCTGCTGCTTAAGAGAGATAAAAATGTTTGGCACTTGCAGCCTGTTTCCTCCATTTGGAGACCCCTGGCCTTCCTGCCTGTTACCCTCTCATTGCTGCTTTTTGGGGGAGGGAGGTTTCATTTTTTTAATTATTGTTATTTTTTATTGAAGGATAATTGCTTTACAGAATTTGGTTGTTTTCTCTCAAACCTCAGCATGAATCAGCCAAGTTCAGTTCAATTCAGTCGCTCAGTCGTGTCCGACTCTTTGTGACCCCATGAATCACAGCACGCCAGACCTCCCTGTACATCACCAACTCCTGGAGTTTACTCAAACTCATGCCCATCGAGTCAGTGATGCCATCCAGCCACCTCATCCTCTGTCGTCCCCTTCTCCTCCTGCCCCCAACCCCTTGCAACATCAGAGTCTTTTCCAATGAGTCAACGCTTTGCATAAGGTGGCCAAAGTATTGGAGTTTCAGCTTCAGCATCAGTCCTTCCAAAGAACACCCAGGACTGATCTCTTTTAGGATGGACTGGTTGGATCTCCTTGCAGTCCAAGGGACCCTCAAGAGTCTTCTCCAACACCATAGTTCAAAAGCATCAATTTTTCGGCACTCAACTTTCCTCACAGTCCAACTCTCACATCCATACATGACCACTGGAAAAACCATAGCCTTTACCAGAGTAAAGTAATGTCAAAGTAATGTTGGCAAAGTAATGTCTCTGCTTTTTAATATGCTATCTAGGTTGGTCATAAGTTTCCTTCCAAAGGTATACATGTATCCCCTCCCTTTTGATCCTCCCTCCCATCTCCCTCCCCATCTCACTCCTCTAGGTTGATACAGAGCCCCTGTTTGAGTTTCCTGAGCCAGACAGCAAATTCTCATTTGCTATCTATTTTACATATGCTTTTTAACACACATACAGCTTACAGATTCATTCCTCAAGAGACAAAATTAGCCACATTTGGCTTTTCTTTCCTTTATTCTAGGATAAGCCCTCATTATAATCAACTTGTAACAGTGTACTATGTATTTCACAGGAAAAAACCTTTCAAGAGCAAACTGTGAAAGGGAAAGAAAGCCTTGTACTTTCAGTTCAAATCAACATCTAGAATTTTCTTTTAAATAAAACACTTTGCAGTTCATAAAGTTTAATCTATTTATGAAAACAATTCAAAAGCCACTATCTTAAAATGATGCTTGTTAGCTTCCATTATTTCCTGTTATATTTCCTGCATTTAGTTGCTCAGTCATGTCCGACTCTTTGTGACCCCATGGCTTGTAGCCCACCAGGCTCCTCTGTCCTTGGGGATTCTCCAGGCAAGAATACTGGAGTGGGTTGCCATGCCCTCCTCTGGGGATCTTCCCAATCCAGGGGTCAAACCCAGATCTCCCATGTTGCAGGAGGATTCTGTACTGTCTAAGTCACCAGGGAAGTCCATGAATACTGGAGTAGGTAGTCTATCCCTTCCCCAGGGGATTTTCCTGACCCAGGAATCAAACCAAGGTTTCCTGCATTGCAAGCAGATTCTTTACCAGCTGAGCTATCAGGGAAGCCTGTTATACTCCCTAGACCTCACTTATTTGACAAAGGATCATCTAAGTTGTTCAACTGGTCTCTACCTAGAAATATTCTATACCATGTTAAGGTAAAGATGGCACATAGTGTATAAAATATTATTGCTAAAGCGTTCCCTTTTCCTGTCTGTGTGCCCCAGCTTACTCTGCAGTAAGTGCAGGTATATAGCATGTCAACACAATTTATTCAACAAACACTTTTAAGGATGTATATTTTAAATACGTGCTTTCTTTTGATTAAATACCTTGATTCTACTTCTGCAAATCTTCATCTCTTTGCCTTTAAGATTCCAATGTGTTTTTCAGTAACGTCAAAGTGAATGTGTTTCCCCAATTTAACATGTATTGGGAATTTGTTCCGCTGAACCTGAGCTAAGCATTTGGGTCTCAGAATAGGTATTTCATGTTCTGAGGTAGTGAGAGATCCATCTTTGTTTGCTGTTACAAGGGACCTATAAATCAGCCATATCTTCAGACTACATACCTTGAGAGGATAATTTTGACAGGTTGATGAAGTAAAATTGGATGTAGAATTAGGAAACAGCTAGAAAGGAGGTAGGAGAAGGAAATGGCAACCCTCTCCAGTGTTCTTGCGTGGAGAATCCCAGGGACGGGGGAGCCTGGTGGGCTGCCATCTATGGGGTCGCACAGAGTTGGACACGACTGAAGCGACTTAGCAGCAGCAACAGCAGCAGAAAGGAGGTGAACCAATTTGAGAACTGTCTTAGCACATGAATGGTCAGCAGGCACTCGAGTGGACAGGCTTCTTAGCAGCAGCCTTTTCTCTTCATCAGCAAGTGGCCCTGGGTCAGTTTCCCATCTTTGCACAGAAAAGCACTGATTATTATCATTCACTTGCCCTGCAGAGAACCTTCTATTTAAAGGAAAATTTGAACCCAGAGTTCTTGCACAGTGAGCGACAGCTCTTCAATGCCAGGAGCAGCATGGGCATGTAAGGCAGAATGTCCAGGGCTTAAAAGACATCATTTCTTCCCCTTCCTATCACTGGCGTTCCCTGTCAGGGCTGCAGTCACCCTGCAGTTTGTTGGCATCTGCAGGAAGTGTGGGGCTGACACCTCCATCCCCACCCCCATCACGGGGTCACACCGGTCCTGCCTGGCCCCTGTGCATGTCCCCTCCCTCCTACACACCACCTCAGCCCACTAGCTGTCCCAGAGCATGGGTTGAGCTCCCTGCGCCCATGCAGCCGCTGCCCTCTGGCTATCTATTTTGCACACGGTAGTGTATATGTTTCAGTGCTGCTCTCTCAGCTCATCCCGCCCTCTCCTTCCCCCACTGTGTCCACAAGTCTGTTCTCTATGTCTTCGTCTCTATTCCTGCCCTGCAAATAGGTTCATCAGTACCACTTTTCTAGATTCCATATATATGCATGAAAATATTTGATTTTCTCTTTCTGACTTACTTCACTCTGTATAACAAGCTCTAGGTTCATCTACCTCAGTTCAACCAACACAGGTTCTTCCTTTCTATGGCTGAGTAATATTCCATTGTGCATATGTACCAGAACTTCTTTATCCATTCATCTGTTGATGGGCATCTAGGTTGCTTCCATGCCCTGGCTACTGTATATAGTGCTACAATGAAGACTGGCGTACACATGTCTTTTTGAATTATGGTTTTCTCAGGGTATGTGACCAGTAGCAGAATTGCTGGGTCGTGTGGTAGTTCTGTTTTTAGTTTTCTAAGGAACCTCCATGCTATTCTCCAAGTGACTATACCAATTTACATTCCCACCAACAGTGCAAGAGGGTTCCCTTTTCTCCACATCCTCTCCAACATTTATTGTTTGTAGATTTCTTGATGATGGCCATTCTGATAAATAAAAATAATAAATAAATAAATAAATAAAACACTGGTGTGTTTTATTGTTTTGTTTTGTTTAGTTTTTATTTGTATTTCTCCTGTAATGACCATTGTTGAGCAATTTTTCATGTGTTTGTTGGCCATCTGTATGTCTTTGGAGAAAAGTCTGTTTAGGTCTTCTGCCCACCCCCCACCTTTTTTTTTTTTTTTTTAATTGGGCTTTTTGTTTTTCTAATATTGAGCTGCATCAGCTGTTTGTATATTTTGGAGCTTAATCCTTTGTCAGTTGCTTTGTTTGCAATTATTTTCTTCAATTCTGAGGATTGCATTTTTGTCTTATTTATCATTTCCTTTTCTATGCAAAAGCTTTTAAGTTTAATTACGCCCCATTTTTAAAAAATTTTTGTTTCTATTTCCATTACCCTAAGAGGTGGGTCAAGGAGGATCTTGCTGCAATTTATGTCAAAAAGTGTTCTGCCTATGTTTTCCTCTAAGTTTTATAGTGTCTGGCTTTACATTTAAATCTTTAATCAATTTTGCATTTATTTTGGTGTATTATTTTAGAAAACATTCTAATTTTATTCTTTTATATGCCACAGTCTGGTCTTCTCAGCACCACTTATTGAAGAGGCTGTCTTTTCTCCATTGTATATTCTTGCCTTAAAGGAAAGTATTCATTTTAAATGAGATTGATTACAGTCAATGTCTTTCTAATTTTTACAGATATTCATATATTCCAGTTACGGAATCTCTGATGAAATAGGAGTATACATTCCAAGTCTAACTGATCATGAATTAATAGTTTTCTGGGATGCTGAGTTGGGGTTAGGAGATGGGGTAAGCAGAAGGAACAAAACTGTCTATTGCTACTCTAAGAAATTGTAACTTTCTTTCTCTAGATTTTCTGAACTACAAGTTCAAGGCCAGAACAATTGATCTGAAGCCAAATTGGTGTTTTTTCTTCTCTGGCTATGTTTAAACTTTGGATAGGTTAATAACTATGCAAAATGTACCTAAATTCATTTTATCTAACAAGGTAGTTTAACGGGTGCCCTCTTGAATTTTTCGTTTATGATTTTATTTCAGGAAATAATGTATGCTTGCAGATTTTCCCACACATGACAATAGGCTGCATTTAGCTCCAGCAACCATAAAGGTTGATCACTAAAGGACTCAGACATGCACTAGTTCAATAATACAAATAAATTTTTAAAAAGCATTGCTTAAGTCATTGGAAGCCATAGAAGTAAGTTTTTGATCATCTTTAAACGACTTAAACAAAAGATGACGGACATATTTTCTATAGGATGACACTGACATCTCTCAGCCTCTCTCCTTTTCTGTTATTTCCTGTATCATTAGGATGTAGATTTTATTTTTCTTTCTTGCAGGTTACAATTAAATCCTTTTCACTTTTCTCAGTTCACTGACTCATTCACTTGCCATCACCTAATATTTTTTTCCTTCCAGTGTCCTTCATCACACTTTTCTTTGCACTCTTTCCATGCATCCTACAGTGATGAGAATGTTGGCAACTGTGTTGTAAAGTAATTAATTGCACAGTCAATTTGAATTGACTAGGCCAAATAAATCCACTTTGGGACTTAAACTACCCAATTTGGCTGTCTTTGCAAATCAGATTAGCTGGATAATTGTCAAATCTCTATCTCACAAGTTACCACAGAGATACATCATGTATTCCCTTTCTTGATTCTCATTTCATTAAAATTTACAGTTTAAGCTCTATGAAGGAATAGTGACATATAAACAGCACCAGTTTAAAATGAAATTCAGTGCCACTTGCGTTGTTTTCCATCTCGTCTTTCTGTTGAAGTGAGGAAAGGGAGAGTTGTAAGGATATATGTTTTGTTCTGCCACCAGGGAAAGGGTAAAAGAGAAGAGTCTATACCCAGCTTATACACAGACTTCCCTTCACAGCATTCCAAAATTCTCTGTCTTAGTAACTTGTTTTATTTTTAACCTTTAAAAATGAAAATAGATTAATTAATTACATTTTGACTCATCAAGGACTTCAGTCTTCAGAAACAACACTTTCGCTGACCAGACTACAATTAGCAAGTATTTTATTTATTTACTCAGTGAACTTTTGTACTTGTTCTGTTTCAGGGGAAAGAATGTAGCCTCTTACCTCTTGGAAATGTACACTGAACTTGAGAGACTGTTAGATGGGTACTCGGTAATTACAACTCCATGTTAAGTGCTTTCTTTTCCCCCAGCTTGGTATTTCCAACTATTTCAAGATGATTTTGTTCAAAGTAAGAAAAATAAAAATACTAAATTACATTTTGTACCTACCCATCTAAGTTAGATATAACACCTAGGTTACAGATATAACATCTAAGTTAGATGTAACACATGTGCCAAAAAGCTAATAACAAATTTACAGGCCTCTAATCCATGCACTGCAAGGTAAATTTTTCATGGTTTGGAACGACCTCTGTCAACAAAAAAAGCTAATCCATTGTCAGTCTAAAAAAGAAATGGAAAATTTTACTCATATAGAACAGATAACATATAGAGAACCTATAGTATAGCTCAGGAAACTCTACTCAGTGCTCCGTAATGACATAAAGGGGAAGGAAACCCAAAAAAGAGGGTTTTTTTTTTTTTTTTTGTGTGTGTGTGTGTGTGTGTATACATATATACACACACATATATAGGTGATTCACTTTGCTGTACAGGAAACACTAATACAATGTTGTAAAGCAGAATATATTCCAATAAAAATTAATTTTTAAAAAATTAAAAATGTACTTGAGTCAACATGAGGATTACAACTGGGGAGACAGTTCCTGGTCTGTTCTGAAGAGTAAAGGGGGAAGCCAGTATACATGTGACTTTAGAGAAGGGGGGACAAGCAATCAGTGACACATTTTTTTTTCTATAAACAAATTATTAATATATAATTAATGATCCAACATTACAAATTTATTTCACATAAAATGTCCTATAGACACTAAAAAAAAAGTTAAGAAATCAGATGTTTAGATGTCACACTTAACAAGTTAACTTTTCAGTTCAAGTATTTACTAGGTTTGAAATCAAGTGGACAACATGGATAACAACACTGAATTCTTTCTGTTCCACCACAACGCATTCTGTTAGAGCTAAAGGCTATTTTACTATCATTATAACTAAATTTTTTTCATGAGCTTAACGAACCATAAGCAAGATCAGATTTTGTTTCACAAAGCAATGGGGAAAAAATATTTAAACATAAAACAAATACAAAGGTAAGAAATTTCAAAAGAGTAAATATATACTTTGTTTTATTAAAATTATTAAATCACATATATCTCTTTAAAAAGACTGGATTTTCCCCCATTTAAATTATGTTAGTATTTATTACACCATTACTAATCTACATTGATACCATTTTTCAAGAAAATTATTGACACTTTTAAAACCATATGCAGGGAATGTATATATTGGCACATTCATAAAAAATGTAATTATTCTTCCCTTCCCAAGTTTGGGTTATGGTATGTGTCTTAAAAGAAGGAGATTCATTTCTGGCTGAGACTATCAGAAAGATTCAATGGAAGAATAAAAAGCATTGAAGCTGGACTTTATAAAGTTCAAAGCACAAAAAGCCGGAGGGAGAATATTCCAGGCAGAGAAACAGATGAGTTTCACCAAGCGGAAGAGGATGTACTGTACTGAAATGGGAAAGAGACCACGCTGGCCTGTAAAATGGGGCCACACAGGGCTGAAGTAGGAAACAGTGGTTTAGGACTTAAACTAACAGCCTAATCATAGAGGACCTAAACAAGAAACAAAGGAGCAAGGAATTTATACTGTGAAGACTTGGAGGGAATTCCCAGCCATGCAGTGCTCAGGTCTCAGTCCTCTCAGTGTGGTAGCTGGGTATCAATCCCTGGTTGGGGAACTAGTATCCTGCAAGCAGCCCCCCCAAAAAACATATATATATATATATATATATATATATATATATATATCTCAGTGAAACCATTAAAGAAGGCTTGTAAGCAGTTCTGTAACCCAAACTGTGCTTTAATTAACATGTCTTGGACTATAATAGACGGGGAAGATGGAGATGGGAAAACCAGATAGAAGAATCTTGAAAAAAGTAATAAGCATAAAAACTGATAGATGATTTCAAAAGTAAAAGTTAAACAGTCCTGATTTTGAAAGTTTCCTTCACTGTAGATTAAGGATCAATTTTTAATTTCCTTTACAATAATGTACATTAAAGAAAAAAATCTATGGGCTTATTCTCATGAATGATTGGGAGGTACCTGTCTCAAACCTCTGTAAGCTTAGTGGAAACAGTTAATGATACGGAAGCCTAGACATTTAAAAGACGAGATTCTCAATCACAAATTGATTACTGTTTACATGGACAAGTCTTTTCAAAACTGCAGTGACACATCTTGATAGAAGGTTATGGCTATGTGCGCATGGATGCTCAGTCACTCAGACATGTCTGACTCTTTGTGACCCTATGGTCTGTAGCCCGCAATATGGTCTGAATCTCTCTATCCAAGGGATTCTCCAGGCAAGAATACTGGAGTGGGTTGCCATTTCCTCCTCCAGGGGTTTTTCTTAACCCAGGGATCAAACCCGTGTCTCCTGAGTCTCTTTGCATTGGCAGGAAGATTCTTTATCATTGAGCCACCTGTGAACTCCTCTTGTCATCTGTAAGGAACAGACATAAAGGTTTTAGTGCTTTTCTGAGTATGGAAAGATTCTAGGAATTGGGCTCATAAGATTTCCTCCTGAGATATCTATCTTAGGGCTAGTTGTACCAGTTTTCCCAGAGCACAGATTGTGCTATCCTAATCCTTGCCCTGAATTCCTTGTAAAGTGCACTGCAGCTTAGTGATTACAGTGACTAATGACTGGCTTCTTATAGAACTTGATAGTGGGCGGCATTCTTTATTTTATGATCCCTTCTTTTTCATTCTTAACTCAATGAATGTTTGGGAGGCA
Organism: Muntiacus reevesi; assembly: GCF_963930625.1. Taxonomy (NCBI): domain Eukaryota; kingdom Metazoa; phylum Chordata; class Mammalia; order Artiodactyla; family Cervidae; genus Muntiacus; species Muntiacus reevesi. The sequence goes on from NC_089264.1 coordinate 2,396,275, forward strand.
TTTCTTGACCACTTTGTCCCACAGTGCTAGGAACCCCAGGTCAAGCGAGGTTTGTGTTGATAAGCCATTTCATGTGCAATTACTGTTAATAGTAGCCAGACACCTCTGCTAGTCCATCATGGTCCAAGAAATGGCTCCCTTTTGTTGTTTCTTCCTATATGTAGAGTTACACTATTATAATCATTGATCTTACATAAGTATATTTTGTCAATCGTTTAAAGTTGCTTGGCCATCGTTAATTTTATTGGAGCCCCAATCACACATTTGGTAATGGAAGGAATGATAATATTGTGAAATGGAATAGAAGCAATAGAGAACACAAGTAACAGAGCTAGTAACATTAATGATGTTGTAAGTAAGTATTTAAGCTAAGAATTTCCATTATGTACAGCCCAGTCTCTCCCCAGGTCATCGGACAGACCAGTCTGTCCAGCAACTATGATAGATTCTCTTTGTATGTAAAGTTCACCAATGATTGCATGTACAAAGCCAGTGGTGGAGTGGGTCATCATGACCCCTTACAGAATTGAGAGAGGAATGTTGTCTTTTAAGCCTGGTGTCAGAAGAAGAATGGTACCTTATGGTTGAGCAGATATTCCTGCCACTGGGGAGGCTGGTGAGCACATAACAAGAACTGCACACTAGGGGGTGGAGGAGGTGAAAGGGCAGAGACGGCATTTCACGTTCAAATTTTTTTGACTTGCTTTAAAATAGAAATCTTACTTCATCACCTCTAATAGAAGACTTTGGTTTTGAGAAAACATCTTTGTTCCAAGAATAAAACAAGATAGCTAAAAATAATAAAAATTATAGTAGCTATTTAATGATTCCACAAATATTTCAACTGAGTCCTATATTCCTAGGTTTTTCATACTGAATTATAATAGCAGATTTGTTTTTCTACATAGACATATACCGTATTAAAGAGCATTTTCCTAATGCAGCTGTCTTTGACTTTTTTCCTTTTTAAATGAATAAATTGTGATAATAATAATAATAAATATTTATTGCAAATGCATGTCAAGGGCTGACCTCAACACTTAAGCCAGGAGATGAAAGTTTTTCAATGTGGGTAGTCAGAAAATGAGACATTATAATTGAGATAGTTCAGTAAGTGTATATTTAAGGTACTTGAAGGAGATTTGAAGACATTAACAGAGATATGCCCATCCATCCATCTTTCCACATACTGTTTCCCCAGCTATTTTTGAGCCCAAATGAGGAAACAGGATGACATATGATTTCTATGTAGATCTTTCTGCCCAAGTATAAAGAGAAATTTTGCTTGCTATTCAACAACATAATAAAGTTATATTTTAAATGTATAAATCTGAGAATGGATAAAGAATTTGTGGTACATACATACAATAAGAATATTACTCAACCATAAAAAAGAATGAATTAAGTCAGTTTTAGTGCATTCGAGCATTTTATACCGAATGAAGTTAAGTCAGGAAGAAAAGAAATAACAAATATCATATGTTAACAAACATATGGAATGTAGAAAAAGATACTGTTGGACCTATTTGCAGGGCAGGAATAGACATAGTCCTTGAGGACAGACTTGTGGACACAGCAGGGGAAGGAGAGGGTGGGACAATTTGAGAGGGTAGCACTGAAACATACACTACCAGATGTGAAACAGGCAGCTCATGGGCAGCTGCTGCCCAGCACAGGAAGCTCAGCCTGGTGCCCTGTGACAATCCAAGGGGCGGGAGGGGTGAGGATGGGAGGGAATTCAAGAGGGAGGGGACATATGCATACATAAGGCCGCCTATGAGCACAGAAAGCTCAACCTGGTGCCCTGTGACAATCCAGGGGGCGGGAGGGGTGAGGATGGGAGGGAATTCAGGAAGGAGGGGACATATGCATACATAAGGCTGCCCATGAGCACAGGAAGCTCAACCTGGTGCCCTGTGACAATCCAAGGGGTGGGAGGGGTGAGGATGGGAGGGAATTCAGGAGGGAGGGGGCATATGCATACATACGGTTGCCCATGAGCACAGGAAGCTCAACCTAGTGCTCTGTGACAATCCAGGGGGCGGGAGGGGTGAGGATGGGAGGGAATTCAGGAGGGAGGGGACATATGCATACATATGGCTGATGCGTGTTGCTGTATGGTAGAAAGCAACAGAAGGTAGGAAACCAATCATCTTCCAATTAAAAATTTTAAAAAGTATATATCTGAGGTAAAGATATTTTCCATTGGGAACTGATTTGTTGTTAGTAGAATACAAGACTGGCTTTTAAGTTTATTGAGGTTGGAAATGTGTTGTATCTTTTTAACATTAAGAAGAATACTTAATAAATACCAGCTTTTATTTACTGAGCACCTACTATGTGTCAGGCATCCTAGTTGGTACTATACATGTATCCTCACTAGTACTGACAAGAGCCTAAAAGATACATTTACAATTTAAAGATTATAAAACCAAGACCCAAATTACTTTACCTTAAATCACAAAGCAGGTTAGTGACAGAACCAGGACTTGAACCTACATGTGGTATGCCAAGAGTTCCTCATCCACAGTCTCATGTACAAACCAGCCCACAGCCCTCTTGACTCTTTTTCACTGTGACACACACAAAAATGTGAATGACCATCCCAGATTACATAGGTTTCACAGTATATAAGGAAGAGAAATGATTGTGAATATAATTGCAGAATGAATGTGGTTTTGAATATAATTGCAGAAGATTTGGGGTAGCTGATTTTGGTAGACAATGGGAAGTCATTGGATTTCTTGAGAAGGGAAAGAGCATAAAAATGGCTCTTAAAAAATAGTGATTTCAGGGCTTCCTGGCAATCAAGTGGTTAAGACTTCACCTTGCAGTGCAGAGAGAGTAGGTTAGATTCCTGGTCATAGAGTTAAGATTCCATATGCCTTGTAACCAAAACAGAAAAGAATATAAAATAGAGCAATATTATAACAAAATCAATAAAGACTTAAAAAATGGTAGGTATCAAAAAATCTCTAAAAAAAGCAATGTTTTGTAAACTTGTCACATGATGCATCTATGATGCATGCATTTCTCTGTATGTGAAAATTTACCTAAAAATATATCATACACAAATACTGATTTGATCTAATTACCAACATCCACTGGATCATCAAAAAAGCAAGAGAGTTCCATGAAACATCGACTTTTGCTTTATTGATATTGTCAAAGTCTTTGACTGTGTGAATCAAAACAAACTATGGAAAATTCTTAAAGCGATGGGAATACCAGACCACCTGACCTGCTGCTTGAGAAATCTGTATGCAGGTCAGGAAGCAACAGTTCGAACTAGACATGGAACAACAGACTGGTCCCAAATAGGGAAAGAAGTACATCAAGGCTGTATATTGTCACCCTGCTTATTTAACTTATATGCAGAGTACATCATAAAAACTGCTGGACTGGATGAAGCACAAGCTGGAATCAAGATTTCCAGGAGAAACATCAATAACCTCAGATACGCAGATGACAACTCACTTATAGTAGAAAACGAAGATCTAAAGAGCCTGTTGATGAAAGTGAAAGAGGAAAGTGAAAAAGTTGGCTTAAAACAACATTCAGAAAACTAAGATCATGGCATATGGTCCCATCACTTCATGGCAAATAGATGGGGAAACAGTGAAAACAGTGTCAGACTATTTTTGGGGGCTCCAAAGTCACTGCAGATGGTCATTGCAGTCATGAAATTAAAAGATGCTTGCTCCTTGGAAGAAAAACTATGATGAAACTAGACAGCATATTAAAAAGCAGAGACATTGCTGTGTCGACAAAGTCCATCTAGTCAAACCTATGGTTTTTCCAGTAGTCATGTACGGATGTGAGAGTTGGACCATAAAGTAGTCTGAGTGTTGAAGAACCAATGCTTTTGAACTGCGGGTATTGGAGAAGACTCTTGAGAGTCCCTTGGACAGCAAGGACATCCAACCAATCCATCCTAAAGGAAATCAGTCCTGAATATTCATTGGAAGGACTGATGCTGAAGCTGAAACACTACTTTGGCCACCTGATGTGAAGAACTGACTCATTTGAAAAGACCCTGGTGCTGGGAAAGATTGAAGACAGGAGGAGAAGGGGATGACAGAGGATGAGATGATGGATGGCATCACCAACTCAAATGGACATGAGTTTGAATAAACTCTGGGAGTTGGTGATGGACAGGGAGGCCTAGCGTTCATGGGGTCACAAACAGTCAGACATGACTGAGCAACTGAAGTGAATTGAACACAGATATCGAATGCTGGTTAATGGTATACATTCTAAATCACTTAAAAATAGAGTGTCCATTTGCATGCAGTTTACTTAGCTATGAATCACAAAAATGATAGATTTGTGACTGTGTCAAAAGGATGAATGGATTGACAAATATATGATACAGTAAAATTAACAAAATTTTAGAAATTTAGGTATCAGCATACTGATGTTACTGCATAATCCCTTCAGGTTTTGTATATAATTGACATTTTTCATAAAACGCTAGAAAAAAATAGAAGCATAGCAATAGTGGGAGAGATTGGAAGAGCAGAGAGCAATGCTCAGAGACATTACAATATATGGATCTGAGCTGTTGAATACCTGGACTAGTTAGTGACAATGGGAAAGAAAAAGTTGAAAGAGCTACTTTTTAAAAATTAGAAATAAGGGATGAAACAAAGAAAGATGAATCTTACCAAGAGATTTTAGCCTAGGAGAAAAATCAAATAAAAGAGTTGCCCTCTGGCATGGAGGTGCTCTGACAGGTGCCTTTCTGCAGCAGATGTTTTTGGAGACTGCCCAAACCAAAATCACCCCTAACATTGACAACAGACTTTGTACCTGACATCTTCTGACCCCACCAGAGTTCCTTTTACTGGCCACAGCAGTACCTACCCCATGCCACATGCTCTTTCTACAATGTGACATTCAGAGCCCTCCATTGAAACCAAGAAGAGGCCCCAGATTCACTCTGCTTGAAAGGAGGTGGACCTGTGTAATGCTTTCAGCCAGCTGACTCTAGCAGCATGACTCCTGTCACCTCTCTCCCAGGACTCACACCTTTGAGCCTGAGACACCTACGGAAGAATCCCGGTCACCCTGAGGCCACCAGCAGGAGAGGCCACATGGAGACCAAGCAGAGGGAGAGGGAGAGAGAGATGTCGGAGGAGCCCCAGCCGCTTCGGCCCCTGCTGCTGGCCCGGTCCCTGCCCTAGTGAATGCTGGGCCATGAGTCTCCATGGGATTCTCGCTGAGCCCTGTCTGATTGTAGATTTGTCAGGAAAACATGTGTCATAATTTTAAGCCACTGACTTTTGGGATACTTTGTCATTCAACCATCATAAAAAAGAACACTTTCACACAGACTTTTTCCTTTAAGATCACACCATCCTAGCAGGAAGACTAGACTTCTTTCAAGACAACTTAAGCCCCCAGGAAACATGAACACTGGCTTCTTACTGTGAAAAAACATCTTATTCTAACTGGTTTCTTTCTTCACTCTGCAATAGTACCTAGATTAAGGTTAGTCTATCATCTTTAAACTTTTCTAAATCAGACAAAGATTCTCTGCAGCTTCCAAAATCTAGACAGTGAATACCAAACTCCGGCCTACCACCAGTGTATATGTGCTGATTGTGCAAAGTAGAAAAAAGTCACCATTTACTCAAGGTATTATACTTCCACCATAACTGTCATAATACATACTAATTTTATTAGAAAAAAATATTGTACTTCCACTTGATTTAAAATTATTTTACTATACTAAACTATAATGCCTATGATATAATTGGCATACTTTGAGTGCAGTGCACAACCTGCATAATTGTAATGCCAGTCAGAAAATTCTTCTCCAAGGTTTCCTAAATCTATCTTTACTTGGTTTGAGGTGGTTGGAAGCATTGTCTCAATCACAGTGAATAAAACTTCTCCCCTATTAATCTGAGTGCAAAGATGATTAAGAATGTCCCAGAATTAGTTAGTGGGGCGGAGCTGTCATCTCTTAACAATTCCTATATAGATTCAATAGCACAGCCCTTTAAAATAAAGGGATACTGTTTGCTTGTTCAAAGGTGCAGTTTAGGGAAAAAAAATAGGCCTGTTTAATGGAGTCCCAATGACATCTGGTTATCATTATCTATTCAGTCAGTAGTTATTGATTTTATGTATATATGTGTGTTCATATACATATACATGTGCCAGGCCCTAAGAAAATGGTGACGAGCCATGGAATTTAGAGGGTAATAGATTGTTCAGGCAATTTTAGGACCACACAAGTATATAAATATATAACCACTGGCACCCAAAATTCCAAATTTGGGGTTTCCCCAGTGGTACCTGTGGTAAAGAATTGGTGGTAAAGAGAAGGAAATGGCCACCCACTCTAGTACTCTTGCCTGGAGAATCCCATGGACAGAAGAGCCTGGAGGGCTGCAGTCCATGGAGTTGCAAAGAGTTGGATACAACTGAGCATGCACCCACACATGAAGGAATTACAAGTCATAGTGGAATATTTGCAGCACAGGTCTGGACTGAAAATAGAGATTCAGGATTTATCTCACAGACATGGTGGTTCTAAACATAAGACATGATAGTCACAGGGAGTAAAGATATGAAAAAGAGTCGCAATGTACACCCCTAGTTCCACAGAAGAAGGAGCCCTGGAAGAACAGGAGAGGCAGAGAGACACAAGTAAATGTGAGTCTGAGCCTCAGAACACAATGAGGAGTGCTTCAGAAAGAGCTGGTAGTCCAGAGAGCAAGACTCCGCAGGCAGTTTAGGGAGGAGAAGCCCCGAGTAGAGGGCTTCCCCAGGGGCACAGAGGTAAAGGATCTGCCTGCAACCCAGGAGATGCAGAAGATGCGGGTTTGATCCCTGGGTTGGGAAGATCCCTTGGAGGAGGGCATGGCAACACACTCCAGTATTTTTGCAGGGAAAATCCCATGGGCAGAAGAGCCTGGTGGGCCACAGTCCATAGAGTCACAAAGAGTTGGACATGACTAAAGCGAATGAGCATCCACGCAGGCAAGCACTGAGGAGAGATTACTAGGTTGGACAAATAAACAAGCACTGGCCACCTTCGAGTTTAAAAGTGAGGCCTGAGTTTTATGGCAAAGACATGAGGAGAATATTGTAGCTTCACAAGGAAAAGAAATTCAAATTAGGCTGTGGCATCCAGGGAGGCTTTCAGGGAAGGCTGAATCCGAGCTGAGTTTCAAAAAGTAAATTAGATAAGGGAAATCCTTTTTTTTTTTTTTTTCCTAACTGCACCATGTGGCATGAGAGATTTTAGTTCTCCGACCAGGGATTGAACCCATCCATGCATCCTGCAATGTAAGCATGGAGTCTTAACCACTGGACCACCAGGGAAGTCAATCTATAAAACAGAAATAGATGTAGATGCTCTGTTTTCTACTCATGTGTAGAAAGCAAACTTATGGCTGTCAAGGGGCAACTGGGAGCTAGGGATGAACTGAGAGATTATGATTGACATATGCATACTACTATATAAAAGAGGGCTTCCCTGGTGGCTCAGTGGTAAAGAATCCACCTGCCAATGCAGGGACGTGGCTTTGATTCCTTGGCTGGAAAGATCCCCCGGAGAAGGAAATGGCAACCCACACCAGTACGCTTGCCTGGAGAATTCCCATGGACAGAGGGGCCTGGCAGGTTACAGTCCATGGGGTCGAAAGGAGTCGGACACGACTAAGCAACTAACCACAGCAGAGCGTGGCATATGTACCTGAATAACTGACTGATTCACTTTGCTGCACAGTAGGAACTAATGCAGCATTGTAAATGAACTCTAGTCCAATTAAATGTTTTTAAAATAAAAGTTATACCAATAGTGAGATTAAGAGATGTTTGAAGCCTTAGAAAAACAGGAGAGTATGGCGTGTTCCAAAGTTGCCAGTGGTTTGGGGCAAGCAGTTGAGCTTGAAGAAATGACCGAGACAAGACTGGGGAGTAGGAACGTAGATCCCTAGACAAGGTCTAGGAATGGAGCTTGAGATGAAAGTTATGGGGAACATTGAAAAATTTGAAACAGGAAAGTCATGTAAAAATATCTATGCTTTAGTAAGAGCACTATAGCAGTAAGGTTGATCAGTCTCAGAAAGACAGACGCAAAGCAAGAGCTCAGTTACAAGGGGAGTTTCAGAAGTGGAGATACATATGAGCTGTCCTTTAAAGCACGAGACTCATGGCTTGAAGACTCTGGAGGCTGCGGACCAGATGAGGGAGAAACCTAGAATACCACTCAGGTCCCTGTCTTCATTCCCAGGATGGACCTGAGTCATAGGGACTGCATTAGCCACTGAGGAGGATGCTGGTGCAGAAGATGATGGGGTTGAAGCATCCTAGTGTTTTCTGATGGCAGCAGGGATCCACTCTAGGTGGAGAGACCTGGGCTATGAGAATAAAACAGACATATCAGCATATGCACTCAGATTTTCCTCTGAAACTGATCAGATCAGGCTGTCCTTAAATCTGGAAAATCCAGTGATTTTTGAAACCCATGACACAACATTAAGCCCAGAAATTATCCTTTCACATTCTCCCAAAGCAGACTGGCAGGAAGGGAAGGAAATCATTTCATCCTCTCCTCTTTCAATTGATTTGAATATTTTGAGCATCAAACATTGTGCTAATAACTTAAGGCCACGACTCACAACCTACTTCACATCTCCTTCCCTTTGTCCACACCCCACACCCCCACACCCAAAGCTGATGCCCGTGTCCACCACCCATTAGTCCATGGACTCCTTTTTGAAAAATCACCACAATTATGACATAAAGTGTTCATTTTTAAAGTTGCATTGACATCCCATCTAAATAGAGATGCTTTTGCACTTAGTGAAAAAACAGTGACTAATCATTCAGTTGACTGAATAATGTGATGAATAAGACAGTTATGTTAATATATGAGTAAACAGCAAAGAATATACCTAAGTTGTGTTGAACTTCTGTAATTCCAAGAATCTAATACCAAGAAAGAAAATGTAGGAAAAAAACAGATAAACTGAGTCCCAAAGAGGCACAGACAATCACAAGAACAGGATTCAGTGCAGTGCCATCAGTTGCATTCCTCATAACTCATACAGATAACTCCTTTTCAGTCCAGGAAATGTTCTAGAATAGTAGAAGAGATATACTGAGTGTTTATTATAAAATTACCGAGTGTGAGGCTTAAAATGTTTGTTTCCTTAAAGGAGCCTGCCTGACATTTGAACTTCCTTCTAAAATTGCATTAAATATGTATCAGCTCGGAGGGCCTACCAAAACAGAATAATGCATTTTCAATTTAGTCTTGGTTACACTTGACCTATTTTAAAGTGTTTCTCTAATGAAATGGAAGCTACAACAAAATTAATTCTATGCGAGAGGCAGGGCAGACTCCGTGTTACTTAATCACCATGCATACCATCCGCTTTGCCTTAGCGCAGAAACAATACAGAGCTGACCATGGCTCTAAACTGGCATTCCTGATAACATTGTCATAATTGTCACAATGAAGTTCAGGAGGCTTTCTGACCTGAATATAATGCTCATGTTTTACTGTAAGGAATAAAGAAGGGCAGAGACCCAAAGAATTCTGCTGTGGCAGTTTTAGCTTGTAGCAGTGCAAGTAATTCTGTATCTAGAGCAATTGAGCTAAGGAGGGAGAGTTGAAATCCTGATCTTCCTCGTTATTCTCCAAGTATCTGCTACAAGTTGGACCCCTTTATAGGCATTTTCACATGAATTAACTCATTAGTGAGTTCATCCTTAAGATCTTGTATACCTCTTTAAAACACATACACACACCACAAACCATCTGAGATAAGGAAACCAAGGTCAGAAATGTTCCAAAGTGCCAGCACTGGCAAGTTGGAGACCTGGGTTTGTGGAAGTCTTCCTCTCCTCGCCACCCCCTCGTCTTTTCAGTGATGTGCATGATGGCGGGCACTCTGCTGAGGGTGTGAGTGTGCGGTGGATAAAAAGTCACACCCATTATACAGAGTGAAGTAAGCCAGAAAGATAAAGAACATTACAGTATACTAACACATATATACGGAATTTAGATAGATGGTAGCGATAACCCTATATGCAAAACAGAAAAAGAGACACAGAAGTACAGAACAGACTTTTGAACTCTGGGGGAGAACGTGAGGGTGGGATGTTTTGAAAGAACAGCATGTATATTATCTATGGTAAAACAGACCATCAGCCCAGGTGGGATGCATGAGTCAAGTGCTCAGGCCTGGTGCACTGGGAGGACCCTGAGAAGTCGGGTGGAGAGGGAGGTGGGAGGGGGGATCGGGATGGGGAATACGTGTAACTATATGGCTGATTCACGTCAATGTATGACAAAACCCACTGAAATGTTGTGAAGTGATTGGCCTCCAACTAATAAAATAATATTAAAAAAAAAAAAAAAAGTCACACCCCTGATAGAGATGTCACTCTAGTGAGATAGAGCAACAGTAGACGAGTCAAGATATAAGCCAGATGGTGGTTAAGAGGTGCTGAAGAAACACGCTGCATGCAGAATTGGGGGAGTGGGAGTATTTCTAGTTTGCTTTTTGTTTTATTTTCAGTGAAAAATGAATAGGCAAGACCTCTCTGAGGAAGAGATTTTTTAAAAATTTTTCTTGGAGTCTAGTTGATTTCCCTGGTGGCTCAGTGATAAAGAATCTGCCTGCCAATGCAGGAGATGTGGGTTCAATCTCCAGGTCGGGAAGATCCCCTGGAGAAGGAACTGGCAACTCACTCCAATATTATTGCCCAGAAAATTTCTTGGACAGAGGAGACTAGTGGGCTTCCATGGAGTCACAAAGAGTTGGACACAATTTAGTAACTAAACAACAGCAACAAAGTCAATAACCCTGCTGTGTTAGTTTCAGGGGTACATCAAAGTGAATCAACGTGTATCCTTTTTCAGATCTTCCGTATATTGGTTGTTACAGAGTATTGAGCAGAGTTTCCTGTGCTATACCATAGGTCCTTATATAACTTATGGATTTTACATATAGTACTGTGTGTATGTACCCCAATGTTCATTGCAGTGCTGTTTACAATAGCCAGGGAAGGGATATTTTAAGGAGAGAACTGAACGGTGCAAAATCACTAGAAGTAAGTGAGCAGCTATTTTAGCACCAACAGTACATGCCAGACTCCTGAGCAAGGAGCTTAGCCTCTTCTGAAAAGTGAAAAGTGCTGAAAAGTGAAAGTGCTACTTGCTCAGTCATGTTTGACTCTTTGCAACCATATGGACTGTAGCCCACCAAGCTCCTCTGTTCATGGAATTATCCACAAGAACACTGGAGTGGGTTGCCATTCCCGTCTTCAGAGAATCCTCTCAATCCAGGGATTGAACTTGGGTCTCCCACATTGCAGGCAGATTCTTTACTGTCTGTGTCACCAGGGAGGTTAGTCTGGCACAAATATAATAAATAAGAGAAAGAAAACAGTGAAATAAGAGTGAACAAATCATGAACCATAAGAGACATGCAGAACCACCTAGATTTTATTCTAAGATTAATGGGAAGCTACAGAAGAATTATGGTTTTAAAAATGATAATCTAATCTCCATCTTTAAAAAATTATCTTAGGTTCTGTGTGAAGAATAGATTGTTTATTTTTTGTCTACTTGGTTGTAGTTTTAGAGAGACATATGTAAAATCTCAAATGACAATCGTTCATTTACCCGTTTCTCACTGGAAAGTTTTGATTTATATGTTTTTAGTCTGTTATATAGGAGCACTTATGTTTATAATGTCATGCCTTTCCTATTCTTTTAAAGTATATAATATCCTTATTTTTTTTTTCTTTTTGTGAAAATCACTCAGTCGTGTCCAACTCTTTTCGACCCCATGGACTATACAGTCCATGGAATTCTCCAGGCCTATGTACTCACATGATATTGTTGTCTTAAATTTTATTTGTTAGGTTTTAAAATTGCCACCCCAGCTTTGTTGTTGCTGTTTGTATTTTCCCTTTTAAAACATTTTGTCTTTTTGTTTTAAAAGTGTCACTTGCAGAAAACAGAAATCTAAATTGTTATTACCCAGCTCTTATTTTATTAATATTTTCTAGAACTTAATTTTCAGTTGTTATGAATAAACTTTAAGTACTATGATTTTGTGCTTGTTCTCGCTCTCTCTCATACATACACACACAATGTTACTGAATAATTTGATAACTACTTCTTCCCCTTATAACATCTCTGGGGTACTGTTTTGTTTTTCTTTACTTATTTGAATACTTACTTCAAGAATGATTTCATTGTATGACATTATCGAAAGTCCTGAAATTTTCAATGCCTATGTTTATGTCCTCAAATTTGAATAATTATTCAACTGGATACTCTTTAATACTTTAAAAAATTACTCCACTTTTTGTATCATATATTACTATAAAAACATTTGACACCTGATTCTGATTCCTACATGGGAGTTTGCTTTTCTCTCTGAATGTTTTTTACATACTTTCAGTGTCTTCAATATTCTTGTTTAACAAAATTTGTTAAGTAACGGTGTTGCCTTCTCCCCTTGTTTAGCATTCTAAACTTTTTCATCCTGAAGTCTTCCATCTTCCTTTAATCTTGTGAATCTTGTCTTTCTTAGTATATTTTATGTATATTCTTATATATCTTTAGATCTATCTTCTGGAAGAGTTCCTCTATTTTATCTTCCAAATCAGTAATTCCTTCTTCAGCTATATCCAGCCTAGTATTTATCCCTCTCTTATGTTCTTTATTTCAACTATTACATTTCAATATCTAATATTCACAATTTTATGACTTATTTTTCTTGTGTCTTTTTGCTTCTCTCTTACCTTTTCTGCTCACGTGTAGATATTACACTTATTTTAAATCACAACTCCAGTGATTGTGTGTCAAAAGTTTTCAGTTTAAACCTTTCTTTACCAAGGTTGTATTCAAGTCTCCAGTGTTTGATTTGTGAGCTCCCACTTGTCCGGAGGCCTAGCCTCTCTGGGAAGGGGCATGAGAGACAGCAGAAGCCCCATCCAAACGCCTGCTGACAACCCCCACTCGCTGTCTCTCTGCTGACTAAGCTCACAGGCCAGATCTTTGCATCAGAGTTTTGAGATGAGATGAGGAGCATGAGGAGGAGTCTTCCTTCCTAGGGAGCCACTGTTGCCCTGGGGGTTTATTTATTTATTTATTTATTTTCCATTTATTTTTATTAGTTGGAGGCTAATGACAATATTGTAGTGGTTTTTGCCACACACTGACATGAATCAGCCATGGATTTACATGTGTTCCCCATCCTGAACCCCCCTCCCACCTCCCTCCCCTGGGGATTTAAAGGAGGCAAGGCTACAGGGGCTCTGATGGAGGAAGACCTGTGTTCAGCCTCCTCAGCCATCACTTTTGTCTCTGTGTTGCTCGTGTTTGGCTCTGTTATATTTTTCAGCCCTGACCGCACCTTAAATCACTATCCTCCAGGTGTTTGTGATGAGTTTGTTGATGAGAGGTAAAGAAATGTTTGTCTGAAGGCATGAGGGAAGAAGCACAGAGGCTCCTGAAAGATGCCCAAAGACCCCTTCACCAGTTGCCACACTCCCAGGTCAAGGCCTCAGGCATCCCCTGGAGTGGATCAGGTTGAAGTGGTTTTCTGTTATGTGGGCATCTCCTGCTGGTCTTGTTCCTACTCTCATCTTTGGTTTCTCCAAGTTTGATTTTGAAGGAGGTTTTAGGAACTCAAGCTAGCTTAACTTCATAACAGGAGCAGAAGTTTTGTTTTCTTTTCTTTCTCACATTTGTTTGATTTAAATCAGTACTTTCTTTATTCTCCAAGTGCAATTCATGAACTACACTCATGACAGACTACAAAAGTAATATACAATATATCAAAGTCATGGCATATGGCAAGCACTTAAAAAAACAACTTTTGCCTTTTATGATATTATGTTTATGGATTTCTCTAGGAAATCACAACTTTATTTCTTCCCTTTTTCAGATGCTGCAATATCTCACGTATTTTTGTCACCTGCATTTCATAGAATAGATGTTTTATGATTGATAGGAAAACAAATCTTTTTTAATAGGATGTCTTTGGTTAGCATTGTGTTTCAATACAGAAAACTAAGAAAATTTTTCTGTTTTTATTATTGAAAACTGAGTAAACAAATAAGAAAAAGAACAACTAAAAGCCTAGTTTTAAGATAATTAGAAAGTTTATAAATTTTGAAATGTTGAACATTAAAATGAAATGCAACTGTCATTAAACCCTAGATAGAGCGTAAATTAACACAGCATTCTTGGATTTAATTAAACAATGTTCACTCAATTAGGCTTTTGATAAATCCTGAATAGTGCAATATTGAGCAAAATGTTTTATTTTTCTTTTATGGCCACACCACGTGTCATGTGAGATCTTAGTTCCCTGACCAGGGACCAGACCCTGTCCCTGAAGTGGATGTGCAGCCTCAACCACTGGGCTGCCAGGGGAATTCCCTCAGAAAAGATTTAAATGGACGTTGTTTCATCAGAAACTTACGTCTAGAAATGTATTCTAAGAAATAATGAAGAAGTATGCACAAGTTGGGCTTCCCTTGTGGCTCAGCTGGTAAAGAATCCACCTGCAATGTGGGAGACCTGGGTTTGATCCCAGGGTTGGGAAGATCCCCTGGAGGAGGGGAAATCTACCCAATCCAGTGTTTTGGCCTGGAGATTCCCATGGACTGTATAGTCCATGGGGTCACAAACAGTCGGACACGACTGAGTGACTTTCACTTTCACATGCACAAATTAGTTTCTCCAAAGATGTCCCCATCCTAAACTCTGGGATCTGTGAATGTTGTCTTCTATTCCTCCACAGCAAAAGGGATTTTGCAGATGTGGCTTACTTAAGGATCTTTAGATGAGAAGATGATTCTGGATTATCTGAGTGGATTCAATGTAATTACTCAGGTTCCTGAATAGGAAGGCAAGAGGGATAAAGTCAGGAAAAGGACTTGGAAAAAGAGAGATTGAAATCATGTACTTTGAAGTGTGAAGAAGGGGGTGGGCCCAGCAATTCAGGGGCTTTTAGAAGCTGGAAAAGGCAAATAAATGAATTCTCGCTTGGAGTCTCTAGAAGAAACACAACCTTGTTGACATCTTGGTTTTAGTCTGACATCCAGAACTGTAAAATAATAAATTCAGTTATTTTAAGTAACTAAATTTTGTGGTAATTTGTTAAAGTTACAATAGGAAACTAAAAATGTACATAATAGGAAAAATTAAAAACAGATCAACTGCAGAGAGTTAAGTAAGGAATGACACAAAGAAAATAAATATTATGCCTCCACTGGAATTATGTCATAGGACAATGTTTTATTATGCACTCCTCATATGATGTTATTAATTAAAAGCTTTATAAAACAAAATGTTAAGTAACTCATTTTAACAATAAAATTACAAGTTAAAATAGTTGCATTTTAAGTGTTTTTATGTGCACCAGGAAATTTTAAAGAGCTTTATATGCATTATCTCAATTACTGCTCCTGGAGGGTTGAGTATACTGTCCTCATTTTACAGAGGGGGTAATTAAGGCACTGAGTCAGTAGGAGATTACAGTTAGTAGGTGACAAGTTTGAAAACAGGGCATGATACCTTTGAACTTGCACTCTTAGTCCTCTTGAACAGATAACCCTGGACAAAAATAAAGCAAATTTATAAAGCATAAATAATGTTATGTGGTGGAAGATAGCCATGTTTTCTGTTCTTCATCTGAACAATAAATTTTAATTACTTTTGAAATGCAGAAAAATTAAATTTAAAAAAGAGTAAGACAAAGTTTTAAAAATCTGTTGAGATGGTCTTTGAAAAACTTTGAAAACAGTCTCTATTCTCATTTTTATTTTTAGAAAAATTAGCACCTGTCTCATTTCAAAGTAAATTGCTATAACGATTTTTCTATAAGTATGCAATTGTCTAGAGGATGAAATCATGTCATGACCTACTTGATTACATACCATTCAGGGTTTTGCAAATCTAATATATGCATATTTAAATAGCAACACATTTATTTATAAATACCAATAAAGATACACATGAGAAAATGTAGCACTAGGAATTGAACTAAAAAATTAACCCAGGGAGAAAATGGGATATGATTAGCCCTTAATATGGCCCACCCCATAACAGTTATAAGGAAATTACCTACAAAGGCATACAAAAAACTACCAGACTAGAACCACACTAAAAAACAAGCAAACCAAAAAAACTGCTATTGGCAAAAGACTTACACTGTGTTCTTGCTGAAAGAAAACTATCATATTATGCCTCTGCCTGGTCCCTTATTCAATATCTAAAGTCTCTACTAAAGCAAATCTTGACAGTTTTCCTCTACTATGGGTCCCCTGCTTTCTGAAGTGCTGATTTAAACACCCTAAGTCACTTGCAGCTTTGGTACATCTTGTTGATAATTGTATTTCCCAGAAAAGGAAAAGCAGATTAACAGAGAAATGGCTATAATCAAGGAAAAGATAAGGGACTGGATCATTTGTACAATAAATAGAGAAGACTGTTTTCTCACTTAAGTCATCCATTTATAGGACTAGGTAGTAAGTCTAGGAGAATATCTGTATATCCAACTGCTAAGACAGAGAACAGCAAAAAGTAAAACAGCCGTGAGCTACATCCTCCACCAAGTGAAAAGTGAAAGTGAAAGTCACTCAGTCGTGTCCGACTTTTTGTGACCCCATGGATTACACAGTCCATGGGATTCTCCAGGCCAGAATAACGGAGTGGGTGTCCTTTCCCTTCTCCAGAGGATCTTCCCAACCCAGAGATCGAACCCAGGTCTCCCACATTACGGGTGGATTCTTTATCAGCTGAGCCACAAGGGAAGTCCCATCCTCCATAAACCATCCAGCTAAATGCAAGGGAAAGGATTTAACGAGTAAACAAGTAAATCCAGGAGGGCTGGGGTCAAAGACAATCCCTTGGTCTTGCTGTTGGCACACTGTTGGCACACTGTTGGTCTTGCTGTCTGGCTCTTCTCTCTTTTGAAGATTAATAAACAGAAATAAAAACACACTTATAGTTGCCAGGTACTATAAGACAAGAAAAAGGAAACACCTCATTTCATTCAAAAAATAAAAAAATAGAACCCTTCCAGTGACTGACAACCAGAATAAGAACATTTGTCTTTCTTGGTAACAATTGTATCCTCAACTCCTAAAATATTTGTGTGACTGATTATGGACATTCAATAAATGTTCATTCACTTAATGAATAAATCATTTCAGAACATATTCTCCATTCTTAATGGGTAACAATAAATCTTTAAATCTAAAAGGCATGAATGTAAATCTATAGAGAGAATACACTAAGACCAGAAAACAAGAAGAAAATCAAATGTACAAGTAAGAAAATTGAAAAGAAAATAATAGTTCTGTCAAGGGAGTAATAAATGATGGATGTAACGAATGTGTCATTTTGTGTGAATCAAATATTTACTCACTATAACTTGTCCTTTGACTTCACTTTTTTTTTCACTTTTTTAAAGACTTTATTGTTTAGAACAGTTTTAGGTTTACAGCAAAACTTAAAGGGAGATACAGAGATTTCTCACACACCCCTCTAATAACTTTGCTATTTTTAAAGTACAGAAATACTGAAGTTTTACATATAGTAGAACCACTCTCTTTCTCTTTTTGTCTCTTTCTCTCCCTCTCTCTTCCTCTATTTCTGTTCTTTCTGGTTTTTAGTTTTATGTCAGCCTTAGGAAGACTCTTCTCATACTATGATTATAATTTTTCCATTTTTTAATAATTTTCTGCAAAACTTTTTAACTCAATTATAATTTATTATTATGCAAGATGAGAGATTTGTGTTTAATGTGATATTTTTTGTTTTGTTTTATTTTTATTTTTGTTAATTTTTTAAATTGAAGGATAATTGCTTTACATAATTTGTGATTTTCTGTCATATATCAACAAGAATCAGTCAAAAAATAAACTTGAAGTCACCATGGGTGATTTTTGTTTCTCTTAATATCTAAGGAATTCGGGCAATTAGAAAAACTGAAAAAATATTTAAAATTCATCTTGGTGCAAGAATTTGGAGAATTAAGATGACAAGGATGAAATAGCAGGCAAAGACCCAAAAGGGGTAAAATCAGAGAAGGTAGCTTGGCATTTGGGGCTACTTTACCCTATACAGCGAGCATGTCACTCAGTCCTGTCCAACTCTTTGTGACCTCATGGACTATAACCCACCAGGCTCCTGTGTCCATGGGATTTTCCAGGCAAGAATACTGGAGTGGACTGTCATTTCCTTCTCCAGGGAATCTTCCCAACCCAGGGATCAAACCGCACTTCAGGGGTCTCCCGCACTTCAGGCAGATTCTTTACCACCTGATCCACCAGCGAAGCAATGTAGATATATTTATCAGTTTCAGAAATGGCCAAGCAGCTGGCAGTCTGAGGAGCCAAATTAGGATCCAGAGCCTTCCCAGTCAGGGACCTGGTAAGCACCCCCCACTTTGGTGACCCTTTAGGGCTAAACCCAAGAATTACGAGTGAGCAGGAAGCAGACATGTTTCATAGCACCTGCAGCTTTTTTTCCACATCATTTCAGTGCCTGGAATGAAAGCAATGTGATTCTGGATTACTAGTGGCACTAGGTACCTGGGATGAACAAATCTATATTCTCTGTTTGAGTCAGATTATTTCAGAAAAGCACTGATGGGAAGGAATACAATGTCCAACAATAAATAGAACCAGGTATACACAGACAAGACAACAAAACTAGAGCCAAGTCAAGGTTCAGTCAGAAAGAGAGCAGCCATTGGATGTAGACGAGGTACAGAGCAATTACTAGGAGTACTGGAGGCTTCTAGCCACCCTGGGAGATAGGAGGGGCTGAAAATCTGAGAAGCAACCATGGGAAATAACTGTGCTCAGCCGGAAGTACCAAAGTAGAACTTTTCAAAACCTTTTCCAAAGCTGCTACAGTTCTCAGGAAATTCTCAGAAGTTCCCACAAATACCACAGTCTGCAGAAGAGAAGTGGGTGGGTCTCAAGGGCTCATCAGAGAGCCACTGTGAAGCTCCGGCCAGCTGACGCATCAGCTGCAAAAGCCTCTGAGAATTACGGCTTCTTTTCTCATCCACCTTCCCTTCCATCGCTTCTGGGAGTCTCTCACCAAGGAGCACCCAGGGGAGAGGATCTTGAGTTCTATGTCCTTTGGCCTATTTTTTTGGTTTCTAGAAGTTATATAGAAACATCAGAGGATTTCTTAACGAATTCAGAACAGTGAGAGACTTTTAAACTATGATGCTGAGAGCACTAACTTAAAAGAAAAGATTAATTGATTGGACTGCAGTAAAATGAAGAAATTGGTCATCAAAAATCTCATTAACGGAGTAAAACGTCAAGCTATAGAGTAAGAAGCAATATTTTAAGCATGCATAACAGACAGAGATTAATATAAAGAACTATGATTCAGTAAAGGGGAAAAAATCAACCTGAGAGCAAAATAGAAAAATAACATTCAAATAGTTAGTAAGCATGTGAAAGACTTCCAAGCTAATGAGTAATCAAAGGAATGCACACTTAGAGCATAAAGGTGTACTCCAATATTTTTTTTTAATTTTAAAAATTAAAAAAAAGTTTCTTTTTTTAACTTTTTATTTTATATTGGAGTATAGCCAGTTAACTGGGGAACGAAACAGCATCCTATTCCAGTATACTTGTCTGGAAAAATCCCATGAACAGAGGAGCCCGGCAGGCTACAGTCCATGGGATTGCAAAGAGTCAGACACAACTGAGCACTTGTGTGTATAACCAGTCAACAATGTTGTGATGTTTTCAGGTGGATAGCAAAGGAACTCAGTCAGTCATATATATACATCCATTCTCCCTCAAGCTCCCCTTCCATCCAGGCTGCCACATAAAATTGAGCAGAGTTCCCTGTGCTATACAATACAACCTTGTTGGTTATCCATTTTAAATATACCAGTGTGTACATATCCATTCCAAGCTGCCTAATTATCCCTTCTCCCCATCCTTCCCTCCTGACAGCCATAAGTTCTTTTTCTAAGTCCATGAGTCTGTTTCTATTTTGTAAATAAGTTCATTTGTATCATTTCTTACTAGATTCCACATATAAGGGATGTCATATAATATTTCTCTTTCTCTGACTTACTTCATTCAGTAGGACAGTCTCCGGGTCTTTTCATATTAAAAAGCATAAGAAGATACTATTATACAGATATTAGAATGCCTACAATTTAAGAGACTAAAAATATTAAGTGCTGGAGAGGATGCGGACCAATGGGAGTTTGTAGGAAAATTAATTGAAAAAACCACATCTGGCATTACCTTCTGTTACACTGTTAACTGAGGAAATGATTAAGAATTAATAAAGAAATCTTACTTCTGATAGATTTTCTTTTGACCATTTCTGGCATTATCTCCTAAAGACAAAAATTTATATACTTTATGATCAAACATTTCTTCTAATTTATATATTCAATAGAAATGTGTTCATGTTTGTATCAATATATATATAATAATCTTTATAGCATGATTAATTTTAATAATGCAAACTGAACCCAATTATCTAAATAAAATAAGTAAAGAAATTATAACATGTTTATAAAATGGAACAGTATGCAGCAATGAAAATGGCCTATATATAGGCAAAAAATTAATCTCAAATGTAATGCTAAGAGACCAGTCAGAAAATAAGGCATACTGTAGGATTCTCTTTACATAAAGCTTAAAAACAAGTAAAACTGTATCATAGTTATTAGGAATATAGATAGATGCTGAAAATACTTTTTAAAAGAAAGAAGGTAATATCATAAAAGGCAAAATAATTATTCTCTTTAGGGGGGAAAAATGATGTCTAAAAGGGTACTGAAGGCTAGTTCTAAAATGAGCATGACATTGCTTCTCTGGACGTTATTTACTTTGTGATAACTCATTAAGATTGCTAGCTAATATTGGGGACTTTTTTGCATATTATACCACTAAAAGGAAGCACATATGGGGTCCTCACACTATCCTATACAATTCCTTCTATCACACTAACTGAGGAAACGATTATGAATTAATAAGGAAATCTTGCTTTTGATAGATGTGCTTGTGGCCTTCAGAAGTATTCTCCCATGTCATCCTTGTGCTTTCAACTCACCATTCAGGCTCTGTTGATGCCTTGTTTCAGGGGGAGTAAAGGTGCTGTCTACCTACCTCTGGTTTGGATTCTTTCCTAGGTGTATCGGGCAGGCCCTATAGTCTTCTCTTAAGATCACTATTTGTTATTGCTCTAATCTTTCTCTCTCCTTCTTCTCCACCTTCCCTCTCTTCCTTTGAGTAGGTCACTTCTCTGTGCTGTTCTCTGTCATATGTGTGAGCTTTATCAAGCAATGTGGCTTCCCTCATATCCGCCAGCAATGCAGGAGACCCTGGTTCAATTCCTGGGTCAGGAAGATCTGCCAGAGAAGGGATAGTATTCTTGGGTTTCCCTTGTGGTTCAGCTGATAAAGAATCTTCCAGCAATGTGGGAGACCTGGGTTCGATCCCTGGGTTGGGAAGATCTCCTGGAGGAGGGAAAGGCTACTCCCTCCAGTATGCAGGCCTGGAGAATTCCATGAACTGTATAGTCTATGGGGTCACAAAGAGTCAGACACGTGAGTGACTTTCACTTCACTTCACTTATCAAGCAATGTATACAGCAACTGTGGGCATACCTGCTTCACTTATAAGATTGTGGTCATTCTTGAGGGTGAGTACAGACTATGGTTCATTCATTTTCTATTACCTATGAAAACCAGTCAATCCTAAAGGAAATCAGTCCTAAATATTCATTGGAAGGACTGATGCTGAAGCTGAAACTACAGTACTTTGGCCACCTGATTCGAAGAACTGATTCACTGGAAAAGAGTCTGATGCTGGGAAAGATTGAAGGCGGGAGGAGAAGGGGATGGCAGAGGAAGATGGTTGGATGGCATCACCAACTTGAAGGACATGAGTTTGAGCAAGCTACGGGAGTTGGTGATGGACAGGGAAACCTGGTTAGCTGCAGTCTGCGGGTTCCAAAAAGTCGGACATGGCTGAGCGATTGAACTGATACTGATACTGATGCTTAGCTCACTGGCTCATTGAGATTAGGCTCCAGCTTGGTAGTGAACTTACGAATTCTGGATTTGTTTGGAACACATTCAGAGAAAATATAGTCAAATTTCTCCAAATTATGGTTGTTTATAACACACAGAGTGATTTAATGATATACACAATTACGGTCAAATGGGCACACATTTGTTTCAGATGATTCAGTCACTAAAGTACCACCAGTGTTTCTAACTAGAAATATTTGACATGTAGGGTCATGTATACATTCATTCATTCTAACACAAGTCCTTCCAAAATAAGCTTAAAAATTACATTTCCATCAAATTTTAAAGCGCTAAAAAAAAATAATGGGCACCATACAACTATGTTGTTACTGTTATTCTGTTGCCCAGTCATGTCCAGCTCTGTGACCTCATGGACTGCAGCACGCCAAGCCTCCCTGTCCCTCACCATCTCCCAGTTTGCCCAAGTTCACTTTCACTGCATCAGTGATGCCATCCAGCCATCTCATCCTCTGACACATTCTTCTCTTTCTGCCCTTGATCTTTCCCAGCATCAGGGACTTTTCCAATGAGTCATCTGTTCACATCAGGTGACCAAAACACCTAAACTTCAGCTTCTGCATCAGTTCTTCCAGTGAATATTCAGGGTTGATCTCCCTAAGATTGAC
This sequence comes from Muntiacus reevesi, assembly GCF_963930625.1. NCBI lineage: Eukaryota > Metazoa > Chordata > Mammalia > Artiodactyla > Cervidae > Muntiacus > Muntiacus reevesi. The sequence continues at coordinate 2,418,989 of NC_089264.1, forward strand.
TGGTTTGATCTCCTTGCTGTCCAAGTGACTTTCTGGAGTCTCCTCTAGCACTGCAATTCAAAGGCATGAATTCTTTGTCGTTCTGCCTTCTTTACTGTCCAGTTCTCAGAACCATACATGACCACTGGGAAGACTATAGCCTTGACTATACAGACCATTGTTAGCAGAGTAATGCCTCTGCTTTTCAACACACTGTCTAGGTTTGTCATAGCTTTCCTGCGAAGAAGCAATCATCTTCTGATTTCAAGACTGCAGTCACCATCTGTAGTGATTTTGGAGCTGGAAAAGAGAAGATCTGTCCTTACTTCCACCTTTACCCCTTCTATTTGCCTTGCAGTAATGGAGCCAGATGGTATGATCTTAGTTTTTTTTTTGTTTGTTTTTTTTTAATTAATTTGTATTTTATTGAAGGATAATTGCTTTAGAGAATTTTGCTGTTTTCTTTCAAACCTCAACATGAATGAGCCACAGGTATACACACTCCCCCCCCCCCCCCCGTTGAACCTCCCTCCCATCTCCCTCCCCATCTCACCCCTCCAGGTTGATCCAGAGCCCTGTTTGAGTTTCCTGAGCCATGCAGCAAATTCCCGTTGGCTCTCTATTTTACATTTGGTAATGTAAGTTTCCATGTTACTATTTCCATACATCTCACTCTCTCCGCTCCTCTCCCCGTGTCCATAAGTCTATTCTCTATGTCTGTTTCTCCATTGTTGCCCTGTAAATAAATTCTTCAGTACCATTTTTCTAGATTCCGTATATAAGTGTTAGAATATGGTATTTATCTTTCTCTTTCTGACTCACTTCACTCTGTATGATAGGTTCTAGGTTCGTCCACCTCATTAGAACTGACTCAAATGTGTTCCTTTTTATGGCTGAGTAATATTCCATTGTGTATATGTACCACAACTTCTGTCAATGGACATCTAGGTTGCTTCCATGTTCTAGCTATAGTAAATAGTGCTGCAATGAACAATGGGATACATGTGTCTCTTTCAATTTTGGTTTCCTCAGAGTATATGCCTTTTTATTTTTATTTTTTTATATTTAGTCTTAAGCTGGCTTATTCACTTTTCTCCTTCACCGTCATCAAGAGGATCTCGAGTTCCTCTTCGCTTTCTTCCATTAGAGTGGTATCATCCACATGTCTGAGGTTGTTGATGTTTCTCCCGCCTATCTTGATTCCATCGTGTAGCTCATCCAGCCTGACATTTCTCCTGATGTGCTCAGTGTATAGGTTAAACAAACAGGGTGACAGTGGACAGCCCTGCTGTCCTTTCTTGATCTTGAACCAATCAGTTGTTCCATAAAGGTGTCTAACTGTTGCTTCTTGACCCGCATACAGCTTTCTCAGTAGACAGGTAAGATGGTCTGGTATTCCCATCTCTCTAAGAGCTTTCCACAGTGTGTCGTGGTCTACACAGTCAAAGGCATTAGTGTAGTTGATAAAACAGAAATAGATGATTTTCTGAAATCCCTTGCTTTCTCTATAATCCAGCAAATGTTGGCAATTTGATCTCTAGTTCCTCTTCCTTTTCTAAAACCAGCTTGGGTGTCTGAAAGTTCTTGGTTCACATAATGCTGAAGCTTAGCATGCAAGATTTTAAGCATGACCTTACTAGCATGGGAGATGAGTGCAATTGTCCAATGGTTAGCACATTCTTTGGTACTACCTTTCTTGGAAATTGGGATGAAAATTGACCTCTTCCAGTCCTGTGGCCACTGCTGGGTCTTCCAGATTTGCTGGCATAATGAATGCAAAACCTTGATATCATTCTCCTCTAGGGATGTGAATAGTTCTACTGGAATTTCATCACATTCACTAACTTTATTAATAGCAATGCTTCTAAAAGCCCACTTCACACTCCAGAATGTCTGTCTCTGGGTGGACTAATCACACCATTGTAGTAATCTGGTTCATTAAGATCTTTTTTGTACAGTTCTTCTGTGTTTTCCTTCAATTTCTTCTTGATCTCTTCAGCATCTGCTAAGTCTCTACCATTTTTATCCTTTATTGTGTCCATGTTTGGGTCAAAAACTCCCTTGACCCTTCCAATTTTCCTGAAGAGGTCTTTAGTCTTTCCCCTTTTTTTATGTTCTTCTATTACTAAACACTGTTTATTAAAGAAGGCCTTCTTGTCTCTTCTACCTATTCTTCGAAACTGCATTTAATTGCATGTACCTTTCCCTCTCTCCCTTGCTATTCACTTCTCTTCATTCCACTGCTACTCATTTGCCTTCTTGCTTTTCTTTTTCTTTGGGATGGTTTTGTTTGCCACCTCCTGTACAGTATTATGGACCTCTGTCCATAGTTCTTCAGGCACACTATTATCTAGATCTAGTCCATTAGATCTATTCATTACCTCTACTGTGAATTCATATGGGATAGTTTAAGTCATATCTGCTGGCTTAGTGTTTTTCCTGGTTTTCTTTAGTTTAAGCATAAATTTTGCTATTAGAAGCTGATGATCTGAGCCACAGTAAGCTCCAGGTCTTGTTTTTACTGATTGCATACAGCTTCCCCATCTCTGGCTACAAAAAAAATGTAATCGATTTGATTTTGGTGTTGACCATTTGGTGATGTCCACATGTAAAGTATTCTCTTGTGCTGTTGAAAAAGAGCATTTGCTATAACTAATGCATTCTCTTGGCAGAATTCAGTTATCCATTGCCCTGCTTCATTTTGTTCTCCAAGGCCAAACTTGCCTGTTACTCCAGGTATATCTTGACTTCCTACTTTTGCATTCCAACCCTCGATGATAAATAAGACATCTTATTTTGGTGATAGTTCTGGGAGGTCTTCTAGGTTTTCAGTGAGCTGACCAACTTCAGTTTCTTCAGCATAGGTAGATAATAGGAGCATAGACTTGGATTACTGTGATATTGAATGGTTTGCCCTAGAAACAAAGCGAGATCATTCTGTAATTTTTGAGGTTGCACCCAAGTACTGTATTTCAGACACTTTTGTTGATTCATTTCTGCTATATTTACAGTAGTAAATATAATGCTCATGAAAATTAAATTCACCCATTTCCATCATACACCTGTACATACATCATACAACTATATACACACATGCATCATATAATACATGCATCACACCATACACCTATATGCATCATACATATATATATCATACAACTATACAACCATATAAAGTATTCTAAAACTAATAAAAATTTCCCTTTTCTCCACTCTGCTAGGATCTTCTTATATAATTTCTGTCTTACCTGAAGATTAAGGAAAGTAAGTGTGTGGATTTTGATGTCAGCAAAGGTTTTGGCCCAATCAGTAGAAGGCTATTTTCAACATATTTAAATTTATGAGACACTGTTATTGTTGCCGTTCCAGCCTGCAATGTAGGGAGGAAATTTGTATGTAGTTAATTACTGAAAAGCGCAGTACTTTTCTCTTGCTGGCAAGTCCGTAATAGCAGCCCTGCAACCCAAGCTTCAGTTCACCCTCTACAGTTCTTGGTTAGAACATCTTCAAGCAGTCACACTGCTGGATTTTCTAAAAAATATTTTACACTGAACAAACTAACTGGCTTTAAAAAAAAAATGGTTGAAACAATTTTGTGTTTTAAGACTTATCCATATTATTTTAGTCACTTAAATATTAAAAATGCAATGCAGTGTAGGCATTAAAGGATAAGATAAAAGATTAAATGATAATAGTAATAAAATATTTAAAATAAATGACACTAATGATAAAAGATAAAATGTTTCCTCATCAAAAAATTTGTAGTTCTTAGAATCTAACATGAGGATTCCAAAAATTCAGGGCTTTGTGTTTTAGCTTTGTCATTTCTTTGTGGTTTTGTCATTTCTATTTTTCAATTTAAAAGTAGAATTTTAAACTGTTTTTAAATTGTATTTTAAAATGGGAACATATAACAGTGGTTAGAAACAGGAAGTATAAAGCAGAACCTTGAAATTTCTGAAAATAGGCTAAAAAAGAAAATTCTATAAATTCTATCTCGTGACATAGCATCTGTTGTTTGATTGCTCTGCTCCCTGAAAATAAATTTGACAGTGGAGACCCATGAAAAGATGCTTAATACATTCATTGATAGTAAGCATAGCAATCAATTCAGCAAGAAGGGACAGTCGCTATTTTAAATGAGTGCTTGATATGTATGGAGTTGCAAGTGGTCTAAATCTGAAGGTATATTTCTTTGATGAATCCCTTGTGATAAATTCATTAAATAATCACTCTTTCTACAGTTTTTACACAGAACTGGCACAGATCCTGAGAGGGTTTTATTGTGTCAATGTGTGTCTGTGTGTGTATGTGTGTGTGTGTGTGTGCAACTAAAAAGAGGAAGAGTTGGTTGGGAGCAATAAAGTGAAAAACACTTTTTTTTTTTATGCTCAAACATGTCTTCACAGTCAGTTTCAGAATCAGGAACAAGGTTAAGCTCACAAAATAGAAAAAGAAATCTTAAAGCAGTGTGTTACAGAGGCCAAAACTTTATTAAAACAACACTATCAAATGATGTGTTTTATGGTTTTCAGTAGACACGTGGACAAATCGTTTAAATGTTCTGGTTAACCTTGTCCTTTAGAACTAGATGGACTAGAAGATATTCGTTGATAATTATTCTAACTTTTGGACCACTTACTGATATTTGTTCTCAGTATTTACAATGAAAATGGGAAGAAAGTAATCAAGAGTAAATTAAACAATACAAGACATTTTAACTTACTGTGTGAGATTGTAGTAAGTGTGTTTGCATGCAGCATAAATGTGAATGTTTGCCTGAAGGGAAGTGGGGATGTCAACTACATCAAACCCATTGGGCACAGGACTCCATATTCATCAAAAATCTCTTCTTCTGAGAGATTGCATCAGGGTGTCCAGTGAAGTAGTATAGCTGGTAACATTTAGTTATTGAAAAGTAGGTGAAGATTTAAGGAAGATTGATAACAAAATGCAAAATATCTTTGAGAGTTGATTCTAGAACACACATGCAGTGGTGAGAATGTTTAGAATTTTTTAACCTAACTTGGGCCTTTTTTTTTTTTTTTTTTTTTTAATGAAGGAAAAAAAGTCACAATAAAGGGGAAGAGGATAGATAAAGGGAATTAATTCAAACTTCACCTTAATGATCTTTAAGCTCAAAGCTTGTTTATATAACAGGGTTGTTTCTTTAAATGTTATACACTCTCCAGCAATACTTCAAAGAAATGTTACTTCTATCATACATACATAAATTTTTGAGATGAAAGAAAATTATAATGTGAGTGGAAGAACATCATTAGTCACCTCTACTACCTGAAAATTCACTTTGAAAAAACATTTCTTTGAGGCAGTAGAACAGGACAGCTCTTTTAAGTCCCCTGTCACCTGAGCATCTATACCTCTTAAAAGAGGCTGCAAACAACCCAAGTTCCCCTCCCCCCCCCCAGCAGACTTCCATTGCAGGCAGCATTTTCAAGATCTCTTTTCAGTTATACTCTTTTTAAAAAACATTTTATTGAAGTGTAGTTGATTTGCGGTTTTGTTCATTTCAGAGTTACAGCAAAGTGATTCAGTTATACACATATATACACTCTTTTTCAAATTCTTTTCTGTTATAAGTTTATTCAGGGTCTTAAATACAGTCCCCTGTGCTATACAGTAGGTTCTTCTTATTTATCTACTTTATATATAGTGGTGTGCATCTGTTAATCCAAAACTCCTAATTTATCCCTCACTCCCTTCCCTTTGGTAACCATGTTTGCTTTCTATGTCCGTGACTCTATTTGAAAGTGAAAGTGAAAGTCACTCAGTCATGTACAATTCTTTGTGACCCCATGAACTGTAATTCTCCAGGCCAGAATACTGGAGTGGGTGGCCTTTCCCTTCTCCAGGTGATCTTCCCAACCTGAGGATTGAACCCAGGTCTCCTGCATTGCAGTTGGATTCTTTACCAGCTGAGCCACAAGGGAGGCTCAAGAATACTGGAGTGGGTAGCCTATCCCTTCTCCAGCAGATCTTCCCAACCCAGAAATCAAACCAGGGTCACCTGCATTGCAGGCAGATTCTTTACCAGCTGAGTTATCAGTGAATCTATTTTTTCTATTTTCTAAATAAGTTTGTTCATATCATTCTTTAGATTACACATATAAGTGATATCATATGATATTTGTCTTTATCTTTCTGACTTACTTTGCCTGGTTTAATAATCTCTAGGTCCATCTATGTTGCTGCAAATGGCATTATTTCAGTTATAGTCTTGACAGAATCTTTCAAGCAATTGCACTGTAATTTGTATCTGTATAATTTAGTCTATATTACAAAATATTATGACATCAAGAGTGACATGGGAAGTCTGTTGTACTAAAACTTACAATAGAATCAATTCTGTTTAATTTTGCAGAATGTTCCAAAGTTGTTGGGATCAGGACCATTGCATCAAGTCTAGAAGATGGATAAGGCTACCTTATAACTTTCATGAACCCAGAGTACTTTTACCTTTGATGGACACCTTACTCCCTCAAATTAAAATTATTCTTTATGACCATGTTAGTATAAAGACATGTGTACATGCTAAGGCACTTCAGTCTTGTCTGACTCCTTATGACCCTATAAACTGTTGTTCACCAGGCTACTCTGTCCATGGGGTTCTCCAGGCAAGAGTATAAAGACAGATATAATCTAATCTGGATTTATTGTTATTTATTTATATTTATGATATTAATTGTGAAGAAACTAAAATCAAAATATTTTCATGAGTCCTTGAATGTATCATAGGACTCAAGCTGCACACCTGTTGTGTCTACTGGATAAACTGTCCCTGAAAATAAAATATCTCTTTATTCCAACAGATTAGGAATATTTCAGATGTGATCCTTAGATCCAGTATACCTCCATGAAAAATTTGATTCATTCATAATTATCTGTATCACTTGAGGACTCATTAATTGTCTGGAGGTACCTGCACCAACCAGCCAGGAGGCAAGAGATTCCCTCCTCTTGTACAATGAGAACAGTTTGACTTTAATATGTCTTGTATTTAGGACACCTTGGTGATATTTAATTTGGAAAATGGAGACACTGCCTTAAAAAAATTGAAAATCATTGTTAGAGAATTGTTAACAATTAGAGGTCCACTGCTGTATTTCAAAGTAACTTTTAATTAATTTGATCTTTGTAAACATCTTGGAGTTTTCTGAGCAGTATGTGCTCATACTTCTTGACTACTATCCACAGAAGTACATTACTCTTACCAGGAAGAGATAAATGGAGACAATGATAACACCAGTTCATTGCTTTAAACTCCTTATGCTTTGGTTTATTAACAAAACATTTTTGCCAGACCTTCTCAGCATTGCAAGTGCCTGAATTTTATTGTCTGTGAAAACTAAAGTAGTGTAACTACTCTTACTTTATTTTTCAATATCCAGTCTTAGTGAAACAATGCAAATCTATGTATCACAGCTGATTGCATTTGTCAGCTGTCTGGGGTTTTTGTCAGTTTTATTTTCTTAACTACCCTATTTGGGAAAGTGCACTGAAGCCCTGACTTTTAGCTTGAAGTTCTGAAGAACAATCTAGTAGCAAGAGATTATTAGAAGAGATAAAAGATGAAAAATGGAAGATAGGGTGATAAATACGAAACCTTAAGGATTTTTAGCTTCTATTAATTTATATGTACTTGATACTTACAAGCTTGTGTGACACTGTGATTTATAATAAATATCTATTTGGTGTTTATCCCCAGTTCTGGCACAGAGCTTCCTCAGAAAGCTTCCTTGGAATTTCCTAAGCTATAAGGATGTCCTGATAGTCATCCACCACACCTGAGTTTAAGTTAATGCAGCTACTTTGGAAAGCACCTAAGGGTGAGATACTGGTTGATAGGGGAATCAAACACGAACAGAGGGCTGGAACTGTAAGTCCGAACCCCTGGGGAAGGGGCTGGAGGTTGAATCTCCCACCGATGGCAATGATTTGATCAACCAGGCCCATGTGATAAGCCTCCATTAAGATTCAAAAGGAGGGGGTTCAGACAGCTTCTAGATTAGTGAGCCAGAACATTCGTTACGTACCACGCGGCCAGGACCCAAACTCCACCAAGAGAGAAGCTCCTTTGGGATCTTGCCTGAGGTATCTCTTCAACTTGTAACCTTAAATATCTTTGCAATAAATTGATTATGTGGTGAGTAAACGTGTTTCCGAAGTTCTGTGAGCAGCTCTAGAAAGTTAATTGAAGACAGGTTATAGGAACCCCTGATTTATAACTAGTTGATCAGAACCATAGGTAACAACCTGGAATTTTTCCCCTGGAATCTGAAATGAGAGCAGTCTTGTGGGACTAATCCCTTAAGTGTTAGAATTGAGTCAAGTTATAGAACACCCAGCTTATGTCAGAGCATTGCCACTTCCTCACACACACGCTGGAACTGGATCTGGCATTGTTAGCTTGTGTATGCTGGTATAAGTCAGAGGATGAAGAAGAGATCCAGGGACTCAATATGTTGGAAGAAGCACTGTCCAGGAGAAATGTGACCTTGACTCTGTAACTAGTAGTTACTCCTGGGCTTGTCACTTGGTCCACAAACTTCCACTTCCTTTCCTGTAAAATCCATTGTTGCAAAGATGGAAATAAGATAGAGACTAGCAGTGCTGCAGACAGGATGATCTGAGATTATTCCTAATATTAAAACTCAGAAACACTAGATAAAAAATAACAAATATCCTTATTCATACTGTGTGAGCAAGAGGGTAAGAGCAGTCTCCAGAAATCAAAAAGAAAGAGGGGACATTAAGCCAGGGAAACTGGCCTCTGAACTGACAGGTTGCTGCCCTGGGAGCTGGTCATTGTTATCACCTAGTGGGTGTCCATGCCCACTTAGGAAAGGAGACAGGGCAACGGGCCTGCATGGGACATGGAGTTAAACACCCAATCCCTCCCTTTGAAAAAGTGGTGGGGATGGGGGTGTGGGGGGCATGTCTTTAAAATGTTTCCTGAGAAATTTAATCACAGTTCTGTACTACACTCCAGTTATAGGCTCAAATTTGTCTTATCTGCATGAAATAGGTTCCCCTAAGTTAAGAAACATTATTTGTTCCAGGCTTATGTTAACCCCAGGGAACTAAGATCCCACATTCTGTGGAGCAACTAGGCCTGCCAGCTGCAACTACTGTGCTTGAGTGCCAAAACTAGAGTTCATGCACCACTATGAAAGAGTCCACCTACCACAACTAAGACCCAAATAAATAAATATTTTTTAAAAACTCAGAAATGAAAATATCAAAATTCACAACCCATTATCTGGTTCCTACTGAGAATGGATTTGTATTCCTTGCAAACAAAGTCTTCCCTGATGCCTCAGGTGGTAGAGTCTGCCTGAAATGCAGGAGACCTGGGTTCAATCCCTAAGTCAGGAAGATCCCCTGGAGAAGGAAATGGCAACCCACTTCAGTACTCTTGCCTGAAAAATCCCATGGACAGAGGATCCTGGCAGGCTACAGTTCATGTGGTCGCAAAAAGTCAGACAAAACTGAGAAACTTCACTTTCTTTCCTTGCAAACAAAGAAAAGAATGTAGATAAATGAAGACTTTGGATCCAAGAAAACAGCTTCCAGAATGGAATTATGTTGAGTGGTGGCAGAAGTTAGTGTAGTGCATGACTTGATGTATACATAGCCAAAATTATTATTCAGCTATATTAGGGAAATGGAAGGAATGTGTGGCTAGAGGAAGCATTAGGAGAGAATTGTAAGAAAGGTATATTCCTTAATTTCCATAGGAGGGAATCAATAAATAATACCCATATCTTTAAAAAATAATAATAAAATCAATTTTAACATACTTTTGGCAATACATAGATAAATTACAAAATGAAGGTCTCAATGAGCTATAAATAGTTTATCTGTAGAGGAAGAATCCAAGTGAAAAATTATAGCATGTACACTTGGAAGCCTAGAGTAATAGGTGAGAAAAAGTGGGGAAGGCTAATTGTACACAATTCATAAGAATCATGACTCCTTAGATTTAGGAAAGTCGATGTTGAGTAAAAATCCAAACTGCAGAAGGTAGGGAGTGCAGAATACCATAGATAATAGAGAAGAGCAAAATACAGCAAAGACAGTACCTCCAAATAAACTAATACCATATTTTTTTCAATCAAAATAATACAATCCAGAAAAAAAAAAAATGAAACACTACCATGTAAAGGAGAAAAATAGAAAAGAAAAAAGCCCTGTCAATCTAGGATTATATACTCAGCTAAGTTATTTTTCAAGAAAAAGGATATAAGTTCTGATGGATATAAGGATACAAGTTCTGATGGAATTTTCTACAAATATTTCCAAACAACTCAAAAATTTACTTACTCAAGGAGAAAATGAGGTTTAAAATGCCATGAGATACAAGAAGAAATGATGATTGAATAAACCAACAAATGTACACAGGGAGCTAAATAAATGTAATAACAATAATAAACTTAAGGGCTTTTAACATCTAGGTGGAGTGAAAAAGTGAGGAACCATAATTGGAAAGATGAGAGGAGATGGTAAACATTTAGCAAGAGATCAGAGCATGCATAGTAAAAATTTAAGAGTAAACTTGAAAAATGCAAGTAGAATGTATAACTTCCAAACCCATGCAAATAGAGGTAGAAGTAGGTGGCAGAAGGATATGTGAATAGGGAAAACTTAATTAGCATGATACAAAACAGAAAAGAAAAAAAGGCAAAAAAAAAAGTATGGTTAATATTAAGTACATAAAAAGATAATAGAAATAAATAATAATTCACTATGTAACTAATCACAATTAATGTATATGAATTAAATTTGATGTTTAATGACAGAATTTGTTAAAATTGACTCAAAAGAGCAAAATTCAGCTGTTTGGGATTTACAAAGGCATGTCTAAAGTCAAAGAATGGTTGGAAGAAAATGGATAGAAAAATTAGATAACAGAAAAATAAATCACAAAAGAAAGTTGGTGTTAATATATTAACATGAAGCAAAACTGGCTTTAGGAGAAAAATAATTATTAAGGATGAAGAGAAAAGGGAAAAATTCACCTAAAAGTTAAATTAATTCTAAATATGTATGCACCATTGTCTTCAACAGTATAAACAGTACAATAATTTGAAACCAAGATAGAGAAATCTACATTAAAGAGATTAATACATCCTTCTCAGTACTTGTGAAATCAAGCAAACAAAAGTTTATAAACAAGATGCAAATAATGCAATAAATGACTTTATCTAATTCACCATTTTCAAAGGAGGATACTGGAGACACTGTACGAACATTGTGATCCTTTCACCAAAAAGATGCTCAAGTTGTTATGGTCCTGAGAGGTAAATTCATCTATCCAGACACTGCCTGTATATACCCTTGCTTTCTACATGTTATGGATATTTTAAATGTAAATCAACACATGAAAAGGATTTGTTGTTGGTCAATCACTCAGTTGTGTTCAACTCTTTGTGACCCTGTGAACTGCAGCACACCAGGCTTCCCTGTACTTCACCATCTCCTGGGGCTTGCTCAGACTCATGTCCATTGAATTAATTAGTGATGCCATCCAACCATCTCGTCCTCTGTTGTCCCCTTCTCCTCCTGCCTTCAATCCTTCCCAGAACCAGGGTCTTTTCTAATGAGTCAGCTGTAAGATTGTGAAGCCCCAATTCAAGATCAAACTTATAATGGCTTCAATACTCTTTTATATACATAGATGTTTTATAATTTAAAATTGAGACTCTCTAAAGTGTTCTTGAGTAGCTTTCACAATCTCTGACCTACTTCAAAAGGCAGAAATTCTATATTTCACGCAAGCTTTGCTGGGGCCCAGCCTTGGTAGGATCCAGGGGATACCCTCAGGATGAACAGTGTCGGCGAGAGAGAGAGAAGACACGTGAGACCCGCCTTGATAGGGCCAAGTCTGCGAGGGAGAGAGAGAGAGTGATTGACCAGTCGGGGGTGTTTGCAGGGTCTGGCAGAGTCTGGCAATGCTTTATTTTTTACCATGGCTTTTATATCCTAAATTAGTACATTTCTAAGGGGAAGATAGTTTAACATTACATCAGCTTGCTCTTCATGAAACCAGGGTGTTTTCTGCATACTTCTTTGTTTATGAGGGTCTTGTACATTATCTTCTGGCCTGGGGGCCTATTGACATTTTATGACCTAAATGACTGCAAAGCTATTTTCCATAATCTATTCTTTAATGAACACAAAGGTCAGTCCTTTTGCAGAAGTTATCAGTTAAATTTATCTAAAAGGTTTACCACACAAAGACTCTGCAGCTCCAGTGAGGCAGCCCCTGTTTAGCATTCCTGGTTAAAATAAACAATTTTAAACTCTTATTTTTCTAAATCTTTAACTATAACCACCTTAAGAATAATATTTTTATGTTCTCTAATAGGGCTTCCTCACCCCCGAAGGGCTCTGTGCCTATTAGGGCCTTTATGTGATCAGGTTCTTTATGCTGTTTTATGATTAGGGTATTATAAGCAATCATGCATATTAGTACCAAGGGCATAAACATATTTGCCAAACAAACTAAAATACCAGCAAAGGAGTTTAAATTAAAACACTCATTTCACCCTGGATAATCTCATAAAATACCATCACCTGGGAAGCTTATTGATTGAAGTTCTAAACTGATTCTTATTTGGAAAGACATCGGGGAAGGCCTTCTGCCTGTGTCATAGAAATTAGGGAGTAGTCTATTGAAGCAAGCGTCAGAAAGGCAGATATCATCTTTAAGGTGGGCAGCTTTTCGGAATCCCTGAAGTCCTGATCTGCCTTGCCCATCAGGTTTTCTCCCTCATGACCTTGTCATGGGTGGGATCTCATATGCAGGCTCCTGGCAAAGCTTCTTCTGCCTCTAACTTTTCTTTTGCATTTTTTTCATCCTGTTGTTTATTTGTTTTCAGAATTCTCTATAGCTGCCCACACCATTCCTATATTGTGGCTCTTTCTTGAATGTATTCTAGTCAGGCCTTCTACCGTCAAGGTAGAAGCATTGCTCTTGTCAAGGATGACAGAGATTTATGCATCGCAAGCAGTCTTCCCACGGCGTCTAGCACAGTGACCCTCCCTGTCTTCTCAAGCTGCCTATTCTGTTGACTAGACTCCCCAGGCCCCTCTCTGCAGGTTTTCTGACTGCCCGAATGGTCCCTACTCCCGAGGCTCTTTCAGTGGTTCCCCTTCTTCCTTCTGAATTCAGTATCAGAATGCCCCAGAATTGCCTCGTTACCTCTCATGTCTATACTAGGTCCCTAGATTACCATATTCATTCTTTGATTTTATTAAAAAAAAAAAAAATGAACAGAAGGGTATGCACATGTCTACCTCATGTATTCACGAGAGATCCCAAGGAAAAGTGACTAACTCAAAGCAGTGACTTAGTGCTCTGGCTTAAGGTCCAGCTTCAGTGAAAGACAAAAGGTAAAAAGCTGTGGAGAAGGACAGTTATGGGGAGGTTACCAGAAAAAGCACAGTTAATAAGAGTAAGATCTATTATATAGATTGAAGTGAATACTTTCTTTGATAAAAGTACAAAGTTGTGTCTGGGAATGAACTTTCTTCCTTCATGGTAGGAAAGCAAAAGAGGGACAACTCTATAAATTCATGTTCTGCTTTTAGTCAAATAGGGGGAAAGTGGGGAGCTTTTCTTGTGTCTGCTTCTACTCAGTTCCTTCAGCTCAAAATAATCCTATGTCAAAGTGGCATAATTTGGGTGTGGTATATTTTTCTACCTTTTATTTCCTGCCTTTGAAACTTTCCCAAGAAGTTTCACAGACCAGACATTGCGTTGGTAGATTGCTCCATATCTCATTGAACCTGTCTTTTAGTCCTGAAAATAGGTCAGTTCAGTGAAGCAGTTGTGTCTCCTTTCAGGAGGTGATGGTGAACAAGGTCTCCTATCAAAGTTAGGCATATAAGGTACTAGAAATCTGGTATTTAATAAGAGAAACTTCTATGGAGACAAAAAGAAAACAACTTAATGACTGAAAAACACTACAAGCCAGTTTCTGAGTCTGTAGAGCAGCCTGTCATGAGAATTTAAGATGTTGGGCTGAAAGCATCTTTTGAAGTTTGGATATTTCTGGTGATGTCACTGGGTCTTCCTGAACTTTCTGAGGAGTCACAGCAGCAGGGACAATGATTGTGCATACCTGAATTATTGTCGTGATTTATCTGGAGTTTATATCAAGTTGTTCAGTTTCTGCTTTCAAGGCTTTGGGGGATGGGCAGTTTTTAGTCAGTGATTTCAAGTCAGAAGGGTGGGAGAAAATTGGGAACATAAAGTTGTAAAATAGTAACCAGATGTTGGAGAACCTAGAGTTCCATATCCAGTTGAGTTTATAGGTAAATGAACAAGACTAGAATCTGGTATCCATAAGGATGCACTACAAAAGTGATTCCTTCACTGCAGATAGACTTGCTCCCTCTGGGTCCCCAGTTGGACAGAACCATCCCCAGACAATGGCTAAGAGAGGCTAGGACTGTGTTGTAGGGCCGCTTTAGGACCTGCAGCCAGACCAAGGTCAGCACGCCTGTCTCCAGGGCTGGGGACAGCATGTCTCCTGGAGAGTCCCTGTTCAGGCAGGAGTGTTTCAAGCCTGTGGCTGAGAAGGCTGGTGACAAGTTACAGGGTCATTTCGATATCTGCAGTAGGAACAAGATGAACACAGAAATGGCTCCTTGTTGGCTCTTGGGTAGTAAGAGTGGTCCCTCCCCAGGATGTGAGGGGCAGGAGCCAGGTCATGAACCACCTCAGAATCCACAGATTGGACAGCAGGTCTGTTTCTGGGGCGTAGGTTGATATGACCACTGAGAGGTCTCTTGGCAAAAGGTACTGGTGGCAGGACCAAGACCACATGGGTCTGTATCTCAGTCCACAGCAGGGGAGAACTGTCTCTGGGTCTGTAACGGGGGCCACAGTTGGCAAACCTGCCACTTGACCATGGGCCTGCCTTCTTCAAATATCCCTCCTCATTCTCGGGCCACACTAGGGTTTCACAATCCCTTTCCTTTATTTAAAATTTCCTACAAAGGCATTTTAAAGTATTTATTTGTTTGGCTGCCCTAGGCCTTAGTTGTGGCATGTGGGATCTAGTTCCCTGATCAGAGATAGAACCCAGGCCCCCTGCATTGGGAGCATGGAGCCTTAGCTACTTGAATCCCATGGAAGTCCCCACAAAGGCATCTTTATGGGCAACTGTCAAGTTGATGCCGTTGGGCAGGGGGTAGCTATTCCATTAACTCTGCAGTGCTGACATCACTCCATTCCACAGCTTTCAATACTGTGTGATTCCAAAATGTGTAACTCCAATCTTACAGATCCAGCTACATACTCATCATCTTTACTTGGGTATGGAACAAGCATCACAAGCTTAGTATTTCCAAGATCAAACTGTAAAATCCAAAACACCTGTCCAAAGAAAACCCTGATATATCTCTCAGAGGCTCATCTTTGAAATAAACCTACTCCATCCATCTCATCCTCAAGGACCACCTTGATGTCAGTCTAGTCTCCTTTCTTTCTCTCTTAACTATCCTGTCATCAACTTGTCAGTGTTGTGTAAATAAACTTTACTTTTGACACATACTCTAAATCCAACCTCTTTTTGTTTCTCTCTTATGACATACTAGACAAAACTTCTACATCTCTTCCTCTTGATGCAATAGTCTCATAGCGAGTCTCTCCATTTCCACTTCTCCCTCCCCAAGTTCTAGTCCCCCTACATACCACACAGTGATAAACCTTCAGATAGATTTTCTTGTATTTCTACCATGATCAAAACCATTTATTAGATTCCAACCAAACTCAGAAAACTCCCTTTGGTTTCACCACAGCTAAAAAGACCTATATAATCTGACACCTACTGCTTTTCTGACCTCTTTCTCATCACTCTGCTTCTCACTTGCTCTGTGGCAGCTACAGTGGCCTCTTAGCTAAACCACATCCATTTGCAAGAGCACTTGCTGTTTTCTGTCTGGACTGCCCTTTCTCAACCTGTGGCTCACTCTACCTCTTCAGTCACTTCTTCAAAGAGGCCTTCCCCAACCACTCATTGAATTGCAAACCCCTCCCCAATGACTCTCCAGACCATTATCCTGATTAGCTGAACTTAGTAGCTCTTATCTTTACCTAATGATCAGATAAAACATTTTCTTGTGTTTTTTTTCTTTTTAATATTCTGTCTCCAACCTCCCTCCTCCCACAAAATGTAGGAACTCTATAAGTGAGAGATCTTTATTTACTTACTGTTTTACCCCTATTAACTAATAAGAAACAGAAACATAATCAGAGACCAATAAGTATTTGTTTAATGACTGCGGAATTAATAAATTTGGACTTTGCCTAAGTTACTGAGATACATTAAGAGTTGGATTAAAAAAAATCAACTGGTATTTCATTTTCTTCAGCTGTACAGCAGGGATGGAATTGCTTGATCATATGGTAGTTGCATTCTTAATTTTATGAGGAAATTCCATGCTGTTTTTTTTTTTTTTTTTAGTGGCTAAAACCTTTTAAATTCTCACCAACAATGTAAAAGTGTTCCCTTTTCTGAACATTCTCAAAAAGATACATGGATCCTGATATTCACAGCATAATTATTTAAAATAGTCAAGATATGGAAGCAATCTAAGTATCCACCAACAGATGAATAAAGAAGTTGTGAGATATATATAAAATGGAGTATTACTCAACCATATAAAAGAAGAAATCTGTCGTTTGCAACAAACTGGATGGACCTAAAGAGTGGTGTGCTTAGTAAACTAAATCAGAGGACAAACACTCTATGTTATTACTTACATGCAGAATACAGAAAAATTAAATAAAAGAATATATATAATAAAATAGACTCACAGATAAAGAGAAAAAAACTAATAGTTACTAGTAGAGAAAAGGAAGAGGGAGAGGCAAGTTGGCAGAGGGAGATAAGAAGTAAAAACTATTTTGTATAAAACAGATAAGCAAGAAGGATATACTCTATACCACAGGTAAATATACCCATTCATTTGTAATAACTCTAAATGATATATAATCTGTATAAACATTAAATCACTCTATTATTATGTTATATTACCTTATATACCTTCAGTTCAGTTAAATTCAGTTCAGTCCCTGAGTTGTATCCCCATGAATGTGAACCCATGAATTGCAGCATGCCAGGCCTCCCTGTCCATCACCAATTTCCGGAGTTTACTCAAACTCATGTCCATCGAGTCAGTGATGCCATCCTGCCATCTCATCCTCTGTCGTCCCCTTCTTCTCCTGCCCCCAGTCCCTCCCAGCATCAGGGTCTTTTCCAATGAATCAACTCTTCACATGAGGTGGCCAAAGTATTGGAGTTTCAGCTTCAACATCAGTCCTTCCAACAAACACCCAGGCTGACGTCCTTTAGGATGGACTGGTTGGATCTCCTTGCAGTCCAAGGGACTCTCAGGAGTCTTCTCCAACACCACAGTTCAAAAGCATCAATTTTTCACTGCTCAGCTTTCTTCACAGTCCAACTCTCACATCCATATATGACCACTAGAAAAACCATAGCGTTGACTAGATGGACATTTGTTGGCAAAGTAATGTCTTTGCTTTTTAATACGCTATCTAGGTTGGTCATAACTTTCCTTTCAAGGAGTAAGTGTCTTTTTATTTCATGGCTGCAGTCACCATCTGCAGTGATTTTAGAGCCCCCAAAAATAAAGTCTTAAACTATTTCCCCATCTATTTCCCATGAAGTGATGGGACCAGATGCCATGATATTACTTTTCTAAATGTTGAACTTTAAGCCAACTTTTTCACTCTCCTCTTTCAATTTCATCAAGAGGCTTTTTACTTCCTCTTCACTTTCTGCCACAAGGGTGGTGTCATCTGCATATCTGAGCTTATTGATATTTCTCCCGGCAATCTTGATTCCACCTTGTGCTTGTTCCAGCCCAGCGTTTCTCATGATATACTCTGTATACAAGTTAAATAAGCAGGGTGACAATACACAACATTGACATACTCCTTTTCCTATTTGGAACCAGTCTGTTCCATGTCCAGTGCTAACTGTTGCTTCATGACCCTCACATAGGTTTCTCAAGAGTCAGGTCAGGTGGTCTGGTAGTCCCATCTCTTTCAGAATTTTCCACAGTTTATTGTGATCCACACAGTCGAAGACTTTGGCATAGTCAATAAAGCAGAAATAGATGTTTTTCTGGAAATTTCTTTCTTTTTTGATGATCTGGCAGATTTTGGCAATTTGACCTCTGGTTCATCTACCTTCTCTAAAACCAGCTTGAACATCTGGAAGTTCATGGTTCATGTATTGCTGAAGCCTGGCTTGGAGAATTTTGAGCATTATTTACTAGTGTGTGAATGACTGCAATTGTGTGGTAGTTTGAGCATTCTTTGGGATTGAAATTGACCTTTTCCAGTCCTGAGGCCACTGCTAAGTTTTCCAAATTTGCTGGCATATTGAGTGCAGCACTTTCACAGCATCATCTTTTAGAATTTGAAATAGTTCAACTGGAATTCCATCACCTCCACTAGCATTGTTTGTAGTGATGCTTTCTAAGGCCCACTTGACTTTACATTCCAGGATGTCTGGCTCTAGGTGAGTGATCACACCATCGTGATTATCTGGGTCGTGAAGTTCTTTTTTGTACAGTTCTTCTGTGTATTCTTGCCACCTCTTCTTAATATCTTCTGCTTCTGTTAGGTCCATATCATTTCTGTCCTTTATCGAACCCATCTTTGCATGAAATGCTCCCTTGGTATCTCTAATTTTCTTGAAGAGATCTCTAGTCTTTCCCATTCTGTTGTTTCCTCTATTTCTTTGCACTAATCACTGAGGAAGGCTTTCTTATCTATCCTTGCTATTCTTTGGAACTCTACATTCAAATGGGAATATCTTTCCTTTTCTCCTTTGCTTTTCGCTTCTCTTCTTTTCACAACTATTTTTAAGGTCTCTTTAGACAATCATTTGCCTTTTTGCATTTCTTTTTCTTGGGGATGTTCTTGATCCCTGTCTCTTTTACAATGTCATGAACCTCTGTCCATAGTGCATCAGGCACTCTATCAGATCTAGTCCCTTAAATCTATTTCTCACTTCCACTGTATAGTCATAAGGGATTTGATTTAGGTCACACCTGAATGGTCTAGTGGTTTTCCCTACTTTCTTCAATTTAAGTCTGAATTTGGCAATAAGGAGTTCATGATCTGAGACACAGGCATCTCCTCATCTTGTTTTTGCTGACTGTATAGAGCTTCTCCATCTTTGGCTGTGAAGAATATAATCAATCTGATGTCGGTGTTGACCACCTGGTGTTGTCCATGTGTAGAGTCTTGTCTTGTGTTGTTGGAAGAGGATGTTTGCTATGACCAGTATGTTCTCTTGGCAAAACTCTATTAGCCTTTGCCCTGCTTCATTCCATACTCCAAGGCCAAATTTGCCTGTTACTCAAAGTGTTTCTTGACTTCCTACTTTTGCATTCCTGTCCCTTATAATGAAAAGGACATCTTTTTTGTGTGTTAGTTCTAAAAGCTCTTGTAGGTCTTCATAGAGCCGTCAACTTCAGCTTCTTCAGTGTTACTGTTTGGGGCATAGGCTTGGATTACCATGATATTGAATGGTTTGCCTTGGAAACAAACAGAGATCATTCTGTCGTTTTTGAGATTGCATCCAAGTAATTCATTTTGGACTCTTTTGTTGACCATGATGGCTACTCCTTTTCTTCTAAGGGATTCTTGCCCACAGTAGTAGATATAATGGTCATCTGAGTTAAATTCACCCATTCCACTCCATTTTAGTTTGCAGATTCCTAGAATGTCAACATTCACTCTTGCTATCTCCTGTTTGACCACATCCAATTTGCCTTGATTCATGGACCTAACATTCCAGGTTCCTATGCAATATTGCTCTTTATAGCATTGGACCTTGCTTCTATCACCAGTCACATCCACAACTGGGTATTGTTTTTGCTTTGGCTCCATCCCTTCATTCTTTCTGGAGTTATTTCCCCACTGATCTCCAGTAGCATATTGGACACCTACCAACCTGGGGAGTTCCTCTTTCAATATTCTATCATTTTTCCTTTTCATACTGTTCATGGGGTTCTCAAGGCAAGAATACTAAAGTGGTTTGCCATTCCCTTCTCCAGTGGACCACATTCTACCAGACCTCTTTACCATGACCCGACCGTCTTGGGTGGCCCCACATGGCATGGCTTAGTTTCATTGAGTTAGACACGACTATAGTCCTGTGATCAGATTGGCTAGTTTTCTGTGATTATGGTTTTAGTGTGTCTGCCCTCTGATGCCCTCTCGCAACATCTATCATCTTACATGGGTTTCTCTTACCTTGGACGTGGGGTATCTCTTCACGGCTGCTCCAGCAAACCACAGCCGCGGCTCCTCCCAGCCCTACTGCACCCACACAGCCACCGCTCCTTGGATGTGGGGTTGCTCCTCTTGAAATATATGTCAACTATTCTTCAATTTTAATTTAAAGAAAAGAAAATACCACTTGGAAATGAGTGTACAAATGTGAAGTTGTCTGTTGTTGTTGTTTTCCTTTAATTGGAAATATTTAGATCCTTCTGAAATATTTAAAAGAGATAAAACTATATTGAAAGACACCGGCAGGCATTCCTGCTCTGATGGCTAAAATTTGTGGGCAAAGTGATGTCTCTGCTTTTTCATATATTGTCTTGGTTTGTCATAGCTTTCCTTCCAAAAAGCAAGAGTCTTAATTTCATAGCTGCAGTCACCATTGAGACTGATTTTGGAGGCTAATAAAATAAAATGCGTCATTGCTTCTATTCTCTCCCATTCTATTTGCCATGAAGTGATGGGACCAGATTCCATGATTATAGCTCTTTGAATGTTGAGTTTCAAGTCCATTTTCACTCTCCTTTTTCACCCTCATCAAGAGACTCTTTAGATTCTCTTTACTTTCTGCCATTACAGTGGTATCATCTACATATTTGAGGTTGTTAATTCTCTCAGCAATCTTGATTCCAGCTTGTGATTCATCCAACCCCACGTTTCACATTATGTACTTTGCATATAAGATAAGTAAGTGGGGTGACAATATTCAGCCTTGTTGTACTCCCTTCTCAATTTTAAAACAGTCATTTGGTCCGTGTTTTCTACTAACTGTTGCTTCTTGACCCATATACAGGTTTCTCAGGAGACAGGTAAGGTAGTCTTGTACTCCCATTTCTTTAAGAATTTTCCAAAGTTTCCTGTGATCCACATGGTCAAAAGCTTTAGTGAAGTCAATGAAGCAGAATTTCTGGAATTCCCTTGCTTTCTCTATTATCCAACAAAAGTTGGCAAGTTGATCTCTGTTCCTCTGCCTCATCAAAATCCATCTTATACATCTGGAAATTCTCAGTTCATATACTGTTAAAGCCTAGCTTGAAGTATTTTGAGTATAACCTTACCAGCATGTGAAATGAGCACAATTGTACAGTACTTTTAACATTCTTTGGTATTGCCTTTCTTCAGGGTTGGGATGAAAATTGACCTTGTCTAGTCCTGTGGCCCTGCTGAGATTTCCAAATTTGCTGACATATTGAGTGCAGCATTTTAACAGCATCATCTTGTAGGATTTTAAATATCTCAGCTGGAATTCCATCACTTCCACTAGCTTTATTCTTGGTAATGCTTCCTAAGGTCTGCTTGACTTCACACTCCAGAAATCTGGCTCTAGGTGAGTGACCATACCATTGCAGTTATCTGGATCATTAAGACCTTTTCTATATAGTTTTTCTATGCGTTCTTGCCACCTCTTCTTAACCTCTTCTGCTTCTGTTAGGTGTGTCTGTCCTTTATCATGCCATCCTCACATGAAATATTCCCTTGATATCTCCAGCTTTCTTGAAAAGATCTCTAGTTTTCCCCATTCTATTGTTTTCCTCTACTTCTTTGCATTGTTTGTTTAAGAAAGACTCCTTATTTCTCCTTGCTCTTCTCTGGAACTCTGCATTCAGTTGGGTATATCTTTCCCTTTCTCCCTTGACTATCACTATTCTTCTTTCCTCACCTATTTGTAAATACTTCTCAGACAACAACTTTACCTTCTTGCATTTCTTATTCTTTGCAACAGTTTTGGTCAATGCCTCTTATAAAGTGTTATGGACCTTCATCCATAGGGCTTCAGGCACTGTCTAGCATATCTAATCCCTCGAATCTATTCATCACCTTCATTGTATACTCATAAGATATTTGGTGTAGGTCATACCTGAATGACCTAGTGGTTTTCCCTACCTTCTTCAATTTAAGCCTGAATTTTGCAATAAAGAGCTCATGATGTGAGCCACAGTCAGGTCCAGGTCTGATTTGTGCTGACTGTATAGAGCTTCTCCATCTTAGGCTGCAAAAAACATAATCAATCTGATTCTGATATTGATCATCTGGTGAGGTCCATGTGTAGAGTCATTTCTTGGGTTGCTGGAAAAAGGTGTTTGCTATGACTAGTGTGTTCTCTCGGCAAAAACAAACAAACAAACAAACAAACAAAAACCCTAAAAACAAAGAAAACTTTTAAGTACACAGAATAGCAAACAGAAATGCCTAACAGCAAATTCCAAGGAACCAGTCTTAGTTGGTTCCAAGCGGCAGTCAAAATAATCTATTCATTCATTTATTCATTTGTTTGACAAGGTGGCTCAGACAATAAAGAATCTGCATGCAGTTCGGGAGGCCTGGCTTCAGTCTCTGTGTCAGGAAGATCCCCGGGAGTAGGAAATGGCAAGCCATTCTAAAATTCTTTCCTGGAAATTTCCTTGCATAGAGAATCCTGCTAGGCTACAGTCGCTGGGATTGCAAAAAGTTGGACAAGACTGAGAAATTAACACTTACACTTCCTTTCACTTTGACAAATATGCAGTTTAAAGTGATTAAATAATTGATTCTGGAACTTACTGAGTACACATCAGGTTAATAATTTTAAACACCTGGCATGTAACAAACACAAGTAAGTATTTGCTTCTCCTTTTGTGACTTCAACACATCCAATTACCAATCCCAATCTCTGGGGTTACAGTTGAGAAAAAGACAGTGCCATGCATATTCTAGCCTTGAAAACTAATAAAATACATGAAGGAATCTCAGTGAGAGATGCTGAAAAGAAATGGATTATTCACTATGAAATTTTTCACCTGGATGTCTGTTTTCAGATTAAGTAAATGAGTAAGTGAATGAAAAGGTTTAAATTGGCATTACATTATTACCCTGTAGAATTTAATTTCCAGCAACGTGTTTAAGAAAGAAGGGAACTAACATAACAGGTGTACTAGACATTTTATACCTGATTTAATGTAAGTTTTAGAGGACATATAATACAAGAATAGTATTCTTACTTTATAGGCAAATAAGGTGCAAGGAAATTCACACACTTTCATGGAGTTTGGGAGTTTTTAGTCAGTGGAGAGAAGGAATGAAACAAATCAGAGTCCATGCCGGAGTCTCATAATTTCTAGATACTTTAATCTTTCCCACTGTATAAATATTTTTCTACCATTAAACTTAGAAAAGGGCTTTGTTTTCCCTTTTTATCCCTTTTGAAATTAACTTTCTTACTTTAACAGCTATTCTTAAAAGATTTAAATCCTTGATTATGTTGAGTTATCTCAGAGTTTTCAGCACAGATTTTTATATCCCACCTTTGTGCTCCTCAGTGACCTCAAAAAATGGTATGCAATATATTAGCAAAAGTTCTTTTATATAAAAGATATAAAAGCCTTTTATAATACCTCCTGTGCTTATTCATTCTTTTCTTACTCATTCTTTTCACTCTAACATGCAAATTTTAATTTCTACCCACATCTTGTCACTAATCATGTCTTTGACCTCAAAGGTCTACCCAGAACTGTTCATTTATCTTCTTTATTAAGGACCTCCTGATTGCTGACTTCCTGTGCAAACTTTCTTATAAAGTTGAATTAGAGTGTGTTCTTTGTTCTAATAATCTCAAGTGAATTGTACTTACTCAGCTACTCATTTTGCCTTTATTCTCACAAATATATTCTGTCTGTCTCCCTAAGGTGGGGAATGTAGCCATTAAATAATTACATCACAAACACAACAACAGAACCAGGTATAAACAAGGAGAGACTCCTTAGTGCATCATAAAGGGTGTTTCAGTTACCTGTGTTTGAGGGAAAATGCTGTGTCTAGGATTTTGCTTTGTTTGTTTTTCACCATCATGCACTTTAAAACTGACATCACTTTAAAACTAAGGCCCTCAGCCTGCAGCAGCAGCTACCAGGGTTCAGCAAGGCCCAGCTTGTACACTGCAGATGTTATTCAGTTCCTTCAAAATCTATTCAAAATTTTACCAGATCAATCTCTCTAAGAGATTGGGAAACAAAAAACATTGATTATCACCAATTATTTTCTCCAATATCCTTTTAGTTTGGGACAATTTTGTTTTGATTTATAACTCTCTGCCCATAACTTTCTCTTCCATTGTAGCATGAGATGTTCCCGTGGGTTCAAAGAAAATTAAACTTTGAGAAGTTGAATTTCAAAAATGCTCCACCAAAATGTTCTTTTTGTCTGAGTCAATATGAGGGCTCGAGTCACCTATTTTAGTGTAGAGAATGCACTCATCTGAACAGAATATTCAGTTCAGTAGAGCATATTATGCTCAAAGAAAACTCATTCTCAGGAATATGCTGAACCAGGTGCATAACTTACCAGAAATGAAGTTAAGTTCAGTATATTCTTTTAAAAAGCATCACGTGTGGCTTGTATATTGTGCTATGCATTCTACTTCAATAGAGTGAAGAGTTTGCCTTCAATGTGGTGATTGAGGAAAGTCAAAAATATTGTCACACTGGGAAAAAGCTGCATTGAACTCCCTGCTTTATTACATGGTTTTTCCCACAAAGATGGTACCTGCAGCAATACTACAGACCGTAACAGGAAAGGACAGAAAGATATTGATTTAATTGTTCTGATTGTATTTGCTTGTTTAGGAGAGCAAATTTGCCATCCCAAAGTGTATCTTGTTGCATATGAATTATGTTAATTTTTTAATGTATTTTATTGAAGTATAGTTGATTTATAATGTTGTATTGATTTCTGCTGTATGGCAAAGTGATTCTGTTATAGATAGATAGATACTTATAAATACACATTCTTCTTCATATTATTTTCCATTATGGCTTATCACAGAATATTGAATATAGTTCTCTGTGCTAACATAGATTATTTTAGACTAATTAGTATTAAGGAAGAGAAGACTGAGGAAGACTTTCTTTTTACTCTCCTGTTAGCTGCCTAAAGACATTGATAGAGTGCCTGATGCAGGGAAAACACCATCCCAGTTGCATCTCCAGGTGTGGTGGGGGGCAGGGAACAGCCCCTAGGCGGGAGTGTCCTCTCTGTCCCACTGGGATCTGCATGGCCCAGCAAACAATTTATATACATAAAATGTTTATTCATATAAAATCTACATGACCCAAACTTCAAAAGTTTGAGTTTGGACACAGAAGATATGCCTTAAAATTACTGACACAGTAATTTTCATAATATAACAGCAATAATATATATAATACAATAATATCATATAATACACACTTTTAGCAATATTCTGCACATTGGATAATATATTGTGTCTAAAATTGACCTCACTAATTAGCAATCAAGCCTAAGAGCTATAAGATCTATAAGATAAATATTTGCTTAGTCTCAGTTTCACATATTTTGACTCAGAAAAACAATTTTTTAAAGGGAGATTGTAAACATTTTTATTATGTGATTGATTTTTTAGAGTCCCTGATGTAAAGTGGAAAATCCTAAGTTTGATTTCATGCTAATAGAAAATCGTTATCAAGTAGTACTCTTTCTAATAGATCAAAACTTATCAACCAACCTTCTGAATTTGTTTCATTATTGGCTGAGAACTTACATTTGAGGTACATTTCTGAGAAAACAATATTTTACCTAAAGTGTTTCAAGCATTAAGAAAACTAGGTATAAAAGAAAATATAGAAATACTGGCTTTACCCAAATGTTATAAACTTTATAATAAAAAAAATGTTTTGAAGAGACAAGGGTAGTATTACTTATAAAATCACGATATAACATATAGATAGAAAAAAAAGCAGTTGAACTTTAAGAGACCACAAAAGGAACATCGTGCAATAACATAGTTATTCCACTCTTATATTCCTTCTTTGAGTCCCATCTCCATTCCACCCTAGTTATAAAAAAGTATATGTAGGGAGAAGGATAATTTAGGAACTCGTGATTAACAGATACAAACTACTACATATAAAATAGATAAGCAACAAAGACTTACTGTTTAGCACAGGGAACTATAATCAATGTTTTGTAATAACCTATACTGCTGAGAGTCCCTTGGACTGTAAGGAGATCAAACCAGTCAATCCTAAAGGAAATCAACGCTAAATTTTCATTGGAAGGACTGATGCTGAAGCTGAAGCTGAAGCTCCAAAACTTTGGCCACCTGATACGAAGAGCTTAAAAGACACTGATGCTGGGAAAGGCAAAAGGAGAAGAGAGCAGCAGAGGAATGAGATGGGTAGACAACATCACCAACTCCATGGACGTGAATCTGAGTAAACTCTGGGATATAATGAAGGACAGGAGAGCCTGGCATGCTGCAGTGCATGGGGCCACAGGGAGTCAGACGCGACTTAGCGACTGAACAGCAATACCCTATAAGTGAAAAGAATCTGGTAAAGAGTATATACACATAGAGAGATATAGATGTATATCTGAATCACTTTGCTGTACACCTGAGGCATTGTAAGTTAGTTAAAGTTCACTGAAACGTAAAATGTGTATGTATGCACATATGCATGCATATGTAAATATATATGTGTGTGTGTGCGTGTGTGGTAAGTCACTTCAGCCATGTATGACTCTCTGTGACCCTTTGGAATGTAGCCCACCAAGCTCCTCTGTCCGTGGAATCTTTCAAGCATGAATACTAGAGTGGGTTGCCATGCCCTCCTCCAGGGAATCTTCCCAACCCAGAGACTGAACCTGAGTATCTTACGTCTCCTGCATTGGCAGGTGGGTTCTTTACCACTAGAGCTGCCTAGAAAGTCCCTATATATATGTATATATATATATATGTAACTTTCTTCCACATGTTTTCCTTCTGGCCACTTTAATTCTGTTATAACAAGATGGTAACAAAACATAAGCTAAAAGCTAATTTTGCAAAACCAAAAAGTTATTTATCTCCTTCACTTCCAAGAAAAGGAAAGCATATCTAGAGAAATGTAAACCATTGAAATCAACTTCTAAGTATCCAAAACCCATGCTGTGTGCTAGTCATGCTTCTCCAGAGAATCAAAACCAATAGTAATTTATTATGAGGAACTAGCTTATGAGATTATAAAGGCTGAACACTCTGCCATCTGCAAGCTGGGGACCCAGGAAACGTGTGGTGTGATTCCATCCAAGTCTGAAGGCCTGAGAATCAGAAGAGATGATGGTGTAAATCCCCGTCCCAGAGCAGGAAGAGACCAGCATCACAGATCAACAGGAAGGAAGCAAACGGGGGCTCCTTCCACCACTGACTGGTTCTCTTCAGGTCCTCACAGACTGGGTGATGGCCACACCCATCAGGAAAGCAACCTACATCACTAAACCCCAGATTCAAACGCTCATCTCAAGAGAAACACCCATCTCAAGACAAACACCCTCACAGACACACCCAGAAATCATGTTTAACCTGGGCACCACTTAGCCTAGACGAATTGACACAAAAAATTAGCCTCCATCCTAAACAGTTACAAAAAAGATACTGTATCTGTACATATTTGTATGTACATAATGCATCTGTACCATTTCTCCCTTATTATTTCCAAGTCAATGTTTGGGAATTACTTATTCATAGAAATATGCTTTTCCTTTCTTGTATCATGACTCTCAATGTTAAGCAATAAATCATTTTCTTTTTTTAATAAAATAGAGAAGTTTATTGTTGTTGCTCAGTTGCTAAGACATGTTTGATTCTTTGGGACCACATGGACTATAATATGTCAGGTTCCTCTGTCCTCCACTATCTCAGAGTTTGATCAAATTCTTGTCCAAGGAGTTGGTGATACTACCTAACCATCTCATCCTTTGCTGCCCCCTTCTCCTCCTGCCCTCAATCTTTTTCAGCATCAGGGTCTTTGTCAGTGAGCCAGCTTTTTGCACCAGGTGGCCACCCTATTGGAGTTTCAGCTTCAACATCAGTCCTAACAATGAATATTCAGGGTTGATTTCCTTTAGGACTGACTGTTTTGACTTCCTTGCAGTTCAAGGAACTCTCAACAGTCTTCTTCAGCACCACAATTCAAAATCATCAGTTCTTCAGCACTCAGACTTCTTTATAGTCCAACTCTCACATCCATACAGGACTGATGGAAAAAGCAACCTTTGTTGGTGAAGTGATGTCTCTGCTTTTTAATGATATGCTGTCTAGCTTTGTCATAGCGTTCCTTCCAAGGAGCAACCATCTTTTAATTTCATAGCTTCAGTTTCATCTGCAGTGATTTTGGAGCACAAGAAAATAAAATTCATCACTGCTTCCAGTTTTCTCCCTTCTATTTGACATGAAGTGATGAGAGTTGAAGCCATGATCTTAATTTTTTGTATGTTAATTTTCAAGACAACTCTTTCATTTCCTCTTTCACCCTCATCAAGAGGCTCTTTAAATTCTCTTTACTTTCTGCCATTAGTGTGGTATCATCTATATATGTGAGGTTGTTGATATTTCTCCCAGCAATCTTGATTCCAGCTTGTGATTAATCCAGCCCAGCATTTCTCATGATATACTTTGCATATAAGTTAAAGAAGGAGGGTGACAATATACAGCCTTGATTACTCCTTTCCCAATTTTGAACCAATCAGATGTTCCATGTCCAGTTCTAACTGTTGCTTCTTGACCTGCATACAGGATGCTCAGGAGACATGTAAGGTGGTCTGGTACTCTCATCTCTTTAAGAATTTTCCACAGATTTTTTGTGATCCATATAGTCAAAGGCTTTAGCATGGTCAATAAAGCA
The DNA here is from genome assembly GCF_963930625.1 of Muntiacus reevesi. Lineage (NCBI taxonomy): Eukaryota > Metazoa > Chordata > Mammalia > Artiodactyla > Cervidae > Muntiacus > Muntiacus reevesi. The sequence continues at coordinate 2,447,978 of NC_089264.1, forward strand.
CAAGTAGATGTTTTTCTGGAACTCCCTTACGTTCTCCACAATCCAATGAATGTTGGCAGTTTGATCTCTGGTTCCTATGCTTTTTCAAAATCCAGCTTGTACATTTGGAAGTTGGTTCACCTAGTGCTTCAGTATCTCTTGAAGGATTTTGAGCGTTTGCTGGTTTTTAAAATGAGCATAATTGAACAGTAATTTAAACATTGTTTGGCATTGCCCCCTTCCTTGGGATTGGATTGAAAACTGGCCTTTTCCAATCTGTAGCCACTGCTAAGTTTTCCAAATTGCTGACACATTGAATAGCACTTTACCAGTATCATCTTTTAGTATTTTAAAAAGCTGAGCTGGAATTCCATTACCTCCACTAGCTTTATTCATAGCAATGAATCCTGAGGCCCAATTGACTTCAAACTCTAGGATGTCCTGCTCTAGGTGAGTGACCATGACATCATGGTTATCTGGGTCATTAAGACCTTTCTTGTATCACTTATCTGTGTATTCTCACCACTTCTTTTTAATTTTTCTGCTTCTATTAGGTCCTTACCATTTCTGTCCTTTAGTGTACCCATCTTTGCATGAAATATTCCCTTGATAGCTCCAATTTTCTTGAAAAGATATCTTGTTTTTCCACTTTTATTGATCCCCTTCATGGACTGCAATCTTGTTGTGGTGAAGGGGCTTGTATAACTCAATGAAACTATGAGTCATACCATGTAGGGCCACTCAAGTTGGACAAGTCATAGAGAAGAGTTCTGACAAAATGTGACCCACTGGAGGAGAGAATGATAAACCATCCCAGTATTTTTTGCCCCAAGATCCCCATGGACAGTATGAAAAGGCAAAGTGTATGATACCAGAATATGAGCCATCCAGGTTGGAAAGTGTACAACATGCTACTGGAGATGAATGGAGGGCAGTTACTAGTAGCTTCAGAAAGAATGAAGTGGCTGTGTCAAAGTGGAAACAATGCTCAGTTGTGGAAAATAAAGACATGGTGAAAGAAAAGTTCAATTTTGTAAAGAACAATATTTCATAGAAACCTGGAATGTTAGGTCCATGAATCAAGGTGAATTGAACGTGGTCAAGCAGGAAATAGCAACATTGAATATCAACATCCTAGGAATCAATGAACTAAAATGAACAGGATTGGGCAAATTTAATTCACATGACCTTTATATTTACTATATATGGGCAAGAATCACTTAGAAGAAATGGAGTAGTCCTCACAGTCAATGAAAAAGTCCAAAATGCAGTATTTGAGGGCATTTTCAAAAATTACAGAGTGATCTCAACTCGTTTCCATGTCAAATCAATAAACATCACAATAATTCAAGCCTACGACCCAACCACTGATGCCAAAGAAGCTAAAGTTGACTGGTTCTAGAAGTAACACATTCTAGAAGTAACACCAAAGAGAGATGTCATTTTCATCATAGGGGACTTGAATACAAAAGTAGGAAGTCAGAAGATACCTGGAATAACAGAAAAATTTGGCCTTGGAGTACAAAATGAAGCAGGAAAAAGCCTAAAAGAGCTTTGTCAAGAGAACATGAAGGTCATAGCAAACACCTATTTCCAACAGCCCAAAGGATGACTCTACATAGGGACATCACCAGATGGTCAATACCAAAGTCAGGTTATTATGCTGTTTGCAGCCTAAGATGGAGAAGCTCTATACAGTCAACAAAAATAAGACCTGGAGCTGACTGTGGCTCAGATCATGAGCTCCTTATTGTGAAATTCAATTAAAAGTCTTAAATTGAAGAAAGTAGGGAAAACCTCTAAGCCATTCAGGTATGACCTAAGTCAAATCCCTTATGATTATAGAGTGAAAGTGACAAATAGATTCAAGGGATTAGATCTGGTAGGCCAAGTGCCTGCAGAATGATGAACAGAGGTTCATCGCATACAGGAGGTAGTGACAAAAACCATTACAAAGGAAATGAAATGAGAGAAGGCAAAGTGGTTGTCTGAGGAGACCTTACAAACAGATGAGGAAAGAAGAGAAGCAGAAGGCAAGGGAGAAATGGAAAAATATACTTAACTGAATGCAGAGTTACAAAGAATAACAAGGAGAGATAAGAAGGCCTTCTTAAATTAATAAAATATAGAAATAATGTATTTCAATTAGTGTTTAAATTAGTTCTCCACTCACACCAGTAAGGCCCTACTGTATAGCGCAGGGAATTCTATTCAATATTTTGTAATAATCAGTAATGGAAGAGAATCTGAAAAATAGATATATAGGTGTGTATAACTTTGCCATACACCTGAAACTAACACTGCTGTTAATCAGCCACACTCCAATAAAAATAAAAGATACATTAATGAGCCCACCAATGCCCACAGAGAACCAGCTACAAGAGCCTAGCCAAAGTCACCAGTTCTTAAAATGTTAATCTAGTAAAGTGTATAATAAAATGCGCTTGCTTTAAGCCATGTGGTTGCTTTGCATATGCATATATGTATGTGTATATATATATGCATAGGTGTATATACATATAATACATGTAGGAAGTCACATAATTTCAAAGATTAAAACATATATCATAAGGGATTCAGGGGGAAAAAAACAAAAAACTAGATACATGTAAGCCAAGCAAGGAAGTAGGAGAAAGCTTGAACTTGTCAATTTCTTCACCTTTTATAGTACTGTCTACAGTGGAAATAGGTAATTAAATATAAATAAAGAAACTTTAAAAAGATGTATTTTTCTTTAATCTTAATCTAAGATTTTTCATTTAAATAATTCTTTACATTGTAGTCAAATAATTCCTGTGTCACTTCACAGATAGAGGTGTTTGTAAGAGGATTATTTGACAAGTCCTCAGAAACATGACCCTAGCTCTATAGAATAAGGTTAGCAGAACTGCAGTTCTGGAGGAACAAATCAGACAGATAAATAGTATATCCTGTGAGCTTCCATTAATCACCCATCCATTTCCTTCAGAGCACAGGAAACAACCCAGTTGTAATAGTAGCTATGGAAACAACTTTACAAAGAGAATTAGCAAACTTGTCTCCTTAGTCAAAAGACAGACATGCAATCAAGTCAATCAGAATGCAAGGCAATGACTTATCAATCCAGGAAGGATGGTCCACAGAATGGAAGTGACTTTTAAGCACACTTTTTAAGCAGTGGCAGCTGTATGTTTTACTGGAAAAAATAAATCTGGGTGACCCAGAACTCCAACATGAAATTTCAACATGATTTAACAGGGGGACTTCAAGCAATTAAATGTAAATAAACAGAATCAACTTTTTATTATAAAAAACAAAAAGAGCAATGAATTTTTCTGTTTTTCTTTCCTGGAGAACAACAGAAACCTAAAGCCCAGTGTTAAAATTACCCTACAGAGAAAGGCCAAATGAGTGCATTCACTGCACTGCCACATTGAACAGCTGTGCCCCTAAACTCAGAGTCAGTGAGTAATTGATCCACACATGAAGTCAAACTCCTGACTTCATGTTCTGATCCATGATTACATTTTGAATCATATGGCTGCTGGAAGACAGACAGGGTTCATTAGCCTTGCAGGAGCTGGGGGAAGGGGCAGGAGACCCCAGTAAGAATAGGAACACATCTCCATTGGTGACCATTCAACAGTTTCTGAGCTATTTCACACAGGGTCAGTTTAGCCAAAGAAAGCAGGAAAGCTAACTAAAACTTAATTCTAACATAGATAAAAAACAACTTTGGATTTGGTCCCACAAATCTCCAGTATTAATCTGAAGAAGAAAAACCAACAGTAAGAAAAAACGAAGAAAATACATAGAAGTCAAATAGAGAGGGACCACCTAAGAGCATTACCTTTGGGGATTCTTTGGGTTCCTGAATACATCCATTGGACTGATGTTTCTCAACAAAAATCCCACTCTTTGGGGGTCCAAGAGGAAGATACTCAATTCCCAGCGTAGAGGAGGTAAAATTTCTCTTCCACCTTGTCACAGTTTCCAGCTGGGACAGATTAACAAGAGGAAAGGATACTAATTTATATTAAATAAATTTTATATATACATGGGAATCCCCAAAGGAAAATTAAGTCCTACAGAATTGCCCAGACCTCAGTGCTCATGTTCATTAATGAGGACCCCAACAAAGAGATGCAATCATGAAAAAGTAACTAAAATAAATGGATGACTTAAGGAAGATAAAAATTGCCATGGCAAGATCTGTTGTCTGGGCCTCAACTTTCTGGCTCTGGAGTTAAGAATGCTTGCTTCCTCCTCATACGAGGACTGCATCTGTCACCTGGGAATTTCATATGCTTCTTTCAGGAAGTAAAAGGGATGTCAGTGTTCCTTTCTCACAACTGCTATTTTTCAAGCACATTTACCTCAGGATAATCAACCCACAGAAGCAGCAAATTTGTAATATACATCCAAGACTCCCTTGCTAGGATGTATTTGCTTTCCACTGAAGGTGGCCTAGTGGTAAAGAACCCAACTACTAATGCAGAAGACATAAGAAACACAGGTTTGATCCCTGGATCAGGAAGGTCCCCTGGAGGAGGGCATGGCAACCCACTTCAGTATTCTTGCCTGGAGAATCCCATGGACAGAGAAGCCTGGCGGGCTACAGCCCAAATGATCACAAAGAATTGGACCCAACTAAAGTGATGGCATGCACACACGCACATAAGCTTAAAGATACTTATTAATTCCTGCAAAGCTTCAGGAATGCATATCTTTCTTGTGGTTTCCTACCCATGGTCTAGTATGTGATAATCATATACAGTAGACCCTTGAAGGAATATATCCCAAGACCTTCAGTAAAACTCAGGTTTATGAATATTGCAAGAATTTATTTCCTTTAGAAACATCTTTTTTTCTTACAAACAGCCATAAATTACAAGAATTGTAATAACCATAGTCCTTCTCTTTCTTCCCCCAAGTAGTGATATTAATTGATTTCCCTATGCTCTCTCAAAGTTAAACTATCATTTTATTCTTGAAAATTGAAATATGTGATGAAATAACAACAAAGATATTAAGAAATATTCTTTAGCTTCTTATAGCAGACACTACTTACAAATTAACATGCAGGAAATGCAAGAATGACAAGTTATAACATGAAGCAAATGCACTATATTTGCCAGAAGCCAAAAATGACTAAATGACTCTAGCAGGAATGAAAAGACTGCGCTGACAGGTTGACATGATAATGAGATTTTGTGTCAAAACCATAAAAACACAAATTTAAATGAAGGAAGTATGAAAACTGAGACTAATATTACCAAGTGTCTTTCTATATTCTCTTGTCTTATTGTCCATTGCCTTTTGGCATTTGAAATGTAAAAGTAAATATTGTCTTTTATATAGATAATATGATTTTAATGAAAAAGAATGGCCTTAACAGACAATAAGACCAAGTTTCAGATAATTATCCTAAGATTGACAGATACACTATCTTAAAATCATATGCTTTGCTTATTTGAAGAGTCAATAATCCAGTATAAAAATCTGACTTACGCAGTGACTTAGGCATGAAGTTGGCGAGGTGTTTAACTTGGTGGATATAATAGAATGTAACAGCTCAAGCTGCTAAAAATACCATAGGTGATTTGCTGATTCTTTTTGAATGAACATGGTAAAATGTGGTTGGACACACAGTAACATTTTTCCAGGATAAAATTATCTATAGCTGTGGCCCATGATGTTGGAATTTGAGATTTTAACCCTCCTTTTATCTGTGTACTTAAATGCACCTCAAAAGGTTCCTCTTGATAGCTCCTAGCCTTCCTCCTATGTAAATATGTGCCTGATTTGCTATCAATTGTTTGCCAGCTTTTTATTCAGATGCATTTTTGACAGGATCCTCAATATACATAAAAAGATGCTTAGGTTTACCTGACCTCATCTGTCTTCACACTTAACTAAAATGACTGGACTAAAAACACTGGAAATAGCTTCATGGAAGCACATGCCCAAGAATATGTAACTCATTTCAACTCTTTCCCAGCAACCCTTTGTGGTATACAACATTTTTTTTCATTTATTTTTATTAGTTGGAGGCTAATTACTTTACAATATTGTAGTAGTTTTTGCCATACACTGACATGAATCAGCCATGGATTTACATGTGTTCCCCATCCCGATCCCCCCTCCCACCTCCCTCTCTACCCACTCCCTCTGGGCCTTCCCAGTGCACCAGGCCCGAGCACTTTTCTCATGCATCCATACAATATTTTTAAAGTATTATCTGATTTGTAGATTTTCTTCTGGTGCTCTAAAGTTGATTCCTAAATTAAGCAAGATGGCAAACAGGACTTCAGATCTCATGTTTTGCTCTCTTGTAGGGTTGTTTTCCTTTGACACAAACCAAAGAAATTGAGGCCTTCTTGCTTCTATTTAGGTCTGTGTAAACACAAAAGATCATTCAAAAGAAATGCAATTGCAGTTCTGAAAGCACTGGTGAGCTCTTTTATAAAGGTTTCTTTGGAATGGTCAATGGATTGCAGGCAAAGGTGGATATAAAATTGGAAACAGGGCAAAGAACATACAAAAGGATTTCTAAAGATCCTTCTTTATCTCCATCCCTTGAGTCCTCATTCATTAAAAGAGCTGCTCATCTTTGTCCATTCACAAAATTCAAAGCTTACTCCATCTCCTTATTAGATCTAACTTATTTTCCAAACTTTTTATTTGTAAGGTATTCCACCTCTCATGTGCTCCCTTACATTACAATATCTGCCAACCCAAATAACATAGTAAAGACAAGCTGTGAAGATTTTTAAAGGAAGTGGGTAGGGGAATGAACTAAGAATATTTTATAATGAACACAGCAATGAATTTCAAACATACATCCTTATTATTTCTCAATGTCATAGTGTCAAAGTAAAATTTTTCCTGTCACATTGCATTTTACTTTGACATTATGCCACGGGAAAATAATAGTGGACGTGTGTCTGAAATTCATGACTATATTCATTATAAAATGTGTGCCAAGCATAAATGCTCATTGCTAGGTCTCTTAAATGATCACAAAAGACATAGAATTCTTTTGGGTCTCAGAATCAGCAATTGTGCTTCATCTAATGATTTAGCTTGTGATTGTCTCATGGTGAGTGCAAATCATGTGATTTATTGTATCATGAACTAGAAAACCTAGAACCACATTGGGGTGACTGCTGCAGCCAGTGCACCCAAAGGTGTGTATCTTATCTTGTTGCTCTCATTTCTCTTTGTCCCATTTTCTTTTATATTTTTAAGCATTTTAATTGTAATTAAAATACACATAACAAAAAATGTGCTGTCAACCAATCGTTAAGTGTACAGTTCAGAAGCGTTCAGAATATTCTCACTGTTGTGCAACCAGTATCCAGAACTCTTTTCATCTTTCAGAACTGAAACTCTATGCCCGTTAATTACCTTCTCAGGTTCATCTTTACCATCTGAGTCACTAGAGAAGTCCCAATAAAGTATAGAATTATACTTAGCAAATTTTGTTTTTCGTTATGAATCATAGCCTCATTGTGACAAAGGAGCTTACATAATTCAGGGAAGCTATAAGTCATGCCAGGCAAGGCCAACCAAGAGGGATTGGTCATAGCTGAGAGTTCTGACAGAACATAGTCAACTGGAGGAGGAAATGGCAAACCACTCAGTATTCTTGGCATGAGAACCCCACGAACAGTATGAAAAGACAAAAAGATATGACATCAGAATATTAGCCCCCCAGGTCAGAAGGTGTCCAATATGCTACCAGGGAAGAGCAGAGGACAATTATTAATAGTTCCAAAAACATGAAGCAGCTGAGCCAAAGCAGAAATGACACCCAGTTGTGGATGGGTCTGGTATAAAAGTCTGATGCTGTAAAACTAATATTGCAAAGGAATCAAGAATATTAGGTCCATGAATCAAGGTAAATTGGAAGAGGGCAAGCAGGAGATGCCAAGGGTGAACATTGACATCCTAAGAATCAGTGAACTAAAATGGAGAGGAATAGGCAAATTTAAATCAGATGACAATTGTATCTACTACTGTAGGCAAGAATTCCTTAGAAGAAAGGGAGTAGCCTCATAGTCAACAAAAGGCTCAGAAATGTAATACTTGGGTGCAATCTCAAAAACGACAGAGTGATCTTGTCATTTCCATGTCAAGCCATTCAATATCCCAGTAAGCCAAGTCTATGCCCCAAGCCCTTGATGCTGAAGAAACTGAAGTTGAATGGTTCTGTGAAGATCTAAAAGACTTTCTAGAACTAACAACAAAAAAGAAAAGATGTCCTTTTCATTATAGAGAATTGGAATGCAAACATAGAAAGTCAAGAGATACCTGGAGTAACAGGAGAGGTGGCATTGGAGTACAAAATGATGCAGGGCAAAGGCTAACAGAGTTTTGTCAAGAGAACAAACTGGTGATTACAAATGCCCAGTTCCAATAACATAAGAGATGACTCTACACAAGGACATCACTAGATGTCTGATACTGAAATCAGATCAATTATATTCTTTGCAGCCAAAGATGAAGAAGCTCTATACAGTCAGCAAAAACAAGATCTGGAGCAGACTGTGGCTGAGATTATCAGCTCTTTATTGCAAAATTCATGTGTAAGTTGAATGAAGTAGGGAAACCACTAGGCTATTCAGGTATGACCTAAGTCAAATCAAACCCGTTATGACTATACAGTGCAGGTGATGAATAGATTCATGGGTCATATTTGGTACACAGGGTGCCTGAAGAACTATGGACAGAGATTTGTAGCATTATACAGCAGGTGATGACCAAAACCATTCCAAATAAAAAGAAATGCAAGAAACCAAAGTGGTTATATGAGGATGCCTTACAAATAGTTGAGAAAAAAAGAGAAAAGTGAAAGTTGTTCAGTTGTGTCTGTCTCTTTGGGAACTCATGACTATAACCTGGGAGGCTACTCTGTCCACAGAATTCTCCAAGCAAGAATACTGGAGTGTATTGTCATTTCCTCCTCCAGGGGATCTTCTGAACCCAGGGATCAAACCTCTGCCTCCTGAATTGCAAGCAGATTCTTCCCCATCTGAGCCACCATGGAAGCCCAAGAAAAGAGGAAAAGTAAAAGGCAAAGGAGAAAGGAAAAGATACACCCAACTGAATGCAGAGTTCCAGATAACAGCAAGGAGAGATAAGAAAGCCTTCTTAAGTGAACAATGCAAAGAAATAGAGGAAAACAATAGAATGGGAAAGACTAGAGGTCTCCTCAAGAAAACTGGAGGTATCAAGAGAACATTTCATGCAAGGATGGACATGATAAAGGACAGAAATGATAAAGATCTAACATAAACAGAAGATAGTAAAAAGAGGTGTCAAGAGTACACTGAAGAGTTACACAGCTGGAATCAAGGTTGCTGGAAGGAATATGAAACCACCCTAATGGCGGAAAACCCAGAGGAACTAAAGCTCTTGATGAAGGTGAAAGAGGAGAGTGAAAAACCTGGCTTAAAAGTCAACATTCAGAAAACTAAGATCATTGCATCTGGTGCTATCACTTCATGGCAAGTCGATGGGGAAAAGATAGAAACAGTGACAGACTTTTTCTTGGGCTCAAAAATCACTGCAGATATGACCGCATCCACAAAATTAAGAGACACTTGATCCTTGGAAATTGAAGGCTATGACAAATATAAACAGCATATTATTTAAAAGCAGAAACATCACTCTGCCAACAAAGGCCCATATAGTCAAAGCTATGGTTTTTCCAGTAGTCATGTACAGATGAGAGAGGTGGATAAAGGATGAGAGAAGATAATGAAGGGTGAATGCCAAAGAATTGATACTTTGGCATAATTGATAATTGATCGTTGATAATTGTGGTCCTGGAGAAGACTCTTGAGAGTCCCTTGGACTGCAAGGAGATCCAACCAGTCCATCCTAAAGGAAATCGATCCTGAATATTCACTGGAAGGACTGATGCTGAAGCTGAAACTCCAATACTTTGGCCACCTGATGCTAACAGTCAACTGTTTGGAAAAGACTATGATTCTGGGAAAGATTGAGGGCAGGAGGAGAAGGGGGCAACAGAGAATGAATTGGCTAGATAGCATTGCTGAATCAATGGGCTTGAATTTGAATAAACTCCAGGAGATGATGAAGGACAGGGAAGCCTGGTTCCCTGCAATCCATGCAGTTGCAGATAATCAGACACGATTGGGTGACTGAACAAAAACAGTGACCCAGATAATTAGGATGGTGTGGACACTCACCTAGAACTTGACTTCCTGGAGTCTGAAGTCAAGTGGAACTTAGGAAGTATTACTACAAAGAATGCCAGTGAATGTGATGGAATTCCAGCTGGGCTATTTAAAATCCTAAAAGATGATACTGCTATAGTGCTGCACTCAATATGTCAGCAAATTTTAAAAACTCAGCAGTGGCACAGAACTAGAAAATGTCTGTTTTCATTCTAATACCAAAGAAGAGCAATGCCAAAGAATGTTCAAAAACTACCATACAGTAGTGCTCATTTCTCATGCTAGTAAGATTATGCTCGAAATTCTTCAAGCTAGGTTTCAGCAGTATGTGAACCAAAAACTTCCAAATGTACAAGCTGGCTTTGGACAAGGCAGAGGAACCAGAGATCAAACTGCCAACATTCATTGGATCATAGAGAAAGCAAAGGAATTCCAGAAAATCATTTACTTTTGCTTCACTGACTACACTAAAGACTTTGTCTGTGTGGATCACAACAAACTGTGGGAAATTCTTAAAGAGATGGAAATACCAGATCACATTATCCATCTCCTGATAAAGCTGTATGTGGTGAGAAACCTGTATGGAGGGCAAGAAGCAATCATTAGAACCTTATATGGAACAACTGACTGGTTTAAAACTTGGAAAGGAATAAGACATGACTGTCTATTGTCACCCTGTTTATTTAACTTCTATATAGAAGACATCATGCAAAATGCTGGGCTGGATAAATCACAAGCTGGAATCAAGATTGCTGGGAGAGAAACTTCCCTGCTGGCTCAGCAGTTAAAAAAAAAAAAAAAAAAAAAAACACCTGCCAGTGCAGAAGACACAGGTTCATTTCCTGATCCAGGAAGATCCCACATGCCCTGGAGTAACTCAGCCTGTGTGCTACAACTACCGAACCTGTGCCCCAGAACCTGAGATCCACAGCTCCTGGAGCCCATGTGCCTAGAGTCTGTGCTCCACAGCCTTATTGAAGCCACCACAACAGGAACTTGTACACCACAAGCAGAGAAAAGTTCCTGCAACAACAAAGAACCAGCACAGCCAAGAATAAACAAATAAAATTAACTTCTAAAAATTGCTGAGAGAAATACCAACAACCTGAGATATGCCGATGATAGCTCTCTAATGCCTCTTGATGAGGGTGAAAAAGCTGTCTCAAAAATCAATATTCAAAGAACTAGGATCATGGTGTCCAGTCCCAGCACTTCATGGCAAATAGATGGGGAAAAAGTGGAAGTAGTGACAGACTTTATTTTCTTGGTCTCCAAAATCACTGCAGATGGTGACTGAAGCCTTGAAACTAAAAGAAAAAAAAAAAAAAAAAAAAGACTCTTGCTCCTTGGAAGCAAATTTATGACAAATCTAAACAGTATATTAAAAAGTAAAGGCATCAATTTCCAATAAAGGTCTGTACATTTAAAGCTATGCTTTTTCCAGTATTTATGTATGGATGTGAGAGTTGGACCATAAAGAAAGTTGAGCGCTGAAGAATTGATGCTTTTGAACTGTGGTGTTGGAGAAGACTCTTGAGAGTCTCTTCGACTGCAAGGAGATCCAACCAGTCCATCCTAAAGGAAATCAACCATGAATATTCACTGGAAGAACTGATACTGAAGCTGAATCTCCAATATTCTGGCCACCTGATGCAAAGGGCCACACTCATTTGAAGAGACCCTGATGCTGGGAAAGATTGAAGGCAAAAGGAGAAGGTGGCAGAGGATGAGATGGTTAGATAATATCACCAACTTAATGGATATGAATCTGAGCAAATTCTGAGAGAATGAAGGACAGGGAAGCCTGGCATGCTGCAGTCCACAAGGTCACAAAGGGTAGGACATGACAGTTACTGGACAATGTTTTCCCCTTCCCCACCACCCCTGGCAACCACCATTGTACTTTTTAACTCTGTGATTTTGACTACATATAAGAGTCTCATGTAAGTGGAACCAAACAATATTTTTCTTTTGCTGACTAGCTTATTTTATTCAGCATAATGTTCTCAAGGTTTATTTGTGTTGCAAAATATATCATAATCTCCTTCCTTTTTAAGGCTGAACATATTCCTTTGTGTGTATAGACCATATATTGCTTATCTATTCATATATCAGTAGACACATGAGTTGTTTCCTCCTTGTGGCTGTTTTGAATAATGCTACTATGAACATGGATATACAAATATGTCTTCAAGACCCTGCTTTTAATTACTTTGTGTATATACACAGAAGTAGAATTGCTGAATCATATGATAATTTTATTTTTATTTTTTTGAGGAGCTGACATATGATTTTCCACAGTGGCTTTACTATTTTACATTAACACCAACAATGTGCAAGGATTCCAATTTCTCCACATCTTTGCCTTGCCAAAACTTATTTTCTGTTGTGTGTGTGTGTGTGTGTGTGTGTGTGTGTGTTTTAATAGTAACCAACCTACTTAATGGGCTTGCCAGGTGGCTCAGTGAGTAAAGAATCTGCCTGCAGTACAGAAGATGCAGATTTAATCCCTGGGTCAGAAAGATTCCCTGGAGGGGGCATGGCAACCCACTCCAGTATTCTTGCTGGAGAATCCCATGGACAGAGGAGACTGGTGAGTCTCAAAATGTGGGACACAATGAAGCAATTGAGCACAGTCTAATTAATGGGGTGAAGTGGAGTATCAATTGTGGTTTTGACTTACATTTTTCCAATGGTTAAGGATATTGAGCATCTTTACATGTGCTTATCAGTTGCATGTATATCCTCTTTGGAGAAATGTCTATTCAAGTTTTTTGCCCATTTTTTAAAAATCGATTATTTGTTTTTGGATATCACTGAATGGTAGATGGTTGTTATGTATTCTGTATATTAAACCCTTCTGTGATGCATGACTTGCAAACACTGTCTTCATTCAGTAGCCTGCCTTTTCCCTGTATTGATTATGTGCCCAGAAGTTTTCATGTCATCCAGTTTATCTATTTTTCCCTTTTTTGCCTGTGCTTTCCATGCCATATCCAAGAAGTCATTAACAAAATCAATGTCATGAAATATTCCTTATATGTTTTCTTCTAAAAATTTTTTACATTTAATTTTAATTATATCTAAAACTATATTTTTGTATTTTTCTTTATATTTAAATTGTATAAATTACCTTAAATTAATTTTTGAGCAAGACATATATGAATAGATATAAGATAACACTTTTAAATTATTCATCTCTTTTAATTCCTTAAACCCTCTCCAAGCTATTTGGCAGCAGTGCTATATATTTTAAACAGTCTTGCAGTTGATTCTATATTATGCATTTGAATCTTTATGTACATCTGTTTATTCCATTAAGATATGCCTAAAATGCTTCATGCCTCAGAAGATCTAGTTAGGAATAACAACTAAACAAAATAGCCAAGTTAAGAAAATTGGTTTCCTACAAAGCTGTGAAATAGTGGCTAGAGTAATAAGTTTTCAAAACCATAGATAGTCAGCCTCTTCTCACAGCATGATATATATATATATATATATATATATATATATATATATATATCCTTTATCTCTCTTTTTTATTATTTTAGTTCTTTTTTCTCCTTTTTCTCTGCTCCTTTTTTAAAAATATTCTCAGCTTTCTTCTTTCCAATTCCCTTTTCTTCACAATTTTACTCTTCTTCCTTATTTTTAACCTTCTCTTCGTCTCTTTTTCCTATTTATTTTTAAAAGACTCCTGATTTTAAGTGCATTCCTCTTATTATACTCTATATCTGATATAAAAAATGTCTTACATTGAGCAAAGAAATATTCTTACCTTTATAAATCTGTTCTCAATTTTCCCACCACAATTCATTTTCCACAATATTGTCTATTTATTTTTTATTTTTTTTTTTTGGCACAACATATCAACTTTATTTTTTTTTTTTAATAAATTTTTATTTTTCAGTGGGTTTTGTCAGACATTGATATGAATCAGCCATAGAGTTACACGAATTCCCCATCCCTGTCTCCCATCCCATCTCCCTCTCCACCCGATTCCTTTGGATCTTCCCAGCCCAACAGGCCTGAGCACTTGACTCATGCCTCCCACCTGGGCTGGTGGTCTGTTTCACCACAGATAATATACATGCTCTTCTTTCTAAACATCCCACCCTCCCCTTCTCCCACATAGTTCAAAAGTCTGTTCTGTACTTCTGCGTCTCTTCTTCTGCCCTGCATATAGGGCCATTGTTACCATCTTTCTAAATTCCGTATATATGTGTTAGTATACTGTAATGTTCTTTATCTTTCTGGCTCACCTCACTCTGTATAATGGGCTCCAGTTTCAGCCATCTCATTAGAACTGATTCAAATGAATTCTTTTTAACGGCTGAGTAATATTCCATGGTGTATATGTACCACAGCTTCCTTATCCATTCATCTGCTGATGGGCATCTAGATTGCTTCCATGTCCTGGCTATTATAAACAGTGCTGCTATGAACATTGGGGTGCACGTGTCTCTTTCAGATCTGGATTCCTCAGTGTGTATGCCCAGAAGTGGTATTGCTGGGTCATATGGCAGTTCTATTTCCAGTTTTTTAAGAAATCTCCACACTGTTTTCCATAATGGCTGTACTAGTTTGCATTCCCACCAACAGTGTAAGAGGGTTCCCTTTTCTCCACACCCTCTCCAGCATTTATTGCTTATAGACTTTTGGATAGCAGCCATCCTGACTGGCGTGTAATGGTACCTCATTGTGGTTTTGATTTGCATTTCTCTGATAATGAGTGATGTTGAGCATCTTTTCATGTGTTTGTTAGCCATCTGTGTGTCTTCTTTGGAGAAATGTCTGTTTAGTTCTTTGGCCCATTTTTTGATTGGGTCGTTTATTTTTCTGGAATTGAGCTTCAGGAGTTGCTTGTATATTTTTGAGATTAATCCTTTGTCTGTTTCTTCATTTGCTATTATTTTCTCCCATTCTGAGGGCTGTCTTTTCACCTTACTTATAGTTTCCTTTGTTGTGCAAAAGCTTTTAAGTTTCATTAGGTTCCATTTGTTTATTTTTGCTTTTATTTCCAATATTCTGGGAGGTGGGTCATAGAAGATCTTGCTGTGATTTATGTCAGAGAGTGTTTTGCCTATGTTCTCCTCCAGGAGTTTTATAGTTTCTGGTCTTACATTTAGATCTTTAATCCATTTTGAGTTTATTTTTGTGTATGGTGTTAGAAAGTGTTCTAGTTTCATTCTTTTACAAGTGGTTGACCAGTTTTCCCAGCACCACTTGTTAAAGAGGTTGTCTTTTTTCCATTGTATATCCTTGCCTCCTTTGTCAAAGATAAGGTGTCCATAGGTTCGTGGATTTATCTCTGGGCTTTCTATTCTGTTCCATTGATCTATATTTCTGTCTTTGTGCCAGTACCATACTGTCTTGATGACTGTGGCTTTGTAGTAGAGTCTGAAGTCAGGCAGGTTGATTCCTCCAGTTCCATTCTTCTTTCTCAAGATTACTTTGGCTATTCGAGGTTTTTTGTATTTCCATACAAATTATGACATTATTTGTTCTAGTTCTGTGAAAAATACCGTTGGTAGCTTGATAGGGATTGCATTGAATCTATAGATTGCTTTGGGTAATATTGTCTATTTAAATTAGACAATTAAATTGTCTAATTAATTGAATTTATATTATTGTAGCTCGGATAAAACAATAGACTGCATCCCTTTGCATTTCTCAGTTCACAGAGTTTTCACATTATTGTTCAGTTGCTGAGTCCAACCTTTTGTGATCCCATGGACCGTAGCACACAAGGACCCTCTACCCTCTTCTATCTCCCAGAGTTTGTTCAAATTCATGTCCATCGAGTCCATGGTACTATCTAATTATCTCATCCTCTGCCACCCCTTCTCCTTTTGCTGTCAATTTTTTCCAGCATTGGAATCTTTCCCAATGAGTTGGCTCTTCGCATCAACTGGTCAAAGTATTGGAGCTTCAGCATCAGTCCTCCCAAAGAATATTCAGGGTCGGTTTCCTTTAGGAGTGACTGGTTTGAACTCTTTGCAGTCCAAGGGACTCTCAAGATTCCTCCACCACCACAATTGGAAAGCATCGATTATTCAGCACGTAGCCTTCTTTATTGTCCAGCTCTCACATCTGAACTTGACTACTGGAAAAACCATACTTCTGACTATTTGGAAATTTATCAGCAAAGGGACCTCTCTCCTTTTTCATTTGCCTTCTAGGTTTGTCATAATTTTCCTTCCAAGGAGCATGAGTCTTTTAATTTCATGAATACAGTTGCCTTCTGTAGTGATTTTGGAGCCCAAGAAAAGATAATCTGTCACTGTTTCCAGTTTTCCCACTTTTATTTCCCATGAAGTGATGGGACCTGATGCCATGATCTTAGCATTTTGAATGTTTATCTTCAAGACAGCTTTTTCACTCTCCTTTTTCACCCTCATTAAGAGACTAATTCCTCTTCACTTTCTGCCATTTGAAAGATATCATCTGTATATCTGAGGTTGTTGATATTTCTCCCAGAAATCTTGATTCCAGCTTGTGATTCATCCAGCCCAGCATTTCTCACGATGTACTCTGCACATAAGTTAAATAGGCAGGGTGACAATATACAACCTTGCCATACTCCTTTCCCAATTATGAACCAGTCAGTAGTTCCATGCCTGGTTCTAACTGTTGCTTCTTGACCCACATACAGGTTTCTCAGGAGACAGGTAAGGTGGTCTGGTATTCCAATCTCTTATAGAGATCTGTTTTCCACAGTTTGTTGGGATCCACACTAAGGTTTTAGCTTGGTCAATGAAGCCACAAGTAGGCGTTTTCCTGGAATTACCTTGGTTTCTCCATGATCGATTAGGTATTGCCAATATGATCTCTGGTTCCTCTGCCTCTAGAAAATCCAGCTTGTACATCTGGTAGTTCTCAGTTCATGTACTGTGGAAGCCTAGCTTGAAGGATTTTGAGCATAACCTTACCAGCATGTGAAATGAATGCAATTGTATGCTACTTTGAACATTCTTTGGCATTGCTTTTCTTTGTGATTGGAATGAAAACTGACTTTTCCAGTCCTACAGTCACTGCTAAGTTTTCCAAATTTGCTGATATATTGAGAACAGCACTTTACCAACATAATCTTTCAGGATTTTAAATAGCACAGCTAGAATTCCATCACTTCCACTAGCTTTGTTTGCAGTAAATTTTCCTAAGCCCCACTTGATTTCACACTCCAGGATGTCCTGTTCTAGGTGAGTTATCGTAACCATCATGGTTATCCATGTTATTAAAAGCTTTTTTGTATAGTTCTTCTGTGTATTCTTGTCATCTCTTCTTAATCTCTTTGGTTCCGTTACGTCCTTACCTTTTCTATTCTTTATCATGTCCATCCTTACATGACATATTCCCTCCAATTTTCTTGAAGCGATCTCTAGTCTTTCCATTCTATTTTTTCCCTCTATTTATTTGCATTGTTTACTTAAGAAAGCCTTCTTATCTCTCCTTGCTCTTCTCTGGAACTCTGTATTCAGTTGGGTATATCTTTCCCTTTATCCCTTGACTTTCACTTCTCTACTTTCTTCGGCTATCTGTAAGGCCTCCTCAGACAACCACTTTGCCTTCTTGCATTTCCTTTTCTTTGGAATGGTTTTGATCATTGCTTTCTGTGCAGTGTTATGAACCTCTGTCCATAGTTCTTCAAGCCATCTGTCTACCATATCTAATCCCTTGAATCTATTCATCACTTCCACTGCATAATCATAAGGGGTTTGATTTGGGTCACACCTGAGTTGCTTGGTGGTTTTTCCCTGAAATCTTCCTGAGTTTTGCCATCAGGAGCATGTGATCTGAGCCACAGTCAGCTCCAATGTTCCTTTCCTGACTGTGCAGAGTTTCTCTATCTAGGCTGCAAGCAACACAATAATCTGATTTCAGTGTTGACCATCTGCTGATGTACATGTGTAGAATTATCTTTTGTGTTATTGGAAATGGGTGTTTGCTATGACCAGCATGTTCTCTTGACAAAATTCTGTTAACCTTTGCCTTGCTTCATTTTGTGCCACAAGGCCAAACTTGTCTGTTATTCTGGCTATCTCTTGACTTTCTACTTTTGCATTTCAATCTCCTATGATGAAAAAGACATTGTTTTGGTGTTAGTTCTAGAAGGTGTTGTAAATCTTCATAGAACCAGTCAGCTTCAGCTTCTTTGGCATCAATGGTTGGTGCATAGACTTGGATCACTGTGATGTTGGATGATTTGACATGGAAACAAACCAAAATCATTCCACAATTTTTGAGACTGCACCCAAGTACTGCACTTCAGACTCTTCTGTTGACTATGAGGGCTACTCCATTTCTTCTAAGGGATTCTTACCCACAGTAGTAGATATAGTGGTCATGTGAATTAAATTTGCCCATTCCCATCTATTTTAGTTCACTGATTCCTAAGATGGTGGCATTCAATCTTGCCATCTCCTGCTTGACCACACCCAATCTACCTGGATTCATGGACTGAACATTCCAGTGTCCTATGCAATGTTGCTCTTTACAACAGACTTAACTTGTACCACCAGACAGATCCATAACCAAGTGTCATTTCTGCTTTGACTCAGATGTTGCATTCTTTCTGCAGTCATTAATAATTGCCCTCTGATCTTCCATGTAACATATTGGACACCTTCCAACTTTGGGGGTTCATCTTCCAGTGTTATATCCTTTTGCCTTTTCATAGTGTTCATGGGGTTCTCACGGTAAGAATACCAGAGTAGGTTGTCATTTCCTCCTCCAGTGGACCACGTTTTGTCAGAACTCTTCACTACGAGCCATCTGTCTGGGGTGGCACTGCATGGTATGGCTCATAGCTTCATTGAGTTACACAAACCCCTTCAGCACGACAAGGCTGTGATCCATGAAGGGAGTTTTGACATTAGAACCTGCCAAAATACAGAATATTTCTATCAAATTCCCAGATTCTTTAGACTCCTCTGTAGTTCATCAATCCCTTCTTTTACCTCTGCCCTCAGTAACCACTAATATGCTTTATTTCACAAAGATTAGTTGGCACTTTGTAAATGGGACTCTTTTGGAAACAGTCTTTCTTTTTTTCTTTTTTTCATATTAATTTATTTATTGTAATTGGAGGCTAATTACCTTACAATATTGTAGTTGTTTTTGCCATACATTGACATGAAACAGTCTTGTAACTGATTTCTTTTACTCAGCGTAATTATTCACTAGGCTTATTGACTATATCAGCAGTTTCTTCCTTTTTTATTGCTGAGTACTATTCTGAGATATGAATATACCATGTTTTGTTTATCCATTCACCTGTTAACAGAGGTTCAGTTTGAGTTTGAGCCTGTTATGAATAAAACTGCTATAAACATTAGTGTATAAGTCTTGGAGGGGGGGAGGAACATGTGATTTCATTTCCCTGGGGTAACTCCTTATAAGTAGAATAGCTAGGTTATATTTAACTTTATGTAAAATTACTAAATGGTTTTCCTTTTTACATTTCCTCCAGAAATGTACAAAAGTTCCTGTTGCTTCACATCCTTGCCCATACTTGATATTGTCAGTATTTTTCACTGTAGCCCTTCTAATAGGTATCAAGTGGCCTGTCTTTGTGCTTTAATGTTCATTTCACCAATGATTAATGATTTAGCAGCATCTTTTCAAATATTTACTGGAAGCTAATTTATAATTTTTTTGTAAGTGGTTGATCAAATCTTTGACCCATATTTATTATTTGTTTATTTTTGAGTTATAGGAGTCTAAGAATTCTATACATACTTGATCCAATATGCACTTTGAATTTTCTCTTTCTTTATAAAGCCTTTCTTAGAACAAAACTTTTTTGCATGAGTGCATGCATGCTAAGTCACTTCAGTTGTGTCTGACTCTTTCAACACTATGGATTGTAGCCCACCAGTCTCCTCTATCCTTGGGGATTCTCCAGGCAAGAATACTGGACTGGGTCACCATGCCCTCCTCCAGGAGATCTTCCAGGACCCAGGGATTGAATCCACATTGCTTGCATGTCCTGAACTTGCAGGCAGGTTCTTTACCACTAGCACCACCTGGGAAGCCCAGAAGTTTTTATATAAAGTCTAATTTACAAAAATTTACTTCATGATTTGTGTTTTTTGAGTCTCATCTAGAAAATCTTTTCCCACTTAGAGTTTTTTTCATATTTTCTTCTCAAAGTGGCATAGCTTTAGTTTCTTTGTTTTGAATAAATCATTTTACATAATTTTATAACATGTTATAAGGTAAGGACTGAGATTCATTTCTTCCATGTGGATACCCATTTGTTCCATCACCATTTGTTTGAAAGACATTCTTTTCTTCATTGAATTGCTTTGCCACTTTTGATATAAATCAATTGATTATATTTGTGAACCTATTTTTGAACTCTGTTCTGTCCCACTGACGACTTTGTAGGTACTTTATGACTTTGGTGCTATTGTAAATGGAATTTTTTAAATGTCAATTTTCAATAGTCTAAATTTTATAAGAGTTGTCATCATCTTTATCTCCTGATCAATACCTTCATTGAATACATATCAAACGATGAAGTCTCATTACCATCTAAAACCTTTCTTTACAATATTTTTTCACCAGCATGCTATTTTCAATAAAATTACTCACTGATCCAAATGTATACTCCAAACTTACATATAAAACTGCATATGTATATGCTAAACTTGCATAAGAGGATCAAGGATGCAGGAATACAGAATATGCAAAGATCAGTAAGTGGAAAAGTGCCCTGATATAGAAGAGAGACTCAGAGATTAAGCAAATTCTATGTTGCTTTGGAGGGTAAAACAAGAATTAGTGCTGGAAACTGCAGAGAAACTGACTTCAATGTAATAGTAGGAGGATAAGGTCAGAAGATATATTTAGACAAATGCAAGGGACTTTCTCAGGAGGCAGTTAATTCTGTTACTGGCCAAGCAGGTCCCGGATGACCACCTACTGAGAATGTTACCAAGGGAATAATCAGTGTCACGTGTGGGTTAAATCAGGCCACCTTTGAAAGATACCCCAGATGCTGAGCTTGCAATTGTCTAAATTTATTTTTGACCTTTAAATATCATTTCACCACCCAAAAGAGTCTTTGGGGCAGCTTTTGGACTATTTGTATTCCTTGTGAGTGTGTGTGCTCAGTCACTTAGTCACATCCAGCTCTTTGGGACCCAGTGACCTGTAGCTCACCAGGATCCTATGTCCACAGAACTTTCCAGGCAAGAAATACTGAAATGGATTGCCATTTTCTACTCCAGGGAATATTCCTGACCCAGGGATCACACTCTGATTTCTTGCATTTTCTGCATTGGTAGGCAGTTCTTTACTTCCCTGGGCTGAACCACCTGGCAAGTCCTTGTATTTCCTACGGCCAGTTTAATATTTCCTCTAATATTTAATTTTTGAACATATTATTCATGAACTACTGCTGAAATTAGTGAAGGCTTATTTTGGGGGAAGAGGTTAAGATTTTCTCTCTAATTTTCCGTTTCATGTTGGAGTATAGCTGATTGACAGTGTTGTGGCAGTTGCAGGTGAACGGTGGAGGGACTCAGCCATATGTATACCTGTATCCGCTCTTCCCCAAACCCCTCCTCCCACCCCCGCTGGCACATAACGCTGAGCAGAGTTCCCTGTGCTGCACAGTAAGACATTGTTGGTTACCCACTCTAAATACTGCGTTGTGTACACGTCCACCCCATGTCTATCCCTTCATTCCTTCAGTCTGACAGCAATAATTTTGTTTTCTAAGTCTGGAGTCTGTTTCTGTTCTGTAAATAAGTTCATTTGTATCTTTTTACATTCTGCACATGAGGGATGTCATACAATATTTCTCCTTCTCTGTCTTACTTGGCATGGCAATTTCTAGACCCATCCATGTTGCTATAATTGGCATTACTTCATTCTCCTTAATGGCTGAGTAATATAGTAGAGGCTTTTTTTACAAACCAGCTTCTACAACATCACCTCCTGTTGGAAGTTCTAGAATCACTCTTCACAAGGTATTCTTAATGTATTACTGGATAAGAGAAGCTATTTGTAAATGGTTATGCATGATCATTATTTGGCATATCCATAAATTATCTGTCAGGCTCTTCTAGTGGAGTGGACCTAAACCTGTCAAGGCAGCAGGAGGCAACTGTTTCATCATCTTTTGAAACAATAATTAATTTTCAAAATGCCAAGGCCAATTGGCAATAGTTAACATTGCCCCCAGATTACAATCATGGCCTAGATGCCACCGAAAAAAATTGTCTTGCATTGCCTATAAACAGATTCCCAGAAAACCTAATTTAAGCTCACTGCCTTTAATTATACTTTTGATATAAATAACTTTGATAAAATTAGTGCAGCTGGCCTCCTATTTGTTTTTCCCATTTGAATGCGCTGTACAATATAATCATCTGAAATAAACTCCGTTACAAAGAATGCTTCATTTCGAAGGACATGTTATTCTGCTCATCCAGCCAATTGTTATCTTCCTCTCCCCAATACATTTCCATCTTGCACCTATTAAAGGGATGAACAAATTACCAAGCTCTCATAATGTACCAACTAGCAAATTAAAACAATTCATTGATGTTGAATAGGGCCATGCATTTTAAAGATTTTAATTCATTTTTATTCACAATTATCATGTTTTCTTTTTAAACAGACCCTACCAGCTTACAAATTGTTGGAAGACATACTCTTCTTTACAATATAGTTATGTCTTTTCCTAAATAGAAACCTCTATCTTTAAAAGAAAATAGGACATACATCTTGCATTTGATATGCTTTTTACTCCAAAGTCCATGGAAATAGTCTTAAGAACCATATAACACTTAGATCTCAGTTCATTTATTTTGTTACAAAACAAAAGTGGCTCTTTGCCAGAAGAGAGTGAAGTCTTGTGATGTGATTGTCATCTTTTATCTCCACTAGAATCAGAATGAGACTTGCCAAGGTCAATTCAACCCCAAAACTGTTTATTAGATACCTGCTACATACAGGACATTATGAAGTTTCCTAAAATTAGTAAGATGTGACCTCTTTTCTCAATCTGGTACAGAAGCCAAAAAGATTAACCATAGAACATTGTGGCAATTTGGAAATGGCTAGACAGGAACACAGATGATAAAATATAAATCAGAGCAAGCTGGATCCCATAAAGGAAGTTAAAAAGGGCTTGGAGTTCAAAAGAAATGGCTGGCATAAAGCTGGCAAAATTAAGTGGGCCTTGAGGAAAATCCCAAGCCTTCACTTTTGTTCTTCTCTAAGGAGAAAGATATAGAAATTTGAGTATGGGACATATTTGATAATAATAACAAAAAAGCTATGCTTTTCTAGAAGCTGGAAACTAAAAAGACTGATGAAAGTAAATACCAGAAAAGTAGATGGGATGCAGAACCCAAGGCCCTAAATCCTTGGTGGTTCAGTGGTAAAGAATCCTCCTGCCAATGCAGGAGACATAGGTTTGAGTCCTGGGTTGGGAAAATCCCCTGAAGAAGGAAATGGCAACCCACTCCAGTATTCTTGCCTGGGAAATCACATGGACAGAGGAGCCTGGCGGGAGTCCAGATACAACTTAGCAACTAACCAACAACAAAGTCTCTTTGTATTTCATTTATTAGACAGTCAGGAACCACTGAAGCCTTTTTAATAAGATGAAGGAAATGACTGGGGAATCTCTCTTAAGGCACATCTTAAAGCTCATTGAATACTGATAAAACGAAGAAAACTGGCAGGCAGTGAGAACTATGAGAAGAATGTTTATCCTCTCTCTGAACAAGTAATTGCACCATGTCAAAGGAAGGGCCAGGACTTTGGAACTTGGTCTTCTTGTAAATAGACTTGGTTGCTGGGCAGCAGACCCACAGCTCGAGGGCTCAGTGATGGGGAATATATAAAACTATGGGAATGTGGGAGGAGGTCCAGGCTGACAGGGCAAAGGCAGCAGCCAATCCATTCACCTGGCATACAGCCCACCCTAGACATCCAGGGACTGAGCTGATGTTCACACAAAGGCAGGATGTTGGACAAGGACTTGTATGGGTACCCTGTTTGGGAAATGCTTCCTAGGCAGCAGGAATGAGGGAGGAGGGGAGTAAGACAGAAAAGGGGAAGAAGCCGATACAAAGGTGTGGGAAAGAGGCCAGTGATGGGATGATGGACCTGAATCCCTACAGTCCCCTATGAAATGGAAAGAACTCTGCCAAACTCTGAATTCTTTAAGACTTGCTATTTTGCATTTTGTTAAAGGAGTATAATAATCCATACTTTCTAAGGTTGTATATGTTGGATACATATATATAAGTAAAGCATGTTATAAGACTTTGGTAAATAAACCAATATTTACTATTTCTGATTATTACTAGTGTTGCTAAAATTATTATTGTCACTACTACCCATGGAATTGAATCTGACAAGCTCTGTGGTCTTCCAAGAGGCCACTCTCTGCCTAACTCATATATATTTTATTGAAGTATAGTTAATTTACAAAGTTGTGTTAGTTTCAAGACACAACTTAGTGAATGAACAATAACAAATAGTGTAGGGAGATAAGGGAATGACTAAAAGGAAATTTACAGTTCACAGGAATAGGAATCCCACTTTGCTTGCCACTACTTGTACCAAAGGTCAGGACAAGGAGAGGAGAACAGGGATGACATTCCAGGGTTTCCCTCCCCATTTATATACCCCCAGCAAGGTTTGTGGAGAGGGTGGTGGAGGGTGAGGGAGGTACTCTATATATATATACATATGTGTGTATATATATACACACATATGTATACATATATGTACATATACATATATATATACTCTCAAGAGAAGACTCTTGAGATTCCCTTGGAAAGCACAAAGATCAAACCAGTCAATTTTAAGGGAAATCAACCCTGAATACTCATTGGCAGGACTGATGCTGAAGCTGAAGCTCCAATGCTTTGCCCCCTGATGCGACCAGTTGACTCATTGGAAAAGACTCTGATTCTGGGAATGACTGAAGGCAAAAGGAGAGGAAGGAAGCAGAGGATGAGATTGTTGGATGGCATCACCAATTCAATGGACATGAACTTGGGTGAACTCTAGGAGATGGTGAAGGCCAGGGAGGCCTCATGTCCTCATGCTGCAGTCCATGGGGTCACAAAGATTTTATATATATATATATATATATATATATAATTCTTTTCCCTTATAGGTTATTATAAATATTGAGTTATCTGTGCTCTCTAGTTTGTCCTTGTTGATTATCTATTTTATATATAGTAATGTGTATATGTTGATCCCAAAGTCCTGATATATCCAGTTTCTCTTTCTCCTTTGATAAACACAAGTTTGTTTTCTATGTCTAGCTTAAATATCTGAAAACAAGCTTCAGTAAACATAGCATTACCTTTAGGCATCCAGAGAACTGTTTACTTCTAAATTCTTCCAGAAAAAGGTAAATCTAGTGTATGAGATTTCAAAAAAAAAAGAAGAAGAAGAAGAAGAATGTTGCCTAGAATTGCACACCTGAATGATTAGGGGCTGGTGCACCTTGGGGATATACACAAAGCACCTTAGGTTGATATCTGGCCCAGCTGAACCTCCTGTTGTTTTTCATAGAAGCTTCCAAAGCAGGAAACCAAGCCACGCAACTATGTATCCTTCTAATTACCATTGGCTCTTCCTGCTCAAATGCTTGGGCTTCTGCATGCTCCCCACTACCTGCACCTCAGCTTCTCGGAGGAATCATGATGCTTAGTGCACGAGGCATCAGCACCACCCCACTCACTCCCAGCAGAAGGTTCCCTCTTCTGTCCGGCCATCGTGACCCAGCTCCTAAATTCTATCCTGAGGTTCTCCCTTCCAGCACTATCTCTGGTACAAGCTCTCTCTCTCAGTTTGGGTTTCCTTCAAAGCAGTACTAGTAATAAGACATTCAGTGTAGGTGGTGTATTTCAGACATCATTCCAAGAATCATAAATGAGGGATCTGGGCACATAAGACAGGACAGGTAGAAAGTCAAGTGAAAGGTGCATTTTGAAGTCCATTTGGGGGGCTTGAATCTAATGGGAATCTTGTTGTAATTCAGTCCCTGAGTCTGTCACTGCTTCCATTGTTTCCCCACCTATTTGCTTGCCATGAAGTGATGGGACCTGATGCCATGATCTTAGTTTTTTGAATGTTGAATTTTAAGATAAATTTTTCACTCTCCTCTTTCACTTTCATCAAGAGACTCTTTAGTTCATCTTCACTTTCTGCCATTAAGGGTAGTTTCATCTATGTATCTGAGGTTATTGATATTTCTCCTCACAATCTTGATTCCAGCTTGTGCTTCATCCAGTCCAGCATTTCACATAATGTACTCTGCATATAAATTAAATAAGCAGGTGATTTCTCAGGAGGTATATGTTAAGGTATTCCCAACTCTAAGAATTTTCCAGTTTGTTGTGATCCACACAGCCAAAGGCTTTAGTGTAATCAGTGAAGCAGAAGTAGATATTCTTCTGGAATTCTCTTGCTTTTTCTATGAAACAATGGATGTTGGCAATTTGATCTCTGGTTCCTCTGCTTTCTCTAAATCCAGCTTGAATCTGGAAGTTCACCGTCCACATACTCTTGAAGCCTGACTTGGAGAATTTTGAGTGTTACTTTGCTAGCATGTGAGATGAGTGCAATTGTGTGGTAGTCTGAACTTTCTTTGGGATTGCCTTTCTTTGGAATTGGAATGGAAACTGACCTTTTCCAGTCCTGTGGCCACTGCTGAGTTTTCCAGATTTGCTGGCATATTGAGTGCATCACTTTAACAGCATCATCTTTTAGGATTTGAAATAGCTCAGCTGGAGTTCCATAACCTCTGCTAGCTTTGTTTCTATTTCTGCTTCCTAAGGCCCACATGACTTCACATTCCAGGATGTCTGGGTCTAGGTGAGTGATCACACCATCGTGGTTATCTGTGTCATGAAGATCTTTTTTGTAGAATTATTCTGTGTATTCTTGCCACCTCTTCCTAATATCTTCTGCTTCTGTTAGGTCCATACCATTTCTGTCCTTTATTGAGCCCATCTTTGCATGAAATGTTCCCCTGGTATCTCTAATTTTCTTGAAGTCATCTCTAGTCTTACCCATTCTGTTGTTTTCCTCTATTTCTTTGCATTGATCGCTGAGGAAGGCTTTCTTATCTCTCCTTGCTATTCTTTGGAACTTCGCATCCAAATGGGAATATCTTTCCTTTTCTCCTTTGCTTTTCTCTTCTTTTCACAGCTATTTGTAAGGCCTCCTCAGACAACCATTTGCCTTTTTGCATTTCTTCTCCTTGGCAATCGTTTCAATCACTGCCTCCTGTACAGTGTTACGAACCTCCATCCATAGTACTTAGATAAACATAGTACTCTGTCTATCAGGTCTAATCCCTTGAATCCATTTGTCTCTTCCTCTCTATTATTGAAAGGGATTTGATTTAGGTCATATCTGAATGGTCTTGTGGTTTTCCCTACTTTCTTCAGTTTAAGTCTGAATTTTGCAATAAGAATTTCACGATCTGAGTCTCAGTCATCTCTCGATCTTGTTTTTGCTGACTGTATAGAGCTTCTGCATCTTTGACTGCAAAGCATACAATCAATTTGATTTCCATATTGACCATTTGGTGACATCCATGTGTAGAGTCATCTCTCATGTTGTTGGAAGAGTGTATTTGCTATGAATAGTGTGTTCTCTTGGCAAAATTCTGCTAGCCTTTGCCCTGCTTCATTTTGTACTCCAAGGCCAAACTTGTCTGTCATTCCAGGTATCTGTTGACTTTCTACTTTTGCATTCCAGTCCCCTCTGATGAAAAGGACATCTTTTTTTAGTGTTAGTTCTAGATTTTAGCATAGTCATTTAAACAGAAGTAGACTTTTTTTGTCTTAATTCTCTTGGTTTTTCTATGATCCAGCAGATGTTGCAGTCGTTTGATCTCTGGTTTCTCTGACTTTTCTAAATCCAGCTTGTACACTGGAATTTCTTGGATCACATTCTGTTGAAGCCTAGCTTGAAGGATTTTTAGGGTTACTTTGCTAGCATGTGAAATGAACACCTTTGTATGGTAGCTTAAACATTGTTTGGCATTGCCCTTCTTTGGAATTGGAATGAAAACGGATCTTTTCCAGTTTTGTGGTCTCTGCTGAGTTTTCCAAGTTTGCTGACATATTGAGTGCAGCACTTTAACAGCATCATCTTTCAGGATTTGAAATAGCTCAGCTGGGATTCCATCACCTCCACTAGTTTTCTTCATTCTAATGCTTCCTAAGGTCCACTTGACTTCACATTTCAGGATGTCTGTCTCTAGGTAAGTGAGAATACCACTGTGATTATCTGGGTCATTAAGACCTTTACTGTACAGTTCTTCTGTGTGTTCTTGTCACTTTTTCTTAATCTCTTCTTCTATTAGTTTCTTGCTGTTCCTGTCCTTTATTGTGTCCATCTTTGCATGAAAGTGTTCCCTTGGAATCTCCAATTTTCTTGAAGAGAACTCTAGTCTTTCCCATTTTTTTCATTTCCCTCTATTTGCATTGCTCATATAGGAAGACCTTCTTATCTCTCCTTGTTATTCTTTGGAACTCTGCATTTAGTTCAGCATGTCTCTTCCTTTCTCCTTTACCTTTTGTTCCTCTTTTCTCAGATATCTGTAAGGACTCCTCAGATAACCACTTTGCCCTCTTGCATTTTTTCTTCTTGGGCGTGGTTTTTGTCACTGCCTCCTCTACAGTGTTATGAACCTCTGTCCCTAGAACTTCAGGCACTATGTCTATCAGATCTAATCCCTTGAATCTATTTCTCACTTTCACTGTATAATCATAAGGGATTTGACTTAGTTCATACCTGAATGGTCTTGTGGTTTTCCCTACTTTCTTCAATTTAAGCCTGAATTTTGCAATAAGGCCTTCATTATCTGAGCCATAATCAGTTCCAGGTCTTGTTTTTTTCTGACTGTATAGAACTTCTCCATCTTTTGCTACAAAGGACATAATCATTCTGATTTCAGTATTTACCATCTGGTGGTGTCCATATGCAGATTCATTTTTTGTGTCATTGGAAAAGGGTGTTTGCTATGATTAACGCATTTTCTTGTCAAAACTGTGTTGCCTTTGCCAGGATTCATTTTGTACTCCCAGGCCAAACTTGCCTGATCCTCTAGGTATCTTTTGACTTCCTACGACAGGTGATGACAATAGATAGGTATATAGTAAATAGATAATTGACAGATGATGATGATAGGTGGATAGATTTCTATTTTTATGATGTATCTTTGCCACACACATATTCTTATTTCTGAAGATTCATACTGTGTTTTGATATTTGGTAAATGTCTTATGATTTTATGTAGCTTTTAAAAGTATATTCCTAGATGCTTCCCAAGGTTACTTTGTTCAGCTGATCTTTCAAATAATTTTATTATGTTTAAAAATAAAGCTTCTACTTGGAATGGTATTTTTTAAGATTCTCCTCTCCTCTTTCCCAGTCATATCTTGGATATATCGAATCCTAATTCTTCTGCCTGTTGAGGAACAGTTCTGGACATCCCAGTTCTTAGCTGCCATAGTGAACTTCTAGTGCCCTAATGTAATTGCTTCCATTTGTTGCTGACCGTGTCTCTGTGGTTTTCCATTTATTTAAGGGTACAATTCAAGCATTTCAATGTGGTGTGTGGGACATCTCTCTGCTCTTTTCTCCTGAATTTTATCACTTCCTGTATCACTCACCACCCTCCTTCTAACCACCACCAAACTTTCTGTGGTTCGATGATCTCCCAACTCTGCTCTAATACACATTTCTCCCTGTTTGGACTGCTTCCCCCCCATCACTAACTATTTCCTTTTGAGGTAAACTGTCATCTCCTCTGGGGCACTTACTCTAAATCTCTGTTCTGTCTTGCATCCGGACCCTTCCTTCACCAAAACTCACACTACCACTCTCAGGATACACTCAGTTCAGTTCAGTTCAGTGACCCAGTCACGTCTGACTCTTTGCGACCCCATGAATCGCAGAACGCCAGGCCTCCCTGTTCATCATCAACTCCCGGAGCTTACTCAAACTCATGCCCATCGAGTCGATGATGCCATCCAGCCATCTCATCCTCTGTCGTCCCCTTCTCCTCCTGCCCCCAATCCCTCCCAGCATCAGGGTCTTTTCCAATTACTCGACTCTTCGCATGAGGTGGCCAAAGTATTGGAGTTTCAGCTTTAGCATCAGTCTTTCCAATGAACACCCAAGACTGATCTCCTTTAGGATAGACTGGTTGGATTTCCTTGCAGTCCAAGGGACTCTCAAGAGTCTTCAACACCACAGTTCAAAAACATCAATTCTTCAGTGCTCAGCTTTCTTCACAGTCCAACTCTCACATCCATACATGACCACTGGAAAAACCATAGCCTTGAATAGATGGATCTTTGTTGGCAAAGTAGTGTCTCTGCTTTTTAATATGCTATCTAGGTTGATCATAACTTTCCTTCCAAGGAGTAAGCATCTTTTAATTTCATGGCTGCAATCACCATCTGTAGTGATTTTAGAGCCCCCAAAAATAAAGTCTGACACTGTTTCCCCATCTATTTCCCATGAAGTGATAGGACTAGATGCCATGATCTTGGTTTTATGAATGTTGAGCTTTAAGCCAACTTTTTCACTCTCCTCTTTCACTTTCATCAAGAGGCTTTTTAGTTCCTCTTCACTTTCTGCCATAAGGGTGGTGTCATCTGCATATCTGAGGTTATTGATATTTCTCCCAACAATCATGATTCCAGTTTGTGCTTCTTCTAGCCCAGCATTTCTCATGATGTATTCAGCATATAAGTTAAATAAGCAGGGTGACAATATATAGCCTTGACAGACTCCTTTTTCTATTTGGAACCAGTCTGTATTTCCATGTCCAGCTCTAACTTTTGCTTCCTGACCTGCATACAGGTTTCTCAAGAGGCAGGTCTGATGGTCTGTTTTTCCCATCTCTTTCAGAATTTTCCACAGCTTATTGTGGTCCACACAGTCAAAGGATTTGGCATAGTCAATAAAGCAGAAATAGATGTTTTTCTGGAACTCTCTTGCTTGTTCAATGATCCAGCAGATGTTGGCAACTTGATCTCTGGTTCCTCTGCCTTTTCTAAAACCAGCTTTAACATTTGGAAGTTCATGGTTCACATATTACTGAAGCCTGACTTGGAGAATTTTGAGCATTACTTTACTAACGTGTGAAATGAGTGCATTTGTATGATAGTTTGAGTATTCTTTGGGATTACCTTTCTTAGGGATTGGAATGAAAACTGACCTTTTCCAGTCCTGTGGCCACTGCTGAGTTTTCCAAATTTGTTGGCATATTGAGTGCAGCACTTTCACAGCATCATATTTCAGGATTTGAAATAGCTCAACTGGTATTCCATCACCTCCACTACCGTTGTTCGTAGTGATGCTTTCTAAGGCCCACTTGACTTTACATTCCAAGATGTCTGGTTCTAGGTGAGTGATCACACCATTGTGATTATCTGGGTCATGAAGATCTTTTTTGTACAATTCTTCTGTGTCTTCCTGCCACCTCTTCTTAATATCTTCTGCTTCTGTTAGGTCCATACAATTTCTGTCCTTTATCGAACCCATCTTTGCATGAAATGTTCCCTTAGTACCTCTAATTTTCTTGAAGAGATCTCTAGTCTTTCCCATTCTGTTGTTTTCCTCTATTTCTTTGCATTCATCACTGAGGAAGGCTTTCTTATCTCTCCTTGCTATTCTTTGGAACTCTGCATTCAAATGGGAATATCTTTCACTTTCCCCTTTCTTTTTGCTTCTCTTCTTTTCACAACTATTTGTAAGGCCTCCTCAGACAATCATTTGCCTTTCCATGGGGATGGTCTTGATCCCTGTCTCCTGTACAATGTCACGAACCTCCATCCATAGTTCATCAGGCACGCCATCAGATCTCGTCCCTTAAATCTATTTCTCACTCCCACTGTATAGTCATAAGGGATTTGATTTAGGTCATACCTTAATGGTCTATTGATTTTCTCTACTTTCTTCAATTTAAGTCTGAATTTGGCAATAAGGAGTTCATGATCTGAGCCACAGTCAGCTCCTGATCTTGTTTTTGCTGACTGTATAGAGCTTCTCCATCTTTGGCTGCAAAGAATATAATCAATCTGATTTCGGTGTTGACCATCTGGTGATGTCCATGTGTAGTCTTCTCTTGTGTTGTTGGACGAGGGTGTTTACTATGACGAGTGCATTCTCTTGGCAAAACTCTATTAGCCTTTGCCCTGCTTCATTCTGTACTCCAAGGCCAAATTTGCCTGTTACTCCAGGTGTTTCTTGACTTCCTACTTTTGCATTCCTGTCCCCTATAATGAAAAGGACATCTTTTTTGGGTGTAGACTATATTAAAATCACCTGTTCACTTACACATCTTTCCCACCAAGAAGCCCTGTCAGAATACCATCTGTTTCTTAATCCCAGAACTCACCGTCATGTTTATTACTTGATAGATCTTTATTCATTTTTGCTGAGCAAATGAATCAAAAGTGACACAAGCTCATATTAATTTCATACCAATTAGCCGGTCAAATAGATTCCAGTCAATTTAGATGGTGTCTTTGTTGGGTTCAGGAAGTTTTGGGGGGAGGTGATTCTGGAAAGTACATAATGCATGAGAAAAGTAAGACAGAGAAAGGGGAAATGCCAATAAAGTGTGTGTTGATGAGCTGGGGACAAGTGAGTTTTCATCTAGCTTGGAACGTTTCGAGAGACTCTGGAAGTCACTTCAGCACTGTCCCTGGGAAAATGCAAAAGTAGGGCATTTATGCATTGACTCCAATCTGAGAGCTGTCCTCCAGCAGTTTAACTTATTCCACACTCCCAGGCTATGCCCGTGTGCAACCCAGCAAGTGCACGTGCTACCAGGAAAAATCCAGGGCACAGAGTGCAAGTGGGAAGCAGTCCACAGGCAAGTGAACTCAAGGTAGGGTAAGGGTCCTGGGAGTCATGGCAGCATCTGCTCCAGCAGGAGACACTGGTCCACTGAACATATAAACTAAAACCAGATGTGAGCTATTCAAAGACTCCTGAGGGCCAACAAGAATGATTTTAGTACTCTTCAAAATCCTTCAGCATTATAGACATGAATGCTATTTGAATCTGTATCATGGTGAAGCCAAAACCTCTCCAAAGGAAAGCTGTATCTTTTTTAATGTTCTGTGTTATTATTTGTTGATAAATCACTTTCACATTGCAGAATATTCATTTGCCCAGACCTGTGAGGTTATAAAATGTGTTTTTTCATGATGATGTCTATTTCAGGATCTTTGTCTGTGCAGTCTCATGGAATTGGCTTTAACATACCATTAAGTAGCCATGGATACCCATTATGATGGTAATCATATTGTGATCCACATTTATAGTCACATTATCAATGATTGGGAGTCACTTTGGGATTGTGTTGCTGTTTTTAAAAGAGAATGAGGAGCAAACTTCACATATGTAGTCTTTATTCAGTGTCTGCTGTATGCAGAGATTCCTCTTAAACTCATTTGGTGTATGTGGAATAAATCATACACATTCGAACAAAATTTACTGCTTCAAGTACAGAAAAATGCTTATATTTTACAAAAACTGCTTATGTTTTCAATGGGTACAGATATGAAGTTGATCTAAATTAAAAACTTGAAATAAGTTTGTTTTGATGCAAATATTAAAGGAGATCACCGAACGTGGACTGGTGTCCAAAGATGACATTCAAAGACTTTAAAAACACACAGTGTCCATGAATTGATAGAAAAGACTCAGAAAATTAAAAGTCAAAAGTATGCAGATGCCTCAAATGATAAATGTTAAAGAGGGTGTGGAGAAAAGGGAGCCCTCATACACTGTTGGTGGGAATGTAAATTGGTGCAGCTACTATGGAAAATTGTATAGAAGCTCCCCCAAAAAAACTAGAAATAGTTGCCATATGATCCAGTAGCCCCACTTCTGGGCATGTATCCAAACAAAATACTAATTCAAAAAGATACATGGTGCTCTATTTTCAGAGCAGAACTATTCACAATAGCCAAGACATGGAAACAACCAATATGTCCATTGACAGATAAATGGACAGAGAAGTATATACACTGGAATACTACTCAACCATAAAAAGAGAATGAAATATGTTGGTATTCACAATAGACTAGTACTCAGCCATAAAAAAGAATGAAATAATGTCATTTTCAGCAACATGGATAGACGGAGAGATTATCATACTAACTGAAGTAAATCTCTTTCCAGAAACAGAAAAACAAATGTCATATGATATCACTTACATGTGAAACCTAAGATATGACACAAATGAACTTATCCATGAAACAGAAACCAGCTCACAGACATAGAGAACAGACCTGTGGTTGCCAAGAAGAGGAGGGGTGGAAAAGGGAAGGACCGAGAGCCTGGGATTAGCAGATGCAAACTATTATTTATAGAATGGATAAACAACAAGGTCCTACCATATAGTAGGGAACTATATTCAACATCCTACAATAAACCATAGAGGAAAAGAATTTTATATAATATGAATCACTTTGCCGTACAGTAGAAATTAGCACATTATAAATCAACTATACTTCAATGTTTGTTTGTGTGGATCACACACAATGTTGGACTGTGTGAATCACAACAAACTGTGAAAAATTCCTAAAGAGATGGGAATACCACACCATCTTATCTGCCTCCTGAGAAATCTGTGTGGAGGTCAAGGATCAATAGTCAGAACCAGAAATGGAATAATGAACTAGTTCCAAATTGAGAAAAGAGTACATCAAGACTGTATATTGTCACCCTGCTTATTTAACTTATATGCAAAGAACATCATGCAAAATGCTGGGCTGGATGAAGCACAAGCTGGAATCAAGATTGCCAGAAGAAATATCAATAACCTCAAATATGCAGATCACACCACCCTTATGGCAGAAAGTGAAGAAGAACTAAAGAGCCTCTTGATGAAAGTGAAAGAGGAGAATGAAAAAGCTGACTTAAAATTCAAAAAACTAAAATCATGGCATCCAGTCCCATCACTTCATGGCAAATAGGTAGGCAAACAACAGAAACAGTGACAGACTTTATTTTCTTGGGCTCTAAAGTCACTGCAGATGGTGACTGCAGTCATGAAGCTAAAAGATGCTTGCTCCTTGGAAGGAAAGCTATGACCAACCTAGACAGCATGCTAAAGAGCAGAGACATTACCTTGATAAGAAAGGTCTGTCTAGTCAAAGCCATGGTTTTTCCAGTAGTCATGTATGGATGTGAGAGTTGGACCATAAAGAAAGCTGAGCACTGAAGAATTGATGTTTTTGAACTGTGGTGCTGGAGAAGACTCTTGAGAGTCCCTTGGACTGCAAGGAGATCCAACCAGTCCATCCTAAAGGAGATCAGTCTTGAATACACATTGGAGAGACTGATGCTGAAGCTGAAGCTCCAATACCTCAGTCACCTAATGAAAAGAACTGACTCATTGGAAAAGACCCTGGTGCTGGGAAAGATTGAAGGCAAGAGGAGAAGGCAACAGAGGATGAGATGGTTGGATGGCATCACCGACTCTAATGGACATGAGCTTGACCAAGCTCTGGGAGTTGGTGATGGACATGGACGCCTGGGGTGCTGCAGTCCGTGGGATCACAAAGAGTTGGACACGACTGAGTGACTGAACTGAACTAAACTGATACTTCAATGTGTGTATTAGTCGGTCAGTTGTGTCTGACTCTTTGCAACCCCATGGACTGTAGACTGCCATGTTCCTCTGTCCATGGAATTCTCTAGGCAAGAATACTAGAGTGGGTTGCCATTCCCTCCTCAGGGGATCTTCCCGATCCAGGGATCAAACCCAGGCCTCCTGCATTGCAGGCAGGTTCTTTACCATTGAGTTACCAGGGAAGCCCCTAGACTTCAATAAAATAAACTTAATAAGAACAAAGTGTGCAGATAAGTCTATTGGAACATGTAGAGGACTCCATACTCCCCTGTGGGGATGTGGCTTCTTCTGACTCAGAATATTTTTAATATCTTCTTTAATAACTCCTACTTTCCTTTTTAGCTTAGTTGAGTATTACCCCTATGTTAGTTTCCTATGACTGCTAAAACAAATTACCACACAAATGTATCATCCTGTAGTTCTAGAGGTCAGAAGTCAAACATGAGTCTCACGGGGCTACACTGCAGATGTTAGCAGGACCTCATTCCTTCTGGAGACTGTAGAGGAGAGTTCATTTTCCAGTCTTTTCCTGCTTCTAGAGGCTGCCTGCATTCCTCCGTTCAGGGTCTCCTCCGTCTATCTTCAGTGGCAGAAGTGGAGCATCTCCCCTTCCCTCTGACCTCTGTTCTCATCCTTTCATTTTCTCTCTCTGACTCTAATGCTACCACCTCCCTCTTAGAGGGATCCTCATGCTTATACCTGGCCCACCTGGATAATGCAGGACTATCTCTCCATCTCAAGGTCCTTAACTTAATCACCTGTGTAAAGTCACTTTTGTTATGTAAGGAAACAGATTCACAAATTCCAGAAATTAAAATGCTGACATCTTGACTAGGAGTAAGGGGCAGTATTATTCAGCCTTCCACACATCCTCTTGAAGTTCTTCTAACCTTTTAACTTAGAATTAATTTCTTTTCCTCTGGATCCCACAATCAGGTATATTTATTGTTTTCTTTCTTTTTTTTTAACTGAAGTATATTTGATGTACAATATTATATAAGTTACGGATGTCCAGCATAGTGACTCATAATTTTTTAAAGTTGCACTCCATTTATAGCTCTTATAAAATATTGGCTGTATTTCATGTGTTGTGCAGTATATGCTTGCAACTTACTTATTTTATACATAACAGCTTTTACTTGTTAATCCCCTACTCTTATTTTATCTCTCCCCTGTTCCCTTCCCCCATTGGTAACCACTAGTTTCTTTCCTATGTCTGTGAGTCTGTTTATTTTTTGTTATATTCACTAGTTTGTTAGATTATACATTTCTAAGAAGTTGTCCATTTCTTAGTAGTCTCTAATGATCCTCTATATTTCTGTGGTGTTGATCGTAGTTTTACTTTTCCCTCTCTGATTTTATTGATTTGTGCTCTCTCTCTTTTTTTCTTGATGATTCTGGCTAAAGGTTTATCAATTTTGAAAAGATTTCAAAGAACCAGCTGTTAGTTTAATCCTTTCTAATGTTTTTGTTTAATCTTTTCTATTGTTTTTTAAGCCTCTAGCTCCTTTATTTCTGCTCTGATCTTTATTATATCTTTCCTCCTGCCAGCGTTGGGTTGTGCTTGTTCTTCCTCTTATAGTTCCTTTAGGTGTAAAGTTAAGTTGCTTATTTGAGATTTTTTAATTGTTTCCCTAGGTAAGCTTGTATTGCAATAAACTTTCCTCTTAGAAGTATCTTTGCTGAGTTGCATAGGTAGTTTCCATTTTCATTTGCCTCCAGATATTTTTTATATCTTCTTTGATTTTTTTCAGTGACACATTGGTTGTTCAGTAGCATATTGTGCAGCTTTCACACGCTGATGCTTTTTTGCAGTTTTTTTCTTACAGTTGATTTATATGTATGTATCTTTAACATGGGGATTTTTAGAACTTTGAAATTTGGGGTTAATCTTACTACATTTATTGTTATTTTTCTTGCTGGCAATTTCATTTGTGCAGTCAGACTGGTTTAAATCTGGACCTTGAACTCCCTGTGTTTCCTCTGTGTACAGGAGGGCATTGCCTTGAGAGTTGAATATGAGAGCAGATCAAGGAGCAGAATTTCTCACATGAAGCTCTGCTCTACCATCAACCAGCAAGGAGTAGCACTGATTTCTCAGTCTCCTCATCTGTAACATGGAAAAAATTATAATATTTGCCACATGTGTTTCTTGTACTAATGAATGAACATAGGAAAATTACTTAGAACTGTGACTGGCATATAATATTCCCTCAAAACATTTGTTATTATTATTTCCTGTTTGTGAGATTATTATAAGGATCAAACAGATGGCGGATAAACCACAGTACCATGCTTGGCACATAGTAATTCTTCACACAGTCTAGTTTTTTATTTATCATCATCACATGTACTAAATACAGTGGTTAGAAAATTCAAAGTAGTGAAGAAATGCTGTGTTTCAAACACAGAAGTCTCATGAAACAGACTGAAATTTATGCCAATTTGCATAATTTCAGACTTTCTTATTCTCAGGTTTAGTCTGGTCACGAAGTTAAAAGTTATGAAGGTTAACAATGTTGTGAAAGATAGATTTTTATTAGCCTCCACGATGAAATAATAATAATCTCTGCAGGCTTTTAAATATTGCAAAGTGTTTTTAAATTTATCATCTCATGGGGCCTTAAAGTGACTTAATGTTAATGTGACTTAACTCCAGGCAGTATCTGGCAATCTAATGGCTATTTGATTCTTGAAGCTTCCTGAATTAGTATCATCTTTGTCATATAATAGCCATTGTGTCCTTTATATCATAGGCTATGCAAGAGTTACATATTTGTTTCCAAGGCAAATTGAGCCATTCCACTCAAAAGTTTACAGTAAATAGAATAGAAACTTGTGGAATCATCTTCCTCTATCACAAATGAAGAAACAGCACAGTGGTACAGCTTCTCAGCTGTTCCAAGTTCCTCAAATCAGTTTTACTTTTGCAAACCTGCCCTCCGACTTCCTATATCCTGTGAGCTGCCTTACGAACAACATGACCGGCAGCCACGTTTGTTGTAATTTTTTAAATATGTGGAAAAAAAGCAAGATATCGACCATGTACTACCTTAACCAAGATGCCAAATTGTCTAACTTGTTTCTCCAGGCCAGCAGCCCAACAACTGGGACAGCTCCCCGGAGCCAGTCAAGGTTGTCTGTCTGTCCATCCACTCAGGACATCTGCAGGTAAGTGTGCAGCAAACGATCCCGTTTGGGGTTTTTAGACCAGTGTTTTGTACTCTTGCTGTATACGATGAGACTGTGTGACTCTCGCTGCTGTCTTATCTTGCCTGTGGATAATTTATATCAGCCTGATTTTTTTTTTCCTTTAGTGCATCCCCCTCATTTGACCTTTCCCAACTTTGGGTCCATGCTGTTGTTTTCATCTCTCTCTCTTTCTGTTTCCCATGGCTGTCCTCTCCTTTCCAATTCCCATGGCTTTCCTCCCCACCGCAATCCCTCATCCTTTGCCTGCCGCTTTGTCTAGATCTGCCATCTCACATGACATGTCAGGAGCCTCACTTGAGCACTGCACTCCTGTCACAGCGCTGAGCCCTGCTAGGCAGGAGTCCGGTAAGAAACCAGTAACACAGAAGCCTAGGAGGCGGAGGCGGGCCGCTCAGAGGGACGAGCATGCCCGAGAGCAGGGGAGAGGGAGAAGAAGCGACTTGCACCTCCACGTCCCCAGCCCCAGATGCAGTGAGACCGACACCGATTCTTCGGACTCATCTTCCACCCGTGAGAGTCACTGGATTCAGGCAAAGAGAAGAGCCCAAGTGAAGTTCCGCCTGTCGCGGAGAAGAAGGAGAAAGAACAAACCAAGCGGAATCCTGGGTGAGCCTTCTGCTCCTAGGGGAATCAGTCCAGTACACTTGGGATCCGAAGACAAAAAGCACCCGGAGCTGACCAGCTGTGAAAGCCGCTCTTTAAACCTGCTCGGAGCAAAAGGCACAACCTATGAAGGATGTGGTGTCTCCCTGTCGAGGTCCTCTGAGAGTAAAAGACCCTCAAGGAAGCAGCAGGAGAGCAGAGGCGGGGACCCCCGCGGGGACCCTCAGCTCTTACATCGCTGTGGGCAAAATGAAAGAACAATCAAGAGAAGATTTTCAGGGACAGATTCCAGCACTGAAATGCTGGCGGTCAAAGGTGGCAAGTCTGCTGATGATGCGGGGTTCCAGGAGCCTCCTGCCACGGACCGTGACGGGTCTGATCATTTACATGCATGCAGGTCAGTTTCTCCAGAGAAAGATTTGATGCCCCCAAATATACCTCCTCCCGCTGTGAGTTACACGTGTGTGTGTCCCCTGCCCTCAAAACGTAACATTTATCCATACTGTTATTTGCCGAGGGGATATAAGGTGATAAAATGAGCAAAGGGATGGGGACAAGTATCCGTGGCTTTGAAAGCTGTTCCAAAATTGTTAGCTTTCCCCTTCTCCCTTCTTTTAACTGAAAGATGATTTATCCGGGTCAAAGAATTGACAAAATGAGTCCTGTCCCCTCTCTCAGTAAAGACAAGAATTGTGGAGGAAACATGAATGAGAGTGTGAGATCTTAGTGCAAATCTGGTGAACTTTTAGCACCCTGACAGAGGATATTCAAGGCTTGGGGGGATTAAGGTCAAATTTTTTTATCAGAAAAGTCTCCTCTGTGGTTGGTGCCAATTTGTTCTCCAGTTGTCTGACTCAGCAGGTAATTCAAGAAAGGACACAGAAACAGGTCACAGACACACCAGCGGGGTTCCTGGGACCTTCTAAGAAGGAGACCACATTAACTTTGGTGATAACCATGTACTAAAAAGTTTCAACATGTAGATAATTCATATTAATATCTATGAGACTGCTTGCTTGCACTTTTTACCCAATTGGATAGAATTTTCAGAATAAAGTTTTAAAAAAAAAGATGTGACTACCCAGGTTAGTTTGCACCAATGAGACAATTTGAAACAAAACAAATGTTTTGAATGTTCCTATTACCCAATCATTTAAGTAACGTGGGTTCTGTTTGGGAGCAAGTCAAGTGTTTTGTTTTTGTTTTTGTTTTTGTTTTCTGGTTTGGGGGCTCGCTTTTACAAAAGCCGTACTTTATAAAATGTGTGTGTGTTTCCTTGTGAATCACATGACCCAGAGAAAGCTTCCTATGTTCATTCAGGGCAGGACAAGAAGGAGAATTAATCTCTAGATGTAAATAATATTATAATGGCTTGTTTCTCTGAAAATTTTATGGGTCGTTCAAAAAATGCTCATTTACTTATTCACTGAGGCATTTATTGGTTACAATGTGTCAGGCTTTTATGGTAGGCATTTGACATCTGAGAGCTTACTATCTGGTGGAGATGAACACAAACTATTTCACAGTTAATTGCAGTTGTGATAAGTGATGTAGGAGTGTATAACGAGGAAAGTAGATCTGTGCTGGAGATCAGAGAAGGACTGTCTTAAGTGACGAACTGCCTGTGGCCAAGGCATGACGGGAACTAACCGAGGAAGGAACAGGGAAGGGTGTGCAGACAGCATGCCACTGGGGTCTGGGGAACCGAAAGCTGCTGCTGCTGCCGGGGTATGGGGTGGGGGTGGGGGGCACTGGTGGGGATGAGGTCAGAGGGGTGGGGAGGGCTGTGCAAAGCACGCTAAGGGAGTTAAAGGAGAAGTGACACCAGTTTGACCCATATACTGAAGCAAGCAAGTTTCTCGTAATCTTTTGACTATGATTTAAGTGTGGCTTCGCTACAATATCTGGGGACGGAATAAAACACAATTTCTAGTCTAGACTAAGAAATCCTCATTAGCAAACATATGTGGTCATTCCCCAAATCTACTTCCAATGTAATTTAAAGAAGCTAGTTGTAGACTTAATGGTAATTGGAGAAAAAAGGAATGCTTATAATTAAGAGTCGTAGTGGCTGGTTCTCCAAAGTTAAAAGCACTGCTCTGGAGAAAAAGAATATTTAACATAGACTCCTATTAATAAAGTGAGATCAATGTGTCTATAGTTATTTCTGGCTGTGGGTTATTGTCAAAATACACCCATTAAGCAAATCCTATGGGCCATATATTATACTGGGAGCTGAGCATACAACGTGACACAAAGACTTGATTCTTCACTTAAGTGGCCTATTAACTAATGACAGAAGTTGAATGTACACTTGAAAAGATGGGAGTTCAAGATGGTGAGTTTTAGAAGAGGAATACTGCAGGAATTTGAAAAAAAGGGAAATTGCTGGCAGCTGCCACAGCCTGGGAACCCCTTAAGAGCTGGGGCTGGGACTGAGGAAAGGAGAAGCTAGCCTGGCAGAGAGGCCTGGTGGGCATCCGGGCCCTGGGGACAGGGTGGGCAGGATCCCCTCAGGTGGGCAGGATCCCCCACCACTAGATCACCAGGAGCAACTCAATGCTTGGCATTGGTAAGGGCAGACCCTACAGGAGTCAAGCATGATTCCAGATCTTGGGCGTTGGGAGGGAGTAAAAGCTGATGTTACTGACAGAAACAGAAGGGTCAAAGCCAGCTAAACTGGGAAAGACAATGAGTTCAATTACAGGCAGGCTGTTTGTGGTGGCTCTGGATCAGCTATTGAGCAGACAGCTTGAGTCACATCGCAGAAATGTGGGAGGGCAGTCCAGGCTCAGTCTGAGTATACTGTCAAGCATTAGTAGACTATCCACAGACTAACATTAAATAGCTGCATATTTCCATTGGTCATTCACATGATGTCTGAACACAGGACAGTCACACCAAGACATTAACAGTGAAAGTCTTCTCAAGGGAAGATAGGATCTGGGTACCGTTCTCAGGGGGGTGATTGAGATACTTGGAAAGTGAATGACATCTCTAAAGGCTGCAGATGGACCAGCTTGAGCACCAGGGTCCCTTGTAGGACAGGAAGATGAACTTGCACTCCTGCTGCTTCAGACATGAACAAGTAGGACCTGTCTCAGCCAGAACCACAAAGCAGAAGCAGCTTCTAAGCCCCTTCTTCCTTGTTTCTTCCTGGTATTTAGTCCCACAAGGACACTCTACCCACTAACCACTCTACGCACCCGCATCAAAGCCTCATGCAGAGAAAGTGTCTCTATTAGTATCCTACAACTTAGAGGAAATTTAAATCATCATGGCATCATACCCAC
Source organism: Muntiacus reevesi (assembly GCF_963930625.1). Classification (NCBI taxonomy): domain Eukaryota; kingdom Metazoa; phylum Chordata; class Mammalia; order Artiodactyla; family Cervidae; genus Muntiacus; species Muntiacus reevesi. The sequence goes on from NC_089264.1 coordinate 2,490,925, forward strand.
ACTTGTGGAATGGGAAAGATTTTGCCTTTTTTATATAGAAAATTTACATTTAAAAATTATGTTAGCTTACGCTTGAAACTTTTCAATAGCCTCTTAGTTGCCGTCTGTGGTGAGTTCAAAATCTTTTTTTTTTTTTTCTTCCCATTTATTTTTATTAGTTGGAGACTAATTACTTTACAATATTGTAGTGGTTTTTGTCATACACTGACATGAATCAGCCAGGGATTTACATGTATTCCCCATCCTGATCCCCCCTCTCACCTCCCTCTCCACCCGATCCCTCTGGGTCTTCCCAGTGCACCAGGCCCGAGCACTTGTCTCATGCATCCAGCCTGGGCTGGTGATCTGTTTCACCCTAGATAATATACATGTTTCAATGCTGTTCTCTCAAAACATCCCACCCTTGCCTTCTCCCACAGAGTCCAAAATTCTGTTCTGTACATCTGTGTCTCTTTTTCTATTTTGCATATAGGGTTATGGTTACCATCTTTCTAAATTCCATATATATGTGTTAGTATGCTGTATTGAATAGAATTTACAAGGGTCTGAATGATCCATCAGGCCAGCCTCCTCTGCTTCAACAGCACTGTTAACAATGACCTACTAGTGCTGGTCTGTCTTCAGGCCTCTGAAAGAGCCAGGCTCTCACCTTTCATGAATGCCTTCATGTTATCTGATCTTCACTTCACCAGATTAATTCTAATCATTTTTTCTTAATTTAGATGTCATTCCTTTGGGGAAAACTTTGTGATTCCCCAACCAACACTCAGGTCCCCTTAACTTCCATATCATCTTTTAAAACTTTTATTGCAATATTGTTCATTTATTATATTGTATTAGTTTCAGGTATACAGAATAATAATTCAGTCAACACAGCCTATTTTTTAAAATTTATCTATGTTTTATTGGAGGATAATTGCTTTACAGAATTTTGTTGTATTCTTTCAAACCTCAATATGAATCAGCCACAGGTATACATATATCCCCTCCCTTTTGAAGTTCCCTCCCATCTCCCTCCCCACCCCACCCCTCTAGCGTGATACAGAGTCCCTGTTTGAGTCTCTTTAGCCATACAGCAAATTCCTGTTGGCTGTCTATTTCACATCTGGCAATGTAAGTTTCCATGTTACTCTTTCCATGTTACTCTCACCCTCTCCTCCCCTCTCCCCGTGTCTGTAAGTCTATTCTCTATGTCTGTTTCTCTATTGGTACCTTGTAAGTAAATTCTTTAATACCATTTTTATAGATTCTGTATATATGCATTAGAATACAATATTTATCTTTCTCTTTCTGACTTACTTCACTCTGTATAATAGGTTCTAGGTTCATCCACCTTATTAGAACTGACTCGAAGGTGCTCCTTTTTATTGCTGAGTAATATTCCATTGTGTATATGTACCACAACTTCTTTATCCATTCATCTGTTGTTGGACATCTAGGTTGCTTCCATGTTCTAGCTATTGTAAATAGTGCTGCAGTGAACAATGGGATACATGTGCCTCTTTCCATTTTGGTTTCCTCAGGGTATATGCCTATGAGTGGGATTGATGGGTCATTTGATGGTTTTATTCCTAGTTTTTAAAGGAATCTCCATACTGTCTTCCATCATGGCTATATCAATTTACATTCCCATCAACACTACAAGGGAGAAGGAAATGGCAACACACTCCAGTGTTCTTGCCTGGAGAACCCCAGGGATGGTGGAGCCTGGTGGGCTGCCGTCTATAGGGTCGCACAGAGTCAGACACGACTGAAGCGACTTAGCAACAGCAGCAGCAACATTGCAGGAAAGTTCCCTTTTCTCCACACCCTTTCCAGCATTTATTGTTTGTAGACTTTTGATGATGGCTCTTCTGACTGGTGTGAGGTGATATCTCATTGTAGTTTTGATTTTCATTTCTCTAATAATAAGCGGTGTTGAGCATTTTTCATGTGTTTGTTAGCCATCTGTATGTTTTCTTTGGAGAAATGTCTATTTAGGTCTTCTTCCAACTTTTTGATTGGGTTGTTTTTCTGATATTGAGTTGTATGATCTGCTTATATATTTTGGAAATTAATCCTTTGTCAGTTGTTTCATTTGCTATAATTTTTTCCCATTCTGAGGGTTGTCTTTTCACCTTGCTTATAGTTTCCTTTGCTGTGCAAAAGATTTAAAGTTTAATCAGGTCCCACTTGCTTACTTTTGTTTTTATTTCCATTACCCTAGGAAGTGGGTCATAGATGATCTTGCTTTGATTTATGTCATCGAGTGTTCTGCCTTTGTTTTCCTTTAAGAGTTTTATAGTTTCTGGTCTTACATTTAGGTCTTTAATCCATTTTGAGTTTATTTTTGTGTATACTGTTAGGAGGTGTTCTAATTTTATTCTTTTACATGTAGCTGTCCAGTTTTCCCAGCACCATTTACTGAAGAGGTTGTCTTTGCCCCATTGTATATTCTTGCCTCCTTTGTCAAAAATAAGGTACCTATAGGTGCGTGGGTTTATTTCTGGGTTTTCTATCTTGTTCTATTGGTCTATATTTCTACTTTTGTTCCAGTACCACACTGTCTTGATGACTGTAGTTTTGTAGTATAATCTGAAGTCAGGGAAGGTTGATTCCTCCAACTCCATTCTTCTTTCTCAAGACTGCTTTGGCTATTCAGGGTCTTTTGTGTTTCCATATGAATTGTGAAATTTTTTATTCTAGTTCTGTGAAAAATGTCATTGGTAATTTGAAAGGGATCACATTGAATCTGTAGATTGCATTTGGTAGTATAGTCATTTTCATAATACTGATTCTTCCTACCCAGGAACATGAAATGTCTCTCAGTCTGTTTATGTCATCTTTGATGTTTTTCACTACTGTCTTATAATTTTCTGTGTACAGTTCTTGTGTCTCGTTAGGTAACTTTATTCCTAGACATTTAATTAGTTTTGTTGCAATGGTGAATGGGATTGATTCCTTCATTTATCTTTCTGATTTTTCATTGTTAGTGTATAGAAATGCAAGTGTGATTTCTGTGTATTGGTTTTGTATCCTGCAACTTTGCTAAATTCACTGATTAGCTCTAATAATTTTCTGATACTATCTTTAGGGTTTTCTATGTAGAGTATCATATCATCTACAAACAGTGAGAGCTTTACTTCTTTTTTTTCATTCTAGATTCCTTTTATTTCTTTTTCTTCTCTGATTGCTGTGCTTGGACTTCCGGAACTATGTTGAATAATACGGGTGGAAGTGAACACCCTTGTCTTGTTCCTGATCTTAGGGGGAATGTTTTCAGTTTTTCACCATTGAGAATAATGTTTGCTGTAGGCTTATCATATATGGCCTTTATTATGTTGAGGTAGATTTATGTCCATTTTTTGAAGAATTTTAATCATAGATGGGTGCTGAATTTTGTCAAAGGCTTTTTCTGCATCTATTGATATTTTTGTATGGTGTTTACCTTTCAATTTGTTAATATGGTGTATCACATTGATTGATTTGCATATATTGAAGAATCCTTGTATCCCTGGAATAAATGCAACTTGATCATGGTGTAAGAGCTTTTTGATGTGTTGCTGAATTCTGTTTGTTAAAATTTTGCTGAGGATTTTTGCATCTATGTTCATCAGTGATACTGGCCTGTAGTTTTCTCTTTGTCTGATTTTGGTATCAGGTTAATAGATGCCTTATAGAATGAGTTTGGAAGTGTTCCTTCCTCTGCAATTTTTTGAAAGAGTTTTAGAAGGATAAGCATTAACTCTTCTCTAAGTATTTGATAAAATTCTCCTGTGAAGCCATCTGGTCCTGGGATTTTGTTTTTTGGGAGATTTTTAATCACAGCTTCAATTTAAGTGCTTTTATTTGGGTTGTTCATAATTTCTATTTCTTCCTGGTTCAGTGTTGGAAGATTGAACTTTTCTAAGAATCTGTCCATTTCTTCCTGGTTATCCATTTTATTTCCATATAGTTGTTCATAATAGTCTCTTATAATCCTTTGTATTTCTGCATTGTCTGTTGTAACCTCTCCTTTTTCCTTTATAATTTTGTTGATTTGATTCTTCTCTCTTTTTTTCTTGATGAGTCTGGCCAAAGATTTGTCAATTTTGTTTATCTTCTCAAATAACCAGCTTTTAGTTTTACTAATCTTTAGTATTGTTTCTCTCATTTCTTTTTCATTTATTTCTGCTTGGATCTTTATGATTTATTTCCTTCTGCTAATTTAGGGGGCTGTTTCATCTTGTTTTTCCAGTTGTTCTAGGCGTAAAGTTAGATTTGCTATTCAACCTTTTTCTTGTTCCTTGAGGTAGGATTGTATTGCTATAAACTCCCCTCTTAGAACTGCTTTTGCTGCATTCTGTAGGTTTTGAGTTGTTGTGTTTTCATTGTCATTTTTGTCTAGACATTTTTTTATTTCCCTTTTGATTTTTCAGTAACCTGTTGATTATTTAGAAGTGTATTGTTTAATGTCCATGTGTTTGTGTTTCTTACAATTTTTTCTTGTAATTGACATCTAGTCTCATAACGTTGTAGTCAGAAAAGATGCTTGATATGATTTCAATTTTCTTAAACTTACTGAGGTTTGACTTGTGACCCAAGATGTGGTCTATCCTAGAGAATGTTCCATGTGCACTTGAGAAGAAGGTGTATTCCTCTGTATTTGGATGAAACGTACTAAAAATATCAATGAGATCCATCTTATCTAATGTATCATTTAAGACTTGTGTTTCCTTATTAATTTTCTGTTTTGATGATGTGCCATTGGTATGAATGGAGTGTTAAAGTGGTTGTGCTACCATCAATTTCTCCTTTTATGAATGTTAGTGTTTGTCTTATGTATTGAGGTTCTACTATGTTAGGTGCATAGATATTTACAATTGTTATGTCTTCCTCTTGGACTGATCCCTTGTTTATTATGTAGTGTTCTTCCTTATCTCTTGTAATCTTCTTTATTTTAAGGCCTATTTTGTCTGATATGAGAATTGCTACTCCAGCTTTCCTTTGTTTTCCATTTGCATAAAACATTTCCCTTTTATGTTACTTGTTGCTTCTCCCTTGCTCCTTTTAATATTCTTTTTTTGTGTTTAATCTTTGTTAGTTTGATTAGTATGTGTCTTGGTTTCTCCTTGGGCTTATCCTGTATGGGACTCTGTGCCTCTTGGACTTGATTGACTATTTAGTTTCCCATGTTGGGGAAATTTTCAACTACAATCTCTTCAAAACTTTTCTCATACCCTTTCTTTTTCTTGTCTTCTACTGGGATACCTATAATTTGAATGTTGGTGCATTTGATATTGTCCCAGAGGTCTCTGAGACCATCATCAATTCTTTTCATTTTTTTTTTTTTTTGCTTTATTCTGCTCTTCAGAAGTTATTTACACCATTTTATCTTCCAGCTCACTGATTCGTTCTTCTGCTTCAGATATTCTGCTATTGATTCCTTTGAGAGTATTTTTAATTTCATTAATTGTGTTGTATGTCTCTGTATGTTTATTCTTTAATTCTTCTAGGTCTTTGTTAATTGATTCTTGCTTTTTCTCCATTTTGTTTTCAAGGTTTTTTTTTTATTATTATTATCATTTTTACTATCATTATTCTGAATTCTTTTTGAGGTAGTTTGCCTATTTCCTTTTCATTTATTTGGACTTCTGTGTTTCTTATTTATTCCTTCATTTGTGTGGTATTTCTCTGCCTTTTTATTATTTTTTAAATTTATTGTATTTGAGTTCTCCTCTTCCCGAGATTCAGGGTTAAATTTTTTCTTCCTTTTGGTTTCTGTCCTCCTAAGGTTGGCCCAGTGGTTTGTGTAACCTTCATATAGGGTGATATTTGTGCTGAGTTTTTTGTTCGTTTGTTTGATTTTCCTCTGGTGAGAAAAGCTGACTGAGGTGGTAATCCTTTCTGCTGATGATTGGGTTTGTATTTTTGTTTTGTTTGTTGTTTAGATGAGGCATCCTACACAGGCTGCTACTGGTGGTTGGGTGATGTTGGGTCTTGTATTCCAGTGGTTTCCTTTGTGTGAGTTTTCACTATTTGATACTCCCTAGGGTTAGTTCTCTGGTAGTCTAGGCTTTTGGAGTCTGCTCCTACTCCAAATGTTCAGGACTTGATCTCTGATCAGGAATGAAGGTTTCACAAGTGGTTTGTTATGGCATTAAGTGAGATTAAAACAAATACCCCAAAATGAGAAACCAAAGAAGAACCCCAGACAAATGGCAGTTACAAAATCAGGCAAATAATAATTAAAATAATGGAATATACACATATAAATATACACCCATAAGCAAAGTCAAAACAGTTCAACAAAAATAAAGTACAGTTTATTGACCCAGCAAACAACGGAAATCAAAAATTATGTTTACTAGTTAAGAACAAAACTAACTAAAGCACAAACTGGAAAACAAAACTAAAGCAAGGTGCCAAGTGGGGAATAAAGCAATGAAAACAAGACTAACAAATATGTTGAGAGGAAAGGAAAGAAAGAAAAGAAAGCAAGAACAGATATGCAAAGTTAAATAGAGGTAGATGAAGAAGATTTGTATACACTAAAGATCAACTTCAAGGGGAAAAGAACAGTAGGAAAGGAAACCAAAGGAATAAATGCATAAAGATATAATAGGTTTTAAAAAATTAAAAATTAAAATTATAAAAAAGAGAAAAGAAAAAAAGGAAGAAGAAAGAAAGAAAAAAGAAAACTCCACACAACTGCAACAGCCCAATGTAGAGGCAGAGGTTTATAACAATAAAAAGTATGACTGAATATACACATGCACACACACACACACACACACACACACACCTATAAGCAAAATCAAAACAGTCCAACAAAAATAAAGTACAATAGATTGACCTGATGAACAAAGGAAACTAAAAATTATGTCTACCAGCTAAGGACAAAACTAACAAACTGAAAAACAAAACTAAAGCAAGGTGCGAATTGGGGCATAAAGCAATGAAAATAAAACTAACAAATATGTTGAGAGGAAAGGAGAGAAAGAAAAGAAAGAAAGAATACATATGCAAAATTAGCTAAAGGTAGATAAAGAAGATTTATATACATTGGAGATTAGCTGCAAGGGGAAAAGAATAGTAAGGAAAACAAACAAAGGAATAAATATAGAAAAAATAATAATAGGCTTAGAAAATTAAAATTTAAAAAAGAGAAAAAAAAGAAGAAGGAAAACTCCACAGAACTGCAAAAGCCCAATGTAGAGGCAGAGGTTTATGACAATAAAAAATGTGAGTTAGTGGAAAAAACTCAAAAGTTTAATTAGATTTCATACTGCCAATAAAATCAACAACTACAACAGAGGGGGGGAAGGAACAAATAAACAAACAAAAATCCAAAGAAACTACAGAACAAGTGAAAACATAAGAATAATAAGTGTTTTTCTTTCCCCTCCCCAATTATTTTTATTAGTTGGAGGCTAATTACTTTACAATATTGTAGTGGTTTTTGCCATACATTGACATGAATCAGCCATGGATTTACATGTGTTCCCCATCTTGAATCCCCCTCTCACCTCCCTCCCCATCCCATCCCTCTGGGTTATCCCAGTGCACCAGCCCCAAGCACTTGTCTCATGCATCCAACCTGGACTGGCGATCTGTTTCACACTTGATAATATACATGTTTCAATGCTGTTCTCTCAGATCATCCCACCCTCACCTTCTCCCATAGAGTCCAAAAGTCTGTTCTATACATCTGTGTCTCTTTTTCTGTCTTGCATATAAGGTTATTGTTACCATCTTTCTAAATTCCATATATATGCATGAATATGCTGTATTGGTGTTTATCTTTCTGGCTTACTTCACTCTGTATAATGGGCTCCAGTTTTATCCATTTCATTAGAACTGATTCAAAAAAAAAAAAAAGAATAAAATACTTAGGAGTATATTTACCTAAAGAAACAAAAGACATATACATAGAAAACTATAAAACACTGATGAAAGAAATCACAGAGGATACAAACAAATGGAGAAATATACCGTGTTCATGGATTGGAGGAATCAATATTGTGAAAATGAGTATACTACCCAAAGCAATCTATAGATTCAATATACTCCCTATCAAGCTACCAACGGTATTCTTCACAGAACTAGAACAAATAATTTCACAATTTGTATGGAAATACAAAAAACCTCAAATAGCCAAATAAGTGTTTTTCTTGAGTCACTGCTGTCAGAGTCCTTTCCCTCGCTGGGAGTCACAGTCCACCCTAGAATGCCCTCCAACACTATGCTGTTCACTGGGCTTGCTCTGGGGGCAGCTCAGATTCTAATCTGGTCCTACTCCTGTGTGTTCTTGCTTCCAATGTTCACAGCTATCAGAACTAGTGCCTTTTATTTTGTGAGATCTCTCAATGTCCTTTTATCTATTCCATAGACACAGTGTCTGCCTAGCTGATCATGTGGATTTAATCTACAGCTTGTGCAGCTGGTGGAAAGGTTTGAGGTCTTCTTCCTTAGCAACACTGCCCCTGAGTTTCAATTGTGGTTTTATTTCCACTTATGCATGTGAATGGTCCACTGGGGTTTGCTCCTGAGGCTGCCCTGGAGGACTTGGGTTTGCCCCTGTGAGGGCCATGTGTGGAGGTGGTGCAGCTGCTTGGGTCACAGTGTTTCTGGCAGCACCAGGTATGCAAGGGAGTTGGTGGCTAGGGCAGCAGGAAATATAGTGCTGGAGAAGGAAATGGCAACCTACTCCAGTACTCTTGCCTGGAAAATTCCATGGATGGAGAAGCCTGGTAGTCTACAGTCCATGGGGTCTCAAAGAGTTGGACACGACTGAACGACTTCACTTTCTTTCTTTCTATAGTTTCTTTTGGAGGAGGAAATGGCAACCCACTCCAGTGTTCTTGCCTAGAGAATGTCATGCACGGAGGGGCCTGGTGGGCTGCAGTCTATGGAGTTGCAAAGAGTCGGCCACGACTAAGCAACTAACACACACACACACACACACACACAGAGAGAGAGAGAGAGAGAGAGAGAGAGAGAGAGAGAGAGAGAGAGAGAGAGAAGGGTATGGCAACCAGTATTGGCCAATACACTCCAGTATTCTTGTCTAGAGAACCCCGCTGATAGAGAAGACTGGCACGCCATGGTCTACAGGGTCACAAAGAATTGGACACTACCAAAGTGACCTTGCATGTACAGACAAGATTTTTTTTTTTTGCCTGTGGCAGCTCTGCCCCAGTGAGAGTTGAGTGTGAAGGTGGTGAAGTTGCTTGGCTTATGGGGACCCTGGTTGCCCAAAGTGTGCAGGACATGGACATAACTCCTCTGCCCCAGGAGTTATGGCCGTATCTGAGTCATTTTTCTAGACTCTCATAGCTGGAAATGAGAAGGCCTCTTTCACCAGTCTTTCTCTGTAGCTCTTCCCCATCAGGCACTTAGAGGGATCCCTTGCCTGGGGTCATTGTCTGTTGTTGGTGTTTCAGGCACATAGAGGGGGTCCTGTGGCTGGGTTTCTACTCTGTAGATCAGCATGTCAGGCACTTGAAGGGACACCTTGGGTGGTGTCCTACTGTGTAGTTCAGACACATCAATCTCTTAAAGGAGCATCCTGGGTGGAGTCCTACTCTGTAATTCAGAGTATCAGGTGTTTGATGGGCCAGCATCTCTATTGTTTAGCTGCCAATGCTGACGTGTGGGGAAAGAGAGACTACGATGATGGCTCCACCCCCTATGCATGACTCAGCAGTATCGCCTTGCTTCCTTGGCTGCCTGGCTTTCATTCACAGGCATTTCACAGCACAATCTCCTCCCTCACATCCCCTTGATCCATCTCCCTGCAGTTAACAGCAGCCCTCACCCTGGGATCACTCCACAGTCCCTAAACTGCAGCTGCCAGCTGCTGTTCCTTCCAGGGGACTTGTATTCCTATCTGGGGTATATATGGCTGTGGCAAGGACTGTCTGATTCTCATTCCATTGAGGCTGCCACAGGTCAGCTGTTTCACTCCCAGCCTTAAATGTTTCTTCTCTGACACAGGTAACTGCCCAGATGTGGGGATCGGACTCCTGCTTCAGTTTCCCCACCCACTGAGGGCAGATCCAGTCCTACTAACACTTCTGTATTTCCCCCTAGTTCCTTTGTCCTACTGAGTTTTGCGTGCTTCTATATATTCTTTTCCAGTGGTCAGGTACTCCTCTCTGCTCTCAGCTGATGTTCTGCATGCATTTCTGTGTCTGAAAGTGTATTCCTGATGTATCCATGGAGAGGGGTGGACTCCACGTCCACCTGCTCCTCTGCCATCTTGTTCTCCCCTGACCATAGCCTAATTTTTAATTGCCAACACCTATGTATTTTCATGATTGACGATATCAGGTTTGTTTTCTGCAGTGTCCAACGTGCTTGACAGATAGCACATATTCAATATACAGTTTTTCAGGGAAGATGAATTTTTCAAAGGGAGTCATTCTTCCTGTGTGAAATTATAGCAGTCAGTGGTGGGTTGCCTCACCTGTGCTAGAGCCCCATGTAGAGCATATTCTTCATCAGTGGGTATGAATGTCACCCACAGGGCCTATTCAAAAGGAGACCCTGCCCCCGCCCCCAGAGTCCCTAATGACTTCCTCTGGGGTTGGGCCATGACTCTGCACTTCTAATACATTCCCAAGTGATACGGATGCTGCTGATCTAGGGACCACAATTCAAGATCCTCTGTTTGATGCTACAAATTCTCCCTGGTAAAGACGGAGTTTGGGAAGCATAATTAGAGTTTTCTGTCATCCTCTACTGAGCACTGACACAAAGCACAAAATCAGATCACTTTCCTGATTTCACACTGTCATCCCAGTGTAGGGTGGGTCCTCAAACTGAAACCATAGACTGACAAAGTCCCAACTTTACCAGGAACTCAGCTGTCATCATTTGATTATTATTTCCCTTCAGATCCACTTCCCCATCCTCGCTGCCCTTTCTTGCCAAAAATTTCCTGTTTTTGAAAAATTTTTCTTCTCATTGAGTATATCTGGTCCCAACCAAGTACTGTTACTTCTTCTTCAGGATGCTGCTTTGATCTGGGTCCTCTTCCCCATTACCACCATACTCTTATGATTCTCTTCTACCTGTCTGTCCTCCCTCTTCATCCACCCTTTAACCCATTTTGGTCTGAACTCATCTACCAGGTTAAAATTGGCTGAAACTAGTTAAAATGAGCTTGATGTATTAGCCACAGAAATTGAAAATTCAGGTATACAGATGGCCTCAGGACCTTCAGAGAGTCAGGCACTGTGGTTCCCTTGCTTCCATGCCTTCTCTCTGTGGTTTTTTATTTTCTCTGACTGCAGTCAAGCTTCCTCTGTACATCAGAGAGAATAAGCATTATGGACAGGAATAGCGGCAGCCTTACATTTTACTAACAGTGGCTTCACAGGAAAGGGAAATGTTCTCTTCAAGCAGTTTCATGAAATCCCAGAGAAGGAATAGAATTAGCTTTTTTTTAGGTCACATCCATAGGCTAATCATTGTCAGCAGGTCACTATGCTTGGACTATGTCCTTGAGTGAGAAGGTTGGATTTAAAATGTAGCTGCTGGCAACCCCTTCAGAAACTTATGAATTGGAGAATGAATATTCTAAAATCTTAAAGAATAGCATCAGTACCAGAAGAAGTGGGAAAAGAATTATGAGCAGGAAAAAGCGAGAAAAACAAACAACCAAACAGTACAAGGTCCCACTGTATAGCACAGGGAACTATATTCAAATGATAAACCATATTGGAAAGAATATTAAAAAGAATGTGTGTGTGCGTGTGCACGCATGCACACATAGCTTCTCAGTTATGTCTGACTCTTTGCAACCCCATGGACTGAAGTCCGCCAGGCTCCTCTGTCTATGGGGATTCTCCAGCAAGAATAGTGGAGTACATTGCCATGCCCTCCTCCAGGAATAGCTCCTGGTAATTCAGTTGGTGAAGGATCTGCTTGCAATGCAGGAGACCCAGGTTCAATCCCTGGATGGGGAAGATACCCTGGAGAACTAAATGGTAACCTACTCCAATATTCTTGCCTAGAAAATCCCTTGGACAAGGAGCCTGGCAGGCTACAGTCCATGGGGTTGCCAAGAGTTGGGCATGGCTTAGCAACTAAACCACCAACATATTTATACATACATACATACATATATGTATGTATGTATACTATATATTTGCTGTTCAGTCATTCAGTGATGTCCAACTCTTTGTGACCCCATGGACTACAGCACACCAGGCTTGCCTGTCCTTCACTATCTTCTGGAATTTGCGCAAACTCATGTCCATTGAGTCGATGATATCATCCAACCATTTCATGCTCTGTCACCCCATTCTCCTCCTGCCCTCAATCCTTCCCAGCATTAGGATCTTTTACAATGAGTCAGCTCTTCGCATCAGGTGGCCAAAGTGTTGGAGCTTCAGTTTCAGCATCAATCCTTCCAATGAATGTTGATGGTTGATTTCCTTTAGGATTGACTGATTTGATCTCCTTGTTGTCCAAGGGACTCTCAAGAGTCTTCTCCAGCACCACAGTTCAAAAGCATCAATTATTCAGCACTCAGCCTTCTTTATGGTTCAACTCTCTCATCCATACATGATTCCTGGAAAAACCATAGAGTCACCTGGCTATATAGCAGAAATTAAACAACACTGTAAATCAACTATACCTCAATTTTTTTTTAAAGTAGTGTTCAACTACCATCAAATGCAATTCTTCCCTTCCTAAATATTTGTCATCTTTTCGAAATGTCCATATTTAGATATGTTTCCTTATTTTTATCCTCTTCCATGAAGCTTTTCCAAACTGTTCTGGACCATGGTGACCTTTTCCTTCTTGCAATTTGCACAATCTTTATAGTTAGTATCACGTGTTTAGTATTGTCATTTGTTAGTAGTTTCATGTGTATTGGTTCCCTTTTCTGTACACAGCAAGCCACTTGAAGGTAGGAATCTTGTCTCATACATGTTTTTCTCCCTCTGCAGTGAATGGGCTAAGTCATTTCAGTCATGTCTGACTATTTGTGACCCACTTTAAGCACAATTTTCTCTCCCTGTCATCCTGTATGTCTACTTACTCATTTACTCACACATAGAGCAACTATTTCTTAGAAATTTACTCTATATCAAAGCAAGTTCTTAGAAGCTGGAAATACAGTGTAAAATGCAGTAATGGTTTCATCCCTAATGAATTTATATTCCATGTGATAATACAAATAACCAAATAGGCAAACGTTTTGTTTTATTTTTTACTTTAAAGGAACATACATCTAGTAGAGCAAAGCAGGTTTCCCTGAGGAACTAATAATTAAAGAACAATCCAAAGGAGTAAAAACAAGAGATACCCTACTTTAGGAAAAAGAGACGGCATAAGTGAACACATAACGAGGAGCAAGATTTGAAGGAAGAGGATTTCTTTGTGGCCCAGCAGGAAGCAGGAGGAGGGGGTGGGAGCCAACTATAAGCTCTTTACCAGCCACAGTTAGGAGTTTGGAAGATATCCTAATGACAAAGGGAAATTTCTATAAACTTTCAAGTAAAAGAACAACATTGTCACTTTTGTGTTTTGGAAAAACACTCAAGCTTCTTTTGGAAAACAGATAGGAAGGATAAGATAGAAGCCAAAGAAACCCTGTTAGAAAATCAATGCTGTGTTCTGTGAAAGAAGGTGATAGAGGCTGAAAGAATAAAAAGAAGTAGATGAGGGACTTGCCTGGCAGTTCGATATTTAGGAATCTGCATTTCCAATGCGAGGGGATGCAGCTTTAATCCCTGGTCAGGGAATTAAGATTCCACATGCCTTGTGGTAGAGCAAAAAAATAAAATAAATAAAATAGGTAAGCAGCAAAGAGTTGCTGTATAGCACAGGAACTATTAAAAAAGAAAAGAAAAAGTAGATAGATTTTTAAAGTATTTTGAAAGTAAATCAAGTAGAACTCAATGATTAAGTATGTATGGAGCTGATCTCATGTTTCTGATTTAGATAACTGGGTAGATTTTATTACCGTTTACTATAGAGAAAACACACTGTTTAGGAGGCAGATAGAAAAGAAGAGGAATTCAATTTTGGACACAATAGCCTGAGGCACAAAATAGACCTCCAAAGAGAGATGTTGAAGGGACATACAGGTCTGGAGGTCAGAAGAGGCGTTGCAACTTTGGATGAAGATTAGAAGGTCTTGGGCCAATAGGTGGTGATTGGTGAGCTCTCCCATAGGAAACTGTAAACTGAGAAGATTCGGGCATGGAGAACCCCAAGGAACAGCAGCATTTAATGGTCCTGGGATAGGGCAAGCAGCAGGTGGAAACCAAGGAGTGTGTGAAGGAAGCAGAATGGATGGAGGTGGAGACAGAGGGCAACTGGGGGCCTGCTCCTGCATTTAGAGAACTCTTGAGCTCAGAGAGAGAAAGAGGATGAAGATACAGAAAACTGGGAAGATTGCTTATGTGTTGAGGCACCACAGAGAAGGGAGAAAAGGATGGAGCCCAAAGCACAAAATAGAAGGGTGGCTACGGTAAAGAAAATAGGTGTGTCTTTCTTTCCAATAGAAGTGAATGAGGAAATGGTAGATATGAACAAATGCTGATCTACTGATTATAAAATTTCTTTTAAAAATTATTTTCATTTAAAGAATGAGGGGGGATTGCAGGGTTGAACATCCATGAAAATTTGAGTTTCAGATAAACAAGTAGTTTTTCATGGGGGCACACTCATAATGTAAAAAGTATTTGCTGTTTATCTGAAATTCAAATTTCACTGGGCATATGGATATCTTTTTTTCTAAGTCCAGCAGTGCTAAGAATAGCAAGAGAGAAAAAGCACACTGAAAGCGCTGCTGAGACTCATAACTAAGTTTATGGGACTGCAGCTGCAGGAAGTGCAATTTCCCTTTGCAGCTCATCATTTAAACGCAGATACCACCAAAGGAGGCAATTGGACAGGGACCTACAGGAGTGACATCATGAAATAACCAGGCTCCACACTTAGCACAACTTCATAGATTTATCCATACGTGTCCCCAGAAAAAGCTGAAATTTTAAAACTAAGACAAATATGCTTTACAACTAAGATATTTAAAGCAAAGTAACATTCCATTGAGCAGTTTTTCTCTCAATAATTTTTTAGCGGAAAAAAAATTTAAAAATACTGCTCTTTACCTTACCCTTTTAAGCAGTTATTATGGTCATCGGAAAGGCTAGGATCATAGATTCATGATCCATCCAGGTCACTTTCTAGTCTGTTCTTTGAGGACCCTTGAATATCAGCATATTTATTATTTATTGTTCAGTTCAGTTCAGTTCAGTCACTCAGTCGTGTCCGACTCTTTGTGACCCCATGAATCACAGCATGTCAGGCCTCACTGTCCATCACAAACTCCCAGAGTTTACTCAAACTCATGTCCATCGAGTCAGTGATGCCATCCAGTCATCTCATCCTCTGTCTTCCCTTCTCCTCCTGCCCCCAATCTCTCCCAGCATCAGGGTCTTTCCAATGAGTCACCTCTTCACATGAGGTGGCCAAAGTATTGGAGTTTCAGCTTCAGCATCAGTCTGTCCAATGAACACCCAGGACTGATCTCCTTCAGAATGGACTGGTTGGATCTCCTTGCAGTCCAAGGGACTCTCAAGAGTCTTCTCCAACACCACAGTTCAAAAGCATCAATTTTTCAGTGCTCAGCTTTCTTCACAGTCTAACTCTCACATTGATACATGACCACTGGAAAACCCATAGCCTTGACCAGACGGACCTTTGTTGGCAATGTAATGTCTCTGCTTTTTAATATGCTATCTAGGTTGGTCATAACTTTCCTTCCAAGGAGTAAGCATCTTTTAATTTCATGGCTGCAGTCACCATTCGCAGTGATTTTGGAGCCCCCCCAAAATAAAGTCTGACACTGTTTCCACTGTCTCCCCATCTATTTCCCAAGAGGTGATGGGACCAGATGCCATGATCTTATTTTTCTGAATGTTAAGCTTGAAGTCAACTTTTTCACTCTATTGTTACCGAACCAAATTTGGGTTGTGGTGAAGAAAAAAATGCACCGTTTATTGAAGGCGCCAAGCAACGAGTCTAGGGCAGCTAGTATTCAAAACACCCAAACTCCTCGATGGGTGTCAGTAAAGCATTTTTAAAGGCCAGGTGAGGAAGAGAGTCACAGGGAATACAATCAGCTTGTGCACAATTCTCTGATTAGTTGATGATGAACTAACAGGGTGGGATCATGGGGTTAACATTATCAGTCATCAGATACCAGTATGTCTGGGGACTACATGCTCATGGACATCAGATGTTAATTTCTTCCGTTTGGTGGAGGTGGTAGCATCTGTAAAACCACTCAGCTAATGTGTATCAGATACTGCTAATCCAGATACTTCATAGAGGAGCTAAGGCGGAGGGTATGGGGAGGGGTCTGAATTGGGAAGGCCCCATAGGGTCGTCCCTGAAGAAGGGAAAGGCCTGGAGTCAGACGCAACTGAGCGACTTACACTTCACTTCACATAGGGTCCTGCTCAGTTATACTATTTCTTCCTTGGATATATCATTTCCTGGGAGTCTCTTTCTTCCAAAGCCTGTAATTATGAAAGCATTCTTTGTAATAGTTAATAGCCTGTGTCCTTCTATTTTCTGTTAGTCCTAGATTTATATTTACTCCATAGATTTTTTTTTTTTTTACTTTCACTGCATATTCCATTACTTCTTTCTATCAGTCATTCTGTACAAACAGTGAGACCAACATTTAGTTGTCAATGTCCATTCCGTGAATGAAAGATAAGTTGTTCACCATCTTCAACATTCAGGTGAGAAAGTTTATTTGAAGTGGCCTAAAGAAAAACATTCATTTCCAAGAGTTAACAGAATTTATTGTCTTCTGTAAGCCTTTGCTTCGGTTTGCTGAGTCTTGTAGGCATTAAATAACAACCTTTCTCCTGTTCATTCTAAATTATGGCTGAGTTAGTAGGAAATGCAGGCATGAATAGTGCCTCCAGAGATTAGCTACTCAGGGTGACTCCACAGAGTCACGAGGTCTCACTTTCAATTCTTGCTTTCTCTTTACTTGGAGAAGGCAGGCTACAAAAGGCGAAGTGGCCCTCTCTTCATTTATATGATAAAAAGAGCAGAAAAACCAATATATTTTTGAAATAGATTCATTGCTAGTCTAATACATGTTTTAGAACTGATTTTTTTCCTAGAAGTGAATAATTGAATTCTTTGCAGTCCTCAGAAAAAATTAAAACATACATGATGCTTCTTTATTTTACAGAGTAAAAGTTCTCAAAAACAAAACTGTTTATGACATCACATTTTAATATTTGGTGTGATTTCACATAGAATTTCAGCATTTATTTCAGTAATTTCTATTTTGAATAAACAAGAACAATGAAGACACTGAAATGTGTGTGTGTGTGTGTGTGTGTGTGTGTGTGTGTGTGTGTGTATGAAACATATGGAAAAAAACTTGAAAAGCTAGCAGAAATGACAGGTTTTTTTTTTTTCTGTCTTTCAATGATACATATTATCTTAGCAGGCTTTTTTATTTCTATTTATTCTGAATTTAGGAAATAATCTTTTCAGAAACAAAATGACAGTATCAACAATAATACTAATTGTCTTAACTAGTAAATTATCTTACATGACCAAAATCAAGTGAGTTGATTCATTGCCTTCAATTTGGCTAATGAAGCCACTCTGATTTTTGAAAAGAACATATATTCTGTAAGTCAATTATTTAACAAGTAATGATTTTAGAAAGAAAAAAAATAAAATAGAAATTTTCTGCCTATAAATATGTCTTAGAGTAAATTTGAATCAAGCAGGAATTTTCCATCTTTGGAAAGTTTCAGGCAAAAGTAGATAGAAGTATGATGCTCCTTACTATGTCAGTATCTATGTATTATGAAGCAGTTTACACTTTACTATGCTTATTTTTTGTTGGTAGTTTCCATGATTGTTAAATAACCAATTATACCAAAGTGCAAAGTACTGAATGAGCAGGAATATCAGTTAGATCAAGTTTATCTACTTCTTATTTAAGGATAATATATATTTAGAATTTACAGTTAACTTGAACTATGTCCTTTTTTTAGTGAATTTATATCTGTTTGGCAATATGCAAAAATAACAGAAAAGAAAAACACCCTTTCTCTTCTTTCAATCACACAAATTCCTTTTTAGTCCTATGTATTTAGATATTTATGCAAACAGAAAATGAACACTAGGTAAATATTGGGTACAGTACTTGTTGCTACCAAATCATGATTTGTATCTGAGAATGTATTTATAGCTTGAGCATTTCCTGCATTCCTAATTACAAATTTGAGTTCTTATCTTCTTTGTAGCAATTACAGAGTAGTTCCACATTCATTTTAAATTTCTGCAATCACCTCAAACATAGGTAAATTTAAATACAGTGTCTAATTCGGTTCAGAAGTTAAGATGCCCCTGGAGCAGCACCAGTGATTTGCCTTCTGCTTATAGAACTCTGACTATCAAACTCAGAGCCATGACCTCCCTACCACCTTTGTCAGAGGCAGTAAGGGCTCCAGAGGGTTCAGTTCTCTTCCACTAACTTGCAGGTTTATGCAGAACTGAAGATGCCAGAGTTCCTGGGTTTAAGAAGCTTCTTGGAGGGGGCTTTAACCTTAGACATTATACTGAAGACTTTCCTCTTTCCTTCATGATTATCTAACAAGTAATCATCAAAACCTCTCTATTTTCTGCCTTAGTTGCACCATTTTGTGCTTGTCTGTCCCTCTATGCCTCACCTTAACAAATTCTGGTGTCTGTATTTTAGAGATTTGGGGGTTTAGACTAGCTTGCAACTCTCTGAGAGTGTTAACTAAAGTGTTTTGCCAGTCTCAGACAATAACAAGGGAGAAAATGAGGAATAAAGAAAGAAAAAAGTAGTAACTAGAATGAAATAGAGGTCATAAACACTATCAAAGTTTCCATGATTGGAGGAACCCTGGTTCCAATCAGCACTTAAAAGACTCAAAATTCTACCAAGCAGTGATGGAAAGAACCAGAGAGCTCACCTCACCCTGTAGTTCTCAATCTGGGCTTCTGGTTAGAGTCACGGGGAAATTTTTTTTTTTTTTTTTAAGTGTTGCTACCAGGGCTTCATGCAGATCCCTTTAAAAGTGATGTCTCAGCAACAGCACAACTTTAAAAATCTCCCAGATGGGAACTTCCCTGGTGGTTCAGTGGTTAAGAATGCAGGGGATGCAGGTTTGATCTTGGTCAGGGGACTAAGATCTCACATACTGAAAGCAAGTGAGCCCAAGAAGTGCAACTAGAGAAAGCTCACAGACTGAAACAAAGACTCAGAACACCCAAAATAAATACACTAAAAAATTAAAACTTCCAGATGATTTTATTGTGCAGCCAGGGTGAACTAATTGGCTCCCAGAAAATACACGTGTGGTAAAAACCTGACTTAGGACAGAAGCCCAGTTGGTGGCTTGTCTGTGATCTGGTTACAGTAGGACAGCGCCTGGAATGAGAAAGAAGTACAGATAATTTCCTCTTGGCTCTTGAAACCATTTGGGACAGGGGTTCCCAAACAACTCAATTGGAGGACATACAAGATACAATCTCCTTTCACAGTTTTTATGTTGGAAACCTTAAATTTCTCATCTAGCTGCAACTTACTTTCAGATGACATGATAGGAAATAAAACCCAACTGAATTCAGTTTGCAAAGGATAATCCCTTCACTAGAGCATCAGAATCGTGTGGGAAGTTGTTAGGCATGCAGACCATTGGGTTCCAACCTAGACCTACTGAATCAGAAACACTGGGAGGGGAACCTGGCCCCTAGTTTGACTCATCCTAGTCCTCTGTGTGAGTCTGAGGCATGCTTACATTAGGGACCCACTGAAACAGAGACTGCAGAGAAGAAAATAGTTGAATAGAATGTGTTCACACCTTCATGGGGTAAGCATAGGGTTCTGGAGAAGGTCAGGAAAAGAAGTCTGATGCAAATCTGCACAAAGCAAGTAAAGAGGATGATACATGTTTGTATTTGGTAACTTTCTATGTCCTTTTAAAATTATTTAACACTTTTTTTCACATATATATGTATATATAAATGTGTGGTGTTGTATATGAATATATATATAGATAGATAGATAATTGCAAGCTGAAATCAAGATTGTTGGGAGAAATATCAATAACCTCAGATATGCAGATGATACCACCTTTATGGCAGAAAGTGAAAAAGAACTAAAGAGCCTCTTGATGAAAGTGAAGTAGGAGAGTGAAAAAGTTGGCTTAAAGCTCAACATTCAGAAAATTAAGATCATGGCATCCGGTCCCATCACTTAATGGCAAATAGATGGGGAAACAGTGGAAACAGTAAGAGACTTTATCTTCTTGGGCTCCAAAGTCACTGCAGATGGTGACTGCATCCATGTAATTAAAAGATGCTTGCTCCTTGGAAGGAAAGCTATGACCAACCTAGACAGCATATTAAAAAGCAGAGACATTACTTTGCCAAAAAAGCCTGTCCAGTCAAAGCTATGATTTTTCCAGTAGTCATGTATGGATGTGAGAGTTGGACTATAAAGAAAGCTGAACACTGAAGAATTGACGCCTTTGAACTGTGGTGTTGGAGCAGATTCTTGAGAGTCCCTTGGACTGCAAGGAGATCCAACCAGTCCATCCTAAAGGAGATCAGTCCTGGGTGTTCATTGGAAGGACTGATGTTGAAGCTGAAACTCCAATACTTTGGCTACCTAATGTGAAGAACTGACTCATTTGAAAAGACCCTGATGCTGGAAAAGATTGGGAGGAGATGGGGACGACAGAGGATGAGATGGTTGGATGGCATCACCGACTCAATGGACACGAGTTTGGGTAAACTCCAGGACTTCGTGATGGACAGGGAGGCCTGGCATGCTGCAGTCCATGGGGTCGCAAAGAGTTGGACATGACTGAGCGACTGAACTGAACTGATGCATGTGTACATGCTTAGTCACTCTGTCAGTCATGTCTGACTCTTTGCAACCCCATAGGCTGTTGGGATTCTTTGTCCACAGAATTTTCCAGGCAAGAATACTGGAGCCAGTTGCCATTTCCTTCTCCAGGGTCTCTTTCCAACCAGGGATCAAAAACATGTCTCTGGTGTCTCCTGCATTAGTAGGCAGATATTCTTTACCACTGTGCCAGTTGGGAAACACATGTATACATGCTTATACATGTGTATATGGTATACACATGTATATATGGTACACATACCCAAGCAAGTGTATATAGTCCTATATACATGTATATATAGAGTTTCCCTCGTGGCAATGTAGAATTCACCTGCAATGTAGAAGTCACGGGTTCAATCCCTTGGTTGAGAAGATCCCTGGAGTAGGAAATGACAACCTGGGAAATCCCACGGACAGAGGATTTGGGAGTCAGTCTTTGGGGTCACAAAGGTTGGATACAGCTTAGTGACCAAACCACCATGACATGTGTATATATATGTATATGAAAGTGAAAGTTGCTCAGTCCTGTCTGACTCTTTTGCGACCTCATAGACTATACAGTCCGTGGAATTCTCCAGGCCAGAATACTGGAGTGGGTAGCCTTTCCCTTCTCCAGGGGATCTTCTTAATCCAGAGATCAAACTCAGGTCTTCCACATAGCAGGCAGATTCTTTACCAGCTGAGCCACAAGGAAAGTCCAAGAATACTGGAGTGGGTAGACCTTCCATTCTCCATCGGATCTTCCTGACCCAGGAATCCAATGGAGGTCCCATCCATTGCAGGTGGATTCTTAATCAAATGAGCTATGAGAGATGCATACACACACACACGCACACGCACACACACACACACACACACACACACACACACACATATATATATATACACACACACATAGGTAGAAATATCAATAACCTCAGACATGCAGATGACACCACCCTTATGGCAGACAGTGAAGAGGAACTAAAAAGCTTCTTGATGAAAGTGAAAGAGGGGAGTGAAAAAGTTGGCTTAAAGCTCAACATTCAGAAAACTAAGATCATGGCATCCGGTCCCATCACTTCATGGGAAATAGATGGGGAAACAGTGGAAACAGTGTCAGACTTTATTTGGGGGGGCTCCAAAATCACTGCAGATGGTGATTGTAGCCATGAAATTAAGACGCTTGTTCCTTGGAAGGAAAGTTATGACCAACCTAGATAGCATATTAAAGAGCAGAGACATTACTTTGCCAACAAAGGTCCATCTAGTCAAGGCTATGGTTCTTCCAGTGGTCATGTATGGATGTGAGAGTTGGACTGTGAAGAAAGCTGAGCACCGAAGAATTGATGCTTGTGGAGTGTGGTGTTGGAGAAGACTCTTGAGAGTCCCTTGGACTGCAAGGAGATCCAACCAGTCCATCCTAAAGGAGATCAGTCCTGGGTGTTCATTGGACAGACTGATGCTGAAGCTGAAACTCCAATACTTTGGTCACCTCATGTGAAGAGTTGACTCATTGGAAAGATCCTGATGGTGGGAGGGGTTGGGGGCAGAAAGAGAAGGGGACGACAGAGGATGTAACGTCTGGATGGCATCACCGACTCGATGGACATGAGTTTGAGTAAACTCTGGGAGCTGGTGATGGACAGGGAGGTCTGGCGTGCTGCAGTTCATGGTGTCACAAAGAGTTGGACATGAATGAGCGACTGAACTAAATTGAATACAAAAATACACACCCAGACATATATGTATACATATATGTGTGTATCCACATGCATGTGCATGCACACACACACACCAAAAGGATTATTGAGAAATTCAAGACACAGGAAAACAAGGGTAGATATCTACTAAATCCACAGAAAAATGCAAACATGGAGATCTACTACAAGTTTTAATTTTCATAGGTACAGTGGTCAAAGCAAAGAAAGAAATAGGATTCAGAGAAAAGCAAATCAAGTGTTCAGATGAAATATGGTTTTTTCTAGTAATGAAAAATAACTGAGCAAATTTCTCTCCTTATAATGATTGAGGCCATCTCATTAGACTGAGATGCTCCTTGGCTACCTGGTGTAAGCAACTCGTGCCACTTTCTTTGACAGTCAAGGTTTGGCAGAGGACAGGGTTAAGGTCCATATCAAGAAGTTGGAGAGCTACCTCAAGACGAGCAGTTAAAAGGATGTTTCTCCAGCTCCAAAACTCCCTGGACACTCAATATTTGTGGGAAAAACCATCAAAGAAACAAATGCCTGTGTCCACTGGAGGCCTGCACTTTTTCTTGAGAAATAACTCAAGATCAATCCTCTGTTGTATAACCACTTTAATTTCCCATGATTATATGTAATAACTTGCACATTCTTTCAAGGGAGATTTTAAAATGATATCATGCCTTGTTTTATTTTTATTTCAATATTAAATAAAACATGCCATTGCAAGAGCCTATTGATTTTATAAGAAACACAAATATGTATCCTGAAAGTCACAGCTTATATATTTTTTTATTGTTTTATATGATTGACTGTGTACAATAAGCCATTTGTGAAGAAGAGAAAAGGTTGGGGTAAATTTATCTTAGATTTACTTAGAAAGTGCCTTTAAAGAATAGAAAAAGAAAAGAGAATATGCTTCTTCTTCTTCTTCTTCTTCTTCTTCTTCACCATCCCCCTCCACCTTTGCCACACTGAGCCAATGTGACAAAATACAACTATAGGTTGAGGCCACCCAGTTAAAAGTATTCACACTCATACTGATTTTCTACAAATGAAGCCACATTTCCACCTTCCTTTGGGAGATATCTTAGCCCAAATTCTACTCTGTGCAGAAACAAAGCTCAGAAATGAATTTAGCTTCTGTACTTACTTCATACCTTTCCCAGTGGTGAGTTAGCATGCAGATTAATTTTCATGTGGTTATCACAATGATATATTGCAGCTATAAAGACAGACAACTACAGTTCTATTTGCAACTGTTTAATTCCTCTACATTTTGTCAAATGCCATTAAGGGATCAAGTGTGGGAATCAGCAAATTTTGCTCCAGTGATTCATGAATATAATGTGAATATTTGGCACGGAATAAAATATATGCATTTATGTCTATAACATACATATGTGTATGTATATATACAATAGATATATAATATCTTAAAATAGTTAAAGGTATTATAATTAGGCTCAAGTAAAATGCTATTTGTTTGAAATCAAACTGAATCTATTAGCAGTTTATATTCACCATGTACTTCCTTAGAGAATATACACATTAAGATGCTATTTGAAAAGTAAAATGGTTTAAAAATAAAAGGCAGTTTCATTATAGTAACAGTCAAGAGGTTTTTAAATATTAAGCCCAGAATTTTACCTTCTCTCTTCTCTGTGCCTTAAAGAAAAAAACATGGCTGTATCAATATCAAGAAAGTGGAGGAATATTACTGTTGTTCATATTATACATCAGCTATAGCTCGTCAGTTCAGTTCTGTTCAGTTCAGTTCAGTTGCTCAGTCGTGTCCGACTCTCTGTGACCCCAAGAACTGCAGCACGCCAGGCCTCCCTGTCCATCACCAGCTCTCGGAGTTTACCCAAACCCATGTCTATCAAGTCGTTGATGCCATCCAGCCATCTCACCCTCTGTCATCCCCTTCTCCTCCTGCTCTCAATCTTTCCCAGCATCATCAGAAAACAAAATAAACTGAGAGTTTATCATGACAGTCATCTACTCTTTATTTAGCTTACATGAGGTATAGTACAACACCATGCATGAAGTCATCATTCTGCACTTGCATTTCTCATTTTTGCCGTTTGTGCATGAAAAAGAAATGTTTTATTTTATCTTTCATTAAACCTTCTGTGTTATACATTTTAAAAATTTAATTGTTTCTATCTTCACATTAAGACAGCTGCTTCAAAGACTTAACAAAAAGGTAAAGGTAACTGGAAAGAGATAAAGCAATTGTATCTGGTATATATAATTAATGAAATTCATTCATACTTGATGTGCAGGAAAAATGACATCAATGTATCATTTAGATTATGCCATAGTGAAAAATTTTGCCATCCAAAGAGAAAGATCAAAAATTCAAGGGAGGTTTGAACAGGAATACAAAATTTAGAGCAGACATTGAAAAAAGACTCAATGAACAGTGTTGAAAAGTTTCAAACACATCCACAAATCTGAGCAATGGAAAATGCCAA